>NC_044572.1:84732964-87132964 GCF_901933205.1 Camarhynchus parvulus | reverse complement strand
TGCCTACCTGGATATTTGGTTTACTGCTGGGATACTGTCCTCCTTCAGAAGGTAATAATTCTCCTCCCAAATATTTTTTCCTTGTTAATTATTGCCTGACTTTAACAAACTTACAGGAAAAAGATAATAATGTCTTCATGCATGACTTCAAGTATTCTGATTCTGCTTGAACTTTGTGATCTATGTTGTGTGTTGCTGTCACACTTCTGAGTTTCAGATAAACTTTTTAAAAGAGGAATGGAGAGAAATGTGCTCTCGTGGAAGTAAAATACATAGATAAAAATATGATGCCACCATTTAAATACATGTAACAACTTAGGAGCACACAACAGAGGAACTGTTTAATAGTTTTTGCATAAATTATTGGCAGGGTTTCAGATATCTCAGATAATATTACCTCTGTGCATTGAAAGCTTATTTCCAAAAAAAAAAAAAAAAAAGCTAATGTAAACTAGCTGGGCTATGCTTTCATTTAAACTGCTGTGAACTTTTAGCTCGTTAGCACAGAGTATTTCTAGCCCTGAGGCTTATCTCCATCCATTTTTCTGAAAAAGCAGAAGTCTGGCCTATGTCAAGTTAAAGCAGAAGGCCATATGTATCCTGAATGGTGTATAATGCTGTCCTAGTGTCCTTTCTTGCCATTATGGAAAACAAGTTCCTGTCTAGCTTTTTGCTTTATATAGGCTTGAAACCCTGAGTCATACAACAAATGGTGCTTCAGGTCTGTGTAGTAACAGCCAGCTACAGCAGAGTAGAAAATAAATCCTGTAAGGACAGGAGAGAACCACAAAATGTGAATGCTCCAGAGATGTATAGGCCCCCTTGCACTGAATCCTCTTGACCTTTGGAATGAAGATAGGAAGAGCATGAGCAAGACGTTTGATACTGAGATTTGTGGTGAAGAGGAATGAATGTGGATTTTCCTAATCAGGTGGCTGTGTACTTCAGCTGCAGAGATTGTTACAAACAAGCTGTTAAAGGCTATGCAAAGACTTAACTAGGGGTAAATATTTTGTGCTGAAGGAAGCATTTTTAGATTGCAAATAAATGTTGTGTTGTACATCATGTGCTCAGCCTTGTTGCTTCTCCAGCACTCTTCCTTCCCTTTTGGTGTTCAACTATCTTGTACATAATGCTGTGTCAGAGTTCAGGGCTGTAGTAGAGGACATCTAGCTCTTTGCTGGTAAAACATGCTGCACACCTGTAGATGTACATCTATAAGTAAGGTAAAAACTTAATGTGGTAGCAACTGTATGCAAACACAAGACTCAGACCAACTATTCTATTTCTTCTCCAGAGAGAAAAAAGCATTTTCTCTTCAAAGCTCTCAGAAATTTTCTGAGAGCTTTTTTGTTGGGTTTATAGGCTGAGGTCTTTTCTTTTCCAATGCACTTTCATGAACTCCAAGGTCAAATCATGCAGGCTGAATTAGATAACAGTGTCTAGAGAGAGGATGACTCAGTTTATTTGGGTGGCACAATATGAGCTACTCACAGTCCCAAGAGTTTCTCTCAGCATGTCAGGGATTTGCAGGTGATATTTCTGTTTCTCTATTTCCTTTTGTAGCTTTTCATACTGTAAAAAAAAAAAAATCTAAGTCATATTCACCTGGTTTATTAGGGAATAATTTGTGAGATTTAAGGAGTTGCTTATAATGAAGGGGAAAGGATTTCTTTTATTTATTGTTGAATATTTTATGTACATATTTGACACATAACCCAATATTTCAACAGTCTCATAGCATCTTTTGAGGTGTATGTGATGGAGACCTTGGAGTGCTATCAAAGGTGGTGCCAGGTTGCAGGGGTGGATTGTGGCTTGTAGTGAGGCTCCCTTGGGCTCAGCCTTTCCAGGCAGGGGATGTAGCCCCAGTGGAGCACAGCCACAGAGTGCCTGTCCCACACCTCCAGCTCAGGCTCCAAACTTGCCAAGCTGCTGGAGGCTGCCTAGCTACCACAGAGCTTGAAAAGAATTCTGGCAAGCCTTCTTTGGGAGAGGTGGCACTGCCCCTCAGAAGGCACTCAGCAGCAGTCACCTTAGATAAGAAGTGCAGGCACACAGTTTGTGGTAATTGGGAGTGGGGCTGCAATGGAGCATCATCCCCAGTGGGCTGCAGCTATGCAGGACAGGTGAGCAGCATTGAAGGTAATGGGACATGGAGTGCCGAGGTGTGCTGACCAATCACAAAAGGGCACAGAGGGCACACAGGTGTAAGGCATGTAAGTTGAAGGGTATAAAAGGTTGGGCTGAAGAGCAATAAAGAGCAGATGCTTGAAGCATTCTGAAGTTGTTGGCTGTCTTAACTGCAATGTGCGATGCATGCTGTGAGAATTAAGTACATCAACTTCATTTACTGTAAGTAATGTCTCCTTAACAAATTTTGTAATCTGTGTTAAGAGTGGCTAAAGTATTTTAGTCCCATTTAGGGGACAGACATAAGGTGGTTTTTTTGGTTGTTGGTTGGTTGGTTTTTTTTGTGGCTTATTGTTGCTAAATGTAGAGCAGAATTCAGCTGCCTTCTTGCTCAGGACAACCTACAACTCTTTTTCTGCTCAACCTAATGTAATTGTAGAAGCTTGCTGATGCTTTTGTTAGGAGACAAGCCTCCCAATAAATAATCTGAAGAGTTGCTCTATGATAGACTGAGTCACTGTTTTCTGAAATAGGCCAAAGATCATCTAATTTATATGCCTGATCTTCCATCTGGATGCCTCTAAAACCCTTTAAAACTTTAAGAGAAAATATGCCTGACTTTGTCTCAGTTCTGAGCAAAGAGTTTTGATTCCTGCAACTGGTTGTGCCATCAAAAAAAGCATGTGATTTTTTTATGATGGGATCAGAAGATGTGAAAGGGAAGGGGGGGGAATAGGGCATAAGCCTATGGTCACTCTTTTTTTAAATCAAGAAATGCACAGCGATTGATTTGTATGCACATGTTATCTAGCTGTGAAAAGAGAAAGCCTGGTAATTGAATAGTTCATTTTCAACAGCTTATCAATGAGAATTCAAATCACCTTTTTCACTGCTGACAGTATTTTTTCTTGTGCCTGCAGTATGGTTTCCCTTGTGAGTTAGAGCCTCAGCCTGACTTAAAAGTTTTTCTGAGTCATCAGTTACACATCCTCTATCTCAAATATTTATTGTTGCCCTGTGACTACCTTTGTCTAAAAAGGTTTTAGAATTAGATTTTTGTCAAAGGAATATTTCATTAAAATTTCTCTGGATCTTTTCTCAGAAACTTCTTTAGCCTGCCCTGCATTTCCTGTAGGAACCTCTGTGATCTTGATAGGTTTATCATGAGGGATTACTGGTTTGGTTGGTTTTCTTAAAAAACACCCACAACAACCTGCAAGTGTCATGAGCTTTGGAAGTTTTGTGTTTGAAAAAGACATAAATAGTCTGCTGTGGTTGTAATATTTAAGGCTCTTTCCACAACAGCCACTTCACATCCTTCACATCTGACTCCCATAGGGGTTTTATAAATTTAGATATATTTTTCTTATTTTGAATTGAAACCTATAAAATAAAGAAGTGCCCTTTTTCCCACATTAGTCAACTCTGTTGTGCTTCGTCTTCCTCTTGAAGAATTTACTTTTCCCTTTTATTTCCCTGCTGCTTGTTTGTTTTTTTAGGAATGCTAATTTGAAATGTCCTTTCATGTACTTTGAAAAAAAATGTTTTACTTATAAAATTGTAAAATCAAGCTGAAAGAACCAATTCTATGAAAACAGCAGGTTGTGCAGCATTAATAATGGGTGTGCTATATTAACAGGAATTTATGCAGTGATATTTTATCGCTTCCTAGATCTTCTATGGAAAACTTTAGCCCTTTTCTGGCAAACAATTTGCACAGTTTTAGGTCATTTTGAGGGTGTTGTTCAAGTTACAAAAAAACTGCGCTTTTCTGAACTCTTTAGAAGGTAATAGGAGAATTGAATTTTCACTTCTAGAAGAAAGCTAAAAAACTTGATAGACAAGAGCTTTGAGTGATGATGGCTGTCCTATCATTTTGACTTTATAGCTTTCTCATCTGTGCAGTATAGTCAACTCCTCTCTATAGGAAACATGGAGGGATGAAACTTCTGTAATTCTGTTCACTTTAACTCCTATTTAAATGCAAATAAAAATATCGCACAGCACCTGAGAAAGCCAGCTGATGAACAGCTATTATGAAATGTGCACAAAATAAAATAAAACCCTGAAATTTAACACCTAATAGAAATAAGAAAACCTCTAGCTCTTGTTTTGTCCATTTTCTTACTACAGAAATTACACAGAATGGATTTACTGGAATGTGTGTCTGATGTATTTGCAGTCAAAACTAGGAACTCGTCTCTTAAAAAAAAAAAAAAGGGGAAATGGGGAGAAATCTCTGCTAAACCACTGTTTTAGTGGGCTACCTGTGAGCTCTGTGGCTCTTTTGGACTTCTTTCTTTCCATGAATTACTGAAGAAATGGATCCTCCATGATGGTCTATTTGTTGTGCTGGCAACACAAAATTTTTCATGTAACTTAAACAAGTGTTCTTTCTGTGTTTTAGTGGGGGTAAGGTTTGCCTCAAGGTTTATAAGCCAAATTGATATCTCTCTCCCTTGCAAAATGATTTGTAGTTTTAAAATTGGGTTTGTTTTACTCATGTGGTTAAAAATGTTATTCTCAATACTTGAACAGATAAACTGTGTTTAAAATGAATTGCAAATACAGAAAACATAAACTAAATTAAATGTACTGCCCACTTTACCTGTGAATACAATAGTCTTCTGGAAACTAGCTATTTTAAAATCTAGGTTAGGATTATGTTAGGTTTTCTTCTCTACAGTTGTCCAAGTAATGCTTCTGAATAGAAGTGGTATCCAATTATGAAGCAGCCTGTGGCAATTTGCATCATGGAACTCAAAACATTTATAATCTGGAAGAAGGAAATGAGAAAAATATCAGGAGTTTCTTCTTAAACACTGAATTCTGAAGTATGTACCATTAGCACTTTCCAAAATTGCAAAGTAGAATAAAAACAGGTTTTAAACAAACTGATTTATTATGCCAACATTACATCTGACCTAGTTTTAGAACTTTTCCTTTTTTTTTTTAGTAGTTCTGTACTGTCAGAACACCAGCACAAGCCAGTAAAATGATTAAAGCATTCTCTCTAAATTTCAGAGGATGACAGAAGAATATTGCAGCTGTGATGGACAGGAATGATTTGTACCAGCTGTGATAAGCTTGATGTGAAACTGGCAGGCCACACTTTCACTGGTTGAAATAAACCCAAAAAAAGGTCTTTGACAATACTAGTGTGGTCTTGAATGAGAGAAAAGGATGTTTTTTCACATCTTTATTAAAAAAGAAGACTATTTTCAATGAAAACTAGCAAAGATATGTGGTATCTAAAAAAAATACTTTGGCATTGAGTCTTTAAAAATTAAGATTCCTTTCCCTCATGCCATGCAGACATTTTATACACTGAGACAAAGCTTCTCTTTCCTGTTATTGGCAGAGCTGCTGCACTGTGTAACACCATCTTTTAATTCCTTTTGGTCCTCTTGGTAAGCTTAGAACTCTTTTTATGAGGGGTCCAGAATGCAGTGCAAACAAAAGTGTGCACCATAATCTTATGAGAAAATGAAACTGAGACTGAACTAAAACACATTATTGGTGTTTGTATTGCTTTGTATGTTTAGTGCAAACTTAAGCAGTTAATACTAGAATACTTCTCCTGAATTTCAGTGATAGTTTGCATCTGTGTTACATTGCTTTAAAAATTGATTTGGTCAGCTGCGTAAGCAGTGGAGACATGGACTAGCAAAATAAATAACCAGGGATATATGTTTCCATAGACTTTTTTTTTCCCCTTGAAGTGAGTTAATTGAAAACAGTATATAGGTATTGACTGGGACACCTGGCCACTATATGTTTTAACAGAACCCATAAAACCAATCATGATTAAGTTGAATAGATCAATATGAAATTTACTAAAGCTCTGTTAAACTTTAAGCAGTTAAAATCAATAGATAACCTACAGCAAACAGATACAGAGTGGCCCTTGATTGCCAACAGAGTTAAACATCTCCATGTAAAGAGGTGGGGGGTAGTGGTGGAATAGAGAGCTCTTGTATGTCAGCAGAATTGTCAGTGTCATTGCTGTTCTGGGAGTTCCTCTTAGGAAGAAATGCTTTTGGGAACTACTATGATGATCTGGTTTTACAACAAAACCATATACGGAGCTGTGGGCCCTATCTCCATTTTTGGGTTCAACTCCAAATGTTTTGTCCTGCCTACTTCTTGGCGTTCTCAGGTGTACAGATCTTCTCACACTGTGGCTGCAGGTCTCTGCTCAGCTCCACCAGGACCCACTTCTGGGTCTTTAGGCTGAACTATATCCCAAAGTGAATTTTCACCAGAATTTGAGAAGGTTGTGACTTGGATTTGAACATAGTAACTAAAGCACATATCTACAATCAGTGCTTTTGGGTTGTTTTTTTTTTTGTGATTTGTGGTTTTTTAAAATTTGTCTTGTGTGTTTTTTGTTTTTTTCTTTTGTTTTTGTGGGTTTGGTACTGTTTGGGGGGTTTTAAAATCTGTTATTATGTATTTCCAGACTCTTTTTTTATTCTTAAAGCCCTAAACACTTGGAAATGCTCACAGAATAAAGAAAGAACTGGCAGAGTTGCACTTTTTTGTGTATTTCCAGTTGCTGTACCTGGGCAATTGTGGAAGGTCCTGTGTGCCCATAACTAGTTTTAGACTAGGGTGGGTGCCTGTAACACTGCATGTCTCATCCCAGGATTTTCTGTGATCTGCAAAGAACATTCTGAACTCTGTGCTGCCACTATTACACCAGTGTTGGTGCCTGACCTCCTCAGATTGTGGTTGGGTTGGTATAAAGTCTTGAGTTTCCTCCATAGGTTGCAAACTGAATATGTCCACACTAGCAATTTAAGCTTACACTGATTACAGCCATAAATCATAGCTTGTGATTACGATTCCATAATCACAAATGCTGTCTTGGCTGCTTTTTTTTTTTCAGCATTAGTATTTTCTATGTTTCTAGATGTCTGTTTGTTAAGAAACTGCCAACCAAATGTAATTCTGTAATTCTAAAAGGTAGGCTTGGCCTAAAGTAATAAATATTCGAGTCTCTGGTTCTAAAATTTACTCAGTGTTGGTGGACCCTCTGCTCTTCATGGAGACCTGCATGTTTCCCTGTAGATACTGATCTGTGTGCAGGGTAAAGGGATTAAAATAATACTGAGGCTTTGGCTGGATCTACACAACACAGAAGGAGAATAGGAAGGCAAGAGGTGCAGTGTCTGAAATAGGTACAGTGATGATTCTGTTCATCACTGAGGAACATCTAACTCCAGTTGGATATAATAATGCATTCAGAGAATTGGCCACTTAAAGCTAGAAGGGTAATCCAGATTGGCAAAGTCAAACCAAGGGTGCAGTGCTCCTGCTTGGTGTAATCTGCCATGCTGAATAGCTTCATAATTCAAGGAAATGCTATGTGTAAGAATAAAGGTAATTTCATTTGGTGTTTCACTTGGGGCCAGCAACATTTTACGGGTTATTTTTCCTTTTAATGTTAGGTGAGTGAAGTTAAGGATACATGTTGTCTTATACCCTCCTGGAACCAATGGGTTTGCATAATTTGTTAGTCATCTTTCCAGAACTGCTTTCCCAGCATGTCCCTAGTGATGTTCACATTGGTAACACAAATACTGTTCTTTTATGTTGCATTGCTGAATGCCAACAAACTTTTCAACAATGAAGATACCATGGGTTGTAACAAAGCAATAGGACCATCCTTTCTCCCTCAGTGTTGGGTGTCTTACAGTAACTGAGAGAGAAATTCTTATTCCCAGATGTGTATTAAATCTTTATAATAAAAACATTTTTTCTGGTTAGTTACAATTTAGGTCTAAAACAAAGCTCTGACACTAATCATTTTAGCAAATTCTTCTTCTAGGGCTTGACTCAACTGCCTTTGAAGTGAGTGAAAGTCTTTGAATTTACTGAGAGTTAGTAGAGGTCCCTACATTATAAGCAGCACTTGGTTGATTGGATTTTAAAAAACCCACTTATAGTAACTGCACTTACACACAGCATTAAAACTTTCAAATAACAGCCTTCTAATAAAATCTTATTTTCTAAAACATGTGAGCCTAATTATTATTCATCTGTGCTTGCATGCTCTGCTACCTCTTGCAAAGCTTTCTGCCTCATATATCATGTTGTAATTAGTAAAGTGGGAAAACACATTCATCTCTTCTTCAAAGAAAAAGATCACACTTTAATCTTAAGTACATCATAATTGGCAAGAGAAAAAAAAAAGCGCGGGATGTATCTGAAGAGTACCTCAAGGATTTTGCATAGCCTATCTTTTTATTAGGGAATTATTGCTGTATAGCTTTTATTTCTTTATTATTACTGGCTAGAAAAATAAGGGAAGAGAGTCACAAAGGAAGAAGCACATGGACCGTTATGAGGAAGCACCAAACCAAGAAGAAGCACCCTATATTGAGAAAACCTTCTCTCCTTCCCTTTTTGGAACAAAACCCTGAAAGTTGTTCAAAAATAGTAATGCTACTTATCTTACTCATAGGACTTAAAGAGCCATCAGGCTGAGGTGGCAACTTATGGCTTTTGGAACCCTGCAGAACAGAAAAAAGTATTTTTCTAAATTATAATTCAGATGGTGCTGCATAGTGGTCTATGGGCTAATCTGAGAGTATGCAAAAGTCCAGTGGTCTAATATTTGGGAATTCCTGGTTAAAATTCCTTGCTTCTTTATGAAAACAGCCAGTAAGACTAAAATGAAATGCATATTTTCACAGCAATGAAACTGGGGGATGAACAAATCTGCCTCTGTAATAAGCTTCAATATGGTCAGTTATTCAAATTGATAAATCATTTGGGGCTGCCATTTGATGATGTTAATTTCTCTTTCAGTACTGTAAAATGATCAATGATCTAAGAAATACTCAGCTGGGCTAAATATTTAACAATAAGAGCACTGGGGATATATATTTTTAAATAGCGTTAAATGAATGAAAGGTTAAAAATTACCAAAATGGGAGTAAAGAATGATAGGATATTCTTCCCTGGAGTCAGTTTACTGAGGATCCCAGAATACTTTAAGCAATCTTTGTCTGAAGCTCACAAACTCTTTAAACATTATAATGTGCTATTTAGAAAAAACAGGCCTCGGAGCCTAGCTTAGGACCAATGTTTTGTTTCAAGTGTCTTGCCCAAACTTAAAGTAGTCTCAGGTGAAAACACAATTTCAGAATTTTTTGTCTTCCCCTTCCATCATATCAAATCCTGCAACCAAAGGTTCTGGGGTAACGCAAAATAGTACTTGTCTGTGGTTAGTGAGGTTTATTCTGGGCTTTTGCAAAGCTCAAACTGCAACAGAGACAGCTGAATGTATCTTTAGCACAGTAAATGAACTGCATTTTTCACATCACAGTGAATTGAAAAAGCCCCCAATTTAGACTTCAATTTCTCTGTATTTTAGCTCTCCAAGTCAGCAATTATAGCAAACTTCCATCCCTTATGGGTCTGGTAAAGTGTTCTCAAACTTTTAATCTTCCATCATCTTTAAATAAAAAATAAAATAAAACTTACATTTGCAGTCAGGTTCTGGAAATAAGCTGGTTTCCACTTAAATAGTCTAAGGAGCAGAAAGAATTGGGCAGAAACTTATCCAGAGGAAAAGCCTCAGCAGATGAGTCCCAAGGAATTGGCTTGCTCATCCTCTGCATGTTTAGTGTTTCTGTATCATAGTCACGACATTGCGCTTTTAGGGTTGACTTCTCCACACTGGGATTAGAATATGTTTTTGTAAATACTTTGTTTAGGCATCATGACTTTGGCTAAGCTACTGTCAAGTGTTTTGCAGCCTGTGTGGAAGTAGTGGGTGACACATTTGCCTGTACCAGAGGGCACATTGCTCTGAAGGAGCTAGGATATGGCAACTATTGGCCGTGCACTGATCCTGATAGCAAACCCATCTGCCTGACCTCTGAATATCAGTGCTCTCTTTTGTCTGGGTTCCTTTAGCTGTACTGAGCAGAATAACTCACGTTTGATGAAAGATACGTACGTGCTTTGTTGAGCAGCAGGCTGGAGATTGTTCTCCCCATGCTTTGAAATTGTTGTAGGTGAGTCTGCCTCACAGGAGCAGGGAGCCGAGGTATGCTTTAGGGTAGCAGCAGTGGCCACAAAAGGAGGCCATTTTCCATGGGAAAAATAAGTCATTTCTCCAGGATTTGTGTATCAGATTAAAGGTGGCTTTGGGGTCTCTAAGGACTTGCAGGGTCCTAGTTGCTGGCAGCTTTAGTTTTGGAAAAATCCAGCAAAATTTGCAAATTTCTAGCTTGGCACTGCCCTGTCTGCCAGCGCGAGTGGCCGCAAGTGGAGGCCCCTGTGGGGGTGGCCTGTGTGCCCTCCAGAGGGTGGTGGGCACTGCAGGGTCTCCAAGCATTCCCCCTGTACAGTCCAATTATGCCTGATAGCAATGAAAAGAGAGGGGAGGATGTCATTATTTCCTTGAAACTTGTTCCAATAGTTGACCAATTTTCAAACATCTTGGTTCAAATACAATTTTTTTAGTATCATCGTTCAGGTATTAGCAGAACCACCACCTAAACCTTTGGTTTTTCCCTGCAAAGAAGATAAGATTTTTATGAAGCCATGTCTTATGCTACTTTCTGATTGTTTAAACTGATAGTGGTCTTTCACTGAATTACATGTTTTCTGGTCTTCCAGTATTTTTTTCTGTCTTTGTCCTTCTACATTTTTCATTATGCTTTTTTAGAATTGAAGAAAGAATTTTAGATCAGGAAATTCAAGTTTTCTGGTTATAATTCAATATACAGTATGTGCTACAGTCAGGAATGTAGCTGCCAGAAAAGAGATATAAGAAAGAACACATGAAAATATGGAACACTGTTTTTCCTGCCTTACCACTCTTTGCTATCTTCACGATAGATAACTTGCTTGGATCGTATATCTGTTGTCCAAATGCTGAATTATACTGCTGCACACACAGCTTTTAGTTCTTGGCTCAGTGAGTCTTGGTTACCAGGCTTACCCTTCTAACAAAATGAGTCTTGTTGCATATGAATATCTTCGTTCAGTAAAATAAAATGAGTCAGTAAGTTTTAGCTCATTAGGCAAAATGATGCATAAATGAATAAAAATACTCCTATTTGCTGCTATAAATATGTTACGGAGAGTAAATGTTAAATTGGATCTAACACTTAATAACAGTAACATCAATTTTTTAAAACCTTACTGTATAAACATATTGATAGACAAAATTAGCAACTTGGATTTTAGTCCATCGTGGGATGTAGAAATGTAAAGCAATGTCAACAATGTACAAAAGCTAGAAATATGTAGATCTAGATGATACACCTCTCTTTCAAAACCACAGTATTTTCCAGCAGTTTACAGGAGATAACTTTTCCTAGATAATTAAAATATTTTGAAATATTTTGCAGAAAGTAAAATGCTAAATGGACCCCAAGCTGAGTTCTTCACTCAGCTGGCTTGAATCTGCCTTTTCAGAATTTTTTGTGGGTTACAACCACTGTAAACCTACCAATATTGTTTAGGCTAAAATTGTGGTGGTTCCAGCTTCTTGGGGCTTCTCTAAGTGGGTTTCAAACAGTGTCAGAATTCAACAGTCTTGGCATGCAAACCTGGAAATCCTTGAAAATGGCATTTAAGATCAGATGGGCCAGTGGGTGTGGATAGCCTTGACCTGATCATGGTTGCAGAGGAAAAACCTAAATTCTTGGTGACTTTTTCACTGGAGTACAGGCTTACTGAATGGAGTCTTTTCCTAGCAGTGAGTATGGATGTTGTGGGAGGGAAATGTTTAAGTTTCATCAGATATTGATTCCCTACCTGGAGCTGTGAGTCCAAGGAGTACAGAAACTGGAGCTATTATGAGTGCAGCCCTTCAGCTTCACAACTTTGTCAGTGGTATTTCAAACAATTTCTAGATTACAAGAGTTATCATGAAAGTGATCTGAAAGCTACAAAACAGTTCAGCACCCATGCTATTGATTTGGTTAGAGTTAATTTATCCCAGATTAAAAAAAAAACCAAAACCCAACAAATATTTGGGTGTCGCAGACATATTTTCATAAAAAATCCTTCTTTAGGATTTTTCCTTCTGAGAAGCTGAGAGGCCTCAGAAACAAAATGTAAACAATGGTTATCTGCTGCTGTGGAATGCAACAGGTGGATCTGTGATTGGTCTCATGTGGATGTTTGGAATTAATGACCAGTCACGGCAGAGCTGGCTCTCTGTCTGAGCCACAGACCTTTGTTTTCATTCTTTCTATTCTATGCTTAGCTTAGCTAGCCTTCTGAGATGAAACTTTTTCTTCTATTCTTTTTAGTATAGTTTTAATGTAATATATCACAAGATAATAAATCAAGCCTTCTGAACATGGAGTCAACATTCTCGTCTCTTCCCTCACCTGGAAACCCCTGTGAACACCGTAACATTTGGGAATTGAAACAAATATTAACATAAATTGTAATGGCATGCTAATTTCCTCCAGGAGACATAGACACTATAGATCTGTCATAGTGCAAGTCCTTTCTTAGAGTTGATAAGAAATGACAAAAATGCTATCTATCATTGTGGGAAAGTAGCATGTATTGTCAAATGATTCTATTTTTTTAGGGATTGAGAACTTTTTTGTAAGGTGATAACACAGAAATGTAACTGAACTTACGATAAAGCTCAGTGATCTTCACTTAAATCTTGACTGAGCTGTCCCATCCTCTCTCCTTGTACCTCTACTAATTAGTTTACCTTCTAAAGCATAAAATTATTTTCCCCATCCTACTTGTGTCTGAACAAGGCTTTAAGTCAGATAGGCTGGTAGTTACCACTAGTTGCAACTCCGAGGCCTGGAATCAACCTAATTCCTAAAGCACCCATATTTCTCCATATTTGCTGCTGGACATAAACACCAAACACCTCAGCAGTTAAATTCACATGAAGATCCCCAAACCAGTGGGATCCAGCTGAGTGGGAACCCAGCTGCTGACAGGAGGCTTGCACAAAGCCCAGCAAGGGCTCCCATGTCAAGTGTTCATCCACAAGAGAGAAGAGCAATCTCCTGTGCTGCCCTGCTTTTTAACCTCTCTTTGGGATGTGAATCCAAGACAAATATCTATTTACACCCCAATCATCTGGCTACAGTGCTTCAACAAGACCTTAGTGACTTGGTCACTCTCATTTTGAGCAAAGCTCAAATTCAATGGTCAGATGCCAGGAGACCAGATCTACCCCATCACCCAAAGCAGAATTAGTTTCCTTTTTCCTACTCAAGGTCATCAACATGGTGTATGAATATGGAAGACTTCTACACTGGGACCTAGAGTGCAAACTCTGTGCTCTCCCTGTTTCTTCATGGTTGAAGAGCTCCTCTCTGAATTTCAGTGCTTAGGGTGAAGACTGCTCCAAAGGAAGTCTCCCACAGGCCAGCCATAAATTTAACAGGCCAGGTGTTTAAGAATAGGTTGGGGTCAGCTGTGCCCCAAAAGTGTGCGGAGAAAGTCCAGAAAAGATGATTCAGGGCCCAATCTTATGTCCTTTACTGCAGAAATCCTAAGGATACCTGACTATATAATAGAAGCAATAACTTGGACCAGAAACACCAAAGGTAAAATTGTGACTTTAGATCGTTCCCGTAGGTCTGTCTAACATAATGGTCCCAAAGGAAGCAGTATCTAGTGAATCTGTCCCTTTCAATCCAAAAAGTCACATAACACACAGAGCAAGATGAGATGCTACTTTTCAGATGACTGACAGATCATTACACTTTTTGAAACCTAGAGTTTTAGTAACCTGTCCTTTTTTAGTCAATAACAGTGATGCGCCCCACTCCCAAGCTGCTTCCTAGAGTTCAGATTTGTTCTAGTGAGGCATAAGTCAGTTGTAACATTTTTCTTTTGTCTCAGTGAATTGCTGTCACTAAAAAGGGTGATAAATTATTATTTCTGTCGACAATAGAAAATAACTAAAGTGCTAATCAGATCCCACATTCTGAGATCAATACTGAATTTCTTGCTAGACTCTTTTACACTCCTGTGCATAGCCAACTCCCTTTTATACCAGACATCACTTGAACATACAACAACCAGTATCCCAGTAAATTAATGAAATGTGGTTTCTGGCATGTTGCTACTTTGCTCAGTGAATGCTTCTGAAATGAACACTCTTCTCCCTAATACAAACCTTCATGGAATGGGGCATCACACTTTTGCAGGCTTAATGTAGCTGGAAAGATATGATCCACTTACTGTGGAATAACCAGGAGAGAAATACTCTTACTGCATATGAAGAACTGCCAGCAGGTGAGTTTCCACTCACTCAGGGTCCTTGCTATTGTCCTGCTTCCCATACTTCTCTCTACTTTAGTTTGTCCAACATTTTTTGCTCATCTCTTTTGTGTACTCTTCTCTTAATGTATTTCCCAAGTCATTAAAACACCCAGATCTCTCAGTAAAAGGGTTCTTCCATCTCTCCCTTCACATCTTCTGGATTCTGTCTGCCCACAGTGATATTGTGGCCCTCAGCCAGCTCTGCCCTTCTCCACTGCTCATTCTCCTGATTGTAGCAACGTAGAAAAGTGTGGGTGTGCATTCATGAAAGTCCCTCCTAATGCCCATGTTTAGGAAAGCAATATGCAAGCTCCCTGTCCATGGAACTTGGCACACTGATATCCCACTTCTGGTGGACCTCCCCTTTCTGGCTCTATGCACCTTGTAGTGTTTATGCACTTGATCATTCATTTGCTTATGGATGGTTAAATTCCCAAGCATTCCAAAATGACGCTGTGTAAACCAAAATTAGAAGTTTGTGAAAAGTAATAAGAATACTGACCTGAAACCATGCTGAGCACAGGAATTAGTGGAAGTTTTTCTGGTGAGAAACAATGAGTTCATATATTTTTATCTGATGTTTTGTTGTTTATTAGTAGCTGTTTTATTAGATTCATGCTAAAAGCTGCTGTCTGCTTTGTCTCTCATTGGAGCTGTCTGCTTTAAACTTTTTCAAGCTGCCCACTGGTTGAAGCTTTCAAGAGTCAAAGTGCCTGGCTAAGGGAGTCCCTCTGTGCACAGGAGTCTGGAATGCAAATCCAAGTGGTACATGCTGAAGGGAAGCGGAATGAATAGGAAGAAAATTCCAAGTGGCTTATTTTACATATAGGTGCTTTTCTTATTCTAGCAACATTTCTTTGGTGCAGAGGAAATATGCCTAATCTGTGATAATATAGTTCTGCCACGTGACAGACTGCTGCTCATCAGACTGAGATTTTCCTTTATTATTTTTTACTTATTTTCCTTTATTTTTAAAAGAAAAAATATCTAACTTGCCAGTTGAACGTTTTTTGAATTATTATGTTTTCTGTATGTAAAGCAATAACATAGCAGCCAGGCAATAAGATAACATGTTCAGTGTGCCATAATCAGATGGTACCAAATGTATCCTTGGTACAACTCTATTAACTTTGATGGGATTACAGGAGAGAAAGGTACAGCCCATTGACATTAAGGAGGAAATTTTTCCTGGATAGAGAGCTGCAATATCTCTATAGGTAATACTGATGTGATTGTTCCGTGTCTTGGAGGCACAGTCATTACAATTAATGGAGTGAGTCTATATGATATACAGCCTTTTGTTGTGTGTCTTTTTTTCATTTAGCAAGCTTACACTACATTTTTATGTGTACCATTTCTGTTCAAGAGTAATAGCTGTGATTTCATGCTCCCACTGCTCAGTGTGCAGTCTCTGGACTGAACAGTGGATGTGTTTCTAAGGAAATAACATGACTAGGGACTAACTGCTAAGCAAATGGTACAGGTGGATGTGATTTACTGCTGACCAAGTCTCATTTGAACTCTTTGGCACACCTCTAAATTAACTGAACAGATGGTTTTTTAATTAGTTCTGTCATTTCATTTTCTGCATTCTTAATACATGTCAGGCTGTATGTCAGGGAGCATTAGCATCAATTTCAAGTGATACAAAAACATTCATAGCAAGAATAAGCTGATAATAACAATAACAAAACTTAATTAGAGAACAAATTGGGAGGTCTGCAGCTTTATAAACATGGTAAAGCTAGATTTATGAGACTTCAGAGATTTGTTCAAAATGAGAAATGCCTTAAACTTGCTGCAAGCCATTAGTTCTGTGCACACCTAGAGCATGCTTTTCTCGCTTCCTGTAGTGGGATGGGACCTGCTAATGTGAGTTGCCTGAGAAGAGCTCCTGAATTTATACATTTGATTTATCTGATTCCACCTTCCCCAATGGGCAGAATCATATGCCGGGGCACTGAAGTGTCTTTTAGCTTCAGAGATGGTAGTAAAAGATTTAGTTATTCTTTCCTTCTGACCAAAGTGGTATTTGTCCAAATGCAAAATCCTTTCTATACCATTTCCAGCCAGGCTAGTGGAACTGTTTCCAAGTGCAAGGTAGCAGCAGAATTTTTTTCAAGTATAGTAACATTGCAGCAACTGTTGCACTCCCATATGAAATTAAATTATAGTGATTTCTCATGAAAAAGCAACAGAATATGGTGTAGTTTTATTAGGAAAATATTCCAGAATACCAATGATGTTGTTTACATGATAGTAGTTAAAAAGATAAAGTGTAATCTACATAAAAACAAATTCTACATGACTGTATAGAATTAGAATGCCTCCCTGTTCATATAGTTTAAGCTGCAAAGATTGCTTTTTATGCATTTATAACTCTCCATGGCAAACTAGATAAAATACTCGTTTCCTCTAAATTTATCTCTGCAGGAAGTACCTTAGAAAGATGGCAGGCCATAGATCACAAGTAGAATCAACATCTAAGTTAAAGAAAGTAGCTTTAATCATAGACTTTCAAAATGTATTCCTCTTTGGATCTGCAGAAAACGGATAACATGTAAACAGGCCTAATCAGCGCAGTATTTCCAGCAACAGAATTCCAGAGGAATTAAACAGGAGAGTGCTCATCACAGGGACATAATTGTGCTTGGTAGGCTCTCCATCCCTTGACACTTTTTCTCCAATATTACACAATGTACACATAGTGAGAACTGCTTTATTTGATATACAGCATAAAAGTCTGGCACGTGTTTATTTAGAAGTATCTTCTTTTGATGTCTTACTAGTTAAAACACACACAGAAAAGTGGTTGGGGCTTTTTTTCCCCCAAGAATAAGGAAAGTATTTAAGCCTGAGTGACTTTATGCTAGTTATTACCTTGTTTTCTTATTCAGTCTTAGCCCACTTGCTGTCGTTTGAGCAAAATCATCTCAGTATCTCATGAAAAGCAATTGTCAGTAACAGAGCTTCTGTTCACAGACCTGGCAATATGCTGGCTGCTATGTAAATGCTGGTTAAAGTCTCCTCCCCAGTTCAGAACTGGGGCAAACGCCAAGGCCTTTGCTGTAGCCTAATCATATGGTTACTGGCCCTCCTGTGGTAGAGTATTTGGCTTTGGTCATGGACAGTATCCTGAAAGTGCTGCAGCCAGCTTTAGGTTTTTTGTGAGATTTTTAATTTCAAAAATGTTACTTTGCAGTTTTTTAAAAACTTAACCTTGGATATTTTCAGTTTCAGATTTTAAGTTGAATAACCTTATTTGATACTTTATATTGTCAGAGGATGTGTCTGGGAGTCTTCAAACATGGGAGGGGTTTGCTGACTCAGACCTGAATATATTTTGCACATATTCAGGCCCTGATAGATGAGAGCCCTGTAAAAAGCATAGCATAGCTTTCACTTCCTTGCTTGCAGAGTCCTAGAAAAGTCTTTTTGGTATCTGGACTACTTCATAGCTGATGCTTTAACTTGTAATGGCAGTGCAGGATCTGATCTTCAGATTTGCTGCCCAGAGGGTTTTACAGGTGCATCTGCGCCCATATGTAAGTGGGCTTGGGTGGCTCTGCCCTTCCTCCTCTGCAAGGAGCACAGTGTGCTCCCGCGGAGCTTTCCAGTCTGCCAGGCATCCAGAGTAACCCTGAAAGGACCTGAGATAGCCTGGTGCTTTCCTAAGCAGATAAATGAATGAGTTTTTAAATAAGGTTTGGAATTCTGTAGCTTTGAGGGGACAGGCAATCTTATGGAGACTGTCTTTGGCCATAGGCATGAGTGATGCTAGAAAGTGATGATTACAGTCCTCATGGTAGAGCAGCAGGCAGGATCTCTGCTGGAGCCCTGCTATCATTTCTGCCCAGCCTATCTGCCTTTGGATACAGAGATGACGATGATCTCATTGACAAAGTAAATTTTGATCTGATACTAGTGGGTTTTTTTGTTTATGCATATACATGTATATATTAAAATAAATATATATATATCTACAGGAATAAAAGATTTGTGTACACAAGGACTATGGGGCATCAAATAAAACCAGTATGGACTCAATTAATACCAAAGATTTGCCCGTGGCAAAGCCTGTGGCTGAGCTTGCCACAGAGTGCAATAGACAGAAAAATCCTCAAAGTTTGAAAAGGAATTGGGCATGTTGCTGGATGACACACTAATTAAGGTTATTAAATATTTAAGGCACCATCTCCGCTTCAGGAAGCTCTTAAAGCAGTTAGCACCTGAGGTTAAGGGAGGATGCTGGGTAATTGTTGCTATGTGCCTCCCTCAATTCTTCCTTGGGCATGAGTTATTAGCATATGACTGCAGGCTGGTGCTAGGCTACCTACAACTTTTATCTAACTCAGTATGGGTTTTCTTAAGGATTTTTGTATTCTTATGACCACTGATTTCCAATGCAGTTTCAGGGCAAAAAAATCTATGTTATCAAAATAAGGGATATTTTGAGGAAAGCAAAAAAAAAGTCTATATAAGAACATGTATTCTTTTCTCAAAATCTATGAACTGTGACAGCAAAAGAACCACCAGATGATGTGAAATGGAAGGTAAAATTGAAGTAGGGAGGAGACAACACGTGCTGAAGTTGCATTCCTGTGCTTTTAAGTTCCCAACACAATCAAAAGTGTTTTCATCAGCCTGCAAACCACAGCCCTTGGTTTAAACAGCACATGACTTAAATCCTAACTAGCAGCTTGCTGAGGTAGCTGCTGAACAGACTCAAAACCTCAATAAAGATACTGCATGTTTCTGGGGAGCCCTGTAACAGATTATTCATGTCTAAAAGCTGATTCTGAATAATTATGTTGTGCTAGGCATAACATTGTGTTTGTTTGTAATTGTCTGGGGCCTGAGCAAGAGTAAGGAACATATTCCAAAACTTTTTGTAGCAGTGGGGAGGAAGATCCTTATGGGGCAATAAATAGTGGATTAATGTCGTTTCATCAAGACAATCTGAATAAATAGCCTTCCTTCATTCTCCAGCTGGTTTTAGTTGTATTATTAGTTGTTTATAAGAATTATCAGATTCTTTTAAAAGAGTTAATGAGTTCTGGATGATGATTCATGATTCCTTAGTGTGGGTGATTTTTCATCAAACAGTTCTTACCAGAAATGTGGTGTTCATTATTCGTTAATTCAGTATTTCCTGTTTATTGTTGTGTCGTCTTTTGTTTAAATATATTTAAAGTATAAATATATTTAAGCAGGAAGCACAAATACCAAATACTTTCTGGTAACTTAGGACTAGTTGTGAACCATTAACAGCAAGCAGACAGAATGGAACAGTTTGACTTCAGAAATGGTATGTCCAAACTAGTTGGCAAGTGCTTTCCATTAAGGAATTTGCTAATATAAATGATTACTTGTTCACGGTCAGTTTGAAGCAAAAAACAAATTATTTTCTGGTCAACATACACTCTGTTTTAATTAAACACTTGTATGGAATGAGTCTCTTGTTAGCTGCCTTGGAAGCTGGTGTTCATGAGAGCAAACACACCCAGCCTGGGAAATAACAGAGGAGTTGTTAGAGACATGCATTACCTGCAGGGCTATGATGTTACTGGCATCACAGATGTGGTGGGATGGCCCTCAGGACCGAGGTGTTGGAATGGATGGATGTAGGCTCTTTGGGAGGAACAGTCAAGGGAGATGAGGAGGGGTTTCACTCTCTGTGTCAATGACCAGTGGGAGTGTATGGAGCTCCACCTGGGGATGAATGAGGAGCTGACTGAAAGCTTATGGGTCAGGACTGAAGGGAGGGCAGGGACCTGCGGGGTCTGCTGCAGGCCACCTGATGAGGAAGACAGAGTAGATTAATCTCTTCTTAGACAAGTAGGAGCAACTTCCTCTTCACAAGCCCAGGTCCTTATGGGGGACTTCAAACATCCTGATGTGAGCTGGAGGGGCAACACAGAAGGGCATAAGCAATGCAGTATGCTGGAATATATATATACATATATGGAATATATATTTACTCATCTATGATTTTTCCCTCCTTTCCCTCCTGGTCACCCAAGTCAGCATGTAGCAAGATCTCCTCACTTTCTTAAAATAGTCCAGTGGGAAGCATCATAACAGGATACTTCTGAGGCTATCACTAGACACGCACAGGTGAAGTCACAGACAGAAAGTGATGCACTATTAGACTTTGAAAAAACTACCAAATGACTTACAAGAACAAAAGCAATCATAGTTCTACCTCTGGCAATGAGAAGCAAGTGACCTCGGGGTTTGTTTTCTGATGCCAAATTCTCCCCTGCTGAACCATACCACACTGATGAAGTACCAAGGGTATCTAAAACGGCTTATGATAACCTGATCTTTAAGCCCTGTGATTAATCATCTCTGGAGTCTCAGGCACACACAAGTAGCAGCACAGTGGGAGGTGCTGGTAAGTATATTTTGTCTTTTTTTTTTCCCTTTGGTGATGAATGCTACAAAATTCTTTGACTTTCAGTGTATTTTTGCCATGTAAGAAAAATGGTAATGACAAGTTAAATCTTTCTTCCAGTGAAGAATCAGTCTTTCTGGGCATACTCTGAAAATCTGTTTTCTTTACTATATCTTTCATTTAGAAGCTACCTTCATGCCCTAGTAGGAAATAAGGCTGCATGTCACCTGTGGTACCTGCTCTTCAGAATGGGAAATGATCTTTCAGACATGTGCTTTAGCTTAGGTTTGCTGTGATGAAGTGGTGAAGCTCAGGTGCTGGTCAGCAGGCACTGAGACCACAAATCTAGCTGCAACACATTTGTTTGCAAATATAGAGATTTGTAGGTAGCAAAGATGCAGCAGCTATCACTGACTCTTAACTTATGCTGATAGTGCTCTTACCTGATGATAATCCAACAGTGCTGGAAATGCAACTGCTGTCAGAAACCAGAGTTCTGTGGGAAGAGAAGTAGATAAGTGTAGCTCTTAGCAGTGTGCTAAGATAGCAAAGTGGGATAAAACTTCTGGCAAGTTACCTATCAAGTGGCATCTCCTAAGGTTCCACAGTCTCACTCAGCAAGGATGCAGGATTAAAAGACGTGTGAAGATGTCACATTTCCCCATTCTCCCATATCTCCAAGCAATAAATATTCAGCTGGGTTTCATGAAACACTGCATTTGCTGCTTGTGAAAGCTCCTTCTCTCCTCTAGTAACAGAAATATGGCAGCAGCGGCCAAAATGGAATATGTGGATCTGAGATTGACAAGTCACCAGAGTATGTGCCATTCTCTTTGTGTAGGGAACATGAGCACACTTGGAGATTAGAGCGGGAAGCTAAATACTGTACTAAGTATAACTCTTCAGAAGGAATGGTCTTCAGTATGCACTGCAGAACAACATTTCAGAGGGTTCAGTTTGGAGCATTATACAGAAAAATAAACATGAAATATACTGCACTATCCATCTATGAAAATTTGCACAATAATTTTAATATTACCTCTGTTTCTAACAGCTCTTGCAGCGGAGGTCAGTAAATTTATAAAGGAAAAAAAATCTTAAAAAAAAAAAATAGATATGATTTTCCCATACTAACTGGGGTGATCAGATATCATATGTACAGTGTACAAAGCCACATTCAGGATGAATTCAAATGGTGTACAGAAAACTAAAAAGCACATTAATCTTGTATATTTTAATCATTGTTTTACTTGCTCACATTGGCAATAATGTCTTAATTCAATAAGTCTCAATTCAGTAGTTCAGTCTTAAATCTTGGACAGCTGGTAGAAATTTTAATGGAATTCAGCAATTTAGTCGACATATGAGAACGGAGATAAGCAAATTAAGATCTACCAGAGATCGGATATAAAATTAGAGACAGTATAATTTTTGATGGGCCATGACCTCAGCAGCTAGGAATTGTCATTTCTCTGTGAAATTAGATAAAGGGATAATGAAGCCATTACCTTGTGAACTTTGAAATTATAAACAAATAGTAATGCTGTAGGACAGGCAAAGTAAGTTATTTCCAGCATCTGGAGTACCTGATGCAATTTATCTTTACATTCCACATAAACGCTTTAAATTTGCATATATTAATATAAATAAGAGTAACTAAACTCAAGAATTATTTCTCTCCCAAAGGCATGCACATTTCTTAGTGATACAAATATGTATAAATAAATATAATACTTTGCTAATCACAAGTCAACCAAGCTATCTTATGATTTATGTCTTAAATTCTGCTGGCCAGGTAAATAATTTAATCAGGTTTATCCTAGTGATATCTCAAGACAAAATACACCTTTATTTTCTTTAGGCTTCAATGAAATGACTGTTTCCTTCAGCAGGAAATTAAGAGCAACAGAAAGATCTGAACACCTTTGGACAGTGACTTTGTGAATATGAAGTCTGTTTGTTTGTTTTTCTTTACCTTGGGCATAAATGGTTGGTCAGCAGGTTCATTCTGAACTTGTCTCGCTGAAATGTAAGGTGCAAACATGATGCTTTTGTAAAGCTCTGACTGACAGGACAAGGGCAAGTTCCACCCTGGAGGGCGATAGAAATATGTTTAGCAAAGGACAGAATGGGCAATTAACTGCATTTTATCCTGTGATGATTTGAATAATACAGACTTCATGAGCTTTTTGCTCTGTGCAGCAGGTGATTTTTGATTAACACACTGCTGCCAGGTTTAGGCATAATTTTATTGTGATGTAGATGATGATTTTGGATGCTGTCTCTGTAGGCATTTCTTCTGATGATTTTAAAGTCCCTTACTAAAAGTGCATGTTTATATAATCTTGTTTAGTTCATTATACATGTACCTAATGAAGTGTGATTTTTCAGGGGGTGCTTATGGCAACTATTTCTCCAAACAGGCAGTAGTGTGTTTGGGTGATCACAATTTGCTGTGTGGTTCACTCAACTCTGGAGTTACTGAGAAGGTGGAAAGACTTGCATTACCAAAGAAGTAAAAAGTAGTGTTATATAAAACCAGACTGTAAACTATAACCCAATTTTAAAATACAAGCAGATCAGGGATAGCAGGTTATTTCTTTGACTGGGAAAGATTATTAGAGTAGAAAAGATATGGACAACATTGGAAATAGTGGGGAAAAGCTGCATGTGCCTGTTCAGAAACATATTTTTACATATTATGAGCAAAACAAAACTGAAACTCAAAATGTAGGCAGACCAACCAGCATATTTTCTAAACCCCCTCAGACTTTAAAGAGCCGGATGATCTCAAGCTTTGTCAGTCTTTTTTTCTCTAAGAAAAACAAAAATATGGGGGGGAGGGGAAGTAAAGTCAGCATCCCAGAGCCTAATTAGTGTATTTGCTCCTACTGCTCACCTTAGTTTCTTGGTGCAGATACAGATGTCTAAATAGAGTAATACAGTGGTGAAGTGGGACCACAGTTTGTATACCTGGTTTGGAATGTACTTTAAGACTAGTCACAGGTGTAATTCCAGGAGCAATTCCACACAAACACAACTGTATGAATACATAGATTCTAGTATTAGAGATAAAAATCACTGTCTCCTGTGTGCTTTGACTTCATCAGAGAAACCTTTGTACTGCCATGCTGCTTCTATTTGCCTTCTCCAGACAGGAAAGCATTTAAGGCCAAAATTAACTTCAGGTACATTTCTGCATTTGGATTTGACTTTGACAGAAGCTCTGTTCTCTGGAAGCATATTAGGAAAAGACAAAGACCTGTGGAATTCCATAGCAGAATTCAAAACCTCTTATTTGAGTAAGGCCATATTGGGGATGTTAGGGATAACAGTCGTCAGGGGTTCCATCAAATACTTTTTACGCTGCTTGTGTTAAAGGAACAAATCCTTTTCCTATTTGCCCATAAAGAATCGGGAAAAGAAGGAAAACCTGCTTACACAGATTACAGACAAATGATGCTCAGAAGGGCATGCCACAGGCTCTGCCTGCATAAGCTGCTCCCAGCAGGGCCAGATGCAACATTCAGAGAACTTGCTAAAAGCTCCAGTGGAGAAACACCAAGTGGGATGGGGTGGGCCAGGGTAAGAATTTGGTGCCTCTGAGAAATAAGGACTAGACTTTTGTCAATAGTTACCTTTTAGGCATTTCTCTTGTCACCTCCCAAACAGTTAGGAACCTTACTCTCTCTTTTTGAAAGGCTTGTACATTCTTACTGACAACGCCTAGAGAAGGTGAATATAAAATGGAGAAGTTTGTAACAGCATTACTAAAACTTTTCCAAAATAACAATATCAACAAATTTTAATAATGCCTTGTACCATTGCTGTTGATTACCTTTCCTACTTGCTAACTATTTTTAATGGTTAGATGCCTCATGCAGTGAAGAGAACAGAAAAAAACCCAGTCCATTTATTTTTCTTTTACTTAGCTCTTTAGTTATTTTACCTATCATTATTATTCTGTCATAGTGCTTCATTCTGTCCTTCCTTCATTGCAAACCCTGTAAGGGATCATTTTGACGCAAATGAAGAAGTCCCTATTCATTTTCTAAGATACAGCATTACCAAAAGTATGTTCTATCTTGAAATCTCTTTAGAAAGAACTTAACTTTGAGAGCCAACCAACAGCACCACATTACTGGAAGCCATATGATGCATATACAGCAAAGGTGATAAAAATATAGAGTAGTTTAAAATATATTTATTTTAACAGTATTACCCTTTCCCTAGAGAGATTTTCAGTCACTTCCATCTGCCCATATCCATTTTTATACTTACCCCTTTTTCTAAAATAAATCTGACTCTCTTATTTAGGTTTCTTTTTATTCCAACCCCTAAATATTTTATCTATTCAGTTGCCTACACAAAAGTCCCATTTATGTGAGGAGTCCTGTATTACCCTTTTTTTAGGGGCACTATTACAGATTTTCCTCATTATTTCAAAACTCCAAGCTACAGTAGAGTGTGCCTAGTTATTCCAGGTTTTCAAAAGTAGCTACCTTCTTTTCCATGAGAAAGTGGGGTCTTTGCTTCATAATCTTCATATCCAATTGTGTTTGCATCACTATTAAAATCCTTATTTTATGGCATCATTCTGGATTTATGAGCACACAGATGATAATGAGGATAAAGAAAAAAGTGCTGTCCTAGTAATGTTTACCCAAGAATTATCTGTAGGACAGAGGATTATTTATACAATTGATGACAAAGTTTCTTCAACACTTTTCCTAAAGCTATATTTCACTTGATCTTTAGTCAGACTGGACTAAACTTTTGGCTGTATGCAGTCTTTGGTGCACAGCTTCTGATCCTTGTCCTGTGCTGCTTCCTTCTTGAATCACCTCCCTTTCCTGATTTTCCTAACTATGATGTGCTACCTATGGATCAATAACAAAATAATAGGTATTATACTAGAATCTCAGGTATCATTTTACAATGCCCACTGAGTTACTTCTTTCCTACTTAAGTGAAAGTGGAAGCTTTTACCTTCCCTTCCTGGTTACAGTGGTGGCCCCTCTGATTAGGCAGAGCCTGTTCTCATGTTCAGCTGGATATATGCGGCAAATAGAACTTCTAGTTAAAGAAACGGGGGAAGCAATCTCTGGACAACACCTTCACTAGTATAAGACGGGGAGAGCTGAGGGACCTGTGGATGACAGGAAAGGAGCCTGGCTTTCTGAGGTGTAATGGGATTGTGTTTTGCCCATGGGGAGATACAGATCTGCTCTGGACCAAAATATATGTTCTTAGAGTAGCGAGAAGAATACAGCAAAGAGCAGATATATATTTCACCCCTTTATCCTGAAGTCTACACTCCTCAAGACATCGGGCTCCACAGTATCATGGGGGCTAAAAGCTATTTTGTGCTGTTCCTAGCTGAGCTTTGATATATACTGCTTTTTCTGTTGACTCAGTTCATCGGGTGTTTTGTTTGTTTGTTTAGAGTTTTTTTTGTTGGTGGTGTGTTTTTTTGGTTGCATTTTTTTTTCTCCTATGAGGTCAGCATTTTTTCACCTTGAATGAAACTGGAATGGTCCTGTGACACTCTGGCATGTAGTTCTGAAAGGAAGAAGAAAAGCCTCACAAATGCCAAGAGCACATTTATATATACAAATTGAACATTATTCTGATTACAAGATAAGGAACAGAAGAAAAGCTGCTTCTTTTTTAAATCCATAATATTGATTCAACATCATAATTATGGAGTGGTGCTTCAGCAACTCAAACTCCACGAAGTATTGTGATTACAGATAAAGGAATACAACAGGCATTTGAAATACTGGCCTAACAAGCATGTAATACTAATAGCAGCTGGCCATTGCTACTTCAAACATTTTTAGCTTAAATAGCTTAAAATAGAGCAAGAAACAAAGGAATTAAAAACAGGTAAAAATACCTTTATCATCCACACACCAAGCTTAGCAGAAGGTAGTTGTAGAACTGAAATAATGCTGGATCAAATGTTCCTCCCTGCTTCTGCATGGTAACGGCATAAGCTCTCTGCCACACTCTGAATTCCCCTGCCCAGAACAGATGCTGAGCATCAGACCCTGTGGGTCCATTTGATACTTGCTGTAGTGGACTGAGAGATGTTACAGAGGGTAAAGGAATGCTTTGTGGCTCTAATTCTTTGACTTTGTTATATCTTTTGAAAACAGTGCAAGTAATTATTTAGACCTTTTTAACAGGAAGGTATGATTCCACTTTCATGGAAGCAAGTGGAACTTAAAAGGGGTCAAATTACTCTATTGAGACACTTTGAGGTCCTGCTTTCCCTTTTCAGGATGTATTTAATGAAAAGCATAGTGTTTTCGAATCATGTAATTCTTTCAAGAAGAATAGGAAAAGAATAGAACAGAGTAATGGTTCAAAGTTTCAATAATTGAGGCACTGTACCAGCTGCTGCCTAGTTCATTAAAATTATCTTTATTTTTGTGGAAAAATGACCAAGATTTCTCATGAAACTAAGGTTAACTGATTTTAAATGTAAATTTAAGTTATGTCATGTTTTGGATTTGTGCTGGACACAGACCTAAAAATATGGAGATGTTTTTGTTATTGGTGACCAGGGCTTACACCGAGCCAAGGCCTTTGCTGCTTTCCATGCTGCCACACTGGTAGGAAGTTGGGGTGAATGGAAAACTGGGAGGAGACACAACCAGGACAGATGACCCCAAACTGACCAAAAGGATATTCTGGGCTATATGACGTCATGCTCAGTATGTAAAGCAGGGGGAAAGAAGGAGGAAAGGGAGAACATTTGGAGTGATGGAGTTTGTCTTCCTAAGTCACTGTTATACGTGATGGGGCCCCACTCTCCTTGAGATGGCTGAACACTTGCCTGCCCATGGAAAGCAGTGAATTTATTTCTTGTTTTGCTTTGCTTGTATGCACACCTTTTGCTTTCCCTACTAAACTGTCTTTATCTCAATCCATGTGTTTTCTACCTTTTCCTATTCTCTCTTCTCTCCCTGGACCTGTTGCTATAAGAATGAGCAAGCATCTGTGCAAGGCATGGTGTCTGGCTGGGGTTAAATCACAGCAGAGATGCATTTCTAAGCTTAAGTAGAGTGACTAATTGGACTTTTCCCCCTCCATTTTGGTTTGGAGCACTGTATGGTAAAAACTTGCAGCCTTATGGCTGATAGGACATAAGGCCATCACTTTCTCAAATCTCAAAGGAGGAAAGTCAGTTCTGAAAACAGGAAGAAAAGGGAGTATTGGTATTGCTTACACTGTATATTTCCACATCTGATTAGATATATATGAAAAGAACCCATGTAATGAAAAATAGGAAGTAATGCAGGGGAAAAAAAAAAAGCTTTTTTGTAAATCCCTTCTATTTACTAAAAATTAGCAATTATATATTGCTGTGCATAAATGTTGCCTTTGGCTTTATTTCAAGCATGAACTTGAAATTTTGAAGTGGAATGAAGTAGGATTATCTTGTAGGATAACATTCTGATTAATGACAGCAATGACAAGATTGAATGATATGCTTGTTTCATGTCGGTAACAAGAGACACTGTGTAAAATTTCCATCCACAAAGAATACTTCAGAATGTATCAACTGAAACATCTGCGTTAAGTTCAATCCTGTATTTTTATGTCATCCCTAAGAGAAATAAATGAAAACTTCAAAACCAGAAATTATTTTACATTTTGAAGAGAGAATTTCTCTTTAGTGTATATTAATCCCCCCCTTTGCCTTCCTGTTAAGGGAACTTGTTCCCTGGAAAAGTGTCCAAAAGGCAGACTCAAAAAATCTGAAACTTTAAAAGAAACAAAATTTTTCTTGAACATTTTTGTGACTATTAAGAATCCCCCAGGGAAGTGGGAAAATTAAAGCTGAAGATAACTAAAGATGCTTTCAAATTTTATTCTAAAATAAGTGTTTCTGGAGCAGTCTTTACTATGCCATTTAAATGCTTTATATGTGAAAACCTTCATTCAGTCTTGCTAGAGGTGGAAATAGAGGCCATCTATATTAAGGCCTTCTTACTACCCTAGATCTACGATGAACACTCCTGTTAAAATCAGCAAGAATTCACTGAATCTAGAGCGTATTAATGAAGGTGGCAGGAATAGACACATGGTTGTTTTGCTGACTTGGGAGCTTTTCAATGATTGCTGTGAGGCACTCCTCAAGTGTTGCCTCACATGCTCCCAAAGTACGTTGGTGTTAATGTTGGAAAAATTAGATCAGTCTTGAGAGATGAAAGAAGAGTTGTCTGTTATGACAGTTCTTTCAGCTGGAAAAGAGGGAGGAGAACGCAGCCCTGTGTCCTTGACAAGAGCTGCATACAGACCATCAGCAACTGATGGCACAGCCATAGAAGTGTCGGCTGTTATGGGCCTCTGCAGGCTGTCTGCTTCAACTGCCGCCCAAAGCACCACCTACTTCAACCACTTCAGATTATGTGTTCTCCACATATTTTAGCAATGATTTTTTTCAAGCCAAGGAAGAAAATCCTTCAAAAGTCATTGTTGTCTCCAAAATTAACTCGTTCCTGTGCTGTGCTATTCTCCTTGTGAAGAAATTTTTCCTGTTGTGCCATTTGGACTCCTCAAGCTGAAGGTCTTGGCCATTTCCCCTTATTTCACACATTTCTGCCATTGCTGAGAAGAGGTTGGTTCCACTGGCATTTAACTCTTTCATGAAGTTGTGGGCTATTAGCAAATTAACCTTAGTCTTCTTTTCACCAGACTAAGCTGTGTGTTTAGGCACACAGCTTCTGAGGAGCAGCTCTAGTCCCCAGACATCATATTGTACTCTCCTTTAGTTCCTCAGCATTATTTTTTTAACAGGGATGCTGAAACCAGGACACAAAATTCCAACTGCAATCTCCATGGCAAAGAGGAAAGCTCCACCTGTTGCAGCCCAGCACCAGTTTCCTGCATTGATAAGGGAGCACAGAGTTGGCTCATGTTTCTACCTAGTGTTGACTGAAATAGCCCAGTCCAATTCCATTTTAGCAGGTCTGCTCCTCATCCAGCTGTCTTCCAGCTGGGCTGACAGATGGGATCCCCTGATCCCCAGTGCAATTCTCTGGGCTTTTTGCTGAGCTTCTTGAGGCATGTGTTGGCTCATGTTATACCTTGATATGCTCACTGGATTTAAGGAAGGTTGTTTGATTCACTCTGGGTGGTGCACAGGAGAATAATCAAAAATTCTCAGGGCTTCAATAACAAAATTTTACTTGCAAACTTTAGAAAATTAAGATAGAATAAGGTACTTAGCAAATTTTAAAACAGCATCCAAAGTAAGGTACTTCATAAGCTTTAACTTAGTGAACTTCAATTTAGCCAGACAATTTAAGGCACTTATTAAAGCAATGACTGCAATTTTTTAGTCTGGCTTACATTATATTTCAAGAAGAAGAATCTAGGAGATAAAAGAGAAAGAAAAAGGATAAGAGAGGTTCAATGTGTTAATATATACTCAGGCTATGTAGGAACACCCAGGTATCTCCGCTAGGGTAGAGTTTAACATTGTCTGATGTAGCACTGTGGATCATGCACAGTCCTCAAGTAGAAAGCACTGGAAATGAGTCTGGGGTCACTTTGGGAGTCTTTGATGGTTTATGACACCCTCCAAGACATGACAGCTGCCTCTCAGGTCACTGTAGTTAAGCCAATTGTGCCCCATCCGAAGGGATGAACAGTCTCACGCTTGTGTGTAAACAGGAGGGGGAGTTTTCACATCTGAGCCAGTTGTGTAGGGGAGGACATTGACGAGACAGAAAGCACTACCCCGCCTCACAGAAGCTTATTGGCCTCTGTATCAAATAGCCTCTTATTGGGTCATCTGTCTCAAAACCAGCTTGTTGCTAAACAAAGGTTTATTTTTCATGGTCATCTTCTGCTATGCCTGCCCTTGCACCTGGGCTGTTTCCTTGCACATCATCAGCAAAGCACCCAGCGCTTTTGCAAATGGCAGATTGCTTGAGCCATTCCCCTCGAACATTTTGGTCTCTCACAGATCAGTCCACAAGTTTGTCAGGTCTTTCTAGACTGAACCTCCCTAGAGATCTGCTGAGGTGTGCTCTTGCTATCAAATCTGCTGATGAAGGTACTGAACAAAACAGGCCTCACTGTGTACCTGTGGTGTTCTCTGCTTCTTAACCATTACCTCAGCGTCAAATTAGTGACTTTTTTTTTCTCCATGGAACTTGTGGTGCAGCCAATTTACAACCTAAGCTTGATATCAATCAGTTAAAATACTGCCTGTGTATTGTGTTTTTCTGTAGCACAACTGTGATGTGTCGATGGTATCAGATGTGTTAAATCACACAATATTAAAACCTGAAGAGTAACCAGAGTGGTTCAGAGTGTAGGTGAATATAATTCAGTTTTGCTATTTTCCTAGTTTAATACTATATAAAGATAGATTATATCTGAAATAATATTGGTTAGAATTGCTCTAGTTCAGCTTTACACATGCTTGTTACCAGACACATGTCCAGATGTCCCAGGACTGAGGTGGTGAGGCTGGAAATGAAATCAAGCATTCCATACTGATTGTAAACAACATGAAGAGGTGAGCTGCTTGCTAAAAAACTCAGTTTACCCTTCCAGGATTATCAACTGGACTATTTCTTCCTCTTAATCTATTGTTTTTAGGACAGAATTCCAATTGTTATACCAAATAAGATGTTGGTGCCATAGCCAATATAATTTTTTGCCAGTAACACTCAGATAGTGGCCCTAAATTTTTCCTCATATTGATTAAGCTTTTCAAAAAGGCAGCTATTAACTCCAGAAATACCTGGCTTTTCAGTATTCAGCAAACTCTATTCAGAGAAACTGTTTATCCATATTTCTACTTTTTTTTCTGTACTTCTACCTGTTCTAAAAAAATAGCAACCTATTAGTATAAGAGTAACTTTCACAAGCTAGAAGATAAGCCATTTAGATCTTAAACTTGCTTCTAGTGGGACAGTTATTTCTCATGGAATACAGTGCTTTCCTGAAATGAACCTATGCTAAACTGGTGGCTTTTCTCACAATATCTTGTACAGAGCACTTTCAGATTCTCATCTTCTAATTTGAGTGACACGAATACATTTTCACTGAGCTTTATTCCTGTTTGCCCTGCAGAGGTACCACTGCTGAGAAACACTTTGATTTCTTTTTCTTGTACTTTATCAACAGAATTGTTTGTTAATAACCATTCATAAAACATTTCAAAGGCAAAGGAGAGGATAACTGTCACATAAAGCACAATCAGAAACCTTTAGGCTAGGCAGGATAGCTCAGGATGAAATTTAGCAAAAAACATTTGACTAATGAATATTCTTGAAAAAGAACCCATTGGGATTATGAAGAATTAGATAAGGAAAGGCATAAGGAGAGATTATTTGCAAACCAGCCAAATCTGGGATGCATTTATGGAGATACAGTAAATTGAGTTAGTCAAAGAACAGAATAGCTTTTTTTTTTTTGAAAATGGCAGGATTTATCAAAATTTAATTCTTTCCTAGGTTAGGATGAGAAATTTAAACAATACCAATCAAAGTGAAAATGTCATCTTATAAGTGCACATTCGGCTTTTGTGTGTTTAAAAACAAGCTGTTGCAACTGTATCAAGATGCTGTGATAACTTTTTGTCAGCATTTTATAATAATATTACAAGAAACATTTAAATTTCATTGACTTGGCATCTTTCAGTAGAAAACTACTTCCCTGGAAATTTTTTAATCAACTAGCAGATGAAATAGCGCACAATAAATGTTTTCAGTTTCTTTACATCCTTCTCTGCATAGTGAGTGCTCATATCCTCAAAATCAGGGAACTTGAAACCATCTCTTTGCCTTTCCCCACCCAGCCCACCTTAGTAGCCTGTCTTACCCTCGGAGTCAAAGGAGATCAAGAAATACTAGACTTAGTAAAAATGCATCAAGAATTCTTTTTTAAGGACACCGGCAGAACTGAACCATTCCCAGAGGAAGTTAGTGTCTTCAACTTAGTTTTTAAGTGGCACTCTATTTTAACATTAAAGCTGGCCCTCAAAAGTGAAGATACAAGGAACAATTTGGGTGCTCCAGGTTTTCCTGATGGAGAGCTTGTCACTGCAGATGCATCCTGCCAGGCACTGTTTGGAGCTGGTGATAAAAATTAAATCCTCCAGCTCCTGCAGGCTCTAAAAGACACTGAAATCAGAGGCTGCAGGGATGTTCTTCCGCTGATTGAAAACCAGAAATAAACAGCAAAAGGAAAGACTTTATGCATACATCAAGGAGAAAGAGTGTTGTGGCAAGTTTAAAACCAAAATCCCTATGTTTCTAAATATACTAAAAGGGCTCATTCTCTTCAATCTAAGCCTGGAGATTCATGACTGTGCCACTGGCAAGGGTTCATATTAGCATTTCTGCTGATGTTCTTGATGCCTGGTTCAAGGAGACATTTGGCTTAATTTGGAAACCTCTTCTGCCACGGGTTTCCTGGAACCATAAATATTAATAGAGTCACTATTGTATATGATCTTCTATCCACAAAATTTCAGGAAAATATTTCTTACGGAGTAGCCTCTAAAGTGAGTTCAAAGATGAATGCTGTGCTAGATGGAATGTTAAGAGGCAGCATCAAGATGACATTTTCTAAGGGTTCTGATTGCTCATGTCTGTTTTTTCACAACCAATAAGGCTAAAGGTCTTCCTGCAGCATAAATGACACTAAGCTATATAGAGAATTTACCTGAATATCATCTCACAGTTTTTAATGGAACTTTGTATTTATGATGTTTTCATTGGAAAATCATGTTTTAGAGATATATATATATACACATATATAAATTGTATCAATTGTGTTAGGATATTAGCATTCCTGTGTGTATTTTAGAAAACAATGATAATACTTGATTATAATCTATTATGATAAAGCTGATATGTTCTTTAATTTTTAGCCATGAGGTCATTGGAAATTGGTAAAGCTTGCCTGAGATTTTTTTGGATTGTACAAAACTGGAAATTAGCGTATCAAGATTGTGGGGCCTTTTTTCCTTATTTAGACATAAATTAATTCAGGGGATTCCTGTAATATACATTGCCAGTTCCTTTTGGTCTTATGGCCTATTAATTTATAGTACATTAGATGAACCTAACAATTGACAGTATACCCACACCTCCCAAAAAGTTCCCTGGTGACTTTGAAATGTGTTGTATGGTAGCGATGTCCAATTTCTTTTACACGGCAACTGTGATGATCATAGTGCCAGCATTCACAAAACACTTAAAAATCCTTGGATTGAATTCAGCATTCTTGTAAGTAGGGCAGGGGTATAATATAGCTGGATAACAATTCAGCTTAGTTATGTGCAGTTATCAGTAGACTGAAAGCTGTTTGAGGAAAATGGGTGAGAGACAGGACACCTTGCTAACAGTCACCCCATTTCTCAGTCTCAAGGCTAAACTGGACTTGCAATCACCTTTCACTCACATTTGCTCTGTAACTATGTGAAGTGGCTAACCAGCTTTGATGCTCCAGGCTCAAGTAGGTGACACTGAAATTGTAAAATTTTCTCTGGTTTGTCTTGCTGTTGGTGTTTGAAACACGGGTTATTCCTGTGAAAAAAGAAATGAAGGAGGCCTATTCCTTTAAAAGGATATATAATAGCATTTTAGGGTAAGACAGTGGAAAGATTAAACCCTGTGTTTGCTTGTCTAAAACAAGATACAGAAATGTGTCTGTACATACACATAGACAAGTAAATAAATAGCTTAGTGTTCAAAAGTGCTGAGCACATTCAAAAGTAATTGAGCTCAGTGGGATTACAAGTGCTTGCTGCCTGCATTATTATTTTAATATCTGTTTTAAAGACTTTAGGAAAATTTAAGATCAGGCTTTTATGTCATCAAGCCGTAAACTTTCCTTGTCACACTGTGATTACACCCCTCAGTCACCTTCTGTCAGCCTAGCCAAGAACCTCAAAAGTTACTGCTATGCTGTAGTCCTAGGAACAGTCATCTTCCCTTCATCCTTAGAACACAATCCTGTTTCTTCTCAAATACTTGTGTCTCAATCTCAAATATTTGTCAGGCTTTCTGGAACAAGTTGATTTTAAAAATGTGGATGTAATTAACCTTAGTATGTAATGATTGCTCTGTGCTGACTCTACAATTAAAGCTGTTCTTTAGGTCTAAATAGGATATCTGATTTTCCCTACACCCTGATGAATTTCACAGACTAATAGTTTCACCCATTTCTGTACTTTACTGTACTTGCATTAAAAACTGGACTAATACTGATTTTTGGTGATTCCACTTTCTCCCCCACCCACCCAATACTGCAGTAAAATAGTACTTTTAATAATGTGAGGAAATGGATCCTGGCACACCATGTGTAGGCCAGTCTCAGCTGATCAGCAGGAGCATGGGTGGTGGCTGGTGGGTACAGCCGTCATGAGTCACCTGAATTCACTGTTAGGGTTTAGGCAAACCCTAAAAAGCCTGATTTCAGCCCAAGATGGGGGAGGCAATGGGAAGGCTGTGTGGAAAGACCAAGTGAGACAGAGTGTATTAATTTTTGCAAGATTTCAAGCTGCAGTACTAGTCTGAGGAATGGTAACTTCTGCTTTTGACGTTGCTTTCTCAGCAACGTTTCTATTCTCAGATGGGATGCTTCATAAATCTTGGAGGGGGCAGGAGGGGTGAAACCTACAGAAAAGTAAAAGATTTAACTTGGCACTGACTCCTTCATCTAGTGTTAAACAACAGTTCAAGGAGTTCCTTCCTGGACAAAGGGGTCCAACTTCGCAACCTGATGCTGGTGTGTTTGTTGGCAAATCCTAGGTTGCTGCATTTTGGGCAATATCAATAACAAAAATGTAATAAGTGCACAGTGCACAAGATTTCACCTTATTTAAAGTAGTTTGCATGCAGTCATAAGGAAGTGCATACTTATGTAATCTCCACCCTACGACATTTGCAGATGACTGGATGATTCCATGTTATTTCTCATGCCACATTTTGACTGCCGTTCTATTTCTGTACTAAGAGGCTTGGGTTATGGGCCTTAGTGCCTGTTAAAACTAATTACTCTTACCATTATCACCAATTAACCCCAATTATCATCAGACAGAAATGCAAAAATATTGAGACATTTTTTACAATTCAGTACAGATGAGTTCAGAGGAACTGCAAATGACATCTTCAAGCTGTGCATGAGGAACTCAGGCTACCAAAAAAAAAATAAAGGCTTTCTCCTAGGTTATATATGCACATCACTTGAGGAGGCCTAGCAATTGGTGCTTTCTGTCACCAGGTAACCAGCTGTTCTGCTGGGAAGGGATGTGGGTTAGAGCATGCAGGAGGACATGTTCTACAGCATGGCAGCATTGGCAGCCATGCCAGCAGCTTCACATGGAGGATGTACTGCATGTATGGCCTTTGTCCCTTGGCTGATTTATCTCTGTCCTCCAGAATTATTAACTGACTTTCCCAGTACATGACAGCAGGCTGTAGAATGCCGATTTTGTCAATCTTACAAATATTTAGTCTGTAAAGAAACATATGTTATTGAGGCTTTTCAGATTTGAATCTTGCACTTCCAGGCCTGAATTTTGCTTTCTGCTTCAGGCCCTGTGGGCCTTTCTAAGGACAAAGAAAGGACTAAGCCTTCTGCTTTAGACTACATCTCATTGGAAGTAATAGTGTCCTTGTCCCCAGTCTGTTCTTCATCTCTAAAGGAAAGGAACTTCAAATTAGTTGCAAGATTCTGTGTGTGCAGTGAGCATATGTGGAAGGCAGGGCAATGGCTTGCAGGTAAGGAGAGCTGTGTCTCAGGGATGTGCACACTTAAGAGTAGTAGGAGTTGTGCTTTAAAGTAAAAATGAAGAAATAACATTAAAAATAGAAAGATTATACCAGAGTTGTTCCGTCAGAAACCTAAATTAAGTAGCTTGTTCAGCAATAGGTATTATACTGTTCGTGTGTACAGTTTTGCCACATATGCTTTTCAGACATAGCTTTGCTGTTAATGAAGAACGAGGAATGGAGTCACTTTACTGTAATAAATATCATAATGTTAATTTAGCAAGTCATATGTGGTAGCACAAATATATTAATGTTGTTGGTTCATGAATGCCAAGACTTACACAAGATTTGAAGTCCTGGTTGTGGTTCTAGTGCCAGTGGATTTATGAAAGGAGTTTGTTCACAGTGTTCAAATTTTCTGCAATGTTTCCTAAATGAGTGGCTTTATCCTGGCTGCAGTACAGAGCTTAGAAACTTAGGACAAAGCTGTACATGATGGGATAAAGCTCTGTTCAAAATCCTCTGACTGTGTCTGCCAGTATAACTCCTCTGCATCCTCTTGCATTGCTCATCACTTTCTGATCCTTTCTGCTGGCACCACCTGCACTGGGATTTGGAAAGCTTTCAGGGATAACTATTGCATGTGTGCAAGCTGAAGATGATTGTTGCTCATTATTCTGTTAGGATGTAGTGTGATAGTTATGACAAATACTGTGGCAACCAAGTCTCTTGTTATTTGAAGAGATTTAATTCTCAATAGAAGTTGACAATTGTCCTTAATCGTTCACTTTCTTGCAATGAAGCAATGAACACCAGTAATTTTAAAAAAATAGTGGTTTTCTGTTTTCAGAAATTTGCATATGAAATATACTCAATTTTTTCTTTGCATCAGTTTTCTACTTTAAAAATGTAACCTCTTTCAATACACAATACAAAGAAGAACCACTAGCTATGTTGTGAAAAATTATCATAAAAGAATATCATAATATACACGTCTTTGAGGTATACATGTAGCAATACTTCATTTCTTTCTGTGTTACAAGTGGTCTTGGTTACCATATTTTAGACAACAGCTGTGAAAATGCTGAAGGCATTAGGCTCCAGGGAGCACAAGTGTGATTTACTGGTCAAAGTGTAGGACTGAGAAGGGAAAATTTATACTGCAGGTCTGTGTTTGTGGTGGTGTCTAAATCATTCTATCTGATCAACTCAAAGGCAGCTTGGTAATATACGATGGTATCTCAGCCATACCTCATGGCTTTTCTGTCTGAAAAACAGAGTAGGAACAAAAATCATTATCTTATTGACCACAACACTGTTTGGCCCTTGAGAAAGACAAGTAATATATATATATATATATATGCTCCACAGAAAGGCAAAAGGAAACTAAATCAATGATAATTTGAAATAATTTAGAGTTTTACCCTTGCTGTTCTTTTTACCTCATAGTAGGGCTGGTTTATACTATGGAGTACTGAGGCTTTAAATCCCTTGTGAATGTTAAGCTTTGTGGACTGCTTTTAATAAAAACTTGAGTTGAGAAGCACTATGTAAGCCAAAGTGTCACAGACATTTCTTTTATGAAAAATCCTCTCAGGATTTTTCCTGCTGAAGATGAGAAGTTCAGCAACAAGATGTAAACAATAGGTTATCTGCTGCTGTGGAATGCAACAGGTCCATCTGGATTGGCCCTGCTTGGATGTTTAGAAATAATGGCCAATCCAGAACTGAGCTCGCTTGGACACAGTCCAAGAGAGCGGGGTTTGTTATTCATTCTTTACTTTTCTATTCTTAGCTTAGCAAGCTTCTGAAAAGCTCTCCTGCTTTTTCTTTTTAGTATAGTTATAGCATATGTATATATCATAAAATAATAAATCAAGCCTTCTGATAATGGAGTCAAGGATCTTGTCTCTTCCTTCACTCAAGAACCCTTGTGACAACCGTCACACCAAAGAACTGTTATTATTAATGGCTTTATTATACAGTGTGCTTACATGTCAAGAAATATAAATATTGCAGGTGTAATATTTGTCAGCCATAGGCCTAGAAGGGTTTATGCAACCTGGAATGACAGGTTTGGAGTCTTTAATAATTTTTTCAAAGTGTTGTTTGAAGAAGTACAAATTCAAGAATTTCACTTTTTGAATTCTAACAGCAAGACAGATTTTATTCTCTATCCCTGAGACAAGAGCAACTCTCTCTCCTGAGTAAAAAGGGAGAAAGTATGTGAAGAAAGGAGCTGGCTTCATCTATAACTACCCTGAGGATTTCTCTGACTCTTGAAACATGTTAAAAATTTCTTGCTATTAGGATCCCAAGCTTGTGTTTTGTTATTACCAAAGTACTCTTTGATAATGAAATTACCAAAGAGTAAACTGATCTGGGAATTTCAAAATATCAGACAGGTCTTGGTCTCTCTTTAATAGAGTTTTACTTGTCTCCTTGTGTAATATTTCAAACTGTTCATAAGAAAAATGTGACATTCTGCACATTATTTTCTTCAATTTTTGGATATGTTTCCTGAGACAAAAATGTTGAGCATTACTGCAAATAAATGATTTAGTTTGCCAGTAACAGTTTTACAAACATTGACATGGTGCTTTCTCTTTTGCTGCAAGCTAGTATTTCTTTTTATTAACCACACTAAAACTGGGATGTGGACAAGTGACATTTTCTTTATTTACATGAAGTTCTAATGAACAAAAATGTAACTTGTTGTAATTTATAGGATTTGCATGGTGTTTGTTCTGACTAGGTGCAGGCAGTTGTGTATCAATGCTGTTCTTAATATTAAGTACTGTACAGTTGCTGCTAGCAAGAAATTGTTAGAGTACAAATTAGCCCAAAAAGCCTTGGTTGCATTTTATTGAGCAAAGTAGATTATCTTTCCAGTCACTACCTGGCCAGAGATTTCTGACTGAAGAATTCACATGATGTACAACAGGGTTACTTCAGATGACTTGGCTGCTGAAATTTTTGAAGGTGTATGGCAACATTTTTTCCAAAGTGAAAGTAACTTCTCATTATAAATTCAAGAATCTCTGATTTTTAGAAATGGTGAACTTTATATGTCAGCACAAGGCTGCGAGAGCACTGCTGCCAGACCCACACAGCAAATCTACCAAGATTGCCAGCAAACAGAGATTCGCCTAATCAGAATTTTGGCTAGATATAGAAAAGCTGAGATACTCTCAGTCATTCAAAGGGAAATCCCAGAAGTAACTTCTTGTTGCTGTAGGTGATAGATGTGCATTTACATTCATTATATCCATACAACAGCATTTATTAGATTGATTTCCCTTTTTTGTCTAATTTACAGAGCTTTCCTTTCCCTCTCTTTCTTCAGCTGCTACTGCCTAAGAGGCCTTGTAAAGACCAAAAAGTACCAACCCCAAATATGAGCACTTTCAGAATAACAAGTTTCTCAGACCTGCCTGTCAAGGTCTGATATTAACTCCTTTTCATTATATGACATTTGGCAGGTAAGTGTCACTTTGTTGCTTGAAAAGGTGCTTCCTTTGTTCTTCACCTGCCCTTCTGCTTTTATGCAAAATTCTCCTATTTCCTCATGGTGTTAATATTTTCTATGAATTTGACGAAATCCAGAAATCATTCCTTTTTCACTTCCTTTTCACAAATCTCCTGATTCTTTGTTGTGCACTATAAATTCTGACTTTTTCTGCTCCTCTACCCACTTATTTCAGCAAGTTTGAGAGCTGACTTAGGGCTGCTGCCTGCCAGTCAGATGCTGTAGAAGGATGTCTCCACATGCAAGATGAGGGACACTCTGGCAGGGTCAAGTGTGCATGTTCACTATGCCAAGTGTCAACTCCAATTACAGAATGCTACCTCCTAACTTTCTGAAACATGTAGTCCCTCCTAAAAGTTCATGGAGTATTTCTTAATTGCAGAAAAACTCACTCTCTTTTAATTTTTTATAAAGGGAAGCATAAAAAATTTAAGTGAGAACTTTTAAAGGGTATAGCTTGAAATTTAAGAATTGGCATGTTGCTGTAGCACAACTGACTCCAAACTCTAACCTGTAAATTGGCACAAGTTTCATTGTGCAGTAATTTAATTTCAATTCCATTATCAGCTTCTTAGACTCAATGTGATTATTCCTTTCTTTGGCTAGGCAACGTAGTTCCTGAATATTACAAACCACAGACTTGAATCGAGCTCTGAAGTCTTTAGAGTCCAAGAAAGGGCTTCTAGTGCCCCTCACTGATATCACTGGTGTTGGGAGGCAGCTCTTTTGTCATAAATGAGAGTGGTAGAACACTGGAACAGGTTGCTCAGAGAGGTAGTAAATGCCCCATCCCTGGAACTGTCCAAGGCCAGACTGGATGGGGCTCTGAGCAGTCTGATCTAGTGGACAGATGAGTGGTTCAAGATGAAGACAAGATGAGCCTTAAAGGTCCCTTCCAACCCAAACAATTCTCTGATTCAGTGAAATAGTACAGTCCTTTTTTTATCCAGAAATAGACAATAGGCTAAGTTAAAATGTGTTTGATAGTGAATACAGAGTGGGAAGAAGGTTCAGGATGCACAATACTCTGGAGCCAGACTGATCAGGTTGGATAACTCCACTGAGACTAAACATTTTTTTTGCTGCATGTACTTTCGCAACAGACTATAAGCACTAAGGGAACCTATAGTGCAGAAGACCCTGTGAACTGTGTTAATAGCATCCTTGTGCAGTAGGATTTCAAGTTCCTCTTTTGAATTAGGGATTTGGACACAGTTATGCAACCCTATAAGCACCAACTTTCAGGATTTATCACTTGTCAGTGCACTTGTTCATAACACCAGCTGCAGGAAGCAGTTTATTTTCAGCCAGACTTGAGACAAACAGATTATCTGAACAGAATGTACTTCCTTATAAACTTATTTGTCTGTGGTTTGTTTCTATTAGTTTATATTGCTTCCTGATGAGCTGATTTCTGTGGCTCATTCCTTAATCTGCTCACAGGTTAGAGGAAAGGGCCTGTGGAGATATTTGGAGATGACTGCTTCTAAGTGGCAGAAGCCTGATATGCAGCACTGCTTTGTGTTAAAATGCCCCTGGGACTCAAAGTTTTGTGCCAGCAGTAAATGAGTTGTTCTTCAATTCCATACAGCATCATGGTCAACAAAAAAACTGGGGGAGATTGGCCTGGGGGTGGCAACCCCCTGCTCATGGCCTGGCTGTGCATTGGTCAGGGAGTGGTAAGCAACTGGATTCTGCATTACTTGTTCTGTATATTCTTTTATAATAAGTATTATTTTCCTTTTCTGTCCCATGAAAATGTCTGTATCTCAACCCACCAACTTTAATTTTTTTTCCTGATTCTTTCCCCCATCCCACATGGTGGGGACCGAGCAAACATCTGCATGGTGCTCAGCTGCCTACTGGGTTAAGCCACAACAGCAACCTAAGACCTTCCTTTTTCTGGTCTTATAATTACTTTCTCAAGCCCAGGGGCCTCTCCTTTCTCTAATGGGATTTATTTCACCCTGCTGCAGAATCACAGATGCATACTAATATGATAGTTTCTTTCTCCCAGCTCAGTTTGAGCTAATAGATTGCTTTTAGGTGTGTGAAAACCTAGCTACTGGTCATTGTATCACATCTAACTTCCTGATTGTTGCTGATGGCATAATTACTCTCTTACATAAAATAAGACTCCTAAGCAATATTTCTAAAGCTATGAATGATGTCTGCAGTGCTCCTCAAAATTTAGTATAGAAGAATTTTACGTAGTTGAGACTCCATCAAATGCAAGAGTGATTTTTTTTTTAATTATTATTTTTATTTTTTAATTGCTGGCTAGTAAAAATCACTTTGAAAAAGGCCAAAATGACAAAAGACCAACAATAATTACTTAAATAAAGCTCCTAGTCCCAAACTGGAGGCAATATCTTCTTCCAATGTGTTTCCAACATTTTCAAGAAAAAAAACCCAAACCACTAGATCTAATGTCGGATTCAGTGTGTAGAAAAGGGTATTTTTACTTAGTGAACTGTCTGCTATAGCTTGAAAACCATCTGCATGCACAAAAAAGACTGTCAAAATTCATTAAGGATAAGATTATTTTAAATTAACAAAAGTAATCTTCATTTTTCCCACAACCCATTTGCACTTCAGAAAGGAAGAGCAACGGTGTCTTTGAAATGAAGGCTCTTCTGTTTGAAAATGACTATTTTTATGAGGAATATTCTGTATAGCAAAAATTTCTCATCAAAACCACTATTCACAATACCTCAGTGTGCTGCCAGAAGTGTCAAAATTGGTTTTGGCTGGGATTAAAATAATTTTCTTCATAGTAGCTAGTATGGAATTATATTTTGGATTTGTCCTGGAAACAGTATTGAACAGAGATGTTTTTGTTACTGCTGAGCAGCACTTACACCTTATCATAATATTTAGTTTGGAAAAGACCTTCAAGACCATTAACCAAACTGCAAACCCAGCACTGCCAAATCCACAACTGACTGGTATCCCTCAGTGCCATATCTACACTTTGTCTTTGTTATACCTTCAGGGATTGTGATTCAATCCCTTCCCTGGGCAGCCTGTTCCAGTATCAGATAACCTTTTATTGAAGAAATTTTTCCTAATATCCAGTCTAAACCTTCCCTGGTGCAGCTTGAGGCCATTTCTTCTTGTCCTGTAACTTGTTACCTGGGACAAGAGGCTAACCCCTCCACTTGTCCACACCCTCTTTAAGGCAGTTATGCAGAGCAGTAACATCCTTCTTGAGCCTTCTTTTTTCCAGGCTAAACAACCCCAGCCCCCTCAGCTGCTCCACTTAAAACTTGTGCTTCAGCCCCTTAACCAGCTCCATTACCTTTCTATGGATATGCTCCAGCACCTCAATGTCATTCTTGTAGTGAGTGTCCCAAAATTGAACTCGGGATTTGAGATGTGACTTCACCAGTGCCGAGTAAGGGAGGATAGTCACTTACCTGGTCCTGCTGGCCACACTACTTCTGATACAGAATGTCTTTGGTGCTTTTGGCCACCTGGGCACACTGTTGGATCATGTTCAGCCGCTATCAACAAGCACCCCCAGGTGCTTCTCCACTGGGCTGTTTTCCAGCCATTCTGTCCCCAGCCTGTAGCCCTGCATGAGGTTACCGTGACCCAAGTGCAGGACCTGGCATGTCATCTTGTTGAACCTCATTTTGTTGGCCTTGGCACATTATCCAGCCTATCCAGATTCCTCTGTAGAGCCTTCCCACCCTCCAGCAGATCAATACTCCTTCCCAGCCTGGTGTCATCTGCCAACTGATGATACCCTCACACAGATCACGGATAAAGACTTAAACAGAACTGGCCCAAGCACTGGGGAGCAGCACTGGTGACAGGCACCAGATGGATGTAACTCCAGTCACTTCCCCTCTCTAGACCTGGCCATCCAGACAGTTTTTTTGCCAAGGAGTGCACCTGTCTAAGCCACAAGTAGCCAGTTTCTCCATGAGAATACTAAAGACTGCAACATAATTTCCAAGAGCAAAGTCTAAATAGAAAACATCTACAGCCTTTTCCTCATCTTCTAGTCAGGTTACACTGTCATAGATGGAGATCCAGTTTGTCAAGTCAACCTGCCTTCTACAAACCCACACTGGCTGGGCCTGATTCCCTGATTGTCCTGTGCATGCTGTGTGATGGCATTCAGGAAGATCTGCTCTAAGGCCTCCCCTGGCACTGAGGTCAGGCTGACAGGCCTGTAGTTCTCTGGATCCTCTTTCCAACCCTTCTTGTTGTGTTGCACTTGCTAACTTCCTGTCACCTGTGACTTTCCTGGTTAGCCAAAGCTGCTAGTAAATAATTCCAGGGTTCAGGGTTCAATCTCCATATGGGTCATTCACTTAAAAAGTTGGTGATCTTTCTGCATGCCTTCCAACTCAGATTATTGTGTGATTTTGTAAGTGAAGGAAAATGGCTTGGTGAGCACTCCTGGGATCCCTTGGGTGCATCCCATACAGCCCCATAGACTTGTGCTGATGTCATGTTCAGCAGATAAGGCAGGGGGAAGACAGAAGTGGGGGATGTTCAGAGTGATGGGGTTTGTTTTCCCAAGTTACCATAAAACATGATGGAGCCCTGCTTTCCTGGAGGTGGCTGAACACTTGCCTGCTCATGGGAAGTAGTGAATGCACTCCTTGTTTTGTGTGCACTCTCCTTGTGTGCATGGATTTTGCTTTACCTGTCTTTATCTGTACCCACAACTTTTCTTGACATTCCTCTTCTGAGTCTCTTCCCCATCCCGCTGCAGAGAGGGAGGAAGAGTGGCTGTTTGAAGTTTAGTTTCTGGCCTGGATTAAACTCTGACAGTTGTTCAACAGCATAAAATATACTTTAATTTGTATTTGAAGAGAGATGGCAAATATATTACCTTACAGACACAGAGGATACCCTAAATATAAAGCAATATACTGAAAGTAATGAAGCTCAACTGGTAACAGTAGCTCATCACATATTTGTTTCATATTGCTTTTTAGTCTGCACAAAAAATTCTGAATCTTAAAAGCTGAACAATCAAATGATAATGGAAAGTTTAAAAATGGGAAGTTGCATGAGAAACATTATTGCATACTTAGGTACATTTTTAAGTCTCTAATGTTATTTCAAAGAGAGAGAGAATTAAACTTTTTACAAAGTTGCCAGTGTGTTAAAGCTAACTTGCTGGGAATGACTTTTGGTAGCTTGTGATAACAGGTATAAATTGTAAGCTTCATGGTTATAAACAACCTGTATGTGGATGTGTTGCATCTACTATGCAGTAGAGAAATCTTCTTTGCACTTCTGCATGTGTATATATTAAAGGTTTTGGATTTTGTAACTGTAAAAAGCCATTTTGCCATTTAAAGTCAGTATCACTAAGCCTCACCCAGCAAGATTATACTCTCCAATCCACATTAATAATTCAGTGTAAAATACCTTCATGAAGCTTGTAGCCCTGTCAGAGATATAAACGCTTTCTATTTTCTGGATACATTACATTAAAAGCAAAAAATATTTGTATGCTGCAAATGTGGAGTGTGCATTTGCAAATCGAGTCATGGTGGATGTGTTATGAAACAAAGACCATAATTTTGAACCCAACCCTGCATTATCACTCATGTTGATTTCTGTGGACAGTACTGTAACAGGCAACTTGTGATAAAACTGCTCTGTCTGGATAGGTGTTATGGGTGAGGACAAGTGGTAAAACCTGAATCCCAAACCATATTCACTTCTAATCTCCATGTGGGGTATGAGATTTGCAAAAAACATTAGGTTTAGTCCCTCTTGTTAAAATATGTTTTAATTTGTTTCATTTGGTCCTTCTGTTTTTCTCACATCTCTATCTAGTGTGCCCTGCCTGACTCTTAGGGTGACAAGGGGTGCATGCAGATGTGCTTCTACTGAAATCTGCTCTAGTCAGAATGACTAATGAAAGATGGCCTAGCTACTGTTTGTCAAACCCATGCAGTCATATTTGCAACACAATCAGCCTTTTAAAAGCAGAGGCTTATGTCATCAAGTCTTCCTTTGAACTTTTGGATTCTCTTTAGAAGCACAAAGCTTTGTCACGCTGTTGCAAAAATTCATATTTAGTAACTGTTAAAACCTTTGAACATAAAGTTTAATAATAATATTTGCAGGAATTAAATACTTCCATTGAGGGATGGTGCTTATGGCCTAAACCCGTTAGATGTTCAGCACCTGCTACCTAAGCTGGGACTGGGATTTGCCTCAGAACAGGGGCTGATTGCAACAAACACTGAACAGACATAGTCAGTAACAGCAGAAAAAAGAGGTCTGTTCCAGAGCTTAAAGTTTCAAAACACAGGCATGAAGAGGAGTGGGAAATGGGGCAGAATGTGCCACCTGTACTATCAAGGGGTTTTTTCCTATCTCTTAATAGTTGCTACTTTTTTCAGGAATGGGGATCTGTCTCAGGATTCACCACTGGTAGGCAAGGATTAGTCAAATTTAAAGACAACTAAAAGAGAAGGTGTGCTGCAAATAGACTGGAGGAAGAAGCAGAAGGCACATGTAGGCTGAAGCTGTGACGAAATGGTGAGCATTAGTGGAACGGGACAGAAAAAAGGGCAGGGAACTGAGAGGCAGCCCATCCTACCTGCCCCAGCAAATTATTATGGCACCTGTGTTTCTGCTCAAGCTTCTTGTATGACTTGTCCTGCTGGCTCAGGAGTCTTCTCAATCTGTTGATCTGGATTTGTTTAGAAATGCTGGCCCTCAAAGGGGAATGATTAAGGCATGTGATTGGCCACAATGGACTGGAGGATGCAGAGGCTTACAGGGTCATTATGACTGTGGCAGTGCTGTGTCCTTTCCACTGCACCCTGCAGTGGTGTGAGGGGTCGCTTCCCTGTCTGCTCTCACATTCCCTTCCTGCAGTGCTTCTCCTCAGGTACTGAGGTGGCACAAAGCACCTATGGTTGCTCTTAGTGGTAATGTTGGGGGACATGCAGCAAGCCATCAAGCAGGGACAGCTTTCTCAGTGATTATTCTGCTAATAAGTTATTTAGGAATAAACTCCAAGTCTCACAGTAATGTCTTTATGAGCCTACATCAGAGCTGGAGTTAGTCTTTTGAATGCTGAAGCATTTTCTGTTCTTCAAATCAACAGTCTCCTTCCACTTAAGCCACCAAAACTGCATTTTCATGCTTGCTTTTGCTACAACTGGAGTATAATTGCTGGGGGGGTTCTGTATGCAAGGTACTGATTTCCACTTTTTTCCCTGAGTGAAAGATTGCCACAAACCAAATGTCTAAACAGTTCACAGTGACACTAATCCTTATGAGAAATTTGGCCATTTTTATTGCCATCTGCATGCAACCATCTCCATGCCAAATGGAATACCACGTGTCTAAAGACAACCATCTACATGCATAACAGAATACCAGGTGTCAGGGAAGAAGTCTTGTATTTTTCTTGAGAATAGTTTGGTTTTGTGGTTTTGTTGGTTTGGGGTTTTTGTTTTGTTTTCTTTTTTTTTTTTTTAAAGGAATGAACTAACAGTTACAATCTTGACTCTTGCTCTGTATGCCATAGTAGCTTTTTTATAACTGGTGGTCTCAAAGAGCTATACAATAAGTGGAATTTCTGTAAATAATTGTAAGCATGTTCTGATTTAGACAAAGTTTTCCTTATAGTCAACAAAGCCAAAAATCAAACTGTTTACAGTTAGTAAGCAACAGCATCAGAGTTCTGAACCTGCACAATTTTTCAGATCAAGCAGTTAATCAGAGACTGGAACACTGAGTGCATACATTTTGCTCATCTTCTCTACAATGAGCAAAACAATATTTTATTGTTCCATGATGCAATGTGCAAAAGAATATAGCAGGGTGAACTAAATTTTGTGTATAATGAATAAATGAGAAGGATTATGTCAGTCCTGAACTTGTAACAAGTGTAATCTGGGCTGCAATGAGTTAATAATGCCTTTCCTAACCTAGAAGCACAAAGGTGAGGCTGTGCCTGTGCTGACCTCAGTGCAATCATTTAATGGCTGTAGCATTCATTTCCACTAATGCTTTCAGTGTCAGTGGAGGATCAAAGAGAGTCTGGCTTTCTGCTGGCAAAAGTTCTGCCTGAGAGCAATACCCCTCCCTCCCAAGACTCATTTTGCAGTTTTCACATATACTGCATTATGTTGGCTCTTACTATTCTGCATGCTTCCTGTTACATGGTTCCAAACTGCTGAACTATTTAATACAATATCCAATCATGCCCATAAGCTCTGACTCACAGTTTTGAAGAATTAATATCTGAGGCTACTACAATGAAGGTATACCCTCTCCTGCTCATATAGGCAGAGATCAAGGCAGAGGCAAAGCCCTAGCTCTGGGCTTTCTACAGTGTTACTCTGTGAATTTTATAGCAGCCTTATCAGAAAAGCTTTGTCAAAGCAGAATACTGTAAGATGTGCTTTGGGATAGTCCTGTTGTGGTTAGGCAAGCTGGGTGTGACCAAGTTCAGAGCTGAAACTTGTGGCTTCATGTTGAAATTCTATGAAATCTCCAGCTTTTAACCCAGAAATAGAGTTAACAGTAAAGCCTAGTTAGTTGTTTAGAAGTTATACTAATCTTCAAACACAACAACTTCTATAGTGACACTGAGCGACCTGAATGCCTCTTATTGTTTAGACTCTGGTCAGCCTTTATGATGGATTAACTAAGCACTTAATTGGAAACCCAATAATCAGTGATCATCACGAGGCTACATACAGTGTGCAAACAGAGCACATTCCCAATTAGTAGTCTCTATGTATGTGTTACTTCCAAAGGACTAATCTTCAAAAATCAGGACAAAGAAAAGAGACACAAATCAATTGTGAGGGGCCATATTTTATATAAAATGTGAACAGAAATTAAGCCTTCAAGATACATTTATTGTAAGATGAGAAAGCTGTGTTCTGTCATCTCTTTTGATGGGGGAAAACTAGTTTAAATAAGGGATTGAAAACAACTATTTGATGTAAACAATATATGTAAGTGGTGAGGAAACTATGCACAGCAATCAATATAAATAAATTGCTCTGTAAACTGATAACAGGAAGCTAGAAATACTAAGGAAAATCTATAGCCAATATTTTCTACATATGCTTGCAATAAAAAAGAAATCATTGTGATGGCCTAGGTTCTCCTAAATTGCAATGCATAAACTGTTAAAAATTTTTTTAAAAAGCTGTTTGGTGCAAGGTTTTTGTTTGGTTGTTGTTTTGTTGTTTGTTTTTTTTTTTTAAGTGACTTCAGGAGATCAGCAGGGAACATTGCTCCACTTGATAGCAACTATTCTTTTTTTGTCAGAGGTGCTTTGTTCAACTGGAAGGAAATGTTTAAGGTGTAACTTATTTGGCAATTAGTTTTGGTAAAATTATCGGCTGGCTGAAAGGTGTACAGTTTCACCTGAGGATGTCATACACTATGTATCTGCCCCAATCATGAACAGAGAGTCAGGGGCAAACACAGTTTTATAGTGTTATAGAAATATATGCCCTGAAGACAGGGCTATTTGTTTAAATTAGACAACAATTCCTATTATATAAAGCAGGGAACACATTAGCATGCTATATTTCATGTCAGGCTTGTTTTATAATTTTCTACATGTTTTTATTTCAGTACCACTTTGTAAGTGAAAATCTTTACCGCTCAGTTTGGGCTGAAGTTGGTTCTGTGTAGTTTCCCATTTCACTGACATCCCACTAGTAGCATTCAATCTAATGAGAGTCTGCCTTACCAGTTTTTGGATGTAGACCCATCCTAACATATGCAGTTTTGTTTTAGTATTAGCCTAACATTGGAGGTCATTTAATGCTCTGCAGGTTGCAGAGCTGTAAGTAGAAAAATTCATTGTGAGTAGTATGTCAGGAAAAAATTAATATCAAAACAACAAACAAAACCCAAACAAAAACCCAACAATGAGACAACAATCAAAGCAAACAAAAAAAACTTAACAAACATTCCTTTGGCTACGATTTTTTTGGATTATGTATATGGTTATAGTGTATCTGACAAAGCAGAGGATTTTTCAGGAATGGTTTTTACATGGGAGAATAGTCCTGTTCTCTCTACCCCTGATGACCAGCCCATTCCACACCTTTGGCTTTGGGCCGTGGTACTTTGCATTGGCCACACAGCATCCATAGCCAAATGAGCCAGCTCGACGTGATGAACGAGTATTGTACCCCAAGTGCAAGGTGTGAGAAAGCAACTCTGCCATTAGCAGCAATGGAAGAGGCATCGAGGGAAATCTGAGTCTGAATTGGAAAATTTTAGGGGAGAGAGATTTCCATGAATAATTTAAACAGCATGCCTCAACAGGAGGGCAACTTGTTGCTGCCACCCCCAAACCGATCTCCCAGCGCCTCGGGAAACTTCTTCCTTACGGGAAACTCCTCCCTGTGCCTGCCCCAGTGCCCGGCTCAGCGGCGGCCGGACCGGCCCCGGCTCATGTGGGGCAGGCGGGGCGGGAGGCGGGCGGAGCGGAGCAGACCGGCCGGGCCGTGCCGAGCCGAGCGGGCCCAGAGCGCAGCGCCCGCGGAGGCCGCGCTGAGGCAGGAGCCGCGCTGCTCTCCGCGCCGGGCCCTGCATGCCGGGAGCCATGGCCGGGGAGCCGCTCTCCTTCCGCGCCTTCCTCGACAGCAGCCCCGCCGGCTGCGAGTACGGCTACGGGCACGGGGACGGGCTCCGGGCGCTGCGGGACCGCGAGTTCCCCCGGCTGCGAGGTACCGCGGGCGGGCGGGCCGGGGGCGGGCCCGGGGCGGGGAGGCCCGGGCCAGTCCCGGCTCGGATCGGCGCTGGGTGGGAGGGAGCGCTCTGCTACGAGGGAGCGGCGGCAGGGGCGGGGACGCTGTCAGCAAGCGCTGGGCTCAGCTCGCTGCAGTGATTTCTGCGGCACGGCGAGGAGACAAGAGGCAGCTCTCCCTCTCCTCCTTCTCCTCCCTATCGTCTCTGTCCTCCTCCCTCCGGCATAAACGCCTCAAAGGTGCCATGGATTCAGGAACAGGATTTCGATATGGATGTGAAGAGCGGGGTTGGGCGGTGAAGGATAGACATTATAATAGTACATCACCCATTTCTAGTGAAAGCTTATAGTTAGACAGGTGTTTGTGAACTACTTTTACTTTTATAGGTTGCTATCCCCCAGCATTAAACATCCTTGTGCATACTACTTCAAATATGATCATGATGGTTGTATAATTATATGACAGTAATTTGTCCAGTTTAAAGAAGTATCAATGCTTATTGTGGTGGTGTTCACAGGGGTCTTAGGATGAGGGAAGAGATGCAAATGTTGACTCCATGTTTCAGAAAGCTTGATTTATTATTTTATGATATATATTATATTAAAACTATACTAAAAGAATAGAAGAAAGGATTTCATCAGAAGACTAGCTAAGAATAGAAAAAGAAATGATAACAAAGGCTCGTGACTGACCAAGACAGTCCAGACAGCTGGACTGTGATTGGCCATTAATTAGAAACAACCACATGATCCACCTGTTGCATTCCACAGCAGCAGATAACCATTGTTTACATTTTGTTCCTGAGGCCTCTCAGTTTCTCAGGAGAAAAAATCCTAAGGAAAGGATTTTTCACAAAACACGTCTGTGACAGCTTATGGTATTGGCACTTCAAAAATCTTATGACAAAAAGCCCCAGGTAGAGAGTGGAGTAACTAGCATCAGTTTGGATGCCCTATAACAGTTATTTAGGCCACTCTTTCTCTTGAGAGGTTTGTGTTACTGCTCTTTTTATTTTTGTAATTTCACCGAATTTTGGTGATTGAATACAAGAGTGGGCTTTCTCATGCACAGGTATTTAGATTGAACGGAGGTGTACTTGGCCTCTAGAGGAATGTGAAAAAAACTTCAGCAGCACTTTAAAGAACTTGAAGATTTAGTGAGTCGGTGTCACAGTGTGTTATTAGACAGAGTAGTTGCATCAGTGAAAGTTTGAACACCAGAAGTTGCTTCTCCAAAATTTAGGCGTGAATTCTGAAAAGTGGCTATTTTGTTACTGAAACAATGTTTAGGCCTTTAAGCAGATGAGTTTTTAAAACTCCCTAGAATCAGGCTCATTTCTCAGAGGCTCCCCAGTTTTGAAATAGAGTGTATCTGTTAATGAATAATGTCTGGTGGATTAGTCTGGTTCCCAAAGGGAGGTTACTGCAAAGGCAGAGCATTAGGAGTTTTTCTCCATTTGAAAATGGTTTTGCTAATGCAGTCTTCTGAGTTGTCCGGCCTGCTGAAATAAGATGTAGCTAACTTAGAATATTTCTAGAAAGAGATGCACAAATACAGGGTATAAAATAGAATCTTCAATAATGTTAGCTAATTGAAACTACATAATCATGTGATCACCTGTGGTAAGTTGACCTAGGTTGCAAATTCCTTCTGATTTCCCCCTTGGAATTTTAACGTGTTATCCAATTAATGAATTGTCATCCATTCATCTTGCAAGCTTGTCACCTCTGTGAGCAAACTCAGTGTCTGTGAGGAAACATAACTGCTTGCTGTGCATGCATGTGGGGTCCTGTCTGGGACTTCTTGTCTGAAAAACAGTGACACGTTTCTGGTCAGGAACTGGTGCCTTCAAGTGATGCCAGCAGTGCCAAATGAAAGGTGCCCAGGGAGAGGTTCCTAGGCCAAGTGTCCCCGGCCTAACACATCTCTTGGTCTCAAAGCTGACTAATTGGACTAGTCCAGGATAGACTCCAGGAACTGGCTGACAGCAGAGCAGTGTGGATAAGAAGCACACTGTTTTTATTTATTTATTGGCCTCCTTTTATTTAGCCGTGTATCCCTACTTGCCAAAGGTCTCAACACACTGATGCTGATGTAATGAAAAGTCTTCTAAAGCTCTCAATTTTGTTGTCTCGTGGAAACAAGGCAAAGGGTGGCTAATGTACAGGTTGGTGGCAGCAATAATAAATAAAGGAACCTTCTCTAAGTGACCTACAAAAATTAGGATTTAGCTGCTCAAGCATTTTTAGTGGCCTGCCAGAACATGCAGGTAGTAGGATGAGGTAGAAGTTTTACATCTCTGGTGGCCTTGGATCAGCTCTTTGGATAAGTCCTGATTGTACAAACAGTGATTCACTTTATGAACTTCTACCTGTTCATGGTGTTACTCTTCCTACTGCACAAAGCTGCTGTAGTTTTGTCCCTTCTAGTAAAGAGCAATCTTAACTAGTTCCACCGGGCAAAAGAGAACATGCTCTATTTTAGGGAGTTAACAGGAATCGTAGAATCATAGAATGGTTTGTGTTGGAAGGGACCTTAAAGATCATCTAGTTCCAACATCCCTCCATGGCCAGGGATACCTTCCACTAGACCAGGTCACTCAAAGCCCCACCCAGGCTGGCCCTAAACACCCCCAGGCAACCCGTTTCAGTCCCTCACTCCCCTTATAGTAAAGAATTTCTTCCAAACAGAATTCTTCCAAAAGAATTTCTTCCTAACCTTCTCTCTTCCAGTTTGAATCCATTCCCCCTTGTTCTGTGAGTACATGCCTTTGTCCTAACAGTACATGCCCTCTCTACCTCTCCTGTAATCCTCCTTTAGGTACTGGAAGAGGCTACACGGTCTCCCTGGAGCCTTCTCTTCTACAGGCTGAACAGCCTCACTCTCTCAGCCTGTGCCCTATTTATTTGGGGCATCCCTTAAAGTTCTTTTGGTCATTAAAGCTGGTTAAAAATCCAGATTTTGCTGCTCACTTCTTATGTGAACAGAATTTTTGGAGTCCCCTTCTAGATACCCATTAATTAAGCCTAATGTTTGATTTAGGAAGTGTCATCTTTTTATGAGCATCATGTGGTAATAATTACTGCATATCAATGTATTCACTTCTTCCTGATTTCTAATATTTTGTGGCATCCACTAAGGACATATTGTGCAAATGGTGTTCTCTGGGGAAGGCAGAAATCTTTTCTGTGTTACAGACTATTTCTTACGTGGTGCTGGTGCTTCTGTTGTAGCTTTAGTAGGAATAGCTGCACAGGTGCCTGTTGAGCAGAAGGTGCAACAGATGTCTGGAGGGAGCACCAGCATAGCTACCAGGCATACTGTGAAGCCAGCATTTCTCAAAGGTGGTCCACCTGTGGTTGTATCAAGTCTTGGGGAGTTTCACTCTTAGCTCCATCAGAAGGAAAGTAAGGTTCATCTCAGTGTATTGGGGATTTTCCCTTCAGGTTTTGTGAAGAGATAAAAAGAACTACTTTACTTCCTTAAATCAGCAGGGGTCTGTCTGTTTTGGTACAGAAGACTTATATTTTCCCTTTTAAGCCAAAGTTTATCTTCGCTTCTGTAATTCAAAGGCTGTTAGCTGATGACTAGAGCAGCCCTTTCTAAAAATATATGTGGAGTCTGTGAAACAGATCACTGTTTCACAGGCAGCAGCGTATGTGCAATATGTGACCTTGACTTTAATCTTGTGAGCAGTATACCCTTATCTGCAGTGTAGGATTTTAAATGGTGCTTTAGAAACGGATAAAGAAATCAGCAGGAGTTTATAGGTTCGGTTGTTAAGTAATGGGGATGAATATGCTTCTGTGATGTTTATCAGAGCAAGGAAAATACCAGCTTCAATTTGTATCATGGTTTTAAAAAAGAAAAAGCTGACATGTGATTTGGACACAGCATCTAATCACAAGATACCTTTCCATTTTAAGTTGTGAGCCAGTATTCTTGTCTAATATATCTGTGGTAGTTCAGTGAGAGCTTTCCAAGAGCACTAAGCAGTGGATATCCATCGTCCAAATAAAAACCAGGATGTAATAGGAATCAGATATTCTCTAAGGGCTACTGGCTATTTGAAGATGGTCTTTAGGTGAGCTTGAGATGGACTGTCCCATTTAATGTCAGATTGGTCACTGTCCTGTACTTCAACATCATGCCTTACCTTAGTAGAATGAACATTTGTGATATGTATGATTACATACAGCTAACAAAAATAATGAAGTTTGTCTGTTAAGAAGGAAAGGCAGACTGAGCTTTGAGTAACAGAATTGGCCTTTGTTTCTTTGAGACTCAAATGATGTCCCATGAACTGGTCACCTGTACGAGGGCTTATTGTACTGTTCAATTGAGAAACAGCTGGGTTTTGGATCTGACCTTACATAAAAATAAGTCTTTTTTACTCATATTGCTGGTAATTATTTGTGTGGTGACTTTTCCTCTGAGTACAAGAATGTGAAAAGCAGATCTCTGTGTGCTGCAGTTAAGTCTTCAGCAGCTCAGTTAGCAAAGTTCATCTCTGTCCTCTGAGAACAAAAAAGTCTGTTTTGTCACCTTTAGGGTAATCTGGGTTTTTTTTTGGTGAACTTCAGAAGTAAGAAATACATTCTGGTGTGTCAACTCAGAGTAATTTTGTTGATAGGTAGCTGATGCTCACACTTTATGAAACTTGTGAAGATGAGTGGACTGTGAGCCTTGAGAGTCGTGCTCACCTCTTGATTGCAAATGTAGGCTTGCTTTGTCAGCCAGAAATTCTACCAGTCTTGTGCCTGAGGCTTTTTCTTTATTTTGGAAAAAAAAAAAGAACATCTTTTGCATCCTAAAATGACTTCTTTTGGGGGTGTTGGTTTGCTTATTTGTTTTGTTTTGTTTTGCTTTTTGTAACACCATTCTGTTCAATCTGGTAGCTATCTTCTATATGTGTACGTGTTACTCGGCTGATTTCTTAACTATTAATAATTTTTATCTGTGAATGAATCTTTTCCTTTTAATCTCAGTTTTTTCTTATTCTTGAAGACTAAGTGACTGAGTTTTCAGCGAACCTTTGAGTTCTTTGAGCAGTATTGGGCTTTAACCAAGGAGGCAAATTTGATCTTATTCTGTAAAAACCAGTTTGATAGTGAGGAATAAGTTTATTTTAATTCATTTTTGTTTGAAGACTATCATAAACCAGAAACAAGGCATGCGCCATTTTATGGTCAGGTGCAGTGCTTACTGTGAGTTCCCTGAAGCACACCCACCCATTGCTGGCCATAGCATCTCCAGAAAGGACAAATTATTTCTCCCACATGCAGATACTGGCATATGTTAATGTTAATCCAGTGCATGCCTCTCCCACACAAAGGCAGCAAAAGCAATGTGTAGGGGAAGGAGGAGGCTGCTTTTTGTTGTTTCACTGGAAGATCCTGTGTAGCCTAGAAGAGATGCTAATTGTGCTGGAGAAAAAGTCTGTGTTTCCTTATCTCTAGCTCATTTTGAACAGAGAAAAAATCTTCTAAACCTTTCCATTTGGTGTTTATAGCGGAGAGCTCCTCTTTCTATCCCTGTTGAGGCCCTTTCACTTTCCTCAGTGAGATCTCTGGTAACCTACTCCTGTTCTCTGTAGCCTCTTCACCAGAATATGATTTGATTTTGTTAAGTGCCTATTTATTTTTATTTGGAGGGGAAAAGAAAGCAAAAAAATTATCAAAGGAAGCTGCTGTTGGACAGTCGGAAATGCTAGAAGGCATCTGGGAAGATACGTTCAGTGGGTGGAGAAGATAGTGTGAAAAGAAGCTGTAGTATGGGAAGTGTAACTGCACAACTAATGACAATTGTTTTGTAAAAATAAAACATTCCTATGCTCATGTAAAGCCTTAACGCTTCCTGGTGATTTCAGGCCAGCAGCAGTTATCTACATAAGCTCTTATCTAAAGAACTGATATCAAAGAGGAAGTATGTGTTGACCATAAAGCGTGTTTAGTCCCAAATGCAGTAACAATAGCTGTGTGTTAGTTTCAGATGTTTTCCTCTGCCTACACAGAAGTAACAAGTAGTGTTAAGGAATTCCTTATGTTGCCTTTCAGGGTTCACAACATGGTCTACTCTGTGCAGGACTGATCTTTCAGTTGCTGTTAATGATGGACATAGCTCTAAATGAAGAGTAGTTAATGATATTGACATTGTAATATTTCAACATGGAAAACAGTTTTAGTTACTTTGAAGTTTAGTCAGTGGGGAGAAAAGAAATGCGGAGCAGGAAAGCAAAATCCCAAACCCTATAAACTTGATACAGGTGACATGAACTCCAAATATTCAGTGGTATTTTAGAAATAAATAGTTAATCAATTGGGACTAGATTCTTTACAAGAAGGAATAATCATATATAGTCATTAGATTTTTTAAGTCAATATGTAGATGTGAAAAAATATTAGATTTGGGAAGATAATTTATGGAACTCCACAGATGCTGCAGGGTATCAGCCACCCATTTTCTAAAAAGTTGCACTTTTAATTAAAAGATACATTATCTTCTAAATGAATGTCTGTACAAGATGTATATTAGTATTTGAAAGTATTGAAACGGGCAGATGTTCTACTTAGAAGAGCACAAGACACTTTTTATCTCTTACTCAAAAATTGGAAAAGCACCAGTGTCTTTTTCCTACAAAATACCACATCAGTGGTGCTTTCTGCTGTAGGCACACAGTTTGTGGTAATTGGGAGTGGGGCTGCAGTGGAGCCTCATCCCCAGTGGGCTGCAGCTGTGTAGGACAGGTGAGCAGCATTGAAGGTAATGGGACATGGAGTGCCGAGGTGTGCTGACCAATCACAAAAGGCCACAGAGGGCTCACAGGTGTAAGGCATGTAAGATGAAGAGTATAAAAAGTTGGGCTAAAGAGCAATAAAGGGCTTCATGTGCTTGAAGTCTTCTTTGGTGTTGGTTGTGCCTCTATTGTTTGTACCGGCAGCTTTCTTCCTTCTGTTGCCTTTGCATCGTCTTAAATTCTTCTGATTGTCCTCTTGGGTTGTTGTGCTGTTGCTATATGTGAGATGCATATTGATTTCTTCCCAGCCTATTTCTATATGTTTCTGTGTGTTCATGGATTTATATATTTTTTTAGTGTTAAATATAAGGTTATTAATTAAAGAGTGTGTTTATGTATGTTTCCAGCAGAAGTTATCTGCTTCTGGTGTTCCTGCACTTATACTGGAATTTCTTCTTCCAAATCAGAACCTGGAATCTGATGCCCTTGAAATTTCCATTAGATGTTAGGGTAGGATTTCCCGTTTCTGCGCTGCTTGTTAGAATTCAGGGGTGCTCCCTGTGTAAGGACAAACAGACAAATGGAGATGTGAGAGGTCAGTTTTTGTTGATCAGCTTGATTCATTGCAGGCTTGTTATCAGAGAGATGCTGCAGAGGCATTGCTTGGATGTGAAGACACTGTCATTGAATTTAGGAAAGCCATACTGCAGAACACTGCATAGGAAAAAGCAGTGACATAAGATTGATAAATGCGTAGACAGCACAATATGTTTGGAGAATGGGAAGCCAGTATGATGCTTAACTTGGAGAGGATATTTTGGAAGTAGGATGAGCATCCAAATGCCTCAGGCTTTTGGAACTCCTGGTTCTTGGCCCAAGCCATCAATGCAGATGTTTTCCTTTGTGTGACAGTACACTACTTTGAAGGTGGGCTTTTTGTTTTTTTTTTTTTTTTGCTCCCTGAACTTGAAAAGGGGACTGAAATAAAATAAAATTCTTCTTAAGAATATGTCAGCTTGGGGTTGGTATAATTATTTTCTCTTCCAAAGTTAACCATGCTATTAGTGTTACCATGTCTGCATATTGAGAACCATTGACTGGTTTCTGTCACAGTTAGGAAAAGGGTGGTGTCAAGACTGAAGGTGTGGGACAGGGAGGTCAGAGTTACAGAGAAATAGGTATAGTAGGGCAGGGAGGTGTAAAGACAGGCCACAAAGCATTTAAAAGTCAGACTTAATTAGTTTAATTGCTAGTGAGTCAAGTTGTTTGGCTCCTGCCAGTATTTGTATCAGCCCAGATAGATTCTGTGCCTTTGTGCTCTTTGCCCCTTCACCTTCTGCTCTGCTGTAGAGAAGCGATGGTCTGTGAGATGCCTGCAGTGGGGATGTGACCCCAGCTAGGCAGCTCTTGAGAGACTGGCATGCAGGAAAGTGCAAAGTTTCTCTTTTTTTCCCCCAGTATGTGAAATACGTGTATTAAGCTGGGAGGTACGGCTTACTCCTCCACAGTCTTTTATTTCTCCTTCTTGCTTTCAGCATTGTCCTGACTCACTCAGGGTTCCTTGTAGCAGCCATGGGAATATGGCTTTCACAAGAGAAGCAAGAAACAGATGTTTCTATGCTCGTTCAGATTAGTCCCTGGAGCACCAGGATCTAAAATGCTTTTAAAAGAAAGCTAAGAGCATGACTGGACAGGGGTTTTGTCACGGTTTTCCTAAAAAAGAGAGATGTGATCACAAGGATGTGATATTTTGGTTACATCGTTAGCTGTGAGGGATGATTATACAACTAAGCTTATTTCTCCTACCAGTGTGCAGAATAATGTTCCAAATTAAAATCTAGAAAGGTGACAGGAAGCTTATTTGAAGAAATATTCATTAATTAAATTAATAGTGTGTGAATTATTTAATTACTGCACAATTAACCACCAAATATCACTGTGTGTACCCCTTTGCAAACTTATGAACAGGTCAGGTGAAGTTACACAGTCATCAGAAAGTTTCTCCTGTAATTTCTTCCAGAGGAAGAAATTGAAGCCCAGGATTTTTCACATGTTTATGTTTGTGCCACACAGCACATTAAAGATGTTATAATTCAGTAATTTGGAACTGATGATATCAGCAACGGGTTCCAGCATATGTTGCCTTTCTTTAGAAAAAAAGGAAGAAAAAAACTTTCTACTGCTGTTGAGTAAAATACCCTCTTCATCTGCTGTGCCATACATTTCCCAATTTATTGAGGGGTGTAGCTTATTAAATGTGTCTCTGAGTTGCATTTTTATTATTTGTATGCCTGCCTATAATTTATTTTAATGTTAAACAGTTAGAATTGTCTAGAAACAAAATGTTACTGGGCTGTTCTGGCAGAATGCAACTTTCTTTAAATCTGTCATCGTCTCTGATTCATCACACGCTAGGAAAATATTTCTTATATATTTAATCAATTTAGGCATGTGTAAGCCCAGTGAGCAGAGTGGCATTTCTTTTTGTAATACTTTCCCCAATCTCAGCTGTGATGGACAATTTGCTTTGATAATGCACCTTGCCTTCTCATGAGACTGGATAAAAAAAGATAAATGAAAGTGGATACCTAGCAAGAATTCCCTACCTAGCAGACTGAATGGCCCAAAATGAAAGACTGCATGAAAAAGAAGCTTTTACCATCCACAGACATGTTGCTTTCTCCTCCCCTCACAAACTCGCTGGTATTGCTTAGCTGGGAAGCTGACCAAACTAATGTTCAGACAAAACTGTATGTAGGTAATTGCACTCTGTTGTTGGTCATAGAGTTTGTGTTCACAAAAAATGAAGCATTTGATGAATGAGTTAATTCCTGAAGAATTGGAATTGGCTGCTCAGGGAGGTGGCAGAGTCACCATCCCTGGAGGTGTTGAAGAAATGACTGGATTGTGGCGCTGTGCTGTGCTTTAGTTCACAAAGTGGGGATTGGTCACAGTTTGGAGTCGATGACCTTGGAGGTCTTTTCCAACCTTTAAAATTCTATGGTTCTTTGATATCATGGAAGGTTGTCATGAAGTGTAGCAATATGATCATGTTCCTGTTCTTACTACCTTAGCATGGATATTTAGTGGCAGGTACAATGCTGCCAAGACAGCCTGATATCACAAATGCAGGAGGATTCTTTGCCCTTCTAAAAAGGAGATCATTTAATACCACTATAAGTGCATGAAAATACGTGTCATTTAAATTCATCAGAAGTGACTTTGAAGACTTGGACTACATAAGAAATAAACTAAAAACCATGTAAGCTATGATTTGGGTAGCATGAAATTACATGCAAGAGACATTAAAATGCAAAAATAACCTTTAAGGGATAACTCAGAAGGTGTACCTCTAAGACAGACTAAGGAAATAAGTGTGTGACACCTCTGAAGTGCACTGCAGCTCACTTTATCTGGGGACAGAGCAGCCCATGTGACTGGGACCCACAAACTCCTTTCCATTTAGTTTTTTCAATTTCTGATGTGACTGAGGTGCGTGTCCCTGACAGATTTTTTTCTGGTAATGAAATGAAGCCCTCTTTTTACAAATCATTAGCATTTTAGTCAACTTGTCATCTGTGAATTGTCTTAGTATCACTCCAAACTCACCAAGATCAGAAATACAGAAGGGAGAAAATTGTGACAGTTGTAAAAGGAAAATCACTTTCTGTATGTATTAAATATCCCCAAAAGCAATCTTAAATTGCAAAGCTGGAGTCTTAGTGAGAATCAGTCTTCCCTTCCCTATTGTCTTTGGTACAGGTCTTCTTGAAACCACAGCTATAAATCTGAGGGGTTTTTGATAAATGAGTTGTGGATTTCAGTAAAACTATTCAAAATTCATGCTCAGGTGAAACTCTCTAAACTGTAATTTTATTAAAAAGTCATAGCACCAGCAGCTTTGTCTGTCCTTTGTCCTTCAGGGTCTCTTTCAGAGTAATAGGTTAACTTGTCTAATGATCACAACATTAATGATTTGTTTTTCTTCTGCAGAAAGAGTAAAGGTTCTGATTTTGGGTTACATGGAAATTTAGTTTTTCATCAATTAGAATAGCAGCTATTGATGTACTCAAACATAGCTAATGGCTCTACAGCATGGAGGAGATTACCATGCATTGAAGTGGTTCTCCTATAACAGAACACTGCTACTGTAACTCCAACGTAAAGGAAGTCTATTCCTCAGGAAGCATCTTTGGGTTCAAGAGTTCGAGTCACTTCAGTTACATTCCTCAAAGCCTCTGTAAAAACGCTGAGCTGAAGAAAGGGATAGGGCATGAAGAAGGGGAAATGGGGCAGATGTCTTGGTCAAAAAATAAGCTTTTAAAATATTCATTATTCCTTCACAAAGAGGTGTTTCAATAGTAAGTTCAAAAGCTTATTTTAAAGTTGAGCTTTAAACTTTCCATCCTTTATTTCTGTAGAGGCCTAAGTGTATGTGTTTGGAAAATAGAATTTAAACTGATCTTTAGTCATGAACTATGGATTGGAAAAGAAACCAAGCTCCTGTGAATGAGTGAGAAAGTCAGGATGGGATTGTTAGAAGCTGCCTCATATTCAGGCTTGGTGAAGCTCATCTGCAGAGCACAGGAAACATCACTGCACCCTCAGGGCTGTGGAACCAGGGCTGCCTTCTAGGGAGCACTGACATGGCCCCAGCTTCTACTGAGCCACTGGGAGAGACTGGAGGACAGGAGAGAAACCCTTCATGTGGCACTGAGGGCAGCCTCCTTGAGATGTAGGCTGTGTAAAAACAAATCATCCCTCCATCCCTTGTTTTTCAATATCATCTTGCCCACTGGATGAGGCTACTTCAGTAAAATGCTCTCTAGGGATTGAAGCCATCTCCTTTTCTCTCTTACAACTCATCCTCTTGGTTGTCCTTAGAAGCCTGTTATAGTATGAGGCTGAGTACTTCATGAATGATGAAAAAGTATAAATTCTAATGAGTTAGTTCAATACTTTATTTTTGTGAGTTACCTTTCAGTCTGGCGTTTTTCAAGGTTTGGAGAAGTCTTCCCCTCTCAGCCTCCCCAGTGTCAAATATAAAAACACCAGCTTTTGTTGCGATATTTATATCCTGATTAGCAATAATGAAAGGCAAATCAGGGTTTTTAGATCATGGGTGCTAAAGCTACCCATTAAAAAAAAATTATGAAAACCTCCTTTCCTTTGGATGTTGAGTTCACAGTGTGTAATGCTTGTTTGAAGGCACTCAGTCGATTATCCAGGCTTTGCATCACTGAGCGTGACAGCTCCTGTGAGATTAAAGGGCTGTTACCATCAGAACTTTATTCAGTTTTTCTTTCATTTCTGCAAGTACAGAGAAGGATGGGTGTACTTGTAAAGTGTCACAAGGATTACACTGCAATGCTTTCTGGATAAACTTCAGTGCCAATGAAGTGGGGGAAACAGTACCAAATAATCTCATGACAGCTGTCATGTCTCCAAAAGTGTCTGATCAGATCTTCAAATCTGAATACTGGATACCTTGTGGATACATTCAGCCTCTAGTAGGCATCACTTCTGTTTTCATCCATTCTAGTTGTAGGAATGTGATTAGGCACTAACCTAATCAAATAGCTGTTAATTTGCAATGATTTCTCCTCAGTCTTACATGTGAAATGATTTATAAAGAGTGGGATATGCAGAAATTTTGGGGGACACCTGTCTTTGCCTAGTTCACACTTCTTCAAATGCTTCCTAAATTTTATGTTTAGAGAATGTATTGTGTATTTAAAAATTATTTGGATTGTTACATGTATTGAAATAGCATGAGAATTTCTCAAATGAGTAAAACTGATATTTATAATAAAATTATAAAAGTCTTCTAGGTATGAGGGGTGAAGCATGGAAGGGAATCTCTTGGGTCTTGTACTTTAGTATAAGACATTCTGTGTGTATGTGGTGTTTGTTTGATTGGTTGGTTTGTTTTATAATCTAGTTGCAGAACGTGGGGTCATTCTAGTCGCTACATGTCTCCTTTTTTTGTTTGGTTTGTTTGTTTGGGTATTCTTTTTTTCTTCTTTTTTTTTGGGGGGTTGGATAGGTGGTTGGTTTGGTTTTTTTGTTTTGTTTTTTTACTGTAGATTGAATTTCCCCTTATTTGTTGAACATAAATAGCTGAATCCAGAGGAGAAATTTACTGTTTAGGTTCTTAATTCAAGTGAGATATAGCCAGTGTTGCATATGTTGAGTCTGCTTCACTGCACTGTGTATTCCATGTGGAATGATTCAGAAGAAAACAGCAGTCTAGTCTAACATATAGTCTCTGGATATATGTTGGCTGGGCTTCCTGGCTTGTAGACAGTAGTATATTAGAAAAAAAAAAAGAAACACTAGAGAAAAAAAATTATATAGGGAAGAATCTATTCCTATCAAAACTGATTGTTTCTTCTTGTCTTTCCACTGAGCAGTCATTACAATATGTATATATACAAATGTAGACAAAAAATATAAATAAATGGGTGTCTCTCTCTAAACCTGTGAATTTTACTCTCACTGTGGTGAGAACACAAAGCATCATCTTTCATAGCAGAAGGAAGAAAACAGTTTCAGATTGGAAGGGGAGTAGGGGAAAAAGAGCACAGAGTAGGCGTGGGAAAAAATTTGCCCTTAATACCTTTCTTCTTGTCTCTCAGTCAGAAGAAATGGGAAAAGAGAAGCCCTGCAATTTGCTCTGTAGTAAAAAATAAAATGCCCTGTATATACTGTACAATGACTGATCTGACAAGGTTCACTTTATACTAATCTTCTGTGGAGGCAAAGTACCAGATATCTGGTGTCTGTACAAAATATTGAGGAATATTTGCTTTCCATGCGGAAACAAACTTCCTCAATGCAGTTATCTCACATGAAACCAGCATTCTGTGCAGCTGATTGCCTGGGCTTATTCTTAGTTTACTATTGGGGAACCATTAATTTTGCTACGGTGGTGATTACATAACATAATAGGGATTGTTTGTATTCCAGTATTTATGGCACAAGTTTGGAGAGGAGTTTTGGGAAGTAAGTAGATCTGGAATGAAACATGTAGAACCAATTGTTGTATGCACTGAGTTAGATGCATTCTTTGAGTTACCACTGTTTCAGAGTATTGTGACCCATATTTTTTTTCCCATCAGTTGTTTGAATTTTTAATAGTCTAATTTGAAATGTGGTGGGCAGATTGAGATATCTTACTGAACCAGATTTACAATAGTTGTGATCTTACAGTTCCTTAGCAATTGGATCTTTCTTGAGGTGGCTGTAACTAAGGACACAAGTGAGGCCATGCTAACATACTATTTTTAAAATTAACATTTTTATTTAACCAGTTTGATTTTGTTGTTCCTTTGCTTAGAGGTATACTCCTTTCCCTTACAGTTTCCAAAGCCCTGAGCCCTACCTTGGCCTTTCTGTGCTCCACTAGGAACTGACTATTTTAGAAAGCAGTGTTGATGTATTTAGGTTTTCCCTGGTGAAAAATGTTCATGCAGCTTTGCTAAAATAAACAGAATTATAAGTTTATTTCATCTTAATAAGTAATTTTAGAATGCAAGTTGTGGGAACTAAATGTGCTATTGTTGCCTTAAACATACTTGCTTTGGGGGAATATGGTAATAAAATGTCTGCAAGCACCAATTCAACAAAAAGTAGAAATTTTGAGGATACAAAAAGAACTCATTACAGAAGCTCAGTACTTTTCTGATATGTCACCTCTAGTTATAGCAACTCTATACCTCTAGTCTAGTCTGAGGATGTATTTGAAAATTAACAGTGCATAAGTTAGCTTTGAAATAATAGCAAATTACTATTACTTTTCCAATTATGGTAATACTGTTCATTATTAATTAGATAATTAATTGTCATAAATAATTCTCACCTCACTTAAAATTCCTCTCCATCCTCACTTCATGTTACGGAATCAGTTCTTGAATTTCTTCGCTTGTGTAACTCTTCATATGTCACCAGACATCCTCTGCCCATGTAACGATGAGGGTGCTCAGCCATCTGGGTTGTACAGCATCTGTAGAAATGGTCTGGAAAGAAAGAGCAGCCTTTGGCTTGCCTAAGGAATTCCAGCATCTCTAGCACTTCCATGTGACTGTGCTAGTTATGGAGGAGGCTCCACATAGGGAATTGCTACCCATACTTGGAATCCAAGCGACTGTAGTCACTTCTGGAAGCCTATATGCCATCTGTAGTTTTATCTAGGTAGCATTTTCAAGTGTCTTGTCTCAGAAATTGAGTAAGAATGTTGTGTCTGGTCTTGTCATTTATTCAAGTACTATACAGTTTGTGGGGGAAGGTCTTGATTTTTAAATACATCATGTTTTCTTAGATGCTCTGAGGCAAAATGTAATAGCTGGTGTTGGGGCAGAGTTGTAAATTTAAGCTCAGACTTCAGAGATTAGGGAGATTGGAATATTTGTATTTCCATGCATAATATTTTACTAGAGTTAATCAGGCCATTTTTATTTAGTACTTTGAATACTTTATGATGAAATTATAATTCTCTTTAATTTTGAAAGTCATTAGTATTGAAATAAGCCCTGTGATTGAGACAAATTATATTATGACCTAGTGAACCTGATAAAAACTGGGATGACGTAGTAATTGCTTTATTGCTTGGTCCATTAAAAAAATTAAAAACAAAGAATTGTGAAACTCATTTTTGTAGCCAAAGGTATCCAATGTAAGGTTGCTACCAAAAATGAAATTCTGTATATTTATATCAGTAGTGTCAGTCTGTCATTGGATTTTTATGATGCTCAGATATTTATATATCTTGGTACTAACTTAAATTGGACTAACTTCACTGGTGCCCCAAATACTACTTTCATTTAAACATAGAGCATTTCTGATAAACAAAGATGCAAAGAAGTAGTTGACTGAGTAGACTTGCATTGAGCTGAGCAGGATTTTTACTCAGTCCCCAGTACTGGAATTCTATAGTGGATGCAAATTTATTCAAATTAGAAGTATGCTGGAGTCCGCAAAGATACTCACTGGTAACTGTGGTTAGTGTATTATTACTGAAAGTTGGTTTTGTTTTTTTCGAGTGTTGATGATGTTCTGTAGATGTTGATTTTAACTGAAAGCAGATGTGATGGCTTCTAGGTTATGACTTTGCCAAAAATATCAAAATATACAATTGGAGAAGCGCTAGAGAAGAGAAAGTGGAGAAGAGCTGTAAGGGAAGAGAGTCTTCAGGCTCACATCTGCTTTTCCTTATGTTCTGCTACGAGAAGCAACAGAAAAACACTAATTATCCTCTAAAGGGGATACTTACTTGCATATATTCATATATCCATCTCAGCACTGCGTACACAGGCACATTTGTGCATAATTTTTAAATAAGATATGTACAATATGTGTACAATATGTGCTAGGAGGAAATAAAGAATCACCTGGGTGCTTAAACACACCTCTGGAGCAGTTCTTCATTTGATGTAACTGACTCTAGTAAATTGATTTGTGTGATGTTGAGATTCTGTTACTTTTGCCTGTTATTACAGTGCTCCTACTCCTCTTGCCTATGGGTTATTACAAATGTTGCACTTTTAAAATTGATACCTGGACTTTTAGAGAGTGCATGCATACCCTAGAGACTGAAAATGTTCTGTAGGTGCCAGATGAAGATACAGCTGTATAAACAGTCCAGTGCTTTTGATTAAAGAAAAGAAAATTTCACTTGTTTCAAAGGTCATTTGGCCTTCTGCGAAATGTAACCCAGGTCTTTAACTTGGCCTGGAACCAGAAAGGTGATCAGTGAAGTATCTTTAGGAAGTGCTGGTTTTAGTGTATTTGTTAATGGTTTAACTCAGATTTACTTGTAATTACTTCAAAGGCTCTGGAAACCTTGACATATGTTCTCATGTTTGAGTGGAGTTTGTTTCTCTTTGTAGAGTTGAGATCTCTGTGACCTGAAGGCAAAGTTCTGCTTCGATAATTCACTGTAGTACAGCAGAAATGCAATCAGACTCTGCATGGGGTCCTTTCGAGTCTCTGGACCTTGGGAAAGACCTTTTTTGTTGTGTTGCTATGCTTGCGAATACCCCAAAGAAATGGAAGATAACCTGTAGAAACTAATTTAGGTTGAGTAAAATAAGGTAGTACCAGAACATTTATACCAATATTTAATTGCATACCTGTTAAATTTTATTTAGAGAAACTTGTGTCTGTTAGATTTTTTTTTTTGAGTGGAAACAATTTTATTTGTCAATGAGGAGATGCTTTTTGTACTGTTGTATTACAATTTTGTGAAGGTATGAAGAAATTACAGTCAGTCCTCAAAAAATTTACAAAATAATTATTTTTAAAAAAATCCCTAAGTAAGAAATAAGGTTATTTAATGAGTTCTCTTATTGATACCTGCATATCTCATGTAGTCAATGAACTTCAATAGAGGTAAAGCAATTGAGTATAATCTTACCTTTTAGGTTGGTCTGTTTATAGTTGAATAGTTTCACCTGAGAGAGCAGTTTGGATCAAATTACTATAAAGTGTAAATTAATCTGTGGAAACTTGGAGCCAAAAGGTTAATGATTGAAAAAAGTCTATATTAACCCAATACATATGCAGAAGAAAAGCTTATACATAGTTTTTCATGCATACTTACTGTCTCCCTAATGAAATCTCAGTATTTTCTCTGCCTCATTAAAAGTAAATTGTTTGTATTAAGTCTTAAGTATTTACTCAGTAGCGATACTGAAACTCCTATGCATAACATTTTTACACACCATTCTTGCTGTCTCGTGTTGTGTTTGTGGTTTCACTTTTTGTTGACAGCTGCTCACTGGTGAAAAGGAGATACAGGAGATCTTGGTCAAGCATTATATGGGCATTTCAAGCATTTAAACCTCTCCCTGGTTGAATAATGCTATTTTTTCTGACTACACGACAATCATTTAGGAGTGTAAATCAGGAATAACAATTAGGAGTGTAACCCAAGAAATCTGGATGTGTTGGTCTAATGAGGTATTTTTCCAGTAAAGTTAGGGACACCTACTCTAGGTTTCCAAAATTCTGACATCATTTTCTGGAATGCCTGTTCTGCTCCCCCACTCCTGCTCTCCAATCCCCTGTTGCTCCCAGAGAAAGGGCTTCCAGCTGGAAGAGGTATGGCTGGGACTGAAATGAGTTTTTGGAATTACCATTTATTAGGAACAAAAGAACATGGCAGTTTTAGCCAGAGCAAGTGGAGAGATGCTACTGGGTTGTCAAGGGAGAAATACCTGTTAAAACTGAGTGGCTGAAGATAGGTATTAAAATACAACAGTGCTGATATGGGAGATAGGAGAGTACACTGGTCATGGAAAAACAGTCTAGAGGTTGAGATGTAGTTTCTTACTAGGAAGATGCAATTCTGAAGTGCTGTTCTGGTTTGAGCAAATAGACTAACAACCAACTTGCTTGTTTTTAATATGGAGGTAGCTTAGCTGAAGACTGTTGTAGCAAAGGACTGCCCATTGTGGGCCAGGAGAAAACTTTTTAGACCTCTCATCTTATAAGTGTGGCTTTTGCTAAAGTCCTCACTCACACTCTTCATTTCATAGTCTTTGAATTTATGAACAGTTTCTCTTGGTAATGTGGTCATTTGGTTTTACATATTTTTCCTGAAAGATCAAATTTATGCTGAACAGAAATTCATGCTTCACCTATTCTTACATCCCTGAAACTGATCTTCAGTATTTGTTCCTGGACTTTTTGCTGGACAGTAGAAGGAAATCAAGGGCTCTAAATGTCTGTGGGGAGCTTCGTATGAAGAACTTCCTCTGGAGAATAACTTTACCATTGGTTTGCAGTAGCAGCCTTGCTTCTTTGCCAGAAAACGCAGCAGAGAGAAGTACTGGTACATTCACCAAACAAGGCGTTAATGTGGTCTTGTCATTGGGAAGGAATGATGGCCAGGAAGTACTTCTGCAGGGCCTCAACAGCGGGGACAATCGATTTTTGCTTTCTGTCATTGAGTGTTCATTGTGTGTACCAGTTCTCATGTGGTTTTTAATTATTGCTATGGTTGGAAGTTCAACCCAAGGCTCCAGCTGCCAGAAGCTCATAAAGAATTATTTCTGTGTAATGAAATGAGTTTTAAGGGAAAAGGGTTACTCGGTTTTTGTTTTGGACTTAATTTACCTTCTAGGGCTTTTGGAAACACATAAAATAATTCAAAAGACTTTCTGTATATCTGCAAAATTAATTTTATATATTTTGGAGAGAATATTGAGTCACTGTTATGTCTCAGATTTCATGTGAAGCCCATTATTTCAGGTCACAGAGCAAGAAATAGAACTGACTAGAAAAGTCAGTTTTAAACATTTTTTACAGTCTGTGGCTGTTTCATGGGAAGAAAATGAAGGAAAAAAGAGCCGGAGTATGCTACTAGAATGTTTAGGTAATGACTGCTATTATAAACAATTATTATGATTCCTTAAACATTGTTTTTGCCATTGTGTTTTCATGTCAAGAGGGAGTTATCTTTCCTACACAAAACTGCCTCTTTCCTACACAAACATGAATGTTTCTGTGAATTTTTCTGGAAAACCAACAAAAGTATTTTCCAGTAATACAAGAATGGTGAATATGCTCTCTTTCAACTCTTCTTTCATGTGATCAATTTCATCAGAGAGAAAGGGAAAAAAGAAAGAGACTGAAAGATGATCATATCTTCTCTAGGGAGGTATGAATGCTGTTTTTTGTCTGAGCAAGTTGTAGTTGTTTGAAGAAATGCATGAATATGAATCACTTGTGATGTATATTTCATCCAAAGACAGAGAAACAGGCTGCAGTAGGTTATTTGTATGAAGCTGGGGTACCTCTGGTTCATGCCCACAAATAAGACTTCAACCAGTCTCACACAACCCATTAAAGCTGTCCGTGGAAATAACATCACTGAGTGCAGTCGATATTTAATCCTGCCCCAGTGATGCACTGAGTAAAGCTGTGCCTTACAGGTAGGCCTGTAAGGATGAAGGGGAGTGCTGATTGATCCCTTTCCTGCAGTCTTTTTTTAACACAGGAGTTGGCAAATGATGAAATTTGATGGCTTGCAGTTTTTATTTATATTTTTTTCTGTAGCTGTGAAGAATACATAGGCTTGGATGTGATTTTTTGGTAAATGTGAAATCATTGCTTTCTTTTGCGCTCCCCTCTTCCTCAGAACCAGTAGGCTGTAAACCGAAACCTGCAAGTAGGGACTCAAGTACATAGAGCAGTGTTAGTGCATAATGACACTGAATAACCTCATCCACCTGAAGTGCTTTTGTGGCATTGGTATAGCCCCTGCTGGGGAGTACAGCAAGCAAAGAGAGTGTCTGGTATTCTCTGTAAAGGGTTTTGATGTTCTGCCTACTTTGCTGTAGGTAATAATGCAGGGAGTGCAAATAATGCAAGCACATGGAAAAAATAATGGGAACTTGTTATGGATAAATGTAATTGCACATTTCATGCTTTGCTTTTTGTAATGAGTCCATCAAGTCAAACACTCAAACACATTAATTAAACAGCATTTTCCCACAGAACTCAGTAAATGGATAGCAGCCCTTAGAATATTAGTGCCGTTATCCAGGTTGGTTGGAGCCTAGTGTGGTGCAGCATTTGGCAGTCGGGTCAAGCTGTGATTTCTTGAATTGATGAATTCGGTGGACTGGCAGAATGTGCCCCATGACTGTGGGCTGACTGCTGTGTTACTTCACCAGGCCTGCAGCAATTAAGTCAAGTCATGCTGAGGAACTCCTTTAACTGCATGCTAACTATTCAGGCTTTGAGCATCTATGGCCTTGTCCATCAAGCACTATGCTTTTGTGGTCTTTTGAAGAGCTCCTTGGCCTTAAGCAAGGGAAATAAAACATTACCTTGTCTAGCAAAACAGGACTGTTTAGATGAGAGGCATGTTCTTATTGAGAAAACATACTCTGAAGTGATAGTTTTTGTCTAAATCAATGCCAAAAAGGAACTGAAAGTGCAGGTAAAAATATTAATTAAATGTTTAATCCAGAAAATATCCAGAAAAGGCAAATCTCAAACCATATTAGTAGGATTTTGTTTTGTGTTAATGCACTTTATTAATGGTTTTGTGTTATGAGGATCTTTGTCTGTCTGTCCATACAGTGTGTCGGCATATCATGCCCTGTGTCAGGAACTTCAGGCACTTTTAGAAAGGCTATATGTACTACATTACATAGTTAAAGCTACTTTGTGCTATTTAATTTAGGAGCATCCCTTGGGGGAGCTAAGTCTTACACCGTGACTGGAAAGAAGGAGCTGACTCTAAAGGGTATCTGACTTCAATTACTAAAACAACCTGGCAGCTGGATGTGACCTGGCCATGTGTGCTGACAGCCCGGAAGGCCAGCTGTATCCCAGGCTGCATCCAAAGCAGCGTGGCCAGCAGGGTGAGAGGTGATTCTTCTTTGCTGTTGAGACCGCACACCCCCACACCCTCCCCACAGTGCTGCATCCAGCTCTGGGGTCCTCAACACAGGAAGGACCTGTTAGTGCAACCTAGAGGAGGCCACCAAGATGATTAGAGGAATGGAGCGCCTCTCCCATAAGGAAAGGCTGAGAGAACTGGGATTGTTCAGCCTGGAGAAGAGAAGGCTTTGGGGTGATGTAATTGCAGCCTTCTGGTATTTGAAGCCTACAAGAAAGATGACGAGGGACTTTTTACAAGAGCATGTAGTAACAGTGTCTTGGTTTGAAAAGACAGGTGTCTGCTAAGGAAGGCAGGAGCCTCCCCTGAAATGGAAAATATAAATCCCCGTCCTCCAATTTGTTATAAATTTGAAATTAAGGGGGGCTCTCAGGCCCCCCTTAGATATGGGGGGGGCCTGAGATAGATATGGGAGCAGGAATAACAGTACTTTATTAGGGGAGAAAATAAAAAATAAAATAAGCAATGCAGTAATACAAAACAACACTGACAGAGTCAGAATACCTGACACCATGTTGGTCAGGGTGTTGGTAGCAGTCCAATTGGAATAGTGGCTGCAGTCCTCCTGCAGTGACAGATGTGGTTCTGTTGGAGCAGTGATCCTGTAGAAGGGTGTAGTCTTCCTCTGAAGGTCCAATAGTGGTGTAGATGGGCCTGGTCTTCCTCTGGGAATCCAGTGGGAAAGGCTGCTCTGGTATCCCAAAACCTAGAACTATATCCAGTTGGGAATGCTTGGCTCCTCCCTCTGGGTGGAGCTTCTCACAATGGGATGATGCAATTTTGTCTGTCATGCAGTGACACTCAGAGGCCCATTAACAGAAGATATCTCCCCTGATGGAGAATTGGTTGTGGGAGAGATAAAGAAAACTGCCCAATTAACAGACGATAACTGCCCCACCTCTAACAGATAGGAATAGAATACAGACCCCCATTTCCAACCTAAGACATACAGGACAAGAGGGAATGGCTTCAAACTGGAAGAGAGTTAGGTTTAGATTATATATTAGGAAGAAATTCTTTAATGTGGGGGTGGTGAGGCACTGAAACAGATTGTCTAGGGATGTTGTGGATGCCCCATGTTCAAAATTGGACGTCAGGCAACCTGGGCTAATGGAAGGTGTCTCTGCTCATGGCAGGGTGGTTGGAACAAGATGATCTTTAAGGTCCCGTCCAGCCCAAACTGTTCTATGATTTTAGGAGTCTGAGGTACCTGATGTGATCCTACCTGTTAAAACCTCTCTGTGTCTGTGTCCAAATGAAATCACACTTGTCTACAACCTCTGTAGAGCCCACTTCTCCCTATTTTGTCACTTGTTTTTTCTCCTGCTTATGGCTTGGTATATGTGATATTTATCTTTTGACAGATAATGTTTAATTTTGCCTTCAGCTTGTGTTTATTTCATACTGGTTTTGTTAATATTGCCATACTTAAGATATATATTCTCTCCCTAGGGCATTTTCTGTATCTGCTTTCCAAGTAATATTGTGTATGTAATCTCACTGAATAACAATTATATCCACCAATCAAAATTTATGACTCTGTAGAGTTGCTGCCTTGTAACTACACATTTCATTCTTTATTATGAGACTTTGGGCAATATAACTGGCAGCCTATAATCAGCTGGAGTGCAGGAATTTTGAATATTTCTCAGGACTCTGAGAAATAACCTGTGGAGCTCAGTTTGGCTTGTTTTGGTGGCTGCAGTAGAATCACAGAATAATGAAAGGTTAAGGAGGGGAACATAGAGTGTCCAGATGGTGCGTAGGTAAATTGGTTATTTTTGGAAGTGATACTTAGACAAAGTTCAGAAATGTGTAGCACCAAGAACAGTTTCAAGGATTACAAGAACATATTTCATAATACCAAAGTAGTAGTCATTTAGCCAGAGAGGAGCTGGGTGACTAGACATGAGTTTATGGGTGGGCTGTGAAGTAGGAGACAGCTTAGTCACTTAGTGCCATGTGGCATCAGGCCATTGTAGGAAGGGTGGCTAGCCTACCTCCAGGGTGCCTCTCTGTGCTTCCCCTCTAGACTGTCCTCTGGGTGGTAGACATTTACACAGCTTAGTGGTTACTAAAAGATTTAGTTCAAGTTTCAGTTCATCAAATGATGTCTTTCAATTTCTTCTAAGTCAGGTGGAGTCTCATTTTAGGCAAGTGTGCTTTTGTCAGAAGCAGATATATGGCTCACAGAGATTGATCTGGTAGTTTGTCTTTGCCTTGTATGTTTTGCAGGTTCTCAGGCTTTTGTGCAGTTCAGTGCTCTTGCTTCGCCTTAAACTCTAATATTGAAATGCTCCAAATTAAATTATCTTTTTTTCTTTTAAGAGATAGAAATGCTCAGTTAAACTGGCTTTTATGAGGCTGTATGTAGGTGTGCGATCAGGAAGGTTTTTTACAAGGGGCCAAGAGCACACAGATATGGTAAATGCTATGTTAACAGGTGAATTGTATGACATAAGGAGATCAGAGAGCTGGGCTAGGATATTTTCCAGAAGGACAGACTGGCTTGTATTGGTTCCCAAAGAGTTCCCCATGTAAAATTAATCTGCAAGGATATTAGCATATGAATATTGCAGCTTATGAACCGATACTCTGGCTGAATAACTCTCCATGACTAATGCCAACACATTGCATGGTTTTTGATACTTGTATTAAAAAACCCTACTTCTGAAATATGATTTTATCAAATAGTTGGTATATTATTAGACTGGTGAAGTCAGTTACACGCTCCAAACATAATAGTATGTAAATTAAACTAAAAGTTAATTTTGCGTTTTCCCTGAGCAATGAAACGATGTCCTGATGGATATTGCATTTTAATGTTCTTTTGGTTGATCATATTATATTTTCTTTTTCCTGTTATTTCCCATAAACAGTATCATTTCATAGTGCTGACAGCCTATATACTAAATACCACAGTGAAACAATGGGAACTGTATTGTTTTCTATATACTGACAAATCTCTGCTTAATGTGCACTCAATAAAGATAAAATAGCAAATATTATTAAACTAGGGGAAAAACACAATGAAAGTTACTAATATGTTTTTTTCTGTTGTGTTATACATGTGCCACTGGTTTTTTTTCTTTAAAAATACAATTTGGTTGAAATAAGACAGCAAGGAAAAACTACATCATAAAAGTGCAATAGCAATGAAGATATTTGTTTCAGTGCAGCCTCAAAATATGAGAGAGCCCATTTCTTTTTTTGAGTAGTGGGAGAGAGTATTAAATGCTGTTCTCTGTTTTCAATTAAACAGCAGCATTAAATATAAAATAAAAGTTTAAGAATTAATAATATTTCCTTCCTGAGCCAAATTTCCTCACAGATTTTAAAAGTATTATACCCAGAGGAGGAGTTTAAAAAATGACTAGCTGGTTTTTATACTTCCATTTCACAGAACTGCAATATTGTCCTTCATCATGAGCTGCATAAGGAATCAAACTTGAAAAACCACTTAAGAGGCCTTTACCTAGAGGTCTTTTTGTCCACATTGTCTCACAGGAGTGTTGGTCAGGATGGGAAGTGCCTGTCCTTTGTCAGTGGATGGTTTGTGTTTGAGGAGCTTCAGCTGGTTGCCTGTTTTTTGCTCATGCTGTAGGGCTGTGCAATGACTTCAGTGCTGTCTCCATCCTTGGGGCTGGAAAGGCCCAAACACAGAAGCTGCTCCCAGAGGAGCATCACCTGGCTGTGCTCCTGGTGCCCATGAGAGCCAAATGGTGCCCCTGTGGAGGCTTTGTTGGGAGAGTGTTAGCCAGGGTGGTTCCCTCAGGACTGCAGTTCTTCCACCTGTGTCTGGCTCAGGGCTGCCTCTTCCCATTCTCAGGCCCTATCCTGCCTTTCCCACCTCTCCCAGCTGTAGCTGGTGGCTGTGGGCTGCCTATTGCCCTGACTGCTGTTGTTGGAGCTAGTGGAAGTTGTGGCTGTTGCTCCATGCTTTAGCTCCATCTGAGGGCCTGTCTGAGCTTTTGGGGCCAAGCTGCTGGTGGCCGTGGAGAGCACGTGTCCTGCTGGAGGGAAAGCTGCTGTCCCCTTGCTGGCAGAAGCTGTGCCACAGTGCTGGGCAGGGGCCTGGCTGTGTCCTGCCATGGGTTGTGTGCTCTCTCCCTCCAAAGCCCTGCATTCCTGTGGAGAGCTGAGCAGCTGTTGGGAACGGAGCAGGACAGACCTCCATATGCATTTTGACCCCTGAGTGCTTATGTATGCTGCATCATACTGCTTGGGAGAAACTTCTAGGATTCATCTTTTTAAAATAAGTAAAAACCTGAAAAAACTGTACAGCTAATAAGTTCACCCTTATTTTTTTTTTTTGGCCCTTGGTTTTGTCCATGCACCTTAAACACTTGGCTGACTTTAAGCCATCATTAAGAATTCTGCTTCTGCTAGGTACTCTAAGTGAGAAAATCTTAAGGCAGGAGAGGACTCTTCTCTTTTCAAAATAAGGGGTGGATGTCTGGATTGATTTTATTATTAGCCCTGCCTCACAGCTTTACCCACTGGATCACTGCTACAGTGGCATAATATATAATATTATATATTTCCAAGTGTCGAGACGTCTCATTTAAAGCTTAACTCAATTTTAAATCCATGTGGAAAGGGAAGACCTTTAAAATACTTAATACATTCTAACCTTAATCATATTCATCATTAATTAAAATTTGAAATAGGTTGAAATACTTGAGGTAAGTGGAATAAGAAGACTAATAAAGAGCATGAAACACACTGGAGAAATGGAAGAATAATTGCTAAACATTAAGAAATCTAAAATGGCCAAACATGAAAAAGCCTTCATTTCCAATAAACATTTATTTAAAGTTTTGCAATAACTTAATAATATAAAAGGAGATTTTAAAAATTAATTGAATGTTAAGTGCAGTAGAGTGGAGAGACATGATTGAATACATTAAAACTTCTACTTGTCCTGTCTTTGGTCTTCAGAAACAATTTAGGTCTTGTCAGTTCTTGAGAGAGCTGCATCACCTGTCAGTAAAGAGATGTCATGTGTTGCTGTTAATAATAGTTATTAGCATTGTGGCAATAGTAGTTTTCATAATGAATAGTGCCTGGAAGTAGCAAGGTACTATGGCCGAAGACACCAGCTTGCTCAGTTTTGTACAGGCCAAACAAAAGGTATTTCTCTTCCAAGGATTGTGTAATCTAAGCATGAAAGGAAGGACCTCTTTGGTTTTGATTGAAAATTATACACAGGTAATAAAAATGTTTGCCTTCTATTGTTTCATCCTTTTTAAAAATTTTCTGCTAGTGAATGAAAAGAGGTATTTGGATGGTGCACTTCACAATGTAATCTGTGTGAGAAAACAGCATTGAATCTTTTAAAAATTGAAACTAGTAATTGTATTTGTATTTTAGGGATTACTTACCTTGACCATGCTGGTTCAGCACTTTTCCCAGAGAGTCTACTTAAAGCTTTTACTGATGACCTCAGAAACAACGTTTATGGTAAGTGCAAAGCAACGTTCCCATGAGTCTTCTCAACTTTCCATCTAAATCATTCAAAACTGAGCTTCTTGGAAGAGACCTTCTGCAGGCTTTTTAATGCTGCTAGAGAGTAGTTGGAAGACCAGTGCTTTTACAAAGGAGGCATAGTCCCTTAGTGTCACCCCTGGCTTCATTCTCTGGTGGCCAAGGACCTGTCTATATTGGTAAAGAAGAAAGATCGAAGCAAACATGGCTCTGTTGCATGACTCTGTTAGGGCACCAGGCTTGGGATAAAGAAATACATTTTTAGCTATAAGCACTGTTCATTCTTTGTGTGTTTTTTCCACACAAAAATGCAAACCTAGTTTCTTATGCAAGGACCAGAATCCAGAACCAACCTCCTTCTCAGAGTCATCACAAAGAGCTTATACTGTGACTCAGTATAAGAATTTTATTCAGAAGAAAGCATAGCTCAAAGATCCCAAGTGAATTTAGGCACAGAATAGGTGCTATTAGACTTTGCTCTGCTCTGACTATTAGACTTTGGTGCCTACTCAGAAAAGGATTGCCAAAGCAATCCTGTGCAGAGGAATGTGAGTAAAAGTATCTACAGAATTGTGTAATATCTGGGTGGACATTTGACTATTACAGTACCACCTGTAAGTACTTCATCCCCAGATCCTCTGCCTAAACCTTTCATTTCTTTCTGTGTTATTATCTAGCCGAGAAGCACACACACGAGTGATTTTATACAAAGTCAGCAGCATCCATTGTATAGTAAATATTGATACTGTGTGAGACAATTTACATTAAAGTGAGTCATGCTCAACCAGAAAAAAATATACTGCACAGTATTATGCTGTGAGAAGTCCCACTGAAGTAATCAAATTTCCTATGGTGTATTGCTATCTGTGGATCATGTGTCCTTTTTCCTAGTTTTGTGTCTTTCTTGTGCTCCCTGATACATGGAACAAAGGGATTCCTCACTTGGGAACTAGGTACCACTGCTTTACAAGAAAATGCTTGTTCACTTCAGCACTGGCACACATGTGCTTGTCACCTGGGCAAGCCACTTGAGAGCTTTGGGTAGTTTTCATTCTCCATGTGGCATTTTGTCATTTCCCCCTATTCTTTTTCCTGAATGTTGGCAAGGCTGGGATCCAGAGCACAAATTTGAGTTGCACTACAAAATAAGTGTTATTCTTTATAGAGATAGGGGCTTTTTTTTTCTGTTATAATAAAATACATTGATTTGATTACATTCAAGATCTCGTATTCAAGTGCATGCCAGTGATACAAAAATTAATGTTCTGTCACCACAGACATTGTAAAGTGAAATGTCTGCGCTGTGATCTCAGTTATTTCAAACATTGGGCTCAACCCTTTTAATAAGTACCATCTGTGTCAGAAAAAAAAATCATTTGTGAATCAATTGAGTGTTTGTGAATAGAAATAGTAGTACTGCCAGTTTGGAGCAGATTTGCATAGTACCTATAATGCTATAGGAGAAAAAATTGTATATTTTTATTGGTATTTTAATCTAAAATGATAACAAGAGCTCCAGCATGGTCAATTATTTTTTTTTCCAGTTACCTCTCATACTCTAAGGACAGTAAATGCTATCTAAGGATAATATAGGAAAAGTTAATTTAACAAAGACAAATGTGAATGAAGGGTGAGTTTGACTTGCAGCTTTTTTATTTTCTTGGTGACAATCCACAGACCTAAAGAACTGCAGTTTAGCTGTTGCATGTGTAAATGAGGGAAAGTAAAATAAGTAAGAGATAGTGTCACTTCTAAATTGAAAATATTTGAATTGGAAATTACAGAAATGCAACATCAGACATGAAAAGTCTGAGTTTTGGATTTGAGCTCCAAAGTTATTATTTTCAACACCTTCACTCAACAACTTTAAGTAGTGTAACTTTCAAATTTTGAAAAGAGTAGCTAATATTGGAGCCTACTGCAAACACTGTGTTAGTATAGCAACTTTTTCCTTATTCCCTTTCCAAACTGTTTTTACATGTTCTCTAAGTATTTGCTAATAGGAAAGTGTGCTGTGTGTGGCTGACTATTGCTTTAATCTTTTTTGCTCGAGAAGATAAAATCATACTGTCTTAATTGTTATATATGCTTGTGCTGAGCTGGGCTAAGGTGGCTACTAATTTTGCAATAAAATTTGTATTTCAATGAATTATTTGAATTTCAGACACTAAAAAACCAAGGATTAATTCTTCTATCCCATCATGATTGTCTGTTATCTCTAGATCCTGTCTTTTGCTTCTTACCTACTGCACAGGTATGTTTATGAATGTGCATTCTGTCTGTAGTTTTTCTAGTATGTTTGTGCATATGCAGTTTCATTTTCTTTTTAGGGGAACTGCCTAAATATTAGTAAGAGATCCAGCTGAAGTTTCTAGGTCTGTCATAATTGCTTTACCCTGTTGTATGTCCCTTCTCTTGCCTAAGGGGCTACAGGGAATTGCTGTGAAGTACACATTGAATCTTTATCATCTTTTGGGCTCTCTTGGTGTAATACTTTGATAAAAGAGAAATTTAATAGCAAAATTGTGATTAATGATTAATTTCTGTATCTCTATTGTCTCCTAGGCAACCCTCACAGTCAGAATATCAGCAGCAAGTTGACATATGACACAATCGAGCATGTTCGATACAGGTAGAATAATCTTTTTTTTCAGATGTTGTATGATGCACTTGATACTTTTCATTTTGGTTAGGCCTGCAATGTTTTGATGACTTTGATGTGATACCATTTTCTATGGGTCATCTGTAATGCCTAAAGGAAACACCTCACTCTTAAAACACAAGGTATTTGGATATGATCCACTCAAGTCTTGGATCATATCAATTCTTTTTCTCCCAGATGCCTAAATCCTCAAAGTCCTGTAGTTAATTTAGTGCTGTAATACAAGTCCTCAGTTTTAATTAAGATGTAGGACTTGGAATTTCAGAAGTGATTATTAGTAAGATGGTATGGTAAGATAGTAAGGTGGGACTAGATGCAAAGACATGTTAAAATTCAGATAAAATTAAATAGGGTGTAATGGCTTGTGAGAATTTGCAAAAAGCTTATGAGAATGTGTACATTGTTTTACAGCAGGTACTTATTTCCATTGGAGTAATAAAATACCTTTTAAAGCAGTTTTAGTATAACTTTTAAGAGTAAAAAGAAAAAAAGGTAAAATTGGTTGTTGGGGCTACTGGGTATGGGCAAGAAAATGAACTGAATCTCTAAACAAAGTATTCCTTTGAAAGCTCAGGATGGAGTGTGCTGAAGGTACACATCTTGCAATTGATTTGTCATGATTTACATCGTGATAAAATATACCACTTAGGCACTTGGTTATTGGTTTTAGTGATTTGTTTCAGAAAACTCTTGCTATTTTATAAAATACATTTTTATCACAGAATATGGATGCTTTGAGTTTATTTCCCTGCTTTTAATGACACACTTAAGGCAAGTAAAGAATGTAATGGATTCCTATTTTATCTTCTTCCTTGAAAGTAAATATTTCTCCAAAACACATCACAGAATTCAGATCAATAGTATTGTAGTGTTCATAGTTGTAATGAAGATAATCTGTTGCATACCTTTCAGCTGGATTTTCTTGGACTGTTTTTATGGGAGTGTAAAAAACTCAAGAATTTCTGGTTGGGTGCTGCTGCTGGCTGCAATCTGTTTCCCCCTTCCCATCACCAGCTTTCTGGAGAAAGCATTTCTTTTTGCTTCTGCCACAGCCCTCTCTTAATGCTGTGCAGGATGACAACCTATTAATGTATGGCCAAATGAAATGAAAGAGACTACCCATGAGGAGTAGCTGTCTTCAGAAGCAGACACTTATAGCCAGTTACAGCAATACCCACAGTCTGCAGAGTCTTTTGATCAGACCTGTGTGCTTACATGCAGAGTTAGCATTCTGATTTCCCTTTACTGAGTGCTGTTGCAATGTTGCTGTTTCACAGTTCTACTTGTGAAGGCACAGTAGGAAGTGCAACTGTTTTTAGAATAATTACTATTGTACTGTGTGTGCTTTGTTGTTAGAGAGTAAGGAAATAGGCTTTCACTGTGTAAAAACCTAGATCACTTGAAAACAACTTATATCTTCAGCGTGTTTTATTGTGGATGCTGCTTTAAAAGAGCTTGAGACTTTTTAAGGGCAGAATGGGAGATGACAAGAACATACTAGTGTTAGTATTGAGGGATTTTTTGTGTGTTTTGTTTTTTAAAAATGCCCTCTGCATCCGAGTGAACATTTTTTGATATTACACCTGATACAATTTTTCATCTGTCCCTAAAGAAATGCAGCCATTTTTAAACTCCCAATAAAAAATTTAAAAGCATAGTTGTCAAAAAGGCACAGTCATAAAAATTCAGGAAGAAAATGCCTCAAACCTACTGTCAATAAGTCAGCTATCCAAAATGCAATAAAAGTATATTAAAAATCTATACCTCTATGCCATTGCAGCTAATCAAAATAAGCAGTATGACAAGACAGGGAGACAGGCAGCTCTGTTCTGCATCACAGTGCATAGATTGGATTTCCTCAGTGAAATTCAGCAGGTAGTTTTAGAAATCTTAAAATTAGTTGCTAGCTTGTAATTTGCGCATTTGGCTTTTGGCACATGTTGCAGTCAGAAGTATAGTTTTTTTCAGTGTTTGACTCCAAGACAATGCTATTTTATTTTTTTAAATTATTTTTTAAATTTGATTTTCCAAAGTGATCGCACAATCAACTAATTAAAAATTACCACCAAACCTAATTTCAGATTTATATTTGCTGATATGGGTAACAGCAGCATTAGAATAGACTTTCCTAATCTGTCAGTGTACACCGTTCAATGGTACAAAGCTGAGGGATTTGGTTTTACCTTCATATCTGCTTGACAGAGAGAAACCATTCTTAGAATGTGGCTTTGCAATAGAATAACATAAATAATTACATAATTGAGTCAGTGGATGTTTTCTCTGATCTACAAAATTATAAAAAGATGCTTTACCTCTTAACCAATTCAAGTGCAATGAGATTAGAAATAACTATTTTATTCTTAAAAATATTGCTTCTCTTTTCTTAATGTGGACAACTGAGTGATTTTAAGCATTGTGCATACCTCAACATTAACCATGAGTGATGCTGAAAAGAGGAAGCAAGAAATATAATAAACCTTACAGAAATGTATTAAATGTATGTGGCAAAAGGTTATAGATCCTTTTTTATTTCTTCGCTTATGGATGCATGGCACTGCCATTGCTCCACTTCCACACAGTTGGAGAGCAGGAGTACAATATCTCCTTATGATGCTGCAGTTAATGTAACTCAGAAATTCATTATACTGAGTGTTAAATAACCCTTTTCTCATATGCAAGCATTTAAAAATACTAGATTTCTGAATATTTTAACACATTGTCCTTGTGGGTCTTGCACTTGCAATATCAAATAGTGTAGCCATGTCTTGTAACTAGAACCAGACTGAAGTTTGAAATCTGTGGTAGGTTTAAGATATATAACAGGATACTTTTTCATGTATGCACAGTGTTGTAATAGAATTTTGATATTCATCCTTGAACTTTCAGGTCCTATGAAGTGTTAAGCTGAATCATACTTTGGGAATTCAAATATATATATTTTTAAAAAGGCCAGAAATTTCAGTTATGATTTTGGTACCAAGCATCTCTTAGACCGTGGCAATATGTATATTACAGAATTTTCTCACTGAAGCTAAAAGGGTTGGGCATTGAGCTAAATGGAATGAAGTTAAAATATAGAACCAAAACATGTATTTCTATAAGGGCTTCTCTCAAAATATGCTGTCTAAGTGAACTGTGAGAGGAGATTAATCAGTACATACAATCAAAACCAGGTACAGTGGACATGCACAAAACTACTGTAAATGGCTCAGTGTTTTAAAAATATATTTGATTCTGTGGTAAAACACACAGGTGGAACCAGATTTTGCTAAGGAAGCAGTGTCATAAGTGCTCTTTATAATTTCATGTGCATTGCATTTTTAGAGAGCGTTTCATGATAGCAAGATAGAACTTTACATTCCTTCTGCAAGCATCATACCTTGCTTATGAAATAAGCTTCCCTTCCAAGTCTTTTCTTTAAGTTAATGCATTTTGAAATAGTGTTTTGTTCAAGATAGGGATTTTTTTTTTAATTCCTGGGTTTAAGCAGTTCCATGTCTGAAAACAGTTATGTTGGAACTGAAACATACATGAAAATGGCTTGACCTTTCCTGCACAGTAAGAAGCAGTAGATACAGTATTTTCTTAGTATCGATTTGGTCTTTGCAAAGGTCATTGATGGGAGACCGTATGGATGAGTGACATCTGAGCGCTGCATCCTGTCCTCCTTAATGGCACCCATCAGCTTGAAAACCTTGTTTCCAGTCTAGGGTGGTTCAGCCCTTCTGCATGCTTCTTTTCGAGCACCATTTGCAATCACTGCTTTTCCTGATCCCACTGCTCAGTGGGACAGCTCTGAAGTACTACAGTCAGTGAAGTCCAGCAAAAGGTCACTGTGCTCACTGCAGTGACACTGTGCATGTAAATGAGAGAGGCATTAGAAGATAATTAGGAATAATGGATAGGTTTTTTGGAAGAGTTTAAGCAAAAGGGCTGATCTTTTCCTCGTGGTTCATGAAATTATTTAGGTGCGCAATTAAACAATCCCAGTGTGCCCCAGTGAGTGGCTGATGACCCCACTGTGGGCTCTGTCATGTGCTGAGTGACAGCACAGCAGGGGCTTTGGTGCAGATGCTTCTTGTTTTTCCCTCAGCCACACCTAGCCTTTTGTGCAAAGGACTCCATTTTATAAACAGCTGTTTCTATGAGTCAATCTATTACTTTTGGAGGGTTTACTCTTTGCAATCTTATGCAAGGTAGTAAAAAGCTTCTGGTCAGGGTAACACGTCATTTTTGAATGAGTTAGGAGACTGTTTTAAGAACAAGTAAAATCACTTTGTTTTACTTTGGAACTTTGCTCCTGGACTTTCAGCTCTATTTTAATAAATTCATTAATCATTAACTTGATGACCTGAAGCTTTAGAAAGGAATTTGCTAGTGCCTTCTGTTAGTCTTCTGGTAGTCAGCTTTATACTTTCATATATATGGAGAGTAGCAAATAAAATTGGTACATGCACTGTCATGCTCCCTGACTAATCTTTGTTGCATAAAGAGTCAAATCTGGAATTCTTCATTTATTGAAAGAAATAAATTCTTCAGTAAAATAAATTAAAAGCTGGAGGTCAAGATTGCTAGTTTATGAGCAAAAAGGATTAAATGCTTCTGGGAAATTCTGAGTTTTATTAGTATGGGTGGCTAGAATGTTTTGGATAGAGGTCTGAAAAAGACTGGATGCAACCTTTTTTTTTTTCTCATTCAGAAAAGAACCCCTCAGGACTCTGCTTTTATAATATGTTTGTGACAAAGCAGTTATGAAGACTAAGTTTAAATGAGATCTTTCTGTGCCATTGCTCTCTAGATAACATTCAGAGTAGGGAGAGTGGTACAGGCTTACTTGGATTCAGGCCACTGGTTTAGTTCACATTTTTTTTAAATGCACACAGTCTTGATGCATCCTCAGCTGCTTTTTTGGCAGGGACCCATGGCCTCTGTGCCCACGGGAGGTCTTTGAAAGGGCATGAGCTGATGAATGAGATAGTCCAACTGGAGCAAAACACTGAAAAAAATAGTGAAATTTCTCCAATGCAAATTCCTTTTTTTTTCATTTTATCAGTCTCTTTGTCTTTTTCAGGATTTATATGGAAGCTTTTTTTCCCCTCCCAAGGGTATGCAATACTTACAGAAGAAATGAAGTGTTCCTCCCTCTTCTGGGTTTGCAGCTGCTTTTCCTAGGAAGCTGCATTGTGAGACACCAGTGGGTGACTTTTCTGGTGACGTTTGTGTTGCCTTGGATGTTCAAGGAGCAGTGACATTGTCCTTCCTGGCTGCTGGGAACACTAGCAGTTCCTTTGCCAACTCCAGGGGAGCCTGACAACTTCATTAGTGGCTTACATGATTATTTGTATTTCCAGTAAGGCTTTTGGAAGACCAGATATTTAGCACAAATATAATTTACGCCATCCCCTGTGTGCACCTGTTGTGCTTGACAACTTTGTTTTGGCTTCAGTGCATTACTGTTTCTCAGCACAAGTTATGTACCATTGGAGAGGTGCTCTATCTGACTGAAGTCAAGAAATTTGGAAATCCATCTTTAATTATGTATGTTGTTCAAAATTCAGCTGGTTTTTTTCATGTCTAATTTTTTGAAGCCTATGGACACTTTCTGTTTTGCTCCATCTGAAACTGACTCAATGATCCTGGAGCACGAAGTGCATGACTGACAAATTTTAATTTGTGCTGTTCATACCTTATTGTCATATTTAAAATCATAACTTGGGGAAATACTAATTCATCTACTTTTTTAGAAACACAGAGATAATTTATTTCTGGCCCTTTTAAAATAGTCTCTAATAATCTTTCTGTGAAGTTAGCAAACCCAGTATTGAGCTCCATTTTGAATCTTATTCATTCTGCTTGCAAAGCAATATGAGTATTTCATTTATTGTTATAATTAAGCTGTTGAGGACACAATAAAGCATTCCCAAGGGCTTCCATGGTGCCTGCCATCTCTGTCTCAATCCATCTGAAATTCCTGGTATCATTGCTGCTGCAAGACAGTGTTTTGCACACATCCTTTATTTTCTATCTGAGCCCCGCCTTCCTGCACTTTTAACTAGCAGATTTGAGACCTTAAAAAGTCATCATTTGCACTATGAGTCTTTTCGCTTCTATTCAAAATTCTGGCTGCCTGTTCTGCCTCTACTTACTGTTCTGATCCTTAGTGATCAGGATTTTTAATACTTTAAACAGTGGTATCCACTGAAGTAGTTTTATTATAAAGTCCACCTAAGTGAATAGCTATTAGTGTTGCCTATGTTTTTATTATTATGAATAGGGGTTAATTCATTACTTACTATTTAAATTTTTGAGTATATATATTTTAACTACTGGTGAACTTTCATCTCCTCAATATACCAATGTATTCAGGATCTTCTGCTATTTTTTTCTCCAGAAGCAGATATGATGTGCAAGCAGTAGTAACTTTGAGGTAGATGCCTCTGCAGTGTTTGAATGATTTCCTCACATTTCTTTTTACTCTCATTTCTGATGTAACCTTAGAATTATCTTCTGCCCCTGATACATCAAGTGTAACTGTGGCTGTCTTCTCATCTGTGATAATGCCAGTTTGCTCTGTGCATTGTTCCAGACTATCTGTAGCTCATCTGGTCTTCTTATAGGCCAACATTTACTTTGTCAAATGATGGCACAAGCCTTCAGCTCCCTTTCTGTAATGAGCAGGTTGTTTACAGCAGCCGTGCTAGATGCCATAGTCCTAACACTGTTGGATTTTTTTGTCGTTTGTTTTTGGGGGTTTTTTTGTTTTGTTTGGTTTTTTTTTTATTTTGCTGCCCTCTCCAACGTGCTGTCTTGCTGAAATTCTCAGTTAATATCCCTTGTCTCTTAGCAGTTTCTTTCCTCCCCCCAGCACTGAGACTGCACCTGGCTGCAGGCAGGTGCCAGCTAGCTGTGTTAATTAAATGTGTAACAGGTTGTTGCGGAGGTCATGGCTGCCCTGATGAAAACTTTTCTGTGGCAAAAGTCAGACGGCTACACAGCTTCCAGGCTGCCCAGGGGATGTGTTAAACACCACAGGGAGCAGAGCCAGCAAAGCACTGCTGCAGCAGAAAATCTGAGGAGGAGGAAACTGCCACGGGCAGTGGCTGTCAAGGGGTGAGGGTGTGATATAACCCAACTGTTACAGTGTGAAGCAGGAATATAATCCCAGCCATTTTAACCTGGACAGGGATGAAATGAGTCTCTGTGTGCCCAGTAGGGGTTTTAGGGTATCAGGTTTTAGAACAGCCAGGTCAGAAACATATCCCAGCTGATATGGTTAAAGAGTATGGGAATGCATGTAACCTTCAGGATTTTGTGTTCATCTCCAGCTATTATAGAGTACTTTTCATCTACTGTTGTTGATCTTTCCCCATTATAAGGAACAGAATACTCCCTCTTACACTGGATCTTGAGAAACCAGTGTCCTTTTGTTCCTACACCCAAATTTTGTGTTGCTTATAGGCTTTTGTGCTCTGTTCCACTATTAACCCCTTCTGATGTATTTAAGTAGGGGAGACCTGTTTTCATAGGCTGAACAAGATATACTCCTCTAGATACTACTTCCAAAATGCAATTTTCATCCCCCATGCCAGTCTCAATGACTCTGTCTTTGGGCTTGATCCAAATTACCTTAATCTTTCTCAAGTACGTGACCATAATAGAATGGGGTTGTTGAAGTAAATCCTGCAGCCAGGCAATTGAGGGTTTGGTAACTGAGATGGAATAAAAGATTCTTGAAATGATGGTGTGACCTCAACAAGTATTCTGGGCACTATGAGAAGACCAAAAGTGTTGTAAAGCTTAGGAAATGGCATGAGTATTTCAAACAAATAGAGGAAATCAAGTGGCACAACAGATTTCCAGAGAGAAAGAAAGAACATCTTTCTGGGAATTCTTCTAGAGTGTAATAAATTTGTTGGAACATGAGCTTTCTTGTTTGTTTTTGTTATGAAACTTCATGCTAGGCTGGAAGTGATAATGTGGTCCATAAACTGGTTGATACTTACAACAATGGAGCAAAAATCAAAGAAGATTGTGAGATTTTGTACAGAGAGATTTTGTTTACGGGTACCACAATGACTTGAAGAGAAAATAATTTGATTAAACTTGATCACTTTAAGCATTCTGTTCTTTGAAGCTACATGCACTAACTTTAATTGGTAATTTGAAATAATAGCAAATAAGTACCTAAAACTCAGATAGAACTTTGTAGTGTATGCTGGCAGTATTAGTCAGTTCCTTCTAACTTTTATTATTCTATTGTTTCTCTGCTGATTGCATTGATTCAAGTTTCTTACCTGTTTTAAACTTTATTTCTAGTTTGAAGGTTGTAAGCAAAGATGGTGTCCTTGAAATTAAAGGCTCCCTTTAAGAAGCAGCATGAGTCAAGGTAAAATACAGGAATATGAAAGATAAACAAAGCAAGACTTTTAAGAGAACTATCTCCTTTATATTAAGGTTAATAACACTTAGTGAATCCAAGTTTAATTTGCTAGGTTTTATTAGTGTATTTGGTTTGTATCAAGGCAGAAGAAAATTGCATCATTGATATTATTGAGTGCCAGCTCAGTAACGTGTTGTGAATAATTTAGAATTTATTTCAAGCTTTTGGATGGTGAGACTGTTTAGAGGAGTTTGATGTACGTACTTTGGATTTTATGGAGACTCCTTAGTCTTGTAATGAATCCAGTGATCACAGGCAATGGTTCTCAAATGAGCTTTTCAACACTCAGGTTTTCTCAGCCATCCACTCACCACTTCTTTTAATTTGTCTGTTTTTATCTTTATAAAAGGGTTTAAAGTTTCAATACTTTTTTTTGCAAATACCTGTCATGTGATAAAAAGGAGATTTTAGACACATGAAACACTTTTTTGCAAAATCTGTTAGTGGTCACAGACCAGATATTTCTGACTTATGAGTAAACTGTGTATGAAAACAGTATTGCTTTACACGAAGGAAAAAAAATGAACACAAAACTACAAAAGGATGAAAGATATGAACAATATTGAAACTGACCTCTAGAATATAAGGCTGAGGCTTCTGTACTAACAAGGGAAGCACTCTGCAGCAGAGGTGTGAGGCACAATCCTAGTTACTTTTCCCCTGCTAAAAAAATTTTTGCTGACCTGTTGGTTCCAAAATCCTGGTGCCAAAATCCTATATGTTGTTGAATTCAGTCTTCTTTTAAGAGCGTGGCTCTCAGGTAAGCTGGGTGTGAAACTTCCAGTTCAATGACTGTCCAGTTAACTTGCAACAGGAGAGAGAGATCAGCCTGCCAGTATGAACTTGTCCCAAGATGCATACAATCTTGCTGTGAATTCATAAAAGCTGAAAGTTATTTTATTTCACACATATCTGTGTTCTTGTGAAAGGTGAAAACAAGAATCCAAAATGTTCTGTTAGACAATAGCTGCCTTGCACATCTTGCAGGGCTGTAAAGCCTTTAGTCCCACACCAATACACTGCAACCCCCAAAGTCCCCATGTGCAAGCTCACTGGTCCTTCCAAGGACCAAACAGCTGGCCACATATGTAAAACTTTATGCCAAAATACTTAATGTGAACTCCATCAATGTCCTGTACACTGTATAATGGTTCAGTAACATACTTGAGGAATGATTCCTTCCCTGCAAAAGGTATTTATGGACAGTTTTGATAATTTGATTTTTATCTGCAATCATGTAACAAGATGTTTACAATAATTGTTATTACAGCCCACCTTGTTAGTAATTTAGGTGTTACCATGCTTTGAAGCTGGAATGAGACCAGTTGATGGTCCTCTGAAGTGTTGTGGCCGAGACAGTGTATGAAGGCAGTGACTAGGCAGAGCCTAGGTTGAAACAGACCTTCTGACTCTTCTTGGTCATGTTCCAGCTATGTAAAGAGTACAAGCAGGTAATTTCTGCATTATTGTCCATGACTCCAGCACAAAATGCCTGTGCTTTTGATGAGCTCAGTGTGTTGCAGGTCAACTGAAAGGAGTTTGTAAATCTGTCAGCAGCAGCTTACCTCAGTCAAGGAAGTAACCTAAACAACCATGGTTCAATAATTCAGCTAACCAGACCTGCCTGAACCAAAATAGGTACGGGCAGTGCCTCTCCTCCTTCCTACTTGGCTGACAAAGTTGCTCAGATGAAGGAGGGAGGCCTCCAGCATTCCAGGAACACTTGTCAGCTGTCTTGAGTGGCTGTCATAGTAAATGGTATGCTCTTGCTTGTTTTAAGTCTCCTTCTCTGTCCTTTGGGTGGGGGAAAGTTCTGTGCTAACCTAACATATGTATTGTCTGAAGGCAGTGACAAGGGTAACTCTCTGTCCTTGCTGTATGGGACCTAGCCACAGCGATGAGTTAATGCTGCTTCATTTCTGAGAGGAAAATAAAATAAGCTGGTTTACTTTATAGGCACACATAGAAGCAAGATAGTTTTTCAATGCCTTGAGCCATACCTGTGAAAATTTAAAATCAAAGCTACGTCATGTAGCTCGCAGTAGAGGTCCAGATACAGATGACTTCATCTGAAAAACCATAGAACATTCACAATCTGCTGTGAGTTTATCTGACCATGTTTGCCTATTTAAACATCTAAATGGGATGGGATTGCCATAGCAAATAGTACTGGCATTTAGCTTTTCTAATGAACTTCAGAATGAGTTTGATGAAGTATGCTTTTCGTATAAATTGGAGTTAAGCTGCATTGTCAAAATGTGGTACTATAGGTGGCATTCTTAACAATGAAGTGCAAATGAAATTCTATCTGCTTTTAATTAAATAAGCACACACTCCACTGAATTTTGGAAATTTAATTCTCTTAATCTGAAGTCTCAGGCGCTGAACAACTATTATAATTTGAAAGATAGTGCTGATATATTTCAAAGCTGTTTATGTTCAGACAAAATACTCATGTTGTTTTCTTTGGTAAATTTCGGGCCCTTTTGATTTCCTCAGGTATTTCTTTTTCAATTGTGTGAAAAAGAGATTAAGTAAATTTCCCCCTGGTTGTAGCCCATGAAAATCAGAACTATAAACACTTGAGTATCAACAACAGGGCTAAAGCACCTGGTATCTGCTGCTGGAATCTGGAATACTGAGAAGGATTTTGCTTGTGGCTGCACCCTGTGGACAATGCAATGAAGTGTGTTGCTGTATATGAGGAATTCATGCCTGGCAATTCAGAGCTGTCACAGGCCTTGCTAAGTGGAAAGGGATTGATCACAAATTCTGGCTGGGCGCCCTGCCATTTTTAAACTCTATGGCCATGATAAGATGCTGGAAAGCCAGTCGGCTGAAGATGTTCCTATAGAAGGATCATAAGACTTGAAGGAGGGAGAGTTCCCTGACAAAGTCTTCTACAAGATGTAATAAATTCACACTTAGCAGCGCTAATTACTTCATTTTCAGTGTTGTGAGAAGGTGTGTACACCAAATTGAATAGGAAGGGAAAAAGAGGAAAAATAACTGTCAACATTCATGTAATACTGTGGTTTGAGTTACAAGTCTTTTAGAGAAATTAGTATGTGCTTCATCCTTTTCCTCTTTCTTGACTTTCAGTATCGTATGATTCACATTGCTCCAAACAAAAAACAAAGATGGATAGTGTCCTTTAAGGATAAGAAATACAATTTTATTTGGCAAGAGTACATGATAGAAAGTAAGGTCTAATTAATTAGCGAGTATGTAAAAAAGAGTTGCTGTTTCTTGAGTTTGGAATAGTCAAATTTGAATGTTCCACTGGAGGGTTTTTTTGCACACAAAGACCTGCATTCAAACTGTTTCAGAACCATTTATAAGAGGTAGCAATCTTTTTGAATATGTTTATATGTGGTTTATGTGTTTTGGAGTCATCTCGGTTTTATTTTCACAGCCTAAAGTATTTTTTCACCTCCATTATAAGTAATTTAAAACCAGCAGCATATATATATTTGATATGTCACTTGCTTGACTTTCATTTCAAGTCTAATTGACGTTTACTTGCAATGAATTTGAGCTATCAAATCTCTAAAACCACTACTGTAGCAGAATCACTCTGCCTTTAGGGTATACTTATATTTCTACATTAGCAGATTTGTGTTTTGTACCTATATAGTGAAATTCCCTGTATAAAACTCAAATAAAAGAAATGGAAATTAAACACTCTCTTTTTGTTCCCTCTTTCTAGATGCAAGAATTTTGCTCATGTGGCTACGCTGACTTCTTATCATATACCTGAACGATATATTAACTATGGCAGTAGAACTAGCTAAATATGGAATTAAGCATTTGGGAAAACAATATTCAAAGTAACTTTTCAGGAATTCAGAGTTATAGTGCACAATTAACAGCTTAATGGACCTTTACATTTTCTGAGATGTTCATTTTAAATGAGACAGATTGCTTGGCAATGTTTAATAAAAATTTCTATTACAGTGTATAAAATGAAGACTTTGAAATTAGGCATGTTCAGAAGCAATTTCTCTGAAGCATATGTGGGTTGCTACAGAAGGAGAGCGTGTGTGAACTTGATGGCTTAGAATATAATCACTGAGGTTCACAGCATATTGTAAGTAAAAAAGTTTGTAAGTTTAAAATTTGTGAATGGCAACTGTCTGTGAAGGTTTAATCACAGCAAAATATAAGTGTTGTTAAACTTGTTCTTAGAACTACAGTGAAAGAATTGCCCTCATGATTTATTCTTTGTAGCATACAGATCAGTGTCACTTTTTAGAAGGAAAGGAAAAAAGCAGCAAAGCATTATTTGATGAACAGAGGTCAGCAGACTTACCTGATTGGGCATTCTGTGTTTGAAGACAGCTTTTAAGGGAGCTATGGGATGAGTTGTCACATAAATAATGCTCTACCAACTTTGGTCACATGCTGTTACTATCTCCCATGGGCTCCTTCCATGCCTTTTCCGGAGGTACACCTCTGGTACCAGCAGACTGGAGCTGCTGACAGTCATTTGAGCTACACCAAATGCCAAATGTGGAGCTGGAGCAGTGGAGACACACGCATGTGCACAGTACCAGCTGTGGTGAAGACAGGTCATTCTGGGCAGGCAGCAAGACAGGCCAAATGGATGTGGTCGAAACCAGACTTACAGCAGCTCATGATAATGCCTGTGGCACATGGCATGGCTTGGATCTCTGCTAGGCTGGGCTCCTGTCTCTGAGAGTGGAGTTGTAAGATGGTGAGTACTGCCCTGCAGTATGGTCTTCTGTCTGAGTGGATGTTCAAATTGCTTGAGACTTGCACAGATTTGGTGATCTGAGGCTGGAAAATCCAACATTCTGGGTATCACTTGGTAGAGATCAGCTTTCTGAAGGGTTTGCATAAGGAAATTTTGTTCTCAACTGGTCCCATAAATCATTCCCACTGTTAATGGTGTCAGAGGAGTTGTGGTAGATGGATTTTGCTATTTGTAATTTCAAAGCTTTTGGGTCTAGCACAAGAAAGTGTGTTGCCCAGGAAAAGCTACTGATAGAATGTAAAGAGGAAAATGAGAATCCTAAATTCTTCCTAGAAAATTGTGAGAAGATTATGATTGAGTTACACAACAACTTAAGGTCTGTTAGACCTATTAGAAAATGAATACATGTTCTTCCATGCATTGGTAGTCCCACTGCCACTAAACTTTCTGAACTTACGGTGTTTATAGCTTGTTGAGCACAATCTGTTATGCTAATGTTACTATATTTTCTTATTTATGTAGGTAATTTTAAATGGAGCCTCTCACCATTGTACTAGGTGTTTTGCAGAAAAATTAAAAACATAAATTGCATAAGCTACCTGCAGTGGATACAGTAAGCTAAGGCTGCTGATAAAAATGACCACAAAAGCATGTAGCTGAATTCTCTGAAACAAAACTAAAGAGAGAGAAATTGATGCAAGTCAGGAGAGAAGAACTGCTAGTCAGATGCAAAAATGAAACAGTGACTCTCTGTACTTCCTTCTGGATCCCAGCAGCAGTTTGTACTGGGCCAAATTGACTAATGGACTAGAAGTAGGATTCTAACAAATTTAATCATATATTTTCTACATTTCTTGAATGAGTGTTTCCTCCCTTTTCCTCAGGCTCTCCGCTCTAGATATTTTCTTATGGGTTTGTCTGCTGATTTCATAACAATGCAAAGAGATTATTATGTTTTCTTTCTGCTACTGTGGGCAGGTGATTTGACTACAGGAAAGAGCTTTGTAAAGTAGAGCAGCATTATATGCAGAACCCTGGTTTTGTGCTCTTTTATACCTGTGTAATGTGTGTGGTGTGCCTAGAAGGCTGGTAATATAAAGGGGGAAAAAACCCCAGCAAATTCAAATTTGTGGGTGGTAGGCTACTGAGAAATAAAACTCTTTGGGCTTTACATATGCAATTCTATTTCTGAGAGCAGAAATAGGAGCAAACTGAGATGAGAGGCCCTAAAATAATTTTGAAAACCCTGAGGGCTTCTATAGTGCTATGTGGCTGCCATGATTTTATTTTTATTGGTTATATTTTTCTCCATTTCGCTAGCACACCTTTTAAACCCAAGTTTTATAATAAATTCTGGTTGAGAAGTATTTCAGCTATTTTCACATCCTCTTAATGCTGAGCTCCGCATTTTAGGACTTTGGACATTCTTTTCTGTCCTCTTACTTCATAACATGGGATAAGACTGATCGCATACTGTTATTGCCCAGAGAAGAGTTACGCTTTAAGGAGAAAAGATGTACTGCCATTCATCACTATTTTCTATGATCTTCAGTCTTTTTCCTGCTTGTTTGGTATCCAAAGTATTATTTTCCCATTTCATAGACTGCATTGGTTTTACCTGACTGTTTTAACTCCTCGGCCCATCTTCAGTGATTTCACTGTCAGGCACTTCACAACATATTTTCCAGTTTAAAAAAAAAAACCCAAAAAAACTCTATGAGCTCACTTATATCCTCATATTGTCTATGTAAAATAGATTGGCAAATCAGCCCTGCTGCTTCTGAGGAGCTGCTAGAAATGCAGCAGGCTTCAGGTTCTTACCTGGTGCCTGCCTTGAAAAAATTTGAAAAGGATGCTTTGGACATGAGAATTGTGTCATGGCAGCAGATGTTCAAAAATACTCTGCATTTAATACTGCTCACCTACTAATAACAAGACAAACTCAAACACCAGAACAGAATTTAAGATTCCAGGTTTTTTTGCTTCCATGGGACTCTGGGGTCTTGCACCTGGCTCTGTGTCTTATGTCTGCAAAAAAACTTGTGTTCTTGTGTTCAAGAGGAATGGTGCTTGTATTGACTGTGAAATTGTGAGATTGTGGGTGTTAAAGCCCACAGCTGTGACTTCTGCTCCCAAGAGAAAAGCTGACAGTCTCTGTATATATTAGGAGACTTGTGGTATCTCCCTTTTCATTTATGAATGCTTCTGGATATACACTACTAGTAAAGAGCACTGTAGCTTGTTATTAGGCTCAAATGAGCATTTTGCTTGACTGCCTTGCTTGGCTCCTGAGAGGTGGCATATACCAGCATCCTGCTCACTTTTTCTCACTGGATGTAGTTATGTGAGTCTATTTCAACTGCAGCTGAGAAACTCAGTATTTATTTTTTCTTGTTCCAGCAGTCTCTGAGACTGAGACTCTCCCCTCAGTTGTACTGATCTGAAATTTGACAGCATCCTCAGGAAGAGCTTGAGTTAGCGATCCTACCAGAGGTTGTGACATGGCATAAAGTTCTCCCTGTCCCCCCAAAAGGCTGTAATTACCATTGGAGTTTGTCTTTATGATCCTCTGTGAGGTTTTTTTGTGCTGATTTGCTTCTAACAACAGGACAGAGAAGTTACACCAACAACAGAGAATTGAGGTTGGATAATCAGAGGCAAGGGAATGTATGAAGTAGAAAAATACAAAGTATATCCTATGCAAGTATGTCTAGGATGTAGTCCCTGAGTATATTTTCCTAAGCAGTCTTTTGCTACCTGATTTGGCCCATGGGTTTGAAGCTTCACTTTTTTTTTCCCCTGAGAATGCCACTAATCATTGGTCAAGAGACTTGGTCCCTAAACACCTCTTTTATCCAATTATTATTAGTTATATGGAAAAGAAGTACTAAGTGGAGAAGGAAGAGGCACATTGTCTTTTTCAGCTAGTTTATGTGATACTGGAGTTAGCATGAGCTTCCTGGTCTCTGTCTTGCATAATAAACAACTGTGGTTCATTTTTAATGGGGTTTTAGCTATTCTGGGGATTCCTTTTGTCTCCCCTAGGGTGTTTTGATCTTATATCCTTTGTGAAACTTGGAAACCAAAGCCACAAACACTTGTGTGTTCAAGAAAACTCATTCTCCCCAAACCTTTCCTGTTCAGCATTTGGAACAGTTACCTGTGAAGTTTTCTTACGGTAGTAATTGCACAGACTCATAATACTGTGAGGGAGTTGTACCTATTTGCAGCAATTGCAATATCAATGTCAATTTTCTTCTGCCTAAGTCGCTGGAATTGGTTTGCTGCCAAGCACAGTGCACTGTTCTGGTAGAATATTTTATCCCACAAATGTCTGTAATATCTAAAGCTGTTTTTCATAGTGGATAAATAAACTGATGTGGTGTCTGGGTTTTTATCCAGTGAGAATCGATCTGGACTTTTCTTCCTTTTATCACTGATTTTAAATTTAATTATCTACATGTAAGCATCTCCAATTGATCACACAAAATAAATGCCATGCAGCTTTGAGCACAAAGGATTGGATGGTAGCAGTTGCACTGTTTACATCATTTGATAATAGCTGTAAGTCTGTGTGTATAAATTATGAGGTATCAGCATCCTTCATGAGAAATGGTCGCTTTGGTTTTATAGTCTGTTCCACATGCACAAAGCCAGAGTGTCTGTGCTGCTGTACGTGGACTCTGATTTCTGTTGAAAGCTTCAGTTGTCAGGAAGTATTTCTACAAAGCATGTAGTTTGGACATGCTGTAAGAGGTGGACTATTCAATTAGACTTTTGCACTGAAATCTGTGCGGGTGTTATGCATTTTGGGATGCATGAAGGTATGTTGCCAGTACCAATATCCTTTTCCCCTGCTTTCCTTATCTTTTGTAAGCTCCTCATAGGACTTCTAGACCCTTACTGCCCTCTCTGGACTTGCTCCAGCACCTCAATGTCAGTCCTGACCTGAGTTTTGGTATTGTACAAGTTGGTCAGTTTAGTTACCTTATTTTAAGTATCTCAGGTTGAGATTGGTATCTAAGGTAGGTAGCATAAATCTAGTTTTTTAGGGATAACTAGTTTATGTTTCAATGTTAAACTTAGGTAAAGTGACTCTAGTCCCAGAATCCAAAAAGCATTATTTACTCTATACATATCTGATGCTATAATTCTTTCTATAGAAAGAAACAGACATTTGATTAAACACCTGGTCCAGAATGTGATAACCCTTATATTATGCAGAAATTTAGAGCAGAAGAAGAAAAAAAAGATAAGAAAGGATTTTTTTTTCAATGACAGATAGAAATGACTGAACCAAGATTGATATTGACAGCTGTTTTAACTGTTGTACCTCTAAAAGTGGCAAAAATAGTCACTGTACTATATTGCAGTAATCTGAAGGAGCAGTGACTTGTGTAAAACAGTCTGCCTCTAAGAAAAACAAGAAGATGTAGAATATTCAATGCAAAGCTTGTCTGTGTTTGTGGGACACAGTCATCTCAAGCACCATTAGTGCTTGTTAAGGATCAAAGACAATTCATTGCAATCAATGGAAACTGTAAGATGTTGGTAGATTTAGGACTACTCATGCCCCTTATGATTCATGGGGGAGCAAGGGGGAAAACCAGGCTGTTCTTTATCACTGTATTTCTTTCCCTTCCAACTCTGGGGCAGTAAGTTTCCTATAAGTACAAAGAACTGTGTTATGGTTAATTTTAATAGCTGTAGTACATGTGAGTGGAGACAAAACATAGTGTGCTCTCTGTCCTTTAAATGTTACACAATTGCCACATTATTCAATTTGGAGTCCAACCTTAAAAATCCTTTTGCTCAGAAAATTGGGAGTCCAGCCTTTTGCTTACAAAAACAGGGTGTAACAAAGAAGGTGTAAAACTAGAGTTTTGTTCCCCTTCACACCGCTACTTTGAGCTTTCTTTTGCAGAGGCTATGAAATAACAGTTTAGTCAGAGAAAATATAATTCTCAGTGCAAAGCTGATGGTTTAAGTAGTGAGGTGGGAATATATGGTGGTACCATGCATCCCTCTGCTGAATAAGTGAAAATGAGAAGAGCTCTTAGTTGCAGAAGCCTTTTCATTGTTTTTTTTTTTTGTGCTGTAGCCACTTCAGGGGAGAACAAGTGGTGATAGCAGAATATCTATCTATGTGTTAATAGGCTGTTCCTTAGCTTCTTTTAAATTTAAAGATTTTTGGAACAAAATAAAATTATTGGAGAAATAAAACTATTTATTGAATGCATATTATAAAAAGAAACTTGTTAGACAATCAGACACTGTTATTTTCATATGCAGTAACATATAGCTGTAAAGCTTTCCCACATATTAGAGTTGTGGCAAGAGTTTAGGATATTTTAAAATGTTCTTCCCTTAAGAGAATGTGCTAGACAGCTTTTTTAGTGGTGGTGTAAGATGAGGCAAAGGGCTATAATTTTGCAGTTACCCTTAGGTGTACAAGCCGTGACACAGTAAAATTTTGCCCCAGCTCTCAACAGTGCAAGATGGACTTCGGTGTTAAAGATTAAACCAAGAGATCTATCTGCTCACTGCTTATTTTCACAAAAACCTTCCTCACTACAAATGAAGTCAGTGGGTATGGGAAAGAGGAAAGATAACCTCACCTGTACTGGGGTTCTTAGGGCTACACCTCAGCCAGTGCTAATTAAAGAGACAAAGCTTCAGCTGAATATTTCATTTGCACAGGACAGTCCTCTTATCAGAAGCAAAGAAATTGATATATATATAATGAATATTTTTTCTACCTCTGTTTGGGTCTATTTAAAAAGATTTTATTTTTTGAGAAGTCTGGGAAGAAAATTAAAAGAGGGAATATATTTCTTACCTAAAACCCCCCAGTTATTAAAGGAAAGTATTTAGACATATGAGTGTGAAGGAGCCCCAGCTACCCTGGCAAAATGTAGAATAGAAAATGTTGCAAGGAATTATAGTCTCTCCAGTATTCTGCCTAATTAGCATTAGGTGTGTTTGTAGATGCAAATACAGTCTTCCCTTGTGTATACTTTGCTGTTCACACTCAGAATTAAATTCATCCTTGGGACAGCTACTAATGTGCTAGCTGCATTGTTAGTACATTTAATATACTTAAAAACATTGTAAAGCAGGAATGCACTTCAGTGAATAATAAGTACTGGAGAGGAAGGGGAATATGTTGGTTGTAGTCTCATTAACATACATCTGCCTGAGGTGTTTCTTCTAGTGGTAAAATGTGGTAGTGGCAGAGTGTTGCCCCGCTGCATTGGTGGTGATCCACCAGCCAGACTGGTCAAAATGCAGATTTAGGGCATGTGTGAAGTTAAGATACAAACCAGAAATACTGTGTTGAGTATATTATCTACAGTGATACTGTAGATAATATACTCAACACAGCAGTGCAAAAGGATCTCAATATAGAATCATAGAATCTTAGAATGGTTTGAGTTGGAAGGGCTTTTAAAGGTCACCCAGTTCCAACCCCCCTGCCATGGGCAGGGACACCTTCTAGTAAAACCGGTGATTCAAGCCCCATACAGCTTAGCTTTGAAGGGCTCTGGGGTATCCACAGCTTCTCTGGATAACCTATTTTAATTCAGCCAGTGTACACTTCAATGAGTTACTGAAATTTATTTCTGTTACATTAAATCCTCCAAACCTGTATAGCCATTGTGCTACATAATTAAAACACTATCTTGTAGTCTTAAGTGAGGTTTCTGTTTTGAAGCTGCTTTGCATTCCATAGCTTGCTAGGTCAAATTACTTTGAAGTAATCTGTTCCTTCAGACCTTTTTGAGATTTTTATGTTACATTTTCTCTTGAATGTAGCACAAGATACTCAGTTGATCATTATTGTTATTGATAATATATCTTAAAAGTTTGCAGTTTCTAGATTTTGTTATATTCCAGGTATTACAAATCTTCTGTGAGATTATTGATTAGCAACATTAAAAAATCGCTCACATTACAAGTTAGAGAGCTAATCATAGATTTGGAGTTTGCAGGAATTAGAATTCTTCTTGATAGACCAAATTATGTAGTGCTAGGGCTCTGTTTCAGCTTGTTGGAACCTTTTTCCTATGTGTAAAATGTGAAGATAATATCTCGCTGAGTTAGAGAGGTGTTTTGAAGCTTAATAAGGGGATACTTCTTATCATTGTAAGATACTTGAGTGGAAAATAATAGATTAGATTTAATTTTAAAAATATGTACAGCCAAACTATATCACGATCAGTGTTATGAAAGGAGTGTCTCTTTCATCTTTGGGCAGTTCAAGACCAAGGTTACAGATTGATGTTTTCTTATAATAAATATCTTATGCTTATACAAGTAGCCCATACTGCTTTTGATGGTTTGCTGTGAAATAAATGCTCCTAAAATTCTGTAAAGTCTGTACACAAGTGCAGTTAACAAGACCTAGGGCCTTGTCAGTACTCAGAATTGCTCTCTAAGTCATTTGAGAGTGTGATATGTCCTTGCAAAGCATGACACATACAGTTGATGTTTAAGCTCAGTTTGTATGGATGTTTCTATTGTTTGTTCTCATGAAATCTGTGGGGAAGGACGGTTCACAAGCAGTAAAGCTTTTGCCATCATAATAGCCCTTCTGAAATAACTGCCTGAAGTTACTAAGACTGTGATGCATGAGGTTTATGGAAATGAACTACTATTTTCTGAGTTTCTAACCGGTGGTTTAACTCTCAGACCTTGTTCCCCACATTTTGTCCTTTAAGCTAGCAAAGTGTATACAGGCTTTACTTATTTTTAGTTAAACCTTTAAAATAACTATATTTATACCTGTATACTTTTAGTAGGACAAGATATGCAAAGCATTGATGGTGTTGTTTTTTCTTTTTTCCTAACTGTGAAATTTGTGCCTACTGTTCTGTATATGTATAAATTATTTGACTTTATGGAGTTTGCTAGGTAACAGTGATGCTGAGGATCATTCTTGTTACTTGTGCTGCTGAATTGTATTACATCTTTTTTATAGCTGTTAAGAGGGTAAAAAACCACAGTCTGCAATAGGCCTACTTTTTAACTTTTTGTTCTCTTTTCCCCTCTTACGTGGTGGGGGGAAGAGCACACAGTTGATTGGGAAATACTTGTGAAAACTTAGGGTTATGAAGAGTGATACAAGTTAATGATTGACAACCACATTGCAAGTAACAATAGATTTTCTGTGAGCTAATTTGCACTGTCTCTGTGACCTGGGCATTTTGGTCTAGGCAATGAGACGAGATCAGCATTTTGTCACCATGACCTCATGTACCTTGATTTCACTTAGTCCACTGATTGGATATGCTTTCTTCTCCTTTCATGTTCTTACCCTTCAAAGCATTGAGGCAGCTTGCATTTGATAATTTCTAAATAATTCAAGTCTGATTGCTCACATTGTGAAAAATGATGGATTTCAAATTACACACATTAGGAACTAAGTTCTTCAACTCACAGATGGCTTGGATAGATAAACAGTGAACCTAATAACTACCTTATTGAAGAGGAAAATATGTACAGTACCATTCTACCATTATGTTTCTTGTTGGGGGACTCTAGGTGTGTCATTTGCAATGCCCAGGCTTTGTTCAAAAGTATTCTTTTCTCCTGTGAAGCTTAAGCAACTTTATACCCATGAGCTTGACATCTCTTCTGATATCAATCTGAAAGATTCAATCAGTACAGTATTAAAGGATAGCAACTTTCTTAATGTAAATCTATGTGCAAATCAAACGCATGGTAAACAAATTTTGTTTGCTTGAGACCATTTTCTGAGTTTAATTGGGAGAAAGAGCCCTTGGCGTATGAGATTTTTGATAGGCATTTGACTTAGCACTGCACAGATTTTCTTGTTTTTATTTATGTTTTAAAGGTTTTGCACCCAGACATGAAAAGCAGATTTTCTTTCTACAGAATAAAGGCCTGTAATTTGGAATGAGTGACTCAAAAAGGCTTGAGATGCAGGGATATAACTGACATATGCTGCACTTCTGCTGCTAGCATAAATAAATGGGGGATTTTAGTCAAAAGAGATTGTTCAGCCAATTGAGGAAAACTGACATGTACATGTACCAGAAAGAAAAGATGCATGTAAAAAAATTGTAGTCTACACTTTTGTTTGTTTTCAATGTAGACAATTGAATAGCAGGAAAGAACTTGAGTTTACAGGCTGAAACAGTATCTGAGAGGCAACGAACTATGGCCTAAAATAAGTTAAAACTTTTATAATAAGTAGTGAAGATACTCCCATAGAACATAGAACACATACATTTATAAAAACATGTTTTCTGAGATGGGGAGACAGCTTAGAGACCCTGACACCTGTTTTTTTACTGTTTTCTTACACTAATAGGATTTTGGTTCCCACAGAAATCAAGGAAAATGCATATGAAGAAAGATAAAGTTCAGCTGAAGCTTAATCCACACTATAAAAATGTGTCACATCAAACAGTGAAATGTGCAAAGCTTGTTTGCAACTTTACTGAAAAAGTCAAAATCTCAAATCACCTGCTTAAGCCTCTTATCAAAAAAATCTTTATAATAATTAATTTCTTCTAATATTTTTCTTTTAATTACAGTAAGTACTGTATATAGAAATATACCATAGTGCTGAAACTCAGTCCTCTGAAATTAATTGCAGAATCACAGAATCACCACATATTCTGAGTGGGAAGGGACCCACAAGGATCATCAAGTCCAACTCAGTCCTGTACAGGACCATCCCCAAGAGTCACACCATATGTCTGAAAGTGTTGTGTAAATGCTTCTTGAACTCTCTCAGGCTTGGTGCTGTGACCACTTCCCTGGGAAGCCTGTTCCAGTGCCCAGCCACCCTCTGGGTAAAGAACTTTTTACTAATATCCAACCTGAACCTCCCCTGACAAAACTTCGGGCCATTCCCTTGGGTTCTGTCATTGGTCACCACAGGGAAGGGATCAGTGCCTGCCCCTCCTCTTCCCCTCATAAGGAATTTGTAACCATGATGAGGTCTCTCCTCAGTATCCTCCAGGCTGAACAGACCAAGTGACTTCAGCTGCTCGACATTTCACTTCCTCTCAAGGCACTTCAGCCTCTTCATTGCTCTCCTTTGGATGCTCTCTGATAGCTTAAAATCTTTCTTTATATTGTGGCACCAAAACTACACACAGCACTCGAGGCCGCCCCAGTGCAGAGCAGAGCAGGACAATCCCCTCCCTTCCCTGGTGATGCTGTGCCTGATGCCCTCCAGGACATGCTTGTCCCTCCTTGCTGCCAGGGTACTGCTGACTCATGGTCAATTTGCCATTCATCAGGACCCCCAGGTCCCTTTCCATGGCACTGCTTCCCAGCATCACCTTCCCCCGTCTGTCCATACATCCAGGGTTGCTCCATCCCAGGTGCAGAATCCAGCAGTTCCCTTGTTGTACTTCATACAGTTGGTGATTGCCCAGCCCTCTTATTTTTTTGGGATCTCTCTGCAGGGTCTCCCTGCCTCTGAAGGAATCAACAGCTTCTCCCAAGTTTTGCAGTGTCTGCAAACTTGCTCAGTGTTCCTTAATTCTGTGTCCAAGTCATTTATGAAGATGCTGAAGAGCGCAGGACCTAAGCGTGTGCTCTGTGACACCCCACTAGTGAGTGACAGGTCCCCAGTCTGACATCTCCCCGTTCACTATGACCCTTTGAGCCCAACCCGTGAACCAGTTGCTCATCCATTGCATGATGTGTTTATCCAGATGTGTGCTGTGCATTTTGTCCTTGAGGATATAATGAGAGATGGTATCAAAAGCTTTGTAGAAATCCAGAAAGTTTACATCAACTGGCTTCCCTTGATCATCTAGGTTGGTTATCCTGTTATAAAAGGAAATCAGGTTTGATGAGCAGAACTTTCTTTCATGAACCCATGCTGGCTGTGACCAATGAGTAGTATTTTTCAATATGTTCCAGAATAATCCTCTCCATAACTTTAACAAGTACTGAAGTGCAACTGACAGGCCTGTAGTTTCCAGGATCCTGCTTTTTGCCCTTCTTGAGAACTGGAACAACATTTACATGGTTTTCAGTAAGCTGGGACCACTCTGGATTCCCAAGACCACTCAAAAATCATTGAGAGAGGCTTTGTGGTGCCATCAACCAGTTCCTTGAGGATTCTTGGATGAATTCCATCAGGTCCTATAGATTTGTAGGGATTCAGCTGGAAATAAATAGTTTCCATATGGCCATCAACAAAAAATCTTTTTCACCAGGAAAGATACTCTCTATCTGTTGTGGTATGATTGATATATTCTGAAAGTTAAGGAAAGCTTCTGGATTTAGTAAGACCACCTGAAGATGGCTGTTGACAGAAGAAAAAAATAAATTAGTGACCACTGAAAGCCCTGTAGCGTTCTGTGGCAACTGACAAGTTGTTTTTCTTAATGCCTTGGAGGTTATGGTCACTTTTCTACTCTAAAACAATGTACCTCTGTAAGACTTCAGGCTTGACCTGACATGCCTTTTATATAGAAAAGTCAATAAGTGGGAAAATCAGCTTCAAATGACACCCTGAAACCATTGTTTAAGATCCCAAGAATGCCATAGCTCTTCACTTTGCATGGAAGGTGACAGGTCACAGTGCATTCTTAGGAAATATTTTCCCTCTTAACCAGCTATGATCAGTAAGATTTTCTCTTATTTTTTAACAAACTGCTGGAAGTGTCTCTCTGGGTGGCATAATAGAACAATTCAGGACAAAAGGAAGACATGAGCTGAGAAAGGGGAATTGTTTGAATTTCAGTACATTTTGACTTTTAGTGTCTTTGAGTAAAAAGGTAAGAAATTATCATCTTTGCAAATGAAGATGTCCCATATCCATTAAAATGTTTCTGTTTTCTAATAAGATCTCTTTATATGAGATGGGTTTTATGATTTACACCTTATATCATGTCCAAATTACTTGTCATGAAAATCATTCTTTTTTCTATTGCATCAGGTACTGTAAGTAGTCAGTGTCTTTTGATACCTGAGAAGGATTCCTGTTAGCTCAGCTGTAATTAAAAACATCATTCAATCACTATGTGGACATGTCTGCTCAGAATGACACAGGGCTTCCATTTCCTTGAAAGAATTTTTGGTTCTGCTGTATTTGGGAACAGTGATTGTCAATTCCATGTTCAGTCATAACCGATATACATGTGATTCGTTGTCTAAGTAACAAAGAAAAGATAAAATATGTTTGAAATTTGAAGAGCTAGCTTTAAGACTTACCCATATAATGAGATTACATTTTATGTGTATCAACAGTTTTTTATTTATCTACAGCAATGCAGTGATCTCTTTCTGCAAGGAACAGATACATCTCCATCTTCATGGAACACTGAAGTCTAGTTGCTGGTGATAGGAGTACTGGATGTTGAAAAGTTCTGTATTATTTTTGCAGAGCTGTCAATAAGAGCTCAAATTTGTAGGTGGCATTTCCAGTGACTTAGTTTTGCCACATAGACTTGCAATGACTGTCAAGACACTTTGCTTACTTTTCACAATAATCCAAATAGGGATTGAGATTTTTTTTTATTTGGGGATTAATAAAAATGGCTTTTGTTAGTGCCATAAACTTTAGTAATTTTTTAATCTGGCACTTTGGCTGAACTTTGTGCCATCGTCCTTACCCATTTAACAGTTATGGTTGTCCTTGGAACTATTTATAGGACTATAGTCTTTTTCTAAAGAGAGAAGGATTGATGTGTATATCAACCTTGACCTCATTTTAACATTTACCATAATTTTCAAGCTGCAAGATGATCGTGGCCTTGTGAGAGAGTTTTGTATATTGAACAATCACAGAGAACATGGCTGAGTTTTTATCCTATTGGAATCAATACATCTAGTCTAGTTTATGTCACTTGCTACTATATAATTATCTACAAGCAAGACAAATTGATTACACAATATAAGAACCTTACAGCTTTGAAGCAAAATGACTGAGCCTTTAGATTTGGCTAGGATAGCTATCAATGCTGATGGCAAAATATAATTAATAAATTAATACTTTTGATTTGAGAGGAACAACTTTTAATAACTTTGAAGGACTTGATACAACTGTAGCCTGGAACTAAAATTCATCGTAAGAGTCAAAATCATTGTTGGAGCTTGGCTTTTTCAATCTTCCATCCCAAATTCTTGGTTATCAGAGGTGCTTGTTCACATATATATCTTCCCTCTATTTTAGATGTTAAAAACAGTCGTAACGTTTTGTCCCTTATTTCAACTTTTCTTGGTGTTGGTGGAGGAGATTCTAAGCTTGGAATAAAAACAGAGCAAAGTATGTGTAAATTTATGCCCAGGTAAAAAGTTGAGTGAGCTCTTTTGCAACAAGAAATGTACAACTTGCTTGTAGCATACGTACATGCATACCTTGCATGAAATCTCTCTAGATGCTGATAGAAATCCTTCAGCTGACTAGGGAAAAAATATAGTTCTTGCCCCATAGAAGACATTTCACAGCTCTTTCTTTACTATTTTTTAGGATGAAGGTGAAAAATAAAGTTGTGCAGGCTAAAATCTAAGCATATTGAAAGGAGAGAAAGAATAAAGGACATCTAAAATGCCAGTGCAGCAAAATTAAAGATATTTCAGAGGGAAACAGATCTAAGAAGGAAGGCAAATTCTTGGTAAGGTAACAGATGTTTTCCCTCAAGGATAGTGATGGAACAGAGGTACCAGAGGGGGCAAAAAAATGTAATGAGCAGCAAAATCTCTCATTTCTTCTTTTTCCTTCTACTCCCAATGTCAGAACAATGTCTAAAGAAGTGTGACAAGATCTGTCACCTTCTTTGATATTGCAACAGCACCCAAGAAAACAGATAGCTAATTTTTAAATTTCCATGTAGGATGAGAGGAAATGTTCCCGATAATTAGATGACTAGGTCTATCACGGGAATCTCAGCACAGCTGAGTACTGTGCGTGTAGTTGAGCTGCCTTCAAGGGGAGAGTTGTGTGTGCCAACGTTTATTGTTTTCTCCTTTCCATTGCTGCATACAAAAAAAGCAGTAGAAAAGTGCTTTGGTGCCTAGAATTCTCACTGAAATTGAATATTAGTAGAATATTCATTAGAGATTTATCAACATGTTTGTTGATAAATGGTGATGAAGGTTAGTTATGAACTTATTGTACCCTTGGTACTAGACTAGCTATGTAACGCAGATTACTTCCTTGTACAGGCTTCCTTATTGCAGTTGCTACCTAAGGTCAGGCTGTGCACTGACTTGCAAGAGAATTGAATAAATCCATTTAACATGAAATAACAGACTTTGACATTTGGCTGGGACAGAAGTTTTTTTTTAAAAAGATGTTGCCAACACATCAGTTTCCATGTGATAAATACGTTGTTTCCAGTATTTGACAGCCCAGAAATTTATCAGAATAAAAGGTCATCTCCAAGTCAGAAATGGAAAGGTATCCATGATTGTTTATGACTTTTTCCTTTTTACCTTTGTTTCCTCATTTTTATAAGAGCAACTTGGTAATGCAACAGTAAGCTGGAAGCCAAATTTGCCCTTTGACACAGATTTCCTATTGGTTATAAACAAGTGGGTGCCATATGATTGTGAAATTAAAGCATGTTTTATTATGTTTATGCTGTTTTAGTGTAGGCTATGGTCCTACAGTCATTTATGCAGTAAAAATTCCCATCAAGTTGAACAGCAGCATGAGGATCAACAGTGGCAATTTTCTCTTAGTAGGGTTTCCAGCAAGGGGCTGCCTGCTGCTTGCAGCCATGGCAGAATGCAGCCTCACGCTGCTCACGGGACCGAGTGGCTGTGATCACATTACAGCCACCCAGCGGTCCTTTCACTTGCTGCCTATAAAGTGACAATGGATCAATTTTAAACTGACCCCAATGACTTTTGAAGCCCTTACCACAGAAGGAGCTGATTTTCTGTAAGCCTCCTCAATTCCTTTGGCTCTTGAGTCTTCTCAGGTTTTTTCCTAGTTGGAGGTTGTTTGTTGGCAGGAATTCTGTTGCTGTGGCCACAGTGGTTTTGTAACTTGTTTATTCTCAAACATCTCTGCAGTTTTTATCCTGCCATTTTTTAAACAATGTTGTACAAATCCAGATTTTTGACACATCCTTCTTTCCTTCTCCCCAGCATCAGTTCAGTTTTTGTTGTTCTGCAAAGGAGCAGCAATGTCCCAACTTACAGCATTTCACAATGATTTTGACTAGTTTCCCTTATGACATGCAGATTCATACAATAATTCAGGTTAGAATTGGATCTCTGGAATGGCATATGTCACCAAACAGGGCTACCTTTCAAGCTAGGTTAGGTTGTTCAGGGCTGTGTCCAGACTAGTTTTGAGTTATCTCCAAGGATGGAGGTGACACAGCCTCTCCAAGAAACATGTTGTAGTGATTGGCTGCCCTTTTGGGGAATACTTTCTTCTTCATCTTTGATCTGAATTTTCCTTCCTGCATCTGTGATTGTTGCCTCTTAGCCTGTACTGTGTATGTCTGAGAAGAGTCTGGCTTTTTGTCTTTAACGCCTCTCTCTCTTTAATTAATGAATATGGTAATTCGATTTCTTGAAGCGTCTGTCCTCTTCTCCAGGCTAAGACAACACCATCTTTCAGTCTTTCTCTGTAGGACTAGTGCTTCAACTTCCTGGCCATTTTAGTGGGCCACTGTTGGACTCAATGCAGTTTACAAATACTGAAGACACAAAACTGAACACAGAAATCCAAACATCCTTTGAGTGCTGGGTAATAGGAATAACCACTGGACCTGTATCCATGCTGGTAATATTACTGTGGAGTAAATGTCTGGAATGCCACACAAAAGCACTGGTTGCACACACTCAGCTGGAGATTAGTGTCTTGCTTTCTATGCAAATTAGCTATCATGCACTGTCCATTCCTCTAGATGTTTGTGGAAATGGGTTGGAGAACCTCAGGGGTCTTCAGTGATTTTGATTCCCCGCTACTGGATCAGCTTTTGGTAGACAGTCCATGCCTGCTTTTCTTGTATTGCATTGTGCAGTGCTTGTCTTCAGAAGCCAGAACAAGGATGTTTGTACCAGAGAAGTGCAGCCCTACCTCCACATGATCACCCTCTCCAGTCACATCCTGTTCTTTCTCACACTGTTTTTACCAATAGTCCTTGGCTGGCTCCACAAGTATCTGGCCATTGGTGTTTGAGACATATGCATTAGCCCTCTTATCTTCTAGCCTTCTACATATGGGCAGACTGAAATTGTGGTTTGCATTTTCTTTCTTTCTTGGGAGAAATACCACTGTGAGCAGTGGGAGGATGGTATGTCCCTCTGGATGTGGACAGGGTAATGGATAGATGCCCATAGTTCTGAGCACTTTAGAGATAAGGAGATATTTTGACATGAGTTTAGATATTGCTGATGATTTGGACAAATAAAAGAGGTTTACCAGAGGATGCAGTGGGTCTCAGTGCTGGTCAGTACCATAGAGAGACAAGACCATAGCTTGTTCTTTTGGAGAAGGTGGCCTGTACATGATAAGGTATTTATTTCTCAGACTCTTAATTGTTTGGCCTGTTCGGTTGCTCTGGAGGTTTTCCATGCCTCTTGGCTACATGTACATGTGCTAAAATGGGGCTCTACAGGCACAATAGCAGAGCTTAGCATCTTTATGAACCTTTTTATTATGAACTTGAGGGAAATAAATGACTGTTTGCATTATGCATGAGCATGCTGTGGCACTGTATTACTGTGTCTTCCATTAATATGTCTTGTTCTCTTTCTTGGTCAGCTAATGCTCATGATAATTTCAGGGGTGCATCTCAACACTCAAATGAATATCATAACCCAAACAGGTGGAAGAACATGATATTAGGCCTTTGCATATTCTAATACATGAAACAGTCAGCCAGATAGTTATGTTTTAACAACATTATCAAAACAGAGATATATCTGTGTAATAAAATTTACTGTTGCTGTAACCATTACACTAAGAAGGATTATAATAAAAATGCAGTGGTTATTTGCTACATTAATTAGCTGTTGATTTAATGTTATACAAATGTGATTCCTTTCAAGTAATCATATTTCTTGCTGACATTTCTGAATAGGACTACCAATTGGTTAAACATGGGTAAATAGCAGTGCTGATTATAGGTAAGCCACAGAAGAAAACAGTGGAATAATTTTAAAATTTTTAACATGTTACTTTCCAAGCCATGTTATTGTTAATAAAAACTTTTGATGCATTAACAACACCTTTTTATATAAATGCAGACCTTTGATATCCACTATACAGCCAGTGCTGCCAAAGAAGGAAATGTTGTCTCTCTGTGCTGAACTTTTTTGTGAGATCCTGTATTTCTGTATCTCCCAGCAAGTCCAGCAGCTAAAGCCTTTTGTGAAATACTTAGTGGTTTACCCCTCTCCATCTCAAGGTGAAATCAAGGGAGACTTTTAGTGGTTTCGAATTTATTGCACTGTCAGGGTGTCTCTGTAAGTGTTGAAAAATTTTTACCTAATGAAAAGCAAATAATATGATCCAAATGTGATAATGTGTACAGCTAAACTGTCTTCTTCCTTGACTTCCTAGCTGTCAAACCTCTTTGAAACTCAGAAGACACAGCTTACCCTGTGCTAGTGGGGCTGTTTCATGCATCTTCTTCATAATGAGGATGCTTGCAGAATCCCTCTGCCTCTTGCTTACTTGTGCAAACCAAAGCCACATCCTCAAGTGATACCAGTGTCTGTTTTTGGTGCGGTTTATATCCAACAACTTGTGCTTAACTTGCTGGATCTGAGGAATGGACCTGCATGATTTCCATCAAGAGTGGTCCTGATCTTAGGCAAGATTTATGAGTCTGAAAAATTACATGTTTAATCACATGTAAATACTTCATTGGTTGAATCCCTAAAAACAAAAAGTAGATTTCTTAATCAAAATGATTTTTTCTAGTGATTGTATAACAGTCTGTAAAGTGGAGGTGGCTTGGGGATTAAGAATATGTGGTATTTGCTCTAGGCATTTAAAAAAAAATCTTTTTTGTGCTATCTCTTGTATAGTTTTTCTTCATATACCATACTATTTTCTTGGCTGCTTCCCTCCTATTTCTATGAAAAGAACGTGCAATATTTCTTGTAGAGCTCTCTTGTACATACAGATATATTTTTTGCGTAAGACATTTGCCTAATCAATAAACCATCGGTGCCATCAGATTTCAACTCAATCTTTAGTCTTTAGAAGACTAAGTCAACTTAGTCTTTAGAACTCTGCATGAGGGTTTTCTACATTTGCAAAACTATAATTGGCCAGGAGTTTTTTGAGTGGTATTAGGAGTTAAAATCAGCCAAGTTCATTCTCAGTTTGTTTAAGCAGAAACAAGCCATTTCAGTCACTCATGCCTACTGGTAGGATGTCTCACAGAAAGCTTTGCAAAGTGCAGTAAAAACATCATTTTTTTTCCTTGAAAAGACAGTTAAAAACAGTAAAAATTGTGTTTCAGAGACTGATTAGGATGTGAAATTTTAATCTTCCTACAAACTACATAAAGTGATAAATTCTTCTGGCTTTTGCAAATCTGCAATTGTCTGTGTTTAAAAATTCATTTGCTATCAGAGCTCCTTGCCTTGCACATGCAAAAGCTACCACACGCTTTTTATTTGGATTCAAATTTTTACGATACTTGCACACCAAGGTGATACAAAGAAACCTGGGAAACTAAGAAAAAAATACACTAAAGAGCTCTTGTACAAAATGTAGATTGGTAGCATATTTTCTTCACTGTTTTATTTGTTCAAAACAATCTTTCCTCTGAAGGACTGACTGAGGAAGAAATATATACTCACATATGAATCTCAGGCCATAGAAAACCCTTTACCTTGGATTTTGTGTTTGGCAGATAGAGCTGAAGCAATCAGAAGGGAAAGAGGTGAACAAAAAGTAAATTATGATTTTAAATGCTTTGGTTTGGAAAGCTAGAGCCACTGGCCTTTTTGCTGCCTTTTCTTTTCTTCTGTAGGACTTGCAGATAACTCTGGTGGTAGGTGCCAGAAGGACCCACACAGACATGGACAGATTTTAATAACCTGCTCTTAGCCAACTTAAACTTCCCTTCTGGTAAACGATGTCAGGCCTCCACTCCAGAAGATAATTCCATTTATCTCCTACTGTCTGGACTAACACATAAGCATCCATTAAAATCTTAAGTCTCTAGTGGGACACAAGCCCACGTTTAAAACTAGGTATGTGTTTAACTGCTGTTCAGAACAGGGCTTTTTTTTTTATTAGCAGGCTTTATTTTTAATTACAGGAGCACAAAGAAGATCAGCATGGGGGTGTTTGGGTCTTGGTGTTGTTTTTAATTTCTGGCTCATTTTATGTTCTTGTAAATGAAATATTTTTAGACAAGTGGTTTGCACTGTCAGCTTTGAAAAAAAACCCAACAAACAGTGGCACATCCAGTTAGAGTTAGCAGCCAGACTTCAAGTTCTTAATTATTTAAGACTTAACTATTTTTATTTTTCTTGTTGTGCGACATATATCAAACCCATTTTCACACTTGCAAAGACGAAGTTATCTACTTTGGGAGGTGTTTTTGCTCTACTTCTGGCTTTCTTGTTTCTGAAAAGTGCAAAAAAAGCCAGCCAAAGATATCAGTCATCCCTTGTGCTTTAAATGTAGAGGACCTTGGGAATGGAAGAAGAAGGTGTTTGGTCCATGGTGAAAACCATACAGTTCTTGAAAGCCACATCGATAGAAGAGGATGGTGGGCTGTGTTTCAGGTAATCCAGCCCAGGATGCTGCTTGCCTTCTTGGCTGTCAGGCCCATATTCCCTTTTGTGTACATATATCTTTATCTAAAAGGGACTGTTACTCAATTACCAAAATGTTATAGAGCTAACCAAGCTCCCCATGGCAGGAGCTGGTTAACTGCTTGCACTTGGCAGAATTGCTTGGCCTCACTCAAAGTGCTCCATTATTCTCCTACTAGATGTAGCTGATCCTGGGATCTGTAAAGGCTGTGTGCTTTGGTCTGTCATATATTTGGTGAATTGTAAATGCTCTGTGTGCACATTTTCCCAGATGTGATACCTGCTAATCCCCGGTGACAGTGACCTGCTATTTTGAGCATGGAGTTGATGCATTATTGTTTAATCCAGTTTAGACTGCACTTAAAGTGGTTGTACTCTAATTACATCTGGTGTCTAGAAATAATAGTTGAGCATTTCAGAGGCTTCTTGGAAGAGATGGGGTTTTCTGTACTGCAGAATGTTTATTCTGATGGTATTTTTGTCTTAGCAGGAAAGATAAAGTATATCTTTTAACAGAGTATTCTTTTAATCTGGTTGCTTTTATATAACAGTAATTTCTCATTAGTAAGCTTCATTTTTCTTGTGGATGTTTCATTCTAGCAGTACAATTTGTTGCTTCCAAAGAAAATAATACATCCATTGAAACCACTATACTGTAATCTCAAAAAAAAAGCTTCTTTAGTGAACCTTTTCCTTTCTGTGTGTCTGTGTGTGACTTTTTGGTCAGTTACTCATGTTTTATTAATGCTGAATTCTTGCAAAATATTTTATCTTCATAGTTTCTGGCTGTGCCCATTCGTATACTTGCTTGCTTTCTGACATTGAGAGCAGAGATGTAGCTAAGTTTCATGATTTAAAAAATAGGTCTCCAGGTAACATTCAAATAAAAATGTTTTATTTTCTTTATGGGTACTAATAAGTACCCCTTTAGCATCATGTTGATGGTGAAACATTTCAGATTGTACTGGTGATGGAAATTGGCTTTATGTAGTAATTTGAAAAGAGGAGATTTTCACACATCCTCTGTCTGATTTCTTGGATTAATAATTTCAATAAAATTATCAGCTAAAGTACAATCAGTTTAAAATACAGTCAGCTATTAATTAAAAGATAGTTAAATATGACAAACTGTTATCATCATTAGTAGATGTTGGAGGTGTGTTACTTAAGCCTTAATTTCAGAAGTGCTACCAAATCAGGCATCCAAAATCTTCATGTTTTATGTGAATTTTGGATTGCATTCAACATTTAGGATACAAATGTTTACCATGCGTCTCGTTTTATTTTGCTCTGATTGTGCATAAAATATCTGATGCATACAGTGGTGCTTGATGTGTTAAGTAGTGTCTGGGGAAGGTAGTCTCTTTCCTGAAAAAATTATTATCTAATTTTAAGAGCAGGAACTGCAGGCGGGCAAAGATGTTTAAAGGACCATAGTAGACCCAGCAGACAAGAGAGATCAACATAAGAGGTAACAGTGGTAATGCCCCACTTGTTGAAAGAAAATTTATTCTTGAGGGTAGTGAAGGTGGAAGGCAACAAGAGAGAATTGTAACCAAATACCCATAAATGGATATTCTGCTAGTGCGTGCTTGCTACAAGCTTTTGCTAGAGCAGGGATGGGGCTGTTTGAAAATGCAAAAGTGGTGAGGTTTGCGTAACAGTCAATAATCAAAACCTTGGCAATGGAGAAACAAAATTCCCTTTTTGTTTCAGTTGAGATGGGGAGAGGTACTTGGGGACAGTGAGCTGGTCAAAGTGTTAAAGAGAGAAGCTGTTTCTTGCAGTAGAATTTGAACTAGCAGGGACTGGGAGAAGGGAGTGATGTCAAAGGCAGAGAAGACGATGCTAAGGGAAATGAGTTACATTAGATATTTTTTCCTTCTGGACACATGGAAACAGGCATGCCTTGGGACATTAGAAGGTTGTGTGAATGTGGTTTAGCTAATGGTCTGAAGGATTCAAAGCAGTTAATTATTTATTTATTTCTCTTTGAAACACTTTATTGAAAGAAATGTTTGCAATTAAATAATGCTGGTAATGTGTTTGGAACACATTATCTTAGAGAAAGGTATGAGAAGCTTTACAGAAATAAATGTCCGCGCTTGTCAATATTTTCTTATCTAAGTCGCGTTTATTTGGCAAAAATTTCATGGAATTGCTAGCAAGAATGTCAGTTAGTAACATCTGAAATACAACACTTAATCATGTAAATGTCTAAATGTTATGGAGAAATGGCAAAGACTTTAGCTTGTGACAGGGCCTCAGCCTGTAGCTTTCCAAGAATAGCAGAGGATCAAAGTGCAGTGTACCTCAATTGCTCCACAAAGCAGTGGTTGCAAAAGAGCAATAGGATATGTACAAGAACATTGCAGTGCTTGTCCTTTTCTGACCTGGGTTTCTGAGCATCAGATACCAAATATTCTGCAAAAGCACAAAGGGAAAAGAGAGATCAAGGGGAGGAAAAATCTCCTAAGCTTTTGAATTCCCTGATGGCTCAGTTTTTACTCAATATAATAAGTAAAAATGCTTCTTGAGTTATTGTACAAAATAGAAACCTTTTTAGCATCTATGTATCATGACTTAAAAGCTAATTTCTCTTTGGTTTCTTGTTCAGAGTAAAATAACAGTACCTCTGTACCTCTGTTGATCATAAAGGAATGCAAGCTTGTGGCAGATGTATATTTTTTTCTTCCTTTGTAATATGGCTGAGCAATATCTGAGAATCACAAAAAGCTTAATCCGCATGAGAACAATAAGGACAATAAAGTCACAAATGGTCTCCATATGTCCATAAGAAGTCTTATGCACTGAATAAAGTAGATATCACAAGACTGTAAGGCTTTTTCTTTCTCTTAAATCGACAGTCAATTAGCTTTGTCTGGGGAGCACGCAGAAGCTCTATTCCTTTGCATAGCTTTTAAGATCTTGTAAAGCTTTACAACTATTCTGGAGTAATTTTCTTTTTATTTACATGTTTTTTTTCCCTAGCTTAAAGGGATTTTTTTTTTGTCTGTGCATATACACAGATGTGTATCTAAGCAAAACAAAATTTGTGTTTGATTTTGCTTTGTGCCGTCTGCCTGGTTGTAAAGTGTTTTTCAAGGCTGTGCTGTAAACCTTGCCAATTCTGCAGCACACACAAGCTTTTAGAAGGCAATCAGAGCCATCCTGAAGTTCCTTGGGGAATTTAGTTTGTTCTTTGTGAATACAGCATCTCTCACAGCAGCATCCTGTGGGTGAGCAGAGCTTCTTGTGTAGTAACAGAATGAAAATAATTAAACAACAATGACCAAATGTGTCTCTGTACTCCATTCTTATGGTAAGAGGAACTGAAATTCTGGGAGATGGTATTGGGGATTTTTTTAAACTCAGTCCTTATCTTTTAATCTCACCATCACATGTTAAGTGAAGCATGAAGGCAATAGAAACAGTTACAGATTTGTTAAAATTTGCACTAAAAGTGCAATAATATGAAAAATATTAATTGCAATATTTCATTACTTTTAAAACAATAATAACTTATTATAATTATCATTATTGCTTATTATGTGGAGTTATTGTAATAATAAATTAACCTTGCCACTTACATGTAAAGAAATGTGTAGGCACAGAGATCTTTGAAGACATCTGCACTGCAGCTTGATGGAATATTATAAACAAAGTAGCTTTCTTTATCTAGAATCTCTTTCTTAGAGACCTCCAGAATACAACATTCATGTGAAAAAAGAATAAAAATCCATTATGAGTCTGCTCAACATCTCCCCCTCTTCTGCCAGCCTACAAGCAGTAAGAGGGCAGAGTACTTTCATTTTGCTGCTTGACCTCGTGGTTAAACAAAAATAGTCAGTATGGCTCAACATTGAGTAGAGAACTGTTGAATAGCCTATAAAATTGTTATGACATTTATGGCATTTGAATAATTTGTGGGGGTTGAGGAAGAAGGATGGATGTGAAAAATTTACTGTGTAATGTCTCCGTTCAAGAAGGTTCTTAGGTATGTCTGTAATTGCAGACAAATTGAAAACAATGGGTAAACATGGAGAGTTAAAGACATGCTTAAATACTCTCCTTACCAAGGCTTAAGCACCCAATAAACCTGCAGTGCACTTGTAGTACAGATATGTCATGTCAACCCTCCCTTTCTAACTTTAGTGAAGTGTTATGGGTACATCTGCTGCTTCCAGTGAAAAATAGACAGGGTTTGAAGTGATAGCTGTTGCTGCAGGAGTTTTCTGTAATAGCTGCCAAATGAGAGGGAGGAGGGGAAGACAGCAGCAGAGGAAGCAGTAACCTTCCTGCTTCAAGAAAAGAAACAAATCAATCAGTAGCTCTATGCAGGGAATTGAAGAACCTGCCCAACATCTGTCAGACGAAAACTGACATGCTGCAGCAGAATCTGCTTTATTGCCAACCATTGTGGGTGTTTTGCCTTCAGAAATGTTTTCCAAGAGCTTTTTGAAGTTCTTTATATGGTATAAAGGTGGTGTATCAGTGGCACTGCACCCCTCCATGAAGCAGTAACTCAAGAGTCAGTATCAACAGAGCTTTCTATCTTTCATATTCTTCTGTAATGATCTTGATTACTACAAGCAATGTGACATTGATACAACCAGACCTCTAGCCAAAATGTTCAGCAAGTATACTAGAAGTGGTAGTGGTTGTTTCAGCAGGAGTAAATGGTTGGGAGAGAGGTCTCAGTAGAGTACAGAAATTGCACAGTTCATGACAGTGTGCAGAAACACATTTTTAACCTCAGGAGCTCCCTGGGAAGTGCAACACCCTGGAGCAGGACTGTCCACCAAGTGTATCCCACTCTATAGTTTGTGCTGTTTTTTGTAAAGGTAGCTATTGATTTTGTCTAGTGGGAAAGACAAGGTGAACAAAAATACAACCAGGATCTTTTAGGGGGCACAGAGCAAGGGCTCTTAGCTTCCTGCCTCTAACTGTAGGAACCCAATCAGAATGGATATTTCTTTAGGGACGGTGGTATAAACAAAATGGTAAGATAGGTGAATGAATCACTGAGTGCTGATGCCCAGCTCTAACATTTTGCTGGTGATCTTGATAGCAGCTCTCTAATGAGTAGCAAGAGTTGAGGACCAGAAGTAAAGTGGCCAAATCTACTCTGAGCCATACAGACTTATAGAATCACAAAAGCTTTAAGGGTGGAAGAGATTTCTAAGGTCATCAGGTCCAATCTTTGACTAAAAACCACCTTGTCAACTAAACCATAGCACTAAGTTGTATGTCCAGTCATTTCTTGAACACTTCCAGGGACAGTGACTCCACCACTTCCCTGGGCAGCCTGTTCCAATGCTTAAGCATCTTTCAGTGATTAAATTATACCTGATGTCTAACAAGAACCCCCCCTGTCACAGCCTGAGGCAATTTCCTTTTGTCCTGTTACTGGTTGCCTGGGAGAACAGACTGACCTGGCTACAACCTCCTTTCTGGTGGCTGTAGAGAGCTGTAAGGTCACCCCTGAGCTTCCTTCTCTCCAAGCTAAACAACCCCACCTCCCTCAGCTACTCTTCATGTGATTTACTCTCTAGACCCTTCACCAGCTCTCTTGCCCTTCTCTGGGCATGTTCCAGCACTTCAGTGTTTTTGGCCCACAACTGGCCACAAGACTTGAGGTGCAGCCTCAGCAGTGCTGTGTACAGGAGGACAATCACTGCCCTTGTCTTGCTGGCCACACTGATTTTGATACAGACCAGATGCCATTGGCCTTCTTGGCCAACTGGGCACATGCTGACTCATGTTCAGCTGCTGTTGACCAGCACCCCCAGATTCTTTTCAACTGGGCAGTTTTCCAGCCACTCTGTCCCCAGCCTGTAGCACTGCACAGGGTTTTTGTGACTGAAGTGCAGGACCTGGCACTTCATTTTGCTGAACCTCATGCCGTTGTCCCCAGCCCATTGACCCAGCCTGTCCAAATATGTAGCAATACATGCAGAGCCAAACATACCGTAATGACCACTGGCTTGGCAAACAACATCTGCACGTCTTGAGTAAAAACAGAGCAAGGGTTTGCTTAATAATTTGATCAAATTTGCTTTCTTGAAGTTTTTGTGCAAAAAAAGTCCCACAGGCTATAACTATACCTTTATTTTTATATAGGTATGAAAATATTGGTACACAGAGAAATGTCAGAGTTTCAAAACAATCAAACTGTAAGTTTGAAAATATCTATGCAATTCTTGCCCTTTTCTTTGTTGAAAAATTATGCATAATGAAAAAGTGCCCAATATAACTCTAATGCAAATGAGCACCAACACATAAAGTATCTTGTACCCTTCACATTTAATTGTCTTTGAATCACAAGCAAAGTATATTTGAAATGAGCCCTTCTGCTTTTTATAGCAGACCATTTACTGTTTCTGACTTCTTCTGGTAATACTCATAGGTAACTTTACTTTGATGGCGTCTCTTGACAATTCATGCATCTACCTTTGTTTTAGGAACACGCAGTTTTGAGATGCAGCCAGATGGTCTAGACAGATGATTAAAAAGTGTGAAATGATACACCAGAGCACTTACCTCCTGGTGCTCTGTCACATTGAACAAACACTTACTGAAATCTGAAATGTAATAGCTAAAAATACATCCTGCAGTACAATGGACTTTCACACATCCTTCTGGGATTTAACTGTCTTTAAGTATGGCTTCTGAAAAAAGGTTGCCTTTTGATACTATTTCTGGACAAATTCCTAGGTAGCTGATGACCATGAGCTGGGCAAAGAACATAATTATTTATTCTGTGTTGGGAATTTCATATCACTTACTCTGGCAATTGTCCATAAAAATAAGACTGTTCTTCAGCATGGTTTGTTATTCATTACATAATTTGCTGACAACCTTGTTGCTTGCCAGAAATTAATTTTGAGGTCTTTTAATTCAAAATTTGAGCCTTTTAATGAGATACAGCCTGTGTGTAAGCTTCTGCCTTTGGCCTTTAGAACATAGCTCTTAGAATCAGAGTTCTAATGTACAATTACAAGTTGAGTATTTACCTTCCTAGAACATTTTGTAATCATTTATGCTTGCTGTGCATTTGCTGGAATGTTTGAAGAAAGCAATGTACAAAGGGCACAGACATACACACCATGAGTGTCCTTAGAACTTTGAATAAATATTCATCAAATATATTCACTTTTCATTCTGCTCCTCATGATATTAGATGTTACCAAAGCTAATATCAAAGTATCAAAGGTGTGAAAAATCTTCCAAAATGGTATGGAAATTATGATAGATAGGGTTTAAAAGTACAGACCAGAAAGAGAGTAAGTTTTAACTGAATGAACTTATTAAACAACTTGTAATTCTGTTCTCCTGCTTCAAACATATGAAATGTTACTTGATTGCGTTGGATTTGAGCTGAGGGTTGTGGAGAACAGCTTTGGTAGATCTCTAAAACTCTGATCAGATCTTACTGCTCACATCCCCTCTGGTTTGTATTTGAGAAGAGATCACTTTCACAAGAACTAATTTACTGTAATGTGGTGGTGCAGGGTAGCACAGAGGCTGTTGCAATTTCTATTTGTTGTGGAATGTATTTTTTCCAGCCATTAATACAGCTTTCCAATTTTGGTGAATTTATGGAATGCCTATATTCCCTAATGCAAGAGGGTTATAGGTTAAATCTATGTCTAGTGAAAGATTTATTCGCTTAATTACATTTTTCCCAAAAGGGTTTCATCACTATATAAGATAATACATGAATGTACCCAGGCTTTTGTTTTAGCTTGAATACACTTTTGGATCCCAGTAGCAATAATTCTAGACCATAGTTTACCTTGAAATGTAATCAAGGGTAGAGGGCTTCCTTTTTTGCAGCTATGAGCATGTAACAACACACCTGGCCCTACACATGCATACATTGACAGGAATTGCATCAGTGTTGTCACAACCATTAGCTCTGCTAAAATTACCACACATTTACCAATGAAAATGAGACTAATTAACCCCTTCCCTGAACAACAAAACTAGGAGATCATGTAGTGAGGAACAGATCTTTTGTCAGCGCATGAACATGGACAGTACTGTGAAAGTATCCAAGTTTGAACGAGGCAATTTCAGTGTATCTGCATGTATTCACAAAGAATGGATATTCCTGCTTTTCTAGCACAACACGTGGTGTCAACTCAAATAGTGAAAGGCTATAATGCAGATTTCAGTTGTCAGCTGCAACTTTACTTTACTTAGGATTTTTTTAAGGTCACTGATACCTGGAATAGGAAAGAGAAAATTTTGCAGATATTCTAAACTGTTAATCATCCCATTTAAAATAACGCTTAAAAGAAGTCTAACGTGCTGAGATTTTTCCATACTGAGTTGTTGGGTTCTTTCTGCTTTTGTTCTGTAAAGAAGCTTGAACTTAAAAAGTCAACTTAATCACTATTTTGAAGGTGTGATCTGTGGCTCTTTTCCCACAAGATGCTGAGTATTTTGTTTCAGGTCAGCATGGTGTGCCATCTTGTGCATGGCAATATCCTATGCACGTGAGTAGTCCTCTGTTCATTTTGAGAATCTTTCCCTGAGCTGTTTTTTTTTTTTTTTTGTGTGTGTTTGTTTTTGTTTTTTAATTTGTTTGTTTGGTTGGGTTATTTTTGGGTTTTGGTATTTTGTGGGTTTTTTGTTTTTTTTTGTGGTTTTGTTCTGCAGGGTGGCACACTTGGAATGCCATAAATACATTCCTAAGTATTATTCCTTTTTGTAATTTGCTCTAAATTACAATTTAGATTGTAGTTCAGTGATGAATTTGCTTTCAGAATGTTTCCCAGAATATAGTTAACATAGGTGTGTATTTCCATATATGAATCATCCATCTCACATCCGGATTTCCTGGCCTCCTGAGTCAGGTTTCTACCTCCTAGAGCCTAGATAATAACAAAAAGAGAAATTCAGGGCAGCCACTACATTTTCTGACTCAAATTTTCTGCCTAGAAGCTCTACAAGATGAGATTGAAGGATTATATGAAATTGTGGCTATTAGTACATGTTTTTAGTCACCTCTTATTTCTTCAGGTTTTCGAAAAGGAAGGGTTATTTCATATGCATCTTCTGGTGTGAATTTTTCAAACAGTAGTGTCTTAAATTTATATCAGAATTAGCTAATGGGACACTTCAAACAACATTAGTTTCAGGTTATAATTGTCATGTCCATTTTGGTTTGAACAGAATGATCCTCAGAAAAGAAGGGAAGGAATGCAGCAAGTCACAAAATGCTTCTCTTAGCTCTCTCTCACATATGCAGGATCTGGTTCCTGAGTTTTATTCATATTTTGTCTTCAATTAATAAAGCAATGGCTTTTATATGGATGTTTTGTGAACCTATGGGTTTTAAGTTTCCGGTCAGCTGCTTTTATTTTATGATTCTAAAAATGTCACTTGTGAACTCCTTAAAATGCTCTTATTGTTCCTTTTTCCCTGCTGTTGTAGATTGCCACCAACTTTGTTTTAAGGCTATCCCTCAACAGCCATTTATGCCTTGTTGCATCCATCATGTGTCAAACAGTTTCTCTGTCAACTGCCAGGAGCACTGGAAGCTCAATTGTCAGAATTTAAGGTGAATGAAGAGAGCCTTGACAGGCAGAAATGATGTTTCCCCGAGTGAGGAAACATCCATTCATAGTTTCTGGGAAATCTTGGGGCTGTCTGAGCCAACACAAGAATGTGAGAACAGCATGCATCAAACAAGCAGAAAAGCGTTGCACTCTTGAGTATTTCTGTAATTATAGTCACCAAGATGGTTTCACTAAGAATTTGTGATACTGTGTTGTTTCTAACTCTCAAGCAATAAGGTAGTCCAGTGTTTTACCAAAGTATGAACCTTGCAGGTTTCAGGAGTTCATGTGCCAAGACTTACTGGCTGTTCTCTTCATACTATTGTCACTACCCTTGAGGAAGTGTCTGCAGCTTTGTGTAAAATGCTTCAATGCTCTTCCTAGGAAGCAGAATCAGAGCTATGCTGCTGAAGTGGGACATCACATCACATGAAAAACAAATGGCAAATGAATGGTGGCCAGCTGTCTTCCAGGCTTCACTTGTGGCTTTTCCCCCACAGCAAGATGAAGTACAGACTGCTATTGAGGATAAGTCCAAATTTGCTGGGATACTATGCCATGTAAAGTAAAATACTGTTGAAATACATAAATAGATTTATGTAAGTCCTCTGTATTTTGAAAGCAGACTGAGGTGATTTCAGATCAACATCTTCATCTAAAGTAATTTCCAGACAAAAGCACAATACTTGAAGAACTACCCTTGATGAAATAAGGCCTATATATTTGTAAGCATTTACCAAATGCTGTCACCATAGTAACTGAGACCCAGATTCACAAAATCATGTAATTCCCTGTTAAGCACCTAAGTACCTCCAAAGTTCTGGGCCACATTTTTCAAGTAAATGTGAACTCACTCTACAGGCCTTTTATGAAATGCAAAAATTTATCCTTTCTTCATAATTCTTTTGCCTTTTGAGCAAGAAAGCTCTGGAAGGGGGTCTGATGCTTTTTTGTAGTTAGACCATCAATCACACTGTGACAATACATTGTAGAAGTGGTTCCAAGGGTTTATACTGGAAACAATCAATTTCTGAGCTTCTGGAATTTGGAACCAGAGTACTTCATCACCACTATGGGTACATTTTATGTAGTTGACTCGTTTTGACATGAAAGCGTTTTGTCTTTGTTTCCTTTTGTGTTGTGTTTTGCAATTACTCCAGAGAAACGTATTAATATTAAAGAATTGGCAATGCATATGTGATCTCTGATGTGATCATACTTTATTTGTAGTTGATGTGTTTCAAGATTAGGATCAAGGCCTGGTTTCAGAGCAGGAATTGGAGTAGAAACTATCAAATAGATGTCAGCATTGGGAAGATGTCTTACAAGAGGCTCATCCTGTTAGCGTGCGGAGACATATAATCACACAGGCAATTATATGTAGGTGCTTTTATTAAGAGCTCTGGGAATCAGGGGCGCTTTCGCCTCAGATCTGATCCCACCATACATTCAAGAGGAACGGGTTTTTATATTCTATCATTATATAACTTACATGTTAATTATTAAACTTATATTGTTCTATTGTATACATAGATTTTTAGCTAAACATAGCTCTCTTAAGTTCCCAGTGTAGTTTCTCATGATTCTTCCTATGATTATATAATAATTATATTTAATTACTAAACAATCATCACATCTAACAATTATATCATTTATCATACTGCTTACGTGAATGCACTGATCTGAGAAAACACAAAGCCTAACATTTTCAGAATCTATCTTTAGCATTTTCCAAGGTCCCATTATCAATCCTACCAGGGAGGTCAGCAGCTATATTCTTCACAAGCTACAGATTCAAGTATATCCATTTTCTGATAAGCACAAGTCAGAGTGATTGACTCCTCAACCTTCTGATGGAAGATGGTGGAAGAAGATTGTTAGCCATGTGGGAGTGCTGGGGACCCATGCATCTTGTCACAGCTATTGTGCTTAGATCCCTGGCCCTCAGGAGGCTCAGGGATGGACTTGCTTGGAGCAGATGTAGAGAAACTCTGGTATGTGGGAGATGCACACGCTTGTCTACACACCTGCTCTCCTTCTGCATTTCAAACCTACCTTAGTCCCAGGCAACACCAGCCTAAAAAGGCTAAATAAGTAATGGCAGACTCAGTGAGCATATGCCTGTGCGTGACTCAAACACCACAGAATAAGCCAAACTGTTGCTGGAGAGTGTGAGAGCTGCTGGGTTATACTTTTGCAGCTGTGCTTCATTACTCATGGCTTACAGTCTAAAATATCAGGAAACGTGCAAGTCAAGCTTACTTGACAGCAAATCCATTTTGTAAACCAGTCATGGACTCATTGTCACATGCCCATTCTCTGGCACCTACAGGAAAAAGAGATTGGCCAGTGTCAGAATGTCTGGGGTATGTGACATATGTTTCAGGAAAAAATTGTTGTAGTTTTTTAAATGGCTACAAAACTACTACAGAAGAAAAAACAAACCATGTCTGAAGAGATCACAGATGTACACAGTTTAAAGGCCAAATCTGATCTGGAAACAATTCCACTAAATGAAAGTTAAACAAAGAATAATGTTTAAAAAAGACTGAAAACAATGGTATGTTATTTAAGGAAAAAAAGAGGCTAGCTTATAAGGTTTTTTTAGCACAGTGAAGAGTATTTAATTTCTTATCTGACATTACTTAAAAGGTTAGCCGCTGTGAAAACTTGAGAGTATGGAACCATGAGAACACCTAAGCGCGTTGGTTTTTTTTCCTGAAAAAACCTTTACAAATTCTTATTTGTTGTGCTGCTGAAAATAGCCAAGAGTTATGCTCCAGTTTCCAAGAATCAGAAAAGAAAATGTGCAGTAACTTCTGACCAGTTACCAGCAAATATCTCTGTGGCAGGTATGCAGGCCTTGTGGCAGTGATGCTTGCTGGCAGCAGGAGCATTAATTCAGCACTGCAACGCTGAGTCTCCCAGCAGGAGCTCAGAACATGTGGAAATGTCAGAGATCAGAGCTTACTAAGTAAGATTGGGAACAGGGATGTTTGCACTTCCAAAGATACTGAGGTTAAGCTGGGTGAGCATAGCTGTGTATGGTGCACAAGGTATTTTGATGCCTTTGGCATACAGTGGAAGGATTTGGAAATGTCCAAGGTGAGACACCCTAGCCTAAGGCAGACCTCTGGCTTAGGTCAGATGAGCTTCTTGATGCAGAGCCTGTGGTCTTTGGGTGGCACTAAAGAGGGATTTGCTCTGGTCTCCACAGTGTAGATGTCTTACGGTGATAAGAATTTCCATATGCACACCCTTTAATTTGTTCCTGTAGCCTGTTTATAGGATATTGCACATATTCGTGGTAGAAATGCACCTCTGGCTGGTATTGTGCTGTCTTGAATGTTCACCATTGAAGCAAATCTTGTTGTGTTTGTTTCTGTTCGGGGGATGCCTAAATATGAAATTTATGGTCTGTGCTAGGTAAGAGGAAAATACAGTGATTTCAGGTGTTTGGTGTAACTTATGAAGAAAATATTATGTTGAAAAGATCTTGTGGTGGAATTGCCTAGACCACCAGCTGAGGTGATGTGCTAGTCCATGCACAAAGCCTTCCTGTGTTTGTTTTTAACTTTGCTTCCTCCTAGTGACTCCTAAGATTTGCTGCAGAAATAGCTTGAATTCTAAGACATGAATGATTTAAAACCTGATTCATTTTAATTTTTATTTTTTCAGTTGGGCAATTAGTTTGTGCAAATACAGTTTGAAATGTTTTTTCATGACTTTTTTGATGTTTATGGCTAGTCCTCCTTAAATGGTTGCCTAAAATATGGGTTATTTTTTTACATTTCTTTCCTGGTTACTTGAATACCAGGTGGTGAATTTTCCATTAAAGAACCTATGGTTAAATTTTCAGTCATTTGTGTTGTAATTAATGAAAATACTAGGTTTTCATGGGTGTTTTTACTAATCTTTGGCACTTGTTCAAGTCCTGAAGTAAACAGATCTGGCTGGTCTTACTCAGAAAAAATAGCCACAAAGTGATTTTAAAATCATATAGCTATTGATCTTCCCTCTCTACACAGAAAAATAACAGTTAATTTCAAAGAAAACAGTTAGCCAGGGGTTTCTGCCACTTTTAGAAAGTTACAGGCATTAGAGATTTCTGTCAGTGAGAGGACATACAGTTGTGTGTTAGAACAAACTGTACCAACAGGGCACTTGCAGCATCGGATTTTGTGGATTTTATGAGTCCTTCTGACTGTTTTGCTCTTTTGATTACATGCAGAGCCATAATACCACCCTTATTTGTAGCTTACTCTGACAGGGTGCCAGGTGTGACACTGAACACCTTCTGGATGTGCACTTTGAAATGAGTAATGAGGGTCAACACCTCTCAGTCAGGGTGTGTGCTTCTCATAGGCTTTGTTCATCAAAGCATCTTTTCCTGCAGGAAGATGTTTTGTGGGCACTAAAGAGGCCCTGCTCTTCTAAAACTGTTGTGTGAGGGAAACTCCAGGCATTCTACTGAGCTGCCAGCTTGGCGCAGCTGGAGAGGGATTTGTTGGGTGAGGATTGACTATGACCCTTTGTGACCAAATTGGTGTTTCCACAGTGTGTCTCCAGTGAACTGGACAGGCAAATGAGTGTAAGGGATTATAATGCTTCAATTCAGATGGCTGGGTGTGAATGCCTACAGAAAGTAATGCTTTCCAATAGAAGGGGGGATTTTTTCATCACCTGCCCATGCCAAGTGAAACTTATGAGGTGCATTCCATCTAATAATGTTTTTTGTCTCCAGGGAGCAAATAAACAGCAGTCATGTTGATGGGTAGGATGCTAATCACTCTTCTACAAGCAGTAATGAGATGAAACTGGGTTCAGAATGAGTGCCTTTCAAGTAAAATGGTCAGAAAAGAAGTTTATGTGTATGTAACTACTGAGGATAAACAAGGCAGTGTGCCGGTATTTCACAGTTAGCATGTACTCTGAAAAATCTAAATTTGTGCACTGTCAGAATGAGAAAGAAAACTGAAACAGAAAAGGGGGCTGAGTGAGGAAACTTTGAGAGAGAACTGTAAAAGATTATTTATCCCACTGCTCATTCTCATGCTGTTGTTAATCCGTGGGGAAATCCTTCACTTTGGTGGATCTCCACTGGATTAGCTGCCCAGGTTGCAGATTATATGCTATAGATTTCTGATGAAAACATTGCTGTAAGAAGAAATAAACAAACAAACCAACCAACCAAAAAAAAAAAAACCACCAAACCTAAACCTTTAGAAGGGATTTTTTCCATTAAGTTATGTTTTGCTGAAGGGAGACAGGCTAGGTAAATTTTTTCTTACTTGAATATATTTGATTCTTTAAAGAATTTATAGATTTCAGTTTGCTTTTATTTGAATTCAGAATTGACAATAAGAATATAACTTGGTGCTGTGACATACTGGATTTAGACCTTGTCTTGATGAAATAAGATATAAAATATTTCCTACCTGCAAAGCCTGTCTTAATTCGTAAACTGGAACATTTTCTGTGGTATCCTTCTGTGATGGCTTGAATGAGGATAGCCACACTTTCTTTTCCTTTTTTCTCTGTATATGTAGAGAGGAAAATATGTACAGCTGCATGTGAAGTTAAGTCTGAAAGCAGGGGTTAAGCTTGAAAGTGCCTGTAACAGGTACAGGAGTTTACAAGACCTTAGGAGCTCTCACTGAAGTTGGTGGGAGTTTTTCCATTGACTTTGCTAGCTGCATCTGACTCTTGATTAATAAATGGGGAATGTTAAAACACTCTTACCCAGAAATATAGATTCAGCCACTGTCTATTTCAACTTGCACTTCTGTGCAGAAAGGCTTAAAATGCCAGTTACAGAATTTAAATTTAGAAAAATACATTTAAACAAAATAAAACAAAAATATTTTCTGACTTTGAAGTAATTTTTAAATTTAATTCTTACAAAACCTATTCATTAAACAATAGCACGTTACATTTTTTCAGAGTTTCCATAAAGCAGAAAACAATATGATGATATATCTAAGGCCCAAGGTAAGCATCTGTCTAAACTGGGTTTGTGAATCTGGGTAGCATGACACTGAAAAAAATGCTAAAATTAAAAAAAAAAAATAGATGTAAATGTGCAGCTGAAAAGTTTCCTTTATGAAGTACTACCTAAACTTGAATAGGTAACTATGCTTCTGTCTTTGAGTCTGAATCTCCTATTGAAATGGCCATATGTAAATTTTTATAAGGGTTTTTTATATAGATCAGCTACTGACTAGAGAATCATTGTACTCACATTTATGAAACTCATACAATATAAATAAAATTGTGAATACAAATATAAATCATATAAACTACAAACTCCTTGGCCAGATTTGATATTGCTAACTAGAGATAGAAATGTTTGCATCAATTGGAATTAAAGTATGGAGGGAAGAAAACCTAACAATGTAAGTTGTTTTTCAGCTTTTTACAGCTGTTTTCAAAAGATAGATTTGTATAGAGAGAAACTGATGTATAACATATTTTAGAAGTATTTTAAGCCTAGCAGCATGGAATAAAAGCCATGTCAATGAACTGAATTTTGGGAGGCTGTAATGGAAATGGTGTAGTATGGGAATAAGTTTGTTTGCTACTGATCTGTTGAAAGCTACAAAGAGCTGATGGCAAGGAGGAACATGGGGCTTCTTGCATGAGGGAAGGGCAGCCAGGCAGCAGTTTTGGAGAGCATCTCTTTCATCTGACTTTGGGTGTCACTGTGTCCCAAGGGTAGCTGAACAAATAGTGTTCTTTACCTTCTGCAGAGCTGCCAGTGGCACTATGGAGTGATAGTTCTAATTAAATTATTAGTTTGGGCTTTTGGATTAGATAAGTTAGATAATGTGACTATTCCATCTAAATATGTGACTTGATTATAGAAATCTTTAAGTATAAAACTCATTACTAATTTTGTGTGTATGAAGTGTATAAAATAAGACAGCAGGCTTGGTTGGGTTGAAAATTGACTTTCTTTGCCAATGTGTGCTTTGAAGAGGAAAGGCATTTTGGCTCAGCTCTTGTTGTAAAGATACAAAACTCTCCTGGCAACTTTTAGAAATGATTATACACCAGCTAGTAGAGGTCTCAGAATAGAAGCACACAGAGGGAAGTGTGGTCAAGTTGAGGGCATTTTCAGTGCCTTCTCTCTGGACAGGTTGCATGATCTATGTCACAATCTGTGCTCCTGGAGACATTGAGAAGACAAGGAGGAGAGGTGGCTGCTCATGGTGGGCCTTCAATATCCTGCAAAGATGGAGCTTGCAGCTTCCTCCCTCAGCTTTCCAGCCTGGCGGTAAGGGACTGGTTCCTCAGCCTTTCTGCCCTGTCACAAGTGATGGCACAGTAGTATCCATAGGTTTCATGAAACAATTACCCTCTTAGTCGTTTCTTCCAAAGAGTCCTTTGAAAAGTGGGAATTTGTAATACTATAAAATGTTACTGCTCTTTGCAGCTGTCAGCTGTAGTAGATCAAGTTATCAGTTTTCCACTGCAAGCATTTAGTCCTGCTGCCAACGGCGACCTTATATACGGCTATAAATCTTTCTGGAGTGTAATAAAGGTGTACTGCATTTCACTGTAATGGGGAATGTCTTGCACAAAGACAGGCAGCATTAGGAATTTTGTGTGTAATAGCCAGTGCTTCCCAATATCCATGTCAAAACAGAGGATGTAGGACTGTGGGCTGCAGAAGTCATTGAGACATACTGCAGTTTTTTATCCCTGAGTACGCTGATTTTGTCTTGGCAGTGCTGCTCTAGTTCAAGAGTTTGTGGTATTCGTTTTATAAACCTTATTCTGAGGTTCTTGCAGCTTTTCTGGTCTGCATGTCAGAAGTCATTCTGGAGAAGAAAATTCCCTGAACTTATTGCTATTGCCTTATTTTTTTTTCAAGGTTAGAAATGGTTCAATCAAAATGTAAGTCTGACCAGAAAAATTCCACCTCTTTTGCTAGTACTGGAGTCATAGCAATTTTATAAGGCATTTGGAGACTCAAAATTCAATAGGTAGCTAATTTGACTCACCAAAGCATCTATTTCCTATCTAAGTAAATTAGAAATGTAAGTTGGTTGCTTCTCTAACTCTAGGAACTGAAATAGCTTTAAAAAAAACCAAAGCCTCTAATTTATTTGGAGACTTCTAAAAATTAGCCATAAAGCTTGATTTTTTTTTCATGTGAAAGTCAATTTTTGGTACTGAACTGAATAGATAATACAACAGTGTTGTGTCAGAGATTTTATTTCAGAACTGTTCTGCTATTTCTGAATTTGAATGAACTAAAACTAAATATACTTAAAATACCAATGAGCTTTGTCTCACTCATTTATGAATTAAACATAGAGCTGTCACTATTTGTGAGCCTAAACAATCCAAAATAGTATTTATTGTTTTGTAGAATTCTGAAAATGTTTAATAAAAGTACTCACTGGCTCTGATTTTCGTGGTTGGATGACAGCATCCCGTTATTAAATCCCATTCCACCATTGTTGCATTCCAGCTATACCCATTTATAGTTTTTTGGTCAAATTAAATACTGTGGTAAGCAAGTACAATTCCAGTGGAGAACTCCAGGTGCTATCCTTATGCAAAATTTCACTTTTTACCCAGTCTGTCTCACCTTGCATTGAGCCCATGTGGCACAAAGAGGCTAGGTGGGGAGAAGAACAGAGAAATTTTGAGAGTAAAAGAGGAGCAGACTTGATAACAGCCTTCAGCTTGCTTTTTGTTGTTGCTCTTGTTAGCTGACTCTTATGAAAAGATGTTACGTATCAAGAACTTGCTCCTATCACCAAGTTTTTCACTCAAAATGTATTCTGTGTGTACACATACATGTGAACACATAATTGTCCTATAGCTCAAGAGGTAAAATTGACCAAGTTGGATACTTTGTTGTTGTTGTAGTTGATTTTTCTCAGAATTGCACAACCTTTTTGCAGTTTTGTTTATATCAGTGTGATGATTCCAAAATCTGTCCTATATGACTGTAGGGCATACAAAAATAAGCCACATCAGATAATGCATAAAAAATGATGCCCATAACCACAAAGACCTAACTTCTTTTCTAATCCACTTTCCACCATTCCTTTCCCTTAAAAACAGAAGTATAATGCTTTCCTTCTCTGTCCCTGAAGACTAAATTAGGACTTTTGCTTTTTCTGCTTTCCACCTTTTCTGTATCTGGGTAAATATAAGGAAAGAAGAATAAAGGCAGAATGATATCAGGACTGAAATTCAGGGCATGGTTCTGAGAGTTAGCCCTGGAGCCACCTGGGTTAAGGATTTCAGGTGTCCTATGTGACATACACGTGCTCCAGGCTGCAAAGCAGGAAGTGGAGGGAAAGGCTGCACAGCTCTGTGCAGGGGGAAAGGGGAGTGATTCAGGTTGCAGCAATGAATGAGGCAGGCTGTCACCTCAATACCCAATACAAAAAAGTCTGTTCCTGTCTTCAGCCCTTATGTGGTTTCTAAACTCTAGTGGAAAATTTGGTTTCTATGAAGACGGTCTTTAAAAATTATGTCCTGAGAATGCTTGCAGCAACTATCCCCTGGCACGTCTGTTTCAGGGAGATTCTTATGAATTCTTTGAATGGTTTCTTGGAATGTTTAAAGCCTAAATCCATGACCTGCTTCTTTAGAAGAGTTGCAGTTTTTTCTTCATTTCCAGAAGACATAAAATACCTACCATTTGCATCAGTTTTCAAAAATTTAAGTTCTGTAGAAAGTCAAGTCTCATTTGGGCCTATGAATCCATCTGTTGCATCCTGTACTTTGCAGTACCTTAAGAGTTTTCTTCAGCTGAGAAAAGTATTCATAATATCATTTCATTAGGCCTTTTAAGGGTAGTTTTTTTTAGTGCAAATCATCAAAGCCATCGCAATTGTTTCTTTTCCAGGGTTTAATATTTGACTGTTGCACCCACCACCCAGCTCTAAAACCATTTGCCTGTAGCATTTGTGTTTTAGACTGGATGAATAAAATTTTAACGAATTTCACCACTGTCCTATGTTTCAGGATTTTTAACTTGAATTTGTCACATAAATCTTTTGTGCAACTTATATTTAAATGCACTACAATCTTCATTTTCTTCCTCTTCTAGCAAGGGAATATCCTGTTGTATAAAACATGCAAACTTTTAATGATACACATTGGGAACCAGAGTTCATAGACTCTAAATGATGGTCTTTATCTTGGAATTCAACAGATCAAATGCCAGCTGCTTGGAAAGCATTTCTGAGCAGTAACATGTATGCTCTGGTTCAATTTTCTTTGTTTTGCTTTATTCACTAAAGTGGATGTCTCTCAGATGTTTGTTACACTTTCTGTTTATTTTTGTAGGAGTTTTATAAAGTTAATTCAGAGAAAGTCCATCAGGTGAAAAAGGTGAGAAAGATGACTGAATTGAAGCTGTTCCTCAACCTCTGAAAAGATTCATCTTGCACACTGCAAAGCTCTAGTAGATGCACAGCCTAGCATGGGTACCACATCTGTGTTAGATGGTGTTCACAAAAGGTAGTTTAGAGCCAGCAAGGTGCTGTCAAGACATCAAAGAATGTCTAGCACAGACATGCCTCCCAAGACCAGTTTGCTTTCATAGTCTGGCTCATTGGAAAACATCAGATTTCTTCTGGTTTGGGCTACCTTTGTGGAGTACAGAGATTACAGCTTTATGTGCATAAGGCCCATGGAAATGTGTGGTTGCTTCTTGCTGCCTTCTGTTTCTATTGTTAATAACACAAGCAAGGAGCAAAGCTGTTTGCTAAGGTTTCCCTGTTGAATACTGTGACCCTTAATTTGGATGTCCACTACTTAAGTAGATTATCTTAACTGAAACATATTTTGTTTGCTCTAAATATTTTGTAAACTGAAAACCCTCACAGTTTGCAAATAAAACTGGTCTCTCTGAAGGACAGTGTAATTTTAATTATATACAGGCTTGATTCTGATCCCACTGAGGGACCAGACTGGCCATTCTATTTGGAGCCAGGCAAATTGGCTTCTTAAGAACACAGCCACGTTCACTTCAGCACTGAAAAGAGTCTCTTGTGGGCAGAATGATTCAGGTACCCTTGTTGAAGTTTATTGTACTGTTTGGCAAAACTTGTCTACTTCTATTCATATCTGATGTCAGAGTAGAATTTATGGTGAGGAATGCCAAAATACATCACACAGCAATAAAAGACAAAAATCAGAAAATAAATAGATATTTTTCTTTTTATTTTTCAGAATATTGCAACACTTTCACACTACTGCTGAGGATTATACCATCATTTTCACATCTGGATGCACAGCTGCACTCAAACTGATAGCAGAATCATTCCCTTGGATACCTGAAGGCACAAAGCAGCCCAGCAGTCGATTTTGTTACCTAACTGATAGCCACACATCTGTGGTTGGTATGAGAGGCATAACTGCTTCAATGAATGTCTTGTCTGTTCCAATAAAACCAAAGGAAATTTTGGTAGCAAAAAGCAGGTTACCAGCTGAAGAACAAAACTGCACAACACCTCATCTATTCTCTTACCCAGCTCAGAGCAATTTCTCTGGTACCAAATATCCCCTTTCATGGATACAGGACATAAAATCTGGAAGACTCTGCCCCATCAAACTACCAGGGAAGTGGTTTGTTCTACTAGATGCAGCCTCGTATTTGAGCACTTCTCCATTAGACCTGGGAGTTCACCCAGCTGACTTTATCCCCATCTCATTTTATAAAATCTTTGGATTCCCAACTGGTTTAGGAGCATTATTGGTAAACAACAGGATTGCTCCGCTCTTGAGGAAAACTTATTTTGGAGGTGGAACTGCAGCTGCCTACCTTGCAGGAGAGGATTTTTATTCCCCCAGGAAATCCATAGCAGAAAGGTAAGACTTTGTTTAACAAAACAATTTTTTTGCTTTTGATTTTTTGCCGATACTATTTGCATCAGACAAATGTCTCAGGCTTGGCATATGCACTGGGCTGTGGTGCATGTTCTTTTTATGCAGTTGGATAGGTATCTCACATCTGACTCAGTTTGTCTTATTAATCTTTTTTCCTAGCTAAAGAATATAATCTGAAATATCTACCTCCCTTTCCTGATCTAGTTTGCCAAAACTGCTAAAAATATAAGGCTTCATTCTGTGACATTTTAGGCTTCATTCAGTGACATAAAGGTCAATCCATGCATTTTTTAATTGTATTTAAGGTACCTCAGTGGAAACTTGATTGGTTTTGAAGCTCCTCACGCAGAGCAGCCAGAGCAAGGTTGATCACACAGTGTAACTACCCTCAGTGAAATTGCAAAGTTAGTTCTAAGTATTTCACTGGAAATGTGCAGTGCTTTACCTTCAAGACAAGCTTTATCAGAATAACAAGTCCTGTAAAATACATTGCCCACAACGAATACTTGCGATGCTCTTATTCCTTGGCTGAGGTTCTGATGTAGCTCTGAAGCTCTGCTACAGAAAATAGAGAACACCTAAAGGGGGTCAAACATACATACATAAGAAAATGCAGGGCAATAAGGTAAGCTTCACCTTAAGTTCCTGAACACACTGAAGTAAGGTAAGCTTCACTAGTTCCTGAACATGCTGAAGTGCCACTCTTAGTGATGCTTGGTCTCTCTGCCCCTCTCCTTCATGTCAGCAACAACTTGCAGTTAAGGGTCTTCCTGTCTCACATCTGCACAAAGGAAATGCTAGAGATCAGCATTTCGTCACAGGATCATAGAAGAGTTTGTGTTGGAAGGGACCTTAAAGATTGTCTGGTTCCATGCCCCCTGCTGTGGGCCCAGACACCTTCCACTAGACCAGATTACTCAGAGGCCACTCCAGCCTGGCCTTGAACACTTGCAGGGATGAGGCATTGAGGAACTTCTCTGGGCAACCTTTTCCACTGCCTCACTACTCTCACAGTAAAAAAATTCTTTCTCATATCTAATCTAAACCTTCCCCCTTTCCATTTGAATTTCCCTTTGTCCTGTCAGTATACACCCTTGTAAAAAGTCTCTCTCCAGATCTCTTGCAGGCCTCCTTCAGGTAAGGGAGACTGCTGTAAGGTCTTCCCTGAACCTTCTCTTTTCCATGCTGAACAGCCCCAGCTCTCTCAGCCTGTCTTTGTAAGAGAGGTACTCCAGTCCTCTGAGCATTTTCATGACCCTCTTCTGGACTCACTCAAACAGGTCCATTTCCTTTCTATGTTGGGTGCCTCAGAGCTGGATCCAGCACTCCGGGTGGGGGTCTCATGAGAGCAGAGCAGAGGAGCAGTATCCCCTCCTCAACCTTCTGGCCACGCTGCTCTGGATGAATCCCAGGACATGGTTGGCTTTCTGGGCTGCCAGCACGCATGACGCATTGCTGGGTCATGTTGAGCTTCTCATCAATCAACACATCCAAGTCCTTCTCCCCAGGGCTGATGTCAGTTCACTCTCCACCCAGCTTGTATTTGTGTTTGGGATTGCCCTGACCCATGTGCAGGACCTTCTGGCATTGTTGAGATTTATGATATTCACACAGGTCCACCTCTCAAGCCTGCCAAGGGCCCTCTGGCATCCTTTTCCTCCAGTGTGTCAACTGCAACACACTGCTTGGTGACACTGGCAAACTTACGGAGACTGCACTCAATTCCACTGCCTACATCGTTGACAAAGGTGAACAGTGCCAGTCCCCATATCAACCCCTGAGGAACACCTCTTTTCACGGCTTTCCGCTAGGACATCAAGCTATTGGTGGCAGCTCTTTGCATATCATTGTCTAGCCACTGAGTGGTCAAACCCATGCCTGTTAAGTTTAGGAGCAAGGGTGTCATGCAAGACAGTGTCAAGTGCTTTCCAAAAGTCCAGGTAGGTGATGTCACTTGCTTGTCCCTTATTCACCAAAGCTGTAGCACCATCGTAATAGGCCACCAAATATGTTGGACATGGTTTGCCCTTGGTGAAACCATGTTGGCTGGCAGAAATCACCTTCTTATTTAACATGGGCCTTAGCATAATTTCCAGTGTGATTGCTCCATGATCTGGCTGAGCACCAAGGTGAGACTAACCAACATGTAGCTCCTCAGGTATTCCTTTTATCCCTTTTTAAAAGTGGGGATTCCAGTCAGTGGGAACTTCACCTGGCCTCCATGACTTCTAAAATATAATGGAAAGTGGCTTAGCCACTTCATCCACCAGTTCCTTCAGGACCCACAGATGCATCTCATTGGATGTCATGGACTTAGTCACCTTCCTTAGGTTCCTTGGATGGTCTCAAATCTGTTCTTTTCCTACAGTTTTCCTCATTCCTCCAGTTCTTGCCTTTTCATTCTGTGACTTGGGCACTGTGGCTGGAGCACTTGCTGGTCAAGACAGAGGCAAAAAAGTCATTGAATAAAAGCCTTCTCCATATCCTGGGTAACCAGGTGTCCTGATCCCTTCTGGAGAGAGCCCACAGTCTTCCTTTTACTACTAATGTACAGTTTTTCTTGCTTCCTTTGATGTCTCTGTCAAAATTTAATTCTCTCAGGGCTCTACCATTACTAGCCTGATGTATAGCGGCTCAGACAACCCCTCTGTATTCCTTCCAGGTTACCTGTTTTTGCTTCCACCCCCTGCAGGCTTCCTTTCTGCGTTTCGGTTTATTCAGAGACTCCTTGTTATCCATGCCGGCCTCCTGCCATTTTTGCCTGACTTCCTCTTTATTAAGATGCATCATTCCTAAGCTTGGAATAGATGACCCTTGAATCTTAACCAACTCTCTAGCCTCACTCTTCCTGCCAGGGCTTTATCACACAGTATTCTAACAAATATGACATATATATTGATAAATAGATATATATAAAATTATAGCCCTTGGGAAAGGCTAGAGGTGAAAAGAGGAAGTGGTAAAAAAAGCCCTTCATTCCTTTCAGTTGTTTATGGATGTGTATTCAGAAGCACGATGCCCTGCATCTCCCATGATGTGGATATCTGACCTTTCACTGTGTGCAAAATGATGATTCATGTGTTTGCACCCCTGAATGCTGCTGGGGGGTTCTGCAGAGGCTGACTGCATTCACCTGGCTCTTTTTAGATGAGACCGTGCATTATTTCTGAATTGGATGTTGGTACAGTGAATGTCCAGTTAATCTTTTAATATAGAAATAAAAAGAATAGGGAAACATTGTCATTCAGACCTCTGTTTCTGATTTTTCAAACCAAAAAGACTTTGAAGTGCAACTCTCACTGAAATTCAGGATAACAGGGCATAGAAATCATGGAATCCCAGGGTGCTCCTGCATCATCTGCGAGCCAAGGATAAAACTCCCTTTAATTTCACCTGGGCAGGCTCTAGTTTCCAAGCAGCTTTTCTAGAGGTAATTGATACATGACTCCTGAGATTGCATAGCAGATGAAAACATCTGAAATGTGTTTTAGATCTCAGTTCCGCTTTTATACTTTCTTTAATTAGGAAGGGAAAGGTATGTGGGAACCTGGAGGGGTACTCTATTTCTGATCTTTTTCAAGAGTTTTCAAAAGTTGACTAATTATAAATCTTTCATGTATCTGAGGTTCCCACTGTTTCAAGGGCTTTTTTACTGAGTTCAGAAGTAGGGCCTGCTTTAACTGTCTTCTACTACAGAGTTAGAAACAAAGGAAATTGACTTCTAAGGCTGGGTACACAATGTGGAATCTTTGGTATGAGGGATTAAAACTAAAATAATCAAAACTGACAGCTGGATACTAGCTCCCATTAAACACAAAAGTGTCATGCAGACAGTCTAAGTCATTGTTCATAGGTCAATATTTATACTTGGCATCGTCTGATTCTTTGGTTGTTATTTGAAAAGCCAATATTTAAAAGTTCATGTTTAGGGCATTACTGATGCAGTCCATAACTGTGAAGTCTTAAAGTTCTGGCTGGGGAAGCTTGATGTTTTCAAACGTAGGTCAGGAATGAGGACAAATTTCTTGAAGAGTAAAAACAATGTTTTGCATTGACATTCTCAATCAATGTGATTCAAGCTATATCACCTTTTTCTTTTTTTTTTTTCTCTTAGCTGCCATGGGTTTTGCTTTGTTGTGTTTTCCCAATAATGAAATACAGGCAGACAGAGCAGTTAGGAACAGAACTACTACGCTTCAAATGAAATGCCAGGTCACCATAGCCAGAGTTAATGTTATTACCTTATCAGTGGGCCGCATTTCCATTTCTTTGCTAGTGGCTGAAACATTTGGGTCATTATTTGTCACATGAACAGCAGCTCTAGTCAGGTTTTATCCCTGCCATATTGCAGTAAGGAACCTCTGTCCTTGTAGGCATTCAAACCCAACTGGTGCAAGCCCTGAGCATCCTGCTCCAGCTGGACATGCTTTATGCTGGAGGCTGGATTTGAGATTCCCAAGGGTCCTTTCCAGCCTGTGTACTTCTGTGATTGATTTTGTGCACTTCTCCCAAGCTCCATCTGCATTGTTTCTTTAGAGGTGTCTTTGTAATTCCAAAAGGTTCTATTTTTAATTTTCTTCTTTTTTAAAAATGTTCTTTACAGTCTGTGATTAGTATTTGGCTTGAATAAAATAAAACATGTCATTTCATGTGGTAATTCATAAGGAAACTTGAACTCTAGCAAATGTCGTTGGAAAAGAGGATTTGAATATGTGTGTCTGAGTGCCACTAGCAGAAGGTATTCCCTATTCACACATAATCCAAGAGCGGTGTACCAAGAAAATAGCTTTTTTGAAGTCAAGGTGAAACTTAAGTGGAAACATGTAAGAGGAATCCCCATCTTTCCTTCCCAAGACTGTCAAAATGGTTGACATTTTTCTTAATAGATACAGCTTTTGCTGGTGTTCCTTGTACTTTATTTTGTTGTTCCTGCTATATAAATTAATGTACTGCAGTCTCTTTTACATTTCTTTAATACCCTTAAATCACTTCCATGTTTTCCAATTTCATGTCAGTAGCCAAGCTTCCCATCTCAACTTTTAAAATCCTGTTTATTGTATTTTCATTCTTGTATCAAACAGCTTGAAAAATTACTATTATCATTCACAAATCTAGCCTCATTTCCCATGTGGTTTTTTTTTCTGCACAGCATGAGATAATAAAATAATATGATTATGGATAGCAAGAATTCAGCGATAAAATATTCATCATCTGCCCTATTTTTCTTTTGTATCTGGGAGTGCTATTCAGAATCTGATCATCCTGGAATTTATGACTAAGGGAAAAGGAGCTATTGTGTTATCTGTAAATTGGGTATCTGCATCTTAGTCTAGCAGTGTGAAATATCTAGAGCATTAGGTGTTGTATGTTGTTCATTTCCAAATGCATTTTCAAAACTTTGGAAATCCAGATGACACAACTTTGTCCCTGACAAGTTTTAGTGACTCTTGCCTCTGCTGCTTGAATAATTTAACAATCCCAAAACAGCACTCGCACTTTTGTAGTCTATTTTACATTGCACTTAGCCACAGCAGGTTTCTTTATTCTTGACGCTGTGGCTAGAGATCTCTGGGACAACTCTGTGCATGCTTATACTCTACATGCAGAGTATACTGACATGGTTTGGGTCCTCAGGTGCATTCTGGGTTTGTGTGTGCTGAGGGGAAGGGAAGGAAGCAAGGAATGGAAAATAGAGGCAGAAAGCTAGGGATGAAAGCTAGGGTCCCAAGAGCTAGAGCTGAGACAAAATCCTGAGGCTGGGTGGTGGGTATGCAGCAGCTTGAGAATCCTTTGGCAAATAAAGCCGATCTGCCTGAAGCAATCTCTTTATCATGATCGTTTCTGTCAGCCTAGAAAGAAAGAATATACTGACAAGTGCTGGCTTATTCCACCGAAGCTCTTCATAGTGCTGAGAAATCACTCAGGGCCTGGTCTGTGCTGAGAAGAGCACAGTCTTTATGTGCAAGCTCACCTTGTAGTCTGGCACATGCTCATTGGCTCCACACATGAGGACTCTGGCCATCTGCCCATGATTACTTTAATGTGGTAAGTGGACTGAAGTATCACCCTGTCAAAAACACATTTTGTTTAAACATTTTGCTATGCTGCTTCTGCATTTTTGTGATGTTTAGAGATCTCCAACCAGGGCCACTTATGGGAGAATTTCCAGGGCCACTTATGGGAGAATTTCCTGAACAAGCACTCTTTCAAATAGCAATGATGGATTTCAGATTAGGTACTTTGGAAGTGATGGGATCTTCATCTAATTCCTAATGGGTTGTTTGCACCATGAGAATGGCTTCTGCAGCTGGCATACCTGTTGCAGCTCCTGACAGGGGACTTGTAAGCCTGAACAGGGATCAAGACAGTGAACAAGTCTTTTCCTTCCTCTCAGCTCCCAGTGCCACCCTGTCCTGCAGAGGTGAGAGGTCAGAGGTCATTGAGAAGAACTGCATAGGGCTCAGCTGTTCACTGTGTCTGAAAGGCAAAGTCCTTTCATTTAAGTGATAGAAATTAATTCTGACAACTTTTATAACTGTTTTTCAAGACAACAGCTGTGGACAAATTAAAGGGTAACTGTAAGAAGGTTCAACTAACCAGTTACTCTTTCCCTTCTCTGCTGAAGTGTTAAGTGTCTGCTGGCAAGCTTCATGCAGTCTGTTTTGTTACCTCTCAGGACATCCAAGGTGGCAGCTGACATTTGCTGTGTTTTTCTGCCAGCCATCACTGCAGCCAGCCAAATTCTTCAGTATTTGATGCAAAGGGAAGTTTTGCTCATTTTTTTGACTCCCAAGTCCCACCATTAAGAAGGCATGCGTATATCATTTTGCAGTCTAATCCTCTGGGTGATTTTTTTTCAATACTGAAGTTGTTTCATTCCTCATCATAGTCAGAATAAACTGAAAATTGTGCATCAGCGATCCAAATGCTATCCTGAGGGGATCACTTTTGATCTTGATTCACCATGGGATTCACCTTAAATTGCTGAACCTGGGATAAGCTGAAAGCAGTGCACCTGATAAATGCTTGTAGAGCACAACCAGTCACTTGAAAACATGTTTGTTGACTTGGATTAGTGGATAATCACCCAAACAGAAGCAATAATATAGGTAAAACTTTGAAGAGGCAATAGAGTTGGCAGAGGTGGCTTCTGTTATACAGCCAGCCCCACCTCTATTCATTTGCACACTCCTGGAGTATCCAAATACCAGGGTGCAATATACAGTATGGAAATAAATACAGAAGGAGGTGTTTTCCTCATGCAGGGGAAGTAGTGGATCTTGCATGCTTTTGAGAAATGTTCAGCATAATGAAATGAATAAAACCCAGAAATACAAAGCATTTTGTAATTGTACCATAGATTCTCTTACTTGGAAGTAGGCTGATCCAACTAACCATGTTTCATCTTTTGTTTTGCAAGTGCCATTGGAAGCCAGTAGAAATCATGGGCCCAGTGTAGCCACATGCCTACCACAGAGAGGCACATGTAAATCACAGCAAGAACCAATCTGTATTGTTGGGAAACTCCATCCCGCTGTATGAAGAGAAACCAAATTACTGATTTATGAAATAAACCTTATAAACTGCTAGAGAGCTACAACACATTCATTTCTTAAAAAAAAATGTGGTGCTCATTGTGAAATGCATTTTTCTTAAAATATAAAGTGTTTTGGGATGATAGCAAGGAAGAAGGGAATTGTGCTCTCTGTCAGAATTTGATTTTGCTTTTGATCAAATGCAGTAAAAATTTTGCTTGAACCAGGATGTATCTTTGAAGTCATTATGGCTAACAAGGTGACATAACAGTTTTACCCTATGGAGTTCTTCTGCTCCTATTTAGAATCAAACCTTTTCCCTAATACTTCTCTAAAAGGCTTTGTGAATTTCTAACACCAGCTTTTGTGACTTTGGAGAATTGGTTTTCTGCTCATAAATTTATGGCACCTTTTTAATAATGCTTTGTAGATTTTACATTTGTGATTAATTAGCCTGTTTGATATATGAGTATATATGATGATAACTTGTTTGGCATTAAAAAAAAATCACTTTTTTTTTGCCATTTATACTGTGTACTTAAAATGTCGTGATACTGGATGTAAAAGGGTGAGACTGGCTTTTTGACCCAGACAGTATTTGCAATATACAAGTTGTATTTAATTAATGTTAAGGGATTGATTTACTTCAAAGTGCAGGAATTAATGCTTTTTCTCTCTCTCTTTACCTCAGGCAGTTCTTAGTAACAGGAATTGCTGTAAATACTCCACGGTATAGTATATAATTAGTATAATGCTCTTTATTTGACTCCTGAAGTCTCAGAGACAAAAGCATGAGCTAAGGCAGACATATGGAAGAGCTGTAACTGCTATCAGGGGGTCAATTTAGATATTTAACATTATTTTAACCTAGTTTTTATGTGCCCTGAATCCTCTGGCATCTGTGTGTGCACTTAAATACTTTCCAAGGCGATGCTGAAATTGTTCTGAATTGGCTGCTGAAACTTTTTTGGCTTCTTTGGAGTGAGTTCAGTCTCATTTTACATGATGCAGCCTGAGATGTGCAGAAAGCACCAGGTCTGGGCAGCAGCATGTGCCTGCCCACAGGTCTGGTCCTGCACAGAGCATGCCTTGGACCTCTTCAGAACCTCCCAAATGGGAAGGAATCCTTCTCACATCTTCCCTCCTACCCCAGGAAAGCCAATACTGCTTTCTTTTACTTTTTGAGGGGAACAGGAGAGGAAGGATTTTGTGTGTGTGTGTGTGCGTGTGTGTGTGTGTGTGCGCATGTTTCCATGTTCCTTCCTAAGCAGGAAGGGTCATCAGGGCAGGAAATGACTATGACAAGGTGTTTATATTTTCTATTTTGCAACTTTATAAAACATGAGATAATGTGGGCGGGAGAAAGGTGTGAGCTAATAGAAATAAGAAGAAGCAGAACAGACATGGCAGAAATGGAGGAAAAGTTGAAGCAATGTGTCTGTAAGGGTGCCAGCCCCAAGCCCCAGATATGGTGATGTGAGGTTGCTGCTGTGAGGGTGGCAGCTCTGCATGGGGAGAGGCCAATCTGCCCTGGGAGCTGACCCATCCACATGAGGGGGCTTCTTCAGGCAGGGTGGGGAGGGCTTGGGATCTTAGGAGTAGATGGGGAAAACCAAGAATTTGGCTCAATGTCTCTGTCTCCTCATGCATCTCTGACCCACAAATGAGTGATGTTGGTCTGTTGGAAGCTGTCATGAGTTTTGGATGAGGGCCTTTCCCTTCAGCATGTGCCAAACTCCTGGCATGTCTTCTGCATGGATGCTGCCATCATGAGCTTCCAAAAAGCCATTGTAATCTGTGGTTTCCCAGATTTTCTGTTTTGATGAGTAAATAAGTCCAAACTGCAGGATCCTGCTGCGCATGGCTGCCGTGCCACCCAGTCCTTCTGCCAGCTGGCTGCACTTTGCACTGCAGAATAGGACAACCAGGTCCACATGTGGATTCAAGACTCATACACGTGCATGCTCACAGCTGTGAAGATGTAGTGTAATTTCCCATGTGTGGATGAGAGCTGAATGCCACATGGCCCTCTCAGCGTCCAGGTAGAGTGAAGTAACCAAGACTGTGAGGCCCACACCAATCCATTTGCTAGGTCTGATAGTGAGCTGGTGCCTTTGCAAGTGCAGCCCTGTGACAGACCAGGGGTGCCTCTCCAGAGACACACACCCCAGAAGCAAGGTTGTCTGGCTGCACAAACCCTGCATTTTGAACCTTCTTGGTTTCAACAGTTGTGCCATTTTTCAGTTGAAACAACTCTTAGACTTAGGAGGTAGTACTGTGTTGTGTTTTAAAAAGAGTAATGCACAGCAGTGAAAATTGTGGGGAGGGGAATCTGTTCTCCAATTCAAAAAAGGACTGAAGCATATTTATTTCAGTCAGTCTCTGGTTCAAAAACTTCTTGAGCTTTAGCAGAGGTGTCAGCTTGTACTTTAAGTCAAACAAGTTTATGCTAATTGCATTGGTGTATTTCTGTATTGATCCTTTCGGAAGCAAAACTTTTAAGAAATACTTATATTCTCCCTTCTCACAGCAGTTCCTGTCCCCATGCTACTTGTATGGATTTAGTTTATTCTTTTTTGTGGACAGTGGGCAGAGGAAGGCATGGTAAAGTGCCTGGCAATTAAAATCACTGACTGAATGCCTTCCAAATTTAGTGTTTCCAAAATGGGATAGGACAAGGTAGTTTCCTTTAACATTTTGTCCTTAATGGAAATAATCATTGCATAATGAAGAAGTATGCTCCTCTAATAGAAACTGCTGCTAAACTAAGATTATGTCAGGAAATGCCTGACCATGAATGACAGAACATCTCCTCTACTATAATATACTAATACATTGTAATGTCATGAATTGATATTAATAATCATTCTTGCTTACTTTTATTTGCCCCTTTCTTGCTTGCCCAGAAGGAGGGGACTAAAAATCACTGGGTTTCAACATGATGTGCTGGATCCCTTGAGATCCATGAACTCACTGTAAAGGCTCCAGCAAAGGAGACTGAGACAACTCCATGTGGCATATCATGTGGCAATTGCAGATTTGACCTTTTGAAAGAGATCTTCACCTTCACTGATTTTTTTCTAGTTTGGTGACTTCCTTCCCCTCAGAATCATGCTTCTAAAATCTTTTTTGGAATGGTATTCATAATCAGACTTATTCTTGTCAGTATCAGCAGAGATGTCTTATCATTTAAGAAAAGGATATGTTTTTCTAGTCTAAATGACATCAGAATGCAAGACAGCAAGCTGAAATGCCATAAAGGTCTGTCCGTTTATAGCAGAAAACCTACAGAGCTATCTTGAATTTAGTGACTCAGAGTATGTGGCTTCTTATTTGATCCCCATATTGTCTTATATTTTATTTATAGCTCAGCTACAGGGAGCTACTTTTTAAAAAAAGCTTAGTGTTCACTACCTTCCTAGTGGTAAAAAAGAGATATGTAGAAACAGAGTAGTTTACTTGTTTAGGTGACACCACTCAACCTAATATTTGAAGATTACAAGTACAAGCACGGGTTTGGTCTAGGTTCTTTTTTTTCATCTTCTTAGCAGTCAAATATATGCAAGAGTGAATCTGGCAGTTGTGCTCTTGGGAACCCACGAAAGAAACATCTACAGGCTTCCCAAACAGATTTAATTGAGAAGAAAAAGGAAAATATTGATGCTCTTGAGAAAAAGGGGTTTTACAGTCTTCCTTAACTTTCACATATAAGCAATGGTTTCCAAAAATCGAAATATACAGATTTGATTAAACACTTGGCTGTCACATTTGTGTCTGTTCATGTTCAATTAAAAATTCAGAGGGATTCTCTAGCATTATAATAATCTACTTTTTTAATATCTGTGCATTTATATTATCAAGTAACATCTGCTATGGCTTAATAAGTGTGTCAAATGATTGTAACAGCTTTATTTGTAGTGAATTTAATGATAAAAACTTTTAGAGTTACAGCAGGGGAAGTTTTTATGCTGAAAGGATTGTATCTCCTATTTCATACTTTATGGCAGACATTTTACCATTATGTTTTCAGTTGTACTCTGAAGTGGCCCTTTCTTTTTTTTTTTTAATTGTTGCTGATGCCAACAGTCTTTAAGTTTAGCGATATAGATTGGATGGATTTTCTCTGTAACATTCACTTCTAAAAAGTGGTTAGTATGAATCTAACTCTTCTTATCACTCATTTTGACTTTATATTAGAACTGTCTTGATTGATCTTAAGTTAGCTACACTAATATATGACCTGTTTAAGTGGGAAAAATGGTGTGATGATTTTGTTGCTGACAGATCTGGCAAAGTCTGTCCTCTTAAGCAAATCAATAAATTGATGTCAAGTAACAGGAACCCAGTTAACTCTTCCTAGAAAATAAAGTACGTTTTTTGAGTTTTCTGCTATCAGTATATGAATGAAGGCAACTGCTTTGAAGTTTCCATCAGTATTAAAAAAGGGTGTTGTTCATGTCATACCATATTTAGGTCTTGGGTTTTCTGTATATACATTTTCCTGTGTTTTATCATGATGGGTTAGTTTAGAAGGACAGTTTCAAAATAAATAGCCATTGTTAGCCCTAGAGTTTTTGACTTTGTCTTAAGAAAGATAAATGATAAACCTTGCATGAGCTTTTATACAGTTAAGTAAAGCATGTGTATGCATATAAGAAATCACAGAATCACAGAATATGCTGAGTTGAAAGAGACCCACAAGAACCTTCAAGTCCGTCTCCTGGCCCTGTAACGTTTTCTTGGGAGCATTGTTCAGATGCTTTTTGAACTCTCTCAGGCTTGGTGCTGTGACCACTTCCCTGGGGAGCCTGTTCCAGTGGCCAGCCACCCTCTGGGTGAAGAACGTTTTTCTAATATCCGATCTAAACCTTACCTGACACAACTTCCAGCCATTCCCTCAGATTCTGTCACTGGTCACCACAGAGAAGACTTCAGTGTCTGTCCCTCCTCTTCCTCTCATGAGGAATTTGTAACCGTGATGAGGTCTCTCCTCAGTCTCCTTCAAGTGACCTCAAACCGAGTGACCTCAGCCGCTCCTCATTCAGCTTCCCCTCAAGGCCCTTCACCACCTTTGTTGCCATCCTTTGGATGGTCTCAAAAAGCTTAATATCTTTTTAATATTTTTCCCCCAAAACTGCACTCAGAATTCAGTGTGAGGCTGCCCCAGTGCAGAGCAGAGCAGGACAATCCCCTCCCTTCCGCAGTGATGCTGTGCCTGGTGCCCTCCAGGACACGCCTGGCCCTCCTGGCTGCCAGGACACTGCTGACTCATGGTCGATTTGCCATTCATCAGGACCCCCAGGTCCCTTTCCATGGCACTACTTCCCAGCATCTCCTTCCCCAGTCTGTCAATGCATTCAGAGTTGTCCCATGTCCAGTGTGGAATCTAGCACTTTCCTGGATTTTTGAACTTCATACAGTTGGTGATTGCCCAGTCCTCAGAGTTGCTGAGATCTCTCTGCAGGGCTTCCCTGCCTCCGTGGGAGTCAACAGCTCCTTCCAATTTTGTGTCATCTGTCAACTTGCTTAGTATCCCTTCCAGTCCTTTGTCCAAGTAATTTATAAAGATATTGAAGGGCACAGTGCCTAAAACAGAGCCCTGCACAACCCATCCTTCACTGCCAAATTCCCATATGTAGACACCAAGTTATCTCTAATAATTTTAATGATAAACATTTGTTACATTTTTTCTAGTATAATTCAAATCACCTCTCTGTGTGGCAAAAATCTTTCAAAATAAGGTTTTACACATCAGATACTTTAGTATTGCTCTTTGCTAGGACAGTACATGTAGCCCCAGAAAGGTTGTGCTCTGTTGCACTAAAAGCCTGAGAAGAGCCTTTGCTGGCATTCAAAAACATGACACAGTAAATGTGAATAGCATAAGCTGTCTGGAAGGAGTGACAGAACTGCTGTGTGCAGGCCTGTTGACCCAATTCAACAGGAGACCTTTGGTTACATTCCTTATGCCAAATTTATTCAATTTGAATCAAGTGAATAGATTTTTTAAAAGTACATGGATCTCTCTGATTATCTAGACATTTCTAGATGATTTTCCTAGGCAAATTGCTGCAGAATTGGTGATGAACAGAAATATCACCTCTCTAGCTGTTCATATGAATTGCAGTCCTGGCATTTAATGTGGTGTTTAAATTAGGACAAAAATAAGCAGGACCATGCACCTAATTTTTCTGAAGAATTTGTCATTTTATATATATGAGTATATATAGATCTAAGGGCATACATAACCTGAAACTATAGTAGACTCACCAGTAGACAAATAACCATGGGAACTCCAAACTTTGACTGCATGTGAGTGTACATTCTACATGTAAAAAATTCATGCAGCTGTAACTCTTCTTGTTCTCTGATACCAACTGGTGGGATTTACAATGAGTTTTACACACAGAAGTGCAAGGTGCAATTTTAAATTTTAGTGGGGACTAGATGCTGTAGTGTTGCTAAGTAAAACTTGGTAAGGGACATAGCATGCAAAATGTTTCAAACAATAAGATATAATGAAGCCTGTTTTAGCTTAATAACATGATTTCATTTTCAAGAAGATTGAGTTCCTTTGTCATTTTCTTGTTTGTATTCTTTATCTTGTGCTGCTTATGTAAGTCCACAGCAGGTTGCAGATAAACATTATGAATGAAACTGCTGTAAAATTTTACCTTCAGCCAAAATTTTACCTTCAGTCATGTGTGAAGACGTATGAATGTGTTCAGCTTCCATAAAAAATGTTAATCAAATCGTACTATTCTTCTCTTGCTAAAGGAGAATAGTCTTCAAAATTGTTTGTGTGCCAGTTTGTAGCAGACATCCTAAATATTTTCTGTAAAGAAATTATGATTAAGATTTTTCTGTAAAGAAATTAAGATTAATGTCCACAACATAAACCCACCTGCAGGTGGGTCTAAGGAACTGTTGGCTTCATTCATTTGAACTGTGCATAGGACTGTAGATTTTTTAATTTTGTGTTCCCTAAATATTTCTCTAATACCTTCACACTATCAACATTGTCACTAAATCCTAAAAGGGATACTATGCACACCTTAGTGGATGTGCACCTCTAAGATGAACTATATGGAATTTTCAGAAACTCAGATTATTTGACAAATCAAACTTAGTGTATAACTAAGGTTGAAGGATAGCAAATATAGGGTCTATTTCAGTTTTCCCTGTGCAAGAAAATGTAAATTTACATATACTTCTTTCATGCAGGGTGGATGGAATAAGTTCTCATTTAATCTCCCTTCTAGTCTGATGAACACAAATGCTTGGCAATCAGAACTGTGAGTCAAAGATAAAGATTTCTTATCCTAGACTGGTTTATTTAAATGGTCTAAAGGTGGGAATGTGAATCTTGAAGCCATTTTGTAGTTAATGAAGCAGTAATAACAACCAAGGAGATCTACCTTCAGCTGTTTAAGTGGCTTCAGGAGTGTTAGAAATTTATACAGTTATAAGAATTCTCAGGAGAACATCTTATTTACGTAAACTTATCTCTGCTGCTTTCCCAAACTAATAATTAATAATCCATTAATTTAACATTTCTGAATTATTTTTTTCCTCAGGTACACAAAGAATTTATCAAAGAAAGCCCAATCATCATTAAATATCATATGAGGCTCATTCAGAGATGTTTTTTAATCCATAGTGGGCTAACAAAAGATGTGAAAGTACTTGACAAGCCTGTGAACCTTGCTTTTGTGTGGATGTCCTGAAGGGGGTGGAGGAAGAATATTCACTATATTTATGTCTGCAAATTGCACTAACAACTCATTTTCCAGGTGCAAATGACATGTATGGAAAGGAAAGCTATATACACACAAACAAGGAGAGCACGCTGCTAGCTTTTTCATGAAACTACTTGCCAAAGAAAGTCTTAGCCATAGGGGTGGATGCAGCATATTGCACAAGTATTTCTTCCTCCATCTTACATTCAGAACTCATTCTTCTTCCAAAACTATCAGAGAGCCAATACTGTAGTTAATACTCAGAGTAACAGAGAAGTGGGACACACTGTCTCGTGACAGGTTAATTTCTCAATTCCACGCGGTTCTGTGCGTGAGCCTTGTCTGACATCCTTTGCCTTTGAATTCTGTCTGGCCAAACTGTGTCTGAGGCAGTGACCTGGCAAACAAGACTGATCAGTGTGCACCATCAGAGGATGAGCAATAGCTACAATAGTCTCTTCCTAACTATTTTTAATCTCGCGGGATGATTTGCTCTGCCTTGCTGTCAGCATGTCTGTAGGCTTGACTGTACAGAAGGTAAAAGCAGAAGCCAAGTCTCTTCTCACCTTTTCTCTAGGCTGTGCTGAGATACCTGCTGATTATAGCTACAGAATAAAGGTTTGAAAATGTCAGAAGAATTTGATGTTAAAGAAAACATCAGCATAGCAACTCTGTAAACTAGTAGTTGTTGATGCTTGATGCTTTTACAGCTCTTTGTGATCCAGAAAATCAGAGTGGTGCTGCCCTGGGAATAAATAATGTGAATCTTAACTGTATCTGTAATAATAGCTGATTAATCACTTCATTTCAAACTGCTAACTTTCCAGGCATACACTGCTATTTTTTTTAAGCATTAATACGAGATTACTTATACATTAGTGCAGGATTTTTCTTGTGTCTGTTCGGTTTTTATTCTAAAGCTAAATACATGAAAAATCCTCTAATACAATGTTTTCATTTAGGGAAAAGGGAAAACCCAAACATTGAACACGTATCTTTCCTTTTCACAAGGAGGAGCAAGTTTTAAGCCTGCTCCTGTGGTTCAGGTAGTGCATAGTGCTGTAATTAGAAGTATTCAGCCAAATTCTTGCCCCTTAGACTCCAAGGGCATGGGAGTTGTTGTAGTCACAGTGTCTAAAATGCAAGTGAGGCAAGACTCATGAATTGAAGCAACCTTATTTATGGGACCAGCCACTACAGCTGGAAAATTTGTTTACCTCTTTCTGTAAAACTTGCATTACAAACTTTAGACACCATTAAATCAGGCAGTGTTTGCTGGTTATCTACTGAAAGTACACAGACATCCCGAAGCTTATCCTCTGCTCCTTGTCCATTTCTCTCTAAGTCAAAACCAGAATTCTAACAATGTTTCATTTCTAGAGAACAGTCTTATTGGAGGGGATGAAATCTGGTCCTTAAATTTGAAAGAAAGAACAGTATAACTACATTTTTACTGGAACATATAGTTATCAATTGCAACAGAGACTTTATGGCTTTATATACCTCAGTGATTTGACAACCCTTGGTGATATAATCGCTATATGCATTACTGATCTGCAGGAAAAAGTAAAGCAATGACAGTACCATTTTTCAGATTTCCATAGGGGAAAATATCTTTGGCATCTGTTTCAGTTTGCAGAAAAAAAAAAAGAAAAAATCCTTTTAAACACTCTTTGCATGACCTAAACTAAATTACACAGTAAAAGAAAGATAATCTCCTTTATAAGATACTGCAGAATAAACCCTAATCCTAAAAGGAAGAAAAAATAGTTAGCAGTCGTATTTAGATCTATGATTTTTGGTTTTTTAATTTACATGTACTTAAATTTTTAGACACCATCTTGCATTCAAAGATGAACTTGGTTCTGTAACCTCAGGCAACTAAAAATCAGTGAGGCATGGTGTCAATCGTATTTTCTTTATTTGTTTAATGATGTATATATCTACAGCCCCAATTAGATTTGGATGCTGAGGTCCCTCTTGGGTCTTCTGGCAGTCTCTCAGCAGATCCAAGAAGACAGTGTTACCTTGTACTATTTCCAGCATTCTGTCTTAATATTTTTATTTCAATTACTTCCCTGATTGCAGGAAAAATATAGTCAATGGAGCGATAAAACCCTGAATCCTTTTGATCCTGGCAATTTGATTACCATTTAAAATGAGGATTTCTTTATGACTGAGAAGTTCAAAGTTTGTCTTCTCGCTTTCAGCATTGCCTTATAGCAGCATCCTAGGAGAATAAGACCTCCTTGGCATATATGAGATGCATCAGTAATAATCCTGTTTGCAGAAACCCTGCATGGGTAGAAAATGTCAACATTCAGACTAAGTGTGACTGTTTTGCAGGGGCTTTTTATAAATTACGTTTTTATGATCTTCCTTGTAAGATTATTCTAAGGAACTGTTGGCTCATTATTCTGTTTCATTCCATTGTTTTTTCTGGTTTTGTTTTGCAATCCCCTGATTATACTTCACTCTTAAGAAAAGCTTCAGAGAATGCTCTGTATTTACAGTGTGAATTATGATTCTGCCAGTGTGCATAACAATTACATTATAAATATTTCCTCAGCCATTTGATAAAGACTCAAATTAAGAAAAATAATTACCATTACAATTACAATTATATATAATTACAGTATATTCAATTTAGTTTATCTCTAACCTCCTCTTGCCGTAATGTGTTCATTGTTGAAGAATGAGATTTTAGCTGACTGTGTTGGAAGTAAACATGGATTTTTCTGTCATTTACAATGTATGTTCTTTGAAAGAAGAGTTTTATCACCGGAAGATAATACAGCTTAGGTGATTCCACTTCAAAGCAGCCTCCTAGATGAAAATTGTGTGTGTGTGTGGAGTTTACCCTTCATTGAGTTAGAAAAACTGTTCACTTAAATATAAATTATTTTTACCTGGGCAAGCATAGTTAATTTGTACTTGTGCAGTAAAAGAGATTTATGGCTGCTGGATTGACTAAATACAGCGGATGCTTTTCCAGAGAAGCACAGTCTTCCAGAACACTGAGTGAGGACCCATTGTCTCTGAGAGGGAACAGTGCAGAGACTTACTTAGCATTATGCCCTTATTTAGCATAAATATTAGCCTTAGGCTAATCAGTATGTACCAAGACACCTGAGGAGGTAGAACAGCTAAGATGTGCCAGCTTGCTTTGTTTGCTAAGAGCAAGTATGTACATACCTGCTGTTCACAAGAGCTGCACCTGCACCCTCTTACTTTGGAAGGATTCATTTCTGAAAAGAAAAAGAGGAGAAGCAACTAGAAAAAAGAGGATTGTTTATTTTTTCATTTTATGTCAATAAATGATCTGTGGTCCTCTGCTGCTGCTGCTTCTGACTTGAAGTACTCAAATTATATTAGCAAGACCATGTTACCTGCTCAAATGCCTCTCAAATGGTACAGTTTTGCTGACAAAAGAGGCTACATACAGCAGAATCTGTGTGGTGCTATTGTTGTTTATAATGCATTTATTTGGTATCTTCTTCATGTTGCCTTCAAATAGTCCCTTGATACTTTAAGCATTCCTCGTGTATGTTAAGCAGTCATGTTAATTTGTGCTTTTCAGAGGCTCTGAGACTAAATATTTTCATTTCTCTAGTCACTTAAGGGAATTCTTGTCCTTTTCCAGATGACATTCTGTTTTTAGACAGTTGCTCTGTGCAGCTTTGTGTCTTAGATGTACACAATACTGATTTCTTGCTCTTCATTATTCAGTCTGCAATCTGCCAGTGTACTGTGACTGTAAAGGAGTAATAGCCTATGATTCAGTGTGATTTCTCCCAGGTAACAGGCAACAGGATGAGAGGAAATAGCCTCAGGTTGCTCCGGGGGAGGTTTAGATTAATAATTGGAAAACATTTCTTCACTGAAATGTTGGCCAGGCATTGAGATAGGCTGCCCAGGGGAAATGGTGGATCACCAACCCTGGTAGTGTTCAAAATGCATCCAGTGTCACAATGGTGGATGTGAAACTTGGGGGTATATTTTAGTGGTGAACATGGCACTGCTGGGTTAGCAGTTGGACGTGATCTTAGAGGTTTTTTTCCAACCTTTATGGTTCTATCATTTTGTGTCTAAAGGAAATACTTAGAATTGATTTGTGTATATGCTCATCTCTATTTTTCAATTTCCATAAATCTTTTGTTGTACTTTAGGATATGTATCCTTGCTAGTTAACATAGATTTTGAAAGTGGACACAGATTTTTTTTTCCCCAAACTGTTATGTGTTTAATGTGTTTAACACTAATGCCTTTGTTAAACTCTGAAATCCAGCATCAGTTGGCAGAACAGTAGCTACTCCCAGCATTTGAAAACAGAACCCAAATGTAGCTCCCATTTTAGTATCTCAAAATTGAAACTGCAGCTCTTGTCTGCTTAAGCTCCAGTTCACTTTTGTAAAGCAGGAGAGCAGTATTTATTTTTGGTATGTGTATTCAAAAAGGTCAGTCAGAGCTTCACTAAGATTTGGTTTTAAATAGTGGCTGAGGAAAATGTAAATGAAGATAAATTTACAGTAGCATTTAGATTAATGTACATTGCTTGTATTTCATTAGCATTTCTTTATGGGAAAGATGTCTGTGGAAGGACACAAGGTATTAATTTATAACCTGCTCACAGTGGTTAGCACAAGAGCTGACCCACCATGCAGAGTGGTGTGAGGTTGCTAGAGGAGCTGAATGGTTGAATGTGTTCCTGAGCTGGTGCTGGTGAACAATTGTTTGGAAGGTGTCCAATTTATTCTGATCAGGATAAACATTGATGACTTACATCTCTCAGGTATATAGCAAAGAAATCTGAAATTACTCAACTCACTTTTCTTCACATCAGTGGATGACCTGCATGATTGAACTTGGTTGGAAACTGAGCTAAGTGCCACGTATCTGCCCAAAAGCAGGGAAGTCAAGATGACTCCCATAACTTTAATGAAAAAATTCATTTTTATGTTACTTTTTTAAATTAAAAAATAGCTTCAATCTTTTGGAGGAAAAAGTGCAAGTAAAGGCAGCATAACAGATGGCACCTGTTAGATCAAGGGGAAATGCACATTCTGAAGGACAGTGAACTTAGATATAGGCACCATGAGAACTTAGATATCGTATTCCATGAGAACATCTCGTGGTGGCGGCCAGCAATGTGTATCTGCCAGTCTCTCCAGAAAATTCCCCAGGCACTTTCTCCCTCTGTGGACATGGACGTTACGAGCAGAAAAAGGCAGCATGGTGCTTTTTCTCAACCTACCTGCACAAACACTCTTCTTGGTGACATCTACCTGTGTGCAGAGGGAGGAGGTAAGGGAAAAAGGAGTCACAAATTCTGATTACAGTCCTTGATAAATTTGTTCACAGAAGTTGTTGCTGCTAGCAGGAGTGTCATTAGAACAATTCAAAAGCTCAAAGGCTCAACGTAAAATTAGTGGCCAGACTCTCCAGGCTTGTGGCCACATTTCTTAAGAGTGGAATTTTACTAGGATCTCTCTTGCTAATCAATATCTATCTCTGTGGGTAGTTATCTTCACTTCCATCATTGGTATTTGTTATTATGGTAACAGAAGGTGGTAAAAAAGTTCTTTTCGCATAGCTTAAAATTTCCCAAGTTTTTTTTTTTTTATTATGAATGTGCCTATATCAAACGTTGTACCTCTCAAAAATCTTCCACTTATCTCACTAATTTATTCTGGTTTTCTCAAAGGAGTCTTTGAAATGGCTCCAGTGAGTTTGAACACCAGAATTTTAATAGATGCTATGTTGGTTAATTGAACAAATGCATTAGTCAAGTTGTATTAAACTTCATGTCTGCAGAGCTGAATTCCAATAACAAACGTAGCTTTAGAAACATTAGCAAAAGCAAAATTGCATTAGGTATAATGTTCTTAACAGTGTATTATCAGATATATCCCTTCCCCCAAAAATATAAAGTATTAGCCAGATAAAAGCCTAAAGAGCACTAGTTTGCTAGATACCATAAAAACTAGAGAATATGCTTGCTATGAAAACAGTTATTTTCATAGGCTACAAGTAAAAAGAAATTTTAGGTCTTTTGCAGTTCACATATGTCAGCAAGATATTAGTAATATTTATTTCTAGGTTTATACCAAAGCAAGGACAATTTAGATTTTTTTCTACAAGAATGGCAGCACTTTAAGCATTAGGTTTGTTTTCAGAAGAATTTGTGGACAACTGTTTTTTTTTTAATCAGAGCCTAGAATTGTGTCCCTCAAGTGTGTTTAGGTTTAGGAGGATGAGATTATAACATGTTAGTAAATTTTATATGCATTGTCATATGTGCACAGAACACTGTATGGCACAGTGAGAAACCACAACAAATAAATAAATTCTGTTGAGAAGTTTGAACTTTATATATGTTTTCAGCATGCTGCAACTTGAAAACAATATCCCCAAGTGAACTGATTTTCTGTGTACATGTACAGGTTTTCTTAAACTAGACCTTGCATCTAGATATGGACTGAATGTTTAAACTTTTTCATTTTAGCTATGCTAACTATGAAAATAATTAACATATTCTTGTTTCCCACCATGCCTGATATTTCCCTGGTAAAAACATGCAGCAGTTAGTTACCTTTGTCTAAGGTCATCACAGTCCATATATGTAAAACTACTGCTTTCCTTTTCAATCTGAGGTCATGTACAGTAGCTCTGTGCTGTGCTGGGACACAGCTCCTCAGGGCAAACGTGCACATTCATTGCCAGTGACAAGATTCACAACATTCAAGTAAATACATAATGGGGGCCCCCTGACAGTAGAAAATTCTTCGGACCATGTCTGAAGTGAAAAGAAAATTAATGTAGTGGCTACAAAGAGAAAAAAAACAAACAAACAGAAACAAACCAACAAAAAACCCCAACACAACAAACTAGGACAGCTAAGACTTACCTTAAAATACCCTGAGCTGTCTGTCTATGGCATCCAAAGTTATTAATTTTTTCTTTCCCCCAGGATCTGAGGTTTCAATCTTTTGTGTATATGTACACATTGAAAAGAAAGATATTTCTTCAGAAATTGTACCAGAAAGAACAAAGACTGTTTATTCCCTCATATGGTTAAGCTGCCCTATTAATGTCAGTTTTTAATTTTATCCTTTGGATTTCTCATTAGCTTTACAACATGTCTAGATTATTTAATTATTATGTTTCAGCTCACAGATGACATAAGATTTAAGAGCTTTTGCTGGGCTCTAGCAAGTTGTTGCTACATTTTGCCTGAAGCTGCTTTTGTATAAAATAATCTTTCCATAGTTAACATTCAGGATACTCTGCAGAGCATCTTAAGAAGACTTAAATGCTAAATAACTGTCACATAGCAAGCCTTAGTATTATTGCACTAAATTACATTGCAAGCAGTGTGATAAACAACATCATAATACTTTGACACATTCATCATTAATTATAACTGAAATCTAATCTCAACTGGATTTTTTTCAGTAATTATAACCAGTAAAGCAAACATTAACATACACGGGGAAGGGAGGGTGAAGGAAAGAAGTCTTCTGAAGGCATAGCTGATATATCAAAATACTGAATGGGCTGACAGTCTTATTAGGTTTTTATATGGGGTTTTCTACATATATTAAGAGATTAAAAATCTGAAATACATTTGGAATTCATTATGTAAATAATCATTTTGAAGGCAAAACTTTTCAGAGACCTACTGGTTGTGTGATTTTAAAGTGACATATGACATTCCAGATTTTTTCTGTCTTACACAGAAGACTAGTGTTTAACTAAATTTTAAATCAGGGATCCCTCTGACCACCAGACATACTGTCTGGGTGGTATTTCAGCCTTCATACTAATAAGTTTCATGTATTTCCCTAAAAATTGTATATTTTATTTTTGAATAGCAACTCTACCTATCTTTTCACTCTAAATTCACATTTATTTTCCACTCCAGAACTGTCTGCCTTTGGGGAGCTCCCATTCTGCTGGTGCAAACTCTTTTCCTTTGTGCTGGGCAATCTGGGAGTCTGGCAGCCAAGCTGAGGGCAGCAATGCTTTGTGCTGCTTCCCATTGTGCTCTGGTGCACTACCACAGCACCCTAATGGCCCAGTCAGAGCTCATGGCATCTCAAGAACAAATTTTTTACTCTCTTTGCTATCTTCTTAAGACTCTGTTTTAGCAAACTACTTTATTTCTTGTGTAGTACTAAGATACTTTCAAGTGTGATTATACTTTCCTCTGTATATTATGAATTCCCTGCATAGAAAGCTACCTGCTTTCTACCATTTCCAGTGGTTAGCAAGTCTGAAGAGAAGATATGTACATTTTGTCAACTGTACATACTCTATTTGTCGCAGTCACCTGGTTCTCCTACTGGATATTTCTACTCACACCAAATATCTTCACTGCCTATTATTTTACAAGCATCAGTTATTTGGCTGCATGTACCTGAACTATCTATATGCTCTATCTGAAAAATCAAACTAGTGGAAGAGGAAGTAGGTTCATTTCAGCCCTGCTTAGTCTTTGGTTGTAAATGAACTATGAGAAGGTTTTTTTACAGAAAGCATACCTATTTTTCTCTGGTGGTGGCTGCAATTTGGTGAAACTTGCGTGCAAATATTTTCTCTTACACTTACTGCAACACTGCCTATAGCATTTACAAAAACTCAATATATTTTTGTCCAGGAGAATTATAGACTCATTGAGAGCTGAATTTTAAAAGTGCTTCTATTCATAAGAAGAAATCTATGACTTGCTGTGTTGGTGCATGCTGGGTTTTTGAAATGAGTGTTTTACATTACAATGTCACTTCACGATTTTTCTTTCTTCATGAGTCTTTTGTGTCTGGTATGATTGAAGCAGAGATATTTCCTGTACTCTTAAGTGAAAAAAAACATGAATGCAGGTGGGTATTTCCATGTTTACTGTGCTATCATCTTATAAAATCATACAGCTGTCAAGATCACCTTTTACTTTGGTGATGATCAATGTAAATAAAATTATCTATTTATTCCTCAGCACCATCAGCAGAGACCCTCCTTATGGAAGCATAGGGAACTAGTCAATACACCATACTCTCAGGCTGGTAGAATCTGCACACAAATTTATAAGAAAGGAAACCCTGTCAGTACGTGCATTTCTTTTGCTCTTGTCTCAGTAGTCTCTTACACAGCTGATGTTGAGCAAGATGGTGTCACCCTAATTGCATGTCAAATGGAACTGACTTGGTCATCGGAAAATCATCAAGAGGAATGACTCCAGGGTTTTCAGGGGTTCCCACAGTAACAAACTTGTACGGTTGTTATTTTCATATGAAGTTTCAGAAAGTAAAAGGAGTCGCTATTTTGGCATTTTCTTTTTTTGGATTCTTGGAGGGGGGCAAAAGCTTTATGGGTCATGTAATCAACCTATTCGTGGGAACATACACGCACACTATATAATCCCCTCTTTATACTGAGCTTGTGTGCAGAATGAGGGGGATACCTTTGGAACAGGGGAAGGAGGATATGTTGGTTTTGGTTTGGTCCTGCTTCTTATCTTGGGAAATGATTCTATGATCTCATGTCTTGGATGTTTACAAACTTTCAATTTGCAGTCTATACTACCTTGTGGTCAGTTTGGTCATTTAACTACATTTTGTAGCTGTTTTTCCTTCCTGGTTGTTACCCACCTTTTCCATCTTTAGATCTACCAAGCAATTCTACTTAGATTTGAATTTCCATACTAAATGAACCAAACACTTCTCTAAGATGTGCTTTCCTTTTCTCTGTTCATCTTATACAGCCTGTCACAGAAAATCTTATCAAACCTTTATTAATGGTGTTCTTATTTTCTATCCATAAGTCCTAGCATGTTTTCCTGTTTGTCATCCTGATGGCTGATAGCTGATCTGATAGACTGACAAATCTAATATTTTGGATGACAGTCCTCCAGTTCATGGCAGAAGTTAATGTCAGTAATCCCTAAGTGCATAATAGGGCTTATGCATGATGCTGTACTTATCATACATTATAGCATATTATACATTTAATCTCATTTCTGTTTTTAGGGTTTTCAACATTATCTGTTTCCTACTGCACACATTATACAGCCCCATCACCAGCACTGACAGCCTCCAGATTTCACGGCAGCAGCCCAATTTATTTTCACATTCCTACCTTATGTGCCAGGATCATGACTGAGACTACTAAAAGAGATACTTGTCCCAAAGCCAGTGCTCAAGGAATTAAATGGGAAACCTTTTCCAAGCATAACAGTAGCCCTTTCAGCACAATTTCTTGGCCTACTGTTACACTCTTCTAATATTTTTTGTTCTATAATAGTTCATCATGTGACACTAGAGATAATGTTTTACTGAAATCCAGATAAATTCGTTCTGCATTTTACCTAAAAAAATCTTTACCTAGAAAAATAATGTGCTTTTAAAATGGCAGCTTCTCTGGAATTGATTTTCCATTGGCACAATCCATGATACATTTGAACGTGCTTTTATTTACTCATTTAATTGTGCTTTCATTCAGGACTTGTTTTCAGAAAGTACATAACACTGAGTTCAAGCTAACAGATATGTTGTTCCCCAGATAACTCTGCTTCCCTTTCTTCAGTAGAAATACTGTGTTTTCTGGTTTCCATTCTTGGTCTGAAAAATTTGCTTACTGGCCTGTGTTATTTGTCATAGGGAGTTTTGCATGCCAATTTCTTACAATTCTAGGACGTAGTTCATCTGTCTGCCTGTGTTCAACAACATTAAACCCTTTGAAATGAGTTCCCACACCAGTTGCAATAACTTCAGTTTTGATACTTTCCACGCACTTTCAGCCATGAGTCACCCTCTCCTGACCTGCTTTTCATCAGTCCCTCTTAAAATCTGAGTCCAAGTACTCAGGTACTTTTCAGACTTTTCTACCAGTTCTTTGCTTCTTGAATAACAATCATAATCCTTTTCTTTTTCTTTTTATTTATATTCCCTTTTTTGATGTAAAGAATAGTTCACTGTACAGTTAGATTTGCTTTTGCTGGGAATTCTCACTTTATCCCTGTTCTTTCTGTCTTTGCAACAGTAGCTTCCTTCCCTGAGCAGTACTTCTTCTGATTGCATGTCATCATTAATAAGAAATACTTACATTTCTCATAAGAGGGGGTTTTTTAGTGCAGGTTATTACTGGAGGCTTTCCCTAAAAGTTCATTTTCCTTATTTCTTTCAGACTTTTGGGATGCAAATTCCATCTCTTTTTTAACCTCAACTTCAAGTAACTTTAAGTCTCCTCTTTATCTAAGTATTTGATAATTTCAGTTTTCCTGGCCAAGTAGCTTCATTAAGGTCTCATTTTGCCTCAGTTACATTCAAAATCTCATTTGAGGTTGTTTATCCATTTGTAACATGTAAACTTGTAATTCCTCTGGCCAGGGCTTCAATCAGTCAAAGTCTCCTATTGTGTATTGTATAACTGTTTGTAAAAGCCATTTTTCAGGTAATTATTTTATTTGTAGAAGGTTTTGTTTGGGTTTGGTTCTGATATTAAGCAATAATTGAACCCAACCATTTCTGTTATCTTGGTTTCACTTGAAGAAAAATTATTTTATTTCTGTGAGAGTGATAGAAAAGTATCTGTTGGACCTAAAACCTTTTTTTTCCTACATAGCTACATAGCCTATAGCAGAATCTTAGCAACTAGCCCTTCTTGTTTTGAACATCTCACCAAAGGCATTTCAATTCAAAACATTTCAGTTTTCTTCATTGCTGTCTCTCCTATATTTATCTGTGTTTTCTTTAGCATGAATTCTGTTTGTGATTGTTTTCTACCCCATGCTAATAAGGTTGTGTCCTAGAGTGGCTCTAATCCCTCCATTTTGTAGCCCATGTACTTTGTCTTAGCATATAAACATCTCTGCCTTTTTTACTCACTCATTATCCTGTTTTCTATTTGGGTGATAGCTGGGGATGATATTGCTTGCATAACAAATGCTTCTATGAATATTAAGGTTTTTATTTCGCTATTGATGCACACACTCCTAACCCTCTGCTGTTCCTTTACCCTGTTGTTTCCTCCTCTGCATGACTCATGCCCTTTTCTATCAAAGTCAGGGACAGGATTCATCTCCCTGGGCTCCCTTCTTCAAGCATCAGCAATGCCTGGTAACATGCCAGAATTTTCCTGACTTCTTGAAGGAATTGTTAGTTCAGATGATCCTTTCTTCTAGATTGGGATGACTGGAGGATTTCCAGAACTTCCTCCAGTTACTGACCTTATCAATGCAGGTTCAGGAGAACTTTGATTACACGAGGACATGAAATTCCTGGGGTCTCCATCACTGTGCTCCTGTTGGAGGAGGGGCAGTTGCATGGAAAGAGTTCTTGGCTTTCTGCAGTATAAGCTACAAACAGCTTAAAACAGTGAGAAATTAGGAGTACTTGTAATTCAGTATCACTGCTGTGAATTCAGTTTTCTGGAAATTTGTACCTCCCAATACCCAGTCCATGCTTGGAAAATCAGTTAGAGTTGGTCCTTGGAAAGAAAAGCTGCTTACTTCAACTTCCCAGTCTTCATCATCGAGGTACTACCTGTTGACCTCACAAGGTAGCATGAAGTATTAGCAGGCCTCACAGCAATGCTGAAAAATAAAAAAAAAATTGGAAGAAATCTGTATATTATAGTCCCAAAGTGGAAAAATAGGTTGCAGTAAACCAGGTAGTTACCAGGATGCGCCTGATTTGGTGTAGCAGACCTTACTGTACAATTCTTTAATTTTTTTTCAAGCATGAAAGAGGTGCAGAAGCAGTAAGGGTATTTCCTTGTGAAAGTCTTAGTTGATTGTATCCCCTAGGCATAATAAGGCTACTCATATACCTTAGAATGTTTTATTAGCTAAAGTCTTCCTTGTATCTTTCTTGTCCTATTCTTCTTTGATAATTTCACTGTTACCACAAAGGTCTCAAAATGCAAACTAGCTAATAAGGCCTTATTCTGAACCTAAGCTGTTTCATAGCAGTAATTTAGTAATGCCAGTTCTGTCAAGCTGCCAGCCTTTCTGGATACACTGTGTTGTTTCTACACTTATCACACATTAAACTGAATTTAGCTGCTTAGTGCTCACTTGTTAGTACTTGTAGTTGCTGTATGCCACCAACTACAATAATTTCACATACCTGCATGTTCACATCAGAAGTAAAAGACGAAAACACCGATAACATTATATTCTTGCTGACACCTATGAAATATTCAGCACATTCATGAAAGCTTCTGAAATCCACTTAACTCATTCCATTTTACAAAAACAAAAATTATTTCCTCCTTGTACTTTATCTGAGTTAGTCCAGCACCTCCAAGTCCACCACTGAACCATGTCACTCTGTGCCACATCTAGACAGCTTTTAAATACCAGGGATGGTGACTCCACCACTTCCCTGAGCAGCCTGTGCCAAAGCTTGACAGCCCGTTCCGTGAAGAGATTTTTCCTAATATCCAATCAAAACCTCCCATTGTGCAACTTGAGGCTGTTTCCTCTCGTCCTATCATTTGGTACTTGGGAGAGGAGACTGACCCCCACCCGGCCACAACCTCCTTTCAGATAAGCTGCAAAGAGCAGTAGGGTTACCCCAAAACCTCCTTTTCTCCAGGCTAAACAATCCCTGATCCCTTCCTTTTCCACTGGGCAGCTTTCCAGCCACTCTGCCCCCAGCCTGTAGCACTGCCTGGGTTTGTTGTGACCCAAGCACAGGGCTCAGTGCTTCACCCTGTTAAATCTTGTACAATTGGCCTGTCCAGATCCCTCACATTCCTGAGTACACATTGGGCCTCTGTCTTACGGACAGTAACAACATCTGAAGTTCTTTAAGTTAGTTTTTGGGTTGCCACAAAAGACGAGCACATCTTTCCCAAATGTGCTCAACACAGAGTGATTTAAATTGATGGTCCTAATTCACAGCTCCCAATGCATTCTGCTAATCTTGGGCATACAGTGCCTGTGGAAATTACCTCTGGAAATTTTTTTTTTACTAGAGAAAGAAGTGGATGACATCAGAGAAGTCTTTTCACACACAGATCCACCCATACATGTTACCAATAAGTAAGGCTTTATAAAGCTTTATTTATCAGTAACACACTCCCCAACTGAGTAAATAAAATGCCCAGAAGTCTTGCTGAATTCACTTTTATCTGAAGCAGAAATAAAGTTCATGCATTGCAGCAACCTCTTCTTTGAGGCACAGACCTTTGTACAGAATGGAGACTACCCATTGGAAAGCACTCATAGGGATTTTTCTCCATTATCTGAGGATAAGTTACTGCTAACCTTATCCAAGGTCACTGCTCTGGGCCTGCCTCACTGGCACTCACCATTACACAGTCGTATTTTTAGGTGTAGGTTTTTAAGACTGAATTCATGTTCAAGTGGATCCCTTTTTGTCTGCCAATATTTAAACTGATACTTCAATTTAAATCTTTAGCAGTTAATTACAAAGTTATTCTTTATCCCAAATGTACCTGTTTAAGGATGAAAGATTACATCTCAATCTTCATGAGGAAATAAACAAATCTGTTTATACTGAACATAGAAAAATTGTTACAGCTGGTCAGATTCTTGCCTATGAAAAATTTACTTCCAGAATGTCTTTCATCCTTTCCTACCTCCTAAGGAGAAAATCAAAGAAGGGGCTTTGAATTTTTATTAATGATTCATTACTCATAGATGATCAGTGAACAGTTTATGCAAATACACTTTGCAAATTGCTCACTTTAACTATTACTTCGGGTTATATGTGGATAATACTTTCCCATGGGAAGCAGAGGTGTGAACATTTGGATTATTGATATATAATCATGGGAGTATAATGCATATCAAATGTTAAATACTCAGACAGATACAGAAATCATTTGTAATACGCCTGCTCACACTGAATTGCACCTTAATGGGGTTCATGTTGACATTAATAAGTTACAAGTCAAGATGAATGAGTATAAATTGCTAGCTAACAAGCTGATAGTTGAACATATTATTCTTTGAGCGTAGTTAACCAAAAGGCCTCATGTTCCTAAAGACTTAAATTTAATATACCTCAAGGAAATATCCCTTTGTATAATGGAGTTTAAAAGTGAAAAATTATTTTTGTTTCTCCCCATCTGCCACAGCAATGCAATGAAAATATATTGGCCCATTTTGTGAACTTGGAAGGGAACTTCTGGCCTGTGACATGCAGTGCATTGGTTGATTTGTGACCAATGACTTCTAGTAGGGAAAAAAGAAAGTAATTTTGTCATTATTTTACTTTGGAGGGTCCTTGTAGGGGTTGGCAGGGGGAGTATGTTATCCCTGAGATATAATTTATTCATTGTTTCAGAGCTCTGAGGAGCTCATAATCTACAAAATCACAGTGTATCGCTCAGACCAATTTGAGTAACAGGCTTAAGGATTGCTAATCTTTTCAGTGCAAATAAGGAAGATTTTTCTAGATATATATAGTGAGCAAAGTTACCGGCTAGGAGTTTATCAAATTGTACGTAAGGGAGAGATGCACAGAGACATGTGAAAAATAAAAATGGATTGATTTATTAATTCAATTTTCTCCTCCACAAGTGGCTGGTTTTAGGGCACTGGATCTCCTTTCATTGAATGAGAAAAAATCACTGCTCATGATTGTGTAATGTGCCACTTACAGAGGTAAAAAAGGGATTGCTGAAGTGGTGAGATAGGTGTATTATTCAGAGGTCTAACATTTATTACTGCCCTCCTACCATTTAAATTCTTGGCTTTCTATAGTACGCTCCAGTGCAGGCAATTAAACAAATGTTAGATAATTACGAAGGAATGGTTTAATGGTAGCATATGTGTCTGTAACAACAGGCTACCTCCTAATTTTATTTACTTGCTTCAGTGGCATTCACTGTGTGAAACAAAGTGAATGCCATTGAAGCAACAAGTATTTAGTCAAAATTGAGTGTGTACCTGAGGTTAGTCATCTGTTGGTCATATCATGTTCCAAAGATTTTACTAGTAGAGGATCAAAAAGCCCACAAATACTTGGTCTTGGGAGATGCTTGCCTTAAAAGTTCAGCTCTTAGAGTTAATGTGACCAGGATTTCCCCCCGTTAAGAAAGCGACTAATACAGTCAATTAGCAAATTGCTAAAAATGAAGAGTATCACCTGTGGGAGACAAAGCCAGGCAAAGGGAATCCTGTCCTCTGGAGATGCACAAATACCCTGGAAAAGTACCTGAGAACTTTGTCTCGGGATGAGTTGATAAAAGTTCTAGAGAGCAGAGCAGGGCCCTAAAGGTTTTGTAGCCTAGTAATGATATATTTTGTATTAAAGAAAAGCAAAACAAATATCGGTCCTTCTGCAAATGTTGGGTTTTGATGTTGGAAAGCAGTGAGACCAATTAAAATCTATTCCCCTTCTAATATCAGAGATGGCAATTACTAACCTAAGAACATGAATATGGCTGAAAACAGTCTGTTCCTACAGCCATGAGCTTCATACTGTATACCCTTGGTGCTGTTGTAATTCCAGAAAATGTCACTTTATAATAAACATGAAAAAATATAAAACATAAAAATTGAATTTGCTGGGACAGATGTTTTGTGTGGTGGTGATATGGAGTATCTGTTACAGCCAAAAAGTAGCATCTGAATGAACTACTTTTAAATGCATACCAAGAACCTCTCTGCATTGTTGTATTTTTTAATTAGATGAAAATAAATGAATTGAAAAGATGAAAAGAACTCATGTAACATCTCACTTCAAAGGGCAGCTCCACTCTTGAGGAGTGTTAAGAAAAAAAAAAGAAAGAATAGCAGCTTACTCAAGAAATATGCATTCTCTGTGGATTTGGTTTCTCTTTTACCTGCTTTAGAAACTTGGGAATGACTTCTGTTCATTTGACCTGAATGGAGTCATTACCCCGGTGTAAGGGAGAGTGGCAGCTGGCTGACAGTGATGTTCCCCCTGTGCTCCTTCGTTGCACTTTGTGTTGACTCAGCAATGCTCTCAAATGAGCAGGATTATTTTTGACCTTGTGATGGGATTTTTATCAAAGTTTCAGTGCTCTGGCCTGTGTTCTGGATAGGAACTGCACATATGGAAATGTTCCTTAGCTGCCTCCCAAGGTGAGAACTAGAACACCACCTACCAAGTGGATATATATCAGCCTGGGAAACAGACAGGAGGAACTGGAGCTACATGCCCAGTCAGAAAGTTATGATATCGTAGGAATAACTTAAACATGATGGGACAATTGGCATGAGCAGAGGATTGTAATAGATAGTTAAAGGTTCTTTTGTAAAGAGAGGCAGGGAGGAAGAGGAGGAGGAGTCACACTCTAAGAGAGCCTTGAATGAACAGAAGTCAAATACAGTGACTATGGAAGCCTTATCTAATGCCTCTGGTTCAAGATCACAGGGGCATCTTCAAGGCAGTAGGGCCAACAAAGCAATATTTGAGTTGCCTAAACAAGGTTCAAATCACCGAGAATCCTGTTTTTATGGGTGACTTCAACACCCTAAACTTTTATTGGAAGAACAATCAATAGCTAACATATAATTTGTCAAATTTTGGAAATGTTGGAGAAAAACTTCCTTATACATATATTAGCTGTACCTGCTGGGAAAGACATTTTTGCTGGACACAAACCAAGAAAACCTGCTTTCATTTATATCTCAGTTAGCAGTGGTTTTGTGATCACAATATTCGGAAGTTTGGGATCTTGCTGAGCCTGAAGGTGACTAGTAAGACAAACGGTTTAGATTTTAGAAGGGAAACGTTATCACCATATATCAGTATTTAAAGAGTGGCTACAAAGAAAATGGAAACTCCCTTTTATTCAAGGAATTACATGGGAAATATGGGGCATAATGAGTACAAGTTACTCCTGTGGAGGTTCTGACTGGACATTCCCAATGAAAACAATCAGCCATTGGGATAATCTCCTCAGGGAAGTGGTGGATTCCCCAACATTGTGCAGTTTTTAGATTTAGTGCACAAAATGTGCCATCTTGTCTAGACCATGCTTTTGCAAAGAAAGGTTGGACCAGATGATTCTTGAGGTTCCCTCTAACATGGTATTCTATGAATCTATGATTCTATGCATGGATAGATTGTCTCTGCATCTGAATTTATTTAATCTGCACAAATGAATTGAAAAAAGCCCAAAACCAAAAAAAAAAAAAACTCTTAAACAACTCAGTCACTCAAGTCAGCATTCCCAATCCAGAAGCAGATGCTTCCAACCAAAACACCTAAAAGCCAGCCCTTGTATACTTTTTATATGCAGAATATCTTGTATTATGAAAGCTATTTCACCACCTCAGCATTGGTTGATTGGTCTTGAGGGAATTTCTGAAGTCTTAACTCAGTGCTGTCCAACTCCAAGGTAATATTTTTGCCTTCCAACAAATTTCCTCTAAGTCCTATTTTTAAACATGAAGGGGTTTTTTAAGCCCTTCAGCACTTTATTTCCAATCACATCTGTCCAGGCCAGAATTCTTGTCATCATATTTCTGTGTAAAGGTGCTCTGGCTAAGGGCAGGATGAATTGAAACTGCCCAAAATGTCACAGTTTCCTTCTGTGTTTCAGTTGCCCTGAAGTGTGGGATGGTGACATTAGAAAGTAGCATTTATATGCAGAAGTGTAACAGAGAAGTGTCATAACAACCAGTTGAATAAAGATTCAAAGAAAGACTAGCCCATCTTCATCCCTAGGAAGATCCTAAAGGTAGGACTGCTCTCTGTAAAGCAATACTTATCTCTTGTGACTCAAAAAATTTTTTCTTCCAAAAGCAAAGTTTTTGTGTGACTTGGAAAGGAAGAGCAGCTCATCAGCTTCATAACTCCTGGACAGATGTTAGGCACACTACTCTGTTCTTTGTAATGCCACGAGTTGCTTAGTCAGTTTGTCAGATAGCAATTGGATGTGAAATGCTATTAGTGCTTCACAAACACAATCAGCTAAGCAACTGAGCTCATCCCAGGCGTGATTAAGTAAGATCAATTATAATAAGAACTAGATAAGAGAGGTAAGCTTCTTGTTCCTTGGGTTGGTATTCCACAGTATTAGCCTTTGTAAGTATCCTTTATACATCATCAGCTGCAAAATCTTGATTACTACAGGAAGTGGCTTCCAGACGAGCATTCAAATGAAATTCATCCTGAACTGATTATTCTAACACTCCAACTGCCACTGAGTGGGGAAACAGTTTATTTGAAGCATCAATTGCACCAAACAGAAGAATAGCCACTGAAGCCAGTGTTTTGCAATTCAAGGAGCATGTTTCCTCTCAATCTTAAATATGGTTAAATATTCTGAGGGAGAGCTCTTTGTGTCCCAAGAAGGGAGCAGCTGCCCTTCATAGCATCATGTTGTGCCATGGCACTACTGCTATAGCACTTAAGGCTTAATGTGTTAAATATCAGAATTTATACATTTTTCCTGAAAATTTTGACATGAAGCTGAACACCATGTATTCACTAAATCTGAAGGATATATGAGAGTCAAGTGCACTGGAAGTAGGGTAGATATACATATTATAGGAATAACAACATATTCTTGCTTTGTTAATCAGAGCAGGGAAGCTGGTAAGTAGGAACAGAGGGGGCCCTATGAACAAACAAAATAGAAGAGAGGAATGTTGCAAAATAGTCCATGTCGAAATTGTAGAAAGAGAGACTTGCCCATATCTTTGAGCAGATATGTTTAGCATTATTTTCATTTCTTTTGTGGCTTCTGGTTCTTGCCATGGAGCTCCCAGGAGATAATTTTTTTTGTGATACAGAAAGACTAAATGCAGGATGTATATCATGCCACAACAATTGGTCTGTTCTGGAGCATAAGGTTTGACAAAAAGTCCACAGCTCTGTTTACTTTCTCTTTTTTTTTCTTTCTTTCTTTTTTTTTTAATTTGAGAGAAGACGCCTAAGCTCTGAATTATTTTCATAAAAAATATGTAAGATCATAGAAGAGTGGAGTGACATGGTCCATGCATATCTCCTATTGTGTAGCATTGGATGTACTGCTTAGTTAATGATCTGATAAACAGAAATACAATTATTGCCTCCCCTTTTGCTATGGGTAGGATTCAGGTGTCTTTACCTATCTAGGTTGGCACCTTTGTTGCCCTTTCAAGTGCAGTCTCCTTGATGGGCTCAGTGGCAGTGTCTCTGCTCTGGTCCAGTTGCCAGAGTTTTGTTTGCTTTGCTGGCCACTGTGAGTAACTGAGCACAGCAGGTCAGTTCCTACTCACGGATCCTCTCTGTAATCTCTCCTTGGCAGACCTGTGGGACTGCTGTGACCTTTTCTGCAACCAGAGCAAAAGGTTTCTGTACTCGGCTCCAAAACAACTGTTAGCCTCTGCCTTATCTTTTCTTCCTCATCCTCCCACATTTTTAATGCCTTTTTTGGCAGAGTAATGCTTCCCTCAGATGCTGGTCCACAGGTCTCTGTGATAATATTCCTGGTGTTAGGTATCTTTCAAATCACAAATGGCCATTTTACATTTCATCACTGACAACTAGCAAGATTTCTTCTCTAAAGTTCAAGATCAATTATTAATAATTAGTAGGGAAGATTTAGACAATTCTAGGATGGATTCTTTGGCCTATGCTATATTAAAATAAGTGAACATAAGTGCTCTCTTTTGGACCATTCATCCTTGTAGCAGTGTACCACTTTTCCCTTATCACATGGTTTATAATTATTTGCTGCCTCTATCTTCTTTTGTTGCAGCTGAACATATTATATGTGTATATATATATAATATAGCATATTATATGTGTATATATAGATATATATAAATATATATATATACAGTACTCTTGCATTTCTTTTGTGTGGCCCTTTACCAAAGATTTTTGGAAGGTTAATATGTTCTTTATCTGCTGATGTCACTTGCAGTGTTAAAAATATTTGATAACTATAGAAAAATAAAATAGGAAGTAAGAAAAGTTATGATAGAAGTGAGAGCTATTATGCTATTCTATTGATGTTTATTTTATTAAAGAAAAAGCATTTGATATATGACATTTTTAAACTTTGAGCCTTTTCACAAGACATACTTAATTGTGGCACCAAAAGCTTTTAACATGCATTATGAAAAACTATGAATCCAGGGAAAAAAAATGTAATCCCCTATTTTCTGGTCTAAAACATGTATTTAAAGTATTTTTGCCCAAGAGTGTGTGTTTTATGTTCCACCTTGTCCATTAATTCTTCAGTGTAGATGTCATCTGATCTTTCCAAGAAAGATCCAAGGAACATCAGGTCCCTCTGGAGGTCTCATCCTCATGGTTGGAGTTTAATTTTAAACTAGAACCATGAGATTTGGGGTGGGTTCTTCTTCAGCATTAACCATGACAGTTTTGGGCATAGCTCCTTCCTGAGAGACTTGCTATGACCCCAGATTCAGCCTTGCAAAGTATTGAGTTCTGTACAGTTCTGACTTCTTCAGTTACATTATCCTGCATTCTTCTTTGTGGTGAAGCAAAATGAATGATTTCTCCTTAAAACTTCTTGTGGACTGTGGTGCCCACAAACCCTAAATGAAACAATTTGATGCTTCCCTGGTGTCCCTTCTGGTCCCTTGAATACTTTTGTGCATCAATTCTTGAGTACATTCTCACCTTGGAGCTTCACTTTCTCCTCTTGGACTGTGGGAATGGCTGCAGTAGTTCATAAAATCCAGTGGTTTTGCTATTTGGTGTTTCCTTTAAAAGATGATGGTAGGGGATGCACCCCTCCCCCCCATCCTTGTATAATGCTCTTGTTGCAGGTCAGTTAAAATTTAATTTCCAGGAGAAGCACACGGGGAGATTTGTTAGTGATCTCTTTGTCTGATTCCTCTTTGCACCAGATTCCTGGAGCCTTCTAACTCAGCTGTGTATTACATTGGGGGGTGGGGGGATGGACACAAGTCTCCACCTGTCTTCTCACCTATTCCCTAAATTCTCAGAAGGTAAATTAGGGTTGTGACATTAGCTCATGACATATAACTGTTAACCATTACTTTAATGTAGGTTAGTACATAGTTACTCTATGTAGGAGAAAATTATATATTTTTATGTGCAAGCAACTGTTTATGTGAACCCCTATTGCTTTGAAGAAAATATTTTTCTGCTACAAGACTGGCAGATGAATCCGTAAGGGAAGAGTTCCCACTCTGCAAGTTAGAATCACTGAATATAAAAATAGTAACTCTTAAAATAGATTTAAAATCGATACTATAGCTGCATGTTGTATTTACTGTGCTCATTTATTCCATTCTTTAGGTTTGAAGATGGTACAGTCTCTTTTCTTGATATCATTGCTCTGAAGCATGGATTTGATGTTCTGGAAAAACTCACAGGTCAGTTAATATAACTCTAATACTGAAGACTGCAGTTCCGGAGTTATGCTCAGGGCACAGGTCTGATCATATTTCTTATGGCTCTAGCTTAATTTTCCTTTCTAGTTTTACTATCTGTGTTCATCATTGTGAAGATGAGACTTCAATGTAACTGGCTTATTCACATGCTCCCTGTTGGATTATTCTGGCCTGGTTTAAAAGAAAAACAAAGGGTCCAGACTGTTCTGGATATGCAAGATTTGAGTACATCTCGTCTGCCTCACAATGACAAAGATGCAATAGGAAAGTAACACTAGAAAGTAGCTGAGTGACTCACGCTGGTTGAGTCAACCTTTGAAGCCCCTGGAGCTAATGCTGAAGTCCCAAATAAAACTTCAAGCCAGAACCTGCATGTGAAGGGTGATACTCATGTGCTGTGAGAAGGCACATTCCCTCCGGGACAGACTGCTGCTTGTCTGGCTCAGCACCCCAAAAGCAAAATCTCTCTGGTTTTATTGCCATGGGTCAGGGACTCTCCTGAACAGGCCAGGGAAGCTTGCACTATGGTACGTGTAGGTGTACCATGGCATGTTTCCACATGTAGAATATGCCAGGTTAACAAAGGATGTTCCTGAAATAGGTTTCTTGATCAGGTATGTGTATTACTTAATGTGTAATGTCTGAACCTTCCTTCTCCAGTGCACTCTTCGATTTCCTATTTAAAGCCATAAAGTGTATAATGATGTAAAAGATGCCTGAGTCCAGAGAGACATTGGCTAGGTACTTTTCAGGTTAGTGTAATTTCAGCTAGTGTCTGTGGAGGTTTATTGTCGTGATTTATCTGAAGGATTCTGGTTTCTTCTTCCTCCCAGTGCAAGGCTTCTGTGAGGAGTATTCTGTTAGAAGTTTCAGGTCTAGTTCATGTGGAAATCAATAGCAGTTTTCATCCACATCAATAGTCTGACTAAACCCAACAAGTAAGAATGTTTTATTTTATGTTGCTCAACATGGAGACCAGGGATCAGTAACCAGCCTTTAGTATATGTTTTTGTAGTACAGAATGCTTCTCAAAAATGTGCAATCTTAAAAAAACACGTTCGCTTGTAAAGACAGCTTTGGTTTAATGTGTAGGAGCATTGCCTGCCATGAGTGTGAGATTTTATGATAGCACCTCCTCTGTTGCATTTCTCATCCATCTTAACCTGTTATTGGTGCCTATTTTAGCTAAACAATTGAAAAATCTCTTAATACTAGACTGAGAGGAAACACTCAGCCCTGAATCTGAATAAAGTGGGTATCAGTGGATGACACGATAGAAGAGAGGCATAAAAAATAGTGTTGAGATCTTTCAGTTGTCAAAAATATGAACTGGCTCAAATTTTCATACTTAAAATTCTTTCATAAAGAATGAAAATCAAAAATTTAGGAATATTTATATTTTAAAAAATTAAAAACATTTTTTCCAACAGTGCTAAAATGTAGAAAGATAGGAAAACATCAACTGAAAGAGCAAACAAGAAGAAACCTATACTGGAGAGGAGAAAATTGAAAAATTAAATAAAAAATGGTCTTGACAAATACTGTAATTTTAAAATTTCAGCACTGCTTGTATGGTCCAGGTACTTCAGTAGTCTCTAGTCAAATTCTGGAGCGCCACATTGAAAAGCAGAAGTGCCAGCACTACTGGCAAATATATAAGAGATATAAGAGATGATATAAGAGATATAAGAGATTGGAGAAATCCATAGTGGAAGAAAAAATGGAATTCTGTAAAGGATTTTAATCACCACATGATCCAAGAATTTTCTGCAAAGTTGGGCTGGCCCTCAACCATTACCATGACCAAAGATGAATTGAGCTTTTGTTCCAGATAAGTAGGAACTTGCAACATGTTCATGTTAAAACCTTTGTGATTATGCTTACATGTATGTGCATGTAAGCATAATCACAGAAATTTCCATGTGATGTGTCTTTGTTAATTAGAATTTAATCATACAGAAGGGAAATGAAACAAGCCACTCAAAGGCAATAGTAGAACGTAGCCCAGCTATGGTCATGTTTGGACTTTTTCCATCATAAAATGCTTTTTTATGTGTCAACTTTTCAAAGCTGATGTGTGAAGGGTGGCTCAGCCACATCAGGTCTCTTGGCTCTTCTGTGCTAGCTGTGAGACAACAGTTTTGGAGGCCCTGCTCTTCAATTTGTGTAGGCATTGAATGTTCCTGGCACAACTGATGCAACAAGAGATTCAGGGATTTGCATTGCCATTTCCTCTCACCATCCTTTTCTCCCCTGAATATCGTTGACAACATGGAGTTTTACAGATGATTTAATTTCTGTCAAAGGCACAGTATTCCTTTTGAACAGAGATTATTAGCACTTGGGTGTATACAACAAAGCTGTTGCATGCTGTAGAAGCACTTTATAATCCAGAAAGACTGCTGATTTGTTTTAAGCATAAAGAAGCTTTATGCATATTTCTTCCACCTCAACTGTCAGAGTTTTCAGTGGCAAAATGCACTGTCAGATGTGAATCACTTTTGAATCTCACTTTGCTGTAGCTACTGGAGCACTTGCTTTGCACTCCCCAAACACAAACAATGATTCTCATTCTGGATTGGAAACAGCCTAGAGTAGAAGCAAGCAAAATAAACAGTGTTGATGTTATTAATCACATCCTAATGTGTAATAAAAGCACTGCTGAAGTTCTTTGGGGATGTGCTCTAGCTGGATTATTCTGGTGTAATTATTGAAGATAGGGAAGAAAATCACTAATGGAAAGTAACTCAGAGTTTTGGTGTTAGTCAGTATTGTGAAACATACAGATCAGTTTCTGACTCTGATATCATCTGAATACATCCTTGACCTGTCTCAACTTCCATTTAGAACAATTTCCTGCCAGAATTGCATAATGATGTGCATGTGTATTTAAACCATTCCCAGAGGTCTTATGTCCATATGATTTTTAAACTTATGGTTTATGGTATGTATTTTTATTAGTAAATTTTCATCTGCTTTAAAAATGAAACTAAGACACATCATTTGTGCTTTATTGTTATAAGATTTACTTTGATTATAATGTCTGTTCAGGAAACATTAATTCACTTCGGAAGAAAATATAATGTGTATGGGAAGAAATTTTAAAATGCAGTCTAAGTCTCCTAAAGATGATGAATTGAAAGTTGCTTCTAATTCAGCAGATGCTTGATTGGTTGTTACAGAGTAAAAGTTATTTTGGCTTTCATAAAGACAATTGTATCACAAAACAGCCAAAGCAAAATGTAGTGCAGGATGTTAAATGGTGATGGTAACTTAGTTTTTTAAGTTGGTCTTTGGAACTTCTGTTGTGTTTTGCTCTATTCCATCAAGGACTGGTTGCAGTCAGTGATGGGATGTTTGGCAGCCTGCATTTAATAGTACTGCACAGATTGTCAGGTGTGTTGTGTTTAAACACTTAAGGTTATATAAGTCATCCAGTTTAGGGGCCAGGAAAAAACAATGTTCTTCTAAATAAAATTGTCGGGGATTTCTGGGATTTCTTTTATGTAGCGTTTGTGGCTTCATCCTACTCTTGTCTGGTCACATCACCTGAACTTGGATCATGTTGCTTGTGTATTTTACTGCTTTCATCCTTAGTGCTGCTTTCATTCATAGTTTTAATGGATTTGGGGGTTCACTAATGTGAATACCAACTGTACAGTCTAAATATTTTGCAAGCGTGTGTATCTTTCTTTCTACATGTGGGATTATAATAAGAAAGGTGAGTTTCCTGCCTTACATCAGATGGTTGCTGTAAAACTAAGCCATGGCCTACTGATGAGTCAGAACCCCTACAGAGTAGTTACCTGCACTTGTTCCCTTCATGATTTGCAACATGAGATTGTGTTTCACTGTGAGGACTTTCACTTGTGTTTCATCTGTGTGGACACTGCTGAATGCTTCCATTGAGGTCAATGGGGCCATGAAAGTCTAATATGGGAGATAGGCGAAGAATTGAGTTCCTTTCCTTGGGCACAAAATTTACTTGACATTTATTAAATCACATAAATACTAATCTTAAGGGGAGCAGGGAATTCAGTAACCAAATATGTTTTCAGTTCTGCATTTAACCTCTGGATGACATTTACCTTATCTTGCTGTCAACAAATGATGTCTGAGCTACCATTTTGATTCCCACTGAAATCAATGGAAGACAGTGACTTCACCAGCCTGATCCCTCTAAATTCTTTGAAATTTAGAATGAGAGGAGTTAAAGCCAGCAATATCAGCTCTTTTCTTTGTCTATTAAAGGAGCTTAGATGATTATCTTAGTGTGGTGTAGGGCATTTCTTTAATTTTATATAACTTTTTCTGCTAATGATCCCTTTGGGACCAGAAAGCTGAACTACCAGATTAGTTAAGGTGGAAATAGTGTTTTGGGATTTTTTTGCGTCCCTTAGATCTGCAGCTTCTTTTGAGCAGGGCAGGTTCTACATTTCCTATGGCTGAAATAAACCAGTAAAGCATAACAGGAAATGTTCTGGAAGAACCCTGAGGGGAGGCTTTCTATTTGTAAAACCTTTATCTGTCCATTACTCTAGGAGTGATTTTTTATTTCCAACATATATTTCATGCTTCAAATCCAGGTTTATTCAGGTAGATGTTGCTTTCTCTGAGGGAGAAAGGCTCACAGTCTGACAGCAAACTATCCTGCAAAGGCAAAAAAAAATTCTGTCTCCAGGATGCAAATGTGTCTATTATGGTAAAAAAAAGATGTCTTATATGAAGAATGTGTGTGTACATCTGATTTCAGAAGTCTGTGGTGATTTTAATTTTCAAATGACTGGTTATAGCAGATTAGGAGGAAAGAAAGCTCAGTTGGTTCTTTTGCATCAAAAGATGCCATTGTTGAGACTGGGGTTAATTTATTAGGAGGAACAGGCTTAAGTGAGCACACATTTACTAATGGCTGTGGAAGAAATTAAAACAATTACAGAGGCAGTATTACAAAATGAGCAAGGAGGTGAGGCATCTTGTGCAACTGCCTGGAAGTACAGCCAAGCACATACAATGTGTTTGGAAGGCAAGTTTGGATTAATAGATGGGGGCTACTTTTTATAAATTAGATAGAAAATCTGTTCCCAGTTCTGCCTAAAGTAGCCTGGTGAAATCCATCACTTCCAGGAAATAAAGCAGGAGAAATTGCTGTACCCCCCATTGAGAGACAATAAGACTAAGTCTTCAATAAAAGCCACAGGAATATTAGCAGCAGTCAAGTGTAATGAAACAGATCTACTCATTGCAGTGCAATGATGCAGCATTGCCTACATATGGCCAAAGGATAGCTTGGATGAGAAGCACTTTCTGTCTGTAATAACTTTTTCCCAAGATCATTTTCTGTGTCAGATACAGTTAGGACCTGAAGGACTTGTCATTTCATTACAAAGTTGTCATTATCACTGCTAAGAGATAAAGTCCTATGAAACCATCTTTTTCAAAGGAGAACAGAAGTGGCAGCTTTTAGACTTGGGTGCAGATCTTCCAAAGACTTTTTGATGCCTCAAGTGATAGATTAGGTGAGGGACCTTGTTATTCTTAGAATACCCTTTTGAAATGGGGAAAAAAAAGTCTTGTTCAGCTGTATTCTTAAAACATGCATATGAAATATTCAAGAATTGTGTCAGTATAGTTCCAACTAAAACCTGGAAGGGAACGACAAATTAAATTACAAATAAATTAATTCCATTTAATTTTAAACAGGGTAATGTATTGCTAATTATTTTTTGCCACATCTTGATATACTAACAAGGAAATAAAATGTTACCTAGTGGGTGCTAATTTCCTTTACTGATAAGGTGAATGATTTCCTTACTAATATGCACCTCGAAAATGAACCTTGGCATGGTGGTGAAATAATTCAGTTTTATGAAAAATTAGAGCACATTGGGACTAGAGAAGGATCAGCGTTTTGGTGTTTGTGGAAATGGTCTGGCTGGTGTTAGTGGTGCTCAGTTCAGCCATCCCTCAGAGATCTCAGGGTCCCAATCTAGTGTGTGCTGGCTACCATGGCAAGGATACCTTATTTCATTTAGTACATTTTTAATTTCCCAGCTAACTGGATCCAGCTGTTTCAGCCCTTCATGCAACACAGAGATTTTATGCTAAATCCAAAGGGGATAAATTAAAGCGAAATGAAATTTGCATATCATGTAAAACTCCACTTGTTCAGCAGATCCAGATTATATGGTGCTAATCACAAACACTAGACAGAGCAAATCCTCTTGAAGTCACCCTGGGGTTAAGTCAAATGCTTTACACTCTTTGACACATACCCATGAAATATGTAATCAAGTCTGTTTGACGTCCTCTCCTAATTATGTGTGTGTATTTTAAGCAGATGCTTTTCCAGCTGATCTGTGCCTTTTGAGATCTTTTTTTTTTTCATTATTAATCGGAAAATCATGCTGTATGTTAGTGGCAAGTGCCAATTATGAGAAACTAATCTTAGTTTCTTTGCTTAGAAGCTCTGATTTTGCAAATAAGACCATTACCAAATAACATATAGATGTAAAGAAAATATGAGAACCTCTGAATGTTTTCCATCAGGGACATAACTATTCTACCATGCATTGCACTATTTCAGCCTAAAACTAACTTTTTTTCCATATAATGTTTTTTTAGTTTGAGGCAAAAATATTTAATAAAGGACTTCTCTGTTGGAAGTAGGAAGGACTGCTTGTTTTCACAAAAGTTAGGATTTAAATGATAAAAATATTTTTTCCAGAAGACTCTATACTCATGATTTCTGTCAAGAATGTTAATGTATAAGCTTAGCCTTTCTTAAGTCTCCTTACTCAGTGAGAGAATATCAGGAGACAAATTCAGTATTTAACTAAGTTGAGAGTCACTGAGTTTTAAGTAAATGCCATTTTTTTTGTGACTATGTAAAAGTAGTCTTCAGAAAGGACTAGTAACCTAGTTGGTCCTACCCTGCTCTTCAGCTGAAGTATACAAACTTCCACTTGCATTTCACTGGAGTTTCAAACTGAGTATTTCCCTTCAGTGTGTTTAGCAGAGACATCTACTGGCAAACAGTTAACTGGCATTCTCCTCCTCAGGTCCTACAATGCCATTTCTTACAACTCTGAAGGAGAGACTTGCTAATATGGAAATGACTACTTTGAAGCTTTTAGATGTGCTGCAGCATTAGATTTATTATTTGGGAAGAAACGTTAAGTAGTGTATCAACAGATACAAAATCAATAACAGCAAAATAAAATTTTCCAATTTTCTCACTAATGTTACTTCCTGTTGAACAGGCAAGCTACTTTTAGCAGAAATGTGCATATCAGAGAAAAGGAGTTTATGATCCATTATAGATGAACAGGACATTGCAAATCACATAATTATTGTCATCAGTCTCCATTGATTTTGATTCAGGCAATATAAAATGGAAAGAAGGAAACCACAGGGTATAATTGGGAGAGCTGTTTTGCCTACAGGGACTGGTTTCATGTCTAATGCTTGCTCTACACTCGCAGTTTATTTTTTCAATAAAGATCTGCCTCAGCTGTCACCTTTGCCCAGTTGTTAATGGCTCTCAATAGAGCCATTCTAGGTAAGGGTTCAGCTCTTGTGTGCTACCTGCTCTAGTTGTGGTTTAAACCACCTAGGGTGTCAGGGGGGAACAAGACTCACACAAAACAGAGCTACTAGCAAGTCCTCCTTGGGCTTAGGCCCTCAAGGAACCCCTGGGAATGCAGCTGGCAGCTTCTGCAGTCCAGCCTTGTTATCCCCCAGGAGACACTCACATACCTTGGGGCAGGTGTAGCCTTGCAGAGGTGCAAAAGCAGAACTGAAAAGATACAGATGATTGATTCATGGCCCCAACAAAAGGTCTTTAATATTTCAAAATTAGACTGCCTTTTTGGGTAACCTATGGATTCAAGACACTAAGTAGCATCTCATCTATCCAGTTGGAGTGGGTACATTTTCTCACAATCACTACTGGTAAAATGTATTTAAAGGTCTTATTTGAGGTGCTCAAATAAGTGAGTTTTTTCAGATTAGCTTCATTCAAGTAAAATGTCGCTATTCTCTGAACCTACTCATCCTACTGAATCTACTTTGGGCATTTGTGTGCTACACTCCTACAAACATTCCTTTTATATTACTCTAAGTTTATATACATTTGTAATGCCATTTCAGCTCTGTTATGTTTTCAGGACTCTGTGTGTACCTGCCTAATTCCAGATTTGAGATCCACGCATCTGCTTGTCCATATCACACCCCCTTTTTCCCCATTTTCATCTACATCCTAATTTCTATGAAAGGAAGATTTTACTGGGCAAAAAAAATCTCCATTTGTAAGCTGCTTTAATTGCAATTGTTACAATTCTGTAATAGCTGGGAAAATATTTTGGTATTTTTTCCCTCCTTTCTCCTTTCCATAGTTGTTTCCCCAGGCAGGCTAGGTTGACTATTGTCACAGGAGCTGGTTGAACTATCTTTATGTTAGGAGGACTTTGCTACCATAACTACACTGGCAAAACCTTTAAGGAAAAAAAGCTATATGCTTCTGAGTGTCCAGCAGCACAACTCAGTATTTCAGTCATGATGTTCAAGCATTTCAACAGGCTGCTTAAGGAAGTTTTGGAATCACTGTCCCTGGAAGTATTCAAAAAAGGCTTAGGTGTGGTGCTTAGGAACATGGTTTGGTGATGGATTTGGCAGTGATGGGTTGATGGTTGTAGTCAATCTTGAAGACCTTTTTCAACCTTAATGGTTCTTGTGGAGGGATAGAATGTAAGAGAATAGTGCAGAAGGCAATCTCACACCTGAGTAGTTGCAGCTGTACTAGTCACCAAAGATTAGGAATAGGCCTGCCCTTAACAGGCCACAGCTGTGTCCAATAAGAAGACAAGTCTACGAAAGAGTGGGTCAGCTGGGTGAGGAGACAGATGGGGTTTGTTGCTTGTGCTGTGAATAAGAAGGAGTTGGTGCTGTGAGAAGCTGCACGTGAGAGATCACTGAGAAGGTATGGGGGCTTTGCAATAAGATGATAACAAGGTTCTATGATTCTATGATATAAACTGCCATTGTTTATTGATCTCAGCTGTCATTTACAGGTGGGTTTGACAGATATCTTCAGAGTACAGACCTATAACAGCTGAACTAGTTTCACTCCTTGGACATGGCTAGTTCACACCTTAAAATAACTTCGTTCCAGAAATTAGACAGCAAGGCTGGGGATCAGAATTGTTGAGCTGGTTTTATTTATAAAAATAAGTTTTCATAACTTTTGGCAGCTCTCTACAGTGGTATGATTGTTCTCCTATACTATAGAAAAATTGGATCAAATTGATTCTAGGTGAATGAGTAGACAACAGGGTAGGTTGTGTGCTCACACATTTGTATTTGAGGCTCTTTTGGGAGAGAGGTAGAAGTCTGCCTTGGCAGAGCTTGTCTTTCAATGTAGTTCACATAATCACAAAAATAATTTATTTTCCTTCTTGTGGCTTGTCATGGTTTGACACTGGCACAATGCCAGTGCCCCATGAAAATATACTTCCCTGGTGTTTGCTGTGAGATGTGACCAGGAAATAAGCAAAGCAGGCCTCTAGCTTAGAAAAAAAGGTTTATTAACTAAACTACAAAAGGAAAAAAAACACACACACACACACACACCCGGAAAATGAAAACTCCACAAAAACATTTCCTCCTCCCCCCACCACACTTCCAATACATCTTCCAAATTTCAACTCTCCATCCATCACCCTGTAAATACTCAATTTCAGTCTGTCAAGAGGAGAGGAGTCCTTCTTGGGGCCATGGTGACCTCTTCCTTGCATGCCCAGTGCTCTCACCACATGAACATGGACCAGAGCTGCTTCGAGGGTTATCCTTTTAAGGGTGCTTTGACCAGTTCCAAAAAAAGCACAGTTTTCTCTCATCTCGGGACCTCTTGTCCCCCCCATACTTGTCTACCCCCTGGGGCCGGGGGGTCTGCAACACTGAACCCTCTCAGTTCTGAGCCATTGCCTCCCCCCTGCATGCAGCCTCTGTGTCGCGAGGAAGCATGGTTCTGTCCATGGCTGTACCAAAAAGAGTCCAGCAACCAGCTACTCCATCATCTCTTTCCAGCCTCTTCTTTACTCTCCCAGCCTCACTCACTGCTCCGACTGTCATTCACTTGCCCATTTTCTCTTTATCATCCACCATCCACCCCTCCGGAAAGGTCCAAATGCTCTGTGAGGTCTTCATCGTCCAGAAAGGGGTTAACAAACTCCTGCACGCGGCCAGGCTCCTTCCCTGCTGCACTCCCCCCTTCCCCCTCCTTCTTCACAGGCCGATATCACTTCAAGGCCACAGGCCCATACCAGCTTTCTCTCTCTCGTCTTCTGGGGGAGGGCTGCCCAAATCCTATAGGGGCCTCCCTCTCTCTCTCTCTCTCTCTGTCTCACCTGGGGGGGCTGCCCAACGCCCCCTGGTGTCCCCACCACCCTTCCATCTTGAGGGGTCAGGCCTACCTCTGCCGGGCCTCAGGTTTTCTCTCCCCCACCCAGCTCGAAGCCGGGCAGGGGAGGCCTTGCCTCTTTGCTGGCCGGAAATCAAAGAGAGAGCCCAAGGGAGTGCTCTGCTTCTAACCCCTGTGTTCTCAGAGGCGCATCCACCCTCAGTGGCCAAGCCTGGTGTCAATTTAGAATCTGAACACCTATTGGCCTCTGGCCACTCCATTCCCAGAAAACCTGTTTCCTGTAAACCCACGACAGGCTATATGTTAAGCTGTGAAACTCAGCTTCTAATTAGTAGAGGGTTGGGGACCAAGGGTGAGTAATTTACTTTCTGAAGTACACCAAAAATTGTTATATAGGCAACTGAAAATAACAGGCCTGTGCCTTCTCAGGGTGCTTCCAGGCACCCTTTTTTTAATTTTCTACATTTATTTTTCCCTTTTTCCTTCTTGACATTAGTGGAAGTTTTGTTGTTGCTCGTTTTGTAGGGTTTTGGAAATGGTATTGTGTCTTTTAATGGAGATGTCTTCAACTATTTTTTCAACCTAGTTTCAATTGGAATAAGCATCATTAGTTGGGTTTTTTTGGTCATAATTTCTTTTCCATTGTCTTTATCGTCTGCTGTGAGAATATCTACTTTTTATTTTTATTTTCAGATAAATAAGGTCTTCTAGAGAGACAGGAAACTCAGATTTTGCTGAGGCTCTCGTTTGCACAATCTGCTAATTCACTGTCATCACTGCTGATTAAGTGATTAAGAGATTTCTGTTTCCAGACACCACTCCCTCCTCCCCCAAATCTTGGCCAGATTTGATGTCTAGAGGTTGAGTAGTCAGTGTACCTACTGTGAGCTCAGACAGGTGGCAGCCCAACCTACAAACTGAAGTTTCATCCACCTCTGTCTCCACAAATAAAAATCACAAAACCCTTCAGCCAAATGCTTGAATTCACAGTCATTGTTAGGGCTGTGTGTGCCAGAGTTTGCCACTTCTGTCTTGTTTTCTGTAACCAGAGTGCTGTGTAGGCTAAAAGAGGCTGTGAGGCAGAGGTTTGAATTTTATGCCAGTAGAAGCTAAAAAACATGAGTAAGGTCCAAAGGCAGTAGAGACATAAAGCCACTGGTAATTATGTATTAACATAGTATGGGTGGAGAACAGAAGTTCCATGGAGTATCTTGGAGAATAATATGGAGGATACTTAGGTGCCACCCTATAAATCAGATGTTTCTTATAATCTAAAATGTGTAATGCAGTCCTGATTGCCTCACCACACAAGTACATCCACAGAATTGGAGGGTGCTCAGCAATAAGCAGCAGCACAAATGAGTGCTCACCTGAACAGAGACTAATAATCAATGGCATCCTTTAGGGATGTGTCTCTGCTTATTAAAAAAAAAAAAGGAAGCCTGTATGGACTTAAAACCCTGTTTAGCAGAACACAAATCTCTATGTTTTCCCACATATCTTTGGTTTCATAGCATTTGCCATGTTTGAAGCATTCCCATAATGCCTCCTGTTCCTGCTGTTCCACAAGGCATTTGGTATTCTTAGAAGAAAGTCACCACCAGATTTAGGCCAGTGTTCAAGAAACAGGGGGTGGAATTGGGAAAAGAAACTATGAGGACAATCCAATTGTTCCAATGCCACTTGATTCAATAAGAACAATAACATTAAAAGGATTTGGGGTCTGCAAGCTGCTGTTGTCTGAATAATTTACCATGTGTGCAAAAGATCGATGAGAGGGCCGTGAGCTAGCCAAAAGGCACTGTTGATCTGGGCAGTTAAACTGCTGGGTACATCCAATTATTAAGGAAAACAATGAAGTTCAAACTCCAGAATATCTTTTTCTTCATGTGGGTAATGCGTGTAGATGTTTGGATTGTGCAAGTTTAATTGTGAGAAACATAATGCAAAGATAATGATTACTCAGTTAAATGGGTTGGCATGTTTCTATTAATCACTTTCATTAAATTACTAAGCCACTTATCTGTCTTTGGCATTAATACACACTACATGACTAGTGGACGTTACATTGGTACCAAGTCTGGAAGGAATTCTTACCCTTTTCAAGAAGTATCAGCTAAGCAAACTAGATAGCTCTGTACATCCATCACATACTGACAATGCAAAAGGTTGAATCAGCCTCACTGTGACTTGAGCAACCCCATTAAGGGGTGCATGATTTGACCCAACATCATGAGATTTTGAGAAGAAACCATAACTTTTTCACTATGTTCTGAGATTTTTGCTCCTATCAAATAGCAGTTCTATATAGGTAATTTTGTTTGTCTGTATTGTGTGGGGTTTGCAATTGTATTTTATCTTTTACATTGCAACAAGCTAAAATGTAACTAGTGATTTTCAAAGCACTGGCTTTGAGTGGCCTCCAAATTATTTCACTGCCCAACATGAAAGATCTCAAGTTATGCTGTATGTTTAGCATAAGGTATTGTGAGAAGGGTATGTGGCTGGCTTCCTGATTTGTGGTTGGAGAGAGATGGGGAGGAGTGTCTCTTGTCAGCTAATTGGGGGATAAAAGCATCAGGCCAATGGCTGCATCCAGCATAGAAAGTTATCAAACTGAAAAAAGGTATAATTATTTGTCTTATATTTCTCCCTCATGTGTATAAAATGTGTATAAATAAAATAAAACCCTAAGTCTCCCCCTTTATTCCTGTATGACTATGTGAGACGCTACTGTGAGGTGATGTCTTACAAGGACCTACATCTGCCATGTGCTGTCCTGTGGTAAGGCTGAGCCTGAGGTGCTGGGTCACCGCTTGAAAATGTGCCCATAGTGTTGTGCAGTTCCTTCCTCTTCACCCTGATCACAGGCCCAACTGGTTCAGCAGAGCAGCTGTGCTTGGGGTGGGAGGCTGTGTGTTCTCCTGAGTCTCCATTCCACCACAACTTGTCTTCCTGTCTTTTCCAAGTACAGAAGATGAAGTTTCCTGCTAGTTAGTTGGTGGAAGTGCAGGCAGTAGGAATTTCAGGGCAGTATGACAGAACAGAGATTCTGAAGTGCTGCCAAAGGGCTAGGGGTTAGGAAGTACATCAGACATTCCAATTAGAAAACAGATGTTAGAAGGGGTAAAAGTAGAGGCAGCATTTTTGTTTAGTTTTATTTGTTCTATTTTTTGTTGAATTTTTTCATCAAATTCCAGAGGAAAAAAACTTGCTGTGATTTGATGCTCATAAAATCTAAAAGCAGTGGGGGACACAATTAACAGATTGCTGCAATTTGTGAGGTGAAACAAGAAATAAATTTGGCTCATGGGTTTTAGTACCCAATGATGTTTTTTTGTCATCCTTTCTTGTGCTTGTGATGTTTGATAATGGCTAGACAGAATGAGATAAAATGTGGTAAATTTTTTGCCAGTGTGGGAGCTGCTAGAAGTTTCTGGGAGAGGAGAGCATATGTAATACCACAGTAACAAAGGGCAAACAACATAAAGGGCAAAAAACTCCCTCAGACAAAACATGTGGTCTTTAGTATAAAGCATTGTAGGTAGAGCAGCTGCTGGAGAGAATGAGAAATATCAGGATGGATCTGAATAACTCCCAGAAATGAGATCTATTACTATTTTGCTGAAGTCTTATTTACAGCATAAAGTCAGATCACCAACTGATGTAAGGTGATTTATGGCCTAAATATATTAATGGAATTAGTACAGCTGAGCACCATTAGGAATTTGTCCACTGAAGTCTCCACCCACCCTTTAAAAACAAGACTGAATTCCCATTGTTGCATTAAGCTTGCCTAAGCACCCTGCACCATCCAAATGGCAAGCAGTGACTAAGCAATGTTGTATTTTAATGAATATTCAAACATAGATACATTATTTCATTTCTGTTGGCTTTTTAATTTTCTAATGCCTTTTCAAGGTCTGTACATCTGGAAAGGGGAGGGAGACGTTTGCTCTTAGAGGAAAAAAAAAAAAGGCACATTGCCATTTCATTTCTTTGTAGAGGTTCGTAATGCGATTACCAAAATGTGAATAACAATCAAATAATGCAGAGGCTTATTCCCTATGGATAGCAAAAATAAATTTCAGTCAAACATTTCCGGCAGAAATCTCAAATTTGTCATGCAAAGTACTTCTCTGCATTCAAACATAATGTATTTATGTGACTCAGAAACATCAAACATTAGGATAAATAGCCAGATTATAAGTACAGTCTGCTTATGAAATGATTGGAATAGAAGTGCAATTAATGAAACTGGCAGAATGGCTGTGAAGCAATGTTAATGCCTTGAGATTTAAAGAAAACATCCAGAGCTGCTTTACAGCATGGGGTGGAAGAGACACTTAGAGATTGCTTGCCATTCTCCTTGCTAACAATCTTTGACTACCTTTTTGTGTTTGTGACTTATAATCACATCAGAAGGAAGTTAGGAGCAATTTTTGCAAGATTTTCTTGGGCTCAAATTTTAAAGGGAACTGAGGCCTTAGAGGCCAAGGGGAAGAAAATTAAAAGATTGGCAACATCATCAATTCTTTCCTTATACTTAAAAGCCAGTGTAACACTACATACTTTAAAAAAAACCCCAAACATGAAAAACAAAACAAACAAACAAAAAAAAATCCCAAACAAAACCAGGAAAAACCAATAGACAAACCAGGAGTAGGGAAGAATGGTGAGTTCATATATCTGACAAAAGGGCTGCTTTGAACTCCTTATCCCAACTTTCCCAAAGCCATTTATCTTGCAGAATTTCTTTCACCCAGATGAACTGTTGAGTTTCTGTCTCCTCACTTGCTTTCTCTGCATCCTTGAAAAGGAATGGATATCGTCTGAGATACCTGGATTGGATCTACTGATGTTTGAGAGAGAATAGGTAGGAGTGGCATAAAGCATATAAAATGGCAGGTTTTAATAATTGTGTGGGTCCTGTGTTTCTGAGGACAAAGGGTGCATGTTTGGTTAAAACAACAGGAATAAGCATTGCCTGCTCTTCATTAGTCTGTGTGGATGTGTTTTTTTACTGGACAGATATTTTGGAGATGTGTGGAGATGTCTGTGATCAGGGGATTGATTTTTCAGCAGATTTTGTTACTTTTCTGTGTCTAGCAGCTAGTGGTGATGGAATAAGCATTTAAATTTTGTAAGGACCTTGGAGAGAATGTTCAAGCAGAGTTTGCTGAGGGCAGCACTAGCCTCTGCTACCACTGTCTGATGGCAGAGGCTGACATTACTTCTAAGTAGTGAGAAGTGCTGAGATTCGTCTTCCTATTGCTGGAACCTCTGACACTACCTGTAGGGAGAATTTGTTGTGGCCGTTCTTACTGTTGAGTTTCTTTTCCTCTGGTCTTATTAATTATTAGTATCTCAATATAACTTGATTAGGAGTAGCAGAAATTTTTGAATTTACCATACTATACTATTGCAGGTAAATTATAACAGCCTCCTCCAAATAATGTTAAATTAATTGGGTATTCAAATCTTAATTAAGCCTGCTCAACACCAAGGTTTCATGATACTTTGAATAGGTTACTGCTTATTTGAGTAAATGAATTTATAAATAACAAGCCAAATAACAAACCTCAGGATGGGTTTCATGGGCTGATGCAGGTGGAATGCAAGTCTGGATGACCTGTACTTAAAGGAACAAATGAGATTAGGACACCTTTTTTGAGACTGTGCAGGATTTATAACAACTTATATAGCCTTGGAGATAGCATAGTTTATATCCACTATCTATAGCCTGCAGATCTTTATGAGAAGATTTTACCAGAAAATAGAGATGTTACTCTATAGTTCATCATAGGGGAGGACTCCTCTGAAAAGGAAGAAATTTTATTAGTCTCAGATTTTTCTTTTCCTGGCTTTAATGGGACCTACAAATGTTTTCCTCCAGAAATCCCTTTATAAACCTTCCCCTTTAAGTCAGCAATAATGAATTTAGGTGTCCAAGCAACCTCTGTGCATTGAAGCTATACTTCCAGTAAATGTGGAAAATTCTCAAGGGCCACATGAAATGTGACCTGGTGTCTTACACTGGTGATTCCCTCCTCCCAGGAAGTTCATATGAAGTCCTTATGTGCTCACATAAGAGCTTTGTTTCTATTTGATGAGCCTCATAGCCTACAGAAATATTGACAGTAGTCTTCCTTGTCCCTCAAGCAGTGCCCATGATGGTTTGTGACAAGGCACATTCCCAAGAAATTGTAGGCCATTGCTTCAACTGTTAAATCCTGAAACTGATTTTCCTTCTGTTTGTGTGTTGAGGCCAGCTAAGAGTCTACCAAATCTCAGGAAGGTAACTCTAGAAAGAGCTGAGTCTTCTGTGAAGCTCCTTTATGACATTCATACAGCCTTTGCTTGCAGATGCATTGGACAGCGATGTATTTATTAACCAAATTATTTTCTGACATTTAATCTTTATGAAATTTGAGCCCTTTTTGGAAATGTACCATTTCTGAGCTTTTGGGTTTGTTTTTCTTTTCAAAGAAATCTCATTGATTTTGTACCTAGAACATGTGGATTGTGTACCTAGAAAATAAAAATATTTTGTTATAGATTTTCTTGTATTTTTAAAGATGATATTTTTTATACATCTTGTTAAATGCTGTCAAATAATAATGAGATGTGGAGTTTTTTAACTTTAGAACTTTTCAGAGGTCAGAACTAACCAACCTGGTGAGTTTTTCAGTTACATCACTCAGAAGGTACTTGGTGGAAAGATACCTCTAGGACAATGAGTTCTACATCTTCAGCAACTCCAGCAACTACTTCCTTAAAACCTGTTTATAAGATACCGAGAAGATGTTTGTTCATGGGCATTAACTTTGTGGTGATTTTTGAGAATTTTCACTTTACAGGAATTTCATCACTTTATATTTGCAATTCAAATCAGAACTACTTTTTAATATATTAGAGTTTCATATATAACAGGAATTTCATTTTGAACAGTTGTGTAGAAACCCTGCTTTCCCTTCAAAGAGACCGAATTTTATAATGCAATGAAGAGAGTCATAATCAAGTCTGGCTGCTCACAGGTTATTAAAACTGTTAGTCACTGTGTCCATATAAGAGAAGAATGAATACATCACTGAAAAACTAAACTAGCAGCATAAATAGGCAGGCCTTTTTGCTTGAATGAGTCCATGTGTCTCTTCTAGGCCCACAGAGGGACTAAATGTTTTACTCAATGGAATGAAGAAAAATATCTCCCAGTTCAAGGCTGAAAGCTTTCTGGCAAGTTTTTCCTGTATGTGGAATTTCCTCTTTTTCAGTTTGTGCCCATTGCCTTTTGTCCTGTCACTGGGCACCACTGAGAAGAGCCTGGCTTCATCTTTTTTACAACCTTTCCTTTGGATATTTATGCATTTTAAGAAGATCCCCACCTGAAATATCTATTGTCCAGACTGAACAGTTCCATCTCTCTCAGCTTCTCATATTAGAGATGGTGTAGTGCCTTATTCACATTTGTAATCCTTCACTAGACTCACTCCACTACACCTTGGACTGTGGAGCTGCCCCACCTGTAACAGATAGGAATAGAATACACACCCCCATTTCCAGCCTAAGACAGGAGCTCAGGACTGGACACAGCACAGCAGAGGTGACCTCACCAGCACTGAACAGAGGGGAGGGATAACCTCAATTAATGCAGCCCAGGATACCTTTAACCTCCTTTGCCACAAGGTGATCAGCTTGTTGTCCACTGGGACACACGGACCCTTTTCTAACAAAGCTGCGTTCTGGCACAATTCTGGTGCCTGGGTTTATTCCTAACCAAATGCAGGACTTTATATTTCTCTTTGTTGAGCTTCATAAATTTCTCTTTATAATTCTCCAGCTTGTTTAGATCCCTCTGGTTGGCAGTGCAATCATTAGCTGTATCATCTGGAAATTTGTTGAGTGTGCATGCTGCTCCATTGTCCAAGCCATTAATAAAGTTTTTTGATGGGAAAGGAGTCAGTATCAACACCTGGGGTGGACTTTGTGCCATTGATCACTACTCTCTAAGCTTGGAAGTTGAGCCATTTTTCAGTTCCACTTCATTGTCCACTTATCTAACCTATACTTCATCAGATTGTCTGTGAGAATTTTATGGGAGAGAGTGTCAAAAATTAATAAAGTCAAGATAAACAGCATCTGCTGTTCTTCCCTCATTTGCCAAAATGGTCATCTCATTGAAGAAGGCTATGAGGTTAGTTAAGCATGTTTCACTCTTTGTAAATCTTTGATGACTATTCCTGATCATCTTCTTGTCCTTCTTGTATGAAAATGATTTCCGGACTCATTTGCTTTATCACCTTTGCTGAGACTGAGGTGAGGCCGACCACCTGTAATTCCTTGAATCTTCCTTCTTGCCCTTCTTGAGAATAGGAATGACATTTGCTTTACTCCAGTCCCAGTCTTTAGGAAATTCTCTCAATCACCATGATCTTTCAAAGATTATCAGGATTGGCCTTGCAAGCAATAACAATCAGCTCCATTGGCACTTGTGGAAGCATCCCATCAGGGCCCATGAAGTTGTTTATGCCCAGTTTATTTTAAGGGTTCCATAAGATGATCCTATTCCACTGATGCTAAGTTGTCCTTGAACTAGGCTTTTCCTCTGAGCTGAGGGCCTGGGATTCCCAAAGGCAAGGCTCACCAGTAAAAAATGAGGCATGGAAGATGTTGAGACATTTACCCTTTTCTGTGTCCTTCCTCGATGGGGCTTCTGCTTGTAGAAATCCTTCTTGTTACCAGTTACCCTTACCAAATTCCTGATTGCATCCATGCATGTTTGAACCATGGCTCTGTGTTCCTCCTGGGTCACCTGGTCCTGTTTTCACCTTTCTACTTCTTGTGCTTTAGTCTAGTGGGGACCTCCTTGTTCATCCATGAAAGTCTGCTGCCTTAACTATGTTTCCTGCTTGCTGGGATGGACCACTTCTGAGCTTGAAGCAGGTGATCCTTGAAACCTGATTTTTGTACCTGAAGTTGAATTTTTCTTGTAAGGTTAAACCCAAATTTTTGCGGTCACTAATCATAACTGTGCTGGGGAGCATTTCTGAAAAGCTGGACAAGGACATCAGCAACTGGGTAATAACAGGCATTTGGGTATGTAGACTATGTATCTGCTTCAGGAATAATTTAAATCACAAGCAAAATTTCTCATTTATTTCCATGAGGACAAAATCAGGAAGTGGATTATTCTTGTGGTTCATGAGATCATTGTACCATTCAGAGAACAATCAATCTATGCTATACCTATGGGAATGATAGCAAGGGAAGAAGATGGAGCCTGTAAGCTCTTTATGGGTGTAGTAAAAAATGATCATTGAAACTAATCTTAAATATTTAGAGTTTAGCCCTTCCTGAAAAAGCTATCAAGGATTTAATAGAAAATAAAAGCTTTTCTATTACATTTGTAACCATGCCCTAGTAATTAGAAGAGAAAAATAAACTGGATATTGAATCTCATATGGAAGCCTGAAATGCCTCCAACCTCTAAAAAGGAAAAATTTTCTCTTAAACTATCTGGACTTTCACAGTAACTGCAGGGTAGCCAAATAGATGTGACTTTACTAGGTTTTTCTGTAAGTAGTCTCTTACAGGCATATAGCTATTAATGATGTTTAATTAATTACTGCCAGGACTGAGGTCTTAATGAAGTTTTTATTTTCAAGCAATTTAAGAGGCTAGTGCTGATGCAGTAATTTCTTAATTTTAGAGCAGAATATCTTCATTTTAGAGCAAACTTATTGAAACTTTATCTGCAATATACACCTGTTTTTCCATCAAACTTAAAATTTCTTATGTACGTCTACATAAATATGCTTATGTCCCTTTCCCAATTCTTTTTTTTAAAAAGTGTCTTGCTAACGGAAGTCCAGGAGATCTTCACAAAACAAGTGCTTTCATCTCTGTTACTGGATTTTATTGTTTCCCTCAGCAAAAAAAAAAACTTACATAGATATGTTTTATGTATTGGTTCTTAGCAAGAAGTGGTTTAGATCAATGGTAATTTTGAATTGTCAAGGTACCGAAGAGAAGCATAGCTATAACATTTTAGTAGTCGATGGCTTTTCTGTGTTCTAATAACATTAGGAAGTGGACTTCATGGGATTTTTTTTTTGTTGAAACAGCAGTTACTAGCAAACAAACAAGTTTATCAGTATATATTTTGTTCTCTCTCTGTATCATCTGTGGGCCTTCCAGATGTGCTTGCCACTTTGGCATATTTAGTGAGCTAAATTACACATAAACTAAAAGAACATTTAGTAATTAAAAAAATATTATTAAATCATTTATCTCTGGAGTTTTAAGCAGAATTCTTTGTCATCTCCAAAAAGATCATATGTTAATGTTAGTTAAAGTTTTGAGCTGAAAACTCAAATACCTGGTTTCATGTTAATAAATACAATTGTCATTTACATAGGGTCAAATTTCAGCAGTTGCAGTTACAAATACAAATTTTGAAGAGGATTAATAAAATGGGGGGAAAGTTGTTGAAGTTTACAGAGCAGAGGGCATTTTCTGCAAGGCTCTAGAGCCAGGAATTCCTATAGCTTGTATATTTCTGCCTCGCAGTGGGAGCTGAGTAATGGAGTCGTTCACCCAAAGCTGGAAGATGGGATCAACGCCTTCCAAGGGAGAGCCCCCTCTGGGGGCTACAATGGCATCAGAGAGCAGTTCTTCAGCCATTTTACATGTGGGAGGAGGCGAGGTGCTTTCCCTCAGAGATGCCCACCACATGACATGGCATTCATATTGAGCTGTGGGTGGGAGGAGTTGAGCCTAATTGAACAGTAGCTGTTGACCTGGCATGCTCCATAAACGGTCCTGACACCATTTGGTACTTAATTGTGGTCTAGCATCAAACAGCTCCCTTGAACTGCAGATCTGAGGCACAGCTCAAAGAATAATTCCATTTGCCTGCGACAAGCCAGCGACTGGCTGACAGAATGAGTAGTATTAGCGAGGGTGGAGACTGCCAGCATCAATAATGATTATATGTGCTGCTTCTGCCTGTGATGAGCTGCCAGCTTGTAAATGCTGAACAATTGAGTGACCTTGGACAAACCAGTCCCAATAATGATACAGCATTTGTTTTAATATGAAAGTGACAAGAAGGAAAAGATCACAGTGTGTCTCTCTTTCATGCAATCCCTCATCTCCAAAATGGATGCATCTCATGTGAATTTAATAATTCGTTTCATATGCAAAGCCTCTTTCTCTGGTATTAAGATCTTCATTTCAAAGCTTAGGAAATTTAAAGACGACTGAAGGCTGGAGTCAAGAAAGGAAGATAGTTCTTATACCTGCAGTGGCTGTCACCTGCTTAGAGATAATAAAAATACTTTCTGAAAGTTAAAACTGTGCTTTGTCTCAGCTTAGGTACCTGCAAGTTTTCTGTCTTTGGGAGCAGTGGCAGCCTGTCCCCTTGTGGGGATGAGGCCTGGCCATGGCTGTCCTGAGGCACTGCATGTTGCTGCTCCTGGCCCATGTATGGGAAGAGGAGGAGGAAGAGGCGTGGGATGAAAGTGGCTGCTTTGGCACAGCGTGGTCCTCAGTGCTGGCATGCCTGGCCTGAGCAACCAGAGAGCTCAGTGTGGCCCCATGGCACCGCTGGGCTCTCTTTCCTGTCCCATCCTTCTCCTGGGACCCCCTCTGAAGGCTTGGCAGCCCCTCAGCAGGCTAGGAGTTGGTGTTCGCCAAAAGGATCTCCATGGCTGTCTTTGGCAACTTCTGCCAAATGCTGCCTCCTGAGAGAGGGAGCTGGTCTCCTGGGAGCTGGGCACCCCAGGGCTCTGTGCTTCTGCAATACCCCCAGGACCAGGGTGACTGTCCTGCAATGTCATGGTGATCTCTGGGCATCTCCAAGCCCTGGCAGCAGGTCCCAGGCCCTGCTCCTAGCACAGATGTCCTGTGGCAACAGGTTCTGGTGAAATTCATTATTTTCTGTAATAATTTAGAAGAGCTGGAGGTGGGTAAAAGGAAGAGCATGGGAATAAAAAGGGTGTAAGATAGAGTCTGAGAATCTTATAAATTGTAGTTTTTAAATTGAGGGTAGTGATACCAATTCATTAATTGAATAACATTGTAGGCATTTAAAAGTAAGATATTTTTATGGCTGTGTTAAGTGGTTTTAAAGATATATTTTGCTCTCCTTCTCATAAATTAGTCTTGATAATATCTTCCTGTTCATGGAAGCAGAAATTCTCAAAATCTGTCTCTTGGCATTTTGCCATTTTGTGGCAGTAATAGATCATTCTCTTCTGATGGGAAGAGTTTTCAATAAATGTCATCTCGACAAGCAGCTGTGTGAAACAGGCTGATCCATCCTCTGTCTTTGGGTCAAATACTCACTGTCTCTGCTGCAAACAAAATACGAAAACTAAAGAGATGAAGTCCAATGGGGTGCGTTCAGTTAGCATGGAAGAAATTCAAAACACTTTGAAGGATGGATCTGCATCTCAGCATCACAGAGGATATGGAAAAATGTTCTTGCTGGTTACTGCAGGAGAGCTTTACAGCTGTGGAGGATCCTGTCAGCTTTAATAGGCTCTGAATACATTACTGACTAACCTGGCTTACAAGCAGCTGACATTAAAGTGCTTGATGCCCCTGACACCCTCCTTCATCTCTTCCCTGCCTACAGATGAAGAGACAAAGTCTGCAGGAAAGTAATACCAGCATAGCCAAAAACCCAAAATAGCTGAGCAGTGTAGTGATGTGTTTATTTTATCTGAATATTTTCAGATAAAATTACAAACATATCACACATACCCAGAATATTATCCATAAAGAGCTGTGGAAATGAGGGGAAAAAAGAACTGTATGAGATGTGGAAAACAAATTAATCCTTTGTAACAGAGCTCATCATATGTTACAAGAAAGTGTGGTATGACTTAAGTCAAAGCTTGGGAGTTTCAGAAGAAAATAAAGACTACAGTTGCTGTCTCTGGCTGTTGAACAAAGTGAGCCTTCAAGGTTCAGCTTTTAGTCAGAAATAATCAACATGCTGTCTTGCTACCAACACTTCTTGTTATCTGCTCTGATAAAGAAGGATCTAAGCTTTTATATTAGATCACATACTGAACTTGACAGCATCATTCTGATAAAGAAAGAAAAAACAGAAGAGCTGTAATGAGTGTGTTTGGCAGGACTCACATTGTCAAGTCCTCAAAAAGAAAGGTTTTCATTTTTTTGATTGATTGATTGGTCTGACCTTACAGGTGAGTCAAGTCTCTGCAGGACCATAAAACTAACTTTTCTGACCCTTCAATTTATAGTACTTTCCTTTTTTCTTTTCTGTTCTGTGTCTAAGACAGGTGAAATGATTCAACACAGCTTCTACTGATCCTAAAAGTTCTGTGATTCATCATAACTTCAGGATGTTAATCTATTTATTTCGTGCATGATCACATATAGAGAAGGAAAGAAGTGCTTGAGCCACCATTTCTTTACTTATCAATTTATTTATTTGTTCTCCAGCTCTACAAGGGATGTTTTAATCCTCTGAAACTTCTATCTTCAGATGGCATGTGAGAGAGTAGAACTCTCTGGGACATTAGAGAGTCTCTCTTTAGATCAAAATGTAGGCTTTTGTATCACTTCTCAGCACTGTGAAATTTTTGATATCAGAATAACTAGGAAAACAATTAAAGAAAATGGACAGAACACAATATTGTTACAAAGGCTTGAGAGCAAGAGATATGTCACATAAGCTTCCTCATACTCTCGAGAGCGTGGTTGTCAAAGTATGTGAGAAGACAAGAAAAAGGAAAATTGCTAACTGGTGTAAAAAAACCTCCCAGGCCAGTTCCAAACTGCTGAAGTTTCAGCAGCTTGCTGAAGGGGGACTTGCAGTGTAGCTGTCACTCCTAGTTTGTCTCTCCTGGGAGTTCAAGGTCACTGCCTCACATTGCCATAAAAGGCCAGCTCATCCTGCATCTTCTGACCTCCCTTCATAGTTTGTATTGATGCCTTCTCCTTTGAGAAGGCTTTCTGGTGAGAGTTACAACAGGTATTATAATGAAAGGGGAAAGGGTTGAGAAGTCATATCACAGTCCAAGCTAATATCATCTGATAAATGCTTCATCTGATCCTGGTGTCACTTTTGGTCACCCTAGAATAGAACAACACACTATGTTTGATGTCCTTGCAGTTGCCTATTGGTCTCACCAATTTAGTAAAATTTCACTGTTGAAAATTTGCTGCTCAGTAAATTCAAACCGTTTATAAGAAACATTGAAGATGTTCTTGAACTCTTAAAAATTATTGAGGACTTTCATGGCGGAATGCTACTGAGTACTAGTAAAAGATGTTGCAGACGGGAACCCACAAAACTGTGGAACTGTTATTGTTCTTGTGAAAGGAAACAGGGCTGACTGTTTGCATATTGTTTCCCCTTTATCCTACCATATCCAAGAGGACAGAAGGGTTTTGGAGAGGTAAATGAATATACCAGCTCTGCATGAAATGCCAGCCGCGCTAATATTTGATATGTAACAGCCTTTGAATGCATTGCCATGCATTTAAATTCGCACCTCTTAGTTATACAAGTTTTCCTTTTGGGTTTGCAGTCAAATGTTTGAACAGTTTGATTATTCACTCCACTTCTAATTGGTCTAAAGTTTGCTGTTTGAATTAGGTGTCTTCTCTCTCCTGCAAAGTACCTCAGCAGGGTGATGGAATTCTTGCAGGACTATCACCTGGGTATGTAAGGCCACCACAGGTGTAGTGGGGCCAAAAAGGTTGAGTCAATAAAATATTAGAGAGTTTGGGTCAAGAGAAGTATTAGAAGCTTGGGCAGCCTGAGACAGCCATTCTGGTTAGCTCATTTCAGATAAGAATATCTATTGCACTTAATAAATTAAATAGGCTAAATAATAATAATCTTTAATAGGTGTAATTCATTTCAACTGCAAACCAGGGCTTCTGACTGGTCAGCTAGAGACTCCAAAACAAGACAGTGTTGTCTACAAGGGTGTCTTGTGTGCCGCAGCAGCCATTCAAGTTATCTCATGTATTGAGTTAAGCATCTTTTGAGAAGGGGAAAAAAAAAAGAAAGAGATGAACATATTTCATCAAGTTTTGTAATTCAAGGCTAAGGCATGAAAAGAGATTCTGTGCTGTGAGTATGGCATTTGCATATCTTGTGTTGTGCAGCACCTCTGTGTGGCCAAAGGTCATGGAGATAAGTGTGTGCCAACTTTCTTTGCCAACAGTAGTAACACTCAGTGCCTGTTAGGCATAATGGCCATGTACATTGTGAGTCATTTCTGCGGGCTTTCTTTTCATGATGCTTTAAATAAGAAGTTCTTTTCGTGGTCATACTTTTCATTTACCATATCAAGACTGCACTTAGTGGGGCAAGAATGAAAAGGAAAGTTATGAGAATTATCTGTGTCTTTATTTCCTTAAATTGATTCTCTCCTGAATATTTCCATTTACAAATAAAGACATTGTAGATATATTTGTAAAACATAATGAATAAAGGAAAGACAGAAATGCATAATAGGTAAAACTAAATAACAAAAAAACCCACAAGAACGCTGTTGTTTCTGTTGTTTTCCTTCATTTGCCCTGATAGTCTTCTTTAACATGTTAAAATATGAAGCTCATAGAACAGTCTGCAGAGCAGTAGCTACTATTACCACTTTGGATCTAAGGAAAAGCATTACAAAAACTGAGCTCCAAAGAAACCAGGGAAGTAAAAGATATTGTTTTATTGTTATGTGTGGTGACAAACTAGAGTGTGAAGCCCCTCAAGGGAAGACATAGGTGAATCTGGGCCCCTCCACATCTCATGTGTGTTGTAGCTTCATCCCTGCCTTGTAGGAAGGGAACCTTTGCTGTTTTGCCTTTTCCTTGTTACCTAAAAATGGAATTTTGTGAACAGTGCCTTGAACTGGACCTTCATTTCTGAAGCCTTGCTTTTGTAAAAAATACTTTAAACTGAAATGATGAAGGAAATGGCTTTTTTCAAGCTATTTGTTTACAACTTAACTACATGGTCCCTCATTTGACAGAGCTGCAGCAGCCCCTACTCCTTTTCCCTTCCTTCTGCAGAGCTCATAATGTAATGGGTTGCCATGGGAAGAGGCCAGGGCTTCCTCAGTGCATGCTGCCCTGCTTCTTTTCCCTGTCAGGGGCTCCCTCTGTGTTGGCAGCACTCATCCTTCACCAGTGCCTTGCTCACATCAGTGTTTTCTTTTAACCTTGCCCAAGTCTGTCTTCAGAGGCAGTTCCCGAGGTCACTGTGGAGCTTGATTTACAGCAAGTGGCGCACGTAGGAATTGCTCATGTCTTCAATACTTCAGCTCTTCTAATCTGAATCTGAAGTACAGATTTTGACTGATTTATGGCTTTACAGCTTATTGAAGCTGATATAAGGCCAAGAGTGGTTATTTTTTTCACAAGCACACTACCTACAGTCTTTATAAGGAAGCAAATACTTCAATAAATTACTTTATAATATCAACATTTTCTACATTAGATTTCTCTTCTAGTCTTCTGTTTAGTAGATCTGCTCATTGAACTTACAATTGAGTAAATACCTATTCCGTGCTTGCAAAATTACAAATGTTCAGTCTTAATCCAGCAGACTTCCTTATTGATCATCAGCCCCTTGACAGAGACCACACAATCTTCTAGGTGCAGTGGGTTTCAGAAGCTCAGAGGAATGAACAGTGTCCAGAAGCAGGACATTCTGCTCATAAAAAGCCTGGTGCTATTTTACAGGAGTGATTGCTGAGCATCCCCCAGCAACAGCTATACTGCAAGAAGTACTGGCATCTCACTTTTATTGCATCAGCTCTTGAGAAGTGAGGCTGGAACTGTAGCATCATTGCTGAAACCTGTGTGTTGAGAGTATGTAACACTGTGCCAAAGTAGCCACTTTTTGCTCTCAGTTTTTCCTTTCACTATCTGTGGAATGTTTTGTGTGTTCACTCATCTCACAAACTCAGCAGTGAACTTCACAAGGTCTCAGCCTGCCACGTGCAGTCAGAAAAGACAGCCACAGGAGGGAAGGTGTGTTGGTGGGTCACCTTTTGGTCCTCAAAAGAGCAGTGACTGATGTAAAGCAGACTTCATGCTGTGACCTCGAGGGCAGATTATATGTTAACTATAGGTCTCTCTTGTGGTGTTAGTGTAGATAATTGTTAAAACAACATTAGCCTGGTTAAAAAGCCTGGGAGAATCCCTGGTGTGATTCAGTTTAGCATGAGGTTCCAGAATTCAGAGCACTTCTTAATATTGACTGCATGCTTCCCAATGATTAAGACATCAAATCAGAAACATTTCAAGGCAGTCTTTATAATTCATTGTATTTGCTTTATTAGCATTGCTTCATTAATGACACCCTTCCTTCCACAGTTGTTGTTGTTGTTGTTGTTATTATTATTATTTTATTACTGTACCAGCAGAAACATAGTCTGAGAATGCAAAACAAATAGCAAAGCATCCTTTAAGGCTATTAGAAATATTAATATCAATAAATCAAAAATTTCACTAAGAAAAATATTGTTCTTTTCATAAAAAAGGATATAAATTATTTTACTAACTTCCTGTATTCCTGAATGTTACAAATCGAGAATGGGGAAATTGAGTGATTTTTTTTTTCTTGTTCCATCATTATTCAGCATCATGCTTTAACATTTGTTCTCTGGAAACTTTTCTTTCAGTGTATTGGGAGTCTTGGTTTAATTAAATGAACTTGTGGTATTTTCTGTGTTGCTTTGATGGGAAAGTTCTGTGAGGTCTTAGAAAGAGCAGGATAAAAAGGCTGCACAAGAGCAGAGATGGAGCATCCCTCTACTTCATATATTGGCAGGAAAAGCCTTGGTTCAGAGATTGACAGAGAAAAAGAGGAAAGGTGTCCAACCAAAATTACAAGTAAGGAAAAAGCTGTACAGCAAATCAATATGCTGCAGTGAACACCAAAGTATTTCACTAACGGAGAGATTCCAAAAATGTTATGTTAAATGTTTTGCTAATACAAAACTTATAGGAAGGTAGAGTTAAACCAAGGGATACTGAGGTGTGAGCTCTGGGCACAGCATTAGCCATTCTTCTTCACCTAATGCAGGCAGGGTGAGCTTTGAAGCAGAACTGATTTATACCCTAGCAAGGCTTTAGATTGGGATCTGTCATCTTAGGAAGGAAAAGAAGGAAGCTGTCAGGATTTTCGGAATATTTCAAAGTTCAAAGGGTTCTCTTGATGCTGAGGGAAAAACTTCCTCCCACAACTCCCCACCCCCCCCCTTCCATCCCAAGCATTTGGATTTCTCTTTATATTCAGTCCATTAGTCCATTTTTGGTGCAAGATGTTTGCATCCATTGGTCTGCAGCTCCCCTCAAGGGAAAAAGAAACAACCCACAAAACTGTGAGGATGTTAGAAAATCATGATACTATCAACTAGCACTGGTGGCTGGGTCTTATGGGGAAGTTTTTTTTTTTTAAGAATTCAACTTAACTGCAGATCTGATGATAGTATCAGTTTAGCTGAGCAGATGACAAAGGTTCTCCTCCAGCTATGTTACAGTGATTAAAAAGTTGCTCCTGACTTGAATAAGTAAGTTAAAAATTAATAAATGAGTGTTCATGCAAAATCAGGGTCAAATTAGTCTTATTGACTTGAAAGCCTAAGACTTACTGCCTCATCTTACCTTTTCTACATCCTCATTATATAGCTGTGAGACAAAGAAAGAGCTTTATGCTCTGCCTTGTATTAGCAGGCTAATTGTGGAGAGTTAAAAATTCCCGGGAACAAGCAGCAGTTAAGCTTCCACATGCTGACTTCAAGGAATTGTGTACAGCAGGCTTCATTAAACAAAGGACAGAGACATTTCATAATAAAGCAGAAAACAGGCCTGGATGCAACATTCAGGTTTCTAACAGCTGCCAGGAGAATTCATGTGCTTTTATAGTATAAGCTTCTCTTGCATTTCGTCCTTAAGATGACAGAATCATAAGCAGAAGTTGTTCTGCTGGACTGAGAAAAACCTTGGGAGATAAAGCCTTTAGAGGTAAAATGTGAGTATCACATAAATACATACTTTTAGGGATGATTCTGCTGTTCTCACAGACATCTCTGTGGGCTCATGTCATCCAGCACTCTGGAGGTACAGTTGGAATGCTTCTTCCATGAGGTGTGCAAGGCACTCTGCATTTTTGAGAGAGACTCCCCAGTCATCTTTTATGTTGCTGGTTTTATGATTTGAAAAGTAATCTTGAAATTATTACCTCTGCTGAGAGTATGGCATGGCCACATGGAAGGAAGTAAAGGATGGACAGAAATACCCTCAAAATGTAAATTAAATTTATCTTACATGTTTAAGCTTATTTTAATTCTTAGATAGCTATTAGTCTAAGAAGCAGTTCATTGAAATTTAATTGTACCTGTAATTAAAATATTTATACTAAAATTGGGTCAGGCAGCTGGCATGTACAGCTTCCCTGCTTTCATGCAACTCCAAAAAATTTTTTTAAAAGGCAAAGTAGTCCTCATTATGATGTTTGGAAATTAGGAGCTGCTTCTTTCAGAATGCACTGCTCACTTTATTTAGAACAGAGACTTCGAACTCCCCTCACTGTGTGAAAACAGAACTTGAATTAGCTGCTCTAAAGAAGTGGGAGATGGGGCATCAAAGAGCCTTCTGTTCATTAAGATAAACACTGAATATGTGTTTCATGTTTGGTTTCAGTATAACATTCTGAATAGAGGATTAAGCAGTTGCTTCCCACAGTCTTAAACTATTGAGATGGTGTGGGAGAAGGAGGAGAATAAAGGGATTTAAGCTATTATGCAAAGAATTAGTGTTGAGAGAGTGAAAGGTCCCCCTATTACCCATTGAATTCTGCATGGATTTAGTTGTGTTGAGAGTGTAACACAGCTCTCTATGTTGGACACACAGAAAGTACATAATTAGGTTTCAGGAGTCCAGCTAAAGTTTCAATCTGGACACTGATCTTGTGATGTGGATTCTTGCCAGCTGATTATGTACTTTCAAACCATATTATGTTGTTTTCAGGAAAAAAAAAACATTGTTTCATAACTGAAATTTTCTTTTTATGTAATTCTTTTTGCTACCTCTTAACTTTAGAAAGAAGCCTGCATTATTTTTTTTGAGGTACCAATGACAACTGGGGACACAGATTTTACCCTTCTTGCTCTCAAATGCAGTCACCTTAGCTGCAGAAACAGTCATGCTCCGCCCCACTTTGTGTTCCCCAAAATAATTTTTATTACACTTGTTTTATAGATCAAGTTGATTGAACTGATCATGTGAGTCAGAGTGAAAGAGGGGTTTGCAATCTGTCCATGCCTTATGCCTTTTCTGTGGGTGTGGATGATAGATATTTTTATGAATTGGCTGGTAAGCCATTTACAGTGGTTTATTTTGGATTAAATAAATGAGATTTTGGTAACAGTTATGATATTTCAGGTCTCTTACATCAGAGGAGCTCTTTTCTGTTGACACCAATGAAATGTTAATGTATTAATTGTAATGTTCAAGTTCCCTGAATGGTTTTTCTACCCCTAGTTCTGTTTTAAAAACTGTTTCATTTTTTAATTCAGTTTGATTGCTGTTAGCCAACCCATAAGGACATTTTCATATCTTGAGGTTTTTTTAAAATATGTATATTTTGTTTACTTCATTGTAACTGATGAAAAATTACATACCTTTTTCATATTTTTTTTCCTCTAGGTATCTGTTACTCCTCACTCTGGGAAAACAGGCAGTAGCTAGATTTGGTCTTTCTTAGGGCAACTATTCTCATAATTTAGGGGAAAAAACTCCCCAGGAATGGGTATATTTAATTTTTTTTTTATAAATGTAGGAGCTCTACCAAGCTGATTGATTATATTCTCTTCATTTTCTTTTCTTGTATTCTATTTTTAACATTTCAGGGTTGCACTTTGGGGATGGGGAGTTGGATCATCTTCAGAATATTTCATTTTCATGTTTGCACCACTTTGTTTAAAACAGGAGTGCTAAAGAATAGCAGAGGTTAGAATGCATTGTTTAATGTGTTTTAAAGCTGAAACATTCAAATTCACCAAAAATTACCATTACCAAGTTCATCCTCAAGAGGTTTTTTAGTGGGAAGAATAACACTAAATGGGTGACAGACCTCAGTCAGAGACATCCAGTTCTATGCAGAAAAGAACACCAAAAAAAGCTCAGAAATCAATCTTAATGTACGCTTCTTGGAGGAAGGGAAGGAAGGACTCCAAATGTTTGACAGGATTTCCAGGTTCCATGGCTTCATTAACACATTGACTCACTGGTCCTGCATGGTGATCTGCCTCATTTGGGATTCAGTAGAAGGTGGCTACATCATGGTTTCACTCCCTGCTGATTGGTTTGCTGAGATTTCTGCTCATTATTTCTCTGCCTCTTTGCTATGTATTAGGTGATGCTGACAGGGTCTTTCTCTTATCCAAACATATATGTGAGCTTGGATTTACTGGAGTGATAGAAAATTTGTCCCCCTTAAACCTCAATTTCTGTAACTTTTTCACACTGAGTTGAAAAATAACTGTGAATTTGTTTTATATCTCTCTTCTTCCTTATCTCCAGTATTTAGCTTCTCATAATAAGAGAGACAAAAAATGTATTTGAATGCAGATCACAGAGATTTCTGAGTACAGCCTGAAAACTTTAAGCACCAGATCTTTCATTCTAGAGGCTCCTTTCCAGTCTGTGCTTCATCTTAATCTATTTATTCAAAATCTTCAAAATCTTTTATAGGTGTTGACATATGCTTATTTGTCTACAGCTCTTTCCGGAAGAGCTAACATTTGAACATTTGGGCTGCTGAAATCCTGGTTCTTTTGGAAAGGAGACAATATGCCATTATATGTGTGCCATTATGTAATGCAAAACCAGGTCCATGCTAACTCAGAATCGTTCTTTACTGAATACTTATTGGACATCTGTATATCTCAGACTTATCTGATTAGATAAATTTCCACTGGAAAAAAGTCTTACTCTATTTTGCACAGAATAAGCAGCTAACAGGACAGAGGTTATGCAAATACAAGATATTATCAGCAGGCAAGACAAGCAGTGTATTCCCTACACCATGATAACAATTGTGAATACTTTGAATGCACACAGTTTTTACCCTCTTGTAAGTGTGGCATAACTTCTCCTTCTCTTCCATATGACTTAACTGTCCCACAGTCTCTGTGGAGAGGCATATGCATACATGCAATTCCTATGGAAGAGCTGACACTAGAAATTTATCTGTGGGTTATCCAGTGCAGTGGCACTCTGAATTTTCCATACTTGAACAGTATTAGTTTCCATAACAATAGCCAGTCTGAGGTATAATTTGGGATGGCAGGTCTGAGATGGTGTTGACCTATCAGAATGCTGTAGTGTGCAAACATACATCAGCAGTATGAGATGTACCAACATCTCCACAGGTTTGCTAGAATACTTTGGCAAGGAGATTTGTACACAAAAGCAAGCAGAAGCTTGCTCTGTCAATCTCTTCTGCTCAAAAATTTTACCACAAAGTTCCTAATGAGTGCAGGTTGTGGTCTGTGAGCATTCTCTGTGCTGAATGTGCTCCTACACACTTTACACACATAAATACTGTGGATGGTATTAGATAGACTTCATCTAAAGTAATTTAGACATGGGATTAATTCTCGTCCAAATTACAGAGTGCATAAATTGTTCCTAATTTTAAAATAATTTTTAGGAGCAACTAGATGCAATTCAGCTTAATGAAATAATGCACCTGTAGGAAATAAAACCCCTAAACTGAGAAGAAGTCAGGGTACTTGAGCCCTTCCTAGCAAGTTCTTGAGGTGAAATATCGATCATTTCTCTGAACTGTAAGTCTTACAAAAGGCTTATGATGTGTTACTGTTTTTATTCTCAAACAGAGATTTGTTCTGGCTTTTATTTTCCCTTCCTTCTTACTCCTAGAAGGGAGATGAGGTAAGCACTGTATTTATATAATACACAGTACAGATAATTTTGTTGAACAAAATAAAAATAAATCACAGCTATTTTCTGAATAGATCCCTTTTTCTGTCAGAATAAATTTCAGATTGTTGGCAGTTTTTCCACAAGGTTTTCTGTGACATCAGACCTAATTACCACCTATTCTGCTACTTAAAAATATGGGACCCTGGCAACACAGCTTCCCTTCTCCAATCACAGGGCAGGAAAGAAACTGCAGGCTACTGCATTTGGATTTGTCAGAATAAATAATTGAAAGGCTCATCAGCTTTTCGCTAATGAACAAGGAAATGTGATTAAGAAACTTTAAAGGAAAATAGTTGAAAACAATATAGAAATGATAGCAGGGATGATTGCTGGGAATGAGTGTCTGAAATTTCTGAATAAGTGATTTCTTCAACCAGGCACAAGGACAGTAGTTTAATCTTCTATTAAAAGATTCCTGTCAGTTTGGAAAAGCTCTGAATCAGGAGATTAGACACATCTCAGAAGCTGACAAGGCAGTCACTTCTCTTAAGACAGCTACTTTCTGGCAAATGCTCAAAAGTAAATTCTTGTGTGTGTGTGTGTGTGTGTGTGTGTGGTTTTGGTTTCCTTTTTTGCTGTTTGAAGACTTAACTTCTACCCAGCAATGACTAGGACATTTCTGACTAGTCAATCTTTTTTCTCAGAGACTCTAAAAATACAAATCATCTTTCAGACCAAAATGTTCTAGAGATGCTTACCAAGTTTACTGTGGCTAACATCTAGAAATTGCACTGATTAGCTCCTGGCATGCTTCCTTGCAAGTACTTTGCATGTTAGTATCTCATTAAATATCATATTCCTCTTTATTATTCTTCAGCACCAAAAAAATGCTTCTACTTTATATCTAATCTGTTACTATGCTTTTAACGGATGCTCTCCCAGCTTATCTAAAGGAGATAGGACATCATAGAGAAACTCAAAAAAAAAGCAAAATAACAGATGCTTCTGCAGTTCTTCTGGGTGTCAGGAGAAAAATATCTTGTTTTTTCCTTTATATACATTCATAAATGACACAGAATTTTTATGAATAAAGGCACAAAAGTCAACAAGATTACAAATTTTCAAGTGTGTAACTTTCCAGATACTCAGATATAAAAGTAATATGCGCAGAAGTGTGAGATTCATAGTTATAAAGATTAATAAAAAAAGGTAAAATAAAATGTGAAATACGCTCGTAAGCCTCAAATAGGATACTCAGCATTACAGAAAATGCTCTGGGTCTAAAACCCAGAAAGAAAAATACTCTGCTACCTCAAGAGGTCTTTGCTGATTCTTTACCTGTTTTTATTCTTTCCACATGATGTAGACCCACCATAATGTAGTGCACAGTGTGAATAATGGAAGCTCCTTCAATAGGGACATCTAGCAAAGATATAACCTCTCCTCAAAGAGCAGAGATGTTGGAGATCTTCATCTGTCAGGAATTCTCTGCAGTTCTCTTTTCCAGACTGCACAGTGTAGCAAAAAAAAAAAAAAAAAAATTACTCTTTATGCTTTTCCCAAACCAAGTTCTGTGAAAGCTTGTCTGTAAAGTTTCTCTTGAGCCCCCAGATTGCATGGGTGTAGTCAATGAAGAATTCGCACTGCCCCTTTTTCTTCTGTAGAAGGAAGTCTTGGAAGAATAATTCTTCATTATTCAAGTAAATTCCTTGTAAAATGGCTTTTTTAATTTTGTCATTACATTTAGAATTTTATTATTTTTATCTCAGACATAACAGTTTGCTTTCTGTGATAGAGAATTTGTCTGTGCTCCCATGGTCTCCAGATTAGATCTGGAGAAAAACTTGTTTTTTCAATTAATTTGTACCAGAACATCTTAGTTTTACGTATAGACTGAAAGTATAGATCTTGTAATTCCTATAAACCATATCAGTGAAATTTTAGCTTTATACAGTAGATCACCTATAGATAAATCCCTGATGCAACACTACTTCTGAAACTCTTACGTGAGGAAAGAAACTGTTGAAAATTGTATATGTATTTAAAGAAACATGAAACTATCAATTTTGTGCTAATTGCCTCACACCATGCCATTCTGAAAAATCATCCTTTTTTTTACATTGCCATAAAAATAATGCACCTGACATGTATGTGCACTTTTCTTTTGTAGGTGGAATGGAGAAAATAAAGCAGCATACCTTTGCATTAGCTCACTACACCTACACTGTGCTGTCTAACTTGAAATATGCCAATGGGGCTCCTGTAGTCCGTATTTACAGTGACACAGATTTCAGCAATCCTGATGCTCAAGGTCCAATCATTAATTTTAATGTGCTCGATGAAAATGGACAAGTGCTCGGCTTTTCACAGGTATGTTTTTCTCTTGTCTTGAGTTTACAGTTGTACTGTAATTTAAGCATGTTCACAATGAATTCTTCATCCTAAAATAAATCTTTTATTCACAGTAGTCCTTTCTGAGGTTTTGGGTTGTTTCTTCAGAGCTCTGCACCACATATACACACCATTTTTAAAGCAGTAGAGAAGAATCCAATCAATAGTGCTAGCACAATACAAAATACGTACTAGCCAGAGGCAATATCTTACAGATTTATTACTCTACAAATGGGAAGTTTGGAAGTAGGCTGTTTTAACAGGATACATTGACTAGGCAGTTTGATATTTTGCTGCCTTCCTTCTCTAGAGTACTCAAAATTGGGAATTGAAGAGCAAGTCTGGAAAAGCTGATAAAGAGACTGCCTTGGAGCTTTGACATACAAGTGAAATTAGATCTCAGAATATTGCAGTCACCTATGAAAGAGGAGTTCTCTTTTCCCTTCAGTTGTAACAATTACATTCTTGTAATATTCCTGAGCAACCATGGAATAAAGTTGAATGATCAGTGTAAAGAATGAGATTCATGCTCAAGAAATTCTGAAATGCTGTCTTTCTCGGCAGCTTTTTGTAGCCTTTATCCATCAGGTATACCAAATATCTTTAAGATGAAGCTTCATTAGGCTTTTCTCCCTTCAGCAGAGATGGACCATAATTGTGTGCATGGCTGTGCACCGTGTAGGCAGTGGGTCACACAGGGGACAGTTGCTCACTTGCTCATCAGCAGAAGGCAGAGAAACCACAGTGTTTCTTGTTTTGCTTGCTGCTTCTTTTTTCCCTTGGCTTCCTGAGAGAATAAGATAATGAGGAGAACATGGAGATTTGTCTACAAGAATACAGGAAGAGATCAATTTCTCACTAGGGAGAACAGAAGTGAGGCACTTGTTTTGTAGCTGCAAGTGTGGAGTGTCACATTTTTGTAAGTCATTTACCTGATGAACATGGGATGGCCAAATGTAGAGTACTCAATAAGTTCTTCTTCACATACACCTTTTTTAGCCAATGCTATCAAATTGCAGCAAATGTTCACCACATTTCATTTCAAAGCAGTCCACATTTTTGGAATTAATTAGTCATTTATGTAGCCCTCAATATGTGTGACAATGTTCAGAAAAGACAGGAGATATTAACATAACTGAGTTTGTAAAACTCCCCAAACACTTCAATATTGCTTCTGTTCTTTGATTAAAATCAAAACCTTTATTCTGATTTCTGATTTTCACAACTTCTCAGTAAAATTGGCTGATCCATGTTTCACTTTTTAAAACTCAACTGTAACCCCAAATTAAAAATTCTTTCATAGTCTTATGAATCCATTGTGCCTGTTTGCTACAGTGGCTGCTCATGAAAAGCTTCTTTATTGATCTGTATCATCTGGATTGTGCTGTTCACCAGATTCTGAAGATTTCTAGCATATGTGGAATGAAGAACTATAAAATTTTCAAATGCGTCCTAGTCTCATCTGCAGTGCCTGTTAGAGTACTTTGTTTAATTAAAATAATGTACAATTTAATGACTTTTGGAAATTAACAAGCACTATTCTTTCCAAAGCTGTGACATGTGTGATATATATATAGTTGGCTTCTTTATGGAATGAAATTCTTTCATAGACACCTTATAGAAGTTATGGGGGAGAAAAAGCCTTTGCTGCTTCTTGTTTATGATTACAAAGAAAATACATACAAAAGAAAGTAAATTTCATCAAACTGACTATTTAATCTCTTTATACCTGCATGCATGTCTAAATTTATATAGGTTTATTCAAATCAAAGTTACATCCAATACTTTTGTTAATTGTTTGGAAGTGAAATAGTGGTCTCTGCTTTGGTGGTGTCTATGGTCTGCCCATTTGTGTGGATTCACAGGGCAGTCTCCACATGCAGTCCAGTGGAGTCAGCAGAACACAGTTTCAGAAGGCTCCCAGAAAACATTTTGGGGAATTTTTTATGAAGGGAAAATTGGATGGCATTTACCTACTACAAGTGGACACCAGTTAATGACTCAGGTTATCTTTGCTTATTAAAAGATAAATGACATAATGTCCTATTCCTTTATGGATGATATCCCATCTATAATTCATTACTTGTAACTAGGCATCAAACCAATTCTATTTGCCTCTCTGGCAGGCAATTGTTATGTGCCCATTGCCTATTGTAGGGCATAGTGTGACTGGGCATTACATTTGGTAGCTTGAAAAGGACAATATGGCCAACTGATTCCAGAGAAAATATTATGAGGAGGCTTGGAGCAGTTTATTTGGAACACTTGAGATTGGCAAGAAAGACTTCATAAGTAGACACTGTCTTCAGAGGATACCAAGCTTACATTTAAGCCTCAAGATTTGCATAATTGGCATGATATTCAAAACTCTGAACTAAGCCCAAGATATTTAGCATGTGAAAGGCATGTAGTGAAATACATGACATGTAATACCACTGCTGAAAAATGAAAACAGAGAAAAAATTATGTCTTTCCTCTGTGTAGCAATGGGGAAGAAAGTTATTCTTACCTGCTCATATGGTTGAAATCCATTTGTCAGTGTTATCAGCTTAATTACCAGAGTTAACAAGAGTGTACCAGTAAACACAAACACTCTTGAATTACATACATAGGGTCAATTGCACCAAGAGGAAACATCCACAATCTCAGGTTCATCTTTGAGTAAAACCTTCATTGAAGCTCTGAAGAGCAAATTAAGGCATTTCATTAAAGTGAAAAACAAATAACCACACCATGATTGCATTCTCAGAGATGGCAACAATTTCTACAACCTCCTGTCCCAATATTGATTATATAGAATATTTGGATGTTAAGGGATAGGGTAGGAGTGAAATAACTATGGAAGTTCATTGAATTGCTATTGCTTTTTCCTTTAAATGTTTCTTTGTGACTTTTGAAGGGTAATACTGTCGTAGAATATTATACTTGGAATAAACTTGTGCTGTATCCTATATGTATCATTGGTTTAATTGACAGTTTAATTACTAGTTTAGAGTTTTTTGCTCCAAATGGAATTAAAACAATTAAATAAGAGGGAGTTGTGGACCCCAAACAACAATAGTCAGTCAGAAACTTTGGTTTTGATTTAGATTTTTCATGAAACATTTCTTTATCTAGGAATTAAACTACTACCATTTTGAAATTTCCATAAACCTCTCATCTTTGAGCACTAAAACTGCATTAAATCTCCTCCTTTGAGCTGCACCACGTACTTTCCATGAAAATTATTTCCTTCAGTAAAGCTGTCTCATAGACTGCTATTGGTAGTAATTTGTTCTTGAAATCACTTGGGAGGACAACTGTATTCTTTTCACGCAAAGATGCCTGTCCTCTGCAGTAGCACCTCTCTCATTTTGTTATGTGTTTATTTGCACTAGAGCATCAAAAAGCCCCTGTTATGATCAGGGGTTGAATTATTACGAATATTTGACAGGTCCAGGACATAAAGATGGTCTTTTTGCCAAATGGCTTCTTCAAATATACCTGTCTAGTCAAGAATGGATAATTCCCCAGCATTAGAGTTTTTGCTGCTAATGAAGTGTGGACAGATGACAGACTGGCAATTTGGAAAGGTGCAAAAATCCAGGGGTAGAGATAAAGGACCTCTGCAGGATAGAAGCAGAGGAGTCAACATTAAAGCAGCAAACTGTCAATCTTCTGCCTCCTTGAGAGGCTACTAGAAAAAGAGAAGGAATCAGCCCTAGACTTTAAAGAGGGCTTGTGATGTAACAAAAGATGGTGTTACAGATATATATCTGGTGCTGAGCTAATGCAGCAAACTCTTCACACAGAGAATCATCAGTTCATTCATTAACAATGAATATCTGCAGCTTTCAGCATATATGAATGTCATGTGTTCTGTCATCCCCAAGTCTTTTCCAGCCTCTTGAACACTGACAGCAATGACTCAGCTTCAGTTTGCATCTCTTTTTATTTTCAGCAAAAACTTGCATAGGACTCTAAGAAGTCCAACCTGATTTGAATGTCAAAGAGATTGAACAGTCATAAGAGAACAACATAGATTTGAAACAACAGTCATACACACAAAAAAGTGGATTTCTTATAAACTGGGTCAAAGTGCAAATGTTGTATGTTCTCACATTTGCAGATGTGAAGAAACATCACCATCTCTGCTCGACCTTTTATGCTAATATAATTTATGAAATCTTCTCTTTGTTTTGATAGAGAGATGAGATCTGTGAAATTCTCTTTGTATATTCAGTAGATAATTTCAGAGTGATTTTATAATCCCTTCACATTTTATTCTATAAAGTCAGTTTGGAAGCCAGAAGAAGGTAAAGAGCTGGCACAGATGGCCAGATGGAAGTTTACCTGAAATATTTGTTGAATTGTATGCACTGGAGAGCTCTTACCCAGTCACAACTTTCAGTTCAGTGTTATGCTAGTAGTGAAAAATAGCCCTTCCCTTACCAAACCTTTTCTTTTTCCACTCTGATCTTCTGAGACTATATTTTTTTCTCCTCCTGTGCATAATAGAGACAGTAATGGGCTTTAAAAAGTGAGCAAACCATCATGGCTGTCTTTTGAAAAATGACCATAATTTCACATTTCAGCTGTGGATTACCAGCATCCATCCCTACTCTGCTTTTTCACACTGCGTCCTTAGCTTGGAGCCTGAACCTAAAGCACAAGTAACTTGCTGTGATAGGCTCACCTCCAAAAGTTCCCTTAGAGTACATATATACTTGCCATGTCCTCTAAAGATCCTGTCAGGAAGGGAATGAGCATCAGTCCATTAGCAGTCTCAGCCTTCTTGCCTACCACTTCACACTTGTGTGTGATAGACAAACTGCTATAACAGGAATAGCTGCCAAAGACAGAGAATGTAAACATTTTGGTTTGCCTAAGGAAGGCTCTTCTGCAGTGTTGCATATGAATGAGTTTTGCCTCTCAAGACTGAGAGCCCTGCTCACATATATTATAATGAGTTTTGCCTAGGAGCATACATTAGCATGTCCTGGCTCACCCGCATCAATCCAGATAGAGTGAAGGGAGGTCTAGACTTTGAGTTGACTTTCTTCACCCACTTCTCAATTAAAAGGAAAAAAAATCAACATTTCTCAAGAGACAACTTCTAATGTGCATCCCTTCAGTCTAAATCTATAAAACCATTTGATGACCGCTTTCCTCCATCTCAGCCACCCTTGAATTAATGTAAAGTAAGGATTGACTTGAAGACCTAATGGGCTTTTCTTTTTCTCCCTTGCTTTCTGTCATTCTGAAGTGAAGACCAGGGTCTTCCATTGGAATGTGTGGCCTCAAATCACTTACATCCAACCACTCACTGTGACACCTTCCATACTCTGGCAGCCTCTTTCTGCTAGCAGTGTATGTTAGGAGTATAATCTTTAGTTCCAGATCACAGAATATTCTGAGTTGGAAGGGACCTGCAAGGATCATCAAGTCCAACCCTAAGTAAATGGCCCATACAGGGATAAAACCCACAACCTTGGTGTTATTAGCACCTTGCTTGGAGAAGGCAGAATTAGAATAAGACTCCCTCAATAAACAAAGTTTCATTTTCCTTTTAATCCCATTTTTCCTTCTGTATCCAAAGCATTCTATGTTAGTGAATTTTCTCATAAGCAGCTTAGCAGCCGAGCTAAATTCAACCCTGTGGTTTGAGATGTAGAGCGAGAAAAATGTATCTTAGAATTGCATGGTCATCTTTACTTAAACCTTTCTTATCAGAGGCAATTTGTTCTGGGACTTCATTAAAGCAAGAAACAAATAACAACACTATAATTACACTCTCAGAGATGGCAGCAATTTTTACATTTTACATGCAGTACTATATTCACTACTGCAAAATATTTCCTAGTATTTAAACTAAATTTCTCCGACTGAAGAATGACTCCATTATTACATGTATTGGGCAAAGAGAGACACCAGTTTGGACAGAAAAGCAGAAATAAAGAGGATTTCAGACATCCAAGATGGGGGAAGAATTGGACAAGACGCATGAAGCAGTGTTGTGTGGGTGAGGTGTGACCAGGGAAGAGACAAAGCAGTATATGCAGGTAGAAATTATTCCATCTACTTGTATTTGGACAGGTCTGCAAACAAAAGTAACACAGGACAAAGTGGTGTGAGGCAGGATGGGAAATGCACAAAAAAGTATCTGCTCTAGGTAAATATCGTGGTGATAGCCAGTTCTGGAAGTGCTTTCATACTGTAAGTACACTGCTTTGGTTTCACAACATTGTCTTTTAAAAGCGTCCTTTTCCTTTAGTAATATCTTGAGGAATTGTTCAGCTGGACTTAGTTTAGTAACCAGGACCTGGCAACAGCCAGGTGAAATGCCCTCCCTCTGCTGTAGGCTTTCAGTGTCACCTTGAGGGATTCAATGCCTTATCTTCCCAATTTACTCTCACCTCACAGGAGTGGAGAGAAAATATGTTAAATACTGTCAAATCTTCAGATATCAAGTGGCGGATGCATTTGTATATACACACAGCTGGTTCAATACATATTCATATCACTGCTTATCGTTACCTGATAAAAGGGACCAGGCAATACCTGAAGTGGGTTGATTTCTCAAAGTAATTGCTGTTTGTATCTTAGACAATATTTTTAGTTTCACTAGAAGATCATCTCCAGCCCACTGTACACATGGGGTATACGTACAGAATTAGAGCAGTGGCAGCATGTGAATTACAGGAGTGAAAAAAAGAAATGAGCTACAGCATTTCCCATGCACAGGAAGTTGATACCAAGTCAATTGGATCAGACTGACCAGAGCGTGGTACTACTTGTCAGTACTTGTCTGGAAATCCATACCACATCCCTAAAGGAGATAGCAGGCAATGACGGGGGGGAAGCATCTTACTACATTTAACCTATTTGAAATAAATCTTCATAGAAAGTTATTAAGCAAGACATTTTTGTTGCTCTTCATATTTAGTCAAACTTTTTAGGGTTTTTTCCCCATCTGTTTCATTTTACTTCCATGTAAAACAATCATTCAGTTTTGGAAGTGCAGCATTTTTTCATCTGGGCCACAGAAAATGGAAATCCAGCATTTTTTAATTCCAGCTAAGAATGGCTTTGCAGCAATGGTCATATGACTCTGAGCTAGTTACACTAATGCTTTTAGAAGCATAACCACTCATTATATTAATTTTGATGACTCAGGGAAAGAAAAATGTTCTCTAACTTGCTTAATGGGATTTTTGGCCATCTTCCCAATAGCTACCTAAAAATTGCTGAGCTGATTACTTACTATTGATTTTAGCTATGGATTTAGCCATTGATTTCAGGAAGTCAGGAATGGCAGATGGACCTGCACAATAGAATGCAAACAAGATTATAAGGACAAAAAGATTGTTGTGAAGATTCCTGTTGAACATATACTGATTTCCTTGGTTCCAATTAGTTTCCAATTGTGTTGTGGCTATCTTGGACCAGAGAGATAGTAGCAATGCAGTAAACCACACTGGCATGTCAATAAATGGCACCTTGTTTCTTCAAACTGGCAAGAAATCATTACAATCTGGATCTTTGCTTTTGTGACATGGCACTGGGTGCTCAAAGACAGCCCTTGCAAAAAGGAGCTCACAATATAGGAAGCAGCTTCATTGATCTAGGTCTGAACATAATCATAATCGTTGATCACTGACTGAACATAAGGAGGTGCTGTACTTCAGAGGCTCAGTGTGAGAAATGCAAACCTGCAAAGCTCTCTTCTTGCTGAGGTAGTAGTGGCAGAGTACAGGCTGAGTTCTTTCTGTTTTATCTCATTGCAAGGGGACAAAGACACATGTGAGTTAGTGTGCCTGAAATTGCCTACTATTAAACTGCACATCAGACCTGATCAAGGTTAGAAAGCCTCACAAAAGACTAGACTGAAGGTGTTGTCTGACACACTGTTTCTCTGGAGTGTCCTTGCAGGTTGCTAAGGAAACGGAAAGAGATAAAAGAAAGATGCTCATAGTTGTTCAGATGAAAGAATCCAAGATGAATGAGGGAGGCTAAACATTTTCTGTTTGATAACAGGGCCAAACTGTGGCTCTGAACTACAGACCTTGTCACATATGAGAAATGTGGAAAAAAACCACATGGTACTAGGAGAAGAACTGCACTTTTGAGAGCTTACACTGGATTCCCTTGTCCTTGATCTTGGTAAAAGCAGATCAGCTGCCTTTGAATGCATGCAGTGTCTAGTTTCAGTCCACCATCTGAAGCCTTTCAAGACAAAAAGAGACTGGCCCCACCTTCTCTGTTACTCTGCTTCCTTGTTTGCATCTTCCTGCCCCTACATCCCTCTTCCCCACCACACCACTGTATAGGATCCTGTGACTGTAACTAAAGTAATACAGGAGTTTGACCCCACAACCTCCCTATGTTCTATTATCCTTATTTTCAGGGGTTAAATACAGACAAAAGAGGATTTAAGAACCTTAAAATAAATAGGAAATGGTGGAGAAGATTTTGACTGTGACATGAATTAAACCTATGTCACTGGACTTTCAGTAGCATGCACTGCACGTTTTTATTCCTAGGCATTGTTTCCACTTGTATTAGTCTGCTACATTCCCCTTTATCCCTCTTGATATTAGTTATAGCTTAGTCTTCTGTGTAGTTTTCCTCTAGCTTCAACATTTCTGACTAGCAGCAATTTCACCGAAAGCCTTTAGCCTACAAAATAGCTGGGGATGCTCAATGGGATGGAGAGATACAGATGTTTTTCTATGATTCACAAGAGGATGCTTTGTTGAAGTCAGTTATGAAGCCACTGAGGGCTTGAGTTCCTTTGCTTTGCTTTCTTCCTGAAATCTATCCTTTCCCTGATATCATTTTAGTGAACCAGGTTTCCATTGTCAATGAATGCAGTTAGAACTGGAGAGGAAAAAAACCCAAAAAAAACCCAGAAGAGAGGTGTCATTGGTTGGAGAGACCTATGGTCATTAAGGCACCAAATCAAAGAAAACCAAGATGTTTAGCTTACTCATCAATCTGTTCCATTTCAAATAGCTGGATTCAAATTCACTTGCATATTCAGCAGGAAAGAAAAAAAAACAGTTGAAAAAGTGTTAGATCATCCATTAACAAGACTGTGTTTCATTGTTCCATTTCATTTTTATAGCCATCTTCTAGCTTCTGGTTGTCAGAAATGTAAAATTATTGTTACTCCTTTATGCATGAAGAACCTGCAGTTCACTATGTGTATGGCATCTCCTAAGTGAGAATTCCTGCAGAGAGACAACCCACATATTTTGAATTATTTCAATATTTCCAGCTTGCTTCTCTCTCATGCAATCTTACCTGCTATTTGACTGTCTTTAAAACTCCTGAGAAAATTATCACATTGGCTGTAAAGTTCCTGATAAGACAGCATTTATACTGAAGAAGTATATTCAGGACACTGAACTTGACAATATTAATACATTTCAATATCTCTGTCTAATACTTCACTGCCTTCTACCAAAGGGGTTTTGGTCAAAGTAATGAATGGATGAAGACTAAGAAGAGATATACGTCCTCTCTTTGGTTAATTTAAACCATTGTCAACAACTAGAGAGGCAAAAAGGAGAGGATCAGATTACTCAATACTGAGAGAATCTGCCCACATAGAAATTATTTCTCTGAGATGGAAAAAAAAAGCCTTTTTTGTAGAAAACTATGCAGTTAAAACAGTTAATGATACTGTAACTCAACTAAAATTCCTCCTTCTCCCCCCTACCCCCCCTAAATGGTTTGGAAACAAGTGCTGATTTTTTTTTTCCTTCTGACCTACTTCTTATTAAATTGTATTTAACAAGATTAAGTATGCATTTGCATCAGCAACAGCATTTCACAGTCAAATGCTGGATGACAGAAAGAGCTAGCTTACTTCCTCTCCAATTCCATGTCATGAATCAGTGAATTAATTTACCAGTAGATATGGAGAACAGCATCTTGAAGCCTGTTTTATAACCAGCCATCAGTGGTGTGCAATGAAATTTTTGTAATGAGCAAATCCATCAGACAAACTGCTCTGGTACTTGGGCATTGGCATTGTAGAAAGCAGAATGAGAAGTCCTAATCCCAGTTCCTGAAGGACAGTACTTGCCAGTATTGAATTATATGATTTTTTTTTTTTTAGAACACTTCATGATGTATTATAAAAAGTTCCTTTATTCATGTGAATAATTCTTATGATATCTTACACAAATAAGTACTTGCTTGAATAAGAGCTCTAGAATTGCATCCTATGGGAATGACTTCAGCAGGGGTGTCTAAAGCATTCATCGTTCTTGGTGTAAGTCTCAGACTTAGTTGATTAGGAATAATGCAAAATTATGTGCTATTTGTAAATCTTTACTCTCATTTAGCATATACCTACCTACAGCAAGTATCATTCTCAGACTTATTTCAATGGAACCTGATGCCAGAGAAAAACTTGCAGCTTTCACTGAGTGCCTCAGAAGCCCTGAAGTGAATTGTTAGCAGAAGTCAGTCATTTAGCAAACACAGAGAAGTCACCAGTGCATTGTGTGACAGGGAATGGGAAAGCAAAACAGACAAGATTCTCATTTCTTCTCAGAGCTTTCCAGCTGATGAGTATCAACTGAAATAGCAGATTTCCAAGAGGGGACTATTGTAGGGTAATGCATTAAAGTGAAAGCTCTCCACTTCAGTATTTTTTATATTAAAAAAAATTGTATTTATCAGATAGAGCACTATGAAAAAACCCCAAATGTGAGCATTTGATCAATCTGGGAACACTAAAGAAAAGCTCATTGATGGAAAAAAATTAACCATTTTAAAAAATTGGTTTAGGCAAACTTCCTTTACGTATCTTTGTTAAATTTGAAGACCGTGACTTGGAAGTGTGAAAATCACATTTTGCTTGTCAAAAATCAAGACAATGTGACATCAGAAGTGTTGGGGTGTGAAGCAGTCTACAGGGCCAGGCCCACAATAAAGAGCTTCAGAAAAAGTAATGAATGCCAAGGGGCTCTGAGAGACAGAAGGGACTCCAAGATAGCATGATGGCTTGATTACCATGTCCTTACTAACTGAAATCAGTAAAATTCTGCAAGATTTCTGCATTTGTTTTGCAGTTTAATTGTACTCTTTAATCTCTTAAAAACCAAGGCACAATAATTCCAAGTATCAGTTCCAGGGAATCACCAAAACTGACAATCCAAGTACATGAAGCTGTGTACTTACCATTAGTACCATTCATACTTCTGTGCCTTCATTGATGAATTCATTCCTGGCTCCCAAAAGTCACTCTCTGCTGTTACAGACAGAGCTGCAAGTGACATTCTGTATTTCATAACCCTGAGCTCAATACCCATTATTGCTCCTTATGGCAATTTTAAAGATTTGTTTTATTTAAGGAAGCTTTTCTTCATCAAAATAACTGTAACAGATGTTTTATGTTCTATTTGTTTTGCTGTGTGATAGCACTGCAGAGAGAGATTAAACTAACTCCTCAAGTAGTGTATTTCTAGGGTGAAAATAAATGAGAAGAAATCAAAACATATGTCCAAGGAAAAAACCAACCATCTATTCAAGGGACGGATAATTTTGCAGTGCTGACTTTATTGGTTCTTTACACGGTGCCATTGTTTCCAGTGAAAAGTGTGCAACGCATTCCCAAGATCTGTGCATATTATCACATTGGTGATCATGAGCTTCAGTTAATACTAAAGCTATTCATAACTTACCTTTTTTCTCTTGAATCATAATTCCCATATTCCTCTAATGATCATATTTTTAGGTCTCAGTAATCCTGGTTCAGTGTACAGATTGATATATACTAGAACTAAAGTATTATTGTACGTAAGGATTGGATTGCATGACTAGAGTGAAATTACTGTTCACTAAAGAACAGTAATAATTTATTTGACAAAATTTAAAAAAATTTAAAATCCTGTTTGGAATTCCTTGAAGATGTGTTGTGGAAACTGTATTACACTACATACATTTTGATTGACAAGGCTGCCCCAGGAACATTCCTTTTAAAAAGTATGAATAGTAAAAAGATTCTATATTTTAAAGGTTTTTGTATACTGAGTAAATAAGCCCAAACACTGTACGATTTCAGCAGTGCCTTGCTTGTCATGATTAACAGAATGACAGATCCGCCCACAAGTCACTAGCACCATGACAAACCATGCTATGGCAGAATGACAACTTTTCTCATCTAAATTAAAAAAGACATCAAGAAAATGTCGCTGTTCCCATATTGTAGTCTTCTGACAAAACAAAGCTAGCGACACCACAACAGTCACTCTCAACAGATGCGTTTTACTAAAACTTCAATTTGAGAAAAAGGCTTTAAACACAAGATATTCTCCAAAGCATTAATCATCAATAGGGATCCTGGGGCTGATTGTACTCTCTGCTTTCCAAGTCTGTATATATGGAGTTATTTTGATTATGTCTGTGTTGGAGAATCAAATGATTTTGAACTGAACTAGTGGCACAGAACACATTGAAATGTGAACTTGAGAACTTGTGAGCTATAGCAATGTAGAATTTTTTTGTATACAGCACATTTTTGTGCAGAGACCCTTATGTCCCACGCAAGGAAAAAAACCAGTAACTCTTAACTGCTTTAGCAGAGCTAAATACTATTTAGATTGAATTATTTCAGCATGGACTAATTTCTAACAGAAGGCTTGGGTTTTCTAGCCACTGATATAGTGACTTTAAAGGTGCTTGGTGCACACAGTTAAACTTAGAGATCTCAAAATGTAGAAGATTGACATATCAAGATAGAAAATAGACTGAATTATACCAGAAAGTGTTTGGTATATGTACTGGGCCATTGTTCTGTACAGAGGGAATTTATGTTAAAAGTAATAAAAGCCAGTAGAGATTTAACCAGCTACAAAAGCTGGGTTGAACATTTATACTGATACCTCAGACGAAGCATGAGCTCACAGTTAGGGAAGTGGTTAGTGTGAGTCGGTTGACGCTCCATTTCCTGCCCCTTTTAGCTGAGCTGTTGCTGTGCATCCAGCTGAGCCTGAGCTTCCTGCGTGGAGGATTCTGTCCCTGGTACAGTGGAGTCTCCTGAGTCTGCAGCGTGGTCATTGGCAGGGCTCTCAGCTCTCCTTTTTAATAGAAGGAGCAAAAGGGGTTAATGCAAGTTGTGCAAGGTTGTTTCGGGAGTCTGTGGTAGAGGTGGGGGTCAGATTTCATTCATTTATTTGCCTGTCCTTTATTGCAGTCCTGACCAGGAATGCTCATCATTTTTCATCAAAGAAATAGCTGGTGGTAGCTGAGCTAATCTTATCAGCTGCTGCTCTTGCTTTTTGAGATCAATATAAAGCATTTCCAGGTCCCTGCAGTGAGGTTCCATGGTTTCTTAGCTGTACTAAGAGAATCCCTGTAGTGTTTCTTAGGTGTGCTCTGAAACCTTGACAATCTGTATCCCTTGCAGTGCTGTCCTCCCAGTGCATGCATATATATGTCCCCTTCTGAGGCACATATGGGCACGTTCTTCTGTTGTCTTTGCACATCATTTTCATTCCTTCCCATAATTTATTCATGCCAGTTCGTCATCAAGTATTGTATTTCTGCCCATTCATTATTCAGTGGATGATAAAGAAATGGTGCAACACCAAACAGCACGAGGAAGAAATGCACCAGGGACTTGGTAGATTGGGAGTTGTATGTACAAAACCCAATGAGACATTCCAGTTCATTCCCTGTCCTGGCAAATATTACTGCTTACTGAGGGACTGATCCTTCCAGCACTTGCGTGCCAAAATCCCATAGATGCCATCAGTTTCTGTAATGAGGACTTACAGTTTCAGATCCTTGGAGCACAAGGTTTTCTTTAGCTATCTGAAAAGGTGCCCCAGGCTTCTCTTCAGTCTCTTGAGAGGCTGTTGCAGGTGGTGGCTCTGTCAAGATACCAACACCTGGCTGCAGGTCTGTAATTAGGAGCACTGATGTGAATAAACCTGTTCACAGCTTTAAAATTGAGCAGATCTACTGGCATTCATAAGCTCAGGACCCTGGTTGTCTGTGTTTTTTTGTGGAGTAGTTGCTCAATGCTAAGGTAAACATCTCTGCTCCTACCACTGCTTTCTTCTGGCTAAAGTAACAAAGTTGAAAAATGCAAAATCTGTATGGGAATGGTAAAAGCTGCAGTAAGTTGCTAATTGTTTAGAGAAATAATTTACTTCCATGGATTTCTACCTTTAAAACACTGTATCTTGTTGACCACAGTTTTAAAATGTCTATTTTTCATTCTTCTCCTATGTCTTCTGCTGGACTGGGAAGGTGGACAGCATGGCAAGTCTCCACAACATACACGTTCGCACAGGCTGCTTCTGTAACACTGGAGCCTGCCAGATGCATCTGGACATAAGCAATGAGGACATCCAAAGGAACCTGCAGGTTAGTCTCTGAATGTGGTTAGAACTTAAAAGCTAAAGTGCATCACATCCCATGGTTTTAAGTCTCTGTGACTTTACTAATGAAGTTAAATTTGACTTATTTTCTTTAAGCATTCAACGGCTTTGCCTTGTTAAGGGACTAAATTGATTGAAACTCGGCTCATTGAAATGAGGGATTGAAAAAAATCATGTGATGAATGCAGAGAAGTATGTGTTGCTTGTTATTATTTCATTGGAGAATAGGAAATTAGGCCTTCTTGTTTGGTTTTGGAATTGCATGATATCAAGGCTTCCAGCAGAGCAGAATTTCCTGGACAATTCCTCTCATGTTTTTCTTTAAGTATCCTAATTAATTATTGTACATACTAATGCTCAAGAATTGTAGACCTGTTGCTGTTGGGTGTTACAATTTAAAATACATACGCAAATTGGACAGGAAACAATAAAGGCAAATACACAGTGAATCTCAGAGAATGAAGCAAATTTAGATGAAATCTACTTAGATTACTGGTGTGTTAGATTTTTAGAATATCAATGTAAATATTATTTTCAAGATTACTAAGGTTTCCCATAAGCTGTCATTAAAAGATGTATAGCACAATGTATTACACTGAAGTGGAGGAGGCTTCCTGTCTGCATATTTGTCAGTTTGAAATTACAGTAAATTAATTTGGAACAATCAAAAACTTTATTAATGGTGTCTTTTCAAAGGTAAAAAAAAAATCTTATGGCTATAATGATATTATAGCTCCCAGAGACATATAGATAATTTTGCAAGCACATTTACATACAGGACTGATAGCATTAGTTCTTAAAGGTGTCTGCAGTTCTTTAATACCTTCCTTGGGAAAATGGTGCTTTGACTTGCCATGGAAGCTCTCTCCTCTGAGAAAACAAAAAACTGTCTACCCTTTTGCTGAAGTGAAAAATGCCAAATAACCAGCTGCAATGCTCCTGGATCTCCTCATACAAGGAGGATTTTGCTAAGGAGTGAGTGACTCCTTTTAGGTCTGTCTCATTTAAATGGGGATAAGCCAAAGTTAAATTTATGGAGAGACACTTCATCGCCAAAGGTTGTATAATGAAGTGGTACAGTTACACAGTCGTTATTTGGGGACATTCCATTCCCATCAGTGCTTTGAGAAGGATCAGGATGAGTTATTGACAACATTACTGTGTAGAGGAAGGCATCTTTTATCATATTATTTGCACATATACTTCAGTTTTGTCTTTTCCCAGGGTGCTGGCTGTATTCTTCCTTCCCTGATGAAGTTGTACATGATAAAATGCCTGTGAGGGAGGACTTTCTGTCTTGAAGTGTCCCTGGAGAAGTGTGGTTAGTTTTCTTAGAATGTTATGTAGGAACTAGTTTACTTATTTGCACAGTAGGAACCTCTCTCCTCAGTCAATCAAGCAATACTTGGCAGAAGGGTTACAGAAGGGTATATTAACAGATGCAACCTAATTTTGAAAATATTGCTTCTGCTCTGTTGTCAAGGATAAAAACTACTTCACACTGCATTAAAATATTTACTACTGTGTTGCATGCTTTGACATAGATGTAGGGTTTTTATTTCTCCTTGCATAAATGGCATCTGTGTTCATTGTCCTGTGACATTTCTTGCTTTAAAAAAAAGCCCTCATGTAAATAAACTATTCACATGTCCATTTTTAATGTGACAGAAATGTGTAAATAAATTAAATTCTGAGAAAAAAACCCCAACAGCTGCTGCACTTAGGGAATAGGATGCTGCGTTTGGACTAAATCTTAAGTCCATTGGTGAGCTGCTATTAAGTGGATAAACAAAGGGGGACTCTAGCTCGCTTCACTGGTGGTGAGTGGCAGCACTCAATGACTCATTTAAAGAATGAGAAACTTTTGCCCTTAAGGGAGAGTTTTCCATAGAGCCTTGTATGAGAAACCTATCAGATGGATATCTACATGGAGGTCACTATAGGGCATTCAAAAAATTTTTCAACAAAATTTTTTCAAGTGCAAACTTGTGCTCATCAAAGGAGGAAGTGTTGAAGGAAAGACTAGTTCCCTTTATCCTGAAAGCAATGTGTTGACTGGATCAGCAAGACAGATTTTTTGGATATTCCTATGTCACTTAGGATGTTTGAGCTCTAGATTCAAGTCTCTGCTTTGCTGCTATCCCAAATGAGTTAGTTCTCTGCTGTTTGGACTATTAAACGCAAGCCATGATAAAGCCACTGGTGATATAAAATGGTGCTTTTCTGACTAGTGAATATCGAGAAAACTTCCCCCCAAAAAATCAGCCTTCTCATAGTTTGTTTTCTTATCTGAACACACATCACAGTTTGAATCCCAGTGAACTATGCAGGTGAGACTGGAATATCTCTGGAGATTATCTGAGCTGACTGTCATGAGACATAAAACCTTTAAGTGATTCTTGATATGTTTTTGGGAAGTATGTCTTCCCCTAGAATAGAATAGGACAAGCAGCTCGAAATTATCTTCATAGTCTAAGTAAATCATAAGATGATTGAGGGTATTTTCTTAATTTTCTCTTTGTATTGATGAGTTAACCTTCTATTTTTTACAACAGTTTTTCAGGTTAGAATTAAGAGACTCATTAATAACTAGGTAAAATTAGAGAGAAATAAAGCAAAGTATCATGACAGCTCTCTGATTTTCTTCCTATTTCAAACTAGGCTGGCCATGTCTGTGGAGATAACATAGACCTAGTTGATGGACATCCCACTGGTTCTGTGAGAATATCCTTTGGCTACATGTCTTCTTTTGAAGATGCACAGACTTTTTTGAATTTCATCATAGCCACCAGACTCTCCAACTCGGATGCTGAGATTCCTTTCCAGTCTGTTACAAAGCTGATGACAGAGTCTGTTCCAGATGACCACTTTTCTTTTAACAAGGAGGATAAATTGTCTCCAATATTGCAAATCTCTGACAGAGAACTCAGGAATATTCCATCTGGGGCAGAGACAACTGGCAGCTGGCAGCCACCAGAGCCTGAGGCAGAAAGCATGAGGGCAGCTGTTTCTGAGACTGCAGTGCCAACGTGTAGAAAAGGTGGCAAGCCCATCACTGTTGCCAAAATTTACCTCTACCCAATCAAATCCTGCTCTGCATTTGAGGTATGTGCTTTGAACAATTCAGAAGTACTTGTGCAGCTCAGCCTTGTGTTTTTCATCAGACCTGTGTGTATGACATACTAGGAAGCAGATTGTGGGTACCGGTGTCTCCTTTTTTCCAGGTTCTGGGATCAAGTCCCACATGTTAGGCTACCTTGAAGGATTTTGAATTCGACTGAAGTTACAGGGGAGGGGTAAATGTGTCTTCTGCTCTCCCCTCCCCCACAAAAGGCAAATCTGCACATAATGTGCTGTCTTGAAGAAAATAGTTGGATTTGCAAAACTTGACTAAAATATAATCAAATAATTAGTATGCTTTTACAGAATGACATGTGCTGGACTCGTAGGCATTGAAGGGTAGGCAGCAATTGAGAAGTAACTTGATTACCATGTTATAATTGAGAGGCGGCTGATTTACATTACAAAGAAATGTTATCATTAAAAATACATTTGCAACAGAAATATGACATTTAAGTGTTGCTGTGCTATTTGAAACTTCACTCTTTGAAGATTTTAATTGCTTTTTTACCAAGTTAATAATATCATCACCTTAGCTGTGGCTTTTTTTTTTTTTTAATAATGCATGATGAAATAGGTGTGTGGCCCACACATGACCTAGAATGTCACTCTGCTTAGTACCATACTGGGAAGTGATTTAATGAATGTCAATAATGGTATAACTTTCCCTACAAAAACTTACTGGTGTAGGTCAGTGTCTCACATCTGAGAGAAAATTGGGGTCAAATCCAGTGACGAATCTCCTGAATTTCAAATAGGGCTTCTCAGCTGATTTGATCATGTTTCGTTTTTTTTTTTTCTTTCTCAGTGCAGAGAGGTTGGGCAATTAAACACTATTAAATGATCAACCAAACAACTGTATTTTTAAATTTGGGTTGGCTTGTGATGTCTTTAATTCAGAGACACAATCCTGAGCATCAAATGAGACCTGAACAAACAATTTCCACCCCTTATTAACCTCCCACTAGATCAAACTGTTTAGAAAATCAAATTAATTGCCCATTTCATGTGAAAATTTTTTAACCTTTGTTGAAGTGTTGCAGTTTTCACAGCTGTATTAGAGAAGCCCAGTATGGAAGCTGCTGAAATACGTTGGCAGTACTCATGCACCTTTGGGGTTAAGTTCTGTTTTTGACATGCAGGCTGGTGTTGTGAGATACATGCCACAACATTCATCACTAGGAAGGCTTTGAAGTGATTGTGCCCAGGAGCAGGTAAGACATACCTCAGCATGAAAGAAAGCTTATGTTTCCCCACAAGCTGAGCCAGATTTCTCCTCTTCAAGCTCTGTGAGAGGAAACAGCTTTAGGTGATAAATTGACACAAACCCGGTACTCCCCAGCAGACAGGACTGCAGTACTATATGGAGGGGGGAAATCCCCATGCCTCATGCATATTGCTTGTGCCAAGCACGGGTTAATGGGCCCAGAGTGAAAACAGGACTCACCTTCTCCATCCACTTCTACATCTCATCCACTTCTACAGCTCATCACTGTTCTGTAAACAGTGAGAGATGGATACCTGCTTATTCAGTTCAGCATAAAATAGGCGTCTGCAATAGGAGAAATAAATTTTCCTAGATATTTCTGTTTCTTTTCATTGACTGCAAGAGGAATCTAAGGCAACTTAGATTATGCAGCTAACACTAGCTGATCTGAATAATGTAAAAACAGATATAAAAACTGCAACTATATTATGAGGTTTAATTTTGCATGTCTAGAGTAATTTTTGAAGTCTGTTTTGATTGTTTTATGACAAAGCCTCAGCCACAATAAAGGTCTGTAATCTAAGCACTGTCAGAGCCTGTATTGCCAAAGAGTAACAGAAAATTAAATAAATACTGGATTTAGTGTATGGTATTGGAAGGGACTGGAATTTTACTATAAAGAGCATTTAGCTCTTCTTCTCCTCTACTTAAACAGTAATTTTTGTGCATTTCCACATGGTTTCTATGTGGTTTATAGAAGGTACTTGAGTGCATGCAAAAGGACAGTAGAAATTGACCTAACAACTGGGAAATTGTTGTTATCCACTGGGAAAGGGCTTTCACTGCATTGGGAGAGCAGGCCAGGAGTTGAAGTCAAAAGAGTATTTTGATTTTGATGGGGTTTTTATATTGAAGTAAATCCCTGCAAAAAATATGTTTGCTTTTGTGACTTTTCCTGTCCACCAGATGTTCTCCTTGTTTTTTCTTCCTAAAAGTCTGACTGGCACTTCTAGACCTGTCATACTTTTATAACCAGCCTGTGAAAGATCTGCCAATCTCACTGTCTGCCTATAGAAGAGATAAAAATAATGTCTTACAGACCATCATTTGTAAAATGAACTTTAAAGTTCAATTATCCCATTCTAAGTCACCAAGTGGCTTAGTCTCTTCCCAATGAGAAAGAGTAGAATAGAAAGCTGTGGCTGCCAGGACCCAGACCCTGCAGAGTGCACTAACCTCCAATATGTATCTGTATATATGTTTTTATATATCATTACTGCAGCTTCAGCCTGTATCACCTTGAAACAGGAAAACAATGTATGTCACATGCACTGGAGTGTGAAGCAAGACATGCTAGAGAAGAAACCTTACCACAATTAAATGGAATCAAATCCTGGAAATCATTTTGCTTTCTAAAATATTGATTATACCAGAATCTCTAGGCTTTATCGTGAAAAGACTGAATCATAGCCAAAACTATTCTTTTTCAATTTGTTTAGTGGGTTTTTTTTCATAGACTTCACATTTAACATTGTATTATCTCCTTACTTCAGGAAATGCATAAACTTCTGAAGTCGTTCTAAAGTAATCATGTAGCTTTAGTCTTTGATTGGAATCCAAGAATTGAAAATCATCTAAAATAGCTTTAGATGCTTTGTAGTTGCTGGAAATGTAGAATAGTATTTTCCCAATTAAAAATTTGATCTCCATGTTTATCAGCTATAGGGTAACTCAGCTGATATGAAAAGGTAGAAGTGGTTCAAATGCTGAGCTGTAGTAAATTCATTCACCTTCCAATACTTTGATACTTGAGATCAGAAGCTCATGGATTTGTAGGTTCAAGTGGAGGCCTCCCACTGGTATGGGAGGTCAGACCTTCAGCATGTGCTGTAACTAGTGTTTATTGTAACTACATGATCACTTGAGTTTTCCTAAAATAATGTGTGCAGTGGAAAATTCCAGATAACTGTGAGCAGGACTCAGCCCATCTGCCACTGAAATCTGCCCACAGAGTTGCTGGTTGTAGGATAGATGATTAGTGGCAGGAGGGCAAACTTGAGGAGGATGTGAGTGCGAACTCACAGCTGTTTGATCTCCTCTTTAGAGTCACATAATCTCCTCCTCTCCTAAACTCTGATTTCTCTGTTCTATTCTAAGTGGTTTAGTATGAGAGGTTCTTGACCTCCAGAGAAAATGAGAGTGCAGAGTGCTTCGGCAGCTGGGAGGATGAAACTTGGCATGAAGATTGTCAGCTCGCTGCAGGTCAGGTGGTTTCTGCAGAATTGTATGGAGTGTTCCTGGCCACTGTTGTCCCATGGATTTTGTACACATGGTGCAGGAAGCAGAGGGCAGAGTTTTCTAGCTCAGCTTCTCAAATGTGGGGGTTTTTCCTACAATTATTTTATTAAATGAAGAAAAGCAGAGGAGTAACCTCTATCCCAGACCACTTTATTTTTTCCAACATAAAAATGTGTTTTAAACATGCATTTTTAAACAGGAATATCTCTCATGTTGATGACTTTTGCATAATATAATGCAATGTGCCCAGTGAAAGAGGTTAGGAATTTGACCTAATAACTAATTAAGAACTTTATTATTCTTACAGTAGATTTCAGAGTATAAAAATTGCATCTCAACAGAGAAGACAAACTAGCTTTTAATTTAAAATACAATGCAAATTCCTAGTGATCAGTGGATAAATTATATGTAAGACCACTAAGATTTTTAAACTTCGATAATTTAAAGCCTTTTCAGTGATTCCTTTAATGTCTTCAAAAACTGTATTGGCCTTCATGATGACATTAGTGTGAACTATGGGAGAAATGCAGCACAAAATATTTTACAGAAAAATCTGAAATAAAGAAAAAACCAAACAACACCACACGTTTTTGCAGTGGATATTTTCATTTTGCAATAGGAAAAGATGGAGTAAAGCAGATGGGACAATACCAAGTACTGGCTGTATTATGCAATGATCCTCATGACAGGTAGAGGAGACCATACATTGAATGATCCTGGGATGCATAATCACCTGCCATGCTTGGAATGAAGGTGTGTGCTGGTATCTGTCAGTAAAACCATGCACTCCCTGCTTTCCTTCTGTCCTCCCACTTCTGATTTGTCCCAGTAGCCAGAGATGCCAGGCAACTTCAGGGAATCACATTACAGGCTATATAATGCACTATTGCTCACTGCCACATATGCTAACCTGCTCTGTTTTACTTTGTTTAACAATCCTTCAGCCCCTTTGAAATAAGGGCAGGATATGCTCTGCACAGGCCTAAGTGCTGAGAGGAGAAATGGATGTGTTCTTCCTTGCTCATCTCCAGTGTCAGTATTAGCAGCAAACCAGCTCTGGCTGTTCACAGCCATCTGGGACTCTCCATCCAAGGCAGGCCACAGTTATTTTGTTGTTGCAACTTCCTTTACCAGGGTCCTAGCAATACAGTGCAATACAATGAGCTGAAAAGTGGAGAGGGAGTTGGGCACCTGACAGTGCTCAGAGAACATCCATGACAGGGCAGGGACTCACTGCAGGGCACAGTGTGTGACTCTCGCCACAATGGCAAATACCCACAGGAAGAGGGGAAAATGGGTTGAGGACCTGTAATCATGGGCTGCATCACATTTGTGGTTTGAGTGAAGCATGGTGTTAGTTGCCATATTTTCAGACCTGTCAGAGGTGCATTGAGTGGAAGGTGTTGATTATTTCCAAATATCTGCTAGCTAGTTAGCTGGGCTTACCCTTTAATGCCTGTCAGCATGCAAGAACTTCCTGAAGCTCTGATTAAAGAGAAGATTTATTTTGCTCATAAAGCCTCTTGCCTTCAGTGAAGGGTAAGAAAACACTTAAGCTGTTTCCTGAATAAGATTGCAGTCCTGAAGTGGAACCAAAACAACTGAATGTTGCAATAGGGAACTGAGAAACTTTGTGGTCTTCTTCTATTTTTCTGTTTTTTTAGTTTATTCTGCTCTCTATATCTATCAAATCCTGTAGAGATCTTTTGGATTCATGGGAGGATGTATTACCAATTAATGATCTTCTTTTTTGGAAGGAAGATTTGTTAGCAGGAAATTCTTGCAGCTCTCAGATGATCACCAGCTGTTCAAATGCATTTTGTAGTCTAATTATACAGGATAACCAAAAATGCTGGTCTCTCCAAAGAATAATTTCCACTAAGAACAAAAGTGTATTCTTCAGCTGATATTGCAGTCTTTGGGCTGATTCCTCTCCTAAAAAAGACAGGGCAAAAGTTCACATAGCTGAGGTGCTAACAGCTTGAGGTTCCTGGATAATGTGATTTCAGATGACACTGTCAGACCTAAAATTTCTATTTATCACAGAATTTTCATCCACAGTTGCATAAAAAAATGCCAAATAATATTATAAATCCAGGGGGTTGATAGAACATATTTCTTCTCCTAATTTTTATTTTTCTATTTTCTGTATTCAGTATAGTTGGTTGCACTGTGGTGAAATTGTTTTTATTTCAGCTTTGATGCTTTAAGTTTTCAGTTCTACCATGCCTGCCCTTAGCTTTCTATAGTCAGGCAGTCAGTGTCAAACTGCTGCTGCAGGCTTTTATAAAAACAGGAAAAGTTTAAAAGAATGAGATATTTTAGGTTCTGTCAAGTTTTGGGTTGATCACATGATAAACAAAAATGTGATTTTAATTAATCTAGCTAGTGCTTCCAGACATGCTGTTCTTCATAGCATCAGGCTGTGCTTGACATATCTTTTACTCAATAGGGTTTTGCTGAAATCTTTTGTCGGCTAATTCATGTGAGATGTGCTCAGCTTTTCTATAAGAATTCAACAAAGTTCAGCTGTAAACTTTTCTCCCTATTCAACTGTGACTAGAAAGCATACGTGAGCTGAAGAATATGTTGGTGGCCAGCTTTATATTACAAGAATGGTATTAATATTTTAACATTCTGGAGAAGAAAGCAGATATTAATGTCACCCAAGGGCATTACTAAAATTGCTCTCTTTTTGGATTTCAAGATTACCATCTGTGTAGCATCAGAAACAGATGTTCTTTTCACCAGAAAAATGTATGTGAAAGCAAGGACAATATTCTTGTATGGGCTATTCAATGTAAAGGCTGTTATAGACATAATGGAAGAACAGATAGCAATGAAGACAATGTGTTTTGTTGTAAGGGAATTTAAAGAAACTATTATTCTCCCAGCAAAACCAGAAGCTTCAGTGGCAGAAATTTTCTCAAATGGATTAATTGATAAAGTGGTCCCATATTATGAAAAACAAGTTTTTTCAGAATTTTGAATTTCACAGTTTTCTTGCTTTCTGTTTGTTTGGTTTTGCCTTAATTCATAAAATTCCCATAAAATTTCTGTGCTTTTTAAGTTAAATGAAAATTTCTGGAGGAATAGGTCCTAAAAATGGATAACCATAAAACTGAAGACAGTTTTCAGAGTGTTTCAGAGATAGTTTATTCTTATAGCTCTGTTAAACTGTATGATAATATGTAACAACTTTCAGTAATTTGATTTTTTTTTTGTCAGCTTTGTGCAGTGATATCTTTATCTTTGATGAATGGATTCTTTTCCCTCTCTTCTCTTTTCAGCAAGAATCTATTAATGCAGCAAACATTTTTTAAACCCTTGTACCCCCTCCTAATGCTTTCCCAGGTTACAGAATGGCCAGTAGGAAACCAAGGTTTGCTGTATGATCGCAACTGGATGGTTGTAAACCAGAATGGAGTCTGCATGACTCAGAAGCAGGAGCCAAGGTTGTGTCTTGTGAACCCCTCAATTGATCTGAAGCAAAAAATTATGGTCATTCAGGCAGAAGGTTAGTAAACAATATCCTTTCCTTCCCTTCTGTGTTGGTGTCAGATTTCTAGGCGGGGACACCTGCATGCTCCCACCTAACTACTGAATGCTGTGCATGCTTACTTGTGACTTTAGGGACAAGTTCTGTGCCTGCTGTGGGCAATGAAGCCCAACCTTTTAGATGCAGCCCTGGGGGGCTTCCTAATTTATTTTTGGGCAGGCAGAGAGTAGACAGTGACTCCCTATGTGCAATCATAAGGTGAATGCTCCAGGATGGAGAAAGGAACAGACAGATGTGGAAATTTACTGACTAGTGTCTCTCCACAGCATGAAGTCCCACAGCCTGAAGGGATTGTTAGTGCTGCAAAGGTAAAGGAATATGTCTTAACATTAAGCATCTTGGACAAAAACCTTCCCATTTTGGATCTCTCTTCCTCCTTCCATCTGTGGGATTAAAGGGATAAAGTCTTCAGTGGAAATTAGTATTAATTAAAATAAGGACCAGACATTATTTAACTCAATTAAATACTTGCACTAGCAGGCAAATATTTTATGATGCTTGAGTTTCCTGGGAATTATCAAAATCCTTTTTATTCACTGCTGAGGGGAAAATAAATGAAAAAAATATGTAAAGTGTTACAGAAAGCCCTTTACTACTCAGGGATGAAAATGATTTATTTTCATAACAGTGCCATTGCCACTGAACACTGGAACAGGTTTGAATTGACAGAAGTCATTACTAATGCTGAGTTTGCATGTGTCTGAATGGTGTTCATCATTTCCCTGGGGTCCCACATTTACTCAGCCCATAGTGTCTTAACCACTAGTAATACACGTGACCACATTTTCAGCAGCCAGAGCAAAACAAGGGAACCTATCTTCAGATTTTTCACCCTTTTTTAGAAACCATATGAGTGGATCTGTAACCACAGTCTCCTTTCTGTGTGTACATTAGGGTTGCTGTCATCTCCAACTGTCTGAGCACTCTCCATAGAATTAAGTCTGACTTGTTGATTCTTTTTGTCTGAAACTGGTTTCTCAAATGTACATTTTGATACTTAGACTAATTTTCTATTTGCTGTTTTCTGTTTCCAATCCCAAACACAAGCTAGTCTCTTCTTAGGGATTCCAGACTTGCTCACTGACACATACACTGCTGCTTTCCTCTCTTACTTCTGTACTATTTCCTTGAAAATCTATCATTAATTCATTTCAATTCTACATGGAGCACCTTGCATCTCAAATTTCTGTAGTAGACTTGCACAGACAACCTTCTCCCACAACTTTTAAATTATCAAGTGCTTCAGAACTAATTATTTCTAGAGATTATTTCCTTACCATCTCTCTTCCTTTCTGACCATTCTGAGCCTGTTCTTCTTTTTTTTCCCTGCTAGCACTTGTTCAGACAAGTGCTTATCCATTAGTATGTTCACCTGTCAATAACGCCTGTCAGTAAGACCTTTCATACTTCAGGGAGTCAGGAGGAAGTTTTCCCAGAAAAAATGACTGTCAAGGCACCCATTTCATACTGAGATTTACAACTCTTGCCAAAGTTAGTGCCAGGGTGAAATTTGCCTTTAAATTCTACATTTTGCTGTGCATCTTTTTTGGAGTTCTCACTGTCATTTGCCTTCCTTCCAATGAAAGTGAAAACCATTTCCACACTGAAGTGATTGTGCAAGTCCATTGATCATTTTTCTATCCAAAAGTAATTGATGAGTGTGCTCTAATGGGAATGTCATTGCCATTTATTTACAAGCCTGCTTTGGTACAGCCAGTGTGTAAGAATGGAGTCATTCTATTCTTTGTATAATGACCCTAGCTACCAAAGTCCTAGCCCGTGAGGTGATCTGGGGCCTCTTCTCTAGCAGTCCTGCTGGTTTTTAGTCTCATGATGGTCTTGCAACCTGTGGCATTTTTTAAAATTCTTGACAGTGAGATAATGGGAGTCTTTTCCTTGGGGAGTCTATTCTAGAGCTTACTGCTCCTAAGATGGCACAATGATGGGAGCACATACAAACCAGCAGGATAAGGCTGAGCACATAAATCTGTAGGAAGTTGTTCCAATATTTATTATGTTTTCTTTCTTCTTACCTGCAGTCTAAATCCATTATTTGTTTGTTGGTGTTAAATTTTTAATCTTTTTCTTTTATCCCTTCACAAACATGGGTCAGTGTTATATCTTCCACTTAAATAATTTCATGGGAGACAAATTTAATTTAATAAATTGACTCTTTCCTCACAAATCCCACGTTAATCCCTGCTGCTTTTGTCACCACACCTCCAGCCTGTCTGTACTTGGTTGCAAATGTAGGACCTGCAGCTGAATGCAGCATGTGAGCAGTGACCCATGTGGTGGGGAGCAGTGGAACTTGCTTGAGCCTGGTTGTTCTGAAGCTCAGAACCGTGGCTGCCTGTGTCGGTGGCCGATGCTATTTCAGATCCGTAGCTCTTAGTGACTGACAGCCACCTCCAGGTCTCCTCCTGCTCCTCTCCTTCATCCACATGGAAGGCCATCCACCTGAACCACTGCTTCATGCACATGGAAGGCCATCCACCCAAACCGCCTTTGCTCAGCCACAGCCGTCTGCATCTTTCCAAGCTGAGCTTTGTTCCCTCCATCTCTCCTCCCCCTGCCCTCACAGTCCCTGTGCTGAGTTTCTCTGTTTTTTCCATTTCTGCCATGCCCTTGCTTCGGTGACTGTGCAGGCCCAGCGCTGCAGGTGACGGTGACAGCGCAGTCCGGCGGCTGCCTCTGCTCTGCAAGGAGCCGTACCCGCGGTGCTTTCCCTGCCAGCTCCGCTGCTATCCGCGCTTTTCCCGCTGGGAGCGCAGCTTGTGACGCACGCCTCTGCCCAGGGCGCGCTTTGCTGGCTGGAGGCGCCTCTCTCCAAAAGAGAGAGCCTAAGGCAGCCGTGCTGCTGGAATGGGGGCTCTGGTAAGTGCCTGAAGCCGAGTGAGCCGGATCCCGCGAAGCTGGAGCACACAGTGGTTTTTAAGAGCGTTTTGCTGTTACACTGTTAGATTATGGTGACTACTTTATCTGTGACACTTTTAAAACATAACGAGTCTGTTCTCTCTTCCCCTCCAGGCACACGTGTTCCTCTCCCTCTAGAACTTTTCATTAGCAGAAAATTTGTTTATGGCTATTTTATTGCAATGTAGCTTAATATTCTCTGTCTTCTCTGTCCAAGAAAAATTTGTCAGCATGATTTAGTGTGACTGCAACTACTTTAACACCTTTTGCTGAATTCTCTGTGCTGAGACACCCTTTCAGGGCTGTTCTTTAACCCCTGCATGTTGGGCGTCTCTGTAGCCCCAGTTGTGGATGGGCAGACCTCGCTGTCTGACCGACCCGGCTGTGCAATCCTGCTACCCATCCACTGTGGGCAGCAAGGATGGCAGAGTGAGGCTTTACACAAGCCCAAAGCTGCCTGAAGGCTTAGGATCTTTGCCTGGCATGCCTGCAAAATTAGTTGGCTTGCATGGCAGCTGGGGAGCTCCAGGTGTTTCCCGGATCTCTGATGAAGGAGTTAAGTGAGAGTAGAGGGAGAGGAAGGGCTTGTGCGTGCTCTCTCACTGGCTGTACTTTTCTTCCTCAGAGGGTGTGAGATTTTAATTTAGAGAAACTGCATTTTTTCAGAATTATTTTCTTAGGCTATGCAGTTGTTAACAGGCATTCCCTATTTTGTTTACTGTTCAGAGTCTAACAAAGCCTTGCTATCACAGAACCCACTTTGAGAAAATCAGTGTACCTAACTCTAAATCAGACTTCATGGAGAGAAAGAATTTCACATGTCTTGAATGAAGTTATTAGAGGTTTGGTTCCCAGTAACTGAAAGGTGGGCAGGAGCAAGTGCCTTTATTTCCAGAAACCCTATTACTGGAGTGAGAATCAAGGGAAATCTCCGTGTCCTCCTCCATCAAATACGTGGGAGCACAGATTACATCACACTTGTTCCTGACCTACACAAACGTGTAGCCAAACAGAATCCAGCTGAGAATACGTTTCTGGAAAAGACTAATTTCTCTCTTTCCATTTTAGCTAACAATCAGCATTACTCTGGCAAGTTGGGCATTAGTTTGTCACTGCACAGTGGGAGAAATTCTGAGTGTCGAGGAGGCACCTTAAAATATTGGAGTAGAAAGATGCTAGCAAAACTGAGCAGCTAATTGCACTTTATGGAGTTTATTGTGCCTTCAAATAGTCATGTGTTACTGCCAATAAAAATAATGGGAATTAAGTGCATACACTGATGAAAGAATATACATGAATGGTTTATATTTCAGTCTATTGAAATAACAGATCTCTAATTTTCCTCATTGACTGAAAATAGGAGCTATAACGATAAGATTTTTTTTATATTAATACTGTCAGCACATCTGTGAATTTTATTATCAAGCAAATTACCATGGAGAACGACAGCTTTTGCACTTTAGTAACTGGCAATATTCTACTTTATTTTTTTGCCTTAAAGACAGAATAAAATTGTAATTAACAGTGTTTAACTGACCTAAACATCACTGTAAAATGTGTACTGTTCAATAAAAATGTGATACACTTGCTGGTGTATAAAAGCCTTTTTAAAGCCCTGAAATTCTATTTTAAGAAATTTTATGAGTATGCCTTTCTTAGAAAGTATTTGAAAGATGTAACAGTTAAGAGTGCTACAGTATGAAATTCTTCAAACTCATCTTTTCTAGAAGGAATGATTGTAATGTTTAGTTGTTTCAAAGCCCAAGAGTTCTAGTTGATAAGATAATAACATTGGCTTTTTTTTCAGGTTGTTACAGGGTAGTTCAAAGCATTTTTTACATGTATTATTTTCTTAAGTGAACCCAGCTTTCCCCCCTCTGTCTTCACTTATGACATATACTAACATAATTAACCAAAGAAGAAGTAGATAACTTTCTATTTTGTAAAACGGGCATGAAACAGAGTCGATAGTGGTGTTACAATGAATCTAAACTACATTTTATTACTCTTCAGAAGAAAATAAGCCAACTTGATTTCACTGTATCACAGAGCTGGTAGAGCATGATTTTTATTTGTTTTACAATATTGTATAATATCAAAATATGTAGTTATAATTCTGGGAAATGCTGGGGAGGGGGGTGTCAAAGTTTTGGTTAATATATGTTGCAGCGTAATGGAAAAGCTGGATTCCTTGCAGCCACACAGTAAAACACTTTGTTCTTCATTTAAGATGATTGTTTTCAATGAACAGAAAGAAAAGTAGTACAGCTTTTCTTTTTGGTTCTAGCAAACTGCAGTACTCTTTCCATCTCTTTGGCTCATTCTGTTCTAGATGAGAAAAATGTAGGAGAAGTTAAAATAGATCATTACCAGGGAATCCTCAGCTGGTTTAAACTTGGAGATGAATAGATGGGAATAATTGTCTCATTTGCAGTTTTCCATACATTTGTTCTTTAAATTATAATAGTTTTTTCTCACAGTATATTTCTTTTTTTGAACAGACTGTGCCTCTTTTTTTCTTCCCCCCTCCTCCATCTTTCATATCATTCAATCCCTCTACTCCAACTTGACAGTGTTTAACATCATCTCTTGACTTGTCAGAGGAGCCATCCTTCCAACAGAAACCATGACTGAGGCCATATAATTCTGTGCTAGTTTTGTTGCCTGAGATAAACAGAGAAGGAAATTACTCAAAGCTGAAATTGTGTATTTTTTAAATATGCTTTGAGTACCAAGGTCATCTGCAGCCTTTGCGCTTTGTTTTATCATTTGGAGCCACCTGCCGGCAGAGAATATAATTCTGGCAAAAAGAAAAAAGATGTTTTTATTTGCTGTTTGTGAGGCTGCTGTGACTGTGGAAAGGAGCAAAAATAGGAACTTTTTTCATGATCCTATCATTCTTCATAATTTTTTTATTTAAATATGACTTTCTGTCTTCCCACCTAGGCATGGACCCAATATCTGTGCCACTAGAAGACAATACTGTAAAAGAGGCTGTGATCTGTGAGAGTAAAGTCTGTTCACACAGGTAAGGGAGAGCAGAGAGGTACTGAAGCTGAAAATCACTGTAGTGGCACTCAGGATGTGAACACAGACAGAAGTCCTTGAAAAAATGGTGGAAAGCAATGAATGATTAGTGAACCAGGAGAGTGGTCCTATTTAAATAAGTAAGTTGGCTAGCCCAGCATGTCTGATAGAAAACAGTAAAAAATTTCAAAACATGAAGAAAGGAGAGGAAGGACAGTACAGTAAACTGGCTTTGCCCTCACTTGAATGAGTGAGATCTTTTTATTTACTTGCCCCAAGCATGAGAAAAGAAGGTGTCCCCAGTTACCTCCAAATGTCAACTGGGCGTCTCAGCAGGACTTGAATTCAGTTCCCACATTTAATAGTGATGATGTTAGCAGCTTTGCCCATTTCATACCACATGGATTTAAAATTGCTAGAACCTTCTAAAGTTATAAACAGCTTTCCATATTTACAACCCTTTTAAATTTTGTTTTGACCACCCATGTTGTTCAGTGTCCCCTTAACAATCTTAACTTGCAGGTATGTAAGTTAAATAACATTAATTCTAATCAGGAGACATACCACTTCAGTGAATATAACATTAGGAATAAAATTATTTCCTATCCATAGACTTAAGTGTTTATTCATCATATTTTCTAAGAACTTCCTGCAGTCTCATTAAGTTTTCTGAGTGGCAGTGTATCAAGTGCCTTCCTAAAGTACATTTGCATTATCTACTATGTTTCTTTTCAATGAGTCTCTTGGTAAGTCCAACTAAAAGAGGTACTTAAAGATTTATGTCTTCCTTTCACTAAGGTATACTAATTTTTTGTAGCCCTCTACATTTGCTTCTCTGAGTAACACATAAACAAACCAGCAGAAGACCTGGCAATTTCCCCATGGAGCCATGCAGAAAATTATCTTCTCCTTCTTTTCTACTAGCTATTCAGATGATAAAGAGGATCTTTTCCTCAGAAGTGTATTTTCCTCAGGTAGTGGAACCCACCCAAGAGTCATTTGTTTTAACCATCTGTCCCACTTCCCTTAGTGTTGACTCATCCCTAGCCTCCCCATGGTAAGCCCATCTATTACAGGCTATAAAACAGCCTGAGTTATCTTTCTCTCTGTGTGCATAAAATTTGTTGCCATACTGTTTATTGTAGCTTCTCTTTCATGTAACTGACTGTGTCATTTTTTTATATCAAATTGGAAGTTTTCATGGCAAACTTTCTTAGAGTTCTGTGAAGGAAGGAAAGAACAGAATGAACAAGAAAGGGGTTATGAAAGAAAATTGCAAGGAGTGGGCTGTAACTAGCAAATAAACAAGGCAAGAAGTAAAGCAGGGTGAGTGAACAACATGGATGAGGCTCTGAAACTGCTCAGAGACCCAATAGCCATTTATACCAGTTTCCAGTGTTTCAGCAGAGGAGCCTCCAGGGCCAAAAATAATGAGAAAAACAGTGCTTTGCAGGAGGACAGGAGGTGATTTGTGGTCAGGGGTCTTTTCTGCGACATGTCTAAGGTAAGCAGTTGGGCCAAAAGTCTTTGTTAAAAGGCTTTTATTCGAAAGAAATGCCTAGTGAATGTATTTTCTATTTATTAGTTCTGTGCTCTGATGCTGTTATTTCAGCCAGTTCTGTTGGCTTACCCTGAATTTAGACTGAGATAACTGAGAAAAGTACATGATGTAGAATCTGCAAGCAGTCGTGTGAGGAAGTTTAATTTTGCAGCAGCCGTGGAAGTTTAATGAGCCCAAATTTCCCTCCTGAAGCAATTCATCAACGTTAGCCTTCATCCCAGCAGGGGCTGCTCAAATCAGAGGGACCCGGCTTTCTGGTACAATGTCTACCAGTGACATAAATGATGAAAGTAGAAGCAATGTTGATAGGATTGATGCTGAAGAAGACCCTAAATGCTCAAGGTTGCTGCTCTACTGAAGTAAGCAAGGACACAACCTCCTCTTTGACAGGTTGCGGTATCAAAGAGATCAAGGGAAGTGTAGCAGTGGTAGAAGACAAGGGTTTAGTTAAGAACAAGGTGAACTGAGCCTGTTGTATTATATCCCATGGGATCAATATTCAGACTTCATCTGTCCTTGTTTCTTGTTCTGTAAATTACCCTGCTAGAGGGACCAGTTGTAATGCACTGAAGCTAAATGACATAATAGAAAGATGAGTGGGAAACTCAAGGCAAACAGCAAGTGAAATCAGAGAGAAATAGGCTCTCCTTTATAAATTGCCTGACATGTGCCAAATGAAATGTAATGCTGACAGATGTAAAGTTATACTCCACAAAAATAAACACAAGCAGAAAACAAGTAGAATTGAGCTACAACAGAATGACTTTGACTAAGACCTTGAAGAGATGATGGTACTTGCTCAGAAAATGGTCTGACAATAGGGGAAAGCAATTTGAAAACACGTGGTTTGGAATACAAAAACTACACAGTGGCATTTGATGAAATATCAAGAATGGTGTGAGTCTCTAACTCAGCCACTGTGACTCAAAACAATAAGTGTATAAAGGGAGGGCAAAACTTTCTTCCTGATTTATACAGTATTAATTTCTAACAGGCTGCCAGAGGCAATTGACTCAAGAGAGATTTTAAACACCCCTAGAACCTCTGTGAAGGTGGAAAAAAATATTGGAGGAATTTGTTTCACCTGCACTGTTATCATGGAAGATTCATGTGTTCTCATTAACAGCCTTCTCCCTAACACAGTTCAGACTGTGAAATCTCATGGGGACATTCACCTTTTGGCCTCTTTCTTGACATGGTGCCTGCATCTCATACTCATGCCAGAATACCATTTCAGTTCTAGGGCATCACTGGCTAGATGCAGCTCTGTTTGACATCTGTCCACTCTGAGTGGGGAGAGGGATGCAGAGCTGCACCATAATTCAAAATTCAGAATAAGCACTGAAGAGATACCAGTTCCATGCAGGATTATAAAATCTCCTTTGTTTCACTTCTGCTGGCTTTGTACCTGTGAAATTCAGTTGAACACAACAGAGCAGTTTGTAAAGCCAAGCCAATTTCCTCTCAATCCTGGGGTTTAGCACCTTTTGCTGTGAGTAGCTCTTTTCTTGTTTTACAAAGCACATGGTTTCCATGCAGATCAACTTCTTTGGCTGGATAGGACATCAAGGTGAGCATAGGAACACAACTACTTCACTTTCCTTGCTATAGGAATCTTTCCTAGTCAGCATAAGTCACATTCCTCTTACATTTAAAGTTAGGTATCAGTCAAATCTCTTTATGTGGTCAGTAGAGAGTTGAACATTCCCACAGTGAGAGTCATCCCATCCTGAGGTCTAATATAGATGGGAACTACTTACTTCTTTCCATTATCTGTGAGTGAAACCCAGACAACTGATTTAAACGAGATGTCTGGGAGATTTAAATGACATTAGGTTTACTCGGGGCTGAGGAATCTAATGTCAAACAGCATCAGTGGCCTTCTTGGATTGAAAGAGATTATTTCAAAGTCCCTCTAGGAATGATTACATCCAGGTAAAGAAGGCAATTCTATTGCCAGCTTGCATAACTCACTAGACATTTTAAAAGTAATGGAAATCATCTTTAGAGAGATGCTTGGCCTCTGTTAGTGGAGCCATATTTCAATATGAAATGTCAGTACAAACATGATTTAAATTAGAGAGGTAACATCATTGTACCTGATGGAATCATTAAAAATTACACACAGCAAAGCAGTCTTAAATTGAACTCAGATCATTCCTCTCTGTTTTTAGCAAGAAGTACAGACCAGAGTGTGACTATTTCATAATATTGTATTGTAATATTGTTATATGGACAACCACTTATTGTACTTCAGAGTCAGTGTCTTCAGTGTTATGACTAATTCTTTATTCCATAGTAATTTTCCAAACTAAACTAAATTAGATCTTGTGAAAGTCAGCTTCAAGAGGAAAGGAGTAAACTTGAGGACATGGGGAGTTAGAGTCATGCAGAGCTTCACATCAGACATTCATCAGACAGTATGGATTCTATACTTTGTATTGAAGGAAGCAGAATAAACATCTTCACAATTTGACTTCTGTTTTGCAAATTGATGTTTGGCCAATCAAATTTAAACTTCCTCTCTTCTTGTAATAGGGTAAAAACGTATGACTGTGGAGAAAGAATTGCTGGCTGGCTTTCTACATTCCTTGGTCGTCCGTGTCGCTTGATAAGACAAAGTTCAGACATGAAAAGCAAGTCACATCAGAAAAATACAAAAGGTATGTTGTCATCCTTAAAAATATTTGTGATTCCTTATGCAAAAATCAGGCTCATGGACTTCACACTGAGTGTATAGGTGATAAAGGCCGAAAGAGTTATCCAGTATAGATCTAGTCATTATGTTATACCCAAACTGACTTTTTGATGCCCTTCTACTTGTTAAATTTGGTGAAAATGTACAGATGCACCAGTATGGGGGGGAAGTTATTATCATGACCATGATTTTGTCTGGAAACTCAAAGAGACCATTTAGAAAAATGATTATGAATAACCAGATAATTTTTTCAGAGATTGAATTTCATTACAAAAATAATTGAAAGAGTATTGCAAATGCATAGATATTGCTCTTGTAAACTATTTTACAAATTTGGTAAAATCTCACCTCTATCTCAATTTCTAACTGCATTGCATCATAACCATTTGCAGGTTGGAGGGCATCCTTGGAATATTTCCTTAGTGCCTGGAACCAAATGAATAAACTAGCAATGAGAATGAGTAAGAGGTCAAAGGAAAGATGAGGTGAAATTACTAATTTTTATGATGATTTTAGAATGTTGGATTGATTTTTTTTTAGGTCTGTCATCTGCGACAAACATCTCACTCTCTCTTGTGAACGAAGCACAATACCTCCTGATAAATGTAGCAAGCATTCTGCAGCTGAAAGAACACATTTCTGCAAGGTAAGATGCTTCTGTCTCCAAATGTCTCTCAGTGATCTTGGATTCCAGAATCTTGCCATAAGATGCCAATACAGGTGTTTTATGTGGGAATATAGAGATAGTTACTTTTCAACATTCAAAAAATATATAGCTACTAAACTTCTGTAATTACTAATTATTTTATGTTTTCTGAAAATTTGGATCAAATGTGTGAGCATCATCTGTCTACCAGTGTTGTTTAGGAAAATTTAAATGAAATTTTTGTCAGATAATTTGGTGGAAAGATATTGAGAATTGGCCAACTTCTTTCTGTCAGAAGAACAAGGATAGAGTTTTTCTCAACATAAATTGTCTGGCAGGTAAAAATATAAAGTCTGGCTGAACTATTTCTCTCCCATGGGAATTATTAAGATTTAGAGTAAATATGCATAACAGAAATAATTTGAAAGTATTTTCAGGACTGGAATAATTGTATTTCTTAATTTAATTTGTTTTTACTTATACAAAAGTGGGAGATAGAAGCAGCAAATTAAACACTGAGTCAGTCCATAGTTCAAAGATAAACCCATTACCAAACAAATTTTCATATTCTAACTACAGAAAATTTTTGTTTCTTGACTATAACTAGGAAATATTCAAATTCTGCAAAAAATCTTCCCTCAAGTCCTCCATTATGTCTGTGTATCCCACACCCCCAGCATTTGTATCTGAGGCCTCTTTTCCTTGCTCTTAAAACTTCTCTCTTGCTTCTTCCTGGAGTCATCTTCTCTTCTCTTAGTCACCCACCAAACATATCCCCTGCATTGAAAATTCCTGCTTTCAGTAGAAGAGGATATATGTATCTGTATATCTGCAGGAGGATATGTATATAGCTTCAGGATTTAAATCCACTGACTGAATGAAGCATCACCAAGACCACTGGAGCTTGCTTTGTCCAAGGATTTTCTTTCTTCAGGAGCAGACTGTTGGGCAATTTTAGAATATCATGGGAAATTATTGTAGAAAAGGTTTGAAGCAGTCCATCTCTCAGTATTTTGACTACCCTTTCTCAGTGACAATGTCTTCTTGTGAGGCTTACTGGCTGGGTTATATCTCCTTGGGAGGGCACTTCTTGCAGACATCCCTTACTCAGGATGGGCATTTTCCATGATAAGACTCAGTGTGGAACTTTCCAGATGTGGGATTTGAGTGCAAAGATGAAGAATAAGAAGCAGCAAGTGAGGACAAAGGAGAACAATGAGCTTCAGTAAAACATTCAACATCAGATGATACACTGATTTTACACCTAATATCTTCCAGCACAACTAGGCTTGTAATCTCCTTTTCCTCAAAGGAAACTCCAGATGTGACCAGAGCTGTAATAGTGACTGAGAAACATCTGGCTTCTCACTCTGCAGTGTGAGTTGGAAGTGTCCTCGCTTCCATGCATTTTGCCATGCAGTGCCTTCTCTGGGTGCTGGAGAAATAAGTTCAGATATACAGCATCCTCATTCTGCACTGTTACTAATTCATGGAGTATGGACTTTCCAAATAACTATCCAATGTACTTTTAAGAACTGCACTTATGGGTCTTTATTAAATATTGTAGGATTTTTAGAAAGTATTATTTAGCTTCTTGGCATTTGAGTTTGGTTTTGCTAAAATGAAACCTGCTAAATTTTACGAAACTATTTCAATTTTCAATTAAGTTTTTTATAATTTCACTTTACATCTTCCATAAGTAAAAACTAGTCTTCCAGTTTGCACTTGGTTCTTGAGAGGTCATCTAAAACAGAAACAGCAATTCAATTAAAAATTAGAATCCAGTATACTGTTGGAGGGCTACATGTACCTGCAGACATTTGTCTCTCTGCTGTTTCCATTACAGGTCACCTCCATGCAAATCCCTATGGCCTGGCCTAATGCTCAAATGTTCTTGTTAGAACTGTAACCCTGAGGATATAAATATTAATTTTCAAGTTTGCCTGTTAAATATAGGCAATTCATTCTTCATTGTAGAGCCCACTGCTGTGAAAATCCAAAGCATCTAGGCTGACTTTGGCACATTACACTGATTTTCAAAACAGATCCGTGTTAGGATTTGCAGGATGAAGGTACCTGCCACTAAATAAACCAATGCACGTTTTGTGGGAGAAGAAATAATGGAAGTTTACTCAGATACATGTTGCCAAGTAATTACAAGCATTTCTAAGGGCTGGGGGAGGTGCAAGAGAGGTGAGGTATTCTGGATGTGAGCCGAAGTAGGTTGAAGGCAGAGAGGTTGGTGTAGGGGCATTGCAGTCTTTGAGCTCAGCAGCAAAGGGTAGATTAGCAGAAGCTTGAAGTTTTTTTCAGCAGCTGTCTCAGGACACTGCAGGCCTGGCTCTCAGGTTACTGGGCTTTTGATGCTCCCAGTGCAGGCTGGGGTGTCAGGCACTTAGATTTTGCAAAACACAGTCAAAACTAGAGGCTCCACTGCAGCCAAACTCCAAGAGCCCACAGCAAAGCTGGGAAGCACAGCAGCATAATTGAATGTGTTCACAGTTAACTGCTATTTTCCTTCTTGTTTGTATGAGCACTGGCATAATCTATGCTTCCTGTTGGCTCCCACCTCCTGCATTCATTGCAAATTGTGTCTCAGCCATGGGATTAACTGTGGAATCTTGAGGGAAAACCTGTAGCCTTGCAGCTTCTCATCCCACTTTCTACCCCCAGGCTACTGGAGCCCTTGTGAACACTGGGGCTTGGTGCAGCTGGGCTTCTGTGGTCTGTCTGAAAGTCTGCACAGGCAGTTTATCCTCATGCAGTTTTGTCTGCTGGAAAAGATCATCCAGACTGTTTAAAATAAAACCAAGCTCTTTTTTTTCACCTAACAGGCCACCTCTGCCAAGACTGCTTGATGTGAAGTTTTCCCTGTACTTTGATTTTGCATGTTTTTTCTCTAACTAAAATACATTTTAAGCTGTATGTCCTTACTTTTTTCTTGATTTTTTTTTCTTTTGGGACAGAAATGCCTCTCTTCACTGCTTACCCAGGTTTCTGCCTCTGCTGTAGGATGTCATATCCCTAAGTTGTCAGAGTACAGTTTATGGAGTAAAAATGGTTCATTTCCTTAACAGCTAATGCAGAAAGAAGTTTCTTCTCCATTCACTGTGGCACTGAGAGAATCCTCTGGAAAATTTGCAGTGTCTTTTTTTTTTTTCTTTTCGCTGCTGTTCAAGTTCTTCTTTAGAGGAAGAGTAAAGGATGGCAATTCAAAGATGCAGCAAGATTTCTTATATTTGTATGCAGTCTGCTCCTCTTTCTGTCTCATATACATTCTCCACACTGACACAAATCTACACTCTGGCAGCTCAAATGCTTGTAAAGAGGGGGAGATATCACCACACAGAGATTAATTTTTTTAAAACACCTATCGTTTGGTGAAATCTGCTGCCTCCCAAAGGCAAATAATAATAATATGAGGGATATATCTCTCATAAAATTATTTTACTGGCCTTTTTCACCTTCAGCAACTACTGGTTTTGTCCCTTCTGACATTGCAGCATGTGCAGAATAAAATTTTATTTGCCTTTGGCTCTAGAAGCTTCTATTTTTACAATATTTAACAAGTCAAATGATTGCTAACTGAAAAGATCTTTCTACTTGTTACCATTAGCCTTACATATGATAACAATTTGGGAATTTTCTCATATGCATGGTTCACAGTCGCCTGTCTACATGTTTTCGTACCTATAGTTCCAGGTTACACCTCTGAAGAAGCCACCTAGAGGGTTATATATTATGGCTGGGAGGTTACAAACTCTAGTTGAGTACCTTGTGCCATTTCCATAGCCTTTGTAATAAAACTTGGTCCATGTTATTCTGGAGAAGCATTTGCTAATCACATGAGCCACCAGAGTCTTACAGCACAAACATCTAGTGCAAAATTAGTTAATAATTTTAATTTTTCTTTTGCTTTGTCAACTCTGTGAGACAGATTGAAGGAGCCATTGGAAATAGCGGAATTGATCCGACGTTTCCGTGCCAACATTGTCATCAGTGCACCAGAGTCCTTTGAAGAGGAGGAGTGGGCTGAGATTTCAATAGGTGCTCTGCAATTCCAGGTGTGACCTTTTCTCTCTTGTCCGTGCCCCAGGGTATCACAAAGCATTTTGATTCCAATTTTTGGAGACAAAGCAATTTTTACAAGGCTTTGATTCCTAAATCAAAGAATATGGGCAGCACACTTTGTGCAGGTAAATTTATGAAGTGTGGGGGAAAAAAAATGATGTGTCCTGTGACAAACATACCTCAATATATTTAAGAGGCTTTGCCATATATCTCGACACTTCCATTGAATTTCATAATTCATAGTGTTTCTTACCTTTATCTATCTGAACTGAATAATAATCAGGTTTTTTAGGCAGAGTTTACAGCACATATTTAGCCAGCACGTCAGCAGAGAATACTTGTTGCTGTTCAGCACAGTAGTCCAAATATAACCTCACATCACTGCAAATCAAGCAACTGATGGCCAGAGACTGGACATGAATACGAGTGAACAGTCATGGTCTATTGCCCTCTTTTGTATACATCTTGTCCTAGTCTTCACTCAAGGAATGTTTCTAATTCTGGCCTGGTAGGGTTTTTTGGTATGCTCGTAGCTAAAAAACATAATGTCCTTTGTACTGTAAGGAAAATGCTGAAGAGTCAGACCTTGTTTGTAAATACATTCTTTCAAGAAAAGCTCTTAACAAAGAATCTGTAAAAGCTACATGACACCTAAGGGAATGATGCACACATGTATTAAATGTTCTGCTGAATTTGTCTGGCCAGGAGATATGAAATATGTATTTGAAGATGCTTTGCCTAGGATGTGAAAGTGGCTTATTTGTTGTTTTCTTAGAGATTATAATTTAAGTGTGAATGACAGGAGTACTGAGGTCAAATCTAGAAAATGTGATAGGTATCACTTTTTTTTCTAGTCAGCATGCTGTAAAAAACTTTTTCAGCAAGGGTGGAAAATATTGCTTATCTGCTCTCTTCTTACGTGTACTTTGATCAGTAAGATGCAATATAAGTTACAGAAAATTAAGGAAAAATTGCTATAAGTAAGAAATGAGGAACAAAAAGAACAAAATCCATGGTGTATAGCTTGTCGGAGGCTGGAGTTACATTGGGGAGTTCAGCCGAGGATCCTGTTGATAAGTTACTGTAAAACTACAAAATAAAAGGCATTCCTATTTCTGGCATTGATATACTTTCGGAATACAAGGCAAAAATAGAAAGGCTTATGTAACTTGCATTGTCTTTTCCCATCTCTGCTAGGTCCTTTTTCAGATATTGGTGTAGTAACAGTAGAAATTATGTTAATATTTCTTTATGCCAAAAAAATGGTAGAAGCTGTTGAACGAAGTAAAGCAGGAAAAGATATTTCCTTCTCTGTCTTGTTCTTTTGATTAAAAAATAGAGCTGTGGAAAATAATTTTCTAAAAGAGCTGATGTTTGATGTTGATGATTACGCTGAAGAGTTATACAAGCAGTCTAGATGCATCTCAAAAACCTGAAATATCACTTCAGATCAGCACATAAAATGTTCTAAGTGTACAGTTTAATTATTTGCCCTATTTGAAATTTATGGCACATTTTACAAAAGTAGAATTTGTATGCTGAGATATACTGTAAGACATAATTTCTGTAATGTACAGCTTTGCTAAAGTTAGGGATACAGTGTTAAGTGAAAGTGCAATATGTCGTCCTTTCTCCATTTTAAAGCTCTAAAAGAAATTTTTTGCAGGGTTGGGGTTTTTCCCCCTAAAAGCATACTTTAGTTCAAACAACAATTAGCTTTAAGAACAGCTACATATGATGTTAACATCATATAATAGATGATAGAAGATTAATTATTTCTTCTGATTAAGTAAACTTGTACATTTAAATATTTTACATTCTGAGTATCTAAAAGTGCATGCGTATAAGAAATATGTTGTGCATTTCCCAGTCCCAAGAAAATCCTCCTTGGGTTGGATCCTGAGGCATTGGCTTAATTTTGTTTTCAGTTCTTTGGGCAAGCAGCCCTGCTCACCCACAGAAGTGGAGCCATCAGGAAATACAAATATGTAAATGTCTGGTATTTCTCAGATTCTGTCTCTGAGAAAGTTTTCCTTAAAAAAAGAAAAAAGAGAATTAAAAATCCAGTGAGACTTTTGCCAGTAGACTTACTACATTAGGTGAACAGACTTGACCTTTTACATAATGAAAGCTTGAAAAACCACAGAAAAGGTATGCAAAAGGTATGTATTTAATATATTATGATAGTCTGAAGCTTTTACTGTTCAATGATGTACTGCTTTGATAAACAGCCATGAACTTTCTTTAACCTAACTCTAACTTTAAAATTTCAGGTTGTGGGTCCATGTAGCAGATGTCAAATAATCTGCATTGATCAACAGTCTGGGGAACGAAACAAAGAAATTCTGCAGTCCCTGTCTGCTGCCAGAGGTAGAAAGGTCAGTACAGTACTTCAAAATAGCTGTAATGAAAGATGTAGTGACTTTATTGCATGGGTAGTGAAATATCTGCTGAGCGAATATTCACAGCTAAGTTGTTACCATTTGGATTTTTTCTGCAAAAAGAGGATGCGCTTACAACCCAGATATGACATGGTTTATTTCTATAAAATGCTAAGTACATTTTTATTCAGAAATGGACTATTAATATGCATTATTTTTAACTGTGCTTGCTTTTATTCAGTATGTACTTCTTTACAGTGTGTTTATTTTGGTCTTAAAAATACAAGCTGATGCACTGATGTATTTAAGAAAATAAATAGGCTGAAAAATCAGAAAGTGTTTGAAATTATACAGTTGGCTTGTAAGACTAAACTTTATTCTTACCCTGAGAAATTAGTTAGTAGGAAAAACAGAGCAGATGTGAATATAGTCAAAGTGGAGAGTAATTGCTTAGGAAAGAGGAAAGTAAGTGTGAAAGACCAGAAAGTAAGTGTGAAATACGGATGTTTGAGGTCCTGCTTCCTTAGGTTGCATTGCTTCTTGGAATCGAGAGTGCTCAGATGATGGCCAGACAGTTCGGCATCCCATAGGCTCCACAAATCTCCTCATACGTATTTATTTAGCTGAAAATCCTTATTCAAAATTCATTGCTTCCTGTTGGTTAAGCTCCTGTTGTTAAAGTGTCTTAGGCAGTCAGGGCTTGGGAGCTTTGCCAGTACCCACCAAACACCAGAGACAGGGCACAGCACCAGCACAGAGCAATAACAAATAGGCTGAAAATCATTCGACCAGACAATGCACAAACAAGTTACAAATACTGCATTCTACGTTTGGACCAAAAAAAAAACACCAAAATTGATTCGTCTCAGTGACTCATTAAGCAGACAAAGGGCTTTCTTTTTGTTGGCTGTTGTCCTCGGTGAATAGCTCCTCTGGCTCCATGTCGGAGGCAGCCCGGTGCAGTGAGCAGGACCGGCTGTGGAGGCACAGTTTCCCACTGACCTGAGGTGACTTAGGCTTGCACAGCAGGCTCTGCTCCAGAGAGCAGAGCCTGCTGTGCAACCGTACATGAGCCTTTGTGAGATGAGCTCCTGGCCCTGGTGGATGCCTGAGGACAGGGGCCCTTTCTGAGTAATGGTGAGCCACAGCTGCTGCATCTGGGACACTGGGGACAGGGATGCTCCCTGCTGCCACATGAGGTGTACTATGCAGAGGACTTTTTCTGCCCATATGTGTTTTACTGGATTATGACTTGAAACCTCTGTAAAAAGCCCTCTGAACTCTGCAAGAAAATGGCAGCAAAACCTTACTCAGGATGCAGATTCTCAGGAGAGGCACAGCATCTTCTGCCTGTTTCCCATAGCAAAGATGAGCTCCTCTCTCATTCTGATTAACTCAGCAATGAAGAGATTTTCATGATGCACTGCTGGAACCAAGTAGCTCATTCAAACAGGGCTAAGGCAAAGAGAGCAATCCAGCCTCTCGAGAAGGAGCTGGCGCCTGATAAAGGCTGTGCTGCGAGCCGAGGCAGGCGCTGCTGATCACTGCGGGGGAGAACTCTCTCTGCCTCAGCTGCACCGATATTCACGCTGCAAAGACACAGGAATTCAGCCTTTTTTGTCTTTTCCCAGCCTTCAGCGCTGCTGGCAGATGGGATCTTGTGAGCATGCCCTGCTCTGCATGAGGGTGAGCTTAGCTGACAATTGAAAGGGAGAGTTTGAACTGGTAGCTTTGCCTGTCTGGTCTGAGAAGACCTCCGAGCCCATTCGTCCTGCAGGTCACCTCTGTGGTGATGGGCACCAGCTGATCATCAGTGAGCAGCACCCAGGAAGGACTGTGGCATTTTTACTGTGCTTAGCAGACCTAACCGAGGACACTGATCCAAACATTTCCCAGCTCACAGTGGGGAGAGAGAAGGAACATCGAGTTCATGTGACTGTGTTAAATCGCAGAGCTAATCCTTTGGTGACTCATTTCTCCACCATGTGCTTTTCTGCTAAGGAGTCATCTAATAGACTTAATTTTCTTTTTTTTTTTTTATCAGATGCAGAATCAGTGAAGGAAATCAGCAGTGTTTTCTCCCATCTGTCAATAATCTGATTCAAACTACAAAAAAAACTATTGCAGAAAAATAAGATTTAAGATAGTTTCCCAGGTTTTTGGAAAGCTGCTATAGGAAGTTGATTGCCAAAACATTAAAGATATTGCGGATAGAAAAGAGACACAGATGTCAATATTTACCATTTTAGATTGTTTTTTCCAAGAACACCAACCTGAAAAGATTACATTGAAATTTATCGAACAAGTAGCCCAAATAGCAGAACTGCCAATGAACTTCAATAATGAGCTAAATAATGTAAGGTTGGTAGGAGGTAGTTCAATATTTATTTCTAATATCCTACCTCTGGTAGGAGGTAGTTCAATATTTATTTCTAAAATCCTATTTTTCTCCATTCCTCTGAGACTCTGAGAGTCTGGTGCTTCAAATTGAAAGATGGAGCCTTTGCATAGATGGATTGCAGCTGAAACTCAGGACCAGCTACTGTAACTAGCCACCCAAGCGATTTACATCTTTCCAGATAAATGCAAAGCATGTTGCTGAAGCCTTGCCAGCTGCTTTTGATGAAACCTTTTATATCATTGTTTGACACAAAATGTAAACACCTCCATAAAGTGAAGTTGAGCTCTGGTTTCTGAAGAAACACTCATAAAGGATTCTTTCTGTAATTCTTGACTGGAAAGGAAAGATGAGCTCTCCTCCTGTGGCAGAGTGCTCTCTGTTACTGCAGGAGATTAGGAAAGACTAGACAATTCCATTAAGCAAATGGCCACATGCTGTTTCACATGCCTCACCACCTGACACAAAACACACACAGGTGGAAAAGGGAGAACACAGCATTCCTGCCTCTCTTTGGTGTTTTGCAGATGCCGTTTAGCACTAATGATAGTGGAAGCCCTGTGGGTAGATTTGCAGCAGTGCTATAAGCTGGGACTTGCTGGCAAGGTAGCAAAGGGAATTATTGCATTAGCAGTCTGCCCTGCTCTGAATGTATGGATAGCAGTACATCAAGGGAAATCCATTATGTTTGCACATGCCTTCATACACTAAAAAGCTTGTGTTTTTTTCTGGGGTCTGTTGATCCTCCTTTATGTATCTCATTGTGCCTTGGGAGAGCTTCTTTTCTTGCAGAATTAGATGCCATGCCTTTGGATTGCTTAGTGAAATGTTAGCAAGGATAGCAAATTACCTCTCATATCTGATGCATCATTATCATTATTTTCATAGTAACACAGGGCTTTACACCATGCAATGCTTTTTATTCAAATATCTGGAACATTTGAGAACAGTGATTGTAATTAATAGGCCTCTGAAATAATATGGTTCTCTTTTCTCATCAGTGACTGAACTGGAAAATGTATTTAGTTAAGGTAGAACAAAGGAATATCAGTTCTTAAGGAAGCATTCTATGGTCCAGATATTTTTAACAGAACAATATGGAGTTTTAGCTATGCCAGCTTAACATTTTGCCTTTTTCCAATATAAAAATCAGCATGTCAGAAGTGAGTACTTCCTCTTTCCTATTTTGTAAGGCTTTACATTCTAGTAAATCTAAAGCTAATAAAACATTATTACATTAAAAAAACAATTTTAATAATTGCATCTCCCAAATCTTTGGATGAGAGGGAGTTTATGTTATTGTATGAACAAATGAAAAGACCTGGACAGGTAAATTTCTCTGCTGGGATATGGCAGCTGAGAGGCAAAATCCAGAACTCATCCAAAGCTAAGTATTAGCATGCAGTATGATTTATGTACTTGTTACACATTCTTGCAGGGTATTTCTCTACCAGGTTCCAGTCTGTGTTAACTGATTCTTTAGGAGTCATAGCTTGAAGACATCCCACCTCAGGCCTTTGTCAGATGAAGCCTCTCACGTTTCTGTCTTGCAGAAGGGGATGGTGTACACAGGGTATTTGTCAGTGAATTTCTGAGTAGAACATATTACTGTTGATCCAGTAAATGAACTTGAAACAACATGCAAGAATGACAGCATTTCATAGCTCCTCCTTTAAGTGAGTGTGATGACTATCATATGATTCACTGTTGGCAAGAATATGTATGTTTTTTTCTCTTTCTCCCAGCAGTGAAGTGGTCTACTTTTTCCTAATCAAGAAGCTTTAAATTTTTTTGTTCCAGTAACATTTTACATTGATGGGAAGAGTCTTGACTGCCAGATAAAGCCATGGTGCCCATGGTCCTGCACTCCCTGCACAGTTCTTGGTGTGTTCTGGGAAGATTAGATGCAGAATAAGATGTCCTTGAAGCCAGGAAAAGGTAGCAGGTAGAGATTATGAGGTTCACTGTAATAACTCTGCAAGCTGTAATCTCTGCATCTGAAAGTATCATTTTTCATCAGAAATATGAGAATTTCTACGTTTTATCTTTCTCTTGAAAGAGAGCTGAAGCGGCAGATGAAGCTTTTGTGGTTGATTGGCAGGGGTGTGTGTGTGATTGCTGTTATCAGTACTTGCTGAGTTATTATTTGTAATTATTGAAAAAAGCAGGGAAATTTGTTTAGAAGATGTTAAATCCAGTTCTGACAATTACAGGCTAAATTTTTTTAATAACATTCACAAAAAAAAAAAGAGGTCGGCGATTCCGAACAGGCATTAGTACTAAAATATGTATGATACACCATCAGTGTATCATCACCTTGGAAACTCCTTAGGCATTACTCACTGAAAAAAACACTGAGACTTGAGATGCCCAGTCGGAGAAAGAAAATACTAAGGACCAGTATCAAAACAGCATTTGAGAACTCCTGAAAAAAAGATGCATTCAGACATGTATTTTTTAAGTAATTCTGAATGTTTTAAGGTGCATAAAAAAAACAACAACAACAACAACAAAAAAAAACCTGCTAAATGATTTTCAATAACAAAAATTGGTAAATTAAGTTCTTCACAGTGAACAATCTGCCCAGATTTATTTTAGTCTCATTTTAAGATACATCAAGATGACAATACAGTAAATATAAATAAAATACTTCTCATGCATCAAATAAGCTCATTTACCTGGATGAGTTAAGAAACTCCTTCCTGTGTGAAATGTGGTGTAGCATGAACTAGTATTAATTTTACAATATTTGTTTTACAATGGCCTGATTTAAAAAAAAAATCATGGCAACTGTCATTTTTGTATTAGGGTATAGGAGGTGAATCCAACTTATCAACCATAAAGGTGAAAAATACATCATTTATGCCAATAGAGAAACTTGTCAATGAATGAGAGAAAAGCAAAAATGGAAAAATAAGACTATGTACTTTAATATTTTACATGAAACAGTTACTGACACCATTACAGCATCACGGTTGGTCCAACAGAATCACTGTGCTAGAAGGCTGGGATCTTACAGTGCTGCAGTCATTCCTCAGCAGTAACCTTAGAACACTGACCACAAGGATGTGCCCTGTGTCCACCAAGGATTAACACCAATACAGCCCCTGGTACCCAAAAAGTACCAGCAGTAGGGTAAGCCTGAGAGGTCCAGCTCATGGCCTCTAATGTCACATGCCAGTGGGATGAAGGAATAGCAGAGGTAGCCAAGAATAGCTTAGGGCCCATTTTTCTCATTGATGTTCAGAATTACAAATGAAGCAGAAAGACCCAAATTCAGGGTCTGAGGCCATGTTAGGATAGATCTCTGCTTTACAGCACCTCGCTTACTTGGGAGTAGGTCTCAAACTTACCTCTCTCTTACCACTAAGAGCTGTTCTCTGTTACCTCATTGCTTCATCTTTATTTAATTACATGATGCAAGAATAGGAGACAACATAATGCCTTCATATTTAAACTGTGAAATATGCCCCCTTAAAGTCATCTATTTTTTTCTTTATTGCAATCCCTTTTGCCTACTATTTTTTTAACCTGCTCTAAATGTAATTCACTCAATTGCAGAATCATTGATCTGAAAAATGGCAGTAAATGTAATCAGGAAATAGAAAAGGATAATAGAATTTTGTATTTAGTTTGCTTATTTATTTACTTGCACATTTTGGCTGTAGTGTACCAAAAATATCAAAATACTTTTTTTTTTGAAACCTGCAAGAAAAGACAAGAAAATTAATATCAGGTTTCCAAGGTCCTCGGTTTAAAGCAGCAAAGACTTTTTGAAGTCTAAAAATCTGTTATCAATCTAACAAGGTCTTCAGTGTTCCTTTTTTGCCTACTTTACATATTTTTTATTAACTATTATCTAATTCTTTGGAAAATATTGTCATGAGATGACAAATCTTTTTCTTGCATGTTTCTAAATTATCCACTGCCAGAAAACAAAACCACACAACCACACCAGTCTTTTCCTATGACATTTCCAGATCACACCCACAACTGTAACACTCAACTGCTTGAGATCAAGACCTCACATAAGAATGCAGGCACTCAGATCAGGTCTTTGGTGCCTGTGAGGGTTGCATGGCCAGTGGGCAAAGTGGATATTCAGTTTTTCTTTTCTATATTACTCAGTATCCCAAAGAGATATTCTAAGTATTTCAAATATTTATGCAGGATGGATTCACAGATAATGACACTTAACAAGTGGAAGCAACAATAAAATGAATTTTCTGAATATTTTCTGTAAAACGTACTAGAATATTCATAAAAAACAAATTATGGGAAACTCACAGAGGCTAGGCAGAATAAAGTTCTGTTAACAAAGGGAATCATTCATGGTGGGAGATACAAGACTTCGTTACTGTTGGAACATACCAGTGTTCCCATGCTGCAGAGCCTTTGTTTGTGACAATAAATTAACTGCATTTGTCAAGGAGGCGAGAGCAGACATTAAATAACAGGATTATGAGGGAGTGTGAATTACATACATGATACTATGGAGCTCATGATGAAATACTGTGCTATTTATCCACTTACTTAAGTTATTCTTCTTGAATAGCATGGCATTAGCTTCTGTTTACCAGTCTATTATAATTAATGAGTTAAGAATGTTCTTAATTACATGGGCATAATACATACCTCCTTATTCTTAAAGCAATATATTTCTTCTAAACATATCTGGGTTGTGAGATCCTCTGTAGATTTGATTACTCTAACATGCATTGCATCTTAATAAATATTTTGCTTTTTTTCAGACGAACTTTGGCATATACCTGATGAACCAGCCCTTTTGCTCATCCTTTTCAGATACTTTATCAGTTGGGTCTCAAGTACTTCCAGTGCTGAAGGAGAATACAGAAATTCAACCTCCAACATCCAGTGAAGAAAAATGTTCAGGATAGATTCTCTGGTGGAGATGAAATTTTTATGCAACTACAGGGAAAAGTCAGTAGTCGGTTATGCAAAAAAAAAAGAAAAAGCTTCCACTCATTTGCTTCTGGTAATTTTCTGTTTGCTGTAAATGTTATCAGATGGCAAAACTGTTGATAATTACAGCTCACCTACATGTTTTTGCTTGTGATTAGGTTGCAGCAGCCATAACTCTATTTTGCACAATTGCTTCAGGGTGCAACAGGTTTGATCAAGTCTTACTGGTGGATGACTCCCAAAACAAGCCCAGCTTTGTTGTCAGAAAGCCACATCTCAATGAAGAAAAGTAAACACAACAATACGCTACTTCCTTCTACTACTTTGTCAAAACCCCAATTAGAAGAGGATGCAAGACATATTTTAGAAACAATGTGGGTGGGAAGAGAGCAGTGGAAGGGTGGCATGAGAGTAGCAGTGCATTCAGCTTTTCCAAAAGGAAACTGAAGGTGAGGTGTAGACAGTGTGAAAGCAATGGAAAAGAGGGAATTATTGGGAAGTCTGTGTCTCCCCCTTTGGAAGTAGTGTGTGAGAACGCCAGTATAGCACAAAGATAATGAGGATTCATTTGCAAGACACATTCCCTGTGAAGGAATTCCATCCATTTGTTCTCAACTTCTTTCTCTTCCATTTGTTACTTTTCCATCTGATTTATTTTATGTGATGTCTTCCCTGGGATTTTTTATGTAATGGTGTCCCTGCCTAGGGAAGAGGAGTTAGAGCTAAATGGTCTTTAAGGTTCCTTCCAACCCAAGCCATTTCATGGTTCTATGAGTTCCACACTCTTGTTTCCTTATACATTTGTCGATGCTGACACATTATCTCTAATTAGAGATTTCCCAGTAATACAGTCATTTTCTATACAAACTTTGTTTATCCTCAGCAATCTCTAATGGCCACTTGAGGGAACTCTTGACAGTTTGAATGCTCTCCATCACAAACAGGTCAAAGCATTCTTTTTTTCTTACCTTTTGTTAATTTCATAATGCTCTTCTTAAAGGGCTGTTGGCAGCTCCTAAACAAGACTTGTGCTTTCTGATTTATGAGAGCAAATGTCTGAAAACTTAGTCTGAAGTATCAATTATTGTGAAAATTACAAAAAAATAAATAAAGGAAGACATGGAGTAAAAAAGAAAATCCACATGGAAAGTTGATGTAAATCAAGACTGAATACATTGAGGCCAGGTGTTTTATGACCCTCAACATGTGTCCAGCTAGCTATGGGATGATTTCATGCTTCCAGGAAGTCCTTCTGGAAGACAAAATTCTCCTAGACTGCCTGCTCTATTGCCATCTGGGGAGTGAAATTTTGACCCTGCTAAAAGCACCAGCCAAACTCTCATCCAATATGATTTAGGGGCAATTTTGGCTCCAGCTGTGTGAAAGTCCTTCTGGCTGAAGCAATCCTTGAGTTGTTTGAGCATAACCCCAGAGGGAGGCAGGCAGCTAGCTTTGTGAAAGAGTTGGTCAAACAGTCATTCTGAAAGGAGAGCGACTACCACAGAGCAGCAGAGAATGGGAAAAAGGAAGCTCATCACCCAGTGCACAAATCAGAATTCAAAAATGCTCTTTCTTCTTTTTCTCTTTCCTTTTTCCCTCCCCTTTTTTTAAAGGTATGGTTTCTTTTTTTTTTTTTTTTGTTCTTTTGAAGAACTGGTTTTACTCTTTTACTCACTTCAGCTGGAACAGTCTCTCAGCAGAGCTTTGTAATGGAAATGAGAAGAAACATTATCTGTTTCTTACAATTTGCCATAAAATACATGGGAAGAGAGAGGTTTTTCATATGTATGTAAACTGAAAATCAGTTTTGAGAGTTGTACCTTCCACTTCAGAGCCCAAGGTCTGCTCCTTGATGCCTGCTTTGAAAAGCAGGGAGTTTATCTCTCTAAAAGTCAATTATCAGAGGTTGTAATGAGCAGGCTTTTTTAGAACCTTGAAAAGCAGTTTCCTGGTATCTAAATCTCTTAACTGCTTCACTTTCTGTTATGCAGAGCATTGCTTTGTTGGGTAGAAAGCCAGCATAGCTCTGGCATATTTAATATGAAGAGACCTGTTGTATGCTGACCTTTGGTGATGTCTGGTGCTCTGCTCTGTCCTCTTCGCCTCACCACCGTGTCATTTGTTTAAAATGGCACAAAAGTTAGAAAAGGAAATTGAAAGCAACCTCAAAAGGTTCTGTTTCATTCATTATTGCATTTAGTACAAAATAAGTCACTTTGGTACACAGTGGCTTGACAAATACTCTTTGTGAATATCCATAATGCAATGTATGATAACTATGGATGAGAGGATTTGAACTTTAAAAATGTCATGCTTGGTCATTTTGACCTATTATTTACGGTCAGTTACACATTCTCTCTGCTGTGGCTTGGTTATATTAGATCAAGAATAATTTTGCCTTTTTACAGGGGGAAAAGAAAGATTTTCTCTAATGTATGAACACAGTCATTAGTATAGTCTCTGCATTTCCCAGAAGGAACATCCTTGTGGTACAGTGGTAGGAAATGTCACAACACTTCAGATTGATGGAAGATACATAAGGAATCTTTCAGCTAAATAAAAGATAATATTTCCCTTCTAGTAAGTGGAGTGCTCCTGCCAGAGCTGATGTGTTTTTCCATCAATGTCGACAAATTCTTCTCAGGGACAAAACTCTGTGGAAAATCTTGAAGTACAAAAAGTCACTTTTAAATGACATGCACTGTAAATTTGCAGAAAGAACAACCCTCCCATAATGTGAAAAAATAATTCAGAGAAAGAAGAAATTTAGCATACTGCAAAACCAAGGACTGCAGATACAAAAGGGGCATAAACACTTTGAAACACTACATTAAAAAATTATATGTTCTATAAGGGTTTATTTCTTAACTTTCCAAGTATATAGAAAATAAGACCACTTCATATGAATGTAGGGGCTTTGATCTAAATACTCCAATTACTGGCAAATTAAATCTTTTAATAATTAAATAATAATTGCAGATATATGTTTGCCTTATATGGATAATAAATGTACTTAATACAGTATTTCCAGAGTGCTATATGTAGAAAGTCCTCTATATGTTTGAAAACCAAATGCTTATTTACTTGCAATGAATTATTCAGACACATTCCATTCTCTGTGAGACTTAGCCCCTTCTCAAATCTCAAGGTAAAAATGGTGATTGTTACAAGCTCTAATAATAGCCAGGAGACTGAAATCACAAAACAGAAATCAGCATTTTTAGGAGAAGTTTCTGAGCTCTGTGTTTTTTTATATAACTAAGATATTTCAGATTAGTTTATGATTTATATACTTTCAATGGTGTCCTTCAAAGTATATGAAAAATTTTAGGTCATCTTTCTGTCAAAATTACATCCAAATCAAAATAAAGGACTGCATAAAATGTGATTATTCTTCATAAATTGTAGAGGCTATGCTATGCAAATCTTCTTTCATCTGGTTTCTAACTTCCTTGGAAATTAAACCAATAAAATATATATTGTGTTTGATGTGTCTGCTGGTGATGGTTGCGTTCCTGACCTTCAAGCTCATGAGTTGCTCAGTTCTGCTTGGAGGCATGGCTGGGCACATGGATGGCGCAGCTCAGGACTGAAGGGATGCCTCATCACTGCTGGGATTCACAGGTGAGGTGTTCCCTCCATCTGTGTAGCCACATGCCAATCAGCTGCACACTCAGGCCCTGCACAAAATGAACTCATAATCACTGGTTTCCTTTAAAATATGTACAGCCAGTTGTGTTGAGTCCATCTGTTATCCAGTGGTTGGAGCTCTCACCAAGGGTGAGATGGTGAGAGAAGAGGTGGTTTATTTCCCTCTCCTTTGCCTGGAGGGATCCAACGCTGTTTTTCCTCACTGTTTAACCTGTCACTCAGTAGGGAAGACTAAACAGGAGTTGGTGTGTGTAGGAATCACAGGGAAGGCTTGTCCCTCTCTTCTCATGAGGTTTACATGGAAATGATCTGTGACTCACGGGGCCAGCAAGAGACAGACATGAGCACAGTGAGGCAGCATCCACATGTGACTTTGAGCTAATTGTTCATGCATTTTTTGATTCACTGAGTGTGGGAGGGGAAGAAGAGCAGAACTCTGCAACACAACAGGTAGGTCACTCCCATGGAGGTGAAATGTGGATACATCCCTGTGTCTCCATCATACAGGTGTCATGAGGCAGCTGCTGGGGGAAAACATAGACCTAGCGCCCAGAGAGGGGGAGGGCAGAGTGCTCCTTTCCAGTGGAAAAGGAGCACTCTGCCTTTCCAGTGGGATTTTTGAGACACTGCATTAGCAGAGGCAGCTTTATCTCCTTCCTCTGGCCACCAGCATGTAAGTAAAAGGTGGAACTTCATCAAGAATAGAGAAGAACCTCCCAAGTGTGTTTTGAAATAGGTCATTAGGGGAAATACGAGCTTAAGTCATCAAAAGATGAAATCAAAATGTACCTACATTTCTGACTTCTTGGTAGGTGTGCCAGTGGCAAGGCCAGAATGAACAGGAAAAAATGTGGGAGAGAAAGAAAAGTGGCATTTTCTACAGTCAGAGTTTAAGAGAAAGTTGTGATGCACATGCTTTCATCACCCAGTTTGTGATTTTTTTTCTCCAGAAAATAAAGGATGTAGGTATCCTTAGGCCCAGAAATCACATTCTGATAACTCAGAGTAAGTAATTGACAGAGAGGTGCCTCTAAAGCAAGGCACCATTTAAGAGGCTTCTCTTCCCTCCTTTTAATGCCAACCAGTTTGCTTTGCTACTCACTTGGTGAGGCAGTGATTGTAGGTCCTTTCCATCGAAAAAGAAAATAGGCAGTTTTCCTGCATGAGGAGTGAAGTGACTCACTCAGCACTATGGACAGGGAGAGACATTAGGGAAGTTTGAAATGGGGCATCTTCCAGCATCACTGTCATGGACAGAGTACATCCGAAACCTCCCTAATAATCCCAGAAATGTGTGTTACAGAAAAAGTTTGTCATTTTTCTGTGGGTGCTGTGAAGTCTTCCTCTAAGCATGATATTCAAGAATTGTGCTGTTGGGGAACAGATCATTGCAAAGGCAGGACGGGGAAAGGAGAGAAACAGAAAAATTTCATGTTGTAGCATTTGTCACTCAGAATTGCTGAGGGGTGTCTTAAATACCCACCAAGTAAGACAAAATATGAGAAATCAGGGAATTTGATTTAGTACAGCAGTTTCAATTTGAAAGCATACAGATCTCAAATGTAAAGCCCCTTCCCTTGCATGGCTCATACATAGCCTATAACTAGGTACATTTCTGTCTTAAACCAAATTTCTTCTGTGAACCAATCTCTTCCAAACTTGCAGCCAAAACTTCTCAACACACTTCAAATCTGGAACTCAACATTAGCTTCTCCTAGATAACCAGTACATACCATATCTGAGCCCCTTTCATGCTTTTTGCTGGCTTTCAGAGGCAAATGTCCCATCTGGATTAAAGCACTCTGGCCAGGATTGTTAATGCAGAGATGATTCCTCAGTCCAGAAGTGAAATCAGCTTTTGATTTCTAAAAGGGCTGTTTTCAATGAGGCTATGTTTTAAAAGCCAGCAGTGATCTAATATCAAGTCTGTTGTTTCCTGGTACTTATGATAGATGAATCAGATAAAGCCGTTGAAAAGTTTGTGAGTTATTATTTCCAGAAGCTACAGAAAACTAGAAGACCACAGAAGGCCCTGCACTGCTGAACCCCTTATACAAATGAAGATGAGCCTCTCCAGTATCCATCATTCTACAAATGAAGATGAGCCTCTCCAGTATCCACCATTCATGGATGTAATTCCTGTGAGTCATGTATTAAATATTTGTAATTTCACTGGTTTAGACAAATGCTTTCAATTATTTTTTATCCTTGGAACCTTTGCATTTCCTTTCAAAGTTTCTCCCAACAAACCCTTTAATACTGAAATTAAATTAAATTTTTCTTGGGTCAAATGTGTGTTTTTATTCTGCTTTAAGGAATAGGAGGAAACAGTCCCAAGCTGTGCCAGAGGAGATTTATGTTGCATATAAGGAAAAATTTCTTCATGAAAAGGGTTGTCAAGAATTGGAGTAGGCTGTCCAGGGAAGTGGCTGAGTCACCATCCCCAGAGGTATTTAAAAGACACACAGATGTGGTTCTGAGGGGCATGGTTAGTGGTGGACTTGGCTCTGCTGGGTTAACTGTTGGACTCGATGGTCTTAAGGGTGTCTTCCAGACTAAATGGTTCTATGATTGTAAGAATCTAAGTTTTCTGTGTTTGACTTTCTATCCAAAGCTCGATATAGTGACTTAATACACTTGAAAAGTGAAGGTTCTTGTCTGAGTTGCTTCATCTGTCACCCAGAATTTTGAAAAAGCAACAGTGTTCCTCAGAAATGTCTGGTCAGTTAGAAAAGAAGATGGAGAGAGAGAGTGAAAGAGTGGCACAGTGGCCCAGGGACAATGTTGGAATGCTGCCACTGCTGCCTTGTGCTGTAGCACAGGGGTTGTATATTGTGGCCAGAGACTTTTAGATCAATTAAAACCAAACAGTCATTGCTAATTCAGTTTACCAGCCTTGAAGGCCTTTTCATTCACTAGTTGTGTATGGTTTTTTCTGAGGGAAGGACTTTGTCAAGTTTTTATACTATTTTATGTCTCCTACTGGCGTCATGGAGTCACTTGATATTCATTCAGTCTCCCTTGCCTTTCCCCCTGGCACAGCATGGTAATTTGGAGCTATTTACGTGCAAAGTGAAGACCGTGTTGAGGAAGAGAATATGTGAGGTTTCATTGAGTGGGTGATCTGAAACAATTGGTTAAATCAGTCAAGCAAGACTGAGAGCTGTGCAAAGCAGGGATCTGCATGAAACATTGGGAAGAATTTAAGTGGATTCCTACCAGCCCTTTTTGTTAAGTGCATAGATAATAAAAGCCATCAATCATGTATTTAAGAAGCTATATGTGATCTAAATGAGATTGTCAGGTATTAAATTAGCATATTTATCTGCATATATATTAAATCAATGTTCTGCTTCAAATAAGAATGTTTGGATTTGGAGGGTCATTATAACCTGTGTTGTATTTCTTCTGATTGTATCTATCATCCCCAAAATATTGATGGGCAAAATATTTGTTTAAATTATAATTTCTATCTAGTAAGAGAAATTGAACTTTGAAAACTCCTGAAGAAGACGCAGCTTTCTGAACTGAGACTACAAATTAGCTGAATGGTGATATTACACAATGAGCCATTTGGAAAAATGTCCATGGCACTTATCAAAGAGAAGAAACAGGTCAGGCATCACCTTAAGGCTCAAAAGGAATGCTTGCTGGAAGAGAAACCCCATAAGATACACACACGTCTCTCTCAGAAACTCAAATTAGGACATTTACTTTAAGTAGGTGTTCTTATTTTTCTGAAGTCTCTGGTGATGATCTTTATGCCAGAAGGAACAGGTAGAGATTGAGAGGCAAAGTGGTATCAGATGGAAAGTGCCGCAATACAGCAAAATAATGGAATTTTTTAAATGAAAACAGCATGCTTTGATTTTCTACAGCTTTCTCTGTAGGAAGAAAACTAGGTTTAAAAAGAATATGAAAATAAGTACAAAAGTGAATAACAGAACTAAACAAAACTATCTAAGCCTTCTAGAATGCATTAATATAAATAAAAGCAATTTCTTGCGTTTTGAACATCCAAGCCACAGTTTGTCATATCAGTTTTGTTTTTACAGCCCCCTGACTGCCAGATCATGGATAGAAGTCACTGAAATAGTGTTGTTATCAGCTTATTATTGACAGAGATACTCGTGCTGGATGTGGGCATGGAGATAAAGTTGCTAATCATTGTAGTTATATGACAAAGCAAACCTTAAAATCATAAGGAAAGGCCTCATGGAGAGACACAGTCTTTCTCAGAAAGAGGAAAATTCTGACCTTAATACTGCAATAAAAAGTTGAAAAGCTCTCTAGCTATAGCAAGACTTATTGGATCAGAAACATCACGATTTTTGACCTCTTGATGCTGGCATTATTGTGACATACACTCAGCCTTTCTTAACCTGGATTTTGTGTGGAAGAAATAAGTGCATCTGGCAGGAAGAGGATGTCTGAACGTGAATGGCAGAGGAGATGAAGCCTTTTAAGAGCCTGTAAGTAGAACAAGACCCCTCAGTGCCCTTAGGGCAACAGGAGCTATGAGCCCAGTAATCCATCTCAAAATGCAACTACAGATACATGAATGGACTTGAGAATGGGAAATGCTGCCTTAAAAGTGAACTCTTCCCTCTACCTTTCAGCTGTTTCTCATTTTTGTCTAAAAGCAAAGCTGGATTTGAAAAAGAAAAAAACCATAAGATTAGAAAGCTGTGTATTTCAGTGTGAATCCTTTTATCATTATAAGCCAGTTGTTTTCTTATTTAATGAGCCAAAATATTGCCGTGCAATAACAACTTAATAAATTTTTAAAAATGTGTATGATGGGCTTTACATGAATTCATTCATGTGAAATTTTGTTTTGAGTACTACTAGCATTCGTTAATTTTGGTTACCCTCTTGGTAATGGAGCTGTCAGCTTCTGAAGGTCCTCTAGTTCAAAACACTGCTCCAAGATTCAGGGCTAGATCAGGTCTCTCAGGTTGTATCCAGCTGAGTTTTGAGTCTCTCCAACAATGTTTCTGGGCAACCTCTTCCTTTGCTTTTCCACCTTCTGATGAAGAAGTCCTTCTTTAGACCAAAATTCAACTTCAGGCTGTTGCTTCTTATCCTTTCACTGTGCATCTATTTGAAGACTGGTCTCTGCCCCTGGTCCATAGGTAATTGTACCCCCAGCCCTTTGCTTTCTCTTCTCTAGTCTGAAGAAACCCATTCCCTCAGCATCACCTCATACATCCTGTGCTGCAATCCTCAGACCTTCCTCTCCAGTGAGAAGTGTCATGCATGACTTTAAATATCTTGTGATGAATGCTGGAAGATTTAAAACAGAGAACTGAAAAAAATCGCTACCTGACCTATAGGGCTGGTTAGCATTCTCTCATCTGTTCTTTTGGTGAATGAGTGAGAAAGGCCACACAGTTCATGCAGGCATCATTTCCCTGGCAAGCTGGTCAAAAGAGCTACATTATTATCTGCTTAGAGATTTGGCTGTGATACATCCATTTTTGCTCCTGAGAGAATGCCTCTGCATTTAGTTTTAAATGAACCTTTACACTTAGTTCAGGGTATAAGTCTATTACCATTGACTTACTGGCTGATTCTCCTTTTGACTTAATCAAGGAAAATTTGGGGGTTTATTTTCAAGGACTGGGAAGGACAGGGTGTTTAGTACTTTCTTTGCAAGACTGGAATGTGGTTGAAATCTTGGTCTGAATGAAGTCAGCAGCAGAACTAAATTCGAATTTGCTGAGTAAACTCATATTTCCTCTCTAGGTTGATGGTAATCATATTTGCTTCCCTCAATATGTTCTAAATGGATCTCCACAATATTCAGAAAGTTGCTATGCAACGGAGGCAGTTCCATTTCTGCATACCCAGTTTTGGATACTTAACAAATTTGATTTCCTAGAAGCATGAGCTGAACACTCAATGAAAATTGGGTTGACTGAGCAGTGCAACAGTCAAATATCTATGCAGCCCAAGTATTCTGAAACTTTAGACAAAGATGTACCACTTCCTAATTTACTAAATGAACCACATCTGAAAGCAGTTAATCAGCTGTTTCACTGCCAGCAGGCAAGAGAAAGTTGACAGCTGTTCACAAATGTATCTTTGTGCTTCTCTCTTTAGCATGTACAGTGCAAAAAATGTGAATCAGGCAGACTAGGTCAATGAGATTTTCAGGCAATCATGGGTACAAAATAAGGCCTGAACTGCTAAGCAGCCTCATTTTTCTTTCCCTGGCACCTGGCATACTTATTTGTCCCACTGCAACATATAAAAGCTGTAATCACATGGGAGCAGAGAACCTTCCCTCGAGTATTGTTCTGAAATCCCCATGCATAGGTGATGAATAACCTACATGAATTCCAAGGTGATGTTGAACCAGGATCAGTAGGATGTTTGTATTGTAAAGAAGTTGAGAAGATGTTAGAACCTAAATTCTTTGTCTGCTGAGGTGGTAGAGCTCAAAATAATTCCCAATTTTTTTACTTTTTAATTGTTTTTTCTGTTGTATTAGGCTAATGTTGCAAGCATAGCAGCTGAGGTTATGAATCTGAAAATCCTTGCAGCCAAGTCTTTTATTACCAGGCAGAGGTTGTTAGTAAGTCAATCAACATTTCTTACTTGTATGAGCTCTTCTTCCCTTTGATGGGGTACCCTCATATGCATGTTATGTAGCTGATCTACAGAGGAGCTGTACAAAGTCGGGCCTTTCCAGCAGATCACCTGGAAGATTCCCAAGACTTCAATATTTGCAGTGATGTGCAATTGATGTCAAGGATGAACATCATCCTGGTGTCGTAGAGAGGAGCAGCAAAATAGAGGGAGAAGAGCCCTTGAAACATTATCAAATGTTTCCTTCAACCCTAGGCCAGCACCAAATATAGCAATGGATCACCTGGCTGGTGAGAAAGGGATCAAAAAGGGCTCCCTAACTCCAGCATCCTTCATCCCCAGCCTGTTGCAGCAGAGGGCCAGTGCTGAACGGAGTGCCCAGATGGAGCTGAGACAGGTCTCTTGGGCTGAGCAGGGACAGAGTCTTGGGACACTGCTCAGGGCAATTGTGGCATATCAGTGCCCTCAAGGCCTGAACTAGGGATAAGTGCTCTTAAAAACACTCAACTCTCTCTGTGTGACAATCGGGATCACTCTACATTTGGCACAGAAAGCAGCAGTAACTGCTTTGACTAAGGACCAAAGTGGTCAGTCTGCTTCTACCTGGACACCTCAGTCAGTCAGTTCCACTGATTTGCTCCCTGACGTTTACTTTTTGCCAGGTAACTGATGTGGGCCAAAGACCAAGGTGATTACTTTTCAACTAATAGCTGAACTTGGAGACTCTTGCTGTCCCTGAGCTGACCCAGTCTGACAGAGCACCCAGACTATTACAGACACTGTGTTCACAGGCTTATGCTCATGCAACTTAATGTGCAAAGGGCAGCTCTTGATGAAAGGGTTTTGTCAGTCTGCTTAACTTGGTCTTATAATCACCACCATGCCACCAAAGATCTGAGACACTTCTGTTACCATGCTCCACGTCCTTGTAATTTCTCAGTTGAAGGCTGTGTATTGCTTATCCTTTATCAGCAGAGCTTTAGCTATTTTTAAGTTTCCAAAGTGGAATATAAAAAAAAAAATTCTTATCAGACATGTTTACCACCACTGATGGATGCTCTTGCAAGGGCTAATGTCACCTGAAAGGCATCAATTAGCAGTGTTTCTGTTGCTTTCATCAGAAAAGTCAGTAAAGCAGGAAATAGTATGAAACTTGAGAGTAAGACAAATGAGTCTCATTAAGAGCAGTGAGGTATGATTAAACAACAGGGTACAGCAGGGTGGGTGAAATATGAGGCCAGCACTGATCTGGGGATGACTCATTTAATTGTTATCAGTTTCCCAGCCCAAAGGAGTGGTAACTCAGAAGTTAAACATAGGTGCTTATGTATGTCATTGTAAGGCTAAAAATTAGGTTTGGAGGACTAACCACACTGATCCCTAAAAGTGAACTCAGAAGAATCCTTGAACTGATGAGTTCATAATTAGCCTGAGGGATGACATCTCATGATCAGTCGCGTCCAGCCCTGGTGTAAGTTGGCAGCATCTCCCTGATTTCCGCCAACGTGACCCTTCTGATATCAGTGCGACTGGGAAAAGGCAAAAGCACAGTGAACACTTCTACACTTTTAATTCCTGTAAACTGCAGAACTCCTTTTGATTTCAAGAGAAGCAGGACAGGGTCATTCTCTTAATTACATGAAGTTCTCCAAAATGTGAAAAGCATGAGAAGCTCTGTTTATTGTTTTTGCTAGGCCTGAAGCCGGAAGGATGTATCACTTTCCATCCAGTGACATGAGAGTGGTACTCATTCTTCTCACAATGTCTTTGAAGCATCTGCACTCAAGGTGGATGCTCAGGTCTGAAATTGAGGCAATTTAACAAAGAGTGTCACGACCTTGTGCCCAGTGCTGTTTCCAGACAAATAATTTCACCACCTCTGCTGCTTACGTGACACACTCTTATGCAAGAGAAAGTAGCTGGGAGTCACTTCGTGTGTGTTTGGCCAGGGTGAGTGGCACAGCAGCCTCGACTGCATTGCACACAGCCAGGGCAGCTTGCTTTCACCTCAAGAGCAGGAGGCCTGATTTTCCTTGGCCTGGCTGCCTGGATGCATTCATCCCTGCCCACTGTGGCCACCTTCCTTCCGCTCTAAGCTACACGCAGGTTTGGAAATCCTGTCAGCTTTACCAAGCAAGTCATATGTGGCTGCTCTGGGGCTCCCACCAAGAGGCATCTCCTACCCAGGCACTGCAGTGCACCTCTTGAGATTTTAGCAGGACACAGCTGTATCATCCTACCCCTGCCTTATCCATTGCATTTTTCAGGCAGCTCCAATAGCTTGTGGCCTGGGTCCTCTTCTGTCCCTGTGAGCTTCTTCATGGTCTAAAGGCTGTCTTTCTTTGGTGAGCAGAGAATGAGGTCTTGAATTGATACTTCAGTCCCTTGAGGCATTTCCCTCCCCTATCCTCCAGACTCCACCTCAGTAAAATGTCAGGGCAGGGATTCACCACTCTGCTGTCCCTACTCATTATCACACAGAGAGCAGTAGGAAGGGAATCTCACCATGGAGTAGTTGTGGGAGCAAGATGGAGCAGGGATCCTTATACTGGGTGCAAAAGGAGGGAGAAGTTGGATGGCAGAAGGACAAGCTGAAGGCGGATCTCTCTATCATCTTGTTCCGGTCTCTTCTTCCAATTCTGATCAATACTTAAATGTGTCACTTGCTCTTGTTGGTCTGCTCACACTAAATGAGTAACTGCAAGAACAGGTTCAGTAGAAAGAAAAGTGGATTTCTGTACAGTTCCTCTAGATGGCAAGCTTTATCTGTTCTATTTATCTTATCTGTTCAAAAATGAGTGTGTTCAGGCTCAGCCACACTGAAAAAACTTTCTACACTACTTGGACCATTCTGTCAGTTCTGAACTATTTAGCTCCTAGGGTCCTAAGCAAGTTTCTGTAGGAAAACAAAATTATGAATGATGCACCAATTTATTAAGAAATGTGTTTACTTGTAGAATGTGATTTGTAAAGTAGAACAATGAAAACTTTTTTGAAAGATGGCCTATTTTGCAAACATTGTTACTTCACCTAGTGATGAAGACGTGGATCAGTTTACTCCCAGAGGCTGTGCTGAATGTGAGGGAAGTCTCTCTCTCTCTCTCTCTGCCCCAACTTTTCTAGGATTTAGCACTTTCACTGCTGCTAAATCAGTGAGGAATGAATGTAAGAAATCAGAAATAGAATGAGGAAATCAATAAAATTGCCCTGAGAGCTGATCCCAATCTAAGTCCTGTGTAATTAGCAATTACACCAGTGGACTTTCTGGCATAAAATTCCCGTAAGATGATCTTGTGTGCATCCAGTATTTCAATATTAGAGAAAAATGTTACTAAAGAACAGCTATTTTGCATCCTAGGTTGTCTTTTGAAGTGTGGTGGTAGTGTTGGGACACAGAATTGTGTTATGGATTTGACGGTGTTGGATGATTTACTGGGAAGCAAGATGACCAAGAATCAAGCCCATATCTCTCTGGAAACCAGGATACACGCCCGGCCCTAATGCTTGACACAACGGAAGGAGCTTCCAAAAACATTCTTGGTGTTTATGAAAACCCCAGTTGAGTGTTGTATCACTGGTGTAATGGGTCTCTATATGATGTTTGTTGTCCTTCATTTTCTGAGGACAAATGAGACAACGTCCATAGAGGCCAATGCTTGTGTCCAGTGCTCTGCTCTTTGCACTGTTTCTATATTCCCCTTGCTGAGACCTCATCTTTGTTACTTCTCCTGTCTGAAACAGTTTGTGAATTCCTCTAGGGAGAAATCCTTTCATGCATTTTGCAAGTGATGCTATACACGACATTTTGTTCAGGTGTGATAAATGGAATATTTAATCCATTTTCTTGGATGATTTTGCAATGGCCCTAATGATCTATTTGAATTTTAATTTCAGTTTAAGTTTGTCCTGTAGTTTCAGCCCATTACTTATTATTATATCCCTCAATCTCCATTTTCTTGCCTTTCATTCCTTCCAGTCATGCATCTTTTATGTCTCTGACTAGAGCATAAGGGTCTCAGACCACGGATTTTTATTTGTTTTATAAAATGTCTGATCACTCTTTAAGTGCTGTAAAAGTACATAATAATCTGGCCATGGTGCTTACTCTGCCTTAGATGATCTGTCTCTCTTTTTCACCTCCACCTTTCAAATAATCTTGTCACATAAATTGCCTGTAGCTTACCCAAGCTCTCCTAACTTTCCTCAAGTCAGTTTTTCCAGCTTGAACACGTCAGTCTTCCCAGCCCAGAAAATATTGCTGCACTACTTGCCCTCCATCTGGTCAGGGATTGGATAGAAATTAAAAAGCAAGCTTTGCTTTCTAGAGGAGGGGTACCCAGAGCTCTGAGCAGTTTTGCTGATCAGACCCCAGCTGAGTCACCTGGAGAGGGTTACTCATCTCTCCTCCCCGACAGAAGCCTCCTTGGTCACTGCCACTTTGCAGCACATGCTCCTGTCTCTGACAACACCCCTCCTCTTGCCTCCAGCTCCCTGACTTTCCCTTCCCTGGGGACAGTGCCTGCCCTAGATAATGAAGTGGTTTGTGCCTGGTTCTTGCATAACCATTCCAGTCAGGGCACCAAGAGACCTGTTTTCTCCATTTCCTCTGCTTAGGGTCACCACTCACCTCTGAGCACTTTGTGATCAGACATCAACTGTCCTCCAAAATAGCAGGGGAAGTGGATTAATGTAATTCTTTCATCTTTTATGGAATCAGAGTTTTCCCTGATAATGAACAGGAGAATGTGCCATACCCTTACATGCCAGCGCCTAAAATGCAATATAATCTTGGCCTCTACTATCCATGAACAGGATTGAATTCTGATATTGTCCAAAACAATTATTTCTCTCTATATTGACAAGAAAGCTCTGACAACTTAATTTATCCTGATCTGAGCCAATGCACTTTCTTTTCTCTTGATTTTACCCCTAATTTTAGCACTGAGGAAAATAAGGCTAACTGGCCCTGCTTAGAAGCAAGGACACAGCAAGCATGACCCTGTGCACATGGTATCCTCAGGAGCTTTTTTCTTCCTCCCTGAGGCAATGGCACAGTGCAGCCTTCTGGAAGGTCCACAGATAATCAGCCTTCCCTTTCCCTGTTGCATCTGATTTCATGCCTTTGCATATATTTAGCATATCCCTTTGAACTGAGCAGGGTGGTGGGAATCCCTGCCCTCTGGCTCTCAGCAGCTCAGCCTGACTGGCAAATGAGGGCTAACTAACCCTTTTCCCAGAGTGAGACATAGCAGTGCTCTGGGACAGGGCTCCTGCAGGTCCCTGCAATGCACTTTTGCACAAGATGTTCCTACCTCATGGCAGGGAGGAACAACAAACACCTGAGCTGCTGCTTTCCCACAGCAGGCAATCCTTTCACCCCACTCAAAAGATGCCCCTGGCTGGCAGGGAGGTGCATGTAGGTGCAGGTAGGTGCATGTAAACCTCCTTCTAGGTCAGAGTGTCCCAAAGCATCCAGATAAATGCCGGAAAATCTTTATCAGAGAAGTGTGTGTAACTGCTGAGAAAAATGGTGGTGTTACAGACTCTTATGTAGAAGAAGCTGTGAAGGAAACAGTGGCCTCTGACGATGTGCCAGCTAGGGAATTTGAGGATGGGATATATTTCCTCATGGTTTGTGTTTGAAATATGATGTGGTTACTGTGTATTGCAGCAGAGCTTCACTCAAGTTTAAGGTCTCCTCTTCCTTCCTATTTTTTAAATACTGATGCTTTGAATACACATGTAATCATCCATGCCCTGCCTTTTTAGGCACTTTTATTTCCTCTCTTCAAGCTATTCAGAAGTGGATCTGTGAGTGGTGCTTGAATATTTATATATCTTGCATTGTATTTTTACAGCACCTTCAAGTAAGAATCAATGGAAAGACCCCGAGGAAATTATTTTTGGCCTGGTTTTCTAGTTGTGAAGGAGAGGTCATGCAAATTAAGCACACCCTTACATCCTTTGCTTCAGGCTATGCCCTGGGGCTGGAGCAGACCCAGGAAACAGGATCTCTCACACAGAGCTCAGCGCATGGAGGCTGTGTTATCCTTTTGTGGGGTGCAGAAGCACTCACATAGGTAAGTTGTGCAGCCTGAGAGGAAGAGGGAGGGACAAATTAGAAGGGCAAGTTGCAATCTCCTACTTACAGTGGGCAATGAGTCTGTTACAATTTAAACTTGTTTTCATCTCCTTTGCATTGCTCTGAGAAGCAGTTTAGGTACAGAGTAAGTTAAATCTGAGTTTGTGTCCTGCTGTATCCCTCATTAAATGTGCAGTAGGGTGCAGGTTTGCAGTACTTCATGAGCTGGGTTCATCACCAACTTTTTTGATGAAATATATTTTAAGAACATTCTATAAATGCATGTGTATGGTTATCTTATGAAAGTCCTCACAAATCAGAAATGTCTCATAATACTGATGAAATGGAGCTTTGGAATAAAGAATTTCTTTACCTATCTCAGTACAAATGTGATGGACATCTTACCCTACCCTGCACTGCAGTATATATTGATAGTTGGGAATCATACTTCTAAATGTGTGACAAAGACAAGATAAAAAATTCAGTGCCTTTGGAAAAGTCATGCTTTGCAAGTCCAGCCTATGCATAATCTTAAACTCTGTTCATACTGATAGCAAATGCTGAGTGTATTTCATTACCAGGAGGGCGAGAGTGGCTGCCAGCCGAATGGCATTTGCAAATGATCCATCCCTAATCTGCTCTTCCAGAGCATGACCTACATCATGTTGCTATCTTTCCTCTTTTTCTTTGAGTGATTAACTCTCAGTTCATGGGAATTTTCCAAGCAGGACCTGTCCTTCAGGGTGCCTAGTAAGTATCAAGTGCTTTTGTCTGCTGGTGCTCAGCTTGCAGCTCTCCAGAGGAGAAGCATCCCACATCTCATTAAAAACATCATAAATCTTAACCCAAAGTCCCAGAGACCCAGCATAATGCTGTGATGGAAATCCATCAGTAATGCGCTGTCACAGTCAGTTATTTTCCTGTGCACATGGCTAGGTGGGCACTATGGACAGGAGCTGACATCTAAAGGCCAGTCCAACATTCAGAGCCAAGCCAGGGCTGTCAGGTACCACCAGAGCAGTGAAGAGAGGGAGAAGGTCCCATGTAAGGAGAGCCAGTTGTCATAACCCAACCTGGGCTTCCTCTATGAGAAGGTTTTCTAATGTAAACAGTGCTCTTTGGGTTTTAAGGAAGCCCTGGGGAAAATGGTTGGCTGTAAAAGGACTTGTGTTGCTTGACCAGTTGGCTCAGTCAGTATCTTACCCCTCCCCATGGCGCTTTGGCCAGAGTCGTGTTATTATGAGTATATAATTGTGTATTTAGCTCCTCTGTTAGGGCTACAATTTAAAATAATGAAGGAATCTAATTTAGACCAGTGTGCTCCACATATGAGCTCAACACAAAGCTATAATTAGCCAATTTATAAATGACACATATTTCCCCTAAACTCAGACAGAATGAAAAATATAAATATGAGAAGGACTGACTGCTAATGTGTTCATGAGAGCTTGTTCCAAAAATAGAGCTGAGCTGATCAAAAAGCATTTGTGTGCAAGCAATTTGAAAGTTTCTTTAAAGTTTTCACAGGAAAATTAGACAGTTCACGAATAACTGAGTCACAGGGCATTGTGATTGGCTGCTCTTTGGCAGGAGTTAAAGTAACATGTGCTTTGCTCACAGTGTTGGCAAACTAATATTTTTTGCTTGCAATTTGATTTTTGAAGACTAGTCAAGTCAAGGGTTAAGAGGAAGCTCTTAGACACGGGCAGAATTCCAAAGCAATCTGAGAGTCCATTCACTAATTGAAGCTGGTGTCAGGAAGCATGTCTTAATATGACCTTTGGGAAGTTCTGTAATTTTTTGCTAATATATCAACCTTTTCCTTTCTCTCCAGTATAAACAGCAACTTTAAACATATGTCTACACATATATATATATATATATTTTTATATTTCCATTCCCCAGCAAAGGCAGGAAAAGGAGCTGCTGACACTGAACCAGGAGAAAAAGGAGCTGGCCATTCCTGGAGAAGATGCCTCTCTCTCCCTAAAAAGCATGACTCAGCAGGGTGGCTACCCACAGATTAAGAAACTGTTGAAAACCTTGGAATTACTCAAATGAGGTTATTGCCTTCGGCTTACCCAAATGGCCACAGCAGGTCAGCCCCAGCACTTCCACCCCTGCTGCCCAGGAGGCTGAGTCAGGCTCTCTATGGCCTCAAATCATCCCACTGCCTCTCATGTGTGGTAGTTCAGGGTACCAAGCCTCAGCTGTCAGCTGCTGCTCACGGTACCATGACCAAAAACATTCTCTGGTTTCTCTTGGTTGCCTTTTCCTGAACCATTTCAGCAGAGCACCACTGCCCTAATCCTGAGCATCCTTCCCCCCTTTGGTCCTTGCTTCCTTGAGGAGACCTCTCTCTCTCTCTCTCAGTGTCCAAGCTGAAATCACAGGAGGGTTTTGTTCTGCTGGAAATGACAACCTTCCTGCTGAGTGGCAAGAGGGAGAAGTTGTGCAGAAAGTGAGGTAAGACAATGCCCAATAAAACCAAAATACCTCCAGACAAATGGCCGTAACTGGGGTCACCTGCAAAGCCCATTCCTGACATTAGATTCTCTACCAGAATGTCCAAAACTTGTTGTATGAGCACAAAGTTGACTGTGCACACTCTTATGTGGCTAATCCTAAAAAACACGTTGTAGCATCCACTCATTCCTGTCTGGGAACAGCAGTAGCAGGATTTTAAAAAGCAATATAATTTTTACCACAATAAAAGTGGTGCAACCCAAATAAATTAGAAACTATAAATCTTTCCACTGTCTTGGCAGGGCAGGTGAGATCCATGCTCTTCAAGATTCACACACCTTCATGTTAATTGTTTTAATGCCATATCTTTCAGGTTGAGAAGAGAAACAACTGTCATTTTTGACCTTGGGAGGAGTTCAAATGCTCTGGGTGGTGGCAGGGCATTAGGTGAGGAAAGAAAGGGAATATTTGCTGTTCTGCCTGCTCAGAAACATTCTTCCTTGGAAGGGGCAGAGCCTGCACCACGGGAAAGAAATTTTTTTTCTTTTGACTCTTTGCAACTGCACAAAACTTCATGAATGCAGAGCACTGTGGAATTTTTTGCAGGAGGACAAATTAACGGGAGCAAAGGTGAGCTTCCTTGGGCATTTACCACAAATCTGGATTTATAAGTTAATTTTCTGCCACCTTTTCCTGGGAAATAATAGCTCACAGCAGAGTGGGGTGGTGCAAGGTGGCAGCAGCTATTGAAAGGAATTGGAGTATATGGTTTTGTTCTGAAACAGGTGCTTGGCCATATCTGTTATAGTTGTGCCAGTTCAGAAATAGTATAAGAAAAGAGCTTCTTTGAAGATGAAACCTAGTCCTATAAGAAACTCCAGAATTTCAAAATCATGCAAGTTTTTTCAAGGATTTAGATGATAAATTGTCTTTGTTCACTAGTTAGTTGATTGTCTTTGTTTTTTGGGGTTTTGTTTGTTTTAAGGTAATATATTCTCATTTGGAAACAGAACAATAACTTTAAAATACATTTTTATAAAGTTAAAATGCTTTAATTCTTAGTTTATTTTATAGAAAAAGCTAAAATCCTGTAAGAAATTGGAACCAAGTGAATCAAGAAGCCCCCAGCCTCCACACCCCAGTCAGTTCCATGATACTGAATTGTTTCAATTATCCTGCCAACCCTTCCCTTCATTAATATGGTCTGTTTCCCACCAAGACCTTTTGTTTTACAGAAACATACACTGTCAGAGGTGATGTGATTTGATCACCAAAAAACCCACCAACATTTTACTGAAGTAACAACACTTGACACCCTGAGGCTATGTCTGCATTAGCAATCAGTGCAGAGCAAGAACAGGGGCTCTACAGAACATGTCCAAAATCTCTGTCACAGGGATTGTTCTACTCCAAGGAGTGATTGCTTTTTTTTTTTGTGGCTGGAGTTTGATCCAATTAGTGCTCTCCTAGGCCAAAGCTGAGTAGTCCAGGAACTGAGAGTCACTTCAGCACGTCCTCCTCACCTGGACTAAAATGCTGATGAAGTTGTATCATGAATATGAAGCTGACTCACAGCAAGAAGTCCCATCTGCTTACATCATTAGCTCTTGAAGAACATTATATGCTGAGATACCACTGCCTCATGAAATAAGGTATCCAAAAAATCCTGCAAAATTGTTGGGATTTTCGGTTAGTGGATCTTTGCTCAGGGCATCAGATGCATTACCTATTATTTTTATAGCTGGCTTTGTATCAGTCTAAATATAGTTAATGGAACCAATGTTACTTTGATATACATCACAAAACAGAATATCTGGCCTTAAAAGCAGAAATGCACAACACACAGTGGTAGCTCACACTTCTTTTCAAAGCCTTTGCCACACAGCACTTGGACGGCAGTGATCACTGATCTTTACAGCACTGTGTTAGATCACTGATCTAACAGCAAACACAGAAAAAGATTTCTTTTTCTCAAGGCATAAAATATGTGCTAAATAAGAATAGGATCAGTGTCCTGTTAATTACCTTATCTCATTTATTTTCTCAATTACCAGTGGACCACTTCTGTTTTTCACACTCACTGAATTACAAACTACCTGGTCCTAAGGGGCATATAAAAATATCAGATTGCAAACCATAACTTATTTAAGAAATACAATAATGAAAAAATAATAAACCCCCGAATAATAAAAAAGCCATTAGTGACAGAAAATTGACACTGTCAGTGTAAGAACAAGGCACTGAGAGTTATCAAAGAAAAAATAATAAAAAACACTTCCATCAGCTCATGGACTAACTTGTGTTATCAGCTATTTTGGTTAGAATTATGGCTTAAAAACTGTAGTGTTCAAAAGCAGTAACAGATTGTGAGAAAGCACCTTTAGACAATGCATTTCAAACTCTTCAGTGTTAATATTTGTGCTTTCTTTTGGAGGCACTTCCTTCATAGGCAGAGAGGCTTCCCTGTGTGGATAATAAACAAGTTTGATCTTTTTTCCAGGGAATGTTAACATCTTCTTCCGTAAGGGCATCTATTGGCTCTGAATATTTAGCGCTCACAGAGATTTTTATACAACAGCTGTAAGACCCACTAGACAATGCCTCCACTCTCCACGCTGGAGTGTGTGACTGCATAAAGAGCAGTAAGATTTTTAGTCATGGCATGTAGATTCATAACATCAGGGCAATTAACAGCAGAAATACTGAGAGGTAGATGCTGGTTTTTTATCACAGACCTCCTTTTATAAGCCACAAAGGGATAGTGTATTTTCGGTAAGCTGAAGCTAAATGTTAGAAGTGTATATATACATAAAATAGTGTTAAATATAGAGCTTTAATTTTTCTAATTTCCTTCAGATGTTACCATAAAACCAGCATGATACTTACAAGAAACTGAATAGAAATTATTTTTTTAGTGAAGTTATATTGAATAGCTATGTGAACAAGTATATCACCATTTGGAAGTTAAGGTCAGATCAAGCATTAAAATATTCTGGTTTAAATACTCATGCTTACTTTGCCCAACAACCTCATCTACTATACCACATGTTTAACTTTTACATCTAAGCTACCTGAATGAAGAAAATAAATTTAAGCCTAGACTGTGGGATTTTTTTATTTAGATCTTTAGCTGAATCTCCTGATTCCCAGCAGGCAAAGCACAGATGCCAAAGAAATCAGTAGCCAAGTGGATAATAAGCTAGATATGATCCCCTAGTGCAGAGAGTATTTGCAAACATTAAAAAATTCTTAAAATTGTGTGTGTGTGCATATCTGCAAAGAGATCAATGGATACAATACTTCAAAGTGCTAAAGTATGGAGCATTTCACACATAGATGTGAGAAATCTGGAGTCTTATGTGAAGATGAAGTATCATCTATGTGTAATGAACGTAAGTGGAGACTGATTAAATTCAACTAGCATACCTCTGAAACTTGTATTCTTGAAACACTGGTCCTATGCAGCTTTAAAAACAGTTTCTTGCTACTGATCTCTAAGCTGATGTATATCAAATATGTCACTTCCTTTCATCTAAAGATGACAAATACCTACCTGAGCACTTGCCTGACTTTTGGTCTGCATCCCCAGTTTGCAGAGTTCTTAGTGAGGTGGTTAAATAGAGGATGTCCCATTGTCTTGTTGACTGACTGGGACATTTTATTTCCTGGTCTGCATGGACACATCTGACTCTCTAGTCCAGGTAGAATCGTACAGGAATATTTCTAGCTCCTTCCTTAAGCATAAAGCTTAATGCAGCTGGAAGTTCAAATTCACTTCAACTGTTGAATATGGCTGAAATAATCTAGTAGGGTTAAAGCTTTATTCAGAGATTGCCCAAAATTGGATTGCCTCTGCAGGGCCTTTTTGCTGTTCAGGATCCTTTGGTGGCCAGCTCCTTCTGTGTTAGGCTTTCATAAAATTTGGAGATATAGTTAGTAGGCACTTCTTGCTTTGTAGTGTGTGTGCAAGACTCATGTTTGTGTGCCAATACAAAAGGATTGATGGGACTTAAAACTAGGCTAGGAAGGAGCCACACTTCAGAGACTTACAGGGGCAGAAAAGGAACAAAATGTCACTCCATGTCATTAAGGTGTCACACTCAGTAGTGAATAATATGGCCATGTTGACAATTTGTGTGATGATAACATGGTGGTGATGACATGTCACCATTTTGCTGCATGAAACCACGGGGATGTCACTTGGAATTCGTCTACCCTAAGCTATTTACTAAATACAGTGAAGCTTACATATGTCCTCTGGTCAGCACATTGAAAAGAAGTCAAGAAGCTTACTCATCCAAGAAATGCAGGGTAATTAAACCCTCCAGCTAACTCTGAGCCACCTCCTAAATGATCAGTTTTATGATTTTTTTAAATGAATGTTTGTGGTTGCATTTTTGCCCTCCACTTGGAATAATCCCCATCTTTCAGTTGACCTACAAAATCATACCAGGAATTTCCTGTACATTTAATACCCTCAGTGTGTCCTCTAGTTCCTGCCTATCATTTCCAGCAAAGATTGGAATTATCCACCAACCACATGTGGTTTAATAAAGACAAGTGCTGAATTCTGCGCCCAGAATGGGACACACAAACATACAAACTGGGAAATGAGATAATGGAGAGAAGCACCACAGAAAGGCACCTGGGGGTTCTGGTCAGTGCCAAGTTGACCATGAGCCAGCAGTGCCCTGGCAGCCAGGAGGGCCAACCCTGTCCAGGAGGGAATCAGGTACAGCATCACCAGCCAGACAAGGGAGGGGATTGTCCTGCTCTGCTCTGCACTGGGGCAGCCTCACCTTGAATATTGTGTGGTTTTGGGTGTCACAATACGAGACATCAAACTGCTAGAGAGCATCCAAAGGAGGGCAACAAAGATGGTGAAGGGCCTTGAGGGGAAACCAAAAGAGGAGCAGCTGAGGTCACTTGGTCTGTTCAGCCTGGAGAAGAGATTGAGGGAAGACCTCATTACAGTCTCCAACATCTCCACAAAGTGAAAAGGAGGGGCAGGCACTGACCCCTTCTCTGTGGTGACCAGTTGTTGTTCAATCAGTGACAAGACCAAGGAAATGGCCTGAAGTTGTGTCAAGGGAGGTTTAGGTTGGATATTAGAAAAAGGTTTTCCGCCCAGAGGGTGGCTGGGCACTGGAACAGGCTCCCCAGGAGAGTGGTCACAGCATGAAACCTGCCTGAGCTCAAGAAGCATTTGGACAAGGCTTTCAGGCATATGATGTGATTCTTGGGGATATCCTGCACAGGGCCAGGAATTGGACTTCAATTATCTTGTGGGTGCCTTCCAATTCAGGATATTCAATGATTCTATGATCTAGTCTGTTTATGCTTAATTATTGTTTTTTAAAAGAACCTGGCTACATGCGCTGACTAATAGGCAAGACTACCCTCTTCCTCTTGTTATTATACCTCTCTGGTTTTTTTGTTCATGACAAAAATAAGTTTCAGCACTAAGGGTGAGGAAGTGCCAGTTTATGCTAATTGTAGTTGAAAAATAGATTAAATTCCAGACAATCACTTAAAATTATAAGCTGCAAGAGGAACATACCCAACAGGGGATTTAGCCAGCTTTGCTCACACCTAACCCTGTACTGCCCAAGGAGGCTTCTGGTCCCTGATGTACTCTCAGAAGCTCTAAGAGATGCAACCAGCCACAAATGCACTCTGAGGGGGGCACCTAACTGAGGTTTCCACAACCAAGGGATATATCTCTGCCTTCTCCAGCTATCCTCCCTTTCTGAGCTACATTAATTTGCCTTCTTGACTCCTTTGTTTTAGGGAGATTAGCCGAGATTAACTGTGGAAAATGGTCCAAGCACAACCAGTGGTGGATATATTACTCTCTATCAATACATTTGGAATGAAAACAACAAAAAAAGTCCTTCCTTTTCTGTTTAATGTAGGGACATTAAAAGAGAACTTATTTTATATTGCACTTATTTGTCATTATAAAGAATTCCAGAGCTGATACATGAATATCTACCTCTCCCTACTTTTTCATGAAGAACAATCTTTACCTCCAGAGTATGAAATTTTGACTGTAAGATGGAGCTTTCACAGTTTCCATCTGACGCTATTTCATCCATACTGGAGTAGCATGACTCACTACTGGCAAAACAAAGAGCTACAGACCTGAGCAATTCAAGGCTGCAAGTAAAGAAGCCAGTGGGGCTGTGAGGGGAATTGCTGCAAGTGGAAGCATACAGAAAAAGCAAATGCTGGCATCAGCCCTCTTGGCTCACCGGCCAGTCAGCCAAACACTCACACCACAACATAACCAAATATGGAGAGAAGACAAGTTGGAAAAAGAACTTAATCCTTAAAAAAATGTTCTACCTGATTGTGTGCCCCTCAAAGGCAGGATTTGGCAGTGGAACAGCCTACAGACTTAACTGGAAATCTGTGTGTGCTGGCAGCAGTTTATTGCTGGGTTCATTATTCTGCAAGGTTTTGCCCTCGCAATTACTACAACTGCCTCCTTTTCCCCTTATGCAGTCTTTTTGTTTGCCTGTTTTAAGTCTGAGGTTTGAATTTCTTCACATGTTCCATGTGTTTGAACACATCCCTGCTGCCTCCAGGTGTGTTTGTTGATCCCTTGAGCTGAAGCTAGAGAAAAAAAAAGTGGCACTGGATAACAACACATTGCATCACCCTCACAGAGAGTGTGAAAGCACATCACTTCCTCCCGGCCTTTTGTCCCTGGAGCCCTTCTGGTTTCTGCAGCAACTTAACAGGCTGACTTCATTCCCATGGTCTTCTCAACCTGCTGGGATTTGCTCATTTACCTTAAGGAATTGGAAGTTCAGAAAGAAAAGCTTTGGTAGTAGTGTTGAATGGGCTGGTATTTAAAGCTGCATTTGTTGAAATTACTCCAGATGAAGTAGCCAGTGCATTACGTTATCTTACCACTCTTTGCTCTTCAGAAATCTGCATTGTATCTGACAGCAGATACACATCACACAGAAATTACCCTGCCAGTGGATGCTTGAGCTAGATTTTGTCAAAAAATATGTGATGGCATTTGGTTTGTGATCTTGAGAAATCAGTATTGAGTTGCTGTTTAATTTAAATTTAAAAAACAAACGAACAATCAAAATAACCTAAAAAAATTTCAATAGTTTAATATCATGTTCAGAAAATCTTGGTTTAGGATAATTTCAAGTGATCTATGTAGGTCCCCTAGTTTTACTGCTAGGCAGTGACATGTTCAGCACTGCTAATGCTGTGTATTGCTGTGTGGCTCCTCTGGCTTTTATGGTCCCAGGGTGCTCCTGGAGTCTGCAGGGCACAGCTTAGTGGAAACTATCCATCCCCTTGTCTGAGAAAATAGATAGAAAAGTGGATTAGAAAAACAAATGGAACCTATTTGGTTTTGTGCAGCATCTGGAAAGCAGAATTCATCTTAGTAAATGCAGAAGCTCACCTCAGAGCTGGTCGTGGGGAAGTTCCCTTTACAGGCAATGGAGAGTGAATCAGTGCACAAAGGGAATGAGGGCATGGCTCAGCTCCTCCTAAAGGACGTGTCTGGAACAGCTCACACAACTTATGCCCTCAGCATGCCTGGTTCTCTCCATGACTGTGGAGACAGCCTGGGCTAACATCTCACACACATGGATCTATAGCACAGCTGTCTGGAATTCAGGATACGGCCTCTCCTTTAAACATAGATGGAACAAGATTGCACTTTCTAAAGCCTTTTACACACAGCAGCCCTGGTCCCAGTGTGTGCTGTGCCTCTCACCTGCACACAGCTGCTGTGGAAGTGTGCTCCCCTAGTGCCATGGTTGGCATCTCTGTGTTTCCTAACCTCTCAGCTCACCGCTTCCAGGGCAAGGCAGCAGTTTCAGCACAGTTTCTCACCAAGTGAGCTTCACCTCTTCCAAAGAGAGCTCTGGCTCCCTTTCCTCTGCTTGCTCCAGTCCTGTAACCTGTGCAGCAAGACCAGAATTTTTTTTTTCAAACAAACACTGTCCTGCTGTGTAAATTAACCATTTTGAGGTTCTTCAGCTGGAACAGAAAGGCAAAGATTACCCAAATGGTCTGGATGACACCATAACACACCTCTCTGCACCAACGTGTTCAAGACTTGGTGTTCACAGAGCACTGGATAACAGAGTCATTAGTAGTGGAAAATCTGTGCTCTTTAAAATCTGTAGTGGAAAATCTGTGCTCTTTAAAGGAACGGTTGCATAATCCTGATCCATTGGATGCCAGTTAGGGTCCACCCTCAGACTTCTGGCATATTCCCAAATCAGCCTTCAACTGAACAAGCTTTGATCAGTTCCACAAAATTAATGACACATGATTGTAGGTTACAGCAAGATATTGAGGTGAGAGCAAATGTAGCATTATAAGGAAGCAGGTAAGAGCACAACTTGGTTATTTTGTCACTTCAGTGACAGAAGTGGAGGCAAGCATCAATTGCACAGTTTGTTTTGATTTTTTTTCAGACAATGGTTATAATTATAGATATGAGCCTCTTGGAAGTTCGAGGACTGCAATTATGGGATGTTTGTCATTTGAACACTTGACAGTAACTGACATAGAAATGTATGCATCAGTTTGAATGTTTGGAGTCTATCCAAAGACATAGATGGATGATACCACTTCATATTCCTAATTTCATGATTGCAACAGAATGCTCTTTTATGTAAATTTGACTCTTCCCTGTGTTCTGGCTAAACTTGACAATATTGGTTCATTTAACTTATTAGAAGGTTTTCAGATTTTTAGGATTTGGTGTTTAATTAAATGCATTCACTCATCCAAGTGTTACCTCAAACAAATAGCACAGATTCAATTGATACTTTTCACTTCTGTGCTGTAAAAACTTTGAAACAACTCAGACTGTACCTTTGATTTCCAAAGATTGATGAACTGTTTTAATTCCTTACAGGTTTCATTCACAGGAAGAATTATACAGAGAAAAAAAATTAAAGTATTGCCTGTGCAATTTTTATACTATCTCGCTACAGAAAGCTTTTATTTATTTTTTTAACAGTTTCTTCCACTGACATTCAAACTATGCTTATCTGATGCCCAATATGAGTTTGGTAATGTGCTTCATTTGAGAATGTGATTATTGACAAGTCACCTACTGCAACTACATGTATTCAGACAATGCAAATGAATACACACTCCTCTGCAAACACTCTTCCGAGAGTTTCTGAGCTTGCAGCTCCAAGTTATTCACCTCATACTATAAATTGTCAGTTCAGTAACCTTAGGACATCCTAGAACATGACTCTGAAGTTAGTGGATTATGGAGTAAGAAGCAAGTAGGTTATGCATTTATAATACGCATGATTATCTTGGTCTATAATAATGCTGGCTGGCCATGCTAAGTCATGTAGGGAATTATGTTTCAAGACTCAGGTAAGCCTTTGGAATGTGTCAGTATCAAATGCAATCAAAGGGCATTTCACAAAAAGCTGTTTCTCCACATCTACTTATCTTCAGTTCAGCATTGCCCAGCTTAATCTCTGGGCTATCACCCATGTTAAGGATTTTAGTATAAGCAGGACTGTGGATAAATAAATATCTATTCAGAACTGTCCTGCAGAAAGAGGACGCAGGGGGAAAAAGCAGTAACTTTGCTTCTTCACAGACCACACAAACAATATATGTCCTGAAAGCTTTTGCAAATTTGTTTTACTTTTCAAGCTTATATGAGTCCTCAGTGTATCATCTCAAGAATGTTGCCATCATTTGAGATGCCTTCAGCCTGATGGGGAAAGTACATGGGTTAATGCAGCAGAAGCACAGGCAGGAAAGCCAAGCCAGATCCTCTTGCTCTTCTCACAGCCCAGCTACTGCTGTCTTCCCAAGCAGAGCAGGTGAAAAATTATTTTCTCTAATGTCCAGAGGAAAATAAGTTCACTGTTGTGCCTTTTACAATCCCCATTGAGGAAGGCTGCTTGTGAGCAACACTGCAGAAGTGGGTGAAAGTATGCACAGAACCACAAAATTATTTGGGTTGGAAGAGACATTTAAAGATATCTAACCCAAGCCCTCTGTCATGGGCAAGCAAATTTTTCACTAGACCAGGTTCCTTATAGTACTGACCAGTCTGACCTTGGACACTTCCAGTGATGGAACAGCCACAACTTCTCTGGGCACCCCTTTCATTTTGCTCACTGAAGTATTAAAAGAAGTATAAGGCTCTCATATGAGTGAATTTAACCTCTGGAAAGCACAACTTTGTATCAATCTGTTCAATCTTACCTGCACATGAATAAAATAAAACAAAGCCAATCTTTGTAAGCGTTGTTGAGTTTCAGTTTTCAAAGAGAGAGAAAGAAAATGAGGGTGAAGATTTAGACCTATTGAGTATAACGTAAGTAGTCACAGGCTGTAAAATGAGAGATTTTATTAACCTAGGTGAAAGAAAAGCAGGAAATTGCCACATTATATCATTTTCCAGTGAGGAGCCTCTGGTGGAATTTTTATTTCCAGGAGGGCGTAGTGATCCTAGAAGTGAGAATTGATTTAGATTTTTCTCTCATCATTCCACTGTGAAAACAGACTCTGAGCTTTTGCCAAATTCTGTAGGAGTATCTCTTTTAAAATCATTATTACAATAAGGTCAAGTTCTTCTTAAACAAAACACTTTATATGCTTAAAATCTCATATGCTTGGTGTTTATTGTCTGCCACATCCCAATCTTTTACAAGTGTCCTATAATGATAGCTTCCTCTTTCATGCTGCATTTTGTAAAGAGATTTCAAAGCATTTCCCAAAGAAAGTGAACTGCAATTATGCACGCGGTAGAGATGGGGAAACAGAAACACCAAGAGGTAAAGCCATTTGCCCAAGGTGACAGGACAAATTAGAGGCAGAGTCAGGCATAAATCCCATGTCTCCTGCTTTTTGCTTCCTTGCTAACCACAGCCTCACTTGGAGGTGGTATCACCAGCTTGTAAAAGCAGCAGGGAACTGCTATGGGAGTCCTACAAAGTGCACCCTGATGTGAAGCTGATATGGCATCAGAATCAGGGTCCACCTGCTGTTCTTCTTGGTCACAGGGGTAACAGGTAAATGGTCACTGATCTGAGAGGGGCTTGCAGAGCAGTGCTGGAGGCTCCTCACTGAACCTTGGATGGGTAGACAGGGGCTGCTGAAAGGCAGAGCAACATCCATGGCTGCTGCATGGAGGAATCCTCCCTGCAAGCACTGAGGCACTGATAACCTCATGTTCCTGAAGATGCATTCCTCAGAAATCAGGCCCACACAATTTCTCCCCTTCAGCAGCCATCAGGGTGGCTGATCATGGAGACAGAGGACTCTGTAGAGCAAAGTGGAGCTGCTTTGTCCCTCAGGACTTCGTGCCTTGGAGAGATGCAGTGGCAGCCCTCACCACCTCATTGCACAGCAGAAGGATTCCTGCATTCCCACAGTGCAGAAGGCTCCAAACTTTCCCGCTATTTGTGGTTTATTTGGCACGTTAAGATTGATTTGAAATTATTTCCTGTGCATTCGCAAACCCAGCAAGTAGTTTCCCTTTAAAGTGCACCAGCTGTGACACTGGGCAGGTTCTGTAATTTCAAACGAGGCGCTAAGAGACTACTCCTTTCAACAGCTTTTTTTTTTTAATGAGGGTGGGTACCTGTTGCAATGAATCAATTAAAACTCCTCTGACACACAAGTTGTGTGTTGCCAGACCCGTTTCACAGGTTTCTCAGGAGGGAGGCTAACATGTGACAGCACACAGAGAAGCCAAGAGTACTGGAGAAGATCAGAAGCCTGCATGAGTGAGCTCAGCTTTCCCAAATATTTTCTTAAAGCGCTATTCAAGGGACCACTGACCTCTGCAACAGACAGCACCATGGTGGAGCAAGAGATGCTGCTATCGTGTGCTTATCCTCAAGAAAAGTGTAAGTGACCAAATATGATTTTGTATAAGAAATGAAAACAGGGCACTGGAGGAAGGAAATGAAAGAAATTATCTAGGTTGTATAATTGAAAAGACTGAGAGAGTAGAGGGGAAATGCTGAAAGAAGGAAATAAGGAAGCTATTAACTTTATATTGCAGGCATGCAATTGAAATACGATTAGCGTACTTGCAAGTAAAAGAAAGGATGCTTGTATGCACAACACTGATACAAAAGCTTCTTGAAGAAACTTGCTTTAATCTTCCACTTTCTGTTTGTATTTGCAAAGTGCTGTGGTGTGGAGCTGCTTGTGTGGTAGAGAACATGAACAATGAGCTTTGGTTCAGCTACTTGAGCAGACTGGAGTGCAAAGAAAGCATTTTCAAGAAAGACATGGTGTGATTAAAACAAACAGTTTAGGCTTTTTTAAACAATACAATTCTTGTTTTTCCTGACATCTGCATGCTTTCTGATATTTTATCCAAACATCAGCTGAAATTAGGGTACAGTGGGAATATACCCAAATCCATCCCTCCTTCCTGAAAGTACACTGTCACAGAACCTCTTTGTGAACAAGAAATTTTATTTTTATTACCAGAAAATATAATGCAGACAATAAACCAAACAAAATCTGTACGTATTGGCTTTTAAAATGCCTGGGAATGTTTTAAAAGACCAGTGAAATAACTAACTCAGATTTCCAGCGTGCTAAAGATGAGTATGACAGAAAGGTAAAAATGTAGCTGACTGCAATAAAGTCGGGTAACTAAGTGTGGACTGGACATGTCTGAACAAAATATTAAGCAAATGTAGAAATGGAACTGGTATGTCCTGAAGCCACTCCAGTGCACTGCCAGAATAAAATTCAGTGCAAGAAAAAAAAAAAAAACCTTCTCCCTTTCAATTAAAGAAATACTGCTTCTTGAATGGCCCAGCTTGCTTCATGAGGAGGTTATTTAACATTTACTCCAGACTGAAGGATTGTCTTTGTTCTGTTTGTAAAAATATCACCTTGCACAGGGCTTTGTGTTCATTTTTGGGAGCAGAATAGGACAGGGATGTCAGCAAAATGCAGTTTACCTGTGGAGAGACGTTTTCTTTTCACTTTTGTCTTGTTTTCTACTCCCTCCTTTGTATATGCAAAAAGCAAGAGAGATAAAAATTATTCTTACCACAGTGTCCTGTTGAGCTGACTTAGAAGCTCATAACCAACTGGCTGTGACAGAGTTTAAATGAAACCTGGAGTTAAAATATCTGTGCTACTAAAAAAACCCAACCAAACCACACTTTCCTTTCTGCTGCCTAGTGTCCTATTAAAAGTTTTTTTAAAAAGCAGGATGACAATACTTTATTTTTAGCTTTGCTGTAACCTCAGCGATATAAATGATTGTTTTTGTTTCATGGACTTATTTTTTTTCTGTTGTTCATTTTAATGTTAAATAGAAAATGGGAGTCATATTGGGTTAAAATCACACAATTGCCTTTTATGGAAAACTTTAAAAGTCACTGAACCTCTCAAATTGCTCAGTTTTGTGTATGAAATTTAACTTCTTACTGTGTGTCATTGTATTTGCATGTGTGTGAGAGAGAGATTTCTCAGACTCAGTTTGGCTGTCAAATTTACAGAAATGTGACATGACGTGCTGTAGGGGCTGAAAAAATTGCATAGAGAAATCAAATCAAGCCCAAAGGAACTAAATCCATAGGAGGAAGGAAGCCATGTAATACCTCAGGATGGATGAGCTGGGTCCACTAATTAGACCTTTTGGTGGCATGAATCAGCAGTGACCCCCCTGAAGCCAACAGGGTTACCCCATGGGCTTAGGAAAGGACTATGTGCAGGACCAGCTCGCTGCATTTACAGCATTAAGCTCTTGCCCAGACCGGGTAGGGTGTGGATCTGACATGTTAAAAAGACAAACAGAGCACTGAATGGGTCCATTCTAGCTGTAAAGGGTCAAATTATGCCTCAGTGGGTGATGCTTTTCAGCTCAAAACTAAGTGATGTCTTGGATTGATCCAAAAGGTCAACCTGCTGGAGATTTAAGCTTATAAATAAAAACCTGAGTCTTTTAAGAAATTCTTTCTGCTAAGTATGATATGTCTTTGGAAGTCTGGACCTACTTGTTGGGAACTGTTGGTTTTCTACCTGTTGCTATGTGAAGTCAACAAGGAGCTCACAACTTTATACCTGAACCAAAGGTCTAGCTATCTGTAATGATGCATTTCTATGTGCCTTCTCCTCAATGCCATTTGTCTCCCTAAAATTCTTGCAAGGGAAAACTAAGATATTTGGGGGTTTTTGACCTCCAAGACAAACCAGAATGGTCAGAACATTGAAAAATCAACCTGTAGTTAGTCACATGGCATGTTTTTCATAGAAATGTGAGGGTCTAGTGCTGTAGTATCATGTTATTCAGTCCATGGGTGAATATTTTCTCTTCCCTTGAAGGGAATACGAGCTGGAGTTTTTCACTGTAGCCTAATTTCACCAGATATTTGGAGCAAACTCTGTTGAAGCCATTAGAAATTCCCTAGGCAGAGGCAGCTTTCAAAGGAAAAAAATAGTAAATCAGCCATTACAATGGATTTTACCCCTCTTGGAAAGAAAAAAAGTGTATCGAATATGTTGTTGTTCCTAGAACAGGATAAACAGACTTCTAAACTATGTGACATAGTCAGACAGTATTCCTAAACAGCTGCTTGCAAATGTAAATTTCTAAGGAAAATAACAGAACCTGTCTTTTTTGCACTTCTCCCTTTGCATTATTATCTATTTTAATAATAATTTCATATCCTTTGTGTATTTTGAATATGTTATGTTAGGCTGCTTCTTTAGGTAATATTTGTACATTCCCAAAGCCCAAATAGAGATTTATTTATTTATTTATTTATTAACTCTAGAAGAGCATATGACAAAAATACACTGGTCTAAGCCTTTATTAAAAAAACCAAAAAACAATCAACCAACCAAAAAAAAAAAACTCAAGCAAAACAAAAACCAACAAATACCCCAAACCAAAATGAACAACTCACCAACAAACAACCCTCAAAAAAAACCTCCACACTTTTGTGCTTGTACTTTAATTTTCTGTCATGCAGTTAATAACTACTTTTTTTTCAATTATTCTAAAAGCAAATCAACTTTCTCTTAGAACCAAACAAAGATATTTCAACCAAAAATTATGTTTATAGTGAGAGTTTTATTTTGTTCATTTGCTTGTTTTTGACCACTGTTTCTCAGCTATGAAATGTCAAACACTTTCAGGATGGCTTACTTAGATTTCAGATTTGAAAAAATATTGTACAATTAATATATTTCATTCTTGCTGTCTAAGAGCACCACTGTGGTGTTATGTGTGTGCTGATGAGAAGATGTGGGAAATATCTGGTTTCTCTCTGTCTTGACAAGACAAAAATGTAGTGGTTGCCTAGAAGGAGTATTTAAAAAGTCTTTATTTGAAACAGTTTTCCCAGACACATACTCATTCTCAGTCTCATTTTTTTTATTCTCATTTTTTTCCTTTTCAAATCTAAATGTTTTGTTTGATCATGTCAGAAGGCATTCTTTTAGACTTAGACTTTTAAATTAATGATCATCCTCAAAGCAGGGTGATTCCCTGTTAGCATTATCACTTTTTTTAATCACTTCTTGAATTTGCCTGTAAAGACTTCTTTTCTTTTATTTTGATTGTGGATTAGCATATTAAATAATGTCAGACTAAGAACTGGTCTCAGGTGGGTCACAAGAAAAACAGCCCTAGCTATCTCCTGATGAACAGCTACCTTTTTAAAACCTAACAGGGAATCAATTTCTAATCTATCTAACACACTCTTTGCAAGTTCCAGTAAATGCACATTTTGAATTAAAAAGCCATGTACAGTTAAATTGAATGTCTTGGAGAAATCAAAATATACTGTTCTAATACAGATACAGTTCTTGAACAGACCTGTCATACTGTCAAAACAAAAGATTTATTTAAGGAAATCTGTTTTCCAGGGAACCGTGCTGCCTGTCAGCTTTTTTGGATGATTTTTTGATATCTTGCCAAATTAACACATCAGTTTATGTCAATCCAATCTATAGCTGTAGTCAGCTAATAGGAAATGAAGTCTGTATCACTCCTTAACTTCTGAAGATCAGATATGTCCAAAGGAAGTGAAAATAAACTGAAAACAAGCCAAAAGCAACACACATGCTATTCACATGCTTCTCCACTCAGAGCCACATTAAAAGATACTTCCATGTGGATTCCTGTGTGCTGAATTATCTTCGGAAGAAGGGCTTATGCAATGCAAGGGTGGAGCCCAGGCAGATATATAAGATGGACAAATGTGCCTGTCAAAGGTTACAGAGAAGTATATTTGGGGAAACAGCTTAAGTTATGTTCTTTCTGACTAGAATGGCCACTAAAAATCCCTGCATAACGTTGGTATAACCACTGCTGGCTACTCGTTCTGCACAGATTATGTTACATGTCCCAGAAAAATGCCAGGCTTAGCTGGAAAAGTGGATGGAGCAAACACCCAAACTCTGCAGGCTGCTCCAGGGGCCTGGCAGCTGCATAAAGGCTGCTCAGGGGCCCGGAGGATGCAGGGACTTTGCCCACACAGCATCCTCGTGTTTAATGTTTGGCTGTTTGTGCTGCTGTGGTAACGCGGGTGGGAATGCTACCAGAGCTGGAGGCGTGCAGCTCCCCGTGCAGGGAGATGGGCTCTGGGGGACACTGGGAGCTGGCCTAGGCTAACTCTGCAAGAAAGAGAAACAATATTCAGGGAGAAAACAGCAGAAGGAAGTTCAAAATGGACTCCGAATATATCTGCAGTATCACTCAGCATACATGTCACATCTCAAAGGCATCATACACACATCTATGGCCCACACATCTAGTCCTGGGCCCAGGAAGGTTTCTCTCTTGAGGGTTTTTTTTCCTTCAATCACACCTGCAAGTATCTTCATGACTTTTGCTTTACTGGGTTCCCAAGGGGTAGAGGCTCTACTGCACTGGCCACATAAAGCTGTTGATAGTGAGGCGTCCACTTGTATTTCTCACCATGCCACAGCATAACCTTGCCTATGAAAAATAAAAAACCAAAACAAAAAACCCCACAAAGCAATCCTGCTATCATATTTTTGGCCCAGTTATGCTGAAAGTTGTAATGACATAACTGAGAACAAAATTTTGTGTGGTGTTTCCTACCAGAGTGATGGAGTTTGGAGCACTGCAGTCTGCAGGACACTCTGTCCTTTGCTGCTCGTTTAAAAGGAGCAAGGTGTTGGATCTACGTCAGATTTTCTGACCTGGAACTTGACCCAGCTGAGACATTTAAGACTAAAATCCCAACAAAGCTGCTGGTGATTAAGTTTGAAAGCTTTCTTGCTCTTCAGTTTACCAAGATCTTGATGCTGTATGTGTGTTTATATCCTAAGATGTCCCAGTCTTAGTGGATTTGAGTGGTAATTCAAGTGTCACTTTGTACATACCCCTAACTAAGCCTATTGTAGGAACAACTGGTCCCACAAATGTGTTCTAACCATACTCAGCTTTCAGGGACATATTTCTCACATGATTATGTGCAGTGACTCTTGCTTTTCCTGCTAAAATTCAAAATTCCTGTTCTCTGCCCTAGTACTTCATAGTAGACTGAGTATTTACTTCAGAGGCCTTGGAGATTTTCATTCCCTATGTGAGCAGAGAATGTTCAAATATTTTCAGCCTCTTGAGACACAGCCATACCAGCAGCAGAGAAGCAACTCTGTCAACAGGCAGTCCCACTTCAACCATGCCACCTGCCTGGTGCTGGTTACTCACTCCAAGCAGAGCTGGACAGGCCTGAGTTTTAGTTTCCCTACTGGGACTTCTTTTTCTTACATTCACATTCAACTGCCAGTGGATAAAACACAGAAAACCAAGCAGAGACAAGGGCCAGAAGCCTGGATGCCCTCATGCCAGGTGAGTGTCCTGAGCATGAGGAAACCTGACTCAGTTGCCTAATATGCTCTTTCTCTTTATGGAGTAGTGTTTCTTGAAATATTTCCTGCACAGTTGCAGAGGGGGGATGAGGAGCACATCCCTCCAGCCCACTCAGACTGACCTACTTCAGAGCTGCTAAAGGCATAAGCTTGGAGGGGAGGAGGGTGGGCAGGAACAGCAGCCCCCTTCCCACACACTGTGCAGCCAAAGCAAGGAACCAAACTTAGGACATCCAATTCCCAGGTCACTGCTTTAGCAGCAGGGTCTCCTGTGGTTGTGTGGAAACTGTGGCAAAGAGGGAACATCAAAAAGCTTAAGGCCCGCACAGTTCTCTGAAAGGAAGCAGAAAAAAAGAAAAAGGAAAATAAATAAAGGGGGCAAAAAAGCCCAAAAAGTTATATTTTGGGAGGGATCCAGTTTGCAGATCCCAACCAGATGCAAGTATCTCCTTGCAGGTCTGACAGGTAGGTTTTAAGGTTTCTCTCCCCACCCAGCCAGCTTTATTGGCTAGGTCTGTGCAGGTACATGCTAAGCTCCTTGGGGTTGTTATTGCTAGCTCCTAACGCTCTTTGTGCACTTTATAGATCTATTGCTCAGGATTCAGACTCTGCTCAAAGGCCTGAGATCTTAAACACGGGGTATTACACCAACTTAACACTGAGTCACCAAAGCCCTTTATTGAATCTGGCCCCAGTGCTTTTTTTCAGGCTTATTTGCAGAGCAGCAGGTATTATTACTAGGAGTAACTGGGTTAATAACAGGGCCTCCTAGAGAGAAAGCAATTTGTAACACCTCTGATGCTTTGACTGAAACATGTTCATTATCCCCATTCCCAGTTATGTAACAGGGAGAAAAATGTCCAAAAAAGACTTCAACTTGCAGAAATCTCTGCAGTACCTGCTGCCTGTATGGCCACTGCATCCTGTTTGCTCAGACTTACAGGGTTACAGTTGCCTGGAACATCCTCAGCAGAAATGCCCCTTGAGGTTTTTGCCAGCTGGACATGGGTTAAAAAAATAAATGCAACAAGCACCCCAAAAAAAAACCCCAAAACCAAAAAACAAACAAACAAACAAAAAAAAAACCAAAATGAAACAAAACTCTAAAAAAATCCCCAAACATCAAAACAAATTAAAACTCCCAAAAACAAAAACAAAAATCCAGACATAAAGACATTTATCTTCACTATGGACAGACAGTTGTTGCACACTTGAAGTCTGACAGATGTGGTTTTCTGGCAAGTGGGTGAGAAAAAAGCAATATCTGAATCATGTTAGGGAGAAGGGTGAGTCTTTTCTTCTTCAGTTTGAGAGAAAAAGATTTGAAAACTTTCAAAGTTGTCCTTAGCAGCTCTACACACAACATATGGTCCTTCCTGAGCTTTTGACTGTTCCCAGTGTGGGACTCTGCCAAATGAAAGTTAAACAAAAGCTACCCTTACAAAAATATTTAGGAAGCCCTGTTTTAGAAGTGACTGCACATGTTGGCTGTGACTCAGAGCACACCCACACACTGGGTAGATAGATTAGCATCTAAACCACTAGGCAAGTTCCAATTCTTGCTCAGAAGGTCAAAAAAGCCTGGGAAATGTCCATTGCTCCCTTTCTCCTCAGAACAATTCTTTTTTTCCAGATTACAAAGTCATTTTGGATGGCACTGAAACAGTGAAGTCAACTGATTTATTGTCATAAACAATTGTGTTCCGAGTTCGGTACCAATTTTATAATTTCAAGACAAAAGAATAAAGTAGAGATAAAAAAAAAATTAAAAGGAAAAGGAAAAAAAAAAGCATAACGAAAAGGCCCAACAGTCCAAAAGCCAAACCGTTTCCTTTAGATTGGTTTCTTTTAACATTTGTTTTTGCTGCACAGAAACCAATGGGATTCATAAAATATTTGCTAGGGAGGTACATATTAATTGAAGAGACATGAAAGCCAAAAGTGTCTTTGATAACGTTTTGTCCGGAATTGGAAAAGGTCAAATCTGATGTAGTTAATTTTCTTTTTTTTTTTTTTTTTTTTTTTTTTTTTTTGTCATATTATGAGATCACAACAGCTCAAAATACTGAGACTGCCATCTGCATTCCCTTGGCTTCCACATATGGTAGCTGGCCTGTTTCCAAAACCTGTGTGACTGAAGTCCCTGCACCTCCTTTGGTGTTTGTAGGAAGGCAATGGATGCCCACCTTCCCTGCCCTTCCTCCCAGCCTGAGGAGAGACAGGGATGAAGCTGGGGTACAGCTAATAGCACTAGGAGAATTTATGAGGCTAGAAATTAAGTTGTCCTAAAGTTTGAGGTACCTTCTAACCAGGAGAGGAAAAAAGGCTATCAATATACATTTTCCATAGTGATGCCTGTTTTATGGGTTGTGGCTAAAGGCTTTTAGTATAGAACTAGAAGTTGTGGGTTGTCCTGAAGACCAAGGTTTATTCTGTTCTAGAAACCTCAGACATTCATGCAAACTAAAACATGAACAAGAATATTTGTGAAACCAAAGTAAAGAAAATAAACTTCTAGACATGACAAAAAATATGTAAACAAGAGAGAGGCAGAAGTAAAGTCAGAACTAAAAGCACTTTACAGGTTTCCAGCCATGGTATCACATCAAATCTGATTGCAAAGGGAAGCTGGCTAGTTAGGTAATTCTTGTGACATCAGGCATTCTAAGATAGCTCCAGGCTTTTTGTCCGTGCTTCGTTCTGTACTTTTACTGTTGTGGCTGAGAAAATGAGAAGGAAAATAACACATGGTGGGAATGGAGAATGACAGCAGAATCTGAGTGGAAGAAAACTTTTTCCTTTTTCTTTTTAATGATAATGGGGGGGAAAGGGTCAGAAAAGCACAATGACGTGAGTTTCAGTAATATAGAAACAGCCTGGAGCTATATTCACTGTTGCAGACTTGCCATGGAGGAAATACAACAGATCTACAAGATGTATGGTCATTATTAATATTTGAGCGGTACAGGCAAAGCAGGGATTAGTTAAATCTTTATTAATAGTTAATCCCTTGCAAAACCAGGGGCGGAAATACTAACTCACCTTGATGGCTTGTGGTTTGGATTTCTTTTACCCCAGTGTGGCTTTTCACTGAGCTGCTTGTTGCTCTTTGTGATTCAGAGACAAATGGCCTTTTGAGCCTCCTGCAGAATCCTTTCCCAACAATAAAACCAGCAGGAATGAGAAAGAGGAAAAATAAATGACATGAAGGAGATGGCTTTTCTATTTTCATTCCTCCCACTGGTGCTGTGTGAGAGGTAGTCCAAGAAATTGGACAAACACCAACATAAGTGTCTAGAACTTGTGTTCAGTAAAACCTGCTTTTCTTCTGCATTTACAGTGCCATTTCAACAAGTTAGATCTTGTTCCCTCTTCCAGAGTAACCATCATGTGTTCAAGAGTGAGGGTGCTCTTGCCAAAACATTTTTCTTATCAAGATTATTCTTTTGCATGATAAAATATCAAAGACTCTGTATGATTAATCTTTTGAACTTTGCCTGTTAATAAATACAGAATTCTCTCTGGCCTCAGAAATGTTTTCCAGAAACTCTTTTTCTTCAAGTGGAAGTTTTGATGTTTATCAGAACTATTTGGGACACTATTCTTACTTGCATTTTTCTTCTTTATTGAAAAAAGAAAGAACCACATTTCGTTAAGAATATTTTTCATTTTCATTCAATTTTATTTTACTTATTAAACTGAAGAGAGCATGCCTTTTCCTCCCTGCCTTCCCTGCAGGTAGGAGCTACTCAACCATCCTACAAGCAGCTCATGCTCAGAGAAAGCAATAGTGGGAAATTTTGCTAGGCTTCACTAGAGAGAAATTATCCAGAGGGAAGGCAAAAGCATGTTGCTGTAGGAAGGTGTTGTTCTATCCATGGAGACCACACTCAGGAGCAGTGAGGGACTGTTATTTCTCTGGAACTGTGGCATTCCCCAGGCATGCTGTGTGACAGCCACCATGGTCGTGACACAGGACAGGCTGGCAGCACCTGCATCCCTCTTGGTTTGTAACTATCTGAGATGGCAGGAAGCTATTGACCATTAAGTCTTTTTCAACTGCTAGTAGTCATGGCTTCTGCGACAGAAAAACCTATGGAAACTATGGTTCTGCTCCACAATTTTGGATTTTGCCTGTGGCATTTTTTTGTGTGTTGTAGGAGGGGTCAGGCAAGTTGTCTTCCTTCCACATCTCAGTATCACAGTTAGCTGGTTTTCCTTCCACTTTTTTTTTTTCTTTCTGTGCAATATCAGCTTCCCCTCACTGGTGATCACTGAGGGCTCTGCCCTCTCTGGCCATGAGAGGAGAAGACCTTGGATGAGGACTGATAGCCAGCCTCTCCCCAGAGAGGCCAGAAGGGTGGAATGCTATATTGGGTTTGCAGGGTGACGTCTTGGTAGCCTGAGAGGAGGCTACAGGCATGGATTCTGTGGGAAGCTGATAGAAAATTTCCCCATGTTTGATGGAGCCAGTGTCAGGGGGCTCCAAAATGGACCCACTGCTGGCCAAGGCTGAGCCTGTCAGCAGCAATGGCAGGGCTTCAGGGATGGCATATTTAAGAAGAGGAAAAACTTACTGCACAAAAGCTACTGTAGCCAGAGAGAGGAGTGGGAATATGTGAGCTGAACAATCCTGCAGACCCAAGGTCAGTGGAGATGGAGGGGCAGGAGGTGCTCCAGGCACTGGAGCAGTGGTTCCCCTGCAAGCTGTGGTGCAGACCATGGTGAGGCAGCCGTGCTTCTGCAGCTCATGGAGGAGCACAGTGGAGCAGAAATCCACCTGGAGCGATGGAGCAGCCCACACCAGAGCAGGTGGAGGTACCTGAAGGACCCCATGGGGAGCCCAGGCTGGAGCAGGATCTTGATGGGACCTGTGGAAAGAGGAGTCTACGTGGGAGCAGGGTTGCTGTCAGGACTTGTGACCCGTGGGGGACCCACAGTAGAGCAGCCTGTTCCTGAAGGACTACCTCCTGTGGGAGGGACCCATTGACTCTAATGAGCCCTTGCTTTCCAGTCAGAGTCAGTCTTCCACAGATGGCTTTTACCTCCAAAATGCTCCTGGTGGGGAAGTGCCAGGCCTTCCCACTGTCTATGGACTTGGATGAAGGCTGCAAGGGGTCAATCCAAATCTCTGTGGAAACAGGGTCTTTGTTACCTGGTGAACCTCAGGTAACACCTTGCATCAGCCCTGCAGTTTTACTCAGACCACCTTGCTGCTGTGATTCCCTTCAGCTCTCCCTGAAGAGCCCCACTGGTATTATGGTATTTATAGCTAAAGTGCTCTGGCCACATCAGGAGAAAGGTGAGCAGGTTTCTCCTGATGTGTCTTCTTGAATGACCTCCAGTAGCTTGAGCTCCCTGCCCCACAGGACAGCATGCAGAAGAATGCTCCTTGCAGAGTGCAAAGTGAGGCCACCATATCTGTTCCCTTGGTCAGACCAGACCTGAGGGAGAACCTGTGGGGAGCTGTCAAGTTGCTATACTGCAGGCATGTCAGGAAAAAGAGTGGGAGAATGTAGAGGCTCCCAGTGGCAGAATGGGCAACTATTTCCAGCTTCCAGAGGGACAATTAATTGAATACCAGTGTCATTTCTGCCTTTCTACTGTTGGGGTTTTTTTTTCTGCTACGTAAAGGCGAAGCAGCAACTGCCAGCCAGCAATCATCTATCTCAGCTCGAGCTGGTAATATATAACATATATATGTAAAGTGAAATATTAATTTTCATGTGTGGTGTAGAAATAGAAAAAAAGGATTTTTTATAATAGAAAAAAAGAATTTTAGCAATGTAAACTCTACTCCTATTAACACTGGAGTTAATATGCCATTTTCTTAATTGTATTTGATACCATTAAGCTGTAACTGTTTGCTTTTTTAACAATAGCTTTTATTGCTATTGTGGTATTATTGCTTGAATTTTTAATGAGGCCAGTGAAACAGTATTCATCAGTTTAATTTCTCTGAAGCATTTTATCAACTCCAGGATATTAACAAAAAATTATATAAAAGAAATATCTGAACATGAAGCAGAGCATATTAGCAGTAATCAAGTTCATACTTATCATCTTTACAACCTCATAGGTACATGTGGTTTTTTGTAGGCAAATATAATGACATTCCTGTGCTTTTTCTTTAGTAGGCAATAATCTATCAGCTGACTCATTCTCCCAATTTGATTTTGTATCCTCAGATAATCTAATATTGAAAACCTGGAAAGATGCACCAGACTGGTTACTGTGATGAGTAAGAAAACAGCATGCACCTCAGGCTCTCAGTGGAAAGGCAAGGCTGTATTTTAACCTCAGACTCACAATTTGGTATTTTCATACCACATATTTTTTTAAGATTTACACCAAACCGGCTAACAGATTAAATCTTGCTTAGCCAAGGGAGAAAAACAGGTCTGTGAGATGTTGTGTGAATCAAACATACCCCTATATCCACTGAGAGCATGTCATCGCTGTAACAAAACTCTTGCAAATTCTTCCTGCTGCCCCCATAGCCACAGTTTTTTCCTAAAGTGGGGAGCAGGTGTTTACAAAACATGAGTGTTGCTTCCTACCAGAGTGAAAAGGAGAGGAAAAAAAAGCCAAAAACTGACAGCAGAGAGCATCTACTTGGCAAGTTCTGTGTGCTTGAAGAAAAGACAGCTATGAAATTGGACTTGTTATACTAACTTCTTCCCTTCATATGCTAGCTTACTGCCCCCTGAAAATGCTTGCATCCTGTTCTGTTGTTACTTGTCTGCATGGAATGATTCTGCTGTATTTTGTGCCAGAAAAAATGAGTTAAACACAAATCTGATTCATGAAACTGGAATCTTGAGAGGAGAAGATTCCTGGCAAAGGGGACTCCTCTCCTCTCCGGTCTGGTTAGTACTGATGATTCCTCTGGAAAGGAATACTTAATAAATAACAAACTATAGAATGTAAAGATATATCAGTGTAGGAGATGTCACCATCACCCTCAGGGCACAGGGGCAGCACAACCTGCCTGTGCTAACTGAAACAGGGCAATTCCTAACCCTGCAGTCCATGTGATTCTGGGTACATGGAAAATTTGCCTTTATAAGGGCATGATAAATTCCTTCCTTGCTTCTAGTGCCACTGGATGATCTGTCTACTGTGTCCAAGATGGGTGTAGAGATTTTCCTGAATCCGAGCCACAAGACATCTGCTGGAGGACCAAAGGGAGGAGGAATTCTGCGATTAATTCATGGTGGCAGATGATAACAACTTCCACAGGGCTCTGAGTTGTCTGCTGTGGGAGGGGACCAGGCAAGGCAGACAGCTGGGGCCCAGTCCAGCTCAGCAATACCACCCTCAAAAGAGCCTGAGCTGCCTTCCTTCTTCACCTCTCCAGGGTTTCATCCCCACAGTGCCATGCCTACTGCCCACCAAGTGCTCTCCCCACCCCACAGTGGAGGTCTCATGGCTGGAGACCCCTTGTATGGTGTTCCACACATGGGCAGACCAGTTCATGACTTGGGCTCCCTTCTGAGTCTACAAAGACAGGGTAGGGCCACTGGCTCTGTGCCAGCTTTAGAAAAGCTTAGATAATGTCTAGTACCTCCAAAAATTGTCCTTTTGAGTTTCTTCCTTGTCTTCAACAAAATTCCTTGGGGCCATGTGTCCTAGATGGGTGTAGGACATGTTAAGGAATCTTGATTTCTTTTGGTGTAATCTGCTGTCAGCCAGGGACTCTAAAATGAACAGGCATGCAGAGGTACTTTGATGTCATCTGTTTGGCAAAAAAAAAAAAAAAGGCTCCTGTTATAGAAACAAACAGGCAGCTGGCTGTACAGTGGTCACAAATTGGAAATGACTAGCAGCTTTTAAAAAAAAGTCCATCGTGTCTGAAAAGTCCAAAGTGTCTGAAAAGAAAGAAGGGGAAAGAGCAGATAAAGCAAACAGGACAAGTGAAAAATACTACTTTCATTTTCTGGTAGTATGCCAATTTGCAATTGCTGGATATTAGCAAGGTGAAAGGTGTGAATTACAATGACAAAAGAGTCATTAGGCCAATTTTCAACAAATATCCTCAAACTTTGCCTTGTTTCTGATGTAATATAATCTCATTTTAGATCTATGTTTATGTTAAAAGGAGGGAATTAACCCTCTTGGTAATTGCAGACCAGTTTATCCTGCTTTTGCTTACTATGAGGGATTACTGTCACGGGGCAGTTGCTACAGAGCACTCGATACAGCCTGGCTGGTTTTGTTGCCTTGCTCAGACAATCTCGCTGTCACCTGGCTCTGTAGTGCCCCCCAGTCCCTCTGATTTGTGCACCCAGGCAGCAAACCTGGCTATGAACTACCTACAATGGAGACTTTTGTTTTGAAGAGAAAACTGTGAGGTGGGAACTCACCGTGACCTGCTCCAAAGAAAGTCTCGTTTCCTCTGTCAATCATTCAAAGACTGTTTTTCCAACTTTGGTTTTTGGCTTTTTTTTTTTTTTTTCGCTTTGGGCTTTACATCATGTTTTCCCTCAGGCTTGCAGAGCAACCTGGTTTTTTAAAACCCTACTTTCAACCCTTCTCAAGTGTGATCTTCATTCTTCCTACACTTTGGATTGTATGAGCCCCCAGTGCAACCACTCCTAGTGGGATCCCTGTATTGCCACACCTTGCCTGCCTAGCTGTACTTGGAATTTTAAGGCTGCTCCTATGGAAGATATATAAGCTATTAACTAATAACCTGTGAAGAGTTTTTTCAAAACATGACTGATTCTTCTATTCACAGTCATAATACATCATAAAAAAGGATGAAATGGGTCCAGTGTTCTATCTCTGAGTACTTCCTTGAAAGCACCTGTTTGTTCTTTTCAGCCTAGACCTCCATAACTATCTGGGAGCAATGTTCTGTTGATGAGGAGGCTTTTTCTTCTCTTTCAAGGCCTGCCTTTTTGCAATTCAAACTTCTTCATAGTTCTCACAGATCATTCAGCCTCAGTAGATTTCTAGATTAAATAACAATTGTTTGGATGGTTTTCTTCTTTTTTTTTTTCTCTGTGATCAAATGTGGAAAGAAAAATCCTTTTAGACCATTCCTAGCTGAAGGCAATTCCTGGATATTTGTCTTCCCTAGTGTTTCTTCAGAGCCTTATCCTTGTCTCTATTTTGCTGTTTCTTGTTTCTTTAAAACTTTTGGGTTCACCTTATACATTCAGCCAGAAGACCATCACACAAAGAATCTGGATTCCCCAACACTGTTAATGAGCTGATTTGTAAGTGGGGGGACCATAATGAAAAATTCTGGTGCAAATTCTCCCATGTTTAATAAGATTTATATTTGTTCTTATACCCCTAATGGTCTATTAATAGTGTTTCTTTTCCAACTTCACTCACAAGCCTACTTTTCTGAGACTGTAAGAATTGTAGAACATTCTGACACATTTCATCAAAACTGGATTCAAAACCTTTTGGGGGTGTGGGAAGAGAGAAGGAGGACAGGCAAGCAGAGACACACTGAGAGAATGACAATGTAATCCTTATTTTCTTAGGACACCAGACCAAAGTGTATCACAGACAACTTTTTCATCCTCCACAATATCTCAAAATAAAAATTTAGTGAATCTGAATAAAAGGTCACAGTTTGAGCTTGTTTAATGAAAACATTTCAATGAATAAAAAAATATGTTTTTTTCATTCTTTTCACATCATCTGAAATCTCTTAACTAGTTTCTTTATTCACTGACCAAGATTCAAAAACAAACACTTAAATGAAAAGCTGGGAAATACAAATCTTTATCTTGTGTAAATAACAGGATCAACTCTTTGTTTTCTGATTATGATTACAAAGGCCATAGCTCTTCTGTTCTTCTGTATTTTCAATGCAAAACCGTTCTGTGTTGCTCTTCCTAACCAATGATGCAATTCCGCTGTTAGGATGGAAAGCTCCACAGCTTTCCCAAGTAGGGGATCATGCTAGATGTTTGGGAGTTTTTTCCTTCTTTCTTTCTATTTTTGGACTTTGATTAAAGCGGGTGAAAAGGAAACTTTTCGTTCTTATTGGGAATCCAAAGATACAAAATGAGGATAAATGGAGAAAAAAATGTTCTAAATGTTCCACAGTGGCAGAAGAAAACAAATTAACAAAAAAAAAAAAAACCACACCAAAAAAAATCCAACCCCCTCCACCAAAAAACCCAAACCAACAGAAAAAAAGTTTTGGAAACAGTTAAAATCTTTTGTTAGGAATAAAATTGAGTTTGAAATTTCACTTTCCATTGTTGCCACATGGCTTTTAAGATCCAGTGAGAGGAGGGACCAGCTGTGAGATAAGTCTTGAAACCTCTGAATCAGCCTCAGGGATTTGAGGCTTTCCAGCCCCCTATTGCAGAGTCTAAAGCTCAGGTTCAGTGAAGAAAAACCTCAGGGTTACCAACCTCTTGTTTCTGCAGCAGAAACCTTGGGGATTATTTTTCACTCCATGTGGCAAGGCTGTGCAGGAATCTGACTGAAAAACCCACAAGTAATCACAAGCATTACAAGATGTGGGAGCACCAGAGCCCACTGAGTATCTTCTCAGGAAGTCTTATTTCCCTGTTCTTTAACAGTTATATCTTGGAGGACCACTTTAGTTCTCAGAAATTGAATTTTCCAGTAAAAATATTTTGTTGGAAAACCCCATAATCCTGATTTGTGCTGCCTTTATTAGACAGGTTCATTCTGAGACAGAGGAATTTGGGAGCAAATAGGTTGTAAATGTAGTGGACTGGCAGAGGGCAGAGGACTTACTACTTAGACATCTTGAGGTTGCACTATAATGGGTGCTGTCCTACCAGGTGCTATGACTACATCTTGTGTATTATACAGGTTTAGCCACATTTTTGTGAGCTATTATTAATGCTGAGTCGCAGCATACGCCTTTGGAAGCAGTACAGTCAATGCATACCTGCTTACAGGGAGAAACAAAAAGCCTCAAATTTCCTCTTGGCTGGCTCCTTCCTCCTCCACCCAACTCAGTTCGTGCCATTCAAAAACAGAAGTTGACATCAAGTAATTTTCTATTGTTGGAAAAACAGTCATAAGAAAACCCACATCCCTTGTTGTAAAGGCATTGGAAGGTTGTGGAACAGGTAAATTTGAGGACTGCTTCTTTTTAGATTGTTTGCAAATGTGTCATCTTCATTTTTTGCCCTCACCTGCTATTATTTTAGCAGTGGTAGCAGGAATGGGCACCTTAGCCACTTTCTAATCAAATTAACCATGCCTACTCCCACTCAGATGGAAGTCTGGTTGGATTTGCCAGCTTGGATTTATGCCCTATGGACATGAGTTCAGAGGCACTTTACCCATTCTCACAGCTTTAGTTGGCTTGTTGCTGAGGTCTAATTCTGTGGTAGTTGTCGGTGATACTTCTGCATGGCTGCACAAAGATGGATTAGCTACTGCACCAAAAAAACTCCAAGCAACTTAACTCAGCTGAGATGATCAGACTTGTTATTAAATGCAGAAATCAGAAACAGAGAACAGCATAACTGAGATTGGCAGGTTAGCAAGGAGAATGTCTGAAGAATATGGATTTGGTTCATTTTCAGGTTTCAGGCTATTTGCAGGTGAAGTCACATGGGTCTTGAAATATCTATAGAATAGGCAGGTGTCAAACCACAGTTCTCTTCTGCTTGGAAACTTGGATGGTTCAGGCACTCTGCTGGGATTTATCAGTACAGCTCCAGTTATTTCAGTGGTGATCTGATACTTCACAATAACTAAGGGGTTTTTGCCTAAGGTATGTTTCATCTCACAGTCTTAATTGTGCAGATAGAAAAGATTATTTTTCAGGAAGTTTTTATAATCCAAAGTCTAATTTTGGATTTACCCTGGTATAACCAAGAAGAAAAAAAATATCAGATTTTCTATTTAAGATGCTTGTGTTTTAATAGCTTTTTATCTATTTCTGTACTAAAGTTGTGCTGATTTCCAGCTTCATTAATTAATTGATGCCAGGAGTTTAGCATCTGCAAAAGACTAATTTTCTAATACTCCCTTTGGAAATGGTTCTTCTTAAACTACCAGGTATTTAAAGCCACCTTCCTGTCTGAGATGGATTCACTTTGGGGAAAATCCCTGCATAATTAAAAAATATTTTTGGATTTTTTTATTTATTCACAATTTTCTCATAATCTTGAAACTCATTAGGATGCAAGACTTCATTTATTAGAATATCCTTGAGCAGGAGCAACTGCAGTAAGATTCAATTCATTAAAGACAAATGTAATCGACCTACTGTTCACAGTGAAGGACTTCATTAACCAATTTTGATTTGAGACAAAAATCTGCAAAAAAAGAAAACAGAATGAAACAAAACACAACCTCAAAGTGAAGGTTACTAACTTTCTTTTGTCCTTTCATTCCCAGTGGCTTTGCCACTAGGTTTCCTCTCCATGTATCATAAGATGAAGCCACTGAAATTATCACTGGCTTCAATAAACAATTAAGTTTTCATGCATTATATTAGCTGTACATCCAGTCTAAGCTGTAGCTTTACCTTTGGGGTCATTGGTAATGTTGCAGTTATCACTGAACTGGTTTTGGATTCATTTTGTAAATAATTACATTTATTTCTAAAAGAAAGAGTAGCTGTTCTTTTGAGGCTACCCTACTATTTCACATCAGTTCATCCTGTGGAACAAGGCATATAGAAAAGGTAAAAGCTGAAGATGTGTTCTGCCCCCTCCCTTCCCTCTTTTCCTGGAGAAATGATGGGGGTTTCAGAGCTATCATGCCCTGGAGTGCACTTCATACACCCGTTCCCATTTGTTACCTCCAGCACCAAGGCCCAGGCAGGTGCAGAGCAGGAGGAAGAAGCTACAGGCTTCCTTGCTAATTGGCCTTGCAAAGGTTTATACCTTTAGAAATGCCCTTTTTCTTCCAGCACAGAATCTGGTACAGGGTTAATTGCCAGTTTCCTGCTGCTTGTGCAATCAGTTTGTACGTTCCAGTTGTCTTAGAGATGAAAAAGACGAAGGGTTACACTATCTCTGTACAGCACCTAAATCATCATTCTCCTCCAAAGAGACTCTTCAAATTCACATAGATTACTCTTAGCAACACGTGTAAGTCTTCAGGAGACCCACCCAAGCCTGAAGTGAATGTGTCCCTAATACACAGGATTGGGCAATCCAGACCAAGCCATAGCTTCCAATCACCATCAGGAGTACCACAAACCTGTGTGTGGAGTAGCAGCCCAGCACTCAGTGATGATCTACCTTTCCTAGTGTATTTCCAGTGGACAGGTTACAGATTAGCCAGGCAGAGAGGCATTTCTCCAGTGACCAGCCTTTCCCAGGGTGATATTTCACAAAATCTCAGAATGGGTCAGACTGGGAGGGACCACAGTGGGTCATCTGGTCCAATCTCCATGCTCAAGCACATTGCACAGAATTCCATACATATGCTTTGTGAATATCTCCAGTGAGGGAGGCTCTACAACCTCTCGGGGCAACCTGTTTCAATGCTCAGTCACTTGCACAGTAAAGACGTTGTTCTTCATATTCAGGTGGAACTTCCTGAGTGTCATTTTCTGCCCATTATCTTATTGCTCAGCGCTGCTGACAAGAGCCTGGATCCATCTGCTTCAGATACTTATAGATACTAATTGCCTCCAGTTTTTGTTTTTCTTAAGATCATTCAGGAATCCAGCTGAGCAACTGAGCACTGTGAACATTTCTTCAGCAATACAAATATCAGCAGATTACTAAAAGTTGTGCACGAAAAATGCAATTATAAATAAAATCCTAACCTGATTAATTCTGAAGATCCAACTTCCACAGCAGTAGTTTTGGGATTCATTATCACAAGGTGCTGGACATTTTGTTTATTGCTGTTATTGAAAGATATTTAGCACTATAACGAATTAGGAAAAGTTAAAGCCCTTGAAATGAAGTTGCACCTACTCTCATCAGGCCATACATTGGGGTGAGGAAATAAAAGGTCCTGTCTTTTGATCCTGAAACATAGTCAGAGAGTTTTACAGCCTTATGATTATGGGGAACCCAGTGTATGATGTTCATGTGGATTTTCCTTGCAGCTAAGCACAGAAGCACTGAGGTTCAGGAAAGCTCTAAGAGAAAAGAGGTAAAGGACAATGTTGTAATGGCATCTTCCTTCAAAGCATGCAGTCCCTAAAAGGCCATGACATTTACACCCCTGTTCCTTTCTGAACTTAAAGCCTCTGTTATTGGAGCTCCCTGTGACTCTCAAGATTTATTTATCCCAAGAAACAGAACTACAGTAACTATTAATTCAATAGTTACTGTAGTTCTGTTTTGAATGGTGTGACTATTGGTATTGCAGCTTTATGGACAGTTGTATGCAGATGATGAGATACATATGGGTGTGTACATTCAATAGTTACTGTAGTTCTGTTTTGAATGGTGTGACTATTGGTATTGCAGCTTTTTGAACAGTTGTATGCAGATGATGAGATATATATGGGTGTGTTGTTCTACACGTGTGCAGGGCAGCTCTGGCCCAGTCACCAGTCCCAAGGCCAGTGGGAAGGCAGAGATCATCATGGAGGCAGAGCCATCACAGCAGCACTTGACACTGCATTTCAGCACAGCTGTGGCCAGCAAGGGTCACACTGCATTTCAGCACAGCTGTGGCCAGCAAGGGTCCCACTCAGTGGCTGGTTGATGGCAATAACCGGGAGCAGAGGAAGGCTGCTGGGTTTTATCTCTGGAGATCACAGCTGTTCAGAGGCTGGCACTCACCTCCCAGTTCTAGGTTATCTGCAGCATGACTCTCTAGATGACTCTGTGGATAAAAAATCACAGCTCTGGGCAGCCAGGGCTGGCTGTATCCGTGCAGGTCACTCAGAGCTCAGTTACAGCAGTGGCAGCAATAAGCAGTGTGGCCAGGCCAACCAGCACACCCCAGCACCTCACTGGGTCTGCAAGCACAGTGGGAGCAGGCAGAGCTGAAGTCACCCCTACCATGGGCAGTGCTTGCTACAGCCAGGGAAAGAAAAGGGTAAACTCAGACACAGGTGGTTTTTCTTGCTGTTGGAAACAAGTACAATGCAAATTTTACTGTAAAACAACAGTGGTAACTGTATGAGCTGGTCAAAACTGAAGTTAGAGTTTGCTTTCCCTCTCCTCTGGTATCAGAATGGAATAATACACTTTCTGCCTGTGATAATGATTCCTATGTTATTTTTTCCATATAATAATGTACTAACATTCATTGATTTTCTTAAAGAATGGAATGTTTGCTTCCTTCCTGCATTTGACATTAGTTAATGAAGTGCTAGCAAATGTTAACTGAATTCTCAAAGATCTGTTCTTTCATGTTCTAATTAAGGTTTAATGCAGCCAAATGCATGTGGGGGAAATCTTATTCCTATATTGAAAACAAATGGAAGAAATAGCATCAAATAAATGTTAATTTTAAAATTGTTAGCTGATAAAAATAGGAATAATTACTGTGTACTTCAGAGTAAACTGGAAGAGCATAAAATTGATCTTGAGCCTAACATTTAGAAGTCAGTGGGGTAGCAACCTTCAAACTGCTCATTAAAGCATGTTTAAAACCCATATTAAACTTATGCAACACACCTCACTTGAAAATTTGTGTATTTACCCTGTTCCCATTCATTATCTTAGGGAAATGTGAAAATAAAACTAGAAAATATCAGTAAATGTTATAAGTATTTGATCAAGCCTGTTGATATGCTTTGCTGATCCAGCTATGTTTCATTAAATGTTGCCAAAAAAAAAAATTTACTTGGCTGTGATGATTTTATTGCTCAGTGGTGAAGTTCACCCAGTTTACCCAGTTTCGGGGAGCCATGAAAGTATGAAAGAAAATGTGGACTGTAGTCTCCCTCATTTTGCTGTAGTCCCTTTGCACTTTTAGCAATGTCAGGAAGAAGTTTCCTCTTACCTTCAGTGAAGAAATGGATTGGACCCTAAGCCCCCAGTCCAGCAAGTCCTTATGCACACTGACAGCCTCATCAGGGAGCCAAATGGTTATCACAGTAGAAAATGCCAAGGAGAAGTCCAAGGACTGAGTTGGCAGTTGGGGAAAGCTAGGAATCTAACTCTTGGCTAGAAAAATGACAGCCATGGACACTGGCTATAGGCATGTAGGACGGGTCCAGACTTCACCAGAAGTCATAAGCAGTTATAACTTGCAGGTCTTGAAGTTTCTGCTCTCAGCTTATACGGGAACTGATTTTTTTTTTTTTTGTTTGTTTTTTAAATATGCCTCATTTGGATCCAGGATTTGAACCCCCTCAGGGTTGCAGGAGGGGTAAATCCTCAGACCTACCAGCCAAGTAGACAGAATGACGGCTGGGCCCACAATCTCAGTGCACGTGGCGCTGTGTGGCACTGTCCAAACACAGGTGATCTATATGTGACTAGGAGCTGCTCTTTTTCCCTAGACTCTGCCTGTGTACTAGGAGTACTGAGGTAGAGACAGGATTATTGTGTGTATGACTTCCTGTTATGACCAGATGTTTCCAAAAATATTGCTATCATTGTGGGATTCCTGAGAGTGGAGAGGGTCACTCTTACGCGAGATGACCCGGAACTGGTATCTGAGCTACAGTACAGAATAATTTAGACAAGATTATCACTGCAGCTAGAAAACTAAAATTGAGACTTTACAGCTTTCTGGAAAATTCTCCCAAATTCCACCTGCACAAAGGTGCTGCCTGTGACAGAAACTATAGTAGCATTGCTCATGTCCAAAGGGAGGTGAAATCCTCTTTGTGATAAGCTTGTGTGCGCAGTTATGGGCGTATCTGTAATTATAGGCAATGAGAAACAGCGTGGCTTGCTCAATAACACACCTCCTCCCATCGTGACAGACACAGACAGGAACATGCCATATGATGAACTGGTCACACTTATTCCTCCTCTTTCTTTGAGGGCTTTTGGCTTTTTTGGCTCCCCTCTCTGATGTTAACTCATCTCCTCTGTTCAGTCTCAGTTTTGAGCTCTGCTGGCTGCCAAACAACCAAGGACCTCCAGCAGCCAACATCTCTCTCAAGCCCTCATCTTAATTTATGTTGCTTCCTCACTGCAGAGAATCTAATTTGATCTACATTGTAAGGCTCAAACACTTATAAAAGTGTATCATCATAACAAAGATAAGTGGCAAAAATAGAAGCAGAGTTTTTAGGAGCATCCTTGGAAAATGGCAAGCTGCTTTCTGAAAAGAAAAAGGCAAAACTTTTTAAAATGGCATTGAAAAAGAACTGTGCAGTGTGAGGGCTGCAACACACATCAGAAAGGATTTGAGAGAGGAAATGGATTTGAGTTACGGAATGAGATCCTTAGATAGGGGCTTTGTATTTTGTGTTTAACAGGAGCATCAGCAACAACGAACCCTCAGCTCAGTTTATCAGGGCCAACACAGCTGGGAATTCCACTGTTTTCTTTACAGCTAATGTCATGTAGTTTAAAACAAAAACAAAAAACCACCCAAATCAAAACCCCTTCATTTCCAGGAGTCGTAAATTGTTATTACCATGCTGCAACCTAGTGTAAACAGGTTCCTGGCCCATGACTAAGGCTGGTCGGCTGCCCTGCAATGCAAACAGCAGCGTGGATCTCTTCCAAAGGCGTTGTTGGATGCAGAAAAGGCTCTGCCTGCCTAGAGTTCCAGACTTCCAGTTTACAGTTTCTTGCTTGATTGAAAGCTTCGAGTTTGGGGTATTTCTACAGAGAGCTTGAGTGTTGGAAATGTGGATGGAGCTTTATAAAAACCTGCTTTGCTCAGGAAAGAGGAAGCTGCGGGATTACCGGAGACACCCAGGTCCGGGTTTACGTACGGGGCACACCTCCAGCAAGCGCAGGAATGCGTCTCCCCGGAGGTGCAAGGCTGTGTAGTGCCAGCCGAGGTGCACAGAGCAGCACGGGCAGAGCACTGGCACTTGTGCAGCCGCGGCATTTTCCCTCTTTCCTCGCGACCCGCCCTGCTCCCGGCGGGGAAGCGGGGACGGGCGGCGAGCGCCAGAGGGCGGCACAGGACCTGTGCAGAGGCACATCGGCATCTTCCTCCGGCAGAGCGGGGGAAACAGTCCTACAGTTATCCCGGTGAACTAGTTCTTGTCAGCTTAAAAGCTATTTTTGTGTTTATATCATTCGTTCTTCCCTTTTTAGAGGGGAAAAAAGGAAACAAAACCTGCAGCAGTATTTCCATAACCTTGTGAACTCTCAGACGCGTAGGACTCTGAGAGCATTTTGTGTTGTTTTCTTTTCTTTTGGGGGTTTTTGTTTTGTGTTTTTTTTTTTTTTTTTTTCCCAGCTCTTTCTGAGAACGATCATTTTGCTTGTGACTTTCTTTTAGTAACTTGAGGCTCTTGTGGTCTGACTGATCTCAGCTCTCTGATTTGCAAAGACTTATTGCTGCGAATGTCAGAGTATTTGCTGCTGCAGACATACATTCTTTGGAAGGCAGTTTAAGTGTGAAGGGTTTTTGTGAATTACACTTCCTGCAGGTTTGTCACCAGAGTTGCTCCTGACTCATCCATGAGTTACCCACCTGCAAAGCAGCGCTCCTCTCCCACAACCAGCATATTCATGCACAAAATTACTCACGGGTATCTTTCTACTGTTGTTCACACCCTCTCTTCAGTTCAAGTGTTGACTTTATTCAACAGATATTTCCTTTTGCATCCAAAGAGAGATTGTGCTGCTCTTTACTTGCAGTGCTCGAAAGTGAGCAGGGCTGAGCAGGAGCTTTATGCTGCTCTTTTCAATCATCAGGCTCTGTAAATGACCTATGAAAATCCCCACAATGCAGGCAGAAATGGAAGCAATGCATTTTCTGCTCAGAAAGATGCAACAGACATTGCTGGTGTACACTGCAGAGGTTCTATGACCAAGAACAGCATGGTCAGTTCAACTAATGAACTTTTACGTCTCTCTACAAAATCTGCTTTCTTGGGTTTCGCACTTCAGAATCCAATGGAAACCTGTAAACTTTGTGGCTACCTTGGACAGTGTATCCATTTGACTGGATGTCACTGGAAGTAATGCCTGAGCTCTGCTCTGTCCTCTGTGCCTCAATTATCTAGACCATTATTTTTTAACATGGACACTTGCTATAAGTACTAGTTGTCAATTTAAATAAAATTCCATGATTCCATCATAAGAAAGTTATTTTTGGCCTCCAAGAAAGCAGTTTATATTGACTCATCAGTCTGGCCTGCTAGCCAAGTATAGCTTTATTCTTTACCCTTGAGATAAGGTACTAAGAAGGCAAGTAGCCACCAGAAAGACAGGGAAAATATGAACTGGTACAAACGTAGAAAGACAAGCTTGTCAGAATCCACAGTATTTTTGGCTGTTAAAGACTAGTGGTTTTCCCAGCTCAAACACTTTCAAAACCACTCAAGACACCATGGGGTTTATTTAATTTTAGTTTTTTTCCTTAAAGCTTCATGAGTTCATGGTGGTATCATAGGAAATGCTATACTACAATTTCACATATTTCCTATTTTTTTTTTCTAACTGACACACATTTATGGCAGTTTCCATCAGTTTTCCAGGGTACTGAAAACATAGGTGGCAGTTTTCTGAAGAAGAGAATTTTCTGGAAGGTTATCACTATACACAAACAAACAAGCAAACAAACAAACAAACAAACACCTCTTTTTCTTTAGCCATTTAACTGAATGTAAATTGAATTAGGAGACCACACCTAGATTGTCACCAAATGAATTAATGCAGCAAGAAAAGAAAGTGGTGCTTGTGGGTTGCGCCTTAATACAATTCTGTCATTATATAGAAACTATATCTTGAATTTTAAATGTTCCCAAGTTCTATTAAGATGATAGAGTTTCATTTATATTTGAAATATAAAATAAAATCACAGCCTCTCTAGGGCAAAGAGAAGAGCTGGTGGAAAGAAAGCTTTATGTTTGGGAGCAGGGGACTAGCCCTCTAAAGCATCATTCCTTAGATTAGATTAGACTTGCAATATAGATCTCTTTAGTAGGCCCCAGAAATTAGGACAAATGAGTTTCATGTAGTTTTACTTCAATTTCTTAAAATTACTGAGAGGTCTTCAAACTGGGGCAGAGTCAGATAAAATATCTCTCTCCTCTGAGATGGCTAATAATAGTGGTTTAAGGGATTTGTTTCTGAGCCTTACTCCCAGTCACCAGAAAAAGCATTCTTTAAATATAATCTATTTGCTCATTCTCGGCTAAATGTATGACTGTAATAAAAGTGTTTTCCTCCCTTCCATATGCTCAAAACCCCCATGCTGCAGTTTCAGAATGGAAAGTTTTATTTGGTTGATAATACCATCTTATATTAATTTTGAGGTCATTTCCTTTCAGCAAAAACCCCTAGAATTGCATCTGGAACCCCACTCATCTATGGGGCAAATTGTTTTTTCCTTTCAAGCTATTTGTTTTTCAAGTCATTTCCTCATGTTGCATTTCTGAAAATGATAAAATAAATTAAAAATACAGTGTGTGGGCAGGTATGGTCCTTTGCCTGCATTTTAGAGTGGAGTAAATCACAAATCTGTCTTCTGTGTAAAGGAAGATTTTTTGCAATACCAGAAAATAGCACTGTTGACTGTTTAAAAAAAGTAGTTTATGCCATTATGAAACAAAAGACCTGGTTTCTCAGGCAGTCAGCATCATAGAAATTGTTGCTATGACTCAGTTTTACCGAGTCATTTGAGTTCATGCTCAATTTATTTTGTTGCATTAATCATTTTCAAGTTGTCCTCAGAAGTGACTGACAGGCAATGCTTTCCAGTGCTTAGATCCTGGTGTCACTTTCTAAGTCTAAACTCTCATATTGTCCCTGAAATACAATCTGGAGGAGTGACTTCAAGATATTGAGAAAACATGTCCCATAGAAAACTTGCACAGTTGGGCTGACAGTGATTTTTATTTCCCGCATTTCATTTCTCTCCTATGATGTGTAGAGTTACAGAGCAGTTTTGTCTGATACCAAAAAAAAAAAATTACTATATCAAATGCTCTTTTCACTGGAAATAAAAAGGCAATAAAATGATGGTTCCATAAAGAATTTTTTAAACTAGCTCTTAAACTTACAACTGTATAGAAATGTGTTTTAACTTCATGCATATGAACAGTCCTCTTCAGTGTCCGTGGGACTCTTTATGGGCACAGAATAAAGCGCCTGGGCATGTGCAGTTTAGAGTCCCTAAGTACATAATGTGATTTTTTAATACCCATTTTAATATAAAGATACTAGTTTTTTCACCAGTTGGGCTTCTTATTCCCACCCTCTCTTAGAATAGAAATAAATAAGATTTAAAAGAGACTAAAATAGTTATTGATTTTTAATATATACCAAGGCCTTCCTGACTGAAAATTTTAATGAAAATCAATCTTCATGTTTTATACCCTTGGCAGAATGTTATTTTCAGCATGAAATATTATATTGAAACAAGCTCTCTTTATTTCAAAGAAATATTTCAAAAGAAATATTTCAAGAAATATTTCAAAAGTATCTCCCTTCATATGAAAATGGCATGAGTTTTGCTCCAGTGTTATATAGATTACCACTGTCAATTTCTTCAAATAATTATTTAACAAAACTCACCAATCTCCTTATAATAAGTCCATCAAAAAATTAGAGCTATAATATTTTACTTAAGACTCTTTTTCTAGGTCTTCACTATAAAAAGTAAATAACTAGTTCTGAATATTTGCATGCTTTTGATGTGAAAATCTGTGCTAGTTCCATTAATATTTAGGCATTCAGTACTGCAGGTATCAACCAAATTTTTGCATGAAGTTTAATGTTGCAAAGTTAATGGCAATAGCATTCTACAGCTGGTACCCCACAAAATAGTCTATGTACTAAATACTCCTATTACAGCATGGACTACAAATCCTATTTAATTCTACACTAAGTTATGAACATTATGAAAGTGGGTTATTTGCAACTGCATGTCCTTAAAAATACTGGATTTTCATGAGCATATATCTAAACATATTACACACACATCTTCCCTGGTGGAAATGATCCCAGCATGTGGGAGAGACACTAAGATATTTAACTGCAAGGGATGCCAGGACAGACCTGTGAAACCCCTAAAAGGCACGCACAGGTTGCAGACAGAAGGATCCATTGCCCTCTCTGTCACAAAACTCCAAAGACTCCCAGACAAATGTGACTTGCAGGAAATGCCGATGTTGTTGTTAAGACTCGTCACATAATTAAGTACAGGGAGATCACAAGCTCTTCAGCATTTGCTTCAGGCCTGCTATATCTCTTCCATTTCTTTGAGCTGCACTTCCCGAATTTCACAATAGATGGGAGAAAAGATTTTTATAACCTGAGGTCTATAGGTTATAAACCTAATGCTAGTTGTCAGCACAGTTGCCAAGGTTGAATTTATTGAACATGCTAACTCAAAGAAACTCTTACATGTAACAGTTGTCTTGGTATTGACAAGAAGAAATCAGCCAGACCTGTATCCTCTCACATATAATATTGTTATATTTCCATACCACTTTTATCTACTTTTTTATCTTTTACCTTCTACCTTTACAAATATGTTTTCAAGGTGAGGTTATATACACACCAGACAATCTGCATAGCAACACAGGACAAGTTAAATTCAGGTACAGTTAAAATATTCCCCCTTAATTACTTCTTTGGTGTCATTATAATCAATGTAAACTGTTCCATTAACAAGCTACCAGAGAGCTTATAAACAGCTTGTGCTAAACCAGAGATTGAAGGGCAGCTTAAAATGTGAGCTCTATTGCTGTGCCAGGATGAGCTTGGGCAATGCTGCACAGCAGTCACCCACGCCAAGGGGCAAACCCTGTGCGCTCATGCTGTGCTCACTCCTAAGAGCAGAGCCAGCCAATTCATTCAAGCTGGAGACAGGAGAAAGGCTGGCTGGATTGGGTTCCTAATAGCTTTTAAATACCAGAAGCTTTTTGAGGTTTCTTATCAGTAAATGATGCCAAAATTTCCAGGGAAAGAAAGCTGCTGTTTGTTTTATTTATTCTGAGAAATAAACAATTGTTTAAGCTTGTCTCTACAGACATTTGCAGCAGAGCAGCAGTGAAGTTCATTCTCCTTATCTCTTTAGAAATATGCATATGTGATGCAGGAGAGGGTTAATGGGAAAGAAATAGACTACTTTTTTATCATTTTGAAGTTTGCTTTCACTTTTTCAAATATGCAAAGAAAATCTCTTGAAGTTGTGTGACATGTTTTTGCATATAAGAACTCAGAAGTTTCGTATAGCAATATAACACCCCCTAAACCCACAAACCTTTTAGCAGTCTATTTGAATTACTTTTTCACTTCATGCAAATCATGACTGAAATTAGAAATGACCTTCGGAGACAGCACTGCAAATGATAGGAAGAACATTTGCAATGTAGTCTCTGGGTTTATATTTTCAAAGGACCTTGTATAATTCTTCACTTCCTTGCCTGTGCTGTTTTGGTGGCCAGCAAAGCAGAAGTCATTAGGTTTGTTTTACCTCTCTAATGACCGTGCTTTGCCAAACATGTGTCTGTAAGATACATCACAGTTCTTTAAAAACAAATTGTGTCATGTAGTAAAAAAAATAGTTTAAAAGCATTGTGTCAAAGACTATTTCTGTTCCCAGCTGTTAAAATCCTAGCACGACCTTGCTATTTTCTTTGCCTTTAGAAAGCTGCTGATCTTATATTAGTAAGTGAGCCTAACTTTATAATTGGAACAAATGATGAAATACAGTGAAATCAATAGTAACAGTGTTAAAATAAATATTGTGCAGAAAAATAAATGTTACTATTTATGAACCAGGAAAGGTCACAGACTAGAAAATAATGAGTGCATTTATCTGAACTACTGTATCAGAGTCAAACTGAAAGCTCTCTGATCTGAGTCACCCCCTTTGCAAATGCTTCTCTCTCCTATTGCTTATAATGGAAACAACTTTTGTAGCCTTTGCCTTTGCTGTCACTGAGGCATAGCTGTATGACCCCATCATATAGCCCTCACTCCCCTTTAATTCAAGTGGAGCCTTGTTTGATGATAAAACAATTGCAGCAGGGAACTATATTTAAAACTCAGTGACTCATTCAACTTAGGCCCTTTTTTGGAGTCATTAGTGGGTCATATAACTGTATATATTTCATTCAAATTTCCATTTATATTCCCTACCTATAATTGTAGCTATTTTGTTCCAAATAATTTGCTGACCAGAACAGCAGCCTCTATCTAACCCACTGTAAGCAACTACTGCCACCTCCCCTTTTCCTCACTGCCCCCCACCCCCACTTTATTTTGCCGTCTGTTCCTTGACAATTTTTTAACAGAGTCTAATCTGAAATTTCCAGATAGCAGCATACCAGGTTGCAGCAGTGTTCAGTGTGTGCTGCTTGGAGCTATTGACTCATAAAGAAAGGCTTGGAGGAGAAGCATCAGGAATCATTTGCATTGAGGCCAAATACTCTTATCAGCTTAATTTGTTTCTTTCCATGCTTATAATAGTCTTTTAGCAACTAGAAAATTTTGACAATTCTTTTGCTTTGCCATTTCCATCCAGTAAAGAAGTTACTATCTTTTTTCTTTTCCTTTTTGAATAGATATGAAAACTTAAAGTTTGTTTCAATAACAAACACATCAGTTTATATAGAATCTTATCATGCCAAAATATCTTTATGGACAAGCATCAGTAATGAGATCAGCTCTGCTTTGAAAACAGTTTTTGTTAGCTATCAGGCTTTACAGAGATATAGTGCTGCCAGAGGAAATGTGGGTGATTATGTCATATTGTAATTCAAGAATCATAAAAATTTCACATGGAGTGGAAGGCAGGAAAGGAAGAACATGTGATGGTGCTATATATTTGTTTATTTATAGGGGTGGTAGTCAACCAAGAGTACACAAACTCTTTGCATCAGCAAACTAGCTCCACACAGGATCCATATGCATCTGAACATCAAAACTGCAGATGCTAGTGGAACTAGGTGCCTAGTGGCATCCAAAATCCTTGTTTTGTTCCTACCTTTTCTAATAAAATGGCAAAACACCTATATGTGACCCTTTAAAGATCAGTATGTCCTCCTCCACCATCCTGAAGATTTCAGAGCCATTAGATGCCACTCTTACCACATGTCTAATCTAGAAATGCTGACATTCATTTTTTGCTAGGAAAGTAGGAGATAATGATTAGACTTCTTTCTCTAACTAAAGCAATTCTAAAGGTTGCTTAGGCACCTGGTCACTCTGGGGAAAATATTCGTCACTCTGCTTGGAATAAATAGAAATGAGAGCACTTGACTGCAGTGCTGGGACCTAGATAATGAATTTTGTTCCTATTTACTCTGGACAGGAATGAGTCAATCTAAGTATCTAAAGTAGCAACTCAGAGCCTGTTTTCCTATTTTTGCCTTGCAAGGACATCAGCTTCACTGTAAATTCCATCACAAGGTGATTCAGGGAGAAGAAAACTAAACACCGTTGTCTGGATAGCTTTGTGTTGCCTCGAAGACCAACTTTTGAGAAATCATGTTGAACTTAAGAAATGGTTTTGTAACAAAGAGGGAGAAAATCAGGAGGCTATGTTTCTTCTCAAAAGTGGCAAATATTTTAACACAGTTCAGTAACCTCCAAAAAGATAGATTTGTGACAAGGAATATGTAATATTCCAATAATAAATGGGATGTTGTAATTGAGGAGTTTGCCAAGAGGTCAGAATTATAAATCTGAATTATTTTAACACCTTTCAATCGATCTCTTTCAATTCTTCTCTATGTGTGTAATCCACAGAATGATGACAGTCTTTTCAGAGCATCGAATCATTTCCCATGAGGGTTAGTTCATAAGTATGAACAGCATGAAAAGTTAGGTACAGCATGGGTATCTAGAAAGTCTAAAGTGGGATTTGGACTAAATCTAAACCTCCTGCATCTCAACCCTTTATGTTTAGCAGGCAACAAACTACAGACCTCAGGGCTGCACCTGGGGTTGGCCATGCGCAGTTGATGTCTCTTGAGCTCCAGTCCTGCCCACACTCACATTTGCAGTAACAGGGCTGTGAAACCACAGCTTGGAGAATACCTGGTCCTGATTAGAATCCAGAAATAAAGGACATAAATCTTACTTGCATATAAGAACACACTGGTGGAAACAGATCCCAAGTGAACAGAGGTGCCTCTCTGGAGCACCTGAGGCAGAGATGTGAGATTAGACAGGTACCCATGTAGGGAGCACTTCCAACCACTGACACCGGCATCTCTCTGCTGAAAACAGTGACCAAGCACTCCTGATTCAATGTGCTGACACAGTTCTCCAACACAACATGAACTGGAAAACTTTCCCTATGTACTCTGTTGAAGCAGCCCAAGAGCTGAATGTAGGATTTTACTCCAGAGTCGGGCATCTGTGTGTTCAATGCTACAACATTCAGCTTTTAAGTTCTTGGATACACTCTGCTTTTTTGTGCCTGTCACAACAAATAGCACCAGACATACCTGAGACATGTTTGGAGGGCTCGTAAGAGGATAACCTCTCCAGCTGTTTTATATCCTAAATACCTGGAGCAAAAGACCTCATAGTTACTGAAAGTTACTGGAAGTTCATAGTTAAATTTAGAACTTCTTCTCATCCCTCCAAAAAAGGAACTCATTAGTATTTTCACTGTATAGGTTTTTAAAACATCAGCCTGCAAAATCAATTAGTCTAGCCAAGCTTTTGACTTCCCCAGACTCCAGACCTAATTCTTTATGTCTTCTCCCCTTAGGTACATAATAACCCCATGTGCTACTGGACTGAATTGTGCTGAATATAAAAATGCTGAGGCATTTGAACATTTCCTTAAGAACCTCTTAATAGAAGTATAGTTAAGGGGGGTTTTGTGTTTGTCTTTTTTTTTTTTTTGGTTTTTTGGGTTTTTTTGGTTTGCATTGATTGTAACCTTTAGAAAAAAAGCTGCTCTATTACTCATCTCCTGAAACATAGTTTCCTTGTCATGGGATAGGGAGTGGGTGGGAAGAGAGACCTGTTTTTTTGGTGGCAGGTTTTTTTCCCCATTTTTGAGTGTTAATGAACACCATTGTAGGATAACACAGGGAAAGTGAAGGGTTTTTGTTCCATTCATACAGGACACTGAGTAACGCAGAAGCACTACTGTCACTAATTTGCCTGTGTGCCATCTGTTGGAAGGTGATTTTGATTTTCACAGTGGTCACAGCAGTGTCACAAGCAATGCAGGCAGAAACAGTTACCCAGTTAAATGCCCTGGGTAGAAATGGTTCACAAAGAACTTGTAAGTGCAGAGTTCTGCCTTTTTAAAAGAGGAGTCTGATTGTAACAGGTGTGTACGTAACAACAAATTAGGAGACTGGTCCAGCCTCTCTTAATTCGAGTGATTTTATAGGATATCAGGCAGTGGTAAGACATAGGATGGCAGCTAAATCTGGCCTACCCTGCAATGTAAATCAGAAGAGCAAAATAAGCTTTAGGGTTTTTTTTCCTTTAGGGGATATCTCAAGTCTCATCATTAAGGTTTGTTGGTTGTCTGCTAAATTCAGAACAGTACTTCTCAAGGAACCAGGACAGTGACATGTTAGGTTTAAAGACTTTTCTTCCACCTTGTTCATACACATGTGAATCGGGAAAAGAAAAAAAGAGAAGGCACTTGCTCAATATGAGACTAAAAATAACGTATTGCAGCATATGATATTCTGAGTTGACTTAAATATCACACTTTTCAAGGGTGTATATAGTGCCATTTTACTTATTTTGGCCTGCAGCATAATGTCTGTACTAAATCTTGTGTGCTCGCCCCTCACTTTAAAGCTGACACAGCCAGTACAAAATTAAAATGGACAGCCTGATCAACAACATTCCCCACCCACATCATGCAAATCAATCAACCAGAATGACAAGAAAAGTGCCCAACACTCCCTAAAGGCTCAATTCCATATCTTTTAAGCTTCAATTAAAGCAGCTTTCTTCAATGCTCCATCTCAAATTCAAATGATGCAGAACTTAAAATGGACTCCTGTTTTACTTCAGGGAGTGGTAATTTTGAAAGGAAAGAAGTATGTTTTACAGAAAAATTAGCATAGTACCATGTTGCTTTGCTTGTGCAGCTATATTAAATATATATGGTGGGTTCATCTAAATAAGATTCATTTAAATATGCTTTTCATGGTTAATTGCTAAATGTAAAACATTTACAAATTTTAGACAAAACAAAAATTATTTGACACTTCTTTCCTATGAATCATACTTTTTGATTAAAAAAAGATATGTCCTGGAGTGGGGAAATACTGTTATAGGTGAATGAAAAAAATTATAGGAGTTCCAGCAACATGTCTCCATCTTTCATAATTTACAGTTATAAAATACTAATAAGAGGAAACTTTGAGTGGCCATAAGGAGCAGTAAAGGAAGACTATGCCAAAATGACAATTTGAGATGAACCCTTGTCAGTAACAGAAAGGCCAATATTCATGTAAATACATATTCAGTATACTAGTGATCAGATAATCAAAGTAGATATAAAAATGATTACTTAATTTTTTTTATGCACCTACATGCAAATTTCCCAGCTATGTGTTTAAATGTATTGAAGTTTAAAAGGCTGAATTGATTGTACTTTCACTGTTTCCCTTAGAAATACTTTTTTTGCAGCCTGGTACAACATTCACTGTTTAGGTGTAAGTGCAACATTGTAGGCATATCCCCAGCTTCAATTTTTTCCCGCACCCTTCCACTCTGTTTAACCAATATTTCACGATACACATTTCATGAATCAGCATGTGACTTGCTTCATACATGCTTGTAAGTAAATGCAAGCACTTTCAAAAATGTCAGCCAGAGTGTGGGAGGAGGATAATATCCATGAAGACTGTGCAAGCACATAAATTACTTTGGCCAGACAATTTACTGTCTGACTGCTGGGAACATTCACTTACTGTGTGTATTCACACTCCCAGTCTGTATTCATTTAGATTGGTGTTTTGTGATAATAAGAACATACTTTAAGCCACTTAGGATTTTATTTTTTTTAAAGTTCACAATCGGTTTATGTTTTTAAAGGTCTTGTGAACTTGAGATAAGGACAGTGTTTAGAACTGTAGTGTTTCTGGAAGTGGAGAGAAGCTTATTCTGTGCTTGCATATGCAGATCTACCTATAAGGCAGAATAACCACAGCTCAGATTGCCAAATATTTTTCTTATAGAGATCCTGCTTTTGTTACAACTGTGCCAGAATGTAATTATTTGGGATGAAGTTTCACCTCATGAGTTTCTGCCTCTGGCTGAACTGATCATAATTTTGCCTTTTCAAGAAGAATTAAGATAAGGAATTGCTAATTAAAAACAATCATGCAAATTCCCTATTTGTAACCAATTTTTGAGAAGCTTTAGCATGTCCATGATTCTGACAGCAAGGACTCTTTCGTTGACAAGAAGGAATTCCTCCTAGATTTGGCTGATTAAGTTCTGAAAATCTGTGTGTGCGTGTGTGCAGATATTTTATGGAATCATAGAAGGGTTTGGGTTGGAAAGGACCTTAAAGATCTGGTTCCAGCCACCCTGCCATGGGCAGGGACACCTTCCACTAGACCAGGTGGCTCAGAGATACATCCACCCTGCCCTTTAACATGTCTTGGGCTAGAACACTGACAGCTTTTTATAGTTGCACACTTTTCCTCAAATCAGTACTGGCTAACCTAACTCCAGAATTTATCTATATTAAAAGTAACACTACTCACAGGTTTTTCCTCATCTGGTTTTAACCTGACCCCTGGTTAGGAAGCTGCTCAAACTGCCCTCAGAGATGATTATTACTGTGACAACACTTCTGGGTGATGCTGAGGAAGTTATTCCAGCTGGACTTCTTTCCTCTGATCAGTAATTGAGTTTGGTTTTTTTTTTTTTTTTCCTGAGTAAACTGACCAGAGGTTCAGGTTGTGATTTCTTTTTATTTAAAGAAGTGCTAAGAGATGTGAATAAACACATTCAGAAATTTAGCTGAAAAACTGTGTCTTAGATGTCTTCAGCTGGATACTCAAGAGTATGAAAACAGACATCCAGTCTGTAGGGATTAACATGTCCAGTGAATGGAAGATGATCCTGCAAAAAGAGTTTGTTTGTGTAATTACAGAAAATAATAATGCCTCAGCCACAAAAGGTGAAAATTACAGACACAACTTTTATCCTGGTTTTTTTAATGGGGTTTGTTTGTCTGGTTTTTTTTTTTTTTCTGAAGGAGTAGTGGTTTTTCTTTTTAACTTGAGGTTGTTATTCTCATGGAATTAGTATCTTGTCCACATTTTTGATTGTGTGATAGGAAAATAAATTACACTAAATTAATTAATACTTATCTAATTTAGCACAATTTAACAAGTAGGTGAGGAGTAGAGGATTCAGAAGTGTTTGCTATAGGCTGATATCACATTTGGAGGGACAAATCATCTCTTGGTGAGAGACAGTGCTTCTATTGGATCCTGTGTGTGGCAATCCTAGGTATTCAATTATATTTTCTCTTCCATGGTCTTAATAACATAGGATTCTCTACCTTTCCATAAAGTCAAGGAATTTGGGAAAATGCTTTCCAAAAACAGAATTTTTGAGCTGAAAGTAATTGTGTGCAATAGTATCTGTAGTCTGTTCCTACTAAATCTGCAACTCCCAATCAAAAGTGGGGAGTATGCTTCTTCACTGGCATGACTGATTGCATCTGATGAAATAAGTAGTAGTTTTTACTCAGGGGAAGACTGGGATTACATATTTCTTTCAAGGCCCAGCAGTAGAATTTCTGATGCTTGTAATGAAAGAGATTTCTGCTGCACAGATTTGAACCTGAGTCCAGGAACTGCAGCACTAAATCAAAAGCCTGATGCACTCGTATTTCATCTCTAAAGTCATCAGGTCCTGACTGTGATTAATTGGATTGGATAGGCTCTCATGCCTCTGAATTAATGCTCCTACAGAACTACATGGGACTATGTGAAGGGCAAGATGCTGTAACCTTCAATATGGGGACCAGCAGCGTGGCCCTTGGTGGTGTGTTCACTTTGTGTACTTGTTATGTAGCGCCATTTTCCTGCACTCTCTCTAAAAGAAAAGATGTTGACTATTGTTTACAAAGTACTTTGGAAAATGCTGAGTATCACTTCAAAGAAAATTTAACTTCCTTCCATGCGAAGGAAGCATGGAAAGCATTACATGGGTCTAATCCTCACTTATTGAGCAGGAGAGGTTCTGGTGGAAACACAGTGACCTAAGGGGCTGATTTGGGATGGCAAAGCCAATGCTTTTTAACACTCTTATTGTTCCAGAGCTAAATAAGCTTACATTCTGGAGTAATGTTATAGAATTAACAAGTGAACTAATTCTCATTTTGAATCTCAGAAACAGTTAAATAGAATTAAGCCTCAATATTCCATTAAGGTTTAAATGCATGGAAAATTAAGTTTCTGTACCTTTAATAAATGATGGGGGATTAGATTATTAGATGGTTTCCTCAAACGTTTGGGAAAGAACACTTTTCTGGTTAGATAATAGTGAACCGGAGCATAAGACAGAACCATTCAGAGAAGGCTGTGGGAAATCTGCAAAATCCTATGAATCAGCTGTGCTGAGCAGCAGTGGGCATTGTACCTGGTGGGAAAATCTGTGACACAGCTATGCTCCTCCCAATACTCAAATTCAGATAGGCAGTACTGTGTAGACATGCTCAAACTCGCTCTCATTCTTCTGCCTTCACCAGAGCTGCTGTTTTCATGTTACTTTTCCCAAACTAGCCAAGAACGTGGCATCCCAAGAAATGGCTCACTAGAAGTGAGCTTGCATCACAGTACAGCTGGCATCTGCAATGGCAAGAGCTAAATTGCATTTCGGAATGCCCCATCTCCACAGCAGACATATCTATACTGTGTACTGCAGCATAGAGGTCCCTGAACTAAGCTTGGAAAAGCAATTTGGAATTTGAAACAATACAGCCATGTCAAGGAATCGTCTGATAAGATTTTCTCGGGCTTGTCTCTGGACGTTTTTTCTGGATCTGGGTCTCTTGCAGGGAGCTTCTGGAGCATGGGTTCACTGTCTCCCTGCTCCCACCCCTGCATTTGAGTTAACAGAGATGGCTGAAGGCAGGGACCAAAACAGATCAGGGGAGCACCATCCGAGTTTCACACAGTTTTGGAGGGGTTTTCTGAATACTTTAACCTGGACTGTTTCATTGATCCCATGTACAGTCATGTTAGCACAAGGGCACAAGGACCAAGCACCAGGACATTCTTTTAAAACTGGAGAAAGCACGCCACGGGCTTGCTCGGCCATTGAGGTACTCTGCTTCTGTTAATTAGCGCTGCAGAAAGGCTCAGCTAATTAGCATGGGTGTAGAATTGCCCTGACCCAGTTGCTCCGTCCGCAGGACCTGAGCTGATCCCTCGGCAGGGCGCTGCAGCGGTGCCCGGCGGGCAGCGGGGACGCGGGGGAAGCAGGAGGCACCATGCGCATCCCCGAGCCTTGGCCAGCTCGCCGCGCCTCGCCGGCGCCTCCTCCCGTGAGGGGAGGCGATGGGGCCGGCTGTGCCACCGACTGCGGGCTCTGGTGACACTTCGCACCTCCTGTATCGGCCCCGTTCTTCCCCAGGCCATGGCATTCCCCAGGGACGCCCGGTTCCTCGTCCCCTGGCAGGGTCCGCCAGCCGGCGGTGTGGCACATCTCGTGTGATCCTCTGGAGCCAGCCACTAGAGCTGCTGGAGCCGCGCTGCCAACGGGCACAGCCGGGCGGAGGGACCGGGGCGGGACCGCGGCCGTGCGGGAACAGCTGGCGGCGGGGCAGTCCCCGCCAGGGCTGCTGCGGGGCGGGAAGGGAGGCGAGGGAACAGCCCCGGCCCCACCATCCGCGGTGACCCCGCTCCGGTTCCCCCTGAGGGAACGGCAGAAAGCGCCGAAGGGCTCCGAGGGCAGCCGAGGCGGAGAGCAGCGGCAGGCCGGGCGGGGTCCTGGGCCGGGCGGGGGCCTGCGCCGGGCCCGTCGGGCCGCTCCCTCCGCTAGGGGGCGGGCGCGGGCGGCGGGCGCTCCTCAGCGCCCCGCCCCGCCCGGCCCCGCCCCGCCCGCCCAGCCCAGGCACAGGAGCCGGAGCCGGCGGCGGGATCGGGATCGGCTCTGTGGTGCCGCGCTCCGCACCTGCTCTCCTCGGTCCGCACGGTGGCGGCGGCCGCGACGGCCGTGACGGCCTTCTGCGCCCCTTGGGGCAGCGGGGCGGCGGCGGCGGCGCGGGGCGGCGCGGCAGGTACCGGGCAGGGCGGCGGGAGCGGCGCGGGGCGCGGGGAAAGTTGGCGCCGCCGGGGCGCCTCCAGGAGGCGGGGGCGGTGGTGCCGCCGGGGCCCGCCCCGCGCCTCCCTCCTCCTCCTCCTCGCGCACCTCGGCGGGGCGGCGGAGTGCCCGGGCGGGCGGCTGGCCCCGCGCCGGTGCTTGGCTGTCCGCCGAACCCGCGGGGGCGAGCGCTGCTCCCGGCGGCTGGCGCGGGGGAAAGCGAGCGGGAAGGTGCGCGGCCGTGCCGGGCTGGGTGTCAGCCCGTCGCCCGCCGAGCCGTGCCGTGCCCTCGGGGGGCGGCGCTGCTCCGCTCCGCGTTGTCCCTCCGTTCTCTGTTCCGCTCCGCGCCTCGTGTGTTTAGCGCCGGGCACGGAGGAGGGCACGGAGAAGGTCCCGTCCCGTCCCCGGGCTCCCCTGCGCTCGGCTTTGCTGCCTGTTAATACAGGGCGAGTTTGGCTTCTTCTCTGTTCCTGGCTTTCCCCCCACAAATCATTGGCAGAGCACCCGACTTCAGAGTATTCTCGAGCCCCGAGTGCCTCGGGCGTGTTTGGGAGACAGGGGAGGGCTGCGGGCGCAGAGCGGCCCTGCCCGTGCCCCTGCCCCATGGGTCTGCCGGGGGATCAGAACCCCAAAGCCCCGAAATACAGTACCACAGACTAGTTATCTGCAGCTGCCCCACCACGAAGGCTGCCGGGCTCCTCAGCGAATACTTTTCTGCATTTTGGGTGCTGACTTGCCCTGTGGAGATGCAAAAATATCCAGTATATCTGTAATATATTTAAGATATATATAATATATCCATATATGTCAAGTGTGACAACTATTTGCCTCATTGGTGTTATGGAACAGATGCAACAGTGGTAAAATAGGATGCCTCTTTTAATATAAAATTCTCATTCATCTTGCAGCACTTCTTGTTTCCTCTCTTGAATGAACTTATCCGAAGTAATTAGTCAGTCTCTCCTTCTGTTGCTCCTTGCTTTCCTCTGTTTCAAAGACACGATTGGGATTTTTTGTTTTCCCTGCTACAATGGTCGCTTCCCTTGCAGCGCTCTTTAGCCCGTCACAAATTGCTACTGCTATAATAACTATGTAACAGAAAGCAGAACAAGTTAGTTCTTTAATGCTATTAAATATTAGTACTGCTACTCTGTTAATCACAAACTGTCTTTATAGTAGAAATGCGTCTATTCCTGAAATGTTCATTTTGCACAGTGTTGCATTGAAGGATTTTTTATAACAAGTGAATGTAGATGTGTAGAATACTTACTTAACTTTGGAGGGCAGTTGCACTTTCACTTTTTTTTTAAACGAAATTTTTCTGAAACTAGTTGTACAAGAAGCAAGTTGTCCCTATTACCTGGGTGGGTTTGATCATAAGGGAAAGAGTCAGCAAACAGAGCTGTGGGGAAGAAGTTACCATCTCTAGAAAGGCTTGCTCACCAATGCAAGACAAATGCTAAATTTTTATGATGGTGGTGTTCTCTGGCATTGTCCTGTGGCAAGTGTCTTGATAGGTTGGTGACAAATATCTAATACATTTTTGGTTTCTAGTTCATAAGAAAAAAATGTAGTACTCCACATAGTTCTAAGTACACTTAACATAACAGATCATTTGAAGGACCAACTTGTGATGATAAGATTAATTTTGTTTCATTAAACACTCTAATATTGCTGGCTGCAGATTCCTGGAAGAACTCTTAACACTTGTCATCTCTCTCTCTGACTTAATAAGCATTTCTAATGTTCCCATATCAACTTTTTGCATCTTCTAAGACCGGGACAGTTCATTGTTTTAGGACATAAATTTGAGTAATATCACAGTGACATGTTGTACTTTACAATACTTTACTCTTTACCTTCATGCTTCCAAAATACTTTCAGTACAAACTAAGATGCTGATAAAGCTAAAGTTAAGTGATATGCTATTAAATTGCAAAGCTCCATGACTGCTTTTACTCAATTCATCATTTTGTATTATTGGTGTAATGTGCTTAAAGCAGTAGACAGAAGTAACAAAAAAGTAGTAACAAAAAAGCTAGTGGTAGTACCATCATCTTCATGAATATGTTCATGGCTTACCATGTGGTAAATCATGTTTTCATCTAATCCAGGAGTCTAAAATATCAGCTGATTTCTAAAGATCTTGGGTGGACAGTTTTTTTAGCAGTCAGTATTATAGCAGAGACAGTTGTGCATAGTTTTCTAAGCTGTGACCTACTTTTTACACTGATGGGTAAATGATAGCTTTACATAGACCCTGGAGGAGTAACCTTACATAGGTACAACACCAGAAGTTTTGTGCACAGAAGTCATTAATGTTAGATTCTCCAAGGTGGACTAAATACCAGTACAGTGAGCAGTTCTTCTGTTGTGTCACTTCATTCACAAGTAATATTTGCCATGCTGGCATCTATACATAAGAGTATTTGTTCATTAAAACTCAACCAGTTAAAAGGAAAATGTAGTTTAGTGGTGATGAGGACCACAGTTACCAGTCTCATTGTTTTAAATGTGGTAAATATTAATTGTAAGTTTTATATAAACATTGTGGTGTGGGTTTGGTTTTAGTTGTTGGGGTTTTTTTGTTTGTCTGTTTTTTGACTGAGAAGCACATTCCCTAAGCTTCATAAAACTGTGAACTTGAGAGCTCATTTCTGTCAGAGGCAACATTGTGTGCTCATCTACTGGAAAGTTTGCACAGGAGATGAGAGAGCAACATTTTTCAGTTGTTTTCCCAAAACTACAGCTTTGACTATATTAGCAAAAAATATTTATTTTGTTTCTTCCTTGTATTTGTTGGTGTTTGTAGCATTGGTTTCTCTTCTGGCTACCTATGTTTAGCAGTGCAGTGTACATTTTGTTCCATGGTGTGGAGTGCATGATGTTAGTCAGCAAGGGAGATTTGGCACAACACTGATGAGAAGCCATAGCTCTGGCACTTTAGCTCCTGATGGAAGCATCCCATACCTTGGACTGGAGCATGGGATGGTTCACTTGAATAGGAATCAATCAAGTAACTCTGAACTGGGGTCATCTCTGAAGAGAGAGAGAGAGTTTAGGCAACTTAATCCAGGAAAGGGAAGTGTCAATATTAACTAGAAATGCTCTGCCTGCAGTTTTGTCTTGGAGTTGGATGCTTTTCATGGTCTGTAGTGTTTTCCTGATCTCAAATCCTAGAAGTCAGAAGGTGTATGTGGGCTTTCCTCATGACAAATGGGAATTAATGGGAGGTAAATTATTCTTCTGTCGAGGTGTTTACTAAGGAGAAAGAGCAGGCACACAAGCAGTTGGAGTGGAGTAACAGATGCGCTGCAAGTTTCGTCCTGACATACCTTGAGATAATTGATTCTAATCTGCCCATACCCTATGATACCATTGCCTTCAGTCAGCATGCACTGAACCTCACTGAGTAGTTCTAATTTCTATTATTAGCATTGTAATATGAAACTTAGTCACGTGCCCACTATGGGACTTTGTGTTCCTTCTCTTTCTTCTTTTCATATCCTGACATTCATGAAATGCTACAAAATCAGATACTATAGAAAACATTGTCTAATAGCTTGCTTTATAAAGATTTTTTTCGTCTTAATTTTTCTTCCTATTGTCCAGCTGCATTCACAATCTTGAAGAGCCTTCTCGCTGCAGAGAGCACTGATGCTTCGTACATAATTTGGTTGCTTGAGTTGTGCTGAAATCTGGTCCATGCTGAAGTCTGGTCATGTCTGTCTGCTAGATTTTGGTTTAGATTTCCAAACATTACACATGAGTAATGGTAACAAAGGGTTCCTGTCTTCTGGGTCAAGAGGACTCAAGAGAGACTTGAAAACCTTGTAGGTTCTTGGTGCACTGCTGTACTGTTGTTCACCTGGTGATTCTCACGGCTCTTGGCTTACAAGTTAGAGACGTGCCAAAATATGGGCTCTGGGCATACATTTTGAATACAGATTATCCATCTGGTACTCCTCAGGAAGATGCAAGGTATTTTTTCATCAGCTTTCAGAAAAAAGTTGAAAAAGATACAAGCAGAGCTCTATCTGCCTCTTCACCGGTCGTAGAGTTCCTCTGGCTTTCTGTCACACTTCTGTGGTTCAAGAAACTTTTTGTCTCACATTATCTTACTATCCCTTCTCAGCATGTGTCACCATCCAATAACAATACATCCAATAACATTTTAAGAAATGCAGTTCTTCTGTCCAAGAACTGCCACCACTGATTTAACAGGAGAGCATATCACTGCATAAGGGACGTGGTGGCTCTCTGCAGGCTCTGGGTCCCTAAGTCTGAACCAGCACATTATCCTAATGGCCTCTGTTTGAAATGAAAATCATTATGAGTGGTCTTGTCTGATGTATCTCTCTGACTAAGTTCCCTCTGTTAAACTTCTGCAAATGTCTTTTCAATATGAAGATTACAGAACATTAGACAGGTAATGCAGTTTTACAAAAATAAAACCAGAAATCCCAGAAGCAGTGAAGCTTGTGCATGCTATGAGCATATGTTAATCTGTCATATTGGCTGTAATTTCATCGGTTCCCTCTCTTGGCAAGTTTAGATTTGATACAAGCACAGCAACATATGTTAGGGGGGGAGAGAGTGTCCTAAGCTTTGAATTATGACTAAAAACACTTCTGAGGAAACTGTGGTTTTCAGAATTTGGAGCTGAGAGCAACTCTTCAATATAAGTGATCTCAATCCCTTTTTGGCAGGAGGAGTATTAGGCTTTCTAAAATGTGTTTTGCCAAAAATGAAATTGTTCTTTTCCCTGCATCACAAAGTTGAAATACAGCCAAGCTAATAAGTTGCATGCTTGTTTGTATTGACCAATTCAATGAGTATGTTTCAAAAGGCAAGGTAGTAACCCTTGTCACTGCCACCTACTCTATCATCTTTCTCAACAGCCAGCTTTTATCTTACTAATTCAAGCTGGTGGCTGGTGCACTCTGAAATTGGTTAGGTAATTACTCTTAATCAATACTGTGTTACTGAAGTAGTAACTTACCAACCACAGGTTCAGTCACTAGATTTGGTTTTGGAACTCTCCCACTAATATTAAGTGGTGTTGCTCATAGAAATTCATAAAAAGTGAAGCAAAAGTCAGTCTTCAATTCAAACTTGTACATGTGTGTTATCTTAGTAAGAGGTAGATTTTTACAAGGACTTCAAGAGGTTTTAAATAATTCAAGGTGAAAATAAAATAAGTGTTTTTAAGTTTTCTGCAAGAAGAAGAAAACTGGGTGTACAGAAAGTGATTCCAACTTTTTGTTCTTCTATTGCAATGTAATATAAAACTAATTGTGACTCTTTCTTTCAGTTCACATAACTGTTCAAACAAGATAAAATATTTAATTTCTGATGTTAAGGTGGACAGTACAAAATATGCTTCACTTTAATATTTTCTGAAGAAGAAGTAATGCTAAAATTTGTGTGAAATCATAAAACACTTCAGCCATTGTAGCTGGCAAATACAGTTGCAGTGTTTTGGAGGTAGCTGTAATTTTGGTGATTCTGACAGGTGCCAGTCGTGCTAACCAAGGCTTGTGCCTCAACAATATAGTTTAAAGGTCAACTTAAACATGCATGTGCACAAAGTAAAGCTACATTTTAAGTTTTTGTGTAGCAAGATGCAAAAAGCCTCTTTTCAAGTAATTTATTATTTATTCTGATCCAGACTTTTTTCTTCTTTTAGCCTGAGCAAGACTTTAAAAATAGTTCTAAAGAAGGACCAGCTGAAATCAACAGTAAAGTATTTCACTACTAAGTCAAATACTGTTTTATTTGCACTTTGAAGTATGAAAGTAGTTATGATTTGACATCTTGTTCATTGATTTCCTGCTATCCTCTCCCTCCACCCCCAGAGAGATTTTAATCTGGTGTGTGCAGTGTTATGGAAAGCCAGTGGTTCATAACACCAAGCTGTGATGAGTAACCATGGCTATTTCCCTAGCAAGTTATGTGATACACTTACGCTCTCTGGAATGACGCATTTTATGAATCAAAGCTGGGAGCCTGAGCTGTGACTTGTATACATGTGGGATTTCCTACTGTAGTGTTGTTCTTGTGTTATTTGCCTACAATTCTGTGACTATGGATCCTCTTGTTCAACATGGGGTGTTCCCCAGGGATTGGCCCAAGTATGCAGAGGTCTGATTTCTGCAGTTTCACTCACTTTTGGTGTTTTTTTTCTTTTAAACTTAAGGTTTTTATTCCATGTATGTACAGTAGTATTCTGTTTCTACATCTGTGTCAGTCTAAATGTTTTTCATAATTTTTGTGATTTGGGTTTTTTTTGCATATTCTTACATAGATGGGGAGGGACTGTGCTTCTGGAACTGTAATGGGGTAGATAGAGGCACAGCTTTTGATTGAGGCAGATGTGAATACGTACCTGAAGTTAAGGACATGCAAGTATTTTTCTTTTTTTTGCCATGGTTTCAATGCTAGTGGTTTGGAAGAAGGTATCTTCTTGACTATGTTGCTGATATTCTGACTAGCACATTAAGAGCCTGTAGTTACAGCAGATTGTACTTTGGTCAAGTTGAAGATCAGCTAGCACATGTTAAAGTACAGCTTGCCGTATCTTTACATTGTTCTTTCAGAATATGTGAGTCCATGTTTACTGTAGGAAAGAAAGGCGTCTTTGAACAACCTAGTGAGCACAAGCTGTCCTTATTGGGTTTCAGAGGTTGTTGTAGGATTAGATCATTTCTAGTTTTTGCACATACTTCTAGACATATATATATCTATATATATCTATATATCTATATATATAGATATGTATATCAGTAAAGATTTAGTAAAGCACTTTGGAAACATGTTTAAAAACATTTGTCTAACATCCTGGCCAACTGGGTGCATTAAGCTCATAGTTACGGTATAGTTCAGGTTTTTATGATGTCCTTGGCTTCTTATTTTTGGGTTCAGTGTGTCAGCGGATTGTGTTGATTCTCAAAAGACTTTAAGGGATAAAATTATTGCACTCTGATAGTTTCTTCTTTCACATAGAATTGCCTGGACTAATGCTGCTTGATTAAGATTTCCACCCTTTCCTATGCCTAACTCAATTTTAAGTCTTGATTCTCTCCATTTGTGAATCGGGCAGTTGTTTATTAGAACAATCCTGCCATTTTAGTATCTGGTCTGCCCATTGCCACTTCCATCTATGACATTCTCAGCTGCCTAAAAAAGATGTCACAATTTTCACTTGATGGAAACTCATTGGTGAGCTTGGCTTTGGGTAGAGCATAAGCCACTCTAAAAATTGTCTTTTGCATTATTCTATTAATAATTAGTTTGAAAAGAGATCATGTCTTTTGAGAATATTTTTACAGAAAGACCTTACTGTTTTAATATCATAAACCTTTCTATCTTCACAGCATGATTTTGTAAGTGTAGTTTATTTTGTGTGGTGCCTGAAAATGTTGCTAAGAATTTAGTCATGCATGAGTGCTTAGTTAAAAAACTTAAGTTTTCCATGTCTTCAATAAAACAACTTAAAAAATGCAGTAGTAGAACAAGACAGCATACACTGCTTGGAGAGGTATGCAGCATTTGATGGCTGTTTCATAGAAGGCTGCAAGCCAGTGATAAAAATCCAATACCTATTTATAACCTAGAATTGTGGAGAACAGTTTGGAGTGGAATCAATGCTTCCTGGTTTACTCCAAAAGTATAAGCAATTTGAGGTATCACTGAAGAAATTCAGATGTGCAAATATTAGGCAACTCCTAATTTGTGAAAATACATGTGACACTGTATTTTGTGTATATAAAATTAACAGTTTTTAGTAAGAGTGCACATAGGCGTAGGGTTTTACATTTGCAGCCACGATGGAGATTTTTCCTTCTTCTCGCTTTCCAATTTGACTTTAGCAACACAGTTTTTCTTTGAAGTAAATTTATTTTATTTTAAATACCAGAAAATTTAATAAGTGGAGGAAATTTTTGTGAGACCACACCATTCAGGGAGCACTAGAAATCAAGAAACCAAAAATCCCTGACATATTTTAGAACTCCCCAGAATACTCTTGTAGTAAAGCAGCTGTCCTAATTGCAGCTTTCTATTCATTAAATTCAATGTTTTTTAAGTTTATTCTCCAGCTTTGGTTAATGTACTTCCTATTCATATTGTAAATGCACATCTGGAGAAAAGGTGCCTATCTTAAGGAAGCTGGTGATTTGGTACTTGGCAGCTGATAAGGCTCCAGGATTAAGGGAAGCACAGTGGCTCTTGGTAACTAGGAAGTGATTCAGTGTTTGATAGTGGGAAAAGCTGTGGGTTGTGTGTTTAGTGGTTTTTGGGTTTTTTTGTCTTATACCTTTTTTTAACAGATAGTGCTTTATTATTTTTCAGATAAATATTTAATCTTTCAATTAATTCATGTGATACTTGGTGCCTTTGACCAGAGGTACCAAATAACTGATGTATCATGTTAAGTGTCCTGTTACTGTTCAGTTACAGAGGCTGAACTGGCCAACAGCATTCTGCATATATCAGGTAGTATCTCCCTGGAATGAACTGGGAACATCATACTTTTGTTGGAGCAGATTGCATATGGTTGCAGCCTTACAGTTATTTCTCCTTGTCACTATGAACAGAAGAATTACGCAGTTGTTTAAAATTATACAGTTGCTTAAAATCAGTGCTGAACTGGTAAACGCTATTTATTATATGTTAGTATTATATTGGCTTTAGATCCTGATATTGGCTTTAGATCCTGAGACAGCAGTACATTTGATTTTACTGTGAGTGTCATTCATCTAACTATACTTGATTTCTAACTAAATTTATGTGACTTGTGAGCCGTCAGAGGTCTTGTGGTAATCAAACAGTAATGCAGTGGAATATGAAGTTTGGCATATTCAGAATTAGGAAAATTTTCTTCACCAAGTGAATTAGCAAGCTTTGGAACAGGCTGTCCAGGGAAGTGGTGGAGTCACCATCCCTGGGGATATTTAAAAGGCATGTAGATGTGGCACTTAGGGAAATGGATGAGTGGTGTCAGTGCTAGACTAATGGCTGGACTTGATGATCCTAGAGGTCTTTTCCAGCCTAAATGATTGTATGATTCTGGTGAAGGTAATGGATCACTGAAATAATTTCTTCTTATTTGCATTGACTTCTTGATTCCGAAAACACAATATAAAAAAAGTTTCTTCAAAGCAACCCTCCATCTTCTTGGAGCAAAAGGATTGCAGAGGAGTTGTTATTGTTTTATACAGGAAACCCACCTTTCTCATGATGTGTTACCTATTTTCTTTGGCTTATAAAGGAGGACTCTAACTCTTTATTAAAAGAAGTTTTGAAAGATAATATGCTCTGAAAATAGAATTTTCAGAGATTAATTAATATGGTCTTAAAACCAAGCCTTTAGACTCTGTAATATTGTGTCTAAAGTTAGCGCCGTCACCAAGTGAGCACTCTCAGGAGCAAGTGATTTTGTTACTACTGTCAGTTACAACCTCAGTTACTTGTTAACCAGTGTGTGCTACGTTGGACTGACTTGGAGTAGTGTTGTCGTGTTGTGTACTATGGTCGTCCTTATTTAGTTTTGCTTTTTTTTTTTTTTTTTGATTACCCAGGAAGTAAATCTTTCCCAGTATAAAAAAAAAAAAAAAAACTGGCTTAAAATTTCTCTTTTCGGTGTCAAAGTAAGGTGCCAAAGACAATTAGAAGCTGTGTTAGCTGGGTATGAAGGAAATAAATCTTCATGTTGCTTAGTCTCCCAAATGTCCAGCGCTGCATCTTTATTATCACCTCATTTGCCAAAGGCAAAAGTAGATTTTTTTGGCCTATGTTTGTCCCTCTGCCTTCTGTCCCCCAGACATTTATGAACAGATTCATAATGTAACCATCAAACATGGTCTGTCTCCTCCACTGCTTATCATCATAGAATCATCAAATTGTTTGGGTTGGAAGAGATCTTAAAGATCATCAAGTTCCAACCTCTGTGTTGTGTGTAGAGACACCTTCCACTGGAACAGGTTGCTGAAATCTCCATCCAACCAGGTCTTGAACACTTTTATAGATGAGGCATCCACTGCCTCACCACCCCCACAGGAACAAATTTTATTACATCCTATTACCTAATGTGAATCTACTCTCTCCTAGTTTGAATGCATTTGCCCTTGTCCTGTCACTGTGTTCATGTAAAAGATTCCCTCTCTTTTGCAGTCCCCCTTTAGAGACTAGAAGGCTTAGTTTATTTAATTAACTAAAATTATTTCTAATGTCAAGGTACTATGCTTATTCTTACAACTTTTTTTACAAAAGTAGACAGGAGGCCTAATGTTGTAGAAGCTCTGAAGAAAGTGTTGCTGTAGGTGTCACCTCAGTTGTGTGCATGGTCACAGCACTGCAGGAGTCCTGTGTCTATCAGTGGTCCTCAGCTGCCACGTACCAGCACCCAGAGCTGTGAAATGGCCTCTCTTGCTTGGAGACTGTTCACAGCATTCCTTGAAGCACGTTTGCTTTTCTTTTCTGGCAGTGTGGAGAAAAACTGGCTTTACAACCATCTGCATGTTATAAGGCAAAGTTGAACTTTTAACATGGGTAATAAAAAAGCCTGTTTTACTGGATTGATTAGAGGCAACTTCAAGGCAATCAGCAAAGGTGCCTCTTGCCAGCAGATAATGTTAGACAGCATGAAGAGCCTGGCTTTATTAATGTCCTTTTCCATTCATAGGGATTCCTTTTGGCAGTTGATGTGTGACAAGTAAATGAGGTACAGGTTTGTGTTTCTTCATATACTTAACTCTGATGTGCTGTCAGGTGACCTCAAGCAACGTTGGGTCAAATAAACATTCCACTCCTGAACTTTGCTGTTTAAAAAGCGTGCTAGTTGTCCATCCCTGCACCTGTAATGCTTGATCCTCTTGGTTTCAACACATTTTATATGTATAATGACTTACAGACCTCAAGCTGTGAGCTACATCAAGAGGCTGCTGCCTCCCCTAGGGCTGTGAAAGGCTCTGCAGATGTCTGTATTGCTCTGCCCACAGGGCAGAGAGTGAGCAACTGCTTGACTTCACTCACTACCTACACTGGTGCTCTCTGCATCCTCTGTCTGATGGCTGGGCAGGACTGGCAGTATGGAGGAATGTGTGGGACTCACAAAGGCTTGGGATCTGGGAGAAGAGGGGAAGGGCTCAGGCTTGGAGAATTGGCAGCTTGGAGCCCTAAGAGATGAGAGTAGTAGTAGGTGCATGCTCAGAGGCATCTGGGAATGCCTGTGTGACTCTCTTAGGATAGTGGATGGTGCCAGAGGTACTCACCAAAAGGGCTCACTGATATATTACCAAGTTATTTAATAATAAATATAGGACTTGACCAATTACATCTATTATAAACCTACAGTTACTTGAAATAAAGATTCTGCAGACATTAAATTCTATTATTCTGCCTTATTTGCAGGGTGCTTATGTTTACTGTTTTTTCATTTTTGGTGTTGGTTTGTTTTTAATTAGACGCCTATATATAAGGGGGAAAAAATGATATTTGCTTTGAGAACTATATAACTCTGGGAATAGATTATGTAGAGAAGTATTGAAGTCTTCCTTGCTGGAAGTATTCAAGGTTTGACCTGATGGGACCTTGGAAAATCTATTTTAAAGCCCTACTTTCAAGAGCAGTTAGATCAGATGATCTCCAGAGGTCCCTTTCAACCTAGATTTTTCTATGATTCTGTGATCTAGGTCATATATAGCCATGTTTTTCTAAATTATTTGTGGTAGTATAATGGAAATTACATTAATCTTGTTAAAATAAAGGATATTTTTTTCTGTTGAAAATGTGAAAAATCAGTCTGCCAATGCAATACCGTTGCCAGTATACAATGATAAACTTACTAAAAGAATTTACATTGTTATTCTATATTAGAGACATAGTTATAATGCTGATACTCAGTTATTTTTACTTATATGAGAGCAGAAAGAGCTCTTAGTGAGGGTGCATCCTGTAAGGAGTTTGCTTGATGCACACCATGCTGCTTGAGTAGTGTTTAACAACCTAGTTTCAAACCTAATCAGAAACCATTTGACTATTAGTAGCAAATACTTTCCACCCTCCTTTATTATTGGTTATATGTAAATGATGAATACCTGAATGAAGGTTTTATGGCTGATGGCATGTTGTCTATGTGTATATATATATATATATATATATATATATATATACACACACACATATATACTGATATGTTTATTGCAGAACAAATTGAACACGTTAAGACAAGCTTATAAATGGTGGAGCTATATTTGTTTCAAAACACTTTGAAGTAAACATATCCTGTTTGTAGTTGGTTTCTGGGCATTTTTGTTGGTGGATTTTCTTTTCAATTTGTCTGTCTGTTTTCCAAATTGGCCAGCTGTAGTGGTTGGCCTTTTTGGTGTAAGTCTTTTTGGTTTTGTCCCAGCCATTCATTGTAGAAATTGTTACAAAGTCAATGTAATATATTGACATTCCCTGTATGACATTTCAAATTAGCCTTTCAAATTTTGCCAAGGTAATTCTGCTGTCTACTGGTTCAGGAAATAATTCTGAGATCTGTAGTGATGTCTGTGCATATACTATGTAAAATTTGTACAGAAGACCTAAAAATTTAGGCCTGGTTTTCAGAATGGAACTTAAGGATCTCTTACTGAAGATAATAAAATACTGTAAGCTACTTCATGGGAAAGTATACTTAAATATTCAAAACCTTTTATGTTAACCTGTGACTGATTTGCATGTAAAATTAGGTGTAGGGACTACTTGGATTAGTTATGATTTGGCTTGAGTATGTTTAGCAAGTTATAAATGCTGTTTCCAGTGCTTAACTTTGCAATAGGAGTACATATATATACAGATATACTTTACAAGCCTGTTTTATAATGAACTCATCAGGTTCTTTTTTAAATTTTTTGTTTCTTTTCATTAGCTAGTAAAATTATTTCAAGCAGGGAGAAAAACAGTTACAAGGTCAGCATTTCTCAGAATGAAAACTTTGTATTTTTTTTTTACCTGCTGTTGCTAGTGATTTATTCTTTTCTTTGTTGTTTGTTTAAATTATTTGATATCTTTATTTTCTTTGTATTTAGATCAGCTCTACTTTTTTTGTTTTCCTGCCACCTAACCACTTTAGGACCTGCTCTTGAAGTGGGCAGAAAGGTGTTTGCATTGTGCTTGCTTTCCAGAAGAGATGTTTGATGTAGAAGTTTCTTATTCTTCCATGACTCCTTAGAATAATTGCAGACATCACAGACCATGTTTGAATAGTGCTGCTCCAGGCTCTGGTATGCTGTCACCTTTCTCTGGATAGCTAGATTTATAATTAACTACTGTTTGCACAATTACAAATATTATAATTTAGGTGACAGGGCAGGAAAGGGGGGACAAATCTTCAAACGGATTAGTCCTAGAACAGAGGAGTTGGTGACTTTGAATGCCTGCTGTCAGCATGAGCCCACTGTGCCGGGGCAGGGGCTTTCCCTGGAGTTTGTTCCGGGCGAGAGCAGGCGCGGCGTTAGCTCTGGGAACAGCCCCATCTCCGGGCGGGCTTTGGGAGCCTCCTGCCCGGCCCTGGTTAATGAGTAGCTCGGACCTCCATGTTCCCAGCGTGGGGCGGCTTGACGATGTCACCGCGGCACAGGGTGTGCTGGGCTGGGGACCTGCAGCCACGCTTTTGGGGGTAGCAGTGGGCCCAGCACAGCCAGGCTCCTCTTCCAAGCTCAGTTTTCAAGCCTCTTTTGGAGGTTTACACGGCTGAAAACCAGAGGAAAGTAGCCATCTAAATCAGCATTTTTGAATTTTTTGATCCTTTCTTTACTGCATTTGTAATGGCAGTTGTATTACTGAATTTTGTAGGTTTGATAACACTTTGTAGTAGCTGAACTTCTAAATTTAGGGGAAAAGTTCTACGGCCTCCTAAGGATTTAATTGTACTTCAGCTACATTGATATTCTGCTCTTTTTGCTCTCCAAGTGTTTGATTAATTGATCAAAACAGTTTTGGCGTTTTTTCTGAAGCAAATTATAGTATGGTTCCTTTAATTCCATCTACATGAGTAAGAATGCACATTTCTTTTTTACAAGCTTAGTGCGCTACAGTGCTTGTCTAATTTTGTACATCTTTGATAATGTTGCCAGTTTTTCCCTTCATGACTTAATATTGGTCATTAAGTAAAAGGTTCTTAGACATAAGAAAGTGACAGTTTGCCAAACTGTTGCATACTGAAAGCTTGAGGTAGAAGCAAGTAATTAGTATGGTCTGTGATGATGTTTTTAGTAATACCACCAGAAAGAGTTGTGATCCTTGTTCTTCTGAGGTTTTCATTTCCCTCTCCTTCTGGAGATATTAATAAGGTGGACCTGAGGAGTTGGTCTTGAAGCATTAAACATGAATGATGGCAAAATATTTGTGGCAGATAAAACCTTATCTGTAAAACAAGATGTTAAGACCTGTGTTTAAGTGTAGTAGTGCATGTTTGTCACAGAAGTTAAGGGGTGTATGTGGTCACTGTTAGCTGTCTGTACACAAATAATTTGAGTCACGTTGGAGAAAAGGTGACAAATTCAGTAGTAAGAGAGTGTAAGATAGTTAAATGAGATGGATCTGACTTCTCACCCAACTGTGCAGATAATACTTCTTGAGACTGGCTGGGACTAAAAAGAGGTGCTTTCAAGGAAGCACTTCAGACTCAGCATGAAATCATGCTATCTAACATTTATGAAGGGAATCCCACAAAAGATACTGAAACTTCAATGGGCATTTTAAAATCCAAGCAACCTCAATAGTTTAACCTCTCTCCCTTTTTTTTCTTTTTTCTTTTTTTTTTTTTTTGTAAAGGGTGTTAGTAGGAATTTGTACAAATCCTTAACACTTTTTGTTGTTGTTGTTGTTGTTTTTTGCCTGGCACTGATCTAGTTCTTCAGGAGCAAACTTCATTCATTTTTTTAAAGATGCCAGGTAATTCCCCTTTACTATCTTATCTAATTTCTTCTTCTTCCAGCCTCTGCATGGTTGTTATACCCGTGTTACCATTTGCTTTGTTCTATCCCATTATGCTTTTATTCATCCAGCACTTGTTTTTATGTCTGACCTTCTGCTTATTCTGCTTAAAACCCCCTATATTATTCAGAGCCTGCACTAGTTCCTGATTTAATTAGTCTTATCAGTCCTGATTTATTTTCACATTTGAACATCATCTGATATAATGCTTTTGAAATTTATAGAAAGGGGAGCTCTTTCTTTATGAATGTGATAAAAAATAAACCAGGAGGCATTCCCTTTTTGATTTTTCCTCAAGGTTTTGAAGTGCTTCCCAGCCAGAGCTCTGCTATGAAGATCTCTTAGACCTCCTTTCCTAACATGCTGCTGCGATTCACTTTGGCTGCTTTGTGTTTGCTGGTTCAGGGTAGGCAGCCAGCTTGTCATTGCATTCAGTCCCTAGCAAAACTGTCCTACCAATTATTCTTTCTAATCTCGCAAATTGCCTTTACTTTGAAAGAATTTATGTTCTTGTCATACTGCTTCAAGAGGGGGACTCTATGCTGCTGCATGAATTTAACCCGGTTGAAGGTTACATACCTTGCAAGTTTTGGCTAGATCTAGCAGTTAATTTGCAGTGCATGCTGAAGCTGAATCCCCACCCCATTTTTGCAAGGGACAAACTTGCTTGGATGAAATACTAGATTTTATTAATAGTAGGAAAGTGTATGTGGTGTAGGTCAGAATTTGTACTTTAATTCCAAAGATCATGTAGCAGTTGAGAGCATTCAGCATGAGTAAATATTGATGTCACAGTCAGAAAGCTCTCGCGGGCAAGCAGACCACTTACTTGGTCATGACAAGGTACATTTTGCACTAGGAAAGCAATTAAGATTAAATAAACTAAGCTGAGTATTTTTATTTAGGTGTAATTTAGGGTAGGCAGTCTGGAGTAAGGGTCATTACCTTTGTTACTGATTACAGCATAAGCTTAAATATTAGAGATCTATGTAAAGGTTTAGCTAATAGCTTTCAAAATCAAGTTGCTAATCTGTTTTATTCAGTTGCTAAGGTAAAATAAGCTTGATGACATTGAAGAACCCATTTCAAATTAATTTCTCCTTTAAAGCTTTCATGATGATCAGCTATTTCCAGGAAAAAAGGCTGGTTTGTCATTGATTTGCTGTACTGCTCATTTCTGGTCAATTGACTAGTCTTAAGCAAAACTAGAAATACAGTACTGTGTTTTCAAGTAGTCCTTGTTTTGATGCCTTTCCTTAAAAATGCACGTCTGGTGTATTGCAGGGTCATGAAAGAAACACAAAGGCAAAAAACCAAGAAGTTGTGGACTTCTGTCCTGTTTCTCATTCTAGCTGTTCTGTGATCATGGCTCTAACCTGATGAGATGCTGCAGCCAAACCCCTCTACTTCTCCCAGCCCTTCCACATTAGGTTTTGAGGAATTTGCCTGTGGGGAGGCATTGCCCATTACCTCTGCATTGTAGAAGTGCTGAGCAGTGAGGAAACTGGGAGAGATACCGGATCTCAGGACTGTAAGCGGAGCTCTCCTTTTTTTGCTCCTGTTTCAGTATAAACCAGCAATGCTGGCCTAGTGCCTGCATTCCTCTGTAATCGGTTGCCACAGCATGCTAAGATTGCTTTGTGGGAAGTAGATAAATATTCTACCTGCCAGCCAGGAATACAAAAACTGAAATAGAAAGGCTTGGGGCATGTCAGATCTACTTGGCAAAATTTGGTGTGTTTGTTTGAAAATGCTTGGCATTGTCTTGTGCACTGAATGATTTGAAGCTTAAAAACCAAACTAGCCTCTGAATTATAAACTCTGAAAAATAGCAGCAGTTGATACATAGGGATGCATTCTCAAAAATGAGATGGTTTAATTCTCTAAATTATGTGATCTTGGCTCTGCATGGGAGTTTTAACAAGGTTGAAGAGACTTGCATTACTTCAGATGGCAACAGGAGGCTTTATTATAAATGACCATGTGCTGGACGGCTGTGTTAAAAATCAACAAAAAGGACCTAGGTGGGCTGAATTACTTGTGCCAGTGTTATATGTCAGTAGGAGAATTGGAGAAGAAACAACAAAACACCAAAAAACCTAAAACAACCTCCCCTCCCTGTTTCCCAACAAAACCAAAGTAGTACTTCACCCAAGAGTGAGCAGTTCTTTACCAGACTCCTTTACAAAATCTCACTCTAATCCATTCAATTTTACTCCCCCAAACTCCAGTTTGGATTGCATGGCTCATGCTCACTCTACTTTGGTGGCCCCCTGTCAGAAGGTTTAGCAGGTATTTGTCTAAAAGCTGACCCAATATACTCACCCCAGCCTGTGATGGTGGAGGAATGCTCTGCCTTCCCTGGTCTAGGGAGGTATCTGTGCTGCCAGGGACATGGCTGTCCAGCCTGAACTTGGCACCAAAGCTGTGTTGAATCCTGACTGGGAAGTTGCTTTTTGTCTCTTTGGGGGCTTAAGCTAATTAACATGTTGAAAGGAAGAAAATGACCAAAAATGACACTGGGTTTGCAGTGGAGGGAAGATGCAGGAGCATTTATTTGAGGTGAAGGCTTTTTGGACCAGTCTCATTCTAGTGTGGTGCACCATGGTCACCAGGTATGTGTTAATCTTGTAGGGTGGTCAAAAATTGTCTAACAGGGATGTAAAGATGTAAATGTTTAGATTTTGCTGGTTTGAAACATACACTGTTTAAATACTTATGGAAAACGAGAAAGCACAAATTGTTTGCAAGCTAGGACGTGTTCTGTAGTATGTTTACTTAATTTTTTCTTCACTGTGTGGAGGAATTACTTTCTTCTTTTGAAGTAAGGATGTCCAAGCACATGCAGGAATTGGAAAAATGTCTATCCAGTTTGGATGGCAGTGTTGCTTTTTTTTCTTTGCCTATTCTCTTTGTGCAGAAGGAGGAGGACTTGTGCAAAAGCTACAGAGCTGCAGTCAGTGCTATTGCAGGTCCTGGAGAACAGTTTGATCTTATTGATAGCAAATTCTTGTGATACTAGATGTTTTGAAGTTTGTGAAACAACCTGAAAAGGGAAGAAAGAGGTGCGTTTTGGTAAGCTTAAAAGACAAATTTTTCTGTTAGTCATAAATGCGGGAGGAAGATGAGATGAAGAGAGGAAAGAATGGCAGTAAGCTGTTCATCTCTGGCAATTGTTTACAAAATGCAGATGTTCCTAGACTGGCTTTCCACAGTGTGTGTTTGCTTTTTCTTCCTGACTTACAAGTCAAATATAATGGGATGGGTTGGTTTGGGTTGGGAGGGGCCCTAAAGATCACCTAGTTCCAGGCCCCTACCATGAGCAGGAATACCTTCCACTAAAACATGTTACTCAAAGCTCTATGCTGCCTGGTCTTGAACACTTCCAGGGGTGGGGCATCCCACCAGCTTCTGTGGGCAACCCATCCTAGTGCCTCACCATCCTCATAGTGAAGATGTTCTGCCTAATATCTAAACTGAATTTCTCCTCTTTTAGCCTAAGTCATTACCCCTTTTCCTATCACTACATGCCCATATAAAAAGTCGTACATTTTCTGGAGGTGTTCATCTCCCTTAGGCCCCTCACAGGGCAAGTAAACGCTTACATGAACAACTTCAGTTTTGTTTATCTGAATATGTAAAAACAAGACGTTATGATCAAAATATCAGGAGGTGTTTTAATTTTATCATGTTGTTTAGGTTTTGATTCTAAGATGCAAGATTTCTGCAGCACATTTTCAAATTCTTTCCTAATAATAATGAGGTAGAACTTTGTGTAATTCCTTCAACTAGTTTTGTGAGACTTGAGGATCTCCTGAACTCATCATTTTGAACAGTGCTGGAGTATAAATTGCATTATAGAATTATAGTCTTTAAAAGAAATACTTTTTTCTCTTCATACAACTTGAAGTTCCCCTTCATAACATAACTTTCAATATCCAGATTGCTATTGTGTCCTTCTTTTTTCTTTTAAAGGAAGAATTGCTGTCATTTGATTATTCTACCATTTAATCTTTTTCAATAGTATTTTGTGGTTAACTGCTGATTGCCTGTGCTGTGTTCCAAATCCCTTTGGGGACCTTTTGAAACCATAGGTTTTATAACAGAAGTCTTCTGTCATGCTTAATGGAATATATTTCAAAAGCTTGCAGCAGAATGTGTATTATAAATATATATGAAATAGGAATGTATAGAAAACAGTTCTATGAAGTTTTAAGCTTTAAGTTCTAAAAGAAGTATCTGGGTTCAGAAAGATAATTCATAGTAGTTCTCAAGAGTTTTTTGTTCATTAACACAGTTTACAAGATAGGTTTTCTGAGGTCCGAAATGTTTTCTTGCAAAACGTATGAACTGGGTTTTTTTGTTGCCAGTGATAAGATTTTTTTCTTCCCAAGCTTGAATGGTACACAGTCCTCTGTTGTGTTAAAAAGTAGATTGAGTATTGCCCACAGTGGAAAACACTGGGTAATGGTGGCATGTCTTGATCCGCTACTCAACTGTGCCCATGCATGAAGGAAACTTCAGCCATCTGTAATTTCAGACTATTTCTCAATTTTGGGCTATTTCTTAATCCAGCACTGAATTTTGTGTGGAATTTCTGTTTTCTTTAAAAGCTGAGTTGGATTTCCGTGGCATTAGTATTCATTAATACTCTCACATCCATGATTAGGGTGTTTTCTTTCCTTCTTTCCCTCTTGGCAAAAAATGACAGTCACCACTGCCAGCAGCATCTTTCTGAACTGACAGATTTAAGGGCCATTCAGTCCTTCTGTAGAAGAACAAGTTCTTAAGTGTATCCAGAGTCCAGCTACCTATACCCCTGCTTTTTCAAAGTTTTCAAAATATGCTTTGGCAATTGTTTCTGTCCTGGTCCATGTTCAATTTGAGGCGGAGGAAAGCGACTTGTTCACAAAATGTCAGCATCAGAAATAGTATGTGAACATTTAGATTCACAGCTTTATGTTGAGTCTATACTCTGTTCTGCCTACAATCTGCTGTTTACCTGCTCCTTAAAAAACACCTTAAATTTCTTTTGCTTTGTGAGGTACAATGGCATGAGTCCTGTTGGAAAGACTGAAGTCTTTGATAACTGTAGCTTTGACATGCAAACGTACTGTGTTAATGGGAGAGAAAATTTGTAAAAGTCTCTTTTATTTAAAGCTGGTGTTTGGGTTTTTTTTTAATATGCCTGTACCATAAGAGGCATTTTCTGCAGTTTGTGATTTTTTTTTTTTTTTTTGTAGGCCATCATCACAATGTATTGGCAAATTAAACGTTTCAGTATAGATAGTTTTTTAACTCATAGGTGGAGGACAACAGTTCAAAATTGCTATCAGAAAAGAGCATGTCTCACATAGGGAACATTATATGGGGACTTGATGCTTTTCTGACACTCTCAGCAACATTCTCAAAAGTGAAAATTATATGTGTTTGTTTATGTTACCCTATAGGTGGTAGAGATTTATATTAACCTGCAAGCATAGTGGATAGTGTGAGATTTGTGTGAATAATCCCAGTTTTACTTTAGGGTATTTTTAATACCAGAAGTAGAATAGATAGTTTCTCGACTGTTTGATTGTTTGATTAGTATCATACTATGGATATAGTAAAAAGTAGAATTTCCCTCTAAAAGCATGTTTTGGAAATATGTTTTAATCCTTAAAGCTTTGGTTATTTTTCTGCATCTCATCCTGAATCTGTCATGCAGATGATTATAATTCTGCTTAAATATAACAGCTTTACTTGGCAGGAGAATTGACATGATGGTTCTTGTTTCATGTTATGTGTCATACAAAAGTTTCATGACACACGGCTCATTGCCAATAGAATGAGGTATTTTTTGTATTTCAGTTTTGGTGTGATGATTAATTTGGTAACTCAGATTTCAGAATATTTTAGTTGCTTGTCTTTATAAATTTCAGTGGTGAATGCTTATTTACTTGTTTTTGAAAATTTGAAGGCTTAAATTACTTATTCTATATAAACTCATATATTTATGGGAAATGTTGACAGCTGGGCACTGCAGTGCTCAGCTTTCACTTTGACTCGGTGTCCGCTTCCACTCTTCAGTGTTGTTAGTGTAAGGCACTACCAAGCTGGGGAAGGTGAACTTTGGCTTTCATTCTGCAATTTTTATTTTGAATTCATGCAATGTTGTTAGTTACATCCCAGAGGTATTATTTGGAAAATAAAGTAATGGCAGCCCTTGCATTTTTTGGTGAGATGATTTTCTTTTGTTCTGTGGTCTGCTTAAAACTGAGGCAGGCAATAGAGGAAACCATAGAGTTCCTGAATGCTTTGATTGGCAGCATGCAGGAAGTGAAGCAGCATGCTGTTTACTGTCCTCAACACACTGGCTGAAGGTGTTATTTTAGAAATGGTTTTTAAAAATGAACATCATAAAAATCTCTGACATGAGCAGTAAAAACTGCAAAAAATGTGAAAGCATTATAGGTGTGTCTTGTTCTCACTGTATTTCACAGTATTTTAGCAGTGTAGGGAGCAGGTCTCTTGCTTTTTCTTCCCACTAGTTTTTCTGCTCTCATTCATTCTGTGTGGAGTAGATACCATCTCTTTAGTTGTGCTAGTCCTGCGTCTCAGGTCTAGCAATAATGCTTCTTTCTCTTTGAAATGACACATTGAATACTACAATACCTAACCTGCATGGTTTTATTGTATGTATGCAGAAGAGCGTTTGTGAAGATGGCATTACCAGATTTATACCCTGGAAGTTTGAGGAGTTATTCATACAATCTTGTTTGATCCTTTGCAAATGTGACCAAAATATTTACCTCAGATGTTGGAATAAAGGATGTTAAAAACACAAGATCTGAACAACACTGAAATTGATGGTCAGTATTGTTTTTCCACCAATAAGCTCTTCTAGAATTTAGTTACCTTTGGGTTATCTGATTTCAAGATTAAGTTTTTAGATAAGCAGTCTTTGCTGCTGAACATGTTGCTGAAAGGCTGGGATAATCCTTCTAACCCCCAGTCCCCCATGTAAAGGCTATTACTATGTAAAGAGTATGGTTATTTTGGTCGAATAATCTCTGTTACCCTGTGATGGCAGCCTGTTCTGCTTCTTCAGTCTTAACAGCAAGAACTGTTGGGATGGCTGAAGCTGTGCATGTTTTACAACTCTTTGGGTAAAAATCTTTTTGGTAAACCTTTACACGTAAAGCACACCTTTTTCAAAAGGGGAGGACAGGAAGAAAGAAGAGTCTCAGAAAAGTTGAAATGAAATCTTTGTCTCTAAATCTTGTATTGGAATGAATATATATACATATATATACAGAACAAATGTTTGGTGTGAATGTTCCCTTTTTTCTTAAGGATAATTTGATCACTTAGTATTTTTATTTTGCCACTGTAGGATGGTCCCCAACAGAAATAATGTTCCCAGTGCAGCTGCATGAGTGCACATAGGTCCCAGGCAGCAGAACTGAAATAAGGATGGGTGGCTTACTGTGGTGCATGGCTTTTCTGCACCAGATACTGCAGCTGCTCACACTGCTGGCATTACCTTCAGTATGATATTGGTTTAGTGGGATCTCAGTGGCATGTCAGTCAGGGTACAGTATAATGCTAGAACTGAAAGGCATATTTCCTCTCCCATCCATCTCTTCTGGTCTGTCTTTGACATTCATGTCTGGTCTTGCTGAATCCAGTTTAAAATAGCTGGATTTCCCATGAAAACAGTTTGCAATATGAATTTACCAGGGTTGTGTTATAATGAAAAGCTAAATGAAGTGCAGGGAAGGCTTGCAAATCACTTAATTACTTAATTTTATGCACTAATTAAACATCTAACCTCTTGTAATGGTATAGGGACAATGACTACTGTAGATAGGGAGGTACCTGATTCCTAGACATTCCTAGGAACAAATCTAGTTTATTTACTTATGGCTTTTAAAAGTGAAATAAAAAGCCAGATTCCAATTCTCTGCTGGTTAGAAGAGGAAGGAGTATTCACCATTAGTAGTGGTCTGGTTTTTGTTTTTAGAATGAGGCTTTCTTCCTTGTACCTACCTTCATTGAAACTAAAATGCTTTGAACTACGCTCTAAATAAACACATAGAGGAGTCATACTGTATGTGGTCTACCCTGAAGGCTTATTTGTGGGTGAATTCTGGCATTAAGGGCTATTAAATGGAGAAGAGGTATCATTATATTTTACTGTGGAAGGATGTTTTCTCTTTGCTCAGTTCTGTACTGGTTCTGGTAAATTATGGGCTGGCAATATGTGTTATGTCTGTTTGAGGTATAACTTAAAAATGCCTATGTTTTTTGCTTATATGAACTAAATTTCTATGAAGAATCTCTGCCTATAGGTTTTTTTTTCTGCAAAACCAAAGATGATAACTAGAATGATTTAAGCCTTAGTAGTTCAATTTTTAATATCATTCTTAGAATACTTTGCTAGACCTATTGGTTACTTACATGGCAGATAAGTAATTTTGCTGTGCTTGAAAATATCATAGGTGTCATACCCACTGGAAACAAATCTAAGAAAGCCAAATCTTTAATAAAATTATTGTTTGATTTTAACCTTGCTGTGAAGAGTCTCTATTATAATGATATTGCTGCCTTTCCTTAAGAGAAGTGGTTTGAAAACTTGCAGCTACTGCTTTGGAAGTTGTATGTGTATCTACACACATGCACCTACTTTCAATATGGATATTAACCTTTATTCCTGTTCTAAGGAAGGCCATGCTGCAACAAGTCTTTTATTCTTTGTATCTCAGTTTGGAGGTATTTTTATACCATAATCTGTAAGGCTTAATCATCTAAGGCTTTCATGCTTGTTCTGTATTTATGGTTTAATTGCTTTGGATTGGATTTTTTTTTTAGCTTTTATTTTTCCAAGTAATGCGAAGCTTCATCATGTTGCTTCTGGCTTCCACACTTACTTTTTATATAACTTACCTGAATATGTCAGGAAAATTTTGTGAAGAAATAACTATAAATAAGGATAAAATGGTGATCTGTACACGCTGCTCAAAATGAAGTTTATCTTTTACTTTGGTTATTGCTTTAGTAATGCTTGGTAATTTGTACTGTGGTAAATACCTCTTGGGATTTTCCCAAGAGAAATAGAAGAGCTGAATTTTTTATTTATAGGGAGGCATTTAGTTTCTTATTGGGAATGTGGAAAAGATGAAGCATTTCCTCTGCAGAAGGTGGAAGCAGAATCTGGTTTTCATACGTGGCGAGTTAAGCCTAATTCTTCTATTTGGAAAATCTGGCTGAATAATTTAGTTGTCATTAAGATGCACTGATGATAGATAGGGCTCTGTGCAAGTAATTCTTAACTACATGGGCAGATGCACGCTGAAGAGCATTTGTATCAGTTGTCTTAGGGATATACATTGTCACAAAGACACCTTTACTTTGTTATACCTCTTTCCATTCCCATGTCAGTTATTTTGTACCTTTTAAGTAAAGGAACAGACAACCATAAAATGTAACTGTTATGGAAAGGACACATAAGACTCGGCGGTGTCATTAGTGCTACTGTTTTCCCCTTCCTTGTTAGGGGTGATCACTCAGACAATGAAAGTGGGTTGGAAGCACTATCCTTATGTATATGACATTCCCACAGATTCTGTAATATATATGATTTTTCAGACGCCAACATTTTTAGTCAAGACTGTAATAAAGTAAGAAAACTTAGTGCAGTAATCTCCTCCTACAAAAAACATGAGTGTACCCATTTACAGGAGTAAATTATCCCTATTGACCTGAAGAAGTGGAGGTAATAAATAATTTATTAAAAAAAACAAACAAACAAAAAAAAAAACCAAAAAAAAACAAACAAAAAACCCCAAAACCTCAAACAATCACAAACCAAACAAATCTATTAACAGTTATATGCAGTGTGATTATATGTAGAAGGTCCTTGAGTGTATACTCACCAAATCTGCCCTTGATTTAATTACTTGGTAAAAAATAAGTTAATGGCAGTTATACTGATAATGAAGTCTCACACTTTTTTACTAGCAATTTCCAAGCAGTTGGAAAGAAATCAAATGCTGGTATGGAAAAAAAAAAGCATTTTTAAAAGTCAGTCTTCAATACAAAAGATGAGGAAAACATGTTATTTTTGTTCTGCTTGACTGCAGCATTGCTGTAGGAGAAGGCATGCATAACCAAACTTGTCCAGAAATGTGTTTAATGTACTTGGAAAATATTAACTTCTTTCCATATCTGTGCTTGTATTTGTTTCTCCTGTAAGCCTACTGCATGATTTCATTATGGGATAGAATTCCACATGTTTATTTTATACTTTATAACTGTGAAAACAACTGTGTTTTCGGTGTGTTTTGTTTGTTTAATTAAAATATACCTCCCAACTTCCTGGATTTTTTTTAGGGAAAACATGCTTATTTTAGGGAAAGGAAGAAAAAACATTGAAGTACTGACTTGTTGAAAATATTAAATTGTCTTACAGGTTTTTAAAATTTGGTTTCATTTCTGAATCAGCCTCCTTCCTGATGCTACAAACAGGAACTGAGATTTGCGTGTAATGGCTGGTTCTGGTTGCTCAGGGCTGGAGGGTGATTGCTAGGGCTTAAGAGCCCTTGTCTTAGAAGTGTAAAGTTTCTGGTTGTGCTGGGCATCTCAGTGGCCCCTCTCCCTTCCCCAAAAGCAGTTGCCATTGCAGGTTCCTTCGTATGCTGCTACATATTGCCCTGGGAGTCCATAAGCCATTCCAGTAATCTGGCCCAATTTAAAATACAGCTTTAAACAGCTCACTTATGGATGAAAAGTCATGGAGCAGGTGCCAACAACTCAGCTGCTCACCTGTCTCCTGTTCTCCTTCCCTTGCCCTTTAGGCTAGGGATTCACTAAGTTGTTTCCTTGCAGACTTGCTGAGCTTGTGGCATGCTGAGGTGGGACATGCAAAGTGGTGTGGGCAGGTTCCTGTGGTGTGACACTCCTAACGTAGCTCCCTGGGGAGCTCACTTGGCACAGTGGTGCTCAAGGCCATGGAGGTGGGAAGTAGAAGGTGTGGCTTTCTCTGCTGGGGACTCCAGCTGGTGGCAGTTCCCTAAGCCTTGATTAGTCCCCTTGAGCTCCAGTTGGCTGATAGCTGTGACATCCAAACACTCAGCCATTTGTCCCTGTCTTGGCACAGTTCCTGTGGTCAGCTGGCTTTGTTGAGGACAGCCTCAGCTGGGGCTCTTTGCTTGCCATCAGCACAAACCATGAACTCTGTGTTCCTGGTGTGATTTTACATAAAATGGTAAAAATAAAGGAATTGCAGGTTTTCATTTGTGAACCCAATGCAAACTGGTCACAGTAGCAAGTTTGAATTTCTCATGATGAATTTCCAACTTACTGCTTCACTTGGGGCATTGGGCACATAACCCAGTATCCAGAAGATCACCTGAAGGTGTTAAACTAGAGGTAACTGAAAAACTAGCACAAGACTACAAATTTCAAACTAAGCACCTCTCATTTTATAATGAGCTGCAGTATGAAAGTATGTGTTGGTGTTAGCTCTTGGATAGCTTGGGTTATCCAGGAGACAGGCTGGGTTTCCTACAGAGGGACCATGGTATGAAATGGACCTGTTGTTACTTGTGCTACTATGCACAGTCACTTAAATAAAAATAATCAGTTTAGTTTATTCAGGTTAATTTTTTTGCAGTTATAAGAGTTTTCTTTTTTTAGCTGGTGTTTTTTTTTTTTTTCCTGTTGTGTTTTTTTTTTCTGGATTGCAAACACACATGTGTATAAATTTTATTGATGCTACTGTATTGGCTTCTGCATTTGACACTCAAGTGAGTAGCAAGATATGACTATATTGTAACACTTGAAAAAATAATGCTCTGCTGGAGAGGGATTAGAGTTAGGTATCAAAATGTCTGAAGGGTCTCTGAGTGTAGCTTAACTTGAAGCGTGTTCTGCACTAGGGCTTCAGGGGCTGAGCGCTGTTTGCTCCCTCTCTCTGGGTAGATCAGGAACAGGGTGCTGGAGACTCCTGTGGACTGTTGCTCTGACAAAGTTTGAATATAATTAGGGCATAGAGAAAGGGAATGGTAGAAGTGTAAGATAGATTGGGTATTGTAAGCAAAAGGGTCAAATAGCCTTTTTCCCAGGAATGGAGAAGTCTGTGTGCTGGGACTGTTAGGTGTTGCAATGCAGACTGAGCCCTTAAGGCCAGGCTGATGAAGCTTTGAATCTGGCTACCAAAACATTCTCTCTCATCTAGCGGCTGGCTCACAGTGAAGGATAACCTTCCGCTTAACCCATCTAGTTGGGTAGAGAGCTATTTCTGCAAATGAGAAGGTGTTTTTTGCCAGCTGAGGTGGAGAGTGGAGAAAAGACTTTGTAGTATAATTCATGTAGTCACTTGACTTTTTGGTGAAAGGTGAAGACAGTGCTGAATAAATAGTTTAAAACTTAGCTGCCAGAAAATTAGAGAATGTGAGATTGAAGGCTTCCTTTACTATCCTAGTTTGTCATCAACTTTTTGTATACTCTTGATAATTGGATAACTGTAAGTTTTATTTAACAGCAAGCAGTCATGAATTACCCCATTTTCTGGATTTAAAAAAATAAAACCAAAAAACAAAACCTGTAATTAAATGCAGACTGTATATCAAGAAAAATTTCAAAGCAATAGCAGTGTTTCGTGGTTTATATGGAAATATTGTTCATAATTCTCCTAAAGATTACCTCTTCCTTTTTATTGCCTCATTTAAAAACAACAAAAAAAAAAAAAGAACCAGAGAAAAGAAACATCTAAAACCCCCAACCCACACCTTTTCTGAGGAAAAAAATGCATGCTGGCTAAAAACTGAGTCTTGATAGCTTACAGTTTTGATTTTAGAAAATATACAATGGTGAACTATCAACTGGCTGACAAAAAAACCCATGAGAGTGTTGTTGGAAGTGTTGAATGCTAATGTGTGTCTGACTTCTGAGCTGTCTGTGAGAAGGCAATTGTTTTAGCTGCTTCTGAGTATAGATTACACAGACTTGAGTGGAGAAGCATCACTGCACTGCTTTGTTGCCTTTGCAACCCCAAAAAGATCACTTTATACAATTTTACTTTTCATGGCTCTTCATGCTTTTCATGTTTCCCTTTCAAAGAGATATGTAGTAGAGGCAATGCTTTGGTATTTTAAGTGATTTTTTTTTCTAAATTGTTCCATTTCTGTAGCTGTGTAAAAGAAAAGCCAGCCTGTGTTTTAAGGCAGATACACGAAAAAGGGGAGATGGCAAAATAGTACTCGTATAGATCCCATCTAGCTTGGCCAGCAGTCTATGTAATACTTATATTATGCAAGTCCCTTTGTAGCTGTCCCCTTATAAGTGAGGAATGGTTTGGTAATTGGTATGGTAATTAACCTGGAAAACTATCCCCTGCTTCGCTTGCCAACTGGCTTTAAACACTGTGATGTTAATTGGTAAACTGATCCAGTGAAGAGAGGCTTGAAATGTTTACAGGCTTGTCTGAATTTAATTCACCTCTTATTTCAATGAATGGCTTTTTTTGTTTGATGGGATGTTCTTTTGTTTGTTTTAATTTGTAAATACTGGTTTTTAGAGTTTTGGTTTTCATTAAGAGGGTTTTTGTAAAAGGAAAAAGCCTAAGCAACAAAAGGAGTGTTTTCTTGTGGGATGTTCGTCTTTGATATTAATTTCTGGCTTCATGAATTTATGTATGCTAGACTGTAAAATATTGACATGTTTTAAAAGTTAGTTCTGCTTGCCTTACATATGGTGTTTGCATATATATTCCTGAAACAAAGTGTTACTTGATAGAACCTGATTTGCATTAACTCAAGGCTGTTTTGTCAGCTGAGAGTAAACAGAATTATTGTAGTGGAACTTGTATTGTAAATGCAGAAATATGTAGGAAGTGTAAAAGGGGGTAAGGGGTTTCCTAGTTGCAGATGATAAAACTTGTCTTGATGTTGCCTTCCTATATTATAGTAGGTGTTTGGGGTTTTTTACTGATTTAAACTAAGGCAGTGACTCATGCCTAAGCCAGGTATACATTGCAGGGATTATCTGTAATTCTCTTGATAATGTTTCCATTTACAGTATGGGAACCCCTCTATATTTATGCATTTATGTTCTGGTTTACAACAGGCTAATTTTACAACTTATTCTTTTCTATAAGAAGCATTTGTTAACTTGGGGTGTAATGAGGTCTTCATGATGTTGTAAGTTACTCTGAAAAACAAATATAGAGAATTATAAGAACTGTCATTAAACATAATTTTTGTTTTATAGGTTATTCAGCAATAGTTATGAACTCCCGTTTACGAGCCTTAGGTGGGAGGATAAATAACATACGAGCATCAGAGCTACCAAAAGAGAAAACCCGATCAGAAATAATCTGTAACGTCCACTTTTTGGATGGCTCAGTACAAAGCTTCAAAGTCAACGTAAGTTTGGAAAACTATTTTCTTTTTAAATACATAGAAATTTGTTTGAAAGCTGCAGAGGAAATATGGGACCCTGAGGCATGGTATCTCCAAAAGATGTTAAAGATGTAGCTTTGTCATAATAACAAATTGCAGAATTACTGCTTATGAAGTGGATTTAAAAAGTGCTGTTTTAATTTACTTTCAAGCCAACCAACTTCAATGTCATAAAACCATGGCATGCAGATTGTGTCTGCATAAAGGTCTTCTATATGATATGGGAACCATGAAGAAACAGATCTGGTGATCATTATCAACTGTGAATAAGTAATTCATATTTAAAGGGAACTCCTGAACTGGGATGTGCTTCTCCTTCAAAGAACTTGTAAAAAGGACTCCTCCTGAAAGAAAGAGGCCTTATAAATTCCTGTAGTGATGTCAGTACATATTTTCAGAAGTGCAAAGATGATGTAAACAGTGAAGATGTTGCGGCTCAGTAGGACTGTTCTGTTCAGTCTTTTGTACTTCAATACAGTCTCTTTATTTGGATGTGGGGAGGGAAAGGGGATTAATGGATGTTTATACTCTGTATGTTTAGTGTATTTTATTCTGCAATGTTCTAACCTTTAGTACCGATTTAAAATATCGGTTCATTTTAAAATGAAAAGAAGAGAAACTTCTCAATCACCTTTCAATAGAATTATTTGACCATGTGGAAAAAAATTGTGGGTAAATTTAAGTAGAATTGTGTGTAAGATTTGTGTGTATTTCTTTATATGATACTTATTTTATCCAATTTACCTTATTTGAGAAGCAGCATTTTGCTGAGGAAGTTGTATTGTTTAGATATCTTAGTCAACACTGTGCTTTCTAATAGGACATTCAAAACTGCACCCAAAAGTTGTATTTTCCCAAGTCTCATTGCAGTTCTCAGCATACTGATTTTGTTTTTTAACTTTGTCCGTTGGATATTGGGTATTAATTGAAGTATAAATTATTTGATAGGTTAAAAAGGTTATTTTCACCATAGTATATCCAGAATTACTCTCATTTTACTATGTATTTTGCATGCTATGTGTTCATATATGTGTGTAATATTGGGGAGTGGAGTAGAAGGAAAGTAAGTTAGAGAAGGACCAATATGTTAGTATACTGTTTCCATTGTTTGTCTCTAGCATACCTTGGGAATTGTCTTGTCTGTCAGGGAGCTGGCATAATTGCCACCTTCCCTACACAAGGATCTGTGTAAAGTGGGGAATTCAAAATGGTTTTAAATCCATGCATAGTAGTATATTTGTTCTTTGTAAACAGATGTTTCACAGCTTGGCCTGAAGTCCAGCATTATACAAGTGAAATTTGCTCCCCATTTCCTCCTTTAGACAGTGAGTGCAAAATGGGAACCATTGAGAAGGAACGGTGTAGGCCTTAAAGCAGCCGTCTGGTACCTAAAGAAAGCTGGAGAGGGACTTTGTACAAGGGCATGTAGTGATACAACGGGGGGGGCTAGCTTCTGACTGAGAGAGGGTAGATGTAGATGAGATATTAGGAAGAAATTCTTTGCTATGAGGGTGGTAAAGCACTGGAATGGGTTTCTCAGAGAAGTTGCAGCTGTCCCATCCTTGGAAGTGTTCCAGACCAGGCTGGATGGGGCTTTGAACAACTTGGAGTAGTGGAAGGTGTCCCTGGCCATGGTAGGGGAGTTGGAACCAGATGATATTTGAGGTTACTTCCAACTAAAACCATTCTATGATTTTTTGAAATTCTGAACCCAACTGATTTCTCTCCCTACCTTCAGCGTATCCTTAGGGTGCCACTGCTGCTTATCTCCTCCATCCAGGAATTGTAAGGGCCTCCTTTACTGCAGTTGTGATGCTGAACTGTTCATAGGGGTGATATAGGACTCATTACTGCTGTACATGAAACAAGCAGGGAGTGCAGCTACCCTGCTGTGTTATGGCCTAAGAAAAGGGCTTTGCAGATTTATGTTCTTTGAGTACTGAGCTGGTAATGAGGGAGGCGGCGCTTTTCTGTGAGGATGGCCCTTCTTGATTATCTAACCTTACAGCAGCTTAAGAATAGGCTTTGCCATGCTCTGGTAGCATCATAAAGTCCATTTCTTAAAAGGATTTGAAACCAGCTGCAGAAAACTAGTATCCAAGTTTTGCTTACATTAGCAGAAAAATTCAGCCTGACTTTGTGTTCATGTGTTTATTTTAATTGCCAGCATAATTCAGTTTTATCTCTGTGAGCAAAGAATAACTTGGGTCTGTGGTCAGTCTGGGAATCAGCTGGTTATAAACTGAAGGGCATGTACTTATAGAAAAAAATAAGTTTTGCTCTGAACAGATTTTCCCCACTAGTGAAACCTTTCTGTGTTGCTTTAGAGAAACTATTTCTCATATCAAGATGTTTTTCTCTGCTTATAATTAATTTCTGGACAATGTGTTAATTGACAGTTCTATATTTTAAAGAAATTAAATATGGATATCACATGGCATAATTATTCAGAAGACAAATAAGCAGAAATGTATTAAATGATGTAGTAGTACATTATTAAAAGGAAGGTGCTTTCTGAAGAGACTAGACATAAATACAAGATACATGGATAAAAAGACCTACTCTTCTTTTGGATATTTTAAATAACTTTTCTAGATTTTTTACTTTCTCTGCTTTTACAATTATTGCTGAAATATGTTGAATTTTTTTCCTCTGTCAGAGTTCGGAGAACTAGACCGGAACAGGATCACTTCTTCTAAAGCGTAGAGTTCAGTGTTTTCTCTTTAAAGAACATCAATATTATTAGTGGAAAATTAAGGTTGGGAATTCTTCAGGGTTGTTTGTGGTCTAGTGGTACCTGGTTCTGATCTGGGAAGGCTCAAAGTTTGGATAGATGTTACACTTTGAACTAACATTCTAAGGCTAATATTTACATATGCATAAGTATGCTTTATGTTCATTGACATAATTATATTTTTCATCAACAAATAGTAGAAAGTAAAAGTGGAAAAGCAGAATACTTGAAGCTTGGCTTTTGTCCATATAATAGCCTAAGTGGAATTGGAGAGTTCTCCCATTCTAAAGACAGTGGGATGGAAACAACTGAGCATTGCTTGTCATGTAGCAACTCTCTGAACACAGAATTCTTACTGCAAAAGGATTTCTTTCTTTCAAAGTTGTAAGGGGATTATATAAGAAAATAACATTAAAGAAAAGAAATCTCATGGGTAAGAAGAAACTTAAGATAAATTTACTGTAAGTTTAAACAAATGTGTATTCCTATGTTGTCATTTCTGTTATCTTGTTGATAATGTACATATGCTCAACACTACAAAATATGTGGTGTATTTAAATTTAATAGAAAGTTAACTGAATAGTCTAAATTTGCAACACTGATAACAACTTCTATATTTTGGAATTTTGAACTAGTACTCACTTCTTTAAAATGATGGTAGAACATTCATGTTATCTCAAAATACTGAATCTTTCAGAGAATAGAACAGGGAGAATAGAGATAAAACTGTCTTTTCATTCTCTAGGAACAAGACCTTTATGGAGCCCACAGAGCTGATGTCCATCAAATTTTGTTACCAAATGGCATGGCACTTTTGTAGTTATACCTATGTGTTTCTTTCTTCCTCATCATTCTGATGAATGATACTTCAGATGTTGCTTTGTTTTCCCAGTGGTTCTGTCTGTAGGAGGGTGAATAAAAACCAAGTATTGTAAAACTGGACAAAGGAAAAAAGAAGGTAGATTTTGCATATGGATGTAACCAGAGGAACTTTCTATCTGTTAAGGAACCTGAAGATAGCTGCATAATTTCCTTTCTTAAAAGTTGTTCTTATTAATCATTTATCCCAAAGAATGTTGGTATTCTGACCAGCTGTAAACAAAGACTTAATTGCAAGAGAGCAGTGCCGTTTTTCTCCTGGACTTGTTACTTTGGCAGAGTAGTGAAGTGATGGGCTATTTTGTTCAATGTTTTATATAAAAGTCTTATACCACAGTTTCAGTGAATCTGAAATTTGGATTAATGGTATCACAAGGAGTTCATCAGTATAACCTGTGGTATGTGCTGATTTTAGGTCATTGTTATCAAGAAAGTTCACATGGGAGAACAGACAGACACATTCCACTACATCGCTTGCAATCCACAGAGTATGTTATCTATGCAAGGCTGACATGGCCTTTCTTGTTCCACTGTTATGTGTTTCAGTACTTAGATGGAACATGTCCAAAGTCCAGGCAAAGAACTGAAGGTGCGTGGAAGCTGAGAGTTGGAAATGTTCTTTTAAAACCACATTTGAGGCAAAGACTTGACTGCATTTAGTGCTGAATGTTGCACTTGACTTTAATTATATCCAGGCTTTCTTGAAGCCTCCTAGTAAATTTTGATTGTTTCAGTTTTATGGTAAGGTTAACTCACCTCTGTCCGTATTGTCTCTTCTGTCATGTTCTAAGACTATAATGCATAGGTTTTTCACCTGGAGAAAATGTTAGCTGTCATTCTGATATATAGAGAATTTGCTCATATACCATGTATGAGTGTGTTTAATAGGTATTTATTATATTATGTATATTGCATTGTGCAATAATGTAAATTTGTCTGTAACTTTTGATATAAACATGCAGGTATTTTCTGGTTTTGCTCAACTTTGATTCATTTACCAGGAATGAACACTTGGGAAGCATCTCTCAAGTAAACTGACTTTTGAGAAGGTATAAAACTGACAGCAGCAGATCACTTCTGAATTGCATTGTCTATCAGTTAGACAGTTAATATTTTTGTCTTATTACCTGGGATTTTTGCTTTTAGACTAGTTGTCTTTTAGTAATAGTGTTTCCTTCTAGAAAGAAAATGATGAGGCTGTCATAATTCAAAAAGTTGCATGAATTGAAGTTTGAATTGTAAGGAATGTTTTTCTTTTCCTTCCACCTCAGTTAAGTTTCTTCTTCTGGTATTTGAGAAGGAATATGATGGTTAAAATGAACACCCACAAGTACTGTTGTTATATTTAAAATAATGGACAGAGGTATAAGTCTTAGAGGTTCTTTTTGACTGTGGGTCTGAGTTTTATAACTTTAAACCATTCATAAAAAATGCAGTCTTGCAGAATTTTTGTATATCTGTCACCGAATTTTCCTACTCGGTATTGTTTGATAATACAAGATGGTTTAATGCTACTCTGTGTCCCTGCATGTTGAAAGAACTGCTGTATGAAGTTTCAGGCTGGCAGCAAATATTTAGTTTTGTATTGAGTCAGGTCAGTATACTTGACTGGAAAGCAGTAAGACAGTATGAAATTTGATGATGCCTCTGAGGACAGTGAGAAAGTGATCTGCCCTACAGCAGGCTTGTTAGTCTTAGCCCTTTGTGGGGCAAGACTTCATAATAAATGCTGAAGGAAAGAATTAGTGGAGGGGAAATTTTTCTAAAGTTAGAATGGAATGACTAACCTCATATATATGTTTGTTTTAAATCATTTTTGTGAGGCAGAGGAAATGCAGTGGGTTAAAACTCTGTCCTTGGACAAATATTTTGTATGACCTTTATGTAGGAAAATACTGTGCTAAAGTGTATGGAATCTAGAAACGTTACAGGGTGGGCCAGGAGTTGGCTGAGGAGGTGGCTGTAGATCTTGTTAGAAGGAGATATTAAATAGCACAAGGACATTAAAGGGAGTTCTTGACTGCCAGATTTCCTTAATGTGTTGCTCTTGAAACTTTTTCAAAAAATCAAAAATATTAAGTTTGAGGCCTTATTAACAACAAAAAGATACAGGAATATGAGGTAGCAGGTTATCTTGAACCAGGAGTAATTGCAGTGAGGGAAATCAGTAGTGTAAACTAATAGCTTTTATGAGATGAGGTAATGTTTTTTTAAGCTCAATTTTCAGTTGCAAAGAATAGAGAACAGTGGCAGTTTGCAGACTGAGTTTCTCATGTATTTCTGTTCTGAAAAAGGTGGGTGCTTTCATGCACCAGGCAAGAATCTTCAGCCAGTGTCAAGGAAGTATTAGCAGTGTTAGTCTTGGCATTGAGGCAACCCTTCAGGGAATGTCACATGTGGATCATGACCACTTGCAGACAAAAGAGGGAAGTTCCAGTCAAGCAGGCATAGTAAAACTAGGCTGCTCTGCAGAAGACTGGACCTTAGGAAAAAGCCTGTTCTGTTTATTCTAGATGAACAAAATCTTCCATGGTTAAATAAGAGCATCAGGTTGGTAAATAAATTCCAGGAAGAGACAAGGACAGAGATAGCAGAAGAGCAAATTAGCTGTGTGTTAAATTACTGCGGAAATGAAAAGAAAGTGGTAGCACTGTGTTCAGGCTTATGCATCTTTTAGGACCAAGGGACATAGGCTGTCTGGTAGCAAAGGAGTGTTACAGGCTAAATTAGGAAAGGATGACCTCAAACAGCACGTGACGGGCAGTGGGCATTGTATCTGAAGTCAGACTGAATTTGCAAAAGCTTAGGTGGGGCTTAACTGGGAGAGGTTATCATTACCTCAGAGTGGGGGCAAAGCTTCTGCAGGACAGGGAGATATGCTTTATATTGCACTGTCCTCCGAAATTATCACCACTTCCCTTGTAGAAGTTAACAGCCTGAAGAACTTTGCATGCAGATTTACCTCTTTAGTCCAAGGTTCTAACAATTTCCCCTTAAGTTTATGCAGCTCTTAGGGCAGTGAGTCTTGATCACTCCAGGTTCTAGGCAGTATTTGACATTAAAAAGTAATGGAGGGCTTTTTTTCTCTTCACAGTTCTTTAACTTACTAGAAATAGAATTTGACTAATTTAAATTCCCTAAATGTTTTAGGAACTTGTTGTGGCATGAGTAGAATGTAACAGGTGTTAATTATGAGTGCGTAAAGTATTAATTTTTGGCCTATCCAACATAAGTTGTAATTGATTTGAAGACAGATTTAAATGGAGGTGAATGGTGTGTGGTTATGAGGTGGTTGATGCAAAGCTTTTAACACTTCAGAATAAGGATTGGTAGATATCATGAAAGTGAAATAAATAGGAAGTTCTTTCCAGGTGGAAACACACAAACTTCTTGAAAATGTTTCTTTTCAGCAAAAACTTTGAAATTCTTAAGAGTTTGTGTCATTATAGCAGTGCAAGCTAATGAGGAAAACACATCATTTTTTAAATTACGCTATAGAAAAACAGGAGCTTAATTAGGAACATCTTATATATTTGCCCTAATGGTTGATAGGGTTAAGGAGAACTTGATTCTAATGCCCAGTATAGCTGTGCAGTGTTCATGTTGGTTTTGCCCTCCTATGGCACAGGGGAGTAAAAATAGGATGTGTTGTAAAGCACTTGACACATTTTAACATTTGAATATGCTGTGGCTATGAATCGTATTGGAACGGATGTCAAAATTCAGAAGCTCTGATATGACATGCTTAACCTGCCTCACTTTACACCTAGGTCTCAAAATGGTTAATTTACAGAGTAAGTTGAAGATTGTGCAGCATGAGCTGTGTGGCCATTTTTAGGTATATAGACCGAAAAAGAATTCAAATGTTTCTTAAAGCAATACCAAAATTAAGGAAATAAACATTTCCTTGAAAAACAACAAATCCCCTTATAACTGGGAATTTTAACAAGACTTGAACAATTTAAAATAACATTTTTTATTTAGCTTAGATATCTTGACTGGATGCTTGATCTAGGCACTGGGAAAAAAACTGTGCATTTAGTACCAGAGGGCAAGAACTGGAACTACATAAAAGTAATGCTGGAAATTATTTTTTTTTTTAGGAAATGTGGAGAGGAAGAAGAGAAGTAAATAGATGTGTAGGTGGATGAGACTAGTGCTGGCTGAACAGCTGGATTTAGGGTTGGGAGACCCATGGGAACATTGCAAAGAGAGAACTCTGCTGAGCAAGATGTCGTAGTGGGGAGCTTGCTTGTCTTTACAGAGAAACAATGAGAAGGCTTAGCAATTCATATATGCTGGGGGAGAGGCAGGAATGCAATTGTGAGGGGCTGGGGAGAGAGAAGGTGAAGGCATCTGAATTGGGATGAAAGACTGGAATCATGTAAATTGAGAAAGGAATTTGGAGATAATGCTGTTGTGAAGAAAGGAGACCAAAAGGAATAGGAAGTGTTGAAATTCAAACTAAAAATTAGCAGAAGAATCCACCCTCTGTGGTCTTGTTCCTGCTCCATTTATAATGAAACCTGATATTCCTGAACAGCTTCTTTCATCAAAGTATCTATCCCATCCCCTGTAATTACTGCTTTTGGTCATAATATAACTTTAGGAGCTTGTTTAGATGCTGTCAAAAGTTCACACCATAGGTGTGCAATTAAATTAGGCTTCTGAGTTGTGCAGGTGTCATGATGACACTTAAAAGTATTTTAACTTTCTGCTTCTAAAAGCCCAACCCTGGGGAAATGAATATGGTCAGTGCTAAAGATGAGCTTAACAGATGTCAGGAAATGCCCATTATTTCATAAGGTGTAATCTGCTGTTTCCATGGGGCCCTCTTGTGTACACATATGGATAATTTCTGATGGACAAATCTCAGTCTGCATGGTGGAGGCAATGCCACTGATGGACAGAGCTGCCTGACAGGTGCATGATGCCATGGCTTTGTGTGATAAGGAATGCATGGTTGCATGGCCTTACCTGTGACTGGCAGTTCAGTTTCTAAGCTGGATGTTAGGCCTGTGCTGTTTCAGGAGAAAGTGGGATTTGATCAATGCTGTGGTTTGACTATGGCAGCAGCCTGTTTGAAAGGTGGGAGTAGGAATGTGCGGCTGGGGTTGGAGGGCGCAAAGCTGCTGCTCTTAGTGGCCACACAGCCTTTCCAGGCCTGGACTCACATTTATTGTGAGATCTCAACTGTTTTCTCTGAAATTTAGACAAGATGGGAGAGTGCTGGAGAGGAAAAGGTAGTCTCAACATCTGGGTGTTGCCTACATTGTTTTCTCCACATGTGACTTTACTCCAGAAAAATGGGCACAGCTTTTCATTGGAGGCCAACAGCCTGATATGGTAACACTGAGCATTCAAGTCACGAATGAGCTGCTAGGAGTTCTGCTCTAGCAGTAGAAAATGTTGAATAATATTCCATCTTCCAAAGTGGGTGTCCTTTGCTTGAAATTTTGTTTTTCTTCTCCCATCTTTTTAAATAGGAAGATTGCTCCTTTGATAAAGGAAAGACTATGGAATATGATGCGGTTTAAAGCACTCAATCACAACAGTGTTGTAGCCTATTAAAAAAATCATAAAAATCTGTCTTCTGAACAGAGCTTACTGCGCTGTTTTATTATAAAAAATGTTTAAGCAAAGAAATGAATTGGCTTATAAGTGCACACTTACATACTGAGCAAGACTGGGGCCAGCCACAGTAATGTGACTTATACATTAAGTCCTTTGTTTCAAGAGATTATTTTCAAAAAAATCAAGACATTTTCTTAAAAAATTGGAGTGCAATAAAACCAGAGCTGAATTTTAAAAAATTTGTTCAAGTATAAACTGCTTGTCTTTTGCAGTTCAAATAATTTTCCTCTGAGGTTTTTTTTTGTTTGGGTTGGGGTTTTTAATATGTGCAGATTATTTCTGCTTTCAAGAGAGACATTTGGAAAAATCTTAAACTAATTAGGAATCTTTGTTTTCTTTGATTTTCTTTTTTTTTCAATAAAAGAAAGCAAACTGGCCTGATTTCTGCTCTGTCCAGCAATTCTATATATAAAAATCTAGAGCTAAGATGCCATACATCTCTGCACTCACCAAATACCATTGTAGGCAAAACAGACTGAACTTGGGGAAAAACATTGAATTTACTACAAACAAAATCAGAGCAGGATAAGAAGTAAAATAAATCTTAAAAACACCTTCCCACCACTCATCCTTCCTCAGGCTCAGGCTCCACCTTCTCCCCTGCCATGGCACAGGAGCACAGGGAATGGGGATTTTGATCAGTTTGCCACAGGTTGTTTCTCCTGCTGCTCAGGGAGAGGAGTCCTTCCCCTGCTCCACAGTGGGGTCCCTCCTATGGGAGACAATTTTCCACAAATTTCTTCAATGGGCTTCCTATAGACCACACTTCTTCACAAATTGCAGCAATATGGATCACTCTTCCCTGAGGTGCAGTACTTCAGGGTCACAAGTTCTACCAGCAAACCTGCTCCAGTGTGGGTTTCTCTCTTCACGTGTTTGCCGGTCCCTGCAGCAGCCTGTTCCACCCCTGGCTTCTCATTGATTCACGAACTCCTTTCAAGCATCCCTGCTCTGGCATGGGATCCTCCACAGGCTGCAGGTGGACTCTGCCTCTCTTGTGGGATTCTATGGGCTGCAGGGACAGAGCTGATTCACCATGGTCTGCAGGTGCTTCCCCAGTGCCAAAATCTAGCCACCCAAACCCAATACAGCAACCTCTCTATTACTTATTAGCATATTTAGGATTGCAGTCTTGTTGAGGGGTTTTGTTTTGTTTGATTCGGTGTTTGGCAGCTTTTTAAAATAGAATTGATTCATAGTGTTCTTTGGCAGAAGTTGGTTAATCTGTTCTCCACAATGCCATGGCATGGAGATTCCTTTTTGGTTTGGGGGAAATTATGCCAGCCTTAGACTTCTGATCTCTGCTGCCTGTTTGATACCATGTTGCACCAGTTCTTCTGTGATTCCTGTCACAGGGGACGTCTAGACAGAAAATGGAGTGCCTGAATGGCAGCTGAGCATGTGGACACTAAGGGCCAGGTTAGAGTGCAGTCTTATTTATGGGATCTCATGGCTGGATCATAGGATCTCCCTCCTTTTTTTTTCCCATCCTAGTGTATACGTACTTTGCCTTTTATTAGCTGATGTGGAAGCACAGCATTGCCATGCTGCTTTGCGGTGACAGCAGGGGCCAGAGCAGCCCCGTGTGTCTGCAAGCCATCCCTGCAGGCTGCCACTCCAGGGAACAGCATTGCTCCCACTGTGGGCAAGGGAGCGGTGACCTGCTTACGATTAATTTGCTGCACTCACATCAATGGCTGGGATACATGTCTCTTCATATTAGGAAATTTCATGTGCCTAAAGTATTTTGGAAAGAAACCCAAACCTTTATCAGAATAAAGTTCTTATTGCTGAAAAACTTTGAATTGATGAATTAGCAGCTATTTTATTCATGAATTAAATTAGGGAAAAAACCAAAACCAAATTAGTTTCAATTAATTCTATCTTAAAATGTATAAGTGTTGCAGATTTCACTTATAAACCTTTCTTGTCTTCAGAAACAAGACACTGGACAGATTTTGTTGGATATGACCTATAACCAGCTGGGTTTGACAGAGAAGGAATATTTTGGTTTACAGCAAAATGAGACTTCAGTAGATTCACCTGTAAGTATAGTAAATAATAAATGTGTGTGCATGTATATGTGTGTATAAATATATACATATGTATATATTTATACACACATATTCATGCACACACGTGCACATAAACAGTATTTATTTGTAACTATTTTTAATCCATCTAATAGTTTTTCATTTCACAGCGATGGCTTGAACCAAGCAAACCTATTAGAAAACAGTTAAAAGGTAAGACTTATTTTTACTATCTTGATTGTAACTTTGGAGTTCTGTTTTTCTGCATTCTTATGGCTAGAACAAATGCATATTGTCCAAATGGTAGATTCTTCTTCAAGAGCAAGTCTTGTGTCTTCCAGTCTTTTCAACAGATTCTTCTACTTCTCCTTACTCCTACCTGAGTGGAAGTAAGACCTGTTAGATCATTAACTTTGATGCTATAATAGCAGCTGAACCTGGTTTCTGAGCAGCATTAGACATGCTTAGATGGCCATGAAAGCAGTAGTCATATTGTGTTGCCAGTGAATTCCTCCTGAGAGGGAAGCAAAGGAAGAGGAGTTTTGATTGAGAGAGGAATAGCCAGTTTCATGTGTAGGTTCTGAGAATTTCTTGTCTCAAATACAATAAGAAACCCCAAATTTATGCATTTTTATTAAAAAACAACTAACCAAAAAAACCAACGCCACACGCTTCCAGGTACATCTGTTGTTCCAGTATGTCTTGTTTTAGGCAGCTTTGGGTAACACAGAATGCCTGCCAAGAGGGACAGGCCAGCCAGCATAATCCTGGCTGGAGAGCAGCTTAGGAGTGGCACTGAGTGGCACTGTCCCAGTTTGTGCTGTGACACTCGAGATATGTTTTTCAGCACTCTCATGTCTACCTTGTGCTACAGATCATGCTTTTTTTTTTCAATTCATATACAAAAGTAGCATATTGGACTGCTGTAATTTAATGCATTTATATGTTAGATAGAACTGAGCATTATCCCAACTGGGATACCTTAAATATATTTAGTGCTTTTCTCTCTTCTAATACTTAGGAGGCAGAGGAAGCTCAGTAATGCCTTTTATGCAAAGTAGCATATGCCAAGTACTTTAAATGAAAGCATTACTACATTTGAGAGTATTTTCTTCTCAAAGTTGGTGTTTGGGCATCAGGAGAGACTTCTCATAATTTCTTTTAGTTTCATGAAAAAATACATGAGATTTGTATGTGGTTGTTCATATAATTTTTCTGTATACATAGAAATTTAAATATTATGCTCTTTCTGTTTTAAACTATTGATTTGCTCTTCTAAAATATTGCAGGAGGTTTTCCCTGCACTCTTCATTTTCGTGTAAGGTTTTTTATACCTGATCCTAACACACTTCAGCAAGAACAAACCAGGTAACTTCTATTTGCCTTCATGAACTAAGAATGTGTCTTGCCCATGTCTGCAGGTTGGCAAATTATGCTTTATTACATAGATAACTTTCCATTACTCTTGGTATTGAATGCATTTGGAATGGAGAGCTTAATGCCATGCTCAAAGGAGTAGTTTCTGATGTACACTGCTTACAACTCTGAGGTACAGCTGGAGTGTAAGTTAGTACAAAGATGTAGGTGTTAAAAGTACGTTTATTTGCATCTTGAATTTTTTTTTTTTTTTTTGGGTCTGCATGCGCTAGGTCTATCTATCTTAGAAGTTTTGTATCAACATTGAGTCAGTTTTGAACACGTGTAGTAGATTTAATGCTGAGGGTGTGGGAGGGTGGGGTTTATTTTTTTTGGTGAAGAACTGATAACAATTCTTGTTTTCTGGTTTGCCCATTGCTTGTAACGTGCAAATATGTGTAATGCTTCTGTTTACAGTAGACTTCTGAAGTTTTATTTTTAAACCTGTCTTTGAGTTTTTGGGGTGGTGATATGCATGAATTGTAAGCAATTTGCAATTAATTTGTCACAAGATTTTAATTGAGTACTTGTTTTGTTCAGTACCTGTAATTTGGAGTTTAGAATTTGAAGGCACACATTAATCTGGCCATTAATCTGGCATTTCTGTAGAACTTTCATTGCTTATTAATTTCAGCGACTTGGGAATGTAAATAGTTCAACATGTGAAATTATAAATCTTATAGAAAATTTAGCTTTTGACCTGTTTTGGTATTTGCTAATCATGCAGTTTTAAAATATTCTGCAGTTTCAAACTGAAATTATTCTAAGATCTGCTCTTTAAAGTTCTTCACATGCCCACTCTTCAGTATCACTATAAACTAACATTGTCAAACAGACTAATAAGAGGAAGACTGAACTGCTCTTGTAGAATTGTTTAAGAGCTTTTTGTCAGCATATGCTGCTAGAGAAATGTCTCATCCTCCACTGAGTAGCTCCAAGATAGAATCTCAAAGTTAACCTTGATTGAGATTTGGGGCGTTTTGCCTTTTTTAAATTTGCATTCAAAATTAGTATTTTAGGAAGAAAAAGAGCCCAGTTCAATGGTGATTTGGTTTTTGTAGTGTCAATTGTGACAGTAATACTGTGGCTTTGGAGTTGCAGTAGAGACTGCCAAAGATCCTTAAAAATGTTGTGAGAGTAAGTGGGTGTATGATTGCATATTTGTAAATGCCACTAATATTTGTTCATCTGTTTGTATAGCTTGCTGGGAAATCTAATGAAGTAAAGCTAATATATGTAGCTATTTAAATCATACCATTTAAAAATAAATGCACATTTATTTCTTTTCCAAAAAATTATTTTCTAGGCATTTATTCTTTCTGCAGTTGAAGATTGATATTGCAGAAGGAAGGTAATAAGAAGAATCTTCACTTTCTCTATAATTCTTTTTAAAATAAAATCAAAAAGCCTTTGACCTGAGGATATTGTTGCTGTAAAATTATCCCAGTTATCCCATAAATATGGCTTGTGAAACATTGCTTTAAAGGAAAATCATGTTGCTAGGAAATGTTACAAACTTTCTCATAGCTCACTTATTAAGAACAGTTTAGAAGTCTGTCGTGAATGAGCTGTAGGAGATGCTGTGTGTCAACAGGCTCAACATCAGCCACAGAAATATTTATGTAAGGCTTGGTGTGCCAGGTATGGAATTCCAAACCTGGGGACCCACTACCTAGTGCAGTAATCAGGAATAGTAATAGGCAGTTCATGCTATCATTTCTCATTTCAGGGTTATATTACCTATATGGTGGGCATATACCCAGTGGTTTATTTGGCTGTGATTTCTGCATGTTTGTACATTGAAAAAAGTAAAACGGGAAAACATGATCCAAGTATTTGCTGCCAAATGTCATTTGCCTACAGGTGTTGTCTTTTTTTCTTTTATAGAGTCAGTTTTGGTTGTGAGATCAGAGCTGTCTTTGTGCTTGGCATTTAGGTAATTTTAATGTTGGTGTCTCATTTTAAGTACACCAAAATACAGCTATTAAAGTAATGTCCAGAGCCCCATAAAAATATTTTCTCCTTTTTCTTTCCTGACTAAGCATCCAGCAAGAGTTTGAGCATGTGCTTTTCCAATTAGTTCCTTCCATTCACTTAAGGGACTGTTTAATGTCTGGTACTGTGCTTTAACAATCAAACTTAGTAAGAAAAAATCAGATACTCTTTTGAAGATAAGTTAGTCTTCGCATACTGAACTAATTGTGAGACATTTTCAATAAGACATACATACAGCCTATGTTTAAATAAAATTATTTCCTCTCCTTTCCAGGTTGTCATGTCCCATTAATTCTGCTGTTGTCCTGGCATCATATGCAGTACAATGTAAGTAATATCCAATCATTATTTTGTTAATAAATTTACTTGACTAACTACTTTCTTGGCTCTTTGGTGCTGAAAAGTCAGGAAAGATTTCTTTCCTTATCTATTTGAGTATTCAGTATGCAGGTGAAGGTTATTAGACCAGCCTCCAGAGGCAGTCTAAATAGAAAAAGAATACTTTTTAGACCTGTAAAAAAAAAAATTGATACAAGAGTAATGTTGCTATTTATGTGTGCTTCTGACTGCTGACTAAAAAGTCAGGTTTGCATTGTCAGTGGAAACAAAACTGTGAAACTTACTGTGTTACAATAGCTATGAGAAAGCATTCCAAGGGAATAAGTGGTCATCTAGAGAATGGATAAGAGGAAGGTAAACTCATGATTAAGAAACTACAGTGTTCTTACACAATGTTTGTTTCATGGAATTTGGTTTGTTAGTTACGTAAAACTGGCCCTTTGCAACACATTTAAGATGACTTTACATATAAGAACTTAAATCCTTCTCATCTGCCTTCAGCTAGCAAAAGAATTTCAAATACTAGAAAAACATCTTCTGTAGGAAAACCAAACTGGAGTCTGACAATGCCTCACAAGCATCCTCAACAGATAGTGGAAAACAGCTGGAGGAAGACCTTTCTCATTAAACAAATAAAGAAAAAGAAACAGGTTGGGGGTTTAGTGGAGTTTGCATATTTGTTAAAATAGTCAGGGGAAAATAAACGAGAATAGTTGTGTATCTATTTGGCTGAATCTCATTTCTTTTATGGAAAGGCTAACAAGGCCCACAGAAACAATTGAGGTAATTTTTGTTTGAAATAAGAACCAAGCTAAAAAAATTAAAGTGTGGTTTTCAAAGAGAAATGTGATAAACTCTTAGTATCTGTTGAAACCCTAACAGTCTATGAAACATTTGCTTTTATGTTTAAGCATATCATATGTTGCACTCTTTTATAAAATGAAACTGTAATCAGATTCAAGCTTCAGTAAGAACAGCTGAAATTTTCCAAATTTCCCATAGTCCCAATTGTGGTGCCAGATGAAATGTATCCTGCTCTGGTGTTTCCGAGGCCCAGTAAGGGCACTTGAAGGCTGAAACAGTCTGCACCATTAGGATTGCTAAATGAATTGGTGATCCAGTTGTGCTAAAGCTCAAAAGTGAAGAATGCAAAGATTTTATCAAAAAGAAAATCAATCATGATATATCTAGTGTACCCCAAATCCCCAAGTTGTTCTTGCTTCCCCTTCAGTTTTAGGACTGTTCCCTTTTTAGTACATAGGCTAGGATATCTACTAACACAGTTAGCTGTGCTAAAGGAGAATGCTAGAAGGACGGTGAAGATTGTCAAAGGGTGCTAGTGTGTTTTATTCATTTCTTTCATGGTGTATTCTGGATTTTCCATTGAGTTATTTATCTCTTTTTTCTAACTTCTGATAGTGCTGCTTTTACCAGGTGGTGGGGATTTTTTTTTTTGTTTCTTTTTTAATTAAAAAGCCACAGCACAGAAAACCCCAAAACCAAAAGTAACTATTTTTTGCTATCTGATTTCCTTTCTGTTGCTGTTTGTGTGATACTGATATTTATTCTCTGCATTGGTAGGGAATGAAATATTTAATATAGAGGCATATTCACTTAAGTTTTTTGTTTTTGCTTTTACCTGAAGATGATGGCATAGCAAAGACATTTTTGAAATCAAGGGTTTCAGTCTCCTTACTGAGTCAAGTTAGTTGTGATTCCTGTCAATAGGAATTGTTTTAAGTAGTTTTCTATTAGCATTTTAATTTCTAATCATACTTAGTAAGGAAAGCTGAAATTCTTGGTATGACGCAGCTACTTATGAGAAATCCATTGTCTGAGGTTGCCATGAATCAGTTCTACCTGAGCTATTTACTGCCACTTCTTGGTGGCTTTCAGGCTGCTCTCTCCTTCTGTAGCTTCCCTTGTATGCAGAACGGGAAATCCTTGCTGCCTGACAACCTTGTGGGTTGTTTATTTAAAAGGTGTAGCAGTTGTTGCTGACAGAAGGGCTGAAGCAGATCTCTTTCACGGTGTATGAAGTCTGGTGTTTGATATTTCTGCTCTTGCTTCTTAACTAAAGTTTTTCCATGTGCTGGTTGTATGGTTGGCCTTTAGAGGCTTTGTCTGAGTTTTGCAAGGGGACAGTTTTTGGTGATATCTGCTGGGATGCGGCTTCTCTGTAGTGCCCTGTGCGCGGGCATTTGGTTCTGAAATAAAGCTCTGACGTGTCCCTCTGCCCTGCTGCAGCACACCCTGCCTTGCCTGGTGGGGCTGAGTTACAGGGGAATGCAAGTGGGTGTGAGTACTGTGTCTGAAGAACATGTGACTGAACCTGATTACGAACATACTTCAGGCACTTCAAGAAGAAGTTGTTAGTGTATTATCAGGAATGTGCTTAGTGGCAAAACAGTCAGTGGATTTTGAAATATTTTTTTAAGAAGAATTTGTTAAGGTGCATTTCAAATAATTTCATCATTGTGAAGTTGGAAGGATACAATCATACTGAAAAAAAAACTTGATAAATCATGTGTTTTTAGTAGTGTAAAATGGGAATGTTGTACTGTCTATAAAACCAGATAAGGAAACCCATACAGTATGACTATTCCTTTTTTTAAAATTTCAAATGATGGTTTAGCCCCACTTGTTTTCTATCACTTCATGTAGCAAATTGCCATTTCCAGGCCATTGTTTAAATGCCCAGATACTGGTATGTAAGAAATCCCCATGGGTTTTGTAAGAATATGCTCTTATGTTAATAAATCTATTGCTGACTTGGGCCTTGAATCTGAAGCACAGCAATAAAGCCAGCCAAGATATTATGAATGCTTCTAAGCTTGTTTTCTCATGAGCATCAGTTGCTCTTGTCTCCTGTGGTACTGCCCCTCTCAGCCCTGCTTTGAGACCCAGGAATCATCTCTAGCACACTGTGATCTGTCTTTGGGACTTTGTTCAGAAAGGGGTTAACTGGCTGCTAGGGCTTCCAATGGACTTTAACCTCTTCTAAGGAGAGGAAGGCTGGTGATGATGAGGAGTCAAGGAAAGCTGAACTTAGTGTGAAAGTCTCTCAGGAGCTGGGAATAAAAGTGTTAGAATTTTGGGAATGCCAGAAGATTGATGTCCCAGAGATAGAGGTGGGCTGTAAGACTTAGAGAAACATCAACACCACAGTGAGGCCTGACTCTTTCTTCTGACTTGCCATCGTTTTGCCTTACTTTATAAAAATTAGATTGACCCCTCAGACTTCCTAGTTTATGGAAACCTCTTCCTTCTCATGGTTAGCATTTGGGGATTTTTCTGTGTGTGCTCTCTACCCACGCTTTCTTGAAGTGAAATAGTTCTCATAAGGACATTTCATATAGACTGAGAGACTTGCTTACAGATCATCCAGCTTTCTGCTTCTTTCCAGGGCATCTTTAACCCTTGTGTCTTAGAATCAAAGTCAGATTGCATTAGCAGAGAGAGCTTTGAGCTGAATTTCCAGGGTTTGAAATTACTTACTAGGTGTGTTGGGTAGTCTGAGGATTGTGTGCATGTCACATCTGTTCTTCTGAAGCCTGCATCAATGCTGTTCAGCTAGAGGTACCTTTTATCATATCTTATAATACCTGTCATCAGCAGTGCCAGTGTTATCTGTGTGATGGTGATGAAACTCCCAATACAAGAATCAGCTTGGAGAGATTAATTGAAAAACATTCCCATTTTCTTCCATATAGTTCACTGAATTCTAGATTGCTGCTCCTGAGCTTGCTAGCATCTCTGTACAACAGATCATCTCAGTCTCCTGATTGTTTATATACAGCAACTTTCCAACTCTTTTGGCCTGATTTTCCCTAATTATATTTTACAGTTGTATTAGGCAATACAGAAGCCACTTCAGGAGATCATTGCTTGAAGTATTGTTTGTGATGGTCTTCCATTAAGCCACAAATAATTTTTTGAACTGTAACACTTTAAAACAAGGTACAGTCTCCAGAGTGGAGAGCCCCAGATTGGGATAGTGGCCAGTGCTGTAGCTGAAGGAGCTGACTTTCTGCAGTGCCTCATAGATTTTATACTACTGTTCTTCTGTATTTTGAGTTGGATGAATATATTAAATGTTTTTGTGTAACGTAACTAAAAAGGGGGAAAGAGGAGTTTCCCAAGGTCAAGGTCCATGTAATACAGAATTACACTCATGGTAACAGCCTCAAGTTGCACCAGGGAAGGTTTAGGTTCTTTGTTAGGAACAATTTCTTCACCAAAAGGATTGTCAGGCTTTGGAAGAGGCTGTCCAGGTAAGTCGTGAAGTCATCATTCCAGGAGCTATTTAAAAAGTGTATAGATGTGGCACAGAGGAATATGGTTTAGTGTGGGCTTGGCAGTGCTGGATTAAGGGTTGGACTCAATGATCTTAGAGGTCTTGTCCAACCTAAATGACTTTGTGATTCTCAAATGAGTAGTGATGAATGCTGAGAAACAACATATATGGCAGAAGATCAGAAGCATTAGTTTGGTAAAGCCTCACAATGTTGTGGGAGTACTGGTAACTACTCCTTTAAGTCTTTTATCCCAATGCCTCTTCAAAATGAATACTCTTTCTACTTTGGATTATACTTTGCTTTTCTCAATAGTTTTTTCGATTGTGTCTGTATGGTTTCTGAAGTACATGTTGTATTTCAGATGCAGAAACAGCAACTCAGTGTAATTTATAGTTTCTAATTTGTTTCTTCCTTTTCCTTGTGACTATTGTTTTGTGTTGTTGTTTGACTGTGTCTGGGTTTTGAGCTGCTGATTTTTATTTTTTAGTTCTTTTAATAAAAGGCATTACAATGACTGGCTCATTTTTCATTCTGGAGTGGTGAATAACTTGGAGACTACCATTGTGCATGCATAGTTTTCTCTATTTTTCCTCCACAAATGTTCCTTTGTTTTTATTAATGCCTAATTTCTCATTCTGTTTTACCACAAAATGGCCAGCTGTTGTAAGTGGTCATAAGCAGCTATTTACAGTCATGCCTAGGCTGAACATTTTGTAAGGGCTCTTGAGTGTGAAGCATTATTTCCTTTTGCAAAACAAATTAGTTTTAACTCACATGATAGCTAGTTCTACTTGTCCTGTAGAGACATTACAATTTCTTAGGGACTGAGTGGGTTAGTGTTCATGTTCACATTCTTATTTGGATACAGGTTCCACTTGTTGAAACACCTTTCCTTCTCTCAACATACACTTCTGTGGATTTCGGTCCTTATAGAAATTTCTCTCTGAAAACCATTTTCAACATGGTGTCATTTTGATCATTCCAATGTGCCTTTTTACCTTTTGCCTTTTAGTCTGTCTTTAGTAAGTGTCTGCATTTTTATGTTGGTTCTTTGAAACTGCATTCTGCTGTAGCAGATTGTTTTCTGATTCCAGAAACATTTTAATACTTGAATAATTTGTAGTTAGTGTTCAGAAACAGTTTATGCTACGAAGTTCATCTTTCTTCTGTTCTCTTTTTTTTTGCCAAGAAGCAATCACTTAAAATTTCTAAACTGATTAAACTGTACAGATTAAGTATATTTTCTTTTTGTACCTCAATATTCATATGAAGATAAATTAATCATTAGCATTTAATACTACATTTCACCCTCACCTCAAGAATGTGAGTCATTATTGCTGTCCTGATTTGGAGGCCAGTCATAAGATCCTAACTATGTTTTAATCCTGGACGGCAGTTTTATACATGAGGGATTTTAGAATTTATATGTAAGACTCTTCCCGTGGTTTGTTTATTCTTTTGCCCTGTGAACCTGATCTTTATATGTAGTTTTCCTTTTTTTAAAACAGGCAGCTCAAGTCACTTTTGTGCTTTATTCATTTGTCCTAAAATATTAAATTTGTAATTTTATAGCAATTTTAATGTGAACCTGCTTGATTCTTTTCTGATACACTTCCAGGTCTATAGAAAGTTGATATTACCCACTTTCCAAAGACTAGCTTTTGTAGGCATTCCTTTGGGTAAATTTGTCCAAATGATCTATAACTGATTTCTCATGATGGTTAGCCAATGAGCCATTCAGGCATTTCCCTTCTTGTATCTGAAGTTATTTGAAATGCCCACGTACAGAAATAGGTTCTGGTGCTATTACTTTGTATGCAATTCTTTTTCTTATTATTTACAAGCAAAGTCTCTAGAATTGGAGAACAATGTCATCTGCACCTTGAAGGGTATCTGAACAAATTACTTTTGAAAAAAGTATGAAGAGTATATGGCTTCTTTAGGCTTCAATAAGGCATAGACAGACCCTATGCTCTGTAAACATAGATGATCTCAAGACTAGTGTTTCAAGCACTTATAAGCTCTTTCTTTATTGAAAGTTTGTAGAACCAGTGTTTTGGCATGGCTACTTGGCTATTGAATCTTCTTTTACTAGAAATTAAAAATAGATGTTCTGGTTTTACTGAGTATGTCCTTCTAAATTAATGGTTCATACATTCCTTCCTTTAAAGCTTTTCATATTAGATATATAACTCTAAAATACAGTATTCTGATATTCAAATATCAGGGGTTTATTTGTTTTTTGACTCATCCTTGGTTCTACTTTCTCTCACTTTGCTCTATATTGTTTGCCAGTTACAATAAATTAAAGAGCAACAGTGGTCTAGAATGGAGAAATATTAAAATATTTTTTTATACTCTAGCTTTATCTTCATTGAGTTAGTATCTGCTGTCTCATGATCAGAGCAGAAACTATGTCAGGAGAAACTCAGATTAGAAATAGGTCTTTAGTATTTCCTGCCCTTCTTTTCTCTTCTGGAGAAAACCAGTAAAGAGATGGAAGCATCATGGATTATTATTCTGCCGGCATCTCAATATGTCCTTACTTTTTTTCCTGTTTGGATAATTAAATTTTACACAAGACCATTAGTCTTGCAAGAGGTTTTTCTTCTACTGTAACAGCTGGCTAGGGAGTTGGAGAAGCTAAATTGCTCCCCTTGTTGGCATGGCCTCAGGTAGCTAGTAGCAAGAGGAAAAAAACCCAGAGTGGCCTATTTAGAAGATCAGAAAGAAGACTACCTCATAATGTATGGAGGAATAACAGTTGTCCCTTTTAGAGAAGGTAAAATTACAGTAACAATATCTTTTCCTATTGCAAAGAAAATTGGAGTAGAAAATGACGTTATCTTATTTCTGGCAATCTGGTCTTTTCCCATTGGCAAGAATGGAATTCAGACTGGCTTCAGCAAACATTAAAGATGTAGATTGTTTCATAGAAAAGATGGGTTGTGTTAATGACTAGCAAAGGAAGGGATCCTCGATCAACTACTGTAATTGTGAAATTGTGGGTTTTATTTTACACTGTTATTAGCATACTATTTATTTCTAAAAGTTTCAGATTTTCACTTTTATTGTTGTTGCCTTAGTCTTAGCATTGTCAGGGTTGGACTTTTGTCAATGTAGGGATATTTCTAAAAATCATTTCAGTTTCTTATGATGCTTCTGCATTGTCTGTCTTGGTTGATTTGGTGATTTTTTTGTTTTGGTTTGTTTTTATTTGTTCTTGTTTTTTTGTTTTTCTTCAGATAAATTTTACAGTAATGTTCAAATACGTGTTTTGGCTCTCATGGAAAATATTTAGTCCTTTGCCTGCCATTTGCTAATTAATTTAAAGTTTAGGCTACCTTTTAAAAGAAAGAACTAAGGCAAGACTTTCTGCATTTAAAGAAAATTAGTTTCTCTTTATCATTCCCTTTTTTATTTAAATATTTCTCTTGATGCAGACAATTAGGTGTGCAACTATATTAGCTTTTGACTGCATTTCCCTGGGAATTGTATTGTATCATTGTAGTTCCATTTTCTGGGACATAAATCATGCAGTTTGAATACATGTATATGGGAAATATTAGTTATCCCCTGCATTACAGATCTGACATAATTACTAGGTGTAAGTTATTTCTGATGTGCCTCTCATGCCCCTCAACTTGAATCACTTAAATATCTCTGTTGTATTTTTTTTACTTTTCTGGGAAATGCTGTCAATATTATTGATAGTATATCCTGAAAATGTGCTCTCGAACTTTGATTTAGTTGAGAAGCTTTTGATGCTGAATTGTTTGCAGCCTATCAGTTACTTTCTTTTGTGTTAATTTGCAAATCATACCAATAACTTCTGGGAAATTTAAGGCTTTATAATCAGTATTCTATACTCTTTATGAAAAAGAAGGTTAGTACAGGCTGTACTTATTTACTTTTTGTAGCACCTTGATAATATTATGTGTCAATCCGCAGTTATTTCACATTTTCTGTTAAGTAATTCACAGCTGAATTTCTATGACAGTGTCATAGTTGGTAGTAGAGTGATTTCCACCTGAATTTGGGAAGAGTGGATGCTTTTTAAGTGACAGATCTTGTTGAAAACTTCTAATATGTTCTAGTCAAGTAAATGTGTCAAATTGATTTCATTTGCCGTCTCTTACTGAAACAATTTGATGTTCTCTGATGTTATAGTGCAGCATGTGTGTCAGCACAGCACATGACATCTGTCTGATGCTGTTACAGGTTGTGATGCAAAAGTGAGGCTACATAAGTAACTAAATAAAGTACTGAGTCATTCAGTGCCTGAGGTTATAGTTATGGTAAGTGTATTTTGAAAAAAATCTTACCTCGCTGGGGTCATACAGTTCCTGAAGTTCAACGCTTCTTGTCTGTTGGGAAATAATTGGTAATTTCTGCATTTTCCCATATGTGTATGTATTTTAATTAGAAGGAATTTCTTCTAAACAAAAATCCAATTAACTGTGAAAACTTTGTATATGTGTTTCTTGTTTCTTAACAGCACAACTTGGAGACTATAATGCTTCAGTGCATAGCTCAGGATATCTTTCAAATTACAACTTTATACCGGAGCAGAACAAAGATTTTCTTACCAAAGTAGAAACGCTACATGAGCAACACAGGTAATGTGAACTTTTATTTCTCTATCACCTCTTGAGCTTTTAAAGGAAAAAAAAAAGATGTCAAAAGGAAGACTCAAGTTCTTAGTAGTTTCATTACAACAACCAGGTGTATTTCATATACCTACTTTTAAATGAAGTATTTGGGTTTATCATAGAGATGCTAGTTTAATTATATTCAGAGTACGATGCTAATGTGTTGAAACATCTAAATAAATTTCTAGTTATTACCTCTAGGAGATTAATTAGCCTTAAATATTATTAAAGGCAACAATCTAGAATACTATACTAGATGTTTGAGGAGTTTGCTGCATGAAGAACATTTGATCATTTTTCAAATTCTACAGATTTTTTTATCTATATATGTGGGGAAAAACTCCAAGAAATACCATAGCCATAAACCACTTCAATTAACTTTGTGCTTTCCCTCCCCTCTCCTGAGTGTAATACAAAGGCTGCAACAGATTATTCCAGTCAGTGCGCTGCTAATTATTTTTTCTGACCCTGCTGATTTGTCTCTTGTAAGACTGCAGCTTTGGAATTAGTGGTGTTGATCAGATACTTGCAAGCTGAATGCAAATATACCAATCTAAGAAATTGTCTGTGAGCAAATGAAATCCAAATCTCTGTAGACTTGTTTTCTCTGCCTGTATTTTAACTGCGGCAGAGCTAATTCCCTGCTCTCTTAGTTTCTTTGATTTATGCCCTGAAATATTTCCATTTTCATGTCTTCCTAATGTCCCTCAGCTGCTTTTTTCTCATCTTTCAATACTCTTATTTTTTCCTCTGGTTTCTTTACTGCTAGTGGGTGTAGTGAGTAGTTCTGAACTTCATGTGTGGTCCCTAGCCATCCAGAGCAGGCCTTGTCATTTATGGGGCAAAAGAAGATAACTACCAAACTCTTAACTCCAGCTGTCCTTTCTGTTGGAGATACTAATCCGGGCTGCTTTCCAAACAGTTATGTTCAGGCACACAATAGCTGATGCTTCTTTCTACTCCTTCCAATTTAATTTGCAGTTTCCAGTAGGCTCAGTAGGTTTTGAGGGGAAGTTTTTAGACAGGAATGAATAAACCTGCTTGTCTTTTGGAAGCAGTCAGCTAGGAGACGACTGAGGGAAATTTCTGAAGAGTCTTGGATGGGCTGGGTTGAGCTCATGTATTTAGTGCTGTGGTAGCAAGAGATATAAAACTGCAGAGGAAAGATCAGAAGTTAGCATTGGTCCAGACTAAGGTGTGATGGGGTCTGTTGCAAAGACTCCTTTCTTCTCTGCGTCCTTTCAGTGATATCAATGCTTTCATTGAGTGTCTTTGGGGTGAAGAAGCCTTGATGGTTGAGAAGTTTAACATCTGTATTGGAATTAGCAGAGATGTTGGTAATTGAAAGTCTGAATAAAAATACTGAGTAGATTGGACTGGAAAAAAATTTTCTTTATTGTTTTAACACATCTTTCTAAACTTAGCTCTTACTGCCAATTTACTTCAGAGTGCAAGGAGAGACAGACAAGTTATTGTATACTCTGGCAGTATTTCTTGCATACTCCTTTGGCATTCCTATGTCTCAGATGTGAATTTTACTAGATCAGTGCCAAGAGCATACTTGACAAGAATGGTTCTGGTGTTCACCAGAGCTGCTGGGAAGGAAAGACAGAAAGGAAGAATTTACTTTTTTACCCTTTGAGAGAGCATTGTTCCTTTGGAATGAAATTTCTGCTAATCTGGGATAAAAAATATTGCTGTGAATCGTATAGGTTATCTGTAAGTTATTATAGCTTTGAAATCAGTATTCTTATATTAGAGGGTTTCAAAGCTGACCCTATAGACATCTATCCTTTTTTCATTCTTTAGTGTCTATGCTTTGGGAAACTTTCACAAAGGAAAATAAAAAGGCTTGAGTTGCTGAAATACAGACTTTAGAAGTTATGTTATGTCTTGTTATGTGTTGTAACACAGTGCAAGGTTTTTGTTACCTAGGTCTTATGTTGCTTTTCAAAATCTGAGGAAGTATTCCCTGAACAAGTCCATGTCACACTGTTCAGTGGACAGTATGTAGCTGTTAAGAAAGCAGCTATTGTCATGTTGAACTTGTGTAGCTTCAGAAGTTTTCCTTTTGTTTTGCTTGCTAAATCCATAGGGGGATTTTTCTGTGTATAGTTGGTTCTAACGTGGTTTTCCTGCTGTGTTTTGCTCAGTAACATAAACAGCCTGAGATCTTAGGATGCAGATATTGTCCAAATTGGTAAGGTTTTCATAGTGCTTGCTAGATCCAGCCATCAGTTTGATGAGAAAGATGCCTTTGAAACTAAATAGGATGCTTATATTCCAGATGAGGTTCATAGTCCTTGGGTATCAACAACTAAAAAAAATGGAATATCAAGACCAGTTTCCTCTTGCCTGTTTATCTCACTGAATAATTACCATCTGCTTAGGGACCTGAAGGTTTTGTTTCACCTCTAATTGAGTAGGACGGTGTAAAAACAATGAGTAAAAAACCTAAGTCTGTGCTGAGATACTTGGCCCTTCAAGACACAAGGCGTGACTGGTCTGGTGTAGATGGAGTATACAAATTCGAGAATTAAAATTTGCAGGCATCTTGTTAGTGTGCAGCAGACCTTCTGAACAAATACTTGATCAAAATATTAAAAATGACAGCAATGTACTCTTGCAAACATATTCAGCATCCTTTTATATAACAAAATGGCCATTTCACATTGGTTTGTTTCTATAATTTTCTGACACAGTGAAAGATACAGGGTCTACTAAAGTTTTTCAGAATCAAGCTGGCAAAAGTCAGTATGCATGTGGATCTGAGAAACCAGTTTAGCTCAGTATTGTGACAAACAGAAGTTTTCTTCATCTTTGCTCTCTTTTTTCCTGATATTATGCCATCCTCAAGCCACGCTGGCTATGGCTTTCCAGTTCAAGGTAGCTTTCAGTTTTCTGCAGCATGATGTAAGATTTCCTAGAGTGGCTGTTTCAGGGCATTGTATTTGGATGGCTTTGCATTTAAAAAGAGAGATATTAATTGGAAGTAATAGAGGCTGGATTTCTTAACATAACTCAATATTATGTCAACTTTGTGCAGGTTGTACCTAAATTGCATTTGATTAATGTGATTTTATGCATGTTGTTTTAGAAGCTTACCTAGCAAAGAGTTGTTTTTACCTGTTCTTATAGAAGCTTTCTTGGAGACAAGAGAGTCAAATGCTTTTATGATTTTAATGTCTTAACTGCAGGAGAAAAAAATATTTTAGGACTTACAGATTTTAGGTTAACTCAGATGGCTTTTCCTTGGTGTGTTTCATAACTTTAACTTTTAGTCTGTTCTCTCCCCTTTATTTTATTAGTGCGTTCGTGCTTCTTATCTTTCTTCTACATGACTACTTTCTGAGAGACTATGAAATGCACAATATTTACCGATACAACTTCTTTTTAAAATGTCAGATTTTATGGGGGAATTGTTTCCTCATCCCTTTGAACATAACAGATAAAGGTTTTTCTAAAAATAGCTGGTCAAGAGTGGCTAAGGTAATAAAATCACACATAATCCATTTAATTTTTGGGAGTATTTTAGCAGGGCCTTCATCAGTAAAGAAATTGTGGCACTACTTAATGTCGTGTTATTTCTGAGACACTGGATTTCAGCATTCTTCTGGTTTTATACATTTGGAATAAATATCATATAATTTTTATTTACTTTTGACTTGTCTGTGGTTCATATTTATTATTTTCCCCTTCTTCTAGTGGCCTCAAGCAATCTGAAGCAGAGTCCTGCTATATAAATATAGCAAGAACACTTGAATTCTATGGAGTGGAATTGCACAGTGGTAGAGTATGTTTACATTGTAATTTTTCCCTTGGAAAGTAAATTTATATGCTTTTTTTTTACATTAATTAATATCAGTAAAAAAAAAGTAATACTTAAATACTGACTTTATCATGTGTTATTTTTAAGGAGAGCTGGGTAATTTTTCGATAACTTATGTGTGACATAGGTGCTAGAATTTCAACCAGATAAGCTAGAGCTCCTCAAAAGTGTAACAAAGAATTTTTAAGATAAACTATTTAATTACTGCAACATATTTTACTTAATAATTTTAGAAAGGATTCTGAGGGTCTTAGCATGAAAAATGAAATGCTGTGTTTAGTGCTATTAGTTGGCAGGTGTTTTAAGAGTTTAATTTCTTTGAATTTCTAGCACTAATTTCTTAAGTGTTAGAGATTTTTTTTTCTTTAAATTCCTATATTCCCTGATTCCAGGCTAAATCTAAGTATTTAACAGCATGAGTGATGACCAGTAAAAATGTATTTGAACTCTTTTAGATACGGGATGTTCATTGATAAGAAACGTGTCTTAGTATTTCACTGTCTACTGCAATTTAAATTTTGACTGCACTATTCATCTGAAGTGAATCCCCAAAATGCTTTTTTATTTGCATTCTAGGGTGCAAGTTACCTTTTGTTCTTCTGTGCAATAGTAAATTGTTTTTGTATAAGACTTGTAGTGTAAAAACCAAAGGAAGTGTACTACAGATAATTAATTTCCTAGGTGAAAATGACTTCTAGTTTTCCTAACATTTTTTGAGGTTTTTTAATAATCCTGACACTAAGAGTTAGAATGAAAAATTGGTAAATATCTTTAATGATGAGGAAGGAATAGACTGAGTCATTTGCTTCCTTCAGCATATTTTCTTCTTGTTTTTCTTTATTCTGCCACAAATTAGTGAGTGCTGCATTGAATTTCTAGAAATTCCTAAAGTACTTCTGTATGAAGCCACTATAATTACATTTATATTAATGAAATACAGTGATCAAAAGGTAGACACTTTTTAAAATAATGGATAAAAGTAGAAAGAAAAGGAAATTATTAAATCTGACTTTGTATAGTCTGTCCATTAGGTCATCTGTCACCTTTCTACTTTATTGAAGAGGCTCTTAGTGTTACACTTGAGATCACTATATACACTTAACTTGATTGGATATTTTCCTTTTAACTTCTAATATAGCCTAGTATTTTGATAAGTCAACTTGAGTGCTAAGACTTCCACACTAGACTGTGACCAGTCTCTTAATATTGATGGGATGTTGTTTCTGAAAGCTCTTCCAATTTCCATTATCCTTCCTGAGCTGCAGGCTGCTGAACTGCATGCAGGGTGTCAGTAGTGGTTTTACCAGTGTCAGTAGTGATGATAGACTGGATTCAGACATTTTCAGCTAAATGAAATTTCACTGCAGATGATTTTGCTACTGTTTTGATTCAAAATAATAGTTTTATCGAAATTCAGTTTTTTTAAGGATGAAATATTTGAAGTGATCTGGTTTTTCTAGCCGTTGAACTAGACAGCTAGACATTTAGAAGCTGCTAGGAAGGAAATAGAACCCAAACCAGAAAATATCATGCCACCTTTCAAATTGAGTTTCAATATCATTTGAATGTTGAGCTTCATTCTTCCTCTCCCTTCCTTATCTCAGAGTGGGTAATGGAAAAAGAAAAGTACAGAGAAGGATAACAATCATGAATGTTTAAAGGAAAAGCCTTCTGTAGCAGGTGAACAGCATGGAGAATGTGAATAGCCAACAAGATCTTCAGTCTACTCAAAAAAAGACAGGTTTAAGTAAAGGGACTTTTCCCACAATGCTGTAATTGAACTGTAAGTGTTACTTCTGATTTAATGGATGCCCAAGGTGAAAGAGCTATCACGAACAGTCAGGCAGTCACTGGAGTCTGTTAAATATAAAAGAAGCTTCTAAACTAGGAAATCCTCTACCTCTAAATGACCTGAGGCTGAGAAGGGAAGTCATTAGTCGGGGTGTAGTTGGTTGTCTCTGAAATTTTGTCCTTCCAAAACATTAGTTGCAAGTGCCTGTTTGGATTGAATGCCATGAGGCAAACTTGCTCCCTATTTACAGTGAAGTTTACAGTGAAGTTTACAGTGAAGGTTTACCAGCTGCTTCTTCACAGAGGCTACTGTGTCCTGCCCCTGCTTTGGCAGGGATATTTACAATGCCTCCTGATATTCTCCCCCCTCTCAACACTGCTTTTAAATCATCCTTCCAGTTTTGTCACGTCCCAGTGCCTTGACAGATTTAGCAGGGGCTAATTAAACTGTGTCTCTGTGAAAGGCTTTATCTCTGTGGATTCTGATGATCTTGTTCCTCTTAGATTGTGTATGGCAGAAGAACCAGGTAACACCTGGCTTTTATACTAATGGCCCAAAGAAGCTGGTGCTCCTGTACTGGTGGTTGAGAGTGGGATACTTTTGGATAATGTTTCTTGAAGAGCAGATGGATATATAGCTTCCTTATTTTTTTTGATTTATGATACAAAGTTAAATATTTAATGTAAGTGTGAGCTTTTTTTTAGCAACTTACTAAGCATGCAACTTCAATTTGAGCTCAGTTTTCATCTGCAAATACTTCTGCTTTTTTTCTGATGAAAAATCTGAACTGCTAAAATATTAAAATATGCGATAGTATTAGGAGACTCAAGAGAGTGAATTCAATATCTTAAAACTATATTGATATTTCTTGAATTTCTAATCTCCTTTTCACTCTGGACCAATATCCCCTCTGCTCAATAATTAATCTGCTGTTAACTTATCTTTCATTTTTACTCAGAGTTGAAGATAGGAAATTTTTTGAATCAATATTATTTCCATATTTCCAAAATCAAAATGGTAATTGTAAACTAAATCAAATATGAATCAGTACTTAACTAGCTAGATGACTGGCATGATAATTTTTTATCTTTACAAATTTTATTATTTTCTTCTTCATGTTACCTGTTTTTTAATAAAAATATGCACGTTATTTCTTCGTTATGCAATTTAACAGCTTGATGTTTTGAAAGGGAAATAACTGTACATCAATATCATATTTCATATAAGAGACCCTCTCTTTATGCTATTCCAGCATCTTGATTTTGTGTTTCTTAGGCTCAATACAAGAGAATTCATAATAACAAATAACATGGGAGCTTAGTGGTTTAGGCTGGTGCAGAGGAGGGTAAGGAATGAACTTTGTTCTGACAAAGCTTCTGGAGAAAATAGAGTAGTTTAGCCTAATTAATCCCCATCAAGTGTTTTAGATAATCCTTCTATTTCTACTTAATCATGTCGATTTTAAGGTTTTACTTTAAAAGCTGTTTTTTCTTCACAGTATTGATTTTTAAAAGCAGGAACCTAGAGTAAGCTCAAAATGCTAATAATACAATTTTCTACCCTCCTTTAGGTTGGCCATATCATGGCAGAAACAGCTAAACTGTAGGCACTTAATCTCCTGAATACCTCAGTGTTCTTCCCAAGTATTAAAATACAGGGATGTCAGTTCTGGATTCCTGTATTATGCTTTGAAAATTAAGTTGGGCTTTGCTCATTCATGGGCCTGTATCACACTTCTATTCAATTGTTTTTAAAGGATTTGTTGTAGACTTTCCACAGTATTGCCAGAGCACATGCTACCTGTTCTATTTTCCCGTACCTTACTAATATAAAGAAATTGGGATTGGATATGGAGGAAAGCCATATATTAATTGAGCCCAGACTACCATCTAGAGGAGCAACTGTGCTACTGAAGGCTTTAAGAGAATCTGTTACCATTGGCTGTCCTTTAAAAACAAGCTGAAATTGCTTTTGAGTCAAACCTGATATTTGAAACAATGGATTCTACTTACATGTGGATTTATGTATGCATTTAACTCTGTTCAGAAATCTGTATAATGACACACTAGTGTGTATTGATCATAAGAAATGGAAAGCCAAGGTTTGTAACTTCTTTAACATCAGTCTGGGTTTAGGCTCAAAATGACCATCCAGCATCCTCCTCTCTGCCTTTTTGTTTTTGGTTTTTTTAACTCAATGTTTGCCTATATGTTTTCTCTTGAGTATCTCAGTACCTAGAAAGGATTGTAAAATTCTGATATTTTTTTTCCCCAGTTTAATGTGTTAAGCTAATGCACAGCTTTTGGTTTGGTTAATAATGGATTTCATTTAGTGTATGAAATATTTGTGTACACGTGTATTTCTCCAACATATTCTCATATGCAAAATTATGGTCACCTTCTGTGCGGTCTTTCTTGGTAAAAGCTTTCAGGAAAAAGTAAGGAATTATTCCTCTGCTTTTTTTAACAGCATGTAATCAAGCAATTTTTGTTCAGTTCCCAAAATTCTGTGACATTTACCTGACTAATCTTGGGAAGTATTTCAACTTCTTTCCTGAAATAATAAGGTTAGACTTGCAAATTTACTTTTGATACAGACCTAAGGAAGATCCAGGGTAGTAGGATGAACGTTACAACTTTTATGAATGAATAATATTTAGAATGTGTAATAGATAACATCAAAGGAAAGAGATGCACAAAAATCAAAACTCAAAAATGTCATTGATTTTATTCCTCAAGTGTAGCAATTTAGGTATAGAAAGCTTGAAAATAAATTTATTAGTAGATAAATGTGAATGACACAAACTGCATCTGTGTTCTTACAGTATTTTTCTTTTTTAGGATCTCCATAATCTAGATCTTATGATTGGGATTGCATCCAGTGGAATTGCTGTATATAGAAAACTCATCTGTACGAGCTTCTATCCCTGGTAAATTCCTGTATTGTAAAGAAATATGTCCAGTTTTTTCAATCTTACCTCCATTTGCTTTCACATTTTTTCCAAATAAGCCTACAATACATATATTTGTTTTTCATGGAGTATTGTGTTATTTCCTTGTGCTTAGATAAAAACAAAAACTTTCCTAGGCTTTTAAATCTTTAAGACTTCTGGAGTCCTTGCACTGTGTGAAGTCTTGATCAAGTTAATTTACATACAGGTATGAGTACATTATTAGGAGGACCTTGTGGTCTTAGAGATTTGCTGCTGTTATGCTCAATAATATGTTTCTTCAAAAACAAAATTAATCAGTATTGCTATTAAAGTTCAGTCCCTAATTCAGTCTGAATTAAGTTCAGTCTGAACTTTTTAACATGGCATTCAGCAAGAAGATACTTCTTGGAGTAGAAAGGTAAAATTAGGTTTTTGGAGTTTCAGATTTACAAGTAGGATAATATAATTTAGACATTTTCAAATCTCATCAAATATGGGTATATAACATTAACAAGCAGGTTAGAGACCTTCACATTAATTCTCTGATACATAAAACATTAGAATGCATGATTGTGCTGTAGAAAATAATCTCTGCAAAGAAATAATGTGCACAGGAGCTCTGATGTGAATGACACGAGAAGTTACATAAGCTATAATTTTTTTAAAGTGCTTTTGGGCTTTATTAGTTATATCATACTAAAAATTATAACCTGAATAAGAAATTATATGGAGGTCAGGCATTTCCTTAAGGTTTTTGAATTGGATCAGAAAGAAATTTTTTCCAGTCTTTCTTTTTTAAACAAAGTATGAACTTTTTTTTATGCTTGATAAAACTATAGCATTGTCATTCAAAGAACATGAGTTCTTTGAATTTGTAACAATTTTTCTGGATAAATTTTTCAGTAAGATAGTACAGTGTTCTTAATCATGACAGAAAAATGCATTCCAGTGAGTTGTACTTGCTTTTTGGCCCTTAATTATACAAAAAAAACCCAACTCCCTAGCTGTAGTCTTTAAATGCTAGTGTCATTTCATCATTTCATTTATGAACCCAACCAAACAGCTGTTTCCTATAGAAAAGCAATAAAATCAGTTTCAATTTAAATTCTAGGGGAAAATATGGTCTCTGGATTTTTTTTACTTTGCTGTGAGTTGCATTTCAACTCCCTGGGATATACTGCAATCATCCTGGGTAAATGCATGTCAATAATAATGCTCTCATGCAGCAGCATGAAAATACAGTGAAAACTTGTATTTTTCCATTTCTAATGCACATTGAAGCACAAAAGACTTGTCTTTCATCTTTGTGCCTTGAGTGCTGCTCTTTCATACATCAGCCTCTCAGCTTCTTTCAACCGCTGCAGGTTTTAAAAACTGCCAGCTGGAGGCACATTTTCTGTCTTATGCCAGTCTTGTTCTGCCAACTTAGTTGACCTAAGTAAGATATGAATTGATAATAGTTGTTCCTGGAAATCACAGAGAAATGGTATTTTATAATCTGTGACTATATGAATTTTTTCAAGGAAGGGAAAGATAGTTTATAGCACACAAGACAGGAGGAATCTACAACTTCCTGTGCTACTTTTACTCCAGAAGATCACAGAGCAATAAAACACAGATGCTAAAACATTTTTCACAAAAGCCTGTTCTCATTTACAGAAAAAAATTGAGGGAAGTAAAACCCACAGGTTTTTCAGTTCAAATAATTCCCACACTAAAAGATGAGGTTTAGGCAATAATATTTTCAGCTGATAGCTCATGCAGTTGTTCCAAGCTTTCCTGCTCACTCGCTTTCTCTCTGCCTCTCTCTCTCTAAAAATTTCACTTCATCTTGAAAGCAAAATCTCCCTACACAGGAGCTAACTTTTTGATATTTTATTTCTGGCATCTTGCATGAGTTAATCATAATTCCTTGTGCAGGAATGGTGTCCATTTCCTGATCCCACCAAAACAGGCAAACACTGAAAACCACCAGAGTGGAGGTACTTGGGATGTATTTGTAGTATGGATTCTTACTTTCATTTTAGATCTCAAAGCAGGATATATTTCTGTAATGCCTGAAGTGGTATTTATTTAGGCTCTTTATGTAACACCATTTATATCAAGTGGTTTTTCCTATGGACTGTGCAAAGTTCACCATTAATGAGTTAGAACTGAAGGTGGCAGCAAACACCATCGAAGCACTCTTTCCAAAATTTTAAGTAAAATACTTTGCAGTGGATGACAACAATACAACTATGCCATATGGTAGTAGTCAAAGGGGACCAAAAGTTTTCAGGAACAGAGGCAGTGAGAGAGCTCTGCCTTGGCAAAAAGATGCTTTTCAATCAAAGCAACCTACGTAAAGAGCTGACTGATCAGTCAGCGACAATGCAAGTCAAGACAGGTTTAAAAAATAGCTTTGGATTTAATGCAGTATTTTTTGCACTCTGCAGAGTTATTCTTAAGGATGCTTAACTGTTATGTGCTAATTTCCAAATGATTTTGCAAGTAAATATTAATGGCAAGAACATACAAATAGTCTCTATATCAGCAGCAACTAAAGTTAGGTAGTTAATGTTTTCTGTGTATGCCATTTCACTGCTTTGAAAATTTCAGAGAAACTGCTTGAGGAATGCATAATATATTGCTAGTAAAAACTTGGAAAACAAGTATCTTGCATAGCAAATTGGACAGAATCTTTTTTCGGTGGCAAAGTATAGTATTTACAGGTAAAGAAACTTTCTCTTTGCTTTAAGTCACAAGTACCAGTTGTTAGTACTAAGTTCTAGGACAGAACTGCCAGTTTAATCAAAAATTAGCGATTCTGTGGCCCACAGAGCGACAGATCTATTTTGATGCTTGTGAATGACAGGAAGATGGGACCCAAAAGATCTATCATTCTTAATATGCTACAACTAGTGAGTGCTTTTTAAATAAACCATGAAATTTAATGATTTGTGAGTGTTGCATAGTCACTGAACAGATTATTGGTGAGAGAGAAGGGCCACTGAACCACCAGATATAATAGCAGTAACTGCATTCTATTAATACAATTTTTGGATATGGCATCTTCAAGAACTTGTTAAGTCTAAGTGCTTTGACACCTTAATCTCCTAGATTTTTTTTTCTAGATTTTGCTTGGTGTGAACATTCAGTCAGTTTGTGGGCATAATGTTGCAAATGATTTTTAGTCATTGTTAAATAAAGATGTCAGAGTACCAAGTGTTCTTCATGCCTGAACTAAGTAGGTTTAGTTGTACTTTAAGAAGAATGAATGGAATTGAGGGGTATTCTATTTAGGAGAGTGTCAAAATAAAGAGATTTAATGCCCTGATTTGGCTTGAAGTGATTATATGGTCATGCACTGAATGATGGGGGTTGTTTTGGTTTTAATGGGGTTTTGGTTGTTTTTTGTTTGCTTGTTTTGGGGTTTTTCAAGAAAAAGCAGGAGGTAGTGGAGAGTGATTGAGGGAGTTTTGGTACTTTAGGATGCTGGCTCCCTTTTTGTTGTTGGGTCAAGGGTTTTTCACTTAGTCTGCAAGGTTAGTTTTCAGTGCTCTGCATTTCAGCTGGCTCTGTGTTGGAGTAAGACAAGACCATGACAGCAACTTTGGAATAACTCCAAAAACTTGTTTGTTGAAGTTTAGTCTAAGTCAAGAAATATGGTTAGAAAGAACCAGAAGCACAAAACTTAAGTGGTACTAGTTCAGGCAGAGTAGCACTAGAATCAAGAAAGAATTGCAGCTTAGGAAATACAACTGAAAATTTATGACTTGTCAGGTAGTTCAGAATCAAGAGCTTTTAGATGAGCAATGCAGATCACTGATGTTTGAGGTAGCAAGTCAAATGACACAAGTATTTTAAGAGTTGGCCTAACAGGAAAGGAGGATATGATTTCAATTTTCCATTCATTTTCACATCAGTTTGTCTTGTCAAAGAATACTGTTGAAATACCTGTTTCTTTGTGGTTCTGTAATTGACGGAGAAAAGCATTTTCTGAAAATAGCATTGTTTTCCACCTCTTGTGCAGGAAGAGGGATAGGTAATTCCATTAATATTCTTGTTAGTAACTGGCAACTATATTCTCCTATATCCATGAAGGATGTTGCTGTATAACTCCAGTGTCTCTCCCATGAGCAGTTGGGAATGAGTTTTTATGCCATCCTGCTTGATGAGAGTAATGCAAAAACTGTGCCAAACTGAGAGGACTTTCAACAAAGTTCATACCTGATATCTAACATCCTGTGAAGCATCCGTTCACAAAAACATTGAGACTTCTAGCAATAAACTTACAAAACCATTTCATTATTTTTTTCAGGCAAATATGATTTGTTTAGGCCTTAAATAGGTTTCCTTAAGGCCTCCATAAGATTCCAGCTGAAGGTAGATCAGAGATTTCTTTGTGCAAAAATGCAGGTTTTCAGTTACTGAAGTACTACTATTGCAGAGAAAATTTAGGTATTTTTAGACAAATCTTGTTTTGCTGTGGGAAGTTGTGCAGGTGAGTAGAAGATTGTTTAATTTAGCAATACTGATAAGTGTATAATTAAAATGAAAATTGCTTGAGCACCAATTCCAGTTGTAATCTTTACCTTAGAAAATATGTATTCACACTGTGTATATTTAAAAAGATGTGTTCATTTATAAAATTACTACATAAATTACATAGCAATGTTAATGAAATGAAAAGTATATTAACACTCGTTCCTGCAGTTTTCATCCTTCTAAAATGATGATTTTATCTAGAGATTTTGTTCAGTGATTAAGACAAATACATATCTTTCACATTATGAAACCAATTCTGCAAAGCCTCTGCAAAGTTTCAGTTGTTGTAAGACCAACCTTGTCAAGTCATTAGGGTCTTAAATTTTGTTCCTTTAGTCACAGTTGTCATATGACTCTAAAGTTATACAAAAGTTGACACATTTAACATTTGTGCAGCTTAGTGTAGAAGATGTCATCGAGTTTTTTGCTGCAAGAATAGATTTGGTGGGAGAGAACTGCTGTGAACTATTTAAAGATTAAACAAGGACATCTATTTGCCACTCAACACAAGAGATGGCTGCATATTATTCATTGAATATTTTACAGCTCTAATCTTTCAGGCTTACTGTACACAGTGTTATTTTTCATTGTTTTATCACTCTAAACATTGCTCGGTATTTCATGGCCTGTTTCTGTCTTTTAGGGTGAACATTTTAAAAATTTCCTTTAAAAGGAAAAAGTTTTTTATACAACAACGGCAAAAACATGTAAGTAGTCCTCTAATATTGTTTTGCTCTAGTGACCATATTCAATATTTTATATTGAATGTAACCTACAAACTGCTGATCAAAAGGCTCTGTTGGGATAATGTGCCTTTGAAACTTTGTTTTGTTAACTTGGTCTTGCAGTTCTGGTCTGCTTATTCCCTCTCTTTTCCCTTTTATTTTTTCTTTTCCAACACTGAATCCCTCCACTTTCAGTCTGTTTGACCGTATCTTTCCCATGGAGGTTTCTTCTCCCTTGGAGACTTTGGGTAAATGCAGATCTCCATCCTTTCTCCAATATCTATTAACATAGCATATTTCCTCTTTCTCACCAACATCTGCTGCTCTTTCCCTTGTTGCTCTCCCTGTCATGTAGAGTTCCTTAATGCAGTGAATCTACTAAACTGCTTGTCCCATCTAGGGGGAGTTTGTGAGGTCCCTTCAGCTTGTGGGGCTCAGAGCTCAGGAAGAAAGCAAGGTTCCAGGAGGAAAGGAGACCTTTGCAGATGGAAAACATGAGGTTGAAAAGGGAAATAGCCCACTTGCTGCTCTGTGTAACATGGAGGGCTTTAGGAGTTGGCAAATTATGTGAAGATAGTTGATAAAACAAATATTAAAATTTTCAACTGTTAAGAGATGGCTTCTGTTGGTTGCTTTGTGCTCTTTGTAGAACAATTGAAATATTAGTCTATTTAATGGGGAAAGAAATCTCGATAACTGATTGTTATTGTGCTGCCACAATATGAAAAAAATAAGATGTTTTTTACAAAGAGCATAGATTATTTAATATGACAGAAAAAAACCAAACTTCTCAGGAACTAGTGATCAGCAGATGTATAAATATTTTAATTCAATTGAGGACAAAACTTAGTAAAAGGCAGGTGTTAACTTGTACCTAAAGTTCATGGAGGCTCTTTCTGGTAGTACACAAGCTCTTAAATTTATAGGAACTGTGTTACAAGACCACCTCTTGACCCACATAGATTAGGAGGTCTGCTGAACACAGATTTCTAAGGAGGCCTTTTTTTTTCCCAAAAAGAAATGTTTTGTTCTTTTTTATTTTCTATGTGTCCTTCTTTTTTCCCAGTTTGGTGGGCTCTTTAAATTTGAGGAGTGTGCAAGTATGTACATGTCACATTTCAGGATTCACATTTAAGAGTTAGTTTCCAGACAGAGTGTTACAGCACTAATGCTTGCACACATAGATAGTGTGCACAGAGTGTGTCCTTACACATTGTAGGGTGATCTTAAAGTTTTTTTACTAGCTGTAAGTTTCTAAATATGTTGTCTATATGGAGATATTTTGCAGTGTGTTCATTTATATTACACTGCACGAAGAAATGAGTGGTTGATAGATCATTCTACTCAATTCTGAGTGTAAACACTTGCAAGTAGTAACTTCTCTCTGGGTTTGAGGATTAAAAAGTCACTGATAAATAGTAATTTTAAAATCTAAATATTTCAAATATACAGATAAGTGCAGGCTTTCAGACAGCAGTTTCCAAATGTGTCTGTGAGAATAAATGTAGTAACAGAACTCTCTGAGAATGATTAGTACAGCAGAGCTTGGAACTCGCTGATTTTAAGTCCCTTCCAACCCAAATCATTCTACGATTCTCTGAAAAATGAGTGTATTCACAATGATTTTGTAATATGGAAGAATAAAGTGTCAATATAGAACTATCTGTGGACGTAATGTAAAATATGTGTGTTCATTACATAAAGACTTGACTGCTGTCAAAAGTAGAATTTTTGTCTCTGGAGACCTGTGTCACTTTTGAAGAGAGCAGCAATCTTAATTTGTTCAATTAAACATTTGATAAATGATGACAGTTCAAGGCTCTTGCTTCTTTTAGCTTACCTTCTCTTAAGTGATCATAGTTCTTCGTTTCATAACCTCCAGAGAATACATTAATGCACGCAGTGTCATGCTTAAAGAGCTGCAGAACTGGAAGAAAAGTAGGGCCAGCTGCATGACCTTTTTACTCCTTCTCAGTTTATATGAAAAAGCAGACCAGGTGTGCCACTGAATCTGTGGATACATCCACCCTTGTCAGCCCACTTTGTTTGAAATTTAGGGCATCAAGTGTGCAGTGCTCTGGTGGTATTGCTTGGAAAAGCTTGCTGGTGCCATGCAGTGGGAGAGCGGGGAGTGGAGTCCTAGGGGTTTCTCCAGAATAGTGGGGTGCTTGAGGGGTCTGTGAGGGCAGATGACTGCATTGGTGTCAGTCTTCAAAATGATCAGTTTTTTGCTTAGAAAGACAGAAGCAAATAGATAAATGAATCTGGAAGTAAGAGAGATGCAAGACTGTGGGGAAAACAGAGCAGATGCTGTATATTCTTAGGCAAGGTTTGACTAAAGAGGATGAGAGTGCTATAGAACCTCTTTTGTATTTTATATGTCATATGTAGATTCTTTACTAAAATCTACAGAAAGTTCTCAAAGGCAATGGATTTGCAGTCCCCTGGGATGTCCCATGTTTCACTGATTTGCTCTCCTTATTTCATTTACTCCATTTTTCTTTCCTTATGCACCTTTTCTGAAAAAAATCAACTTACCTTATCTCACTCTTTCCCTTCTACTCACCTTCTCTTTTACCCTCCCACTGCTCCGGTCTGTTGATCAGCTACTTGATTAGGAGTATGCAGTATTTCTTTTTCTACTGAAGAGCCAAATAAGGACTGGGGAGCAAGACTGATGAATCAGTGAATGTCTGATGCTAGAGAAGCTCATGACATATAGGCTTAATGAAGGGTGCAGGATTTAAGGTAGGAATAGGAACTATGCTGTTTAAAGGCAACATTTTGTACCTTTCAGAAATGAAATTTTATTTTCAATGTGCTTATCTAATGCTTAAAAACAACTTCATTTGCTGCATACTAAAATATATCTTCACTTTTTATGCTGTAGATATTTTCAGATTTTCTGTTAATGGAGTAGGCATACAACTGATGCAGAAATTCTTTCATAGGCTGAACTAGCAAAAGACTTTATTTATGTGGAATTGTTCCCTTTACCTCAAATTTCTCTAACCCTCATTTCTTGATAATCATGAAAATGCCATTCTTTTAGAACTTGAGTTGAGAAGTATGATGGGCATTACATCCTGGGATCCCACTAAAACTCTCCTTACCTTTAAAAAAATACACAGATTTAACAGCATAACTTGCAAGGTGGCCTGTTAGTGAGGCAGATTGTTATTAACAAAAGATTATGTTAGTCTAAAAATTGAGTAAATTTTAATGAAACTTCTCAAAATATTTTTCCTAGCTTAAATCCACATTGAAACTTGCAGCCCACTTAAAGGCTGCTAAGAAGGTTCTGTGACAACAGAAAAGCACACTTGTAACAAGCAAAATTAATTGCTGCTATCAAACCTAAATTTAAAAAGAGAATATTAGATGTACTTAGTTCCTTATCTTTGTACTATAGCTTTTCAGTATAATTGGGATGTTTGGATAAAATAATTTTGTGGCAATTGAAAGGGCGGTGCTTCAGGCCTACAAAAAGATCTATACACTTACTTTTATTTGTCTGCTGGAGTAGTAAAACCCTTCAAGTTGTATTCAACCAACAGGGAGTATGTCAGAAATAGCATTTGTCATTAAACCTTTGTGATGTGTGCTTCATATATTTCAAGAAATTCTGAGTTAAGATTTGTTATGCTTTCCTGCTTCATTTTACATAACTACTTAGAAGCAATTGTGGTGAACTGACAAATTGTTTCCAATATGCAAGACACTCAAATAACAAACCCACATTTTGAAAAGAAAATATGTTTTAAATGCTTTAATAGATATAGGGAAAATGTTCCTTAAGCACTGTAATCAGTTAAATGTTTTTCAGTACTTATGTAAAATCAAGAGGAAATCTTTTTTTCTCTTGAGAGTCTCGCTGTTTTTCTTGAAAGCCACAGATTCTCTGGACTAGACATGAAGTGATTTGCAAAAAGCAGGCTTTGTCTCAGATATGTGTCAATTGTAAAAGGATGCCTAGAAATAAAAAAAATAAACCACAAGAAAAACAGATTGACTATACCAGCCAAAATGATTTGTAGTTACTTCCCAACAGGATTGTTGCTGTGAACAAGCAAAAGGTTGCCTGTCTAATTATATGTTGAGATGTCAAAATTAGTCATAATTTAGAGGAGCTAGAAAAGATGAGTGATGAAAACTTGTTTTTTCACTGAAGTGCTGAGCTATGCTGGCAATTTTCTCCGGTCTCATGTTACCTTTATTTCTACTCTTTGCTCTCACTCCACTTTCTTTGCATCAATAACTAGATTAACCAACCTATAACTAACTAACTAACTAACTAACTAGATTAACTAACCAACTAATAACTAAATTAACTAACCAAAGCTTTCTCGTGTACAAAACTCTTGGGATAGACATTGATGGCACAGTTGTGTTGCACTCTTCTTTCACTGGCACTCAGGCACTGAAGTTACTTGTGAGAGTTTGCATTGAGACACACAAGTTTTATATTCTGCTGCCTTCTGAACCTCCTCATTGTGGACTCACATTATCATCCAAGCAGGAGTGGATTTCAACAGTAGTAGCAGCAGCTCCAGTCCTATCAGAAGTATTTTCTTTCCCCAAAGAAAGATCACTGTTAACATCTTCAGTTTCTTCTGAAAGAATATCAAGAATATGCTTTTTGCATACTATGGCACTTGAAAGAACGTTATTGAATTGAAGCCTTACATGAAGAGTTTGAATTCAAAGAATGAGGTTTTTTTTTCTTTTGACATTGCACCCTTAATTGAATGTTTTAAAGAATTTTCTTTGTCTTAAGAGGTCAAAATCTGACTGGAAACCTGAAAATATATTTATCAGTATAACATGATACTCATATATACAAAATCTTTACCACTCTAAACTTAAATATTTTATTAACACCTCATGAACTTGTAAAGTGCACATTTTGCAGTTTGGAGTTTAAAATAGTCACAGAGGTATTTTGGCTATCTCCAGCTCAAAATCTAATATATGCTGGTTTTTTGTTTGTTTGTTTACCACAATGTATTTTTCATGTTTAAGCTTAAAATAATTTTTTTTAATGATTTTGTTTACTGTTTCATCTACTTGTATATGTTGAAACATGGTGTTCCCTACTGTTACAGAATGAATCCAGAGAGCATATTGTTGCCTTCAACATGTTAAATTACAGAGCATGCAAAAATCTTTGGAAATCTTGTGTAGAGCATCACACATTTTTTCAGGCAAAGAAGTCACTACCTCATGAAAAAAAGATATTATCACATTATTGGACTCTGGGTTCTAGAAATCCAGCAAAGTAAGTATTGTGTGAAAGCATGTTTTGCTCTATGATGCGAATGGGAGGATTTGTGTCAGTGGTAGCTCAAGTTGTAGTGGCAGAGTTCAGTCCTGTCCATAGCTTTGTTCCAGTCTATATATAATAATTTGACAAGTTATATGGTTGTGGTTTCACTTTCTGCAATGTGATCTCCTTACAGTGGAACTTTTCTTATAATTGCCTCAAAAGGTGTTTGGATATAAGTTTTACTACTATTTTTTCAACTTGTTCCTTCAGTCTGAAGTATAAAAACTGGAAAGGAAAAAATAGGAAAAGGAAAAAAAAAATGGAAAGGAAAAAATAGGAAAGTATAAAAACTGGAAAGGAAAAATGTCATTTAGCTAATGATCCAGTAAGAGAATTTGCAGAACAGATTTGTTTTGAAATGTTTAGCCATTAGTGTCATGTACACATTCTGTTTAATATGTTAGGGCAGTTTCTGGAGTCCATCACACCAACCACTTATTACTGACACAAAGATGAAAAACTTTTTCCCATTCAGGTATTCAAGATAGCCCTGTTGTGACACTTCTAATGCTTTATTTGTCTCATTGGATTCTTCTAGTTACAAAGCACTAGAAGCACTAGTTCCTACTGTTGTTTAAGATTTAGTTACCAGGAAGTGATTCTTTAGAGCCTGTGATTTTCCTATATGAAGCTGGGATTATTGCTCCCCATATGCAGTTACTGAGCCCTATTGTCATTAAAGTTAAGCTGCCAGTTTATTGTCCAGTCACATGACATTATAATGTCCCTCTCCGTTTCTTTGCAGTTAGCCCTTATTTTGGCTATCCTGTGTGAGTTTCTTTACTCTACTCTTTTATTTTAGGGGCTTTTACAATTTTTGATAAGTATCAGTTGCAGTGATTTCTTCCGTTATGTTGATTTGTTCTGTTGTTGCATTTATCAGCAATTCAGCTACAAAGGTGTCATGTCCTGTGGCTTCATTGTCTCATCCATCCCATCCCAATCCACCTACCCCACCCCCCAAAAACATTCTGTAATGAAACATATTAAAAAGTATTTCATATTAATAGTGAATGAAAAAGAAAGTCTTGTGTCATTATCCTCTCTGGGAGGGGGGGTTCTTTGACCCTTTGATGCTCTGTAGACTCTCTAGAAACCTGCTTCTTCTCATGATTTTTGGAAAAGTATTTTATTGTTTTCTTTTTGTTCATGGGTAGTGTGTTTTTGTGAGTTTTTTGTAGTGTGTTCTCTTAACAGTTTAACTTTACATATAATTTGTCAGACTTGGAGATTTTCTGTCTTCTACTTGGATAAGCTTCAACTTCTGAATGATATCAACATGCTTCAAATGGCTCCTCAAACTTTGGAGGCTCTCTGGCTTTTCACACTCTGCTGTCTCTTGATACTGCAGAAATTAATACCAAGTGCACTGCTATTGCTTGTAAATGAAGTAATTAACCCCTGAGGGCAATGTAGGAATTCTGATAAAATGTTATGCTTTTTACTGGAGTATATTTCCATGTTTTCAGCTAGTACTAGGTCATAGCTAGATGATCTAGGGAAAAAACCCTAGTTGTACAAACAGTATTCTAATTTTCTAACATTTTAAAAATTCCTATTTTTAGAATTAACTCATTTATGGAGTGTTATGACCTTGTTTTTCCTGTAGTGGAGGTGTTGAGGTGACTGAAAGTTTGTTGGATTGTCAGGTCCTGGAGTCCTTTATTTCTTTCAAATTTGCAAAGAGATTGAAAATCCTGATCCTCCTATAGGGCGGATATATACACACAGTGATTCCACAGCCTTTGTAATGTTAAGAAAGAAAACAGTATGAGTTCCAAAGGGACTCCAAATCATACTAAACTCCAAAGTTTAGTATAATTTCTTTTTTTTACCAAACATTTTAATTTTGACAAATCTGCTGTTACAATTTCTTAATAGTCTGTAGCATACAGGACAGTTCTCATTGTTGATCTGAATTACTAAGAAATAATTCCTTTCAAGTAGTTTCAATGCTCTGAGGCATTGTCTGCTGAATTGCTTACTTAGAGTTCTAAGGAATCTCCAGGAGGAGAATCAGTTATGGAGATACCTTCTATCAGCTTAGGATAACCTCTTTGGCTTTATTTATACCAGCAGTAAGCATGAGTTTTGGGATCTACATGAGGAAGAGGTAACTCAGCAACCATTGCTATGAAAGACTCCTTAACAACAAAAGAAGCAACAGTAATTTTGAAAACTTTGAGTAGTTTCTATGAACTCAGCAAATTATTTTCTTAAAAGATTTAAGAAAAATTGTGAAAAAGTCACTTCTGGGGTCATATTTCACATATTGAAAATTATTACTTTCCGACCTGTTTATGATTATGGAATGATGTAAGATTTTACGTGTTCCTTTTCAAGGATGCTCTGAACTCATGTGGAAGTTACACAACCAAAACAGTGATTCTGCATTCTCCCTTTTGAAAGGGAAGAAATTTTTGCATTGTATGAATCAAACAAACACAGACAAACCAAACCACAAAACTGAATGTGCACACAAAAGCTCCACTGACCACAACATGCAGTCCTGGAGGTTTTAAGATTGACTTGTATTCAAGAATTCTTTTCATGCAGCTTCCATCAGCTTCAAAGGGTGCCACTTTCAGGTTTTACCATCTTAAGTATCACAGGTTTTCCTATGCAATTTGTGGCTTTCTTGTTCTATGTCCTACACTTATTTGAGTCAGATAGCCTGGCATTTATTGCCTCAGTTCAGATAGTTGCTGTATATGAGTACAATTTCTTATTTGCACATACTGATGCCCCTCTTGATTCTCTTAGCTTAAGGTACTAGAGGCATTCCATTTAAATTGGGCTGCTGAGTTCTATAAATCACCTGTAAGCCTTGTTCAAGGAGCAGACTGAATCATATCTCCCAGATTCTGAGAGGTAAATTCTGGCCTGAACGCTGAAAAACCTCTCCTAGACGCATTCTCATTCCTTGTTGAAAAGCTAAATAATGTATCTGTATTTTTCACCAAGGATAGCCTCAGTAATAGATAGGAGAAAAGAAGCATCATTTCCAGATAGTACTGCCCATTCCAGAAAGGCTTTGGCAGCCTCCCAGAATGTTTGCTGAGAAATATGCTGATATTTGGCATTTGAAGGGCAGCTACTTGAATTCAAGAGATTATTTATCTTCTGTGCCTTAACTGAAATATCTAGAGACATGCCCTATAAGTGATTTTGTGGTCAGGATTAGGGGTTTAAGATTAGAATTAGGGTTTAGGGTTCTGGCTTCCATCACATGAGTTGTGTTGCACTTCAAGTTGTCTGTGTTGGAAAATGCCTCAACAGCCACTTGTAAAAATGAAAAGCTTATTAATATGGAGTTCTTTACAATGCATTTTTCATAATGCATTCATCTTTTTCCAGTCTTTCCCTCTGCTCCAGCTATCTAAGGGTTCTTTGAAAGACGTCTGTTTCTGAAGAAGATGAGTAGCTGGTACCTTGTTATTGTATTCAAAAGTGTTCAAAAAATAAAATGGGTAGTATAGCCAAAAGCTTCTCCTGATGGACTTTGTTTACTAAGCTTGGAAACATACACGGGTAGGTGATTGTAATATGTAGATGCTTCATACTGAGTTTTTCCTCTGTTTTCTATAAGTGGAGAAGCTTCTAAAGTACATTTAGAAGATGAGGGAACTGATTTCCTTTAAAATAATGAACAAGATATACTAAAGTATATATGAAAAAAAAATTATGGGTTGCTTTTATGGGTTGCTTTTCCTTTTACTTATATTAGCAAAAAGTAGTACAATGCAAAGCATGCGTTAGGTTTGATTTTAGCATAATACCCACAGCTTTAGTAACGTTTTTATTTTATTTATTTTTAATTTTTTTAATGCTATGTAAAATTGAGGCTTTTCAGCTCTGTAGTAAGATCCTTACACAGCCTGCTAGCCCAGCTGCCCATTATGTACAGTTCAGGGCTTAACAGGCTAAAGGTGTTTTCTCTGTAAGTAATAAATTGTTTCTTCTTTAAGAAATCCTAGGCCTATAAACTTGAAGGTGAGCAGCTTATCTCTCAGCTTGTCTTGTGGAATGCTGTATAAAATGATGCATAAGGGTTAGTTTATCTCGATTTCAGTCTACTTAAAGATTTTCTTTATGCTGTGTGTTTTCACCATTAAGATACTTTTACTGCTTTCCTAGCTGTGGTACCTATCCTGTTGCAGTCCTTTTCTTCTCAAATCTTTCTTCTTCTTGTCAAAAGAAGCAGTCTAGACCTGGAGATCTTATTTTCATGTCAGATTTTTTAATGGTTTATCTCTTAAGGAATACATCACTCAAAAGTGGCTTCCTTTCACAATACAGTGTTGTCTGGTTTAGCTCCTAATGAGGCAGCAGGTAGATGGGTAAAGTTGTCCTGTGCTCAGCCAAGCTCTTGCTGAATTGTTACCCCCTTGTGAATATTGACAGGGAAGCTTCAGAACATATTACCTGTATTTGAGCTGTCTTTTGTCCGGCACTCAGTTCAGTACCAGTAGGACATCCTTAACTTCCTGTTTTCCCTGCTGTCTTCTTAAACACAATTGGGTTAAAAATAATTCTCAGAAAAAGTTATTTTTATCCAGGCTTGTGATAAGCAATGTAGCAGGGATTAACAATAACTTTTATCATCACAAATGAGGGACAACAAATGTCTCTGTGAGAATGTAAATGCATAAGTAAGGAGGGGGTAAGCACAGGGGGATGCTTTAAATTATGAAATTGACTTTCATAGGCATATTTAAGTTTTCTATGCAAAATAACTCACATATAGCATTTTTATATCTTTTCAGGTCCGTAAACAACCAGTACTGCAGAAAAGTGATAGGTGGGATGGTTTGGAACCCATCTATGAGACGATCCTTATCAGTTGAGCACCTAGAGACCAAAAGCCTTCCTTCTCGATCACCTCCTGTTACCCCCAATTGGTAAATCCATTTTCAGCCTTTTCCACACCTTCTAGTCTCCTACCGTTTCTAATTGTATGTACTCTAGCAGATAATTATGTAGTGTGTACAGATATATTTAAACATTTTTGATCTGAGAATATATGTGACAACAAAAGGGTGGGTGTCACCTCAACTTTAGCAAGGCTTTCATGTTGTCTGCCAAAATCTTTTACCCAAGTTAGGATATTATGTTTCTGGATGGCTGGACGACAGGGATGGTTTAAAAAAAAATGTTCAAATGGTTGGATGACTGGACTAAGAGGGGAGTTGTTAATGGGTCACACTCTACCTGGACAACAATAAAAAGTAGGTGACTGCAGCGGTTGCTCTTGAGACCTGTCCTGCTTAACCTCTTTATGGCCTGGAGGAGGCCATGGTATGGTTGATCATAAAGTTTGCAGATGGCACCAAACTGGGGATGAGTCAATAAGCCTGGGGCCAGGGCTACTCACCAAAGTGATCTCGATAGTCTGGAGAAATGGGCCAATAGGAAATGTGTGAAATTCAACAGAGACAAACACAGCGTCCTGGGAAATAAGAACCCAGTGTAACAGTATTGTCTGCAGTGCAGCTTTCTGGAAAACAGCCTGGTAATCTTTATAGGCAGAAGTGGTACATGAGCCATCTGGTATGCCCTGACAGGAAACAAGTCCAACCTGGGAGAATTGACAGAGTTGTAGATAGTACAACACAATGGGGATGGTGCCCTTTTGGCCCAGCGTTCTCTAGATTTTATTAGAATGCTGCAGCCCTTTTTGTCTGCAAATATAAAGCAGACACCAACTGGAGCAAGCTCAGCAAAGACCACCAGCTCCAAGGTAGTCAGGAGGTCCTCACCTACCCTGTGAGGAGAGGCTGACATAGTGGCACATGTTCAACCTGGAGAAGCAGGGGTGTCCCAGATGCCTAATAACAGCCCAGAATTACTTAGGAGGAAGCCAGCTACAGGATTAGGCTGAGTTTTTCACTGTTGCATAGTGAGAGAATGGGGCAACAAGTATATGTTGAAACAAAAGAGGTTTTGTCATGATATAATGGAAAAACTGCTTCACCACATAGACAGTCATTGCCTGGGGAAGCTTTGTGTTCTCCATCCTTCAGATTTTTTGAGATATGAGTGAATAAAGTCTTAAGCAGCCTACTCTGGCCTTAGTTGACCCTGCTTTGAGCAGAAGATTGGACTAGGTGACCTCCATTAGTCGTTTCCAACCAGAATCATCCTATGATTAAAACATAATAATATAAGTTGCATTTTACAGGGGGAGAAACACAAATCAGTTCAGTGTATGGAACCTAGCAGTGTATGATTGCCTAGTACACCATACAGAATGCTTAAAAACGATTATTTTGAAGGGAGACTTATAGGCCTGGTACGAAGATTCAGATCATAACTGCAATAGGATAGAAGTTTTTCTTTTATAAAGTTTCATGAAATATTTAATCTTCCTGCTTGTGTTTGTATTCTGTGTTTTTAAGGCGGAGTCCTAGGCTACGTCACGAAATCCGCAAACCACGGCACTCATCTGTAGATAACCTTACAAACGAAATTAGTTATATTACTGAAACAGAGGATGTTTTTTACACGTACAAGGGCTCTCCAACATCAAAGGACAGTGATTCAGAGTTCTCTCAGAACCGTAGTCCACAGAGGAGGTAAGGACTTTGGCAAAGAATCCTTTGCTTATTTTGATTTTTTTAAAAGCACCAAACAAAAAACCCAAAGAGCTGTAGTGTGAAACAGTCACAATCAGTTGTAATGCTACAACGAGTTCAAACAGTTTATTTGCATAAGCTTTGTTTTGACCAATTGCTATACTGCAAATGCCATGACACAAAATGCAAGTCAAAAGCATACTGACCCTTCATCATTAAGCAATACATAGTAGTTGAGCTGTTAGTAAAATTAGAAGAACTACTAAGGCATGTCTGTTCAAATCTGTAATATCATGTTTCCTAGTAGCTTTTGCAGCCCTTTTCTACCTGTCAGAAGCGTTTTTGTGGGGAGAAAGACTTAGTGAACTCTTTTAAGAGTTCAGTCATGTTCCACATCACCAGGTCAGCCTTGTCAGTTGAAAGGGGTATTGCATTTGGGTATACACAAGAACTTCATAATGCTGGTGGTCATCCATCTTTTTCTTCTTCAGAGGAACTGTCAATGGCTTTTCTAAAGGCAGTGTCTACTTTTTGGCTGTATTCCTTGAGGACCTACTTTGTCTCCTCTGCAGTGCCTTAACAACTGCTAGGTTTGCTGCCAGGAGTTCAAGCGCCTGTCTTTGCTCACTCTGATTATTTGTTTGTTCATGTTTTACATTATATGTATGGCTACACTAATTTCTTAATGAATGTCGGATTATCACAAATGTACAAAGTCATTGATTGTTCAGTCTCAAAAAGTAAACAGTTACTTTAAAACTTGGAGCTGGGGAGAATGCTGTGTGCTGAAATGCGTGTTCCTTTGTAGCACTGCAAATGAAAAATGGTATTTAGTGATGCCTAGTGACTTTAAGGCAAGGTGTATTTTGAGAAGCAATTTCTTAATGGAAGCTGATAGGACTCACCTGCCTCTATGATAGTGTGCGGGTACTAAACACAGCATTAAATTCTGATTGAAACTATTTTTTTAAAATTCTATAATAATATTATTGTGACATTATAGCAGAGAGTTTTCTATTAAAAAAAAGAAAATTGACATGTATGCATATTTGGATTTTGTCACTCTTGAGTATGTTAAATGTTTTGGGTATATTAAGTAGGGTTTTTTTTAAATATTGTTCTAAATTTCTGACTGGAATACAGCTGAACCTTAATACTATTTATTAGTACTATTGGCAGTAGTAGCCATGATAATACATAAAAGTTAGGCCTTTAGATGTTGTGAATAGCCATAGATAGGAAGCCATGTCTTTGCTGTGTTTTAAAGTTTGCGGATTATACAATTTTAGAAGTATTTTCTGAGTAAAAATACTGAGAGGCAGACATAAGAAGAGATGATGAGGGTAGAAGCTGTAGACAGAAAATTATGTTCCCATGCTGTGTTTTGTGACTGGCAAATTGTGTCCTGCCAGCTAACACATTGTAGGACTTCTTTTATTTTCCTTTTTCTTTTCTTCCCCTGTAGTTTTTTCTTTCCTTCCTGTTTCAGTTATCTTATACCTATTGAGAATAGAGTGGAAATTCCTGCCTTCATGCCTTTTCTCAGACAGTGAAAAAAATGATGTTCTAAATTTGAAAATAGAACATTCATTTATTTTCTGAGCCCTAGTGACTGTGCTGAATCTTAATAATATCACTCACTGTGGAGATTTTTACTGTTACTACCACATATAAATCATTGCTTTTTTTTCTTACATCTTATCCTTAATGCATTATCAGGTTTTTTGGGTATGTTTATAATATTTGATACTCTGCAAGTAAATGAAAAAATGCCTGCATAAATCCGAGTAATTAAATTCAAGTTGTGTGGTTTGGAAGAAGAATGGAATAAATTATCCTGTGTTGTTTTGACTGTTAGATTTTTGTGAAGTAAAATAGTCATTAATAATTTCCTTTTTAACAATTAAGGTAAAATAGTAGCCATTAAAAAAATCCACTTTTTCTCTACACTGAAGTTCGTTAGTCCACATTCCAGTTTTTTTCCTTTTGCAATCTTACAGTAGTTACTACTTACTTCACTTCCTTTGTTGAAAGATGTAAAGTGAAATTAAGCATGTTGGTGTTGTAAAATCTTTCCATGAGCACTGAACATTGATGGATGGAATCCTACCCTATCAGCTAAATCTGTTTTGTAAGAAAAAGGTTTACCTTGCATATCCTTAGTATTAAATGTGGATGTTTCCCTGGGCTTTTGCCCACACACATTGAACAGGTTTAACCCACAGCTAGTTATTTTTAAAGGCAGACTGATGGGCTTGTCCAGGGAATTCTTTTTTACTGCAATTTTTGCTTTGTCTAGCCTGGCATAGTGCTTGAAGATTACTACTGTTGCAGTCTGTCTTGATAAAGGTACCACTACAGTTTCCAAATTTGGAATAAGGAGAGACTCACAGATGTAGAGGAACAAGTCATCCTTGCTGATTTGCCTTCCCTGACACCACTCTGATCTGTATGCTACTGTGTCACTTAAGGGGAAAAGGTACAAGAAGAATAAAATAGTCATACTGAAGTATGTGACATTGTTTCAATATCAGATTGGGAAATTCCAAGACATCCTTGATTTATGCAGTGACCTTCAAATCAAACTTGGTTTTAACTGGGGCATTAGACTAGTTGTTTTGGAATCATGTACTTTGACATGCTTGATCTTTAATCAGGTATTAGGTTTTCTCCTGAGAGGCTGCACTGGCCATCCCCAGTGCAATGTCTGGTTCCTGGCATTGGTAGCTTTAAAAAAAAAATTAAAATGCAACCTAATATGTGTAGGATTCTTCATACATGAACTCTTAGAAGAAGCTAAAAGAAAAACTCCTTTAAAATAAATTAGCCTGCCCTTTACCCTCAAGTAAATAAGGGAAAATTTAAACTGCTATAATGATTTCACTGGTGTCTTTATGTTAAGGTATTTGGTGTAAATTAAAAATATAATTTTAAATTTTTCAATAATATATTTTTTAAACACTTGGTGAACCTGAAATTCCAAGGTCTGCCATGAAAACTTAAATTCAATGTAACCAAATGCTATTTATGGATCTTCGGACTTATTTTTTCTTGTTTTCATTTTTCCTTTCCTTTTTCTCAAGCATCTTTGGGTACATGAGGTGTGATACAGATGTTTACCCTTCATTAGGCAATGAGAAATGAAAACAAACAAATGACAAGAAATGAAAACTGAAAACCACAGTGTTGTTTAATGCTCTTAACCTCCAAGAACCCAGCTGTGGGAAGCTGCATGGTTTTCTACCATTCAGTATAAAAAAGGAGTATACTCCATTCTTCTCTGTTCATGGCCTTAAGGTTTTCATCTGGCTTTGTGGGAAGACCCGTGTTGTGGCCAGCACCTGCACCTGCCCCTTAACTGAATGTTAGTAAGCTCAGGTTTCTTTAAGAAAAGAAGATGTTACATGCAAAGGATTACTGAAACAAACAGTAATTTGTTTTGGCAGTTCAGAATAATCTTAGTTGTGTTACCTGTACAGGAGTTGTTTTCCCCTTTCCCTTATATGAGGAGAAGAGCTTATTTTTGACCTTGTAAATTCAGGTTTAATGGCTTGTGCTTTTTAAAATATTTTAATTGTTTTTTTATATAATAGATGAAATAGTTTGGAGTATTAATATAGCTATTGTTTGCCCTCCTAATGCCTTTCTTCCTGTTTTTGAATGCACTTTTCTAATGGGGAGAGTACTTGTCAGGATGAATATATAAATTTGCATTGGTTTAACCCCAGCCAGCAGCCAAGCACCTTGCAGCCACTCACTCATTCCTCCACCAATGGAATCAGGGAGAGAGAATCAGAGCTGTAAAAGCTAGAAAGCCCATAGGCTGAGATCAAGGCAGTTAAAGAGGGAAAGCAAAAACCGTGCACAGAAGCCAAACAAAACCAGGAATTAATTCTCTGCCTCTTGTGGGCAGGCAGGTGTTCAGCCATCTCTGGGAGGTCAGGTTCCCCTCACATATAACAGTAGCTTGGGAAGACAAACTCCGTTGCTCCAAATTCTCCTCCTTCCTACTTCTTTTCCCCACTTTATACACTAAGCATTATGTCATATGGTCTGGAATTCTTTGGTCAGTTGGGGTGACCTGTCCTGGCTGTGTCTCCTCCCAACCTCCCAAGCACCCAAAACTTTCTCACCAGCATGGCAGTATGAAAAGCAGCAAAGGCCTTGGCTCTGTGTAAGCCCTGCTCAGCAATAACAAAAATATCTCTGTATTATCAGCCCTGCACAAATTCAAACCACAATTCAGCAGAAATCCAAAACAATGGATACTGTGAAGAAAATTACCTCAGCCAAAACCAGCAGAGTATACAAGGTGCTAAAGAGAAAAAATAACTGGCTTATTGGCTTGGAAAAGTAACCTGATAAGCTGTGTGGAGGAGAGTCTTGTTATCTGATTTGTATTCAGTTTCTCCTGTTCACCTTGCAATTAAATAAACTGAACACGTCTGTTTGGTTTGGAACAGTAGATTGTGTAGGAGCAAGTGTTTTGGTACTTTTTCAGAGTAGATTTGCTGGCCTAAACTGAAAAGATTAGTGAAATTTTCTGTCTAACCAGAAAGAAGATTATTGTAAAACATATTTCTAAGTGATAAGGTATAGTAACAGTCAGCAAGAAAAGCTTCCTGACAGGTGACATGCTATAGATCATATATTTAGAGTCATTGATTGATGAGATAAATCTGCCAAGTTATTCACAGGTGCAAGCATATGATGCATAAGAACCAGAAGGCTGGGGGAGTCAAGGAGAGGTTGGTCACATTGTTGCCTTGCTCTGCCAAAAGAGGATTATGAAGAATATAGAGCCAACTCTTCTTGGAGATGCAGAGCAAAAATGTGAGGCGTTGGATGCAAGTTATAGCTTGGGAAATGCTCAAAAGATAATGGGGGGGGATCACATTTTGATTATTTAAGCCTTTTTATACATCAGCAAAAAGGTGGAGTTGTTTCCATCCTTGGAAAACCTCAAAACACAACATGGCAAGGACCCAAATACCTTCATCTACCTTTGATGTCTATTCTTTGAATAAGAGTTTTTGTGACCTCTCAGGTTCCCTTCTAACATAAATTATTTTGAGTCTATAATTCTTCTTGCTATAAATGCAATATGTCCCTTCATAAACTTTTGTCTGAAATGCTTGCAAAGCTATAAGCATCTTTCAATTTGCATTGTAAAACTATCTTTTGCTAGTGATACAGATGGAGTAATGTGTGTAGCCCCAGAGTTGGAGGGGAAGGAAATGAAATGATGAACTAATATACAGAACGGAAATTCACTTGCACTGTGCTATGAATTTCTGGAAGTGCACATACGTTCCTAGTGTGAGTGTGATGCATCATCCGGTGAAGGTATTGCACTGAAAATAGATTTCCTGAACGGATGCTGCATTTGTTCAATTCTTTTAGCTTAGCATTTGATAGACAATAACTGTAGCTGCATAGTGAGCTTTGGTGAATGTACTATGGGAACACATCATTAGTTTAACTAAAATATGATTTTTCACAAGAGGAAAATTTTTATAGCTTTACTATTGATAAAAGTACTCTTCAGATTTATCCAGCTGAGTCCCCGTAGCTACTTTTTGGGTAGAAAATTACAAATAAGTGAACCTCTCCCTTGTTTTAAACTGTTCTTTACCCTTAGTACTTAATCATTCACAGATATGATAATTTCTTTGTTTCTACAAAATCTGTTGCATTTTACAAAATCCTATTGTCCTTGTTCGTGTACTTCAGCCTTTCTCAAGGAAGATATCCTAATACTAGACAATGGAGCTGGGAATGTTTCAATTAGTTTCAAATTAGAATTATAATGCTACTACTAATAGACTAAGTTTTATGTGCTTTTCCACCCAAATATACATGAAAATATATTTTGCTTAGATGCAAACTTTGCTTTTTAAATATATATCCTTATTCAAATGTACTATGCTTTCCTTGCCAGTTCAAAATGCAATAATTTTGCATCTAAATGGAAAGCATCAAAATTGAATTGCAAATCTGTGATAAGGCAAACCTTGCAGCAATCCAAGCAGTTGCTGTATATCAGAACACATGAAACTTTCTTGGCAAGCCAGTAAACTGGGCACAGTCAATAGAGGCAATGCAGAGTAACAAAGTATTCCTTTAAAGGTGGTGGTAGCAGCTTACAAATGTGAATGACTGAAATTTCTAGGAAATCACTGAAAAGCTTGTGTATGCCTTGAAGTCCTCAAGTTTTCTGTACTGATTCTTTTAATTATCCAGTACAAAAAATTTATGACACTTTATACAGTTATTCTCTTCACAGAAATGCTGAATATTCTGTGTATAAATTCCTCTAAAGGGCAGCAGAAAGATGTTGCTACATGTACCTTCTACTTATTTTGCTTATAAATAAAAAACCCCAGTTGTAATGGTGAGTCCTCAGAAGAGGTGATAATGGAAATGCTGGCATACTCACTTTCCCCAGCCCTGCAGGTGTTACAATGAAAGAAGCTTTAAGAACTTCAAGAACAGCACAAGGGCAAAACCTACAGATGTTTCCTTCAGTTGTTTGTAAAGGGGGGGGTTTGCTACAGTGCTATTGTTTCAGTTGACCCTTTTCTCTCGGGGTTTTATTCTGCTGCAGTTCATCATCCTTGATTCTCAGAATAGCAGAATTCTCTGGTAGGTCATGCCAAAATGAGGAGGAGGGGTCTTTCCTTAAAACCTTTCCATTCTGTCCTTATGACAGAAGAGGAGAGTTAGACTTTGCAGGGCAAAGACCTGTATTTAAAGGTAATTGTCAACAGATCAATCCATACTGAATGCAAGATTGAAATGGCATAATTTTAGTTATATTGTGAAGTGAGGAAGAGAAATTACTTGCAGTTTTGAAGTGATTGCTTGTTTGCTGCACCAATGGAAAGCTTAATCTCCTTCCAAGGAAGGGCTCTCTTCCTTGATGAAAAAGTTGAATGGCTGGTCTGGTGAGTGTTGTCTTTCATTAACTTAAAACACAATCCTTGTATGTTGTGAAATGAGGATGATGGCTTAGTGTAACACTGTGTAGCCAAAAAAAATCACCTAGTTATTAATGTTTAAGGTATTTTATCATATTGCTGAGTAATTAAATGATAGAAATACAATTTAACTGTGTTGGGGTGAAAAATTCTGCAGCTCTATCATGCTGACCTATTGAGGACTTTAGGAAGACACAGCTGCGCTGTCTCTGATTAATTCTTTTAGACAATGAATTTGGTCACTTTTCTCAGTCAAATATTTGATCACCTTTCTTCCCAATTTAAAAGGTCACAGAATTTTCAGTCAATCATTTAAAGCTGATGTGTTTGAATTAAAGTGCAATAATTTAACAAATAAATCTTCATCAAATATATCCCACATTCAAGTCTCCAAAGGTAGAGATAATAAAAAATGTACGGTAAGTTTATAGAAGGTCTATGAATCAAACCCCAAGTAGGTTCTTTTTCTTTCTCTTTACCTCTTTCTCTTGGGAAGGTAGAGTGCAGATAATACATTAAAACCAGGGCATTTTATTGATTGTCATCACAATTCTATGTCTGTAAGTTTTTGATGAAGACTCTTGAAAGGGTTAACTCAGGGCAATTTTGATTCTGCACAGGATTTGGTAATAAAGCTGCAAGTCTCCTGTGGCAAAATGTAAAAAAGATGTACAGTTTCGTTTTTCTTTGCCTTACAAAGAAATCTATTAGCTTAATGAAAATAAATTCAATGTTTTTTTATTTTTAGTGTAACTTCCTAAGGAAATAAGGCTTATGTCATTGTACAGCCCCTCTGCCTCTGTTTCCACTTGAGAATATTTGGACAATGCAATCAAATGTAATGTAGGAGATGGGTTTTTGAACATACAAAGTTTCTCAAGATTAGTGAAAGTCAGTGACTAGGCAGGAATAATCCCAAAACTTTAAGACTACATTGTCCTCTCACTGAGGAGTTAAAGTACAAGTTCAGTATTTGTCCCATTTAGGTGTGGGCTGATCAGGCAGCAGGTGAATTTGCATTCCCATAGCATCTGCTTACACTTGGAGGGTAAAAATTCTCTGGGGATTGTGGACAAACAGAACCAGAGATATTAGTGGGTGAGGTGGGGGTAGATGTCAGTGGGGTCAGAAGTTAGATATGATTGCAATAAAAGAGGAAGAAGCTTAATGTTTTAGTAGTATTTAAAGTACCCAGAACTCAAACCTCTAAAATTCCTCCCAGATTAAGCTTTACCGTCTCTGCCTCTCAAGGAAGAATTTCTTCATATTGTCAAATTACATACAAGGAATCTTAACTGGACTGATACTGGCGCTATTTTTACTGTAATTTTAGTGAAATGTAGTATGTAACTCTTGGTATTAAGGATGACTTAGAGAGCGTGAGTTGAAAATTTAACTGCATACTGTGAATGGCCTCCTTTAACTTGGCAATTCAGCAAGTCTACTTTCAAACTGAACTGCTTCGCATATTTTTTCCTGCATGGACATGTACCACTCCAGGATTTTTGGTCACTCCTTAAATGAATTTGTAAAATTATTCAATCTGCCTTAAACTTTGCTTTGTAAGAACCTTTTTTGGTAACTTTAAATTTTGTCTTAGTAGCACTGCTACTGTTTTAATTTATATCATATCATTTTAGCTTGCTGTTTCAGGGGATTTTTGATGAAGTTAATTGAATGCATTGGAAAATGCTGTGCAGTGCAAATTTTGATTTCTTTTCCATTCCAGATTGTCCTCATTGCTTCTACTTTCATTATACTTAGTCTCAAAGTTTTCTGTCAACACCTTCACTGCTCTCACTTCATGAGAATAAGCATAGGAAATGTCAAGCTTCTGAAGCCACCTGTGCTCATTTCTGGCTACCTAAACATAAAGATCTTGCCACATTTTGACTTTTACAAAATACAATCAGTGACATCTGTAGTCATTGTAATCCACACCTAAAACTTTCTAAAATGATCTATTGTGTCTGGCTAAATAATTGCCTGTGTAAACTCCTGCAGTGCTTGAGTTGCAGTAGCAGATGCGTGCTGCCTGTATTAGGCTTGTATCAAAAGCGGAAGTGAGTGATCAGAGCTGCCCTGGGATTTTTGCAGAGTGTCTTATAAACACCCTAATTATCTGATTCAGACTTTCACCATAGGATTAAGTATTCTTTAATCCATTATGAGCACAACTTCTGGCTTTTATGCATTTTTTGGGGTTTTTTTTCAAGTTGGAGTTTAGTTCTTGGTTTTTTTTAAGATTTAACTTATATTCATTTAATGTTGTTTTTGTGTTTGTGGTTTTTTACCAGGTCATCTGAACAAGAATCACCAAAGTGAGTTTTCTTTATACTTTCTCCTACCTTTTTAAGATAAATAAGGAAATATATACCTTCAACTGATTTTTCAAAGTAGTGGTTTTGTATGATTAAAAGACACAAATAAATGTATAAATCAATGAAGAATGTAAAGATTTGTAAAAAAAAGTAAGTTTTGGGGTCAGGATTTGGAAAGTCTTAAGTTGTAATAGATCTCTCATCACACTTAACAGAAAAACTTGGTTAGAAACTGTTACAAATGTTTAATGATGCAAAAATCCACTGGCAATTTTATGTGGTGACTCTTTATATAGTGCCAGATGACACTGATTGAAATAATATTTTTCTGGTATTGTTAGATTTCTTTTCTACATTAAAAAATCATTACACGGTCTGTAATTTCAACTTGTAAGTGAAATGTTTTTTTGGACTGTGTTCTGAAAAACTTATTAGGATGTATTTACAAACACAGTGTTCCTCCTTGCTTAACATTGACTTCATCAGAATCATGAAAAGTCTTGGAAGCTATCAGATAAAACCAGAATTTTGACAGTGTAATTATAGTTCACTACTTCAAAGCTTTCTGAAACTTTGAATGCATTCAAAAAGTGCCACTTTCAGTAGTAACTGAAAGTACTGCAAGTGTTGCATGAAATACCTCATTGCCATTGCCAAGTACTCATAGTCTAACTGAAAGTCAGAGGTGTTATGGCAAGAATACATTTCCTTGATGGCACCTCTCAGGACATTTGTATTTGTTGTGATCAGACTTTCACGGTCCAAAAACAAGTAGCTGCAATATCAAAGTTTGCTGCAATACAAGTCATGTATGTTAAAAGCTACACTCCTTGGAGTAGAATTACTTCTTCATTGACAGCTCTAAATATCTGCTGGAAATGGTTCCAAAAAGCTCACATATATCGACAAATACCAAAGCAGAAATAAATGTTTGAATTCACAAATTTTATTGCCAAGGTTGACTTGGCAAGATATGTACTTCTGCCACTTTAACACTGTCTAAATGTGATGTTGTTATACCTTGAGCTTTCCTCGAGACAGATATTTTCACATTAGGTGGTGTTTATAAGGATGGAGCAGTTAGTCTGTATGGCATCCATGAGTTTGGTCCAATTGAAGAAGGGGGTTAGTTGTGTGAGAGGTCTGTATGTCATCCTTTTCAAAAGAGGGAATATAGCTACATGAATGTTTGGGAAGTCCTGGAGCACTATCAGGCAACTTGGCCAATTGCCAGATTTGAGGATTTTAGGTACTGACTTTTGTTATCATTGAATGCTAAAGTTCTTGAATGCCAGATCTGTACCCTAAGTTAGTGCTGGGTCCTTTAGTATGGCTATAACTACTTCAATAACACAATATTTTAATTGCAATTAAACCTTTAATTTTCACTTCATTTCCTGTTTCTCTGACAATTTACTCTGGCTTTTCTGCAAACTGCCTTCACCCACTGGGATAAGTTGAGATGGTACTCATAAGAGGGAGGAATCTTAAAAAAAAAAAAAGGTACTTTGCAGGAAGGAGAGTGGAATCACAGCAAAAGATTTTTTCATGGATAGAATTGGCAACTGAAGTGCCTTTCCCTTATGGTTCAGCCCTCTCCACGTGTTACTGTGAATTCCTGTACAGCTACAACAGTGCCTTTCACTGCTAACATCCAGATATTTTGCGTTAAATGGTTTTGCTATTCCAGAATTTTTGAATATTTTTCTGGATGTCCACTGATCAATGATAGGCTTAGATCACACTCCAGTCCTGTTTTCCTGCACTTCCACTAAGTAGTATTAAATCTTTTAACTCTTACAACTTGCTCTTTTTAAATCTTTTAATTTAAAAATGTGAATAACAGCACCTTTATAATATTTATCCTTTCAAAATAAAGGAATGTATTGGGAAACAGTCCGACGCGGAGCTCTCTGACCCATCTCTCACCTAAAGCTTTGGCTCGCTCTCCCAATGGAGTTGGCAACATTTCTGGCTCTTACCCATTGGAAGGTGTGGATAAGCAGTTCCTAGAAACATATGACAACGTTACAAAAAGCAGCTCAACAGAAGACTCCAGTCAGTACTACTGTGATAAGGTACGGGCACTTGTGTGCTTTTGAAGTCAGAGCTAGTAGTGAGTGTGACTCTGAGCTGTGGTTTGAGAATGGGCAAAGTGGTGGCTGTGTTTCAGGATGGGCCTATTTTATGTAGTAATGAGAGTAGATCTCGTGCTGCCACTCACATTTGTCCAAGGTTGTGTGACAGGCAAGCTTACCAAGAGCATTGGTTTCCAAAGCGTCCAGCATTCTAGAAGCTTCAGGGAAAGTTCCTAGTGGAATAAAAATCCTTACGTGGTTGAATCTTGTTTCTTCCACAGGAAAAGAAGATCAGCTAACTCAAGATACTATCTGTCTGAAAAGCAGACACAGTTCTACTGTATCCCAGGCATCTCTGAAAAGTAGACACAGCTCTGTTTTATCCCAGGCATCTCATAAGGATGGCTAAACATCATCCTTTTGAGTTCTACCCTGGCTGGAGAGCAGCTGCTCCCTGCTAACATTATGGTCATGGATCATTCTTCCCCAGCCTGTTCTAGTGGGGTTCTGGCTAAAAGTGGGTGCTTACAATAAATTAAAACAACTAACTAAAATTAGTTAGAATAGTTCTATCATTTGCAACATGTCTGTTAGCTGCTGACACTTTTTAATTCTCCTGCCTTGTGGATCTGTTGCGTAAAAATAAACCTATTTAAAGGAGAAAAGTCCTAAAAATGGTCATTTCATTGTTCTTCGAATAAAGTCATTTGTATTCATATGTTGCACCTAAGCTTTTAATGACAACAGGTTGGAACTTTAATAGGATTTATCAATTGGGAAGGAAAGCTAAGATGAGAGTAACGATGTTAGGACAGAGCAACCAGAAAGCATTTGCTGAGATATACGTTGTTATTTTTACTATTTAAAAGGTTACTACCATAGGTATATTCTACAACTATATCCTCTTCCTGTTTCAAAGGTGGATTTATGTAGAGTATTTTTGTTCAGCACTTCTAAATTTGTTTGCACTGTTTTCTAATTTGCTGCTATTTTCTTCTAAAAATCAGAACATTTTCCTTCTTTTTCTATATATCACAGAATGACATAATTGAGGGAGATTTACTTTTGGTGCGTATCATACCAGATGAAGAAGGGAAGTTTGGATTTAATCTAAAGGTAAACCAGCTGTCTTTTAATTATTTTTAAATGCTTTATAGATAAGATGTTTTTACTTCATGATTTTTAATATTTTTTTAGTGTAATGATTTGGAGAAAGCAGTCTATTTTACAGGAATGTCCTGTGGACCGAGAGTTTTTAGCAGAGGCAGCCTAATCCTTAAGCACTAAAGCAACACTTACAGAAATAAGCATCTAGTAGTTCTCTGGTTTTCAGTTGCATGTATTATGGGCATGACCCACATCCAAGGCACGCTGCCTATTTGGCTACTGAAATATGAACTCAAAAGCCTAATTTAAGGCATAGACTTTTGGAAAATCGGAGCTCTGTATTATAAAACAATTTAAATAGTTTGTGCTGTTCTATTTAGTTATACCCATTAGAAATCATATTGAAAATTTGAAAATTAATTTGTGAAGAAAATTTAAATTATTTTGATAATTGACTATTGTAAATCTTTTAAATTGCCTCACTGAAATTCCATTTAAGCAAAGTATTATAAATTTGCCATAATATCAAAATTATAGTTTGGTCATTTCACCTTGGCTATTTATTGTTGATGTAAAGAGAATAAAGGAGAACAGTGTCTGGGACTTTGATCCTACCAAATTCCTTGCACATTTGTCACAAAATCTAAGAAAACTGTCTGCCTTGGAAGTTCAAGTGTTAAATTGGGCTTGCTTCAAGCACAGGGTTACAAAAAATGTTCAGTTTTATCTGTTTATGCTTAATAAAATGTATGGCCTGAAACAAACACCCAGTCTAGTTTACTGGAAATTGGTACACTTAAAGACACCACAACCCACCCCGTAATTCCCCATTTACTGATGAAAATTCAGTTCTACCAACCCTGTCCATGATGACACAGCATAAAAAAAATAAAAAGAAAGTAAGCAATAACTTCTTTTAAATGCTGCTTATACTTAATGATAGATTTATGGTAGCTATTTACTTGACATTCTTCTCATCCCTCTAGGGTGGAGTAGATCAGAAAATGCCGCTGCTGGTATCAAGAATAACTCCAGGATCACCTGTAAGTAAATTCTTGAGGCTTTTAATCTCTTTCATTGCTACTCCTTCCACCTCTCAAAGGTCTGTACACATAGAAATTTGGACACCTTTAACCAGTATGAGATAGCAGCAGAACTATTCTCATTAGGGATCAGTTTAACCAGTGATTTCTTAATCACTGAGCTAAAAGAGCTTAAAAGATCTGGAAGAGTTTGTCAAACCAGATATAAGTAGAAAGTATATTTGTGTTCTCCTGTCATCTCAACAAGTGCGTCCTGAACTGGAAAATGCTTGATAAGGGGCAAGAACTGGGGAAAAGGAACATCATTACTGAAGAAGTAAATAATTTGGTCCCCTGCACCCTAGAAATAATAGCTGGTTTGAGGGAGATGTAGTAGGGATCTGCAAGATTAGAAGCACTGTGAAAAAGGAATTCCAGCAGAAATATGGACTACTAAAATTAGGACTACAGAAATAGGACTACTAAATTAAGTTTGTGAAGGTCAAGTTCTTCATGTTTGGTGAAGTAGTTCTTTGTGCAGAAGATAGATCTGTGGAACTCCTTGACAAAGGATGTGTGGTTAAAATAATTTTGTGTGTGGTCAGGACAGGACAAATACTTGTGGAAAAAAACTATTGTTATTGACTAAGCTAGCCACAATAGGCTGAGGAAATCCTTACGGCTAAAATTATTTATAGGATAGGAGAGTACTTGGCAGGAGAGAGGGAGCATAAAAAGGGAGCATATGTTTGCTCTGTTTCTATTTTGCCATAGACTTTTTGTTTATGGAAATATTTATAGACTAGGTGAAATGCTTATAAGAATCAGCATAGTCATTGAGTTCTTCTGGTGAATTGTGAAATAACAATAGGAACATAAAATCTTTTTAAACTATTTTTTCTAAATAGTTATTACATAAATTTGTGGGGACAAATTTAAATTTAAATTTGTTATATCAAATTTTTTCACTTGCCTTTTTCCAAACTATATTTCCTAACTCTCATAAAATAATTTCAGTGCAGACTTGTTAGGAAATATTACTGACTTAATCCTAAAAATACAATGCACTCTGAATCTTCTGACTCTTCTGAAATTTAGTAAGCAGTCATAGGACTGACAGCTAAATGTCGTGATGCTAATCCAGCTGAAACAGATTGCTTGAGAAGTTATTTTTTTGGTCACATTTATGATTTTGGCCTGATTTACACAGTTCATAGCATTCCTTTATGAACCATAATAACTACTTGAAAAAATGTTCGGTAGGAAATTATAACTTACATCTAGGAATTGAAAATAAAACATTTCCTAAGACATTTCATGGTCAACCTAGCAAATATTCTAAGGGTGATTTGAGATTCTGAGATTACATAGGGCAAACAGGCTCATTCTGCAATCAGAGCAGAGAATGAAAGATGTTTCTCCAGAGGCAGTCATCTCCTTCGGCAGATTCGGCTTGTCTTCTGGAAAGTATTGATCTGTATTTTTTTCTCTTGGATTGAAAAAGGACTGGTTTTCCAACTTTAAACACTTCATTGAAGTGTCTCCCTTTGGTGTCATAGGCATGGACAAGAGTGACTAATTATCTCTCTAGCCTAGTAAACCACCAAGTGAGCAAGTTACCAGGATCACATAAAAAAATTGGAAAGAGCTCTCCAATAGATAACACTCAGTAGCAGTGTTAGGGAAATCATGTCATGTTATAGCAAGAGGAAAATAATACCCTTATTTTTAGAGAATAGCAGTATTAACATTGATTATATTGTTTTCCATAAACAAAATTTTACCTGTCCTTTACTGTTTAATGAAATGAAGCTGATAGTTCAAATTTAAGTCTGTTGAATGCATTTTGATATTATTTTAGCTCAGTTATGCCTTACCTTCATTACTGCTATTTTAACTTCCTCTAGATTCACTCATTACCCTCTAAAATGTCTTCAGGGATGCTATTTGGTAATATTATTTGCTAAGATTATTTCTCAGGTTTGTAGGTCGCCTTTTTCTCACTTTCCTACAAAAAGATGTGTATTTTTTTTAGAGGAGAGGAAGCAAAGCTACTCCCCAAAATAAGGCAGCATTTTTCTTTACACGTCCTAAAGTTCTTTTGAAAAAATCTTTTAATAAAGCAGCAATGTAGTATGCTGGGAAAACTGAAGGACGGAGTACCAAAAATTTTTATGAAAGCACATTTTAGTGAAGGAACAACCATTTCTGGCATATGTTTGGCTTGGGGGTTTTTTTAATTAAAGTTCTCTACAGATTTTTTTTTCACAAACAGTATTAATGCTCTCAGGTGCTAAAGAGGTCATTATGGTTTTATGTAATAGAGCTTTTAATGGAAAAAAACCCCATGCATGCTCCTTGGAGCAAGAGCAGGTGATTAGCATAAAAATGACACATTGAGTGTATCAGTAGGACAGAGAGCCTTTGACACAATAAATTGTCTGGAAGAGCTCAGACTCTGAAAAATCTATAAATTATGCTTGCATAGGAGGAATTAATTCTCCTTTGAGATATATTTTATATAGTCAGATGATTCAAATAAGAAGGCTGGTGCATTAACATATCACATGATTAACAAAGTTTGTTTGAGCAAAGATATTAGTCCATCTGTAATAAAGACTAATAGCAGTCAGCCAAGAAATCTAAACTATAGGCAAATACAAAAACTCAGAAACCATTCCTTCCAAGTTTTTGTTGATGTCCTGACTCTTCTAGACTGACCTGATATGGTCTTTATATCACCCACCTTTTCAAATATTTATATTTCAAAGAGAAAAACTTAACAATATTTAAGAGTGATTAAATTAGTCATTCATAGTTACATTCTTTAGTCTTGCCTTTGTAAACTGTACAAAATATGGTAAGGGTGTTCTTGGGGACCTGTGAATACCTAGTTAAATCAGTATTGAAGAACATCATGGCTGCTCCTAATTCCCATTCTTTTTCTGTTTACATTTTTAATGAATCATTGTCAATCTTCCCTATCCTTCATTATTTTCTTTCCTTATTTCTATGAAAAAAGTTGGGGGCAACTATTCCTTCTTTAAATTTTTAATCAGGTTTTCTGCATGGGATTTTTTTCCTCTTGCATGCATCTTTCTTCTCTCTTGCTTCTTTCTCTTCTTCTTTATCTGTTTTTTGGCACTTTAAGAAAGGTCTTAAATTTTCTTTTCTTTAACTTTGTTTACTGGTACAAATGACTCCCAATTTATTTTCTTCATATTCTTGCCACTATTTTTTTATTCTGCATGTTTCATGTTGTTGATTTTTTTTTTGTTAAAATTTCTTCTTTCCATCTCTTATTTACTAGTTGGTAATATCAATATATTAGGAGCCATTGGTGCAGGCCATAATCAGGATTGGATCTAATTTTAATATCTTGTTTACAGGGGATTGATAATAGTTGTTTGGTAGGGCTAATGATATTGGATGAATAAAGCTCAGGGAACCTGTGCTGGCTATGAAGGAAATACAGGGAACACCTATGAAAAAATAAAAACAGTAAAGGTCTATGTCTCATTCATACAATAAATGGAATGAAGTGTTTATATATCACTTGTGTAGCTGGAGACTTCCTAGACAAAATAAAGATTAGGATAGTAATGATGAAAAAATTGCTACATTACTTGACACTCAAAGACTGTAGAATCCTGCATATTCATATTAGAGAAGCACAGAAAGTTGGAAGGGACCTGGAGGTCGTCTTCTTTATTCCCCTCTGCTCAAGAGTCACGTAGAGTCAGTTGCCCAGGACCATATCCAGATAGCTTTTGAGGGCTCTGAGGTGGGAGACTCCACAATATCTCTGGACAACCTGATGGAGTGCTCAGTCGCCACAGCAGTAGAACTGTTTCCTCATGCTTGAATGGAGCCTCATGTGTTTCAGTTTGAGCTCTTTGCCTCTGATCCTGTCACTGAGCACCTCTGAGAGTTTGGCTTCATCCTCTCTGTGTCTTCCATCTATGTATTTATGTACATTGCAAGATCCCCTTGAGCCTTTTCTTTTCTAGGCTAAATACTCCCAGCTCTCTGAGTCTTCCTTCAAGCAAAAGCTGCTCTAGTCCCTTAGACATCTTTGTAGCATCATCATATTCTGGCCATAGCTTTAATTGCTTTGTTCTGGACATACATAGGGCTAAGCATACAGAGAACTGTGGCAGAAAAAAAGCGAAACAAACCTTGGAGTCCAGCAGTTATTTTAAATCCAAAGACTCTACAAAGTAACAAAGATATGAAATGTGTGTGGATTTCTTTGAAATTTAAAAAGTGCATGCCTGGGGAATGTCATGTTACTTTACTCATGTTCGTGAAAATCATGTTTGGACTTCTTAATATTCACTGCATAAAAAGTGAACTGGATGATCTCATGTTCCCAAAACACTTTCTCCGGAAATTCAGAGGTTATTGAGGCTTGGAGTCTGAAATACAGATCTTTGAGAACAATCTGATGATGGCTGTTTGATTAACGTGAATTCCTTTAAAGCTATCAATATGTTGTTTGAATTGTTTGTTCCTTATTGTCATGGAGAGGCTTTGAAGTATGAGAACTTTAGAGCTGAAAACTTTGATAGAACCTCTGATACAGAATATGAAACTTTGCCAGGAGAACTGTGAAGACTTGCTTACATGATGTACTTAATATCCTGATATGTTCCTGCTTGCACAACTGGTTGTGATGACATTAATGTGTTTCTTTGGTCTTGAAACAGGCTGATAAATGCATTCCAAAGCTGAATGAAGGTGATCAGATAGTATTAATTAATGGCCGAGATATCTCAGAGCACACGCATGACCAGGTGGTCATGTTCATAAAAGCCAGCAGAGAATCCCACACAAGAGAGCTTGCACTTTTGGTCAGGAGGAAAGGTAACTAACTGGGCTAATTTTATTCACTTCTAATGTTTTTGAGACTGTTGCTCTTATGCTTGGTGGTGTACTCTCTTCTGTTTGCATAAACATGTTCTCAGTGCACTTGGAATAGGTCTGTGCAAAGAGTAGGTCTCACTAAATTTGAATTAGTAGTACAAGTAGTTTAAACTATATAGGTTCTTACCACTGCCACAAAGAGTCTTGCACGTTAGAATTTCTTCTTTTTTTAGTTCTAAAAATCTATGAGAATAAATAGTTCCTTGAAATTTTTTTTTGGTGACATGAGGTGTTGGTTTTTTTGTAAATTAAGCATAATTTTAAAACCCCCCCAACTGCAGATTCACAAAAACTCATGGACTGTTCCCGTGCACAATTATGTGATGAAACATGTCAAATAAGCTGCTCCTCACTGCATTCTTACAGCAGACATTTAGGGACAATACTGAGATAAACCTGTGCTGGTTGCTTGCAGAACTGCTGCCTGCAAAGAGGAGACAGTCTTTGAAATATGCAGGGTCTTAAGCCTGTATGTTTAAAAATGGAAAACTCATCCAGCTTGGCATTGCTTGCTCCATATTTAAACACCTGTAGATCCCAAGAGCTTTCAAATGATGTCAAACTCTTAATTTGTTATTTGCTTTCCTTAAAAGGTATGGTAAGACATTAGCACACACAATTACACAGAGTTCCTGATTGCATGAAGACATAAAGACATAAAAATCTGGAGGGATTAGGCATTACTAGGAAATAGGAGGGAATGTAACAGCCTAACTGATATGTACTTCTGTAACATTGGCTTTATTTCAAACTTCTTGTGTTTCTAAGAAGATAGAGGGGCTCTTTATTTTGTTTTCCACTGGCTTTATACAGCATTTAGCTTTTCCTTGATTTTCTAGTCCAACTTGCCAATAAGAGAAATCTTAAAGATGATCCGTGGCCCCATACCAGTCATTTTTTATAGGCACGAGCATAACCAGCTCCCCATTCTCTGAAGTTTGGCAGGTATGACCTGTTCTCCTCACTGCAGAAGATAACCACAGCTGGACATGTCTGGTGATACAATACGTTTCATAGGGACAGAACTGCTATGTAGATTGCTTCATTAATGTTTGTCATGTTCTTCAATAGCAAGGAATGTTGTAGAAAATGGACTAATAATTCTTTTTAACTTTAGTTAGTTCCTTCAGTGTTTGCATAAAAAATTGCAAAAGATAATTGTGTCTTCTCTAATGGCAAAGGAGTGTGATGAAGGGATTTTTGCTCTTGTTTTGCTGTTGAGGTACTAACTGATAGAAGGTTCTTGTAGAGATATTCCACTAATTACAATCTACACTTCTTTAGGTAAAAATCCCTTGTTTTTTACCATGGTAGAGGTTGTGTTTCATTAGCCTATTTAGCAGTTCATTAGGCAAGACAAGGTTGCAAAAACCTCCTTGTGCTAGGAATTCAAGTTCTTTGCCTTCATAAACAGGCATTTGGAGTTTTTCTTTCAGAAAGGTCATAGGGACATTATACTCTTTATAGTTTCTACAGTAATATAGTACAAAAAGAAATGTGATTAAAATGTTGCTTTTAATGATTTGCTTTTCTGAGGTTTTGCAAACTCTGTTGTTACTTCAAGCTAGTAAATTTTTATATCTGTTAAAAACACATTAATGCTCTATGTAATGGATTATAGCTTCATACACATCTTTCAGTAGTTAAACAGTTTGTGGATCCCATATCAGAAGATGAAGCTGATTCCCACACTCTGCCAGAATCTATTCTTCCTGTCTCTTCTGAATATGGTGGTGATACACTGGAGGAGTCTATGGAGCAGCTAAGAAGAGGACTAGAAAGTGGGACTGTCCTTATTCAGTTTGAGGTAGGTAATACTCAACTCCACAATGCTGTTAGTGTAGAACAATAGCTGTAACCAGTGAGTAATGGAGGGGCTGTAATTAGTTGCATATCTCATTGTTCCTGTTCAGTCGTATCTCAAGAGAGCAACAATTTGACTTGCTCATCAGTTTCACACTTCACTACTTAGAATAGGGAAGAGTGAGTTTTAAGTCTTAGACAAAATACCATCTGCTGAGAAAAATGTATTTAAATTAATATGTTTCTGGCTCAAGTACCCAAAGTTCACTAAATCAGTAATTTTTTTTGTAGTTGTTTAAATGAGTAGAGTAGTGGAATTTTGACAGAGATCAGTCTTGTACTTTGTTTCCTTTTCTATGTTCTTCAATGTGTTAGCACAGAAAACTAGCTAAAAAAATTTTCGTATTTTATTAAATTAGTTCCTTCAGTGTTAGTATAAGAAATTCCAAAGGATAATTCATCTGCTTCTCTAGTGGCAATGGAGTACAGTATGTATGTTTGTGGTTGCTTTACTGTTGAAGATTCAAGCATTTGTAGTAGCTCTGAATAAACCTTAGTTTATTATGGTTTATAAAATTGGCAGAGTTCTGGAGTAACCCCTTCTGTCACTGAAAACTTGTAGAACAGCAATAAAATTTCTTCCCCTTTTGATATCTTTTTTCTTTACCGTTTTTTTTTTTAAAGCTGTAAAATTTAATGGTAACGGCTGAAGAGTTGTGGTATTGTTTATTGTATAATCACTCTTTTTATGAGGTTTCCTTTCCTTCTATGATTTCTGAGAATTAAAATTCCTCTGGTTTTAAGGAATTGTAGAAAATGGTTCATAACTGCTTCCCAAAATCCACAGTACTGGATGCAATGCAGCAATTACAATGAATCTGTTGCTACTGCTATTGAAGCTGTAGCTCAAAAATGTGAACTGACCTTCAGTATCTTCTTAATTGTCAAATTTGTTGACTAAATTTGTACACAAATTTCCTGTAGTGAACTTCATAGGATATTTGATCCTTTTTGATATTCTGATATATGATATTATGATATTCATAGGATATTTGAGCCTATATTTTATCTTTTTTATGGCAATGTTTATGAAAGCATTTTACAGAAAAAATGCCAAAGCTTTTTGAAATCTAATGAACTAGGGTACAGCTTAGTGATCTTCTTGCTTTGAGTTCATTGTTTAGTGATCTTCAGAAGCAGAGGCAATGGCAGTGTCTCCTCATCAGCTTTGGTGACTCAAACTCTTCATTCACTTTAGTAAAATAGTAAATAATTAGCCAGTAGACTGTGAATAATCAAGTTTTCCCAGAATATCTTCCTCCATTTAGTCAGAATTTAAGTCTGTCAATAGCAAATGATTGTTTGCCAGGCAACAGTGAAGCTCAAGAATGGTTACTTGACTTTAAATTATTCTTCTCTGTCTTCCTAAAAAAGGCAGAAATTGCATCCAGGCTCTAGTAAAGTGGAACTTGACTTAAAACAGATTTTCCATTACATATATTACCAAGTTATCTTCTCACATGGCTTGTTTATGTTGTGTAAGTTGAAAAGTGCAGTGATCTGTGAATACAGAATTTTAAGGTCCAACAAATCTCAGTAGAATAAATATTTTTGTGTGTTGCTCTTTTTCTCTCAACCAGAAGTAGGGGATTTAACCTCCAGTTTGTTTCATTCCATTTTATGTATGGAACGATATTCAAAATCCATATCATTAAGCATATGAATTCATACATAATGAACTCTGTGATAAGTGTCCAGTGGCACATCCAGATTTAATAGCTCAGTTGTAAGGTGTTTTCATGTATATTTAATACACAAAAGCTATAGTTGTATACCTACGGTTCTTGTGGGTTTGTTTGGTTTTGTTGTTGTTTCCCCTCTGTACCATTTTTTTGGTCTTGTTTGATGTACATAGAAGCAAATCATTCAATCATTTCAAACCCTATCATTAGGATTTGAAAAGACCTCCAAGATCGTAGAATCCAACCATTAACCTTGCACCAACTTCAAAATGTTGGTTATACACACATTACATATACCCCATTACTCTGTCCATTTACTCCAGATAAAGTCTGCAACATAGAGGTTGGCCCAAAAGCAAAGAAGTCACATGTTAAGAGATTGTGATACATTGAAGTTATGGTTTTTTAGTTACTTTCAGGATTGAAATGGATAAATTTATTCCAGAGAATAGAACTTTTCTGAAATTTTTGTATTGTAGTTGATTCCAGAGAATAAGTCTGCTGCTGTTTTTTTGTCCTGCTGCCATTCACTGCTCCCTTGTTCCACCCTCAATCACTGTTGTCCTTCTGGTCTGCAGTTTTAAAAGCAAAAGGCAAACTTGCAGAGCAATGGTTTATATCAATGATGCTCACGTGCTGGTTTTGCTTTTTTCCTAGAAATTCTTCTAGCTATCCAGACAGGCTAGCAATAACAGAAATTCTTGTCGTGTTAAATACAAAAACCTCCCAAGTGAATTTTGTAGAAGGATAGGAAAAACATTAAAGGAAATATGGAATTTTTTTCAGTCTATGTATTTTTGTGTGAATGTAATTAGTGTGTGTATAGCATAATCACATCCCCCCAAATCTTGTAATTTTTCATTCTGCTTTACAGCAACTTTACAGAAAGAAACCAGGATTGGCTGTTACATGTGCAAAGGTACCTCAGAATATGGACAAGAATAGATACAAAGATGTTCTACCTTGTGAGTCTAAAGTACAGTTTCTGCCTATTTTGCTTTTTAAAACTGCTGTGTTGAACTTGCTGATTAAAGATTTCATTATATAATTGAAGTCATGTAATTGGTCGTTTTATTTTCTAAAAGGTAATTTATTCTGTTTGTATTCTGCTCTTTGTGTTTCTGCAAGTCCTCAGGTTTTTTTAAACTTAATAGAGGGGAAGTATGTCTCTTAATTGCTAATTTTATTCCCTCTTTTTTGTATGTGTGCAGATGATGCCACAAGGATAATATTGCAAGGAGATGAAGATTACATTAATGCAAATTATGTGAATGTAAGTCATACAGAGATCTGCATTTACTCACTTTCTATATTACTGAACAGAAAAAAAATGGCTTTTTTGGTGAATAAGGATATTTTGTTTTAATTAGGGGGATTTGTAAATGTGAAAGATGTAAAATTTCATAACCTAAAAAATAGTGTCTGTTGTGAAGCAGGTGACCATCCTAACACACAGTGAGTGCTACCATGTAGTGATACACTGTGATATGTGCAGAGTCTTTAACCAGTAAAAATGGTTTTATTTTTCCATATACTTCAAATGCTGAGGTTGTCTCCATAAAACTGAGCCTTTTTTTCCCCTCTAAAATGACTTATTACCATAGCTATGCTAATGCTATGGAGGATCCGCAAGATAAAGTAGAGCCTTGATTTTCCTAATCAATCAAGTGTAGGACTAAGGGGAAAAAAAGGGGGGAAATGTGTATATATTTCTGTCAGATGCATAAGCTAAGCACCTAAATCACAGAGTCAATTATTAACTTCCTGTGTTTAATATCAGGCAATAAACAGCTTTTGCTGTACTTTTGGTGTATATACACCAACATCATCCCTTACTAAATATTAAAGAAAATTTAGAAAGCTTTGCAGTTTCAAGTTTGCAAGTACATTTTCACTATCAATCTTCTGCTCATAGTTCAGCATGAAGGACTACAGAATCTGTGCTTTACATCTGTTGTAAATTAATTATTTAAAAGTTTTTTACATATCAAATTGTAATTGTGATTGTCTTATTACTTAACTTTTTGCCTTAATCTTCCCTCAAAACTTCCTGTTTGAATTAAGTGCTAAGTTAAAAAAGTACTTGAGTAGTGAGAGTGTACTTAACGTAGGATTTTTCTTTCCCTCTGTAGATGGAAATTCCTTCTGCTGGCATTGTAAACCGGTACATTGCTACTCAGGGGCCTCTTCCACACACATGTGGACACTTCTGGCAAGTAGTCTGGGATCACAAATTATCACTGATCATCATGCTAACAACTCTCACTGAACGAGGACGGGTAAGCGCCCAGGTCCTTTGTATACTGAAAAATGTGCTGTAGCTTTGAACTTTTTTCCATTGTTATGGTTAAATAACCCTAAAAGAGGCCATCTTATTGAGTTGAATTATTCTTCTGAGGGCCAGGCTTTCTGAATTACTTAGACAGGGCAGATAGTCCTCAATTTACTTTTTGTTATGCTGCTTTGCAAACAAACCAGCTGTGTGATGAACAGAAATCACTGCATTCACTCTGTTGTGCTGATCAGACAGGTACTACATGCTGTCATTTTTCTCCCTGGGCATTGGCCTCCATGTGGCAGCTTCTCTCCAAAAGATTCAGAAAATGTCTGGAAGGATTGAGTGGGTTGAGCAAATCTTCTAGTCTACCTGTAAAAAGGAGTCTGCCATTGTGGTATTTACTAGTGGCTAGAATTTAGCTTGCTTATTTTTGTTTCTATCTCAGGTTCCTTCCTAGAATTGCTCTGATAATTATTTTAATTATGTTTAGATAAATTCTGTCTCTCCTTGAATTTTGGAATAGCACAGTGAAAATCTGGTGTGTTTTGATTTAATTTGTCCATTGTAGTTTTAAAGATTAGGTTTTTAGATTAAATGGAAAGGTATTGGTTTTAAAGTTTTAGAAGCTGAAAACTCAACAGTTGGATTTTTTAAGAGATGGAGAAGGTGATGACTCCTGTATGCCTTCACTGTAGCCTTTGTGTTTTGTATGTGATCTGTCCTACATTATTAAATTTATCTGACATCCCAATGTTTTCAGAAAGCAAGTGAGTGAGTATTTTAGGTCATAAACAGCATAAAGATTGAGATGTAAGGAAGTAGAGTTAAGCAACAATCAGGTTTTAACCATAGTCACATTTTGTAGCTGCTCATGGAAGCAGACATTATTGAACATCACCTGACATAGAAATGCTCCCTTCATCTTTTGATTGTGTTGGTGTATTCATTTCCTTGTATTGAGGAGGAACACAGATCAGCAATAGTAGCTCGTACAGTTAGTTGGAAACTTCAAGGCAGTTGTTAATAGCTTCTAATCATCCTGCTGGTACCTTTGTACAACAGACACATTTATGAGTTTTGTTTGCTTTCGGAAATTACTTAGATTTGCCCAGTTTGTGAGCATAGATTTGTCCAGTTTGAACTTGCAGGCATAGAAAAATATGTTTTCTTGTCAAGAATATCCCTATTGGCAAATGCCAAGCATTTTCCTAGTCCCTGGAGGTTTTACTTTCCAGACTATCCCTTTCCAATGGTGTTAAGATTTGTATGATAGGATTTTTTTTTCTCCTCAGTAATGTTAATTTTTCTTTCAACATGAATACATGATTTTGGCTTAAATTTGAAGAGGAAAGTAGTTAAGATAAATTACTACAGTGAAACTTTCAGGCATAATGGTTATAATTTGAATTTCAAGCCTCTGAAAATTGAGCTCTATTAAAGGTAAAATTTAGAAATTTTAACTTTCCAAAGATTCCAGCTTGTGCTACTCTATCAATTTAAAAGTTACAGACAAAAACAACTTTGAACTTTGTGCAGGTTGCAGTGTCACATCAAAGTTTTAATAATTTCCACAGGTGGAGATTCCACATTTTCATAAGGCTCTTGTTTCTGTGCTTGTCCTTCTTTGTGGAATTTTTATGCCAACATCTAGTCAGAATTTCCCTTATAACTTCTTTACAGTTGTCTCTTGTCCTTCCATTTTTCACTTTCAGGAAAAGTGTGGCTTTGCCTTTGGTGTAACCTGCTATTAGATGGCTACAGTTAGTTTGACATTTAACCCCTGCGCTTCTTTTCTTAAGACAGAATAAATCTATCTTTATTCTCCCACATTATGCCCTGAGAAGTCATTCTTGCAATTACAAATAAGCAGCAGACGAAGCATCATGCATCCAATTTACCAGAATATTTATTATAAATCACTAAAACAGAACTTTATGGAGAACTTAGCCTATTTTGTCCTATTTTTTTTCAATTTGGAGGGAAAAAAATCTAACCAGCAAACTAAAACGGATTTAGTATCACTCCTTGAATTCCCTGAACCACAACACAAGAAAGAAGGCTGGGAATGGAAGAGCTTGTATACAACAGTCTTGACGTGTGCCTGATTTTCTTTATAGACCAAATGTCATCAGTATTGGCCTGATCCACCAGATGTAATGGAATATGGCTGCTTCCGTGTCAGGTGCCACTCTGAAGACTGCACAATTGCTTATGTTGTCAGAGAAATGGTCATTACAAACATTGAGGTAAATGCTCCTTGCCTTTAATTATCCCCAAAAAAGCTGCATGAATACATTTATAGGTTGGGTAGATGAAGACTGTGTGCTTGGCAATGTATATGTGTATATCTCTGTGTGTGGATATGATGCGTGTCTAAAGACACACAGACACGTGCATTTTTAAAAATAGAATATCTGTATATTATATGGATCAGCATGGTATGATTATTTCTTTAGAGCTTCTTCAAAGACACACTTTTTGAAGTTCTATAGTACATTATACTGTAATACATTGTGCTATTATAATACAGGTACTGCAATAAGCATCAAAAGGAAGTTTAGTGCTTTTCTTTAAATAGTTTTGCAATCACTGACTCTTCATAAGTACTTTGATTTATAAGGAGAGTTTTTTTCCTAAGTAACTCTGCTGTTTCAAGGATGAAATATGGGTCACTTGGTTAGTAGCACATGCAGCTAGAACAGCTAATAAAGAAGTAAAGCATAATAAAGTTGTTTTGAGATAAGATGCAGAATCTCACCAGTTCCTTTTCATTGTCTTTTTTTAATAGTCAGATTTTTAAAAAGTCCATCTGTATCTCAATTGAAATATGTTCAATTTATGAAAAATACTTAAATTCCATAACTCCTAATACTTTCATGCTAATGTCTAGAAATTTAGAAAGCAAAGAGAAGGCAAAACACAGCATATTATCATGTTTTGTGAAGTCAGTGTTCAGGTCACCTCTAGACTTCCCACAACCTGAATTGTCAGGGTTGAAGTTTGGTTTTTGTTTCTAAGTAGACCTGCATTTCTATATGTTTTCCTTCTTCATCTCTTTTCCAAAATTCTATGGCCACAGATATTTTCTAAAAAGATGAAGGATTTATGCTATCATAAAATGTGTAAGAAATCACTGTATACTGTCCAAAGGCTAATTTTTAGCCAGTCTTTTAAACTTCTGTAGAGTTAAGTAGCTTTAACTGTTACCAGAATTGCTAGTAGTAATAGTAAGTAGTAAGCAAGGAAAAGACAATATTTGTTTTAAAATTTAATATTAGTCAATGTACTTACAGCAAGATGACCAATCCTTTAGTCTCATATATTTATGACTTGACATTCTCTCACTTGACAGTGCATCCAAATTTACTTTAATGTGATTAAGTTTTCCTTTGCAGTCATAAACACATGACATGTCAGACATCAGTCCTTAGAGGTTTTTCAGTCAAGACAGTTTACTGTGCTTCTGTTTCTAGATATAAGAAACCACCCAGTCAGGGAGCAGCATGATATTTGTTTCTGTATTTTGGCCAATTACTCTGTAAGTGATAAACCTGAATATCAGCACAGAAGCAATTAACCTCATAAAAGTAGTACTGCAAATATATGTACCCAAAATTTTGGTCCTTCTCACTCAAATTATTTATTTGTAACCTTTCTAAATCTCATAAAATGAAGAAGGGTTTAATTTTCAGCCTTTTCTTTTCAAGACCAAGATCAAAAGCTATACTGTAGCACCAAGTTTGGGGGGTTTTGGGGTTGGTTGAAGCTTTTTATTTTTTTAAAAAAAGGTTCAGAGCACTTTGGAGACCAAAACAAACAAACCAAAGGAAAGAAATCATGTAGTGAGAGTGCAGAGTACATCACACAGTGCACTATTTTGTAAATTGAGATACGTTTTTCTTTATGATCCTTGACAAAATAGCATGAGGCCTGAAACAAATTTTCATTGTTTCCTTTGAGATAAATGCCTTGCAATGTATGATTGACCATTAAATCTCACTAGTTTTGAAACATTAAGAACCAAATAACAAAAGTAAGTGAGAAATGTGATGGCAAGTGTGTACAGCAACATAATAATGTATGAACACTTGTCCAAGAAATGACAAATGCCATTTGCCAGAGTATCTATCTACTCTTTAGAAACTGGGCTTTACCCCCAATCATTCAGACTCAGCTTTCAAGGTGTGTTTGTGAAGCTCAGTGGCAACGAGCTCACCTTTTCCTGCTTAGAAGATAAAAAGACCATTTCAGGGTTAATGTAGTTCTATATTGTGATTTCTTTTTTGTCTTATTTTTGAAGATTATGTTATAACTTCTGTGAAAAAGGACATTAACTGAAACATTGCAAATGCAGAATCAATTGTTTGGTTTTAACATAAGTAGGAATTAAGGTTGACATTTCAAGTTTAAATTTCCTGCTTTCTATATTATTATTATTATTCCAAGTTCTGTGTGTTGATTTTCTAAAGAGCACACAAATCTTTTATTAATCAGGGAGAGTCTCTCATTTAAGGAGAATGAAACAAGGAAGTTTGCCTTTTGATATAATTATAATAAGCAAGGCTGCAAACTGCAGAAGGATGAAGATTGGATATTTTTGTGGCTGAAGGTCTTGACAGTACAGCTGTATTGCAAGTGCCTTTGAAGCACTACCTGTGACAGATGTATTCTTCGTCAGGAATTCCAGCCCTAATGACAGACTCACTGGTAAAGATCACGTGCTTCTGAGCAAAATCTAGGATGTTATCTTAACCACAATGAAGCTGCTTCTGCAGTTAGGTATCTTGAATTTGCCCAGGAGGGGTAGGGACAAGTACATAATTTTGTTGGACTTATTTTGCTGAACAGCTTTGCTCTAATGACAGCAAAGAAGCACAATAACAAAGAGCTAGTGATGTCTTACACCTCTGAAGAGGTGTAAGCAAAAGATGATGTCTTACACCTCTGTAGCGCCTTACTAAGTAAATGTGAATCAATGCCATGAAGAAGCTAAATGTTGGCCAAAGGGCTGACAATAAACTGGGCAAGTTACTGAAGTGTCACTGGAGTCTGTTGTTTGGGCTAATTTTTTTTAATCCATAATTTTTAAACTGATTTGGAGAAATACCAAATACATTAATTCCATTGAAATTAGTCCACATAAATGCAAAAAAAAATTTGGAATAGCAAGGTGCACAAGGTCAAGTTAAGGAAAAATAGCAACCAAGCAATAAGCAGCTGTTGCTGTCTCACTTCCTCTAAGACTCATAAAACAGGACTAATAAAGCCAGATTTTTATGAAAAAAATTATACATTTATCAGTCATTAGGAAGACTGTCATTAAAAACCACAGTGCTAAAAGAAAAAAAATTGTGAAAAAGATTTAAACTGAGTTGTAGAGAATAGTGGTTTGATTAATAACTTGAATATGAGAGGTTACCTCTTATTTTCCATTATCAGGTTTGTATAAAGGAGCAAGATCTGAGAGGAATAGTGTTTAAAAATAAGTATTGCTAACAGAACATGTACTGTGGGGCTAGCTATAGAACCAGTAACTACAATTCTAGCATTTTTTTCATGCAGAAGTGCTAGATTTTAGAAGCTGTGATGGTCTTTTAATGTAAGTTATTTCTATGTGGGGTGTTATTTGGCTGACATTTTCTGTATTTAAAAACTGACTTTCACTAGACTTGAAGATAATATGTTTTTAAAAAAGCCAAAAACCCTGCTAAAAATAACTTTAAAAATCTGGACTTCATTGTAGTACTGCTTTGACATTTTCTGCAAGAGAGACAAAAACTCATGCATAGAAAAACTAATTCTAACATACACGAATATATTTACTGTTTACATTGCTAATAAAACATAAAGTGTTTTAAAATACTTATGCATTTTGAAAAGCAAGAGGAAAGCAGAATAGTCAAGTTTCAGCATTTTGAATCATCTCAGAAGAGCTCAACAGAGGAATCAAAACTGATCATGTTAAAGCACAAATAGTTGGAAGGCTGCACTGAGGCTTGAGGCATACCTGGAATAATTAACAAACACCTGTATTGGTCCCAAAGGACGATTAGGACACATTACCAAAATTGAAGATGCTTACACCAAAAGCAGCAGTTGTGAGGACTAAGTGCATGTTCTTGATGTATTCTTACTCTGAGTAAGTCTTATGTAACGTACTTTTTGTACCTAATGTCTGTAAACTATTTGACTAAATGCAGCTCACTCTATTTGAACCTGAAGTACTGATAAGTAAAAATTAAGTCAGGTCTTTCCTTTGTTCTAAGCTTGTAAAATGACTTTGTTTCTACAGATCACTGTTAGTGTTTCACAGGTGTGCCACTGGTACTTACCCATGTTGTGTAGCTTTAAGTTCTTGAAGCACATGGAAAGCAACTGGATATTCAGTCTTGGATAATTTTCAAATTAATCAAGTCTTTGTTTCACCAGGATGCTGTAATTCAAACATCTCTGATTTAAAAGAATCAGCTCAAACTGTTAAGTGTAATCGCTGCTTTATCTCATTTCCCTTTTGAAGAGGTTCTGATTAAGCAAGTGCAGATTTTCAAAGGAGGACTTTTTAATGACATTTCCTAGACATATTTTTGTATATTTTTTTTAAATCTGTGGCATTTCAGAAAAATGTGAATGGCAATCATTTGATCAAGGTCAGTTTTTCTTACTCAGTAGAGCTGGATAGCAAAAGGCCATGCATGCTTTTTCATGCAGAGATCCTGGTCATTGTGCATCTTTTGATGACATGGGTGGTAGATCCCGATGTAATTTGTATTACAGTGAGCTTGGTCATTAATGTTAGGTTATGTTGTCCATGTGGGCCTTATGCTGAACTTTTTAACTGTTGATTTTTCAGGCTTTGTTTTTAAGAGGCAAAGTATGAGCTGTGTCATTTTTCTTTTTGTCCCTGTGGGCAATTGTAAATTTCTGCAATTGCTTTGACTGGAATAAATGTTTTCCCTAAGACTCTGCTTAGTACATAGGGAGTATTTATTCCATCTTTTCTGTCCTACTACCCTGTTCCCTGGGAGTGGAACATCCTCAAGCAGGAGAGGAAAACAAGCAGCTGAAGACATTTAAAACAGGTCCTATATTTCAGCAGTTGTGAGCATAAGAGAAACGGGAAAAAATCCTTTTAAAGTCACAAGCATCATAAAAACATTTCTGTGTGGACCACTAAGGAAAGGCCAGCTTTTATAGACTAATCCTGTCATAAAGGAGAGTTTTATTTCAGAAGGGTGCCAAATGTTAAGTCTGATAATGGACATAAATTAAATGCAGGTACCAGCTTAACTATTGCAAAATGTGTGGAAGGAATAAAGGAGCATGAAGACTTGTCTCAGTTTGTAAAGATTGACATCGTCGCTGCGTGATGCTTCAGAACTCATGAACATCTTATGTCTTTTCCTTCCCACCCTAACCATTAGTTACATCTGTAACATATCAGTTCAGCTCAATCTGATTGCAGAGATGATTGAGTGATTTCATAATCAAAATTAACGAAAAGCTAAACTGAAAGAACTTCTGTAAAACTGCAGCTTTTTTACATATAATTCAAAAATTCAAAAAAAAAGAACTCTCTGTACAACAGAATCTTTTAACTAATTATATTGCTTCCATACAGAAAAAGTATTCTCCTGTGGATTGTGCAGATGTCATTCATATATGTATAATAAGCATGTGTGAATGAATGATATATATGTATGTATGCTGTTTTCTGACAGAAACCAGATTTGGGAAGTGTTGCAGGCGATGTTATTATACCTGAATATGTAAGTGTACACAGACATATTTACATCAGATTGTATAGCCCTAAATCCCTGTTATATTGGTATTGTTCTCAGTAGTTCTGGTGTTATCAGTTGTTTCTTCCAGCCAGTTCTAAACTATAGTTGTGTAGTACTGTTATGCTTATGTCGTGCAGCATTTTACCTCAGGTGAATCAATGATGTCAAAATATATTAAGTCAACACTCAATAAATCAAAAAACTTAAAATGTTTAGATCACAAAAGTTAAACTTCATACCTCATTTATTTAGAAAATGTTGTGCCTTATGAATTCTTTCCAAGAATGTCCATACTTCACACTGAATTTTAAAATCACAAACATTTTCTACACCATCTACTTCTTATTGCATCTGCAGAAAACACTTGCTCTGAAAAATATTACTTGTATCTAGTAAATATTAATACAGGAGTCATAACACTGGCCATTTTTTAAAAACTTTATTGTGTTTTAGACAGAACAACAGCACACCGTCACCCATCTCCAGTACGTAGCTTGGCCTGATCATGGCGTTCCTGATGACTCCATGGACTTCTTGGAGTTTGTGAACTGTATGAGGCCAAAGAGAGTAAAGAATGAGCCAGTTCTTGTTCACTGCAGGTATTTGTGTTTTAAAACTCTCATTGTAGATCCTTGAATGAGATAAAAATGTTAAACTGTGCAATGCGAGCATTTACTGCTGATGATGGAAACACTGATGTTATATCTAAAGGATGAGTTTACTTTGTCTCCCTTTCTCCTGCAACCTTCTGGTGAAATGGCTTAGTCATATAATTATCACAAATCTGATAATCTGCAATTTAGTTTGTTTTCTGATTTTTATCCTCTACACTGTTGTAATCTCATTTTGAATGGTACTGCTAAAATTCTTTTCCTGCTGTTCAACTGTGTGTGTCATAAAAGCAGTCAATTAGATCTTACCTTTTTAAAGACAAAAATATCAAACCTGTACAGTTTGAACAGTTTAGTTCTTTAAAAATGCATCTACTTTAGGTGAAGTTTTAGTTGTATTTATATTTAAAAATATTTTCATTTTAGTAATTACCAGAAAATATTACTGAAGTTGCTATAAAAATAAACTTTATGCTCTCTTTGGATTTTACAAGGGTCTTCCTGTTATTTCCAAGGCTATCCTACTATTAAGACTGTGATATGAATTTGGTGTTTTGCAAAAACCTAATTTTACAGACTGTTCTCCTGTTGAATTTCACAGTGCAGGAATCGGTCGCACTGGTGTGTTGGTCACTATGGAAACAGCCATGTGCTTAATTGAAAGGAACCAGCCTGTTTATCCACTGGATATTGTACGGAAAATGCGAGACCAGAGAGCTATGATGGTGCAAACATCAGTAAGTGATGGGGAGGAAGCATCATGTTCTGTGTATTTACTGCACTTGTCACGTTATAAAATAGGTCCAAAATTTTTATAAAGGATCTAGTAGTATGACTCTTCAGTTGCCATTATATATCAAACATTATATATCATATAAATTTAGCAAAATGTAGCATAGCAGCAAAGGCTGCTTTGCTAATGAGGTATGTATTTTTTCTATTTTTAAAATATTTCTTATCTTGCCATGAAAAGATAATTGATTTGGATACATTGTAAGTAGTTAGAATGCCCAAAGTCACACTTGTACTGATCATCTGTTCCTGCTCCTTTGTCTAATTTCTCTGCAAGAAGCTAGAATAAATGCTTGCTTTTTATTCTAGTACAGAACACCACAGGAAGTTATAAAGTTGAAGGTAAAATCAAAGTGTTTGTGGCCTGGTTTGAAAAGTAAGAAGTTGCTTTTCAAAAGGCCACTTTAGAGTAGAAATTCTATAAGAACATATAGATTTTTTTTTAAATTTTGCCACTACCCAGTTGGAAAAAAACTAAGGGCAAGTTGTGTAGCACCAGTAACAGAAACATGAAAGTAGATAGCAATTTTAAGATGAAAGTGAGACAACTTGAGTTTGTGAGAGCCATTCTTTGTCAGCTTTGGAAATGAACATATTGACATTAGAGATGGATGAAGGATGAGAAGTTGTTCTTTCTTTAGGAGAGACTGGATGACAAGAATTCTGAGTGTGGGTTATGTTGGAGAGCTAAATGCCCTATGAGAAATAAAAGTGAGGGGATTTAAACACAGAAAGCCAACAATTTAATTGGGCATTTCTGTCTCATCTTACAAATAAAATGCCTGAAATGTGTTGAAATCAAATCCATTTGATCACAAAAATAGTTAATTTAAAAAGACAAATTCTATTCATTAACAGGTTAATGACTACAGAATTAGCATTATGACTAGATGTGAGGGAAATTTTGTATCATCAAAGGGCATAAAAGTGTCAGGATCTGCAGCTGCCTGTGTACCATTAGAGTGCTCACTGAGCAGAGCTTGTCCATGCATGCTGCTGGGACTTGTATTCATTGCAGCAGGAGCGCACCCTCTGGAAGAGGGTCAGGACTGTGTGGTTGAATGGGAGTTGTTTGAAGGGTGCCCTTCCTGTTCCTTGCTGAAGTGGAAGCTGAGCTGGTGACAAAGGTGGTCATGAGATGAAGAATACTAGCTTGAAGTTTAAGGAAGCTGAGTGTTTACTTCTGGAATTGCACCTGTCTATACCCCTCAGTTTCTAAAATTGCCTAAACAAGTTCAAGCTTCAACATTCTAGAAATGGTCCTCTTCTTGAGAATCAGATGTAAAAACCTGGAGTAAACTTCAACTTGCCAAAGGACTGAATCCCTTTTGTTACAACAGAAATCAGCCAGAATTGTCCTTTCAATCCACACTTTGACATAACTGAAGAATACAGGAAATAGTAAAAAATACAGCTACAGTCAGTCTCCTGGTGGGGAAAACAATATCTAAAATAGGATTCTTTACCTTGCTTGCTGTGTCACACAGTTTGCTGTCAGCACAATCAGGAGAGGGATGATCTATAGCAGCAATACTGTGAAACTAAATTTGCTTGTTATTTTTGAAGAAGGCAGATACTGTTGTGAAAAGCCAGTGAGCAAAATTGGCATTCTGTGCTGTAAATGAGACACAGAAGCAAGCCCTCAACTGTGAGAAAACAGAATACCAGAGACCTGTGTTAATATTTCGATCTGTCCTGGGTGCTCTATCCCATTCCCATCCCATTCCAGCTAGCCTCACTGCTCATATTTGACATCCCACTTAGAGTGTCTGGGAGAAGCTGTTAGAGATTCTTCTGTTGTAATAAAGGATAGTTCAGTTTTAATAGCCTTGCCTAGAGCATGTTCAGCTGCCCTGTGGGGACTCTGTGTGTGCTCCAATTCTAAGGTGATATGATTTGCTAGGTACATGTTGTGACAGGGCATACTCAAAAAGAATGAACTGATCAGAGCTATTACCTGGTCAGTTTAGTGTCTGTTGTTAATCATGTGGAAGCTGTAGCTTCTCAAAGACCAGTAATTTTGTTACTGTGAGCAGCAAAAAAAGCAAATTCATCATTCAACCAAAATGATGAATCTATAACAAAGTTGGTGTAACTCTATGACCTTTCATTAATAAAAAAAAAGAAAGATTAACCAATAAAGAGAAATTAGGTATGTAAGCAGTACAGAATATATTAGGATGTACATAATAGAAGTAGCTACTAACTGAGGGAGCATTAAGAATACATGTAACAGATAAGAGCAAGGAAAACAAGTAGTCAGAGATTGAGTCAGAGGAAGCAATGGTGAAATGCTCATTCTTTTATTTGTTCAGTAACTTGATCACACAAGTTAACAGAAGTATTGAACAGAGAGCTAAATACCACACCTGGCTTGTTCAGGCAGTAGAAATATGGAAATGACAATAACAGTGAAGAGACAAGGTAATTAAGAAATAAGAACAAAGTGTTGTTCAAGGTGGGAGTAATTGACTGAAAGGTTGAAAGAAAAGCCAGGAAAATCAAGATGCAGAAAGCTGATTTCCAGCTTCCTGTTTTCCTTTAAGTTTTTCTGTACTTGAAAGAAAATGTATTGTGTTATGTTATGGACAAGAATAAAATTCTTAACTACTGGTATATAGAGGCAACCTAAAGTCCTTCACAGTCCAAATGTTATCTTTTAGCCCTGCCCTTTGGGAGATGGTGGGAGAATGTTTCCAGATGCTTCAGAAGAGCTGACAATACAAGAGCAGCTGAGAGAACATTTCAAAGATGGAAAAAAGGGATATGAAAAATGTGAAGCTTTGCTTCTCTGAATATATGTAATGAAACTTTGGAGAAAAGGGTTCATTTGGGGGTTTTGACAATAGTAGTTTCAGAGAAGTGAGGATGCTTTGATCTTTGCAAGTTCTTTTAAATTTCAATCATCTTGTGTTCTCAGGATTGTGTTAGTCAAAAAATTTATTCAGACTACCTGGATTTTTAGTTCTGCATAAATCCTATTGTATCGCTTTTTAGGAAGAAAAACTTTTGTTTTTAACAAATAGTTACATTGCAAGGTTGTGGAAGAGCTAGTCTTTGTCATGGTATAATGTAGAAAAGAAACTTTAATTCGTGAAGACTTTTAGATCTAATTGAGATCAAAATGTTGAGTGAGAGAAGAATTAATGTGACTGCTGATCTTCAAAAATATTAATTTGAAAGGTTTTGATCCCCTTCTGTTACAAAAGGACATATGTGGTCTGATCAAAAATTAAAGTGACTCCTTCTGCAGTACTGTAGGTTCTTTGGGAGAAAAAAATAAGGGTTTTAGCTAGGTAGTCACACCTATAGATCCTATATGTCAACTTTAAATGTGCCCAGTAATATGTAACTGCAGGACTGGCAAGTTCAGAATACTCGTAATAATCAGATAACTACCAAACACCCCTAAAACAGATGAGATGTATAAAGAAGGTAAATATCATTTATTTAGTTAAATTTAGTCAAAAGTCATGCATAGTTTTTACAAATAAGTCCTTTTCCCTAAAAATTAAGCACGTATTATTTTAGTTTGGAGAACTATATTTTCCTTGGTGAGTGATTTTTTAATGCTTGTCCTTCAAGGAAGAGTAAATGTCAGCTTTGTTTACTGTGAACATAGACAGAGGAGTAGGATTTTCTCCTCCCATCCTTGTAGCTCCTCTCCTGTCATTGCTCAGGAAAAAAGGAAGCCGTGGAACTGTTAGTCCTATTCAATAATACTGTCTAATCAGCAGTTTAACTGAACATCCATAAATGTTTTTGTGTTTTCTTTCCTCTGCAGAGTCAATACAAATTTGTTTGTGAAGCTATTCTTCGTGTTTACAAAGAAGGATTGGTTCGACCACTGGATTCCAGTTAGCACAGCAGTGAAGGATGATTTTTTTTTTTTTTTGCCTAAAAAACCTGCTCTTTAAGTAAAGCAAGGGCTTGTTTGTGAAAGCAACTAGAATGGACTAGAAGCCCATGAAAAGACAGACGAGCACATTTGAACTGTGGCACTTTAAATTTCTCAAGAAGATTGCTAAATCATGTACAGTATAACAAAGTCACATAGATAAATATATGACAGCAATTGTGTGTAATATGCTTTATTCACATAGACAACCATAAACAATCATGGAAACCTTAACACGCATCTTTTACTGCCTTAAAATACCCTTTACTTTGGAAGTTACAAAGTTCCTTGTGTTTCCTTTGAAATAGCAAAAGGAAAACTCCTATTATTGAAATTATTCATCTTAAGAAGGTATTTAATATATTTGTTTCATATGAAAACTCATTGAAGGTGAATATTTGTAACTTTCTCATTGGGCTACTAAATATCCATGGAACTGTAACCTTGACTAAAAGGCTGACGAAGAGCTTTAAAGGCTAATGCATAACTACTGTACACTGAGCTGGAGAAATTTAGTATTCAGTTACCATAAATCTATTAGTGAGTATGCCAGCTGTTATAATATGCTGCTTAGAAATCACATCTACTGTATGTGATGTGAAAATAATGCTGCAGTTAGGCATTTATGCAGGTGGTACAGTCTACATCTTCTGTTGATCAATTTTAGTTGCAACTTGCTCTTTTGACAGCGACCTACTTCATACAGTTTTAGTTATTGCACCCCTTTTCTTCTGTTTCTGCTGTCCATCTTCTTTATAGTTTTCACTGCTGTTTCTATATGTGTACTGAAAACATTTTAACTTAAAATGAGGTTTAATTCTCTGTCATGTTTGTTTCCATGTGTATTTACGAGTTCTCAGATGTAAATGTGGATTAATGTTGCACACAAGTACTAGACTTTTGACTTACTGTATATGCAAAGTAGTCTAATCCAATACTGGAAGAAAAATTACTACTGAACCCATCAAATATGTTGCTGCTATTTCAAGGTGTGAAGCTTACAAGGGCACAGGTGTTGCTAGTGTTCAGATGGTGATAAAATATTGACTTGCTGCCCTCCAGCAAAGCGCTCTTATCCAGCAAAACATGACTCCCTTTTGCAAGAGTTCTCCAGATTCACTGTGTTTCTTGCTTATACAGAAATGCAGTTAAATTCACCTGAAGATTTACATGGAAAGAAAGAATGAATTTGTACATTGATGAATAATTCACCCTAAGGTACACTGGTCTCTATTTCATTTCAGATGGGAGAATTGGACTTTCTGAACAGTATAACCACGTTTGTATAATGTTAAATTATTTTGTGTGTGCTTTTTGATTAACCTGAGATAGTTATTAATTTTTTAATAGTGTTTAAAAAATATTCTAAGGGACTGTTTAAAACTCTGTTATTTAAAAAATTAGTCCTAAATAGGGTAAAATTTTTATGGGGCATATTAGCCAGATGTTTATATGTATAAAAGAGAAAATGTAGATAATTTTTTCAGAGAGATATATATGCACACACATATTCAGATGTATTTTAGAATTATGGTTTGTATTATAGATATTATCATTTATAGCTCGAGTTTCATTATAGAAACTATTCACAGTTGTACAGTATGCATCTCTCATGTTACTGGAAGACTATGTTTTTTCCCTCAGGAGGTAACTAGAAAGTGCATGTAGGATAAGCTAAATTGCTGACTTGTCTTTTGTAGTCTTGATCCTTTCTCCAAGATTACATTTTTGGCTATAGCTGAAGAGGATGTCTGGTTACTGTTTATTGATCAAAATAATTTTAATTGAGATGTGCAGCGTAGTTGGCGACATGGAAACTTTCTTGGTTTTGTTAGCTTGAATGGTGAATAGGATTGTGCTCATCTTTACATAGTGCATTCCAAATTTCACTTTGACTGGAGTTTTCTGTAATATTTTGGATCATTGTCATCTTGCTTGATTTGGCATAGATTAAAAACCAAAAGACTGGTTCACTCTTATCTTGCTAAATTGCATCAGGTAGCTTAATCAGTCTGTGGCTCCAAATGTAAAATGATAGTGGACATGCACATATTACTTGGGAAGCTTTGTTACATGTGTGCCTGTCTGTTAAAACATCTTTTTTTTTTTTTTTAAGTTTTCCTCTGCCAAGGTCTCAGATTCATCCCTTGCAGTTGACATGATTTGCATTTAATAGTTTGTCAAGAAGTGAAAAAAGACAAGAAAATAAATTGTAAGAAAATATTTTGAGCATCTTAGTGACATCCGTGTCTTTCATGGAAGTACTCATGGTTTCTTTGTGTTCAAGGTTATTCCTATATTCCAATTGCTATTTATGTTTCTTCATGTTTAATATGTACTTACCAAAGCACTGTAAATATATTTCGTGTATAATTCCAGTCTCAAGATACATCGTATAGGCTTGATTTGGGTTAGTATGTGTGCATTTAAAGGATGACTGTCATGTTGTGACAACAAATGCTGCTCTTGTTTTGGTAAACTTGGATGGGTTTGGTAATATCATTGGGGAGCTCTTGGATTTTAATAACTTGTTTTAAATTGCTGGCCACAGAGAGAATGCTCAAAGCTATATAAATAGTAATCTCTATAACTTTTTTGGTTTTTGGTTTGTTTTTTTTTTTAATACCTAGAACGAAATATTAACTACACAAGTATCTTGTATATTGTGTCCATCTTTATTTCAGTCTTGCTGGGTTTTGCACATGTACCTGTAAGATCCATATGGGAGAATTGAAGGGGTTTTGTCTTCTCTCTGTAGTGTGTGATGACTTTGCACTGAATGAAGTACGCCTTAGATCTGATCTTGCAATGAAAGCATAATTATAAAAACATCATACTGACAGCTTTTGTTTTCACAAAAATTAAGAAATCACGAAGATATAGATTGAAATGGTCGGTTTGGGGGGATTTTGGTTGGAGTTAAAACTTGTGAGCACAAAGTTTTAAATTGTCAAGCAGTTGGCAAGTGGTAGAAGATGCTGTGAAGAAAAGATTCTGTATAACCTTCATAAACATTTTACCCTTGATTTTTTCCTGTGCTGGCATGGTCATGAAAATAAGTATTCAAAATGTCTGGTGTGGTGGGGGTGGATGAAGAGGGAGCAATAAACCCTTGACATTTTCATCACTGTGAAATACACTAACATTGATTTCTACGGAATTAAAGAAATTTTAACTTAGTGGCTTTATATTTGATGTGGAAGTAACTAAACTGCCTATTCAACATGTCTTCAGAAATCTCACAGGGAAACACTTCTCATATAAAGGTGAAAGGACAGGTCTTACTATTTGTTAAAAGAAAAACAGTGCCCTAAACCATGAATGCCTTTTGTGTAACCAGATGTACGAAATACAAGTCATTAAAATACAACCAAACCTTGAACAGTGGTGGTGTTTTACACACAAAAAAAAGGAATAAATTGTAATCTAGGGGTTTGCTTTTAATTATCGTGTCTTTTATGTGTTGATACTAAATTGTATGCAGTCAAAATGTACCCACAAATTCAGCAATAAGTCTTCATATACACTCAGTTTTTCAGCTGTTGGTTTTCTTTTTTCTCCTCATATTTCCTACTATGCAGTACTTGGTTAAATATATATCTGTTTTAAAAGAACTCTAGTTCTGAACTATATAATGAACTTTGCATTGGCTTTATAGTGATACTTTTTTGCAAAAAAGCTCTTCCCTGTGGACAGTATTCTCATGTCAGACTAAATGCGTAAATGTTAAAAATAGATGCACATGGTTCATATTCAGTCAATTATAATTTAAACATAGTTATTTCACTGATAATGGCTTTATTTTTCTATCTTGAAATGTAGCATTTAAGTGCAAGTTTATTTAATTCTTTCAGCCTTTCCAGAAAACATGTGCTGGGAAATGTTTGTATTTTGATTAGTAACCTGCAACCAGTCTACTTGGTTAAAAGCATTTATTAATTGAAGCTATATAGAAGGTAAAGTTTTCATTAGATATTTTGTTCAAAGGCCAAGTGAATGATTAATTCATTATATAAAACAATGTTTTGATTATATGGGTTTCTTACATTTAAGTTCTGACACTGATAGTGCTCAGCCATCTCAAATGGCTGTCTGTTTTAATTGTAGTTTACATTAACAGTTTAAATATACCAATCTAATGCAATATGATTGAGTTTTAGAGTACTTAACACTGCTTCAAACAGTAGCATCTGCAATCACTGAAGCCTGTCATTCTAAAGAAAAAGGAAGTTTCTCTGGATCAAAAGAAGAAGTAACACATAATATCAATGGATTTAACCATTTTTCAGCTCAGACTACTGTGCTACATTGCTACTCAATGCCACTGTGACAGTAGCATTCTTACCACTCACATAAAGAGCAAATGTTGAGAATCAGTAATATTATGGGAAAAAGCAAATTGTATGGACTGTAAGAGACCAGGAAATATTGCTGTCCTTTTTTTTCCTTGTTTTTAAAGACAAATTCATCTCAAGAGGGGACATTTGCTTGCAGACTACTTGACTAAGACTTGTCTTAGTTTGTGCTTTATTTTGGGTTTAGATGCAGGTTAAACTTTAATAAAGTTTTTTTTTTTAATAGTAAAGTGTTTATTTTAATAGACATTAGTGAAACACTTCCGTTTACTGTTAACTGTGTAACTTCTGTTTACTTGACTTACGTGATTTTGTTTCTTGAAATGTCATTGTTCTGCCTTATAAAATCACTTTGAGGTTTCCTCCAAGTGTGAAACTGGCTTTGTCTCAGACAGGCAAAGTTACTATTGCTTTAGAAAGGATGTTTTTCTTTCACCTGCTGAAGGGCCAGCATGGTGTTCAGACCAGTCTCAAACTGATCTCTTTTCTGAACAGTGCTACTAGCAGTGGTAGAAATCATAAAGATTTATGGAAAAGCGTGCAAAAAATGTTTTCCTCGGGGCAGATAAGACTGAGTTTAACTTAAATATACAAAGAAAAAAAGCCAAACATTGTGAACATGAAAATGCTTTTAACAGATAGAGGTGGAAAAAATATTATTTTTTTACTCATTTTCCTTTAAAACACTTCTGTGTTTTAAACACATCATTTCTCTTGGAACAATTTCTTTAGTAAAGAGCCATGCTGTTGGCCATGGGATTTAATTTTTGTCAAATCCACCTAGAAAATAATTTTAAGTGGAACATTTTCCTCATCTACTGGTTTGTGCACTTCAGTAACATTAAAAAGAAACCTCTTAAATATTTTCCTCTTAGAAAATATATTGTCTGTTTTCATTTGATGTCATTTCCTGAGACATAAATGAAACCTGCGTTTGGCTGGGTTGCCCTGCTGTCGAGGTTGAGGTTGCCTGCAACCCTGTTGAGGTTACCGTGCATGCTTAAGAGGAAGATGATGCTTTGTTAGGGCTATTAAACCCCTCATCTAGCATCAGTTACCAACTTAAGCCAGAGTAGCATCATATTTCTATCAGCCTTTTGCAGTATAAACATTTTGTAAATAGTCCTTGGAGCTTGCTTGCCCAAGCATCAGGAAATAGTCTTGCACCAAGCCAGAATTTATAGTTTGAAAAAAAAAAAAAAGTTAAAATCTTAAAGTAAGGAGTGACTATTTATGAAATTCTGTACAAAACATACATTTTAAAAGGAAAAAAATAGTTTTTTCTTACAAGATGCAAAGGTTAGCTGCTAGAAATACCTTCTTAGCTGTGGGGGCAGCTTACTTAGTCATAATTGGCTCTCAGCTAGTGTGCAGTATGGCCCCTAAAGCACAGAAAGTGCATCATCAGCCCAAATGCCTCATTATTTGTCAACTTTCTTGTACATGGTTGGTTGCAATCCTGATTGGAAGGAAGTAAGGAAAAAAGTCTGCCTTCCTTTGGGAAAGAGAAATAGTAAATGCACACTAAATCCACAGCCTATATTGATCTTAGTGTTAGATAATACAATTGTACTTGTATTATCTAACCTCAGCAGTCTAGTTCAAAGTGAGATTAGGTATATCTGTATGGGTTTGCAAAGATGTTGAAGCACTTCATTCCAAAAAACCAAAAAGCTCAGCCCAGCAGTCTTAATTGCAGTGGGCTTAATTTGCTTCAGTTAAGCTGCACTTGGGTTAGTCCTGATCAGTGCCCTTCTAATTCAGAGCTTTGCATACATGATTGAAAACTTGGGGTTTAGCAGGAACTGAATTACTGTCTGTAGAAATTAGAGAGGAATTAGTGTATGTGCTCAAATGTAAATCTATTTCTAATGCCAGTTTTGGAAAATAAATGAAGAGTATCAGTGCTTACATTCCAGTAACCTATGCAGTGAACACTAAATATAATTTATTTAGGTTTTCACACTTCACTGTGTAACCTTAATAGAGAAATTATTAAAGGTACATAACAGGGACAGTCCTATTAAAGCTTTAAAAATCTGCCTGCCATTCATTCTCACAAATAATGTAATGGTTAAAACTGATTACAACTGATATGGAAATGTGTTTATAGGACTGGGATAAATTGCATAACAGTTGGGAAAGCTGAAGTTGTTTGGGGTTTTTTGCAAGTTTTGAAGAAAATTTCAGTATTCTAGTCACTAAGCTTGTATTTTCATAAAAGTTCAGTTAGCATTTTTGTCAGAGAGTTTTGTTTGCAAAATCTTGGAAGAGAATATCCATTTAGGGACTCTAGCTGGAGGTTTTTAAGTGTTTTTTCTTTTTCCTGTAGCACTCTATAGTTTCTTCTAAGATCTTAGGTGCCAGTGCATTAAAGGAATAAAAGAATGTATTTGATGTATTTGGAAGGTAAGGAAAGAGATTATTTTGTACCCTATGCTGTACTTTTCTTTTAAATCATTTGAAATGTAAATTGATGTTGATATTACAAAGTTTAATTTATTGTTTAAAAGTGTAGACGCCTCTTGAATGTATAATTTTTCTTTTTTATTTTTACAGGAATAAAGGGTTGTTTAATGTTTTCAGTAGAGCTTTCTTGGGGTTTGGAACTGTTTTGAACAAAAACATAGCCACCATTTTATGCGTATTGGTTATATGGCTAATGGTCAAATAAACCATTTTTGGCTGTATGGTTTTACTGTGGCTTATTCAAAAAGCAAATATGAATTACATTTAAAAGTTATTGGCCTTTTTGATAGGAAAGGAATAATCTAAAAAATCACACATGGATCCAGCTTGAATTTCATCTAAGCAATCAAGCGTGTATGGGAAGTGTCTGGTCTATATACCACAGTAAAAAAAAGAAAACAAGCAAGTCACAAATTCTAAGGAATATTTCACTTGCAAAAAGTTCTATGAAAGAGGATTGTCTAAATTAATTAGGTGAATAAACCTTTTCAGTCATGCCATGCAAGGCCACATAACCATTTGAGTGTAGATTTTCTTTTTTGCTCAAGTGCGGATTTTCCTTTTTGCTCTTATGTATGAAATCTCCAGGCTGTCCTTCCTTTTGGGATTTCACCAGCATGCCTGAGTAATCTTCTACACCGTCTGTTGCCCCATGGTGGTGATCACGTTTTCACAACAAATCAGAGCCCACTGATGCTGTTCTTGAATTATTTCTGTTTACATGCATATTGAGATGCAAGTTCATACATTTCAAAATAGAGAACACATTGAATGAAACACTAACAGATGGATAGAGCATTGACCTGAAAATATGTTTGAGATTTTGTTAAGAACTGGAATGTTTGTTAGCCAGCACGTTTTGCTGTTTACAAGGTGTGGCTCTGCCTACTGATTAGTCTTTTCAAGCTTGAGGCCAATAAAACTTCATGATGAAGTCATGAATTCAATAAAATCTCAGTGAAAGGGAGCACAAAGCCAAAACCACCTGTCTGGACGGCTCAGACACAGGATATGTGTGAACATTGGAATCTCTTACAGGTACGTAGAGAGCTATCCAAGCTGAAGGTTTTGCTGGAAATCCAAACGAAGCCATTTATGGAAAGATGCACTGCTATCTTCACAGCTTGATAGCAAGATGGGTGCAAGAAAAGCCTTTTGGAGGAGATAAGGCAGAAGTAAACTCCAAGCTTGTAGCTGTACCATGGCTGATTGCTAGAGGGGAGAAGAGGGCTTTAACTTGCTGAGTGTGACACATGATTTTTGGACATGAAGGTGTTCCATTCCTCCATACAAGGTAATCCTTTAAAATCCTTATGGTACTGGCTACCCCTTATGGTACTGGCTACCAGAGGAGTGAGGTGCTCCACCAGGGAGCTGGGAATGTGGAAGGAGTGCCTTTATGTAACACAAAAGACTCCTAACAAGCAGTCATAGGCAAGATAGCCTCCCTTTTAACAGTCTTGCTTGAATTTGTTACAATTGGGAATATAAATGTCAAGTGGCATTCCGCTGTATATATGTTATTTTCATGTCTAGCTTTTTCATGCCTTAGTTCAGTGATATAAGCATTTTCAAGCAGTGAATCAATTTAGCTTATCTTCCTTTTAGTACTCAAAGTAAAATATTTTAACTAATATAATAAAAATTGTTAACATCTGGTTTCATGTCCATTTGGGATTAAGTTTCTTTTTTTTTTTTGGCAGTCCTAGTACAATGTAATTAAACTGGGTTTCATCATGTACTAAAAACTAAATATGCAAAGGTGGCATGTGCAAAAGCCAATCTGCTAAGAAAACTTGTTTCTTCATTTTGAGTGGCAAAATTAAGAGTTCACAATTTTTTAAAATGAACCCTATGAGACTAACTCATTGGGGAGAGTCATCTGGGGAGACTGGGGATATTGCTGGTGGTCTCTGGGTTCAGAGCCAGTTCAGATTCCTAGGTCCATCTTCAGGAATAAGGGGAACCAATATTCTGCTGGAGCATGATAAAAGGTCAGACCCCTCTGTACGCTCCTGTGCCCTTGAGTGGCCTGACACTGCTCAAAGAACTCAAAGCTCAAAGAACTGCAACACTATTTTTAAGCAAAGGTGTTCTGATGTACTTCTGTTTCATTGTATGTAGCACCCACTCACAAGAGATGCAGCATCATTTATAATAGGAGCCTTTTCGTTCATCTGTGCATCAGCTGCAGTTTAAAAAATTAGTTAATTGGCACTGATAGAAAAAGGTTTCCTCAGCACTAGCTGTCTCTCAAGCCCAAGGGTTAATTGCTTAAGAACGGTCAGGTTGCACTGGCACAAATGATGGTGTGAGCTGGGGTGTCAGGTGGTAATAACAGGATGGAAAGGTGTGTGAAAACCCTCACTGTATACTTTGATGTAGCCCAGAGTGCTGTGGGAATAGGAATGCTAATTGCTAATGGGTTTGTTCCTGGTTAAGTGTAATTTTGGCCTTCAGAGCTTTCTGTGTCAGTACAAATGCCCTGTTCTTTTAGACCTGATAAATTCTCATTTAAATACTGGATGTTACTCCTTACTAAGTGGTTTGTCCTTTTTGAGCATGAGAGTCCTCAGCTCTGATCTGGGTAACTCTGCTCATGCATGTTCATACAAACATCATGGAAATGTAGTGTAGCTCTTTAGCTTTGCATTCAATTATACAGATTCTAAGTTAGCATAAGGTTGCTGCGTTCAAATGGGGCCAATTTGCTTATGTATAACACTGAGCTTAAAAGGATGCAGTGACTCCAGCATTCAGGTAACCGTGCCAAAAACTGAAATACATTTTGCCTACAAAGTTACTTGTTGCTGCCTCTTAGCTGGTTGTGGTTTTTTTTCTTTTAGAAGAGTCAGGCTTAATTATTTTCATCTGTCCTGCTGGGTTGATTTTTCATTTGTTTTGTGATGTTTTTCATGTTTTGTTCTGGTTTGGGTTTTTTTCTGTTTTGTTTTGGGCTTTTTTTTTAGTCTTAGAAACACTATTACAAGAAAACCTTCCCACTTTGTACTGCTGGGGACACTTGCATTTTGAATAGAGGATGTTGCTTTGTCCTCCATAAGAACAGCTCTCAGTACTGTGATATTCCATCTCTGCTACCTCAGTAACTTTCCCTGCTCTATCAAATGAGATGTCAGTGCACGAGCAAATGCTGTCTTGGGCCCCCAGCTGGGAAAGTGCCACCTCTGTAGGAGCTCTTTCTTATACAGTATTCCCCTACGTGGGTAAGAAAAGCAGGAACTGAGGAGAAGTAGAGCTTCCAGCTGAAGGAAAGTTAGGACTGAACATAGCCTAGATGCTATGCAGGATACAGGAAACCTAGAGAACCCAAGAGTTATTAGACCTACTGAAGACTGGAGGATAGCCATCTACGAGGAGCTTGCTATGCTTCTTCCTCCTCCCCATTCCCCTTGGATTTTTACTAAGGGAAACAGGCTGTCCATCTTCAATCCCTGTGGCAGGAGGTGCCACAGCCAGTCTGAGCTCCCTTTCAAAGTCATCTGTTCTCTCATGGCCTGATGCTGGTTTTTTCCTGTGGCCTAGGTTATTCAACTTCACCCTCTATGGCAGCAACTGCTCAGAGCTGGCCTGACTTACAACTCCTCAGCTGTGTAACTGAGAAGCTCCATCTTGGCAAGTGCTCTTACAGGAGTCCTAAAGATTTGTCTAAATTGCATTACTTTCAAATATTATCTCTTTATCAAGACAGGATAGGAAGGGGGTGGAGAGAGAGATAGATAGATGTGTATGTGAGCACATGTATAGAAAGAGAAAACAGAGCATTTAAGTGAATAACAAAAGTAGCTCCAAAAATGGGCAGAGAATGCATATATTCAGTTTGACATCTCAGCCATGAACAGTATTAAAAAGGGTCAGTCTAAAATGAAGCTGACCATACAGGTGATATAAATAATATGTATAAATAAGGAGTGGGTTTTTTCTAGCGTGCTACAGTAGTTTTTGTATTGAAGTAAAAACTTGATTCAAACTATTGAAAAAAAATCTGTATATAAGCTGGTTTTATTATTTATATGCATAGGATTTTGCTTTTGTAGAGTGCTGTAATACATGCATAATTTATTACTTCAAGTGACACTGAATCTTGCTTGCTTTATTGCCATCTGCATAAATTGTTTGCTCTTCTGTCATAACAAGGTTATGTAGATTGAGGATTATTTTAAGGGTAATGACTTAGGAAAGTGATTTCCTGGTATTTCAGGGAGTAATATGGCAGAGAACAGGGAAAATAAAATACTTTATGCAATGATTACATTCAGTGTATATTCAAGCACTGGTTTACATATCATGCCTTTTGCTCTAATCAAGCCAATTATTATTCAAGTTTGTAATCTGATGCAGTTAGGGTGCTTGATGCTGAGCACATAACTATCAAATGCAATCCCACTTCCAATAAGCTTTTAGGTTGGTGCAGAGGAGGGACAGAACAGTTTATTCATTCACAGTCAACCAAGCCATGGTATATAAGGAAACAGAGGTGTGACACAAAGGTTAAATATAGGAGAAAATAACTTCTTTAATAACTGCTCAATTACAGAAATTAGGCAGATATAACTTCAGTAGATATTTGAAGAGCAGAAGTTTAGCTGTGTGAACTGATGGAATTACCAAAGCATCCAAGTGCAAAGGGAATGATACTGCATGGAACCTGGATTATCCAAGTATAGCAAGCAAGAGAGCATAAAGTCATAGAAACTGGAAGTACAGCACTGGCAACGTACCTTGAGAGGAAGCCCTCGGTGCTTTCTGTACAGAGCCTTTCTGCAAAGATAATTGAAACCCTGGGCACACCTTGTTCTCACTGTGTTCCTGTTGCTTCACAGAAATTGCTCCTTCATGGAATTGTGCTAATTGTTTAAAATGCTTACAGAAAAAGGTCTTGGTAGATTTCATGCATTCCTTGTTGGGGACAGTGAGAGGATATAGCTAGAACTGAAGTTCAGCAGAAGAGGATGCATTTTTTTATAGCTCCCCACAGAGGACGGTACTTTGCCAAGCAAAGTTTGTTTTACAGTCCTGTGAGATGTAGTAATTTGTATTTCCCCCAAGGTTAGGTGCAGAATCTCATGGCCACAGAGCAAAGCTATTGGATGAGGGAAGAGAATTTGAGGGTCAAGTTGTAGTCCTCTGCCCATGCCAGGGCTGATGCCAGAATTCCCAGGCTGACTACCAGAATGATTTACTCATATTCCATGGGATGCCCTACCCATGGAGCACAGTACTAGAAGATTTCACACTAAAAATTATTGGATTGCTGGCAGTGGCTGGTGGCAAGGAAGCAATAGGTTTGGATGGCTACATCAGTACTAGGCAGTTTACAAGATGGTGAAACATTTGGTTATCCCAGGATGAATTTTGCTACCCTACTCGAGTGTGGCCAACTCGCTATCCTCTCAAAAAGAAGGATTCATTGCAGAGCTGCACTCTGCTCCCCCTCTAGCAGTGATTGTCCCTTCCTTATCCTAGTTTGCTCTCCTCCGCCACTCACAACACATGTGCCTCCCCTGCACATGCAGCATGCACTGCTAAATTCTGGTCATGCTGAGTGGGTAGAAGTGGGTGAGTTGCTGTTGTGCTGGAACAGATGGTGTCTGCAATGCAGCCACTAGTTATGTTCATGTGTTGTAGGAGGTTGCTAAAGGAAAAGGGGAAAATTTAGAGTTTTTGTTGAAAAGGTTGGTTACTTTTCTCTTAATTATATGGATTGAAACAATTGGAAAGTTGAGGTTAGTTTGCTGGGTTTTTTCAGTTGCCAGTGGTTTGATTTATTTAGATGATGTGTATTGAGCCAAGGTAACCCAAGGAGGAGAGAAATCTAACCAATGATTTTTTATGTCTTGATAGGTAAAATTTTTGAACCACAGTCCACAACTTCCAGGTGTTCCCATCTTCTTCTGTTATGTCCCCATCACTTACTGAAAGCAAGATCCCTACTCAGGTCAGCTGCCCCTTGTACCATGCCTGCCCAGCCTGGAACCATGGCCTGGAAGCTGCCCATGTTCCCTCACAAGGAAAAACCTCCAGCCACCCACTAGGTTTCCCCTGTGGGTCCCTGAAATCTCTCAGTCTCATGTCTCTCAGCAGAACTTCCCCATGCCTACATGTCCATCCACAGGCAGCTGCAGCACTGAGAATCTCTTCACCACCTTCTGCCCCCAGGGCTGGCAGCTTGTGCCCCTGCCCTCAGAGACCCCCCCACTCCATGTGGGGTGATAATTCACATATGTTGTATGGTTTTCACATCTTATTTTTTCTTGCTGAGTGGTGTAAGGTAATTATCAGCCAGTTTCATGTCTTAGATCTCTGCCTGCACCTCCCCACACTCAGCTGTGTGTGGATGGAGGCTGACAACTCTGCCTTTATGAAACCTTTCCTTGCTCAACCCCATGACTAATGCACATAATTATTTTTAAAACAGCTCTGGATGCCACTGCAGTACACTTTCATGTGCATACAGAAATGTGTATTTACATTCATCTGGCGTTTGTGAACCCAGATTTCCCTGTAAGCCTTATTCCTACTGTGCTGCTTTAAGAAATACTTTGCAGCACCTGTGTCATGGTGGGGAGCCAGTGTGAGTGATCTGGATAGCCAGAGATACAAAGCAGTGACTGTAATATATACAAATGAAGAGAAACATTTAAAGAGATCTAATTTCATGGCACATTATTAAGCTCCTGTATTACCAAAGTCCCCTGAGGTTCCTCTGTTTCACTCAGTGACCAATTATTTCTCCTTTCTGAACCTAGCTGGATGTGGGGGAAAAAAACCCAGCTCAAACCCAAAACAATGGAGAGGGGATCACAAAAAATCTCCAAATTATGCCCACAAGCCCCTCTCAGATTTTATATTCTGGTATGGCAATGTGTTAAAAACTAGATTGATTTGATGCGGGTTTTATTAATGAGTTGGAGATGTTTGTTGCTTGTAACATGTTTGCTTACTGCAGGTTCACATATAATTAGATCATTTGTTCCAGTGCCTTTCTAGGAGTTGCAATTGAAACCACTTGCTCTGTTATCACTGGACATTGAAGTAATTTTTTTAAGGACCATTTTGCTCTTCTGTTTCCCATTACCGAGTCCATTTTTTCTCCAAGTGCTCAACAAAAATCTCTGGTCATTCTGACATGTTCTCCCATAGGGAGATGAGCAATCTGGGTACATTTCCTCAGGTCTAATCAGTTAAATAAGCTTTCAGGCATTTTCTACCTTACCAGAGTACTCTATGGCTTGTTCTCTTCTGGTATCATCTTGGCTCTTTTACTCTTTTCCTGGGTGTTACTCTTCTGCCCATCTACTCCTAGCTCTGTTAAAGTAGAATGCTCCATTCCTCAGGTCTCCCTTCCCACTGAGTAGTGATCTATCTCTATTTTCTTGCTAATGTATTAATTTTCATACTTTCCTGGTGATATTGCTGTTCTCTGGGCCTGTTCTGTGTCTTTGGCCTTTGATTTTACCCTTATAAATCCACGCTCTTCTGTCATGCTTCTCCTGAATAGCTTCCCCTATGTCCTATTTTTCTATTCTTCCCAAGTCTCAGGCTGTTTCATAGCTCCCAGCAGAGCCAAGTTGCTCTCCTGCTATGCTTCCTCCGCACTGGCAGAGCCTGTGTGTGTGTGTGTGCTTTCAATACTATTTCTTCAGAGAGCTACCCATCCTCCAAACCTCCCTCTTCCCTTTAACTTTGCAGAAAATAATTCCCATCATATCCCAAGAAGCTCTTGAATCTCTTGCCTGTTTCATTGCTTTGTGTTGGGAAGGGTGAAGGCTACCAAAGTCTTCAGCTAATGACTTAATGTTTCTTTTTTAAAAGAAAATAAATTGAAATTCTATACCTAATAGAGCTGCTTGTAAGATGACCTGTAGCAGACCTCTTGTATATCCCAGGCTGCTTCTTTCATTTTTCTTACTAAGTAGAGACTTCTAGGTTTATCCTGTGTCCTGTCAGACTAAAAATATTATATTTTTTTAAATTAATCATTGACATACCAGACTAATTATTTTACTGTTGCTTGCCCTTGCTATGAGCTTATTCCATAATAGTCCATCCACAGGTGTCACCTATCAAGCTTTTGGCATTCCAATTGCTTTGAAATCAATGGATTTAACTCCTGTGCTACTGGTCTGTTTGCTTTTTAAAAGGAAGCGTTCCTTGGAGTGTTTTTATTTTTAAAATAAATTAAACTAGTAAGTAGTAGTAGTAAGTTAGTAGGTTTTGCTAAAAAATGAATCATTTTTGTTGAAAAGTAATCCTAGGAAAGCTGTTGGCTTTCTGTGCAGTCTCAGTGCACACAGGCTATGGAGCACAGAGGGAGCCTGATGCAAAGGATGGGAGGAGCCCCTGGGTGTGGCAGTGAGGCAGGGAAAGCGTTCTTGTGTCAGGGCAAGAGGACAATTTTGGGAAAGAAGGTTCAGGACACCCTCCCTGAATAAGCCTAACCTCTGTTCATATTTAACAAAAGAAGTCCAGCTTTAGCTCAGTGCAGGCTCGTCAGGGGCTCCCTTGCTCCTCAGACCACATGTGCTGCTGCTGCTCACTGAGGATAGAGGAGGGAGCCCAGCAGTGGCTGATGTGAGCACGGGCAATGCAGCTGGCGCAGAAGCCTGAGGGAGCTGCTGTGTCTGGTCTGGATTATTCCACAGCATCTATCTTATCAGGCTGCCCATCAGGGCTGATAAGCAAATAAAGTGGTTCTGCATTTTTGTTATTTAACCTCCTCTGTTTAGCAGCAGCTAAGCATAAATTCCCAAAAGGTTTCAGAAGAAGGTTATTGTGAATTAATGGGGCTGTTTTCTTTTGCTTTGCAGCCCACAGCATTGATTAGCTCAAGCAAAATATGTCATTGTGACATTTTATCCTCTTCCTTGAAAATGGATCAAGACAATTAGGAGGCTGGAGGAGCAGGTTACCCCAGTGCATCCTGCCTCACCAGGGGCTCCTACAAAATCTCTTGGCACTTCAGGACTGCTTGGATTTTCTATGTGGTTTGTAGTTGGGGTTTTTTGCACATCAGTTTACTATTCATAGTGAATCCAAGAACAATAGAGATGGATTTCTGTAGTCCCCATGCCTCACTTTCAAGGGAACAATGGGATGATGCATGCAGTGATTGTTTAATGCTCCCATGCATCTTTTCCTTCAACTGTGATGAAGCCATGAGCTGAGCAGCAGCTCTGTGCACTAAAACCCACTTGCCGTCCAATCCACCTGGCCTGTCTGCCATCAATTCCTGATGGATAAAACAGGAAGACTGCTTGCTTTTTTCAAAGTGCAAGGTGGTATTCTGAAAGCTGACCCAAATGATTTCCATCGACATTTCTGTTGGATAAATTGGGCTTTCACAGTTATTGTGGAATCTGCTAGCTATTCACAGGAGTAAAGAACTTCTCACCATGAGAAAGAATACTTCCAATAAAAATAATGATTTTTAGTTAATCCAGATATCATAATGCTTCCTGAATTATATTTTAGCTTTTACCAGGCAGGCTCTCTTTCCTAACATTGCCCACGGAGAGCAGCAGTCTTCCTCCTACCTTATACCCAGTGAGGAATACTTTGTGTGAGCCTGAGTGGGAGCCCTAGTATGCAAGAGAGACCAGTCTAAAAAATGACAAGGTACAGCTTTTATCCTGCCCTCAGTGGCACTTACAGCTAAAACCACTCCAGTATTTTTTTCAACCCCACTTTCATCTCATTTTCCATGAAAAGTATTAACAATGTGACTTTTTTCATCAAACATTTTCCCTCAGGCTAAGTATTCATTTGCTGTCCTCTTGAAATTCTTGTTTGTTGGACCTCAGGGGAGAAATGCAATATCTGAGCCTGGGATACTGCAGTAGCACATGTACAATATTCTGACAAGAAATTGGAAAGTGAATCTATTGTATTTGCATCTCACAGCAGCTGACATTAATGTGCAAAGTTAAAACTAATCCAAGCGATATGATAGATTAATGATCAATACTTAATCAGGCTGTTTCCTTAGAAATCAAATAGGCTAATGATGATTAGTTCTGTCTGGAAATACACTGGCCTGCAATAAGGAACATTTTTATCTGCTTGCATAAATTACTTATGTCTTAAAGGGGGGAAGGGCTTAAAAAGTAAACAAAATCTTTCCTTCTAGCTGTATGCATGCTTGTGGAAGCCTTAGAGACAGTCTGTGGTTTTTTGTTTTTTTAAACAGCAATAAGTGCTTTGAAAGCTAAGCCTACTGGAACACTTGTGCCAGCAAAAATTGGAAAGAGGAATGCTGTGAATAGAGCTGATCCAGAGCAGCAGTTTCAGCCTGGCACGGCCATTACCTCAATTGGCTGCTGAGCAGTACAGGCCCTTGTCCCTGCATTTATACGAGTGCTGAGTTGCTCCCCAGAGCCTGTGAGTGGGAATTGAGAGCCTCTGTGTTCCCTTTCCTTCCCACTTTCCTTTCCCTGGTTTCTAGATATACACAGTGCCTTGAGACAGCAGGGGTGCATGTGTATCCTGAGGCAGCAAATGGGGAGGTTCACAAAATCCCTTAGGGCTACTTATTTTCCAGCCTCAGAGCACTTTGTGGCTGAAGCTAAAATAACACTGAAGAAAACATCTGCAACTTGTCAGAGCAGGGAGATGAGCAGCTCCCACAGCAGTGTGGCACCCATTAAACGGATGCTCAGGCAGCCCAGGCTACAATGTGTCCTTAGATGAGCATTTTCCTATCCGGTGGAGTGGGATGACATTTTCCCATCTACAGCTGGTGCCCAGGTGGATTCAGCAGCTCTTACAAAGGGACTTGCCAGGATTTAACTCAGCCAACCCTCTGGTTAGAGAGGAACAAAGAAAGGAGAGGCAGGGATGGGCCAGTGCACCAAGCAGAGCTGCAGCAAGGCCAGGCTCATCCCCTCTGTCAAGGGCAGAAGTGGCTCCAAGAGGGTGCCCATGAAATGGTGCCAGCAGGTAAAGCCAGCCATGCTTTGAGCCTGGTGTCTGCAGTGTTTCACCCCTGGGAGGCTCCTCTGCAGCTGTCAGTGGTGGGATGGGCAGGGGAGGGCAGGGCATGAGCAGGACCTCTGGCACCTGGTGCATGCCAGAATCCTGCTGGGAAATGGTCCCAGATTTCAAAGCCTGTAAGTGTGGAGAGCACAGGTTTGCTGCTCACGAGGATGGTTTCCTAGAGCGGAGGCTGCCTGGAAGGAGGGAAGAGCTGGCGCTGCAGGCAGTGCTGGGGATGTTGCTATGGCCACCAGTGAAGTGGAGAGGGGGGGCAGGCAGGAGTGCAGAGTGCTGGTGATGGCAGCTGCAAAGCAAACCTCTATTAATCATCTTGGGGACACTCCCTGCTGATCAGCAGCACACAGCAGCCCAGCCTCCAGCTGAAACCTCTGACAAAGTTCTGCTGCTGCTTTGCTGCATGTGAGCACAGCACCCATGCTGCTGGAGCCGAAGAGAAAACAATGTGTGTGTGTGTGAGTGTATGCATGGTCTGTGTCTGCGTCTGCTGCTGCAGTGTTGAAGGGGAATTTAGTTAATAACAGAAGATGTGCAGAATTTTTTGCCTCCTTTGGTCCTCTGTAAGGTGCTGCTAGCCAAGTTGGTATGGTCTCTGCTACAGTGCACTGGGCTTGCACATAGCTGGAAAAATGTTTTCCATTCCCATGTATTATTCACTGTACGATTTGAATATTTTATCTAAGGCAGGTTCTTGATATTCACTTACACTCACTTTCTCTTTCTTTCCCTTTCCTCCTCCACAGCCCAGAGAAAAACTTAGGTGAAAATACAAAGTCAGTATCTAACTTGTCTCCTGCAAGGAAGGAGAGTGAGAGATGCTGATGGAAGCTGGCTGTAATTGAAAACAACTGTTGTATGGAGAAGGCAAGGCTGGGAGAGATGTAAAAAGCCCTTGTTGCTTGCCTCAGTGCTTAGAAATATGTGGGTAATTTATTCTTGGGATGAGAGATGCCCCTGTTGAAGAAAGGGATGCAGGCAGCAGAAACCTCTTCTCTGTGAGGTTTTCCTGCATTAAGCATCCTTTAATTTCTATTTCTGCTCCACATAACATTTTGGCACATAACAGGGGACACATGCTCAAGTTTAAGAACAGTGGCTGAAAGGTGACACATCTCTCTAGAGCTACACCTATAAACCTGCTGGCTTTTGCAGTGCCTGAGAGAGAACTCTGTCACCATCCCATGTGTGGCTGTACACACCACTTGATCCTGTGTAATCGTGAGGATTTCTAAGTGGGAAATGCCACTTGTTGTGCCAAATTGCCTTGCCATTTCTCATTGCAAAACTTTCCCTGCTACCATGGGTAAGCAAAAGGGGTTCTCAGACAGCTCAGTCAGCAGGTTTTACAGATGTTGTGTGGTCTCTGCCACTAAATGTGATGGTTTAGTTTATTCAAGTACAAGGCTAGAACAAGCAAATAACCCCTGGAAAGCCCTGCAAGTGGCCAGCTCTAATCAGCAAGGTGGTCGGGGGTTCATCTCAAAGATCTTTGGCTGGAAGCTGTGTCCTTGGGAAAGGAAGGGATCCCAGAGGATGCCTAGTCTTACATGTGGCATGAGTTCCTAACAGCCTCCCAGCAAATTCCCAGAGAAATCTCAGCACTGTGGAAGTCAAATGGCTTCAAAAAAGAGGAGAGGTCTTTTTGAGTCCTAAGCTAGACCTTTTATGTTTTTGTTAGTCAGGATGCTCAGAACAGAAATATTCTGCTTTGAGAACCTGGGCTTTGTTCTCTTACTGGGGCTGATGCTGTTTTGATATACAAAGGGCAATCACCATCATTTCTGCAGTATCCAGGGCAGATTTCCCTCCATTGGCATTGGCAGATGTCACTGGTGGGTTTGCTGACTTGATGCTAGTGGAGAAAACCCACCCATTTGCTTTTTCATCCTATGTAAAGACAGTGAGCATTTTAAAATGCAGTTTTCTGGCTATAATGTGCCAACTGGACAAATATTCTGTGCCCTCCCATCTCCACTTGCTGGGCATGAAGTTTTGCTCTGTTTAGTTTGGTGAATATATTGAAGAGGTGTGGGCTTCTTTGGTCACTGTTTTTTCTCATCTCCATGACTTTTGTTGTGGCAGCTGGTCTTTTGGAGCATGCACAATTTTGAATTACAGCAGTTATCAGATGTTAAGACTGCAAGGTCAGCTCACTGCTGAAGAGCCAAACTGGTCTTTGGGTTTTCCTTAACTGGTGGAGTGCCTCTCTATTGTAGCAGAGGTGGTTGCTTGCAGAAAATAACCCACTAATAACTCAAAAATAACTTTTGAGAGCTTGCATCACTCTTTTCCACACAGCACATCCTCTACTCCCATTATTTCTCCCAGGCACTGGGAGAATAATTTCTTCTTTTCTGACCTTTAAATCTCCCTTCTCCCAGCAGACTCAAAAGAAGTTCAGCACAATGTGCTGATACTCTGTGCTCTCCCTAAAATTCACAATGCTGACTAGCAAAGCAGCTGTCCAAGGAATGAAACACAGAGCCTGGTCCACATCCTCAGTGCTGGGAAATGTGATCGTGGGACTTTTTGTAGTTACAAACTCTTTCACTTCCAAGCTGCCCTCGTGCTGCAGCTGTACAAGTGGTTTCAAGCTTCACTGTATAAACACTCTTGGTTTTCCAATTGGAAAGAATTGTGATGAAGAGCTGAATGTTGCAATGGCCTCTCACAGAAGCACAAATAACCTTTTAGAGGACAAATAACTCATGGCAGGATTGAAAAGCTGATGCGTTGTCCTTGTGCAGTCCCAGGTAAATGTAAAGGGTCCTAGCAAATGTGTCAGCCTTTCCACTTGAAAAAAAACAAACTTGTCCTTTTCCACCTGGCACTGAGCCAAACTGTTGCAGACCTTTGGTTTACCTTTCTACTGAAGCAGACCAGATTATCAACTGCTCAGAGCCCATCTTCTTTTATTTATATGCATTTACTAACTTTAGAGCCAAGATCATCTCAAACCATGTGCAAAGAAACCTCTTCTGAAAGAAATTTCATTTCTTTGAGCCCAGAGTTGTGGTTTTGAAGGATTTCTGTCAAAATACAGGTAATAGACCTACCAGCAAGCTCCCACAATAATGAAATTATTTCTTTCAAAATGAGAATCCTTTATTTAAAAAAAAAAAAAAAAAAAAATTATTAAAAAATCTCCAATCACTAGCAGTACAATATTTTGTTGAAGATTAAAAACTTGCTCATTAGAAATAGGCAATCTAACAGGGCCACCTAGTGATATCCCTGTAGACAAAGCACAGCAAGGACCATGGCAGATCCCAGCCTAATCTCCAACCTGCTCCCTGCAGATGAGGAGGAACCAAGAAGGGCAAGCTGGTGCCTGTGCTCCCAGGCACTCTGGGGTCCCTACCAGAAACTGGCCTCAGAGATCTCTTTACAATGTCTTGGCTCAAACAGACCTCCTGATCCGGATTGACTAATGCTGTTTCTAGGGAGAGGAAACCAATCATGGGTGTTATGAAAGAACCTGCACCAGAACCCACCTCCCAAAGCTCAAGATAATACCTTCTCTGGAAAGGAAGGGTACCACATTGCTCCAAGGCAAAACTGTAACTAAAGCCGGGTGCTTTTATACTTTCCTCCCTTTTTTTAAGGTTTTCTGGCAAACCATATAACCAATAATATTTAATTGCTTTTTGCTGCCTGATTTCTCTGTACCTGTAAGGGCAGTGTGGTCAGCACACTGCAGGCTGCAGCTTTGCATGAAAAGCTTGGCACTTAGCTGTGCTTCAAGGAAAGCCTTTTATTTCTCCTATCAATTCCCCAGCAGCCAGATGCACTTCATCTCCTGACTCATAAAACTCTAAGTGTGACAGGATTGATGCCCAAGGAAGAAGCCTTGAGACAACAGAGTGAAAACATTGAGCAGATTCACTGGTTTCTCCTGGAGCTCCCACAAGGGCTGTTTGGCTCAACACTGTGGTCACCTTTTGTGGGAATACAGGTGGGTAAAATCATCCTGGCTGCCCACCTTCAGCATTTTTGGAACAGCAATTATGAGCCCATTCAATGACTTAGCTGAGGACAGGCCACAAGGTCTTTGCAGAAGTTGGCAAATTGGCCTAAGGGATCTTCAATATGTATTTTCTGCTAGGAAAAAGCTAGGCCAGGTCAGCTGAGGCAATCTTCTTTTGGCAGCCCACTGTTTCCTGGGACTGTGGGAATGTGTGCATGTTTTCCAAGGAGCAAATTTGGTTTCAGTGATCATCTGATGAAGCCCACGCTTCATGTGCAAGCTGCCTTCATCAAGCACCACCAAGGACTTGCAGAGCCTATACTGAGAGCTGGCAGGGGCTCTGCCAGGGGTTCCTGCTGCTCTGATGGGTCATGGGGCTTTCTTTGGCAACAGGAGGAAACCCTGATGACAGTTTATCACATCATTATCAAGGAGGTTGATGAAAATTCATTCAGCTGTCCTTGTGCTGGCTGTTACATTCCTTTTCTCTATGACTCACAGTTCAAATAATAGCACAGGTCTATGTGTGTCACATTTGCACAAAACTTGTACAGATTTGTAAGTGCAAAGACATATGTGCCCTGGGCTTTATTTGAACGTGCTTTTATTTATGGGGAAATTGAAATTAAACAGTCCTCAGAGTTTCTGGCTCCACAAGAAGGCAGAATCTCAAAAAATGAGCAGTTTCACTCCGTGCTCTCTTTGCCTTGTTACCCTAATATTTGCAGAGGAGTATTATGTTTGATCAGACATTTTTCATTACTTAGAACAAAATCTACACTAGTAAATATTTAAAGAGAATTTTTAATTTTTTTTTTTTAATCTGAGTTCTGGTCCTAGAAAGACATGATAATATCCCTTTTGTTTCCCAGTGCCATGGAAAGTGCACAGTCACCATCTGTTTTGTAGGACAGTGGAGCAGCAGAGATGATGCTGACTGATTCACCCAGGGCTGGTTCAACAGCTGTGGCAGGCAAATGGCCAGGACTCTGTGGCCTGCTCTAGGAGCTGGAGCAAGACTCTGGGTTGTGAATGGTATGGGTCCCATCAGGTCCTCCTAAAGAATAACATTTTCCATGATTTCTGGAAAATCATGCATCTGGCCAGCTGTTGCACAGCATGCTTCTCTTTTCTGTCTCTTGCATGCAGGAACTGCTGCATCTGGCTCTGGGATCTCAGTTACCTGAGCATGTCCAGGGTGTGCTGCAACCCTCAGGTGCCACACAGATGAAAACAAGCAGCAGACACAACTTCTCCTCTTGAGGGTTTTACTGGGGCACCCAATACCCAACATTCACAGTATTCTAAATACCAATGTAGTAACCCAGATACATGATCCCAGATCAGCTTCAAATATTTTGTATCAGAGCAACGTAAGCTGATTACTTTTTTCTCAATTCATCCAGCTTTATTTCTTCTAGGTAAGCAGAATTGCAAGAGCTGGATTTGATATTTAGCTGACTAAGTTCCACAAAGCCTGATGAGGCTAATGCAAATGAGGTGCATGGATTGTAATTCATCCCTTCAGAATGAAAGATGGCAATGTGGCATGTCACAATTATGAGATGCGGGGAATCACCACATTGCTGGGGTCCTGTGCATCTCCCAGGTCCATAAAGAGTCCAAGCAGTGGTTAACACCTATAAATTCCAAAGCAGATAAGGACTTTGGTTGTGTTAAAATTAGCCATGACATGCTTCTCTTTCAGTGGTTTTACTCATGAACAGCTGTTTTTTCAGTGTCAATAGGAGATATTGCTCCTGGACTGCTGCTGTTTATGTGGCAATACAAAACCAAGCCATTTGTGCAGAGGGATGCTCTGCAGTGCTGCAGCTGCCACAGGGAAACTCTGGCTGTGCCAGGAGAGGCTGCACTGCATGGTGGGCTGTGCAGAGGAGAGTGGAGCATGAATTCCTGTGAGACATCCTGGCATTGTATCATAAATGAGCTACTGGACTTGATCACTTGGACTTAAAGCCATTTGCTCAAGCACAGCTTCCTTTCTCTTGGAGCAGGCAGCTGTTCAGGGTCTGCCACAGCAGCACACCAGCCTTGCAGTAAGATGCCATGCTGTGGCTGCTGGTGGAAGGGCTGATGGACGTGTCCTGCTCTGCTGCAGGTGTGCTTGCTAACCCCAGAAAAGCAGCATAGTCAGCAGCCAGCAATGCCTGGAACCTGGACAGAATGCCAGCAGGGCACCTGGCTGGGTGTGAGGGGAAGGCAGGTAGGCAGCCATGGAGAGCTGTGACTCCTCTTGGCTGAGGTGGAGTTTCCCCAAAGCTCCTGCCCATTCACTCACTCTGTGTCTGCTCTTCCACCAGCAGCCAGAAAGGTCAAGTCTTGACTATGGATACACACCAAGGCCTTCCTGCACCTACCTCTCTTGTCATAGCAAAGGATTAGGGATTTTGCCTGCCACAGTCTGAAACTATTTGAGAGACACAGATGCTATCAAAGCTCTCTTTGCTAAATGGAGGGTGGTTTGTGCTCCTATGTTGCCTTCTGAAAGAGTCTTGATTTGACACCCAAGGAGTTACAAGAGTGTCATGCTGATGTCTTTCTGTTGCTGTGACACCTTGAAAATAGGCTAACAAAGTCACACTAATTTTGCCTCTTACAGTGAAATTGTCAGGCTTCCTTGTAAAGCTGTACATGCCATTTTATAAAAGTCTGAATGACTTCATTGGGCTGAGAGGTCTTTCTGTGGCAATTATGCCAGGGAAATTGCAGGCTCTTCTTTGCATGTACGGCACAGTAGAGTTGTGGGGTAGGAAAGGATGTGCTATAGGTCACCCAGTATGCTAAATGACTGGGCAGGCCACACCAGCAAAACCAGTACCATTTTATTGACAGTCCATCTGACCTGCTGTCCTGGGTACAATATCAGCTGGCTCTGTCACTCAGATATTGCAGAGTTGCAGCTTCTTTTCCTACATTTCCTATGACACACCAGAGTTTATTGCACAGAGGTCACTTGGGGGAGCAGCCACAGATGAGGAACAGGGGAGAAGCAGGAGGTCAGCAGCAGCACTCACTGCTACAGGAGCTTCTGCCCCAGCCCTAGCAGGGCTGAGTGACCAGTTTGCCCCAAGTAAACTGGGACATGACTTTTCACAGGGCAACTCTAACCCAGAATACATGGCTGGGTTTGTAAGCAGAGAGATTCAAAGGAAATAAACCCTTTGAAGCAACTTGTCCAGCCCATTCTGAATGCCTGTGTGTATGTGAGGGTTGCTTGCTGGCTTTTCCTTCTTCTTCTCTTCAGATTGGTGTACGTGAAAATGGAAAAAACCTACAACCCTAAACACAGTTAGCCTTAACATTCAAGAGCTAAAAATCTGCCCCCACTCAAACCTGTGAGATGCTTTCAGCTTACTGAGGCTGCCCTGGCCCAGTGAACCAGAATGTAAAATGTGGGGCCAGTGGGAGTGTACAGCACAGATCAGTGTTCCTGATACTTCTCCCTGCTGCTTGCAGGTGACCCTGTTGCCTCACATCCTCATCCTTGTGCCTGTGCAGATGAACCTGGCAGTGCTAATCAAACTCAGGATTTCCAAGCAGTTTGTGAAAAGGGGCAGAGCTGTTTTTCCAGGGGAAGGAAACAATGGAAAATGAGCAATAATTCAGTGGTTTGACCTTGCACTGACTGCAAGTGGCCCTGACCCCCAGTGTTCAGAAGTGAAACATGAAAACCTTTTCTTTCACAGGTCACAGAGTAATTGCAAAGAAAAGGAGCATCCTGCCAACCTTAAGCAGGTGGGAAGATGTTCAGGCTGCCATCGCCCTGCTACCACATCCAGCGGGCAGCCCCATCTGGAATCCAGTCAGAGGGGAAGGGCTTGAAAGGGCTTGAAAATGTGTTTGTTTGGCAAAGAGCCCCAGCTCCAACAGTCACTGCAAGAGCTGCTCACCTGTAGGAATCACACCTCTTTTCTTCCTCCTCTCACTACAAGGTCATGTCCAGGACATAACCAAAGTTTTGATTTCTCAGGTAAAAATTAACAGGTTTTAATTTGTACTTTTACCCTTTCTCTTTTGGACTTTACCTGAAATGCTTTCACATGCTGCTTTTACAACACAGATAAACAAAAGATAAAACAGAATAGGGAGAAAAAAATTATCAGGAATCTGGTCAAAATCACCTTTGTGGAAGCAAAGATCTACATCAACAGCATTGCACAGAGCAGTAAAGTATATTAGATGGTTGCATTTGATGGAAAAGTGTTTTCATTCAGCCATTCAGCAGAGTGAGTCCAATGTCAATAAAAACAGTAATTCAGAAAATAATTTCCCTCACTATGTTTGGAAGCTGATGTTCACACATATTAATATATGTGTGTGTGTTGACTCTATGTGTATGCCTCATACACCAGTGCTTGATTTTATTACTGCCTTTCAGCTGCACATTAGCTCTTTGCTTCATTTTCTAATTAATCAGTATCTGTAAACGTCATGAACATGTTATTCATCTTTTCTAGTCACCCCTGCAGATGTTAAATGGAGCCCATCCTGAACAGAGTTCCCTCCTGAAAGCCTTTGCCATATCCCTGCTGGCCTGAGGACTTTGACTTTAGAGGCAGATGGCTGAATCTTCCCTCTGGCCATCACATTTGTGGGTGACAAAGTAAACTTCTCCCTAAAAGCAACTTTCCCACATCTCTTCCATCAGCATCCTGGGCCCTCTGAACCTTCCTGAGTCTGACAGAGCTTAGCACTAGAAACTTTTGAGGCAGCATTGATGCTTTACATTTCTCTGAAGAGAGAGGAGAGCGCATTTCAGTGCTTTGCTGGGTGGGGGTGTAAAATTTGCTGCAACTAGTCATATAATTTGATTTCTTTAAAAACTTATGTTGTGTGCTGACAACTACCACACCCAAGCAAGGCTATTCTTTTATATGGTCAGCACATAAAGCCACACGTCCTGGAGTAGCCTGTTTAGAAAAAGGTGATTTATATCAGCCCAGCTTCTTGTGGAACTCACACACTCATCCTGTGATATCTTCAAATTCTGCCATAGCTATATTTCTCAAAAGAAGATAAGCAGAGTTTGAATGATTAGCTAGATACCAGCTCACTTGTCTGATGAGCTACTTGAAAGCCTTTCTATTATCTGTAACATTTTGTTTCCTTTTAGATTTTTTTGTTGTTTTGTTTTTGGTGTGGTTTTGTTTTGTTTTGGTTTTTGGAGTTTTTTTGCCACTCGCAGATTGTCCAGAGATTGGTACTAAATTCTTTATTAAAATATAGTGTTATCTCTTCTGAATTGATATGCTCAATTCAGTACCTAGTATAATTTGGAAACAGCTCAAACTGCATGCCTTTAATGTGACAACATTTTGTCTGGTTTTCCACCTTTCTCCAGTTTCCTCTGGAATGCACCCAAAATAGCTCAGTGTCATCAGCAAATCTTGGAAAAGGAACTCAATTTCAAACAGTGGAGAACTGTTCATGGAGCTTGGTGTGTTCCTGCCTGCTTTTATTTTGAGCACTCATGTAATGTTTAATTGGGACCAATACAGCTCCATTTTTAAGCCAGTGTTTAGGTATTGATGCCAAACTGGGAAGGCCTCACACAGCTCTGTTATCTTCTGTATCCATGAACCCTGGTCCCACCCAAAAGACTCGAATATTTCTTGAGTGGACACCATCTCCTGTGCTGCTGAACAGGCTGCTGGCACTACCTTGTTCCTGGAGCCTGGTCTTCCTGTTGCATAAAACATTTGCAGATTTCAAAACCAGTTTAAGAAGCATTTCTGTTATTTTTTCTAATCCTTAAACCAGTATCCTGAGGCTTTGCCTAGACTGAAAATATCAAAGAGCTGATTGAAACACTCTGGACTCTCCTGACCTCATAAGGAAAGCTCTGTAATCCTTTTGTTATGCAGGCATTAGTTTCTCCTGAGCTATGATGATTTATGGACAGAAGAGGATAGTTTTGTGTGTGAAAAGCTGCATAGTTTCTTTCAGGAGGCAGAAGTTCCTTTAGGCTTATCATGTGGAGGATGGCCTGGTTTGTCACAGCAGTGCTACCTCTCATGGGCTGCGGGGTCTCCCTGCTGTCCATACAGCCAGCCTCCTGCTGTGATTGCCAGGTCCTGACTGCCTCTTAGGGGGCTGGATTTCCCAAGTACACACGCCCTAGGTGTGGCTGGTGCAGCCAGAGCAGAGCCAGAAAAGCTGGTGCTTATGCACAGGTAAGTCCCTGTTTGTTCCCAGCCAGGTGCAAGGCTGTATGAAGCAACCAGGGTGGTAGGCTCCTTTCACACTCTGTTTTCAGGAACAGGCTGGAGCACAGCAGCTTTTGCCACTTGTCCCCAGGTCAATCTGGACTGTGGCAGGGGAAGAGCAGAGTGATGCTCAGAAGTGATAGCCAGGAAGGGCCAACATTTTCACTGCCCTGCAGTCCCCTTCCATAGGCATCACATGCTGTGTGTTGAGCATCCCTATCCTAAAGAAGAAATATCCCCTATCAGCACATTGTGGTGATTGAAAAAAAAAAAAGGAGGAAAAGGAAAAAAGCAGCCCAGATCTGTGTGAAAATGCCATGTAAATTAAGACCTGTCATCCCAAGTAAAGCAGTCTTGACCCGTGGAATTTAATTTAATTTAATTCAATTAATTTCTGATTAATAGAAACTTTAATATCTACTTTGGCTATTGAGGGGAAAAATAAGGGGCTGATCAGTAAAACAAACCCTGAGGGAAATGTCTTTCATCCCCTTTCCCCATATTGGTCTTCAGTCCAACAATTCTCCTCCACCTTTCCTGGTCCCCACTTCCCTGCATGTCACTCTCAATCCCTCCCTGTCCCTTTGAGTGAGGTGACAGGTGAGCCATGAGAGGTTGGGCTGGTGCACAGCAGGTTTCTTTCCTGCTGATCTGTGCCACCCACTGCTCCTCATCCTGTTCTGGGTCCTTCATGGGCTGCAGTCCCTCCAGGGTCTTCCTCAGCAAAGGAATCCACAACACAGCTGTGTGTCTCCAGCCCTGCACCTGGCTGCTCGCTTCCCCTGTGTTATTTCCCCAAATTTTGGAAGTCACAGTACTAAAATGTTGTTGTCCCTCTACTGCCCAAATTTATTCTCTTCCTGACACATGAAGCCTTTTCTTCAAATAAGGTTATGTCTCTTTTCCTTGAGCCACTGCAGTTTGTCCACGCTGGCTCAGAGGGTTTTTTCCCACATTACTGGTGGTCTTCAAGTTTCTTTTGATGTTTCTTTTTCCAGGTGGAAATGCTAAATGCGTAAGATTAAAGCTCCCACTTTGACAATTCCTGGCTGAATTATTTTATTCAGCCTGGCTCTTATTTTGACACACATCAAAACCTCTCCTTTTCAAGTATTCAAGGCACATTTTAGGTGTATGACTCTTAAATATCCTCTCTCAGATTTATGTGAGAAATTTGTGGAGTGTGTGCTCAGCTGAAGGAGCACTTCTCTGGAGTTTACTGTTGAAATGAAAAGGTGTGGATGTTCTCTGGAAAATACAAACTGCTCAGCACGTAGAGCAGTACCCCTGAGTCACTGTGATGCAAAAACTGCTGTTCTCTCTTTTCCTCCGTTCCTCTTAAGGGACTCAAGGCACAGCAGTGTGTTTATATTGATTAATTAGTAACTGTGCAGCTTACTACAGTTTTTGAACTAGCCATGAATGCTTAATCAAACATGGCAAAGGACTGTAGCAGAGATATCTACATATCCCTTGTATGTAATACAAGGGATAATTTTTCTGGTAATGAGTTCACTGACAGAACCATGCTTTCTATCTACATCTAGAAATGGATAAGGAACATTTTTCTTGGCTATTCTTAATAATGCAGGGAAGATACTGGCAACATGTCTATCCTCAAAATTCCCCAACTCTGTTGTTTGTGTTTGGATACAGGTATAAAAAGGCTCCTCTTTGGTGGGCTAAGAAGCCTTTGCAGATGGAAAACACTCCAGTCTATGACCTCCACTCCACTGATCCAGAAATATGCTTCTGTTATTCTTCAAATATTGTGTCTTTGAGAAGAGACCTTTCATCTTTATCTCCATGTTCCTAGATCCCTTTCACTGCAGGTAGGTTGGTTCTATACAAATTATTGTTACAGATCTCTTTGGTATGAAGCAAACACCCTCCCTGACTGAAGCCAAATGTGTGTGCATGCTCAATGAATGCATGCTGTCCTGAACTAATGGCCATCCTCACCATGGCTCTGCTGTGGCAGAAGGGACAGCATGGAGGGACACTCATGGAGGAGTGAGGGGGCTGACACAGGCTGCTACTTTTACACATGGGCTCTTCAGAGATTGCTCCCTCATGTTGGACAGCACAGCAGGCAAGGTCATCCTTGCTGCAGCATCATATGTGAAATCCCCCAAACCACATAGTTTCTCAGAGCTGGCCTGGTGGAAATGATCTGTGTCCCCTTCTGAGCCTCAAAACAGGCAGAAAACAGTGGGCAGTGTGCCCATTCTATGCCTTGAGCATGAGGTCCTGGGCCCAGGGCACTCACGCTGCGGGTGGCCTCTGCAAGTTGCAGCTGCCCTGGGGTTTGGGGGATCACTGCAAGCTGCCTGCCAGAGGTTGGCAGGAGGCAGATATTGCTCATGCCTCTGCACCACCGTCATTCCACCCATAAAAAACCCTGCTGTCCTTGGGCTGTTCAGCAGGGCAGCTCAGGGGCAGCTCTGACAGTGCTGGCCCTCTCCTCAGCTGGTTTCCATCATGGTGTGGGCACACCTGCAATGGTTTCAGCAAGGGTTCAGCACCTGAGTCTCTGGTTTTTTCACCTTCAGCTATCAGGAGCTGGGTGTTTGCTTACCTAATCTGAGGCTTGTTTTATGAAACTTACCTCTGTTGAAGCATGGCTTTTCTGTTAAGTCCTTTGACCTACATTGTGCTGCTTTGGGAAAGGCTGGGCCAGTCCTTTGTTGCACTGTGTTACTTCTGTGCAGTGCTGGTTGCTGTACTCTGATTTTTCTGGTTGGGCCAGGAAAAGGTGGTGGCAGGTCTTATAAAGTCTAAATATTAAATAATATTTCGCTGCCTCTCATGCAGATTAAATCACAGGAAAAATGTACTGTACTTGGAGCAGGAGCCTGACCAGTGTCATGTATCTGCAAAGACACATTCACAAATCCCTTTTCAAGCTAAATCCCAAGTATAAAGTAAGTTAAAGAAAAAAACCCAAACAAAAACAGCAAAAAAAACCAAAACCACACCAAACCAAAACCTAAAATCCACAAAACCAAAAAACAAAAACAAACAAAAAACCAAAACAAAAACACCCACAAACAAATAAAACAAAAACCCCAAACAAACAAACAAAAAACACAAAAGGAAAAAACCCCACAGATTATCTCTGCTGTGTATTAATGTCTGAGCTGTTACTTACATGTGTAATAGCTTGGGACCTGACTGTGCTGCAGCCATTGAACTTCATCTTATGGATGAAATGAAAGTTGTTTTCATGAAAATTTTCTCTGACCCATCTACAGGCAAAGTCACTGCTGGCTTTTTTATCTTGTCTTCACATCCTGCTGAGATAGCAGTGCTGAAGCCAGAAGTTGCTGAAATGAAAGACTTTGCTGTCTGTTTTGTCACAGTAAAGGGTTGTGGAGAGGAAACATTTGAGGATGGTGACTCCAAGAAGTCATCCCAGCATTAGTTTCTGTTGAAGGAGTGCCAGACATGTCTTAAAATCAGCTCTCATAACCCTTGGGGATGATATTCATGACAGACAGAACCAACTCCAACTTCTATGTGCATCCCTAGCAGTAAAGAGACTTTTTTCCTGAAAAGTTTTGTCTGTTTGGAATATGTTTGCAGGTAGAAAACAACTAGCAAACATTTAATATACAACAAATTGAGCTGGATGTAGCATTTTGCTGCTGGTTCTGTTCTTTCAGCTGCACCAGCCATGGGAATAAATCAAACCTGTTTCAAAGTGGAATGCACTCCTAGTCCTTAGATGTAGAAAAGCTTTTTAAATTCAAAGTGTACCTTGAGAATTACTGGAGAGCTTGTAGCAAAAATTTCTGCAGACCTGTGCAAAACATCCCATTCCTTGCACCCAAGGAAAGCAAGTGATGCAACCTTACTTAGCATTACAATTGACTGACACTGACAGCTGAAGATAAAATAAAATGATCACCTACCAGCAGAATATCTGAGATCTCTCATGATGCATGTTGACTTCTTAGGAGTCACCTCTATCTGTTGAGCATTTTAAAGAATGGAGCTTCTTCATAAAGAAGTGGGAAGACATATCTATTCTTCCTCCCCAGCAGCTGTGTTGTGTCATCCATTACACGTGAGAGGCCAGTTTTGCAGCTATTGCAAACGATTGTTAACTCTGTATTGCTGAAAATAACAAGATCATTCTGATTTATACCAGCAGGCTTTTATTTTGTCTATTTCTGCCATGAGTTCATTAATGGGTAGTGTAGGGACCGTAACTTTTAGGGATTTTCATGGCACAAGCATGGCAGCGAGCTGTACTCTCATGGGTAGCCCAGTGCTGTATTCCAGCCCTTGCCACACAAACTGCTTTGGGCCATGGAAATGCCAAGGCAGAGCCAGCAGGTTCTTTGCCTAGGCACCAGAGATGTACCAGGTTATTATCCCAAGCCAAGAACAGCAGAGATGTACCAGGTTATTATGCCATGCCAAGAACAGCAGAGATGTACCAGGTTATTATTCCATGCCAAGAACAGCAGCCAGCTGAAATGCTCTCCACTGTGGGAGGAGACCGAGCCAAACCTGCTGCCCAGTCAAGGATGTGGAACTGGGGAGAGATTGGTACAGATTGGTCAAACCTCCCCCCAGCCTGACTGAGGATGTGAAAGGTGGATTTCCTAAAATGTGAAAGGAAGGACTCGTTCTGCCCTCATAAGTGGCTGAAGTTCCATCACTTGTGTGATTGAATTAACAAAACTACTGCCTTTATAATGCTGTGGTTGAAGGCTCTCCAGGGAAGACACTGACTCACAGGGCTACCCTTGCTCATCCTTTTCAGCCTGAGCAAGGGAAGGATGTGTGCAGAGGTATGACACATTTGAATCTCAAGCGAGTGGGAGAGGTACCCTTCTTTCACATTCTAGCTTCAATGTCAGGAACAAATTGATATGCCGGTCAATTCCAGGATTCTAAATATGAATGTTTGCATTAGTAAATTAGGTAGACTTATTTTGCATGAATTTTCAAGTTCTCTTCTTATTTCCCCCTTTATTCTAAAAATAAAAGGTCAAAAGTAGAGCTGAGCAAGGAATTTGAGTGCAAAGGGGGATGAAATTGATATCTAAACTGAAAATTTGGAGGAAGGAATAATTCTCTTGCATCTTCTTTTTGTTTGGTTGGGGTTTTTTACTTTAAAATGAAGGAGAGAAAAATCTCGCCAGTTTGACTCCAAAGAAGGCCTTTTGTATTAAACCTGCTCTGTGAAATTTGGGCATTATTTCATTACTTTTTGGATGCATTTTCACAATTTATGTTTAAAAATTTTATGCCCAGGTGATAATATAAAAGGACTATTATATTTTTGATTGAGAAAGCTAAAACAAACTGGCCCCCTAGTGTCTTTGTTTTTGGCAAAAGGTGTTAATTTGATTTCCTCTGTATTTCTTGTTTCTTTTAATAGAGATTTGTGTTTCTGGTCAACTTTGTTGTAAGTCTACATCAATGCAGGCAGTGTGTAGTAATAAAGGAGAGAAAAATAAAGACCTATTTTCATTATTCTCAAAAGAATTTTCTAAAAACTTGTCTTTCTGCTTTCTAGTTAATTGAAATTTTCTTCCCTCGATGCACTACTTTCAAGGGCAAAACCAAAGGGCATCTTCTGAGCTCAGTTCTCATGTAGAATTGTGTGCATGGTAGTCACTGCCCACTGCCTGAAAATGTATTTTCTGAAGGTCTCTCCTGGCTTTTTTCAAATATGTTTGGTTGTTTTGGTTTTTTTAATCAGCTGCTTTCTCAATAGTTTTACTTATGCCATTTAACATGCACACAAAGAGCTGTATGTAAACTATAACATAAAATTACCACATAGCCAAATTACTGCTAATATACCAAAGTAAGTGTATCTTTCTTCTTCTCCTAAAACAGCGTGGACTATGACACAATCTCTACATTAAACAATAAAGAAAGTGTATTGTTTGTTTTGTGCTTCCTTCAGTTTCTCTCAAATGCAGAGGTCAAAGGAGACTTTCATTATCTGCGGACTTGCATTTTCTTGATATCAGGTTCATGGTAAAAATACAGCTAAATATAGATTATTGAAGCCCTCTCTCCAAAAATCCCAACTCCAAGGGAAAATGAAACAAAAATTCAACCCAAACCACACAAAAAACCCCAACCAACCAAACAAACAAAAAACCAAAGCCCAACGAACCTTATCAACATTTAGAAAAATAAAAGCCTCATAATCCACATTAGAAAATTGAAGCTCTTTTTGTTCTATTACACTTGAGGAACCAGACCTTGTCTTTTTCATGGTGATACCTTACAGAAAGAAGGGTAATTCCTCAGGCAACCAGATCAGACAAAGGACCTTTGTTAAAAACCTACTTATCATTATTTCTTGGAAATGTGCTGAAACTGCAGTAACCATGATAAATGTCCCATGATAAATTTACAAGCAGTTGTGCCATTGCTTCTCACTGTGCATCTACACAGACTCTTGAGGTGTGAAAATAGATAAATCCTGGGTAAAGAAATCAAATTTTTTGCTCTCTTAATAAATGGCTTGGAGAAAGATGAGGCATGCAATAGTGTCTCTGGGTAGGGGAAATACTCATCTGCAGTTATGTTTTAATTACTAACACACATGGATTTGTTAGAACTTTATGCCTTAGGGTGTGGGTGGAAAGCCCAAGGACAGGAGTACTTGCATACTTTCCCAACTGATCTTCCATGTGATGGAATAAAGGCAAAATCTAGGTACATACACTCTGGAAACATATATACATCACAGATTTTGAAGGATTATAAGGAGAAGGGAAAGATTAGAGCAGGACAGAGTGTGTTTCACAGCGTTGTATTGGAATCTCATGTAGAACCCTTACAAACTTACTCCCTAAGTTACATCTGCTTTGAAACAAGGGTGTCAGCCAAGGACTCTGCTATACCATGCCCTAATTTGCTGACATTTCGTTACTGAAAACCAAATGTATTCTTTTTATGTTTTTGTACATTCATACTCTCTGAACTAAAACGCATTAGCTTGAAAATTCTGGAGTTTGATTTTTATCTCGCCTTTGTGCTTGATTCTGGAAAATGAATGACTAGTTTAGTCAGGTCTACTATAAATCAGATTAAATTTTTAAACTAACATAAAATGTTCTTATTCAGAGGAAAATACTGAGATGAATATACAATGGATGTAACACCCCCCTCTAGTCCCCTCACATTTTCCATTGATGCCTCCTAGTGATGAGAAATGCACTATTATGTACATTTCTTGCTGGGATTCTGTTTCTGGGGGACATTTTTTTGGTTTAAGTGCTCCTTTGGTAATCCATATTTAGCTGTATTTTTACCATGAACCATGATATCAAGAAAATACAAGTCCCCAAAGCCTCCTTTGACCTCTGTTTTTGGGAGAAGCTGAAGGAAGCACAAAACAAATAATACACTTTCTTTATTGTTTAATGTAGAAATTGTGTCACACTCGACATGTTTTTTCTTTGAACATTCCCTTAAAACTCAAAATAACATTGTAACCAGAGGGGACGTCGCATTTTTACTTCTGTGTGCATCTCTCCACAGCCTAATGAGACACTGTCTATTTCCATATGAAAACCCAGGGCATCACTTGGCCCAGGCGGCTGCACTCACTGGACCTAGGGCAGTGTGGATGTGAGAACTTGCAATGGGAGTGTCCCCACTGGCTGTACTGCTGCACAAGGAATGTCCCTGCAGGGAGCTGAGAGGCAGTGCTGGTGCTGAGCTAACCTCAAACACTCTGCTTGGTGAGGGGCTCTGCTCCGTTTTTTTAACAATAGTAGAAAAAAATACCAGAAAATATTTGCTTGGTGTTTCACTTTTTATGACAGCCTTTATAATACTTTATGTTGCAAATTTGTGTTAAGGTTCTACAAATGAATATTGCCTTAATGTGAACTCCTAAATTTTTCCCCAGGGGACAGTAATGTGTTTTTTAAGATATGCTGTAGTCATTTTCTCCATGTTTTTCTCTCATGGAATCCAATATAACCATTCTTTATTTTCTGGATTGCCAATTCTCTTTGCTACTGTCCTCTTTGGAGAGAAAAAGCTCAGGAAATAGACTGAAATATGGGTGAGAAGAAATAAAATAGAAAGTCTCTCCCAGGCATAAGTTGCACTTTTTGAAATTGATACATCTGGGAACATCCAAAAAGGAAATATTACAGTATGTGATTTCCCACATCCCTGCTTCTGACAGTCTCTAATGATGAGTGTTCAAAAGCATTTAAAATTCAACCTATAGAGTATCAGAAAAAGATAATTATCATTCTGAGGTTTTAAATTGCTTGCCAGTAAGATCCAGGGGGGAATTCCAGCGGGATTGTTCTTGTCTTTTCAGGGGTGAGCGGAGGACAACAACTGGGTTTTGAATCTTGCTGTTTTCAGCTGGTTTTTAATTAGGATGTATTTAAAAAAACCTGAACTACAACAGGGGTGGTGGGAAGATGCTTCTCTTCAGTGTGGTATGGGTCAATTGCAGATTTTGACCCTGGATTGCTGCCATTTAGGAAGTTTAGAGACTTGAGCTCAGGTATCTCCTTTAGGCTTTCCTTTAAGAACTTTGCATTGTGATGGCACATTGAAAGTCAGCTGGTTTGCATGGTATCTTAGACTGTGGGGATGAGTTTTAAAGTTTTACTAACTCCAACTGGATTTAATCAAGTGTGTGCATTAAATAGCTGCAAAAGGATTTTACTCACAATGATCTTGTGTGGACTTAGAGGTGACAAGATGAACAATGTTCATTTCTGTATTTTATAAATCTGTGTGTGTGTGTGTGTGTGTGTGTGTGTGTGTGTGTGTGTGTGTGTGTGTGTGAAATAAGGCATAGGAATACTGGCAATTCTCTGTGTTCACTCATAGATGGCACTAGAAATTCTTGTAATTCCTGTCTTTGGAAAGTAAGTAAAATAATTTTTACTTTTCTACCAATAGATGGAAGTAGTAGTGTCTTTGCTACTTATGGACTGACTCAAGGAGCAACGCTTTCCTCTTCCTACCTCCATTTAGTTAAAAACTAAAAGGCAAGCAAATGATCCCCCAAACCCCAATTTTCCCACCAACACCTCTCAAAGAGCAGCCCTCTCCCCTAAAACAACAGTATTGAGCTTTTTTCAATACACAGGCAGAGCAGGCTAGCAGAAGTAAAAGAAGAAGTCAATGTGATTTTGAAGGGAGGATGCTGGCATTCTCCTGTTCCCAAACAAGCTGGAGAGCCAAATAGCCTACCTCTATCCCTCATTTTTATAACTCTGTCTTTCCATCTGAAATCAAACCTTGAATGTGACGCAGCACAGTGACCATGCTGCCTGCCAGCTGCTCTCAGGTGTTCATTCTATCCTCATCAGTATTCTTGAGATAATGCTAAATGCATGAAAATTAGGGCAAACAGTCTAATTTCATCACATTTAAATTAGGTTACATTCACCTCTGATGGCTAAACTTAGAAATTGTCCTCCTTAGTCTCCCAGCATTTTTCCTCCTATACAATGCAGATGTTACTGTTTTAATTGAAAATTATCAAGCATGCAAGGCTGATGGCCTCCTAGATTGATGCTACTGGAAAGAAGCACTTCAGGAGAAGGTGAATGAGGCACTGTCCAAAATGAAAGGATGTACTGAGAGCCCCTGAAAGGGTGAATACATCTCTTATTAATGTACAGCAAGGGCACCAGGATGAATGGGGCTGTGTGTGTATCTCTTCGCTTTTTGATGAGCTGAATGAATTAGGCTGTCTCAAAGGTTTATCAGTTCCCTTTCTTGGCTGAGTGAGTTTTTCCTTTGACAGAATAAGGGAAGAGACCCAAAAGTTATCAGCTGTATTTTTCTCACCTCACATTCCTTGGTTGCCTTTCAATGGTGATGTGTACATCTGTGTGCTCATGAGGAAAGAAGAGCCTTAAATCTGCACACATGGGAAAATAATTCCTGCTTGTAAGAACTAGCTGAGCAACTCAGCAAGCCAGCATTCTTTCAGATACTCTGCAGTAGTGAAAACAACCTCTTCTCCAGGGCTGTTCCCACCCTCCAGCTTAGGGCTGCTTAAACACTGCACACAGGCACCCTATACACTGGAAAATTTATGGATTGCACACCATTCCCTGCTACATAATATTTTGTGTCTCCCAAGGGTCATGAATTGTACCAATGGCAAGGCTTTTTATGCATCTGTCTGCCTTGCTCTGTGGGTATTCCTCAAGTTACTCTCTGGTTAGAAAAACATTGCAAACCCCTAAACTGCTCGCTTGCGTCTGCCTTGTCAAGGTGTCCTGCATGGCCATTCCTTGGGGAATTGCCTTCCTGCACTGGGAACATTTCACTTCATATCAAAACAGCCTAGATGAGTCTTCTCCAGTAGTTAATTTTCAGTAGTGCCTCCAAAATACAGATCTTTGAGGAGAAGAAGGTTAGGGGAAAAAATAAGTAGTTTCAATATAATTTTGTCAAAAAGAAAAGTTTTGGTTTATTTTTGAATACTCATCTTCCCTTTCCTAAGTGATTTTTCTTGACAGATCTTTTAAATTGTTCATTGTCTGTATTACCTTGACTTTTAACACCATCCCTGATGCCGGCAATACTTATTTATCTATTTTTATTGCCTATAGTAAAAAGAAGAAAATGAGTGAAAAACAAATAATATTGAGAAATAACTAGGATTTTGCTTGTTTCCAAGGGCAGTAAAGCAGGTTGGTCAAAAAAGGTCAATATACACAACAAAAGGATGATCTCTCTGGTACTCAGGGCTATGGTTTTATTACTTTATGAAGTTTTTTTTTGTCTGGGATTTTTTTTTTTTTACTTACTTTTTCTCTAGTCTGAGTAGCTCTGTAGAGCTGGTCCAGAATTTTGCCATTTTAATAGTTAGAAACCTTTAGTTTCTATAACCTTCACTTATGGCTACTTTACTGTTATTATAGCTATTTTTAACTGGCTCTCTCCTCTTGGAGTCTGTTTACTTTTCCGTGCGGAGCACAGAGCTGTTGATGTCTGTTTGCCCTCTGAAGACAAGTGCCATATTGTCTACCATAACCTTAAAAAAAGCTACTATTTTCACACAGAGAGAAAAAAGAAGAAGCTTATTCAGAGATTGGTGAGGAGGTGCATCCTCAGGCAGCACATCTGCATGTCCCAGCATGAGATTGTTTGGTCTACTGGACACTCTAATATTTGTGCTCCTAGGCTAGTATATCAGACATGGGCTGTGCTCGTCACAGCCATGTTACGAATGCCGTATGTTTCCTTATGACCTGAAGAGCAGTTTACTGATGTAGAGACGGGACAAAAAAAGGCTACCTCATCCCATGAAAAAAAGTTATATCAGTTTCAAGATATTTCCTGTTCTACCTGTTGAGAAACTTGCAAATTAACTCCAAAAAGTGAAAATATTTCTTAGCCAGCTCCCCAGTGGTTAGAAAAGTCATCTAAGAGAAAAATGCCCAACTTAATTCTCTACTCCGCCCCGCTGCAGTGCCACACTTAGACCCAGGTTACTCATTTATTGTCAGTCAGTGAACAGCTTCTTAGTGGTTCAAGTAGCAGCCACTGGGCGCGCTGGTTGTGCTCAGAAATCTCACCCAGAGCGTGAATAACTTTGCTGTGAAATGTTTCCATTTGGGAGAATCATCATGAATAGCTTTGTTGTCAAAACAACCTCTGCTGGTGCCTGACGAGCGACCAAGGAGCTCTTGCACAAACGCTTGCAGGAGCGTGCGCGGTGGGGACAGCGCCAAGTGCTGATAAACATATTCTCCTGGAAACCACGCAGAAAGCTGATAAACTCCCTGAACCTGCAGGGCATGGAGTGCCCTCATCTTCCTCCAAAGGCAAGGATAAATGGGAGCTGCCTCCACTGAGGTGACATCAGTCTGTGACTAGTTATCTGTGCTCCTTGTAAATGCAAAAAAAAGCTGTAGGACAGCAGCTGTGGAAAAGCCACCTGAAGGTCAAGGAGTGCCTGTGGCCACAGATCCACATTTAGCCATGAGCTGAATCCACCTGAAACTACAGGAGCCCTTCTTGAGCAATGCTTAAGAGCAAGACCCTGTCCCAGCCATTCAGTATTATTGTCTCCACATTGGCAACTATTTTTTCCCCACTGAAACAACACAGTCAATAGAAATGCCAAGGAGAAAAAGCACTTCTGAATGAGGCAAGGGTAAAATTACTGGACTTTAAAATTTCATTTCTTGTCCATTAAACTGGAGTTCAAAAGCAAAATCAGTCTGGGGAGCGTTTGTATTGTTAGCTGTTATGTAAAGTGAGTTTTGATATCTATTCATTAGTACTCACATGAAAATATAAGTTTCTCCTTGCAATGCTTTAGAGACACATGGCTTAAAATCACAGGTATACTAGGCACTTTTTATTTAAAGAAAAAAAATTATTGCAAATAGTATATATCTGAAATACATTAAAAGGAAAAGCCCACGTTTTCGCTTTCCCAGCTTGAGTATTTAATTCTGTTTTGCATGAAATTTTGAATCTGCATCTCCTGTCAATGGAGGAGAAAAAGATGTTTTAGGAATGGCAGAGCTCAGTTGGCAGTGTGACAGAGAAAGAGAGGAGAAAAATGCTTCCCAAGCTTGTTCCTTAGATTTTTAATTTTAAGTTACTGTATCCTTAAGAGAAACAAAAATTAATTGTTTCCTGCACTAATGCTGCTCAGTAGCTACAATGCAACCAGAAAAGATATGTAACCCTACTTGCTGTCTTGTATGTTTAACAGAAACCCTGAACTCAGACAGTCCAAAGTCAAGCCAAGACATTGTCCTCAGTGTGGGTATTGCTGCCTTGGTAAACAGAAACTGAGATTTTGATAACCAGGAATCTTGCTAAAGTAATAAAAGTTCATGGAAGCTGCAACCAGAGAGAATTTAGATACAGAATAATTAACTATGAAATTATGATCTCAGCCAAAAAAGAAGTGCCAAGATTCATTCAACTAATTTCAGAGGCTTTTTTTCATGGTCATTATAAAAACAGATAGGAGAAGAATGATCTTATCTTTCATTTCTCCTCCCACTATGCAAGAGAGTGACTGCCATTACTTTTTAAGCTGATTTGTTTGAAATTACATTCACTGGAAAAAAGATAAGACTGTTTAGGATATAAAAAAGAAATAACAAGCCATGTCAGCTGTTTGCAGCAATATCACAGGGATTTGTGCACAAAGATCAACGACTGGAAAGTCCCATCAGCTGTTGGCAGGGAGGCAGGTACAGCATGACATCCCTGTGACAGTGCTTATGTCATGGTCAAGTCTGACTCAACTTCTGCAGAACGACCTGGAAATTTTCAGGACTTTGAATCGACCTTGATTTTTAAATTTTTGTTATTTTTTTCCATCTATGTTGTTCTGAAAATCACTGTGAAAAGGACTCTGATTAGACCTGTGGAAGTTGAACATGTGTGTGGGCGCTCCAAACTATTCACAGTGGCCGTGGGCTGGAATACAAGAGTGGGTGAAGTTTTTGCAGCAGAGGAAAAAGCATTTTAAAAATGGCAAATAACTTAAATAGAGACCATACCATCTTTGAATATTTTTCTTGTTTCTTGAGAAATGCATTTCAGCTTTTTATTCTGTAAAATATCTATCTTATAGATTATACTGTAAAATTCTTTTTCATGGCTGAATTATATAAAGTTAAAATTAAATATGATAACACAGAAATTAAAAAGGGGGGCCAGATGGAAGATCTGGAGAGGCACAAAAGCACTGTGCAGTTGGTAAGAGTTAACTAAAAAAAGCCTGTTGACCCAGAATTGACATGTCCAAATGCAAGAGGAGAGACAAGGCTTGCTCTGGAGGAAAAAAAAGGAGGTAAAGTCAGAGTCTGCTCTATAGCTACTCCATGAAGAGGCGGTGGCTAACCTTAGGATATTAATCCTAAAATAAGGGTAGAAGCATTTACGACTGAGAGCAACATGAAGGGGTTTCCTTGTGGAGGGCAGAAGCTACAAGTATGGATAGACTTAAAACTTTTGCTGATATAGAAAATGGATTTTTTTTACAAGAGCATGACAAATCATGCTTAATAAACTCTGTCTCATTTGCAGTTAAATTCTGTCTCCAACTTGAAAGAAAATAGTGTGTCTTTCACAGAATCATCAAGGGTGGAAGAAACCGTCAAGATCATCTTGTCCAGCTGTCAACCCAACACCACCACAATCACGTCTATACTGTATCTCTGAGTGCCACATCCAGACGCCTCCTCTGTTCCAGAGACAGTGACTCCACCATCTCCCCAGGCAAGTTATTCCAGTGCCTGACTGCTCTTTCAGTGGATATTTTTTTTCTTAATATCTAATCTGAACCTTCCCTGACACAACTGAAGGCCATTTCCCCTCATCCTTCCACTTGAGACATGACAGAAGAGCCTGAGACCCACCTCACTACAGCCTCCTTTCAGGTAAAATTATAGGGGAAAATGCAGTTTCCCCTGAGCCACCTTTTCTCCAGGATAAACAATCCCAGCTCCCTCAGCTGCTCCTCACAGGACTTGTGCTCCAGACCCTTCTCCAGCTTCCTTGTCCTTCTCTGCACACAGACCAGCGCATCGATGTCCTTTTTGCAGTGAGGGGCCCTAAGAACACAGTACCCGAGGTGGGGCTTCACCAGCTGTTGGTGAATTTCTAAACAGAAGAGGGGAGAAAACTGCCTGCAGCTTCTGAGTGCTGTGTACATTCCTGAAACTTGGAGACATCTCACTTTTAATAAGTTACATGGAACACGAATAACAGAACATTTGCAAAGCATAACTTTACTGTGACCAGAGAATTTTCCCACTGTTTATAATTCAGGGAAAAACTAATATGGTGGGGGGAAAAAATATGTCCCATGTGGAATTAGTATAGGGTTAGACACAAGAAGCCTTGGTTCATGTAGCTCCCTGGATGACACACCTGACTGGCTGGAGGCCTGGCGCTGGGAAGAGCTTTTCCAGTATGCAGCTCGTGTTGGACAAGCTTTGAGCTCAGTGGACAAAGTCCTGTGCAAGGCTGGGAAGCTCCAGGCTGAGCTCATCTGGACACTCACTTTGTCATGCCCTGGAGTGAAGGAGGCCAGCCCAAAAACCTGTAAGATCCCTCGTGGGCTGGGAACTGTGCATTCCTCAGGGCAGGGAGCCCACAGCAAACTGTACCCACCAGGCAAGATGTCATCAGGACAAACCCACACATGTTCTGCCACAGATTTACAAAATGGGTGTGGGGCCCTTCCCACAGCCCTCACAGCCAGCAGGAGCTCTGCCAGCAGCACATCATGGTGCTCCTGCAGCCTGGGTCAGTGCCTGCAGGACACTGCTGTTGCAAGCAACACCCAAGTGCAGCTACCTTCAGAAGGGAAAGGCCACAGGGAAAAAAAAGGGAATAAAATATTAATTTAAATTGTGTGTGATCAATTTTTAATATGGTGAGACCAATGAATTGAAGGCCAGATCTACTTTCATTAGAAAATGGAAATACAGTATTTTGTAAAATGAAACCAAAGCTGGGATTTTGAAGAGTAGGGATTTTTTTCTGAGCTCTACTCCAGCAGCAATACTGTGAATCACTCATTTCAGCGAATAATAGCCCTGTGTTCCACTCCTTGGTGCTTTCACATAATTTACATTAATTTGTGAACGCGGGTCTCTTGTACTGGATAAGCTGCTCTTCAAGGTGACATGCAGCCATTGTGGCTTCTCACAGAATCTGTGACAATTAGGAGATTTTCTATTTTACCCACTTTCATTCTGGGAACACTAAATATGGCAAATCAAGATAAAATATTGACCTGTCTGTGAAAAGAAATGTGATTCAGTTTGAAGAATAGGGTGTTTTTCACACACGAAGAACATTACCTCCCCTTTTTTAAACTGTGTTTTGCAGGCCTGGGGTTAATGTGCAGTCTGAATTTGTCCCTGCTGGCAAGGGGTTTGTCAATGTACAATGTATTTTCCTTCAGATCCAGGAGAAATTAATATATTCTCCTTCAAACTGTAAGGTATATGTTGGCATAAATAAGTGACTGTTTTAGGAAGAGAGAAAATAGTAAGATGGAAGGACTGATGCTCTAGGTGCAACTTTTTTTTATTATTGGGGTTTTTTTACTTGATTAGCTAGCATCATGCAAGTTGGACAAACAGACTAAATCAGAATCTATAATTTCTATTGCATGCCAGCTGCAAGAGAGAGGTCTTACTTATCTCAGTCTTACAGGTAATCCTGTTTAAAACATCTGTGTTAGAAAAGGAAAAAAAAACCGAAACCAACAAAAGAGAACAATGAAGTCTTTTTGTTTGGCTTAGACATCTGTATTCTAAAACCAGGCAAAAACTTCGATTATGCCGCCCTAACAGAAAGCACTGAGACACATACACTGACTTTCATAATGAGAAGAAAGAACAGAGATCAGAGTCTGAATTTTGCAACACACAATGGTGCTTTTTCCAAACCCCAAAAGATAGTGTTTGGCTTTTTAACAAAATCAGTAGGAACCCCACCCTCTAAATATGCTTCAGTTTTCTTTAAAACTACAGAGCATAAATGGGGCATCCAGCAATGAAGTCAGATGGGAGCTGCATGGTAGCTATGAAGGGACGTGGGTGCAAACCTCTGCAAAAAGCTCAGAGCAACAGTTCATGAAGTTTCCACAAACCTCTGGCTGTCAGGCATGATTGCTCACTCTTTGTCTCATTCTGCACCGATGAACTTCCTACTTTACTTCATCTCTTAATTTGAGCTAGAAATAATCATATTCAGAATTGTGTATGCATATGCCTGGTGTCAGAGTCTGCCAAGCAAGCTGCTGGTGATATCTTCCCTGAAAATGGCAGGGCCCTTCCAGCTGCCTGCTCCATCCCCCTGTCCTCCCCTCCCTGCCCCTAAGGGTGCATGCCCTTGGCCAGCAGCTGCTCCTGAGCCTGGGGCAATGGCTGGAAAAGCTGGGCCACAGGTTTGGAATGTGTTTTTGGTAGCTTTTCTATCTTGCATCATTTTATGTCAGTGGGAGTGGAGAGAGGGACATTCAAGACTACCACCAAAATACACTCAGTCAGTGGTTTGTTATTTTATGTTTTGTGCTTTCTCAAGCTGCTGGTCATTCGTGTTTCCCTTGGAGTGCTGCCTTTCGATGGGCCTTACTCAGGGTCTTGTGCTGGCTGCCTTGTTTATCCATCTATCACCAAAATCTTTGCTGCAGTGGAGACTTCTGGGTGCTGAGACTCCACTGACCCACTGCAGCTCTGAGCAGCACTACCTGTGTCGCTTGGCATTTTTCTAAAGGTAATCTTTGATTCTACAGTTTTTCCAGCTAACTAGGATACTTGGTAGTTTAGATGTACTGCTCATCCAAGAGGCATATAGATCTTTGAAAATGGAAAATACCGAGATTTCTTCTTAGCCTACTGATTTAGATTTCAATTGGAACTTTGGCTATGGAGTAGTGCTAACATTGAATTGGTAACTTCTTTCTAGCTTTTAACTTCCTTTCCCTGTTTTTTTGAAGGTCTGTTGCAGCCAGCAGCAGGGTCAGACCTAAAATAAGGAGGAGCTGCTGAGTGCATTTACAGACCCTCAGGCTCTTGTCTGCCTAAGCCTCTGGGGTACCAATACCAAGCTGGGAACCCACCCAGCCACTTCACAGCAGGAGCTGAAAGTCTTGCCAGCCCACTCCTGGGGACCTGAGCAGACTCAGCAATTGGCTCCTCATGCATCTGCTCTGGGCACTGTCCCTGCTCCTTGTCCCTGCCTTCTAGACTTATAATCTGCCTGAGAGCAAGACTTACCTCAATATTTCAGGACAGTATCTGTGCTTTCCTCATCACTCAGAGGATGAAATAACCTCTGTTCCCTATGGGAATCTCCCTGCCACTAACATGTCTGCATGTGTTGCCCAGTACCTATGTGGGTAAGGGGACCTGACCCAGAGCACCCAAAAAAAGATTATATTCCTTCATGGCTCCCCATGCAGTTTGCTACCAGGCTACAAAAGATCTCCACTTAATTTTTTCCAGAAATGTATGAATAAATTTCTCGTATTTATTCCTTACCTTGCTTTCTCTTCTTACTCAGGCAGTCAGTGCGTGGTTTAGCTTTTATATCCCAGTTGGCAAGGGTTTTGTTTGATGTTGTTGTTAATTTTGCTGGATTGGAAAGTGCTCCTGTGAAGGACACTGTCTGAATGAGCAGTGCTGTTATTTATTAGTGCTCATACATTTGCACACCAATCATGAAGGACAAGATGATTTCTGTTTAAGTCAGGAAAAGACAGTGTGGGTATCATTTGTTCAGGCAGAGAGTAACCTTGAAAGGACCAGCAGAGAATGAAGTTGCCTCACTAGATGGGGAATAGTAGGGAAGTTTGCTGTATTGAGCAAGAGTGAGCAGGATTTAGTGAATTAATAGAGAGGGGAATAAATTTCTACCTTAAGGGCATGTTGTGGTTGTATAATATCTCTGCTTTCAAGGCCTTGTCCTCCCTCTCCTAGAGTCAGCGTATATATTCTGCTTTTATATAAATACAGCCAGTATAACTTATGTAAGAATTTTGGTCTAAGATTTATACAACTATTATAAATATTTGTGTTCAGTATTTATAGTATTCTACATTTGTACATACATATTACTGCAACTATATATGGAATACATTATTACAATTTTACAAATTATTTGTGTAATAAACCCATAATAGAATCAGGCTGTAGTAGTTGATATTTTAACAGGTAAATTCTCATTATTAGGAGTAGAATAAATCTCCTGCCCATTAACAGTAAGGCGGTAGCTGGAGCACAGCTGCAGATGCAGAACATTTTGTTATTTTGCATTTCATTGTACCATCAAAACCTTTATAAAAGCACTTTTTGTTTTATTTCAAAAGGTGTTGATTCAGCTAAACTAAAAACCCTTGGTTAATTTGAAACATTTTGTTTTCATGCAGTTGATGTGGGTTTTATTTTGACCTCATAGAAATATAGAGCATTTGATTAAATTGGAATAGATTATGTAAACTTTATATTTCCCATATAATGACAGTATTATATCAGTGTTATTCACTCTATCAGATTTAAATGTGACTTTATTCTGTCCCTTGGGAATACCAGTGTGTCTGGTTTTCTGTCCTGGTTCTAGCCAAGCAAACAGAACCCGGAGAAATCAAAATTTCCCAATGGTGCCAGAATTTATTTTCACTGACCTTAATTCTCTGAAATTGAGGTTAGATTTTATGAAAAACTGACTCATAATTCTCTTAATTTCTGTGAGGTTTACATTCAGTGTAGTGAGTGCCGCATCCCCATCAATGTCCTTTGACATAAAATGAGTGCAGAATGAGACTTGCTCAGCAGGGCAGTAGGGGGTTTAAGGGTACAAAAGAAGCAGGCCTGAAGAGATACTTTCAGAATCACAAATTAGTTTTTCCGTACTGGATCAAAATGCCACAATTCAGGAGCTCTTGCTCCTTCCTCTTTTCTCAGGCCTCAAGGCTTGGGAGAGGTATTTTGGCAGCCATCTATACAGGTAGGTGAAGGAGAAGCAATAGCTAGCAGCTGGCTGCAGAGAGGCACTCATAAAACTGAAATATAAAAGAGCTTGCCTGGATTTCCCCCCCTCCTAATTAGGTGATTTGTGACTGTATTCTTATCAGTGACCTTGTTAATGCATCTGTAACCATTCTCATTAGCTTCTGAGTTATCCTTGGGATTTGCCTAATGAGAGTATGCACTATCAGGATGTCAGATGCATTGCATAGTAGCCCTCACTGGCAGTATAATTTCCAGAGAGAACAGTCTATGTGGGACTGCCTAGGAGAGAAGAAATGGGCTACGTGAAATAGATGCATTTATTGATCCCCATTACGTATTTTGCAATTTTCTAATTAATCAATAACCTAAGTGGTGACAAGGCAGGGTGTTTTGGTGCCCTCCGTGCTGAAAAACGGTGATCCTGGCAGTGCTGAGGGTAATCATGCAGACAAGCAGGAGAGATGGGCTAGAGTTGGGAGATGCTTGCCACACACTGCAGATGATATTATCACAGCAGTTACTTTAGGACTTATGTTTTGGTGTACCCACTATTTAAAAGTTTCAACAATTACAGAAAACCCTTATCCAAAAAAAAATCCCTATTTTCGTTACAGCAAGTGGTCGGAAAATGAGCTGCAGAGTATCATGAGCCACAAAGTATTTAGTTTGAATCCTTAAAATGGAACAGAAATTAGAATTCTAAAGGCTATTTGATGAGAATGAAAACAACCTGAGGAAAACTGCATCACATATGAGAAGGTGATTCTTTTTTGACTTGCTCTGATCTCTGCTTCAGTCCTGAGTACTCACACAAATTATGTATAAAATTGTATCAGATCGGAAAGATCCATTTTATACCCATGGAAAAGATTATGGAATCATAGAATATATTTAGTTGGAAGACTCATCAGGATTATTGAGTCCAGCTCCTGGCCTTGCAAAGGACTACTCCAAGAGTGACACCATGTGCCTGAGAATTGTCCAACACTTTCTGAACTCTGTCAGGTAGGTGCCATAACCACTTCCCTGTGGAGTCTGCTCCAGTGCCCAAACACCCTCTGAGTGAAGATCCTGTCCAACATATCCAACCTAAACCTCCCCTGACACAACTTCAGGCCATTCCGTCAGGTCCTGTCACTGGTCACCGGAGAGAAGAGATCAGTGTTCGCCCTTTCTCTTCCCCTCACAGGGAAGTTGTAACTGTGGTGAGGTTTCCCCTCAGTCTGCTCTTCTCCAGGCTGAACAGACCAAGTGACCTCAGCTGCTTCTCATTCAACTTCCCCTGAAGTCTCTTCACTACCTCTGTAGCATCCCTTGGATGCTCCCCAACAACTTTTCAATCTTTTTCATATTGTGGTGCCCAAAACTTCTCCCAGCACTCAAGGCAAGGCCACCCCAGTGCAAAGCAGAGCAGGAAAATCCCCACCCTTGCCCAGCCAGGGATGCTGTGCCTGATGTCAGGACATGCTTGGCCCATCTGGCTGCCAGGGCACTGCTGACTCATTCTCAACTTGCCGTCAACACATGGTATAGTTGGACCTGTGGAGAATCTCTCTGCATCACCCCTTTGCAGCAATTTGCATGCCTGCAGCCCTAGCTGGAATTGAAATTTGCAATGAACTGATCTAAAGCAGGTCTAAGCAGTACCTTGTGGGTATAAGGGCCTATTACCACATGCAAAGGCACTGCTCTGAGGCGAGCTCTTGCTGATGTCCTTACAGAGCACCACAGCAACGTACCCTTAGCTGCGCAAGGTGCTGTGCTTGGCAGTCCGTGACGGTGGTCACAAGGGTTCTTGATTGAGGGAAGAGATGAGAACGTTGACTCCATGATTAGAAGGCTTGATTTATTATTTTATGATATATACATATACTATAACTATACTGGAAAGAAAAACAAGGAAAAGGTTTCCTCAGAAGCTAGCTACGCTAAGAATAGAAAAGTAAAGAATGATAACAAACGAGCTGGCCCCGACAGTGAGAGCCAGCTCTGCTGTGACTGGTCACTGAACCAAAACATCCACACGAGACCAATCACAGATCACCCTGTTGCATTCCACAGCAGCAGATAATTATTGTTTACCTTTTGTTTCTGGGCCCTCAGCTTCCCAGAAGGAAAAATCCTGAAGAAAGGATTTTTCACAGAGAGATGTCTGCGACATCTGTCAAGCTCATCTTGGAGGTGTCTCACCCAGGTGTGTTATCCTGGTCACCAACCATCTTCTCCAAGCCTCTCTTGTGGTGTCATCTTGGGAGAATGGGGAGCAGCGATGCCAGCACCACAATGGGAAGCCCACAGGCAGTGACAACAACACTGTTGGAGGCCAGACACACATTCTTCTCCTGGGCACCATCCTCAAAATGCTAAACTGTTTGACTTGTCACATTGCTCACCCTGCAGACAGCATGATGGCCTTTCCACTAATGACAGCTTTTTCTGTTTGCTTCAAAATTGTCAAAGCTGCTGTTCTCCACGAGTTCTATATTAGCAGTGCTGCTAATACACCTAGGCCATTTCCACTCCATTGTGCTTATTGAACATAGACACTAATTTTATGGATCCTCCCTGGTGCCAAGCAGCAGGTCTTTGTGCCACCCAGGGCATGTGGGGAGGGGGAAATTTTTCTATGTCAGAGGACAAAGTTAGAATGATGGCAAGGCAGCTCAGCCCTGAATTAATGAAAGTGCACTTGATTGCTTGATCTGCAGCCAAGTTACTCCCAGCGTGGAGTAAAAGTGAGGCCTGGAATGGGCACATGTCACTGAAGGAAGTTCATCTGCAAGCTGAGGATTGTAGATGGGAAAATAAAAAAAAAATTGTCCCTGAATATATCTCTCTTTTTTTGCCACCTCTTTTTCTCTTTCCTTTCATAAAGAACTTGAAATTGGCAACTTCCAATGAAAACAGCATGCCACTGTTCAACCAGAGCCCTGAAAGTGTATGACACACTACTGTACACTTAGCTCTTCCCCTTCTTACTATGCAAATTGGCTTCTTTCTTTTGCTTTGGGTAGTTTCATGTTCATTTTGTCCCAGGAGAGACAGCTAAGTCTTGCATTATGAATACATTAGCTGTAGCTCCTGTCTCTGTGTCAGTTTTGTCTCTTCATCATCAGATTCCCCAAATCAATTCTAGAATACTCTCACTTATTATTTAAAAAAATCTCATTCTGCAAGTGCTGAGGGCATTCTACCTCCATCTGTAGTTCCAGAAAAGATGTGCTCCAAGGGCGGTGTTTTCATAGCAATACATCCCCATTCTGGGACAGAGGGTTGCAGGAAGAAGCACTCCAACCTGCCTTGTAGGAATGGCTTGCCTTTACACCTTACATTCAGACATCAGAAGGCAAGAAGAAAAACTCTTCTAGCTCATGAGATAAAATTTTTTCAGCTTTTCCCCCAAGCTGGAACACAAGGAGCAGGGCCAAAAAGCAGATTACACCATATGTGAACAAACAAGGATCAGAACCACACCATCCATCCCAGAGGTACAGTCAGCTCCTTGTACACAATCTTCTTGCTCAGGGGCTGTGGCCCAGCCAAGGTGCTGGCCCCAAGTTTGGTGTTGGCATCCTTGTATGGCACCTCCAGAGAGTAATCTGGGGCCCTGAATGTACTGTCAGGCTATTATAAATGCTAGTTATTAGAGCGCTGACTATGTGACCACAAATCATTCAGCTTCTCCTTTGTCTTGAGCAGACAGTTTACCAGCTAAGCTACTCCTGATGCCACGTGAATTCCTTGCCTGTTGAGACTTCACATGGAGAGAAGGAAACAAACTCCAAAATGCTCCAGGACCTGTATTCTGCGTTGTTCTTGAGTTGGATTTTGGTTGCTCTGTGCCTTTTACAATCTGGATTAGAGGCATTTGCAGTTGTACACCTCCTCTGTTATCGTCTCTATGTTCCTGCCTTCCATGTGCTGCAGGGAGAGGAGGAGGAGGAGGGGAAGGATGAGCAGAGAAACTGCAGCAGCACTAAGGAGCACAGCAATGTCAGTGCCAGCAGGCAGAGAGGGGCTGACATGCAGAGAGACCAATTTAGCCATGCTGAGCCAAGGGCTCAATCCAGCTGAACAGAGCCAGACACAAACTTTGCTTCCCAATAAGTGCCTTTGCCTTATGCTTTCATAGCTGCTAAATAAAGGTACTCCGGCAGAACCATTAAAGCCAGGGAGGTTTATGACTTTCAGCAGGATCACACACAGCCTTGACTCAAAATATATCCTTTGTCTATGATCTTAAAACTAGTTGTATACACTACTTTTTCTTTGTCCTTTTTTTTTTCTTTTTTAACATAATGAAATTGATAAACAGAGGCACTCAGGAAGCTTTGGGGCTAAATCTCCTCATAAGAAGCGGAACTCAGATAAATGGCTTAAACAAAGAACTGCCATTATCTTGCCTATAAGGTGGTAATATGGATTCTTTACATCATTTCGAACTGTAAGGGTTATGGAGGAAAGGTTTCTCTCTATGGTGCCAGTAAATACTGACTGCAGCCAAAAGAAGACCTGGATATGAGCACTGATTCAAAGTGAGCCAGTACTGTAGTAGACATGCTTTTTAAAATAGGTCTGCATTTGCTTTAGCAGGTGCAGCAGGAATGGAGCCATGAGAGTTCTGCTTGCTTGATTTGTTCTACATGGTTTTTCTGCTGGGAAGGTACTTGTAAGGGAGTTGGGGCCTACAGTACAGTTGTGGTGATTTATTGTTATTTGAAAGATTAGCTCAGATATCATCCTGCTCACTGAGTCCTCTGTCCTTTCAGTAGAGTTGTGTGTGCCAACGAACTGAAATTTCATGTGAGCTATGAGTGCATGTCTTGTTTTCTCCATTGCTCTCATCAAACCTTCTGTGTTTGACCAGTGGAAGCAATATTCCTTATGCAAAGCAAAGCTATATGCCAAAGCAATATACTCATGATATTGAGTCTAGGGGATCAAATATGCGGCATTGGATCTGGGGGATCCTTCCATCAAATATGTAGCATTGCCATGAATTTGCAAAGATTATTGCATCTTTACCAAAAATATAGAATTTCAATCCATGCTTTCAAGTCCTAGTAAGAATTATGAGAGAACAACTTGCACGTGGGATTTTTTTCTGTAAATGTTGTAATTTTATTCCTAAGAAAAAGGGATTGTGTTTTTTCTAGACACCCTATATTTCTTATTTAAGGGACAAAAGACATATTATCAGTATTGCATTTCTTCACTCTTCTATCTTTTAAAAAACCCCATTAATACTTATCTCTCCGCATTTCCTCTGAAACAACTGGGTTATGGAATGTTTAATAGCTTTATCTTCTTTAGTTAATTCCCTGTGATTTAGATAATTCCCAGTCTGACAGTGCCTTGAACTTTTTACAGCACTCCTCATTGGAGGATCCCAGCGTTCTTTAGCAGCAAGTCTAAATACAACTTTACATTACATTACCTTGAGTAAAAAAAGGGAAAGTAAGAAAAAAAATTGCATGTGGGAGGAAACAAGTGACAAAAGCTGAGGAAAATGCTGAGGTACATTATGCCTTTTTTGCCTCTATCTTCAATAGTAAGGCCATTGTTCTCTGGCTATGCAGCCCCTTGAGCTGGGACATGAATGGAGAGCAGGATGAAGCATAATCCAAGGAGAAACGATCAGTTACCTGTCATGAGTCTTAGCCACACACAAGTCCAGGGGGCCAGATGGGAACCCCCTGATGGTAATGGAGGGAGCTGGCAGATGTGCTCACTGAGTCACTTTCCATCATTTGCCCGCAGTCCTGGATAATTGGTGAGACCCCAGTTGACAGGACATGAGAAAATGTGACAGCCTTCCACAAGAAGGTTCAAAGCAGAATTCAGGGAACTCCAAGCCTATCGACTGGGGAAGGTCATGGAACAGATATTCCTGGGTGCCACCATGTGACACATGCAAGACAGTCAGGGGATGAGGTCCAGCCCACAAGGATTTATGAAAGTCAGGTCCTCCTTGACCAACTGGATCTCCTTTGCATTTGGAATCCTATGTTCAGTTTTGGGTTGGTGTGTCCAGAGAAGGACAATGAAGCTGGAGAAGGGTCTGGAGCACAAGCCCCATGAGGAGCATCTGAGGGAGCTGGGATTGTTTACTCTGGAGAAAAGGAAGCTCTGGAGGGGTCTCTACAACTAGGTTGTAATTGGAGGTTGAAAGGAGGTTGTAGGGAGATGGGGTTTGGGCTCTTCTCGCAGATACCAAGTGACAGAAGGAGAGAAAATGGCCTCATATCGTGCCAGGGAAGTTTAAATTGGATATTAGGGAATAATTTCTGCACTGAAAGAGTGTTCAGGCATTGGTACAGGCTGCCTAGGGAAGAGATTGAGTCAACATCCTTGGAGGTATGTCAAAGACATGTAGATATGCCACTGGGAGACATGGTTTAGAGTCATGTGCTTGATTTGTGGTTGAACTCACTGATTTTAAATGTTATTTCCAATCTAAGTGATCATATGATTCTATGAAAAATTGTATCTGTCCCAGATCAGGAAGCCAAGGGGCTTGCTCAGTTCTGTTCTGCAGACTTCAACTGCTCAAGTCTACAAAGGGATATTCTCTTCCTGTGGGTGCATTATCTTCTTTCTTTGCTTCCATTAATGGTATTTTTCAACCTAGTTAGTCCATCTTTTGGAGAGCTTCTAACATGCACCTGCCTCTGCAGTCTGATTAAACAGGCTTTGAGATTTTGAGTGAGAAGTTATGCAGTGCAAGCTTCTGCTACATGGAGCTGGTAACCAAACTTTCCATCTCCTGCAATCTCTCGCAGAAAAGAGTCACAGCAGTTTGGGGTTGTCTTCACAAAATTTGCTAGTTTGGTAAATTAGCTGGCTACATAGAGTAGTAAACCAGAAAATCTTAAGGAGATGTATTCACATGAATATATCATAATAATTAGCCAAAAAAGTAAGTAAGTAAGTAAGTAAGTAAGTAAGAAGCAGGTGTGGATTTTCTGGACCTATTAGTTAAAAACTCATGAACCAAAAATCTCTGAACACTGTGATATATGTGCACCTCTGAGTCTCAGACCTGAGCCTGGGCCTTTCTTCAAATGTAATTTTTATCCTTCTGACCAGCACAGATTACTTAAGGACATGCAAGTTACAGGCTGTGGAAATTTCCCTTTTCTGAAATATGAAGCTCTGTAGGCCGCCAGCAATTATGCTTGGTTCTGCTGGATGTTGAGACACATCCTCAGCACTAAGGGAAAAGGGAGGTTTGGTGATGCCAGCTCACTGCAGCATGGCTGTAGTGGGTCTTCTCCCAGGTTCACTGATAAAGCATTTATAAATGAAATTGGCACAAACACACTTTAAACTGAAGCTGGCTTTTGAGTTGGAGACCTGTGCACTGGGATGCAGCATGACACACAAGTTAAATCCAAGCCAAGTTGCTTGTCCATGATTGCTAATGGCCCAATCCAGAGCCCAAACACTATAACTGGATAATAATCCCTGCTTCCCTGATTCCAAACCAAGCCAGTATTGGAAAGAGTGAAACAAGAGCATATAGTGATATCCAGAAGTCCATATTTATAGGGCAAAACTAGTAACAAGCCCGAGGATTTGTGTTGGTGAGTCAAAGCAGGCAGTCCTTTCAGTTCAGTATCAAAAAAAGTAGTGAAAGCAGATTTATTTGTCAGGTAACAGAAAACTCTGTTGGATACTGGACTGTAGTCTCTGTCTAGTTTCATAGCTGTGACCTCTTTAATTAGCAGTATGCGGTGAATTAACATTGTAGGAATTCACAGAGGAAAAATTAATATGCTAATGTTGTTGGTAATAATCTACACAAAGACTTTATAACAAGTTTAGTGGTTTAAGCGAGCCAGAAAAATTAAAAAATACTCAAATAAACAGTTCCTTCTCTTCAGGAAAAGATATCTCTAATATCAGTGCTATGGCAAAGGAGTCTTTATAACTACCATCAATAAAGCAAGGAAGGACATCAAATTAGTAGAAGGGCAGCTGTGGGGTTTTTTTACAGCCATCTTCATTGGACAGAATTGCAAGAATTCATTGGAGAGAATTGCAAGAATTCACTGTGTGAATGGTAGAAAGTGTACCTGTCTAAAGGCAGGAGATGCAAGGACCATTTCTGAGAGCTAGAGGGTCCTTTCTGCAAGGACCATTGCCTGAAAGCTAGAGGGTATTTGCAGCCAGGCCTGGAGGTAATGCTTTCTCTTCATTGCCTTCACAGGGTGGATTTAGCCTGAATCAGGAGTCATCGTCTCTGGAAGTGGGATCCTCTCTCCCATGTTGCACTGTTTGATTACAACTCAGAGCCATAGCACCAGAAGGACAGAGGAAACTCACAGTGCATAGGGTACACAGAATTGTAAAGTCTACAAACCAGGAAAAGTTGTGAACATGAGCTATGGAGAAGGATGTACCTGGAAGGGAAAAAACCTGAAAACATATTTCACTAGAATTAAGTAACATTGTCCCAGAAGCTCAACCAAGAGTAAGGATATGTACATATTATAAAGAAACAAAATATATTTCCCCACTCTAAATGCTCACCTTGGAACATCCAATGTAATATATTTACCCCCCACGCAGAAAGGGGGATGTTAAAAGCAGTGACAAGCTGCTGTTCACTCCTCCAGAGACAGATGAATATTTCCAACCTAGTTTTGTAAATCAAAATCATCCAGGCATAGTCCTAGCTACATTTGCCCATGTGTCTCAGTGGTAATCCAGCCAAGCCTCCAACCTCCTTTAGGTTTACAAAGGGGCAAGATCCCCAGGGATAAGCTATAGGGACTGCAAATGAAACAGGCTTGAAATCCTTAGAGGGAAAGGTTTACAGTGCTGCAAAGCAATTCATAATGATAGGTGTCGCTTTCCTACTCCATACGTGTTTATTTTAAAAATTTACATGGTCAGATGCTGTAAATATAAATCACTGATTTAGTACTCATTTAATAAAAAAATAACTAGTGCAGATATTCCACTGGGAAAATTAGGGTATGCTTTTCAAGATCCCTAAAGCCAAGAAATTCTCATCTGCTTCATTTAAGAAGTAATAGTTATTTGTATTTGCTCTTGGAGGCAGAGGCACCAAATCAGAAGGGATTTAGGAGGACTCCATCTTCCAGGACTCAGGGGGATTCTGCATATGTTGCGCATAATAAACTCAAATTCAGCACTTTGTAATTGTTGTTTTCTGGCTTCACCCTGCCTTAACTGAGACACAACTATCTTTACAAATGGCACTTTGGGTTCTGTGCCAGGGAACAGTAATGGTAATGACCGGTCTCATTGCAAAGGCACAATAAGGTTAATCAAAACATAGATGATGGGTTCCTAAACTCTTTTTAAGCTGAATTGCATGTATGAGGCCACTGAGTGGCTGTTTTGCATTATGGGTGTTAATGAAAATGAAGGTCAGCAAGGGAGGATTAGCTGATATTCTCCATAAAGAGACAATACTGTGTTAGAGCCATGCAATACAATGCCATTCCTCTTTCCACTTACCACTTTGTTAAGCTGGATTTCAGCTGTTGTTCAACAGTAAGTAAAACCAATGGCAGTATGCATTGGGTGTAGATGGCAAGGTGTTACCAGCACAGATAGACCTATTAACTGTTGAAAACCTTCTTGAAAACACAGTAAGAAACAGCCAGTGACTGCCCTGTGCCAAACACAACCATGTCTGCATTGGGCCCACACAGAGCTGAGCCCATCAGCTGGTGATGGGCACACCATGGACAGCTCAAACTCTTTGCACTGCTTGGGATGGGGTGATGAGGAACCAGGTATGAAGGAGTGAAGCTGAGTCTAGGAAAAATAAGGGTATAGGTAGGGAGAAAGGCTTGTTTTCTTTTTTTTCTTTGTTTCTCACTACCCAAATCTATTTTACTTGGCAATAAATTAGCTTCATTATCCCCAGGTTTCTTTGCCTGAGATGGCAGCTGGCAAGCAATCTCCTTGTCTTTACCTCAGCCTCCCAGCATTTTCATTTTTTTCCCCTGATCCTATTGAGAAGGAGGAACGAGAGAGTGCCTGGCTGGATGCCTGGCTGCTGGCCAAGGTTAATGTAAGTGAAAGTTAAGGTAAGTGGTTTATTTACTCGGTCCCTTCTCATTCCAGCCTTATACCTGACGCTGTTTGCCTCCCTAGCCCATACTTCATGTTCTGCTCTTGTCTCGCTGCCAGATTTTCAGCACTGCTGCCTCTGAGCTAGGAGGAATCTGATTTCTCAGAACTGTATGGGAAGGTGGAATAATCTGGTCTGCCTGTGGCAAGGGTGGGATTTAGGAAGGACCTGCAGAAAGCTGACGGATGAAACATAATGGGGTGGAGAGAAAATGATACAGTATCCACATCAGCTAGGGGAGATGTTTTCTATGTGTCTGGCAAAAAGGTAAGTGCTTAGGTTATCAGGTGGCTTCAGTTCCACATCCCTGTTTACTTGGGATCGTAACTGATGTACAGTCAAGTCATATTGGGACAATGCCATATCTTTTGTGTAAATACTTATTATAGGAGGGAATACTATATGTGTTTAAAAAATGTGTGGGAAGGAGGATAATTTTGACACAGCTGCTTATCTACTTGGTATTGCCATCAAATACAGTTGGCATCACCAAAAATTATTTTTAGAAATCACACAGAACACATTAATTTCATACAGATTGTCCAGTTTTTATGTTTGGTATTCCTGGGTACATTTATTCCATCTATTCCACATTACAATGCATATGCTCATGGTACATCAATTCTTTTTTTTCCCTGAAAGGTCTCCATTATTAGCAATAGCTTTCTGTAAGGCATCATGTTTCTGTGTGCTAGTTCTTTGAGTGCCTTTGCCCATACAGTATTTATCAAGATAGCAAATCAAGATGTACTCTGAGAAAATTATATTAAGTAAGTGGCAGACCCATTTCCCTGAGAGGATCTTTCCGGAAAGAGTTTATTGCTGGAAATTTAGAAAAAGGTTTTAATGTATAAGCTGTTAGTGGCTTTCCATCTCCTCCCATTTAGTTACTTTGACATACATCCTAGAATTCCTGCAGCAGAGAAAAGCGAGAACCAGATTCTACGTCCAGGTAATTTATTGTGAAAGTTTGTAGTTGTGCAGATAGTCACTCTTTGAGTGCTAATTGCTGGCCAGAATCAGCTCCTGACCATCAGCATTTAAGTATGGTGTGTTTTTAAGAAGGCTTACCTCAGAAATAAATGACTGTATAGGGTAAATCTATGACATGATAAGGGCAATATTAGGATGTACTCATCTAGGAAGTGAAGAGGAATAGGCCAAAACTTGAGTAAATATTTACCCCAGGAAGTTATTACTTTTATTATTAGTGAGAGGGGTTAGAGAAGGGTTAGCATATTGAGTTTCTATCTACTAAATCCAAAAATGGGTGAGGCACATCTATTAGTATGTGGACACCAAGGTATTTTCTCCTCTTCCTTTGCATACTAGCATAGATGTTGTATGATTATAAGTCAGTGACACACAAATTACAAAGCTGACCAGATGGTTAGACTAGGCAGGTAACTAAGTGATTGAGCCATGTTCAGTGTTGTATCCTGCCAAATTCACTTGATAGGTGCTATAAAAATACCTTCTCTTACAAATAACCTGGCATTCTGGAGTGCTTCCGCCTCTGACTGAGTTGTGCAGGTTTACTTCTCTGCCTACATCTATGGAGCTACTGAGTGAATGGTGTTTCATCCACCGCAGAGTCTTTCCCACTCTTTTTGGGAATACTCTGTTTAACATTAGATCTCCCTGTCCATAGCTAAAGGTTTCTGCTATGGAGCTGGAGTTTACAGAAGTGTATCATAAGTTATATGCTGGTTTTTTATACAGGTGATTTTTCACCTTCAAAGAGGTGAATGCCTCTTTGTTACACATGCTGTCTTTCCTCCTACTACCTACTGCAAATGCAAGCATCTGGGTCACTCAAATTGAAACCTTCAGCAGACTAATATGAGGAAAAAACAAAGAGGGTTGGAGAAAAACATAAATTACAGTATACTTATTGGAGTGACCCAAAGCCTTGATCATACTGATGGGCCAAAGTCACTTCTGTGGGTAATTCTTATATTATACCACGTTAAGTGTGAATTGTGTCCATTGCATGAAATTGGATATATTTGGCAAATTACCTTTATTCTTTTCTTTAAAAAATTGTGCATTATGAAAAAATCATGCCATCTTAATTCCTTGTTATTCTTATTTTAGCAATGATTATTTGGAATGTTTACTTGGGACATTTTTATTTACTGACTTTCTCTGACAAATACCTAGCAGACCAACAGCTATCAGCGGTGCTCTGTCATCTTTCCTCATAGCTTAAAGATGGGCTGAAAAGCATTCTGAGGCTCCTACAGGCATTGAAGTTCTGTGTCAGGATCATAATTTGTGGCAGAAGAGTTCCTTGTATGTCAGATCTATTCACAAGTGGAAAACCCAGATTCTTTTTCAAGTAAAATGTCTAAACAATCAAGGGTAGCATAAGGCATCTTACCACACTGGAATGCCAGGCATCACTTTCAAAGCTGATGAGGAATCCAGGTGATTCCCACAGCCTCTCACAATACAAGGAGGCTGAGACTTAAAATATTCATCCAGATGGCACCTATGTGTGAGCTGAGCTACTTTGCCCAGCTGGATGTGCCTCCCAGCCCTGGAACAAACAGATGCAAAACTTATTAATTCAGCAGAGTTTAACTGTGAACCTGAGCCCTGTGTCTCTTCTCAAAGTAGCCCATGTTGTTCAGGATTTTCTCACAATTTCACTTTTTCTACTGGTAAATAAAGAAAAACACAGAAGCCTAAAAGTTGCCCAACACTCCATATATCTTTGTCACCCTCTAATAATATGGAAAACCTTAAAATCATAAGAAGCTTGCTGTAATGACCATTTTAAATAAACAGCCATCATTGTTGCTCACTAAAAGTAATTTGATCCTCAAGAAATAAAAAGTAAACTTTCACTTTATAGAAGCGGTTTTTTTAAATTAAGTGCTTCACATCATTCCAGGAATCCAAGATCCATTTTCTTTTCCTCATTCAAGGTCTAATCAACACTTGCAGAGACAGCATTGCATTATTTGTGTTTGTATAGATGTGAGTGAATCTTCCTTGACTAATGGGCTGGAAGGTCTTGTATTTAAATTTGCTATTAGTGCCTATAATGAAGTTAGCAAGGCAAAGAACTTTGGACTTTCCCAAAGTGTATAAGGAGAGGGCTTGATCTCCTTTGAAGAGTGAGACCTGTGTTGCAACTTGTGGAAACACCAGGATTCAGGATAAAAGTGCAGCACAGAAGGGTTTATTTGCAACATTTGTGTCACTCAAACTGGAAGATATATCTAATTTAATTTTGAACTTCCTGAAATGAGTGTCTAGTCTAACCAAATTCTCTCTCCTACAGTTGGTGGTAGTTTCAGTTATCAATTCTTCCTTCTGGTCTCAAGCATCTGACAGTGCCTATCTTTGTGGAGCCAAGATAGGATATATAGACTATAGGGGTCAGGGTAAGTAACTTAGGGTTAGCTGCTGATATTTCAAACATCTGTAAGTCCAAGTGGGAAGCCCAAAATGACAGGCTTCTGAAACAAAATTACTGGGAACAAGCATACTTTGGTAACACAGAAAGCATTGCCTACTTCTTATGTTGAAAGTAAGTTCTAGAAAGAAAGAAACAAGTAGCTGAGTGCAGTGCAGACTGCAAGGCTTGGCCCCACTCTCCACACAGATCTTGCATCATTTCAGGTATTACAGACTACCTGGTCCTCAGCTGTTTCCCCAGACGTGTGGGGGTCTCTTGTAAGCTTTGAAACTTGCCCTGCTAGTCCAGCTAGATGGATAGCCCTATTTCTATCCAAGATGCTCTGTACCATCTAAAAAGGCAATAGGAGCCCATGTTTAAGCAATTGAAATGCCTCTGCTGTATATTCTGTCAGCAAACTACTCCTTTTCCAATAGCTGCAGTTCTGGGAGTCTGCAGTGTAGAATAGGAGGAGATACACCAACTGTGTTTGAAACACAGACCCAGATGAGGCTTACAAATGACAGGCCATGGAGTATTTTGAAAGCTTCTATTATTCCAGCTCTTCAGGGAGGATGCAAACCTTTTCTTTTTTTTTAAACACGGGGAGCTTCTCTTTAGTTTTTGTGTCAACAGGAGATTTCTCCACAATAGTAATTGAAATCCCAGATATAGCTGCACTTTGTATTCATGTTTAGTAAGGAATTTACGCTGTGAAGTGGAACTCTACTTAACAGTGTGTGTTTATCAGCCAGAAAAAGCCATATTGCAGCAGGATGCTAAAAATGTGATCCAGTGAAGAAAAAAATATAGGAAACCACATACCTCCACCACCCTTCGTAACATCCTGTCCTTCTTGATCAGTGATAGTCAATCCCTAGATATTCTGAAACCTGCAAAAGCATAAAAGAAGCAACAAGTGGTATAATCCTTTGAAGAAATTGAAAATAGGCTCTGTTTTCCTCTCTCAAATGCAAGAAAAAGAAGTGGTGTTTTCTTTTTCCAGGTTACACCTTTTATAGCTTGTCTTTTCTGAGACCAAACTTGCTTAGATTATTTTATAGGCAGGCTCTGCCTGAATGGCAAACCTCAGGGGGTCATGATCAGCACAGCAGAATCTAGCTGGAGGTGTGTAGTCAGTGGTATTTTCCAGGGATCAATACTGGCTCCAGTCTTTTCCAAGTGGTTTATCAATGACCTGGACAAAGGGATAGGATGTACCCTGAGCACGTTTGCTGGTGGTACAAAACTGGGGGGAATGGCAGACACCCATGAAGCCTGAGATGCCATTCAGGACCTTGAGAGGCTGGAGAACAGGGTGAAGACAAACCTGATGAGGTTCAGCAAGGGCCAGTGCAGGGTCCTGCACCTGGGGAGGAAAAGCCCCAAGTCCCAGCACAGGCTGGGCTGTGACCCACTGGAGAGCAGCTCTGCAGAGAAGGACATGGGGATCTTGCTGGGTGACATGCTGGCCATGAGCCAGCAGTGCCCTTTTGGCCAGGATGGCCAGTGGGATCCTGGGGTGCTTTGGGAAGAGTGTGGCCAGCAGGTCAAGGGAGGTGATCCTGTCCCTCTGCTTGGCTCTAGTGAGGCACATCTGGAGTGCTGTGTCCAGTTCTGGGCTCCTCAGCCCAAGACATGGAGGTAATGGAGAGGGTCCAGCAGAGGCCACAAAGATGATTTGGGGCCTGGAGCATCTCTCTTATGAGGAGAGACTGAGGGAGCTGGGGATGTTTAGTCTGGACAAGAGAAGACTGAGAGGGGTTCTCATTAATACATATAAATATCTAAAGGTGGGTGTCAAGAGGTACCAGGCATTTTTGGTGGTGTCCACTGACAGGATGAGGAGCAATGGCCATAAACTAAAACACAACCTCAACATGAGGAAGAACTGCTTTATGTTGAGGGTGGCAGAGCACTGGAACAGGCTGCCCAGGGAGGTCATATAGTCTCCCTCTTTGAAGACATTCAAAAGTCACCTGGACACATTCCTGTGTAACCTGCTCTAGGTGACTCTGCCTTAGCAGGGGGGGTTGGATTGGATGCTCTCCAGAGGACACTTCAAACCCTACCAATTCTGTGATACTGTGATTTCAAAGAAGAAGAGAAGCTCACATTAAGTGACATGGGGAATTGAAAGAGGCTAAAAATAAAAGAATTATGACAGAAGTAGCTCTGGAAGTTAATACCTGAAGCTTATATATACTTTGGTTATACTGGTACGCGGACACACAGGTTCCAGATACGATGAGATGAGATGAGATGTCAACATCAGAAGCAAAAAGAAAACTTCAGAGGCTTGCTAGCAAAACCACAGGCGTTATTAAAAAAAGAAAACAAAACCAGACCTGCTATTTATAACCTTTATCAAAAAGTGCAAGGCCACACAGGCTTGTCTTATAAAGATTGCTCTAAAATTAAAAAAGTTTCTGAAATAGGAAAGGTGTACTAGGTGTCATCTACTGGTCCATTGTCTGTGCCAGTAAAAATCACATGTTTTTTTATTATCCATCAGCTTTGCAAAGGCTGCTTCTCCAGGGTCTCCATCTGCCTTCTTCCTGTGTGTCATTCACAATCAACAGCAATGGAACCATGGAGATGACACTGCAGAGGTATCTGTAGCCTCCTGATCACTCACAGTAAGTCATGTCACAGCGCCAATGGATGTCACAGCTGCCTGTGAGGAGCACACCTCAGTTCTCCTGCCCTGCATCTGAGGTGTCCTGCAGGGCTAAGCAGCGAGTTGCTGCAGTTCCTCATACCAGTCACTTGGGAGCACAAGCACACATAAACACAAAGACGTGCTAAATCTGTTGGGTTGCAGGTGATTCCAGTGTGTATTAGCTGGATGCCTTCAGCACAGGAAGGAAGACGAATTTTGTATTTCTGAAAGGAGTGAACCAAACCACAGATCCACTCGACCCACAGGTATGAAGGATTTGGGGTCTAGACACAGATTATTACTTAACAACTTGCCAATTTCTAACCACTCTCCAATATCTTCTCACTGTTTTTTCCCTTTTGTTTTCATTCACCATGTGTCAAAGCACTGAAGCAGCTTGTTGCTCTGCTACGATTGCCAGCTGCTCAAGAATATATGGCACAAAAGCAGTTTTGGTGCTTGGATAGGAAAATATTGTTGGCTGTGTTGGATACCAGCAGATGGCAATTTCCCTCTTTCTGTCATCACATAACACATTTTCAGTGAGTTGTTTCAGCCAAAAAATGAAAACCAGTCATGTGCTTTAAGTAACCTGAGTTTGTTTTGAGTAAACCTGACTCTCTTTTCCTGTTCTCCTTAGCCTACCTTACATCATTTCAGTTCCCAAGGAACTGGACACGGCTTCAGCCCCCACTAAGCACAGGTTATCTGGGGACAAAAACGACAGCCGCCTGGCAAGACCGTGGTCACGTGTAGGTTCCCTGCGAATTTGCACTGTGCTTTTCTGTGTGCTTGTTTCCATTTCTCTTTCAGTTTGGTGAAAAAAACCTCCTTACATTATTTATTCCTTCAGTGAGGCGCATTGTCTGCGTGTCCTGTGCTGAGTCAGAAAATAGCACTATATAAGGTGACTGTACATGGCAGGCAGTGCTAAAGGGCTGTGGTGCTTGCCAAGTAGAGAGCTACAATGGTAGAAACAGAGGGGCTGTCATCCCCCCGTGCACATAACAAAACCTTTTGTTGCATGACCAGTTTTATTCCCAGGAAACTGTGTGTCTGGTGCACAAAGCAGATAGTACCTAGTTTATGGGCAAACATAAATTTTTGTTGTTCTTTTATTGTTTAATGGGTGATTTACCAAGTGCTGTACATGAAATGAGTTATTCTTTGCTTTGTGGGCCTTTATGCAGCACTTGACAAACACTTTTATTTGCCATACTCCTCCGGTCAGAGAGGGACCATCCTGATGGATGCACTTTGGCAGCAGTGACTCCACAGTCCGTGGCCATCAACAAAGAGCTTGGCTTGTGTTCTTCAACAGAGGTAGGGAGGGAAACCAGCCCTAGAAGACTTCATTCAGGCCTTGAGATGGGCTGGGACAGAGGGGACCGTTCTCCCTGCTGCATGGCTTGCTTTGCAGGTTTCCCACAAACTGTTTTTAATCACAGATTAAAAGTTGTATTTTAAAAGCAGCACAAATCCACAGACTGGTCCATCCTGGAGCAGAGTTCTTTGAAAAACACACAAGGTGTGATAGAGACAAATCAGCAATCTGGTACATAGAAGTGAGGTAGGGAAGTAGAATACTTTTAAATTTCCTTGGTGATTTCAGTGTTTGCACAGATAAGCTTTGGCATTTCACTTTGAAAGCTTTTTTTTTTTTTTTTAATTTAATGTGCAGATTAGTTCTATCCTTTTATTTATTACCTAATTCCAGGAGGTCTATTATATCATGTCTTAGGTTTTCAAAATATGAATGGGAAAATGTGAGGCTGTTCCTCTTCCCCCTCACCACGGCTGAGGGATAAAACAAGGTCCTACTCACACACATGACTCATTCAAATCCATGTGCCACAGCACTGGGCCTTAAACACAATGCCTTTGGTCTTAAGTTACCAAAGCCAAGGAAATGCCTCTCTGGGAAGGTGTAGGGCCATTACAGCTTTTTGAATGGGTCATCTTGCACTAGGTCAGCAATAGGGTAGGACACCCAGCAGTGAGGCAGCAGTACAGCAGCATCTGATTCCCAGCTGGGTACCTGTGAAATTTGCTGCACAGGGCCTGCCCGTGCTGGTCACTGGAGTGAGTGAAATCCTACAGACTAGGAGCTATGAGATCTGAGGAGTAGCCCCACTGATAAGTCACTCAAAAATGTCATTACATGTTATTTTCCCTCATTTGCTTCATTCAGGTAATTTTCTCTTCTCTCTCATTTAATGTTGACTGGAATAAAGAAAATCATTCTGTAAACATTTTGTCATGTCAGACTTCAGCTTTTGCCCTAAATTTTAGTTCTAGTAATTTTTTTTGCATGATTGGTATGATTTGATTCTGTAAAACTGATTTTTTTCTTCAAAAAAAGTTTTATCATTTTTCTTCTCTTTTATCCCTCTCTGTGCACAGCTCTTTTCCAGTCACCCTGACAACGGCAAGGCTAAATACCGAGTATCAAAAGGCATCCTTTTTCATATTGCACTGTGAAAAGTCCTCTCATGTAGCCAGAATGATTACTGTCAGGCTGATTATTGCCTGATGACCATATTGTTCTGTATCAAAAAGGAAAAAATACAAGTGTTCTTCTATGGGCTTTCCCCTTTATGACGCCACTCAGGACACAGCTGTCATTGATGATGTTGTGTTAGCACTGAAGGGATCTGACTTGTCAAGATTTATACTTTGAAATGATTGGATTTTTCTGAGGTTTTAGCTAGATTAATATTTCTTCACTTTCTGGCATGTGGTCCTTAATTATCCTTTTCTTTCCCTTTTTCCATATGCTATGGACACATGTGGCAACTTAAGGCAAGAAAACTTTTGTTGACAATCCATGCTTTATTTCCCATAAGTAATAAATGTCAGTGCAGACCTAGAAGAACTGAACCCACTTGGTTGATGTTTGAGCAGGTCATTTTTTAAATCTGTGGCAGAACATCCACCCAAACATGAGTAAAATAGAAATTAGGCAGTTAGATTTCTATAAATAAAACCATCTACAGTAATGGTAAATATTCAATATCACTATATTGTTATTTTATGTCTGTATATGCTTAAAATAACAAGACTCTCGAAACTCTAAACATTATACAACACCACAATGTACACAGGATTTTGGGAAGTTTCTTTGCTGCATGTGACAAATATCAGGAGAAAAAGAAAGAAAACAATCCCTATTTAATTTCATTTATATCTTTAACTCAGTCATTTACGTGACAAAAAATAGATGCTGTCAATGTATAGGAATGCGGCCAAACATGCATTTAATTGCCAAAGAAGAGAAGGTTGCCTGTTTCTAGGGGAACATTATAAATATTTGCATGAGATAAAATAATGGGTTTTGAACATCTGTTTTACATTATAAGTATATGTGTGCAAACACACACCCTCCTCTATTGCTTTTCACAACCTTTCTAAAAGGTATCTGAGTATTCACCAGTATAATAAGGGGGTTTCTAGTGATAGGCCACTTCTTTAGAAAACTAGGCGACTTCTTTAGAAAACTTAGTCCCACTGGATTTCCAGAGATTTGGGTGTGTATCCCCCTGGTCTCTGAAGCATCATCCTGAATCTCCTGGGTAGCAGAGGTGCCAGCCTGTGAGTCATTTAAGGTGGTGGGCACAATGTGGGTGGAGGTGCACCCTGCCATGCCAGACAGCACAACACAAAGGTTTCACAGGACCCCAGATCCTGGGCCAGTCCCTAGACAAAGAATGACACCTTCTTCGCCCCCAATGGCACACCCAAATCTAAGACCCTGTCCTGCCACCAGGACACCCTGGGACACAGGCAGGAGACAGGATGGTAGCAATTAAGAGCAAGCAGACTCTGTGAAGCTCTTAATCTCCTGAACCATCATCTCCTGGAGCCTCCTGAGGGCCTGGCCACCTCTCCACTGCAGCAGCATTCTGTATTCAGGGCCACAGCCTTGGTAATGATGGCTGTGTGGGGAGGGACAGACATCTCCCCTGGTCCCTCTGTGACTAACCACAGGCGGCTGACGTAGGTTTGGCAATCAAGGAGCGGCGGCTGACTCACCGTGATGCCGGCAGCACCGGGAGAAAAATGCCAGGGACAACTCAGGATGATGGATTTCGGACCCAGCAGCTTCTCCCTGTACCTCTGACAGTAAACCTCAGCAGCAGGTCCCAGCCTGCCAGAGTGGTTTTATTACTGGTACTTATATTTTTAGAGTTTGTTCCATGACAAAGCACCAAGGGCTAACCCCCACAAACAATGCATGATTAATATCCCAGGCAGGGCAGGCTGCTGTAAAATTACCACATTTTCAGTTTGAAGTTCCCAATTGAGTGAATGAAGTGCCTGCCACTGAGATTCCTGGTGCTCCCATCTGGTCTGAGGCAGGATAACAGAATCACAGAATATTTATTCTGACTTGGAAGAGAACCACAGGGATCATCAAATCCAGTTCTGGAATGAATGGCTCATATGGGGATCAAACCCCCAAAACCAGCATTAGTAACACCATGCTCTAACTAACTGAGCTAAAATAAACTCCTGAGAGAGAAAATAAAAGTTGAGTAACTTTGATAAGAATTAATCAACTAAACAGAAAAATAACTGGAAAGGAGGTTTTTACGATGTAACACACTTGCACGCCAACTTTTTCCATTATTCTCTCAGGGTCCTGATGGAACTGCTGATACAGCTGCACACAAAATTAAGCAAGACCAGAGTTTTGTACATATCCTAGAACAGAGATTTGATCAAGCATTAAGTTTCTTTTTTATTTAAAACACAACCCATTTCTTTAGCCCTCCCCTCGGTATTTCAGTCTCTTCAACAAAACAGATAGCTCTTGTTTTATTTGTAAAGCCCAGGCAGTTTCCTCAGTGTTTCTTGCTAAATTTGGCAGGAGTGTACATGGTACAGCATGACCATAGTACAGGCCTTTCCTGCTGTGTTAGGGAGGGGGTTATGTGGGTTTCCCTGGGGCTATGCAACACAAATGTCTTATAGGAGACCAATACAGACTTTTCTATATCATTTTAATATAAACATATTTTGATGATTTTTGTAGCTGAGCTAAAGAGCAAGAAATGTGGCATCTCAAGGCCCTAGAGATCGTCATGTTCCCTCAAAAAACTTAAGCTGAATCTTCACCTGGGAAAATGAGATTGAAGGTGAACTGAGTAAGAAGACTTTCTGATTCCACAAAGAAAATCTTACATGTATTATGCATTCCCCAAGCGGCAAATGTGAAGCTTTGACAGTTTTCTGTTATAATTTTAGTTCAGTTCTTCTGCTTTATCTTATAATGGTGAGGCTATCTTCATTTGTTTATTCAAATAATCACTGAAACATGTACCGAGCAAAAAAATAAATGTCTGTATTCACATTCCGTCGTAGCAATTCTCCATTTTGTCTGTGAAAACTGTAAACAAAAGCTGACACAGCATTAATAAGCTAGTGTCAGTGTAATTAATACGAAGAAGAGACACGTTTCCCAAAGGAATTCCTAATCCTTTTCATTTCTATTTATCACAGCAGCTTACTAGTAAACAAATCTGTGCTTATTTTACTTCATGTAACCTATTCATTCTTATTTCCAAAGCAGGGCTCACTCCAGCAAACTCTTGCTACCACAGCTACTAGGCTACCTATACTTATAGCAAGAGCTGTGTCGTCTTCTTGTTTGCTTCTGCAGGGGGGAGTTGAGTTAATCTGGGTGAGCACAAAGGAGCAAAGCCCCTGTCTCTTACATGACTGAAAGAATAAACATTTGTTTAATGTGGCGAATCGCTTAAAGGAATGAGAATAATATGAAGATGCTTTACGATATTATTAGTAACAGCATGTAAGTTTGAAACACAGGAATGTCTAACCACAGCATTCGGTGTGGTTATACCTGGATGTCGCTGTCCTGGTGGCCATGGATTTTTGTGCAGTTAAATAACAACTGTGCTGTTGGGAAAGGGTTTTTCTACAACCTGAGGAGTTTCATGCTGTTGCAAGAACTCTGCAGTCGGTAACAGATGTCAGTCAAACCCAGCTTTTGCCCCAGTAGAGATAAGGAGGCTTAAGCAGCAAGGCTGCGAGGAGCCCTTCAGGCACCCGTGGGTGCAAGGGTGGGTAATCAGTGCTCATGTGATTTGATACTCAGCTGCAGCTTCTGCTAGCAACCTCTGAATCAGATGTGCCTGCCATTTCCTCAATTCAAGGGGCTAAGGATGAGAAAATTTAATGGAAAATGAAGGGTGCTTATCTGGTCATGGAATAATGGTGTTACTTATAAACAGTAAAGCAGACACAGAAAGTTTAACAGCAATATGTTATAGGAAAATTTAAATGCAGACTGCTTAGATTTTTTTTTAATATAGAAAAGTCACTTTTATCAAAAAAATTGATCTGTCTGCCAGTTATTCTAGATATATTCAAAATGCAATTGTAAATATACTAGATTGAGATAATGTCTGGTATTTCCAAAAAGCAATACAGGGCACAGAGCCAGTGAATTGTAGGGTTTTTATGAGGCTGCAGTGCCTGTAACTAATGGATGGTCAAAGCTTTTGAAGTGCTGTTCTACCCAGAGGAGAATCACTCTCAGCCTGACAGGGGAGGCAACAGTTTCATCTCAAGTAATTTCATACCCCAATCATCCTGGTTATCTGCTTAAGCAGATGATGGTCTTCATTCAGGCCTTTCATTTTGATTCTGCAATGCTGACATTACTGATGTTAAAATTATACACATTAATTAGTAGTGCTCCATTATGTCCTGTTCCAAAAGCCTGAAAGTAACAGCGATGTAATGGTTGCTCACAGACTTGATTCTACATCTGCTAAAACCCCTAGGAATCACTAAGTGCCCTGGTAGTACTGGTAGCAGACAGAGGAAACCAGTGCCCGTGGCATCATGAGCAAGCACTGTGTATCTTCACATGGCTGCCCACTGCAACCCAACTCACCCCATGGCCATCAATCTACCAGCAAAACAGTCAGAAGCTGGAATGCTACAGAAAAGCCTGTGTTAGGTGACTAATTTTTTATCTTACCAACCTGACACACGCTGTCCATGCTTATTTCTAAAACTTACTCCATCCACTGTCCCAAACATGATTCATTAAGGTTAAAGATTCCTCTGTCCTCATGCATCAGTCATTCTAAGCTGCATGAGTTCAACTCCAGTGTATTTAAGGACTTATCATTAATTTAATACAGCTTGTACAGAGATTTGTAAATATAAAGTACTATCTAAAGACTAACCATCAATAATTGTCAGATCCTTCTTAAAATTATACAAGTATATCCATATTTTGCCCTACCTGCCATCCTTGCTGGGAATACAATTTCTCCATCAGATTTTATCTGTAGAGAGATGGATGTGGGTCCTCCAGAGCAATTTGTTTCAGACACCTGTGTTCAGTTCAAGCTCTGTGTTGCACCACGTAGCTCCCTTCTCTGCCTGATGCCCCCTTTCTGTGTGTATGCTCAGCAATAGTGTGCATCATCTCAGGAGCTAAGGTTTTGCCCTCAACTTCCTGGAAACACAAGGTACCCTTTATCAGGGACTCAGTGTTTTACATGCTGTAATTGTGGCTTCAGATGTGATTTTGCCACATCTTGCAGGGCAAAATCACATCTTAAGGGACAGTGTGAGGCAATTCTTCTGCTTCTTCTGCAGTCCACATGCAAATATTGTCAGTCCAAATATCACATCTTGCTTGGACTGGATTTTGCATACACTTGCCTGCTAGTGAAAAAGAGCAAAGATAACAGTGCAACAGAGAACTCCCTCAGGGAAGAAGTAGTGGTGGAGAGGAGCCCAAACCAAAAGCTTATTTTCTACATAATTTCCATACTTCAGCCACAAGGTCTGCTCTTGAGGATTTACTGAGATGAGGCACACACACCTTTGGCTTTAATGATATTTGTGGAGAAGGGATGCACCCTATTCCAAAGCCTTTATGATTTCTGTAGAGCTCTTTTTTCAGACAATATAACTGCAAAGTTGAAGGGGCCAATGTTGGGCGAGTCAGAGCTGGAGAATTTCACACATGACTTTGAGAGAAGGTAAAATTTCATATTTTCTTATCGAAAAATGCAACTCTTAGAAAAATTTCAGGTCTTAAAGAAGAATGCTTCATCCAGGGAACACTTAAACTTGCTGTGGGTTGGCAGGACATGTCACATTTCCACTCCTTTTCCTGCTGAGATTGTCCACTGGAGTAGGTAACACTTCCAGCAGACTTACTCCAGGGAAGACACTTCCACATACAAGGCCTTAGTGGAAGATAAGTTTGCAAAGTACTTACCAGAGCTAAAATCTAGGGGAAAAAAGGATGTTTTCCTGTTTGATTTTTCTGTTCCAAATCTTATTCCATCACATGTTGATGATTTGTTCTGAGAGTTGATGACCAGATAAGAGTGGTAAAGTTTCCTTCTCTCTTGAGGAGAGTTTGGTGGAACTTTGTTTGTTCAGTATCAAAATCTCTCAAGTATCAGACTGCTGATCTCTGTCAGCCAGTAAAGGTTGACCCAAATTATGTCTACCAATATGCAGTAGAATGGTAAACACCATCTCATCATCAACTAGCACTGAAATAAAGCCCCAGCGTTGGATATCAGATAAAAATGTAATGAGTGATAAATTGATTCCATTTACAGGATAAAACCAGTTTGATCATAGGATTATTAAACTGTGGTATTTACCACTCTTGCACATTTTAGTTATATGTGCCTGTTTCAATCAGGAATAGGCAGATTCACTTCTTAAGTAGGAAAAAATCTCCTTTTTCTGCTGTATTTGGCATAAAATGTAAAATATATTGCTTCTATTTCCTGCACTGCTAGAATCTGAACAAGAATTTTTTATTTGTTGTTCAACTCAATAATAAGTATCTGTTCTGTTTATAGACATCCTACTCTTTACTTAATTCAATAAAAGCCATAGACTTCAAAATTTAAGCATTCTGTGACTGTTAAAAAGAAGGTAAATAGTCATTTTGAGTAGCTCATTTCAAATCCAATCTTAATGAGCCAAATACTGTTAGCAGACCTTATACTGATTTTTGGTTATTTGAATTTTATTCTCACACTGCTGAAATAGTACATATATTCAGTAGAACAAATAAACTTTTAATGAAACCTAAAGCCTCCAGAGATCATGTGAAACAATATTCAAGCACATTTAGGTTTATATTCCCACAGCTAAAACTTATACCTGAATGGGAGCAGGTGATGAGACAACAGAGAAAAACAATTGCTGCCACTGAGAAAGTGTTTAAGCTACAAATACTGTAAGTGAAATATTTTTGACAGATAGGAAAAATGAAACGTGGATCTACCATCAGGAAAGATAAAATATACAGTAAACAATATATTGAGAATACTGAAATGTAATGAGCAAGTTTTAATGTGGTCTATTTGCACATTTTTCATCTTCTTTTTTTTTTATTATTTTATTACAGACTTGGTTATGACTTAGCTTCCAGGCTATTCTTCTTCAAAACCCAGACGAACCACTTCACAGTATTTTATAATAAATATGTCTGGGAAAAGTCTTCTGTGAACAAGTCAGTTTAAAAATATTCTTCAGCATGTATATTTGTTTTGGTGGTTTTTACTCATCACTTCTCAAAGCCCTGAGGAATTCATTAACACTTTTTTAGCTAGTACTTTTTATCTTTCAGCGGTTCATTTCTTTGTGACATGGGTACATGTGTTTGTGGGAGTGTGCAGAGGATAAATTCTATGCAGCAAAATACATTAAAAAGAGAAAAAGAAAAGTTAATCAATCCAAATGTTCAATAGAAATGAAAAATTAATCCCACTCTTCCTGGAAATGTGCAAGGAAAACTAAATAAATTTACATGTAGAGATATGTTTTCTCTCCTTTTTTACTTTACCATCACCACTTTATAACACTTCTTCCTTCAGACCTATCTACAGAAATCTTTTTCAAGTCTCATTATTTGCTTTTTATCCACAGATTTACTTGGTGAATCCCATTTAATCTTCATCTGGTCTCCATGCTCTACCCCACTCTTGTCTTGGTTCAAAGCTATCGGTCCTCATCTCCTGTCTACCTCCTATTGCTCCTGTTCAACACTAAATATCTCTCTCACATCTGTCACTGTTTCCGTCCTAAGATTTCATCCCTCCAGATTATTTCTCATTATATCCTTCCTGCTTGTCAAAACATTACCCAGCAGCTCCTGATGCTCCTGCCCCATCTGTTTCAGCTTCTCCTTCCACCAGGAGGAAGGAGACCAGGCAGCCCTGCAGCTGCTGCACCTTGACTTCTTCTGCAAGTCTATCACTTGTCCCATCTTCACCTAAATCACAAATTTTTTCCACCAGGATTGTCCAGGATGCATGGAGAACTTGGAGCTTGCCTGACATGTGGGACATATTAGAAACCAAGATTTTACAATTAGCCATGTGGAACAGCCTTTGTAACAGGAAATGGGGCAGAATTTGTATATTTATAAATTAATTTTTATGAATATTTTACCATAAAGTTTTGATTGCCAGCATTTTCTTGCTGCTTGGAATAACACCACACAACTGCATGTGTGTTCACTGGTTAACATAGTGGATATTTTTGAAGGGATTTGAAATGCAGGTTGAGCACATAGGTATGTACGCACAAATATGTTAATGTGCTTAGGTTAATCCTGATTTATTATCTTAAAGAAGAATTCAGTGGTTTAGATGTAAGTTTTTATTATTCATTCACTGGCCCTTTTATTTATTCATGTAGTTTTACTCTAAGCCCTTAAGCTATCATAGATATTTTATGTGACAGTACTTAATTGTGTTCATCCACCAGAAATGCTGATTGAAAATTAAAATGTTCCTGCTCATTTCTTTCTGAAGATATGCACGTTGAAGATTAATAGATTCATTTTTATTACGTACATGAAAGAAACAGGACTTGTTAAGATGGTAATCCTTAAATTTATAGTTTCATAACCAGAAAGTCTACCTGAAGCAGTTAGTTTGGGCTTTAATGGGTGTTCCACTTTAGCCATGATCAGCTCACTAGCAGTTGTAGTACTTGAGCTTTATCTTCATTATCAGTTTAATGAACTGAAAAAAGAGAAGACCAAGCTGAGAGCATGAACCTTCCATGAAAGTATGCTGAAACTCATTATAGGTAATGTAAATTCATTAAGCAGGGGGTAAACTGCCTTTCACGGCAGATGAGGTCCATTCCTGCATTTTCCTGGGAAAGGAAGAATAGAGGAGAAATGAGGGATCCCACAACATAGCTCATTGGAAGAGTAGATGAAGGATGTTTACATTTCAGCGCATCCCTCTGCCACGTGTTGGTGCCTACAGAGTGAACAGAACAGATGGCCAGGCTGTCCTTGGTCCTCTTTGTCCTGTCCTCAGGGCTGGCCTCAAGGAGTGCTGGGAGCAATCTCTTTCTTATTGCCTATCCCCTGCCCCTCCTCTCTAGAGAGGTGATGCTTACACTCCCTTTCCTTGCAGAAGTGGGCCAAGGGGTTTGAGGGGCAAAGCCAGTGCTGATGCCCCTCGAGAAGAAAAGTCCTTTCAGGGTGTGAGTGCCCTACTCTTGCCCTGGGCCACCTGACAGCAAGAACTTCCCCACTGCTGCCATCCTCCCTGAGGTAAAGAAGGGAAGAGAAAAATTAGACTGCCCGGAGGTCCATAGACCTCCCTGTTTTTTACTGGCTGAAGGAAATCACATCCCATTTTCAGTCTCCAAGAGAAAGAGATTCATCCACTTTCTTTCTCTGCCAAAGCTCAAGAGGATGAGCTATGACTGGGAGGGAAGACTAGAGACTAAAGACTGAATTCACAACTTACTGGATATCTGGGATCCTCCTGAGCACCTGGATGTGGCATGTCCACATTGAGCTTTAACCCACCCTGTTCCTCGTAGTCTTATCAGGTTGTGTTGAGGGAAAGAAGATAAATATTTGCTATAGTTACTCATTTAACCCCAGGGGCAGCATGCCTTTGACCTTGAAAGACAACAGCAGATTTTTGCTTTTGAGCTAGGCCTTTCCTACTTGGGAAATGAATGTTGGGTATCTTCAGCTCCTAATGAATTCATTCCTGCCTGAAATAAAAATGAAAAGGAGGTAATGGCCAGTTTTTCTGGGCAGATGCCAGTCTAAAGGCTGGGTTCAGTATGTTGGGTATGGAATAAATGCCTGTGAAACACTTACCCTGGAGATAAATTTGCTCCCAGACATCCAAGTATTTCAAGTGTTTGAATACCTTGCATCCTGCGACACAGTCATGTACTGTCTTCTTGTGCCAAATGAGAAATATTGGTAGAGAAATAAAAGAATCATGTTGGTTTTTTGGATTTCCTTAGCCCAGTTGCATAATATTAGTTGTTACAGTCTTACATTAAGAGATTTTTCAGAAGAAATATGCTCCTTGTGCTTGAGACCAGGTTAATATGTATGAAATGTCTATTTTTGCTGCAATATGTTCTCCTGCTGGCCACCAGCAATGAAAATTGGGAAGAGGAAATCCCCTTCTGACTTATAGGAGCAAAATAGAGAACCATGTGGAAAATTGAATATGTTTCTAGATGTTATGGTTTGCTGTCAGCTCCATCACTGGGACTAGCAGACCTGCACCACAAAGAAGCGAAGGCAGGTGAAATATCCCAAGTACAAGATGGAAGTGGGTTTGGTGGCTTTGTTTGGAATTGCACCCACCTACACAGAGTGAGCATGACACCTATTTGCAAATGTTAAATGGTTTAGAATTCAATGCATCGCTCTTCTCTCTAAACATATGCATCACAGCCATGAAAAAGTGACGTTAGTCGTAAGTTCAAGCCTCATGCCCAGCATTCCCCAACTGGCAAGCCTTTAATTACATTAACATTCACATTTGCTTGCTCCCATGTTCCTAAAATGAAGATTAATTCTCATCATGTCAAAGTTCTGAATGTCACAGGATTTCTGTAGTCATCATTCGCAAGACGTGCCAGGAAGTAATAGTGAAAGCAATTCCAGCTGTTGGTATGGAAGTCTGGAGGTTGATGAGAACTAATTACACAATCATTTGAGAAGAAATATGTAGTGCTAACCCACATCTTGATATGTATAACTTTGTTAATGCTTTGCTTTAATTTTGAAGAAGCAATGTGATTTCTACAAGCTGTAATGAATGCTTTGCTCCTAGTTAGTGTCTGCAGGCAGTAGAATTGTTGGGGACATAGTAGTAGGTAGAGAAGGTAAGTTGCTATAAATTGAAAAAATAATTGAAAGCTCTGAGTTATGAGTAAGAATTGTGCTCTGTGCTATAATTTGGGTGGAGGGGCATTCATGATTTATGTTAGCAATAAAGAAAAGAACTTATAATAATGTAGCTGCTTTATTAATGTAGTTATTAATTTATTCTTTATTATGCATGTGAAGAGAGACGAATTATCTCATAAAAATCCTTTCCTAAAGACTGTGCACTAAATGAGTGGTAAACAAGGCTGTGGTTGCAGCAGCAGGTAGGAATAGGAAAAATGTTGTTGTGCAGAGCCAGATAATGAATGCCTTAGATTGAGAACCAGCATCAGAGATTCTGCATAGCTGTTAAGGCTTTTGACCTTTTTATTCAACTGCAGCTGCTTTCCTGTTTCTCCTTGTTTCTGGTAGAAGATGTACTACAGCAAAGCTTAGCAAGCTTCTGAAGCTGAAGTGACAGCAGAAACACAGGACAGGTAACAGAAAGCTTAACAACTTCTACAACAGCTCCACATGTTGGTGCACAAGAACATCTGAGATGCTGATTTCCGACTTCTGCCCTGGTGAAATCCTTCTGGAATATGGGTAAATGGGTTTTTTTTAATTGTTTCAGTTGTGTTGTTGTTATTGAGGAAGTGTCTAAATGCTCTTGTGGCGTCTTAAACACCCAATTTTTCCATGATGAGAGGACTAAATAGGCCATGTTCTGCTAAGGCTTGGATGTGCTTTCAGTTGTTCCAAAGCAAGTCTTAGGCAGACAAGGACTGTTCCTGCAGCTGTATGAAAGCTCAGGTAGCCCAGGCAGCCTTCACCCCCACAGAACTACTCCATCCCATGAAACTCCTCTGCACTGGCATTTGTCCTGAGCTGACAGAAAGGCAGTTCAGCCACTAAATTACCTTGCCCAGATGTGCTCCAGAGAAAGAGAAAGGTGCTGCAGGCTGTTCTTATGTAGCTGCTTGCACATGTTAACTGGGTCCCTCGTGAGGGGTAGGTCATGGTCCCTGTGGTTGTTCTGAGTGAGCCTTTGCCAGGACTAAACTTTCTCTCACAAGTCCTTCAGCCTTGAGGGTGAATTCTGGGCAGAGATGCAACACAAGGGAGTGAGAAAGCAGCACACTGAGGAATTGGAAAGACATGGCTCTGGTCTGAGGTTATGCAGTAAAAGGGCAGAAATTGAATGCACTTGTGGATCAGTACTTGGGAAGGAGATGGTTTAATTTCCTTCCAATACAATAATTTAATATCACATTTCAGTGCTAACGTGCTGCTGTTGCACTTCTGTTGGTCTGCCTAACAACTTCTGCTTTTGCAGCAGACTCCCTCTAGACAATGCAGGAGTGTTCACTGCAGAAAGAAGATTTCTGCTACTCCTGCAGTGCATCACCTACTTTGTGCTCTTAGCAGTTTGAAAGCTTTCAATATGAATTTCCTCTGTGTATTTGACCAGACAGCAGGGGCTGTCCTTTCAGCTGGCAGCCTGGCTATTGTTCTGCACCAAGCAAGCCCCAGTCAGAAGGAGTCCCTCCCCCTCCTCATGTTTTCCTGCCCTTTTACTTGCATTACTACAAGTCAGGCACAGGGCCCTGAAACCACAAGTCAGAAGAGGGAATAGTACATCAATTTCAGCAGCAATGCAGTCCTAGATCAAATTGAGCTGACATAGAAATGGCACTCTCCAGAGCTATGCAAGGTTATTCCCAGACACTTAGCAGAAGTGGTTCATTGAAATCTGGCCTTTTTTACAGGGGAGGTTACATCCTAACTACATGAAATTCAGTTTTTATCTTTCCATTAATGGTAACAAGCTAGTTTATGACTGATTTACCCACTATCTTTCATCAAGTATGTTCTGCTCATGCCTAACAAAGTACCCAGTATTTGACTGCCCCACAGCACTGCAGTCCCTGTTACTGGCAGGCACTGCTGAGCAGGTTAGTATGAATAAAGCTCATCCCAGCCCCATCTGAAATTCAACAATTCCCATGCTCAGAGGGATTGTTAGGCCTGCCCCGACCAGAGCTGGCTATCAAAGGACACTGCTGGACACTGCTGGCCACTGGAAACAATCTCAGCTGCTGGCTGAGATCATTTTTTGCTTTCATAGGGCAAATATTTATTTTGAGCACATGCACAAAATAGAGAGGGAGACAAGAGACATCATAAAATTATATATTTGTTAATCAATTAAGGAGCAATTGATTACTTACAAGAAGAGCAATCAAGCCGTTTTAGGAGCATTTGTTTTCAAATTGCTTGTATCTGGCAATCAAAGGGAATAATGGATCTGTGTGGGGGCATGACTGACAGACTGACTTGCATTACAACTTGCTGGAATAACATAAATGTTCGATCTAGGCTTTACCTATGTGAAAACTGTAAAATAAGCGCTGACTTTGTGGAATTAGTGGCAAGGACTACATACTGGTTGGACACAACCTCCCTGTACATCGAGAGATGCTCTGAGCCTGAAACTGAAATGGGTACCATTTTCCCTCATGAAAAAGCAACAGTATACTTGAGATACATCTGCCCAGGTTCTCTTACAGTTTCTCAGAAATGCACTTATCTCATCCCTGGAGAGTGTTTTACGGAAATATATTTACTTAAAATGTATGCAAAGGATTTCCAAAAAGCAGATAAATTATTAAATGCTCAGTAACACAAACTGGAAGAGGTGGTTGCAGTATCTTTTTGTATATTTTCTAAGACATTTGGGATTCAAATACATAACTGGTGAGATCTGCAGAGGTATCACAGTGAGCTGAAACCTCAAAAAATAAATTACAAGCCATTTAGATATTTCAGAAAACCCTCCTAAATGTATAATCATTTTCTTTGGGAACACAGTGCTTCCAGAAATTGTGCCCACTTCTCATATCTGCAACTGCCTATACAATGCAGGACACAGCTCCAAGGGAAACGAATTGACTGTAAACCAAATCCTTCTCACAAGTGATTTGGATGAGCAGAGTGAGATTTAGAATTAGAACCACTGCTGGTAATCGAGCTCCAGACTTCAGGATAATGAAATATTTTTGAAATATTCCAGCCCATTCCTGTTTACAAGAACACTTTTAAAAATTATTCTTATATTTTAAAAAGTTATCATTACATTTTTTTCTTTGCAAAAGGATCAATATTACAATAATTGCATAAATGAGACCTTGATGGTGAATGCAAATCCAAAGCCACTTAAAGTGATTTTTTGCTCCATTGATTGTATTGGTTTGTTAAATTCTTTACTGGTTTGCAGTATTTTGCAATTTCTCTCTCTTCAGTTACTGTGGCATCAAAAGGTTCCCCTCCCTTACCATTACATCATTAGCATTCTCCTAGAAACTCCAGTGTACAAGCTCTACCCCAAAATTAATGTCCAGTGACAGATAATAGCAAAGAGTAGTTAGTTAGCAATCCTTGTAAATGTGGCTTGGAACACTGACTGCTGAGCCAAGCCATGTGGCCTGAAGCTACAGGGACACAGATCTCTTTGCCTCCAACAGCTGGTGAGCACTGAGCAAGGCAACTACTGAAAGGATCTTCTTCTGAAAGATTTCTTGCTTGTTATGCTGTGAAGCTGTCAGAAAGGTCATAGAATGTTTCAGGTTGGAAGGACCTCAAAGATGTTCTAGTTCCAACCCTCTGCCATGAACAGGGATGCCACCCACTGGAGCAGGGCTCAAAGCCCCATCCCTCCTGGTCTTGAACACCACCAGGAAAGGGACATCTACAACATCTCTGGGCAGCCTGTTCCAGTGCCACCAGTGTCAAAGGCTTTGTGCAACTTCAAGTACATGTCATCTGGTTTAGTAGCTTAACTAATTGTAATAGGGAATCAAATACTGGATTTCTCCTGATTTTGGTCTTTGGTGACGATCCAGGATGGCTCTGAAGTTGAAGGTGGCTCTGGGCTGACTCTCTGAGTGAGCATCAGATCCAGCAGGATCCTACCTGGTGTTGAAGAGAGTATCAGAAGTGATGAGTAAATTCAGTGAGGCTCTTTCTGCTCAGCCACCAGCCAAAGCCAAAAATCTTTAAGGGAGATGCACAGCAGAGGCAGATGGTATTGCCTGAGTTATTGGGACAGCTTTAGATAATGTGCCTCTAACACCAGGACTCCACTGCTGCCAACCTAAACTACAAATTGGCCTAAGCACAGCAGAAACTGAGAAAAAATGGGCTACAAGGCACTTCTACATTGCATGTTCACCCTAATTTCATGGAAAAGAAGTCTATAGGCCTTTCTTACTTGTTAGACTTTTAATTTATCATTTGTCATCAAAGACTCCTCCTACCAGTCAGGTCTTCACCCTGCAGACCTAAAATAATTCTACAAAGAATTATTTTAGCCTTGTCTGATAGTAAATATAAGGACGAGATGTTTTTCATGCTGCAGGGATGCCTCAGACTAACTTGTTTGTATTTACTTGTTTGAAGAAAGGAGGGACCCAATCTTAGCTAACACAAGCTGGCCGTTTCCAAAAGCAAGACAGAAATTTTGGAAACTTTCTCTAAAAATCTCCATCATGTTAGTGCTTGTAGACTAGCTTAGTCCTGTTCACAGTGTGTGAGGGGCATTTTAACGCCTAACCTGCGCAGGACTAGAGAAAAACCACACTTGATAGGATGCTGATGTGGAGAACCACACCACCTGGACGGGACATACTAGCAATGGTGTCACATAAGGCTTTCATCTAGAAGGTGACTTTGTGCTGTTCAGCATGACTTCACTTCTTGGCCAAATCTCCAGTTTTGCTTTGCTCTTTGATTAATGCTAAGCCATAATGACTGGTGTCTGGCTTTTTCCTCTTACAGTCTTGCTTTTGCTGACTAAATGTCCGGAAGAAAAGTTTCCTTCTTACTTCACCTTACTGCATTATACTTAGCCAGCTGTGCTGGTTTCAGCTGGGATAGGGTTAATTTTTTTCCTAGCAGCTGGTACAGAGCTGTGTTTTGGGTTTAGCATGAGAATAATGTTGGTAGCACACTGATGACTTGGTTGTTGATCAGCAGTGTTTATCCCAAGTCAAGGACTTTCAGCATTCCATGGTCTGCCAGCAAGGAGGTGCTGGGAGGGAGCACAGCTGGGACAGCTGACCCAAATTTCCAAAGGGATATTCCATACCACAGGATGTCATGCCCAGTATATAAACTGGGGGGGTTCCTGGGAGGGGCTGATCACTGCTCAGGAAGAGGGTCTGGCATCAGTCAGCACGCGGTAAGCAGCTGTATCATGCATCAATTGTGTTACTTGGGTTTTCTTACTCTTTTTGTCACTGCTGTTTTCATTACATGATGATGAGGATGATGGGTTTTACCTTTATTAAACTGGTTCTTATCTCAACTCACAGTTTTTATCCTTTTTTTTTTCAAATTCTCTTCCCCATCCTACCTGGGGAAGGGCGGGGGTGGGGAGTGAGATAGCAGCTCCCTGCTTCTTAGTTGTCAGCTGGGGCTGAACTATTTTAAGTCTGGTATCGTCTCAATACCTTCCCTAGAAGCCACAGGAGTGCCACTCAAGAGGCAACTGGTGGGTAAATGTCTACTGATACCCCATTCAAAAGTGCTGTAGACAGAGCATCTCACAGTGAGATGCCTTTGCAGCCTTTGTGCAATATGGGTAAGTTACTCCTCTGCCTGCCTAGGTAATGGCAGCTTTTAAGTAATACAGACCTCTCGAGGAAGGCAGAAGTTTATTTCTCTTATTTTAGTACAAATTTCCAATGTAAGTATGTTTTGTTCAGCATAAAGTTTAACTTTCTTTTAAGGAAAGAGTTTGACACATCTTCACACCATCAAGACTATATCTGAATTTCTTGGTGCTGAGGCTTTGTGGCATTGAAGGGTATTATCTGATTGCTGAAGATAAAAACTTGATGAAAAAGGCAGCCTGTAGTGTAGGAAGGACAAGGAAATGGAGAGTAAGATTTGGAAAGTTACACGGTGAAGGACTTTAATTCAAAAATCTCAGCTGACCTCATAGAGCTATACCATATCACGCTGCTCAAAAATAGTCTGCACAAGAACAGAGGAGAAAATTTAATGAAAAATCCATTGTCAGTAAAGGGTTACCCTGAAAACTGAATTTTAAACTTGATTTGTGAGATAATTGCAAAACTAAAAGTGTCTATTTTTAATATAATTCCTCCTACCAAAGAAATCCCTAAAGAATGGGAAGTAGTACCTGTTTATAGGCAAAATTGGTGCTTATTGCAGTTATGCTACATGCAAAAACTGCTACATAAAGCTTGCTCAAGTCTCACAAATTGATAGCAATTTGCAAAGCAGTGGCCTCTGAAGGTCTCTAAAGTGACACACAGCATTATAGCAGAATTACCAGTGTCCTCAAATTTCTTGGTATAAGACAGAGGAAAATATCAAATTATTCTCCACTATGTCTGACTTATATCAGACAATAGTACGTGATTTTTATTATGAAGTGTTGATTGTGAGCCAATCAAGCTGTATTATGCTGTACTGGGCACTGGCATGCATAAGAAAGGGCAAAAAAGATTCAGGATAAAGGAATGCAAACAGACATACAAAAGCAAAAGGGAAAGAGCAGTGGGGCACAGAGAAACAAAACATGTACAGCAGCAATTTCTAGGAATCTGCTGGTCTTACCGAAGTTTGTGAGAGAACATCTAGCCACCTGTGTTGCCTGAGCCAGTGCGTGTCTCTGGGTCACACTGAAAGCTGTGGGGTTAAAAATCAGGCAGTAGATGCTTCTGTTCTTTCCATTAAAATGTAACTTTGTCAATTAAAAAAACAAGCTAACCTGATTTTCCTGGGCACCTGCTGTTTTCATGGCCAGTGGCATCCTGGCGTGTATCGGAAGTAGCGCGGCCAGCAGGACCAGGGAAGTGATTCTTCCCATGTACTCAGCATTCAAATCCTGTGTTCAGTTTTGGGCCCTTCCCTACAAGAGAGACACTGTGGTGCTGGGGCATGTCCAGGGAAAGGCAACAAAGGTGATGAAGGGTCTGGAGCACAAGTCTGATGAAGGCTGGCTGAGGGAGCTGGGGTTGTTCAGCCTGGAGAAGAGGAAGCTCAAGGGGACCTAATTGCTCCATAACTATCTGAAAGAGTGGTGCGGCTGGGTGGGAGGGTCAGTCTCTTCCCCTGTATCTCAAGTGACAAGATGAGAGGAATTGGCCTCAAGTTGTGGCAGAGGAGGTTTAGATTAAATATTAGGCAAAAATTTCTTCACAAAAGCGTTTGTCAAGCACTGGCATGGGCTGCCCAAGGAAGAGGTTGAGTCACCATCCCTGGAGGTGTTTAAAAAACATGTAGATGTGGCACCAAGGGACATGGGATAGTGACCTGGACTTGGCAGAACTGGCAGAACTGGGTTAAGGGTTGGACTTGATGACCTTAGAGATGTCTTCCAAACTCAACAATTCTATTATTCCACCACACCAGGACTGATGTTGGAGGGCAATTTAAGATGGAATGATGCCCAGACACCTCCCAGGAGCTACTGCATGCCAGCTAAGGCAGCAGAACAGTGAGCACCTCTGCTCCTCATCCGCAGCAGTTGGTTGCTAAAAATACGTGAACAAGCTGAAATCAGCAGTAGTTTGGGGTTTTGAGCTGCTGGAGCTTTGGAAAAGTGGCACTGCCTCTGTCACTGGGACAGTAATGTCTGGTGGAGGTACCAGCATAGATACCAATACAGCATTAATCACCATGACCAGAAGGCAGAACCTTAATTCTCATGTGCTATACAACACAGGCACTGGCCTGAGACCCACAGACATCATTAGGAGTGACCAAGTTGGGGGTCAGAGTGTGAGAAAAACACCCCAAGATGTTGTAATTAGGTTGGAAACCAAACCCCCCAGGGCAGGAACACCCACATACACTCTCCTTGCATGCTATGAGGATGTGCTGGCCTGGGTAGCAAGCCCATGCCCAGGGACAGCAAGAAAACATGGTACAGGTTATCTGGCTGAGCGGCAAGTGCTACACTGCTCCTGAGAGTGCTCTGTGGTCCTCCAGCAACTTATGTTCATTTTATTCATTTATTCTGTATTATGCTATTAAAGCAGCGCTGCTGCCTGTAAGCAGCTGTGCATTACCACACAGATAACCTCTCACTGAAGCTGGCATAGCAACAGAGCAGTTGCCAGAACACTGCTACAGCTGCACCAGACTGGGGAGGCAGAAGAGAGGGAACTGTGCTGAAGTCTTGGTTTCTTCCCCGTTAGGTGCTCTAGGCAGTCACAGCAAATCTGGCTGTGCTACTTGCCCTAGATTTCTCCAAAACCACAAGCTGATTTTAAAGCCAGCATTTGGGAAACAACTGGTGGTCATGTGATATTAAAAGAAGCAGTAGTTTGTGCATTCATGAATACCAGGAGCAGAGGAAATGGTGTATGCATGCTCTGAACTGTTTCTTTTTCTTACAGTAACACATATTAATAGTTCCCTACCTGGGAAAACAAAGGAGCAAACTCACCCAAATGGCAGAGCATGGCTGTTCTATATGAATAGTGTCTTCATAGATGGTTCTTGAACAGCCCCTGGAGATATGCCTGAGAGAGGGAATTCTTGCTGTATCTGAGGATAGGATGGGAAACCTCACAAAACCTGCACTATGCCCCCTTGATCTTGATGACCAAAGTTTCCTGGGGCTTCAGACCCTTATACCAGTGGGTGGTCACAAATATTATCAGTGTGAAGCTGCTTATTTGTGAAGCTGTTCTATCTCTTAGTCAGAAGCACTGAAATGCTGCTTCTGCATTCAGCTTCAAAGGGAGATTAGCAATGTGATCTGTATTGTAGCAAGGTGCTTTAGCACAAACTCCTCTTTTCTGTCTTCTGAAGAGAAGAGCTGAGTGGAGTTAGTTCATGGTACATTTTTCTGAGCCAAGGATTACCTTCAGCTTTGTAACTTTGACATTGAGTTCTTCTCTTGTGTGACATGTTTTCCAGCAACAAACAGCCAAGTGCTCTCTACGCATGAAAAAGGCAGGACCATGTTCCTTCCAGCTACAAGCCCAAACTATTTTGATTTAATGATTCTAGGTAGACCTTAAACAAGGACAATTTTAGAGGTAAAAATCAACATACAATTGCTATTATGAAGACAGGCAAATCTCTAGCTGAATTATTTTCACCTCCACAGAACATATAAATTTTGTGCAGCATGATACCTCCGTTAGGGAAGAGGATAGAGGGCAGCTCAGCTTAACCAGGCTGTTTTTGCCCTGGAAGCAACAGAATGGTGGTAGTTCATCTCCAGCTACTGTGGTGGAAACTGAGTCCTTTCATGACCTGCAGAGCTTTGCATATATATCTTCTACATATGCCTGACTCTCCTTTAGAGTCAGGTTTCTTTATATTGCTGCAAATTGCTTGCAGTGAACTTAAATTTCACTTTTAAGGCAGTACTGGGCTGCCAGAGAGGCCCCAGAGATTGTTAGCAACAGGACCAAAAGCTAAACGTGACCTTTGCCGGACCTAATTTATGAGAACCTCTCTGCCTCTGAGGAGACACTTGCATGCCTATTTTCCTACCCTGTTGAATTACCAGCAGTAGTTACTAGCCCGACTAGGGAGCTACAAGTCACGTGCAATCAGCCAAGTTTGCATCCTGCTGCAGCAGTCGAGTCGGGCGATGCCTTAGGCACTTACCAAGGGCTACAGGGCAGAAGTTCCATCTGCCACCCAGAACATTATCATGGGGGAAGATGGCACCTTATATCCGTGGCTTGTTAAAAATCCCAGAGCAGAGAAGGAGTTTCTCATCAGTAGGGTTTGGTTTGGTACATTTGTTTATTTTTGCAGCTTCTGCATAAAATCCAATGGCAGTCTTGAGAGTCCTCGTGAATCAAAGGCTCAAATCTCAGCTGAATGCCCCACTGATGCTTTAGGCATTTGCATCCTCTCTGCTCTGATTAAACTGTTTTCCAGCAAGGTGTCACAGTTTCTGCAGGGAGATACAGCCTGCTGATTTCTTGTTGGAAACTGAATCCCTGAGAGCAGTTGTCCCACTGCTAAGAAAACATTGCACCTTGAAATGGTCTAGGGACATGGAAACTGAGAGTGCACAGCTGCCATCACTGTTCCAAATGTCAACAGCTGGATTTTGTTCTGTGCCCTGTCCCATCAGTCCAGCAGGCTCCGACAATGATTACTGGAGGTAGCTCACCCCTTTCCATGGATGAAACATTCTCATCTCCTGAATTGTATTAAGTTTTAGCAGAAACACAGTTCATGATCACTCAGCCCAGCTGGGAGAGGAGCACCTTATGGCATGGGATGATGCCCAATGCATGTGCAGGTTTTCAGTCAGACACAGTGGAACTAGGAACCTTCAAGACAGTGACAGTCAAACTGTGAGAATCGTCCTTTTGGCTGTTGCTGGAATTTTGCTGAAGCCTAATTCCATTTTCATTTGTGGGATAAACTGCAAACCCAGTTCTGTTGAATGAACTGCAAACCCAGTCCCTGTTCCATTTTGGATAAGCAGGTATCAAAGCACTGTCTTGCAAGGAGTCCGAATTTTATGTGAAATGTCTTCACAAAATATGAGTGAGTGGCAAACTGCACGCCTATGTACCAAAGCAGTGGAAGTGCCCTGTAGGCATAGCTTAAAAAGAGCTGCACCACCTCCTCAGTAATTGCTGAATGCACATAATCAGGTATTCTTCATTTTCTGTTACAAGATTTCCCTGGTTTAATTTTCTCTTTGCTGTTGAAACCTATTAAAAGAAAATGATGGAGCAAGCAACTAGAACTTATAGGTGTAATGTTCAGTTGTTTCCATAATCACAAGAAAATAAAGTCCAATGGATCATGTAGTAGAAAAATGAAGGAAATCTGAGCACCATCTCAAGCAGTGTTTATTTAATGAATATAAGACAGTGTTGACAACAATATTTCTTGTTGGTGGTACTTTATCATGTGATGAGGACTGCATTATGCAGCTCTAATTCTGGTTTGTGTTTTTTAATATACTTCTAATGAAGAAAAGTAGATCTCACAGCTCTTAATGAGTGTGCTTTTCATTCGTAGGTAGAAGGAAGGGGAAGGAAATAGCTTTGGGAAAAAGAAAAAAAGAAACATATTCTATCAGAATAGGAAGACAATAAGGGGGTCTTTCATGGAATGGTACATTTGGACCTTCCATGTTCTTTTCCACCAGCCACACAGATCTCTGTGTAACCAACCCAGTTTCACAAGAAAACTGCTTCCAGTCTTGAAATCTAATTTCAAATACTTATTAGTGAGAACACATTCAGGGACTGTTGCTTTTCAAAAGGCACGCTTACAGATATTTTCACAACTGTAGCATCTTTTGGTAATACTCCTGCAGACCTAGGACTCTCATGTGAATGCAGATGCCCAGGGACATTTACATGCATAAGGTATGCATGTAAAGATAAGCTTCTAATTTATGCCTTTGGGCTGATATAAGTGAGGAACTGAAGCAAAAATCTTCGCTTGAATTTCTTAATAAGGTTCAGAGGGATTTTAGTTATAAATGGTATTGTGAATGCAAAACAAAAAAACCAAAAATTGTTCTTCTTGAGTAGCTTCTTTGTCATTGGTATGAACTTTACCGCAGGGGGTAGATACACAGAAGTGGAAAATTCATAGTCCATTGCCCTCCCTGCTGGAACTATTGTTTTTCATCATATAAAAAACTGAAATGAACTGTTGAAAGATTGGGTGAGTAGAGAAGGATATCTTTTTCTTTTAATGTAATCCTTTTTCCTTTAGTTCCTGTTACATGTCAGAACTATGTAGGTTAAAATCCTTTCTGAATCTCTTCCCAGAAACATCAATGAGAATTTGCTTTTAAATGCCTTGGCTACCCCAGCTGTGGAATAAAGCAGAAGTTTGCTGCAATTCATATGCTCTAACATCTTATGCTAATTAATCCCAACCCCAAACAAAGCTGAGGGTAGAGAGAGGAGGAGAAGCAATGAGATAATAAAACTAATACTTATGCAATTAGGAAAGAAAATTCCTCAGTGGTTAGGAGGGTGAACATACAGCTCATTTTTATCTCCTCTGTATGTCCCTTTTTTGCTTCTCTATTTTATGTCTCTTCTCATTTCTTGCAGTGATCCTGGATGGAGGAATGAAGCACAAGGCAAACCCTATGCTCCTGTAGGAATACTTCATTATGCCATGGTATGTGATGACACGTGCCTATCTCAGTCAGGAAACTCCTAGCCAGAAAGTTGTTTTGATACAAACAAAAGTGTGAATGATCAAACCCAACCATACCGTGAGCCTTCCTTGGAAAGGAAAAATGAAATGCCTGTATTTACTGTTTTTTCACTTTTACAGACCCAAATGACTCTGAAGGTGAAATCACAAAAGCTCATACTGGAGTAGACAGCACAAGCCTAGGAGATCAAATTAATGTTCCCATACCTCAGGGAGACTCCTCAACACCTTGTCTTCATGGTAATCCATCCTGATCGCCTTCCTTCCTCCACCCTTTATGTAGGGATTTAGGAGTGTTTAGGTAGATTATGAACGCTCAGGCAATAAAATATAACTGTAAAAGCTTTCTACACTGAGATTGTTACAGTTCTTTCCTATTGCAAACCTATCCAGGGTGCCCTATCTGCAGCCTTGTGTAATGTATCTCACCTGGTTAAAAAACATGGTGGCACCCTGTGTGAATGAAGGGACACTTTTCTTAAGGGTGGAGGAAACCTGGATACCAGAATTTTAAATAAATCATAGTAGAGGTGTGCAATAATTTGAATTCTGAGTACTTCCTTTTGAATCAGCCAATCCAAGAGTGAAATCCAGTCAGGCTTTCTTGACACTGTGTAGCCAGGATGCACTCTGACAGGAAAGCCCCTGCTCCAAAAACCCCGATGCAGACCCAGTGTCCTCGGCCTGTGGGAGTGGTGCATGGAGCGTGGGGTCCCGAGCACAGCTCTGGCACTGCAGCACAGCACTGAAACACCGGCTGGAGCAGGTCTCTTCTGCATAGCTCTGCCCAGTCCTGATGTGCCACCCCCATCACATGGATGGAAACAAGAACTAGTGCTGAATTGAGGAAGCAAGTGGACAGAAGAGATTTTTGTTGTGGAATTTTTGGGAACACATCCCACCTTGTTTCTCCTATCTTGCAAGCGACAGACAAGACATTTTCAAATATAATGGACTTCAAATGTCAGGTGTCATCAAGGGCGAGACTGTGAATGCAAATGAACTGTTTTGATAAACGCAATCTAAATACCAAAACCAAATTACAGCTTCTGTGCCATGGCAGCTCTGCTGAGTGAGGTGAAAGCAGCACAAAGTCCTGGGATGTGAGCAGAGGATGTGCATTTTCTCACTGCACTTGGGGCACAGGCACCCCTTGAGACCTGACCAGGCAAAGGGGTGCCATTAGGTGTGGTTAACCAAGAAATGAGGGAAAGCAGTGGTAAAAGTGCAGGGCAATTGAACTGGAAACAAACAAAAATATAAGCAACTTCCTGATGTTTTCTGCTTCTGTCTTCCATTGGAAGGACAGACAGGTGGTCCAAAATCCTACAAGAGGAGGTCTGCTACAGAAGCAAGCTATTTGGTCCTTCACATCCCATCTATTCTCTGGTACCTGCCTTTTTCTTTTGGGCCTCACTGAATTACTCAAGTTGTGATCTGCAGAATTGCCTTCTACCAATTTGAAATTACTAAGAGTTTATTTTACTTTAGAAAGACAATCTTACGTGAGAGCTGAGATGAAGATTTTTAAATTACTCAACCACTCTATGCAAATAATAACTAATTTTTGCAATGCCCTGGTGAGGTAGGTAATTATATGTTATCCCTTCTGACAGGCAGAGACATTAAGTTTGAATTGGCCCTAGACCAGAGGAGATTTTTGAACTCAGTTTTCCTAGGCTGAGGTGAATTTTTGAAAAAAGCTTTAGTTTGATCTGATGCAGGTTTTCATTTTCCATTTTTGTCTCATCAAGAAACCAGGCTTGGAAGAATATCCCTTGGCTGAGTTGCCAGAATATGTTCATAAATGATTCACTTGAACCTTTTGCAGTCAAAAATGACACTGAGAGTACCATGGAAATAAATTTTTGAGGGTAGATGAGTCACCTGGGTTTCATTGCAAGTAATGACAAAAGCTGATTCTGTTACTCACATGAGTTTTATCTTCATTGCCTAAAATGCTTTTGCTGTATAGTGATCTGGCTGGATTGCTCCACCTACCTTTCCAGTTTAGGGTCTTGTCATAGATGAGGGAGTGTGGTTTGGTTGTGCTAAAACTGTGTAAACCTGAAGTAAACAGCATCCATATTAGGTGTAGGCCCTCAGTAGTCCAAAATTGGCTTGTGGTCTGAAACAGGTTTTGTATCTCTTCCAGAATCTGCCACCTACAATAGCTCAATTATCTTATGAATGACTCACTGAGCTCTTGTGGCAGTGAGCTCCCATCCTAATTAAGGGAACAACCACCTGAGCTCTTGCCTTGCACAGCTTTCCTTTTTATCTTCTCTCTGCCATTCCATAACTTATTTCACTGTGACCTGTCCCCAGCTGTTTGTGCCCATGCTTGCCTTCCCCAGTCATCACATTTACATGCTCAACGTTACTCTGAACCACTTCTGCGTGATTTTAGGTGATCAGAAGGGTTCACAGAGCCCCAGGGGCAGCAACATGGGGGCTACAGGGCAGCAGCAGCTCTATGAAAAAAGCACAGTTTCTTCTCCATAGTGACAACTTGCTCAGCTGCTGATCTTTAGGTCACAGGTGGGCTCTCACAGGAGATGTCAGACTGTGCTTGCTGGTGAAGGCCATCAGCCATGCTATTTGATCTCTGAGTACCCTGGGATAGCCACAGTGCTCATCCCTGAGCACATCCTACTCTGACATTCAATTACCACTGCCACTATCCTCTTCAGCTTCAAAACAAAGCCATGAGGAAATATAGAAATTTCTGTAACTTGTCCTGCACAGCACAATATCTGGGTCCTGTAAAGTACCCCTAAGCTCTCTCTTCACAACAACTCCAGCACTGTAGGAGTCTCAAATCTTTCTGAAAAAACTATTTATGTTTCTTGATGGAAATGACAGTTTTTACATGTTTTGAATGCACATTTTTAAAAAAAACTGGTATTTTCTAATGAAATGATGCACAGACTGACAGCAAATCTTTGCCTCATTCTGTAACAGATCTATCTATCCTGATTTTTTAGAGAAGAATATGAGGCACAGCAGGATGAAGTTATTTGATGAAAATCACTCAAGTCTCCTATGATAAATGAGAACTTTAACAAGAACTGTGATATCCTGTTTTCTGATATGCTGTTCATTAAGTCACTCAGTAGTCATGCTATAGTTCTGTTTACTTAGTTTAAATACAGTGTTTACAAATCAGAAACTAACTTCTCTATTTATACATGTACAAGTAGGCATGACATGCATCTTCTTAGACTTTAGTTCCATGTTAATACATGCAGAAAATTTCCACCACCTGCTATCTGGGCAGGCATGAACTGTGATTTTTGCTACAATACAGGGTAGGATTTATGTTCACAGACAGTGTACAGTTAGACATGCCTTAGCATCTTTCATCCTAGGTCTCTAAAATGGAGGATAGAGACTTCCACTCCAGTATAGCAAGGTTTTTTCCCCTATTGTAAAAATGCAAACACAAACACAGATTCAGATGACAGTCCTATAAAACAGATCTAAGCCATTCTTTTTTTTGTTGTTGTTGTTTTCATTCCTGTTATCAAAATGGGATCCAGGATCTGTCTGTGATGCAACTACCAACAAGTCAATGCAGTTAAATATTAATTTTCAAATTCAACAGATCACGTGTGTCATTATAATAATTCAGAGCTTTAGAAGAAAGGATCTTGAGACAGGCACCACCCAAGACAACAGAACTAATTTATCTGGTTTTGCTGCAACCACCTTAACACAAATACTGATTTAATAAACATTCATTGTTCCTGCTGGCTGGATTCAGTGTTCACCACAGGTGCTATTTACCTCTGAAATGCGTGATGACTACCAATCAGGCTCAGGGAGAGGCACATTTTTCAAAAATAGATCAGTGTCTGAACATGTCAGCAACTCGTGCCATACCTAAGTCTGGTAATGCTAGCACTGAAAACAAAGGTCCAGTTCATAAGTTCAGAGGGCTTAGCTAAGACAAGCAGGAACACATCTACCAAATGCATCACTGCCATGTTAGACAAGGGATCATTAACTCCTGGAAGGTGTTTTTGCCCAGTTCTGCAGGTTCTTTCCATTAATGTGTTTACTCATTTTGTTTTCAAATGCATTCCCACACATGTCCTGCCAACACTTGGGCATCCCTGTGACTGTACACTTTCTACAAGAGCTGTCTCTGGACATATGTCCCAGGGCCACATGTGATACTGGGAGCATCAGACATGGGAAAGGATTATAGAGCCTTGATTCTCATAGTCAGCAGCTTTCATCCTGGCCAGATGATAAATGGAAAGCAGTACACAAAATTGCTGTGAGTAAGGAGGCAGAAAAAGTGAGATAACTGAAGTGTTATGGAAGAGACAGAAATCGCATTTCAAGCACAAGTATAAAAGATAGTTACACTGTTTAGGTTTGATAGCTTGTACAGGGGTACATCAGTAGAATGTGCTATTCTTGTGGCTTTAGCCATTTACACAGATCCAACTTGGCTCAGGGCAGAAAACTGAGGAGATTTGCTTTTTGTTTAAAAAACTGGAAGCCTGAAATTTCCATTCTGAACAGAGTGTGAAGAAAACCACCTTGCTTAGAAAAGAGAACATGTACAAGAGAGCCCAAACAATAACCTGGAAATTACTCTGTGGACAGAAATTGGCTGAATGTGGTGGCCACAGGAGTAAGTCTGCCTGCATTTACCATGATTCAAGCAGCTTTTTGGACAAACAGATTTATGAAGAAATAGCTTTACCTCTCAAATCAAACTACCATGTTTTATATATCTAGCCAAATAATTACCAGCCTAAAAGGAGAAGTAAGAATTTCAGTTTGGGCCTCATGCATCTCAGGAGAATGCTTTAATCATTAAGTACTAGTTGGTTTGAATCTCAGTCACTTTCACCTCTTAGAATCAATCCTGGACTTAGTAAGCCTTCTGGATCAATACACCAAGTTAATTGAACCTTTTCATGGAAAAGTTCTGTTTCACCTTACCAACATAGGAAAGACAAAATAGCTCCATATCAGTATCACTTCATATATTGTGCATGAAAATGCCATCTATTTTAGCTGCCTATTTTAGTAGAGATATTTGGGTAGACCACAGTATTTTTTTTCCAATTGCTTTTTCTGATTTTGCATAGATGCTATACACAAGGAGTGGCTGAGGAATTCTTTTTGCTATATTTCTCCTCTAGAGAGATTTGTTTTTTCTAACTCTGAGCTCTTTCTGAATTCAGATGAGCACCAAAGCCTAGAAAACACTGAAATTTTGTCCCTACAAGAGAAAGATCATCTACTAAAAGAACTCAGCCTGAAATATCAGAACATCTCTCAAAATAACTATAGAGTGTCCTGATGAGCACACCTGACTTAGCATGGAATTGGAAAATGACAAGCAGGAACAGACAGTGTCATCACTCTGTCATCAGTGACCCCACTGTGTTATGAGCTCTGTTTTTGAGTGGTTTTGCCACATCAACCAAACACCACACTGGATGCTTTCTAACCCACAAACCAAAGTGAGACCAACATAAATGCAATGGTGGTCTTCAGGGGGCATTCATCAATAGTATGTAGGATGCCCAAAAAGATTACTTCCACGTATCATCACAAATATAAAGTTTTCCCTTCTATTTATGTTTTTAATTGTGGTGCCCAGAAAATGGCTCCATGATCTAAAAGAAAAGACTTGGGTATAATGACGATAATAGCTGATAAGTGTCGGTTATAAGAAACATGAGAAAGAAGAGAGGAAATAACTGTGGAAAATACTAGAACTTTTTGAGCAGTCAAAGTGCCAGTAGCCCTGGAAGAATAGCAAAAGTAATAAAGAACTGCAGAAATACAGAGATGTAGGCTTTGGAGTAAGCTCTAAAATCCTCTTTGTCTAAAACAGATAAAGTGCTTGAAGACAATATTTCACAATATCTTTGCAGCTCTTGGTCTCAGATCTCAGGACCAGAAGGAAGGCATTTATTCACATATAAAATGGATGCAGCTGAAGAGAATATAGTGAATAAGGAACCGCCACTGAGCCATGTGGAGGGAATGCTGGTCAGGTACCAAAATAAGTTAAAATAGACTGTTCTATACAAGAATAGAAGTTAGGATTACTTCTTACATAGAAGTCAAGGCTCAGATATTTCAGCTCTACGGCTGTGGCAAATGATGCAGAATTAGAATGTGCTTGTAGAAAAACTATTAACAATTACCAACCGTGCCAAAGCTTTCTCTCTTCCCTTCTCTTTCATGAACTGTTCTTAATTAGACTACATTTCAAATGTGGTTACTATTTAATAAGAATCTTCAAAAGAAAACAGAGCTAAATTGACAAAGATTGTTAAAAACCACCTAATTTCTTTGGGTGTAATCCTTTGTGCCAAATAAACTGATGTTTTCCAAATTCCATAACTTATTTTAGAAAAGTTAATTGTCTGAGAATGAGTAGCTGCAGACAAACAAGAGGACAAAGTTTGGTATAAATGCACCCACGCCCAGTCAAGCTTTCATTCTCAGCCCCTCAGAGAGGGTACATTAGTGCAGGAAAATAAGCAAATCCTACAGTAGCCAGAGTCCATTACAGAAATGTATTTATCACATGTCCCCTTATGCAACTTTTCCAATAATACAAGTGCAGAGCTGCCTTCTAACCTTGTATTTGCTGGTCTACATTTCTATGGAAAAGATGATACTTACAGTGCTCTTGCTGCCCATATATGAATTACTTAAATTTCTTCAAGCATGTGAGGATTGGAGCTTTACTGATTAAAGTTCACAGAACAGTGAAGAGAAGCCATTTCCCCTGGAGACACTTCGATCAAAGGAGGCCTATGAGATTTAATGCTGAGGGTCACAGAAGAGGGACAGCTCCTGTCACAGGAATACACCCTAAGGCAAGTGGATTTACAAAAATCAGAAGGAGACGAGAAGGGAAAAAAGGCAAAGTACATGACAGGAGTTCATTTTAACTGCCAACGAAAGAAGTTGGCAGGGAAGAGCAGGACACCCATGAGAAGACAGGAAAGCCCAGACAAACATAGTGAACTGGCAAGGCAAGAGAAGAAGACAAGCACAGAAAGTTAATTGGATCCTCTGAAGTTATATTGAATGTTAGATAGAGAAAGGGAAACTAGTTTGTTGGCCTAAAATTACCTACAAAGTGAAATGGAAAAATCAGTGATAAGAAAGGAAAAAAATCCTTGATGCAGCTCAAATATCTGAGGGATAAAGAAGGGAAGCCAGTAGAAAAGGCTTCAGGTTCCAAAAATTCATGTTCGCCCATGTTTCTTTGGGTATTTGGGTTTTGCTTTTTTTTTTCCTTATTTCTAAAAATCTAAATGGGGAGGGCTGTTGCTGCTTCACAGTTCAATGTTTCTAGACTCCACCTGGCTTGGCCAAAGGTGTCAGGATCCTCCAGATTCCTGACACTGTTGAGAGCCCCATTGGTGGCACCACATGAGAAGCTGATGTTTGCACCCTTGCTACCAAAACCTTGTCATATAAACCCACCAGTGACTTGCATGGCTACTGTGCACCTGTGCAACTGATGCAACACTTCCAGAAAACCAGAACTAGAGCCCAGCAAGCAGCAGCTCCACAGCATATATGCTGTATTAGTTCCCAAGAGTAGTCAAGCTGGGAAATGGGATTGCTTTAATCATAAGTAATGCAGAAGAAAAGGAAGAAGCAGGTATTGCCTCATCTGTATTTGCAGCACTCTGATATTACTGCTTATACAATAATTGGGGCAAAACCCAAAAGCATCACAGAGTGCATGGGTTTCACTTTCTGCCCCAAGTGGTGGGGCACAGTAATTAGGATTCTTTGAGGAACTCAAGATTTTGAATTGTTAGCTTGGCTTGCAGAGGCAGGCAGTTGAGTGTAAGAGAAACTATGATGGCATAATGCAGGGAGGGAGAAATACACATTAGTCATAAGGTAAGAGAAATCATGTCTGTCAACTTGATGCTTTTCTTGCTTTCTTACATATATATGTATGTATACACAGATACATAAGTAACCTCTGAAATGCTTAGTTATAATTCAACAATTTATAAGAAAGTTTCTTCTGTGGTACTTTGCATGTTTTATTCCCAAGACAAGAGAAAAGACGTGGAAACAAAACTGTTCTCAATACAAATCTGATCAGCCCCTTCAGTTTCTTTGTTATGATAATTGGTAATTACAGGGGGAAAAAAAAATTCTTCATTTAACATGAAGATTGCTTCAAATGCCTTCCCTACACATGATCTATCACAGCCCACCTATGGATGACATCTGCACTGAAGGTTAGACCAGGTCACATGAACTCTCTGAGCAGCTCCCAGCCCCTGCTCTCTGCTCCCCCATTCCCCAGCACCTAGGGAAGAAACTAGGGCAGTACCAAGATCTGGATATTTGAAATGGGCTCCTGAGGCAGCTGTTTGAGCTACTGCTTAGCCCAGTGGACAGAAATTTACATGGTGCCAGTGAGGCCATCAGGAGAGCTTTGGGCCAAAATCAGAAGCTTAAAGAGGATTAACCCCATTGCGAGAAGAGTGGCTGCCTAGTCATCCTCTGATTGGGCCAGACAGATCCTTGCTCCCTGAGGATGACTGTGGCTACAGGCATCTGGTGCTGGGTCACTGCTCTCCTACCCTCATGAACTGAACCTTTCCAGCAAAAACCTACCCAGCTTCGTGCCCATCTGCTGCACTACACCAGGATGTATGTCATCACCTGAGTGATGACAGCTGAGTCTGTCCTTCCGAGTCAGCTTCTGTGCTTGTCACAGAATCACAGAATAGTCTGAGTTGGAAGGGACCCAGAAGGATCAACCATTCCAACACTTAAGTGAATGGCCAGTAGAGGGATCAAGCTCACAATCCTGGTGTTATTAGCACCCCTAAAAGGCACTCAGTTTTCAAAGACCAGTTTTTGACCAGCGTTAGATTATGGCACTCACACCAACCACCAAATTCAGACTTGGATTTCATAACCAGTTTCTGTTTACATCCTGGCTTGAACCCTTGGTCTGGGTTATGAGGTTCACTCTGGTCTTCCTGCCACAGGTCCTGACACTTCCCCAGCCTGGAGGTGAGTTTCCCTGGCAGTGCATGACAGATAAGCTTGCTCCCAGCAATGTGGGGGAACTGCTCTGTCGAGTCCCCAGAGGCTCTGGTGGCAGTGGGGAGGGTGATGGGAAATGGCAAAGCTCTGACTAAGGACAGTTAGACCTATTTCCCCAGTTTGATTATCCAGCTGCCTTCCTGACCATGTCCCCTTGCCTACACACACAGCACATGTGCAGGTCTGCACACACACACAAGAGCAGCCTTTCAGAGTTCAGAGCTCTGTTATGCACAGCTTGCATTTATTTCTTTTTTTTTTCCCTGAAGCCAACACGTGACATCTGTGATGGGAAGATTAGATTTGAATAAATTAGATGCAGTATCAGGCAATTTTCAGAGCGGAACTAAACATTTTTAACTGGTTTAACTGGAAAAGGGGAAAATAATCATATTGCAGAAAAGTATTTGCTAACCCTGCTGAAAGGGGTTGCAGTTTGATACAAGAGTTGCCTTGTCTCTGCGTTTGCTTCTGAATGCTTTTGACAGCTTGCTTTCTAATCTTGACTAGATACATGTACTTATGTATGCCCATTGTATACTGCTGTGCTCTTGTGGATTTTTCTGAAGTATTATAAAAAAATGGGAAACAGAAAAACCCATTGATGTGAAAGAAATTTCCAGTTGAATCTAGGTGCTTGACAGTGTGTACAGGTGTGCTAAAATAAATACACAGACTCTCAGAAAATGTAAAACAGGCATTCATGCACAGTCTCTGGTACACTGCAAACAAATCTGCCAACAGGTAATGAGTGAAAAATGTTGGTGAGTGCTGAACCTCAAACAAATATATTCCACTATTATCCAGGGAATGTGTGAACTCAAATGTAGTACCAGATTGTACAATATAATTTTATGGGACATTGTCTTTATGCATTACACCTTTAAATGTAAAGGCAGAAGAAAATGACTGTGTGAATTCAGGAAAAAATACTTAGCAATCATGCCACACCAATGGGAGACACCATTGTTTGGAACAAAGCAAAATCAGCTTCAAACCTTGTTTCCATTAAGAAGCTGAGCAGTATTGTATATAGAAAATGTGAGAAAAGCTGACAAAATCTGTTGTTGTCTGGGCTTTCTGGCTTGCAGCAAGCACTTCTTTGTCATTTATTGGTAATTTCTCAGTGTAATGGAGTTAAACTGGAATTACATTGGTATTATCACTAACGATTTTCAATCTGGTTTGCTTTATGAGACTTTTAGAGAGTTGTTTTGGTGTTCCTATTACTTCTTTCCTTTATTGTGAAGCCAGTTACAGGATTGCCCTCTCTCACTATAGATTTTGTATATGCCATGTTTGTATAATGTTTCAACAGAGCAAAGTAATGACTTGTCGTAAAGGAACTCATATAGGAACTTCTTCAAATGTGCACTGCCCATGAAAATATACCTTCTACATTAACAGCAATGTTTATCCCACAGAACCACAGCAGTTTTAAACTCTGAGTCACTTTTTTCCCCATTTTTTTTCTGGAGCTTGCTTTCTAATTTGAGCCCCAGATCAGAGAAACTACCACCTGTAAACCCAAGAGTTGACTCCCTTGGCACTGAAGTGCCAAGGTTTTTACTGAAGCCAAGGCATCCACTGCAGATGGGGAGCTCCCATGAAGGACATCAGTATATTCCACAGAAATAAACTTTAAATCTTTCAGCTGCAGTTAGGAAAAAAGGAGGGGTGTGCAAGTGATCTCCAACTAGGAGCTTTCCTTGAGAACCTGATTTCCGTGTCTGTGTCTCCTTCCTCTGTCCAGGGTTGTACCTGATACCCTGCCATTCCTGGTTTTTTTAAAAATACCAAGAGCTCAGCCCACTCTGAAGGGGCAGCTGCTGCTGTGCCCTGCCTGCAGAGGTGCAGAGGTGCAGAGGTGCTGGGCAGGCACCCTCTGCCTGTGCCAATCAGCTCACAGGAATGCTGGCAGAAGCTCTGGGAATGCAATGTGTGCCCTCGTGCTTCTCTGCAAGAATTCCCTACTGGCCTTACAGCAGCCCCATTTCTGTGCCTTTGCTCCCTAAATTTGCCCCAATCCCTGTGAGCCTTGGCTGTGTTATCTGTGCAAAGGGTTATGGTGTTTTTAAGGTATAAACAAATGTCAAGCATTAAATCATTACTTTTATAGACTCATTTAGTGCAAAATCACATTCACACTTCATTTACCAGATCCCAAAGCTCCAGAGAAATCAGGATCATTTGTTCCTAACCAGGCGGATATAGCAGAGAACAGTAGTGGAGGACAGCTGCGAGGTGTTATCCAGGTGTACCTTAAAGCCAGTTTACAGGTCAATAAATACAGGTATATTCATTATAGCTGTATCCAGAGGCTGCACAGAGATGAGCTCATGATTGCGGCCCATAAAGCTTTCTAATGTTATTCAAGAAGGATAACGCTGAAATCGATGCTTCAGCCTGCTGTGAAGATGTGGTGTACTGAATGACAGAAGAAAGCCACTGCCTTTGCTCAGAGACAGCTCACACTTTCTAAGTGGACTCTGAACAGGGGAAGTAAACCAGCTCATGCCAATGAGAGCAGAGTTAATACACACAACAATATTCATTTAGCTCAGGAGACCAGAACTGGAGGTGAACAAAGCAAAAGCAGAGTTTGCTGGGAACCTGAATGTCTTTTACAAAGACAGTCCTGCCATTTTATACAAGCGGAAAAATCCTTCTAAACTGGAACCAGGATATAAGAAAATTCAAATTTTGCATTACCCAGAATGTCTGGGAAATGTTGACTTGATACTTAATAATTTTCTCACGAGTCATGTGTGAGCAATTTATTTCAACATGATAAAGACCTGTCTCTTTCTTTACATTTGTGGTTAGTTTCACTTACAGCTATGCCATATGAAATGTAATTTAAATTCCCATAAATCATTCAGTGAGAATCTCTTCTGCCTCGACATTGTGACTTGTTGCAAACAGTGTCTACTTGAGAAATCATCACATTCCCAAAGGCTGTATAGCAAGAGTTACACTTGGGGCTTTCTGTGTAGTTTATAGTCAGGAAGGAATCCTGCACTTTTTAGATTGCAGTTTGGAGGGTCAGATTATTTCTCTGTTGGAGCACACCTTGGGAGAGATAGGAAAGAATTATTGGAATACCTGCTCTCCTCTTCATTTCCATCAGCATTAATTTGCAGCTTCCTTGGTCCCTCTTGCTTCCAAATTTCCTCTTTAATGAGCATGGGGAGAGCTGGTTTATTATGAAATACCAGTGAGCTACTGGTAAGTATATAAATATGGATAGGTTTAAGCAAGAGAGCAAGAAAAACTCAAGTTCTACTCCCACTCTTCCCATACCCTAAAATCATAAGAAATTTGATGGCACTGTCACTGGAACTAAAAAGTAACTTTGTTTCTGTGAGATGAAGGAGGCCAGGCTGTACATAGGGCTGGCATATCCCAATACATTAAAAATGGCCAAAAAGATCATAAAAATCATTCCTGCCACAGAGCTTGCAAAATTTGGGTCTCTGCTGGAAGAGCAGCACTAGTGAGGTGCGTCAGAAAACATCTCAGCAAATGTGTTTGCTATGCAGAATTCACTGTATTTCCCATTCAATTGATTTAAAATGTCTCACAAAGGATAACAGTACATTAAAAAAAAAACATTTTATTTTTATTTCTTTATACAAATATATACAGTTATATTTTTATATCTGTGTTTATAGACATTAAATTTAGAGTTTTGACAATAATTCATTGCATTTTTGCCTTTCATCCCTTTAATTTTAGATCCATATATCTATAGGGATTTCTCTGAGCTTACCTTGGGTTAGTTGCCTAACATGGGGCTGGGATACTTTTTGAGACGTTCTGTGTTCTCCCACCTGGCCTCCAGTGGCTGGCCCAGGGACCTGCCAGTGCTGTGCAAACTCCTCTGCAACCTGAGGGTGCCCACAATGGCACTGCACACCCAAAGAGCTGAATCCCAGTTTGCAATCCTTTCTCTAAGGGAAATAATGAAGGGAGAGAAGCCTGAATGCTGACACAGGAATTCATGTTTCTAACTGCTGCTGCCTCCATTGCTGCTCTTGCAGCCTGGCAGCCTCTTTTAAAGAGCTGCTGCAGGATAGATTTGTTTTTTTCCCTCTGATTACACTGCTATTAGAGCTGCCTGGCAGGAACTGCAGCCCTTCTGTTTCCTGACTGATCGTGTTTGTGTGGGGTTGGATTAAGTGAAGCTCCCTGTGGGAATGGCTTCTATGTGCTCTTGGTTTCTTTCCCAGCCTGGTTTCTCTCCATGCTGCAGACATTGAGATCCAGGTGTTGAGGGGTGGGATTACATGCAGGGCATTCCTGCAATCTATGCAGAGCAGGATTTAGGATGTTTAATGGGGGCAAAGGCCTTGTCTCTCCAGCTCACCAGCTGCAGTGTTGCCTGGGCAGGAAATGTTGTTCTGGTTGCCCAGAGCCCATCACTCAGGATGACTCCCCAGTCCTAACCCATCTCCAACATCTTGCTTTTCTCACTTGTCACTCGTCCCATTTGCTGCTCAGGATGAAGCTGCCTTTTGTTCACTTAATTTGAGAAAGCCTAATGCTTTGGAAACTTTTGTGTGCCAGAAAAACGTGGCCCTTTCTCTTTATTACATGAGGCAATCAGCACTGGCTCAGGCAGAAAGGACCTCCCAAACCTTCCAACAGAAGTGGAGGTGTATGAGCCATAGGACTTGTCAAGCTGGTTATAACCTCTACTCCCACTTCTGCCATTTCCTGAGTCCAGTGATGAGGCATCCCAGTGATGCAGCATCCCAGTGATGCTGGTGCTCCTTTCCAACCAGGAAAATGCATCTTAGCCTCCTCAGAAGGGGATTATTTTGTGCCCTGAAACATGAAACCTTAATTCCTCCTACAGCCACACTTCATTTCTGTGAACAGTTGAGCCTTCTTCGATATTTTTTGAACCTGGAAAAAAGGGAGAATTATTAGAAGTAAAATATGTTATTAAATGAGAGCTGACATGTGTCAGGCTTATTGATGGGAACTTGCATAAAATGTGATATTACTTCATTCCTACCTTAATTGAAGATATTTTCAGCCTAAGTGATGTGTAACTGCTCGGTAATTTAGCTCTCTTTTATGAATAATTATATTACATGTATTCTCTCTGGGTATTTCCATTGATACATAGGATAAGTGTCTCTCAGAATAGCCTGTAAAGGGGTCAGGCAGATCTCACTCCATTGAATCCCTTTGAAAATAGCATATTTTGCCTTCTTAACAGTTAAATTAATAAACACAATGAGAAACCTTTCAAATGAGAGGAATATTCCCTCTGCTTATGATCTAATTCCCTGGACACCCACTTACTAAAGATTTGACAGGAGTAACATGAAGCTACAGTATTCACTATGTGGTTGGTTTTTTATCAAACAAGACAGAAAGAATGAAGCCTTGTCTGTGTTTGAAAGCTGTATCATGTTTCTGCCATTTTTTTAGGCTTTCTTACAGAAACCTTTCAGTTCTCCCTTTCTCATCTTCTGCAGGCTATTGTATTAGCAACATCTTTTCAGTGATTAACAAAATAATGGTGATTTTTGCATGAAGCATAGGAAGACTCTCATTCTTACCTGTGTACTCATGAAAGAACCAATTTCAAACTGTGATGAAAACAGAAATAATTATAAACACTTTAGAAAATAAAGAAATCTTCAAGAGTAATATTTAGTATTATACACCACACAGAAAATTTCCCAGGCAACAGGCCAAGCTGAGATTAATTGGATCTTTTTAAGAGATGTCTGTAATGTAAATTTAAAAACCAAATAATAAAAAATATTTTGACAAACCTTTACATCATCACCATAATCTGCACCAAGACCCAATGAAATAATAGACAGGAAAGCTCTCAGCATCCAAGCCAGGAGTATGCAAATGCCATATTCTGCAGCTCACTGATAGCAGCTGGAGAGCTGAATCTAACTGCACCACTTCAAAGCTTTCCTAGGAAATAATTGAACACTTAATGATTTTAAAGTTCCAAGATAGGTCTGATGCCAATTTGTTGTTTAAATTAATTTACCTAGCAAATTATCAATGCATATGTCTGGAGCAGGCTTGCCTCTGTGCATGAGTTTGCAGCTCTGCTACTGTGATGAGCAGAACAAGAAATGCAGTGGGACATGGATCTTGTCCCAGGGCACTGGAGTAAGCTGGGTGGGTAGTTGGTTCTGCATGGGGTGGAAAATCCACCTTTCAGACCAAGCATTCCTTGGATATCATTTATTTGCTGCCAACTGGATCTTCTTCCAAGGCAGACTTTGGAGGGCATCTTGCTTCAAAATGCCACAGAAGACCCAGACTTGCCTGTGGCCAAGAAGCAATGGCTTTTGTTTAAGGCATTTCTGTGTGATGTTGCTGTTTCAGTACCAGCTAAACTGGCTTCTGTCAGCTTGAAGTAGAGATGAGAGGGAGGTCAACCAGAAAAGCTATGACAGGACAAGAACTTCCCTCTCTGTCCCATTTTTCAGAGTGCTCAGGGGCACCCCTTGAAATGACAAGGCAGCACATTTTTAACCCAAAAAGCAATGCTGTTCCACACCACTTCTAATTGAAATGTGGCCTTCATCACCATGGTATGTGCACCTGCATTATCTGAGGCCAAGGTTCTCGTGTGCTCCCTTTGTTTCTGCTCCCTTACCATGTCCCAGGCAAACTTCATTTGCGCCACCTCTAGGTATCTGCTCTACCTTTGGCATGATTCTCCACCTTTGCTCATCATCTCTTTTGGTCCCAAGACCTGCTGTAACCTTGTCTGCCCTTCTACAGGTCAAGCTTGAAGTATGCTGAGGGGTTACTGCAAAGCTGTTCATAGGGCCAAGGGCAAAATAGAACTTGTCTTGTGGATAAATAGGAATTTTCAGCCCTCAGGTTTCTGAATGAAAATATGTGGCCTCAAAAGGCTGTAAGATAAGTTACTGAAAAGCGCTGTGCGGAAAAATGTTTAAGAGCCTTACAGCATGAAAAGGGGAAAGAGAAACTCCAACCAGCCTGGTCTTGCAAAGGGTTTAATCCTCCTTTATAAATTAGCCTCTTTGTACCGATGAAACATGTTTGATCAGATTCCAAATCATGGTAGTGACTTGTGCCAGCTGGGAAGCTGAAGAGTAGAGGAATGTTGGATATTTAAATATTTTACCAGCCCTTCATCCCGGTTAATATTTTATTAGCAGCAAATATGCCATTCTGCTAAGGAGTCTACAACTACTGCTCACCATGCTGAGGCATGGGTACCTTTGCCTTGCACAAAGGCAGTATGAAAGACAAGAGTAGAGGGAACAATTAGTGCCACTCATTTCTCTTTCCTAAGGGTGCACCAAATGCATCCATACTGATGCTCGGAGCTAGAGCAGGAAGCAGGAGTAGAATCTGTTCTGGCCAGGAGCAGCCATGCTCTGTATAGAAATGTCTGTGTAGATAATTATTTAAAAAAAAAAAAAAAAAAAGGCAGTTTTTCTGAGCAGCTGCCTCTGGAAAGGGTATAAAGGGTATCAGTGAAGTGGCATTATAGAGGTGAGCTGGTAGGCTGGGAGCATCGGGAAGCTGCAATGATAACTAAAACATTCACATGAAAAATGGATATTTTAAAGTACTGATATATTAAATTCTGTGGGAATTCATCTGATTGTGCAATGCTACAAAGTCCTGAAACTTTATTTTTTATGCATATCTAGCTAAAAAATTACGCCCAGTCTTGCTGGTTGGTCAACTCATAGTGGACTATCTATTCTACCAAAAACACTAAAAATTTTCTCCCGGTATTTTGGTTGACTTATTGTGCCAAGAAATGCCTGGAATTCACACTAAATTTAGTATTTGTGGAGATGATTGTATTGACTAGGACCATCCTGCTTCGTATTATTCCTCCATTCTTTCATACTATATGTCCTACTAAATTAATTAAAAAATTGGGGAGCCCTCCAGTGGCTAAAATTATAGAGCCTAAATTACCAGTGTATTAAAGAGGTATTCAAACATTTGATGGTGTCATCCAACTTCACAAAAATCCATATGATTTTAGTATAGAACTTTACGAAATATTTCTACTGAAGACACAATTTTTGAAAGGTCAATCCAGTTAATTACCTCTGGAGATACTTGATGAAAAATTTCTCTAAATGTTTTTTTTTAGAAAATACCCACAAATGCAACATATAAAATATAAACTTCAAGCTCTTAGAGTTTTCCTTTTAAAGGTAAACACCAGGAATTTAAGAATGTTCTGCATTTGCTAATACAATTGTTCTCCTACTCCTCAGACTCTTACTTGGTATTCTGCTTTTCATTAAAAAAAAAAAAACAAAACAAGCCAACCATCCTCTGTGTGTATGGGAAATCACGACTCTTGACTCTTTGACAATCTCTTTATTGATTCTTAAAAGTCTGTATATTGCAGGTTTATCCAGAAAATGTGCCAACACGGTGTTCTTTTAAAAGAAGAGAGAAAAGGTTTGCAGCCCAGCTGAGGTAAACAAAAACTGTTGAGGGACTCTGCTCTGGATCCTCCTTGATCTCACTTCTAAAATGCTCATTGATTTCCATGAGAAGAGATTTGGACTAAAAATCCACGGGGAGATGTTGCAAAGAAAAATACAATTTTTTGTCCTTGAGGCAGTAACTATCTCCTACTACATGCTGGGATTTCTGTTGGATCATGGAACTAAGCACAGAGGAAACATAAGTAAGACTCTTATAAATGAGGAAATCTGGGACAATTTCATATGCCTCTCTTTGTAACAAATTGGAAACCCAATGCAAAACCCATTTAAGTCAATAGCTTTTGGCTTGAGCTCTTGGAGAAGGATAAATGGATCAAACCAAGAAAAATGTTAAATCTCCCTTTGAGCCAGGAGACAATCTTTGCCTGGGAGGTGACTGCTGAACTGCTGGCTGGCTCTGCCATTGAATGGGGTGGTGATGCCCAGCCCAAAGCCTGAGCTCCCAGTCATCCATGGCTCCTTGTCAGCTGCACAGCAGCCATGAAGCAGAGCCAGTCTGGTCACCAGCCCACAAAGAGACTCCTGCCCTCTAATTAGCTGTGAACTGACGTCGATGACTTGAAAGATCTCCCGGTTTGTTTTTTTCCCTCTCCTCTCAAATATTGCAACAGGTCTCCATCACCTTGCGTGCTGCTCCACAGCTGACAGGCAATAGGCAGTCTGAGACAATATCCCAGAGCCTGCACAGTGGGATGGGTGTCACAGGAGGGCAGTTCCATCACACAGGCTTATCTCAGGGCACAATCACTGACCTTGGCAGTGCTGGGCTGCAGGGAATGACAGCCACTGTGAGAAAGTTGGAGCATCAGCTTCAGCCTGATGGAAACAGCCTGCTTCCCAAGGATGAGGATGGCCAAATTATGCACTGCACTGTGAACACTGTCCTGGAAGCCTTGGCTGCTGCTGTTGGTGAAGGGCAACACCAAAGCCCCCTCCTGACTGCCACAGCACAAGTCCAAGAGAAGAAGGTGCAGACTGCATCCATCATCTGCAGAAGCATAAAAATAGCATGGGGTGCCTACAAATTGAAAATGGTCTGTGTCAAGAGCTGTCAAAAGCTGTGGTTGCCACAGGGATAATTGGTTTGTGCCAGCTGTAGTTGATGGGTACCAGGCTGATGAAAGGAGACAGGATAATATGCCTTCTGTTGTTTAATGAAGGATTTTCTAAATCTATATAAACTGAAAGCTCTGGATGTTGCAAAACACCCAAATGCGCCCCAATATTTGTAGCAATGACAGAATGTTGGGGAAACAGGTTTCCTCCTAAAAAGTGCACGCCCTCAAAAAATGCAATCCCTGTGCAGGAACGATGCTCTTGCCCTGCATTTCCCACTGAACTGCTCCCTTCAGATTAATGCTTTTCAGAATCTTCCCTTATCACAGGGGCTGCAATCTTTACTTAATACCCTGAGGGAGGGACATCTTGGGTTATTTTGCACAGTTCAAGTGATTGAAATACGACAGCAAACTGTTAACATGATCCCAAAACTGCTGGCTCCTGGCCCAATATCTTTTCTAGAGTCATTTCAAAGAAGGTGATTAATAGCATGTCAGAGAGCTGCTCTGTATACCAAACACTACTTGAAGGACTGTAAATAGATAAAACTGAGCAATCAACAACTATATACTGAAATAAGGCCAGGTACCCGAAGGGTTTTGGGAATCTTAGTTGTGATTTCTACTTTTATTGTTGCTAATGGTAGGTATCAAGAGGAGATGAATAGCTCTCAAATTAAATTTGCAGCTAATCTCGTAGTAGGTGGCAAAAACTCTATCATAGAGGCAGCAGCCTTATCTGGAGGATATAGTAATAAAATCCAACCTGAACAACACCAGCTAATACACCCAGAAGAAATGAAGAAACACATGTAGCTGTTTGATGGGGCTGGAGGTGCTTATAAAGTAGCAATGCTGGAAAAGTGCTGGGTGAGATGATGTGCAGCAAAGCCATGAAACTGGCTGTAAGCTCCCAGCGTGGCACAGCAATTAGGCTGGGCAGCCTGTAAAAACAAAGCTCATTGTTGTGAGTCTGGGCAACATGAAAAGGATGACATTCATTTCACAGCACTGGCGTGCTAGGGGAGAAAAGATTATTGTTATGCCATCAAGTATTAAACTTGTGAGGAAAAGGCTGGTGGTCTCAGAAGTGTTTATCTCTCAAGCACCTCCCTCTCTGAATTCTCTCCCTGTTCCCTGCTTGGCCAGTTTTGCAGGGATCTGCTCCTGCAATCAACTCCAAACCAGGAGCTGATTGCAGGAGCAGGGGTGGCACAACTGTTCCCCCCTGCCAAAATCACTTCTGGGGGCTTGTGAGTGCCCTGTAGCCCAGCTGTGCTCTGGTTCTCAGCTGCAGAGGTGGTGGGCATCTTCAGAAGAGTGACTAGTATTGGATAAAAGACTGATCTCAGCAACAGAGGTAGGGCTGGCACCTCATAAATGTAGTATTGCTCCACAAAGGGCATATCTGCCCTCATCCCAAAAATAAGAGCACAGGAAAAGATTCAGAGATGGGTTTACCAGGATATTCAGAAGTGTGGAATGACTTTTACACCAGGAGCAGCCACAGACACCAGAACTCTCCAACTCAGAAAAGGGACTGATGTTCTCTAGATCTAACAAGTATCATGGAAAGATCCAACAAGTATCATGGAAGGATGGGTAGGGAGTGACTGTTGGCTGTCCCACGTGAGTTTGATGTCCCACCACGATGCAGTGACACCAAAGAGTGGCTAAGGCAGAGCTGGCAAAAGGAAAGAGTTCTTCACAGAGACAGGGTAAAATATCCATGTTGGACCAAAAACAGATGGGGAAATTCACAAACATCCACTACAGCTTCCAAATACTAGAATAACTCTTCTGGATCAGGAGCTGCAAATTTTCAAAGGCTGGGAGATTATTCTGGGAAAACAGACCCAACCTGTCCTTGCACTCTTGCTTGCATGTCCACTATGACCATGGTCAGAGACTCAGTACTGGATCAAATTGGCAAATAGTCTGACTCAGTATGGCCACTCTGATGTCTCTGACCTGTGCCACAGGTTTCCTTGTGTATTTCCTCTCGCCACAGCGCAAGAGTTGCACCAGGCCAACCCTGATGTTTCACTTCTCTCTGCATTTATTGTGGCAGTGGATATATGATCAAGCTACACATTTCTGTGCTTTCAATAACCATCTCTTTCAGTGGTCACTATCTTCTCCAAGGCAGGACAGGCAATAACAGAGAGAAGTATCTAAATTGGGGAAAAGGGGTTTTCAAAATCTTCCTGAAAAGTGATTCTTAGGTCTCTACACTGAAGTCACTTTTACCACTTTCAGGTCTAGTTGCTGGTACACTTGGCTGTAGCTCCCACAGTCCCAGACTTTGCAAGAGCAAAGCAAGCTACAGCTGGATCAGTCTTCAGGGATCTCTCTGCAGCTTCCAGGTGATGAGTTGCTTCAGGTCCTAGACACTCATCCTTGCCTTAAAGAAATGTCTCTTGCAGCAGCTCATCTTGTAGCAACCCCCAAACCCCCCATCCCCAAAACAAACAAACACTGTTTGACTGCACACTGCTACTCTGATCGGGGTATCAGGGTACCTCTTGTCTTTCACAGGTCCACTGGGCTTGGATCAACCCCCTGTTCCTTTACAGGTGGAATTGGCAGCTCTCCAGAGTATGCACTGCACGTTCAGCTTCTCCATTTCTCCCCTGAAATACAATCTGGCTGCTTCTGAAGATTGTAAAAGTAATCAATAATAGGTTAAACTGCACATTTTCTCCAGGCACTAGGTTTGCTTACACATAATAAGTGTTTATGAACTGAGAAAAGCATCCCAAATTTACAGAAATGCTTTGGTAATCCTCAAGCTAGGTTTGGGGTTTTTTGTATTTTTTTTTTTGGTGCCTGTATGCTCTGTGATACCTTTTATTGTGCTTAGGGAATAAATTTTTACTCACTAACACAGATTTGGATGGGTTTGCTTTCATCACATTTAAAAACAGGAGGCTAGTCTGTCCCTTCCCCCCACTTCTTACACTACTATTTCTTAATGATGCACTTTTGTCAGTTAAGATGAGTTGGTAAAGACATGAGGATTACATTCAAATTCAGCTGTATTTGTAGTTTAAACATGCGGGAAATGAGATGAGGGAAGGAAGAGCTTATGCTAATCCAGACAAATGGAAGAGCTTGTTTTCACATGGTTTATTTGAAGTCACATTAAATTCTGTTTGCAAGCAGATGCATCTGCAAAACCGGGGCTGTCAAAATTTATATGCTTACCTGTTGTTATACTACTGCTCTAGGGCTTTTAATGAACTGCCATGGGGATGATTTAATCATGGGCTGCATATGCAAAGCATAATATAATTTATTAGACAGCTAATCAACAAAGCCCATCTTTTAATTCATCCGGGTGGGCAAATGAAGGTAGAAAGACAGATGTGACCAGCTTATGGCCCCGTAGAAAACTTGTCCAGAGCTGGGATAACAGGGTGGGAATCTGGCATTACCCTCCCAAGCCCTGACTCCCCCCAGGGCTGTGGTGAGCCTGTGACACCTTGGTGTCCCAGGTGAGTGATTAAGCAGCATTAGCAGTGTGTCTCCCAGCTCCAAAGGAGAGACTGCTTTACAGAGGAAAACAATGTTTTCTGAGCAGCTAATTAATCACCCCTCTCGTCTTTGAAAGGCAGTGTTGGTCCTTCTGAAAATCCACTGAAACACCACTGAAAATCTGCCCATCTTTCCCTTTGGCTTGGCTATTTCTGGGAGGTGGTGCTGGCTCCCTGTGCCAACTGCTCCATCAGCCTTAGTCATAGCTCATCCCAGGTGAATGGGATAGGATAGCCAGTCTTGGAGCCATCAGGGAGATGAAAGACACAGAGCCCCTCCACCCTGAGCCAAAGATTTGACTTTTCTAGTGGTGAGGCTGGCCAGAGCAGTGTTTCTGCAAGTGGAATGAGCTGGTTTAAGCTAATTTCATCCTTCATGCACAAGGTAGAAGAAAACAGATAGAACAGAGGTACTAGAAGGAGCTACCCTGCCAGGGTTTGGTGGGGTGTCGCTCTTTAAAGGGTGAGCTGCTTTCAGTCAGACTCCACAGATGCTGCCCAGATCTACAGAAACAGGACACACCCTGCCTGTCTCAACCTTTCCAGTTGCTCTAACAAGCATTTCTGTGAAGAATCAGAGGGCAGCTCATCAACTTGCTCATGGGTGGTTTCCATTGCTCCTTTGAAAGTCCCCCTAGCACAAGACACCAAAATGACACTAGGCATGTGTCCCTCATGCAGCCATTCAAACTGTGCCTGCCAAGTCCTTTTCGTGAACAGAAAGTGTCTCCCCCTCTCCATCAACACGTGTGTGAAAGTGATTGCTTCCCTAAGAAATAGAGATGCATTTGGGATTTTTGGGAACTTTTTATCCACTTTTGTTTCCATTCCTCCCCCGTTCTCCTTTAAAGCAGGCCTGCTGGCCTACATTTGCAATGCTGAAGAAGGTGTTCCAACATTTCCAATGTTCAATATTTTTGTTGAAACCATCTTGAGAAAATAATTTTTAATTAAACACATTTACTATTTCTCAGCTCTGTGTGATCTGTCTGATTTCCTAACTCCTCAAAATGACAAAAAGCATTTGTCTGTTCATAGATGCTGGCCCAAAGCCCATCACACCCACAGGCTGTAGTTTTGTGATATGAAATGTTTGCCTAATTCTACGTACCATGGAATTATAACCTTAGTTTAAGGAAGAAAAAAAAAAATCTGTTACATAAGCAATCCCACCAGAACATGGAATTAAAGGACAAATTCCAATCTAGGCAACTCAGAGGAGTGGACATGTATTTACTCACTGAGACTACCTTTTAGCAAGTGCTAAGATACCACCGTGAGAGGTGCTGTTATAAAAAGAAAACACAGATTGCTGGAGCTAAAGCTCAACCTCTCCAGAGAATACCAGAAAATACCTCTGCCTCTGCTTTCCAGCACTTGCTCTTAGCAGGTATCCTGCACAGCAAGGGGCCAAAAAAAAACAAACCCCAAAGCCTCACAGTGCCTCATTTTGCAAGATGCAAAATGTTTCAGGTAGATGTTAAATGACCCCAGCTCTTGATTTCAGTGAAAGCTAAACGTGCTTTGCTATGCCACCAGGCAAGGCAGAGGAAGGAGGAGGATGTGCTCAGTACTTTCATCAAGAAGCTCTACACATGCCAGCTTTCTTCTCCTACAGATGGGATGAGACACAGGCAGTATTTCTTGGTGAGTTGTGCATATTTCTGCAAATCACTTTCATCACGTTGCAGCAATTCCAACAGATAACATGACATTTTTCTCCCCTTTTGCATGACACCTTTCTTCCCTTTCTTTTATAAAGCACTCATTTGTGTCTTGTAGGTTTAGGAATATAATCATCACCCAGTCACATGGCTCAGTACAACATTATGTTTCTTACATCTAATCTAATAATGCTCAAACACTTCTTGGTATCACTGTATCTACTTTGTATTTGCTGATACCATAAACTGCTCACAAACAATAGATGAACTGTTTCTGTAGCTTTCCTTTCCCCTCAAATTGACACAGCAAGTTCATTTTGAATGCATCAGTATTTCCCAAACTTGGATTTTTCAGGGTTGTCACATTCTGCTTCTCAGCATGCCCAGACATGCTTCTGCCTTGATGATGCTGAGCAGTACAAGGGCCAGTCCCTTACCACACATCTCCCTGCCCTGGGAGTCACAGGCCAGCTGCTCCTCTGCCTTGTCCCACCAGAGCCTGATCCAAGGGCACTGCCAAACTCCAGCCCAGGAATGTGCCACAAGAGCTGGATGTCTGCAACTGCTGCTCCCCAGGAAGGCACAGGGCCCTATTTATGCTGTTCCCCTTTCCATGGGGAACATGGAGGGCAAGAAGGAGCACAAGATGGAATTCACCTCTGTACAGCCAAGGTTATGGGTGGTGAGCTTGCACATGGAGAGGTGGGATCTGAGATGTGCTCAAGAGGAAGGGCATGGAGCACAGACCATCCCTTCTCGCCAGGGAAATGCTGAGACCAAAGTGGCCTTGGGCTACCTGTGGTCTCTTCCATCTTCCAGCTGGTGCTTAGCAATGCCATGGAAAGATGGACACTCCTCCAGGAGTAGCATGAGTGCCTCAAGTTCCATCTCTCTGTGTGTTACAGCCATCAGAGGTGAGAGACATTGGCCTAAGTTGTCTTGAGCAGGGAGCAGCCTTTTGTCACCTGTATGGTGAGCTGGCTACTCACATATAACACCAAAATACTTCAAAAATACCAAAGGGAGGAAAACACAAGAATTTTTAAAGCATCAGTCTCCAGGTGACAGTAAAGACTTGCACATTTTTTAGAGAGAAGTGGCTCCTGGTACCCTGCCTTCAGATGGGCATGCTGAAGGGACAGCCTACCCTCAATGTTTTCTTTGGGCTACCTGCAAGCTCCTGTGTTGGCTTGCTAACTCCTCTGACACCCTGCAGCTCAGGTCACCAAGCACACGTGGGCACTGCCCTGCCTGGAGCTTGGATCTTTTTAAATGCACATGACCACAGCTGCCACTCAGAGAGGATCCCAAAGTACAGAAGAGCAGCTGACCACATAGTGACGAGCACTGGTCATGGATCCTGAGTCCATGGAGGTGGCAGCCAACACAGGCAGGATGCTGCCTGGCTTTGGCCCACTTGTGCTGCCTGTTTTCCAGCCTGTGGTGAGCACAGCTGTGAGTGGGTGGCCCTGCCAGCAGCACCAGCAAGGCATTACACAGAAAGAACCCCTGAGCCATGCAAAACTGCTGAAGGAGGAGACATCACTGTCCCAGGACTTTTCACCTCAGCCAGCCAGCCAGTGGCGGCTGCTTGGCCAGCAAGGAGCCAGGAGGGTGCTGCATTCTGGGAGAAGGGGAAGAACAAGCATGCAGCCAGCCTGGGGTGAAAAGCTGCCCTTGGCAAGGTGTGCAGGCTGATGAGAAGCAGATCCAATTTGGCAGGTCTGGTGTCTGCCACCACTGCAAGATCAGGCACTTGTGCTCTGCCTTATGCAGCAGCTGGCCCGAGGGCTCCTCTCTCTGCTGAGCTGCTGCTGGTGCTCCTCTTTGCTCGTGCATGGCTTCCTTCACAAACCCTACCAACAACATACACAGCTTATGCAGCAGGTAGTAAAATCTAATTCCTGAGGACATGTGAATCAGCTTTTAGAAATGGCAGCAACATCTTTCACTTGTTTCTTTTATCTGCCTGAGTAGCTGAAACAAATTAGCTATGCTGCTGCCTTAAGTCACTGATTAACTTCAAGAGAGTCCATATTTTTGTCATCTGAGGTTTGCAGGCAAAAGTGGTATTGCTAGTTAGATCAACTGGTACAATTTGAAAAGTAGCCAAAGTTTGGGACATATGGTTTCTTTTTTAGGTCTGGAGTGGAAGGAGCAGAACTAATACATTTCTTTGCAATACAAGTGAATCAAAGCAGTTTCTTCTCTTGTTTTGACAAAACTTCATTATTTTTTGCACCTGATTTTCACACCAAATAAATATCAGAAAAAAAACCAACCCACAATGCTTTCAGTTTTCTTAGGAATTGAATAAACAGTCAAAAGAAACATACACAACTGCAAGTCATTTTGCAATGACGATCATGTACTTGTGACAGAAAAAAAATAATGTTCTAGACTGGAATCTGTTAATGACAAAAATCATTGTTTACTCCTTGTTCAAAGAACATGCACTCATACACTCATAACCATATTAAGGCCTACAGAACTATTAAAATCTATTGGACTATTGAAATCAGAAGTTATATGTCCATAAGGTCCAAATGACCTCTGAATGGTTCCCTTTTAAAAACAAAAGAAAAGCTGGGGCTGTCACAGTGAAGTTGCCCCTTTCCTAGCTGGATTAACAATAAAGGTTGCAAACTCAACTCCTTTGCTCCTTTGCATACTCTTCTTCATTGGCTTTTGCAAGGAGCAAAGCAAAAGTGACCAAGAATACTAACCCTGCATCCTAAAAGTTCAAGAGATGTGTTACCAGGTACTCCAGGTTGAACTGTAAGGGCTCCGAGCAGCTCTGGAAGAGGGATCAGAAATGCAATTGATTCTCACCCACTGCTGTAAATTCATTGTTTCTCTCCTGTCAGTCACTGTCAGAGGTAGTGTAGGAGAATGACTGAGAAGCAGATGGCTCCATCTAATAAATTTTGCAGGCTCATTTTTAAACAAGTGAGGCAGTCAGCACTGACAGTGCTTCACAGAAACCCTTCTGCCTGTCCCAGTGTCAGCAGCAGCACTGAAAATGGGCTGCATGTCCCTGCTGGTTAGTAGGCAGGTCCTGCCAGGCCTGGCAATAGCCTGTTTCTCAGTTCTCTCAGCAGTGGCACCAGTCTCTCTCTCTCTCACTAGCAGACGTCTCCTGGGGGTGGGGAGCTGAGTAGAAACCTGGTGGATGGAAAGAAGCAAGAATATATTCTTATATAAGGAGGATGCTTTTTTACAGTGATGGCGGTGAAACACTGGAACCGGTTGCCCAGAGAGGTGGTGGACAGCCCATCCCTGGAAACATTTAAGGCGAGGCTGTACCAGGCTCTGAGCAACCTGATTTGAGAGTCCTTGCTCGGTGAAAGGGAGTTGGACTAGGGGACTTTTAAAAGTCTGTTCCAACCCAAACTATTCTATAATTCTATGATGCTACAATTCTCTGACTCTTCAAAGAATCAGCTTGCACTTTGATGCTCACTGATACAATGGTGTGTAGGATTGCCTTCAGTATGCATAAGCAAGGGTCACTAATTGGTAGATGGTGCTGGTGGTGGTTTTGCTATTCTCAGTGGGACTTTTTTTCACTTCCTCACATCTCCAGCAGCTATTCTAAGCACCAGGTCAGCTTGGTCCAAGCTAAATGCTGAATATGCCTCAAGCAGCTTTTCCAAGCCATGGTGCTTTAGCATGTGTGTACACTCACATATGCATTATCTGTGTGGGCAAGAATATTAGGCAGACCCTTTTTGCAGCTTCTGGCAGCTTTGCAGCCAAGCACCTTTTCTCTGAGCAGAGTGCAGCAAATCAATTCCTGTTGTCAGTAGAATCCAGGGGGGGAAAAAACCGGTCTTCATGGATTCCTGTAAGTGAAATATTTAACATATTCTGAAGCCATAAGTTAGTTTTCTCACATTTCTCCCATTTTGCGAAGAAAGTAGTAGTGCATGCATATTCATGAGTGTATGAAATTGATGGGGAATAATTATGCTATTCCGGGTAGTAGTAAAAATGGTTACATTTTAGTCACTTTTAGCCTGAGAACCTCTGTGGAAATAGTTGCTCAAATAAAATCTATTTAGAAAATAGATTCCTAAAGAATAGAGGATTCCTGAAGTTTCTGTGTGTCACAACAGTCTCCCCTTCAAGAAGGTCAGCAGAAAGTGGATTCAACTGTCTATTTATGTTTTATTTTATAGAGAATATAGCATTTACTCTCAATATTATAGACAGTACATTTAATTATATAAAACACCTTACATACATATAATAGTTTGTATTTTTCTGACAAAACTTGCAGTGAAGCAGGTAAATGATTATTACATTTGTTTTGTCTCAGGTCAGAGTCCCAAGCAGTTCTGTGTTTTGGGCTACTGCAGATGTGTTGCAGTACACTTGCCAGAATAACAAGGCAGCTGCCTTGCAGGACTTCACAGTTATTCATGAGGAAAACGAAACATTTCAAAGAGCTGCTAACCAAGAAAACTGCCACAGAGAAAAAGCACTTTAAGGTTTCTTCTTCAGTTCACATTGCAATTATATGAAAATTTTTATTGATATTTAGGCAATAGCTTCCTGACTAAATCTAAAATTTTCTTGGTTTGGTCTCTGTGTATATTCTTGTATAAAAGCAAACCATTTGGCTGAACATTCTTAAAAAGCTATTTTTGGTAGGTATAACTAACCACAACTTGCAAATCTTACATACAAAAATGCACCTCAGCATTTCAAACATCATTTGAATACCATCAAACATATAATCACTTCCAGGTTGCAGAATGCTCTCATGCAATGCTAAAGGCTTTAACAGAGAAACTTTGCTGTGAAAAACATGGCTATTGGACACCTGATCAAAAAGCTCTCTGCTCCAAGACAGAAAGTCCAATTCACTGGCAGACAAAGCAGTACTCTTGATACAAATTTGGCATCTCTCATTTGCTTAGAGAAGCCTAGGCTGATGTCAGATGTAATGGCTATAGACATAATTAATGCAAATTATGCACTGCTGTCGGAAGACAGAGTTTCTAGACCACGAGTTCATTGTTGACCTCTGCTTCTTCATGCTGCACCTATTTGGGGTAATATTGAATATCTATTAAAAATGTCCTTTATACCACATCATTTGTTGCTTAGTTTTCCTGTTAAAGATCAAAGGCAGATGATACCTGTCACCTTCAAATACAGGTGAAATAGATGGCAATTTTGGGACATGGAAAGGGAAGAGACAGAAATCACCTTTCTCAGACTTCTTTTTTTTGGAACCTATTAGAGTGGACCAGGCACTATTACAGTGTCACAGAGGTTGTTCTGTGATAGATATCTCTATTGATAACTGACTCCCCATGCACTTTTTCCACACTGAGGAAGAGAATCTATAACTTCAATGACCAAAAGTGCCTAATACATGCCCCAGAACCCTGGAGTTACAGGTATAAGCACTTTTTTATACATAAGTCTTCTTTCCTAGCTAAAAATATTTCACCACATACAGGAAAATAATGTGTAATCAAAATAATAATTTTAATAAAATACCAGTCGGATTCAAACCACTCTGTGTTCTCCTATAACATGCTAAAAACACCTCAGTTTTTGTGGAGAGACAATTAAGATATGCCACTGTATAATCTGCTTTCTTTCAATATACATCTTGTGGACTAAGAGTTCATTTCATTACTAGTTATGGAACAAACCTCTGGGAACTGAAACATTTCTAGCCTTACTCCAAGCAGAAGGTACATGGGTTTTCTTGTTTCTTTTGCATATTTTTCCTACAGCAGTATGTGGTCTGTGAAAATAAGGCAGGGCATGAAAGCAGGCATGTGGGCCTTCTTCCAGATTCAAGAAATTGTGTCTATTCTTGTGATTTCAGCACATGCAGAATATTCAGTTATGCTCACAAAAATGCAGGTACTCAGTCCTGGCTCCAGCAGAAATATGCTTCAAGGTCCTGATCCAATTTATGGATGTGGGCAATTTTATCCTTGCAGGTGATTCTATTGAAAGTTCTCTGCTGATGCAGTTTCTAGAAGCTGGAGATGTGCTTTTTGGATTTGGGCCCTTGAATATTATTTGAAACATGTTGTGATGCACTGACTTGTGGTGGGTTACACATTACTCTGCGTGGACTCTCACTGACTTTGAGGAGTCTGCTCACAGTGCCAGGACCCACTCAGAAGTCAAAACCTGGCCTTAGGCACAACATTTATTAACTCATCAAAAATTCATTTTGAGCTCTGTTTGGGTGCACCTCAGTGAGTGACAGCCATCAGTGTGTTTGGTGCTGCTTTCTAGCTATCCTTGATGAAGGAGAGAGAAAATTCATCTACTCATCCTCTGAGGCTACATGATTCACCAACAGCTCTGGCACAGCATTTCTCACAAGTCACTCTGTTTACTGCTCCCACCTCTCAGGGCTGCAGACTTTGGGGTTCCTATCAGCGTGTCACCCTGCCCTTTTAGGAGCTTTAGTGAAGTAATTTCTGTGCTTTCAGTTCAGTTTGGGCTCTGGAACGAGATGCCAGGGACAGCACGATGAACCTTCTAGCACAAATAAGATCCTCACAGCTAAACTTAGGGGAAACTCCACAATACTCTATTGATTTTTTTTCTTCTCAGTACTAAATTAAATTTCACTTCCGTCTAGAAGTGTAACAGAATGATAGGATCGCATGTCCCATTTACCAGGATGTCATTCCTAAACATCAAAGGCCTGCTTTTAAAAGGACACAGGTTCCCTTTGACCATTTTGTACAAAGAGTGTATGTGCACAAAACCAGGTAAGAATTTCTGAACTGAATTTCAGTGAAATACTAGTGGTTCTATGGGTGGTTCACTGCTGAACTTTGAACACTAAACAATGATATTGTGTTCACAAATGCAGGAACTTCACCCTACTGAATTATTTGTCAACTTCTGTCAAAGTATAGACAAGTATTTTTCACATCAGACACTTTCCCGATGAAACCACGTGAGTGTTCAAAACAAGGATAGCAGAAACCAATCAAAATCTTTCTTGCCATTGAGGGAGGAGAGAAAAAAAGAGCATGAGAATAAGACCTTCTTATTGCCTCTTACCCATCTTGGTGAGAGATAAAAGAGTGCAGTCCCATGCCTAAGACTGAGTTATAAATAATTGTCGCTCTTGGCCTCAAGTAAACCAGACCATATGTCTACACTGCAGCCACCACAGGTCGCATGAGTACACCTGAGTTAGGCTTGAGCTCTGGCCCAGGCCTGCCTTGGCAGCAGGGATATCAGTGCAAATCCACCTCTCCAGTCAGCCAGCTCCTTTGGCAGCATCACTGTGGCACCTGTGGTCCAAGCAGTGCCCAAACCAGCTCACGGCTTTGTCTCTGACCTACAGCTAGGTGTAGAAACAGTGAAAACAGGAAAAAAAAAAAAAAAAAAGGGGGGTAGGGGAAAGGAACAGTGAAAGTTACAAAAGTCTGTATTCTCCAGAACAATTCATGACAGCTGCTCTGCATTAACCATTGAGCCACAGTTCAGGAGTATGACTCCCTTTGCTTCTCAGGCATCTCAGTCCATTGGTAGCATCAGCCTTCCCTGCTTAATTTCTCCCTTCAGCCATGGCAGAGCTGTGTGCTGCCCTCCTGCTCATGCAGTGCAGATCAGTTAAAGCCTGAGAGGGAGAGGAAAGAGAGCAACAGCATCAAGGAGCTCACTAGGGAGGGAGGGGTGAGCATAACAAGGTCCTGGATGACTCACAGTGGGGTTTCAGCGCTCACCAGGAAATGTGGCCACTGATTACTACACTTTCATTTGCAGTCTAAAGTGTAGGAGGCATGGCCCTCAATATGCATGAGCAAATGGCACTGTCTGAAGGCTGAACCGCTACAGCCTTAGCACAGTGTCCCTCTGTATTTCATTCCATGGGAAGGATCCTTTCATTCACTTCCTGCCAGAAGATACTCATGGCGGAATAGCCTGGCACCGCTTCTGGCACACCCCCTTATCGGTCACATCCAACTCCTCACTCTCTTATCACTGACCTCTGGGAGACTCCATGCTACATTTCTGTTGGTTGCCAGACCAAGGAGTACTCCATATCCATGAAGTAGGGCTGTCTGGGAGGTGGGTGCAGTAACTCCTGCCCACTGAGTAAAGTAAACACAGCAGAATGTTTCACAGCAATGCCGTACACAGTTACAGGCACAACCAGATAAATGTTAGCCTTACTCCAACACAGGATTATGGTACAGTTTGTCACAACAAAGCCAAATGAGATCCATGTTACCTCCCTCGTTTGCATGGCATGCACAGTTCCTGGCTTTGGTGTATGTATAATTACTGAGAAGTGATTCAGGGAGGTTTAGATCCTGCACTACGCATTTGGCTCCCCCCTTCCCCCAAGTCAGGGAAGTAAATATAGAAATAACTTCACAGGAAAATTTGAGTATTATGTTTCTAAAAAGAATTTCAAGAAAGTAACAGGTGACTAACATTACTGATGTAACAAGAATATATTAGGTGAATTTCAGCAGTAAATCTCAATCATGTTACCTATGCCTTAGGGTATTAAGACGTGATGCAGACTCGAGAGCTTTAGAGACCTCTGATCTGTGTTCCATTACAGGGACATGAAAGCACTGCCTAATAAAAACAAGGGGGGAAAATAACACTGGAGTTTTTAAAAAGTTGGTGTATTCTGACACATTAAAAAAAAGGTATATTCCTATATTTCTGATGTAATCATGAGCCTTCAGCTTGAGATCTTGACAGAGTGCTACTGTACTAAAATCCATGCTGAAAAGTTTCCATGGTCTCCTTTTCTTAATTTTTTTTTTTTTTAAGCAGAGCTTTAAAAAGGAAAAAAAAAGTTCTGGAAGTAGCCACAGGTGAAACAACACAGTACTTTCTAGGACACTAGTCCAACTGGTTCCAAGTGGATATAAGGAAAAACAAATCATCAGGAGGAAAATTAGGCATTAGAGCAAGTTGCCCAGGGTCATTGTGCAATCTCCATCCTTGGAGATTTTCAAGACACAACTGGATGAAACACTGAGTAGCCTGGTCTGATTTCAGAGCTGACTCTACTTTGAGCAGGAAGTGGGACTAGAGACATCCTGAGGTGCCTTTTGACCCAAACATTTCATGCTCAGCTGAGTAAGCAGGTAATGATTCTGCTTTGTAGTGAAGCATTTTTTTTTAACATGTAGAATGGGGACTTTCCTTTCTTATAAGGAAAAATAAACCCTTCTGAATATTTACATGAAAATGGAAGGTGTAGGAGTGTCAGCTGCCCGCATCTGAGCCTTCTGGCTAGGGTGGTGGCTCAGAAGGTGGGAGACCCAGCTCCACACCTCTGCTGCATGACGCAGAGTAGAAGTTTGCCCCCTGCACCACTCCAGACGGGTTGCCAATGTCACACCATTTGGATCCCCGTTTGCCTCAGCTTGCTCGTAGATGTCTTGGATATGTTTGTGGTCACCATGAGGTTTTTGGCTCAGCAAGGCAGCATGGTTTGGGGATTAAGTCCTGAGCCCTCTGGAATCCAGCAGCGGTCAAAGGTGGTACAGTGCCTGCTGTGGCTTGGCCCAGCCTCAGACTGCTCTAAGTTGTTTGTGGCCCCTCTTTGTTCACAGAGCAGCACTCTGAGACTGCACAATAGCCCAAGAAAGGTCGTGCTGCTGATTTTCTCCTTCTCCTTAGCACATGCCTGTCACAGCCTAGCTCTGCAAGGTAGGTATGGGATAACAAATGCCAGCACCCAGATCCCAGACCAGTGTCCTTTGTCACCTTATGGACAGTACACAGAGATTGCAAAGGAGCCCTGGGGGAGCACAGTGTTTTCAGCATCTCTGAGAGCCCATTCAGTGCCCTCAGAGGCTGGCTGTGCTGCACGGAGCCAAAAGTTCCCAATGGCTAATCCTGCCCCTAAAACTCTCCTTCTATGCCCTCAAGCACAGCATTTCACCTCTCTGTTGCAATTTCTTCATCTGTAAAATTGGGATAATGACAATTTGCTAACTCACAGGACTGCTGTGAACTTTAATAAAGGTAGGTTTTGTAAAATGCTGTAATGAGGGAAAGCACTAAGAGCAAGTAGATTATTTAGTTAAGCTGGCTGGTATGGTGCTGCCAGCCTTGCCTGAATAACTCAGGATCTGTATGTACACACCAGAGATTGCTATTCTGTACACCTTCAAAGATAAGCATCGCAGGGCTTGAGTCCTGGGCAGGCAGGATTCATTTTGGGAGCGCCTCTTCCTAAGAAGAGTGGTGTGCAGCACTTGTTGAGAGTGACAGAGTGGGTCAGGTTGCAGGGACCACAGTGGGTCATCTGGTCCAACCTCCCTGCTCCAGCAGGGTCATCCTAGAGCACCTGGTACGGGACTGTTCAGATGGTTTTTAAATATCTTCAGTGAGAGAGACTTCACAGCCTCTCTGGAGAATCTGTTCCAGTGCTTGGTCACCCACACACAAAAGAGGCTCCTCATGTTCAGGTGGAACTTCCTCTGTTCCAGTTTCTGCCTGTTACCTCTTCTCCTATTGCTCAGCACCATTGAGAAGAGCCTGGATCCATCCCCATTACACCCTTTCTTCAGATAATCAGAGACATTGATGAAATCCCCTCTTACATTCACTTCCCACCTTCTTTTTCTTTATTCTGTAGACAGCAAACAACTTTGATTTACCAAGATCCACCTTAAAATGGAGTACAAATCCAGGATAGTTGTGATACCAAGGACTGAATGCACAATATCCTCTTTCTGTGCATAGGGAAAGCCACAGGTATATACAGATTAAAGGTAGGAAACCAAAGAATTTCTGTACTGCAGTGGCAGGTGTTATAAGGTGACAGCATTGCATCCAAATGCCTTCTCCTTAGCGTGTGAACAGGAGTTTTGTGATGGAGTTGCTCTGTTTTGCTGCCACCATGCAGGCACAGAGCCTCCTCTGCCATGGTCTATAACCTGCATAATATGGCTGAGGCAGAGTTTCTTGCAAGGAAGCAAGTGGTGTGTCCACAGTGTGCTGCAGGGGCATAGAAGGGATTGCCCTGCCTGATGTATCCAACTGTCCAAATGCACTCAGACTTCATGTCACTATTTTCTCTATGCTGGACAGCTGGACAGCAAGGCTTTGGGCATCTGGCAGCACTCAGCAGAGGGGTGACAATCACACAAGTCCATGCAAACAGTGTCTCACAGGCACGTGTCCATCTGGACACTGTCCTTGCACCTCACAGCAGCAGCAGGTGATGACTGTCATCCTCACACCTTCCTTCCAGTTCCTTTGCTACTTCCTGGGCCAGGAAAGAACCAACTGCTCTGAGCTACACTGAACAATGGAGCAAGTGAATGGAGAAAGGCACACCAAGACAGGGAGGACTGGGACCCAAGCTGTGCCTCAGAGAGCAGGAGTCAGGCAGTCAAAGGGACAGTGAGGGGACATTGGGCCTCTCTCTGGGGATCTTTCACTGTCCTTCTTCTACACCTGTAAGGTGGGGGTCACCACAGCCTTGCTCAAGGAACAAGGCCCTGCTCTGCTCCCTCCCTGCTCACACGCTGCCTGGTTGCATCCCTTGCATGAGAAAAGACCAGTCCCTCCAGTCAATTCATCTGGAGCAGTGAGCTCTGGGACTCCATATTCTCCGAGGAAGATTTAATCTGTCTGGCTCTTAATACCACCCTGTTGCTCTTTGATCAAAGATTACTTAAGCTATTATTGAAATATTGTGCTCAGACTTCTATTATGGCTCGTATTCACAGAAACAATGCTCCTCACTAGCTGACCAAATAATGTCGAGCTGTTTGTTTTAGACAGAATTCCACATATTCACTTTATGTTACTTTCACACTGCTGGTCACGAACAATGGCACTTGTCTGGGGCTACAAATAATTACTGGGAATCATATTTCAGTGACATTTCCAGCAAGCTTCTACAGTGAAAATTCATTTGTAGCACATCCAGTTCCTAGAGATTTCTTGTAAGTATCAGACACCTGATTGGCTTTGGGGTTTTGTATTCTGATGAGTGCCAGACTTCCCCACTGTGTTTCCATTCTTTACATTTTAACCATGTTTGCAAAATGACAAACATCTAAATCAGTTTGTCTTCTGTCAGGTACGGAAGATTACTGTCTGTAATGATCAGCTGCCACTAACCTGGCTGAATCCATGCTGTTTGTTTGCTAGTTCTACTATGGACACCTTGGCTCCCAGGTATTCTCAAGCTTGAGCATTAGCACATTATCTTTTTTACTTCAAGATTGTTTAGAGTAGCAAATACAGAGTCAGAGCAATGACCACAGGCCAAGACTAAATGTTTGATCTTGCTGCTCAGTTTAGATATCTGACATGGCATATGTGGACATGTATTTTCAAAGCTGAGTTATTTAGTCCAACTTGAAAAATCAAGCTGCTGATGGGAGCTATAGATCAGGATAATGAAATTAGTAGATGCTAATTGACAATCCTGGAACTTTGCCAAAAAAAGTTTCTGTCAACATCTTTTTGTTGTTGTTTCAATTTGGTTTGCTTGTTTTTGGTTGTTTGTTTTTTTTTTTTCCAAGTGCTCCTGGGAAACATAGAACCATCATAGAATCATAGAATGGTTTGGGTTGGAAGGGACCTTAAAGATCATCTAGATCAACCCCCCTGCCATAGCAGGGACACCTTCCACTACAACAGGTGGTGGCTCAAAACTTCATCCAATCTGGCCTTGAACACTTTCAGAGATGGGACACTCTGCTCCCCTTTTTTGTTTGTTTGTTTTTAATAAAGATTTCATAAAGTTGTTTCCAAGCTATATTTTGGAACAATTAGTGCACTTCAACTGCTGCCCCACTTAACAGAGAGAATTTGCACAGTTGAGATTCATCATGCATTTGAAAACTGTTGTGTGGCAAGTCTAATAATCCAAATTATTGTTTGCTAATCCAATTAGGTATTTTAATTAAACTGTGAAAATTTCAGTGCTGCTGTGAGGTTTTATATCTGCCTCTTGGTTCATTTTATTGTATAATTTTTAGGTGTTATCAGATGACAGAGCTCCAACTCAGAAAAACAAAGGTGAGGTGTCTGAATATTGGCATACTGAGTGGGTAGCTCTCAAACACTCCCGTCACTCTTTCCTGAACAGTCAAGTCAGATAGAATTGCAGATCCTATCATTAGCAAAGGCATCCAGTCCATTTCTCTGCCACTGGCTCACTCCTGGCTGTGTATTTAGTTCTGTTTCCTTGTGACCATCACCCTGACTTCAAATCTGCTCAGAATACTCTTATGGGATCAGGGCCCAAACTGATGTAAACGATTTGTTACATAAACTAGCAAAGCCCAGAAATAGACTGAGGGAGTGCACATGAACTCTGTTAATTCCACCTAAAAAAGGCAAACTGAAGTACACCTAAGCTGGAGTTGCTTTTTCTTGACAAAAGAGCCCTACTGTTTAAGTACACCCTTCACTCCACAACGTGTTTTGTTACATCTGTTCTCATTCTTCTGGAACAGTAGGAAGAGGAGACTGATAACTCCTCTATGGCCAGATATGGGAACTCTTTCCCCTCATATGAGAAAGAGTGACCCACAAGCAAAGCTGGAGGGAGGCAGAAAACCAACCTTCCCAAGGGGAGAGGTCTGATGAGCTGTTACATCCCAGGGTGCTGCTCTCAGGGTCAGCACGAGCTTTGAGCTAGCAACCAACTCTGCTCCAAGACTGCAATCTTTCCTTTCCCCTGCACACAAATAGTGCTGATTCTGAACCAACAAGAAGGGACTGACCATCCTCTTAGGCAAGCAATACGACCATGACTGCTCCTCCTCTGCTTGTAGATGGAATATCAGATCTTGCCTCCACTGGGTGGACAGAAACAAAAGCAATACAACTCACTGCAAGCACAGGAGTAGGACAGGCACTCATCTTTCCTGACACTTCTCAGGAGAAAACCAGCAGAGCTTTAACTCTGCTCCATGCTTTTACAACAGCAGCAGTTGGACAAGAAAAAGAATAGAAAAGCAGCCCTATATTTTTAAAATTTTATTATATGGAGCTTTACTCTTTTCTTTGCCAAGTTCATATTGTCAGAATAGTTTCTTTTATTTTTAATAATTTTAAATATTAATTCTTTTATTTTGAGGTTTTTCATTTTGAATGATCTTATACCTACAAAAGTCTCCTCCGAAGCTGTTTCAGGAAGACTAGAAAGGGCTGTTTTCCTGCTGTGATGTGGGATGTTACACAACCCTGCTGCTTGACGGGGGAAGAGCCAGGTTCCATGCTGGCAATGGGCTTCTCATCAGTTTCTGATTGAGGTTTGTAAAATTATACACTAGCTGACAGCCGAGATCTGTAATTGTGCTATAACTGCCAAAGGAGGCAGCAGGAAGATTCCAGCCATCAGGCCACCACTCTTGTTAGCATGATCATTCGCTCAGTCCTGCATCAGCATTTAGGATGTGCTTTACCTGGGACTGGACTCCAAGGCCACCCAGTGCCACCAGCATAGCCGTCTGTCACGATGTATTCCTGCTGTGGAAAGCTTGGCGTTGGTGTAGCACAGGTTGCAGAGTCTGCTCAGTCAGTGGCTTCACCCAGTACTAAAGGCTACTTAAGATCTGGAGTGTTGCTATCTCCCTGCTGATTCTTTTTCTCCACCTCCAGCAGCAGCAGCCAGGGAGCTCTTCTCACCCTTTCTGAGGCATTCTCTGTATCTCAGAACTGGAGGCACTGCCCCTGCACAGCTCCCAGCTCTCCCAGTTGGCTGGGCAGAACTCCAGTTTGGGATTCAGTTTGGGATTGCAGCCAGGCTTATCTTATCTGCAGAGGTTTTTGCCTGAAAACAGGCCTGGAGGGTTTTCAGTCCTCACAACTGAGAGGGATTTTTTTGTCTGACTTTTTACCAGAGGAGGCTATACCCCTCTGGGTTTCATTCTTTTTATGTAAACAATTCTGTAGTCTATGTAGATGTGCCTCCAGGCAGGTACAGATACATTTTAGGAACTGAATAAATACCTCAGCTACACATTTGATCTTGGAAAGCAGGGAGGTATTTCACCATGCAAGATGAAGATGGCCCTCGTAACACAGGTAGATAAGAGGTAACTTTCCAAAGATATCCAAAGATACCAAAGTGTTCTAACTTACACATGGCAGTGCTCTTTTCTGGGCTATCTGAAGTCTCAAAAATAATTTCTTTCTATTCAATGTGCTTTAAAGATTAATAGTTTTCACCCTTACAAAAAAACAAAATTTTCATGATTGAGTCTGAGAAAGAACAAAATGCACGCTTAGTTTCTGAGTTTGGAGGAAGGGTGATAAGCATGACAGTCAGAGAGAGCAATGGTGACACCAGGCACTAGGCTTGGCTGGGTACAGTTCCATTTCTTCTGCTGCTCTTGGAAAATGAAACGGGATTACCTTTCTCCCCATGCCTAAGTGGGTGTTTCACAGAAACTGTCTGACTGACTGAGGGGGCCGGCCACATTCACCCAAAACACAATTTTCTGAGAAGTTGGTCTTTGAAAAAACATGTGCATCAACAAGTAAACACTTTCTCCATATTTTTTTTTTTTAACCTGAGAGGTGAGTCCTTCCCCCACAGTGAAAGAACCCTTAGTAAACTTCAGCTTGGGAGCCCAGCCGCTCCTAATATTAGCTTGCGCCACTATGCAAATGAAGCTCTGGTGCTCCCACAGTCTGGGGAGGGACCCAATCCCAGCTTCCCACAGCATCCAACAGCTGCCTACAGCCTGGGCTCTGCCATCACTGAAGACTGCAGCATTTGTCTGCACTTCAGTTCTGACTTGGCTTTTGCCAGCTTCTGTCACCAGGTGCACTTGTTGCAGCTCTGTGCTGGAGAGTCTCCCTCTGCTCTAGTTTTCAAGTGCAATAAAACATTAATTGCTGGGAATACACAACTTCAGCTGCTAACATTTAAGAAAGGCGGTGAAAGCAAGATTTCAATCATAATGCTTTATCTCAATGCCTACATGTAAACCTAATCCAGGAACTTTCTGTTTACCTTTTCTGGATAACTGTATAAACCTGCTCAGGAATTTCAAAAGACATTGAAAAACCACAAAACCCTGTTTTTTTTTTTTTTTATTTTAAAATTTAATCTTGCAGCAAAGCCTGTGAAAACATTAGACCTCCTGACAAAAAGTAAGCAGTCCATTTCTCCACACTCAAGAGCTATTCCAGTAGTGCACTGAAACTCTTTTTCACTCAGGTCAAACAAACTATATTGACTCCATTTCTCCACTAAATAGGATCCTAGCCTGGAGACAATGGAACAATAATGTTACGGGGTTCCAAGCTGATAGCTGCAAGTGTTTGGCTCAATGGTTCAGGGATAAGTTTTGGGCCCTGGCTGAGATGGTCACATGCCCCTGTGGAGAACCAGGTCCAGAAGAGTTGAAATCTCTTTTCTTCCCACCTCTCTTCAAAAGGCCCCCTCACCTCCCTGGAGCACAGGATGGGAGCAGTCAGCACCCCTCACCCTACCACTGATCCTCTTGCATCATGAAAGGCAACCTCAATGAACAAATGTTTACAGCCCAGTCTATTCTCCCATTTAATTTTGCTCATCTATGATGGTGAGAATACTTAAATATCCAAACAGAGAATACTTATGGTTGCCTGCCTGTTAGCACAATTTTTTTACGCCCGCCTCTAAAACTGTAAACATAGGAATGAAACATCTGTTGTGCTTTCAGCAGGAAAAGAGATTACAGTGAGGTACCACTACCAACATTCTTTATTTCTGGCTCAGATTTTTTTTTTAATTGCTAAGAGTTTTAACACAATGATCTTATACACAATAAAGAACTTATTTAAATAGGCTTGCAATTATTTTCACTACATCTTAATAATTTGAATGACACATGCCTTACTCTTTCATGAGCTGCCAGGGTAAAAAAATTCCGTCCAACCCAGCAAAATTCTCTCTGCATGGCTTCACACCAGTGAACAGGAAAGGAACACACCATGAATCTCCAGCCTTCACCTAAAGCTGCCCAGTGACTTTCAGGTCTGCAAATGGTCCTGTTGTCAAGGTGTAAGACAGACATTTTCTCTGCTGCAAATTTAGAAGAGTTCATAAATTCAAATTTGCAAAGGAGTCAGGATCATGCCATTGATTTTGAAAGCAATACATCCAGTCAACTGAGTTCATGTGTGGCTGAAGGCACACCAAGTATTTTGGAGAAAATAACCATGATATTGTTGTTCACATAAAAATGATGCTGTGTGAATTTATTTGTTCATTTCAGGCAGAACTGTCTGTATCAGGCATTTCTTTTTTTTAGAATGACTTGATTTTTAGACAGATTTCTTCTGCACTGTAAGTGGGACCACACTTAAGGGAAATAGAGCTAAACAAAGAAATAATTGTTTCCATCTCTTCAGCAATGTGTTGTGATATTGCTAAAGTTATCAAACTTTCTTTTGAAGATATAAAAACATTTATTTATAATGAAGTCATAGGATGCATAAAAGGAAACTTATTATATTAATAATTTATATAATTTTAAACATCTCTGGCTCAAGATATAGTAGCCAGCACTTTGCTGTGTGTTATTATGCAGCCCTGTCTTCTGAGCAGAAGCAGCCCTTCATAGAGGAAACATATCTTTCTGTATCACTGACTTTAGAAAGATGAGAAAAATAAATTTATTTCTCTGCATGGTTGGGATTCACTGTGTTTGCTCCTGATAAATTCGAAGGATACAAATTTCGTCCTGGTGATATAAGGAGAATCTTTCCACATACTCCAGTCAGTCTACATGACTTTACTTTTGTTTTTGGGAAAGGGCTTCTGAAAACCTGCCAGAAGTTTTTCCCAGTGATTCCAACTGGTAAATGCCATAGGCATTGGAATATCTCAAGATAAAGCTGATATGAACCCCCTTTTCTACCCTTTGGCAACATCACAACCCTTTCTGTGGTCTGTCTCTCCACCTTACACTGCCATCATCTGACAGAGAATCCAGAGAGACTAAAAATACTGTTAAATAAAAAGCCATTCATGTGAGAAGGAAAACAGACTCAGAAGAACGTTAGAGTGTTCTGATGCCATCACTGCAAGATGGCACAGGACAGTGTGTGCACAGCACAGTGTCTGGCAATAAAAAGAGGAAAATGCTGGGCAAGAAGGAGTCTCTGTTGACAGCACATGTACATTATTAATATTTGATGGAGGAAGGGAAGGAGAGGAGAAGGATTTGGAATAGATTTCCTTCAGTTGGTGCTGCATTTCTTATGAATCGACAACCCCACAAATTCAGTAGGAAAGTAGCATGTCAGGAAACTTTAATGATCAAGTAGATGTTAAGTCACAAAATCTCTCAAAGATTTTCCCATCCAGGTCACATATTATGAAGAGATATTGCTTTCCCATCCTATAATAGATTTTGCTTTTTTTACTGGGATAAATTTGCATTTGTGTCTGACAATCTATCTGGGAAGCTAAAGTCCATATACACACAAGAGAGTTCATTAGGAAATAGATGATGCTGTTTCATTCTATACTCAGATTATCAATCAGATATAGATAACACTTTAATGAACATTTACTTTACATCCTAAAATGAGCTGTTTGCTGTTTAGGAAAATGCAGTTTCTAAAAAAAACAAGAGTTACAGAACATTTCTACTTTATGAAACTACTTCATAGTATGTCAACAACATAGTACGTCCTCCTGCCTGGGGAGGTGGTGGAGTCACCATCCCTGGATGTGTTTAAAAGAAGACTGGATGTGGCACTCGGTGCCATGATTTAGTTGAGGGGTTGGGGCATGGGTTGGACTCAGTGATCTTGAAGGTCTCTTCCAACCTGGTGATTCTGTGATTCTGTAACAAATTGGGTCCATATCCCTCAGGTTTCAGCAAAACCTGTGATAGATAATGTAAGAGTAGAAATAAAAATTGATTAAAAAAAAAATTTATTTAAACTATTGGCACCAATGGTTCAGTCTTTCAGTTTGGATTTTTCTTTCCTGTTTTCTCTGGTAGGCACAGGACAAATAAACAGACTCAGCAGCCTCAGTGGCTTCATCTCTTTCCTTTTTGTTTCTTTTCCATTTTTGTTCCCTTAGAAATACTTACTTTCATTGACTCATCTCTTCATTTGTTGACTAGTTTGCCTCCCACAAGTTCCTCCTCTTGAACTACAGTGCCCTGGCTGCCTCCTGTTCCTTATTCTCTCAAACAGTTCAACAGGTAAAGAGCTGAAGTCTCCAAAAGAGGAGGGGATCTCCTTTCTGCCACCAGCATAACACCCAGGCAGTGGAGTACCCAGAGTATCTGACTTATGCTTATTTTAATTAACCACATCTAATGTGATGCTTGTTTATTATAACCTTCACCTTTGCTTTATTGCTCAGTTGATTTTTAATATGCATTGAAAGTTTCCAGCAGTTCTCATAAGTGGTTTGTTGCCCATCAGACCTATACAAGGTATCATTCAGCATTGCAGTGTCAGTCAAAGGTATTTTTGTTGCAAATTTTAGACCTTATTAATTTATGCACAGCACAAGAAGCCATGGCTATCTATTTTCAGTGGAAATAGCATTAAAAGATGCATAATTATGGTTAGAAAATATTCCCAGAAAACTTTACTCTTTCAGCATGTGATGATTGCTTATAGGTAACATTCTGAGCAGTCTTCTAGGCTCACCAAAGATTAATATCAAAACAGCTCACCAGTGGAAAGATGCCTCAATTTTTTCAGCTGAGCACCTGTTATGTTTGCAATTTAATAAAGCATTGAAAACTTTTCTCATTAATGCTTTAAACCTAATCATGTTTGAATATAGATAATATGCAATATTATTTCTATGCATTGAAGTCAGTACAAAACTGATAAAATCCTTACTAAAGGAAAGGACATATGATTAAGTCATATTGAACCTGCTTATTAGATGGAAGGGAGGCACTGTAAAGTGTTCACTCCTCAAGAAACATTTTCTTTCTGTAGATTTTCTAATGGAAAGGTTTTTGTTCTTACATGTTTATGAACAAACCTCTCTGGATATACAAAACCAGCTCTTTGAGTGGACACATTTATTCTTCAGTGAGCTACTATTTTATTTATTCTGACAAAAAAAAAAAGGAATTTTTTTCTGTATATACGGATTAACATGAACAGCAATAGCTGCCACAATTCATGTCTACTGAAACACTGATATTCTAAATGGAGAAGTATTATTTTTTTTCTTAATGAAGAACTTTTGAAACACTTGGAGTAGAACATGATAAAGGAAAGTCCTGACTACCTATGATCACGAATTCCTTTTGCAGGAATTCATCCACCAGCTCCAGCACCATGGCCCTATGACTGGGGAAACTTTCTGCCTATTCAAAGGCATGTTTCCATTACAATTGTAGGAGAGAGAGTCTTAGTATTTTTCTGGGCTGTTAAACAGCTGCTGCATTTCAGTGCTAGTAAAATAGTTCTACATATAATTTTCCTTTTTGGAAATGAAAGTGCTTTAGGATCTCTCTAGATGAAAGATAGACTAGAAATGCAAATTATCCTTAGCCACATAACTCAGAATTACTTTTGTATTTTATTCTAAATCTGTGTCTGGATATATAAAATCCTGAAAACCAGTGACATTAGACCTGCTCATATAACTGACATGCTTTTGGGGAAAATAAACAGATAGAACTGCCAGCTGCTGCATGAATGTTGTAATGGAATGAGTGCTAATGCTGAAAAGTATCTCCTTTAATGAAATTTTTAATAAAAAATCTAATTTGATTTATGTGTTTAGAGAAACAGCCCCAGAAAATTAATATCCAAAAGCTTGAGTGAATTTATGTCATAACTTCTCAACTTTCTTTCCCCCCTCCCCGTTTTATTAACATAGACATTTGGGTTTGCACCAATACTTGCTCTTTGAATCTGTATATGTAAGTTTGCTCCAAGTAATGACTGTAACAAAACACACCCTGGCAGAACCTTGCAAAATATAAGCCTATTTAAGTTACTCAGTAAAGATAACATTTCTCCAAAAATGCAGAAAAAGAAACTCTAGCTGCATGTAAATTAAATTTAGAATACTCCTTTGCATAGATCTAGTGAAAGTCTGGCAGGCCAAGAAAAATCCATAAATGTGATTGCAGTGACAGAAAGTAAAACTAGACAGAGGTCTCTGATGTCCAGGCAGCACATGCATGCCCTGTGCAGGAGAAGTCTCTTCACAGAACTGTCGATGGCTTTGCTCCCCCATCCCCATGACGTGGTTGCCTCCATTTCCAAGCTTTCCAAAAACCTCCAGACAAGAATTGAACAAAACTAAAACACTGAATGAAAGAGCAAGAATAAAGTCAAACTTTACTGTAGTTATTATTGTATCTATCAAAACTTTATGTAGTTATTTAGGAACAAGCAGCAACAGGGGTTCCAATGGTTAGAGACTGCCCATCTTGCTGCTGCACCACCAATGTCAGGAAGGATTTTGGTAAATGCTCTCCCATTTACAGATTGCTCGGCACCGTGGCAAAGCCATGGGTAAGACTGGTTACCTGCAGGGATTGCTACCAGAACTTCCATAGGGGTTAGGAAAAATCGTTTGCCTATGTCACCACCTTTCCTGTGGCAGTAATCAAATCATGGCTTCCAGTGGAGACTGGAGTACTCCGTGGGAAGTTGATGTTGTAGTGCAAGGCTATTTTGATAAAGATATAAAGGAAATGCCCTTAACTACAGTAAAGGTGAGGACCATGGCAGTTTCAGCTTGCGTCTCTCATTGGAAAGCAAGCAAGTTGCAAGCACTTTGAGGAGGGACTGCAGGACAGGTGCCAGCAAACCAAACCCATTCAGGACCTGTCCATCTGAAAATAGAGAGGATATAGATGGGTAAAACGTTTATGTAGAAATCTGAATATAAATGCTAGTTTAAATGCTTCTCAAGGCATCCTCAGTACCACGGTTGCTCAAGGTTTTTGTTTCACAGCTAAAGATAGCTCTGCTGGTAACATGAGACAAAATAACGGTGGAATTGTTTTACTCCAAGAGAGGCTGGGTACTAAGGAACCAGCTTTATTTCCTCCCACCACCAGCTCCTTCTAAAAGATGCTTTACTGTGAGCATTACTTTGTATTTCTTAACATGAGTCTTAATGGGACCCCAGCATCCCTATGGCAGTTCTGTAAATACAGGACTGCCCCTGGGGTATGGCCATTGGCCTGTATCAGGTGTGCTTCTCATGTAAGTCAAGCAAGCCTACGTTTCTGCATTTTAAAATACCAGACTCCTGTTTCCATGACAGAACTTGAAAGAGACAAAGGGCTGAAGTCTCACAGCTTCAGAGTAAAAAAGATTTTTAGCACGGCAAAAAGATTTGCTCGGTTTTCTGCCAGTCCAGTCCCAAGTGAGGCAAGACCTCTCTTCTACCCCACTCTCCTTTGCACCAGAATTGCTGTAGCTCCCTCAAGAGACAAGAGTATTTCTGCTGAATTTCCAACTCTTAAGATAATTTGTGCTGCTTGTGGTATGCAAACGAGCTTTATGGGACTGGGATATCTTCACAGTGCTCAAAGCAGTGAAAGAACCCCAAGGTAAGGTGCACCATTCAGGATCTGAAAGAAAATCTAAATTCTGCTCTTAATTCAAGGAAAAAAATGGAGAAAAAACCCATAATCTGTATTAAGCGTCTACTTTTGATTGTGAGCATTAGCAGGCAGAGATTAGCACTTTTCCACTCTGTTTCTATAAAAGCTTTTATGCAAGCATACAGTGCAGAAGGGCTGCAGGTAGATCTCTGCCAAAGATCATGCAGTTTAGTGACGGTCTTGGCTGATGAGACACCTCAAGACCTGATCCAGGGCATTGAAGGAACATGGAAAAGGATGCAGAAGCAGCAGGCAGTTACCTAATACTATCAAGTCTCAATAAAAAAATGACAAGCTGAGACATTTTGGCAGGCTTTCTGAATACCTAATAGGACAATGCTTGTGTAAACGGGCCTGGAAGTGAGGTGCAGAGAAATAAATTCACAGCAGAAAAAAAAAAATCCCCCAAACCCACACTTTAGAAGCAGCAAATTATTTCAGTTCAAAGCTCTTCGGGTCACATCTGACCATAGGGTAACAGAATTAGCCCCACTGATTGTTTCTGCAAGACATGATTCACGTCCAGTACTTTATACGTGGCAATTCAGCAAAAACGCTCCCACCCGAGCCAGAATACATAAATACTTAAATTTTTGGCAGAGCGACCGTGAGAGTATTTGCACCTATGGATTTGCTGCGACAGATAAACAAACCCGTACTCCCTACGGAAGCGAAAGGCAGTAAAACCCCGCGACGGTCGGGAGGGTCTGGTTTTTCCACGGGGCCAAGTTTTCACAGCGGTTTCCTTAAACCACCAGACCGCGCTGATGGCAAAGGCAAACGCGGGGGCATTCCCACGCACCGGGCAGACGTGTCTGTGCACGGGGGATGTAGGCGGCGGCGGGAGAGGCGGCGCGATGCCCTCCTCCTCCTCCTGCAGGTGGGATCCGCCGCTTCGGCCACCTCCAACAGAGGTGAGATCCGTCCTTCTGCCTGCGCCCAGCTCTCCATCCCCCCCTCCTTGCCTTTTTTTTGTTTCCAGATAACTTCCCCCGTCCCCTCTCCCGCCCGTGCGAAGGGGCGGGAGCGGCAGACGGGCGCGGGAGGGACGCGGGGCGGGGGCAGCGCGCAGAGCCCGGCGCGCAGCAGGGGCCGCCCGGCGAGCCCGGCCGGCAAAGGAGGCTCCGCGCCCCCGCCGCTCCTCTCCCCTCCCCGGCCCGGGGGCGGTGGCGAGGGGCTGCCGTCGCGCAGACACCGCCCCAGCGCCCGCGGAGCCGGGGGCTGTTTCTGGAGGGGAGGAGAGGAGCGGAGCAGCGCGGCGGGGCTCGCCTCTTGCCCAGCCGAGCTGCGGGGCGCTCGCCCCGGCCTCCCCGCAGGTGGCCGCCTCAGCAGCTCCCCTGCCCGCCGCACGCCCCGGTGCGCGGCGGCGGGAGGGGCGTCCCGTCCCGCCCCGCCCCGCCGTGCCGCTGCCGGGCGGCGCTGCAGAGGGCGGAGCGGGCGGCGGGGCGGCGCGGCCGGCGCCCGGCGCGGGCTGGCTCCCGGCGGGCGGCGCTGCTGCGTTGCTCTGGGAGGCGCCGCGGGGCCGGGCGCGGAGCTGCGGGCTCGGGGGTGTGAGCGGCCGGGCAGGGCGCCCCCAGGATGCTGCGGTTCCTGCGCAGGACCTTTGGCCGGCGGTCGATGCAGCGCTACGGGCGAGGAGCCGGGCGCGGAGCCGGGCGAGGTGGGCTCGGCGGCGAGGGGGACGAGCGGGACGGGGGGCTGCGAGGAGCGGCCGCCGCCGCCGTCGGCTCGGGAGCCTTCCCCTCCTCGCCGCTCCCCGGAGGGGTCGTGCACAGCGCCGGAGCGCCCGTCCACATCCCGGCGGCCGGCGGCAGCAAGCCGGTGCTGCAGTGCCGCGTCCTTCTCCTGGACGGGACCGAAGTCAACGTGGAGCTGCCGGTGAGTAGTGCGCGCTTACCTCCGCCGCCTGCAAAACGGCGCCTGCAGCTACCCTCTCCCCTCCTCCGCATCGTCCCCCCCTCCCAGGCGACAGGCACCTGCGAGTGCCCCCCCCCGGCCGCACAACAGGCGCCGTTCTCCGGGAAAGCCTCGCTAGTTTCGTCCTTCCCTCCGCGGGCGCCCTCGCCGCCGTCTCCGCCTGCGTGCACCTGCTGCCAGGTGCGCGGCGCGCCTCCCCGCCATGACCGCCGCCCGCCCCCGTCCTGCCGGCGGGAGCCGTCTGCGCCCTTCTTCCCTCTCCCCGGAGCCAGCGGGGAGGTGGGCAGCCGCTCTCCTCCCCTCCTGCGCAGCCGAAAGCAGCCCCTTGCAGCGCTGCCTCTCCCGGCGGTGCGGGCGCTACCTGTGCCTTTCCCCGCCTGGTGCGGGGGGCTGCCCGCTGAGCCCGCCCGACGGCGCCGCCGGCTAGGGGGGCATCCCGTTGTGCCGGGCGGGGGAGAACGGAGCCTCTGCGGGGCAGCGGTGCCTTTGGCTGGGGCTCGCAGCCCCCAGCCCCGCAGCACCTGTGGCGCCGCGGGCAGAGCGAGGTGCGGCCGCAGTGGGGTCTTCGGGGGGTCGCCGCCTCCTTCTTCTCCTTAGTTGTTGTTTCCCACCGTCCCCGCTGCCGGGGCCGGCTGAAGGGCTCTCCGGGATGCCCGAGGCGCTCTCCCCGTCCCGTGGCGCCCGGGTGCGGGGCCGGGGTCAGGGCGAGCCCGGGCGGCTCCGGGGCTGCAGCCCGAGCCGGCCCGCGGGTGCGGGGCCGATGCCGGCGCTGAACTTTCTCCCCTCCCGCCGCCGTGCAGGAGGAATGAGGAATGAGGAAGGGACGGCGCTGGCCTGCGGGGCTGTGCGTGTGTTGTTTGTGCCTGCTCGCTGAGGTCGGGCCGTGTTTGTCGGTGTTTTGGTGTCCCCAAAACCCGTTCTGTGTCCTTTTATCGCTCTTAAATGCAGCTGCACGGTGTGTATCGGTAATTTGCAGTTTTGGTTTTTCCATTCCTCACAACTGCTAAGTACTTACCACCCATCCTTTTTTTTTTTTGCTGACCTTTTTCCTCCCTCTTGAAACCCAAGTTTCCCATGAAATAGTAGGGAAGTTTACTATGTTTGAAAAGCATTTAATCTTCATTCCATTTCAACCTAAATAGTCACCATCCATTAAGCTTGGTCTTCAAAAACAGGTGGGAGAACTTAGTAATAGTGAGTGTAACAGCTTGAGAAATTGTGCACTGCTTTAATCTCCAGCAATATAAAAGAGAGGGTATTTTCAGAGTACCTTTAGACTCTTGTTAGGTGGCTTTCATATTAGCTGTCATCTGTATATATTGGCATCATTTCACTAAAACATGGAATTTGGCAACCCTATTGTTTCTGTTTGAAAGAAACAGAAGAGATTGAGTAAGACTCTTACAAGTGAAGTATGTGAACGGAGCCACCTAGAGATACTTGCTGCAGCACTATCAGGCCTCCCTTGCCTACAGACTACATTGCACATTTCTGGATATTTGAAATGCTAATATATTTCCTCTCCTCACATCTCCTTCTCAACTTGCTGCACTCCTCTTAGCATCTCAGCACAAATCTTTTATAATGTGGAGTTGATGATTGTTATCAGTGTGCTAAGGGTTTACTTATAGAGGTCTATGTCAATAAGCTTGGTAAATATTTTGTTTAAGGTTATTCTCTGATTTGTCAAAGGGCAGATTTTGCTGTAGAGCCCGTTTAAGATGGTCTGAGGATTTGTAGGATCAGAAAGTGAGGTAATGACGCTCATCGTCCTTGAGTGCTGAAAACATATGGACATACCTGCTTGGCCCAGTAAAGAAGCTGTGGAGCATTCTTGCTTGAACTGACCTCCAAATGAAGTTTAGACTTGCCAGTGCTCTCAGAATGTGAGCTGCGCATGTGGTGGTTGTAGCTCAGCTTCCCAAAGACAGAGTAAGAAGTTGGTATTTTTTTTCACCCAAATCACTAAAGTGATGGAGGACTTTGGAGCATGTAAAAGCTGTCAGTGTTTTGAGGATTAAAAACTGTTCCGTTCCTCATGTTTTTTTTCCTTTCTTTAACAGAAAGTAACACCCACACTGAGAGTTATAAAAACTGAAAGAGGCATTGCACCGTTTATAGAAGTTGATCAGTAAAGTTTCTAGACCTAGCTTTGCAGGTCTAGATTTCATGGGAACAGGGCGTGAAACAGAACGTGCTTTAATACTCACAAGCGGAGGTATGGGATGGTTGAGCTGAATGAATTGAGTAGCATCTCTTAAAAAAAGTGTATGGTGCTTCTTTCATTTTAGCTCAAATTTTATCGAAAGGAGGGAGTGTGGGCTTCATCACCAATGAACAGCTTACTCATGAAGTCAAGTACAGAGACGATTGCAGAGGATTTCACTGTGCTGCTGATTGTGTTTGCAAGCGCTTATTTCAGGAGATACTGGCATCTATAAAATGTGCTCTTCATGCTGACATTGCTCCCCTCTTGCCTTTCTAGTTGAAAAAGGAACTTGTTGATATTAGAACACGATACTCTTGCAACTACAACTTTTTAGGCTATCTTTAAGACTTTGTTTAGAAGTAATTGAAAGGTTTATTGAATTTCAAAGACTACAGGGTTTATTTGCTTGTGTGGAGGAATGACAGAAAAGACATGACTGGAGGAAAATTAGCTATGTACACACAGAAAAAAAGGTTCTGAGTTCTTTTCCTTTTAGGTATTGTTTAATTTTTTTTTAATATTCCAATAAAACTGAAACCCTGAAACTTTTGTCCATATTAAATGTATCATGTTCTGCCGCAGTGTTTTCTTTTAAGTGGGGCGGTTGAAAAAATAAATCCTACATCAGTAAATTGATAATTGTCTTTGTGGTTAATGCTATAATTTGTGTGATAGTGTCTGTATCAGAAAGTACATGTCTTGTAAGCTCTTGTTAGTTTATGGTGGTAACAGAAGCAGAGATCTATCCTGATCTCCAGGTTCTTCCTTAGCTAGTTCTTCTCTAGGCTGTATAGCAGTAGTGAACTAGAGTCACCTTCCTTCTTTATTGGTGCTTCCACGCCCTCTTTCTACTGGAGCATTTGCACTTTATTCTTTTTACTGCATGTGCTCTGCCCTTGGACTACCCCATCTGCTAGCCCGCCCTTCTCTGTGCTGTGTACTCTTTCATTTGTAGGTGTTCTCTGGCTTTCACAAACTTGTTTTGTACCCAGCTGCCCCCACACAAATGTCAACATAAGATTATTCTGAGCACTGCAGATACCCCTGGATAATGGTTTCTATACTCAGCTTCTTGCATGAAATTTCAAGGATTGCTTAATGATGCTGGCTTTTTTCTTCACTCTTAGGGCAAGAATAATCTGCTTTAAAAGTATTCTTTCTAAACAGAATAATGCACTGGATGGCTTTTTAAACCCACGAGCCCCTCAGGGCCCTGTATCGTATATGAGATGCTATTAAGGTTGGTCCTATTATACAGGAGTGAGTGGCAGTTGACCAGTTCTGTTGCTGTGGGGTGATTTCCCATGGGAAGGGGAACATAAATGGTGTCATTACTTCTTCTTGACCTGACACCACGTGTCTGCACGTCTGAAATCCGGTGATGAGAACTGATGCAAGGAGAAAAACACTTCCATTAGAAATCATCCCTCCTTCCTCACACATGTCTGTCTGTGTATTTCTTTTTACCATGGTGGTAAAAAGAAATACACAGACTGTGGTAAAACCTCTTTTGTGTTCCACTCTCACTTACACTGGAAGCTAGTAGCTGGTCAGTGTTTGCAACTTGGTTGTAGGTAGATGGAAGGCCACTTGCTCACTGTTGCCAAAACAATCCAGCCTCGGTTTTTCTGGAGGACTCGTGACTTTGATGAAAGAAGAACTGGTTGTAGGTGATGCTGTGTTCTTACAGAAAGAATGCAAGGAGAGAGCATTGACATTTAGGCAGCAGTGATGGTGCCTGCTAGTTAATACATAGATAGCTTTCAGATAAAACCAAAAAGCCAAATTTTTCTTAACTCTAAGGCATGATGGCTGACATTTCTAAAAGCTGAGCCTTTGATTTTTAATTAGGTGCATCTTTTGAAAGCTTAAAGGGCAGATATGAAAGATGGCTATTCAGTGTGACTGTCAAGAGTAGCAGGAATTAATGTTGCTTAATGCTGTTGAAAACGGTATTTTCTGATAAATTGTGGGAGGGCAGGAGGAGAATGTTTAGAGTGTTCTTGGCTTTCTGTAGTCTTAAGTGGGATAAAAGAAGAAGCAAATGATAAGCTTCCTCCACTATGAAAATCCTCATCCTGCAAAGCAGATCTGAGATACCTTACATTTTCTGTGATGTGAATCCACAGCAGTCAACATGTTGTCTGTTATAAATACTTCTTTCTAAAAATCTTCTTGCTCTGATAAATTCCTCTGCTGCTGTGAAGACTGTTACAAAGACTTGTGTGATGTATTAGAAAGTATGTAATGTTTAAGGCTAAATTAATCAACAACTCAAATATCACTCTTCAAATCTGTGGATTATTTTCAGATGAATGGCTTTTATATTATTTCTTTGCCATCCTTTTGGTGTATCTGTTTTAATAATTGTTTTGGCTGCTATGGAAACACTTCAGGATAGGAATAGTAAATGTTCTTCAGTACTGTTTTCTAATCTCTGATCTGCTGTGTGTTGTATTCTTTTCTTATTGGGGTAACATGAACATAGCAAAAATTGCTGTCTGGCCTCTATGCTTACATCAAATATAAATGTTAAATTAACTCTTGAGCAGTCATCTCAGTTTTATTGATTAGTGTATTTGACTTGATATCAGGAGAGAAGTGCAACTCTTTTTTTCTTTCTTTCATATCTTATATGACTTCCCAATAATGTTTCATGAATATTATCTCTAGAGACATGCTCTAATATGCATGTAGATACTTGGATTCAGGTCCTGCTCTGGAGTTTCCTAACTAAGGAGTTACACATACATACACCCCCCCTCTGACAGATATATTACATCACATGGGTAATGGGATTTTTTAATAAATTCTTTAAAGCTTTTATCACTTATAAAATTGGTAATATGCCTTCTTTATGCAGAAGTTACCTTTCAACAACATAGAATTAGAGTACCTGCTGGAAAATGTTAAAAGCATATTTGCAACGCTGGAAAGGGAAAGGCCTCTCATATTCATGAGCTCCTGTGAGCACCAGCACCAGTAATTTCCTTCTACCAACAGAGCCTGATCAGTTTATGAAGAGGTTGGATATTTTTGCTTCTTCAGTTCACGTTGAAATGCCTTTTGAGTACCCTACAGCTCTGATTAAGCAGCTGTATCTGGAACTCAATGTGTTGTCTGCTGGTAATAACCTTTAATTATGTTATCCCTGTCCCATATGCCTTGATGCATTGCTGCAGTGTGTACGGGAGGTGTGTGAAAGGCATTCACAGTACAATCACATACAGAATCAGGAACGTGCACAGATCCAGAGAGAGAAAAGTGAGATGGGGTGTGCAAACATGACTGCAGCCATGCTTCAGAAATGCATGAGATTAGGCTCTTGAGAGAGAAGAGAGAATTTTTGGCCCTTGATGTGCTTGCCAAACATCCCAAATAAATCTACAGCAGATAAAAGAAGCATAGTAGAAAAGGGAGTACATAGTAGAATAAGGAGACAAAAAGCAGCGTTTTGTTTTGGCATAAGTAAGAGATGCTGCTTGTGAGTTCCATTAGTTATTAATGAAAACCAATACAATTTTTCAGTGTAATACAGATAGACAGGATGACAGGAGTGCTGCTGCAAAGAGTTGACAGCCAGGGAGGGGGAGAAAGCCAGTGATGAGAGCAGTGTAATGCAAAAGCAAGAGCACCTGGTACTAATTCTCTGATGGAGAGCTTACGTGTTTGGAGAGGTAGGGAGAGGATAAGGTTGTTGTATGCATTTGTTCAGAAGCCTTTTAGCAGTGGACTAGAAGACAGCTATGCTTAGGAGAGTAACCATGTGAAAAGTCAGTGTGGCTCTCATTTATTAGCCCAAAAATGCATTTCATAGCAGATGTTTGCCCTGGGCTTACCTGTCTGATAGCAAACCTTGGAGAAGCTTTGAAGACCACCATGGATTTGAAGGGAGAGGGTCCATAAGAAGGAAACTTACAGAACAATTTGACAATACAGAAACTTTTTTTTCAAGTGCATGTCTAATATGTTTTGGGGTTTTGTTCCAGTGGTTCTGTTCTAGCCTGTAGTGCTGGGTGGCAAGCCTGTAGCTTTGGGCTCTTAGTAGGAGTCATGAAAAGGAAAAAGAACATCTGAGCATGTAAAAAGTTCCTATGAGGTAAGAAATAGGAGCAAAGAGACTTTGGAAGTGCAGTACATGTGTAAGAGCAAGCAGAGGACTAGTTTTGTTTGGATTGCAGAAGATGGTACAGGAAGAAAAAAGCTGAAGAGACTGTATGAGTAACAGTATAACTATATATAAAGTATGGGATTTATTGTTCATCTGTTTCTTTTCTGAAACAGAAAGGGGACAGCTGTCTCTGCTCCTGCTTTTCTGCATATGCTTTGTCTTCATGTACTTCCTTGTGGTCCTGTTTGCAATCCCTCTGTAAACACCTTTTTTATGTAACTTTCTCTGAGAGGCCTTGTTTAGTGTCTCACCTTCTTCAAGACTAGGTCCATTTTGCAATTCAGGTCTTCTGTTGTTAAATTCCCAACCATTTCAACTCTCCCTTTTCATTTGCAATCTTCTCCTTGAGTGATTATCTATACTTTTTCTGTGTGGATATCATCTGTATTACCAGCATGATACCTAATGAATTTTCTTCTTATAAGAGTAGGTTTATTTTAGTTTCATGGGTCTTCCTTTACTTGACTCTGTTTTCCCAGTCTGTAAAAGTAGTTTTATTTTCTTCCCAGGAGCAGCTAGCTACACAAGCTGTGAGGGATCTCTTCTGGAAGGCATTCTTTGAAGAGCATTAGAGGTCTGCTTCCTTCTGATCTGGGGCTTGAGCATAGTTCTCTGTCCTATTCCCTCTTATTCGTTTAGAAAATTTCTGTGTTTTCCTGCAGTTGTCAGGAATTTGAAACACCCCTCAGTCCTGTTCCTTTCCCAGGAAATGTTAATTTCCCTGCTGTGGCCATGAGGCTGTGGCTGGCTCTGCAGCTCATTCAGGCAGCTTGACTCACCCCTCTGTGCCCCCTCTGCCAGGGCACAAATGGTGCAGGTTGAGGACAGCTTGTTGTGAACATCTGTACGGCTGACATTAAGGAAACACTGGTAGCTGCTGGGGAAATTATTAATTCAAAGGTTAAACCTCCATACTTTAAAAATATATGGTTTCACATGGGGCAACAAGAATGGACCTGAAAAGTCAAATGATGTGGACAGGAGGTGGAGAGGAGGGAGAACATACACATCATTGAGTTTTTAGGCTCTTTGCAAAGTAAATAGATGGATAAGGATAAGTACAAATAGTTTCCTTTTTTGCTAGAAGGATGAACTCAACAGCTGCTAGCAGGATGCACAGTGTTTCTGGGTTGGTATTTTAAATACTTGAGAAACGGGGCTTTTAGTACTTGTTTTCCAGTGCAGACTATGGTAAATGTTCTTTTATTCTTTTATTTTTTCTGCATTAGAAATAAAAGGGTTGGAGGGTAATGAAGTGTTTAGAGTGACCATCTGCTCTTCATTTGACTTACTATTTCCATTTATTTCCATGCATCAAATTAAATGTGTCCTGGACCATTAGCTATATTGTGATGAGATTATTTTGAAATATTTGTTGAAGTTACAGACTCAGACTCCTGCTATGAAGCATGAAAAATATTAAGAGTTAATTTATGTTGGCTGTTTGGTTTTGATCTGTACAGATTCAAATTATTTCCCTTCCTTGTTGTTATGGAACCGCAGATAGTTTATCCAAACAAATACCAAATGTTTTCTTTTTGTTTTCCCTTCCCTTTTTTATTTAAACACATTGAATTTATTCTGTATTTCATTATCTTAATATGTGTGGTGCAGTTTGTATAAGAGACTGGAAATCCTAATAGAAGAGCCAGTTTAATGTTTGTGAAATATTACAAATAACTCTACACAAATACAGGGAGAATGTTGGTGCTTTCTTTTGAAGAACTTCACTTTATATGAACATAGCAGTATCAAATATACAGCTAGAAAAGCAGTGTTACCATTTATGGATTGTGACCTGTAATTAAATTCTTCTAGACTGTAGCATTATTTTGAAGGATAACTTATTTGAGGATTAATTCTTTTGTGACTGTTTGAAAATAATGCTTTCCTCAGTAGTTCTTTGTAGCACTAGTAATTGATTGTATGTATTATTTTCATTTGTATGATATGTATATCTAAAATAAATGTAGAGGATTTAGAGGATTTGTATAATTTAGCAGTCCTGACTGGGAAAACACCTGTTTCTTTTTTGTCCTCAACTGACACTAAACAAGGATACTGTTTCCCATTTTTAAGTTTAAAGTTTCCTATTGTGTGCATTTCACTATGTGAGGTCTTGTAGGTTATATATTGCATGATGAACAATTTCAGTTGCCTTTGTTAAGCTTTAAGATTATCCCAGGTTCTGAACAAATTCTCACTTTGATTTTGATAAATAATATTAGCAGGCTAAGTGCATCACATCTCTTTCGATGATATGAGGTCCAAAAATTACCTACTTTAACTGTGCAAGTGAGTATTTTCCAAGTTTTCTGAGAAAATAAGCAGTCCTATGAAATTTTTTCCTTCTTCTCCGTTGTTTCCATCCAGAATTGGTCAAGGCTGCTTTCTGTCATTTAAACAAATCTCTTTCATACCTTGTTAGTGGTTCCTGGATCTATGAAATTGGTATGATTTTAAATTAATTGCTTACATTTATGTAAAAAGACCAAACTCAAGAACTTCCATTCTCGTAAGCAGGTCTGAACACACCAGTGTTCAGTGCAACCATTGTGTTGCAATAAAGATCACTATTCAGTAGAGATGCTGATCCTCAGTGTGGAGGTTTTATATTCAAGCTACTTACTGAGTAGAAATTCTTCCTGAATAATGAACCTTCCATGAGTGCTTTGCTTTGAGAGATGATGAATGATGAGTCTGTTATCTCTTTGAATTAGGCAAATAAGTGAAGAGTGGTGGTATTCTTCAAAGTAGGTCGTATTGCTAGGAAGGGCAGCACCCTGCAAGTGTAAAGTCCAGCAAGCAGTATCCACTTTTCTCTCATTCTTTGGTCTTTGGATGTCTATGGAAATTGCTGTGAATTCAGACATCCTGCTGTAGCTCTGGGGAGGGACGAGCTGGTTTAACAGTGTAACAACATAACTTTGTTGTGCAAAAGAGTTAATTTCTTTTCCTCCCTCTTCCTGCTGTTTCATGTTACTGGGTTTGATTTAGTTTCTTTCCCTGCTGTTCAGCAACGAAGAGAGGGTGGCAGGAAATGTTCTGCTTTGTGGCTGGCATTCCCCTTCCCTGAGGAGGAGCATTTCCAGCCCTGATCTCGCTGTCTGGAGTCAGCCCAGGGCTCTCATCTGCCCAGGGCACACTGTGAGTGTGGCTGGGAGCACCCAGCTGCAGGGTGGCTCCAGTGTGCCCAGCATCTCTGGCACTGCTAATTCTGCCTGCAGCTCTCAGCAGCACATTGGAGTTCTGTTCTTCCAGTTAATCAGATGTTCATTTTGATGGGTTTTCTTTTTAATGGGGGAACTTTCTTACTAAGACAGCAGAGACCCCTAATTCCTTTTACGGAGGCCAGTGAAGCCATTAGATGTTGACTGTAGCACTTTCCCCTTTCTTCTTTAAGCTGATTGCTTAAGCTGTTATCAGCCTGTGTGTGTGCTCTGTTGCCTTCATTTCCTTCTTCTCATACAATGATATTTCACATTTGGCTTTTCTCTGTTTAATAAACTGTTTCAAAACTTATAAAATCAAACCACCTGATTTTAGGTGTGAAAATCGGTGAGCCTTTGGGGCATCAAAACTCAAACTGTTGCAAACAGTAGGCACTTGGAGAGGAATTTTTCTTTTAATTTAATTTTCTTTTAATTAAAGGTTCGTGAAGGGTGCATAATATATTTTGGGAGGTCAGTCTGTGAAGAAATGATCTCGACAACAAATATTTTATACAGTATTCTTAAAGTTATAATGGTAAACAAGATGAGGTTATTTCTTAGTTTTCATCCTCAGTGCAATACAATAGTTATTTACCCACTGCCTTCATGTTTTCCCTTGGATTCACTGAGCCCCTCTTTTGTTGGTATTACTTATAATTGGTTTTTTTCCCTGTGTAGCATGTTGATGCATTATATGCATTAAAATTTATCCTACAGTAAAACTTTTCTGATGTGTCATTTCTGGCTTTAGAAAATAAAGATGTTTACTTTAAAGATGGAAAAAATGAGGAAGGAGTTAGAGCATTTATCTGTATATTAGCAAAAAAATAGGCCTAAGTTGATGACTACATTTCTCAGAAGGGAGTGGGAATAGAAAAATTCAGTGCTGTGAAACAAAAACAAGTGGGTTTTGTTTGCTGCTATTGAAATTTGCCAGCAGATATTCTCGTTTTACAGTTCATGTTCTTGTTCTTGGATTTTGATGTATTTTCACATTAAACACCCAGCGTATTTTGGTCTGTGATTTGATCATAAAACGTGTTTTGTAAAAAAAAAAAAGTTCATCTGTTTCAGCAAACGTTTTGCTTTAACAACATTGTTATGGTCAGGAAAGTGGACCATATTTAATACATGTTATTGTATAAGCTACTGATAGAATGGTTTCTTGTTGAAGAATTTCATCTCACTTCGAGAGAGCAAAACAGATCATCTGACAGCATTTCCAGTATGATCAGAATCTTGAAAAAATGTCAAACAAAGCAGAAAGATATGTTCTTTTGTAAACAGAAAATACCGTTCATCCAAATTCTGTTTCAGAAAGCAGATTTTTCCCTGTATAAGCTGCCAGTTTCTCAGCATTTGTGTAATGCCAGGAGGGAAGAACTTTCCCAGCTGTTTGTGTAAGCTGCATTCTGGAAGCTTTCTAGGAAGAGAAAATAGTGAGAAGAACCTCTGTGTGACACCTTTATGTGAGCTTGCTGTGACTTTCAGGAGCTGTTGAGAGTGGAAAGCTGCAGTGCAAGAGCTGGCTTGAAGGATAGCCCTCAAAATGAACTTGTTTCTTTTGCACTCTGTAAGGCACCTTACTGCTTACTGAAATCAAAAGTTGCTTCTTAATTTAAGGCAGATAGAGCTTTTACATAATACCAAAATCTTCAGTAAGGTGTTTGGAAGAGTTGTTTCTTTCAAGCTACAGGGCAAACAACTGGTTAGGTTGTGAGAGAGATAGGGAAACATGTAAAGAATATGAATTCCTCTTTAATGCATATGCACTAACCTCATTAACAAGATAAGGCTGTCAAGACTGGGGCAGCATTAAATGACTTGTGGGAGCCAGCAAATACAGATCCCATGAAAAGCCTCAGGCCTGAGGAGCTCTCCCTACAGACAGCAGCTCTCTGAGCAGCACTGCCTGCATTCCTTGCACAGAAGTTTTGGATTAGACTCCAAAATCCTGTATATGGGAAGGAAGACTTTCCCCCAGTTTTCCTTTTGAGTCTTAGAGAACTACATATTTATATATTTTGTACTGGTTTCTTAAATGGTGCAGTGGTCTGTCTGCATTGCAGAGCTGATCCAGGTGAGGGGAGGACGAAGTTCTTTTCTTTCTGTTGCCTTGTGCATGATGTGAAAGTGCCCACTGGAAACAGCAGATATTTGACTGACCCTGTGCGATCCAACTCCAGTTTGTGGTGCTGAAAAAGTGTCTCTGAAAGCAAAACATGAATTCAGTGCAGTTCTGGAGGGACAAAATGTGACCACTTCCTCTGCTTCCGAGACTGTTGTCTGCTTTGCTTGGAAAATATCTTCTGTGAAATGCCAAACTTGGGTAATCTCTGCCTCTGCACAGATGGTAGTGGAAGCTCCCTGAGAGGCAGACCAGGGCGTGGGAGGCTGGGTGTAGGATTGATGTTCTTAGGAGATTCAGGGGTGACCTTACTGCTCCACAGCTGCCTGAAAGGAGGGTGTGGACAGGTGGGAGTCAGTCTCTTCTTCCAGGTAACAAGACACAGGACAAGAGGAAATGGCCTCAAGTTGTGCCAGGAGATGTTTAGATGTTAGGGAAAATTTCTTCACTGAAAGGGTTGTCAAGCATGGTAATGGGCTGCCTGGGGAAGTGGTGGAATCACTATCCCAGGAAGTGTTCAAAAAATGTGTAGATGTGATGCTTAGATATGTGTTTTAGTGTTGGACCTGGCAGTGTTAGGTTAGTGCTTGGACTTGATCTCAGATGTCTTTTCCAATGATTCTGTGGTTCTACAATGAAGATATATGCTTTGGAGTATACTTCTCTTTCTGTCCTGTGCATGGACATAACCCATGGTACTAATAAACTTGGCGTGGTTTTACTGCTAAAGGATGGGTTATAAATGCAGAAATGGCACCGTAGACAAGCCTGCAGCTTTGGTTTCAGATCTAAATGAATTTATGGTGTTCCTTAGAGTGCCTTTGGTATCTCTAAAGCCTTTGTGAGGCTGCTGGTTCCTGGTGGCAGTAAGAAATGGGATTTATGTTTGAGGTAGCTAGGATTTATGATGCACATTTTCCTTTTGTGCTGGAATAGGGAGAGAGACAGTGTTCCTAAGGCTTGACTAAATGAATATAAGCTTACACATACTAACAGAACTTCTTGTTTTTACAAATAATTATTTTTTGAAGAGTTATTAGAATGAAATATATGCAGAAAGCCTCTCATTATTGTTACCTGCTTTTATTTCCACCCTGCTCACCCCAAAAAACCCTGTCTACTTCACCACCACTTCCGACCAAGCTATTGCATTTGTTAAGAAAATTTACTTTGCATTAGTGGTTAGCAGGTGATCCAGCTGTCTCAATTCCCATTTTTTCCTCCTTTTAACATCTTTTGTTGAGGCTGTTAGGATGATGTTAAATGGAAGTCAACTGACTATTCTCTTAGACTACATAATTTCTTCTATCACTCCTTGTATTGGAGAGAGTCATATGGATGGCTTGTAAATAAATAGGATCTGAACTGTGGCTTTGTTTCAGGTCAGAAAAGGTCATTGTGAACCCTTAATCTGTTCCCCTTCCCTAATCAGTCTCTAAAACGTCTTCCAAGAAGATGTTTTAAGGCTGTCAGATTTTTACTATTGGTGCTCTCCTTGGATCTCATTATTTTATCTGTCTTTAAGAATCTTTAATGAGAAGCAGTTTCTTATCCATGTTGCATTCGGACTTATCAGTATAATAATTGGTCTTTTATGGTATCTAATATTTTTATGGTCCCTGTTATCCCCTGTCTTGGTACTTGAGCAGGCAGGCAACAAAAAGTCATGGAACTATGGGGAAAAAAATATTCTCCACATGCAGGTATGTGAAATTCATACACATGCAACCTCTCAGGCTTGTCTATATCTAAGTAGATAAAAACAAAATTTATTTACAGATGCTTTTCAGAAATATTGTTTATAGCTTTTTTCTGACTTTGTGACTATTGTGCAGACATTTGAGCTGAGCACAGCAATGTTGTGTTATAATGGTTTGCAGAATGTTATAAGAAATGGCATTGCTTCTTACCTAATGTTCCCTTGTTTGTTTTCTTGGCTGTAACGTTGCACTGAGAGGTCACAGTCCATTGTTTTTCTGTTGTTATAACCAGGGTTCTTGCAGTGCTGCTGAAAGTCAGGGCACTGTCTTTGACCTAGTGAGTGTGAGTGAAACTCAGTTCCTCTCTGTGTGACTTGTGGTTTCACTGAATTCAGCTGCAGTGTTCTGATGCAGTTCTGCATCCCCAGGATTTGCAAATCAGTACGTACAACCAGAAAGACCCATCATCTCCTGCTACTGTGCCAGTTTTGTTCAGCAGGAGTAATTTTATTAGTTCCCTCCCAGGGAAAACTGGTGAGTGACTGTGAGCAGAACACTTTGGGGTTGCACTGACAGTGCTTATTGCTGGCTGCTTTCCTCCTTTCCCTTCGTGATTAATTTTTTTAAAAATCTGCCTCTTGTGAACTACACACATCTATTTTAGGAATGCTGCTGCTTGCTTCTGTCAGACTCATCAGCTGTGTTTTGAGAGTATGGGTGTTTTGTGGTCAGTTTAATTTGAAACAGTTCTTGGCTTCTCATCCTGTCATGGTGCTGTAGACAGACACAAACACCTGCCCTTTCAGCTGTTTGTGGGGCTGTGCTGAAAGCCAGGTCAGGGATCAGACCTAGGGATGTTTCATTGTGGGGAGAAGAAAAAAAGACACATTTGCAGCATTGAATGTCAGAAATTTGTTAAAAGTATGGCATAAGTAAAGGGTAAAGCAGTAGCCAGAGGGCACAGAAGTTCTTTAAAGTGAAAGTTCAGCAACAGCCTGTGTTGTTGAGTTGGGCTGTGAGCCTCTAAGTAATCACTTTAGGAATGGATTGGTTCATGTGCTTGGTGCTCTCATAGCTTGGTCATGTGAGTGCTTCTGGTCTGTCCCACCAAAGTAAGACAGGTTAATGTGAAGTAGAGAAGAAATAAGTGCTTGGTTGCTGCAGTCATGTTGTTCAGTGACAGAAATTGTGGCAAATAGCTCGAGCTAGATCTGCAAGAACTCATCTGATCCGAAGTCAGAGGTCTTGCAGAAATTCTTCTGACGTTTCTTATTGCTGTAGTCAAATAACAGTGTAGTTTTATGGGGAAAGAAGTTCGACTTGTGTTATGAGACAATTTTCTTGAGATCATGATGAGTGGTATAATTTATGCTGCTGTTATCTAATCGATTGCTGACTGGACCCAGCTGTCTCTAGTTTTTATTTTCAGAATCTAGAATTAACTCTCTGCTAGAGTTGATAAGAATAACAAAGATACTGAATTTATAAAGACACTAGAAGTTTTAGAGAAAGTCACCTTTTGTCTAGGCTTCACCAGTGGAGTTTCAAATGGAACCAGGACTGAAAAGGTGGTCTTAGGGTCATTACTTGATCTGGATATCCTGTGATGGAGTGCATCCCTTATCTCTTTAAGGCTGGCTGCAGGTGAGGCGGAAGGAAGCTATGTTCAGGAAAAATTACTGCTGCATTGAGCAGGGCCTGGATTCCTAATCTATTAAGGATCCATAAAATTCAAGTGGTCTGAGTTTAATTGTAGATCTCTATTTGTAGCTATTCCAGAAATGGGTCTTAGTACTACAAATTCAGTAATTCTTGTTTGTGAATAAATGTCAATTAAATTTTATCTTTCCATTTCTAATTCCTCAATTATTTTTAATTTAGTCTCTATGAAAGTAGAAAGTAGACTGTGGATGAATTTGACCTCATGTTACATTTTCCAAATTAACCTGTTAAGGTTTACTATTAAATTACTGCATTGATGGAAGGAAGCGTTGTTTAAGAGAATGATCTAAATCAATGCTTTTTAAGGAGCAGGTGGAAGATTATTTGTCTTGAAAGAACAAATGGATAGCTCTGAATCATGCTGAAAGTGTTCCAGTGGAAAATATGCTTCTACTTCCAAGTACACAAGTTACATTAGAACGACAGGTTTCTACTAGAATGACAACTATTTTAAACATTTGAATAAACATACTTTTTTGTTGGTTTTTTTTTTTGAGGGAGAAAACCACAGAAAAAAAAGTTTTGCTTCAGGATTCTCTTTCTTATGACTAAGTAGTTGTGTTCTTTTGATGGCTTGTGGCATCAATCCTGTTTTCAAAATGCTAAAGAAAACAGAGATCCCAGGCCATCTGGTGCTTCTTTGTGTGCATGCATGCCTACATCCATTTACAGTCAGGGCTGTTGTGCTGCAGCTTCAGCGTGAGGGAGATCAACTTAGATCTGGGAAACTTAAAGGATGATGCCAACCAGAGCTGGGAAGTGTTGGTTTTAGTGTTCATGGGTGAAGGTTTCCAATTTAATATCCGATTTTTTTTTAATTATTGGGCATTTGCTACTCCTCTTGCAATAGTCCCAAAGCATCTTTGGAGGTGTTATACTGTCTGGGTAGTGAGGTGACAATGTCTGTTATCCCCGTCTGGACAGGAGACTTGAGGCTCTAATAAACTGAGCAGAACAGATTACCAGAGGCTGTCTAAGACGCTGCTGCCTTCAGCTGTCTCGCTCTGTGGCTGAACTAACAGAAGGGTCTGCTGCATAACCAGCTGTGAGTTTAAACCATGAGAGACTCTTGAGCTGCAGTGGCTGAGATAAAGGTGTGTGTGTGGCGTTGTGCAGGGGATGGTGATCTCTAGCAGAGTCATGGGGGTATGTGGGTTTGGTACAGCACCAGTGAATTCAACAGGTTCGGTAAGGTTGCCCTGTCAGGCTTCTTGGTATGGCTCTGCATTGCTCTTTCTGCACCCACAGTATTCCTCTGAACAGGTTTTTGTCTGGAAAGCCCCTGCAAACTATTGCCACTGTATTTTGGGAATAAATGCTTGAGTTCTGTACTGGCCCAAAGAGGATCTGAAACACTGCTGGAGGGAAAAATTAGATTGTCAAAGTGTGGATACTTAAGACATATTCTGTAGATGCAAAGCCCCTTGACTATGTGAGACTGAGGAAACAAGTTTAGCTGTAGTGCCCCTTTATCTGGACTTCGTTCTAGAAGCAGAATTTCACCTTACACAAATACTGGGAGCTGACTAAAGGTATTGCAGTGTTACAGTACAAAGTTCTTTTTGCTCTCACATTTTTTATTGAATTGAGGTGACTGTCTTGTGATAACCTTGTAGGGTAGAAGATATGAGCTTTACATGTGGAACACCCAATAAGCCTAAATTAAAAGCACCTCTTTTTGCATGAAACTGGCAGTGTAGAGTTTGGTTAAGAACAGTGATGAAGCATAGACAAAGCTGATAATTTGCTAAAATACAAATCTGTCTGTGCTGCAGCTAATCTAGACAGATTACAGGTATTATTATTTGTTAGTGACTTGTTACACAGTTGAAATCACAGAAAAACAGATATTAGTCATTAACTTCTCAAATTGCTGGATAAAATTTGTTTTGAAGTTCCCCCAGCCCAAGTACTTTAGATTAACAGGGTGCAAGAGGGAGGTTGGGGAGGCAGTTTCAAATTTATTAAGTTAAGACCTCTGATTTCTTTGAGACTTTTGTTAAACGTCTGCTGATTCTGAGAGGGAGAGAGAATGAATCTGCCTGTTAAAAATGTATCAGAATAGAACTTGAGACTTTGAACATGTTCCCTGTTAGACTTTTCTTTTCTGATATGAGTTTATGACTTGTCTAAACACACAAATTACTAGTTCACTGTCAGTGTAAAACAAATCAAAACCAGCTAAGTTTAAACATGATACTCTTATGTTGTGCATCATCTAAAATGTTCTAATACACTTTCTTTACAATTTTGCCAATCGCAATGAAACATGAGTGCTTGTAAATTGGCAGACTTATGTTAAATTGTTTTCACTCTTAAGTGCTAGATTCATGGTTTTCTTAGTGTTGTGTCTTGTTTGGTTTTTTTTCCCACGTGTTCCTGATCAGTACTTAAAAGATGTGGATGTTCTACTCTTTTGATACGTAAATATCTAAGAATCTGCCTGATGATGATTGCAGCTTTCTCCAAACTTCATGCTGCTGATACCGAGGGTATCTATTTTACCATGATAATCCTTTCACATCCGATTCAACTGCCTTGGCCAATGTATCAAAAATTATACATGGATGTGGCTGGTGCTGCAGCTGAACTTTTGTGTTACTCTGCTTTTAACGGGAACAACCTGTCTGTCCCAATGATTGTCCTTTTCAGACTGTTTCTGTGCACTTGGTTTCATTCTCTGAATCTGAAATACTCCGTTCTGGTGTGCCAGGCTCATAGCATATTGTTCTCCAGCCCGGTGGACAGCATGTGTACTTGCATAAGTGCTGTGGGTCATGAGTTAGTCAAGAGATAATTATCTTCTCACATCTGCAGAAGCCTACTCTTTTCTCTTGATGTTTTGTCTTGAACTTCATCTTTTGTTAGAAATGTTTCAAGGCTAGAACTTGTTTATTATGACATGAAGTGTGGTTTTGGTACTTGATGAGAATGTGTTGAGATCTTTACTGTGTGTGTTTTAACTTTATCTAGATTTTGAGAAAACTGTTGCCTTCAAAAAGTAAACCAGTGATAGAAATCTCATTTCTTAGGATGACCTGGTGGCTATCATCTGGAAAACGTCTCATAAGAATAAGGCAGGAGAGTGATGCTCCCAACCTCAGACTGCTAATGTCATTTTGGACAATAAGCAAAGTAGGACTACTGTATTTGTTTTGATTAGATGAGGAGTAATGTTGTAAACTGGCTTTTATGGAGACTTTGCAAAGGAAGTATTCCTCAGACAGTCAAGTACTAGAGACCTTTATGGTGCTCTGGAGTTTGCTGCTTCAGTGGACAGAATTTCTTTAACCTGTGGGAAAAGATAGGACAAGTTGTTCTGCTTAGGCCTTCTAGTGAATAAGACCATGTCTTGTAGCTCAGTAAAAAATAACAGTCAAAAAATGGGTTAAACTGTTTTTTATAAACTTAGTGATATTTGGATTTAGTTAAATGGAATGTTAAGCATTAACACATGGAAAGATTATTGGCAAAATACTGAAGTTAGAAACTGAAGAGCTTATAGCAATCCATTCAAAGTGCATTTTTCTAAACAATGATGAACTCTTATATTTTTGTGTTAAAGGAGAAATTGCATTAACTATTGCAAGCCTGTGTAATTTATCATAATTTGTTCATGACAGGAAGAAAGAATGTAACAAACCGTGCAACTCAGCATAATCATTCTTTTTGACACGCTGAATTTGCATGCTAACATAACAGTTTTGACAAAAATAACATGTCTTCAGTTTGCTGTGCATTTTTAAGGAAAAAAAAATCAACCTGAGATCGTCAAGTATGGGGTTTTCCCCACATTTAATAAATTGAAAGTGTTTGCTAACTTGCATAGAAATAGGTACAAATATGAGATGAGTTAAGAAAGGGCTGGCTTTTTTAAATACATGAATACTTGCTATATTTGAATAAAATCTGCTGCATTCCTCAGTGATCTTGTGCTCATAGAATGCGGTAACTTTGTGGTTTTGCTGTAATAATGCTGAAGTGCACCTGGTTGTTGAAGAAAACTTCATTATGTATGCTTTGTGACTCTAATGATCTTTGTTTTGAGTAACTGTGACTCATCTGGGGATGGGCTGTGGTGACAAACCAAACTCATGACACTTAACAATTTTTGGGTTTTGCTTCCTGAATCTGTTGTGCTCTTCACATTAATTTTTGATGATTGTTGCCTGACTTCCCATCTTAATTGTATGTTGGTTCACTCTGCACTTGCTTTGGGCAAAGGAAACTCAAAGTACAGCTCTGGGACCCAAAGATCTAGCGAGTGATAAAAACTTATAAATCAGTAGATAAATTTAACTGGCAACAGTACTTGGCACGGTGTAAAAGCAAACCTGAACCTGGGAAGGTAAATAATAAGTTTATCAAGAAAATTTAAAAAATGCCTGTTGCCTTTGTTCTTCCAGCATTGAGAATGTACTTGTTTAGTTTGAGAAGTGGAGGAATAGAGAAAAGATTTGTGGATAAAGTCAGACTTGCATTCCTGAAGAAAATGATTCTTTGATAGAATAGGGGAAAACTTGTCTGTTGTCATTAGGATAATCATCTTCTATGTTTTAGTAGTAGTCAAATGATTTCTGGTTATTACAGAGTTTATTAGAGAGCCAAAGCACCTTTTCTTTGTATAAATTAGGTTGAACTGTTGGGCTTGCATTTTCCAGTGTTGCAATTTTTTCCTCAAAATTTTTATGCTGACATAGTTTTTCAAATCAGGGTTAACGTAAGGTTTCTGGAAATTAATGAGACTAAAGCCTCTGCCGTGGAAGGTGTGGTGTAGAGGTTGAGAACCTTGTGTTAATGTGAAAGGTCACATGAATGAAAGAGCAGCAGAACTGAGAGGAAGGGCAAAGGCACTAAGAATGTGACTTTGTTGCTGGCTGCATCATGTGCACACCTTGAGCTGCTGCAGATCACAAGCTCTCTTGGTTTATAGTCATCACCTCCACATGTCTGCCAGTGTCACAGAATGGAGAAGGACTCTTGCTTCCTGACTGAACACACAATGTGCATGCACTTTGCTAATAACAAATGTAGGCACATCTGTAACACACTCCAAACCTAATTCTTCTTGCGTCCTCCCTCCTGCACTCAATGTTATTTATAGTAATAAATGTTTTATAAGCCCTTTGTGAAATGTTAAGGTCTAGCAAAGATAAAATACAGATTATGATGTTATTTTGTTGAGAAACTGAGATGACTGTGCCATCTTTCTTCTGAAATTAAGAATTCTGGCAGCCTGAAATGAGCAAGAAGTATTCAGTAGGGTGCAATATCTGAAAAAGATCATTACTTAAAAAATACAGTTCTCCTAGAGTAATATGGAAAAGTAGAGGAGCTTATCCAGCAAACACCAATCACTAAATGCTGTTATTTATGTTGTTCATTTAGCATGAGTGCCAATTTTCAGATAAAGGAAGTTGAAGGGAACAGATTCAGGTCAACAGAGTTGCTATTATTCCTGATGTTTAGGGGATTATGTGCTTTAGTTCATGTTATTAGAAGCTTTTTGCCAGAAAAATGCATGAAAGATGAAATGAATCAACAGTATGAACTCTATTCAGTAGCTAAAACATCCTTGGCCACAATATTTATGTATTAAAGTTGAATGCTTGTCTACTTTGCACAGGTCTCCCAAAATAATTAACATGTATATATTGCTACACAGTAATTTAAACAACAGTCATTTAAAAGGCTTCATTAAACCTAAAAAATGCCAGGCTTGAGGAAGCCATGTGTATGTGTGGTTGCTGGAGCGATTTGTCATTTGAATTGAGAATGAAGCCCCTATTGAAAGCAAATGAACTAGGAAAGAACTGATCCAGCTGTATTGTAAATGAGCCTTAGAAATGAGTATAAGGCCAGTGTTCATTCATACTGAAAAGTCTAAGGCTGTGACACTGGAAGGATGCTTAACTGTTGCAGGATGATTTTATTTTCCCTATGGGTGTGAAGGAAGAGAATGGGAGGCAGGGGTGGAGGGGAGAAAAACACTGAAGGAAAAGTTGTAGTGTGTCCCCTTAATTAAGGGCTCTAAGCAAGCTGATATGGTGACATCCTATCAGTCTTGGTACTAAATGTGGACTTAGTACTTATTTAAATAGAGGCTTGTGCTGAAAGTATGCCACTGCTCATGTCAGTGCATTGTAGTAATTTAATTTGCAACTGGGTGTTTTTACCTGCATGGATCCATTTTTTTATGATGTACACTTCAGGCATACTGAGATTGCATTCCTTTTGTCAGTAGCATCACATATATAGCCTATATATCCTTGCATTTCCCTCCTTGAAGCCGTGTTTCAGGTCCTGTTTCATTCTAGATCTCTGTCCCAAAGAGCCATTTGATGCCACAACACTGTACTCGAAACTCAGGAAGGCACAACTGCAGGTTTTTTGGAAAGAACCAGAGTATGATAAGCATTTTTCAGTTTATTGTAGTGCCAACAAGCTGGGACCTGCTTATTCCAGTGCTCCACCCTTGTCAGGAGACAAGTAGGCAGTGCAAACAGGGATATCTCAATAGGCCTTTCACCTGCCCAGAACAAACACTGATCTGGTAGACACTCTTGGCAGATGATATGCAGCCAGATATGATGAATTCATCTTTCACAGTTCAGATTTGGTTTAGATCTGTTTTTCTACACAGAAAATACCATGCTTTGAAGCAGGTGTCAAGCTTCAGACTGCCTTTTTTTCCTCTGTAGTCTCTCTGTTTGCTTCTTTCTAAATATGGTTTGCAGTGTGGGGATTTGAGAAAGGAGAGGGTCAGTGCAAATCTAGCAGTCAACAGCATTTAGATACCCCTCAGATTTGCTGTCTTCCATTAAGAAACTGGTTTTTTTAGGAAAATTGGGCTGGTCCGTCATGAACCAGAAACCTTTTGCAAGACTGCATTATTGATAAAAGTAGGTGGTTTTCACCTGAGCTCATCTCTTACATTTCATTATTTAAAACATTCTAGTGGTGTGGTTTATGTTAGCCCTAGTTCCTGTGTCTTCAGCACTTTTGCCTTTCAGTGTTACAGCCTATATCATAAGCCATTTTTTAGCTCTGCTAATGTACTGTCCTCAGATGCTGATTCTTGAAGCTTACCCCTGGGAACAATTCAGTCTCAATACCTGGGTCAGCCCAGCTCTGTCTGCTTTAGTTGACTTGAGCTAAGGTGCTGCTGTGGTCCTCCTTCCTACTTTTCCTACTCCAGTTGCTTAGCATGCAGTTAAACCAGAATATTGGTTCTACTCGCTTTCCCAAAAGTCACTTTTACACCTGGAAGATCTTTAGGTCCATTAGTTTTGCTGGTGGGGAAAAAAATGAGGATTTTGTTCCTGGTTTTCCCAAGGAGACCTTCAGCTAACAGAGATGCTTTTTTCCACTTCAAAAAGAAGTCCTGGCAGCTTCTGTCTGTGTGAAAAAGTGTATGTGTATTGGATGTCTGTAGGGCTGCTGCTTCATCCTGGGTGTTCCTTTCCCCGAAATAGTTCAGCAGGAGCCCAGGTCTTTTGTTCTTATTTAGGTGGCTAAAGGTAGCTAAGACTCAGATTCTTATCTTGCAGACTTTGAGGGATTTAGTATTTTGTTGCCACAAGTGGGATGAGAGCCAGCAGAATGTGAGGGAATGAGGGAGAGCAGATCTTACACAACCTGTGGTTGTTTGGACTCCCTGCAAGTCTTATTTGACTTGCATTCCTCTTCAGCCCTCATCCTTGATGGTGAGATGAGACATGAGCCAGGAAAGTGGGACAGCAGAGCCTAAGCTGGCTTTCTATAGAAACTGCTCACCTCTGGGGTTATTGGGAAGTTCTAGGCTCTGTGCTCTGCACAGGTGAGCAGTCTCCCTGCACTGTGCCAGTTGGATGCACTCTGAAAAGTCTGAGATGCTTGCCTGGGAGATCTGGAATCCACAGGGATATGTTTTCTTTATAGAGACCCAGTTACTGAATCACAGAGCCATTTAGGTTTGAAAAGAGCTTTAAAGAGAGGTAATGCTGGAGAGCTTTTACCTTCGTGCAAACTGGGACCATATTCTGGCCTTCCCAAGAGTGAGAGAGGGCAGAGCAGGAGCTCAGAACAGAGCAATGTTTCTGGGCAGTAAAATGAAAATGAGGGTTTCATTCCCTTGTCTCTTGCCTGCCTTCTGATAAACATAGAAATTGCAGCTAAATTTCACAATTCTAACCTCTGGTATATGCCTTTTCTTGTTGTATTGTAATCTGCTATTGTATGATAATTAGCCATCCAAAGACAACAGAAGCACATAATGATTTTTATGCTAATTCTCCTATAGACCTAATTTTATTTTCTGGTTAAATTTATAGTTACAGTACCTGTATAACATGCCCTGAATAATATCTCCTAGGAAGAGGAAGATAAGAACATCAGCAGAGCTATCCACACAAATTGATATGTGGATTACAGATGTCTTTACAACCCTGCCTGGTCATCACAAAAGACCTTTGGCAAGAACTTGTATAATTTGCCCAGTTACCATGCTTGCCTGTGATAGTGAGATAGGGTTTCAGAGCCTGCATGTGCACTTCAGGGAAGATTTTTCTCTTTTTCAAGCTAAGGCACAGATTTCTAGTGGTGTTCTACTTCTGTTGTACTCTGACAAAGCTCCTGTATGTTTGCTGTACACTTGTAGTGTGATCTTCTTAAAGGAGCTGATAGTACAAACACTTCTGTGCCTTTTTAATCTCTTGCCATATAAAGAAAATTTTGCTGAAAGCATCCAAAAATGTTTTCCAAAAATGTTTTTTGTTTCCTTTTGTGAGTGCATGTCTCAGTCTTGTTGTGTATTACAGATATGTATGTCTTGTTGTTCAGTTGCTGAATGAAAAGGTAGAAGAATTAACATTCCCTTGGAGAGATAATCAGTTTTCTTGGAATAGCTGCTTAAATAAATGAGACATTGTGCCTTACTCCTTCTTCCCCTCAAAAAAAGGCTGAATTAACAGATGTTTTCCAAGCAGCCTTTAGGTATTCTGAATCTTAATTTAAACATGAATGAGGCTGGAATGTTGTTTGTTCTTGTGTATGCGTATGCAATTTGAAAAAGATGTTTATGCTTCAGCTTTTACTAGTGACTTCTATTTTGATTGTTCTCTTTTTCTAGTATTAAATGACGTACATGCCAAGAGGGATTGTTTACTGTTTTTACATAACTGCGAAGAAAACTCAAATTTTATTAATTTCTTCTTGTACTTCTTCTCCAAGATGTTAAGGAGTCAAACCCTTAATCCCATTCTACAGAAACCTTTACATATCAGTTGATTTTCTGAATATAATAAATATTTTCCTGAAAGCTGATAACATTTAAAGAAATAAAATAAACCCCAGGTTCTTTTGGTTGAGTTTTTTGTTTTCTTTTCTTTGTTTGTTTTTTTGCTTTCATATTTGACAAAGGATTAATGAGACAATTAGAACAGTAGGAACAATGACATTAAATATGTTTTTCCCAAAAACATATGTGAAGGCATGGAACACTTTTCTGCCAGTAAAGATGTGAAAATCTCAGATAGCAGAGAATTTTGTAGTTTCAGTAGAAGCATTTTGAGTATGTAGAAACCAGCCTAATTGCTTGCAATAAAGCAGCAGTGCTTCAGGTGAAAGCTGAACCTGCGTTCCTGGATTATCTGATGTGTATTATCAACAAGTGTTCCTCATATGTTGGAGGAAATACGAACTCAGTGCTATTAAATAGCCTGGAATAAAGCAAGCTTCTACCAGTCATAGCTTGCTTGTTGCAAAGTGGAAAACAGAGGAGAAACTTATGCAGAAAGAATCATTACAAACCATCTCTCCATCTGAGTTTTGGGTGTTGAAACAGCTGACTGGTAACAGAGTTTGCTTTTGTGCTTGGAAGCAGACAGAAATGCACAATGACCCCAAGTAAAGAACACTCTTATGAGCAATATTATTGGGAACAAATTCACTTTTATATGAACTGTGTTTCCAATGAAATTACTTGGACTTTATGCAGGCATAATTTAAAGCAACATCATCCTCTGTGCATTGTTTACATATTAAACTTCACAGACAGCTGTTTAATAAATTGAAAAAACAAGGGACTGAAGCAATAACAAAATCTAGGGAAGCCTGCCTCCCAGTGCCGAGTTATTTTTGTTGGTTACTGCCTTGATTGTTGTTGTTTTCTTTTTTAATTTATTTGTTCTTTATTTGAACCTGAAGAATAGCTGAGGGTTATGTGCCTTGGAGGGTGGTGCTGTGTGCCTGAATTTCACTTCATTTTAGTTGGGTGCACACTCCTTTGGGCTGCTTTGTAAATACAAACCTCTGTGTATGTGTGTTTCTTCTTAATCTTGATGGCATTTGTTTTGTTCCGTTTGATCCTGGCATGCATATATATTAGCCCCTGGTAGAGATGAGTCACATCTGAGACATGGTACATGTGCAGTGCTGTTTATCAAGCAGTAATTTCAGACTTGATTTAAATATATTTCGTTTAGCTTGAAGGTGTGTGCGCCTTGAAGAACAGGCTTGACAAGATCTTGAAGTGTAAGTGGTAGCAAGGCAGATGTGATCTGTAAGGAGTTTATAGCTCTGAATAGCTGTCAGAATGTTGCAGGGAACAGAAGAAAGATTTGGTAGAAGATGAAAAAATATGGAAGAATATAGGGGAGAGAGAGAGTATAAAATAAGACAGTTGGGAAACAGGTTGCTTGAAAGGAAGGATATAAAGTCTTACTTTTCCTGTCTCTTAGCTAAGGCAAGTGCCAAGTGCTGCACCAACGGAGGAGCAAACCCAGGCATCAGCAGACGCTGGGTTGGAGGAAAGCTGCTGGGAAGCTGCTGGGAAGCAGCTGTGCACAAAAAGGCCCTGGGGGTCCTGGTGGGCAGCAAGTAGAGCCTGAGCCAGCAGCGTGCCCTTGGCACAAAGGAGGCAAGTGGCACTAGATGGAGTGTCACCAGCAGGCCGAGGGTGCTGATCCTCCCCTGTTGCTCTGCGCTGGGGATGCCACACCTGAGTGCTGGGTCTGGCTCTGGGCTCCCCGGTACAAGAGAGACACAGAGATAACAGAGAGAGCTGAATGAAGAGCTGCTGAAGAGATCAAGTGACTGGAGCATTTCATAAGAGGAAAGGCTGAGACTGTTTAGCCTGTACAAGAGGAGTCTCGTGGGCTGGGCGGGGACACACAGATGGCACACGCAACTTGTGTTTAAATACCTGAAAGGTGGGTGCAGAGATGGAGACAGGCTCTCTCTTCAGTGGCACCCAGTGACAGGACCAGATGTCATGGGTGCAAACTGAAACACAGGAGGCTTCATCTGAACATCAGGAGAAATTCTTTTACATATTTTACATTCTTTACGTAAGTATGACCCAGCATTGGAATAGGTTGTTCAGAAAGGTCAAGGAGTCTCCATCATGGACAGAGAAGCAGTTCGGACACAGTCCAGGACAGAGTTCTATAGTTGGCCATTTTTGAGCAGGATAGCTGGACTAGACCTTCAGAGGTCACTTCCAACCTCAACTGTTCTGATTTCCATTTCTAACATGGGCAGTTGTTAAATTCAAGAACAGATTTACTCTGAAGACATCGTGGACCTAGTAGTGCAAAGTCACTTTGTAGCACAAAAATGCAAGTGATACTGTTCATTTGCCCAGGATACTGGGGCAGCATCAAGTTTCTTTGGAGTATTTGTCAGTCTAGTTCTTGAAAGTCGTCCAAGGCAAGAGATCCCACACCATCTTTGGGCATCTTCCTCCTTTGTTTTACTGTTCTAACTATTAAAACTTTTCCTAGTCTAAATAAGCTCAGCTGCAAGTTCAAACTTTCCTGTTCCATACAGAACATCACTGATTGCTGTCCTCTTCATAGAGCACTTGGTTGTATTGAAGGTGTGAACATGGAGACTCTTGTGATTGGGCTGTGTTCTTAGATGGTAGGATTTTTGAGACAAGCATCCAAGCAGCCTTGTTTTGTTTTCTACTGTATGAGCCACGTTTGCTAAAACTATTGTCCTTGCAGTTCTCTCATGGGTGCTTTCTCTTTTTCTGTCAGCGGTTGTAAACATGGTGCTCCAAACTGAGTATGGGATTCCAGTTGTGATTTGTTATTAGCACTGAGGAACTGTAATTGCTTTCCAGAGACTTCACTGATAACCCTCCTAGGAGGATAACACTCCTGCTGGAAATCGAACCTGCTTCTTTGGGCAACAGTCTAGTATTGACTACATGGAATTTTTAATCCATTGTGAGCACCCCATTCTCTCTGCTCTACTGCTTTCTTGATTTTATCTTCTTTGTATGGTATCTTATGTCTAATGGATTTTTTTTTAATGTTGAAACCTCTCTTGATTGATGCTTTCTTTACTAGTGCTGCTTTGATTTTCTGGGTTTAATCTTTAAAAAAGAAATCTTGGTACAGAATTGTTTGTTTTGGACACTTTCACCTAAGTTATTTGACCTATGTCTTGATAACATCTATAAATTTTAAAAGCCAATGTTTGTCATTCAAGCCAACAGTTAAAACTGCTGGAAATAATAACATCCGGGAAATAACTTAAAATGTCCATCTCCTGGTTATTTAGCTGTGGTCTTGTGAGTGCAGTTGATCAAGGATATGAGTCCCCACATAACTGTACTTTAGATTACATTTGTCTAACTTGTTTAGGAGTGTATTTAGAAAAATTTGTGTTTTGAGAACACATTAAAATAGGCTGATAGTTCATCTGTAGTTTTCCTTTCCATCTTTGGGTTAATTGCTCTGCTGGAATAGAATGGGGAAGGTTTGCCATTACATAACATGTGTCTTAGTCCTCTTCTCAGATACATCTTCTGTACTTTGACTCTTAAGTGGGAGACCTGCATCCCTGTGGAAACCTTGAAAGTAATATGTCCTGTGAAAATACTTGAAATGCCCTTGTCCAAGGGAAAGGGAAAACCAACAAAAGCAGTGCAACATCTCATATGAACTTCTCCTGTGAAGAGAAGCCAAGTATTTTATATTGAAACCTAAAATACTGAGAATTTGCTAAAACAGTTCGTTCTAACTGTAGAAAAAGCAGCCTTCTCCTATTCTGATAGAGGCCACAAGCTGGAGAAAGTAGCACAAGAGTATTTGGCTTTTTATTTAAGTACTAGGACTGAAGAAATAGTATATAAATAGGGTTCTAGCTTGTAAAAGCATTTGACTTTATACTATTTGCTATGCCATTTTCTAGAGAAATCAACCACTCACTAAGGTATACTGAGGAAAAATACATAAATTTTAAAAATATTTCTCCAAGGCCTTTGTTCTAAATGAATGTGGTACCTGAATTGTGTATCAGAAGGATTTTTTTCTTTGTTTTTTTTTAATGTGAATTTGCTTGCTAGTAATTAGTAGAGATAGAATCCAATACTGTGGAAGAGCTTACTTAAACTGCTTTCTTGGAGTGGACTGCTTTGTATTTTGGGAGTTTTTCCCTTTGTGCTTATCTCACTGAGGCACGACTGTTGTTATGAGGATTTATTTTGGATATTGCTCTTTTCCACTTCAGTGGTAACTTTTCTCATATAATGATTGGTTATGAAAGCAGCTTTGCTTTTATGGTATTATATGTTGACAAAAGAAAATAAATAGATGACTTTTTCCATTTTAAAAGTAGAAGTTTTAGGGGGAAAAAGGCACATGGAAAATTTGTTGGCGTCAGCAGTGCAAAGCTTCTTTCTGACTGCAGCCTGCTTGACAGTGGGGCTGTGCAGGTTCAGGGTCCCAGACAATCTGCACCTCTGTGAGGAGAAAGCCAGCTGGCATTTTTGAGGCTTGTGTTGCTGAGGTGTAGTTATACCTGTATATAGCATGTAGATCCCTCAATTTGTAAGAGAGCAGAAAGATTCCTGCCTTGGCCCCCTCAGGACAGAAGCATAGACACAGTAAAACAGATTCTTCATGGCGTGTCTGCAAATCGAGATACCTTGTGAGTTGTTCATTGTTACTTTGAAATCAGTTATTCCAGCCTTCTGCAGAAAAGGCAGTTTCTTCTTTCCACCAGAAAATGCCATCTACCACAGAGATCTCTGAGCATTGTTCTGCCGACTGCTGGTCAGTGCAGTATTTTTATCAGTCTTTCTACTCTTGTCAGAGAGGATCAGGAATTGAAAGAGTGCTCCCCCCTCTCTTAAGGGCGCAGAGATACTGTGGTCTGTGTTCTCCTGTGTATTTTGTTGCAACATAGTGACTGTAGCTTCTGTACTTTTCAATACAGAAGTACTTTTAAAATGTTGGAAATACCTTCAGGTGCCTTCTTCTGTCTGTGACTATAGGTATTAATTCTGATTTTTTCAGAGAAAAATCTTGGAATATCTTAATGTTGAGAGGTCTTTTCCTTCCCTCTTCGAATTCAGTTTCTTTTCTTTGGTGTCATGTTACATTTAGAGGCCATAATGAATTGTCATAAGGTGATACTTTGTAAGTGACTGAACTGTAAAAGCCTGAAGTTATAAAACCATTTGGAATTCTCCAGTGGAAGAAAAAATGATGTGGTATGTAAAGACAGAAAGTTGCTGTCCAAAGCTTGTGTCTTCATAGGAACTTGAACAGAAAAATGCTTAGGACTAGAGGATATTCTTGTTGATAGAGACCTTTCTAGATGCTTTTAGCTGGCAATCATATTGGTTGTTCCAAGCTCTTACTCAAAGCAGAATCAAAACTGAATTTAGACTTTTTATTTGAATTCAGACTGAGGATATCATCTCATCTTGAAAACAGTGATGAACATGCTACAACTTCTCTGAGCAACCCGAGGGTAAAAGGTTTTTAGGACATCTAACCTTTTCTGTGTTGATTTGTGTCTTGTTCTTTTACCATGCATCTCAGTGGAGACCCTGGCTCTGTCTGCAGTGACTTCTGCTTAGCTCTCAGATTGCTCTTCTGTTTTCCAAACCTTCTTTCCTCTGGCCCAAACAATCCCAGCTCCTTCAGCCATTCTTCATGGGGAAGTTGCTGCCCTGTGCAGACCCCCCTCCAGTTATCAATGGCTTTGTTGTAACTTCTGCTGCCTTCTCCCAAATGCGATCTAAGAAGCATTGAGTAAAGAGGAAGAGTGAGTTCACTCAGTCTGCTTGTAATGCTCCTGTTGCTACAGTGCAGTGTGTTTGTTGCCTTCCTTGTTGCCTGGGCATGCTCCTGGTTTGCCTGAGTGTCAAGTCCTTTCCAGATGAGCTGCTCCCAGCTAATCAGACCCCAGCCTGTACCACTGCAGAGGGTTAGTCTGTCCCAGGTGCAGAACTTTGCATTTGCCCATGTTTGAATTTCATTGGAAATGTTCCTGTTGTGCCATTCTGCCAGCCTGTCTGGGTTACTTTGAGGGGCTGTGTCACAGACATATTTTATGAAAAATCCTTTTGCCAGGATTTTTTCTCCTGAGAAGCTGAGAAGCCTCAGAGGAAAAGAAAAACAATGATTATCTGCTCCTGTGGAATACAACAGGTGGATCTTTGATGGATCTCATGTGGTTGTTTTTAATTAATGACCAATCACAGTCCAGCTGTCTCAGACTCTCTGGTCAGTCACAAGATTTTATTATCATTCCATTCCTTTTCTATTCCTTGCTAGCCTTCTGATGAAATCCTTTCTTCTATTCTTTTAGTATAGTTTTAATATATCATTTTCTTTTAATAATATATATAATAAAATAATAAATCAGCCTTCTGAAACATGGAGTCAAGATTCTCATCTCTTCCCTCACCCTGGGACCCCTGTGACACCACCACAGGGCTGCCCTGCACTTCAGTGTGACTGGACCCCTCAGCTCACTGCGTGCCAGCATCTCAGTGAGGATGCATTCTGGTTGAGGAACTTGACTTGTAACTGCCCTTTAGGTATAGTATGGACTGATAATTACTGCCTTTTGAGCCAAATCTTCCAGCCAGTGTTTCATCTACCTAGAGTCTAGATGTGCTAACTATCAATGCACTGACCTGGATTCAAGGGTGCTGTCAGATATAATGTTGAAAGTTTTTTAGTCAAAGTGAGCAACTTTGATTGCTCCCTTCTTGTTCACAGATTCACCACCATCTGTGGTGGTCACAACTGACCACTTCATCATAGTGGTCAGGTGTGTTGATCAAGCAGATTTATCCTTGGTAAATACATGCTACTGTTTTTCTCCATCATCTGTCATCTGTTTTGTGTGCCCTACAATATTGTGGTTAATGCTTTCGGAAAACAATTAGAGGTCTCCTGCCCATTGTCATCACAGAGGCTTTCAGCTATCCAGACATCTACTAAGAAGGCTTCAAAACTTTGGACAGATGATGTTGGAAGTTCCTAGAGGTTGTAGCTGATGAATTCCTAGCAGATGGGGCTAATGCTCTGTTTGCCCTATTATACAACAAAGATGAAAGAGTCTGGTGGATCTTGAGTGATCATGAGATGACTGAGTTCAGGATCTGGAGAAAGCTGGAAAGCTGAGCGGTAAAATTAGGCTTGTGGACTGGACTCAGACTTGCTTATCTGAGAATTTGTTAAATTGGAATTGCTGGGGAAGGTGTTTGATAAAGGACTTAGAAAAGGAAATTTGAAAATCTGAGCTGTTGGACAGCTCAAGAAAACACTATCTCATTTTCCAGGTATGTCAGGACTTTGAACTGAAAAGCCCACTTGACTGAGTAAGAGACTTCTTCATGAACAAAACCAAAATCTTTCTGAAAAAGAATGTATAAGAAGTGGAAAAATGGACCAGCAATAAGAGTATGAAAGCATTACTCAGGTATTTAAGGATGAAAAATGAAAGGGCAAAGCCCAGCAGAGGGCTAATGAAGATTAACTGGAAGGGTTTCTACATAATTACTAGAAGATAAGGGAAAAATTGTAGGAGAAGGCTAATCATATGTTCATCTGAAAAAAACTGCAGCAAAACTCTGAAAGTAATAGGCTAGTCAGACTTATTTCCATCCCTGGAAGGATCATGGCTTGTTTCCACATTGGTTAGGTTTGTAAATGCGTGGTCAAGAATTTATTACTTAATAGTGTGCATTTAACAAGAGTTTGCTTACTCAATCTCATTGCCTTCTGTGGCAAAATGGCTCTCTGTATGAATGACAAAAGTGTCACCTTCTGAGGTTCCTAAGGGTTTGAATAATGCCACCAACTGCATTCACATTTAGAGGTCTAAGGAAGTATGGGCTGGATGAACAAGCTGCTTAATGGGTTGAAAATCAGCTGGACTGTTATCAATAGCTCATCATCCAGCTGGCAGCTGACTGAGTGCAGTATGCCAAGGGTTGGTCCTAGGGTCCATATGTTTCAATATATAGTGATTTGGATGATGACATATATTTGCAAATTACACTAAATTACTGGGAGTGGCTGACATGACATATGGCAAAACATAAATCCAGAGAGATCCTGAGAGACTTAAGGCTTGGGCCATCAAAAGCTTCATGAAGTAGAACATGAAGTGCAAAGTGGTGCACCTGATGCTTAACAATACCATGAATCAGTGCAGCTGGGAACTGATGGGCTAAGTGGCCGCTCTGCTCAAAAGAACCTGGGATTATGGTTGAAAGCAAGTTAAATATTAACCAGTAATGTACCATCATTGTCAATAAATCTGGTGCTATGCTATATTAGGAGTATAGCCAGCAGATTATGGGAAATCATTGTTGCTCAGTCCTTGGCACTGAGGATCCTCTGCTAAGAACGTTCCTTTTGGGCTGACTAGAAAAGTAAATGTCAGGAAACTGCAGATGTTGCAGTGGATGGTTCCCAGGGTGGTCTGCATGACCTGCAAGGAGATGCTGAGGGGAGTGAGCCTTGTCTGGTGTAGAGTAAGATAATAACAATCTGCAACTATTTGAAGGGCAGTTATAAAGATGATGAAGCCAAGCTTGTCTTGGTAGTGATGGATGATGTTACAAGGCCAAAGACATGTTATTTAGCTTGAGAGGTTTACAGTGAACATTACGAAAACTTAGGGAAGGTAGTGTAGCACTAGCGCAGGTTATCCAGAAAAGCCATGACATCTCTCCCCATAAAAGTTTTCAGGAGCTGAGTGGATGGATATCCATCCATCTATCCTTATTGTGTTTAAATATGCAAGGTAAGGGATATGTTGAAACCTCCTGCCCTTTGATAGTTTTACATTATCTCATTTTGTTTTTCTTCTGTTTTTCTTGGGGGTGTGTGCGTATAGATGTGAAGTCTCTCTGAATTCAGTGGAGATGCTTTAATAGTCCCTAGCAGCAAGTTTTGCAGTTAATGAACATACCTCCAGTGTGGAGGGAAAGACATGGGAAAAGAAAGAATGCAGTTGTGTCCCTTTAAACAAGAATGCTTTGTTCAGCGTTGGCAGCAGTAGTCTCTTGGGCTTTGTCCTAGGAAAACGTGGTAATATTTCAGACTTAAAGATCATAGTCTGGCTTTTCTTCCTATTGAGGGAGTGGAAGTCTAGGCAGAGTTCTGCTAAGCAAGTTTTGTTGGTTTTTATTTTTATCTTTGCCATAATGATGAGATATTCCCTCCTAGTAGTGAAATTCTAGTAGAGTTTTTGGGGAACCCTTAGTATCCTTGTAGGCTTTGTTGCTTCCAATCAGCCTCTTGACTGAAATGGGGCTGAGAAAGTGGGATCTTAAATGTGCCCGAGTATCTTCACATGTGCACACATTTGATTGCTTTGGGGAGCTGGGATTTTCTCAGAAGCAGTTTGCTCTTGAGTTCCTTGTACTTCACTAAATCAACATCGCTTCCACAAGGGCTCTCTCTGTCGCTGATGGATGGCAATTCAAGTTCAGCATGGCGGGAAGCAAGAAACTGGAAAGCACTAGAGAGCTTGAGAATTCTTAGATATGTTTAGTAATTCCTGTCTGTGGCTTCAAGAGTTAGTAAAGACTAGGTGTATTCACACCAAAAGGCTGAGTTTACTCTGTGAGACTAAACATTGACTTGCTGCAGCAACATAGTCTAAGTCTGTGCTTAATATGTTTAATGTGAAATAATCCTCCATTCTCACTAGGACAACACTGCTTATCCCTCTACCTTCATCATAGTCGCTGCTTAATTGTTACCTTTCAGAAGTAGGATGCCATACCTCTACACTTGATACTTGATACTGTTGTCTGGAACTGGCAATAATTTTATAATAATATTTATGTCTAGCTCTTCTGTAGTGGGCAGATGTGGTGAACTGGAAGCATAATATCTGAGTTGCTCATGAGTTTGTGTTTGAAAGCTGTAGCATGGTTGTGGGTTGTGTGAGAGCTGTGCTTCCTTTCTCCTAATTTGAGGCAGTGGCACTTCAGAGTTTGTTGCACAATTTCTGGAGCTGTTTGTCTGGACAGTGTGTTGCTTGGGCAATCCTAGGCTGTTGATGCAGGGCCTTCTGCCAACAAATTGCCCAACTCTTTTCCCTCCTGTACCTTGATTCTTGCATTGCAGTCAGTTCTCCAGTACAATTATTTACACATGCAATAATTTTGTTGGTTTTGGATAAATTGTTTGTAAATACCTTTTGTGCTTCAAGTTTTCTAATGCCATCCACTTCCCCCTCTGGGCCCTCCAGTTTCAATATTTACGTTTGTTTCTGTGATTGAAGAAGTTCTTAAGTAGCTTGAAATTAAAATAGCTGTGTTGGGCAAAAAGTAAACAGAATGTCTCATTACAAGTCTTGTAGCTGTGCAAGTCCTAAAGATGAGCATCTAGATCTTGTAAATGGTGCCCAGCCAGGCATAATTAAGGCAGGGCTGTGCTGGGTATTGCAGGATCATGCAGCAAGAGAAATTTATGACCTTAAACTGGTCTTGTAAGGCTCAGTATGTATACCATCTAAAAGAGTATGGTGTTTGTTGTTGTATTAATGCTGGTAATCTGTATGGATTCCAGGCTAGTAGATGACCACTAGCTGGTCTCCTGTCTTTTTCCACATTGTCTCTTCCCGAGGTTGAATTTTTCAATTGTACCTCATACATTTCAAAATTTACATCTTCTTCTGTGGTTCTTGTTACTTTCTTTTTCATTTTATTGCTGTCTTCTCTTGACTCTTCTATGCTACACATAGTTGCAGCCTTCACTTTTTTCAGTCCAAGTCTTTCTCCTCTGCTCCACTGCAATGACTTTCATCCTTTGGTTTCTGGATCAGTAGTGTACAAGATGTTAGATGTGCACTCCTGGTATTGCTTGCTTTCTCTGTCAGCTAACTGATCTGCCTTCCATGTTCAATACAGAAAAAAACACTCCTTTTGTATTAAAAATGAGATGTTATATGAAGAAAATATTACTTGACTCCACTAACCCCTACCCTGTCTGAAAACATCAAAATACAATTTTGTCTGTTCATAGAGATGCTGCAAAAAGAATACAGGATCAATAGCTGGGCTGCTATGAAGTACAAAAATAAAGATGCCATCTAAAGCTGTTGAGAAAAATTAAGATGTGATTTTAGTGCATGATAAAAGTATGGTATGTGATGTCTGTTCCATTATGTAGTGTTACATGTGCACCAGCTTGTTCTGACATGTAATTAAATTAAGGCAGTTCTGGTTTCCTTGTGAAGCCTTGTAAATAGTGCAGCATACCTGCTGATATCTTCCAAAGGGAGGAAGATGTTTACAATTTTTATGAATCCTCATATCTAAGGATGATGCAAATATTATGAGTGAAAAACACTGCTAAGTACATATTGCACTGACTTCTTATTCATCTTGATGGGATATGTTCAGAACTACTTGTAGTTGTTTGGTTTTTTTTTTATTTTGAGCAATGTCTTTGGTTTGCCTTTTAAGCCCTTTTTAGTCTTTGCTGAGTCAGTCTCACTCTGCAGTCGAAAATATGTGTTTAACCTAGTTTTTAGTATTAAGATGTAACTCCATAAGAAACTTAGCCATAGTAGTTCTAGCAGAGTTGTTCTGCTGTGGTTACCTTGCAGACTTCCTATTCTGAAATGGGTGCTGAGTTTACTGAAGTGCAGAAGTTACTCCAGAACAAATTGCTTGTGGCACAATCTCTTCATGAGGAAAGTGGAGTTTCAAGTTACCTTACTGACCAGGAAAGCATCTGCCTGTATCCAGATGGTAAACAAGCTGTAACTCATTCCTTCATCTGTGTATTCCTTCAAGACCCTGGGGTCTTGAAGACAACTGGTAACTCTCTGGAAGATGATGGTTTAAGCATTTCTTGTGTTGGTTTAAAGCAAATAGATTGGACCTGTATATTTCTGAAAATTGTTGTCTGATCTTGTGTCCTGGGAACCAGATGTATTATGCCAATGGATTTTTTTTAAAATGCTGTTTTGAGTAGTTAGGCTTCCATTTTTCATGCAGTTATACTTCACGAAGTGAGTGCTTCAGAGGAGAATAACAAAGACAATTGTTTGAGTTTGATGTCTGCCCTTACCCTTGTGCTTCAAACAAATCTTACAAATTAATACTCACCCTAGATCATGGTTTATCCTGAAAATTCAAAACAACCAGCATATTTAACAGTGATGAAAACTAGAAGACAACTGGAACATAACTTGAGAAAATGCTTTGCTTCTAAATGCTGCATGTAAACAAAATGGCATTAATTCAGTACGAGTTACACATAACATCAGAAAAGGCTTGTTACCAACAAACTGTCAATCTTATGTCTCTTCATTTGCAGGAAGCTTAAATTGGGGAGGGGGGAAGTGGGAACATTTATGACTCACATGGATTGGGAGATAATAAATCTAAACCTATGTTTACATTTAAAATAACATAAGGCTTTAAAAATGTTTCAAACTGTTAAATATTTGTCATATTGTAGTTTGTAAATTTTGCATCTTCATGATTCACTGGGGAAAATGAATTCACTGGGAGTGAGAGAGTAGCTCAGGCTGAAGAAGGATGGTTTCCAACACATGAGATTTCACAGTCCCTGGATGTTGTGAAAATGAAGCTGGAAAGCATTTGGTGTTGCTTGCAGGCGGATGTGCACTCCCCACTGAGTCCCTGTGGCCCATGGAGTCTTGGCACTTCCCTTTGTGTGGAATATCTGAACAGAAAAGAGAGTGCTCTCACATCAATAAGCTGTATTTTGTTGGTCAACTGTGTTTGTATCAGTAAATATATTACATCTGTTAAAAGGTTGGCTTCTAATTCAATGCCCAGAGTTATTGAATAACAAGCGTGGAATCATTTCCTCCTCTGAAAGTTGGGAGTGGGGAGGGAAGATGAGAGAGACAAACAAAGGAGACAGCCTAGTTCTCAGAGACTGAAAGAGTTTTGTTGAGGACGTGAGTTCAGTGATATTGTCAGTAGAGAGAGTATTGCCTTTCAGTAAAGGATGAGTATGGCAGATCTAAGATAACCTTGCCTTGAGCTAGTACAGCAGGACTGTCTACCCTCCCCCTGGAGCCCTGGCTATTTTGAATTTCTTACTGATGGCCCAGTAATCTGTATGTGATGTATGAGAAGTGTGCATACCAAGGTCAAGACAGTGGAGTCTGCAAAAGGGCATAAACATATGTATGTTTGCATACATGTGTGGATTTGTGTGGCAGGGTTTGGTAGCAGGGAGGCTGCAGGGATGGCTTCTGTGAGAAGATTCAGAAGCTGGCCTCATGTCAGATGGAGCCAGTTCCAGCAAGCTTCAAGATGGAGTTGCCACTTGGCTCCATCTTGGCTAAATCTGCGTCCATCAGCAATGTTGGAGCACCTCTGTGATATCAAATACATTTAAGAAGGGGAAAAAAGCCCTGCACAGCAGCTGTGAGAGGAGCAAGAAAACTGTGAAAGAAACAGCCCTGCAGACACCAAGGTCACTGGAGAAGGGGGGACAGGAGGTGCTTCAGGCACCAGAGCACAAATTCCCTGCAGCCTGTGGTGAAGAGCAGGCTGAGGCAGCCCCATGGCCCTCTTGCAGCCCATGGAGGCCCACGGGGGGAGCAGAGGTCCACCTTCAGCCCATGGAGGACCCAAAGCAGGAGCAGATGTATGTCCAAAGGAGACTGTGCCCCTATGGAGAGAGGAGCCCATGCTGGAGCAGGCTGGAGGACATGCTGGAGCAGTCTGTTCTGAAAGACTCTGCTCTATGGAATGCTGGAGCCAGTCCTGAAGACCTATAGACTGTGAGAAGATTGCACTCTGGAAAAGTCAGTGAAGGAGTGTATCCCATGGAGTTGGATCCTCTACTGAAACAGAGGAAGGAAGGAGCAATGGAAGAGGAGGAAGCAGCAGTGAAGAGACACTACCCATTTTCCCCAGACCCACTCAGGGAGGAGGTAGAAGAGTCAGGGGTGAAGTTGAGCCTGGGAAGAAAGTGGGGGGGAAAGTTTGTTTAGTTCTGGTTTTATGTCTCACTGTCCTGCTGTTATTAATTAGCAATAAGATAAGTTAATCTTCTTCAAGTTGAATATGTTTTGCCATCACAACAGTGATCTTTCTGTACTTCTGTCAACCTGATAGGATATATGACCCAGCCTTGTAACACTATTGTAGCTCTTCCCTGATCTCTGGCTTGGCAGTGTCCCTGGCTACTGCCTTCACACGGGTCACCTGCACACCCCAGCTTGGTGTCCTCTGAAAAGTGATGTGTTCCATCTCTTTTTTCATATGGCAGATTCAGGTGTTGAGCAGGATAGGTTCCAGGATGGATGCCTAAGGGAATTCCCATTACAGCATGTCTCCAGGTAGTGTTCACAGCACTACCCACTTCCCTTTGAGACCAGTCGATAATCGACCTATGTAGACTGTAGTGCCCCAGTGTGGATGTTGGGATGTTGTGGGATACCATGCTGAAAACCAACAACAATTGAGATAAACAACTTTTGTTGGTCTCCCATCCAAGATGTTGAAAAGGCGTAATTAAAGATCTTCAGTGTGTGTGATTGGTGAGTGAGCATTCAGCTTATCACTCTCTTAATCTAAATTGTTTGTTTTCCCCCAACATATGGTATTTTCAATACAGGGAGATGAAAGACTAGTCTCTCTTAGTCTACAGACTCTGGCTGTATCAACAGTCATATGTGCTTTGTTGCTCAGCCTGAATAAACTTCGCGACATGCTGTCTCTTTCAGAATCAGCACAGCTGAACAAGTGAGTTGACACTTGTTCTTCCTGCATCAGCAGTGTCGTGTTGTATTTGGTTGCAATTATAGGCTCTGCTGGCTACATATATATGACTTTGAAGTCATCGGAGTTGCTGGTGTCATCTAAAAGCTGTCAGGCAGCGAAGCTGTCCCTACAGCCAGAGTTTGGCTTGCAGAACTTTGCTCCAACAGAAGAACCTGAGTTTGCTTTTGACTCTGTCCAAGTCTGTAAGTCTGGTAATGAGAAACATTGTTCATATTAATAATGTCTCCAGGATGGTGATGGATTCCCCAGCACTGGACACTTTTAAGATTGACCTGGACAGAGTACTGGGCCATCTTGGCTAGAATGTGCTTTTGCCAAGGAAGGTTGGACCAGATGACCCTTGAGGTCCCTTCCAACCTGGTATGCTATGAGTCTGTGATTAGTGGTAGAAAACAGAATTAGGGCAGCAAAATATGATCCTCCAGTGACTTAATGACTTTTCAGACTGTCAGAGTGTTTAGTATTAATGCTGATAGTTTAAGTTCTGTTGGATATTTAATTGAAGTATTGCAAGTTTGTGGGAGTTCTCTGCTCTTGCGTTCACTTTCATTGTGAAATAAAATTCTCCTGAGACAGAGGGACTGCTACCAATTTTGTTGGCTTTATAAATGAAGGTTTTTGTTACTGTCTGCAAAGAACTGGTGGTACAGTCTTTGCTGGAACCATCAAAGAGTGGCTTCATTTTTAAGTAGTTCATTATCCCTCCAACTAAAATCTATTCTGTGTAGCAGTGACTTTTGGATATGGACTTTGATGTATTCAAACTATAAGGCCTTAGTGACATTTTTTCCCCTGAAATAAAGAAAAAATTAAGAAGTTTCACTTAAAAAGTTAAGTTGTTATTTTAAAGAACTGAGGTGGTAGCAATTCAGCCATTTGTGACTGGCCAATTTGGAGTATCAGGTGTGATCTATCTTGAGAGTCAGACTCTAAGAGAAAAAATTTGCAAAAGTTGTCAAGCGGAGCAAAACTTGTGTTGAGGTAAAAAGCCCAGGTGAAAAGAAGCAGCCACAAGGAATGCCCCATTAGCCTGCCACAGTGCCCTGGGAGTGTCACCAGTTTAATGAGTTCTGCTGAATCTCTGGCAGACGCTACAGCAATAGCAAAGTTTCCCTGTGTTTGTCTGGTGGTCTGAATTAAACATGCAAGCTCTTATTGAGATGTTAATACACATGTATAATAAGCCAGCTGATACTATATTTTTTTACTCCTTTATGCTGCTTGGATTTAGTTTCCATGAGGGTTTTTTTGATTCTGTTTTATTTCCCCTTGCCGTGCAAATGTCCAGAATTCATTTCATGGCATGGAGCAGGCAGGGTAGCCGACCCTGAAAGCAAAGGACAAAACTCAAACCTTCCTGCAAACTACTAAAAGCTGCAGCTTGCTCCAAATGGATTTTCAAATCAAGCCATATGTGGGGCAGCTTTCTAGCTATTGCAAGTCCGTCTATATTCTCTGGAATGTATGTACATGGACCTTTGATCATGTGTTTTCATCTGTATTTTTGCCTTAAAATTTCTGAAGTCTGTCGTTTAAACTACATCCAGAGGAAATGCTGGCACACAACACTCCCTCCAAGCAGGCAGCAAAAACTGCAGCATGCAGGGAACCTGACAGGAAAGAAGCCTGACACTTGTGCAGATTAGTGGTTCTTCTTTTCTCACTTCTTCAAAAACATCACTTTTCCAGATTCTGATGAATACTGTTCTTTTCTGCATACTGACTCTGGGGTCAGAGGTTCTGTTTATAATGAGAGCTTTTATCTTCTCAGCCTCTTACCTAACTCAATTGGATGATCTGTTGGTTGGCATGAAATATCAACAAATCATTTTTGGCTAAAACCCAGTGTTTCTGCTCCTTATATTAACGCTCAGAACTTCTAAGTTTATTCAGTAAAAACGCCTAGACATGAGTCCTTGCTCATCTTTTAGAATGAGGATAAACAGAACGTTGTGCTGCCATGCCTATTTCAGTACAATAAGGCGTTCACTTGTCCTTCAGATCTGAATATTTATAAGACAGCAAGAAGTTAAATACTATACTATGATGAGAATTTATCTTGTCATGTAATTCTTTGGCAGCAGTGAGAAGATTAGAGTGCTAAACTTTGTTATAATAAATCTAGCTCTGCCATTGGTTTTAAGTGAGCAGTAGCATGGTCTGAGAGGTGTTTTCTATTAACTTGAATTGCTGTTTATTCTTTTTTATAGTGGTTCTGATGAAGTTTTTTGAATAAGAACCACGTGGCTTTTCATCTCGCATATTGTCTTTCTTGAAAGTAAATGTAATTTGTAGTGATTGTCTTTAATTGCATATACTTGTCTAATCATGTTTGTGTTTAAAAATAATTGTCTTCTTGGCTGTCCACTAAATGAAATACTTCTACTGGCAAACTTCCCTGGTCTTCCTCTGTTTTTAAATCTGCTGATTATAAACCTGCAGTTTAAGAGAGTTTACTGATTTTGCTGAATCTCTGGATTTTTGGGTGTCTTCAGAGAGAAGCAAATAATTGGGGTTGACTCTTTGGAAAAGACTATACCTTAGTGTATGAAAGAACAAAGAGTGACAAGTACTGAAGTCAATTGGCTGTCTGAATAAACAACATCAAAAAGAATTTCTTTTCATTTTTAAATCCATAGAGGTTCTGAGGAAAAGACCACATTAGAGCTTCATCCTCAAGTTCCAACTCAAGTTCCAAACTCCCTTTTTGGTCACTGCTTCTGTTTCACATCTTTGAACTTCTTTTACTGGCTGTAACTGTCAGGGGTGATTAATAATAAATACGATTTATATGGAAGGTTTAGCACATTATAGGGTAATTAATATAGGTAATTAATTCTAATGCTAGCATGCATGTGGAATTAATTTTGTGCTATGAAACGTGCCACAAATAGTAGATGTTATTTAAGTTTTAAAAAAGACATAGAAATAATTGACTGTGAATTATGTGAGCATTAACAGTGTGCAAGTTTATGCTGGAGGAGTGGTTCTAAGGAACTTTTTGTTTTATCCAGACATAAAAGTAAATTCATGCAGCATACATGATGTGATAGTACTAAAGGAATCTGCACCTTTTTGCTTTTACAGGTCAGCACTTGTTGGTGGGGGTTCTGTTCTATGCACCCAAAAGTGACAATCTTTAAGGCATTATGTAAGATACCAGTTCCTAGAGCAGCTGTCCTAGGTTTTGCCTTCCAGCCTCAGCACAGCTTTGTGGCCTCCCCTTGCCCGGATACCAGCGTCAGGAAGCAGCTTTTGGCTACCAGGCCCACGCCAGGCTCTGCTGTGTGGTTGTTTGTGTGGGGAGGGGGTTTGAAAGCGCTGTTAGCTTGAATTAGGGCTGATGTTTAACTGATGTAACTTCCCCCTGTAGCCAGTTCTTTACAAGGCATTCAGCTGCCCTGAAAAACCTCCTGGGTGGGAGTCAGGAACAGAACCTGTGACTTGTCTGCCTGGGAGAGTGGGAGCCCTGCAGCCTTAATTTATGTCAAATACAACTACTTGTGTTGCTTGTGTGTCTGACTGGCCATTACTGCTGGTCTGAGCTACATTTATGCTGAAGCCAGGTTGCCAGTAGAGCCTTACAGGTAAACTGCTTTACTGTAGGCAGTCATAAATGTGTCCTATTTAAAAAAATTGGAAATAGTTGAGTCAGGCACCCATACATGTGAATTGTATATGAAGGATGTGTCTATATGGAAAAATTCTGTTTGTACAATTGCATCTTTTTAAAACTATTTCTACTCCTGGAGCATTCAAATGCAGGTGTATAAGAAAGCAAAGGTGTCATTTGAAACTTTGGTACTGCATTAGCATAAGAAAGTGCAGAGTCTTTGCTAAACTCTCCCAGGAGCTCTTCTGATAGCACTTGCCTATTTCTCATTGTTCTTTTTAATGTCATCTTATGCCAGTGTTCCATGTTATTTCTCAAATACAGTTTAAATTCATGACCTAGAATTTTCTCTAGCTCTCCAGAAAAATGGCACCTCTATCCCACTGTGATTTGTGCAGGAGGGCAATGGGCAAGGGCAGCCTAAAGCATAACACTGAGTTGTGTTTGATGGTATCACCTCAAAGAGGTGGCTTCCACTTCAATGCCAGTAGCTTAGCTTTATCAAACAACACCTCTTCCTCTGGGAATGCAGAACTGTAAATTTTATTTTGAGTGAAATCATGTAGGTTAAGGAGTCTCAGCATAGGTTTTTGTTTTCCTTGCCCTAGCTACTTCGTGTTTCCACCACTTTGTTTGAGGGGCATGTAATATTTCAAGTGGGTCAGGAGGGGGAGCTGGCATTCTAGGGGTGAAAAAGAATCTTCTTTACGTACAAGTAACCCTTTGTTTAATTATGCCTCTGAATGTATAATTGTGATGGGGTAACCTGTCTGTTCCTGAAATAACAGGAGTCCAGACTGACTTCCAGAACATAAAGTTGCAAGTAAGGATATTTTTTTTTTTTACTGCTTTGTTCTGTGGCTGATGGTTGCTTTTATCTGTTGCCTGAGGATCCCATTTGGAAGTGCTGAGAGTGCTTTTCTCTTGGGAAAAGGTCTGTGTTGCCAGTAGTACATGTAGGCGATAGGGACAATGAGCAGAACCTCACCCTCCTCTGAGTCTAATAAAATAAAAATGTCACTGCTGGTAATAATGTTGACAGTAGTAATTGCGCATATAGGGCACCTACCATGGCAGTACCTGCCTGCCCTTCATGTGACTTTTGGAGAGATTAAAGGCTTTTCAAAGGCAGCATGCCCTTTAGATGAGTGATGGAAATGTGAAATTGCCCTGCATAAGGGTTTCCCCACTGCAGTGGGTTAGCCTTAGGCATCAGCCAGGCTCCTCCCCAGCCTCTCATTCAGTCTGCAGGATGGGGGTAGAAAATACAGGGGAAAAATGGGAATTAAAAGGCTTATGGGTCAAGATAAAGCTGATTCATTCCCTGACTCAAATCCACTCCTTCACTCCTGGCTTCTGTACCACCCCCTCCAGTGGTCACTGGATCTGCTGTGGAGATGACTGAAACCAGCTGTGTCCAGCCTGGGACAGCCCCATCTACTCTGAAAAAAACTAAGCAAGTGGTGAAATTATCCCTTCCAGATAATGTAGGTCTTGAGACATGTAGTTTCTTGCTCCTTTTTTCAGCAGCAAAACAGGCTTCTGAGCCTCTGGATATGCTACTACCATCAGTTTTTGAAGGGCTGTACTGTAAAATGCAGCTAGTGAAAGTGCCTATTCTGAAAACAACCATGCACAAATAGGTTTCAGAAAAAGTTGGCATTGTTCAGATCACTTTGTAAGTTTGGTTAACTTGTCCAATTGACGAAGAGACAGAATGTGATTGAGAGGTGGGGAAGGAAGTGACTGGAAGCAGGGATGTTTGAAGTGGCAAAGGAAACGCTATACTCTCCCTTCAAATCTCACCTGACTTTCCTGGATCTGCTTTATGTTTGTGTTACTGTATGTAGGAATCTCTCCAGTGAGCGATTCCTGGCATGGCTTTGGACTCTTTGGAGATTGTTTGCATCTGAGGTAATTCCCTCTCTGCTCTTCTGTCTCTATATTCTCTATAATGTTGTGCTGCCAATTCAATCTTTGATTCATCCTAATGAGTTTGTACTTTATGAATAATGAAAAATCTTTTCTTTCCTCCTATTGGAAAGCTTGAAAATAGTGTATTATCCTTCCCCACCCCTAGTTCTTAGTAGTTTGGGTTTCCTGGTTTTCTTTGCTTTCTTTCTTTGTTTTTATTGTTACTTCTTTGTTCTTGGGCCATTTTTTAATTTGCTTGTTTTATTTTCTTATTGACAAGTGACGGCTCTTACATAACAGGAAGAAAGCATAAGCCAGTGCAAGAGACTTTTCCAGTGTCACACTAGCATGGTAAATGTACTGTGATCTGACTAGAAGCCCAGTGCCATTTGGGTTTATGTAGAGACTTGGTACATATAAAATATGGTGATCTATTTATTTGTCCTTGTTCAGGCTTCTCCTCCAGTGAACGCTGATTCTTCTTGTCAGCAGCTGGTGGAGAGATGAAAGTCTGGCTGCTGTTAAGAAATGCTGCTGTGCAGCAATAGTGGGATTTACTATACCCAGTGTTAGGGGATTTCTTTTCCTTAATGACTGTCTACAAATTCTCATTGGCATCTTGGTTGCAGGAACCCAGCTGGCTTGCACTGTTGGCCAATCTGCCCACAGAGAGAATATTCTGAAGTGGTTGTGTGCTTATCTGAGGTTCCCTCCATCCCCTTGATGGGATGTGACTTGTGACAGTCCTAGCTTTTGAGACTTTTATCATAGGCTTGGAGTGTAATTTGAAGGAAACAGCTTGGTTTGTTGGTTTGGTTTATTATTTCTGGGAATTTGGGGTTCTTTTTGGTTTGGTGTTTTGTCATTTTTCAAGGGGTTCTTTAGCTTTGCTTCTAAGCTGCTTCTGCTCAGGAAATAGCAATTTTTAGTTTGGGACCTTGACAGAAATGACTGGGAGCAAAATGTTTGTTCTTTCAAGGTTCTAATAAGTAAATACCATTAATGGGATGTTTTTGCCTGCTGATGAAGGACTGAGGGCTTAGTGGTGTGTGTATGGATTTGGCATTTTTTGCTGGTTTGAGGTTTTATGCAGGGGGAAGTTAAGGGGATTTTGACTCTTGTTCTTAGCTAACTTCTCAAAGGAACTAAAATGAGTTTTGTTCTCCTTCAGATAAAAGTTCACATGCGTCATCACTTGCATTTTCTTCTGGGCATGTTCAGCAAAGCTGCTTGTTTCTGTGCTCTGTGCTACATTTAAACATCATTTGCATGCAGTAGCAGGCTTTGAAGCAGTACTGGTGTTATTGCCATGACAGGGTGAGAGGTTTAATGGTTATTTGAACAGTGTCACATTTTCAAGTGAGCTTGTAGCCAGTAATGAAAATTTAAGTCAATGGTTGGCTGGTAAGAAAATAACCTGAGAGCTTCATTGCAGCTTGAGCAAGTTAGCCAGCCTCATGGAAGTATGAGGTGCTAGTAAATAACTTGCTTTTCTTCAGTTAGCATTGATTTTATTAAAATAAAGTAGTATTTGCATGATTTCAAGCACAAAAAATGCAATTCTTTCCCCACTTTTCCGAATGTGCTCATTAGGCCACCAGAGGAGGATGGGAGAGGCACCCAGGTCATGGCTGGTTTGCAGTGTGCCCTCTGCCAGAGTGTCCTCTCTGGATGGCAGCTTGCACATTGGAATTTGAACACAAGTGGCTGACTTTGACAATACTGCCTGCAGCAGCAGTACTGGGATGGATAACGTGGTTTTCAGTGCAGCTTTTGCAAGCCCAGCCATGGCCTCCAACATGTACTTGGGCTGAAGCTGTTCGATACCCTGGATTTATAAGAATGTACAACAGTTGCATTTTTGTGCTTAAAATTATGGAACTGCTGGTGGCTTTCAGTACAGCTGAGTGTGTTTGAGCAACTGAGGGCTTGACTATCCAGAAGAAAGCAAGTTAAAGGACAGATGATAAGTGAGCACCAGGAGTCAAGGCTAATTAGGAGCACAGATGGCTTTTATGCATGTTTAGCCTGTCTGAGACACTTGGAGACAGCACTGCCAGTGACTGCTAAAAGGCAAAATGAATTCTCACTGCTAAGCAGCATGGCCAACAGCTAAAGCCTTGAGCTTGAAAATGAGCTTTAGGTTTGAAAATTGAGTTAATAACAGTTCAGGTTAACACTAACAGGTGTAAGAGGACAGAGCAGAACATATTGAGCTACTGTTGTTTTCAGGAGGTGCCAAGGAGAGGAAATGCTGGTGCCATCAGAGCAGGGCAGTATCAGGCCTGTGGAGGTGAGACTTGCTAGCTCCAAAGGTGCCTTTTAGAATTTACTAGAAACTCAGACCTGGAGTGACTGACCATCAGACCATAGCAGCCCACACTGAAAAACTATTTAACATATTGCAGAATACATAATCTTGTGCTTTCTTTCAAAACAGAAACTAAGCCTGCCCTACCTACCCATCGCTGTTCCTACTCACTATTCAGTTTGAGATGCATTGGCTTTGGTTGGAAAGCTAATTGGCTTTGACTTTTCTCTTGGTGATAGCTTATTTTCCTTAATTTTGGTTGTCATTTTGTCAGCTGGCAGACTATTTCATGTACCTCTTGGCCTATTTGACAGGTTGTTTTCCCAAGCAGTGCTTCAACTATTTCTGAAATCTGTAAATAGTTTGTTTGGAGCCCTGTAGTCTGAGCTCTCTAATAAGACTCAAGAATTTCAGCCTCTCCACTTGGGTTCAAGTAACTGCACTTGGGTTTAGGGAAAGTGTGGGCAGAAGCTCCCCAGCTCTGCTTGTCTGTGCTCTGAGAGTGATCAATGGCATCTTTGCACTGTATCTGCACTAAAATGGGACTTTTCTGGCATGTATGTCCACTTTCCATGCCCTTTGGCAAAAACCTTTCAAAGAGCTCTGGAATAGCTAAGATCAACACTAATCAGCTTGTTTAGACAGGGCCAGTTGGTGTAAAATGTCCCTGGCTGATCAATGTTCTCTTTACTTCATGTCTACCAGAAGCACATTAAAATCTCTTCCTATTTCCATGTCAAGTCCTGAAGAGTTTCTAATTAGGGAAGTTAATCTTTGTTTTGTCATGTTTTAGCTGACAAGAATTTCCATAGATTCCCTGAGACTGGGAACTCTCTGGCAGCTGAAAATGTAGCCTCCTTGAAATGTGGGCCATGCAGCTGTCACTGTTGTTGTGCAAGGTGCTTTATACCCATCCCAATTGGAGTCCTTGTAGGATGTGCAGTGAGTCCTCATTTAACATAAGAATTCTCTCTGAATGTGATTCATGATCCCAAGGAAGGTGATATGGGGGTTTATTTGAGAATGGCTTTAATGAAACAGTGGACAAAACTCTCATAACTGTTAGGTGGAGCAGGGACGACTGACATGAGAAACTTTTTTTTTCTTTTCTCTCGGTGATTGCTCATTATCAGGGAGGTTCCCAGTCTGCAAGTGTAATTGAGTCTTTGTGTTTCATCAAGTGCCTACCTCATGCTAATTCAGTTATGCCTTAGGTTGCAGCTGTAGTTTTGTTTGTAAGCTGAACATTTCATGCCCACCCTCCTGTGAAGTTTCATGGTGCTCGCACAAGTTCTCCTGAGTTCCAAGGAGCACTCCACCAGAAACTGGCAGTGCTTTAACTGATGTTTCAAAACAAAACAAAAAAACCCAAACAAAAACTCCCAACCCCAAAAAAAACCCTACCAAAACAGAAAGCAAAGACAAAAAAACCCAACAAAACCAAAACCCCAACAGACACAAACAAAAACACCCAAGTCAACACAAGGTTTTGCAACTTTTCTTACATCACTCTTCCCAATTATAGTAACTTCCATACCAACAAAATAGCAACTCTATATAGTAGTATATGCATACTGTTTGTTGCCATGTACTTCATTTTGTGAGATATAAGTTATGCAGGCCATTTACATCTGATACTTCTGAACCATCTGTCTAGCAAAGTGTGACTGCAAAATATTTTTAGTTTATGGTTGGGGTTTTTTAGCTGTATCTTCAGAAAATAAGCACAAGTCAAAGGTCTGTAGAGAGAGTATGATTTATTAAATTCCAGATTATTAGATCTACTATGAAAATTTTACTGTACAAAATAATTTTATTGTCTTTATGTGGTACCAGATTTTGAAAGGGGAAACATGTCTTTTAGCTACTGTTTTGTCTCGAAGAGGGGAGAAGAAAAAGATGATGAAAATCAAAACCTTTTGCTTTCAAGACCACTATCATGCATATGTAATGCCTAAGGAAAAAGCCTTCCATTTTGACTATTCCACCCATTTCATTCAGTGCACCTTAATTTATCAGTCCATAATCTGACCTGCTGGATTGTCAGTCAGTGATGAGGCAGAATAAAGAACAGGTAATCCTTTCCTGTTAGTAGAGGAAAGGAGTCAGTAGCTTTTATCTCTCCCTGTAGTGCAACATCTCAAAGAAAGTTTTGGGTCAGCAATTTGCTGGCTGCAGCAGCTTTATCATTTAAGGGGTACAAGTTGCTGGGAAAGCTCATTTAGTGACAAGTTAAATGTTACAATCTCCTGTAAGCCGTGTATGTAATACTGCATTTTATGGTCTGGCTGTGCAGTGCAGAGCTATTCTGCATGTAACACATGTTAAACATTAACTACTGCTTGGGTACAGAAGGTGGAGTGTGCTCTCTCTGGTTTCTATTGGGTGTGTGTCAGTGGAAGATAAACATATACTGGTAGTTAATGCCATAAAGCAAGCAACCATGAGCAGAGTAGGACATCAAGTGCATTTTCCTACTTTTGAATTTTTCATGTTCTGCTGTTCCTCTTTATTGCTTTTGAGGGTTTTCTCCTCCCTCACTTAAGCAAGATCTGTTTAAATTTTTTTGAGCTTTGGTTTGGCTTCTTTAACAAGTGCTGATTTTACTCCATATGAGAAAATATGTTCTGGGTACTTTTTGTTCTGTTTATAACAATTACTGTACAAGTAAAGATGATGACTTCTTAGCAATGCACTGTTTAAAGAGGCCATTGTAGTCTCAGCTGCCTTTAATAGACTGTTGAACTTTGGTTACTAATGTCTATTATCAGCCTCTTGCCCCCCTCAAAATAATGAAACACTATCTTACAATGACAGTTTAATGTTGGTGTTAAGCTTTTATGGAGCTTTAATTCTGCTCTTGAAATTTGATATGATTCAATTTCTGTGCTTCTGTTTTGTTAGTTAAAAAACCCTAAAAAGTACAACTTAAATAAAATTTGCTTCCTGTACGTGAGCTTGCTTGACTTTCTTGGAAAAACAGAGGTGTAACTCGTCATCTTGTCTGTTGCTGAAAAAACTGATTTTAGACAGCCTAGAACCCTGGACAGGAGTTCTCCATGTTATGATTGATGGTGCCTTTGTGCAGAAGACCAAACTAAAGGAACTGAATGCTTAACTGTGAATTTTGCTACATTTTGGGGTAAAGTGGAAATGCCTAATATGTTAGTTTTCAAAAATGAAAAAAAAAGGAAAATCCTTAAAGTTCTAAGAGGGACAGCAGTCACAAAAGTGGATCCTGATCAGTACTTCCCTGTGTAAAGTACAGCTGTAGCTTCAGTCTCACTCAGATTTATGATTGTCTCATGTATTTATGGCCAAGGGATGATTTTGCTCTAGAACTTGAAAACTTTATTCCCCAAGTAACTCAACAGGATTTGCATGAAAAATTGGTTTGTTATTGCCTTTTTCTTCAGCCCACCTTCAAGCCTTGGTTTTCTAGTGTGGAAGATTGAGTATGTAAATTCTTGCCTTAACCTCAAAACAAGTACCCAGGCCAATGCAGCCTGCCTTTAAGATCTGCTGAGTTTTCTACCCTTACCTCTGGGCCATAGTTGGGGTTTTAGTTGTTAACTTTTATTTCCATGCCTGCCTGTTTCAGATGGCATGCCAAGTAATATTTACAGCTTTTTTTGGCCCTCGTTTCTTCATTTAAAGTCTGTAAATATTATGGCAATTGGCAACATAAATGAAATATTATCAAATCCCATTAATTTTCTTCACAGTGCTCTTCGAGTGTTTAGGCTGTCCAGAATTTATTTTGCCGCTTCAGTGCTGATGTGGCACTGCATGATTGCAGTTGCTCTTGATAGCCAGCAGATTTCAGGCAATGTATGTTAATCAGGCTTTTCCTGGAGAATCTGACTTCCTGGGGTATAAAATGATGGCTCTTTGACTCAGGACACTTGTAGGGCATAACCCTTCCCTTTCTCTTGTATATTTTTAATTATCATGAACTTCGAAAGCTTGCTTTGAGAGTGAAAACTGATGCTGTTGGGATAGTTGCAGACAAGAATGGCATGTCACTCTGCTTCCTGAGGAAAATAAAATGTCAATGCAATTCTTCAGAATAAATAGAATTGCTCTTTTGATATTATTTTCCTTTGTGTATCTTTTCTCATACATTTGAACTTGAAACACACACAAACAAACCCACACTGGCCAGTTTTTAAAAAAGCATTTTCTTTTCTGTTACAGAAAAATGCAAAGGGACAGGAGTTGTTTGACCAAATTGTGTATCATTTGGACCTTGTAGAAACGGATTACTTTGGCCTGCAATTCATGGATGCTTCTCAAATTACAGTGAGTATAACTTAAATTGGTTTTTATGTTTTGTGGTAGTTTGTGTTGCCTGTTACTTTATTACTAGTGCAGTTCTATGGAGGGGTGTCAGCACTGGGGGCTGAAACAAGTGATGCCATGTTTGGTTCTTGCACATAGAGCTACATCCTCTGAATGAGTCCTGGGTCATCTTATGCAACATGTGTGTGACTTGATTGCGCATAAGTTAAAACAACAATGAATTTTGGTAAAGAAAAATGTGCTTTATGGTTAGTAGACTCATGGTATTCAAAATGTTTTGCAAGCAAGGATTTCTTGTAAATTTTCTCTCTCTGCTGTTCTGTGCACACGTTGTTGCTTTGTAGGTTTCGGTTCATTTGCAAGAGCAAAATGTTTTAACTAAAAGTTCTCCTCTTCTTCCTTATATAAGGACCTCCAGTATCTACAGGTAAAATAAATAAATCTAAAAAAAGTATTTACAGATCTGAATATATATATATTACTAGGATAGGGTTTAAAGGCTACAGCATTGTGATTACATTGTATTGACATATATTTAATATTTTCCTTTGTCCATTCACTCTGTGTGAGCAGGAAGTTTGACAAAAACCAGCACTGTGGAAAGAAAATATGCATATTTGGAAAATAAGTGTTTCTTTTAGTGCTCTCTGGTCAGTTCATAAGTGTTTTTTCCATGAAGCAGCAGAAGATGTCTTCTCTGGGATAACATAATAAAATAATGGGGGAATGTAGCTGCAATATTGACATCCTGGGAAGTGTAGGTTCTAAGCTTATCATCCCAGAATTCTCAACTTTATTCTCTAACAAGCTTGGGTCAAAGGATGGATCAGGGTTTAAGCAGCTGCATTATCATCTCTGTTTCGCTGTAAACAAAAAACAGGAAACCTATCCAGGTACTGTACTAATGACTTGATAATGGAAGAAGAGAATCTGTGGGTTTGGGGAGAAGCAGTATTAATCTATTTAAACATTATCTTAATGTCTAAATTAATTTAGGTTAATATCACTGAAAACAGATGTTTTGAATGAAGTATGTCATAATGGGTTGGGGTTTTTTAGGCGGTTTAGTGTGTGTGTGTTCCTGATAACATTTCTGAATACATAAATTGTGTATACTTTTATGATTAATCTGATTATAAGGACACAGCTAATACAGCAGAGCCTGCTTATAATGGGAAAAACACTTGATATTGTCACTGATTGTCAAATCATCCAACTGGGAATTTGATAGCTAGGAATAGTTACCTAGCAAGGAGTTCTGTAATGGTTTGAAAGAAGGGAAGCAGAAAGGGAGAGTGAAATATCCTTTCTCAGCAAGAATGGGGGCAGATCAGGCAAAAGCTGGGCTGAGGAAGCTAGGACTACTCATTTTCTTGTATGTTTGCAAAACTGAAGGGCTCTTTTGACTGGTAAGAAAGATGCAGATGTGAGTAGCTATGTCTTCTGTATGTAGCTCTCTCACTGGTGTTGAGGGCACAATGTGGCTATCTATACATGCAAGTGTTTCAGCTTTGTTTGCTATTTCTTTGCTCTTTTAAGGAGGTAAGTACCTGATGCATCTACAGGTGCAAGAGGGATGAGGGCTGTGAACAGCTGCTGGGGGGTCTGAAGAAAGCCAACTCTGGTTGCAGGGCTTTGGTGGTAGGGTTGTGGTTTCCTGAATTAAGAGCACTGTTGAGGGCAAAGTTTTTTACCTTCCATGAAATGCAAGGCCAAAAGCTCTTACTTGGCTCTTGTGTTTTTTGGTCTGGGTCAAGCTGGGCAGAGAGTAGAGCTTAGAGAACTTCAAGGCACAAGCTTTTATCTTGCCCAGCATCCTGTGCCAAAAGGTTTCATGCTTTAAGAGCCTTTCTTCATCTGTTTTGAACCTGTGACCTGCTCTTTTTGTTTGCACAGCAATTAATGCCTCGCCTCCATGAACTTCTGCTTAGTGCCAGCCCAGACACACAATGCCAAGTGGGGGACTGGGAGATTAAAACTGTGTAAACCCCTTTGAGGCTCTAAGCCTTTGTCTTTAGTATGTACTGTTAAGGGCTAAACATCTTTAAGCCACCATTACAAGTGAGAGCACAAAATAGTCTTTGAATAGTGGAGATTGCTTCTGTGTGCTCCAAGGCCAGCAGCTCTTGAGTTCACTATTTCCTGCAGTCCTGTAACTTTGCCAGAGAGCTGGGACAAGCAGTGTTGATAGCTGTGATTTAGAAAACAAAATCATGATTAGAGTTTATCTGCTTTGAGAGAGAAAAAACTTTAATTGTTTGAACAGCTTATTTTTAATACAAATCCCATCATAAAGCTGTAAAAAGCAAGATGTCAGCAGTAATGCAGAAAATACTGTAATGCCTATTCAGTGAACTCAGCATTAGTTTGTATCTTGTCCTCTTTGAAGATATCCATCAGAAGGATGCAGAAGGATAGAAGGATGTAGATAATCATCTTATAGTTTATTCTGAAACAAATCTTAGTGTACTGCTGTATTTTGAGTTACTTGCTATTAACTCTGGAAGTACAAATACTCTAATACAAGAAAACAGTTTTTTATTCTAGCTGTTACAGAACTTCAACCGAGATGTAGTGCTTGGGGTGACTGAAGGGTGTCACTCTGATGTTGGAGGTCTCTGCAGTGGTTTAGAGAAAATGCGAAGCTTATTGGGTTTTCAGTTTACTTTTACTACAGTCTATGTTTTCCAGCAAAGCAGGAGGCCTTGAAAACTTCAGCTGAGGTTGGGAATAGCAATAGTAAAATCTTGGGAGACCATACTATGGAAGTTCACTTGCCATGGGGAAATATTTCACTGATCTTTGTAGGAGTTGGTTGCATGCATCGTTTTCAATGGTTGGTTTGGGTTTTTGACACTTATTTTTGACCATTGGTAGCTGATGTTTATTCATTTTCAATCCAGGAGTGTCCTTTCTTTCTCTTATTCTAAATAATCTTAATAAAAAAAAGGCTTTCTGTTGTTAACAGCTTCTTCTGAGCTCTATATTTTATAGGGTCTCTCAAGATTTAGATATCCCCATTTCTACAGTTGCATTCTTTGTTCCAGTTTTCTGTCCTTTGATGCCAAAACATGGATATCCTCCCAGCCCCTCCTGTGTTTTACAAGAATTTGTAACTGAAGGATTGTCCATGTTTATTAGCTTGGAATTTGCTTGCTTCCATCATAATTTTGTTTCTGGTCACAATCACAGAGTAATTGAAAGGTAAGGATTTTTAAGATAAGTCTTTGAAATCTCATTTTTTTTTTTTTTAGTTTGTGCAAATGAGCTGCTGTCATCCCTGGGAATGGATGGAAGCAAAAGAATTAAATTGCCCTTTTTCTCACATGTGTCTCTTTCAGTGATCCTCTAAGTCATTTAAGTCCTTTATGTCTGATCTCTAATGTCACAAAGACCCCTTAGATTAAAGAAGATCTGTATGGAACAGCCTTTCCCAGCTGTGCCCTGCAACCAGTTGAACCCTTTGGAGGATGTGTGGTTGCAGCCAGTGTATCTGGCACATTGGGAAGCACTGGATTTACATTGTGTGTACAGCAAGAATGATGAGTGAGGACACCCTGTGCCTCCTGCAGGTGCTGCCCATGGCTATGGTGGGGACCAGGATTCCCTGAGAAAATGAGTGCCAGGACCAACCTGCAGTGAATTGTCCTGTTTGCATCTGAACTTCTCAGTATTGACCAATTTTTAAATTGGGTTTTGATGCAAGAGGTGAGAAGACAATGGAAGGAGGACATGGAGAAGGTTGTGTAGAAGTGAAATGGGCTTGCATGAAAGCAATTGCTCCAAGTAAAAAAAAAACAAGAGCTAAAAAATTGGCCAAAACTGTGTTCCCCAGAGTGGTCCTGACCAGCAGCAGTGTGTCAGGATGCACTGATTCTGACACTGAGATCCTCACCTCTATGAAAGACTGCCTTCTGGCCAGGTTTTTCTGAGAGTCAGGACCCTGTATGACTCAGGACAAAGGATTTCAGCAGTGCTGGGGGGCAGGTAGGAGGCAAGCTGGACAACAAATAATGTCAGTACCTTTGTTTCCTCTACACATCAAGAACTAGATTCCTGGATGTTTCAGGTATTGGGACAGGGGCTTGTAAGGGCCTTGGTTCATTATGACTGCCTCTGCTGTATCTATCTGAATTTTCTTTTAAGGGCTTATTGATCGGGTTTTTCAGCTGCTGCTTTTGATACTACTGCCGTGGCTTCTTATGATGTGAGGGATGGGGAAAAATGAGCAGTTCAAACCAGTCAATTAGCCTCATAGTGTGATATCTGGGAGTCTTTTTCCTTTTGTACTTCTTAATACTTTAACAAGTGTTCATGAAGCAGAAGAAAATAGGGACAAGCCTTTTTTTCAATATACTGGATGTGGGGAAGAAGGGACACTGGTAAAAATTTTGATAATGCTAAGTGTTTCCTTTTCTGCTACTGTTAGAAACATGCTATTTTCCCCATGAAAAGTTCCTCTGTGACTCAGTTTCCCTTCCCTGAATCTCTCTTGTTCCTCTGGATGATGAGCACTTTGGGACTGTGGTGGTTGCAGGATGTGTCTGTGGATTGTAGCCAAGAGCAAAAAATGCCAGTCACAGATGGAGGGTCCCAAAAGCTGTAGAACACCCTACAGCACTTGATGCTTCAGTTTCTAATTGTGGCACTGATAGGGATGCCAGTTCAGTAACTGGACACAGGCAGTGTGGCTGACTCCACAGCAATGCAGAACACCTGATGAATGTGGAACACTTCCATCTGTTGCTGTCCAAATCTGTATAGTGGTTTGTGAACACTTGGTGAAAGACTGCAAAACACTAACACATTCCAGTCTTTAGTCTTCCAGTAGCACCTGCTGTTTTGGGAGGACGTTTTTCTGACACAGACTTGAGAAGCAGGCGTACAGGGCAGGTGGTTGTTGTGTTGTCTGTCAGTGACGCTTCTGCACCTCTCTCCTGTGTGTAAAGAATTCTCTCTGGGACAGCAAACAGTCTGTGCTGCTTTCTTTTGTCTTTGTGTGTGGTTGGAGCATAAGCTGAAGTGATTTCTCAGCTTTCTTCCGCTGATATAGTCAGGTTTGTTGCCTACTTGTTAAAAATCCCTTCAGTTTATTTTTGCACGTTTGGACATAGGCATCAAAATTAAAAGTAAATTGCTAGAATTGATCTGGAGTGGTATCTGCTTTCATTGTCTGTAAAGTAAATCTAATGAGAAATATACTAGACCAGGAAAGTTTTTAATATATTTTTTATATAATTCTGTCTTTTACTTCTGTCAAGTCTGTAAAGCAAAATATTATTTGGTTATCACATGGATATGAATTAGGATAGGCTAATGGTCTTGAAGGATGTCCTTACATCTCTCTATTATTCTTGGTTAGTTTATCTGGTCTGCAGTTAAACCACATCATTTATCAGGATGCTTCTGAGATGGCTCTGTGCTGACTCAGACTGGGACAGGCCAGGCTTCCATGAATGCCACCCAACATGTGGAGGTCTCAGGGCTGATAAAGACCCATTAAGGTCTACCAGTGCCCTCATGGCTCTGGAATTAGCATCTGTGGCCTTGTACTTCCCAAGCTTTATCACAGCTCCATCTGCCCTTCTGCTGCTGGACAGCTCTGCTTGCACCCTGCATTGCCTGCACTGTCCCACTGTGTCTGACTTGTGGAAGGCGGCAGCCCTTCTTCACAGGGCAAGAGAGAGCTTGGCATGGGAGCTGCAGCTGAAGGGGCAGCTGGTCTGCCTTGTTCAGGCCAGGGACAACTTAGAAAACTGACAAACCTTTGCACCTGGATCAGGTTGGTCCTCGCACTTCCAGCGGTGTTGATTTGGTTCTGTACCACTGTGCCAGGGCCCTGTTCAACAAGATGCTGACAGCAGTGTTTGAAGATGGTCTAAATCAAAACTGGCCAGCTGAGACTGAAACCCCTCCAAGATCCTGCCACTATTTTGTGAAAAGCTGGTCTCATCTGAGCCCAAATGCAAATTTTTCAGCTATTTAATCCCAGCTTGGCTTTATAATGTGAATGCTATTTGAGTAGAAGTGCATTCCCTTTTTCCTTTTTTTCTTTCAAGTTGGGTAGGTGAGATTGTAGAGCAGCATCCTGAAAAATGCCTGCAGGTCTTGTCTGTTGAAAGGGGTGTCTCTATCCAAGGTTCTCATAGCAGCTTCAGTTGTATCTGGTTTCTTGGGGCTTTGTTCAGTCAGGTTGGATACCCTCAAGGACAGTGGCTCCACAGTCCCTCTGGGCACCTGTACTTTGTCTGAACAGCCTCGTGGTGACAGTCTTCCTGTCTAGCTGGGATTTCTCCTGAGTCTGGTGCCACTCATCCTTCTGCCATGGAATACCTCTGAGAGGTGTCAATCATCTTCTCTACAGCCTTTCAGTAGGCAGCTGAAGTCACCAGTCAGGTGAGCCTTCCTTTTCAGGAGAAGCATAAGTTAGTAGGAGGGATTAGAGGAACATGAGAACAATATCTCATTGTTTTACATTGTGAACTCTTGGGAGAGTATCCTGTTTCTTAGTATATGTTTGTGTACTCTCTGAGTTTCTACATAACCCCAGTTCTCATTTGGTATTCTGTTACTATCACAATAATGTTGGAAGGTGACCTGCAAAAGCAAAGAGCGCTTTTGCTCCTTAGCTCCCTTTTAAATCTAAAAATGTAGAGAAATCCCCAAACTGTGGTTTGGTGGGTAGAATTTTTATTGGCTTGATTTTTTGGTGTTTCCTTCCTCCATGTGATACATACATTTTTTAACTTCTCTGCTTTAGAACGTTGTGTGAGTAATGGCAGGCAGCTTGGTAGGATTCAGGTGCCTAGGAAACCAGAAAGCAAGAAGACAGCTGAAGGGATAATTGAATTTTGGTTTAAAGGTGCCGGCTTTTGTTTAGCACATCTTCTTTTCTGAACTTTATCACTGAGCATGATTCTCTCTCTTGTACCTCCAGGCATGACTTGAGAAAGCTTTCAACCGATATTTTTCAGAGGACAAATAAAACTATCAGTAAAAATGGGCTTCCTCTTACTGATAGTTAAATATAAAAATAAGCATAAGGGAGAACAGTCTATTCAAGATGTTCTTCATGCATTTTAAACTAGCAAAGAAAGCCAGTCAAAAAGGGTCAAATGCAATTTTTTTCCTTTTCAGGTCACCTTTGAGGGCTGTATCAATCAAGACAAGGAATTTTCATTCTTTTAGGAAGCAAGTAGAGAGGTGGTGGTATTTACAAGCTCAGGTGTGTGATTGTGGGATTGTGTCAGGCTGTGGAAATCCTCCTTTCAGTCTTCATTTGGCACTCACGTGGTCCTCACAACCTGACTGCTTTAGCAGCTGTAGTTTATCTGCTGTATTTCAACATGAATGTATCCTTCCCATGCTGTATATCTCTTTTGAGAAAATACTGGCTACTACCATTAGGAAATGCTGAGCTACTTATTTTCTCCTCTTCACTTTGATGAAGTGAGTGATCAACAGGAGATCATGCTGAGTTAAATACACGCTTCCAGTATTTTAAGAAATTATATTTTTTAAATATTGCTTCTTTCATGCGGAATTGATTGGTGTTTGTTTTCAACACATGAATCCAGTCAATGGCTCCTGTGTCACGTCAGTTAATACCATAGGAAGCATTATTCATTTGATAGAGCAAAGAAGTTTTGCTGAGATTAAAGAGGAATAAATGGGACTTAATCCAGCATTTGACCTTCCAGTTTACCTGAAAAATATTAAAGGAGAGACCACAGTGGTCTCTACAGCCGATGATGGGAAGTGGAGAGGGAGGTGCTGAGTTCTCCTTTCTGGTATCCATGGAAAGGCTGCATGGAAATGGTTCAAAGCTGGATCACGGGATGTTCAGACTGGACATTGGGAAGCATTTCTTTACCAAGAGGGTTGTCAAACATTGGAACAGGTTTCCTAAAGAGGTAATTGATGTCCCAAGCCTGTCAGTCTAAAGAGATGTTTGGACAATGCCCTTAACATGAAGTGGTCAGGCAGTGGGACTAGATGGTCATTGTAGGTCCCTTCCAGCTGAACTACTTGTTCTGTTCTAGAATAATCACAGAATTCTGATTGCCTGCAGTTTGATCAGGTTTGGGTTTTTCTTCCCTTACTATGGGTAAAGTAGTTTAGACACTGTCTTCCTATCATAACACAGTCCTAAAGCAATTAATCCCTTTCCTCTTCCCTGTTCTGCACTGATATTTCCAAATCCAAACAGGATACAGGGATTATGTTGAGGTATGGTTGAAATGAGTCTGGTCAGTCCTGGTCCATAGGACTGTGAGATCCATAGTTAAGTTTCTTTGATGAGTCCAGATCCTGAAATTATGTATGGTCATTTAGCCAGAGCGCAAGATAGGCAGAGATAGTCTTAGATGCTGAGGGAAGAGCAAGGCTCCTCTGGTTTTATTCAGCTTCCTAGTGAGACTTCAGAATTCATTGCTTTCTCTTCCCTCTAATTGAGTCAGCAAGCAGTATGTAGCCAAGCCCAGACCTATTTTAGGCTTTAGCTAGAATGCTTTGATTATTTTTTTTTCAGCTCAGAGGGACATTTGGAAGGCTGGTATGGTACACAGTGTGAAGAAGCCCTCTGACATTATCTGAGGCAAAGAAGTGTTAAAATTCAGCCTGATTTTCACAGAAATTGCACAAAATATCTGACTCTGAAATTGGAGTTGGTTCATAAATCTGCATGAAAGCTTCCAGGCCTTGGAGCTCTGGGCCAATAATGCTGTCAGTCCATGCCCTACCTCAGTCTTTGTGTTTATGATCTGTGTGGTGGCACATCACACACTTGATGTGCAGTGCAGGATGGGGGTGAAACAGCAGCTCACTGTTGCTTCTGAAGAGAGGTGACTTTAATGCTTGCTATGCTTTATCTCCTGGAGCCGCCTGCCTCTGGCTGCTTAGGTACAGAGAGTGATGATAGCTCCTGTCTAAGCTGTGGTCTCACTTAATGGTCTACACAAGCAGTTCCTGGAGTCTTGTTAGGTATTTTTTAAGCCGTTACTTGAAGTATTTGCACTTGCAAATAATCAGTTTGAAACTTACTCGTATTTGAGCTTTAATGTACCTTAAAGACCACATGCCAAGAAAAGGGACTATCAGCTGTTTTTTTACTGGGAATTATTACAGTTCAGGTTGTGCAGTGCTTGTTCCAGAACATGGTACTAACAGCAGGTTTTAGCATGTATTATAGATGTTTTTCTACATGAAAAACTTTTCTTTTAATGCATTAATTATATTTGTCTTTGAGGGACTTTTCTTTTGCCAAAATAAATATTAAATAGACATTTTCACAGCTAGGTGTTTGAAGAATAAAAAATTTACGTGCCCTGGAGCTATGAAAATAACAGACTTATATAATTTCAGTTAAAAAAAAAGGCAAGGTTTCAATGTTGATATTTCTTTCCTTATCAAAAATTTGAAATTTCACAAGGCTGTAATTTTTCATAAGAGAGCAAAATAGAGACAAAGTAAATTCCTTGCCACTCTAAAGATTGTATTTATATGAGCTGCTGTAATTTTTTATTTCCATTCTGGTAGAGATTTCTACCAGATTAGGGATTATAAGAATTGATTTCTTGGCAGCCTCATCTAAGAGAGTCTTCCATGTCTCCTGCAAAAAAAATCACCTTCAGAATCATTGTTCCATTTCTCTTTCTCCCTCTTGTGAGATTTATTTACCTTAAGGCTTGTAAGCTGTCAGACTTTTGATCTGTACACATATATACCTGTGATAAAATTTTGCCTTGGTTTAGAACATAGTTAGTAAATAAATACTGGTATTACTAAACAACAAATAATTTTGGACATTTTTTCAGCCATAGTAGCATGGTGATGGTGTAACAATGAGTTGTAATTGAGAGATTTTCCTTTTTCTGGAAACGTTAATTCTTTAATAGCAAAAAAGGAGGAAAGTTTTTTCCTAAGATTTTGTTTCATAGTACCTAGTTCATAATTTTAAAATATATTTAAAGATAGAAAATCACTTATTTCAAAGAAATCCAAAACTCTCTTACCACTTTGTATGACAGAATCATTTACATGGAGTTACTTCAAACAAGATTGCAGCCTTCTGTAGGACATTGAGCAGAGACTGTCAAAGATTTAAGCTCAGTTTACACCAGATTGTGTTTTATTGCTGCCTTTCTGTAGATGAAACTTATACTGACAAGAGAGTGCGTACACTTTGCTGGGAATCAGATGTTTTTGTTTTTGTTTTTGCACTATTCCAGATCTTCTGCCTTACTTTAAAAAGGAAGAGGGGTGGGGTGTACATCAGTGTTTCCCAAATGCTTTTAATGGGGTTAAGTCTCCATCCTTACCTTGAAAAAACTTGGCTATGGAGCAGTGGAAGGCGGGATAGTACAGGCTCTGGAGGGTCTCCATCAAACAGAGGTTCAAAGGAGGCTGAAACTCAGGGGTTTGGGGCAAAAGGGTACCTTCCTTACATACCACTGCTTTGTGGCCTTGCATCTTGAAGCTTCTTCTCTGGAAGAGTGGCTTCCCTGGCAGTACTGATGAATTTAAAAATCAAGCTTTCCCATGTGGAAGAAGGGAAGTTATTAAACATGCCAATAAACACTTTCACCAATATGAGAAGTTTAGAAGATAAATATGGCACTATTTCCTTATAACAGATTTTTATCTGTTAAATTTTATTGTAATCAGTTTATGAAGTCAAGAAAATCTTGAAGTGGAACTGCTTCTAAGTGTGGATTTTCTTTTTTTAGCACTGGTTGGACCATTCAAAATTCATTAAGAAGCAAATAAAAAGTAAGTACTGTGTCTCTGCCTGTTTATTTTGTTACTTCCTAAAGAATTTGAATTTAGTGTATTAGAACATTATAGAGAATGTTTAAATATGGCCTTTAATGGAATAAATATTCCTTAGAAAATAGTTCTCATTTAATGGGTAATTGGCTGACTGTATTATGTCTAAAGGCAAGAGCACTTATTAAGCAGTAGCCAGGCCTTCAGAAGCCCTTATTAAACCTGTGCTGTTTGTCTAAGGCAGAGTAGGTTGCCAGGTAATTTCAGTCTGATCTGTGAAATTGGGTTGCCTGGACACAGATCGCCGTTCCTGTCACTGCTTCTGATCCAGAACAGATATCCTGCAATTTCTTTCAGAGAGTGAATAGAAAATATTTCATTGTGTAATGATTAATGTTTAATTTTTTCCAGATTATTATTTTAAGAGTTAAACTAGCAGAAATACCTTCTGTTTTGTCAAATGTAGTTTTGAAATAGCTGCTGTTTCATCAAAGGTAGTTTTGTATGGAGGGGTTGGTGGACTGTATTTTCTGTGAAAATTGTCTAAGGCAGGGAAGTAGCTCCTGGATTTTTGATAATCTGGCTGCAGGCTTGGGTACAGTACAGCATTGGCATGAACGTTTTGTTACAACACTGCAGTTGGCAACAGTCATGGGCCATGCTTCTGTGAGATTAGAATGTGTTTTTCAAGAAGATTGTTGCCCCTCCTTGGAGGACCTCACGGAGATAGGTGCTGGTTGCTTCAGTGGTGCTTTGCCTTTTTTTTTTTTTTTTGATAAGTACCCAAGTATCTAGATGATTTTTGTAAACAGTGGAGTTCTTCAGAGGCCTTTAGGATAGTTTGCTGACACCCCATGGTGTGTGGGTGTCAGCCTGCTAGGATCCATGGTGAAGATAGCTGCTAGGGGTAAGGTTTTTGCTATTTGGCTTTCTCTCCCCTTTTCATCACATAACAGACTGCTTTACCTTACGTGACTAGCTGGTTTGCAGCTGCACTTTCTCTAATAGCCTTGTCCTGGAAAATCAGTGATTATGTAAGACCTTCAGCCAATTTAGTTGCGTTTTTTGGTCTGTTTTTAATGTGTGAAGAGCCTGTTTTAAAAAGAATTCAGCAAATCATGGCTCTGAGGAATGCTGAAGAGGGAAGCAATTTGTTGGGTGTTGTAAAGGTCTGTCTCACAACAGGTTACTTTCCTTTACCTTGAATTCAGCAGATGCTTTGTGAAGAGTTCTTCTTTCATGATGAATGTTGCTCACTGCCGTCTTTTCCAAGTCATTTTCTTACCTTTGGAGACCTCACCAGTGGTGCCGAGCTGTAAGCTCAGGGTGCTATAGCCTGACTTACAGGAGCTCTAACAGAGACAGAATCAAAGCTCTAGTTAGCTGCATATAACTTAGTGGAAGGATCATTAACAGGCACGTGTTTGCTTGTTGATGTGGTGTTACAGAATACCTTAGAAAAGTGAGGAAAAGTAATTTTTCCATCAATTAATACATCAGCAGGCAGCTGGTCCGAAGATGAGGGTTAGGCAGATAAGGATGCATTGGTCACAGTTTCGTGGTAGCTGGATAACTTACTGTGTTACATGGGAAGTCCGATGTAGCATTCACCTTCTGACTTTAGGAAACACAATTCTTGCAATCCCATGGAATTTTTTAGCTTTCTGTGTTCATGGGTGCCTTCTGGAGTCTCCTCCAGAACTTTTCAGTCTATGTATCTAACCTCTTTTAATTCATGTGTTTCAATCAAAAGCTGATCTGTTGGGTAGGGGTTTTTTTTTTGGAGTAGTGTTTGTGCCTGGTAAGAAGGAGCATCACCCTCTCCTTCCCTATTCCTTCCATATCCCCCTGGGCCCAGCATCAGGGAGTGTACCTGGAAACTGTTGTCATTCACAGCCTGCTATAAGGCACCCCTCTTTGGATGAAAATGTGTTTGCCAAATGGACTATTGCCTTGATAAATTTGAATTAATGAGTATCAAAAAGGATGGTAATCATCTATATTTTTTGTTTATTGCATGCATTTTTAAATTTAAAAAACATGAAATATTTTCTTGGACAAATATGAAAAATGTAATTAATTTTGGGTCTCTTGGGTTGTGGGGTGGTGTGGCAACTGTTCTGCCTTGGCAGGACTGCAGCGAGTATAAACCTTTTCTCCTCATTTCAAATCTCTGCATGTGCAGTTGGACCTCCGTACACGCTGCATTTTCGCATTAAGTACTACTCGTCAGAGCCCAACAACCTTCACGAAGAGTTCACAAGGTAGGAACTGTGCGTGGCTGACGGGGATTTGAGACATCTCAGGCACGTAGGGGTACTGCAAGCAGGTGATTCGAGCTTTCTTATTAAGGGTGCTCATTTGGTCTGCCTTCTTAGGTGTTTTCCTACTGTCAGAGAAACGGCATGTTTTTAATTGCTGCCAGATAGCATCCATAGCATCTCCAAGCGTGTTTGTGTGTGGGAGATGCTGTGTTCTGGTGCTTTGAAGTTGGCAAAGAAGGGCAGAGTTGGGTGGGGAAAGCTGCAGCTGGGAGACACCTGCTCTTGATGCCTGCCATCCTCTGAGAGGGGTTTCCATTATGTCCTGCTAAAATGCCAGTGCCCTGCTTTGTTCCTGCTGCCCTGAGACTTGGGGGTGATTTAATAGTGGTACCAAGGGTAGAGAATTGTGGGAATAGCCAGCTTGAGCTCTGGGTTAGCAGTTAATTGAATTCCTTCTGCTTCCCCATGGTTCTCTGTGAAGCAAAAGCCTGCATTGTATAAAGTCACTCTACAAATCTCTGGAAGTCTTTAGTGTCAATCTGCTGGGCTCTTTCTGTGGACCTGTACCTTGGTGGATCCATAGCACCTTGGTTCAGAGGATATTCTGAAAGCTGGGAAAGGAGAAGCTGGGGTTTACTTATCTTTTGTATCTGCTTACTTTGTGTCTTCTCTGTATAATAGCAGTCTATCTTAATGTTACTTTATCTTTTGTTTTGTTCTGCCTCTCGCCGTAGGGCACTTTCTGTGTCTTCTCATTTGCTTGGCAATAATCAGTGTACTTCTAATCAGCCTAAGGTGTTTAAAGATGGTTGATTGTTGTAGTTCATGTGCATGTGATGTTTACATTAAACTTGTGCCTGCAGGCAGATGATTACTGTCTCCCTGCTGTCTGCTGTGCCCACCATGGGTTTTTTTCACTGCCTGAGACAAGATTAAAGGGCTAATTGTCACCACCTCATGATAGAGACACAGGGTCTTCAATATCTGTTACCAAGTTAGTTCAGCAGTGATAATTCAATAAAAGGGCATATTCCTATAGAATGTATAATTACCTTATAGAAATCCCTGCCACTCACGTAGCTAAGTAGGAGATCTTAAGAGATCATAAATCTGGATGATTTATGGACATCTCTAATGAGAAAATGTAGTTAAATTAGTAGGAATAATATGTGTTTTCTGGAAATTGATGTAAGTCTTCATACATCAGAGTGCATGTCTGACAAGTATTACATTTCCCCTGTGGTCAAATTATGGCATTACTGTCTACCACAAGATTTCTTTCTTATGTGCTCTGAAGCATATGATCCTAGTCACTGTGAGATTGGGTTTCTGAGCTATGTGATCATTGCTATGATCAAGTAAGACATTTTGTCTGAAAGTATTAACCTCTGATGCCTTGTGATCTAATTATTGCTGAAAGGTGACATTTCAGAAGACTATTTTAATTAGAAAAACACTTTAGTCAGCTAAATATTCAGTGTTGTGAACAATTTCTTTTAATTATAAGCTTGACAGAAACCACTGTGAAATTGTGTAAGAAAAATTGGGGCGCTTTTTTTTCCTTTTTTTTTTCTTTTTTGGTTGGGGAAAGTAATTTTGAATTTAAGAATTTTATAGTTCTTAAATTTTTAATTCTTTCAATTTATGGAGGTTTTTTTAAGAGTCTTTCTGCTAGTTGGATCATATTTTCCATGTAGCATATTGAGTGAAAAGTGAAGATTAATAACTGTATACTCAAAATCATTCCAAGTAGAAGAAAAATCATCCTTAACAGTAACTGTGAACTTTCCAGGTAGGAGGTGTTCAAAATTCCTCTGGAGATCTGCTTTCTAATAGACTTCAATTTCTAGTGAAGCTAAAGACATCATATTCTCATAATTAACACATTATTGGGAAGCATTAAAACATTTCACCCACTCTTTTTTTTTTTTTTGTTTAAAACCACAGTTGAAATACAGTGCATTTTGTAAGACATCTTCTGGCACTTGTGTGAGACCTGATTAGTTAGTTTAGTTAGAAGAACAATGGAGGCATGTGCCTGTACTTTGTGTTGTGGAGAATTTTCTAAGTTATCTTGCTGATTTTGTAGTAGCAATAGTTGAGATGCCAGTGTTTGCTAGCCTGTGCACAGAAAAGAAAAAAGGGTAAGCCATACCCACCACAGCGGGGCTGCAGCACTGCACAAGCCCCCTGAAACTGATAGGTGCACTGCCCAGAGTCTTGCAAGTTTAGAAGAGTTCGTGGGATTGTGAATCAATGGCTATCAGTTGTGAATCAGTGTGGGCTATCAATAAGAACAGGATGTATACTTGTCTACCCTTAATCTACACATGCAAATACCCAGATTTGATTGGCAGTCAGGTATTAGCCAAGTATGTGAATGAGAGATGTACCGAAGAGCTAACATGGATAAATCTGATTCTGCTCTAGTGTTATCATGAGAAATTCTGATCTTCCTTTTCATTTCTGTTTGCCCTGTCTGATTCAAACTGTTTGACCTTCACCACATTCACTCCACATTCTCTGTGATGAAAAAAACCCTACTTTGTCTTTCTAGCACCCTTTGTAAAGACAGGAGAGGTCTGTGTTTGTGTTTACTAGGCTCTCAGGAGTAATGCTTTCTTCATGCTTTCTTCTCTTGAGTCACTCATCTTTGCAAGCCTCACCCCACAGTGTCCAGAGCAGTGCAGAGCCTGCCTCTGCCTTCCTGTCCTCTACACACCCCTTGTCTGGCCCAGGGCACTTGTGCATGCCTCAGAGCCCAGCTCTGAGTGGTGTCACTGAAGCATGCCTACAACTGAAGATTAGCAAAGCAACAGCTTAAAATACTACAACAGTGTGAAGGCTGTAAATTCCTACTTGGTGTATTAAATAAATGTGTGAGCTCTATGGAGTTCTTTTATTCAGAACTCTGCTATTTTTAAGTGACATTTTGGTATGAAACTTTCCTTTTGCCCAATTTGGACTTTTTCCATGTTCCGTATTTGTGTTTCAGAAGGCAGCCCTGAAGCCTCCATGCCTTTATCTGTGTTTTGTTTCTAGATACTGTAGTTTGATTCCTGCCTGAATAAGGTGAGACCCAAGTTTAGGAGAACACTGCAGTATTGGTAACATTTAGGTTGCTGTGGTGTATGTTCAGATAGAGCACATCCTAAACAGTAAGACTTTGGACAACATCCTGAACACAACCAGTGGACAAAAAATGTTCTTCTCTTTGATTTTAGTGGAAGCTGTGGGGAGCTTTGAAGCTTGCAGGGTGTATCTGTGTGATCCCAAAGGCCCTTTTTTTGTAAAGAGCAAGTTATTCAAACTGCTGTTACTACTCAATGAATTGGGATATTCTTCCAGCCAGTGGAAGTAGAAGGATGCCACTGTAATTACTTTTGACTTTCTGAATTTTTTATTTGTCAGGTACCTGTTTGTATTACAGCTCCGGCAAGACATTCTTTCAGGGAAGTAAGTACCTTTTTACCCTTGTAGCTGTAATTTAAAGAATTTATAATAGTTAATCTCCTGATGCATTTTGTTTTTCTTTAGAATACAGACATATAGGACTTTGTGTGTCTCATGACTGTACTACTGACAAACAGAATGGGTAAAGATTTTGATGGATTGATGAGGTGATGGAAATGTTTAAAGAGAGTGAAAACTGTCCTGGGTTTTTTGACTTGAAAATGTAACATGGGCTTGCCACATTTTTTCAGTATGGTGGGTGAAATAGAGGATGAGAAAGTTGAAGTGCAACACTTTTTGTTCAGGTCAGCTCTGAAGAAATACTTTGTGTTTTTATAGTCTTACCCTGACCAATATTCATTCACACTTGCACTATTTTTTTTTTAATTACAGAAATAAAAAACCTCAAACCTTTATAAACTAAAATACAGTGTTAATGTAAAAATGGTTCCTTAGTTGATTTAGTGTTTTCTCTGTTAGTTCAGTCTTGATTTATAGTGAAGTGTATCATGTTTAATGCTAATCAGAATGTACCAACTTAGGAAATAATGATATACAAGTAACAATTAATTGTAGATGTTTCATAGCATGAGTAGTTTGTGGAAATTAGTGTTTCCAGTTTTTATATCAGGCTTCTTTTTAGCTTAATTGCAAGAGGAATTCACTGACAAGAGATGTGATTTTTATAGTTTTGTTTTTTGTTTTGTTTTTAAGACTGAAATGCCCATATGAAACTGCTGTTGAACTAGCAGCTCTGTGTCTTCAAGGTACGCAATCTTTTGAAAGTGGTTTGTCCTAATTTATTAAAAAACTCACCCTCTGGTTTCTTTTCCTTTGTTACTAATGCATTCCTGCTGATCATATATAAATGCCATTCTTTTAGCCAAAGAGGAGAATTGTAGGGAGATCATTTTCTTGACTTGCCTCTGTTCAGAACTCCTGAGCTACATTAGCCAGTATCAGCACACCTGCTATGGGGAGGGAGACTCTAAAGCATGGCTGGACAAAAGTTTCATGGAAACCCAGGGCTGATCAGGGAAGAAGGGCTCAAAATAGCTCCCTGCTGAGGGAGAAGCTGTGGTGCATGCACAAGTGTTGCCACTTGAGGCTGAAGAGCCAGCTGGCCCTTCACACAGTTTGTGGGAGGTGGGTGCCTGTGAATTTGGGCTTCCTGGTGCCTGAACTGTGACTGGGAGAGGAAGCCTCCACAGTGGGTGACTCAGGAGATGGTTACAGGGCAGGAAGGAGGGAATGGCAGGTACTGGAAAGGAGAGAATTACATGGGAGGGTAAGAACTAAAATCAAATCTCAGCGGCAGGAGCCAGCATTTCACTATGTAAAAGCAATTCCAGTACACTGGGTTTCATTATGTTGTTGTAGGACAGTGTGGTTTTTTGTTGCTGCAAGCATGTTAATACAAATATTTGTTACATTTCAAGCAATTTGTTTTGCAGATGGGGAGGAAATTTTTGTAACGAAGCTCAAACCAAGTTCATTTTTTTCTAAAAGAAAGTGCAGTGAGCTGGACTATTCTAAGCAAATCAGTAGCAACATTAATTGAAATGAAAAATTCTCTTCCTCTTTCACTGGTGTTTGGGCCATGGCACACAGAGAGCTTAGGCAGAGTTGCTTAGTTTAATACAGCAGTGGAAGTAACTCAGTGATTCTAGATGGACTTGACAGGCAAAACTGGGAATTCAGTTCCAAGCAGCAGCAGGTATAAATTTTAAGGCAGTGGATTGTTTTACTGCAGCAGTTGGCACAACTGTGATTGTCAGGTGTGCAGAGAGCTGCTGCAGGCAGACTCCTTTTGTCTTTTAGAGATGAAGGAAATGTGGAGTACAAATTTGATTTGTTGCTTATGTTTCAACAGATAAAAGCTCCAGTAGCCTCACATCTGGTCCAAGCAAAGAGGACCAAGCAAACAATAATAGGTTAATGCCTCAAAATTTTGGGTAGCAGCTGACACCTGTGATTACTGTGTAAATGCAATACAGTAGATGTCCATCATGTTTATGATTTGTCTCGCTATCTACCAAAATTAATACCCTTGCTGTCTGTGGGAACATTGTTTTATACTTTTTTGCTGTCTTTTTCTTTTTTTCAGTTTCAGTTTTCCACTATTTTGACATCATTGCAATAAGCTTGTCCAAAATTATTTCATTATTGCAACTCATTCCTTCTGTTTGCTGGCATACATAATTATAAGTATTTTTGGTGTCAAGTTTGCTACATTTTATTGACATTGGAAACATAATTAAGCAGAAAAGTATAATGAAATTTTGATTATTCCCTCCTCAGTGGGTTACATTTTCTTTGTAAAATGCAGTCTTGCTCCTTAGCGTGCTTTTCGTAAGAGTGAGGGAAAAGCTATGAATTGCTATTTAGGCATTGGTAGTCTGAGCCCTCTGAAAGAAAAGTCTTTTCACAGATAAGCTTTAAATTTCATACATGTCTCTTTTTTATCAAGGGACTTTTCTGTTCAAGTAATTCTTGGTTTCCAATAGCAATTTCCAAGGGTTTGGTTTTTTTGGGTTTTTTTTGTTTGTTTGTTTTTTGTTTGGTTTTTTTTTCTTTGTGAATCATCTTTCAAACATAAATTGTTGATTTGTTGCCAGTCCCTTGAAGGAAATTCTGTAGCAAGTAACATTGGTTTGTAGTGTGGGGTAACATATGAAGCAGATAGGTAATATTATGCTTCATTTAGGGATAATCTGTGGAAATATTGTCATCAAATTTGAGTTCTCACTGTTACAGTTAGTTTTTAACTGCATCATTAGTGTTGTATGGTCTTCGTGTTTAACCAGATATACTTTTGAGGCTGCTAATTATATTGAAAAGGAAAACATTTTCTCACATCTCCAATTTTCAGTTCTAATCAGAAGACATCTTCATGGAATACTGGAAACTATTTTCTCTCTGTATAAAAGAATCAGCTATATATTTTAAAAGAAATATATTTTTTTTTGAGTTTTCAAAAACTTTCTGGGAAACATTCTTTTGAAAATGTCCCCCAGGTTATTTTTTGAAGAACGCAGATAATGTATATGCATGTGTTATACACCTGCCCCACCTTCCACCCCACCCCACCCCCAAAAAAAGGGCCAAGCCAAAGCATGTCATGAAGACAAAAATGAAGAGGTGGGTCTTCTGCTGTGCCCTTGCATCTCAAAATATGAGTGCTGCTGGGCCTCTCTGTGTATCTTCTGTCCTACAAGCTCATGATTCTTCTCATCCCCATACATCCTCCTTACAGCACAGTCAGCCTTTGTTCTCCACCTCCTCTCTCAGTTAAATAGTAGAGAAATCACCCATGTTTTTCCTAGATGGTTGGCAACACATCAAACTTCAGATCCATACCTTCTTCTCTCCCCTTGAAGTCCTCCTTGCTAATGTGTTTGCTGTGGCTTCCTCTTGTATCCTGGAGACTGGACTGCCAGTAATTTCTAATAATATGTGTGTTAAATAGGCTTCCAGCTTTGATGAAACAGCCATGGAGCTGAGATATCTGTATGTCCTTTTCTTTAACAGAGATAAGAATACTGTAACTCATTATGGAAGATTACTGTTGAGAGAAAAAAAAGTGTGTAAGACAGTAATTAAAAATGAAGACCAGTGAATTCAGTTTCTTTAATATCCTCAGGACTGCTAAATGTTTCAGCAAAGCTCAAGTTCTCAAAACCACCTAGTAGGTGTTATCAGCCAACAGATTGCATTTTGAATGTAGCTCCCTATCTACTGATGGATCCTGTTAAGTATTTTTGAAGTCTGGCTGTGACTGAAATTTTTGCAGCGGTTAAGTGTAAAAGCGCCCTGAAGGAATAAAACTGTTTTCTTCAAGGGATTTAGTTTTCCTCTATGCTTTTTCAATTTTATTTTTATTTTGGTAGTAGTAGTAGGAGTAGTAAACAGTTAAGAAATGCTGACTGACAAAGGCCTGGTTGGGAATCTCATCATGTGTCAGGTGACACATGGTATTGCTGAAGAGTGTATTTTCCACTGGTGCTTGCCACACAGTCCTGAGGCAGCGACACTGCAGCCTCTGAGTACAGCTGAGAGGCTCCAGGAGCAAAGCTGTCACAGACACAAGGCTTTTAGCGTGTCAGTCACTGAAATGCTCAGCACTTGCATCTCCTGCTGAGCTCAGTGGAGTTGGAAAGTGTTCTGCTCCTAGAAAACACCAGAGCCTAAGCATATAAGTAGAAAGTAACACCTTAATTGTGTCAATGTTTCAGCATTTTTTCCTTAAAATTATTAATCTGAATATTGCATCACCACTGTGATTTTAAAATCCACACAGCTTTATCACTGGTTTAATGAGACTAGGTATTCCCTTCATGTTTTGACATGAATAGAAACATAACTCCTGAATTTGTCCTAACCTGGGACAAATAACAAAGCATGCGATAGAATGGGAAGTGTTAGGGAGTGAAAAGTATGCAATGAGAGGAAGTTTCAAAGTCACCTCTTCTAAAACAGAAGATGCATTGATGATTGTTTTTAATAGAAACTTTATTTCCTCTAAGTGCTTTAAAATCCAGAGAAGCAGCTTTAGTTGAGCTGGTTCAGTCGTAACATTCCTGAATGTCAGAATTCTGTACCACAACCTTACTCTGCTCCTGCAAATGCATTTATCTGACTTCTGCTGTGAAACCTGGTTTGAATTTACTGGGGCCAGGAGTGGGGGGATGGGGTGTTAACTTAAAGCATTCTGCAACATGTTTAGGAACTTGCAAACTATCCTTGTCTTTGTAGGGATAATGGAATTAAATAGTTCTGGTCATCCCAAGATCTTTATATTTTTAATTTCTCAATTGATTGATTTCAGCTGAGTTGGGAGAGTGTGAGCACCCTGAGCACACACCAGAGCTCGTGTCTGAATTCAGGTTTGCACCAAACCAGACTGAAGCAATGGAATTTGACATTTTTCAGAAATGGAAAGAGTGCAGGTAGAGTACCTATGTGGGAGTGGGGTCTCTAGCAACAGGTTTTCTTCTCTTCCAAAGTCAAATCCTTTCAACAGGCATGAAGTGGGCGTTATGTTTGTCAGTGGAGAAGTATTGTAAAAAGGCTTTGAGCCCTCTCATTCCCTAGAAATTGCAGGCAGTAATTTAGGAAAGGTTGGTGGGGTGAGTTTTAATTTTTTAATGGCTTTTCTTTAGATTATTTTGTAATAATTGAAGAAGTCAAGTCTTTTTCCTGTTTATGTTGGAAAAAAATCTTTTTTTCTCTCTTCTTTCATTCAAACAAATTTTGTGTTCAGGGTGGTAGCAGACTCCTTTTCCTGTCTTTTGTTAATAAATATGGTACATTTCAGTGATGCTTTGTTACCTGAACTTTCATCCTTATTGACAATTTTAGACCTTTTTGCATTTTCAGTCCTCTGTTTTATTTTCATTTGGAGGGAAGAGGGTTAAAAACATAAGCTAAAATTTAGTGTCATTAAGATTGAGGACACAAAGAAAAGGGTTAGGGGAATGAATCTGAAAGCATTTAAAATGGATAAAAAATTTTTACCATGAAGTATGAATTTTATGTTCATAGGGGAAAGAGCCCAGCGCAGGCTGAATTGTGCTACTTGAACAAAGCTAAATGGCTAGAAATGTACGGTGTAGATATGCATGTAGTTAAGGTAAGATCCATGTGATGTTCTATTTTATCATTTTGATGTCCCCTGCCCTAGTGTGGGCCAGTCCCTGAGGAGTGTCCTTGTTATGGTCTGGGTTGTCCCATGGGCCAAGGTCCCTCAGAAGTCATTCCCACCTGCAGCATCCCTCCCAAGGGTGCTTCTCTGCTCCCACAGCATCCCTTTCCTATGCCTTTTCCTGTGTCCTTCAGTTCCTTCCTGTTGTGTCTCCTTCCCCTGGCAGGAACTTGAACAGGTGAGGTGAGGTGTGGGCTGCCCTGGATGCAGTGTTGGTGTGGGTCCATCTCCATGGATCTCAGAGCCACTTTGAGCAGCACATGGCCTCCTCCCACAAAGGGTACCCTGAAGCCTCCCGTTACCAAAATATACCACTCTGCACCAATACAGCTGCATATTCTTCTGCTCTGCAATGTTAAAAAAATATGGCAACTTTACTGTTTAGTTTAAGACCTATGGATTTTGCAATACTACTGTATTAAAATGTACACAGCTCATGGCAGACTGATTATTTATTCTGTACTTGCTTGCAGGGAAGAGATGGTTGTGAATATGCTCTTGGACTGACACCAACAGGCATATTGATCTTTGAAGGAGCCAACAAAATAGGCTTATTCTTTTGGTAATCTGCTTTTGTGTTGTATTCCTTTTTGTTAAAATGCTTAAATCTTTCTCTTTTGCATAATGGGATCTTGACTGTATTTTGTAATTTATAATTGAATCTACAAAGTTTAAAATCTGAAGGTTAAATCTCAAGGTGGATTGGCCTGGTTAGAAGTACCACTCTCAATTGTGAAACAGTTGTAGAAATAAAATTATTTTAATATCATTTTAATTCTGTTCTTTTTGATTCTTATGTTTAGGCCTAAAATCACAAAAATGGACTTTAAAAAGAGCAAACTAACACTCGTGGTTGTAGAAGATGATGAACAGGTAACTTCTTTCCCTTACTTGAGCCTGATCCAACAAAGTGTGGTGTGTGCTCAGGCTGGTAAGAACACAAGGGAGGCTCAGCACACTGTTGGCCCAGGCTGTGTTTCTCCTACCAAGGACAATAACTAATATCATGCATGCCAACTTGCAAAGCTTTTGTTTCTGCATTTAGGGCAGAGAGCAAGAGCACACATTTGTTTTCCGGTTAGACAGTGCCAAAACGTGCAAACATTTGTGGAAGTGTGCGGTGGAGCACCACGCTTTCTTCAGATTGCGAGCCCCAGCAAATAGTAAATCTAGTAGATCCGACTTCATAAGGCTGGGATCACGCTTCAGATTCAGGTACTTAGTGAAGTAACAGCAATATATTTATCTTTGTACAAGGAGCAGGTACAGCTTCCAGCAGAAGGCAACAGTTTACTTTGTTTGTTTCTGTGTTTTAAGTGGGAGGACAGAATATCAAGCGACACATGGGACGAGGTTACGCAGAACTAGCACGTTTGAAAGAAGGCCCAGCAAGAGATACCCCTCTCGGAGGCATTCCACTTATAAGGGTGAGTGGTTTTAGACATCTGTGCACTGAGCTGGTCATGCAGGTGTCCCATTAAATCCTATAAATGCCACATTACAATCATGACATCTGTACCACATTATAAAAAGAAGAATATGTCAGATGACCTAAAAAATCAGAACGTGCATGGAGTTATATTTTTGCCAGAGTTCGTTGTTTCCCTCTTCTGTTTTTAATCTCTATCTACAATTAATTCTTCCACCCCCATCTATGGAGGAGGTACCTATGGTTTCTTTTGTTGCTCTATTGAGGAGGAAAGAAAAGTTGCAGAAACCCCACTAAGGCAAAGCATGTAATGTTTTTTTGAAGAATTGATTGTGTCATGTGAGGTGGAGCAGTGTCTAAAAGCCTCACTGACTTGCTTATCTAGCCAGACAATTTTAGTGTTATTGGGCAGTCTCATTATGTAGTGGTGGCTTTTCTGACTGTAATGACATGTTATTCACCTGTCCAGACTCTGACCTTAACTAGCTTGCCCTGGGAACTGAGATGTGCTGAATTTAAATGGAATGACAAGGAATTCATTTCTCTTGTGGTTTTATAATTTGTCCTTAAAAACTTGAGCTTTTTGTTCCATGTAGAAAAAGCTTGAGCTTTTTGTTCCTACTAGGAAGGAGCACTGCAGGATAACTCTCCAAATTCTATATTACTTGAGCCTGCAGATATAGTTGCTGTATGGAGCAAGGCTGCTGTACACAGTAGGGTGCGATAGCATTCCCTTAGAATGTCTTTGCACTCATTTGCATTCCCAGAACATAAACCACAGTTCCATGAGCAGCCCTTGTGGTATTATGAGGACATTTTTGTCTCATTTACAGTGGGGGGAAAAAGGGTGACAAGCATGCATGCTTTCTAGAGGCTGTAGCTCTTTCCCCTGCTTCCTTCCTTAGTACATTGAAGGAGTTTGTTTAACTGAAATTCAAATCTAATAAATCTGTGAGATGCTGTTATGTGAGACATGAGAGTCAACTATATAGTGTGAGCTATTTTCTAAGTGGAAGAATGAATTCTTTAAATTTAATTCTTGCCATAACAGGATCTGACAGACCTGCAGGTTTTGCCTTGAGTGTCAGTGCTTCTGTACTTATGTCTGTGAAAAAGAGGCAGAAGAGAGAAGGTGTGGCTTATATTTAATTATATTCTTTGTCCATTGCAGCCAGTCAGAACTTCTTTCACACCCAAGTAAATGTCTTCTAGAAAGCTCAGCAGCATGTTTGTTAAGTTAATGCAAAAACTCCCTGTCGGTTGTTGTCTTTTCAAGCAACTTTTGGCCATTAAGCCCTGTACCTAAATGCAGCCCACAAGGGTTGGATTTTCTCCTAGCTCTGTCACTTTTGAGACTTCTGCAGTGTGTCATTAACTTCCTGCATTCAGCAGTCAGTTGGATCTTCACTTTCTCTCTGAGAAGTTTTCCAATTCTCTTGAAAGGCACACAGTCGTGAAAAAGAGATGACACACCCCAGTTACTCAGCTGCCACCTTCACCATTCCAAGCCTGTCCGAAGCAGAGGCCAAGACCTTGTTCCTCAAGATTACTCAGTGCCTCCCAGGATTCCCAGCTGATGGGCTATTTTGGCCACCATTGTTCCCTGCAGTAAAACACAGACCATTGACAGCTTTGTGAATACTCTGGTTTCTGTAAGATAGTGACAATTTCTGCAAGGGGTGATTTCTGATTTCCAATGGACTTGATGGTATTGGCATGGTACTACAGTAAGACAAGAAAAAAAGTGTTCTGGTTGTGCAGAACATACTCTGCCAAAAGTCCTGTTGTGGCATTTAGCAAGAATCTGCTAGTCTGCTGTCATCTCTAAAGGGCTTTCACTCTTGCAGGACCAGAGGGAGATTTGTCTGCCTCATACTTCATGATGTTGTGCAGGATTACTAGAAAGCACAGGGCTGCACTTGAAATTCAGACATTTCTGTGCAAATATGTCTGTATAAGGATTCACTTTAGCCAACAAGAACTGCAAAATAGCTGATATTTCACTTGTCTTAAGATTTTGTGTTTGTTTTCTTTTTAAGCAAACAATCCTTTGAAAGCAGCGCAACTGTGGTAAGTGACTGCCCAACTCTTTTCTACCTCTCAGTTGCTGTTTTCAGGCTAAAAGGATACTGAAGACAATATCTGCTTTAGGATTTGTGGAAACAGATTCTCTGGTGTGAAATGAATTGCTTTAGCATGTCTCATTATGCATCACCAGATTCTTCTTAGGGTCTGTCTGCTTCCATTGTTTAATCTATTTCTTTTATTATTTTTATATATGAAATCAGACTAAAGTAAAACATACTTCAGTTTTGCTAACTACTCTTATGCTACATTATCAAGCATAATTTGTTCATGTTTTTTTAAATCTAAAGCAAAGAAACAAATTTTACACCACTCTTTCACGTCTTAACTGCTATGGTGTATATCTTGAATAAAATAATGATGTCCTTAAGAATATGAATTTTACTTCTCTGTAGTACTTCCCTGAACTAAAAAACATTGTGATGTAGATGTATTGATTACATAAAAGCAAATTTTTTTCTCTCTTAGTGCTAAAAATACTCCGGAACTCCATAACTACCAGGTAAGAGCATACTAGTTACAGAGGAAAATGTCGTCATTTCCATATTTTATGGTAAATATTTTTGCTCTTTATAGTGTGTACAGCTGTTTTGCTCCCTTTTCCTTCTCTGGGGTGCAATTTTCTGATCGGTCAGAAATAAACAGCACCATATTGGGTTTCTCTTTTTTCCCCTGTGTTCTTGGATGCTCTGCAAGCTGAGTACACTCCATTTGCCGTCTTCTTTCCCTTCCTTTTCTTTCTGTGCAAGTTAAAGCCTTTGGGACTGAGAATGTGATGGGCCCCGGGAGACTGCTCTGTGAGCAAGCTTTGTCTAGAGCAGCCTCTCACAGCAGGTGATCGTGACAATTTCCAAGTTGCAATTACCTCCCTCATCACAACACTTACAGAGTTCCCTGCTGGTCAAATGCTTGTTGGGTTTTTTTTAATACACTCCAGGGAAAACATTACCTGGTTTTCATCTGTGCTGCTGACAGACAGTAGGTACTGAGAAAAAGCAAGCTTCCAAACTCCGTATGTGCATGAGAACTTAGTCTGAACACTTTTTATTAAAACTCTCACCAGTGATTTTGTGTTACTGTTTCTCTTCAAGATCTTGTGGATATAAGAAGGAAGTCCTGTCACCAAAGACAGGAGACCTTCTGAAGCCTGCTCTTATAACCTTTCTTACTCTCCACCTTTGATTAAAGTTGACATATTTTGATGTGATTTCTATGAGAAGCACTGGATGTGCCAGATTGTCTGTCAAACAGGAGAGCAATTTTCTTTGCATTGTCCCATGAGAGTGTCCTAATGAGCAGGCTCAGCACCAAGAGGCTTCACTATGTGCTCAGTGACATGGGAGAAGGTCAGAAGCACTAGAGTTTATAGGGTTCACCAGGAAAATAAAAGTTAAAAGTTAATTGGGAGCTTTAATATGATTTCATTAACCAGGTTCAATGTTTCCATTTGCAGCCTCAGTATCATCCTAATATACATCCTGCTCAGCCACACTGGCATCCACACACCCCTGTGAATGTAAGGTAAGCAATCTTCCCTTTGTGAAGAAAAGATGATTACTTCTTTCTTTATGCTACTCGGTATGAAGCTTTGGTGGCCCTGTTGGGCAGTTCTCTGCACATGAAAAGCAAAAGTTAGAAGTATTGGATATAGAGACAGTGTTAAATAATTTCTAAGCTCTGCTTTGGAATATCAATTTCTTTTTCTAGTTTATTTCTAATTCAAAATAGAATGTTAGTGATCTCCTGTAGGGAATATGTTGGATAGGGAGCTGCTCTGTAGCTTAATTGCAAATCAGTCAGTATTTGTTTGTATTTAATTTCCTAAGTCAGAGGAGAAACTCATTTTAGTGTAAAGTTAAGTTATTAATAATTATATTCTTGCAGTGGAGCACTGTTTTCATCTTTTGCAGAAATGTATATGAAAAAATGACAAGTGCATGGAGCAATTTATCAAGAACATTAGAGATAATGAGTAAAATTATAGCACTGAGTTTTTGAGAACCATTTCACAAAAACATTCCTGCATGTGCTGTTGCACTATCTTCTCGCATACTTTTTTCTTTGTAGCTAGTGATGAGAGACATTGAATGAAAAGAAATTTTGGAAGAAATTCAGTCCAATTAAAACCCACTTGATGGAATGCACAGTGAAGGCATGCACCTGCTGGTGGATATGTGTACACATGATAAAAACCAGCCACTTCTTTATCCTAATAAAAAGTAACCTTTTCAGATGACTCAGGTTTTTAGACAAATAATTACTGTCTTCAGTGAAAAATACCAATACCCTAATTTTTGTTTCTCCTTATCTAACATTTATATTCTTACATCACAATAGGTAGACTTTGGTTTTAGTGTGGGCAGGCTCTGGGGATGAGGCCAAGTTTAAAATGGATGAAAAGACAATTTGGTGTGAGTTGAGTCTGAGAATGCAGGAAAAGGGCAAGTACATGATTAGAAATAATAGGCAGAGAAGCAGACAGGCATTGTCATCTCAAAATTCCTAGTGCACAGCAGTAAAGCAGATACTAAATTTGTGTTAGAAACAGGAGACTTGAAGTTGTGTAATGAACTTTGCCTGTATTTCAGGCTCAGGAGTCTTCCTGGTTTTAGGGTTTTTTTATCCAGTTTATTATGAGCTCTTTAAAATGTACAGTTTCACATTATGGAAGAGTGGCTGCCAAGAGAACCTAATGATTTTATAAATCAATTGAGGTTTTGCTGAAATTTTTCTAAAGATTTCATCACTTACGATACCAGTCCATGACATTTTAAAGCCAAATAGTTCACCCTGGAGCAGAGTGATATTGAAATAAGCACAATAATGTATTGTAGTGTGTGTAGACAACCTCCCCCTTCAGCCCCTCCACTGCCTGGGCAAAGACTAAGGTCAGTGAAATATGAACAATGGCTTTTTTATAGCAAGGCTTGTAAGGCTGAAAAAAAACCAACCCATACTTAAAAGCTCAGTCATAGAAGCTTGGTAGAAAAGGTGCTCAGAATTTTTTGTCCCATTCAGGTAGAAACATTTAAATGCGTGGTTAAAGTGGAAATTTCAAGTTATTCTAACTTGGAGTCGAAGTGAAATAATTGGAAAATTAAAATCTTGGACAGCTTGATTTGAAAAAGCTTATTCCGTTTGAATGCAAACTTGAGATCACAACTACAGATGCATAAAATTCCTTCTGCTGTGCATGAGAGTTTGGAATAGGCATGGGCTGAAATGAAATGACCTGTGTAATACATGTTCTATATGGAGCTTTTGTTGAATAACTTGTGAAATAGTATGTGGAATTGTGTCTCAGTTTTCTTAGTAAAATTCTTTCACTGAAATTGTTTGCAGATTCTTTCAGTGAAATTGTTTGCAGTTAGCTTTATATTTAACCTTCTGGGAAAAAAAAAATCCAATTAACATCTGTCATTATATAACTTTAGAATATATCTAAAAAAAAGATAAAATCTAAACCTTGCCTGTGTTTCTGCTACTATAAAAACACTTACCAGAATCATAGAATGTCTTGGGTTGGAAGAGACCTTAAAGATCATCCGGTTCCAACCCCTCCATGGCCAGGGCCACCTTCCACTAGACCGGGTGGCCCAAAGCCCCATCCAACCTGGCTTTGAACACTTCCAGGAATGGAGCATCCACAGCTTCTCTGTGCAACCTGTTTCAGTGCCTCACCACCCTCACAGAAAAGAATTTCTACCGTATATATAATAATTGCAGCTTCAATTTGGTAATAAGGTAATGTTAAATGTTGTGGTTTCCTACATAGTGTTCAAAATCGTTGTTTTATTTATTCCCCACTCCGCTGCAATGATTCAGGGGACACTGTAGGAATGGCTGAAGTTAGTATCTCTAAGCAGCAATAAGTAATGAACAAATAAGGAAAAAGATATTTTCCTTGTAGTACTTCTGCGAGTCTCAGAGAATTACCTGTACTAACTGTAGACTGGGGGTGTTCTTAAGAAAATGCAACTCCATAAATTACAGGCTGCTTTAGTGTTAATTAGCTGCACCAGTGCCAAAAGAATGGCAAGAACTACAGAGCTATTTTCATTCATAATAGGATTGCCTTTCTTAACCCTTTGCACTTAAAGGATGTACTGTCATGAGCTCAGCATTTTGCATGATATGTTTTATTTTACTTGTTTGTTGCACAAATTTAGTTTTCCTGTAGCCTCCCCCTCCTTCCCCACCCCCTTTGGAATTCCGGAGCATTGATGCACTATGCTTGTCTGTAACATTGCAAACAGAGAGGGTTTTAATGATTGAGCTTTGGTTGAAAGCCTTTTGAAATCAGCTAGAAGATTCCTAGTTGCTTCAGCAGCTTCAGCATCAGACCTATGGGTCTGTCCCCATTTCCTTGCCGTGCTGTAGCTCCGTGTGCATGCTTAGCACTTGCAGGATGAGCTCATGTTTCTGTGTAGCACTCCTAAGTTGACTTCCATTCCTCACTAACCAATAACTGTGCAAATGGTACAGGCCACCCTATCATGATGACAGGCCCTATTGGAAACCCCCAACAAGTGGAGAGGACAGCAATTTACGGTATATCCAGGAACAGAACCAGAAGAATTTAGGAGGAGTCCAAAGCATGGTGTACCAAGATAAACTCATGACGACTCTCTGAAAAAGAGCCATCTTCATTTCATCTGCCACCTTAGACATCATTGCATTCCATGGTCCTTGTCTGTCTGCAGTATGTTCAAAGTGTATTGTGCATAAAGTGTTTGTCTTTGTATGTACATCCATCCTTGTTTAGTGTTTGTGGACATTCTTGGGAAAAGTGTTTTCCATATCTTTGTTGAAAAAAAAAATCTTGAAAAACCTCTTTTGAATTCTGGTAAGAATTTTCAGTGCCCTGAGACCAGAAATATTTCTGGGGGTTTTCATTCTACCCTAGTTTCAAATCTGTGACCCTCTGCCTGCTGTTGAAGATCAGACATTTGTGCCTTAGTTATTTTTATTACCTTGTGTCTTTTGAGTCAAATAGATTGAGAACCTTGTTTTTTAGTGGCATGCAAATTGGAGGAAGGAAAATAATTCATTCTGGCAATCAAATTGGCTTGTGGGCCACCAACAAAGGGAGCCTACTGGGGCAGTCATAGGTTTGGATGTTATTTGTTTCTAGTTTTGGTGTTCTGCAGAAGAAAGTAGAGGTGCTTACCTAACTCTGAAAACAAGTATAGGGAAAGAACACTGTAATAAATTTCACAGAGTATGTTGGTTTTTTTGCTGTTTTTTTTTTTTTTTTACTTCTTATATTGATAGCATTCCCCAAAACCATACCTGCTGCTATAAAGGCAAGAATGTTAAAAATTAGTCCTTGCTAAAAGGGTGCTGCTGTCATCTTATTTTTAATGTGATTATGGAAGTGAACTTTTAATTACATGAAACTACCTACTGATAACTTTTCTCTGAGTGGGCTCAAAAACACAACATATGATCAGTACATTAAAAAATGAGGACATTCCAGTGGAATAGCTCTATTTTTTTAAAGTTAGACATTTGTGAAGTTGAATGTACATTTTGCCGACCTAGGACTTTGAATTGGACTGGCTGGTATTTTGATCACTTGCAGACTTTTTTGTTATCTTTAAACCAAAAATCACAGTGCCATCTTCACTCGTGCATTTGTTTTAGCTAGGCCTTACATCTGTGGTCTCTCTGAAGTTGTTGGAATGAATGAATCTTCATTTGGGATGTTTTCAAAATGAAGTAGTTTTTAACTTGATTTTGATAAATACACATTTATAAATGGCTATAATGAATTTTTTCAGAGGAAATTTGATAGTTTATAACTTTTTGTGAAATACATTTGTTTACAAATGTTATCTTTTATTATTTGTTTTGATCTTTCCTGTATGTGCTAAGTACAAATAAAAAATGTCAATCTTGTTGATCTGGTTATGATGCATTATTTATTTTTGAAAGATTTTGGGGGTGGGTGGGTAGATATGCTTGTACCTGATTTCCCCTGTAGTTACTAATGCTGTGGTGGATCAATGTTTCCAGTACAATCTGTAGAGAGCAAGACAATAAAGCAATTGTGCACTGAGATGTGAAAATGCCAGAGTAAGCCTAAGGTGTGTAATCACAGAGGCTGACTTTGGTTTCCCCAGACTAATCTTCCTCTAGTTCAGCAGCACTTTTGTTTAAGAAAGTAATAAGGAGAAACTTTGTTGGAGCCACTGGAACAAAAGTCTAGTTTAGCTGCTGCTCTGAAAGCACTCTGGAGGAGGGTTTTTTGAAAACTCACATTAAAGTGTGAGGCAATGGTGCTTTATTCTTTACACACCTACATTCATAATACAGTGTCATTCTTGTCATATAACCTTGTCAGCTTCCATGTGCTCTGTTGCCAGTCTTCCACCTCATCCTGTGTTGCTGTGTGTGGTTTGGTTTGTTGCTGAAGGTGCACTGAGCAAGGGATCCATTCCCTGACAGACTGCAAGAAAAGACAGCTCAAGGCCCAGCTGATCCTGTAAGTGTTAAAAAGCCTCAGGCGCATTGGGGAAGAACAACCTGAGGGCCTTGTGTGCTCTGCAGTTTGTGTGTGTAACCTCAAGGGAAGCACTTGTCATTCTGCTCCTCTGGAGAAGGAGCCCACACATTCTGCACTCCCTTTTCACTTGTTCATCCCTCACCCTCCCTGCTGCCTGCAGAAACCTCAGCCAAGTCCCGGAGCCATCAGCTAGGTAAGAAGAGATCAGTGTCTCTGTCCTTCCTTCCTCTAGCCATAGTTGGCTTCCTGTAGCAAATGGGCTAGGATGCAGTTGGGAAGAGGGAGCATATCTGCCTGATTCCTCTCTGAGCCCAGTACTGCTCTCACCTGTGCAGCTTACACCACCTGAACAAAGGTAGATATGGGTGGTATCTATCTGAACAGGGTAGTAGAAAAGAGTTGCTTTAAATATTAAAAAGCACATTGGTATTTTTTCCTAAAATTAGCACAGTCGTAACTCACAACAGTTTGTTTTTAACAAGTCATAGAGGTCTTGTGATGCTAAGATTACAATTTTTTGATTGAAGCAACACAAAATACTGCAGCTGAAACCAGATTACATGTAGAGAGGGGAGAGAGAAGAAAAGTTTGGAAAATGTTTGGTTAAGTCTGTTGCTAAACGCAGCAGGAATTTTTATTTAAAATATTGGGAAAGTTCTGTCCAAAAAAATCAATACTACATCTTAATTTTGTGCTGCTTCAGGAATCCTCTGGTAGTTTATAGGCACAAACTCAATATAGGACCTTGATGGCCCTGCTATGTGAGTGTTTATACACTGAATGACTGAATTACTTTACCTAGGAGTTCCTCATGAGAAAATGCTGCACAGTTTTTACCAAAAAGCATATTACACAGTCATTCTAAGTCAACACATTTTAAATGTGTTTTAAATATACACAGGAAAGTTTGTTGGGTTTTTTTTTTTGAACCTTGAGGATTGCTAAAAGGAGATAACACCTTAATCCAAATGAAACGTGTTCTCAGGGGTTCCCATTGAACTGCATGTGCAAACTTTCTCCACCCTGTTCTGAAGTGTGTTTGTTGTCTGAAACCTTCTTTTTACAAATCCAGCATGTACTTAGAAACTTCTGTAATTTGATTACAGGTGATAAACACTACCCTTGGATCAGTTTGGGAGGGGATGGAGGGGAAGTCTGAGTATAGCAATAGGTCTTGCAGAAATTGCACTGATCCAAAGTGCAACATGGACTTGCTTCTTCCGTGTGCTGGAGAATTGATACAACCTGGCTGAGGGTATCTTTTGATCATCTCTCTGCACACCTTCCTCTTGTGCTTAATAAAGCTGGAAACCAGATCTTCCCTAGCAGGGCTCAGGCCTGGCTCTACATTCAGTGTATTTGGATTTGCAGAGGGATTGGCCTTGTAATAACCATAATCCCATGTCCTCTCCCCCAGGAACTGCTGGGGGAATTGAAAAGCTGGTGACTCTGTGACACCACATCTGCAACACAAGCTGAAATATATCGCTTTTCAGGCCCAGCCAGGCCCTGGCATGCAAACTAATGACTAATATTGAATACTGAAATATGATACCTGAAATACAATACTGAAACTGTTGGCACTTTGAATATATTGTTTTAGTGTGGGCTTTTTCATCAAACTTTCATTTTCAGCTATTTTTCTCTAGTTGATGTGAGTCACAGGCAAAGTGAACAAAGGGATCAGGTTTTATAATGCATTTCTAAAGCTGGCAACCAGGGATTTGCATACTTAAGGAAAGAATAAGTCCTTCTGGACCCTGTTATCATTGAACCCATGGGCAAACTGACCAAGAGGAGGATTGTTTTCTCACATTGTGGATGGCAACAAGGCATATATTATGGCCTGGTGATGCAAAATGTGATTTTCTGTTCCTCTAATGAGCACTGCAGAAGATGTCTTTTCAGCTTGCAAGAGAAAGAGTGGCAGAGCTTGCAAGTAATTTTGAAAATGGAACTTTAGGTGCAGGCAAGGAGTGAGCTGGGGAACATCAAAGGCAGCAGGGGAAAAATGAAACCGAGTATATCACCGAGTATATCACCTGCTTCTCAGGCATCAGAGTTGGCGAGATGGGGCTCTCTCAGAGAGAGGAGACAGTTCAGCACTGCAATCATCTCTTTTGAGAGGAGAAATATTTTCAGTTTGTGTATCAAGCAGGCAGGCTTCTACCTATTTCAAAGGACAGAAGTTTTGATGGACATCCATCTAACCTGACACTCCAGTTCCCTGGAAAGAATGTTCGTAATGAGAGGTTTTCCTATTACTCTGCAACAGAGAACCAAGGAAAACAGACTTGTAGGGCAAATGCTGTCATTGCAGCATTGCTAATGGTAGCTAAAGAGACTGCTGGTGCCAGAGCTGCTATAGACCAGCATTAATGGACATAAATTAGGAAATGTAATTTTTTTAATTGACCTCAGACTCTGTGTTGTGCTTTGAAAGGGCACTGATCCACCAGGACCCTGGCTTCTTTTGTTAAGACAGAAGTTTCATGTGAACCTTGAGAGCCAGCTTGAACTAACAATATGCACCCTAACCAAGCTTTTGCTACATTGTGAGGATGGAGATTTTGAACTGTTTCAGAATAAATACTTGTTTTCCTATGTTACAGCCAAACTGCAACATGCTTAGAAAATCACAATGCTCTTATGCTGCTCCCAAATTTTAGTGTTGAAGAGCCTGCAGGAAAATCAGTTTTCCTTCCAGCAGGCACATAGAAGGATGCAGCTTTTGGAAAAAAACAGTCCTAGTCAAATCAGATCAGAAAAAAACATGTAAAGAGGTTGGCCACACTTTTCTGTCTACCTCCTGCAGTACATGGCAAAGCAGCGTGTGGTGATCATGAAGGTGTTGTTTGGCTTTCCTTGCTTTCTACCACTTCTCATACCTTGAAGTGACTGGCCAAAGAGTTTCCCTTTCTCAGTGTATGTGCTGTTGCTCTTGTTGCCACTGCATCACCAAAAGAAACCACAACAAACAAAAAAAACTCAAAAAAACCCCAACAGATAATTCAGTTGGAGTTCTTCCATTGGTATGAATCATTTCCAGTAATAAAGCTACAGAGTAAATGCTGTTCTCAAGAACTTACTAATGACTGCTTCATGACTGTGCTTTAAAGGAAAACAACTTACTTTCACAGAGCTGATTTCACAAGTGTTAATCTGAATTTAATGGTGAAGTTCACGTGTCAGGCCTCCCTGTGCGCTGTCCCCTGCAGATATGAGTAGCTTGCTATGGAAGGTACAAGCATGTCTGTAACAACTTGCATATTGCTTTTAATTTATGCATGTAATATACTTTCAGTTTTGAACAGGAAGAAGAGATTTTTTAAAAAACCAAAAACCTTTCTTATCCATCCAGCTTTTCTAAAGATGATTTTTCCCCCTTTAGTTAGAATCTTGGCAGACTTGGCACACAGGTTAGTGGAGATAAGTAGTTCCACAGCCTGACCCAATGTTACTTCTTTGTTTTGTGTTATTTTGCATAGCAGCTTTCTAATGGCTGTGGGATACTCCTTTGGGTTTGGTGGCACCTTATCTTCTATGATCTGATGCCTGTATCTGTTCAGAAGCAATCTAGTTTGTCACTAGCAGAAGAAGCATTTATGATGACTGCCTTAATCATCACGCCCTCTCAGAACTGAGGAATCTGCAAATTTAAAATTAAGATAGATGTTGAGCTGTGGCTATGGGAACCAGTGGAAGTGCCCCTCGGGTTCTGTTTTCAAATTGCCACCACAATTATATTTCCACCATGAATGTACTATCTTTTTAGTGTGCTTGATTTTTTTTTCTTTTCCATTTTCATCTTTCTCTTTCTTTTCCTCTTCCTTTTCCTCTTCATTTTCCTTTCATAGCAGTAGTAGCATGACCTTTAAAACTATCAAACAGCAAAATCTGCATCACACAAATGATGTTTTGGATTACACAAGAACAAATATTTCATACAAGAACAGTTTGGAAAACCTCTAGCTGCTGGCTTACCCAATGTCTTATGTTGATGGATTATAAAAAGCACTATTTCTTTTTTTTAACTGAGGCAATGAAAAACATCTACTTTCTGAGTCACAACAAAAATGAAAGAATTAGCCACACCTAATTAGAAATAGGAAGTACCGATCTAATGCAATTAAACTCCGGATAAGAAGCTAATTATTTATAAGTTACTTTTTCCTCCCTAAACCCATAACACTCTGTGCTGGAGTTCTAATGACAGTAGCTTACCTGCCATTACCAATTTCTGCAATTTTGTCTTCCTTAGAGAAGTAGAAATACAAATCATTAGTCAATCTCCAGTGCTCTCTAAATTGTGTAATTGCACAGTAATGGACTCAGTACCTAAACAGATGTCAGAGTGGCTGTTTCCTTTCATCTCCAGGGGCCAAGGGCCTGAATATTAAGGCCTTGCTGGCAAGCAGCAGAGCCAGCATCATGGTGCCTCCAAGCCGAGTCTTTCCCATCAGTAGGAATATAGGAGTCAAACAGGAAGGAAGAGCTCAGGAAAAAATGGGTCAGGCAAAAAAAAAGCTCAAGTAGAGGGTTTAGGAGAAGCAGAGTTTTACTATGTTATGTGCAAAAGAAAGGAACTAGAACATGAAAAGCAATGGATTCTGCTAGAAACTCTGAGAGTGGTGAAGAGGAATGAAAGCAGCAAGGGAGCTTTGTGATTTCAGCATCTGTGTCTTCAGTACCTGGGGCTTTCTGAATCAGTAGTAAGGCTGATTTGAAGCAAACTTCAAGGAACTTGAATGTAAAATTGGATGCTGCTTCTGTATCAAAATTTTGAGCCCAGGAGGCCTTTGTTTGTTATTACTCATTTTCAGTTTCAATGGTTGCATTTAATGTTCGTGTCTCATTCTCTATTTCTGACTAAAAAAAACAACCGTGAAAATGGCTTTAAAGGTAAAATGAACAGTTTCCTGCTCTAAGTCAGATGAGTTGCCCAAGTATTGAAGTGAGAACCTGCCCAGAGATAGGGCAGAGGTTGCAAGTATGTAATTAAGAGAAGTCTTGCTGTGCTGTGATTGATTTTGTACTACTTTTACCTGTTAATATTGTGTTTTAAAAAGGGCAAAATCTATAACCTAAAAAGAAGTCATTTGTGTGGCAATGGAGTCGGTCGTGTTCATGCTGGACTGTAAAGTTATGGCAAATTACTGAAAATTCACAAGACAGCATATTTTTTGTAAAGCGTTAGCACAGTTCAGAATCAGAATAATTTAGAAGCATGAAAATTAAACAGTTTGGTTAATTTCTTTTAAAACAAGTTTTTTTTCCCAAGGAATTTCAGCTTAGTAAGGATGGAGACAGAAAGGAGATTTTGTAAGATGGGAACATATTGTTAAGGGAAGATAAATCCAGTGGATTGGCTTCAAGGCTAAAGGGATTACACCTTTCTAATCTGCCAGATGCAAGGCTGCTGTAGTTCCTGGCTTCACAGCCCAGGATAAGATGCTGAGCATTCCTTCCAGAGATGTAAATGCTCACTGAGCACCCACTCAGCCAGCCTTGCTGAGGAGCAGAGGAGGAGAAGGGCAGTACCTTGAGCAGCACCTGCATACACAAACAGCAGCTCCCAAATGTGCGGCAGCACAGAGAGTCCATCCTCGATGCAAACAGAAAATAGGACTGCAGTTGAGAAGATGCCCTGGACTGTGGTGATCAGAGCTTGACCAGCCAAGCTGACTGAGCAGCAGATTGCTTACACATGGGGCTGGCCACTTTTCTCCCATGCATCCTGAATGAAATTCATCCTGCTCATGAATCTACCTCTTTCTTTTCCCTTGTCTCCTTGGAGGTACCTCTGCTTTTTCCTTGCATTGCTTCTGGTTTTGCTAAGTCCATACTCAAATGTCCCAAGGCTTCCACAGTAGCTTGGACCTTACACAGTGTTACTGATAGAGTTTCTTAGCCAGTGCTGGCCTTGCATGGTTTTTCTCACCCAAGAGACCCTGATACTCCTCCTTCAGAGCTCTGTGATGTTTGGCCATTGCTCATGTATCCCTACCATAAGTCCCTGTGAATTCCAGCAATCCTTCTGGGCATGCTCTATAGCATTTTTTGGCTGCTGCTGCCTTAACCTTAATGTCCAGCAACTTCTGTTGCATCCTGTGATTTCTCGTGTTCTCCTCTCTTAGCTAAGCGTCAGGTCTATGCCTGCCTCTCTCTGCACCCTATGGCAGCAGTGTGATACTGAGCACAGTGGAGATGAGACAGGGATGTGTTTAGCTCACAGGACCTGAGTTATTTAATGAGTTAAGTGGTGGGAAAAGCTGCACCATGGCTAGCAATCTGAGATCAGCTGCAGGCTACGTCAGACGCCACAGCTCTTTGCTTGGCTTTGCTCCTGTTTTAACCTGAGCTGGATGCTTGGATTAGCCACCCCAAGTTGTTTTATTTCCTGGACAAGGAAATTGCCTTTGCCTCTGTCTGAAAGGGGAAGGCAGCAGACTTGAGGGAGGATCTTGTTGGTCTTAGAAAATTTTATGTCTGCTTTTCAGAGTTTTCTCAGCTACAAGGACATCTATGACAATGAATTTTTTTTTGACAGGTGATTAAATATCATTAGCTATTGTTAGTGTTAATTAAAAGCCTTTGTAAATGAAGAAAAGCACACTTAGTTTGCCAGTGGGCATATTTTGCATGACAGTTTTGCAAGACTGTATTTTTTTAATGATCTTTATGCAGATAAGGTGAAATCTATGAGGACAATGTCTTTATTGAGTCAAGATTTGTTCCTTAGTATTTTATTAGAACATACTTTGCTGTGGGCTTTATTCTGGTGAAGAATTCCAGATTAGTCTTGCTTCAAAACTTAGTTCAGCATCTTGTGTCCTACAGCAGTCTTCTGTCACCATTTATTAATATATTTTTTCCCTATTATAATTTTCTCTTTAATTTCAAGGTTGTCTGGGAGCAGGCTGCTGGCTGCCTGCTCTGCTTTCTGAGGTGTCCCTAGGATTGGATGAGGACTGTGGATCACCCCTGGCAGCAGGGAAAGAAATCTGCAACGCAATTTTCCATGCCTTCCCTGAAGGAAGAAAATGGGCCAGTTGTTCTGGTGTCAGAGCAGAGCATGGAAGTGTAACCACAATGTTAGCTTTAGTTACACTTCACACAGCTCAGGAAACCAATTCTGGCCAGCAAAGAGATCTTGGTTACATGGTGCAGGAAGAATAAACAACATAAGGCTTGGTTTTAGTGATCTCAGTTTTCCTTTACTTAGGAATACTCATTGCTTTTATATGTCCCAGTCCTTGGCTGCAAAATGAAAGTTCACTCTCTCTCCTGTTATTGCAGTCATCCTGCTGTGGTCTGTGTTCCCTTCTCATGTAATGCTGGGTCAAGTCTTTTGCTTCAGTCCAATAGCCCTGGCTATTAAGTGATATTCGCACGGCTTCTTCCTATCTCCTCATTTCCTCTTCTTTCCTCTCCACAGGGACATTTTCAGAGAATGCAAAATTCCTTCTCTCTCTGTGCCACTTGCCATGCTTTAGCAAAACAAGTGGTATGCGAGACTCCAAGCATGATTAAAGGAAGTTTAGCTAAAAGTTCATTGTAGTTTATTTGGTTGGGGTTTTTTAACTGCTTTTGAAGCATGGGCAGGCAATTAACCAAGAGTTTACCTTCCTTCACCCCAGTAAAGGGAGATACTAAACCCAAAAATGAATGTTTGGCTCCACATAGCTGTTAAGTTTCCTCCCCCTGGCTGCCACACTGAAGTTTCACACGCAGTGGCTGCTTTCATTACATACACATTAATACACATATATGTTAACAGGCACTGCAACACTTCCCCTGGCTGCCATTTGGGAGCACATCTAAAGCCCATTTTGATGTTGGAGAAGGTATTGTAATGATACGGCGATGGGTGATACATCTCCCAGCACATTCAGTACAACACCAGCAGTGTGAATTTTTGCTGCCAAAACCTGTGCAAATCACCACCAGGCTTGCTCCAAGCTACAGATGGGGGAGGACTGAGAGCAGTTCTGAAGATGTTTGTGGAAAGTTTGAGGATTTTTAAATACTGGGAAATTGCAGTGGTTTGGTGCAGGAGGAATGTGCAAAGCAAATAGAGATGGGTGCAGTAATCGTTAAAGGTTATTTATCACAACCAGACCTAGAAGCCTGAGATTTTCTCAAACCACTGTTCAGCTGTGGTAGGGAAGGTCTAAACTCTTAGAGCCATCCACAAGGCACGATAATTTGAGCCTGCTTACTGCTCTTGCCCTTCCAGCCTACCTATGGAGAGGAGAGAAGAAAGCCCCACCATTTGCTCTCCAAGTGCAACTTCAGACAGGTGGAAGATGGCTAGAGGAAGAGTGGGGAAAGAGGGGCATGGGCAGGGTGCAGGAGTAAGCATCTGCTCTGGAACACAGGTGCAAGATGTTTCTGCAGGGCTACACAGCAATGTTCTAGAGGAGACTGAGGCTGGTAGCTGGGAGGATGGCATGGAAAGGCAATTACGTTTTTTTTAAAAAACCCCTTGTCACTCATGGGTTACACCAAAATGGGAGTCCTTGCATACCGGGCCTGTCATGGATGAGAGAAAAGTCCTGATCAGGTATTGATCTCAGCACGTCAGAAGGATTAGGGCACAGCTCAGGAGGAATGTTTGTGCTCTCAGGTAGTAGTAATGTGTAACAGCTGAGGTTTTGGGGCTGGAAACCTGACCAGTTTAGGAAAGGATCTGATATTCTTGAACCTCATATGTTAAACATGAGTCAACAATTCCTGACTATATAAAAAAATGTCATGTTCCAGTTTATAAACAGAAATAGATCCTGTAGGACATGGGAAGCAACTCTTCCTCTTTGAAACATGTTTGCAAGGCCTCAGCTGGAATGGGGTGTCCAGTTCTTAGCACCACATGTTGGAAGCAGAGCAGGGAGCAGCTGGGTGGACAGGGATGGCAAGATGTCTTAGAGCTGTATGGAATGTGCAACCTGTGAGGGGCAACTGAGGAATTCAGAGCTCTAAAGATCCTGAGGGGATGAGGGGAGGTGTAAAGGGCCATTTTCAAAAACACAGGCTTCTGTGGCAAGAAATAACCTTCTTACTGTGTCTGTCATGGATGGGAGATAAAATAGTGGCTTAAATTGCAGTAAAGGAGACAGAATAAACAAAGAAATAAATGTAGACATGCTGAGACACTGAAATTGATTGCACAGGAGGGTCATGGAGTCTCTGCTAGTGAAGGTGTTGGAGGTTCAGTTCAGGTAACACAGGCCCACATACTTTGGTTTTGAAGGGCTTCAAAAACTTTTCTGTTCCTTATTTTCCTATGTTCTCTTAACACTGTTGTGTGTGTGGATTCTATACTAGAGATATAGTTTGGTAAAGCAGTAGGTGACTGCAGCACATGAAATCTAAGAATGTCAACTGAAAACAGCTTTTTGGGTAAAGTGTCAGGAGCGTAAAACTGAGACAGAGGACTAGTAATGTAAATGAAAACTGTAAAATAGAAAAGGAAGTTAGTAGGTATGTGTTATTTGCCTTGTTCCTCAATGTGCTGCCTTTTTCATCAGAAGGAAGTAATTAATGTGAATTTGAGGCTTAAGGCAGCACTAACCTTCTTGTGAACACTGAGTGGCCTTTTTGAAGGTTCAGCCTGCAGAAACTGAAACCTCAGGAATGCTTTTTCCTGACTGAGGGACAAAAAAGAAAGAAATGTTTGCTTCTTTTGCACACTTGCCTGTAGGGCTCTGCCTCATTTTCCTTGAAGGACAGGAGCTGTCTGTATAGGAAACAGCTGGAGCTTGTTGAGAAAGCCACACAAGTAAATAACAGCAGGGAAAGAGGAAATCTGCAGGACAGCTGAATGATGTTTAAAAAGTAAACCAAAGGTGTGGCATTGGCATACTAGGATGGCCAGAAGACAGGTGCAAGAGAAAGGATGAAAACTACTACCTGTCCAGATAATGCCCATAGTCTGAGAGCATTAGTTAATGTCTGGGGAGCAAGTATAAATTCCTGGAGGTCAGGACTATAAACACTTTAGCATATGGTTAAAAAATTGGTTCACTGAAAGTAGCGATTTATTTACATCAATAGATTGAGAAGGATACATGAGCATGTTTTCTATTCAGGTAAGCCAGAAAGAAGCAAGCAATAGAAAGCAAAGTTAGCAACAAAAGGATGCATTGAGTGGAAAAGTGTCAAGTCTCTATATTTAAGACAGTGGAAGAACAGAAAAGTGAAAAACATTATATGAGATAATAATAATAATGATGTCACCTTATAGAAACTACAGTAAGATACCTAATATCCCCCTAAAATATATTTGGGAGAGTACATAGAAAAGGGATATGGACTACTTATGATATTTTTGTTTGGGTACTGTCAGTTTTTCCAGTTGGCAGGCTCTGAGGCTTCTGCAAGGCCTGTTGTTTCTGATTGTCCAGTAACTCCTTGGTAGTGAGGGTATCTGTGCCAATGCCCAACCTCATATGCATTGAACATGCAAGAGTTGGCTGACCCTGAGATAAGCTTGCCTTGCCATCTGTCAGTTGCTGCCAGGCCTGGAAGAGTGCAGGTGACCACATGCTTTTACAAGGCCGGCAGTTTGAACGTGGGATTTCACATCAGAGAGCGCTGCCTGGGTAGTGACACCCTGTCTGCAGCTTTGTGGCCTGCTGTCCTCAAGGATTTCAGTGCATAGCTGAACATCAGCTTTGGTGGGCTAGCTTTTTACTTCTTTGATGTAATGCTCTCCCTGCATTTTACATTTTACATTTTACATGTTACTCTCCTCTCTGGACTCAAGAAATACATCTAGAGGATTTGGTGCACATTTGCCCTCGTGCCAGAGGTCAATTCAGTTGGCTCATTCAGTTCTCAGCTCCTTCTCATTTCAGCATAGAAGATACCTTGGGACCATAGCAGTATGAGGAGTCAGTGTAAGGATTTGGTGTGATTAATTTTGAAAAGACCAACTGAAAATCTGCTAAACCAGTGGGTGAAATGAAACTCCCAACATGTAGGGTTTTGTGTCTTGAAAAAAATTGAATCAGATAGAAAAAAAAAAAAAATGTGTTGAGGCTCCATCCCCAAAATCATTTCCCAGCAGGGTTTTAACCATGTGAACAAAACCACCTATCCTCTCAGTCAAAAAATATCAGGCCAATCCAAGGCCCTTGAAGGGAAAGCGCAGGAGAGCTGCTACAATTAGTGTGCAATCTCATTAGCCTGTACCATTTTCCCCCTGTAGGCACTTGCTTGATTTGATTATAGCAGTAAAGATATAGTGCAGTTTGAAAAGACAGACCAGTCCTGCATTATATGAGCTCACAAAAGCTGTTCCCTGTGTATCAGACACCTATTTCTATTGTTTCCTTAAGGCAAAAAGCTATCAGAACTGCCTTTATTGGCAGTGGTTGCTTCATGCTGAGAACCTGCCAAGATTAATATACACAACATTCCCCTCTCCGCCTCTTGCTTTCAAAAAGTAACCAGCATAAAAGTATTTTTCAATTAGTACCCAGTCAGAAACCTCATGTTGTCTGAAGTTGTTACTAAGAAGACAGTAGTTATTAATGATGTACCAAGCTGCGTGTTTCAGTAGAACTTTGGAAATGATACAGATGTGTTTATTTACCAGATGACCGGGTAATTTTGCTTTGAATTACTGAGTAATGTGCAGAAAACATATGTAACAAGTATCTTAGGTATAATTTATTCATTGTTCCTTTAATTATTTGGTTTGCCTTCATTTCATGTTGCCAGGTTTTTTGGCTGCTGTTATTAATAAAAGCAAACTGAAAACCAATGCAGCTGAAGATATAATTTCTTTAGCATATTCCAAATAGGCAGGGGATTCATCTTTTGTTGAAATGGATTGATTTAGTGGAACTACTGTCTAATGCACTACTATAGAATAAGTTAAAACCTTATAAAAATTTTAAGCACTCCTCTGAGGAAAGCACATTCAGTTTGCAATATCTATGTAGGATTATCTCAATCTTTTTTGGTTGCTGGAATGGAGGGAAAATATCACTTCTAGAAAATCATCATAATTTCAAACAATAAACTGAAACAGTATCAGTTAAAGCTAATGAAGAAAAACAGCACTGTAATTTGTCACCTTTCAGTTAGAGATGATGACTTAAAATGTCAATGTGTCCCTGTTTGCCAGCTATTGCAGATTGATGATAGTTAATTTCCTAACTAAACACATGCAAAAGCCCCCCACCAAGACCCAAACTAGTTATATCAGCACCGGTACAATTCCTTTTTGACCAAGTGCTATTTTGTATGTTGTTATCTGTAAAATGTTTTACTTCCCAACTTTTCCCTAAGTCAGAATTTTTTTATATAGTGATTTTTGCATCATAAATTTAGAGAGCTGAACATTCTCAGGAATGTAGTCCTACTCTGAGACTGTTCCTTGGTCTGCTCTTTGGACAATTTCACTTTAAAAGAGTTATTGTTTTCTGCTTGATGGCTTTCCTATCCCAGGAAAGATTCTAGCAGAGATTGTGTACTGTGTAAAATCAAAAATAGGTCTGATCTTAAAGTCATACAAACAAGCAGAGGCATCCTTTTTTCTCATCACATAAATCTTGTGGAGATAGAAAACTGTGAAGATTTGGGATAAAAAAATATTTTATTTACAAAAATGCTGTGCAATTTTTCCCAAGAAAGTTTTCACTCTGTCTCTCCAAAAGTACAATTGGTGCTACTGTTTACTGCTCTAATTTGAACTGGATTTATTTTGCAGCTATCCATTGAACAACAGCGATCTGCACCCGTTCAACATTGAGGAGAATGGTGGAACTCCATACACCACAAAAATGGCTGCAAGGCACCACCACCACCATCGGCATCACCACCACCACACCAATTATGGTGCCCTTGCTCCTGAAACCAAGGACATTGTTGCTGCAGTTCCAAATCCAACCAGTAAGTCCACTGCAGTGATGGCTATTTCAGTGATGTGCCGATTTCAGGTTTGTCTCAGGCAAGGAGGCAAAGGAAAGGAAAACAGTGTGCATTTCGGTTTTCCTCCTTGAAGAATGTACTTCCTGTTATTATTTGCTAGCTTTGTAACGTGCAAATGAGACAAGATTTGCAATTTCCTTGATTTGCTGCAGGGTTGTGGGATTTGGTGTTAGGTGGGTGTTCCATAGCTGAACAAATACCCCATTAGTCACAGATACTGAGTCTCTAACCACTTTTTGGCACAGGCTCCTTTTTCATTGTTACTATTTGTTTGTATAGTTTCACCAATCTACCCTCATCTGCTATTGTCTTTTGCTGATCTGTCCAGCTGGCCCTCAGCCCTCATTGTTTGGATCTTGTTTTCATGTCTGGGCACAGGCAGCAGAAATTTTGGAGTCCTGGAAATACAGCATCTTGCTCTTAGTTTGGGAAATCAGAATAATTGCAAGCTTTAGCAACCAAGACTGGAATATTCTTGCTTCCTTAGTGGAGAAATTCTTGGCTTGTAGAAAGCAACGAGGAGAGAAGCCTATCCATTCCTGATGCAGTCTGGGAGAGTTTGGGTGGAAGTCTCTGCTGCTGAACGTGTACAGGCATTTTTAAGGGTATGGAGCTTGGCCAAATATTTTACACAGGAACTGGAAGAGAAACATCCCTGTCATTGAGCACTGCTCTCCAGATTTACAAGCTCTGCACTCTGCAGCATGTCAGATGCCGAAGCTGTATAAGAATGTCAGATGATGGGCAAAACAAAATATGATCTATTATATTCCTTGTCTCTATGAAATGATGAGTTCTTCCCTTGCCCAGTTTTTGTTTTCATAACTGTAAATGACCCTGAGATAGCTATCCATTATGGAATCTTTCACCCTGGTCAGTTAATCTGATAACTTTCAAATTCCTGAAACCAGCGTCTTGGATTGTATGTACTGGGTGATCCTGACTGTAAGCTGTCCCACCTCAGCAGTATTGCACACGCATCTCGCTGGACAGGCACTTTAACCAGACTTTGTTTCAGAAAATCAGAAACATTTTCTATCGTTTTCTTTCCCCAAGAGAGTACGACAGTTTTGAGGTATTTGCATCTCGGCCCTGCTGTGCAGCCACCGGCACCCCTCAGAAGAGCAGCGCGGGCTGTGCCGGTGTGGGGCTGCCCCGGCCGGCCCTGCGCGGGCTGTGCCGGTGTGGGGCTGTCCCGGCCCTGTGCGGGCTGTGCCGGTGTGGGGCTGTCCCGGCCCTGTGCGGGCTGTGCCGGTGTGGCTGTCCCGGCCCTGTCCCGGCCCTGTGCGGGCTGTGCCGGTGTGAGGCTGCCCCGGCCGGCCCTGTGCGGGCTGTGCCGGTGTGGTGCTGCCCCGGCCCTGTGCGGGCTGTGCCGGTGTGGGGCTGCCCCGCGGCCCTGTGCGGGCTGTGCCGGTGTGGGGCTGCCCCGGCCCTGCCCGGGCTGGGCCTCGGCCCAGCGCTCCCACCACGCCGGGATGGGCGCTGGGGGGATGCTGGCACGGCTGCGTTGGAAAACCTCTCCCGGCTATCAGCCTGGCACCGTGGGAGGCGGTGACCTTTCTAGGGGGTGTGCCAGCCCATATTTTCCTTTCCCAAATTAGAGCTGAAGCATGCCAGGAAATTCATTCAGAGCCGGGCATGCTGCTGCTGAGTGTCCCGAGCCAGAAGGCACTGCCGGCCCTTCTTCCCCTGGCCCCCTCCTCGGGGCTCCCCCATCCAGCCCACAGCTCCATGTCAGACTCCCCTCCTGGTGCCCCACTTCAGTCCTCGCAGTGCTGCTGGTCTCCAGCTCCCCACCGCCCTGCCGTGGGCCCACCTGTGGGACAGGAGGTAATTAAAGAAACAACAAAAACCACACAGCACATAATAACCCAGGGTGTTTATTCTAACACTCTGTCTCCTCTCAGGGCAGGCAGCTCTCCTGCTTCTCCTTATTGCAGAAACAGCCTTAGGAAAAGCCTAGAAGAGCACAAGGGCAAACATCAAGAGCAGTTCTCTTTGTGCTCAGTGAAATAAAACTGGGGCCTGGGAGACTCCGTGTCCTGCCCCAGACATGGGGAGAGTGAGCCCTCTCCCCCAGAATGGCCCTGGTGGTGGGGAGCAGCGTCCCTGGCCTGTCTGGCAGCTGCCATGCTCTGAAGAGGACTTCAGAAGCCAAGGCATGTATGGCACCTGTTGCTGGAGACAGATTCACCTTTCTCTTCTCTGGGTCTGCTGAAGACTGCTCCACACTAACTATTTGATGCAGAAGAAGAGAATCGATGCTGGTTCCTGCCCAATGCCAGTAGCACCAAATGCCAATTCCCAGTTTCTCTAAGGGAGTGGAAAGGGATGGAATACCTCCAAGGGGAGGCTGTGGTGCAGCTGTGCTGACTGCTCCCAGCTGAGCTGTTTAAGCAGCTGTGCATGCCATGTGCTGGGTGTCTTAATGCTGCTATGCTGCTCCACTGCAACCCATTGCTGATCCTCTGTGGCACCTGTGCATTCAGCTGGAGGTGCAAAGCTGATTTCCCTTGAGAAGCCAGTCCATGATTATATCTGGCATGCTCATTCTGTGAGAGCAGTGGCAGTCTGGGTAGGACCACTTCCCTTAAAACAGAATCCAACTTACTCATTTGCTGCTTGGGGTGATGGGCTTAAGTGCCTTTTCAAGGTTGATGTTCCAGGGACTAAGGTTGGTTTGTTTTTAATAGTTTCATTAAAATGCTGCTCAGGTTATTTCAGCTGAGAAAACTCTTGTAGAGAGCCTGTGGGAAAGGTTCACAGTGCGTGTACTGAAATGGTTAGGAGCATGCTGGCCATTGGCCGATTATGGAGGACATGGCACAGTGTGTGGGCCAAGAAAAAAACAGGCAGAGAGGAAACACTATCAGCAGTCTGCCTCAGGAACGTGAGGACATGGGGCTGGTGTCTGGCTCCAGGCTGTGTGGAAAGGCCAGTGCTGGGAAAGTGCTTCTAGGAAGTAAGTGGTCACTAAAATGGGGATGCTCTCAGGAAAGAGGGTGCTTGTGACCAAAATATCTTAAGTGGAAATGCCTGAAGAGCAAAAAGATCTCATGGGGCAAATATGCTATCCTAGCAGAAACTTCCTCATAAGGTTGACAGAGGTGACACCAGCACTTAACCTACCTTGTGCTTTTCCATGGGACCACAGGTGTTTTGTGACTTGTTCCAGTTGCTATGGACTGGACTCATCACTGAGCTCTGAGATGGTTTTGAATTCATCTGAAGTGGAACATGGAGTGACCCACTGATATGTACCCACCATCAGGCTGAGAGGGAGAAAGCATATGCCTTTCTTCCACTTACATCTATTCTGAGAAATTCCAAAATTCCAGTGCAATTAGTGGGACATAGGCAGGAGAGAGGGAAACAATATGTGCCCAGCCAGGGTTCCTTTAAATACTAGTGCATGTTTCCCAGCAAACACACAGCAGAGGACTGTTATAGAAACAAACAGAAAACAAAGCCAGGCCAGACCTGCCTGATTTTTCACATTCCAAGTAATTTGTCTGCTTCAATTACTGGAGGAAGTGTGATCCAGTGAAACAAATCTGACGTGTGTGTTTATGAAGGCAGCTCAGCAGAAGATGTTGTTTTCCTGCATTCAGCCTGATCCTGATCCAGTGCTCGCAATGCTACACCTCACCTCAAAGCTAACATCACATCTTGTGGTGCAGCACATCTTCCCCCAGTGTATCCCAGAACCCACTCTGTGCAACAGCAGTCAGCTTTACAGGGAGAGAGGGTGAGCTGCTTGCTGAGCCTAATTGGCGTGGCAAGGTCATGCATGGATTACCAGGTGCACATGAGCAGATTCACCGGCAGCAGCTGGGGCTATCACTGGGAGCAGATGCCAACACGTATGCAGTGCAGTTCACAGAATTTTTATGACAGAAAATGAGGAACGGGAAGAGGGGACCCAGGTTGCCTCTTGAACTCTGGGCTGAGCTTGCAGGTTATCCCTTCAAAAACAGGCATCCTTTACTCCTGAGCAGCTCACTACAAAAGACCTTGCATAACCCTGAGCAGAGAATGGTCTAACACAGACTGAATTTCAAGCTGAAAACAGCACTTTGAAAAACCATGGTGCTGCCAGATCCTTTCTTGGAATGAAAACCTGGGTTTGCCAAGACTTAATGCTGACTCAGGAAATTTGTGTCTTTTGTAGGAATTCATTTTTTTGCCTTTACTTTTGCTTGTTTTTGAGGTTGGGTTAAAAGGCTAAACTGGCCTGCTTGTCTTCCAGAGCTCTCATTTTAAACAACCAAAAAACCCCCCCAGCTTAAGAATCAGTTTTAAATAATAGCAAACTTGAATAATTTAAATAAGGCACTCCCCCCTTTATTTTCTTTCTTAGGAGGAAATTAGAATGATTTTGTGTCTTAAAAAAAACTGCCCATCATCATGTCTGAATTTATGGCTGTGGTAATTTATTCCCAGGGTATCAGGCAGTTTCACAGTCTCATATGCACCGAAGCAGCTGTGATGTGAGAAATGCTGAACTCAGGCAACACTAACTTGTGATGAAAGATCACCAAGAGGAGGTCAATGATGATATTGTAACCCTTTCTAGGACATTATTACCTCAAGGTCCGATAATGTTTCACTAATGCCAAAAAACAGCTTTTTGCTTATATCCCTCTAAGCTGGTTTTAGCAATTTGTCTCTAGTCAGCAAAGCCCTTAATGTATATTTAAACAGCTGTAGAATTAGATCTTGAGTGAGTAATATTTAATATTCTTAGGACAGCTTAAGAACGTGATTCAAACCAAACTGCAGTCAGTGCAAGGTTTTTATTGATTTCAGTATGCTTTGAATCAGACTCCACAGAACTGGATTGTTCCCAACTGTTATTATCTAGAATCCATGGCAAGAAGAAATATGGGAGGATACAGAGATTCATTAAATCATAACATGCTGAAGTTTATTTTTCTCAGAGTACTTGCATATATATATATATATATATATGCCACAGCATCCCCAAGATGATGACAGAGACCTTTTAGGGCTGTTTGAAAAAAGTATTTTTTCCTTGTCTTTCTGTGTCAGTGGCTTTCTAAAAATCTCTGTTGACAAAGCACAGCAAATTCCTGACAACAGTCTTAAAGAGGCTGGCATATAAATAAAGATGTCTGAGAGAAGCCAAAAGCTATACTCTGATCTCTTTACACATCACATGTTTTGAGAGTGGCACCTTGGCTGCATAAATAATCCCTCTGGTGTCAACTAAGTTTTAGAATATAGAAGGGGTAGAGGCAGCGGGGAGGTAAGGAGAGAAATATCTAGCCCAAAGCTGGCAAAAGCTCTGCTGAAATGAAAAGATGGGTGAGAAGGAGGAGGGGGAGGAATTGTTTGCTAAATAGAAAAAGGCAAAATGACCCAACTGGCATAATTATGAAACATTTTAGAGGGTCTTACAGAGAAGATGCTTTGCTGATCGCCGTCTCTCCAAATGCAGTTGAGTGTCTTGCTCTGAAGTTCTTCTGTAGCCTCCCTTCAGACTGTCTCTTTTTCTTTCTTTCTTTTGGGCATCCTTTTAGAACTGAGCTCAGGACTTCCCCTTCTTTATGATGAAACTTCTCATCTGAAGAAAATAGAAACGGAGAGTGTGAAGGTAGTTGGACCATGGCCAGCCCTGCACGTCAGCATGAACAAGGTATAGCATATACATATATACTTTCACATATACATGCCAGAGCACCTTTGTCACTTCATATTCAAAAGCTGCTGCTTTTTCACCTCCAATTCAAATCAACATTCATCTTCAACTGGCTTGCTTTTTAATCACCTCTCACCATCTTCTTATGGGACTGGGATTTGGTTTTTAGATTTAACATTTCAATCAGCTTTGCCTTTTAAAATTTCAGAAACTGCTGCAACAATGTTATGCTATAGTTTTAGTTTAGTTGTGAAGAGTTAGTCATCTAGGCAGCCCAGAGCTGTAAAAAAATAACAACACTTTAAGTGATAAAAAAAAAAAAATTGTTTTTCTACATGAGAAGTCCGTGTTATGCCATAAACTCCCCCTGGCATCTGATGTTAGTGGGTGTTTTATGAGACAGTTTTTGCAGGGATGGCCAAACAGCCATGTCCTGCTGTTTCTGCCAGAGATCAGCAAGTCAGTGGCTCCTCATATCCATGTGAGGATAAATCCACTGTGCCTGAACTGGGATCCCTTGATCTAAATCTGAACCAGGATCTCTGGTTTGCAACCACACAGGTCCTGAGCTGGATCCTGTGAAGTCAATGAGAGCATTGCCACTGTCTTCAAAAGAGGTGGGTCCTGGCCCCCAGTGACTCCGTACAGACCTTTTAAAAGAAAAATGGTGTTTTGAAAGTCTTTTGGCAGCTCAAGGAAGAACTAAACTAAAGTATTTTGCCTGGGTTTTGCAAACAGCCTTTTGTTATTGATATTGCTTCAAAAAGTGTTAGGGAAATTAAAATCCAAGGGAACATGACCAAGTGTAGCAAAAATACAAGCACAAAGGGACTGGACATCTATATAGCAGAATCTTTCTCTTCTCTGGATGAGAGATTACAGGAGATGGAAGTCAAGGCTAAAAATCAGCGAGCCAGGTGTTTCTAATGAGACAATTAAATACTGGATTTTTTCAACATTACAGTTAATTCTATATTCTATAATGGAAGGGATTTACTATTATTAAGACTTCCTTGAACCATGTTCAGTGTTTGTCATAGGATTGTGGTGTAGTTCAACTGTGGACTGCAGTCCTTATGCGTTATTAATGTAGTCATGAGGTAATGACCTGTGTCATGATTTTTGGAGATCTCTCAATGAACAGAGGAAGGTGGAATATTTTAGACTTTCTCCCAAGTCTATTTGGTTTTCACCTGCGAGGAGTTCTAATTTTGTCTGGCTCAAGTGGGAATTAGAAAGATAAATCATAAAGTCAACAAACTGGGGTGAAATGGGAAAGTAGTCACCTTTCATTCCTATGTGCATTTCTCAAGTTCATCTTCTAGAAATATTCTTAACTGGTAATAAGTGCAGCTTTTTATAGGCAAAGCTTGTTAAGCACTGACATAGTTTGCCAAAGGAAAATTCTCCATCACAGACTCATCCAATGAATACCCATGTCCTGTGAGAGGACTTGTGTAGTTCAGATGTGATTACTGATGCTCTATTTGAACCCCAGCAGAGAACATTCACTCAGATGCAATGTCCAAAACATGCTTTAAAGGACTGTCCTACACTGTTGAGCTCACTGAGAACTGAGTTTGGCATATTTAAAGGGCCGAAGTGAAGATGTGAGAGGACTCCCTCCACATTGACCACAGCGCACAATTGGGTAAATCAGTCTGACCTATGCTGCACAAAAGGTTCAAAGATGTGATTTTAATGGTACCCATGTGATCTTAATGGTACCCCTGTGATCCTGTGATTTCAAAATGAGTAGATTTATGGTCTGTTTTCTTAAACTGAAAGCTTAAAACACTTTGGTCCTGTATCCCACCATACTGTGAAAGTAATCCAAATATTGTACCTGCAACTTCTGCCTGATCTCTGATCCTCTTGCTCATTCATATTCACTGCAAGTCTGCGGAGGGAGGACTCAGCTCTTTTATAATTAAAGGTTTTCTTTGGCTTGTCCTGACAGCTCTAGAATCTTGTCCACAGTCAGATGGATTATTTATTTAAGGACTAATTAGCAGAACCCAGTATCATAACAAGTCAGAGCTTCACAATAAATGCAGCTGCTCAGTAAATGCAGCCTGTGTCTGCTGTGATGAGTCTGCCATCAGTCAAAGTTTAGCTGATGAAAAAGTCTTGTAATGAGCACCAAGAGCTGCTAAATGCTTCTGTTTCTGTCAGAAGCTCAGCAAAAGGCAAGGCTAGAGACATGGGCTGTCTAATGAAAACCCTCCCCTGGCAGTCATAGAGGGTTTGGGTTTAAGAACTGGGCAGCATTCCCAAGAACAGCAGCTACCATGTGAATGCAAAAGAGGCCAGCCCTTCAAAATTTATTAAAATTACTGGTTTTAGCAATCTGAATATTGTACACACTCTTGAAACTGGCCCAGAGTCAGCACTGGAAAGCATTTCAGTGATCCAGCCCTACAATACAGGCTATGGGTTGTGACGAACAAATCATTCTAAAGTTCTTTTGGCTTTTTGTTTGTGGTTTCTTCAAGCACCATTGTCTGACCTAGATTCTGGTGAAATGTGTACACAGAGCTCACAAAGCTAAAACAAACAAACCACAGGTCTCTGAGCTCTGAGCAGAGCCTGGAGTTGCCTCAGCAGATGACTTCTCCAGTGAGAGACATGCTGCAAATATTGGGCTAATTCTGGGCTGAAATGCCATAGAGCACTGCCCAGCAGAAAGGTAACAAGGCAGATTAGACCAGATTGAACAACCCCAAATTGTGACAAGAATTTTTAGCTGAGAGTGAGGCCTTCAAATTTCCTTTGGTTATGGTATTAGCTAGCTACTCAGTCCAGCAGCAAACAGGTTTCAATGAGTGTTCAAAGTGTCTAGTTTCTGGCAAAAAAATGAAGCTTTAACTCCTCTCCTGCACCACTCCATTGATTTCTGATCTACTAAGTGCTTTTATGGCCGACTCTTGCATCCTCCAAAATATTATGTTTAAATAAAACCACAGAAGCTGTTACAATGCTGTTTCATTTACTCTGATAAAAAAAAAAAAGGAATTATTTCCACATCTGCTGTGGAGTCCCAGTTTTCATTCCCTCCCTTCTTGTTGCTAATTGTTATTTTTTTCAAGCAAAGTGCTTTCAGGCTGGAATTTGTCAGGCTTAATAATCGACCCATAGGAGAATTAGCAAGAAATTGGGTAAATTAGATTCTGCAGTTAATTAATTTGATTGTCTGCTACAGCAAACTTTGTCTCATGGGAATGATGAATGGATGTGTTCAACCTCTTTTCCAGAGCTGTTTGGTATGGTGTACGTGTCTGTCCACCTACTGAATGATGAAAGTCTGTTCAACTTGTGTTTCAATGCCCTTTGGTGCTAGCAGACTTCTTAATCTCCAAGACAGACAATCCTAAGTGTTGTAGCTGTGAATGTATTTCTGATTTTCTTCTTGGAAGCCTTTCATTAGAAAAATATATTCTTCCATCCCCCATTGCTCTGTGTGTGTGTTTCTGCGTGTGTGTGTGTGTGTTTATGATGTGAAGCCAAGAATGTATTGTTAGCATTTCTGAAATCTCAGGAGTCTATTAACTATTAGCCCAGTTGTAATTATGGCAATTTACAGTACATGGTGGCTTTTACATATATATGCCATATATTATGTCTTGACTCTATTTATTGCCCCCAAACCCAATTTTGTCCAGGTTCAGGTCTGCACTTTACCTGGCTATTGGTGAGTTGTTTACAGCCTTGGGTCCCCAGTGCCAGACTGTGCCTTTTGCCCTACCACTCCATATCAACACTCTTCTAGACCACGTCCCTATGTCTTCCCTTCTCAAAGCCCCTGTTTTCATATCAGTCCTACATTGCTTTAAACTACATGTTTGTGTTAGAGTCATAAATATCTTATTCTACAAGGAATACTGCTGTTTTTTATATAAAATATTTGCTGCTACAGCTAAACTTAGTAGAACAAAGCTGCAGGCAGATTGAGAAAGGTTCAGACTGAGCTAGCCAGATGAGCCTTAACATCTTTGCAAATTCTGCTCAGAACTTATGGCCTTTTGCTAGCAGGACAAAAGTATATTATAGGACTGCCCTGTTGCACAGATTGTCTGCTTCCAAATGACACCACCTGCAAAAATCTGTGGAACTACCTGCTCCCTGCTTAACAGAAATGTCCAAAGCCACTGGGGTTTCAAAAATCATTTGTAGTTTAAGAAAACTGACAAAACGAAACCCGCCTTTTTGATGTACCTGAGACTCTTCTGTGTGGTACACAGATCAGAGGGTATATCCAGGAAAAGAGGCTGCCATGGTCCTCTGAGATTATCATGCAGCTAGCAGTGACAGAAGTAGGATTTATTAACATTGAGCAATAGCATTTTATAAAATAAATTTTATACCAAGAATTAAAGAGGTTTACTCCAAGGATATAAGCATAACAAGACTTATTTGGAGTTATATTTTTCATTAGACCAAGTAATAGCTAACCTGAGGAAAATATTCTCTGTCTGACAGCTTAATGAGGTGTTTGTTTATTTGTTTTTTCAATTGTACATTTTTTCTAATAAAGAAGATGCAGTTTCTGCTTGTAAACTTTACCTCAAATAAGAATAACACATAATTGTACAGGTCTTATCATTGTGGTATCTGTTCATAATTGGTGTTAGCTGTCACATGGTTAAAAGCAATAAATTTTCTGGTGAAAAGGGGGCAAAAGAGTCTGTAGATTTCCATGCACATTTGCAGATGTAGTTGAGTCCCAGGAAATCTCAGTTAGCTAATGTGTTTTCAGAACCTATATTTTTGTGTTGTCTTTGTTAAAATTTTACCTCCCACTAGTAGTGATGACTAGCGACAAAAATAGACCTGCATTCCTAAAGAAAATATTTATTCTATTCTTCAGTTATCTTCGTTCAAATACATGTTTTAAACATGCTGTTTGTCTAAGAAGAGGCTATCAATAAATTCACAGAGGCACAAGATCATGAATCTTGCCTTTGGTACAAAGTTTGATGTGGAACAAAGCATGAACCTTTTAAAGCAGAGCTTGGAAATGTTATCTACAGGAGTGGTGTTGCTGTGTTTCATGCAACTATTTTTATATTCTGTATGTGTACTTAATATTCACTTAGCTTTGCAAACCAAAGTCAGTGTCATCATTATCTAACACTCTACAAATATGCCTTCAGTTCTAGTATCAGCAAATGTAATTAAATTGAAAGTAAATGTTTGTGAGGAGAAAAAGCAAATGTAAGACTTCAGTTACAAAAGGAAAAAAATGCCTCTAATTTAATAAGTGTGTATGTATGAGCTTGTTTGACTTTTTCCATTTAAATGCAATTTTCCAGTGTTCTATTTCCATGGAAAAATAAAATTCTGCATTGATGGTGAAAACAATGTAAACACATTGCTGTTATTGAGATCAGCAGAATTGGACATGGAAAACTGGAGATTTTTCAGGAATCCTAATGGGTTTTTTCTTAATTTCTAAACCTTTTAGGATGAGTTTCAATTGCAATTCTAAGCAAGAATATTATCTCCTTCAAATGCAAGTTTGACTCTAGGACTTTCACTTGAAAGGGGCATCTAAGATTCTTTTGAATTGTGTCATAAAAAATTACAAAATAGGAAGTTTCATTAACATCCTGCCATGCTTAGCATTGTAATAATTTCCAAATACAATACTCTGAGTGTATAAATTAAAACAAAACGTTAACAACTGCCAGCCTGGCTCAATAGATGAATAGCTGCTCTCTTTATGCTGTGAGCAGTGAGGATTCTGGAAATATAAAATTTCTTTATTATACAGCAAAATAAAGTGGAATACAGCTTTCATTCTTGTAGCAATTCTCTGTGGAGATTCCTAATGCAGACAGGTTTTAGATCTTTGTTTTTCTTACAAACTAGTGAAATGAACCACAGAATATTCTGCATGCTCTTTTGTAGCTGTGAAATATTTTATTTTCTTCTGCATTCTTGATGACAGTCATACTTTAGGAGTTAAACTCGGAGATGAAAGAGCTTGTATGTAAAGATTAGTGGCATTAGGGAAAAATAGGAGCTTATATAGATGCTTAGAAGTGCTAATAGGCTGCAATAAGGAGGTGCTGCTTTGTTCTGTGGTTAAAGTTTGCTTTTCATCTGGATCCTCAGCACCACTGACTCTGTGTGTAATAGTCTCAGCTAATCAGCTGTGGGAGAGCAGAATTCAGCAATGATTCAGGATGTACTCCTCTGTGGCAGAAAAGACCGCCACTGCCAAGGCAGGCAGGCAAGCAAAGAAGTCTTTGACATGTGTTCAGAAGCTAAAGAAGGCCTAGGTCAGGCCAAGTACTCTCGTGCCCCATGTGTGGTTTGTGTGCAGTTGACAGTTCCACTGGGGCAGGGGGACATGGTGGCCTTTGGCTGCTGGCTCAGCAGCTGCTGAGCAGGACGAGGCCGAGCAGCAATCGCAGCAGTGTCTGCTCTTCATGTCTGACCAGTCACTAAAGGTGCTGCTGCTCCTGTTGCAGTGCAAGCAAAGCAAGTTTTGCTTGCTTGAAGGTGAAACTCTTAAAGTGTGACTCAAACAAGGGCTAAAGCAGAATTGAATACCCAGCACTGGCTTCTGAGTAGTGTGCACCTTCTAGCAGCAGCTTTCTTTTTCAGCCAGGTCAGCCACCATCAGTACTTGGACTTCTCAAGAATCTCAATGTGGGACTTGCACGTCACATCTCACACTGGGGATCTCTGTTAAATGGAGTCATCTGCACAATACTGAATACAGCAGGAGATTTAGATCTTTTGAGGATTCCTAGCTATAGGGCAGCCCTGGGAGGTTTTATCTTCCTCTTGGTCAATGTGGGAAAATTGGGCAGTGGAAGAAGAACAATAGAACTGAAAAATATCTATATCCATCTGAATAAGAGAGGGATGGGGCTTGGGAACATTTCTTGTTATGAAACAAGCTTGTCTCCTAAACAAGCCTCAATTGTCTTGCTATAGCAAGTAAGATACCATTGTCTATTCTTGCTTGACTGAAATGTTATTTAATTAGTATATAGTGTTAAAACAAAGGTGAGGTTTTGCATGGCCTTTAGAAATGCCACTGCTTAATGTGTTGTTTTTCAACTGTTAGAAATCAATACACATGAACGTTGGCAGTAATAACAGCCTTTTTGAAATGGGTTCACTTTGTCTACCAAGAATATCAGTGAAGTAAAAGCTGTGTTTTCTTTACAAATAATTTTGTCCTTTTGATTATCTCCCTTCTCATCTTCTCAAGTATCCTAGAAAAGACACCTATGGCAATCAAATATTTCATGTTTGGATTTGGTGGTTTGGTTTTTTTTCATATACTTGCCAAACTACTGTTATAATCAAGACTGAATAGATGAGTACAGTTCCATAAGTTGCTCCAGCTAGACGCTGTCACTTTTCATTTTATGTATTTTCTTTTTCCCTTAGGAGGAGACTGGGGAGAATGGAAAGTCCAAATATATCTTCCTCTAAAAAAAATAAATGTAGCTTGACTAATAAACATGCAAGAATTATTAGAAATTTGGCAGAGAAAAAAAAAATCTCATGACGAGCATGAGACCTTTAACAGACAGTTGTTCAAAATCATACCTGGCAGCTATGGAATTTTGGATGCAGAAGGCTGCTAGACCAACTTTGCTTACACATAAATACCTTGCAGTCTCAACAGAGTTCTGCTAAGGTCTGGCTCTTTCCCTCCCCAGTGCTTCCTGAACAGTTTCCTCAGGCAACACAATTGCTTTTGTGACTTGCTCCACTTGCAGAAAGTGTTCCCCAAATCTTGATATTCCCATTTGTCTGTGCTTGCTCGAGGAAAGAGTCTGTAAGACTGTAGTTACTATCAGCCAGTGGCATGCCATGGGGGAGGGCAGAAGGAAGGATAAAAGAGACAGATTTTGAAGTTAAAGGGCTAATCATATGGTAATTTCAGCAGCAAAAAAAATGATTGGTTCTGTCTTGAAATACTTGGCAGAGGTGAATCTCAAGGATCATTGGACCTGGTATACTGATACATTATACCTGTTTTGGCTGAAATCTGAATGACAGCATTACATATCTGCTCTGTTTGGGCGTATACAACCATTCACCCTTCTCAACCAGGAGAGCAGAAAATGAATGCACAATCTGGGCTGTTACTCATCTCTAATTCAGGTGTCACTTCCAGGAAGAATAGGAAAGTTTGCAATGGCTGTTATGCCATTGCCCAATTATTCTCTAAAAATATGTGCCATATTACAGTTTCATTGTTTAAGAGTTCATGTTTACAATCCTGGTCTCACCATACTCTCTTTGTTGATACATTATTCTTACATTGTCTTTTTGTTTTCTTTTCTGCATGGGAAGTTTATTGATGTGGCATTTCTGCTGGATAAAGTTTGTTCAAGGCACAGAACTTTTAGGTCATGTTTGACCAGGGCACTACACTAGCTATCCTGAGGCCAAAATTTCTGATTCAGATCACTGCGTGGGTAAAGGATTGATATCAGGAGGAAAAAGCATGAGCAATGTTTAAAGTTCCTTGATTTTCCTTTTCCTTCTGACGAAGGAGATTTTGCTTGGCTTGCAATTAAGTGAAGATTCCTTCACATTTCTCTGGTTAAAGTTGCAAAGCTTTGCATTTTAAGGGTGGTGTAAAAAGCCAATGTCCACTATAATTATGCTGTTTGCTATTCTGCCTTCTGTGGGATATTTTGAGACAATGTTTTGTTTCCTCAGTGTGATCACAGGTTTGCACAACCACTCCAGGGCCTGGCTGGGCTTTTTTAATGTATCTTCATTCCACATCATTTTCTTGCTTCTATTACTCAGGCTTCCCTGGGGCTATTCTTGTCTTGAACATAGTATCAAGTCATTAAATATTTCGAAAACTTCTAAGATGTATCTTTCAGAGTATGAATATGGAAGCTTTAGCCAGCAATGCTGAATCAAGTTATTACAAGTAAAAATTTAACCTTTGATATTTTTATGAACTTATCTTTCTAATGTATGTCACTCTTTTTTAAATAAATTCAGGCTGAAGACAAGAAGGTATCAGAAAAGACTCTTCATGCCCCTGTGTCACCTTCATCTGTACCTGACCATTTGAAGTGCAACATCCTCAAAGCTCAAGTGGAAGCTGCTTTTAGAGTAGGTGCCCAGGTAATCTGAGTTTAATACTCTGCTTTTTTAGTTGTTGCATAGCTTTCACCAGTTTTCCAAAATCCCATCATTCCTCCTGAGGAAGCATGTAATTTTTAGTCAAGTATGCACATTGACATAGCGTTCTCCAGCTGCTCTGCAGTTTCTTCAGGTAACTCAAAATGATTGATATGGTGGAAGTAGGAAATTTATCCTAACTGACATGATTAATACAGCCAGGAGAGGCTGAGAAAATAGGAAAGATGGCCTCAGGAAATCTCTGTTTTGTCACTCTAGCTTTTAGTTACTTTATAGCTTAGAAAGAGTAACCTCGGGAGTTTTCTGAGGCTACCTACTATTCACGGAAACTGGGTTTAAGATTGTTCTAATGATAATATCTATATATCCAAATTCAACCTTTATTTCAGGGGATGATCTTTAGATACCTGAATGTGAAATATTAGCTAGTCTTTTGCTTTCCTACTTGTTTGTGTGCTTTTAACTAAATTTTAAGCTTCTATTTTCACTGCTTGGTTTATGTTTACATTAGATACATCCTGTTTCAAAAATGCTCTTTTAATAATGCCATACAACTGAAAACTGATGCTAAATAGCATGACTGTAAAAAGTTATTTTCCCGGTCAGAGGTTGAAACCTAAAATGTGTGATTCTTCTTAATTGAAATTTGTGGACAAAAAATAATGCCATCGGTGCCAAAAAATAAAGCCAAATACAAAGTTTTAAGAAGAAAAATAGAGGTAAAAGGTTTTTATAATGCTATCCCAAGTTCCTGTGGCATACTTGAGCACAGTATTCTCTTTGAATACAAATTATGTTGGTATTTCCATTGCTTTGTTTCTTTTCACATAATGTACCAGGTCAACTTGCCCTGCAAAGGACTTGGTTAACAATCAGCTTTGTGTATTTGTTGTTCCCTGGCAGATCTTTCATTTGAGAGCTACATTACATCTGGTCTAGCTAGATCTAAGTAAGCATCAAAATTTGGTTATTCTCACTGCCTTAGATTTCAATAGCAGAAACCATAAATCTGACAGCATAAGGAGGAAGGAGTTGTTTGGGTGATTTTTATGTCTTTTTGTTTTTGCTTAAAGCAGTTCTCTCACCTCTCTGAACTCTGTGTTGTATCAACTGTGTTTTATGCCGCATATTTCTGCCCTTGGGTTTATCTTCTGTTTTTCCTTTGTGTTTTTTCTACAGGATGTCATGGTATACTTCTCATATTTGTATTTCCTCCTGAATATGCTTAATGGTCATGTTTGACTGGCTAGTTAAAGGCTGAAAGCAGTGTGTGCTGCTGCATTCAGAATACATAATTAGGGCAAGATAGGAAATGTGCTTAACGTATGCATCTCTCAATTGACCTGCTCTGCCTTAATTTTTCAGTCTGAGGCTTTCCAAGAGAAAGCATCCTGGGTTTCTTTTTCTGCCATAACCATATTCTTTAGCTGTTGTTGTGTTGTAAATAATTTTCACAGCAAATTGAGCATTCCTCTTTTCCTTCTTGCCTGTGTTGTTTTTCACAAGGCTTTAAAATCAAATTGGATTAAGGAGATATCTGTGGACTTGGCCTCAATGAGAAAAATCGTATTTCAGGGGAAGGAAGGTAAAGAAGACTGTTGCACCATAGCATATATTGTGGGTAAATAATGGCATAAGGTTCAGTTTGAAATCCCTGAAAATTTCACTGCTAGCAAAGTGTGGCTTAAGATTTATAGCCAGTAAAAATAGGAAGTCACCTTAATCTTAGAAATCCTCATTCAACTACCTGCTTAGCCACAAAATTGCCTGTGTAACTAGAGATGAGTTCTTTTGCACTTGAGCTCCCCTCCTGTCAATTATAAAATATCAGATACATTGCAAAATAAGCAGGCAGAGACCAGGCAGTGATCAGCTGTTCCAGTAAGAAGCTGTGGCTACACAGGCACTGAAAAGGGTAGGAAAAATGGTCATGATGAAGGAGCCAGTGGAAATGCAACATTTATCCTCTAGAAGGCAGGAGAAGGGAAGGCTGCTACAGGAGGACCTGACAAACCCCTTTATGGTATTAGATACCATAAATCCACCCAGTTATCTTCTCCACCTGCCCCCAGCCCTCCAGACAACTAGCTGAATACCAATAGCTAAGCCATTTCCCAGTGGCAGTTCAGTCATCTTCTGGGAAAAGTGACCTGGGATGGAATTGCAGTGCTGAGAGACACAGCATCCTTTCAAGGGAGCAGATAAGGAATAATTTTCTTCATGGAAGGCAACTACTTTACTCCATATATTCCCCCAGGGCTGTGATCCTGCCCCTCTTTGACCCCATATGACATATCTTGCTGCTCAGTATATCTGGAGGACTAATGATGTTATCCTCTGCCCAATTCTATCTTTTGATGCCAGTTCCATATTATATCCCCAAAAAGTCTTGCCTTCTGGCCTTATTCTTAACACTCCAATTTCTCATCTCTTCTTTTTTGTACTGTCATATTTCAATTTACTAGGCAGACAGAGCAAGAGGTATATCTATGGTCTGTAAGGCACAGCCTATATTCCTTGAGTTGTAAAGCAAGGCAGCCTTGTTTTTCCTCATGTAGAGTACAGTTATTCCTATATTTCATGATAGCACAAAAGAAATTTAAAAATAATAATGGAAAAAAGAGAATTTGCTCCTCTAGTTTGTAAAAGAAAGAAGAAAGAAACACTCTGTCTTATACACATGGGTGTTTGAAAGGAAATGTTCTAAGGGCCCCAAAAAATCTATGGTTTAACTCATTCTTTTTAAAACTTCATGGGGCATCTTCATTATGTGGTTAGGTTTAAAAGCATGAGAAAAATATTGGTGCACTGTAGGATCACATCCAAAATTAACAAACTGTTGCTTGAAGTATTTGTAACAGCTCTCCCTTCAAGCAGTAGGAATATTTTCAATACCATATGCTACTAACATCAGGATGTGACAAGTTTATGAAAGCACCTCCTGCATGTAGTAGAAGAAGAAGCTGTTCCTTGTTAATTCAGAGAATTGAGTAAATGTTTGCAAATGGAAAATATAAATTGGGACAGAAATTTTTTGTAGTTTACTTTTTTTTTATGGCAGCTAGGCACCAACAAAAGAGAGAGCTTTATAAATGAATAATTCTAGTGCTTATGATTTAAAAAATGAAACCAGGGGAAATGTTGCTAGACATTTGAAAATATATCCTGGAATATGATCTCTGTGCTTTCTCATTTCAGAATTGTGCTGAAGAGCTTATCACATTCCTAGGGGACAATACATCTCCCACAGTTATAGACCTGAGTTAGAGACAGAAAATTTATAAGGTTATGGTGCTGATCACTTAGCCCTGCTTGTGGTTTAGATTTATAGAGCAGCAGAAAACTAACATGAGTGAGGATTGGGGTTTTTTATTTGGTGAAGATGGGAATATTTATGTGCTACTCATCTAAATGTAGAAACAAACTGCAGTGTGCACAGGAATGCTGGAAGCTGGATCTAGGAGCTCACTGCCATGGACGCCACAGATGAGAAATGTGAGGAACCCACATGCAGCTGTGGGAGCCTGTGGCTTACACAGGGCATGCCATACTTACCTGTAGGGCGAGAGCAAATGAGTAATGTTTCACAACACACCTCTCAAACTGTGCCACAGGGACCTGCCACCTTTTAGCTGACAGACTACATGTCACAGTTCCCACATAATTAAGCTCCAGGGGAGCCCTAAACACTGAAGCAACTGACATGTCTCTCTTTTTTTTTTTTTTTTTTTTTTTTGCATATATTCCAGGCTCTTCATTTGAGAGGTACTCACATAAAGCTGCAGTGTGGAGCTGTCAGAATACAAAAGACCAGCTCTCGCTATCATTTAAAACCCCTTTGCAGCTTGCATGAGTCAGTGCTGAAATGCTGTGATTGAGCAGACATAACTTGTTGGTATCAAACAAAGAGTCCCTTTTGCAAAAAAGTTCATGGCCCAAGTAATGAAGGAAAGATACTTGAAGGTTTCAGTTGCTATTTTTGTCCATTTTGGCTTTGGACAAATCCTAATTATCCTTAAAATTAAGCACAGGGTCCTGAGCAAATGTACAGCTATCTCAGCAGGGCTTTTTATTTTGGCAGGCAGTGTTCTAGCAGTTTGTCATCCACAAGTGGTGTCTGTATTCTGCACCTGTTACCCAGGCTTTGCTAAATCTTTGGGTTCATGTGTGTCCAGCAGGTTAGCACAGGGAAGGATCCCTTTTGTTACAGAACTCTACTGCAGCTAATTCTTGCATCACTCACATCTTCCTCTTGTCTACAGACAAGGGAAGGCCGAGCTCATTCTACAGGTACATTTTTGCAGTGCAGTTTATAGAAGATAGTTAGAGGTGACATTACTACTGAGCTACATTATGGGTTGTTTGCTGAGAAAAAAAAAAAAGTGGTGAGAAAAGGTGGTTTGGAGCTGCGGGGTCTTACAAAAGAGCATACAAAATCCTATTTATTTCTCCCTTTTCAACCCCAATGGAAACTCTTGGCTGGGGAAGAGGTATCTTCAATCAGCCAGGTTTGGGTTCTCAAGCCATTGATTCCCCTGCCTTGGTTCTCAGTAAACAAAGGGACATTTAGGCTGAACAAGGGACGTTCAGTCCTCTAACTCCTTTCACACTCTAACTTTCTTGACAAACCTATACACATGCAAATTTTTAGGCCAGGTCGATAGCGATCTGTCTCTTTTTTTTCTCCCTTTCCTAGAAACAAGTACAGGCCGAATATAATGTAGTTTTACCTTAAGTTCTGCAAATATGTGAGTAAGTGCAGGTTGTCTGTGCTGTTTAGAGTTGCCTTGAGGAAAGGACAGGTCCGTGGTACAGAAAATACTTCAGGTCATGCAGGATACCGGTGTCATCCCGTGCTCCCTACATAGATGCAAGCCATGGCTGCAATGTAAATGAGACTGGCATCTATGCATTATTTATGGTAGAAAAGGTGCAGAAGTGAGGTGATCCACAGTGCCAGTCTGTCATGGATACATTTTTGATGATTCTTTATCTCTTTTAGTGTTCTGCCTCCTTTAAGGAAAGAATCAAGTGTAAGGACTTGTCATTTTCAAAGTCCAGCTGCTTTTGCCATATATTTCTAGAAAAAAATTCCCTGTCTTTATGTAAGCTGGGTCTTTGGAGCTTTATTCACTTAAGGAGATCTGGATTCAAACCCTAATCAGGTCATGAATGAAAATAGAGTAGGTGAGGGGAAGACACTAGAGGATTTATAATGATATGTGATCTTTCTTATTATAGGACTTAAACAAATCCTTCTGGATACCCAGAGGAATTCTCAGCTTTCACTAGATGTTGACTTAAGTACCCTGAAAGGATCAGCTTTTCCAACATTTCAGGCTCCTTCCATCATGAATTAGTTGCTGTTTGCTTCCCTCTCCTCCTTTCCTCCCTCTCTCCATCCGTCCTTATTCAGAGCACCGAGCTACTGCACAATTTGGCAGTCTTTGCACAGAGATCAGAACTGAAATTATGTGAGCATAACGGTCACAGCTGAGGTGTTCAGGCTGTGGGGGAAGCTTCCACAGCTCCTTATGTACACTGTGCCTTCCTTGCTAAAGCTGTTGCTGTTAGTCACCCACTTGGATGAGCAATAACCTCACTGTCAAGTTGCAGGCTAGGTAAAAAGAAGCAACTGCTCTGGGACTCTCAGCTGGAACAGCAGCAAGTGCAACATCACATCAGTTATAATTGTTCATAACAATGGAATTTTAAAATGGCTCAGCTTCAAATTCTCTGTGTTCAGTTGCTATGTTGAAACAGGTTTACTCAACTTAAAAAGTGAGGCACAGGAATTTCATGGTTCCACAGATATAAAAAGAGAAGATTTTGATTTTGTGTGATGAATATATGACATGTGGCAGCTCATTAGAAGAGTGTCAGCAATAATACCTCAAAATCAGGGAAAGAACTGAGGAAATGATGTGGCAGCCTTGCTGGAGGTACAGAAGGGGAGTGAAGATTTATATAAACAAAATATGAGAACTGATGAGATCTTCAGTTTGTTTCCTGGGAAAGTGGAGGCAAATGTGGCAGTGGTGTCACAAGACTCCCAGAGCTGTGGGTATGTCAGCTCTGTCTCCTCTCTGAGAGTCTGCCAGAACATGATGAGACAAGCACTGTTAATTGCTTTGATGTGTAAGAGCCTCACCACAGCCCATGGTGCCAGACCTTGTTCAGAGGGGAAAAAAACCAGAGTAGTCTGTTCCCAAGAGACATAAACATCGTGCTTTTCTGCCTGAGAAGTTACATTTGACATATTAAATCACCAAGGTAGGTTTACCTTGGCAGAACATTCTTCCTGATGACATGTTCCTTAGCCTGTATTATCTAATGAGATCAACCAACATTTGGCATGGCTGACAAAAGATTAAATTGTTGATAAAGAGCTGAAAAATCAAATATGATTCAGGCCTCCTTATCATCATTACAGATTCAGAAAGAGCCAAGATAGAGAAGTATTTCCAGGCCACTGTGGTGAGAGTCATTCCTTCCTTACCTTTGAAGATCTCCAAACATGTGAAAGCTGTGTTGCTCTCCCTTCCTTGCTGCAACTGAGAACTTTGTGAAATTGCTAAATAAGAGCCATCATATGTGTCCTGACCCTTCTAGACCCTTGTCTTTCTCAGATGAGAACCTGGCACTCTCCCTCGGCTGCAGTGATCTGATTCTTCATGCAGTTTTTTTGCTTATCCAAGGTGCTCCTATCTTGGATCAATAGACGTGAGAGCCACAGCAACTCTCCTTGTGAAGGAGGAGAGACACAGGGACACTAGCCCCCCATGGTGCTTGCTTGAAGCATGAAGAACACAGACTGCCTTGCACAATGCCCCACTGGCAAAAATCACAGAAGGCTGCACACAAATTTCTGTCTTTACTGTATTTTCCCTCTTGGTACATGCTTGGTGCAACCAATTCCCTTTTTAAGGTTCTGTCCTCCATTACCCTGGGGCTAACTCTTTCTTCAGAAGAAAATTGAAGGAGCTGCTGTTTACTAGGCAAATCCAGCCACCAGGGCTTATGAATTCATGCATGGGATTACTCTCATGGGCCAGAAAGTGTTCCCACCTCCTCTAGAAAGCTCAGCAGAGTTGGGTGTAGCATCCCTGGAACATCCACCCCCTCTCTAAGGCTCCAAAGGGCCTGGCTGCCAAGACAGCAGCAGGGATTAACACTGCTCAGGAATTGACTGAAAAGCAGTCTGAGAACTCCCAGCTGCCCATAGGTAGATGGCTCAGAAAACTGTGGACAAAATTTAGATACTTTTCTCCTCTTTTCATCCTTTGGTGAAATTATTTCTTAGCAATCATCTGTGAAGAGAGCCTATACAATGGCATTGCTGCCCAGTCGTGTTTCTTGTCCCTTCATAGTATAAAGCAATGCTTAAAATGATAAAGTAGTTCTTTGTTTCTAATATCATCCAGAAAGTTAATGGCATATGAATACAGAAAATTAAGGATTTTTCTTTTCCTCTGGGCCTGATGCAGATAAAAAAAACAGAATGGCATTGTGTGGATGGATTATATGGATAAACTTTTAATTTGATTTGCAGTCTGGTAGCCAGAAAAGTAGCTTGTTTCTCTTTGGGTAATTATTAAATGAATCTGCTCTGTAAAAATTGGGCTTCCAGGTCTGCTATGCCCTGAAATCTCTCCCTCAGAGTAGCAGCCTCTGTGGGAGGGGAGAATCTGCCTTAGTTAAGACCTAAGCAGCTTCATGCTTTGCTTCTGCCTCTGTCTTTCTTACACAGCTCAGTGCTGGGCTTTCAGTGAGTGGCAGCCTCTGCCCAGCTCTGTGTGTATGTTCCCTACCAGACACCTCCTGCCACCCTTGGCTAAACCCCCTTTTGCCACTGCTGGAAGGCATCCTGCAATGGAAACCCAAATCCTGGCCCCAGCAGGTGCGCTTGTTTTCGAATGAAGGCAAACCATCTGGGAATTACATTGCAAGGGCTGTCTACAAGCATAACCCTTGTTCTACAGTCATGTCTTTTCAGTAAGGCTGAGAAAGTTCTTCTGTGATCAGTGAATGTGATTTGCAGTGTTAAGAAGAAAAAAAAAAGCAACAGGCTGCCACATGATGACTTACTGACCTCATTTTGAACAGACAAACACCCCAAAAGCCAACAAGCCCTCAAGTGAAGCAGGGGTTGTGCACTTTCTGACAGCTGAAGCCCTTTGCAGAAGGATTTGCAAGTATTACATTTTCCTGTGACTGTTCATCCACAGCTAGGGAGGAGAGGCATTAAGTGAGAAGAATGAGCCCGTCTTCTTTAATCTGTACCTGCCAATGCACACCCATGGTACCCTGAGGGCAGGTCTCATCACCTGAGGCTGTTCAGGCCCCCCCATTTCTTTGCATGCTCCCTCTCTCCTTACAATTTAGAGGGAGATTACTTGCTCACTGGTCTGCAGTGCTTACTTGTGGGTTCAGGAGTATTTTCTGATCTCTAAACCATGAGTAATAACAGAGAAAAAGTAGTACCAAGAGAAATTCCTCATTGATGGAGGATGCTGGTCATGCTGCTTAGGAATATATGACTTCTTGAGATGCAGGCTTAGCCTTCCAATGGAGAGAAGACAAAAGAGAGAAATAATGTAGTCACAGAGCTGAGAAGCCACCAAGGCTCTAACACAGTGAAGCCCTCTCAGCTGGCCAATGAGATCCATGGCTTATTGCATTAAAGTAGGTGAAATTTTAATAATTTCATTGCTAGTCACAACCCCTGCATTGCATTCTTGATCTCTGTAATCTCTTTTCCATTGTTGTGTTCAAGTGCATCTTAAAATGCAGATCAATTACTTTAGTGAAAATTGGAATGAACTAAAATTTATAGTTTTAAAAAGTAACCAATTTGACACATAATAAGCAGCTAGCTTGACAGGCTTAACAATAAAATGTTGCTAAGACATCAGTGTGGAAGAGACCTTGTATTAGGTTTCTGACAGATGGATTCACATTTACAGATTTCAGAAACCAAACAGCTTTATAAAAAGCATTATAATTTGTGTAGAACAAAGAAATATTGCTTCCACTGCTCATCTATGCTAACAAAGAATGATTTTCAATGCTTTCTCTCAAGTCCTTAAAAACTTTTTTTCTTTCCTTTCAAGAAATCAATAGATTTTGAATAAACATATGCAAGACAGAGCTACTAGAAGACTAGTAAAAATGTTTTCTAAAGCTGAGCTGAATTGCTTAAAGCTACACATTTATTAAAATTTTAAAATTGAACTCCTGATCCCCAAATGGTTTATGATGTGACATTAATTTGCTAAAAACCTTAGCAGCAAAACATTTGGTGGCTGAGTTACAAGGATGGTGGTGTAGTGATAATGTGCCACATTTATCTGATTCCTTAATTTCTGGAGTGTTTGTGCAAGACTGAGAAAACCTGTGCCTGGGGGAGATTAAACCCAAATATGTAAGGGCACTACATGGGAGTGGAGCTTCTCCAGTAGCTACTGCTGATCCTGTTCTCCAAGTAACCTAGCTGTAAACCAGCTTCCTCTGTAAACTAGCCCCCTAGGAAAGGGATAAAGCTCCTGCTGAGGGTCAGAGGGTCCCCTATTTGCACATGGGGGCTTTGGTATCAACATACAAAGTTCAACAATTCTAATAGGAAGGGATGAACTTCCTACTAAAGGACTTGTCTCAAAATGCCCTCTAACCCATCACTTCAGGTACGTCCCTGGGCTGGAGAAGACCCAGAACAGAATTCACTTTCTGTCAGGCTCCCAGTGGTTCCAGTTTAATTGCCCGTACAGTTAATTTTGTGTACGCAATTAAGCTGGAGCAGTCCCTTCCCACCATGTGTGATGATCTGGTAAATAATGATCTGGGAAGTGGCAATGAGGGTTCTGTTCCCTCTACAAGGAGAAAACAAACCCAACACTTGGGTGATTTCCCTAAGCATTGAGTATCCCTACTGATATTTTTATTTTAGTTCATCGCTAAGGTGTAGAAGAAACTCAGATTTGATTTTGTTTCCTTTTCTTATGAGTACCCACAAATATTTCAATTTTTATTGAATGGAAGGTCTTACATAAGATTACAATATTTTTATGTGTCTGTAAAATCCTTTGATTTGGATTTGATGGATTTGAAGAAATCTGTTTCATCCTATTTTAAGAGGATTAGACTGACACATTTAATTTAATTTGATCTGGACCTACGGCCTCAAATTACTGTGGTTCAGATACTGAACACTGAAAAACCACTCTATTGTGGGACTATTTCAGTCTCCCTCTGTTCTAGCAGGGTGCAAATGTCACAGTCTGAGAAGTCCCTGACTGATGGGGGGGAGTATTTGGAAATACTCTTGTCTCTGTAGTCAGTATTTTCTGTAGTGGGGGGCAGTGTTGTCCTCACACTGGCATTTACACATGGATTGGGAATACTGCATCTCAGATGAGGAGTATATCAGCACCTGCCCAGATTGGGCATTTCCTAGGTAATAAAGCAATTTCCATGGGAGCTATTTTGCAATACTAGTATTTTCAAATCGACAGAAAAATGGCATATGAGAGACAGGACTCTGTATTTTAGCAGAGAGCAGCAGTGAGTGAGATTTTCTGTGAATTGTGCATACAGTGTGAATATATGTAGGGAATCACATTTTTCAGTTAGATTTTCAAAAACTGAATGAAAAGTTGGCATCGTTATTTCAGAATAATTATTTATTCTACTCCAATTGAAAGGACAGCTCAATTACAGTATGTTGGTCTGTGTAGATTTTGTATGGTTTCTGCTCAAGTGCTTTCTAGAGGAGCCATAAATATCAGTGTTCCTTTCTTTCTCCTCCAGTACCAATCTCTCTCTTACACTATTGCCCTGCACGTTGTACATTGTTGCTCATCACAGTGAATCTCAGCTGTAGGAGATGAAAGCCCAAAAAGATCATGTCTTTTAAATCTGAGCAGAGTAGGCATTTTAGGTGCTGCACTTTTCTGAGCTGCTTACAGGAATATTTTTTTAATAAACAGTTGTATTATTCTAAGTGCATGGACATTATACTAAACTTTGGCTCCTTCTTTTAACAGGCTGTGAAAGAAGAGACCTCTTTTGTAAATCCCAGTAAGACCTCCAGTCTGCAGGACCCTAATGTAAGGTCTGTTGCTTCTTGTCTGTAGGGGAAGCAAAAAAATTAATATATGATGTAATCAGGCATTTTCCAAACATTATTTCAATTTGTTGTTACAGTTCAATTTGCTCATCTCCCGGTTGCTGTGTAAAGTTCACCATACAATGACCTGAGGAGAAGGTGGCTGTCAGAACAGTGCTTATTTTGTACATATATATCAGATATAGTTTAAGAATTGATAAAAGCTCAGCTTTAAAGATCAGGCTAAGTGTATCTATTTGAATAAATGACAAAACTCTGGGTGAGAAATCAGGTCTAGAGACAATCTTAGAAAACTTATATAAAAATAAGTCAGTTTTCATAACTTTTCTATCAGTAACATGCTAGGTGTCCAAACTGGAATATCCCTGTGTCTGCATTTTCCTGATTTATGCAAAGTCTTTTCTTCACAGAAGAAGAGGCATTTGGTATACAGTCTTCAGGAAAAATGGCTCATTTGCAGACAGTAGTGACTACTTTTGATTGTACTTTTCTTCTGTTGATAGAGGATAATAGTCTTTCTTTATTGGAGTGGCCATTTTGAAGAGGCATATTTATTGTAAACATGATTTGAGTGGCACAGTATGCTGTCTTCCAGCAGATGATTGAAGAGGAGGTTACAGCAGGAACATTTGGAAATCACCTGCCTCTATGTGTCTGGTAGTTCCATCACTTTGAACATCTGCAGTGTTGAAATCTGGGGGGAGAGTTTGAGGGAAAAATGTTGTGGATTTACAGCATGGCTGTTAATCAGCTAATTACACCAGTGTATCTCTTTTTTATATGTTCATGTATATGTAATATACATATGTACTGGAGCACTAGTCATCTCCTGATTTTATTTTATAACTTTTAGGTGGTAATTCTTGCAACAGAAAACAGACATTTAATCACCTTATAGAAAAGTCTACTTGAGAGGCATAATGATTTATATTTGAAAAATTAAGTCATTCAGAACTCAAAAATTAACACTTCTAGTTGGGAAAATTTGTTAATGTTTATTTCAAATGGGTATTTTCCCTACAGTGTGATAAATCTGCGCTAGCCTTCAAAAACCGCTTCATTCAGAAATTCCTTTCTGACCAGACTGGGCTAGCTGAGTTGCTGTGTTTGCTTAGTGAAAGCAGCTACCTAGAGAAGAATGGTGGGGATGGTTGGTGGTGCTGAAGTAGGAGGAGACATGAGAGGCGATGCTATTGCCTGCCGTGGCAGCACCTGGCTTGCTTGCAGTGCAGCTGTGATTCCCAGTTCCCAGTCTCTTATCTTGGGATACCCTGCAGAGCTGAAATGTCTCATCTGAGAGGCCATGATTTTCTCATTTGTTTGTCCAAGAGGCTGTAAAGTCTGTTTGATATTTAGAATCACCCATTTTTCTTCTGTTGCTCTTCTTAGACCTGCACTAAACTTTCTTGATAAATTGTTTTCTTTCTTAAGAAAACTCATCACATACATTACACAGTGACCTATTTCTTTATTTAATTGAAATGGGTTTCCCATGTTGTCTCTGCCACAGCACTTTGTTGGTTTGCTGTCACTTCCAGAAGCAGTTCAGGAGGAACTAATTTGTATATCCCTCTGTGACTGGGAATGTGGCTACAGACTTGTTTTCTTTAATCACTTCTGCTGAACTTCTGCATAACATCTGTAGAAAAGCCTTTTTACTTCACATTTTGAAATAGGTTCTCTCCTGCTGCATCCTGTTGAACTGTAAATGAGTGGTGCACTTTGTAAAGTGCTTTTTAGTAAAGTATTATTCAGCATGAGGTAAGGTTGGTGACCTGGCTGCAAAGCAAATTTCGCTGTTTTCTTCACACACATACAAGCTTATAAAATTGTAAAAGTCACTTTGGAGTTCTTGGTATGCAGCGTTCTGGTGTATATTTGTCTAATATCTATTTTTATCTGTGTTATGTCAAGCATCATTTCCTCTACAGTGAATTGTACCAAATTAAATGGTATTCTTTCATTGCTGTGTCCTGAAGGTGCACATACACAAGTAATCAATGCTTAGGGATAGACCAGTTTTAAGGGATAGGCCAATTTTAACAGCCTACATTCAAAACTAGGAGAAAAATGCAAAGTAAATCCAGTGTCTAACCATTTTATTTCCCCTTCAAGCAGCTACTCTTTCTGCAGGGCTATATGCACCTCTGCAGCCAGCCAGCATGTGATCTATTTGCCAATAACATTCTCTATAACCTCTGTCTTGTGAATTTGATGGACGTAAATGAGCCTTTGTTCTGCTAGGAATTGCATCTGAGTAGAGCCAAGGGTTAGTTCATACTGGGAGACAAATTGTCTGGGAGATTTTCTCTTCTCTTTAGCAGAGACAAGCAAAACAACCCTTGGTAAGAAAACCTTCTACATGGAATAGATATATTTTTCCCTGCAAGAACTCATGCAGACATTTCTGTAAACAACACCTCTGTGAATCTTTGAGGACTCTGTCTGCTGAAATATCTTGCCAGTTGAAACCAGTAGCTGTCACAGCTTTTTAATAATACTCCACTCTTTTCGTGTGAGGGATTTATAGCAGGGACAATGATTTTGTGTATTTTTCACACTGATTACTGTACAAAACACTACAAAATTCTTTGTTTTTTCCAAACCCAAGACACAGGGAAATTCATTCAGGCCTGCTAGTGAGCAAACATATGCAGTTTTGTGCTGTATCTGAAGCATGAATTGTTCATATTAATAGGGAACTAGAAGGTGACAGAGGAGAGCAGTAGTGCTTGTTTGATTAAAAAACTGTGCTCTCTTTGCTACCATTTTGTCTGCTCCTCCATTGCCATTCTGAATATTACACTTTTAATGAATTAACTGCTTGGATATGGCCTGTAATCTCCCATAGCAATTATTTTAGCATCTGCCATGACAGACTCAATTTGGCTAACAATTGCTATAGCACTTTGTAGAATTAGTTCTGGTTCAACTAGTAATTACTCATATGTCTGTGTGGTATAGCCACTTTTCCTGCAAGTCAGTCTCCAGTAATTTTCTTGGGCATGGCCTCAGGATAATGTTGTACTATGCAAAGTTGTCATGTATCAGGCAGTTTATTCACCTGTTTTCTGTGTCTTCTGGCAAACTGAGCACTTCCTTATGTAAGTAATTTTAAATATGAGGAAGGGCTGGAGCTGAATCAGAGCTGAAGCTGAAATAGCATTAACTTTGCAGCTTTCAAGAGGGGAAGACTTGTTAAATTTTCTCTGTCATTTGGTGCACAGGCTGGAATTGCAAGGTTGTCTCCTGATCTTGCAGTTAATAGGTAACCTGTACACACCAGATTAGGCTGCAGGAGGATATGGGATCACAGCAGACTGCAGTCCTGTCTCACTCCCTGCTTCTGGAGAGCAGTCCTGCACATTTCTGTAGGTTTTCCTTCTCTGGATAGGATTTTTTTCCTCCCAGACTGTTTCAAGTGCTGGTTCCAACATTAAACGATGAAAAAGCTGGTGACTCGGTAACACAATACATACTGCAGCATTCTAGCTTACATCCTCTTTAATCCTCAATTACACTCTGAATTGGGACATAGTTGTACATTCCCCTTGGTGACCCTACTGCTTTACAGATAACCTGTAACAGAGCTGCAGATCTGGACAGTGGCTGCAGGGAAGTTGGTGGTTGCCTCAGCTGGATCCATCTGGGCTGCATGTGACAGAGTTCTCAGCTGGACAAAGTCAAATGAGAGCAGCTAACAGGAGGGGAATTTCTCTAGCAGGTTAAATAGGAGAGCCATGAGTTACCTTGATAAGACACAGAAGTCCTCTGAAGAAGAGTCAAACCTTTTATTACAACTCTGTTGTAACAGATCTGAAAGCACACACATTTTCTTCAGCACCAAAGTAATATGTACTCTATAACTATCTACTAGTCACTATATAGCTGGGCTGTATGCATTTTGGACAAGGCAGAAGAGAACACTGGTTTTTGGAAGAAGAAATACCTGGGAAAAAAAGTGTTATTTATGTATTTGCTGTTTTTTTTTTACTGTTTTGTTTTGCTTTTCTTTTTCTTTTTATACGCCTGTGTTGAATCAAGAGGAGATACAGTTAGTTTGCAGTTACCACTTCACATGGTGAAGCATGCTTTGTTAAGGCATGTAGTAAAAACTTGTTTGTGTCAATAGTGGGTTGGTTTGGAATTTGTAAGGGCAGTCATTTTGCTAGGATTTTTAATAGTACTTCTTTTGGGATGTAGACGCCAAGTGTACAAGGGAAGAAGTGATCGTGTCTGTCCTTTTAAAGGCCAACAAGAGGAATTCATCTTTTCTTTAGTATTGTAAAAGGACCTGTCAAGGTGGCAAATGATCCAGAAGGGATTATGAGGAAGCAGCAGAGGTATTTTCCCATCTGTTAGAGAATTCCCGACACTCAGGTATCTGTCTCTGTGTCCAGATGGAAGTGTTGAGGAAGAAGTGTTTTGGGAGAATTTGCTGATTAGATATCTGATTTAATTCACGTTTGAGATTACTGAATGTTCTTATAGTTTTCATAAGGCTCTCATCCCTGCCTCTACCAACTAGTTTTTTTGTATTTGATTCTTTTAGCCTTTAGAGATCAGGGTTCCAGCTGTCTGCCAGAAACAATGAAGGAAGTATAGTGAAGGAAGTAAAGTGTTGTGCAAAATAGAAAAATGAGAAATGTAGTCAGCAGCTTTCCTATCACCTCTGGTCACACTTTCCTCTTGATCAGGGGCATGTCCCACCTTCTGATTTGGGATGTGGAGGTTTCTGTCCTGCAGTATATCAAGGGAATGGGAATTGCAAAATCACCTTTTTACTTTTTTATAAACCTCACCCATTTCTCTGTAAGGGGATGGATGCTAGAAAGATAAACTCGTGAACTTTCTTTGCAGAAAGTTTTTGCTCTTTGCCAACCTGCATAATTTATTAAATATAAGGAATATATGGCTAAGCACAGATCCCCATGAAGAGAATTTGTTTCCTTATTCAAATCTTTGCCAGACCAAAGCACCAGCTGTACAATTTCCCCAGTGTCTATACATTAATTTCCCCTGAAAACTCTTTGAAGTATGTTTTCTTTCTGACTATGACCACCTGGATGATCCTATAGCATGGATACCTGTGTGCATGTGCATGCAGGTTCACACATACAAATTTGGACTGTATTTAAGATAAAGGTCTGCACTTTTTCCTATTTTGTTTTCTTCTTCAAACATGTTTGAATGCAAGCCCAGGTATAATTCTGCTGTACTGGCTTAAGGAATTCCAGAGTTAAGAATTACACCAAAATAGTTCAGATGTTAAGAATTGCTGCTACTTAGGACAAAGCAAAATACTGTCTGTCTTTGGGCAAAACCTGTTTGCCAAAGTAAATTTTCATCTTGGGGTAAATCCAACAGTAGAAATGTTGGTAAAAATGCCCGAAGTTAAACAAGTTGGGTAAGCAACTGAAATAAAATTTGTAAGACAGGAATTACCTAGCAACAGGATTTGCTGATAATATTCACTTTTCTTCATGTTCACGTGCTGTTCAGGAAAGCTTTGATATTATATGTTTGGTACATGTAAACAATAATACCTACTTAATCTCCTACATGTTAACCTTCATTTTATGAGGGCTCGAGGCAGGACTGTCACCAACTCTAGATCAAGTCAGCCATGGATTTGTCTATCTGAATTTTGAAAACCTCCAAATACAGGATGGAGATTAGACAGTATGTTACTCAAAATAGTGATCAAAAGTGTAAATATAAGTTCAGTTGTCAGTCAGGAGCCCTCTTCAGCTGAAGCCCTCAAGTTGGCTGGTCAGTTATTACTGTTCTTGTTGCTGTTGCCATTTGCTGTCATGCACCATGTGGTACATTTATGCACTGCAATATTTATTTCCCTTAAAATATGCTTTTGGGTTTCTGCCAGCTTTGGCAGGCTTTATATCCCACATGGTTCAGGATTTGTCTGTGGATTTCTTTCTGTTTAGACCAACTGCTGCATCACCCTTTGTTGATCCTTGTTATCCAAATTATCTCATCTTTCATAGGATTGCAAATAGCAATATTCTTCTTATGTGGGAGTAGGTATAAGCACCAGCTGGTGCTTTGTGCATTCATATATTCTAATTTTCTTTGTAAATCTTCCCATCCAAAACCAAATTACGCCATTACATTGAGACTAATTACATTAGGAGCTGCTCAACGCGTAACGTAAAATTAAATGTTATCTCGTAGAGCTTGATGATGCTGCGCACCAGAAAAGAGAGATTAAATTATATCAAGTTTTACAGGGTGCAGATGAATCAGGAGAAGTAATCTCAGGCTCTCTTCTGAATGCCTACTGCAGAGTAAGCTTGGCTCATACAGATTGTCAGAATGTGATCAACCTGCTGTGCCTTGTGCCTCTGGGGTGCTCTGGGCTTTGAGTCTGGCTGCCTTTCAGTGGATGGGAAAAAGTCCAACACCTGTTGTGACCAAAGTGATACTTCTAAAATATAATGTGTCATCAAGGAAGGAGTGTCTCTCTAAGTAATGTCTGCACTCTTGTGCTTTTGCCTCTCCATTCTCACCTGCACAAACTATATTAACATTTAAATTGTCATCTTTTGCTCTCTGAGCTAACATCCTGCTGACATACCTCAGTCTGAACCTGAACCATGTTTTTCAGAGAACTCTGTCTCTCCTCAGGTTTTCTCAAAATATGACTGTATAAGCAAGGTGCAAAATGTAGTGATGTTTGCCTAATCTGTACACAATTTAATGTGAAACTAGCATCCCAGTATCTGTCTTTATACATACACTTCCAGTGAATGTCAGGGTAGCTTTTATGTGACCTGATATCTCACCTGCATGATTATGGGCAGCTTGTTTCCCCAAGCTGAAGACTTCAGTTCCCTGGAAAACTAGATATATCCAAAAGAACTTTCAGGAAGTTCAGAACTGAAGCTGATCAAGAATTATGTGCTTAGTCTTACCTCGCATGAATTTCAGTGAATTCAAGCAGGCTGCTGTTGTCGGTTGGACACAAGGTTTTCGGGGTGAAGGAAGAGACGAGATGGGCTCTATGATTAGAAGGCTTGATTTATTATGTTATGATATATACATCTATTATACTATACTAAAAGAAAAAGAAAAGGAGAGTTTCTAGAAGCTGCTAACTACTTAAGAATAGAAGGTAAAGAATGATCAACAAACTTTGCTCTCTCCGACTGTGTCTGAGAGAGCTCAGTTCTGGATTGGCTATTATTTCTAAACACTCAATCTGGGCCAATCCAGAACTGACTTGTTGCATTCCACAGAAGCAGATAATTTATTGTTTATGTCTGGTTGCTGAACTTCTCAGCTTCAGCAAGAAAATCTTAAGAGAAGATTTTTCATAAAAGAAATGTCTGTGACAGGCTGCTTTTTCTTAAACTCAGAATGGAGTTAACTCTGTGAGGCAGAATCTGAAATATTACATTTAAATAACTTCTTCTAAATATATTGTGAAATATTCTAGGTAAACAAAAATAATTATTGCTGCTGGCTTCTTCCTAAGAAATTTGAATTGCTTTTAAAAAGCTCCTTTTTTCATTCAGTGGTTTACCTTAAAAAATTATTATAAAGAATCATTCTCCAGTTGAAAAATTTCAACCAGCATTTCCAAAAATAAAGCAAATATCTAAATACACATCACCCTGGCCTCAGTCCAGGGACAGGTTAATGGATCTACTGCTCTAGCTTTTTGCAGGAACCTCACTCAGTAATTTCTGCATCAAAGTCATAACTTCAAGCTGAACTCTTGAATAGCCTTTGCATGCCAGTCTGCATTAAAGATTGCAGATAGCACACCTATGTATGTTCTTTGACTTCATTCTGAGTCTTAAAGACCTCTTTGACCTGCTGCCTGAAGCCAAATGCTGATGAATTGTTTGTAATTGTATTCTTAACCTCCAAACTATAGAGAAAGGAGCAGTACTCAGACTTTTCAGATGAAGATAAGCTAATTAAATACCCCACTTGAGGTGCATTTCTTTGGTTCAGTCCTGTGCCCCCTAAACTGTGCCTAGGCTCCTTGGAAAGCACAGAATTCATTATGGCTGTCCTGGTTGCTGTGAGTAGGGGTAGGATTTGTAGCTCAGTTTGATCTTAGATACCAGATGTTGGCCTTCTACATTACCCTGAGCTGTGAGAGAAGAGCAGCTCCTGTATGATCATTATCGCTCTGTTGGACCACAGGGGCACTGTACTTTTGTCTAGACTGCACATAATTTTCATTGCAAGGGCAATGGAGGCCGTGGAAATTTTTCCTTTACAGGAAGCAGAACTCAATTTGTAAGTAAGAAAAGCACATAATCTGTAGCAAGGATCTTTGTTATACATCTGCAGTCTATAGGGAGGGGGGTATGGGAGGTAAAAAGAAGAAAAAAACTTTACTCAGAAAATTTTATACGGGCAGTAGCTTTAAAATGTCCAAGCAATGTTTTGAAGATCTATCCTGTCTTCTGAGAAAAGGTACCTTATCAAAGTGAAAAAGAACATATTGTTTCTTACTTCAGATGACCTTTGGAAAAGAAATGTGTGAAATACTAAGAGCACAGGCTTAGGGAAGATTTGAGTGTTTGTCTGTGTTTGCTTAGCTTGTTAGGCTATGTCTTTGATATACAAGAGAATGCATCTATCAAATATTTTTCCTTTTCCTTCCTTTCTTTCTTGCTTATCCTTCCCAAGTTTTCACTATCATATTCCCACTCAAAAGGAATTCTGCAGCCAAAATCAGCCTCTGGGTCTTTTTTTTTCCTTTTCCATGAGTCAGCGTCTGAAAGCAGGTTAACTTTCATGCAGCTGGCTGTATCCTTGTAATCATGGGGTTTTTATCCTCTATCTCTTGGCATCAGTTTGGGAAGACACAGGGAGAGGTATTGTTCCAGATGACAAAATAGGCACAAAGAGAAAGAGAAGTAAAGACAATAAAGCCTGTTAAGGACAAGTGCAGGAAGTGTGTTGCCCCAGCAGACTTTGGTAGTTTTAAAATCCTGAACTGGATCCTCCAAGGCAAGAGAAGTTAATTAATGCCATTCAGTTTATGACGTGGACATTTATCATCATTTTATCCCACATAGCCCAATTGCTGTGTTTCAAACAAGCATGGGCATCTGACCAGAGCCTCCCAAGCAGGGGACAAGAAAGCCATGGCACACAAATGGATGGTGCAGGAGCAGTGCAACCTCAGCCCTGCAGTGTGAGCCAAGGTGAGGTGGGACACCCTGAGTTCCTCAGCATGAGCACATACATTCCACCCCCAAGGAAGGTTCAAGGTAAACCAACATACATCTGTGGTCATTCAAAATGTTCCACAGGGTGATTGGTTTTTTGTGAGCAGTTTTGGTTTCAGTCGCCTCCTTGGCTACTCATCTGAGAACAAAACAGATTCCTTGGGTTTGTGAGGGATCTCTCTCTGGGTCGTGTTTATGTTGCTGTGCAGGCTTGTGGAACAGGCTGAAGCTAGTTCAGGAGAGCCTGCTGGCTGTGGCTCAGGAGGGTGCTGGGGCTCTCAGTGCACAGGCAGTTTCTGATGACCTGCCACTGCATGCTGACATTCGTGGTTGTTATTGTCATTCTCACCAGGAAGCGACAGATTTTTATGTAAGGTGCCAGGTCATTAAGTAACTCTGTCTTGGTTCAGTACCTTCATTTGTATGCAGTAGTGGTTGGGTACTGTTACAGGAAAAAGGTTTTTGAATTAATGACATTGAAAAAGAGCCTTCTAGAGGAACTGTAATACACTGTACATTTTATTTTTTCATTTTAATACTGAGTCCCACTGACCCTTTAACACTTTCCTCCTATACTTTTCCTCAAGCTGTATATTTTGTACAGGACTACTGTGATTTATATAGCTGTGTAATTTATATAGGACTACAAACTTGAAATGGTGATATCTGCACATAATCACTCTATTTAAATAATTGAAATAATTACAGGGCTTCTCTTCAAAATCATATCTTTCTATATAAGAAATCAAGGGACAGTAACAGAAGTTATTCTGCTACTTTTTCTGGAATATCAATGAGATTTTTTAAAAAGAGTTTCTATGATATTAAAAGCCTGCCATTTTTAAAACAGATCGGGCACTGGGTTGACCAAGCTGAGCCCTTCGTGCATCTAGCTGCTGTTGAGAGAATAGCAACAGTTCTGAGCAGGTTCAGACTGAGGAAGAGTGTTTGAAGATGGAACAGGAGCTGTCGTGGAATTTTTAGGCTGGTGTGGAAAGAGGTAACCCAGCAAGGTGTTAATGAGGGCAAAATTCCAGCTCTGCAGTTTGTAGGACTAGTCTAACATTTCATCTTGTGCTAATGGCCTCTTTGGGTAGAGGCATTGCCATAGCTCCTTTTCGTTTGGGAGTAATTTCAATTTACATCCCAGCTAACCTGCAGCTTCTCAAAATGTGCAATAAATGGTTCTTGTCTCTTCCCCAGAGGCCTGAGAAATATCAGGGGAAAGGTAGTTGCTGCCACCAGCCTCTAACAAAATTTGTGGCAAAATTTTATCATAATGGGAAAGAAGATTTTGCTTTTAAAATGGTATTGATTTTACAAGATAAGTGAGTGGAATACTTTGCTGGTGTGGTACAAAACATAAGTTTATCTGAGCAATTACAATGGCTGAAAAAGGAGTAGGTGTGTCTAATGTTTACTTGACCTTTTTTTCCTACTTGAAAATCTGCAGTATTCAAAGGAAATAAGTTTTTCGTCTTTCTATTGGATTAGAGAGTAGGCGCTGTTTGTATCTCAAACATTTTATTTAGAGTTGAGTGAAATTTTTCATGTTAAACATTTTTTTCAGCATTAATTCAGACTTAGAATTTAGAAATTTTTCATATGTATAAGTGAGTTTTATAACTTGCTTTGAAATCATTGCAAACTGCTTTAGCTACAAAATTGCACTACATCTTTTCAAACAAAAATTTGATTGTGGCAATTGAGATAACTGCTTCAAAAGCCCCACCTCTTCCTCTTTTTTCTTAAATTACAAACCACAGTATTCCAAAGGAGATATACAGGCTTTGTAAAATGAATCTTAATAAAAGAGCTGAAATTATCACTTCAAATCTTCCTTTATGTGAAAGTATCTGACTGACTTACATCACAGGTTATAATGTTGTCCTGAGAAATTTGAAGCACCCATGAACTGGAAATAGATTTGTAACCAGCTTTCCTATTCTACACTTTGCTGTTTCTTGAATCCCTTCATAGTATTAGTTCATCACTTGATATAATTTTGAGGAAATGTTATTCAACTCATATAGTTTATACCACTCTGTTTCCACTCTCATTGAGTTGGTGAAAAGCTTTAAAAATTGTAAGGTACCCTCTTACAAAATTATTGGAAAGTTGTGAGGACCATTCATATAGAGCAAGAATGTCAGCCAATATATTTGAGCTGAAAATAATTACAGTTATTTACACCCCTTCAGAATGTGATTTGCTGTTGTTTAATGTGTCTTAACACATTTATCCTGCTTATGTCAGACTTCAATTTTAAATCACTTTGGGTAAATAGAACAAGTAATTTTTTTCAGTAGCCAAAAGCTACCTTTGCTTCAGCAAAAGAAGAGCTAGTGCTGTCTTACAATCTGAAGTCTGACTTGATCAAAACTAACTTGGGAGCTTCCATAATGAGGTTGATTCACATATTTTCAGGTCAGATATATTGAATTCAAGACTAAAACAGATGATTTGGGCTTTTTTCCCTCCCCCTTTGCTTATCTTTCCCTTATTTGCCAGCCTAATAGCTTAGCAAAGTCAGCAAAAGGCCTTCAGATCTGGCTGGCTTGTTCTGCATTAATGTCATTGAGTAATCTGTGATAAAAATGACTGACACTGAAATTTGAATTGAGGAAAGGAAATATATCTGATATAGATATCTTGCTGCTATCTATACCAACTTCTTGAAATTAATGGGAACAAATAGCAGGTAAATAATTGACAAAAGTTATTTTATGAGAAGTGGAATTAGCAATCCGGTTTATGATTTATTTATGCCCTTTCTACTTTTATACTTTCCACTGTTCTATCTTATGCCCTGTGACCTCTCCAAAGAGTAAGAAATGTTTAGGAAAACTGAATATATAACCTGAAGGCTGTGCCATCTCAGCAGGTTCTGTTGTAGCCCAACATCAGGTTCAGAAGTTATCAAAGAGAGTTAGCAAAGCTTAAAACACACAGGAGCATCAGAGGGATCTGCACTAGTGAAAATGAAACATGCATATCTTATTAAGGCTTTAGAAGGCTAATACAGTGTAAGTAGACTAGAAAAACTTCTGCCATTTCTGAAATGTACCTCAGTGCATGTGCAGTCCCATCAGCAATCAGTGGGGCTGCTCAAGTTAATGATTTAGACTTCAGATTAGATGGCAGAATACCACTTCACAAACTTTTAATCAGGACTTCCAAATTATTTTTAAATATTTGGCATATTTATTATGTTTATAGTACCCATATAGTGTATTTAATCATAACCTGTTGCTTCAAGTAAAAGCAGTATTTAAGCTGTTTCATGTGTCTTCATGCCCCTTAAACTCATGGTTGAAATTGTTTCTTCCCAAGGTCATGAGGATCTTTTATTTAGTATTTATGATGTTTTTATTGAAGCCTGAGTTAATTCTACTGATATATGGTTGAGGAGAAGATTCTTTCATGTGGACTTCCTCGTTGCCATATCTTTCCTTTACTGGAGCTCTGCAGATGTATTTCACATTAATGAGCATCTGAAACACGTCTGAATTCTGCTTTTTTCTAGCAAGCTGGAAAAAATGTGATCATTTTTCTTGGATCATATCCATTAGTTCATTTCTCTTGAACTGCTCTTTCAACTGTGGAAGGATAATGTTTAATTTCAAATAAAAAATATTTTAAGCAGAACAGGTTTCACAATTCATAAAACAGTTTTTGTTAAACATATGCTTTGTAAAAATATTTCTGACGTGACTAAACTGCTGGTCTGTTATTAAAATGTGGTATTTTGGAAACAGTGACATTTCCACATGGTCTTTCACATAGGCTCTGTGTTTGTAACCAGTGGCTGCTTCTATAAATGGTATGCCCAGCACAGGAGGGTGAGTTCACACATCCTTTTCTGTACATACACACACACTGGCCAGTGAACTATAAATGGAACAAAAGGATGAACTCCAATTGGCACTTGCCACTTTGCAAGATAAGTAAGTGTTGATGAGTTAGAACTTTGGTGATATGCCTGAAGTAGTTTAAATAGTGCCTGTATGACATATGTTTTTCTTGCTATTTTTAGAAGTCCAGCTCCAGTGAGACCTGAAACTACACCAACAACTGTCCCTACAGAAAAGCAGGAGGTTAAAGCTCCCCGTGTGAGGAAATTAACGAGGCAGTACAGTTTGTGAGTAACATACAGCATTATCTTTGTGGTTTTGTCTACTACAGCTGAAAATGAAAGGGGATGCTAATTATTGCTCTAGCTGTGCCTTCTGAAAGGCATGAATGCAATTACATGATAATGATCTTATACCAATACCATTCCTTTCATCACTGAGAATCTTCATGCTTTTGATACAAAATGAATTTGCCTTCCCTATGCAGTGGCTAACCCTTTGAATTGCAGGTCATCCACCTTTTCCCAAGCTTATGGGTTGGGAATTAAAAACCTCTTTACCACATGGAATGTCAAAGACCTGGTGTGAGCTGGAACAAGCTGCTCTGTTGGCTTCATTACAACCCCATTTTCAAAATGAGGAAAACATTCTTTAGTTGCTGGGGCATCAAGCTGTGCTGTGAGCCATTGCCTCTGAGAGAGTGCACCCTCCCTCTCTGTGATTTGTCACATGAAGAAATTGCTGAGCTTGCTACAGCTACAGCCAGCAAAACGAATTCTCTTAGTCCTGGAAAGAGGGATCTGTGCCTAGAGGGCTTTGGCATCCCATTTACACATAATTCATTCCACTTGAAAGTCTCTAGAGATGTGAGATACTGAGCAGAAGTGAAAGTCAATGTTGATTTGTCCTCCCATGAAAAGACAGACAAGGCCACCAGAAATTAAGGGGGAAAAAGGATAATGTCAGCATAAACTTATTAGTACGAGAATACCAATGCCATAATAAAGACGAAAAATATGTATGCTTTCTGTGTGGAATGGCAACTGTTAGTCCATCCAGGATTTCAACATTCTAATGTCAGTAAATATATTTCTTGTCTCTTCAAAAGGATTCTAATAAATATCAATATGTTGGGGCTTTTTGTTTCACTGTTAAAAACATTGTCTTTGTAACAATTTGCATTACCAAACTGAAAAATTATTTAGCACAAGAAACAGAAGAACTAGACAAATTGAAGCTAGGAGGAAAATGAGCTATTAGCCAAATTGGTATTTGTCCAAGAGGCCAAGACTGGCATGTGGAAACACACAATCACTTTTTGATTGATGAGATTCTAATGAACAGTTTTGAACATGTCTTGCTCCCATGTGGATTTTCAGTTGTCCAGGATAAGGTGTGAGGAACAGCAGATGTACACATCTACCCATAGGGGCCACCTATACTGTGGCCATGTGTAGGGCAAAGGACTCCCTAGTGAAAAATATGGGCCCTAATTTTTTTTTTTTTTTGCTTTTGTAAACTCAAATTCTGTTGAATTTAAATTATCTTGTATCTGGAATGCAAACATGGGAAATGTCAAGAAGCAGTGAAGGATTATTGTGAAGGTAATACAGTGAAGGCCATTTCTCAGTCTTACAGCTAGTGTGCTGATAGATAGATGCTGATAAATCAACCCTAACTCTTATTTTTCCACTTCCTTGTATACACCAGAGGAACTTGACTCAGAAAGAATGGGGAGGGTGCCAGTGAATTCCTGCTGAGAGTGGAGAGCAAGGACTGGGAAAATGTCATCTACATGTTTCTGAAAGAGAGATTAACTAGGTCAACAGCTCAGCTCTGGGCTTGTTACATTAATAAAATGTCTATTCAACAGGTCCAAAAGATTTCACAATTTCTTTCCAGCATAAAACCTGTGTACTGTGCCTGCTATGGTGCTGAATTCTATCCTTAACCAGAAAGAATAAAAATGAAGTTTGAAAAAGATAATATTAATCAAGAAAATTTTACATCATAATTAAAAAACTTTGCTAGGTAACCCAGCATAAAGTTGCATAACCTGTATGTCATGTAGTTTTGAAGGTTTTTGTGTTGTCCAGGCATGCTGCCTTCAAGTGGCACTAAATCAAGTGTAGTTCTGTTCTGGAAGTATCTGGCAAGGCAGATACATGCAGTCAAGCTGGCATGGCAGCCTTCTGTGTGCCGTGAGTACCTAATTGGTAGTTAAAATTAGTGCTGTTTTATGAGCAGAAGTAATTTTTCTCATTATTTTTCACTGTGCATTAAGCTGTCGATCTGTAGTTTTTTCACACATCATTCCCAGTAATAAGGCTTCAGTAGGCCAAATTATGACTCTGTTTACCTCCATCCAATTGCAATTAACAACTGGAAGCATCCTGACTCAGGGCTGACTGATCCCAGTGATCTGTAGTCAATAGGGTTCTGCAAAAGTAAATGAAGGTATAACATTCTTTACTGGCTTTCATTTAGTAGGGACACTAGGTGAGATGGAAAGAGTTCAGCTTGATGGCCTAAAGCCCAGGGGAAGCATGCAACCTCATCTTAAATAAAATGTTTTCTCTGTAAATGGAATAAATGGGACAGGAAACAGATACCCTCACAAAAATGTTTTTAAAGAGACCCTTTTTGGAGTCAATCAAATTCCTTTAAATACAGTTTGAAAATAGAAGCATAGACTAGCTCCATAATGGGTGTCAAACCTAGCGTTGTCTGAAGCCAATGAAGCAGTCAGAACCATGGATGGATGTCACCATATCTGTTCTTATCAATACTGCCAGCCTCCATAGAAAAGAATAAACATTGAAGTGGACCAACATCTAGTCCATTCACTCATGCATATATACATATCCACAGATACGCTACTTGCACCTAATAGCCATAAGATTTCCATTTGCAGATGAGAAGTACCTAGCCAATCCATTTGTAAGGAATCTTTAAAGCTTAAAAAAAAATCTAATTTACTTGAAAAGGTAGCTGCTTTTCAGAGGGATGAGTAAATGGAGCTTCACTTCAAAGCACTGCAGCAGACATACAGGTTACCAGTGCCTCCTGTGACAAAAGTGCAGTCAGAAGTCCAGTGGCATTTTTAATGAGAAAATCTGTCTGTTTTTATCAACGGCAGTGATGAAGATGACCTTCCTCCAGCACTGGCAGCAGCAGCAGCAGCATCAACACCTGTGTCTTCAGCATCTCCCGGGTCACAGAAAACGTGCACGCCACAAACATCGGAAGGACAAGCACAGGTTTCACCCGGTGGCAAGGTAACACACAAAGGGATGAGCTCATGTCACTTGGGAGAGGGTTCAGGAAGGGTAGGAGGGAGCTGTGAGTAAAAGGTATCCCCTAGATGGAATAATTCTACATTTAAAAGCAGTTTTTGATGCAGAGCTGTAGTGATATGTTTAACTTGTTGTGTAAGGAAGTATTTAGAGCCTGCTCCAAGACCCCGATAAAATCCATAAGAGTTTTTCCTCAGCATTAGTGGGCAGCGGATCAAGATTACTCACGTGGATTTTAAAGGTGTGTAATTATGTTTTTTATCTTTCCTGAGTAGCCAAACCTGAAAAACATGGTGTGAAATTTAAAATCCTTTTGACCATCTGTGCTTTAAGGAATTAAAAAAACCCAACAAAAATAACCAAAAAAATTACAGAAATGAAATGCTTCTTTATTCCAATGCTGGATTTGTTTTTTGCCTTTAGAGTTCCACAGATGCTGGGAGTACATTTGCTTTGGAGCCAGGTGACCTCCTGATGGATTTCACAGAGGCCACACCAATGGTAAATAGTTTTAGTTTGTAACCAGGAAAATGTAGAAGTTTTCAATCATTTGTCTGCAGCTAAAATGAATGGGATACTATGCAGTGTGTTACAGAGTGCACAGGAATAAAGTAAATTTTCTTGATATTCAGTGATCCTGAGCGTCTGTCAAACTCAGCTCAGAATTTCTGAAAGTCAGTCCACATCAACAAGTGTTATGGCAGATCTTCTGAATGCATTTATTGTTGGATAACTACTTATTTCTCTCTCCTATCTTTACACATTGCTCCACACGTTTCACAAGCTTCTTTGTCCCTTTAACACAGATTCCTAATGTAATCATAACTTTGCTTTTGGGAGTTGTCTGAAAAGTTACTTCTTTTTGCCACAATTTTGTTCAGAGCTTACCTAATAGCTAATCCCAAGACATGTACCTGCACTTTCATGTTTCGTTAGCAGAGTCCTCTTCCTCACTTTAGACAAAATTGCCTAAAATGTGTTGATGATTAACTTATTTTTTTGGAGCTACTTGATTTATATTTTTGCTTAAAAGCCAGGGAGAGATGCTGGTCTGAAATCTAAATACCTCTTGACTTCAGTGATCTCAACTCTTTCATCTCAAATTCTCAGCAGATTTATTGCATAATCATAATATGATCCTTAACTTCCTCCGAGTCATCCTGCATTGCAAAAAATTTTAATGCCAGATAGCTCCTCTACTGTCCAAAGGCATTTTTGCTGTCTTCTAGAAACCACGGTTAAAGTGTGTAAAAACCATGACAAGGACAGCATTACATTTCGGGCATAAATGCTTCTGTATTAAGGTAATTCTGTCCTGGGCATTGCTTTCACAACATGGTTAGGTCCTAGTTTACAGTATTGGAAAGGTGCTGTGGGGTTGTGCCTTTTGTTTCTGAGACAGTATTGTAGTTGTCTGTAAATAACTGCGCTTGTGTCCTGTTACCACTGGATGAGAGCTATGGGGATCCACAAGACACGGGCAGACTGAAACCAAAACTACCCGGAGGGAGGTTGCAGCAAGATAGGTATCAGTCTTTTCCCAAGCCAGAAGTGAGGGGAAAGGGAGAAATGGCCTTAAATTGCATATTAGTAACAGTTTGTTCACTGAAAGGTTTATAAAGCATTGGCACAGGCTGCCCAGGGAAGTGGTTGAGTCGACAGCCCTGGAGGTATTTAATATTTGTAGGTGTTACCCTGAGGGACATAGTTTAAGGGGGGGACTTGGCAGTGTTGGGTTGTGGTTGGACTTGATGATCTGGAGGGCCTTTTCCAACATAAGTGATTCCACGATGCTATCTAGGTTAGATTGTCTTTTTCTATATTAGTAGCACATTTGTGGCTAAATTGTAATTATCTGTTGGAATTTACAAATCGATTTCTTATTCTAAAAACCTACAATGTCTTACTGTGTTAATCAGAATTTAAGAAATGAGTCATGAAGACTTCAGCAACTGACCTGCTCTAGATAACATAAGTTTGGCTGGTTTTGGTTTTTTTTCCATTTAACAGAATTCAGCAGTACACACTTTTTCCTTTTCCAGATTAATATACAGGCTTTTTTTCCCTGATTATGTTACCAAATCATGCTTTCCTCTTCCCTATCCCACCACCCACTGACATTATTTATCACACTGTATGTTCATGAACTAACCTTCCATTGACTTTCTTGGTTTTAATATTTTGGAGAGCAGATACTGCCCAGCATCAATCAACTCTTTTTGTTTTGTTTAACATCTATAAAGGTCAGCTTGTTCTCTACAGAGCAGGTATTGTTTACAGACCTTTCTCTGCAGTTTCACTGACTGCAGGCTGCTCTCAGTTGAGATTTGAATGAAAAGTTTACTCTTCAGGGAGAGAGGCTCCAAGCAAAGACAAGCTAAGGGCAAATGTGTAGCTTTGAGACAGTCTGATTATTTAATAGTTCTGTTGTGATAGAATGTTCTGTCTGTTATTTGAGGGTCAAGATAATGTGCAGCTTAGCATCGTGTTACTGTCAAGTCTGTGGTCATATGCTGGTTTGCATACTGTGGCCTGGTTCTTGGGAATTTGGTTGTTAATTGCACCCATTTGTTTCACATTCAGTAACAAGTACAGTATCTGAAGGGGTCATTCATGTTGTCTTATTTGGGGTATTTGCCTGAGGTGATAGAGACGGAAGTTCAGATTCCTGTGTAGTCAAGGTTTTTCTGCAGAGGGTTATTCCAACAGCTCTCTTGTCTTCGTTGTCTGGACTAGAAAGACAAAGACACCTAAATTGGTCATCCAAAATTAGGTTTGTAATCTGTTTTGGTCAGGATGTATTCTGCCATTCTGAACTTCCCCAGTTCACTGGAGAGCTGTTCATTTCAATCAACTTTAGATATCCTCCCTTCTTTTCTGTAACATTGCTGGTAGAGAGTGATTAATAGCCACTGAGTGAGGTGCATGATCTTCGTTGTTCAGTGTCTAAGCATTGATGTTTCCTGATGCCCTTGGGTTTTATCCATGTTTTGCTGCTGTTGCCAGCAAAACAGTGGAAGATACCAAATACAGTGGAATCTATGCTGAGAATTACACTTAGAAGTGGAGCTCAGAAGACTAAATTAACTTATAAAAATGTAAGGATTACTGAATGGAGAGAATTAATAGAAATCATCAAAGCTGCATTGCAGGGATGAGAGCAATCAAATTTGTCTACTCAGTCAGCCTGGAGGAGGTATTGTGATATATACAAGAACCAGCTGAGCTCTAATGGTCACTTAGTCATCAATACTCAGACTGCCAGTAACAGCAGGGCAATTATGAGGCAGACTGATTTCAGGAAATCATTTTGCAGAAAAAATAATGTACATTTAGTAATGCAGATTGCCAAGAGGGAAAGGTATCCTTTTGTGCTCTGCAGTCCTAAACCCCTGTGGTTTATGCACACTTCTATTCATTTTTCAATTAGATCCTACAATTAATTGACTACAACATATTACTTGTTGTCCTTAAAACAATTTCAGCATGAGTCTTCATCTTTTTTTATTGTGACTTTTAGGACTGTGTCCTTTTAGCTTGTATGTGAACAGGATTCAATCCCTCCTGCTTTTGTGTTTTGGAAAAAGCAAATGGATTTTTAAAAATGCAGCATCATATATAAATAATTATTTTAACACATTAGGAGCATCCTTAATGAGGTATATTAGAATAAGCTTTGTCAGTGTAGTGGGCTCTTTCTCCTCCTGCACTCCCTCCTTGTGTTTCTAGCTTTTCTGGAACTGGATATCACTGAGCTTTAAGCTATTCTGTTGTGGCCTATAATTGGTGTGATTTCTGACATGTGTATGAATGCAGAGTTTTTCTTGTTTAGTTACAGAAAGCTCAGTCTTAAGGCACTGAATGAATGTAACAGCTGCTACACCACACTGACAGTACCTTCTCAACCAAGAGAGAAATCAGTGTGCACAAACTTCAGTTTGACCTAATGGAGTGGGACAAAAGAAGTAAGAGTTCTACATACATCATGGGACTATTCCTAAATTTAGACTAAGGTTTGTAATGCAAGGTGGATGGGCTAGGACTAAGATCACATCTAAAGAGGTATCAGAGAGCAGTAATTTACAGCTGGCTATGTACTTTCAAATTATAGGTTATCTCATGCTGTATGAAGTGAATAACTTTCTAGAGCTTCACCTGCCATCTATTGGTGGAAAACGGAAAGTAGAAAACTATTTGCCTATTAAAAGCTTGAGATATAACGTTTAAAAGGTATAAATTACCAGTATGATAGTTTATGCTTTCAGTGTAATACAAGATATTTTTTATTTAGGAGGAGTTGGAAACAAGTATTTTAGTGATAGTATTGCTAGGGTATGCAGTCCTGTTCATTCAAAGGGATCTCACTTAGTCTGAAAGTGTACAGAATTTAATGCATTATTATCTACTATTTTGGAAATAAAGTGAAGGTAACCAGGTCAAAAGTGAGTCAGCTCAGGGAGAAAATGGGAGAAGTTTTTGTATCTTGATGGAGGTGATAAAACATCCCTGCAAACTCTCAGTAGATAGTATATAGTGAGTAAGAGGTAGTGAATCGAGCAAAATAAGTAATGTATCTTTCCATTCTATTCCCCTTTAATGTTTGTTTTATTAATAAAGAAGAGTTAATTTAATTTTTACTTGGTACATTTTTATGAAAATTTTGCAAGGTTGCAATAAGCCAAATAACAGAATGGGAAGTGAGTTCAGTAATTCTTGCCTTCATTTTGAAGAACTTTTCACTTTCTGTGCAGAGCAATTTTACAGTGGAAGACAGGCAAACATATCAAACTCTAATACCTCCATAACCAGTGATTTTGGCATTGAATTCTAAACGAGACTGAGTATAATGTAATTCAAGACTGATATGTGATAAGAACATTAGCATGTATCTACTATCTAACTGACTGAAAGTATAGATCAAGTATCTCTGCATGCCCCCAAGATCTTTGAAACACCTCAGAGACAAATTTATAAATGCTTTACTGACAGTGAACTACATACTGAAGAAAAAATAGGACTGTTGAAGACTGGGTGATATATTTCAGAATTAGAACCTTTCTACTTTTACATCTTCATCACAAAAACAACAACAAAAAGTTTCTTAGTATAAGATAAATTGGATGCAATAAGTATGCAATGGATTCAAAGGGGAATATTAAAAATGCTATTTCCCAAGCCAGCTTCTCAATTAACAGCATTTGCACACTCAGATTTACATACAATGGCCAATTATGAGCAAAAGAATTTGCAAAAAGAAACAGTTTGTTTGTTACACATAGAAATAAAAAGTAAAAGCAGCAAACAGGATGTCAAATGCACATTTATTCCCAGTTTCAAGTTCATGCCCTTTAACTCCATATTAAGCTAAGATAAAGCAAAGAACAGCAATTGCTAAAGCAAACAACATCAATACAAAAAACTTACAGCAACAGACAAATCTAGTTCCATGTGAACTCAAGGAATATTCTAAATTTACTCATTTTGCAAAGGAAGATTCTTTTCTGCTGCAAGAAAAGGGCACTAGCTGGATGAGAACACATTGCAAAGAGGTGCACTGTAAGGCTCAGTCAAACTGAGCATGAACATTTGACTGGGGATTTGCAGGAAGTGCTCAGGGCCCATCCAGCATAAAGGCTCCTGGGAGCACACAGCTTGAATCAAGCAGATGCAGGTTACCTGAGCATCATTTAGGTTATATAAGGCATGTCAGTAACTAGGGATGGGACTTAGAACATTTTAGAACAATCATAGTCTTTGGGCAACCAGATAAATGGGTCAATACATAAAGAATTATAAATAGGACTTGTGACTAATATGTAGCTCTGCAAAGTACAGGGCTTTATTGGTGGATGCCAGTTTCATAAGCAGTCTGTTGAATTACTAACATGAAAGATAATGGAGTGTCAGGCTCAGAGACAGCCCCTTGAATCTTAGTTTAAAATTCACTAAATTACCTAAAACTCTTTGACTGCTATTTAGAGATTTGTTATTTACAGATTTTTCTGCCATTCATCCATTATAGAAATAGTCAGTGAAGAAACAAGAGAGAATTCTAAAATACGAACTCTAAGCTTCTACATTTACTTTTTATTTTTCCTCTGTTTTAAGTGATTTAAATTCATTGGTTCAATATATTTTTTCCCCGTTATCTGTATACTGAGCAGAACAACTTGGTGCACTCTGTATATATATGACGGATGATTCAACACTTTTCTATTTCTTCAATTAATTGAAAGTGAATTCTCAAAAAAATAAAAAGATCCTCAAAGTGAAATCCATTGCTGACTTTGCACCTGTGGACCCCATGATAAAATGGTGTTAAACAGAAAAAAAGTTGAGGCATGTATCATATAATTCAGTGCTTTTAAATAATCAGTGGTCCACTGGCTAATATTTTATAAAACTTGAGATGAAAGTAAGGTGCAATGTCAGAAGATAGTTTGGATCAAGAGGGCAGAATCTTTTCCCTGGAGAGGTGATAAATTCTGCCACGTACAATTATTTTTTGTCGCCTTTTATGTTTTTATATGCTGTCCTGTCTATTCTCTGGCATTCCATGCACCTGTGGTGGTAGAAGTTATAAAATGTGCAAATGCCTATCAGTAAATCTGGTTTCTGCCCGATTGTGTGAGCAGAGCTGGTCCTGGAACTTAAGGCTTTGGCTGGACTCCATAGCAGGCCTCAGCAGATGGGGTCTCATTTGAGAAGATACTTACACCAGACAACTGGAGGATCCTGTGGAACATGTGTGCCTGCAAAGACAGAAAATGCTCTGTAGCGAATGACTGTGAGATTGCTGCACAGTGGTGGGATGTTTGCTGTGCCTGCACGATGGGTGGTTCAGTGGCCGTTTCCAGATTTGCCTGTGAAGCTGGAGGACTGAGGTTGTGGTGTCGCAGCTGCACATGTAGGTAGGTGCTGGACGGTTTAATCTGCTCCAGATTCCTTAGTGGGACTGAACATTAAGCCTACAAACAAAATTACTTAGCTTTAGGTCAAATAATCTATGAAACCCTGGGGTTTCACAGATGGCTCTCCTGAGGACTGTAGGAGTGATAAAGTATGTTTGCAAGCAGTGTAGTTTCTGGAGTAGTACTCCAAAAGGAAGTACTACTGAAATTATTTTAAAGTTTGACCAGTTTATGGGAGGGGTTATAGGATGTGCTTGACTGCAGTAATGGTGACCTGAGGCCGACTGACAGGCAAGGTCCCAGGGAGTCTGCTCCTTGATGATGGAGAGCATCTGCCAAACACTTCAGACAGGGCAGTCCAAGACTATCTGAGTGCTTCACTTTTTGTGCAATTAGTGCCCTAATCATTTTTAGTCCAGAGCTTTTCTCAGCATCTCTGAAGTGATATAGATTGCCACCACTCCAGCAGTGTTTAGGAAGGTCAGAAAACTTGAGGGTCATGAACATTATTGAAGCTTAAAAAAAGAAGAAAAAAAAAGAAAGAAAAAAAAAGAAAAGAGGAAAACTACCTGAAATCCCTTTCTCCTGCCTCCTCAGAAAAAAAATAAAGGATCATTCCATGCCAGTAGCAGCTTTCTCTTTTGCTTGAAATCAACATCAGAGTAAACGAAAGGAATCAAGTAAATGCAAGCAAACATTTTAAACCAGCTGGCATCTACCTCCTACAGCAAACAGAGAAGACAAATCTTTAGCAAAGCTTTTATAACCCATGAATTGTTGTAAATCAGGTCTGATATGTTCAATCATACATCTTTTTTATTTAAGATTCTTGCTTTATTTTTCAAGCAAATATATTCCATGTTCTGAGCAGCAGTAATCAAGTGTAACATCTGCCTAAGAAGAATAAAAGTGAACAATACATAGACAATGCTTCCCAGACATAGAGTATAAAGCACCATCTTTTTGTACTGGCTGAGTCTCCTCTTCACTCAGCAATAATCAATGTCATACAGGAATGCTTAGATTATGTGCAAAGACTAAAACCAGGTATATCTTTTTACATTTGCTCTTGATGAGACAAGTACAGTGATGAAGCTATTATGTCACAAAGACTTTTGATAAAGGCATATTGATCACCTTTTTTTGACCTGAGAAGTACATTATTCCTTTTGTCTCAGCAGATGCAAAGTTCCTAATTTCTCTTCCTCACTGTGATTAGTGACAATTGCATTTAGACTTCAGTGAGTAACTATTGTGTGTTTGTTTTCTTTCCAACCATCTAATGAACTGATATATGTGTAATTCTAATTCACATTTTTCCAGTGTGATAACAAGTGTGATACTAACAGCTTGGCTGTTCTGTGAAATTTCAGTTGAATATCTCCAGGCTTCAGCAGAAAATAGGAACATCTGCTTTCTGAAGTTTTTTGACTGGCTGAGTGACACAATTTGTAAAACCAGCAAAAAGATCAAGTAAACTTTCTTTTTATTTGCCACACAGTTGAATAATCAGAACTGATAGGAATTTTTTTTTCTTCTTTGAAAAGTGATATCTGGTTGTCTACATTTTCCTTTCAAAAGCCTGTATTGGAAAATATCCTAAACTGAATGTCAGAGAGTAGTAAGAAGGGTAGCTAAAAAGATCAGGCCAATTTAAAATTAAATAGTGGTTCATTTTCAAATGATGTTGGGTTATTAATTTCAATGAACTCACGTTTCCAAGCAAAATGTCATTTCTGAATTAGGCAGTAAAAACTACACTGACAAAGTGCTGATTGAAGCTTTTTAAAATTTATTTTTTAAATATAGAGAAAATTGAATCAGCACCATTTCTTTTGTAACACATTCAGGGCAATACACATTCAATAGATAGGCATTTTCTGATGAGAATTTCTAAGCAGTAGCAGTCCTTTTTGATGAGCTACCATTGGTACCTAAGCGACCAGAGACTTTCTCTTCTGGCCTCTTCTGCTTTTTGCTGTTATTCACAACAGTGGGTAAATTCTCTACTGAAGCATAATATATATTTTATTTTCTGTAGTCTGTCTACTAGCTAGCAAAACCAAAACAGAAATACAATAATTGACTTCTGAGATTTACATCCAGAGATCTTTTGCTATGACTTTATACAAAGCTTAGTACAAATCTTATAACTCAGAGGAATAGCAATAGCAGAATAACCAGTAAGTCAAACTGATAAAATTGAAGTTTTCATAAACCTCAGCCCATCTATGGTAATTCCACAGTTCTGTGCCTTGTCCCAGACATTGTATATCATAGAAGAAAATTGTGAGTTAATTGTGGGAGAAAGAAAGCAGGAGTTTCCTAATTCTAACTTATTAGCTATCATGGTAACTGGATTGCAAACCAATGACCTTAGTAGGAAGGGTTCCCTTCTGTTCATATCCCTTATATGATTCTTTGAAAAAAAATGCTAAACTGTTTTGAGCTGAGGAAGAAAAATTCTACAGAGTTAGATATCCTGTACAACCATTTTAAGTCTGATTAATAGAAAGCAGTTCTTGCATACTTCTCAGAATTATTCGTTGGAACTTGTCCACAAAATAATCACTATGGAAGAACTATGGATTTATGGTTTGCTTTATGGTATGGCATTCTTCTCATTTTCAGCAAACCAAGACCAAATGCTCCTACTTTCTAGGAGATGCAGCTGGTGAGGTCAGGAAAGTAAACCTCTATAAAACTCATTTAGCAAGTTAATGTCATTTATTGGTCCTTTGTCAAAAGGTTGACTAGAATCTTGCAAGCGCTCCAGTGCTGCAGAATGTCATCTGGCCTCTTCTGGCGAAGTACCAGATATTGCCAGGATGGATTGTGATGAAGGAGCTGGCCCTGCCATCTGGCATATACACCCAGCCATGTGCACATGCTTTGCTGAGAGCCCTGTTGGCAGTGCTGGAGATGGGAAGTCATGTGCCAAGCACAGTGGTCTTCCGACCACCTGAATTTGTGCACAATTTGGCACTCATTTCATGCTGCAGCCAAGTTGAGCAAACTGTCGAAATTTATAACCATGAAGCTCAAGTGCTCACATATAGATAGAATCCGTGTGTTTGCATCAGTGTCTGAGCTGCCCAGATTTCAGACAAAGCTTGTTCTCTTCAAAATATCTGTGGTCAGGACAGCCCATGTTTGTGGTGCCTCTAAAGCAATTTTGGCCTTCTCCTGTCTTGCTGCTACTGGTTTGGAGAAAGGGTTGAAGAAACTGTGCTTTCTCTTTTCTTCCTCACCATGAGCAGGGTGGTGAGGCAGTTTGGATAAAGGCTTTTCTGTACATCTGTAGTGTGGCTCAAGTTGAGCATATTTGTGCTCCAGGAACAGTTAGTTCCCAAGCTCATAGGCGGCACACTCAAAAAGCTCCAGGCATGAGATTGCAAAAGAAATCCCAAAACCAATCCAAAAACCAAAAGCCCAACAACAAATCAGAACGACACCCTGCTCTTACCCTCCCCCAAGAAAAGAGAGTATCCTGGGTCTTAGCCTGCAGCTATCCCAGGGCTCTTGGGAAGAAATTTAAAAGTAAACACTGTAAGCCCCCTCATCATTTCCAAATTATGAAGTTGACTGGACCAGTTTTTGCTCCTCTTACATTTCAGAAGACTTCAGGATTTTTCTGAACTGCAAGAGTAAACTGTAATCTTCCCAGGGACCACAACATCAGCAGAGTTGCCAGACAACAGTGTTTTCACCTCCTCCATCACCACATGGTGGTGGGAAGGGGTCTTTGAGGCAGTGGTGTTGGAAACATGCCTTACAGGAAATGTTCAGCCCCAGTTTGGGGGCTGTGAGCTCCTGTTGGGATGGACAGGAAGTTGGTGACTGAGGACCAGGATCTGCCTATAACATTTTATTCACAGTATATTTCTTCCCTTGAAGAGGTGCCACAAGCAGATCTCTGGGGAGAGGACTGTCATTGTCTGGCCTCTCTCTCATTTCCATTTTACTTTTCCTGCTCCCTGCAACATTATAATGCTCTTCAGTTGCCTTCACAGAGATGTCTTTAATAATGGATCTTCCCAATCCTTTGCTCAATAAACAAAATAGGGGGAATCAGAGCTCTGCTCAAATGAGAACGGCCTTCTGGCACTGAAACTGCTGTCATTCCTGGGCCAAGCAGAAGAGTTCTATACTTGTGCTCTTGGTCCAAAGGAGATATTTCTTTTGTAATTAAGGATGGGCAAGAGTGAGTTATGTGCTAATAGCCCTAATTGATTTGTATTATCCCTTGGCTGGGACTAATCTCTTTAGCCTGGGACATATCTGAGTGCAGTGTCTCAGACTGGGAGACTGGCTTTTAGGGTAATATCCCTCAGACACAGAGGCATCTGATATGTTTCACGGCACTGAATTGGCATAGTGTTACAATGCAGGTGTTTGAATCTGTATATGCCTAATGAGCTCTTGTGTTCGAACACAACTAGATTTTACTTGCAGTCAAGACAGAATCTTTGTGTTTATTTAATGCTTGATGGCTGGCAATACGAATGATTCATAGTCAAGGGAATGAGGTTATGAATAAATAGGTTTTTATTTATAAAATTTATCACAAAACATTTACTAGATATGGGATTGAATTTGTTCATGCATGAATCTTAAACCAAGCAACACATTGCTTCTTATAGACTTTCAGCTTCTACTCCAGCTGGAGTTGATAGGATCAAATAGTTTTATATCCACTACATTTAAAGAAGCAATGCTCTACTTCCTTGATGCAGGTTGAAAAAGGTGACATATTATGATGGGAAATTATTATTGTCTTATAGAAGCTTAATTCAGTGTAGACATTTAGAGTAGCGAGGCAGTTGCAGCACAGCACAGCAGTCAGGACTCTTATGTGTACTTGAGATCATAACTTGTGAGAGGTCACCAAAATTTGTAGGCACATGCACAGATTAAGGCTGAGGTAGTCCCTGGGACTGGTCACATGCTGAAGTTGAAAATACACTCAAGTGTTCTTCTGTATAGATTTATAAATAGTGCACCAGTTTGTAATTTTAACATTTTTTCTGCAGCTCCACTGACTTTAATCTACCTGTGCTATTCTTTTCCTTTATAATAATGAACTGTATAAACTCCCGGGGATTTTATCAGAGCTCAATAGCCCAGAAAAATAGGACAGAAAATTGGTGCAAAGTATTTCTTACTATCCTGACATTCAAGGAGACTGTGATGGGTTGAGTTTCTAGACACTTGAGGACTTTCAGCCAGCTTTTGCTCTTACACAAGTAGAGACTGATTACACTTGAGAGACAAACTATTTGTTTCTGTTGGACTAAGGTCGAGCAGTACACTGTTTGTGCCAATGTGTCATAACTTTTCAAGACAGGAATGTGATCCTGAGGGTTCTAAAAAAGGGCAGGTGTGTTACATGGTTATTAATCAGCCTTTGTGGGAATGTTCCTGGGTTTGAAGACTCCATGTTAATAAGTCTTGGTGAACTAATAGTTATTGGGTGATGAGCCATCAGTGTCTATACTTGGAAATAATCAAGTGTGGTAAGGGGTGAGTTTTTCCATCCGGTACAAAATACAGTCTGCTTGCTAGCAGTGAAACTGGGAACTATATGTCTTACCTGGGGCACTCTCCACTGGCAGGAATCACAACACTCATTTCCTCCTCTTAATGTTATCCATCTTTAGTGACTTTCTTCTGTGAAAACAGCCTCCATCTGCCGAGATGCCACTTGATTTTGTTAGCTGTGCACATGGTGTAGGCACCAACCACTGGATCACCGTTGATTTCATTGGTAAAAGCCAAGGGACAAGAAAGGTAACTTTGCATTAGCTGTCCCAGAAATGCAAGTAATGCAGCATCTGTTGGAGAGCAACCATATACAGTGGGTACCTACTGCTTTCTGTTTGTTTAATTTCTGTGTTTTAAACAAAGACCAAGCAAATCTTTAGTCTGCATTTTAGCCAACCCACCAAGACTGTTACATCATTTTACCTTGCCACGTTTTCCTCAGGGGATGGTGACTGGGCTGACAACCCATTCTGTGATTATGTTCTGCTTAAGCTTGCTCACCTTCACAGCACCAGCGAAAGAATCCTGAAAATCCTGAAGACTGTGAGATAATGGACACTGTCTTGTTTTGTCACATCTGAATTGTTCTTATTCTGTATCCTTTTGAAGAATGTCTTCTCAAAAATATTCACAAGGCAAAGTTATGTCTTAAAAATGATCCAGGACATGCATTTTCTTCCAATGTGCTGTAGAGATGCTGGACTGATTTAGTAACACTATTACTGTCGTCCCTCATGTTCTCCCAATACCTCTGAAGTCCCTTTGCTAGCAACCCATAATTACAGTCCTTAGAGTGAAAATCTAGGGTACTTGATCCCTAAAGGTAGCATAAAAAATATACTAGCACCAACAAAATTTGTTGGGCTGTCCTTGTAAATTGTTACAGAAGCTGACATGAAGATTCAGGCTTATATCCAGGGCATCTTAACCACTGTGATTTACGTAGACCTGCTTGCAAATAGTGTATAGTTTATACTGCAGCCACAAACTATTATGCAAGAAGTATCTGTGAAAATCTAGAACTGCAGCAAATCCAAGCTTTAGCAGAGACAGAACCTTCTACATGTTCTACTCCTATGAACTCCCTTGACATCCATTTGGGAGACCGAAGTCACTGGAGCACAGTCAAGGAGCTACATAGCCACCTCCTGACAATGCCTCTATGTTAGGAAGGATTGCACAGTATCCCTCTAAGAGGGAGGAAAATACCTGATGGAGAGGAAAATACAAGCTGCTGGTGAGACATCAAAAAGGTGGTGTATGCTGCCAGGTCATGTTCCAGGGCAAGAGGACTCAGCCTGCAGCAAGGTCCAAAGAAGGGCTGGTGTACATCAGTGAGCAGAGGAGCAGCAAGCTCACCATTTCAGGGGGCCCCAAGAGAACTTGTCTCATCAAAGATACTGTGGGATGAACATGGAGCTTTCAAAGTGGAGCTTTTTCAGTTTACCAGAAAGAATGAAACGGTACCTGTGGGAATCGGGACTCTGTACTGCAGTACAGTGGTCCTGTGGAAACTCACACCAAATCAGATGAGTCAAAGACTTGGATGCACTTATGTGGTTCTCGGGAATCAAAGAATATTCTTGGAAGTATTTCCTTGATCTCCAGACTCCCCTAGTTTTTTGCAAGATAAGGGAGACCCAAATACCAGATGGTACTATGAAGGAGATTTTCCAATGTTGTCTCTTCAGAGAGAGTGACAGGGCAGGGAGGTTCTGAACATGTAGTTTCTTCCTCCCTGGCTTAGTGGCTTGTGCAGAAACCCATCCTCTTAAGAAACTTCTCATTTGGTGCTTTAGGGTGTTTTCAATAGTACATTTCTGCAGAAATGCCCTCTTTAATGAGTGTGAACAAAATCTGTCTGCTCTCACCAACACCTGGATATGAATTCAAAAAAATCCTGCATCCCATGAGAAGAAGGTGGCCTGTGATGCAACATGTGTGGGATTTGCACTAAATATGGTTCATCAGGGCATTAAGTTCACACAGCTTTTTCCAAGACTAATTAGTCAATAATATTGCTGATTTTTGTTTCTGTCCTGTTGCAAGTTTGCTGCACTATTTTGGTCTATTTTTCTCCCTGTGCATCCTGGCAGTGATTATGCCTACCTGTCTTGCTGGTTATGTTGCCACATGAGAAGGACACGAACTGGGGTTGACATAATCTGAGTGTTGGATCATTTGAGCCTGAAACTGCTCCCACTCAAAAGAATTTGTTTGTCCCTGTAGATATTGCATGGTAAAAAATACCAGAAACTCTTTGAGTTTTTACATTTTCTGGCTCAGTATTCGTTTCAGCCACTGAAATGGTATGACATCAGGCAAGGAGCTTTACTGAAAAATACAGAGCCTGGAATCTTCACAATGGTTTTGGAAACCAGGTCTAATGGTTAACTGGTATTTTTTAGTCATGTCACATGTTAGGACAGGGAAATGCTATTGCAATATCCTCCAGACATCTCAGCCGATGTCCCTTTCTAATTTGATGAGTAGAAACAAGTCTCTGTGCTGTATAGATATGATGGTATTCAACTTACATTGTGTATTTTGAAATAAAGCATGACAGAATATTCCTCTGGCTCTATGTGTATCCTGAGGGCCTTATTTATGGCACTGCTTCAGGTGTTAGCAGCTCTGCCTCTTCTTGCTGTACTGCATGGGAATCCAGTGAAGAGTCTAGCCTAAAGTCTGTCTTCCATCTGGTCAGTGTATAAAGTGACAGTGCAAGCCAACTGAGATCACACATCCTCACCATAATGTTACAAATGCCTCCAAGTCAAGATGCAGGGGATGGCAGTGAAGCAAACTGTAAGCAGCAGAAAATGTTTCTGGACCTTGGTGGAAGGATAATTGTGCCAGGGCAGTGATATTCCAAGGGCAAGGGAACATATCCAAATTAAGCCCTCTTCTCCCAGAAGTAGCATTTTTTGCCAAAGCAAGGACATTAGTAATATTCCCTTTTGATAGAAATACCAAAATAGCTGATTTTATATCAATAAACTCAACAAAAGTACTCTTTCTTTATCGCCTTCCACTTTCATTTGGTTATATGAGAAAGTTACATTTTTTTTTCCTCCTAACTCATCTAAAAAGTGTTTCAGGAATGTGCGATTGTTTTTACTGAGATTTGAAATTTCATCCAGAAGAATTCTTTGCACAAATGCAAAGAAAAGGGGAAGATTCTTGTCCTTTTTCTTCCTTCACACTTCTTCATTCTCCCTTGCTATATAAATGTCAAGGAAAATCAATGTGTTAATTCTTTCTCGCTGTGGCAAAGATTCCTCCAAAATATTGGAGGAATCCACTCCAATGGACAGCAATAATGCAATAAGAATCTTAAAGTACTAGCATAAAATAAAAAGGAATAAATTTTTGCTTTTTTTTCCCCATGAAAATCGATGTGACTGTTATATCTGACTGGTTTTCAGATTTTTCACCTTAAAGATTGCTCAACCATTGGACTTCTCTTGAGACTATGCCAATCCTTTATTATTCTTTTCTTCTTTTTTCTTTTTTTTTTTTTTTTTGAGAGTCAACTGTTCTTTTAAGCTTAGTAAATTCTCAACTTGCCAAGCTAAATATTCCAGACAAGGAGCTACTTGTCCAAGGTAGTTCTGCTATGGTACTGCTCCCTGACCTTTCAAGCAAGGGGCATTTCAGGTTATGAAACAAGCCCTCAGCATGTGAGATGCTGCTGGAATGCCAGCCTTCTTCCCTCCCCTTTCATGCCATGGCCCTGCCACCTGACAGTTACTCATGGGGCCTGCCTAAGAGGTTGTCTTATGGCTGTGACTTTGGCTGCAAGACTCTTGGCACTCCTGGAGAGAGAGCAAGTGTGCTTGAAGTCAAGTTCTGTACTTAAAAGCCTGTCTGTGCTGTTAAGGAGAGCACAGCTCTAAACCCTTGTTGCTCATGCTATTTCTGTAGCCCCTGTGACACCAGTTAGTCCCTTTTGCTCTCGTGGAAGAGCCTGACTGTACCAGAAAATGCCTATCTGAGTAATGTGGGAGAGATTGCTGTTCCATCTGCCAGGACAGGAATTGTGCCCAGCTGTAGACTTTAAGATGTTACTTGTTTTGCTTCATACCAAAGCAGACAGCAAACCTCACTCTGGTCTATAGGCAATCCATGCACTGACAGCTACTGTGTTTCACTTCTCTGAGCAGCTAGAGTTCAGCTTCACGAGATCAACCTGCCCATGGAACTGCCCACTTCCTCTTCCCTCTCCTTTTCCCTTTGTGTGTGCCATCCCAGGTAAAGCCTGGAAGCTGCTGAGAGTCTCCAGATGCTGGAGGAACTGCAGCTTTGAAGTAGGTGGTAGAGTTGGCTCTTCCTTTCTCCTGTTCTCAGTTCCCAGGTGGCATCTTTCAACTGATGCTGCCATGACAGGGAGAAGAAAGCACCCTGGAAAAGTTAAGAGTCTGCTTCTTCCCTGTGAGTTGAGATATTTAAAGGTATGGTATGTCTTCCACCTAGGACAGGGAGAGAGGCTGTGTGGGGAAGGCATAACATTTAGGTTCTGCTCAGGGAGTTGTTTTTCTTTCTGAGCTACTCTGAGATTTTTGACTTCATGCAATAAACTCAACTCCAATGCAAGGGTAAGGAAGAGACTCACCCATGATGCTGCTTTCCTTGTGTGGTGGAGTGGGAATTTTCTTCCCCCTTCCAAGTCCTGGCAACTGCTACTGCTGGCCATGGTAAACATGCAGGACAGTTAGGTCAAAGTAATCTAAGTAATATTCCTGGCTGAAGAGACCTTTCAAATTTCCAAATCAAGTTTCACATAAACCAATTTTCAAAGTGATGCTTTCCACACTGTCATCTCCCCTTCCTGCATATCCTCTGTCTGAACAATATTCTTGAATATGGTTTTTTTCTGCTATTGTTTGGATTAGGATATTGTACCAGCTTCCTACTCGGAAGAGCCAAGCCATTAATAGATAAGAACTTCTTGCCAGTGTTGAAGAGGCAACAACAGTGTTGTCTCTCTGCCTTGCCTATGGAAGCTGGCAGCAATAATTTAATCAAGGCCTGAGCCAAACCAATAAACTCTGTTGTGCCTTTTGAGTAACAGTGGTCTGTTCTCAGAGGCAAAAAAATATGGGGGGAAGAGTAAATACTAAAGGCTAAGCAGGGTGGTTTGTTTGTCACTCTTAAATTGAACACAGGTATGGGTTTTCCCCCTCTGTTCCCTAATTTCTCTTTCCACTTTGTTTAAAAGACCAGAAATTGAAGGGTTCATAATCCAATGAGCCTTTCATTTGTCAACATTTTCCTATTCTCAAGATTAAAATAGCACAGTTCCCTGAGAGACAGACTCCCACTGATAACTAAACCAGATTGGCCATTTCTTGCCCTGTTTTGATGCATAGGCTGGCCTCACACACATCCACAGATTGCTGGTTTTGCAAGAGGGCATTCTGCATGGCTGTGGGTCACAGCATGTGATCAGGCTGATTCCTGTTATGTGCGTCTGCTCCCAAATCTCAGTGGAGTCTCCTTATTCTGCATAATTTTTCTTTCCTGTGTTCAGTAACCATGCTTCATTTCTGTAATGAGACTAACTGGCAAAATTGGAGAGATTTTAGCTGTGGGATATCAAACTCATGTGGCACATGAGCAACCAGATTCCCATCCCTGTTTGTCTTTGGTTCAAAGATTTTATTTGTAACTGAGTATACTTGTACTTTGTACTGTAACATCATATTATAAACCCTTCATAACCTCAGAATGTCAGCCTGGGCTCATGGGTATTTGCTGTCTCTCAAAAGAGTGAGATATGCTATAGCTGTCCAGATTTGGCTCTGGGTATAATGTAAAATAACAAACTTGTGAGGAGCTATACTGTGTCAGTCTAATGAGCTAGGTTCAATCAGCAATACAGCAGACATACATACACTTTGCTAACAGACATGAATATAGGACTGTAAAAGGACTGTGAAACTTCCTTTAATAAGTTTGCATAGAAAATTGTAATTTGAAATTATTTCTCCTTCTCAGTGTTGTTAGCTCATTTGTGCCTGTGTAATTGATTTACAAACACCTTTACTCTGTTAAAAAGTCATTTACATGCTTGACGTATCTTTGTTATCCATACTCCTCGTGTGTAAGAAGCCTGACAATTAATGCTAAGCTTAATTCCACATGTTTGCAGAAGGAAGCCCAAAGACAGCTGTTAATTTCCCTTGGTGCCCTTATAAGCCAATATGTTTCTGCTATTTTATTTGCAAAATAAACACTGTACATTTACTTAATTATATTTGATGTCATAATTCCAGGTTTTTCTTTGGCCTACAGGGGCTCAGGGCCCTTAAGGTAGCTTTCCTCATTATTAGACAACAGTTGTATAGCTGTAGTTAGTAAATTATGATTGAATACATGCATAACAAAAGCAATGCACAGCAGTTTCTGTAATAAAGTGAAAAACACACCTTTACAGTGACAAATGTAATTTTCCAAAAGGAAAGCATGAAGTGCAGTTCAAATTCAAATGTTTATGTGCTATTTTGTCATCTCTGAATAAATGAATAATAATGTCTGCATTCTAAAAAGGAAAATAATGAGAAACAGCATCCACAATAAAGTGGGACAGAAATTGTTGCTGCTTTTAATATATTTTTAATTTCAGCTAATGTTTAAAGCTACGTTAAGGGCAGATGTGACTTCCAGCAGGGTCTGGTCACACCAGTGACTATATCCTCATGAACCAAGCCCTCTTGGCGCATGGATATGTTGGTCTCGCTCCTCTTTGTTTCCATGCACATTTCAAAAACCCTCCAAGGGTCATCTTGGGTCCACAGCCCTCTACTCAACACAGGGCATCCTAGCTGCCTGAAACAAACAGCTGTCTCCATGGTTTTTTAATATATGATTTTCTTTTGATCCCACCTTGGGTGATTGTTTGTCTTTGGTAGCAACAGTGTAAGTGAAAATTTGGAAGTCTAAAATATTTAAAGGACAAGTTCTTTAGCCAAAGTTCCTGTACAGCAAAATTTGCTCCTGCACTTCATGTTGCATATCTTAAAATGTAGTGCTGGCTGAAAGAATCACACAATAATTCTGGTGACAGAATTGGAAGATATATTGTATGCAACCAGCTCTGTATTTGCTCAAGATATTTAATTACATGGTAAAATTAATTTATCAAGTTTTCATATTTATGCTTTGACTATTCATCATCAGGTTTCTGTATGCATTTTTGGAAGGGTCTTTTTTGGGTCTGGTCCAAGCACTGCTGAACTGCTCTGATTTGTTGGATATGTCACTGTAGTTGCAATGCTTTGCTGCTTTTTTTTTTTTTCTTTTGCATTTTTATGCTCTGAAAGTAACATCTTTTTCTTTATCTTTTTTAAAGATAAAGACATTCCCTGCTGATACATCTAATCCTTTTTTCGATCCCTTTACAACAGTACCACAGTTTTCTGTAAGTAGAATGTGCAAATAAAAAACTGTGTTTTAACACAATTCCAACTTATTTTTTAAAGTGTCAGAAATCTATGCACGAAGCAGTCCTCAAAAAATTTAAAAAAAAGATAAATTCCAAGCAGAAATTAAGAGTACGAAGCAGTTAAATATTCCCATTATACAAAATGTTGCCTGCATTCAGACATTGCTGCTTAATAGACAGAGGACTAAAAGTTAAAGGTCAAGGTTCACTACTAATGAAGTCAGTCCCAAAATGTTGTTCATTTCAGGACTGTAGAGGACACTGGTGAAGCTCCATAACATCTTTACAGGGAGCATTAAGGGAACGGGAAGATTTAGTCCTCTGTCCAGCAATTGCATGGCCTCCTGCCTGAAACCACCTGCTGTGCCATCACAAAGAGAGCCCTGATTTTCATTGAATGTACAACTGAACTTTAAAGAATTGTAGTTGGTGTGTGAATGACTACAATGGCATCCTTGTACAAACTCTCATGTTAACCCAAGAACTTGAATCCAATATTGAACTTCATTCTTGTTAAATATTCACAGAAGATGTGACTTAGGGATTTTGGTGAGGTAAACTACGTACAAACAGAAAACAATTATCTGGCAATTTAAAAAGTAAGTATGTTCAAAATCTTGCTTTGGTGGCAGAGGCATTATCTAAAAAGTATGACCAAAAAAGTATGACAAAATTAACTACTCTTTAAGAAACACTCTGCTTATAAACACCATGTAAAATGATTTATAATTTTAAAGTTACATTTGCAAAATGAAGTATTTCAGACTTTGACCTTAAATTTTACTGGTTGCAGCAATCTATATCTGGCATATAATCCAAGATAAGTTACTTCATTCACTGTTGGGTCATGTGAAGGTTCTGTCTGTATTTAATGATTTAAAGAAAGATGCTTTTGTTTCACAATAAACCTGATCATGGGCTTTTATGTAAATGTGTTTTTTCTCCAAATAGGTACTTTAAAGCCAGAGTTAGCCTTCCCAAGCTGTGTAAGTGCCACAGTTGAGTTCTAATTAAGTGCCTTTGAAAGTACACAGGAACATCACATCAATGTTTCATTATGTCAGCCAAGTCCATAAAGTTGTGATAAAAGCTAACCCAAAGTTACAGTGCTTGTGTCTTTCACAGTACTCCTTTACCTAAGCAAAATTATGTGCACCCCAAAACAGCTTTCCCACTAATTAGTATTGATTGTCAGATATTATTTTTTTATCTCTGACAGTTAGGATGAAAAAAAAAAAATTAGGAGGGCTATGTAACATACATTTTCATAATTGGGAGGTCAGAAGTCTAAAATACAAACAGAAGGTATACTGATATACTTACCCACAGAAAATTCCATATTGCAGAAAATGGTTATTTCATGGCAAATTCAAATGTTGAATTTTTGTTATGTTCTGTCAGGAGAAAAGAAGCAAAGCAAAATTCAAACTAATCTTTCTGAAATCCCATCTTCTCCCCATAGATTCCCATTTTCCTGGGCAGGGTGGAGAGAAAAACTGAGATCACAAATATTTAAAATACCATTGCAATAAAAACTGAATGACGTCTGATCCATCACGTGACCCTGTATATTTCTTTTATGAGTTATGTACAAATATCTGTGGTGAGCAAGCAGCTACCCATGGGACTGCACAGAGATGGGAAAACAATTAGGAGAGTTAGGTGGCTTTGGTCCTGTGTTTCATAGCCCTCTGTCCCAGTCCAAAGGGAGGTGTCTCTCCACTGCAGCATTTCAGATCATCCTGGGGCACTGCTGAGGGCATGAAGAGAGCTACACCACAGGCAGGAGCTCTAAGGGGAGGGTTGCTAGGGCTTGCAGGCAGGTCTAGCTCTGATTGGTCTCCAGTCACATGCAGACCCTGATGGTAATGTTTGGTAATTGTTTTCTTTTTTTTTTTTTTTTTTTTTTTTCTGTCCTTGCTTCCCCTTACCTTCCACTTTTTTTTTTCCTCCCCTCTTGGAAGAAAACATTGGAATGTTATTGAGCAGGAAAAGGATTATGTATAGTGACTTTTAGAAGGCTTTACCTTTTGTGTATAGCTCCAAATTTGGTGGTGTATATGAAGTTGTGTTGATTTGATCAGATGAAAAATTAGATTACTTGGTTACCTGTGATGTTTAAATATAAGCTTCAACCCAGGAACCCTCTGAATTTCAGAGATTTCCATAGAAAAATGTCAGGCATGATGGCCATCTTCTCAGGCACATGTAAGCCACATAGATTTAAGTTAATGAAATTATATCTGTTTAGACCAGTTAAATATTTGGCTTAAGTGTGCAATCAGACATATGTATAAAAAGATGCTTTGGATATCTACTGCAAAATAATCATCCAGAGCAGACACACTATGGGACTCAAGGCAGTTCTTCAGCAAGTGTAGTTTGTCATCACTCTGCCAATTTCAGTGTGGCTGGCAGAATTTACATCAGCTTCAGAGTGATGTCTTCTTCTCATGCCATAGGGTAACATATGGCAGTCCTCAGAGCACAGGGATCCCATATGAGTGACACCAAGTTTCATAACCCTGCAGTTTGTAAGTTTGAGTTTTAATGGTTGAATTACTGAGAATTTTGAACAGGTCCTATTAGCGATTACTTACACACATGAGAGTTTCTTTAGTTGATTTTACATTTTTCCATTTTACTAATTTTGTGGAATTAATGGAATTCCTTTTGCTTCAGAGGTTATTTTGGATCATTAGAAATGTGTTTAAACCTGTTAAAAAGTGACAATAAGCAAGCAAACCTAACACATACCAGTCTTTCCTGGGCTCAAATAGTTTTCCCACCATTTGAACTAAGTTTGTGAATCACTTGCAGAGGGTTGCAGAATTTGAGAAATAATTAGACCCAAAAAAATATTGCTCTTGAAATAGCTGCTTTCTTATGATGGTGACTTTTCCTCCTCCCTGCCTCAGACTCTGAACCAGGTTCAGAAGAAACAGTCACTAAGGAAGAAAGGTAGGCTATAGATACCGGTAGGAGCGTGTTTTAATGATCTTGACTCATTGACAATTGCAGTTGCTCTGTATTCTTTCCAGGTTAGGGTCAGACATGCACCACAGGCACTAGCTGCTGTGCTTTGGCATAAGAAATAGCCCACACCAAAAAGCAAGACAAGGCTGTTTGATTTTTAGGGATCCTCCCCCTCTGGTTGTAAAAATAGCCCTGTCTTTGCTACAGTATTATTGTGCTGAAATACTTCACCTAAAAGACAGGAGATGGTTGCTTGCTGTTTGTCTTAAATCTGCACTTCCAATATTGCTTTAACATTGCTTTTCATTGGATACTAAAAGAATAATTCTCTTGAGGCATGTTTCAGTTAGCAAAAGTGGGAAAGAGATGGAGAATTTGAAACTTAATCCTAAAAACCCAGATTCCCAGCTGTTAACAAAACACGGAGTATTTAGAGGACCCACCAGCAAATTGTATAGGATTCCTGAAGGATATTCCAGAAATCTCATGTTGTCAACATTCTCCATAATTTTTAGGGAAAATACAATAATGATAAGTGTCATTCTCCAAACTGATCATGATTTTACCTGAATGCTGCCAGTCCCATAGGTGTCACCTCACTCAGCGCATGTTGCAATCAGGCCGGTCCCTCAGGCATCAAAAGAGGTGGCTGTGGAGCCTCTGCAGAGGCTGCACTGAGAGGTTATAGCCACAGCCTCCAATTTTTTCTCATTCTTAGTTGCTGTTACTGTGTGCTTGGCAATGAATTGGGTAGTGAGGGATGACGAGACCAGCAGAAGCTAATCTACAATTTTTTCTTTCTGTGTGTGCCTATACATGTGTTTCTTTTGTAGGCAGAATTTGCAGACAGCAAATTACAGTGCTGTGGGGTGCAGTCATCTCCTAAGATTACGCTGGTGTCTCCATCACCTGTCCTGAGGTCTCTGGCAGAGACTATCCCTACTCCAACAGTTCAGACAGTATATACGTCGCATAAGCCCATTTCGCTGGCAGACAGGTACTGTGCAGTTCTTTCACAGAAATACTATGATGTTTTCTGCATTAAAGGAATCAGCTTGATTTCCCTTTTTCTGTCATAATTACCATAAATTGTCGTTTTCTCTTATACTGAAAGATTTTTGCTTCACTACTTCAGAATAGGTGGGTTATGTAAAGAAATATCTGTAACTGATACTCATGCTCTGAGATAAAGAAAAGCCTACCTTAATTAACTGCTGCAGCCAGGAGAGAACCATTTCTGTGACCAAGGGCCTGGAGAAAGAGGGTTGTGCAGATTTTTCCACAGGCAAGTCATTTTGTCTGAACCACAAAACTTTTGTTTTAATAACTGCTGTTACAATTTGTTTTTTGAAATTAGATGTCCATGGGGGAAACCTGAGTTTGAGAAATGTCTGTTCTTCTAAATGAAAAACAGGCATTGGTTTTCTTTCTTGTTCCTCTCTTTTCTTTTTTTCTATTTTAGTAATGTCAAGCTACAGTGGTCTTGTAATTTCTCAGAGAATCAACAAGCTCTAGCACCTTTTTACAGACTCTTTTCAGTTTTCTATTCTTTCATCCTACTGGTTTTGCATGCTGGCTTCTTATTCTATAATTTAATCAAAACTGAACTTCTCAAGCTGATAATTTACTGAATATAAATGTAGCAGTGGATATAGTCAGTACTTCTGGAGCACAAATAATTCAAGGCTTATGAAGAAAAAAGTATTTCTTTAACATCATAATGAATGAATCTTTTATGCTTTTGGATTCACAGTCGATTCCCATTTTTGGTTGTTAATTATTTTTTGCAGCTGGTTAATTGCACCTGCACATTAATTCAACATTGCTTACTCTTCTAAAAAATTATCATTCCAGTGAAAAACTAATTCTGAAGCTGTAGTGCTGAACTCAGCTTCTGTAAGATGTCTCATGCACAAGTGGGTGATTCTACCCCTGCTTGCCCACAAATGGGCTGCAAGGTTTCTGCAATGCCATTTAAATCTTCAAACTTTGGTATAAGTCTGAGATACATAACTTTCAGAACAGCGTGGTAAACAGTATCAGAAATTGAGTCACTAAACCAGGACATTCCCAGGGTTACAAATCCTCTGGGCTCTTGGTGAGAGCAAGGACCTCAGGCTCTGATTATGGCATCCTGATATGTGCAGGACTGTAGTAAATTCAGCATAGCTAAATATCTATATAGATATATATATGTATATTGATATCCCCCAATATCAGATCACACCAAGGAGCAGAAGGCTGTAACAGTAGTCTATCATAAGGGCATTTGCTGTAGCTGCTCCATTTTTAGAGTCCTTGTCCAGCCTCCTTTGAAATCAGTAGCCTTTAGATAAAATTATAAACTGTTTTGCCATGTGGACCTTTTTATATCCTTCTTCTTGTCTCTGTTTGCTCATCAGAAATATCAGGCGATACTTGTTTTTGAATCAGCCATCAGTTATCAGCTTTTTCACTGAATTGTGTCTGACCTTTTTTTCCCCTCCTTTGGTATTTTGAAAATGTTAATTATTTTAAATTGAAATCTGAGACTTATTGTTGTTCCCATAATTGGCTGTTTGTGCATTAATTACACAGTGCTGAGACTCTGAGGCGTGAACTTGAGAGAGAGAAAATGATGAAAAGACTCTTGATGACAGAATTATGAAACTCGCACTTCCGTCAGATGGAGAATGGATTGGGGCCTTTCATGTGCCTTCTGTCTGTTTACATTCCTCTGCTTCTGTGTACTCAACATAATGCATCGGGAAAATGTGTGATATTCCTGGCTTGCCTGGATTCACCGCCGTTGGTTAAAATTCCGTCTTGGCTAGACTTTGACTTGAAGGAGTTCCTTTATTCATTTGCTGCTGGGAAATAAACCTTCAATCCTTTCTCTCTCCTGAGATTTTATACTATTAACACAATTAATTTCTGGTTTGGTTTTGGTAAATCTAGGGCAAAGAGGATCAGCAAGGAGCATACTGATTTCTATTGGAAAACACTGTTCTGTACATATGTTAATAAGTGCACAGAAATTAATGTTATGCAGAATATTTTGATAGTAACATAGAAAATATGTCATTTTGTATAACTGAAAATTGCAATGAGCTACTGCTATTTGTTAAGAGAACCATTTTTAAAGCAGAAGAATGATTATTACATCCTAACCCCAGGACTGTTAGTCTCCACAGAATAAATGGCTGTCTTATTAAATTTCTAACCTTAACCTTCCCTCAGAGATATAAATAGCTGCAAGTGGGAGAGACACCCCACCATACAGATACACACACCCAATACTTCCTACAGTTTATCACCTTGACCTAAACCTTCAACAAAATCTTACCGTATTTCCACTAATGGATGAAAAGAATCCGTTGTTTAAAGTAATTTGCTACTGACTTTCTAGCTTGATACTGACTTTTTTAAAGCAAGTGAGGAGTTTTACCTTCTCCAGTTTGCCTAGGCTTTAAGGCTAGCCCACGCTCAGACATCTTCTGCCCCAGCACTGAAGGTTGCAGAGCCTCAGCGGTGTGGACGTAGCTCACACAAGGAGAATTTTTTCCTTCCTGGGTAAAAAACCACCTTCCTGGCTGACATGAATTGATTGGTCCCCTTGAAGAACAAGAACAATGATCATTTAAGGCATAGCTGTGCCTGTACCCATATTTTTAACTCTACTAATCAGCATGTATGGCCCAGCAATCCTGTTCAGGGCTATACATCCCATTCACCTCCAACACCCAAGCGGCCTCTACATCCAGTGGAGCTATCTCAGGCATGAAGTGGGGTGGGTGGTCCGACACTAGCAGAGCCAGAGCCACAGGGAGGGAATTGGTGGGATGCAGGTAGTGCTACCAACTATCTCCTAGGGGAAAAAAAAAGGTCTCAGTTTCCCCTTGTTCAGTAGTGCAGGGTCATCTAGAAAACTAACAATATCTGACTGTCAGCTACAAGGTACTCTTTCAACAGGAAAGGTTTTGTGCATTTTGTATGGCTGAAGATGTATATTTTTCTGTTACTCTGTACACTATGTTCTCTTATTTGTATTAAGATAAAATATTGCCCTTCATTTGGCACTGATTGCAATGGCTTTATCTCAGCTTAAGCAGTTTGTTTGTGTGGAGGCTGGGAAGTGATTGCTGCGAGATTGGATTTCCTTCAGAGTTAGCTTCTGCTGTTTTTCTGAAATGAGAGTTCTGGAGACCTTCGTAAGACTGTGGAGTGCAGTGTGAAGGTATAAAATGACTTGTCTGTTTTATATTTGCTGGGACAAAAAATCAGCATTAGGCTTCCCATTTAAATCCACCAAACACAACATTTTCTAGTTGCCATAAATTGGGTCAAAATACACAGCACAACTGTTAGGTAGAAAATCACATTACAAAATTTAATCAAGTGGCTCAACATGAGCAGTGGGCACCATGAGCCACAAAACCACACCTGGACTGTAGATTTAAGAGCATTCCAGTGACTTTTCTGGGTAATCAGATATGACTTGTATGCTGTCCACCTGCTAGTTGCAGTGCCAGGACACTTCTGTTCCTTTTGTTTTAATGCCTCCGTCCATCAATCCAGGGTTCTTAAAAATTTATTAGGAACATTAAATCTCTGTGAGAAAATCAGAAAGGAGGGGAAAATGCACAGACACAAAAGAAGGCAATTTCCTGTTACTCTTTTCTCACCAGAAAGTATTGGTGAGGGAGAAGCAGCAGCACATTTTGCCTGCGTCCAAGTGCGAGGGAGCATTTTGAAGAACAAATAAAAGAAAATTGTAACTAGAAATGCTGGTTTGGGAGAGGAAAAGAAACTAAGGTTGAGAATGGCACAGTGCTGACTAGCTCAATCTGGTTTTCTGCCCGTTAGGTAACCCTCAGTTGTGTTTGAACTGGCAACAGTTTCACAAAGTCATTGTCAAATAAAATCCAGAAAAAAAACCCCAACCAAACAAACAGAAAAAAATCTGAACACACCCTTCAGTCATAGTGATTGTGATGCAGTGAACTTTAGGAACCCCACAATATGCCTTCGGTTTGGGGACAAAACTGATCCATGTTAGGACTATCTGGTCACTTAAAGCAAAAGCCTTTAGCAAAACTGAATGCCTGAGTAGACTAGCCTAGAAGATATTCTGACTCATAAACAGTCTAAAACAGTATTGTTTTTAATGCATCATTTTTGCTCCCACTGAATAAAATTTCTTCAGCTGAAATAATCAGAACCGGAAGAGAAGTAACGTGAACCAAGGTTACTTTACATGGCCAAATCTTTATAGCTGAGGCATGCTCTGGGATAGCTGAAGAAGGGCAGAGATTCCTCCTTCTGTGGTTCCCACCAGAAGAAGAGGGAAAGGCTCATGTGGCTGCTTAGTTTTTGTGGGACATTTTCTACAGAACAACTCTAAGTATGTTGCCTTGTCGTGTTTTAGTGTCTTATCCACTGGCTGCCACTGTTTCCTATTCTGCAGTCTAATGGAGCTTTATTAAAACTGTTTTGCTGAAATCAAACTGAACTTTTAACTGTGGAATGTCATCATCTTGTTCTTTCTTACTATGTACCTTCTTCAGCCATGCTTGAGCGTCTCAGTTTTCACATCCTCTGAAGAAACACTTCTGCCTCACCTCTGGTTGGGAATTACAGTGTTAGGACACCTGTTACCCAAAACTGCTGTGAACAAGACAATGTCAACATGAACATATTGCAGAGGGGCAAATATTGCAGATTTGCTCCTACAATTTAACTTTACAGGTGTTAAAGGATACTCTGCCTGAAGGTATGTCTATATAATAGTGCAGAAGTATCTGAGCTAGCTTTAAGCTTGCATTTGTAGTTGTGGCAGCATGAAGCCCAGCACAGGCTATCATTATCATGTACATTGACATGTGTAAAGATAACGCATTTGAGCAGCAGCCTTCTGAAGCATGGGCTCCAGAACTGGTGACAGAAGAGGGTGGTTGAAAGGATTTTGTCTATTCAGCTCTCCTGGGAAAGAGTTCATCTCATCTAACATTAAAATGCCCAGCTCTCACCTGGTGAGAGATCAAAGGACCTGTCTTCTGGAGGTGCCTCTGACGTGTCTACCTTTATATTGACTGAAGTTAAGTGAGATGAATCCTGCTTTCCCTCCCTCTGGCTAGGTCTACATTGCAAACCTTTGCTGACTCAGCTGCATCATCCAGGGTTCAGCTTCAAGGTATGATTTGGGATCGGCATAGCTGTGCCAGCGAAAGCCCTGTGCATTAGGTGTAAATAAAGTGCCAGAAGCATCCTTTTGTCAGAACAGCTTTTATCCCTGGTGGGAGAATAGAGAGCTGGGATAACAACTTACAGTGACATAAGTGCAGAGGCTTCGCTGTAGTCATGCTCCATCTGGGAGTTGATGAAACCTCCTGCTATAGCCATGCTGGCAAAGCTAATCAGGGGTGGCCCTGGCTTTTCGCAGTGCCCCGAGTGATGCTCCGGCCCCATCAGCAGATCCCAGCTTTTCAGCGCCAAGTCTGTAAGCAGCTGAATGCAATGTTGTCATGTTTGGGTGATTCCAGCAAAATTTATTGGCCATTTAAATAGCTATGCAAGGAGTTAAATACTTTCTCATTTTGCAGTCTCTTATGGAAGCCAACCAATTGTGCTTTGTTTTCTTGTGTGGCTCAGCTGTTTCCACTATTTTGTTTTAAAAGGAATAACTGGGTTTTCTTTAGAAATGTTGGTTGAGATTCCACACCTCTCTCAGATCCCATCGTGTGTGCAGACTTTTCATATTTCATAGACCCTGGAAGTGCAAAATTTGAAAATTAACTCCTCCAAAGTTTCAGTTCATGGCTTCACTCTCTTGCAACACGATGCCTACGTGCCCATTTGAAACAGAGCTAGCAATGCAGTGAAATGTTTCATTGGAGGCAGCATCATGTTTTGTTTGAACTGTTTACAAATTACCTTTGCTTTTATTTATTTTTTTTTTCCTGAATACACTTCTGGTTCATTTGCTACAAAAAACCTACTTGTAATTATTCAATGGAATATTTTTTCTTTTTTTTTTTTCTTTAATGTCCTGATGTTCAAGGAGTTTGCAATAAATATACTGAGACTGATCTGTAATTGCATGTAAGATTAGCCTCACAACTGTGTTTTGTAAAGTTAAGCGCCGTAAAAGAATCTGTAGATGATTGGAGAAGGAGGGAAGATAGAGAGTAAGTGGAGGCTTCTTTGGCAGCTGCAGCATGGAGTGGTGGGTAGCAGCTTTAAAGCAAGACTGCTCACACCATTTTGTTTCATCTGAGTAGCAGCGTGTATCATCAGACAGTGTATGATGGCATTTCGTTGAAAACATGCCTAAAGAGAAACTTTTACGGCTCCGCTCTTTACCTGTTCCTGTATTCATGCCTGCAATAAAAGAGATGAAAAATAAATCAGAGTCTGAGCAATTTGTAGTCAATCAGTCATTTAGGAGGCAAGGGGTGACAGGCCAATTAAAGGAAACATCTGCTCGCTAGGAAAGTGGATCCACCATCATATAAAAAATTACAACGCAAGGAAAAAATAGAATGATAACTTCTTCATAAAGCCCAGAGGGTTTTCTTCAGCTTAAAGTTATAGTCTAGTGTTGTGGGGTGCCAATCGTCTGTAGGGTCATTAGGTGGAGCACATTTTGCTGAATACCAGAGCTAGAAAACACTGGTAGGATTAAGGCAGACAAACGCAAAACTTGGCACGTTTTTGGGCATTCATCTAGGGCTCAAAAGGCAGCCAAAAGTATTTCTAGAGTGGAAGGGGTGGGGAGGAATGCTCCACACAGAACTGAGAGACACCAGGTTGTTAAGCTGCTCCATAGAGAAAAATTTAAAAACATACCCGCCAAAAAAAAACCCCAAACAAACTAAGCCTGTTTACTGCATTTTTTTTCAAACACAATTAAAACATTTAACTCAGATTTTTGCCCTTGATTTTGCCTTTCTTTCAATGTCTAAATGAAAAGTTGCTTCAGAATAAAACTTTTCCCTTTCCTTCAAAGACCTCTAAATCTCTGATTTTGACATTAACTTTCCCAGTGCACTTGGGAAATTATATCCCAGCAATGTTCACCCCATTTTCTGAGGTTGCCAAAACTCTGTATTCAGAAGGAATCTGATCCCAACCCAATTTCTCCATCTGGATCTTCTTCTATTTTTATTCTCTGTGCGGGGAAATCAGAAGAGCAACAGCTCAGCGTTCTTCCAACTCTACTCAATTTATACCAAGAAAATTGATTATCCAGACAGCAAACCTAGTTAATTAATTCTCCTTAATAAAGATCTTTGCTAAAGAGCAGTGTTCTGAGGTGCAATGTAATGAGAAGCTGTGCACTAAAAGGTCAGCAAATACTCTTGTGGAATTCAGCTGCAATGGAGAAGTGTGGGGACCTCAGATGTAAATCTGAACAATCCTTTGGTTCATTATCAGATGACTGATCTATGAGAGTAAGTAAGTTTGAAGTCACTGAGATTAATTCTATATCTCTGGGGACATGCTTTCTCAAGTAGAAAACAGACTTTGCATACAGGCACTGTTAAGCTGGGGCAGGTGAACAATAAGGCAGTGGTTTCAGGGGGTAGGATGGCACCCCTCCGGGGGCAGACACAGGCAAGGGCAGGGAACCCCAAGCCTCATGAAAGACAATGGCCATGCCTTTGCCAAGCACAGTGAAGCCTTTGGGGATGGTCAGCACTGGGATCCCCATGCCCAAATGCAACTTGCCCTGAAGGGCAGCCCAGCAGCAAACCCTGAGTTCTGTTTGGTTGTGACCAGATGTGCAGGAGGATACAGCAGGTAATGAGGGAAATAAAAGATCAACTATTGCCCTTTCCCAGCCATCCCAGGACAGGTTCATGGGAGCATCCCAGCTTCTGGTGTCAGATGAGGAAAGCAGGCTTCTCCTTTTTGTGAGAAGCTGGAAATAGGAGCAGTTTATCAGTTTAGCACCAGATGTGTTTGACGACCCAGACCATTACAACTACATCTTATGTGCTGCCAGTAGCACATACAGTCTGTGAGGTGTCTCCTCACCAGTCTTTAGGGTCTGTGATGGTCAGGAGAAGAGGGGAAAACAACGACAACAAGAAACAACAGCAAGATCAGCAACAACCCACACTGTCACCTGCTGGGCAGCCTGATGGCAAAGTACTGCCTGAAACATTATTTGCCTTTTTACTTTATTTTAAAATTGCAAATACAAAATTGCCTCATTACATAAGCAATATGCAATTGATACTAATTATGTTATTTTTTGATGAGTATTTCTACTGTGTGTGTTTGCTATATAATGCCAGTGAGTGCTCAGCTGTGTCATCAGAGCGGCATAAAAGCCACATGGATCTTAATTGTTTCATGCAGTGATTATTTCAGTTCTTCAAGCAGGGAGCAAGTTAACCCCCCTGCATTGTTCTTCCTCTGCCTTATATTAGCAAACTCTTATGGAAATCCAAGAAAACCACAGCAAAAATTGTTTTCTTAAAAGGTATTTGGTCAGTCAGCTTAGCATCCCAGGGACTCCATTATGCAAAGAACTCAAATATCTTATTTTTTAATTATTTACCTTGCTGCTCTTAAAAACAACAACAAGAAAAAACATTATTTCTGTGCTAATTGTCTTATGCTCTTCTCTGGCTGCTGACCCCCTTCCAGAAATGCCAGGCTTGGCAAGGTCACAAGGTGGTTTGGCATGAGACAACAAAGACTGAGTGGGGTTTTTTTTTGGAGGGAGGAGTGCTAATAGCACCCAGCAATTCTGTCCTTCTTGGGGTGCATTTCTTGCTGTGGCTGACTCAATTTCTTCACTCTCCAAGGTGGGATGTGCACTGCCTTGCTGGGAGATGGGATATTTGTAGCTCCATGGCCACCTAGTCAGGGTTTGGGGCTGTTGAGCTGAGGTTCTTGTGTATGAAAGAGGCACCTATAAGAGCTGAGGCTCTGAGGTTTTGGAGGCTGCCTTGTGCCCATGTTGTGAGGCTATGAGTAGATGCATGAGGCTCTGGGGAGAAAGGTCAGTGTGAGCTGCCCTCTACCTGAGTGCGCAAAATTAGGGATTTAGTGGTAGAAGCTTCACTGTGAGACTGATTACTCCTCCCTCCTGCAAAGACAATTCAAACTTGTGCCCTCCAAACCTGACTAAATCCCACAGGATCAGCCTTTGCTCAAGGAACAGAGCAAGGTCTGCAGCAGAGCTGCAGCACGTGCCGTGCAGTACACATGCTTGCTCCGGCTGGGAATGGCAGTGTTCTTGTCACAGTGGCTCACAGCTCCCCTGTGGCAAGGCCAGGATGACAGCCCCTGAGAAACACCTCTGCCAAGGCTGCCGGTGTATGAACACAGGGGTGAGAAGTGCTGGAGCTGACTTAGCTCTGCAGCCCAAGAGCACTCCCCTTTCTCCCCTTCCAGCTCAACATGCCAAGGTTCAGTGTGGGTTCCTGACAGCTTGCCCTGGCTATTGCGAGACACCAGGAATGGAAGGTACCTCCTCTGATGACCTGCCTTGCAACCCCTTCCTTTCTATGCCACCCTGCCAATCCTCCCCCCTCCTCTGCTTGGCACTCACTTCCAGACTGCTTCATGGGTGCCTGCTTCCTTTACCCTTGTGAATACCACTTCCACACAAGCACCTCTGGCTTTGTTGGCTTTCCATTGAAAATCTTCTGCCTTTTTGAAGGCCCTTGTCAGCTCTTGCTTTCCCTGACCCTCCGAAGGGGTTCCTCCACCCTTACTTTTCTACCTTTCCTCTGTGTCTCACTCATCTCTCACCTCTCTCCTCCTGCTGTCCTGGGTCCAGTGTCTAACAGGCGTTAAAGCACAATGGGTTTTCTTGCCAACCAGGAAACTTCTGTGAGATTATCTCTCATTAGAGATCAGCTAGTGAGGGTCTGCCATCAGCCAGGGCTGCAGGAGCTCCCATCAAGTCCAGTAAATATCTGTGGGTACACTGCTCAGCCTCAGCAACTCTCCTGCCTACTCCATAGCACCAGAGAAGGACACAGAGGAGTGTTAAAGAGAGAATGTTATCATTTGCCCTACCCCTGAAGTGAGTGATTTTGCTCTTGTATTTTGGATGGTTAATCCCCATTTTATCAGTCAGGCTTTAGTGAATGGAGGCACCCCAAAGAAGTGTGACAAAAGTCACCTTCCTTCCCTAGCTCCCTCCCTCTCTTTCTCCTTCCCCCTTTCTCCTTCCTTCCTTCTCTTTCTCCTTCCCTTCTTCCCACTCTTCCTCTCTTCTTCTCTCCTTTCTTTCTTCTTGCTTCAGACGGGGTATTTTTGCAACCTCTCTGTCTTCACAATAATCCTACATGGTAGCAATGATCACCCTTTAACCACTGAGGTCTTTGGCTATGCTGCTCATATTGCTGTGTTAAACTTCGAAACACTGGAAAGAAATGGGGGTTGTGGTAGAAGAGGGAGAGGTCTCATTCTACCCTTGTGGGATTTCTATCTCCCCTCCTTCCCCAGCAAGACGATTTAGGTTCCCTCTCTGGAAGAACTGGGCTAGTGTAGTGACTTGAATCCTTCCACTGCCAGTCCTGTGGCCCATCCTTGATGCCTTGAAACATTGTCCCACACGTGAGTGGTGCCCAGCACAGCTGTGCTGTGGCCTGCCCAGCCCAGCAGACCCAAACTAACCCTGCACTGCACCCAGCCGATCCCATCCCAAACTGTGGGGAGCTGAGCAATGAGTTTGGCAGAGGAGAACGTGCCCTGGTGGGTCTCAGCAGCCTGCTCCTCAGCAGTGACACATCTCCTAGCTGTGTGCGTTACCTACAAATTCAATGGCAAAAGGGCCAGGCTCCACTTTCTAGGGACACCCTTCTCCTGAACAAAATCTTTGTGCAGCACTGCGGTGTCTCAGTTGGTGTCCAAGGGCCACCTCTGCCCATCCCAAGCTGCTGCTCCCACTGTGGTCTCTGCTTAAACAGAGCTCCTGCAGGAAAGCCTTCCTTCCTTGAAAAGCCTTCCAAGAACTTTGCATCCAACCCCCAAGGAGGAGCTTTAGGACATGCAGGACTTGCTCCCTGCAGCTGCGGCTCAGCTCAGGGCAGCTTCTACCTCCCTCAGTGGCCCTTGGGCACCCCTGTTCGGGCAATGCTCCCCAATAGGGACAGCCTGGAACAGCTCCAGGTCTCCTTTGCCACATCTAGTCCTAAAGTCCACTTAATGTTTTTAATGCTCATATTGTAACTGAAAGGAAAAAAAAAAAGATGCTTCAGCAGGTCAAAGGGTGTGAAGAGATAAATGTAATTGCAATAGATGTAATTGCATAAAATTCAATATATTGAAAGATGTTGCCATTTAATAAAAGTATATGAATTATGCATGTATCTCTTCCACAGCATTACTGTGTGGGCTTGAGCAGTAACTGAGTACATTCAGCTCTAGCTGCCACATGAAACCCACGGCCGCTTAATTTCTCCCTCACACACCTAACACTGCCAGCTGAACTCCTGCTAGGAGTAAACAAGGATATACATGGCAGTTATTTGCAGTCACCTTTACCTTTCCTACCCTTGGGCACCTGAGAAGGGACATTAATCTTACCCCACCAGTTTCCCCCTGAGAGGATGGAGACTGCCTTTTGGGCAAATTTTTACAATATCAGGTTTTAAAACCACATTATTTAGGGATGCAGCAACGGATTGGACTACCCATGCCATGGGCCTAGGCAGGCAGTAGCATCCTGCAGTTTTGGGGCATAAAACTTATGTGTGGCCCATGGGCTGGATGAGAACTCCAGCAGCCTGGCAAGGATGGGACAGGAGAACAGGGCTTCTTGGTGGTGGTTGAAAAATCACAAGACCTGCAGCTCCCCAGAGCCTCCCATGGCTGGCACTGCCACCCCCACCCTCAGGTGCTTAGTGTCACCATCAGGTGCCTGGTGCTCAGCTTAGCTATACACCCACCTAGTGCAAGCCATTCCATTAATATGGAAGAGTGACTTTTTAGAAATGCTGTGCTGTCTTTCTGGGAACAGAAAATCTTCCCTATCAGGGCAGACTCGCTCTTTGCAGCATTGCCGAGTCCATCCTGGCAGACTGTGTCCAGGGCTGCGCCAACAATCTCCTGCTAAAGGCTGCTGCCTTGTCATATCTTTGATTATTATCAAAGGAGGTGGAGTGAACTCTCATGAGGGAAAACAGATCCCATTAGTGTTTGTGGAAATTTCAAACTGGCTATTATGAAATTAAAACAGGAAACAAAGTGATTGGAGGAGGAGAGAGACACCTCTCCCTAAACACTTAATAGAGGCCCATACATCTCCTTGGAGCTTGCAATAAATCACACTCCATTTTAACCAGATGTGCAAGTTAATGAAATCTGAATCCAAATTTTCATCTCTAGCTAATTTTCTGTAGATTTGTTCCTCATTTCCATGCCTTATGGAAATGAGAGTAAAGATTTTTTTTGTTGTTGTTGATTTTCATGCTTAAACAAGCTCTGCCTTTTTTCTTCAAGGGAAATTTTGGTCTTGGTTCAGCAAGACACTCACACATGACCAGCTTCAGGGGGAGACTGGTCCTGGTGGCCTCCCTCCAAAATAGTCAGGAAAATTCAAACAGTTGCAGCAGAAGCACTTGCCTGTGCTGTGTGCTGTGCCAAGGTTTTAAACCACAAGATATTCTTACTAGGCACATTTGATAAGCCAGGCTTGGCTGTTTTCCTGCATGCTTTTTGCCTGATGACAAGAGTAATACATAACGAAGGCATGAAGCTGCAGCCTGCTCCAAAAAAGATAGCAGAGTTATTTTCTTCTCTGTGCCTGCCATGTCAGGGTTTGACAAATCCGCAGGGCTGAGCCCTGCCCGTTTGGCTGGCAGTGACTCAGGAGGTGCACAGAGCTCATCCGCTGTGCCAGGGTGGAGACAGGAAGTGGGGCAGAAATCCTGGGCAAGAGGTATGTCAGGCACCATGGGGGAGGACAGCTCAGCTAGAAGACAAAAGGGATCCAGTGCTGTTGACAAGCCTAGGGATGGAGGGATGGCTGGGGGAGTTAGGTGTCTTCAAGGACCAGGCTTCAGGAGAAGGAAGAGCCAGAAGCAGCTAAAGCCCAAAAGAGATTTTTTTCACTTTGACCTTTTGCCGGGGTGTGCTATGGGATGTGTGCCCTGTTCTCTGCACTCTGAAGGCAGACAGAGCTGCAGAAAGGCAGAGAAAAGGCACTGGAAGCTGTGATGGAGCTGCTGTTTTCATTTGGTGGTGTCCCTCTCCTGGTTATATCGGTGTCTCATGTGCCAGTACCAGCCTGGGTCCACTGTGAGCTCTGGCTCTTCTAGGTTTGAGGTTGCCTGCATCTGGAAGTTGCATCTGGATCTGGATCCATGTCAAGAGGCTTTTAAGGATAGTCTGGGATATCTTTTTTGAGCATTAAATAGATAATCAAGATCAAGGTTGGATCTTCCTCAGGTGAGGAAGGGGAGACATGGAGAGAAGTCTGAGTATGGGAGGTATTTCCCAAACCGAATCGGTGGGTTCTTCCCATGCAGATGTGAGCCACATGAAAATGTATCTGTGGCTCCTGGCCTATGGAGACTGGGGTGATCCAGCTGCTCTCATTCCCTTTCTTTCCTCCTTGGAGCAGGAGCTATAGCATAGCAGCTATGTCTGCTCTCCAGCAAGGGAGCAGCGGGGAATGGTTGAGCGGGGAGTGGTTGGGAGCTGTCTTGAAATGCCTCGAGGAGACTTGAGCCTCTAAAATTGAGCATTTCTGAGTGGCAATAAGAGTTAAAATGAAACCCTCAGCAGCAGCCAAGCAGAATTCCACAGCCAGGGCAGCCCTTCTGAATGGGCTTTCCTTTCCTTTGGGCTGTTGAGAGGCAGGAAGGGGACTTACCACTGAAGCCACTCTAAAATGAACTCAAACTGTTGGTAGCATGGGTAACTGCATAGGAACTTACCATCACTGGGGGGCTGAGCTATCTCAGCTGAAAGATTCCAGGGGCATGGAGACTGATGCCAATCCGTCTGCTGTGGGCACAAGATACATCAAGCTTGTTCAGAGTCTGAGAGCAATAAAGCATTGCCTCCACTCTGAAGAAACCCCAGCACTCAAAACAGACAGAGTTCTCACTTCTCCTTAGAAAAAAGACCTGAGGGCTGGCAAATCTTGAATAATGAGGGAGACTCCACAGCCTCTCTGGACAACCTCTTCCACTGCATGGTCACCTGCACAGCAAAGAATTTCTTACTCATATTTAGAGGGAATTTTTTGTGCATCAGTTTCTGCCCCTTGCCTCTTGTCCTATTGCTTTGCTCCATGAGGAAGAGCCTGGATCCATCCTCTTGGCACCCTCCCTTTAGATACTCACAGGCATTAATGAGATTCCCTGTCAGTTGTCTTTTCTCCAGGCTAAACAAGATCCAGAACAGAGTTAGCGAGAAGGCAGGAAGGCCTTGCTATAATTTGAGTAGTATCCTTACTCTGTGAAGGCTGAAGTGATGGTAGTGATGGGATTTTTGATGTTAAAATCCATTTTAATTCAAAAGTGGCGTTCAAGAAAATGTGTTTTCTAGTGACACCAAGGCCTCTCTGCTTTAGCACTGGTTTATGTGCCAGCCAGGCCACAGGTTAGTGGAGACAGAATGTTGGCTCAATGATGCTCATTGCTGTAGTGCTACAGCTCATGTCTCACCACCTTCTATTACAAAGAAATGCAAAAAAACCCTTAATCTGCTTTTTTCAAACTGTCAAAAAAGCCATTCCTCCTGTTTTGTTTGGCTTTGCTGTTTTGTGAAAGCCCAGAAGTATTTATTGCCTCTGGAACATATACTGAGAGAAAGGGAAGAAATGTGCTGGGGGAATGGCTGTCCTGCTGTGATCTGTGACAGTTCCAGGCATCCTGCAGGAAGGGTGGAACAAGCTGAGGGCATCCTGCAGGCTGTCCTGGCCAGCAAAGAGAAACCCAGGCTGCTGATACATGCTGGATGACAACTGCCTGCCTCTGTATGGTTTAACTCAAGCAAGTTCAGAAATATGGGCCATGGTAAGCTCAAAGGCACCAGCGCAAGGACAGAGCTAGAGCTGGACAGTAGACACAGTGCCCAGAAGGTGAGCAAGAAGAATTTGTATCTTGGACACCCAGACAGGACAGGTCTTTTCATCAGGCAAGGATTTTTTCATGTTGTCTTCTCAATGGAATTGAAAAGCACTGTAATAAAATAAAAATGGAACCGGGAAAGATAAGTGGAAGAAAAGAGATTAATTTAGGATAAATAATTTTTTTTTTAGGGCATTTAAACAGTTCTGAGTATCAACTGGCTGAACCCAAATTATTTAATACAGTTTTTTTCCCAGCATCATCTGATAAGGTCATGTGCAGCATTTCATTTGGCACTGGTAAAAAGCATACAGATTCTAGCAGGCTCATATTTTGTTCTGAAAATCAGCACCACAAACAGCTCTGTTTCTAGTTCTGTTCCTTTTGAGTCCATTATAACCATGATAAATGGTGCACAGCCATTTGTGTGAACCTTGACAGGGGAGGGGGTGACTCAGAGCAATTTCATGCCACAATGCCATACATATCACAGCAACAGAATCAGATGAGTAATCTCAGATCTTGCCTTCAGGCAGCTTACTGGTTTATCTCACAGATCTCACTGCAACAAAATGTCAATGTTTTAATACCTTTGACATTTCTTTAGGTTCAAGAGACAATAATGAATCTTTCTTGGTTACTTACTAAGAGGAGATTATATCAGCAAAAGCAGATAATTCTTCTTATCCGAAGAGACAATATTGGAAATAATCTCTCTTTTTCACTAAATGTAAGAGTAACCAGCATTAAATAAGAGCCTTTTAATTAACTAAAGTAATCAAACAGCCCTCAAATAGATTTAGTTTCAAGCAGTGACTAAATAGATTTAATGCCTAGGAGCCATCCAAGCACCTCAGGTGGATCCTGCCTTTTCTGCTTCTCCAGACATGTACACCCAAGGAACGGCTGCCTGGAATGCACAAGGCAGAACATGGCAGTGCCCAAGGCTTGGTGACCAAGTCTTACCACAGTTGATGCCTGCTGCCATAAGCTGGCACAGCTCTGTTCAGCTTGTGGCCTGCACAGACACCTTCTAAGGAACAGGAACAGATAGAGCCTGGTGGAAATTAGCATTTTTCATCAAGTTTCTGAAGGGTGGAGGTAGAGGATTAAGCTGCCAAGGAAATCAAAGATGTTGCCTGTGATTTAGACCTGCTTGGAAAAGCTGATATGAAGTTTCTATTATAAATAGCTATGGTGATGCAGATGCTCCTTACTTGTGAAAAGGTAGGTGCTGCTCTGAACCCATACAGATCTCTAGGACAAAATGCACATATCTAATTTTTTTAGTGAAGGGTGATCTTGATCTTTGAAGAGCCCTGTGAGGCAGCAATCTCATATGGTAGTTGCCATTCAGCATATATTCTCTGGCTCAGACAGGGCACCTACACCAGGGCTGTACAGATGGGTGCTTGCATGGAGATGTCCCAATTTATCAGGCAGATGCTTGGTTATGCAGCTACTTCAGCATTTTCAATTCAGGTAAGGAGATGCTTGATCACTTTCATCACCATGAGAGGGTAAGATGCACTTTGAAATTGCGCTGCTCAAGTCTTCAGGAAGAACACTGGCATTTTCAAATTTATTTTCAGGTTTTGCAGTCCAACAAAAGGCTTTTTGCAGAAGCTGGCCAGCCAAGTTCCAGGGATAAAACAAGGGAGCTGTGTTAGCACACAGCTGTGCTATAAACCAGAGGTAGCACTGAGCTGATGTATATGAATATTGTGATGTATGCTGCTTCTGGATCTTCCAGTTCAGTCAGTATCAGTTTGAAATGAAGAAGAATTTGCAGCAAAGGCATTTTCTGAAAATCTGAGGAGTGCAAAGCAATAGGAACATGACAAGCAAAGGACTCTGCAACCTCTTTGGGTGTAGTAAGATCAACAGGAGACATCCTCAGAGTCACCACAGCTGTACCAATGAACAGCTTCTCAGCTTGTGAGAAATGCTGCTTCACACTGGCAAAACTCAGTCAGATGGTGATATTTTCCCTGCCCAGGATTAGGTTCTTAGCTAGCTGCCTCAGCACTGAGTGGGAGGCTCAAGGTTTCACGCATGTCCCATCTGCTACTCTTCCTCTGTCACCACTCAGGTCTGAGAATCTGCCTGAAAACAAAGTGAACAGCAGCCCTTGTCCTGCTCAGGATGCCTGTTTCCATTCAGATGCCATGTTTCTGCGTGAAGCATCCCTGCTGTGGCTGCGTTGAGAAAGTTTCTCTGGTCCTGTTAATTTTTTCTTCTATTCTTCATCATTGTGAGGCAAATAGTCAACAGCTGTTTTAGAGGGAAGAGGGGATTCCCACAGCAGGCAGGATTTACACCTCCTAAATAAGGAAAGGAGAGAAGTGCATTGGTAGCACTCTGTATCTCCTGAAGTGTCATCTTCCCTTTCTGGTACTCACAAGCTGAATACAAGTGCATGGTACTATTTTGTCTGCTTTGCCTTCTGCAAAGTACATAGGTTTCTTTTAATGTAGTTTGCTTCCAAATGCACCAAAAAAAACCCCCCAAAAAAACCCGCAAAAAAAAACCCAACAAAAAAAGAGAGTGTGTTTTCTGCATGAGCTGACATGGTTTTCTACAGCATCTTCTATCAGGAAATACGTGAGAAGAAAAAATTTCCTTTTAAGTTATCTCACTATTGCTTATGGTCAGAAAATTAAACACTTGGGAAGTAAAAATGTAGGCTTTCTACCTTTTTTGCTAAAATACAAGTGCAACAGTTCACTGCGAGCTAAAATATGAGCATGAATGAATCCTCTCTCAAAGATAATTTTAATTACATTGTGATTCCCTGCAAGGAAAAAATGTTTTTGCTGTTCTTTTATAAGGGATTCAAATAGAAAAATAAATTACATTTTGTATCACTTTCCCTTTAAGGTGATTGAATAGGGGGATGTTTTTAATTATGACAAAAATCTCCATGTTAATAGTCTTGATTAAAGGGGCTTTTAAATAGCTTATCTGCCTGGCTACATTCCATCCTAAAGCTCTGCTGAGGAAGATGTCTTTCATGTTGAATTTAAATGCTTATTATCCCTTTGAAATCTGCCAGTCCACTTATTTGAAATATTATTCTTCCCTTCCAGCCTGTGGAGTTAGCTCACCAAGAGATCTTGGTAATGTCACTCTCTGGGGAGCTGGGCTGGTTAAATTGAACCTTGAGGTAGCAGCTGGGGCTGGTATTTCAAAGCTCGCTGTGATCTACTGCCTCATTTTAGGGCCAGCCCTACAGCAGGGACCTGCCACACTTTTATGGATCCATCACCTGGAAAAATGAAGCCTTGATCTCACCTGTGAGCCTCCTATGACAGTAACCACTGATAGTTAATGAACAGAGGTCTCAGTTAAAGACTGCTTTACCCCTGTGGTACCTACTGAGCAGAAATCCGTGGGAGGGGAAAGGGAGGCAAGATGGGCAGGTCCCTGAAAAAACACGCTTGGATGTGAACGTGAATAATATCTGGAGAAGAGATTTTCTATAAAGCCTCCCACTCTTTTTCCCACTGATAACTACTGTAAATGTTGTCTTCACTTTCTGCTTTCTTCCACCACGCGCTGAAAGCAGAGCAGTGTGCAGTGCAGCTGGAGCCACTGTGCATGGCTGCATCCAGAAACGCTTTCCTTTTACTCACCTGCAGCACAGTTCAGGCATCTGACAAGGTCAGGTTAGGTGAGCAGCTCCCCTGAAGGATACACAGATGTACAAATAGGGGCTGCAGATGCCTGCATGTGTTAAGAAAAGCCAGGGGAAAGCAATGCCAGGGAAAGCAATGACTCTGGTCATGGATAAGGAATGATACAATCCCCTGTGGGCAATCGCCCCACTACTGCCCAGTAATGGAGGTTGGAGGAACTAATCTGTAAAAAGGGATTGATGTAAGCAGATGGGAACCACAGTTCCAGGGCACACAGAGCCAAAGGTTTGGTCCCCTGCATAGCCCTGAATGGCCATCCTATTTCCTCCTCCTGGTAAGTGGAGAAGAGAAAGCGCTTCATGAATGAATCAAAACACTCATGCTCTTGTTCGTGCAAGCATCAAAGGTTTCACTGTAGGTTTCTTATGCTGGCAGGGCATGCATTTTGCTATTTCTGCTGGCCAAGCACACCTGATGAGCTGGAGCTGGCAGATGTGTGCCGCTGCCGGTCGTGGTTGCACACACACAGAGGAAGTTTTTCTGTCTGCAAATGTTCGGTGGAAGTGGGTGGGTTTCCAGGGGAAGAGCAGCCAGGACTGAAGAGAAAAGTTTGGGGTAAAAGAAGGGGTTGAGGGTTTGCATCTGTTCAGGCTCTCTGCCAGCCCCTTCTTGGGTCAGGTACCTGCCAAACCCTCCCAGTATGGGAACAGATAGAAGGAAAACAGCGCAAGGAAATGAGACTCCTGATGATAGAGGACAACCACTGAAGAAAAAGGAAAGTGATGTGAGTATCAATCATTTAAACAAGGATCAAGGAAGCACAAGAAATGTTTATTTTTGCAGTTGTGCCTACATGCTTGTTAAGCTAGTGCTAGTTGACACAGCTTGCATTGTCTGTGTGATGATCCCTCAGTCCCATCTCCAGCTGTCCTGCTAAATGTTTTACATGCAATACCTGTAATAGCATTCCTGTGTGGAAGGGGCAGAATGACTCTATTAAAACTACAGTGCTGTGGAAGAGGTGGAAGAGCTCCTTTTTCCCCCCAAAGATGAAATGTTCCCTTATGAGAAACACAAAATGCTGCTGGGTCTCGTCTTCAATCAGAAAAGTAAAGTAAAATAGTCTTCTACTCAGCAATTGTGACTTTACTTAGCTGTAGTTCTGAAGGTCAATTTTATAAGCACGGGGATGCAACTGGAAGGATGCGTGCAAGTCTTTAAAAGTGAGTGGTTAAATATGCTTTTGACAGTCGTCCCCAAACCAGAACTCAAATAGAAAAGAGAAGATAAAAATAAACATTGCTCAACCCTTTCATTCATTGCAGGCTGTCAAACGGGACAGGTGCTGTGGAAAAACCCATGTGTGACTGTGTCATTAGAGGTTGAGTCATCATGCGAGGGCAGGCAGAGGGGTGGAGGGGCTGGGGTGACTGCAGCAACCTCAACTTAACATGGACTGATCTTTAGAGAGCAGCTGGTCAGAAGCAGGAGTTTCTTGTGTTTTGAGAAATTTCTTCAAATTGAGAACCAAAAGTAAAACTTTCCCATGGATAAACACTAAGCAAAGTATCCAAATTCCCTTTTCTGATGCTGTTAAACTCCTTTTGGCACACAAAATAAATATGAATACAATAGGCAACAGTATGATGTCATGAGTTGGAACAAAATTATAGAAACAAAGAAGAACTGTGGTTCCCAAAAAAGATTAGAAAACCAAAGCCTTGTTCTTGACTTTTACTTTGGGTAAAAGTAGATAAATACTTCACTACGAATGAGAGTTCTGATGAGTTTGAGGTTTTTTCTTTGTGTTGTTTTAGCAAATGTGAATGCTTCTAAATATACTTCAACTCAATGCTGAGACATTTCATGAGAAGCAGCATGGTTTACCATGGATGGAAAAAGCTGTGCTGTTTTGCAGTCCCTGGTGCCACACACCATTAACTCTATCCTTGAGGGATGCTCAGAGCTGGGACTAGAGTAGCATCCAGTCCTGCCTGGCAGTTAGCATTTTGCCTGGAGCCTGCACAATTAAATCATCTCGCCTCCTCAACCTATTGTACTCTATACACCTGCAATTTCTTCCTTCAGCATGTGGCCAGGGCACAAAAGGCCTAAGGGAGTGGAAAAACTAATGTCTCATGGTCCAACAGGATGTTCAGAGGGCAAATTTAAACTGTCTATATCACAGAGTAAATACTGTTTAACTGCTCTTTCTATGTCTGGGTTCAGGGTTTGCGCTCATCAACTCTTAGGGAGAAAAATGTTGTTGCCCCAGTGTGGCCTGAGCTTGGTAAAACTGTTGGGTGTCAACTCAGCAACACTGTGACTGCCTGTGAGGAGTGGCAAGAAAGCCTCTGTTTGGTGCTCTTTTGCTCTTCACTGCTACATCTTTGGGTGGCTGACATATGTGACTATTTCACAATGGCAGGGAGAGGGCTCTGTGCACATGTGGGAGAAGCGGCTGCCAGAACAGGGGAGCTTGTGTTTCTCTGCAAGTACCAGATTGATGTCTGGATTTTTTTCCCCATTTTCTTTTTTTCCAATTGATGAGCAATGTTTTCAGTAAATGCTTAGAGACTGTTTTCCTGTCTCAAATTGGCATAGCAACAGCATCAGAACTAAACTCATAACCATCAGCTTAATGGCATACTGAAATGGCTTCAGAATTCATAACATGCTCTCATTTTTTTGAAGTGTAAGGGAAGGGGCTACTGCACAGCATGGGCTCTTGGAAACCTTTCCTCCAGGCACATATTGAATGCCAAATGAAGATAAGCCAGTTAAATACTTATTTTTAATTAGTTTTATCCTTGTTAACATCTGTATGTAAACCACTGAATTAACCCTAGGATATATGACATACCTGCACAGTAGAAACAAGAAACAAGTTCAGTATTCTTTATGGTTTGGGTCACATGAAGATCTTAACTAGAAAATCCTAACCATTTATCAATGCTCCAATTTTTCAGTTAATAGAAAAAAAAGAGGTGTAAGAGTGGCTAGAGATCCCCAACTTCACCTCAGATATGATGTTTTTATTCCCACACTATGTGGTATAAATGTTTCTTAATCTTGTCTTTTGCAAAATGTTTTGCTCTGTTCAATAACACTGTTTCATCAGCATTCCTGTATTCTAGAATTTCTGGATAAATAAGCCACACTGAACTCTCAGTTCATTGATTTTGTGGGGAGAAAATTTAAATATTAGTAGCAACTAGCTAATTTAAATATTAGTAGCAACTTACATAAAAGACAATATTAAAAATGTCTCTCTCTTTAACAGAGCTTACAAGCAACTCAAAACAATAAATCCAGATTCTCCAAGGTTGTTTGTTGTCATACCACCAGCAGATGTATGGGATCTTTTCTACATCAGAGAAACTTGTTCTATGTTTAGTTTGTCCCTGTATCCATGGTTCAAAGAGTCCTATGCACCTTGTGGATCTTACCAAAGTCTGTAGTGAAGTTTTTGAGAGGTATAACTCTGCTCCATTACTGTGGGCTTCTTTGGTACCCAAAGCCTTTGATATAATTAATTTTCCCCAGTTTTCATATTAACAAAAGAAGAGATTTTTTTTTTTAAAGTCAGTGAAGCCGCTTGTGCGCCAGACTGGCTCTGCCATCTACAGACATGCCTGGTAGATAGTGATATGCAAGGAGGGAAGCTTGAGACGAAAGCTGGAATTTGGGCTGGAATTTCCCTTCCTCGCTGTATAACTCACCCTACCGCTCCAGAAACCTTTTCCTTGCTATTGCTTAAGAAGGGAGAAGTCTCACTTGCAGTCCCACTAGTTTTCCAGCCATTCGCGTGTGCTCCTGGTTCACGATGATCAGCAGGGACGATCTCGGCTGCCTCAGGCTGCCCGGGCTGGCTCTAAGGGGCTCCCCGTCAGCGTCCCCCCGTCCTCCTCCTGCTGGCGGAGAGGGAAAAGCCCAGTTTTCCGTCTTGCCGCCGCGATGGGGGCGTGTTTTTCGTTTTCCGGGCCCCGGGCTGTCCCTCGGTGCCCGGGTGCCGCTCGGCGGCGGGCGGGTGCCATTGCCAGCCCCGGCGCTGCGGGACCGGCGGCTGCGGGGGCGATGCTCGGGCACAGCGGGCAGGGGTGCCCATCTCTGCCGGCCGCACCGTCCCCAGCCCAAACCGGCTGTATCCTGCGGACTCTCTCCTCTGTCTCCTCGATTTCTTCTCTCTCGTCTGCCCCTCCTTCCCCCTTTCCTCAAAAACACCCCGAAGCTGCACTTGCGGCTGGAACGCAACGCGTTATTGCATTTGCGGGGGGAGAGAGAAGGCACCTGTCCTGCAACACAAGCCCAAAAATCAGTGTAGAGAGAGCTGGGTGTGTTTGGGCAGGGGGCCAGCAGCACCAGGAGCAGCGGCTGGTGACAGGGATGCTCCATCCCTAAGCCAGATTTAGAGCATGTTCCCGGAACCTGGGGGCTGCTCTTCACCTGCACTCCAACGACTCCAAGAGACAGAGAAAACTGCCCTAATCCCGGAATTTATTCATGGGTTGTTTGAAACAAAGCATATCGTCCAGGAGACTGTGCCCCAGAGTGACCAAGACCTATGTCCCTCAGATCCCCTGGCTGAAAATGCCAGGACATATAAAAAGCACCTTCACTGCAGAGGAATGAGCCAAAAGGAGCTCATCTGCTGCTTTCTCACCCACTTATATTCACCTAGAATATAAGGGTATTATTATTATTATTATTATTATTATTATTATTATTATTATTATTATTATTATTATTATTATTATTATTATTATTATTATTATTTTGATTCAGAGATATCTGTATTTGGCCTGGGGAAAGGCTGCTTTAAATGGTTATTTTCCAACAGGCAAACTTACAGGACTTTTACTTCAGATGAAGTCTCATCAGGGATCAGAGTTTCCCTTTTTTTTTCCCCCCCCTCATTTCTGAATTCTTAAATAATTAGGATAAAATGACATTGTCACATGTGGAATTAATTGAATTAATGCTGCTTAAACTCTTTAAAACTTTCCTACCTAAATGAACTCTTTGCTAATACAAGCTGAATTTTTCTGCTCTCCAGGCCAACTTTTGCACAGTAAGTAAGTGGTATTTATGCACAGGGAGGCCTCAGTGTAATGCCCTTCATTGCAAGTTCTAATAAAAGGCAGCTCTGTTTTGGCTCCTTATTAGAATAACACTATAAATAACCTCTTTCTAATGAGGACTTGTTAAAAAAAAAAGTGAACCATTTTGCTCTAGAACCTCCTGGTGCAGATTGTGCCACATTCTGGTAGATCCGGCTTTCAGGGTAGATACAGCTCCCAGAACTGCATTCCAGCTGGGGTAGCAAAGAGTGCCAGAAGGTAAAAAAATGCAGCCTTGGGAGAAAAGTTATAAACTACCTGATGTAAACCAACACACACACACATAAACACCTAAACAAACTAACTAAATAACAAAACTGCAGTTTTAATATACCTTGGGTAGGGTCCATAGTTCTTACTGAAGCAAAACTCACGCTGATTTTGTTCTGGACTTAATCTTTAGATTGGTGTATGTTATGCTTGTGGAAAAGAGCTTGGAAACACTGTTTTTTTCCTACATTAGACTAATGTTAAGGAAGGAGTGCTGTTGTGGGCACTAATGGCACAATCACTCTTGAAGCAAGACCAGATACATAACTCAGTGACAGCAGAAAATGAAAAATTCACCAGTGCTGAGCAAAAGATGATCTAAGGATCTAATGCAGTTTTTATTTGCATGATAGCATATTTAGAGTTTATATTTTCTTGCCTTTCTCCAGAAGATCTGAAGCAATACCATGCCTCCAAAAAGCTCACTCATCTCTTTCGTGAGCTGCTTTCAGAAATAGCACACATCTGTTTCCTTTGTAATGCTTTGGTTTTTCTAAGGCAGTCACTTAGTTTTCACTGTTCTCATAGGAAATGTACTTCGTCTATTGGCATTTGACATATTTCTCATCATCATTCTGTTTTGTATGCTGTGAAAAAAGCTCTGCTTGCAAGAAATTCCAACCATTTTTTCTCCCATGTCTTAGTCTGAGTAACTAACACCACAAGCATGCTTCTGTAGAGTCCCAGGTGGTTAACTAGAGCACAGGATAAATGACTACTAATGAAAACTTATGATTCAACAGTTTCTCAATTTATTGTTGTTTATTAAAGGAAAGCCCAAGATAAATCACTTGTAGAGTAGATACATTCCCCACATCGAACAAGAGTGTTGTTAAGAGTTTGAGAAAACTGCATATGAATTACAAACTCTGGTTCAGGTTACTACAGATTTGCTGTAAGAAAACTGCTGTCTCAGGAGTTGTTTTCTGTCAGCACTGATGGATACATACTAACTTTTCAGTACATGTTGATTGGATGGAAATGACCAGGAGAACTATGATTTTTTTTTCTGAATGTCTGCTATATAAACTACAACTTATACCTGAAACTTTAATTTCTAGTCCAAAGGGCCCAAAAAGCATGAGCCTCCTGGGGAAAGGTGTACTGTGAATGACAAAAATAGCCAAGAAAGAACAGTGGGTCTCAAGGATAGGCTGGGGATAAGTCTGGTCTCCAGTCCTGAGAAGACACCCACAGACTGAGTGCTAGCACCACAGAATTGCCCGAGCTAGAGCAATTAATCATCCAAAGATTTTGACTGCTAGACTCCCCTGAGGCAGGAGGTGATGGTGCAAGAAATGGTGGAAATGCTCACACCGCTAATTCAGCAAAAGCAAGAGGACTCCTGCTGCCAGAGGACTTCCAACCTGTGGTACTCACGCTGCTTGTTTGTGTCTCCTCTGAGAAAAGCATTACAAGCACGTGCAAGCTGAGAAATGTGGCATTCAGAGAGTTCAGGCATTTGAGGGTTAAGGCTGCTCATGCAATTGCAGTTTGGCTCTTTCTGCTAATGCTTTTTTTTTTTTTTATGACAACATCAATTACTTAATCAGATAAGGATCTTTCCTGCAGTACTTCTGGCAGTGCTGTTAGTTGCAGCATAGACCTTCCTGTCTGGTGAAAACTGAAGTTATTCATTAGAGCTCCACCTGTCTCAATGTGATGTGACTTCCCTGAGCAACCAACTTTTGAGATAGGGATGACCTTCAGACAACCACAAGAGGTTCTACTAAACAACAAAAAATTCAGGAGTATTTTAGTTTTAATTTGTAAGGATTTACTAGGAGGAAGGTCAGTCTCAGCCATATCTTCACTTTAGAAAATCAGCGCAGCTCCACTGTAATCACAGAGAGATATCTCAGCTGCCAGATTTAAAATGATAGGTGTCATGTAGGCACAAACAATACATGACAAATATCCTAAGTGTTTACACTAACTGTGAAGCATTGCCCATATCACAGTGTGCTAAAGCCTGTTCCCAGGGAGGAGAAACCAGCATGCAGCTGACAGCTGCTCCCTTGCTGAGCAAATGCTTCTTCACAGGCACCACAACTCTCAGCTAGCTATTTCAAAAAGGGAGATGGGGGGCCTTCATCAGAGTTAATTATTGCCAGAAAGAATAAGCTGCAGTCTTACTTTCCTCTTAGCCTGATTTATAAGGGTTTTTCTACTGCCATTTGTTTGCTTGTTTTCCACTAGCCTGCTAAAGTTTGCCAAGCTCAGTTGGGCAGGGAGAAGGGACTCAATATTCTGCAGTTGAGCTTGCTGTTGCTTTCCTATAGCTTTTTCCATATGCTACCGTGGAACATGTTGAATTTGCATGCAAGTGGTATTATTTTCGCAACTTATTTTTTTCCTCTGTGTGGCTATTCCTCTATTTGCAGTGAGAAATAGCATGCTATTCCACCAGACTAAACCATGGAGATGTGAATTAACATCCTCCACTTGATGCAGCTGAGCACACTCTGGTATGACAAGCCACCACTCAGCCCACGGGAATGAACTTATCCCTAACGCAGCCCAGGTCTTGGGCAGTCCCAGTGCCCCACCAAAAAGTAACTCAGTACCGTCACTGATACTAAAAAAAGAAAATATTTAAATGGAGGCTTATTTTAATTTCGAGAATATTACTGACTGCTGTGTGTTCTTCTTTCTCTCTCCCTCCCTCCCTTCCCCCTGATGTTTTCCCGAATTTTATTCCAGACTCTCAGAGGAGGAAGTGTGACCATGCACAATAATATAAAAATAAAATTATAGCTATAATAAAAAGACAGCAATCCAAACCCAAGTAGTGCAAGGGATGAAAGGCCATGGTTCCTCCACCAACTCGTGGATACAGAGCACAGCAAGAATGCACTTATATGCTTAACGCCTCATTGCAAGTCCAGCTTCAGATACCAGAGCCCAAGACAATTTTGGGGGCAACCTGGGAATTCCTTCAGTCCTGCCAGGTTTGGAGTATGTTGGTATTTCTGCAGTTACATTGTATAAAATACAAAAAAGAACATGCAATCAGATAGCGAACGCTCACTGCTATGGGGTTTTACCTGAAAAGAATGTTAAGTCGCGCTGTGTCTCCAGTCCCATCCCAGAAGTCATTAAAAATAATAATAATAATAAAATAAATTAAAACAAACAAACAAACAAAAAAAAAGAAAACAGCTAAGTTTGCCCGGCAATTACTGAGCAGGATTTATCACATCCTCCTGAAGCACATGCCAAGAGGCTTTAGTGAATCGAGGCCACGGGGGCAGCCAGGCACGGCTGGGTACTGCCCCTCGACGGCTGTGCCCGGCCTGCGGGAGCCGTGTCCGCGGCCGGCGGGGTTTCTGCTGGGTGGGGCGCGCTGTGGGATGGGGAAATCAGTGATCCAGGGAAGGCCACCGCGCAACCTGTCAGCGGCGGTCTTTGCGGGAGGGCTCCGTGCTGCCAGGGCTGTGCCTGTGACCGCCAGCGCATCCCACTCCCGGTGCATCCCACTCCCGGTGCATCCCACTCCCGGTGCATCCCGCTCCCGGTGCATCCCGCTCCCAGCGCATCCCTCTCCCGGCGCATCCCTCTCCCGCGCACGCCGCTCCCCCGCGCATCCCCGGCACACGCCGCCCCGACACCTTTTCCCCCCAGCACCCTCCCGGTCCGTCTCTTCGCCCACCGCCGCGGTCCCTCCGGCACCGCCCGTGCCCGGGGCTGGATCCCCCCGGCCGCCGCCCCCGCTCCCCCGCGGAGCCGCGCTCGGGCGCCGCCGCCTCCCCCCCCCCGCCGCCGCCGCCATGGCGGAGCGGAGCCGCGGCGCTCGGCGGCGGCTGCTGCTGCTGCTGCTGCTGCTCCTGGCCGGCTCCGCCGCCAGCCCGGCGGAGGAGGGCGGCGGGCGGCGGGAGGCGGGCGGCGGGGAGCACGGCGAGGAGGCGGCGCGGCACCACGACTCCTCGTACGGCACCTTCGCCAGCGAGTTCTACGACCTGCGCTACCTCTCCGAGGAGGGTGCGGCGGCGGCGGGGCCGGGCGGCGGGGCCGGGCGGGGCGCGGCGGGCGAGGGGCCCGGGCCGGGAGGGAGCTCCGGGCCGGGAGGGAGCGCCGGGCCGGGCCGGGCCGGGCGGGCGCGGGGGGTGGCGGGCGGGAGGCGGTGGCAGCGCTGTTCAGCACGAAGGCCAGCGCCCGCCGCCATCTTCCGCCGGCCCGGCCGCCTCAGCCGGCGCTGCCGCTCGGGGCCGGGGCTGCAGGGGGGCCCGGGTGCCCTGCCCCGCTTTCCGCAGAGCCGCCGCCTCGCTCCGCGGGCGTCCCGGCCACGGAATCCCTGGGCACGGCATCCCCGGACAGGGCATCCCCGGGCACGGCATGCGCCCGGGTGGGAGCTCGGGCCGGGAGCCGTCGCCTTCCGCAGAGCGGGGCCAGCCGGCAGCCCCTCGCCTTCCCCTCTTGCAAAGGTTTCCGAGCTGGTGGCGTAAAAAGGAGTCCTGGGGTGTGTGGGCTTCGAAAGGACGTGTGATGTCCTAAAGTGTCAAGAAGCAGCGTGGTCGTGCATTTTGGTGTGTGGTTTTTTTTTTTTAATTTACAAATGGTGGAATGTTAAAGCACCGCTTTTGCAGCTAGGCTGCGTGGAAAACCATTTGTTCAATGGGTTTGAAAATAAGTAAGGAGTGAGAAAATTCCATGTCCTGTGACCTGTGTTTAAGTAATGCACCACTACACGCTGCTGTGAAATTCTGCAAACTTATTTATGCAGGGTAATTTACCTGCCCTTGATACAGTTAGTATAACTGTGATTTGCAGCTTACAGAATACTTTCTCCATTACCATTGTCAGAAATCTAGGGAAGTAAATCAGGGCTCCCGAATGCCCAAAGTTGTGTAGGTCAAAAATTTGTGTGCTGGTGCTGTAACTAACTGCAGTGTTAATTTCCCACTCAATGAAGCACTTTTCCTACTCAGTGAAGCATTTTCAGAGGACTTTATAGTTCCACAGCTAGCACTTTGGTTTTTATCTGGCTAACTAAAAGAACATCCTATTAAAATATCTGCACTTATGCAACAGACACCACAAGCCAAGACTGAATAGGTCTGTTAGTAAACTTTCTCACTTTTTCTTTGGTGCTACAGTCCAGATGGGATAGGTTGGAATCATAACTCTCACAGTCTGGCTCTTCTGGGTCTGCCATCACAAGTGATTGAAGGCATCACTGCAGGCAATTCCCTGCCCTAATACTCTTTTACCTTTTACTGCAATGTGTGTTTTATTTTACTTCATAAAGGAAGATGTACTATAAGGTCTTTTCAGTATCAATTCCTACAGCTCTTCATCTGGTGCCCTGTCTGCATTTATACCCAGTGCTGTCATTTATGGCTAAGGACTCAGTTCCCTTACGGATTTCCTGAAGGGACTATGAGTGCACAAGGAGAGGATGCACTGCAATAGTCCATGATCCTGCTGCCTTACATTTAACTTTTGCCCTCCAGCATTCTTCTCTCCCCTTGATGAATGTAGGAAACGTTAGAAAAGTTTTGTTTTCAGTTATTTATGTTACTTTGTTACCTGGATCCAGGATCATCTGAGTAGTGGCTTTTGTATGTGGCAAAGTAGGCACTCATCTGAACAGTTCAGTTATCAGCAAAGTAAATGCTACTGGAAGACCTTCTCTTTAGTATTATTGATTTTTAGTCCTTGTATTTTATTTAGTAATGGTTTATTCTGATTATACAGGTTACCCTTTTCCTACTGCTCCTCCTGTGGACCCATTTGCAAAAATCAGAGTGGATGACTGTGGAAAAACCAAGGGATGCTTCAGGTCAGTCTGAGATAAGAGTGCAGATGCCTTTATCTTTACAGATGGTGACTCTGTTGGTGTTTCATAGTCATTTTAATAAATGCTTGCTATTTAAGACCATACTGCTATGGTATGGCCTTATTTGAGGACATATATTGAGGACATTAGTTTATTTAAGAATACCTGTCATAGTTATGGACCTACAGTTCTTTCCTGTATTTTTATGAAGCACTTAAAAAACCAGGGCAATGAAGGCCAACAGAGTAATATTTTGTGTTACTGTTTGCTGTACTTGTTGAATACTATACACTAAAAGAGTAATACTTGCAAAAAATTAATGCTACTTTACGTCCAGCAGAATATATGCTTTACTGCCATTGTAGCAAAATACATTATTTTAGTTTTTTCTTGCAAAACCTTAATTAAGTTCCATAGCAGGAAATTTCAAGGAAAATGTTATGTATATTTCCAATTCCATTTAGGTATGGTAAGCCTGGATGCAATGCAGAGACTTGTGACTACTTTCTAAGTTACCGCAGAATTGGAGCTGATGTTGAATTTGAGTTGAGTGCTGACACAGATGGCTGGGTGGCAGTGGGATTTTCCTCAGACAAGAAAATGGTAAGATATGTACAGTTTTTCGTGTTGGCAATATACACACACGTTCACATGCTGGGATATGAATGGTTTATGTACATGTATTTATTTGATCTGTGAGAAACAGAGCACATAAGGTAAAACTGGCTTGCTGAAAACAAAGCACCATTCAGTAGCCCCCCTGGGAGCACTGCCTCACAGAAAACTCCTTCATCCTTCCTAACATCTCCTTTCCCTTCTTCTCTGAGAACTGCAACAGTATTTCAGTTCAGCTCTGAATGTTTGAATGTCACTAGCTTTTTGCCTTTTCATTAGAAAAGCCCTCAGGGATAAGCCAATTCACATGGAAATGTCCTGTTGTGCTTTATATCAGTGTAAATTGGGCAAAAGACACATCATAAACTGAATAGCAAATAATTTTATTCTTGAGAAAATCAGCTTACTTTCAGCAGTATAAATGTTTATATCACTTTTGTTTAACTTGGGAAATTTTTTAGTTTCTTTCATACCCATGTGTTGTTCCAGAGAAGCCACAAATCTGTGAGAAAATTACTCCGGCTAATTTAAACATTTATACTCAAGAAGGAAGTCTTGTTAAAATTTGTTCTCTCTCCTCTGGATTGTTATTGGGTTCTGTTTTATGCTTATTCCTGTACTTGCTTTTAATTCAAAAGCTCCACTTTTCATTGAATTTCAATGAGCAAAACAGAAGCATGTAATGTGTGGACTTTAAAAAATGTGGGCAATAGATGACTTATGCAAAAATGTGTTGCCTGTGATCCTTGGTAAAATGTTTAGGATTAAAATGCGGTTTATAGTATCGGTGTTCATGTACAGAAACTCTCCTGAGTATATAGAACAATACTGGACCTATGTCCTAAATCACAAGTCAAAGAAAGGACTGTTTCTTGTGGTGTTGAAAATAGCAGTCTGAAAAAATACAGGAATTAGATGTCCTGGGATAGGACCCACAAAAAAGGTGAATTGGAAGGCTTGCACTGACTTAACAGCAGTTTTATAAAGTCCCATCCTCTGAAATTGCTCTCCTCAATTCACTCTTGTTTACACTTTTTGGGCCTGAAGCTGCAACAATGTCCTTGGTTCTCAGGCTGGAAAAGGATTGTTTTGTCTAAATAAACTGTGAAGAGAACTTGCTAACACTTTATATGAAGTTCAGAGTTATATACTAATGCAGTACACAATCTGGAAAATATGAAAGCTAAAACTTAAGGCATCATTTGACCCAAAATGAGAAACAGAAAGAAAATATGAGGACAAGTGCGTCTCAGGCATTACTAGATATGTTTTAATATGACACTGTAAATAAACACAAGACAATAGGTTTTTGTGTCATAAAGAACAGTTAATTTCACAAGGAACTGTTTGTGGTTTTGATGTAAAGAACAGCTTTACAGCCAAATTTTGAGAAGAATTTAGAAGCTTGCCAATTCAGGTACTCAACAGGGTTTTCAAAGCAGCTCAGCACCTCTAAGTATCTGTCCCCAAACTATCAGATTGTGTTACCAGTTTGTACCTCTGAGGTACCTGCAGTGGACCCCAGGATCCCACTGCCCTCCTCTCATGAGCCACTTGGAAAGCAGGCACAGCAAGCAGCAGGTTAAGTCTGAGCTTCTGGTAAAAAGAATAAAGGAAGTGTAAAGTAAAAGGTTTTGCTTCCAAATTTGTTCCACATATCATATAATGCCCATAAGTCAGCTGGGCTAAACCAGCTAGCATCTCTCTTCCTCTCTGGCTCTCCTGCTGACTTCATCTTTTTCACAACTTCCAGGATGTTTTGGTGTCCTGGGATGCACAGGCTTTGATGATAAAATGGGTCTGGGTCAAAACAGCTTAGCTCTGAGAAATGGGCTGTGCTTTGGAGGCCCTAATCAAAATGGTGTGGCCTGGATAGCTTCAGAAGTTAAGGAAAAAAAACTATTTTGTGTCCTCAATAGATTTTTTTAAAGTTGTATGACCTATTTCTTTGTCTCAAATAACATTATGCTTTTCCACTTTCAGGCTTTTGTGCCTTGGTAGGATTTTGAAATGTCATTCTGTTAACTGAGATTCAGAATGGTTTTTTCTTTCCTTTTTAGTTTTCTTCCTTCAGTGTAAAAACACCTTTATTTTTGCCTCTTTGTACTTAAGAATGAGGGATTTGTGCTTAGATGTATAAAAGTTAAACTTGGGAAATAAGTTATGGAGAACAGTGATAGTCTCAAGATGAGCTGGAAAGGTCTGCAGCAGCACCAAGGTGCAGAAACTGTTCAAGGATGTGTTTTACCTAGTTGTCCCCTTTCCACCCACTTCTTGCACATCTTTTACAAATGCACATTGCAATATTCCCATAGTGCTGAAATACACCCTTTTTCTCTCTTTTCCCTGTAATAAAGAACTAAGGGATGATCACAGTAGCAAGCATCATGTCTTTCATCAGGATCACATGTCAGAAGGATATGGGAGGGGTAGGGCCTGTGTTTAATACAGCAGTGATAGCTTGGCACTCATCCAGCTTGGATAGTGTTCTGATGGCTCTTGGTGCTAAGACTGCTATGGGGTAGTACTCCTGAAGTTCCTGCTCATCCCTGTGCTCTACCACTCTGTCAGTCACCTTGAGTAACTACTCCAGCAACTCCTTTAGTATTTCCATGAATGACCTTTACAAATAAGTGGCTCCTTCTTCCTTCTGTCTCTTGGTTCTTTGATGGCTGCTTATGCTAAGTGAAGAAGCACATATTGATTTTATTTTTTCTTTGTATCTTGTGGTATACTGTATTTTGTTATTACAACATTTCTTATAAGAAATAAGAGATACGAGAAATTATGTTCCCAAAGTGAACATGAGAAGAGATTAGAAAAGACTTATTGTAATCAATGCTATTATTTTCTCATATGTAGTAGGTTTGTTTCCTCTGTCTCACTAAAGTATATTGGTTTTCTGCCCATGAGTTCATGCAGTGGATTTTGTATACCTCAGGGATTCAAGATTGCAACATTTTATGCAGCAGTATGCCAGAACTTCACAAATAACAAAAGGAAACAGCCTTCCACAAATCAATTAATTATGTGGTGTCAGAGTGATATATCCTACAAATATATGTTAAGTAAAAGAACTCTTAGAAAGATGCAAAAGAGAATTCACAGGTAGTAAGGGTATGTAACTATTGCTAATCACTTAATGTGCTTTTCAATCTTACTGAAGACACCTGGTTAGGGATACAAATATTTGTGTATATATAACTTGGAAAGAAGGAAAGAGCATCCCAGGTCTTGATTAGCTTTGAATAATTATAAATATATACATAAATGAGGAAGTGTTTTATGACCCTTTTGTTGGCCATCTTTGAATTTTTTTTAACCTTGTAGGGAGGAGATGATGTCATGGCTTGTGTTCATGATGATAACGGAAGAGTCCGAATACAGCACTTCTATAATGTTGGTCAGTGGGCTAAAGAAATCCAGAGAAATCCTGCTAGGGATGAGGAAGGGGTTTTTGAAAACAACCGTGTAACGTGTCGATTCAAGCGTCCTGTCTATGTTCCCCGAGAAGAAACCATTGTAGACTTGCACTTGAGTTGGTACTACCTGTTTGCCTGGGGCCCAGCAATCCAGGGTAAGTTGATCTCACCAACTGAGTTGATGTGCCAAAATTGATGAATGTCTTTCAATTACGTGATTCTTACTAGACACACCCTCTGCCCCCCCTTTTTTTTAATGAGCTAAAATTCTGGCAGCGTGATGCTTAAAAAAAGAGACAGGATGTGTCTTGTTTTCCTGGCTATATATCTACTATCCCCACTTCTTAAAGCTGAATTTAGAAGAACTTCATAACTAGAAGTTTCTTAATTCATTTGAAGGATGTTTGTTGTTTACTTGAATTTCATTTGTACTCCCTGACAGCATAATATTGCATGCTTCCATAAGTTTGAAAATTACCTCCCTGCCTGTTGCTTCAGTAGAGTTACAGAAAAAATTGCATCTGACGTTATTTCTTTCTGCCCTTACCTGCTAAAGGTTCTATAACTCGTCACGATATCGACTCTCCACCGGTGTCAGAGCGCGTTGTCAGCATTTACAAGTACGAAGATATTTTCATGCCTTCAGCTGCCTATCAGACCTTCTCTTCTCCATTCTGCTTGCTCCTCATTGTTGCACTGACCTTCTATTTATTGATGGGAACCCCATGACCAATGGAAAATAGCAAGAATTTGGCAGTGGAAGTTTCTCAGGATGGACGGCTATATGGATGGACAATGCATTTTTCTTTTGAAATTTATATCACATCACCATCCTCATCTAGCTGCTTTTGAACATAGTTAGCTTCTCAGAAGAGTGAAATAACCATCTCCCTTGAGTGGCAGAGTGGTGGCAAATCATTTAAGAAAATCAGTGAACACATAGAAGAGTATTTTCAGTGTTGTGATTACTTGCTTAAGGAAAATGAGACTTTTGTAAAATCAATGTGTGTATGTGTGTGTGTGTTTGGGAGGGGTGCCTGTATGTGTGTTCAGGTGAATTTAGTGATGGACATCTTATCAAATAACAAAATTGCCTTCCAAATTGCTACAAAAAAGCAAATTTGGGAAAACACTGAAATGCTATTTGGTACTTCTAGAGCAGAGAGCACAACTCCAAGTGCAGTTTCTAATCTTAAGACCTGGAAACCAACACAGCAGTATAAAAACTGCCCTTCAGTAGTGGATAGTTCTCCCAATTTCTTCTTTTTTTTTTCAATATTTTTCAAAGTGTACTTGCTGTAGTACTTTCCAAAACTAAACTTGCATATTCAAGCATTAGCATGGTTTTTTTAACAGAAATAGGTGATGAATGTCTTTATTGTGTTTCAATAGCCTTTTTGAAGGAAATGCCTACTTCTTTTATGAGTGAGATATAAAATAATTTAAACAAGGGGAAGGGAGAATACAGCAATATAAATTCTCCATACATGGGAAAACCAGGTGTAAAACATGCAGACTATAAAAGTTCCCAACAAGCCATAGGATGTCCTCCTAATAGATTAAATCAATGTTTCTCTTTTTATGAAAAAAAAAACAATTTTGCTGACATGTAAATATATTTTTAAGTAATTGTGCAGTAGTATGAAGTAATCGCTTTTTCTGTGTTGTATGCCACTAAATCCTGTTCATGTTAAGGGTGACTGTAGGCAGCTGGTGTAATCTTACAAAGAAATATAAATGAGATTACTTGTAAGGAAAGACAGGGATTAATAAGAACAGCAGTATCTTTCATTCATCAAACCACTGCTAAAATATAGGTATTGTGGAAAAAGATGATCTAAAGAGGAAATACATTAGCTGTTTTTATCACCATAAAATAGTACAAGAGGAATGCTAAAATTTACAGAGATGAAAAGTGTCAAAATGCATTTATGAGCCGCAGACTATAACAAAAACTTGAAGAATTTCTGTTCTTTACATAATAGGAAGTGTATGACATGTTTACATATAGCAGTCAAATGTGTTTAGGTAAGGTTACTCATTCACTTTCCAACTTACACAAAAATTCTACTTAAGTAGAATTAAAGTCTGACTAGTGCCAAAGTTTTATCTAATGTGATACACTTGAGGACTCTCTAACATAGAATCTGGTAAAGTATATGTAATGCAACTCCTTTCTATTCTCATTGCTGCATGGAGTATAAAATGATTAATTAGCTTGGTTGGGTTTGCATCATTATTCACAGATTGATGTCTGTAGACCTAAGTTTTTTTAGGCTCCAAATTCTTCAAACTTATACTTAAGGTATATGAATTAGATTGAAGATGAACTTAACTTCATAACAAACACTTTATCCCTATTTCAAAAGATTGATTAATATTTTATATTTTCATTGATGTCTTTAAGGATTCGTTCACTTAAAATTACTAGACTAGAGTTCAGGAAAAGGAAGAGAAATACAGAAGTGAACTTCTAAAGTGCATACAGTAGCTTTATTTAGTACAAATTACTTCTCTCAGGTTGGTTAACTTACTCATCATCTGATCAAGTAGAGACCACCTAGTAAGGTCTGCTTTGGCCCACAACAGCTGTGTAATTTAGCCTTAAGATTGGCTGGAGCAGATAAGCAAAAGCCTGGATAATGAGCTTTACATTCAGCAAACAGGTGAAGTGAAGAAATCATTAGGGTAAATTCTTTCTCTCAGGCAGCCGAGATATTGCAGTTCTTTCTCAGAGCCTGAGGGTTGCTTTAGTTTATGGCTTGGTTTTTACTGTTTCAGCTGTTTACTTGATTACCCACTAAAGGGCTAATTTAATAATTTAAAGGTACTGAACTTGGATAGAAACACGGTTTGGCTTCTCTTTTCTTCTTTAATAGAGCTCTGGATTTAGGATAGGATTTCAGCCTGGTTGGACCTGAGCACACAGGTATGTTATAGATGACAATAATAATAGCAAGGTAAAATTGTGTGACAGAGCTGTCAATCTGTTTTCTACATATATGGAGCCAGATGTGGTTAAAGTTCAGGATTAGAAGCAAGAGCAAAGTAGTTTACATTATTTTTTTATTCCTTTTTCAAATTACTTGTCAGTGTGCTGTGTTTTTGTTGTCATACTTTTCTCTTGTTGAAGTACTAGCAGAAGTGTGCACTTCTAAAAAATCTTTCATCTAAGCTTCACAGTACTTAATTAGCCTAATAAAGTGTTTCTAATCAAAAGGGAGGAAATAAAAGGCCGCAGGAAGCAGCAAAACAATCTATTATATGGCATTTAAATGGATGGTTGAGTTTAGCACTGAGTTTATCTAAGAGTTCCTCCTCACAGTGGGAAAATCAAGACTGTGGAATCCAAGTTGCCAAACAATGGAGGTATGAGTATCTAGAAGTTGGTAGTTGGGATGAAATCTGAGGAGAGAAAGGTTATAAGGGAAACGTGGTATGTAAGCTTGTATGATATTTGGTAAGTGTTAACATTTGAGTGGGCATAGTAACTTGTCATGGAGACTATTTTGGGTTTCACATGTTGTCTTCTTGTTTTTCTTTTTAATATTGAAAAGCAGGATTTATCCCTGTTACACAAAGTTACTATAAAGTAACAGACTTCAAAGTAATTTTTAATTGATTGTGGCATTTCAAAGATTTTTTGTTTTATTATTTTTTCTAATTGACTGGTACTAACACAAACTAGAAGAAAAGATGTGCTTTGGAAAAGGAGGCAGATACTTCCCACTCCAAATAATTTTTTGTTTCTTTAGTGTGATTACTACCAAACAACTATTTAAGAATACATTTCCTAAGTGCTTTAATTTTAAGAATTTCTTTCTACAGAATGACTTCATACAGAGGCATTGAGTTTAGAGAGAGCATATATAGAGTATGGTGTTGTTTGGAAATTTGACTGTGGCTACTAATTAGAAAGGTTTTTTTTTTTCATATTTTTTTCATTGCTGGTATCAGATAACTGGGTTTTTTTAAGGTATAGGTGAAATGCTAATTGATTTCTCCCTCAAAAAAAAAAAGCACCTAACTGATTTGGTAATGTAATTGGATAATGGGTGATGGTGTCTTCTGTTATTACAAGGGAAGTATTCTGTTTTTGAAAGAGAATGTATTGATGAGAAAAGTTTGAACTCCCTCTATGGCCTTCTTTGTCTTGATGGGTTTTGCACTACTTGGATAGTAAGAAAATAAACACTTGTGGCCTCCCTAGTCTGAAGAAACCCCCAGTCTGGGTTAAATGATGTTAAAGCTGTGTTTGGCACTGACTTTCCCAATCTTCAGCACAGGGATTAGAGAATCACTGGCGTGTGGTGTACGTCAGCATGGCACCCAGGCAGTGGTCTTGGAGCTCACTTGGGGCACCATATCCTGAAAAAAGAGCCCTGCGACTGCCTCTATGTACTAAATAGCTAAGAAGTTATTTCTTAGTAACTGCTATAAGTTCAAGGGAAGACAGAGGCGTTCTTTTCTCTTTTCTTTTTTTTTTCTGTTCTTACTTTCTCATCCCTCCAATGCATGAGAGATTTACAAAAAAGAAAATTATTCCAGTTTTAGAGGGTAGACCCTCTGTCTGGCCTTTCACATCTTTTCTTGGTCCATTGGCATTTGCACTTTCCAGTACTCCAGAGGCAGAATTAAAGTTTATATGCAAATTATTTAACTTTAATAGCATTTAAATGGCATTTTGTTACTCTATGGTTTCATTAGTTTGGCACACTGTTGTGTAGCAGGTGTACTTCCCCCCACCCTCTTCTTGTTTTAACATCTCCAAATAATTTCCCCAAAGTATTTGGTAATAGACATAGCAAGAACAAAATATGTATTTCAGAGGATTACATAAGGTCTAATACCAGTTATTTTCAGAAGTAGCTATTATGTTAGTGTTTTATACAGAAGATGACTTTGCATAGAGCCTTAGATTTATAATAGAATCAGAAATACTTTTAAATATTACAGTGTTTCAGTGCTTCATGGAGCTGTGGATGTGCATGGCTTACAAGAATTGATGTGATCCTTTTCAACCCCATGTAATGAAACTGGCAAAGCAGTTTGCTTGAATGCTGCACAGTGAGGCATTGGTGACTCCAGACAGTTTGGAACAGAAGAATGGAGAGACTGGTAGTAAGGACAAATAACAAAGAAGGGCTAATGGTTTTGGCGTAATTTCTGGTTTTTGTATAAATTTACATGTGGCAGTGCCCATCTGGCAGTGTTTATTTATGCAAGTAAGTATTACTTGATGTACAGTTAGGAAGGAGTAGAGTCTGACTTGAGAGAGATTTTGGCTGTCAGACAGGTCCCAGCTGTTTAAGGGCTGATGATCAGGTCAGACCATGCCACAAGATGTCCTCTGCTGTCAAGCTCCAAGTTAAGAGCTGGAGGCTTGATCTGGCCTTCAGAGGTACAAAAACCCAACAAGACCCCAGAGGCAACAGCAGCAGTCAGCTGCAGCAGGGAGTACCTGCTCAGTTTGTAGAATGGCCAGTGACCAGGTACTCTCTGATGGCTGCAGTCTGAGTATCAAAAGATGGGAGCTCTAAATCTTAACAGCTTTGTACGTTAGCTCTTCTAATTGAAATTTTATTATCAGTATTTCTGTAGCAGTCTCTCTGGGGGGCTCTCCCTCAACCTACCCAGGATAGAGATGGATCTAAAAGGAAGATTTTAAAGAAATGTCAAGTCCTTGTGTACAAAAATTACTAAAAAAAAGAAAATAATTTTCTTAACCATATTCCAGCTTTTTACATTTTTTTTTTCTTATCTAGTTATTTATATGCAGTTTGTATGTCGAGGTATCTGATTTTTGCAAATACATAGTGAGATCTAGGTAAGCCTTCCTTTTCTAAACATTTTTTATAAATATGAAGTAATCCCTTTGGTAACTTTTTTTCTACTTTCACAGTAGGCTTGCTAGAATTATATATGCTTAAACATGGTTACTTAACTTACCTAATTTGAGCTCAGATAGTGAGGCAAAAGCAGTGCAATTTTGAAATGTCAGAGAGGATGTGTGCAGCTTATGGAGTTGATAGGTGTGAAAATGTAGACTTAAAAGACATTACTTGCTTTGAAAATCTGTGTTACAACTTGGCAGTAGCAAAAAATCTGCTGTAAAGAAGGGGACAGATTTTTTTTTCCCTTAGATTACTGAGTATTTTGGTTAGAACTCATAGGCTATATCAGGTTGGAAGAGATCCATATGGATCTTGGAGCCCAACAAACACTGTACTCCTCACAGGACTGCCTAAAACTAACCCATATGACTCAGAGCATCATCCAGATGCTCCTTGAACTTCCCTGTAGAGCCTGTTCCAGTGACTGGGCACCCTCTTAGACAAGAATCTTTTTCTAAGGTCCCATCTGAACTTCCTTTGACATGGTTCCATAGCCATTCACAACTGTTGCTTTTGCCCTCTTTCTGTGTTTCTTAGCTAAGTAGGAATGTTCTTCCAAACCAATGTGAGGTTGGAATAAGTGCAGGACTTCACATCCTCTATCTTAGAACAGCTGCTGCTCCACATAGGCTCTATCTGATCTGCAATTAAAGGCTAATTAGGAATGTCCTTACAAGATGAACTTTCATGTGGCATTCTTAAGACATTTTCTGTAAAGGTGTTTTACTCTTTAGAGCATTACAAAATTACTAGTACTTTTCTGAACTGTTTCTAAATGATTCTTAAATTCATATTTGCATTCTTGAAGAAGTAATTGGATTTTTCAGAAGTGCTGAGCAGCTGCAAATCTGTTATGGCTCCAATGCTTACTCAGGGAAGCGAACATTTTATGGTAACTCGTGATTTAGCTTCATCTCTCTCTCTTAGTTTTGACGTCATTCAGTTTAATTTCCTGTGGTGGTATTGGTAGAAGACTAAATAAATGAAAAAATCACTTAGGTTTTGTGCTAAGGAATAAAAATATTCCTGCTGATTTTTCACAACAGTGATCTGTAAGATTTAGAAAATGAAAAGTATTCTTAACAGAATTAATATTTAGGCAATGTGATTTATCTGAAGATATTTGTGTGTGCATGTAAAGTCTGAGAATTATACAAGATTATACGAGATAGTCTAAATTCTGTTCTGGAGACAAGACAAAACACAGAACCTTACATGTTCCCTGACTCCTAGCTGATTTTGGGGAGGCAGAATGATACAGGAAGAAAATATATAAACCTGAGCTATTATGTGTGTGGTGTTTATGTTTGCAGTTCTTACACACACACTCCTTCTTTCTTCAATACAAAAATTATCCTCAGACGTACTACAGTGTTATTTTCATTTTTTTTTTGCATATAAGCTGAAACAATAATAAGTTCAATAAGTCAAAAGAATGTTGTCATATAGAGTATTAGGGTAATAAGAAAGGAAGCACAGATGCCACAGTTAAACCTAGGAGGAAAAAAAAATCTTGTTATTTAATGGTATCTGTTTCTGAAATACTTTCTGAAATACAGAAAGCAATGGGTTCTTTTTCAGTTTTTTACTTTTGGTGATATGAAATGAATGATAAATATTGAAATATAAAAAATTACAATAGAATTTTAAAAGCTGGAGTTATCATTTAAGTCTTGACAAAGAGATTCAAATATTAAATTTCAGACCTATTAACTCATTAGAAAAATGAAACAATGGGACCCTGACATTTGTGTGTGATGTTCCCAGCCTTTATTTAGGTAGATATATTTTATTAGCATGTTGAGTTCTGTTTAGGTTATAGCTGATGCCTGATATATCTTGGTATTTCTGATTTATATATCCTGAGGTCTGGTTTGCTTTAACCTCTTTGCAAATAAGCTGGCTGTCATAACTATGTTAACTCTTGCCACTTGTTTCTTATTACATGAAATGTAATGGTTGAACCTGAAATGCCATCTCTACCTTTTGAATTTATTCAGTTCTTTGTCAAGACTAATATACAGATAAAACATACAAATAAGGAACTTGTAACTATAGTGTTAAGTGGTGTTCTGCATTCTCTATGCTAGGCTTCATTCTGTATGCCAATACTCAGCAGCCATGTGAAGTCAATGAGCATTTGGTTGGATAGGAATGCAGAATGGAGGTTTTGTAGTCCAGAAGAATTTGTCAAACTTCTTTGTGCTCTAGTCTTTTCAGCAAAAATAACACTGAATGAATAGATAATGAAATTACAGTGACCTATGGGACTACTTTACAATCAATGCATGCCCTAAAGTATTGCTTTGTAACATCTGTTTTATACTAAATGTTGGTGTTCAAGTGAGCCTTGTTAGCAATTTGACAGTGACAGACAATGATATTTATAAAACTGTTGCAATAAATGCCTTTTTAGTCTAAGAAAATGTGTGGTATGGCATTTATAAAGGGGAAAAAAAAGTCTCCCTGAGGTTAAAGAACCCTCTGCGCTGCCTATGTGAATAATTCCTTCCTGTGCCATGGTCTTGAATTTCTTATCCTAATTCCATTTAAGTCAGTGAGGCTGGTCATTAGCAAATTAACAGATGTGAGAAGACTGCCCTTTTTTTTCCACTATGTGAATCACAATGAAGCTGTAAGTAAATGTGATAAGTTCTATTTCAGTAAAGTATTAACCACATGGCCAATTGTTTTAAGTATGTAGGATTTAGAGGTTCCTGTGTTAGCCTCTGTGCTGTGTTTTTGTAACTATTTGATACAAATATGATCAAGATGCAGTATTACAAATTGGGTGTTCTTTATCTACTGTCATCACTGCCCTGTTCCTCGGCCAAAATGGCTTCTGAAGCAGCCAGAACAGGCTTTTGCAGAAAAGAAGAAAATGAAAGTATATTAGAAACTGACAACAGAGAGGAGGAAGTGCCATAATACTCAGAAAGCAAAAGCAGCTGTAGAAGTGTCTCAAACAGGGATGCTTCAATTTCTGAGACTGCTCGGGTTTCAGCAGGTATTTCAGCTCCTTACTCCTCCTTACTGTTGGACTAGGAAGAAAAGTTGGCTCAGGGCAACAAGAAATGTATTGCTTTTACACTGTGTGCTCTGTTTATTGTGTTTGTAGTATTATTGCAAGCCTATAGCTGCAGGCTGCAAGAAAGGATGGATCTTGTGTGTCAGCTACTTGTGCACTGTCCAAGGCATCATGATCAGTAGAGGCATTACACATACCAAATCTATTTAAATTATATTCTGTTTGTCTTGCATTACATGACTGCTGACAGACTGGTGAGGGATTTGTCACAAACTTGATGAATCCCAAACATTTCTGTGTTACTCAGATCTCTGTATATCCAGCTCGTGTTCTGTGCACGCAGCTATCGTGTGGGATAACCATGAAAGATAGTGCTCTGGATTTAGTCCATCCACAGGTCCTACTGCCACTGTTTTTCATGCTTTTTCCAGTGATTGAACACTTTTGTGTTGGTGCTATTGACTACTCTGCCTTACAACCATGCATTTGGTTCCCCTTGTTAACTGAACAAGAGTCGATCTTCTGTGTGAATCATTCAAGAGTTGCTCTGCTGATAATTTTGTACACTTTAACTGAGATGTTGAACAAACTTGTTTCTGCAATAAAGTCAGGCTCTAATCACTGGGTGCAATCAGACATGGTGTTCCCAAGGATTGGTTTTTAATTTTCACCAATATTTTGTAAATGACATTTAATTTGGAGCCTTCTCATCTTAGCAGTTGAGCTGCATAAAATAATAATTTTTTCATTAGCCCAAAATGCAAAGGTATATGCAGATGGTATGCAGATGACCTGAAGTTGCAAAGGTTGTATCTTAAATCATTGAATTTAATTTATTCTTGTTTTGCTTTTGGTACTAGTGAAACTGTAACAGTTTACATTAAGTATTTTTCATTGATCATAAGATGGTATTACTTTGTCACTAAACTGAGGTGAATTTATGAAGTGAGATTAACCTCAACTGAATGTTTGCAAATGCTCAGTAACACAGGTTATAACAAATAGTGACTCATGCAGCGATAGTTATTTTCTAAATACACAGGCCAGTACTGACACCTTGTGGCTTTGTTCCTGACTTATTTCATAGCTCCATGTGGTTATTTTGGTTGTAAATAATGATTAACCTGCAGTTGCTGGCATTGTCTATCTCCTCTGCTTTGTGGCCGCCTCAGCATGCAGTATCTTGGTATCATGTGTAAAACAGCTTGGAACCTTGGTCTGTGTTGACTGCACATCGAGTGAATAAAGAGCTAGGGGTGTCTCTGACCTCTTGAACAGGACTCAAAATGTGTCAGTTCAGAGCACAAAATCGTGGGTGCTAGTGCAGAAGCAGACAAGTTACAAGTTTCTCTTTTACTAATTAATACGTGATTTTATACTTCCCTCTACATAGGAGAGTACCAAAGACTATCAATACTTATCACATGTACTTTCAGGTGCATATGTATTTTCTCCACTGATGTGAAAGCATTCCTTTGCTGCCCTCTTTTCCCTTGAAGAATTCCTAATAGGGAAAATACAACCAAAGAGATTGTTGTAGAATTTCTGGCAGTATAGAAGCCTGAGGTGTGCTACTTGTCTTTGACAATAAAAATGCCTAAATCAAATGTATCTGTGCAAGTTATGGGCATCTAATCTAAAATCTCTTAGCATTTCAAATCTTAGGCAAAACCAGCTGTTAAGTTGCTATTTGAAATATGTTGTGGAGTTAGGCTTTAGATGCTGGGGTGTGTCTTGTGAAGATCACACATCCTCTCCTCAGCTGTCAAAGATTCAGAGATTGTTTTCTGACGCTTGTGGGTCATGTCCCTGTTCTTGTGGTGATACATGAATTGGAAATCTCTATTTTATTGCATTGTTGGGTTTTTTCCCCCTTTCTAATATGTTTAGTTGTTTATAATGGAGAGTGGAAAACACAATTGGAAAGGAAATGTTGAGTTCTTAAACAGTAGGGACCAGATCCTTGGCTTACGTAAAACAACATTTATAGCTTCACTCAAGTCAAGGAGGTGGCATTAATTTCTGCTCCTGCAGAACACGGCTGACTGAGCCTGTTAAGAAAAATCAAAGGAATAAAGATGTGCCTATGAAGATTTGATTTGCTGGCATCTCTGTTTGGCTAACAGAAGGATTAGAATTCTCCACTCTCCCCCTGTGTAAATCTTAATTGACACTTGCTAATTGAACTTTAATGCAATAAAGGTATTGTAATGAGCAATTAGAGTTTGGCTTCTGAACTAAAGAGGAAAGTTCAGGTAATGATGCATTCTTGTTACCTACTTCAGCACCCTGCCAGGAGGCAGATCTATCTGATCAAAGAGCCGTGAGTGACAGTATCAGTTTAAGGTTCAATAAAAGCTTCTTGTATGGACAACTGCTTGTAACGCCTCATCAGGATCAAACAAAGTGCTTGTAGGTTTGTAAGTGCTTTCATGGCATAAAATTAAAGTACTTTGTTGAACCTACACGTGATCTATTCAGCAAAGGGAAAACAAGGAGCTGCAGGAGCTTAGAGGAACCTTTGCAAGTGTAAACTTCTGCATAACTGGCAGGAAAGGCTTTGCAGGGACAAGTCAGGACTGCAGTGCCAAATGTCAAAACCTGGCTTGGGCCCAGCCTCACACACAGCTTCAGGATGCAACATAGTCACAGGAAGGGTGTGGAAAAACCTCTGCCTTTCACCCTTGGTATTATGATAGGGATAGGTCACATCTAGCCATTGTCTTGGTACTGCTCTGCATTTAAAAGCTAGGTATGAATAGGTGTAGAATTCCCACTTTACAGGTTAAAGGCAATCGTGCTCAGGATAATTTCATCTTTTTAACATCTCCATCATGCAAGAAATGCTCCACTAAAGTCCTCGTGGACTCCAATCTAACATGAAGTTACATAAAATTAAACTTGCAAGTAAATCCTAAAAAATACAGGAATTTGATTATTTTCCTCTTTTTTCTATATCCATGTACTTTTTATATGTTCAGTGGTATGTGATCTTTTTATTATGATTTAGAGGATAAGCTTGAAAAGAAAGGGGAAGATCCCTCTGAGGGTTTTATGGCAGCATTACCAATAGCTTTAGTACCTTCTGAAGGGTTGTTTTAAGCCATGGAAGGAAAACTGAGTAGCACAGTGCCAGCACTGAGCTAGTTCAAATGTCATAGATTTCGGCCCTTGCAAGACTTGCTCAGACCATGTGAATTTATTACAGATGCATTTAGACCACCTGCAGAATGTTAGCAGTTGCCTTCATGCCTGTGCTCAGGTGTTTGGTGTATGCCAGCTGCAGGAAGTTAGCTCCTCTCTAGATTATTTGCAAATAGCATGTGATGGTATAGCATCATAAATGTCAGGTCTAAAAAACCACACAGCACAACTACTTCTTCAGTGGGCCTGACTTCCAGTAAAAAGAGCAGATGCTTCCTTGTTAAACGATTTGTTGCCAGAACATGTTTAGACGAGACAAAATGCTCCAGCTTGTCTAACCAGTCTTGCCCTCCACCATGCAATGACACTCCAGGTCTCCGAAGTTGTTCCGCTCCCCGAGAGCGCAGCAGCAGTAGGGAGAGCAGAGCGTTCAGCGAAGGAGGACAGGGCTGCACTTCTGGCATGGGGATGAGGTTGTGCCGCAAGCTGCGGGGCTCTTCCGTGCTCCAGCCTTTGGCCGCCTTCTTCAGCCACGCAGGCGCTGGGCCCGCGCTCTGCGGGAACGGCGGAGGCTCAGGGCCCGGGCACAGCCCCGCAGCTCCCGCCGGGCGCGGGGAGCGCGGCTGCCGCTCTCCCGGAGCAGAACTACATTTCCCAGCTCGCTTCCCGGCCGGCACCGCCCCTTTCCCGCCGGGCTGGGCGCACGCCCGGAGCCGCGCGGCGGCGGCACTACAGCCCAGGGCCCCTGCGCGCCCTCGGGCACGACCGCCCGGGCAGTCCCGGCCCCGCTCCGCGCCCGCCCGCGGCGGCCGTGCCCGCCATGGCTGACAGCGCAGAGCCCGCGGCTCCCGACGCCGGTCCCGCCGCGGCTCCGGACGCGGGTCCCGCCGCAGCCCCTCCGGGCTCGCCGGTGCGGGAGCGGCGGGCGGGCGGCTCCCCCGGCGCGGGCGCGGCCATGCCGCGGCTGCCGCTGGGCGGCCAGGGCGGGGCGGCGGGAATGTCGCTGCCGCGGCTGGAGAAGCCGATCAAGCAGGCCTTTTACAACACCGGGGCGCTGCTGTTTGCGGGGCTGTGTTGCGGCGCCGCCGTCCTCGTGTACTTCATCCTGGAGGCGTTCCTGCGGCCGCTGCTCTGGGCCGTGCTCTGCGGAACCTTCCTGCACCCCTTCAAGACCTCGCTGACGGCGCTGGGGCGGCGCTGGCTGGGCCGCCTGCACCGCTCCCGCACGCCGGTGCTGCTGGCCGCCCTCCTGCTGCCCATCTGCTTCGCCAACTACGGCGTGGAGGCGCTGGGCGAGCAGGTGCTGCGGCGGCGGCGGCTCCTGCTGCTGCTGGGCGCCGGGGGCCCGCTGCTCTACGGGCTCTACTGCCTGGGCAGCTCGCTGGGCGTGCAGGTGCTGCTGGCACAGGCCGCCCGCATCATCTGCCAGGGGCTCGACTACTTCAGCAGCCAGTGGGTGAGTGAGGGAGTGTCGGTGTGCCGCGGCCGCGCTTTAGGCATGCCCCGCTGCTGGAGATGCTGTTAAGTCAGAGGTGATTCAGGCGAGCTCTTGGGTAAACGTCGAGGCTTGTAGAGTTCTAAGGTGTGTGTTAAAGTGTTGCGAAATAGCGCAGCTCCGCAAGTGACCCGGGATGGGGGAAGGCGCCTTCAGGCGTATTTCTCTGTCTGCTGTGTAGGGTTTTCTTTTTCTTAGCGTATCAAACAGTGCAAAGGCAATTTGAACTTTAAAGAGTAAAGCTGTTTAACTTAGAAATGTTACTGATGCTGACAAATCCTGGGAGGCTACTTTTCACTGTGTTCTGTTCAGTAGGTAGCATAGTTAGAACTGCTGGCAGAACTCTTTTACACTTTGTTACTTATAACTGAAAATACAAAAAGTGCTACATATCAGAAGCAAATTGATATGTGAAAGATCAGTTCAGTAAGTTGTACTTTTGTTAAATACTAATGTACAACTGGCATGCTCAGATTTCTTAGTGTCAAAGACTTTTCAAAAGTGGCTCTGTCTTAAGCAAAAAAAGTATGCTCTTTCCCTAGGTAACAGTGCTCCTGAATGGACTGACAGAGAATATTTTGACAGACTGCCTCTAGTGTGAATAGAATGGACAGGAGAATGTGTTTAGCCTCTTGAAAGTAAACACTGGAGGAAAAGATTTTCTTGACTTTATTTGGTCCTGGAAGATGTCAGAGAACATGTGTTTCTGGTCTGTTTTGTCCTCAGAAGTATAATTAGCACTGAGTAGACAGAGATGCATTCTCTCTTTATAGACAGGCAAGATACTACCGTGTTTACTTTCAGCTGAGTAGTAACAGAGCTAAAGCATGGCCTGGTACTAGTGGGAAGCTTTGACTTGTTGCCACACAATTTGCTTGGTAAGCTTAAGATTTTTTTAAGAACTTTGCACTGACCTCTTTGTTTTATTGTTAACAAATCTATAATATTGCTGCACTAACTGGTCTGGCCAAGTCCAGGCTTTTAATAAAAGTTTCTTAAATAAGCCGTACTTAGTGCTGTGTAAATATAAAGGTACTGAAGGAAGCTGCACTTATTGAAGCTTGTAACTATGGCTGTAATGCACTGCTGGATGTCTGTGCCTGCTCAGTGAAACCTTGTTTGGCAGTCTCTGATCCTTCTGGCTGGCACTGGTGTTTCTGATTTATCACTTGTGTTCATTGAACTGTGGTAGGAAATCAACTGCACAAAACATAGGAAGCTCCCATAACTCTTCAGACCTGAGTTACTTGGGGAGATTTTGGGTTTGTGTCAAGGTAACTGATCACAGAGTTCCTTAAGCAAGCCAGTTGCTTTCTAAGCAAGCTGTCTGTGTATCTTTCTGGGGACTTATAGGAGAAAAAAATTGTGGGCTTTCCTTTGTAAATAGCTGCTGCTCAGTCTGGCATCATCTGTACACTTTGCAGTGTTTTCTTAGTCAATTTTTTTTAATTTTGCAGTGCTTGATGTGTATTATCTCAGAGCTGTAGCAGGATAATTTAATTTTATCCATGCTGCTGAGGAGCCCTGAGCTGGATCAGTTAATAGTGCCAGTTTTAACTTCAGTTAAGCACTTTAAAAGCCATTTAATTGCCATGTTATATTGCAGGGCTCTATTTGCATGCATATGTTCTGCTTGTTAGCTGCACAGGAATTTGGGATATTACAAGTTGGTTTCTCCATTGTACTGTTATTCTCTGGGCTCTGAATCCTCCATGGTTCCTTCTGTATGCATGATTGTTTTCTCCCTTTCTGATTCCCTCTCCTGTGCTAGAGAAGTGAGTGGATGCCTATCATTAGAATTATGGGGATTTGGAATACTAACTTGTTGTTCTCTAACTAAAGGTATTTTTGTTGTATCATACTAGGCCACTAGAAACTCTCCTCTTAAGTTCTTGAAAAAAAAGACAGTTCTTTAAATGCAGTAATTACATGTGACAATGACATGGTAGGGTGTATCTTGGCACCAGTATGTTAGAGAGCTTTCCTGTCCTGCTGTCCTCACATCTGGCAAAGCCATTTGTGGCATTGATGAGTCAAGATTCAGAAGTGCCTGTGTTCCATCAGTGGCTCTTAAGTCACACCTACAGTTCAGGAATTTGGGTACCTCCATGACTGGATTGTTTGATAGCTGATTGCAAAACTGCATTTGGAGAACAAATTCAAGATCTTAGGCTAGTCTACAAGCATTGTGCTCCCACGGTCTCCTTTTCTTTCCCTTCAGGCTTTATCATCTTTGAAGAAGCTTGCTCAAAAAATGCAGTTGGCTGCTGGGCCTTAAATTAGAGGCTGGTTAAAAATTCCATTGAGTTCCTTGTTCTGACTCCAGCCTTCTTTTGGTTATTTGCAGAATTTTTATGCAGAGGGCCCTGCACAATCAGCAGTTTCATATAATAGGGAAGGGGAATGTTTTTCTCTATAGTTTTTTTCTTGGAAAGAATGGGAGTTTTTCCTATATTGGACTGAATATAGCCCTACATGCTTTTGGGCTGCAACAGTTTCACTAGTTTTGCAGGAGCTGGGCCTATGTCCAGCACTGTATCTAAAAACCAAATTCTTTTGCTTTGTGGCAAGAGTTCAAACTGCTTTAGGCTGATGTTTTACACTCAAGTTAATATATATCCAATTCCAGCTATTCATTATATTTTCTTCTTTTTTTTAGAAGAAGAATTTACATGCTCATATTTATTTGGGAAACAGATAGTTTGTAGATCCCAGCAGATGTAAAGAATTATACGGCTGCTCTGTGTTGGCCCTGAGGTTCATCTTCGTAAATTAAATTTGATGTAATCATAATGAGCAGAATCATCTGTAGTGAACTTGATTACAGGGCTGTTGAAATCTTTTTTTCTGGCCAGTCTTTCTTCCTTGGTTTGTCACGGGTTATTGCAGGCTCACAACAGTGTAGTCGCGTGTGTGTCAGTGTATTTTTATATCTCTGACTGTGTGAAGTACGACTGGTGTTGTTCTGGGTTTCCATGCAGTTAGAACACTTAATCAGTCTTATCCTCACCAGGGTGCTGGGCAAATCTGGAAACGCCATTGCCCACCATTGCTGTATTTGGGATATTGTCAGAGTACATGCTGCCTATTTTGGCTGGTGTACTGTCTGCCCCCCATCGGGGATTCTGTGCAAGACATCCACCAGGGAAACCTCCATTTGTGTTGCACTAAATGTCACTCCCCCAGCAGCCCTCGCAGACTGAAATTCTCCAAGCATTCTTCATGCTCTGAGGTGTTTGGCTTCCACAGTCCTATTGAATATCTCCTGTGGAGGCAAAAAAGCATCTGTGTTTTGTTGAGTTCACCTGATGGGGCAATTTCTCTTCTGTTAAAGAAAAGGGCACACTTCTGATTTTTAATGTGCGTACAGTTTCTATTTCTTTGAGCGTACAATTTGTTTCTTTGAGGGTTTAGCACAAGTGGGCTTTTTTTTTCCTTCCCTTTCTTCTTAGAGCAGTCTTGCAGGTTTCTAAAACTTGTCCACCTTAAAAAAAACCCCAAAACCAAAACAAATGCCTGAACAAACTCTTAAGTATTCTTTCTGCTGTTTATTATCCTTTATTATTATGGTATCCTGGCTTACAAATGATACAGCCGAGTACTGACTGTAAACACATCTTACCAAAACCACAGATTTTGGTATGTTTTCACAACTTTGTGTGGTAGAGATAAACTGTAGAGACCACATGTGGCCTGTTTAAAAACAAGATGGAGAGAGGCAGGGAAAGTCTGGGATGTTGATAGTGTTTTCTACTGTTGTTTTTCCCTTCTACACCCACCCTCAGTTTTGGAAGAGCCTGCAGTGAGGTACCTCTCTTGGAGAAGCCAAGGAGCTTGTTCCAATTTACATACAGGAACTACAGCCTCAAAGGTGGCAGTAACCTAAAGCCTAATGATATATGCTACATAATATTAGCTTTTTACTGGTATTTATATGTACTGGTTGAACACAATGACGTTTCTTTTTCCAGCACCTCTGAAAGGAATGATCATTATGGAACTGTCCAGCAAGATTTTAACTGTGCTCTATATAATAAAAGAAGAAAGTGAAGAAATTGTGTGTGTTGAGGAGCCATCTCTTTCAAAAATGTTACCATGAAGTATGTCAGAGGAGTGGTGCTCTGTCTGCAGGGAAAGAATTTGATGTGCTCTGGGAAACCTCTTTTTGCAAGAGAATCTTAATACATTTGATTTCTGAATAGCGTTTTTGTTGCTAGTTTCTCATAAGTAGCTTTTGTATTAAGATAGGAAAAGTGAACTAAATTAGAAGTAGTCTCAATATCCATTGCTTCAGTCCTCTGGGTGTCTTAGATTTTATGTTTTCTTCTTAAATTCAGTGTAGGAAATGTTGCAGGACACATTGAAAATAATTTCAGCCCATGTGTGGCCGTGTTGATTTTAATGGTCAGTTTCCCCCTGCCCCAGGGTTCTAGTTATAAGTTCATACTTTCATCCCTTCAAAACGGGGTGATCTCACTAAACGCCATGTTTCTGTTTCATGTGGTTTAGTAGTCTGTGTTTATTTAATGCCAGAAATACCAGCATGGATATATGTCACTTTTGGGTGTTCTAGAAGAAACAGAATGGGCACACAGTTCAAGTCCTTTGGACTTGGGACGAGGAATAACTTACCTGTGTCCACTTAGAACCTGCTCTAGGTAAATGAAGGCTTCCTAAGTGAAGGGAGGAGGCGCTCATCTTTGCTCTGAGGTGAAAAATAGGCTTACATGTGTGATTAGTTGCAGTTTGGGTATTTTCATATGTTTGATAAAGGCTGTCTCCTTACTAAAGGACTGGCAGTTACACACTTACTCTGCACATTATGGGATGTTTCCTCTTGTGTACTAATGAAACTGTGCTAAAGCTACAGTAAATTAATTTTGCTTCTGGAAACTGGAGTCAAAATGACATCTTCATAATTTGTTACCTGCCTCCTTATTATCCTTTATGTTGTTTAGAAAAGAATTTTCAAATGAACAGGCAGATAAAGAAAACACTGATTTTTTTGAAGGCAAACACAGTTTGGCATTTAGCAGTGCATTTAATGCCTTGTGCCATTTCATTTTTCAAGTCCAACACTCTTCTGCTCAGCTTTTGTGGTAGGTTCATTTTCATTGTCAGCCTGCATCACCACTGAGGAGGGAGATGTAGAAATAATAAACTGGTGTCATAAGATCACCTCTTTAAACTATCTTTACTCTGCAGCGCTGTTATAAAAGTTTGCAAAAGTGCTGTGTTAATGCTTGATAAATGTTTTAAATTATTTTTTATTTTGAGAAAAACTAATTAAAATCTCTATTTTCAAATGAAAATTTTGTTTTAAAATATTAAAGGGAACTGATGAGGTAGTTTGGTCTCTTTTTCTTTTTAAAAAAAACCTGAGACTGGAAAATAGAAAGCAATTTGAATTAGATCTGTAGATCCATCAAACGGTTTTAAATTTAAAGCTCATTTAAAATCCCCCAAACCAAAACCTAAATCAAACTCCTAAAAACCTTGCTGTATGATTTCTAAGTGGGAAAGTGCAGCCAGGGAAAAAACATCATTTCAGAATGGCCAGGGGAGAGGGTAAAGCTACAATAAGAGAAGGAAGGAGTTCAGACTCTCAGTTTTCTAGGTGTTGACTTGTTAAAAACTGAACAATTTTGGCAGGGCATATATCAGAAGAATTAACTGTTGGTTCATCTTCTCAGTCTTCACTGTTGGGTTTGATTGTGGAGTGGTTCATAGAATCATGGAATATCCTGAGTTGAAGGGACCCAGAAGGATCACTGAAGTCCCACTCCTGGCCCTGCACAGGACCACCCCAAGAGTCATATTGTGTGCCTGTCACCATTGAGTCAGGAATGGATGAATGAGTTGCACATAGACTCTAGGTCTCCAGAAGGCTACTAACAATTTTATTAATTTAAGTCCAATTTAAGTTCATGTCAATTTATAGACTCTAGGTCTCCAGAAGGCTAAAAATAATTTTATTAGGAAGCCCATTCTTTTTATACACGGTTCTGATGCAGGTGAACCTGATTGGAGATGTAATTAAAACACTGTCACCATTGGCTAATTAAGAAACCACCCTTTGGTAAACATGTAATGAGAAACAAGTGTTCAAAATACCAGCTGCAGAGCCTTAAGATAAGAACTGTTTGAATTCTTTTCTCTGAGCTTCTCACAGCTTTTCCCAGAATAATTCCTGGGAAAGTTTATCTGGCTTTCTCTCTCTGACCAGGCTGTTGCAACCACATGTGCCTGAGAAGGCACATGAAGCAGGTGAGAAATGTATTTTCTGCTGGATGTTGAGGTGTCGGGGCAGCATTCCAAGGAAGACTAAATCATTCCAACAGCTTTGCAGTGGGAAGCTCTTCTTGCTTATTCCACTTCTGCATATGCTTCTGTTGCCATGTTGTTGGTGCCTGCCATACTTCTGTGAGTTTATCTTGCTATAAGTGAATTACAGGTAGTTTTTTATGAGCCTAGGGATCTTGAGCTGGTTGGATGAATGTTGAAGCTGTTGTGCAGAAGAGGTGGGACTGCCCAGCTGGCAGTAGGGGATAATGAGTTGCCACTTCCAGTGAGTTATTGAATGCACTTATCTGCAAAATCTTCCCAGTAGAGGTTAACTTGTTGATAGGAAAAAGGGGAGGGAACTGTGTAAATAAAAGGGTTTTACTCTCCAACATAAATCAGTGCAAATGTTGTCAAAAGTTGAGTAGTCTGAGTTTTCTCTTGAAAAATGAGGTCAAAGCCAAGAGTGGCTCAGATTTTCAAATCCTTCAATTTCTTCAACAGCAAGGAGAAACAAACTTTCAGTAATGTTCGTGATAGTTCATGCTGATAAATCCTTGACTTTGCAGCACTGAAATTTCAAAGAAAAATCACTGAAGCAGACGCTTGAGTTTAACATAAAAGTTGCATATTTCTATGGTGTAATTTTGTCTCTAGTTGGCAATTTAAAGAGAACTAAAGCCCTTCATAGCAGCCTTAGATGTCTCTAAATCTCTCTCTTGAATTTGCCACTTTAACACAGAAATGGATGCTAAAATCCAAGAAGTTACTCTGCAGTCTTAGCACTATTTATTAAGAAAAGTGGGCAGTTTTACATGTCTGAAGGCAAAGCAACACTTAGTTCAGTTTGTGAGAGATGCTACAAAATGCAGAGGAGATGAAAAATAAGGTCTTGGCTGTCTGTTAAGAAAGGCAAGGGAAGGAAGAAGGGCAGCTTGCAGGATTAAACTATCCCAAGGTTGCAATATATGGAAGTTGTGCATGCCTGTAAGTAATAATTGTGATTGAGGAGTGATTTAAAAATCCCAGAGTACGTGGTGAAAGTCAGGGTCTGCAACTGATTTCAGCTTGATAAATAGTTGATGATAGTGAACACATTCTGCAAAATCTGAAGTGTATGTATTAGTTACCTGGTTAGCTGTACACCCTTATAAATTAAATTTGTAGGCATTTTGTCTTAGCACGGAACTTTATCAATTACAGTTTCAGTGCAATAATTGCAGTAGCTTAATTTGAGTGAAAGTAGGCTGTCTTTCATTCTTTGTTTCAATTATGTCAGTTCTTGAGAATGACATATAATAGAGAGAGGCTATTAATATTCTCCATGCTTTTCAAGCCAAAACTTTTGGAGACCATCCAGAAAAACAATGGGAAGGATTATGTAACACACTTTTAAAGGGTTAAGGGAAAAAAAAAGTATGCTGTTGCCAAGTCAGTATGGGATGAAATCCTAGTCCATGTCAATTTAAGTTAATTTACCTTGTCAGTTGCTTTCAGCTATGAACTGTTGGAAGTAGGCTACCCTAGTTCCTGTGTACTGGTTCTTGCAGTCTAGGGATGTGCTTGGCCATAATAGTAACCAATAAAGAGCTGATTATTCTGTGGTGTCACTGAAATTAAACTTCTTGCCCCAGTCAGTTGACTACACAGTTCTTTTTACAGAGCTTCAGGAAGGTTATTGTTTGATCTCTTAAAAAGGGTGACTGCTTTATTTAAAAGTAAGCAATTTCTCTCCATTCACTAGAAATAAAGACTTCAACTTGGATCCTTTGCTAAGCTTTTAGAAATGATAACTGATTAATTATTTTAACTTCAAACACAAAAAAAAATTATTAAATACCTAAGCCCCATAATATTCAGCTACATGCATGGATAAAGGCAGTGCGGCATGTTTTGCTTTGTTGGCTGTTAAACATAGGCTTATACCCTGTTAGCCTTCTACTTGTTTTTAAACAGATAGTTTAAATTGCTGAACGTACTGAGCCTCCTGTTTGTAATTTATCATTAAATTTTAAAGCTAATGAGAAAATCAGCTTGGAACTGGAACATTCATCATACAAAGATGCTGTATGGCTGATGTTAGGGAGTGGGATAGTATCTTTGTGATGAGTTATCTCTTGCAATTGGAGCTGGGCTGTGAAGTGCCTTTTGAGTGAACTTATGTTTCAACCTATTAAAGGAGTTCTACTGTGCATTTCTGTTAAAAATTTATGTTTGTTTGTGACTTTAGTCTGGATGTCTATGGGTTGTGTTAGTTTTAGACATTTATTTTGAGTCTGCACTTGGCCATAAGCATTATGGAACTCTGTTGATGCAAAACTAGAAATAAGTGAAAAGTTGGAGTGATCTGCTTAGATGAGAAGCATTAGTGTGCAAAGGGCAGGTATACCTTTGTTCACATATCTTAAGTGATTTTAAATAATCTTGCATATGCGATCATTCCCTCTGAAGTTATCAGGGACATCACTCACTGCTTGTCTGCTCAATTCAGTACAGCTAAGATTTCCTCTCCACCAATTAGATACATGGCAGTAGTCACACAAACCTGCTTTTCACAAAGACTTGTGTTTTCAGCATGAGTTGTATAGTGCAGAGCAGAGGTGAAAACTCCTTTGCTGTGTTCTTCCTAATTACTTGTTCTGTGTCTCTGCCTGGGCATTCTTCCTTCATACAGTGATGTCTGATTCAGCAAATTCTCTTAATAGGAATTCTATTCAAACTTCATTGGAATTTATGGATTTATAAGTGTAAATTTGAAGGTGTACTTAACTGGTAATGGATAGGGAATGTTCATTGAATTTGAGCCGGAAAGGCCTTCAGTTATTTATTTTAAGAATGAAACACTGGCTTTTAATTTTTACAGGTATTTGTACTTCTTTTATTTCACATCCTCTCCTGAGTAGCAGCTTTTCACCTCCTGTTACCTCTTCCTGCTTCCTTCTTTCTTTTCAGCTCAAATTCATCATCTCAAGATTCTTAACTCCAAATCTGTTTTGCGATTTATCTGATGAGTAGAATAGTAGAAGGCAGTTAGAAGCAGCAAACCCAAGTTGTCACTGATGTCTTCCTGTCCTTGGTTTGTTAGTTAAAAAAAAAAAAAATGACATGTCCTATAAAGGCATCTGTTTTGTGAACCGGCGCCGCTGAGGAGCAGCAGTTCTTGTTGTGCTTCCTAATGGCTTCTTTGGCTTAAGCTCCCTTTTGTCTCTTTGGACTGAAACACAGGAGCTGGCAAATTGCTCCATGCTGGAATGAGTGCAGCATGCTGTGCTGCCCAGCTCTGTCTCCCCGTGGCCACAGAGGTGCTGCTGATGAACTCATATAATTAATTGAAATACGGGCTTCTTAAAGACTTAAAGCTGACTTCAGTTCTCTGTCTGTGACAGTTATGGGTGTGTGCATGAGTGTACACACATACATGAGTACAGTAGAGCACTCTTTTGATGTATGTATACATACCTATGTGTATCTTTTTCTTAAAGATATGGACCCTGGTAGTTGGTTACCTGCTGATGGTTTCATTCAAGTGGAATATAAGCACTGAACGTTACTTAAAAGCAGTCTCTGTTCCTGTCTGGATTATGCTGCTCTTTCACTTAGGTGAGTAACAAGAAATTATTATTCTGATAACTGAGGGTTCTGTAAACAAAACTCCTTGCTTACTCTTCTGCTAAATCTGTGAAACAGTCTTAGCTGAAATGCAAGCTGTTTTGTCTGCTCAATAATTGTGGTCCAGAAGGAAGCATTAGAGTAGGGAATGGGAAGGCATCAAGATGCTGAGCTATGTCTTCCACTCCTCATGCCTTTGTACTTCCTGTGGTTTCCCCTTATTTGGCTCACAGGCAATGTGAACTTCTTGACAGTGAGGAAAGGCTGGGGTCACATGAGACTGGCTTTAGATATTCATTTGTGATATTTTATTGAAAGCCTGCCATTAACCAAGGCTGAAGGTGCAAAATGTGTTTAATGGTAGTAACAGAAGCAAAAAAAAAAATTCTGTCGGTAGTCAACAAGCATATCAGGATGATATCAGCAGTATAAAACACATTTGCCAGTAATCTCTATAATCTGTGAATGCAACTCTAAGATTATAGTAACTTTTAGACTTATGTTACACATTAATAAAATAGATGTTCTCATATCAGAGTTTATGTTGGAAGAATCATGCAGTTAATCGAAGACTACCATGAAAGAAGGTTTCACAGTGTACCTCATGATTTACTTTACTTTAGCAGCATGTTTCAGTGGTTCTTCTGACCATGTGGGGATGCTTCCCTGAGGTTTAAGCTATGTGTAGTGACTTTGCATTTGCCTAAATTTTGACAGTCTTGTATTTACTGGCAGTACAGGCTGAATAGGCAAAATCCAAGAAGAATCCCATTCTGTGGAGATCTAACATAAATACACATTTTTGGGGGGAACATGACTGTTCTCTGTTACTGAAAATGTTATAATTTTGTGTGTATTTTCATGTGATTTTGAATGTTGTTTTCAAAATTGTTCTCTATATCAACACTGCTGTCACTGAAGTTAGGAACAGCAACAGCTTGATTTGTTTATTGACAAACTTGTTCATGTTTGTTTTCTATTCTTCCTTTTCTGTAATGCAGAAAGCCTTTTGTTTTACGACTTCTTTGTTTTTTGGTAGATATGCTGCCTTTGTTGGTTTTGCTAAATGTAGGGCTTATTAATGGTGTAATTTTTCTTGTAAAAAAAAAATCCCAACACTGTATCTTTCAGCTTCTGTGGCAGGTTCCTGGAGAATTCCTGTATTTCTGGTTATAGTTGTTCTGATGACAGTAGGCATGTTGCATGAGCAGCAGAATGGAAAGGAGTCTTCTGGTAAGGAAAGTCACTGTTTCTTTTACTGTTGGAGGCAAAAATTCACTTAAGTCACATGAAATAATCTGGACTGTATCCCCATAAATTCAATGGCATATGGATTGCAAGAATTTGCTATAGGATGTTTAGTGTGTTTCAAAGTGGTTTACTCATGCTGAAGGGAATCTTGGGTTCTTTACAGAAAGTGATTGCCGTGAACTGATGTTTCTTTTCCATGGTAAAGTAGCGACTCATTTTTGAGCCAAATTCCTTGAGTTTATGGATTTCAGTATGTAATTTCAGGCATGAAGGTAGCCCAGGATGTTTGAAATCAGAGGCTAATTTTGAAAGAAATGAGCAATATGAGTTTAGTAGCTCCTATTATGGTGTCTATGAGAGAAACCAGGACAACTCCATCCAGCAAGTTTCCAATATCCAGTTATTTATTTTTAAATAAGTTTCTTAAAAAAATGTTTTGTGTTTAGATTTTGAGAAGAATATTTTTTTCCTGTTGCAAGTCAGTTTTGAAAAACACAAATGCATCGTAAATTCCCGATGAAGGAAACCTTTTTCCTGTCTGGCTGTTTTAGTTGGTTAGTAAAGATGATTAACTGGTATAAAATTTTTTTTAATAATCAGACTGTCAGCAACTGTGAATGTCTTGGTTGGTAGCAGTTCATTATCAGGAAAAGCACTAAGCAAATAACTGGTTTTGAGTTCTGGCTGCAGGTGTATTGTAATACTAAAATTAATAGCACTCATTCCTGTTTGATCATATTGACTACTTATAATACATACTAAACACTCACAGCATCTATGCATATAATTTCTGCTGCCTGACAGCTCCAGTGGATATCTAACACAAAATAAAACATTTTAAGGCTTAGGCTTTTTGTTACTCACATGCATGTATATATTTTACAGGGGCTGAGCTTCCTGGTCAGATGATTTCCATTGCTGCTTCAACAATTGCCATGGCAATTTCAATGACAGAAGATGAGTCCAATAATGAACATTCCTCCCAACCCTCAGGTGACTGAATACTCTGTAAGAAACATTCGAATTTGCTCTAAAGGCATGAAAATAGATGGAATTCAAATAAAATTTCAAAATAGTCCATAACCTCTTCATTCTGTCCAAAATAGTGTCCAAATTGAGAATCAGGTTTATCTGTTTTTAAAAAATATCAAGGAGATGCTAGTATAAAAGCTGTCTAGCAAAGGATGGTTTATGTGGCTGTTAAAGACCTGACTAGAAGGATTTAGAACTGCTTTGTGGGTTTTTTTAGAATGAAGGTGTGATTTTTTTTCCTGTTCTTCATTGTTAATTACTTTTATTTTTCTAGCCTTTTGGTTTGTTGGCAATTACATGTTACATAGCTGGATTTCTGGACCAAGTACAGACAGACTGGAGGAGTTTTTGTGTGCATTGTTGCGAGAAAAAAACCCCACCACTTTAAGTATGGCATGCTCAAAGTCCTTCCTCTACTGAGCTTACTTGACATTGTAGCTTGAGTAGCATGGTACTTTCACTTTGTATAAGGCAATTGGCTTAAAAGAGTTCAGACAAAGTGTTTAGATATCCATCAATGATTTTGAACTTTATCTTTTTTTTGAGTAGGTCTTTGATGAAATACTAGAAAATTAAGCTATTTCAGAGACCTCTGGAAATACTAGAAAATTAAGCTTTTTCTGAGAGCTCTGGAAATTGAAAAGTTTTATCCATTTCCTGTAAACCAGACAGATCATTCAACTTGACAGAATGTGAACTTCCAAAACTTAATTTTTAAATCTAAAAATGGCAGCTTTAGACGAATTACTCTTATCTTTTTATCTACATTTTACATTACTATCATCAATATAAACATGGAAGCCTATGGAATTGTGTCCTGAAATTTGAGATCAGAGCATTATGGTGACAGTTCTCCTGTATTTCTGTGTCCAATCTTTAATTTTGGAAATGTAAAATTTTTTTTAAGCTGAATTTTGAAATCTGGAAAGGTAACAGATGCCGACAAATGGGCTATGTAAGTGGTTGAGTTCTTTCATTGCTATTTTTTTAATTTACCAGTTCTTATTTTTTCACTTCTTTAAGACAGTTTACTTTCTATTTTCAAGAAGAGATAACTACAGCAGTTTTTCAAAGGTGTTTTTTATACGTTTTATATTTTTTGACTTCTCTTGGAACAGCTAACCAGATGAGGGTTTTTTGTCTTGTGAATTCTGCTGTTTTCCTTCACGGCATTAAAAAATCCCATGGAGTTTTCTTTTAGCTTCTAACAACAGTTAAAATAATTTTCCAACAATCTGGTAAAAATTAGTATTCTGTTCTGTGATATATTAATCATAATTTTGGCCATCTTTGATTTGGATCTTTTGTGAATGATGATGAAACATTATTCTTACACAGTAAAAAGTTTTATGTACAAGCTTAAGAACTTACTGCTTTTTTGGTTTTCCTGACACTGGATTAAATCCATTACAGAACAACCAGGCTTAAAATTGTTTATTAAAAGACCATGAGGGAGTATAAGCTTTGTTGATTTTATATTTTTTTTCTGAACACTCATGTTTTTCTATATTTTATTGTTGAATATTGGTATTTAGTATTGGGGGCAAGGAGTTTAATGATACCCATCCATGTGGTCTAAGTGGTCCTTCCTGGTCTTCCAAGAGTTTCCAGTGTATACAGCAAACAAGTCTGCAATTTCTGAAGCAGATGCTACTGCAGTACTTTGTAGAGAAGATTCTATTGTCTTGTTGGCTTCAAATATGGTAGATACTAAAATCTTTAAATGAAGTAATGACTCTCAGGTTCCCTTTTGCCCTCCCTTCTTTGTTTTCTTAGAAAAAAGCATAAGAAATATTTTTCACATGAAATTACAGAAAGATGTGGTCCGTCATGACAAGTACCTTCATCCTCATGTTCTGAGGACTTCTTCATTAATAATAGTAAAGTTAATGTTTTCCTAACTTATGCCCTGCATAGAGATACAGACACCTGCCTTTCTGTTTATGTTACAGTTTCTTTGTCTTCTCCCTGGGAGGGAGAATAATTCAAAATACTGTAACGGCAAGAAATTGATGTAACAGAGAACATACTGTGTAATGAAAAGAACAGGTCTTAATAAGGTAGCCTGGAAAATTTGTGCTTTTTTTGTTGCTGTTGTACAAAGTACCATTCATTCTGATTTTGCTAGAATTTTTTCCTGAGTATTGTGCTAGCTGTTTAGACTGTCATGCTTTCATTAGTTGGAAGATAGAAAGGTGTTTTTCAGGTTTCATCTCTCAAAATATCATGAAGCACACTAAATGGGATTTTACAGAAACTGAAGTTACTCAAAATCACTGTACTGACAGTTCTGTTTTTCTGTTTGTGTTGACAAGGCACTCACACCTTGGTTTGCAGAGCATATCTTGCCAGCAGAAGGTGACTTTTTTCATTTGCAATTTTGGTTCTTTTCTGGGTAGATCAGCTTTGTGAACTGGTTTATGAGAGTCATCTAAATGGCAGTTCTGATGCAGGCCTGTGTTTGTCATGAGGCAAATATTGGGTCATTGGGAGTGACAGTTTAGTTTTGCTAAAAGTGCTGGAGAACTGCATTCTGAAAAAGTTCTTGCCTTGGTATCCCCTAGAACTTTTTCTTTTCCTTTTTCTTTCTTTTCCTCTTTCTTTCTTTCCTTTTTTTACTTCCTCATCTCTTGCCCCTCTGTTTTGTGTTCTGTGTACAGTCTGCTTACAGGGAAACTGTAAGAAATAAGACTGTTAAATTGTTACTGCTTTTAACATTGCTGTTGCTGTTATTTAATTAAATCATTCTTCATTGCAAAAATATGTCAATCAAATTTTTCATTACAAAAAGAAGGAATGTTCTCTTTTATTTCCCAAAGGTTGACTACTAAGGAGTTTTTGGGCAAAAAATATTGAATAACTTTCATCTAAGGCATAGACTTCAGCTAATTATTCTGGTTTTGCTTTTGGTGCTTCCTTTTGTTTGATAAATATTTGAGTTTCTGCTTGTTGTATTATTGCTTCTTATGTTGATTATATTAACTTTGGAGCAGAACAGTAAGAAGTGTTGAATAAATTGAAGGGGGAAATTCTTTATTATGGGTATACTGATTTCAGATTTGTGTTTCTTTAGTGCAACCATTTGTTTCTGTTAGTACTCTTGTGCTTTATTACATATAGACTGAGAAGTACAGGGGACTCATAGACCCTCTTCTCTATGAGAAAAATACTTTGTCTTTTAAAGAAAATTTCTGTTTACAGGTAACTTTTTCTCTCCCCTTACATAAAGTTCTTTGTAGTTATATAGTAGGGCTGGCTATCATCCCCTGAAGATATGCACTGATTTGCCAAGAACCTCCCCACTTGAAGCTTCTGCTGTGCTTAGCTGCTTGCAGAATTCCTTCTTTCAGGTTGCATGCCATAGTTCCTTCATGAATATTCTGCAGTTCCACCAAATACATAACCAGCAACCATCTGATGTTTCTGTCATCATCTCAGTCTCAATCCCAACTGGGTGAATCAATGGATTTGCACTGTTGTTTTGGTGTGGTGGGGATGTGTTCATAAACTGTAAAAGTAATTCCACTTACCTAGAATACCAGTGAAGATTTCTGCAAGAAAAGAGGAGTGTCCATCTGCTGTGTGAGCATGCAGTTTGTTTGTTACTCTTACTGTATGACAAATGAGTGATGCCTTTTTGAACGTTTTAGCTGTCATGCTTTAGGCTAGGAATGGTTTTGGTGACACACTGCAAGCAAAAACGTGTGTGTGGAGTACGAGTAGTTTGACTGCTGTGCATGTAGTATGCTGTAGTACAGTTTTTATGCAGTTTTTCTTCATGGGAGAAGATGTGTCTGTGGCACAAGTCCAGTGAAAGAGTTGTGCTCATCATTTACCAGCTGTGTGGTATGTACCAGCATATTAAATTGCCTTTTATGTTTCAGCACAGAGTAACTTTTCAGGTTTTTCTGTGTGCCTTCCTGCACTATGGCTGCAGACTTTGCTCAAGTAGTGATGTGTGGGAAATGTGTGCATTTGGACAACAGCACAGACCCTCAGTAAAAGCTAATACTGATGTTCTCAGGGAGAAATTTTACATGGGGTGGCTGAAGGTGGATTTGGTGTCATCCAGCAGCTGAAAGATCAAATAAATAAATAAATTGTCATGTTCTGCATCCAAAAATTTTAATTTGAACATAATATTTTTTGCATGAAAAGACTATTGTTTATGTTTAGGGTCTTTAACACATCAGTTTACATTTCTGAATTTAATTTCTTGTTTGCTAACTTATGAGTGAGACTGACAAAATTTGTTATCCACTAACTTGTGCTTGATGTTACTAATATTTGTTACACAGAGCAAGGAATTTAGGATGGCAGTGTGAGTGCTCCTGTATTTGTGTTGTGAGTGATCTGGAAAAGTAGTGAGACAGTTGTAAGATACAAGCTTTCTCTTCAGTGCATACTCTATATTTTTTGTTCTCTTTAAATGAGTTTTAAGCAAATCTAAGATTCCTTTTTGAGTACTTGAAGTAAAGGGAAATGAAAGATTTATTTTAAGACTTCAGATTTTTTCTAGAAGTTAATTATATTTTGTGTTTTTTCATGGTTTTATGGTTCTTTGACAAAACATATTTGGCTTGTAATTTACCTGCAGGGACAGGAGCCCTCTTAGAGACTGTAGCAACTTCTCATCTCTCCTCCTCTCAGCACTGTTTGGCATGGTGATGCAGGATGTGGGAGAGTTTACACAGCCTTGTTCTAGCTTTTCAAAATGCAGATCAGTGCCAAGGCTGTCTCAGTCTTTTAGAGAAATTAAAAGAAAAAAAATCAACCCTAAAACAACAAGAACACAGCCTTTTGCTGCTGTCCCTTCCTTCACCCCCACCTTCCAAAAAAAAAAAAGGAGATAATTTGGGAATAGGGAACATATTCTGTTTTGTGGTGAATATTAATGTGATAATTTCCCTTTCTTTGTTTGCATGTGTTTGATTTAGGATCAACAGCAGAAAGTGATCAGCCTCCACCTCCACGAGCATCATCATCTTTCAGCACCTCCTCTTCATCATCTTCTGGGAACAGACAAAGAACTGAGATTGGATCTTTTCTTAGAAAAAAGAAAACTAGTGATATTTACTTTGTTACTCTTGTGTGGGCCATTGTCATTGTTCAGATCTGGCTAAATTTTTGGATTGTGCAGCTATTGCCAGTGCCGTTTGCAGGTAATAATCCAATTACTAGACATGTTTGGCATCATGTTAAATAAAACAGGAGGAAAGGCTTGTAGGCTTGTATGAGTTTTAAATAAAAGCTTTTTCATGGCTTGCTAAGACAAGATGAACTGCAGCTTCAAAAAGGAGGATTGATGTGTCCTGGCTATTACCTCGTAGTGGACAACTCTGTTAAATTGCTTTGTCTATTGACTATTGTAGTTACCTTAAATAATATAGTGCCATACCTTACATAGTAAGAATACTTCTGGTTTAGACCATTTAGTTCTTCCTCCTGATGTCAGTTCTTTCATATTTTTGCACCTGTAAATGAAGAATAGTTTAGCTGTTACTCAGTAGTGAAGTAGAGCTCATGTTGGCTTTTAATTTCTGTAAAAAATGAGTTGCTAGGCACTGAGGACGAGTCACAAGATAAATTTAGTTCCAGTTTTAGGTCTGAGGTTAATTAGCCTTGTTGCTTCCATCTATATGCATCTGTTCTCCTATATATCAGGTAAGAATTGGAGTAGTTACAATAGCTATCAAAAGATATTATTTTAAGGCTGGATGCCACTTTTTCCTCTATTCTTTTGGGGGAGTGAAAAGGGAAAATGGGAACTCTAGGAGTATGTGTGAGCTGCTATGAATTGGAAGGCATTTCTTTCCATCCCCCTACTGTAAACAAAGTGAGTTTCCTAGTTTGCTTGAATTTTCTCTAAACTTCAGCTAAAATGCTAATTTTTATCACTTGAATGTACCTATTTTATCACTTGAATATACCTATTTTATTTTTTATGAGGTGTGGTGGGTTGGCCCCAGCTAGTGGCCAAATACCCTCCAAACCAGTCATTCTTACAGTGTTTTAATGTGGGCTTATCTGTGAGCTGCATTCCCTTTAGGGAGGCATGGGCTTGGGATTTTCCTTATCCCTAGGCCACAGTCCCTTCAAGAGGTGTACCTGCTCCAGCATGGATCCTCTGTAGCCCAGGGTCCCTCTGAGTGGTGTGTCTGCTCCTCTGCAGAGCACTTCTGCTTCCCTGGCCTTTTCATTACCTCTCTTCATCCCTCTGTTCCTTTTTCCTCTCTAGTCACTTTTTCTGTCTTCCTTCCTCTTCTCCCTGCCCGGGGTTTCTGCCCTTCCTTAGATACATTTCCACTGAAGCAACACACCCGTGCCTGATGGGCTCAGCTTTGCCAGGGATGGAGCTGTTGTGGAGCCATGTGGAGCTGTGTCTGGGAAATGGCAACCCCTGCTCTCTTCCCATAGTGGCCACCCCAGAGGCCACCCTGCTACCAAAGCCTGAGAGCTGTGCACAGAACACAAAGCTCTGCAAAGCATCTGGAACTTGTGACTTGGGGTCACATGTAGAGATTGGAAGGGCTGTGAACTCCAAGGCATGGAGAAAGGAACAGCTGCACCTTTGGCTGTGGCACTGTAGCAGCAGCTAAAGGGTGATGTGATGGCAAGACATATAAATAGCTGAATGCAGGGTAAAGCAGAGAGGGGTTTGACCTTTGTTTCATTCCAGTATAGCTACTACAGAAGGAACTTCCCAGTTTTGGTGTCTGGGTGTCATGGGAGATGGCAATCACGAGTGAAAAAGCAATTAGAAAATAAATTTTAGACTTATTAGAGGCAGAGTTTATGTGACTAGTTTACTGAAAAGTCAAGGAGTAACTTAACCACTGTTCAGAAACCCCTACATGTGAGGAAAAAGGGGAGCAGCAGTTCTGCAGCTAGACAGAAGTGAATGGTTTAAGCTTGAGCCACACAAGTCTAGATTAAAGTACACATCTAAATGAGACGCATGAATACTGCTCCTGACAGTCATTAGGTCTAAAATAACTACCCAAACAATAAACTCCAGCCAAAAGAGAAATTGCTTTTGGGAATATTTGTGACTTGTTGCCTTAGCAGTGACACTGGGCCATGATGTGCTTTTTTGTGAATAGAACTGAGTAATCAGAAAGATATTACACATGGGCAGTATAATGATGAACAGAACCAAACTCAGAACAGTGGATTACATTAAAGGTCAGAAGGTGAGTGATTATAGTCTGCATGGCTAAAAGAGAGGGAATTGTAAAAATACTAGGAAAATAGGAAGGCTAATAAAGCAAGTTTCCTTGCAATGGTTCAAGTTTAAAGAGACTAGTAATAACTTGAGGCACTTCTGAGACCTTAAAGAGGATGCTTCTAGTATGTAAAAGGCCCCCAAAACCTCCCCAAAACTTTAAATAAGTGTTAATTTCACCAGAGTTACTTATACTGGTAAAGAGGACTCATGCAAAGTAGTGTTTAGATTATTAGAAACATCTTGGTGCTATTAACATTTTTCCTTGAATGCATTTATACTTCAGTTGGAATGAAATGGTCTTTTTAAATCGCTTAGCATAGAGGGTGGAAAAATGATACCATAATTATACCATAAAATGAAAAGGTGAAAGAATTGCTGTGAATTGAAAAGCTAAGCAATGAAACATGTTGTGGAACACTTGCAGCATTTTACTGAGTGATTTGAGCCTGGAAATCCTGATATTGTCTCTAAGATCTTTAATTTACTTCCTTACGTGTTCTGTTGTATCTTTTTCTTTTTTTAATTTTTTCAGATAATTTTCTGCTTCCTGCAGATTTTTGGAACATGTTATTATGCGGACTTTTTCTTGTTTTGCTCAGTGCTTTCTAATAACAGTTAGAAATAACAGTCTCTTTAGCTTTTCCTCTCTTGTCTCTTTTTAACTTAATATGTTTACAGCTGTTTGACTGTAGCATTTCCTTTGCAATGAGTAACAGTACATTTTTTAGAAGATACTATGTAAACACTTACACTTAAGTAACAGTGGAAGATTAGAATGCCATTTGAGGATCTTGTTCACCTTGTAAAATGCAAGCCTGCCTGGCTTTGCTTAGCAGCAGTTTGTGTTGTGACCATGAGCTGCATTTCATCATACAAAACTTCAGCCTTTAAGTTCAGTGCTGGCACTCACACTGTGTTTTCTCCTTTTTTGTATCTTTGCCACTCATTTTATTAGAGAAATTATTGGATTGTTCTGTTTCTTCAGGAGAATAAATCCCATATTTGCCACATGGTGGTGCCAGAGGGTAAGTGAACTAAATGTCAGCAAATCATTGCACTGGCTCTCCGAAACAAGAACAAGAATATAAACTGTTCCATGTGTGGCTTGCAGAGAATAAGCTCTTGTTGAATTTGGATAAATGCCCTGTAGGTAGTAAAAGTTAGCCTTTTTGGCTATGTATGCCATTTTACACTTCTCCAAGTAGAAACATGATGTGAATTTTTGATGATGAAGTGATGTACTGCCAACTGTTGTGGAGCTCATATATGGCAGTAAATAATGAATCTGGTCTGGAGAATAGTCACAAAAAAAAATTATTAAAAAAGTAAAGTTACAAGTAGTGATAGAAACTTCAGTACCCTGTATTGCCAAGATGAAATGCTAATCACAAATAGCTTTCTTTAACATTTAAAAGCAAAATCTTTTCAGTAATATTTCAAAAGAAGATTTAAATGGATGCTTCTTTACTGTGAAATTCTGCATGATGTGGTGTCAGTTCTTGAAGGAAAGATGCACTTTAACAACTTAGAAGGCCTAAAGCTTAAGAATTTAGGCTGAAGATTTTCTTTTATGTGTAAGGTGCTGTTAAGTTCTGATTGTGGTACTTTATGTGGAGCCATTTGGCATGGTGTGTGTGTGTGGATATGGAAGAAATCCACTGTACTGGAATAATAGAGTGGCATCTTCTTATCCCAGGCCTTGATCAAGTCTGAGCTGCATTTTTGGGTAGTGTGCTGTCACTTTTCTTGTGCTGTCATCTAAGTTCCATGTGGATAAGCACAGCTGCAAAGATAGTGAGGAGATTAGTACTAAACACACTGGCAAATTCCAGAAGTTTTTAATGGGAAATAAAACTCAAGAATCTTTTCCTTTCTTTTTCATCAGTCTTCCAGAACAGAATAAATAAGTAGTCTTGTGGTGCTCCTCTGAAGTCTCTGATAGTAAATTTCCTTCTTGTGGTTACAGTTTGGGCACTTAAAAAATTCGTCGTTCATTTTGGAGTTTTGAACTTCATGGCAAAGCACTGCAAAAGTTGGTGGCAACTGGTTGAAAATTTTGTGAAGGAACGTCAGGAAGCTCTTGCTCCACGGCCCATCAGAGGACTTGGAAGTGTTATGCTAAAGCTTGACAGTAAGGTATTTCTACTTACTTCCTTAAGTGACTTGAAAGTTTGTTTTATTCTGTTTCGCCATATTCTGCGATGCTTTAATTCTAAAATAAATGTCTGTCACTAATGGATACGTCTTTCATGTAAAACTGTATTTGTTTTATGGTGTATTTTAAATTCTGTCTCTTCTATCACTATTCACACTTAAGTGCACAGTTAAATTTGTTAAATGATTGCATGCAGACCTTTACAGGAGTCACTTTTAAAATGTCGAATCACCTTTATAAGGTTCCTTATCTGAGTAAGGCAAAGTTCTCTTAATCTTACCTGGTTACAAAGATTTTGAATTTAAACCTAAGGAGCTTTAGTCTGAAGGATAAGATGTTCCTACTTCTTATGTGAAAATTTAATTAAAAAGCAGACCATTGTGTTTGGGTAGTAGGGCCCAAGTTAGTTCAGACATATTTGTCTGTACTGTGTGGAAGCAAAGTTGTTGCACACAGTAGTATGGTGGTACAGAAATGAGTTTTCCTTCTGTAAGTGAAGAAATATGTGGGATAAAGTATTTGGGAATTGCCACAGAATAAGGCTTCTCTGTTCCCCTTCCTTCTTCCCCATGCAAAATATGCCAACATTTGCATTGCAAATTGCATAGTTGGAAAGCTCCAGGAAATTCATAAAGTTTCTTTCATTAAGAATTTTAAGTTTTCATGTAAATGGGTAGATGGATTATTTTGTTTGTAACAGCGATGGCACTGTGTAAGAATGTGGTTTCTGTAAATGTGTTGTTTAAGTATTCTCTGCTCTGGAAAAAGCCTTTATCTTAGGACTTCTGTAACTGAAGAGCTGAGCCCTGTAAGTACATTTGTCAGAGCATCTGTACCTTGACAGATTGGTCTTGCAGTTTATAGCTCTAAATTCCTATAGGAGAGGGAGGAGCTTAAACCTGGATCTAATGGGTGAATGGATAACAAAAGGTCAACAAAAGCATTAAAATGGCTGTAGGAAGAAAGTGATGATTTCACAGGGTTCATTGAGGAAGAATTTGAAAAAGGAAAAGCCTTTCAAAATACAGCTATGAACACAATAATGTGGTTTTCCAAAGGCAGTGAAAATTACTAACGTGGGGATAAAAGATTACATTATCCAAAGTTTTGCATAAAAAGATTTTGTTCTGTAAGTAAGAAGCCACTCTAGACACAATGTTGAATGTATTGTTGTTTCATGAGTTGTCAACTTTGGTATCCTTGTATTGTATAACTGTATGACACAGTATCCTTCCTAATTCCAGCAAGTCTTTTCTCCTTAAAGAAGGTAGGGCTTTAATGTGCAGCAGAACCTCTCGCTCTTCAGCTTAAATGTACTTAAGGTCAGTTTATTTACATGTTGTTTTTGTCTAAGCAGGAGAACAGTGTTGACCTACTCATTTCCCCATCTTCCTTCACTCCTCCGTTTTTTAGATGACAGCTGTATTCCTCCTGAGTGTGTGCTCTGTGTATTAAAGCAGTTTAAGCTTTCCCAGACATTACTAGAAGGGCACTTGATAATCTGCATGATTCTGTTGTCCTCATTTATGCCTATTCTAATTCTGTTTCAGCCAGCATTTATCACGGGTGGCTGGGATTATATGTATTTAATTTCTACTGATTGTGCTCATTCTATGTATTGTAGGATGATGTATAGTATCTCAGAATTTGGGAAGCAATGCCGCAGGTTATTGGCAGTTACATTTTTTGTAGGGACGGGGAAACAAGAGAAGTAAAAATTACATCCTTGCAAGATTTTTCAAGTTGTATTGCCGAATGTTTTGGCTTCAGTAGGCACTGTTGAAGAGAAAGTAAAAAATACATGAACACAAAATAGAAATTTAAAGAGTAAATTGTTACAGCTTACCTTTTATTGGCAGTGTGTGAGAAACCAAGACTGAGGGATCATTTCCTTTGCAATTAGAAGTTTAATTTTTAATATTTTGTTTCTAGTTTATTTATATGGGAGCTAGATCTGCTTAGGGTTATTGTTTGGTTTGGTTTTTTGTTGGTATGCAAAATTAGTTGGAAACTGAATCTTAGCATCAGGATGTATTGAGAATCTTAGCTAAGTACAGCCAGCCATTGACTAGGTCTTTTTCACACAAACACTTAGTGGTAGTACTTGGGCTGGCAAACATGGTATGTCCAATTAGGATATACTTCCAGATTTGAGTGAAATGTAGTGAGAATGAGGAACATATCTTAGAGTGACATGTCTTTTTCCCAAACAAATTTTAGGAAGCTAGTGTAGATAGTCTGGAAAATAACCCATTGTGAGAAATGGGTGAGTACTGCTCATGCATGCAAATCTGAGCTTTACTGATTATATCTGTTTTTTAAACAAAACCATCAAAAAAATAACTGCTCCTCTGACAATTCTCATTTACCCCTGGTTCTCCTGGAAGTGCAGAGAAATTTGAAATTAAGAGAAACTCTGGTCATGAGAAAGAAAAGGGCATTTCATTTTATTGCTTTTATAAGCAGTAGGTAGGTCAGTCTCTGTATGAATGTGTCTCCTTTAAGAATGGGCTATGAAAATGGGATGTTGTTACTGTATCCTGTCGTTACTGTATGTTCCTGGCTGTGCATTTGCCTCATGGAGAGTCAGCAGACAGCAGTTCAGATGTGAGAGGCTTCCTGGCGGAGAGAGTAGGGAGGTTTCACTTGTCAGCCACTGAACCATCCTAAACTTAATAGATGAGGTATTGTGGGTGTTCTTATCAACAGTAGAGAATTAATAATTTTCTTTACTGATTTCTTAAAATTTATTTATTTTAAGGAGGACTGTTGTCTTACAATATGATGACTGCAGTTTGCTTATAGAATTTTTGAGGGAGTTTAGCAGCATTGGCAGTGGCTCAGCTGCATGCAATAGACTTTTACTCCTTGGAATGTACTAATATTTTACATACATGCTTTCTGATGTACTTGAATGAATCATGTAGTTCTTATATGCTTTTTCTAGGTATAGTGCACTAGAATTTTATATGTGGATTATTTGGATTGTTTGGATTTTGGATAAAGTCAGCTTCTATTTCTTCTGGTACCAAGTTCATTACATAGTTTAACCAAGCACAGAAAACAAGCATAATCTCTGCCAATAGTTATATTATTATAGAAAATACTTTCATACACATGTAAGAACTTAGATGAATAGTTTTCCAATAAAATACTGGAAAAGTGGCTATAGACTTATTAGTTTTGGATGATTTGAATATTAGAATTAAGCTGTAGCCTATTTTCAAATGTAGGTTGATTACATTTGTAGAACTACTTAAACATCAGTATTGGTAAGCTATTAGGCAGATGTAGCCTCCCAGGTATTGTCTTAAATGTTGATAAAAGATATTGTTATTTTGGACATATAATGTTATTTCCTAGTTACTGTATTTATCATCCAGTTCCTGGAAATGAGAGAAAAATACTAAAGACTTCCTTTCACATTCAGCTAAAATCTTAGGGCTTTTTGGTTGTATGGAATTGCGAAGTAGAGCAATACAGCTCTGAGATCTGTGTTTTTTGCAAAACGAACCTCAGGTACAGGTAGAAGGTTTTAAAGTGGAGAAATAAAGTTAAAAGTATGTCGTTTAATCAGAAAACAACTTTCCCTTTTTTCAGAGATAAATTACTCCATAGGTGAAGAGGTAAAATAGAAACAAATTCTACAGCATCAGTTTGAGCCTTTTGAAGCCTTGTAATTGATTTCTGTGACTGTGACTCTTTCCATAAGTAGAAAAAGCTAATAAACATGAGTGCTTTATGACATATTTTATTTTCATATTTCCTAATGTTCACTATTCTTTGTAAATCTGCTTCTAACTTAATTAACATTATGAGATTTTTATAAATATGAAATATTCATACCTTCTGTTTCCATTGGGAGCTAATGTAATTTGTGGCAACTGGCAAACATGTTAGATTTACTGAGAATTCAATGGTCTTGTTTTCAGGGAGAAACAAACTTCACTTACATGATCTTAATCTCTAAGAGAGATGAATAACAACATTAAAGCTCTTCTCTGTTCTGATTATGTTACTAATGATTAGTAATGGTTAGAATTAGGAGTATAATCCTACATAAACTAGGTCCTGAAATGGATATACTTTAACATGTGGATGAGCATCAGTAATGAAAAATAACTTCAGTGCAAAAGGAGAAATTGACTGTTGAGAAGTGCAAGGAGAATTACATGAAATCTGTACATTTATATAATCTACAGTTTGCTGTTGTATGTGTATCAGACTTAATTATGTATTTGATGTTGTGCCATTGAATATGAATGCTTTAATATGAATATTTTCATATGAATATGAAAAAACATATGAAATCTGTCCAAGGGTGATTGACACAATAGGAGTGTTTTGAAATGCATAGAATGGGAATATTTGAATGTCTGAATGGGAATATTAATGCCATAAACGAGTACCTCATGTGAAGGTTTGGTGTTTTGCTGAAATGTCCTTCTCAGAGTACAAGTCCTGTTCTGAAATGTGATGGTAGCTGTCACTATAATTAAACTGGAGTTGTCCAGATTATGCTGAGAGCTCTGTTAATGCCATTAAAGTGTTCATATTTGTTATATCCGTCTTTGTTTCAAAAGTGCATGTTAGTAGTAAAACCCAGGTTCTTGCATTAGAATTTGTTATGATCTTTTCTTCCTATTGCAATTTACCTTTGTGTCTAGAACAATTTCATTTTCATTCTGTGGATGACTTTGCCTGCCTCTCATTGCTTTTTTCCCCTATTACTGCATTTTTCAATAATTTTCCACTGTGTTGTGTTTTTTTCCCTTTTCTTCCATCTCCGCCTGCCACTGACAAGCTGTGGCACTGGCTTAATAAGAAGGTAAATAAACAGAAAAATTATGATTCCAGCTAATGGATTCTGTGGTTTTGGGGAGTTTGATTTTTCTATAATTTTTTTTTTATTTTGCAGCATGAACACTCCTTAACATGCCTTGCTTCATATAGATTTCTATCTCAAATGCCTCTTTTCCAGCTCTTGGTATAAGCTACTGAAGGTCATATAATTCTGTCTGATCTCTTCTACTCCAGTGAATGCACATAGTTAAATGTTTAGCACAGCAGAGTATTGCATTAGAATTTCAAGGGGTAGAGTGATTTAGGGGCATTTTTATTTAAGAATAGTTGATCCCTGCCTGGTCCCCACTTGTACAGCTAACAAAACGAGTTCTCTCCCAACCTGGAGAGCTGTTCTCTGCACAGGGAAAGCATCAGTTAACCAAATTACCGGGGGAGCTGTGAGGCTGTGAAGCACAGTTGTAGTTCTGTAAGTGCTTGCAAATGGGTGCATGGGCTGGTTTCACTGAGTGCTGTCAGTCTTTTACTTTTGCAATGCCAAACTTGTCTGTGTACACAGGCATAGTACCTAGTGTGCCAAGAGTGAATGCATACAAAATGAGACTTTGCTTGGCCTCAGAACTGCTGAATCTTAACAAGTCTGAAGGGAAGAAAAAGGCGGATTTAAAAAAAATAGGTAGTTTGTTGCGGTGCGACCGCTTTTTGGTTCATAGTTGAGTTTATTAGTCAAGCTGTAATTACGATATTTAAGTTGGTACGTTCTGTTCCCCCCCGCCATGTTATGTTGAAATGGTTCTGCCTTGTCTCCCTCCCTGCCTTCCCCCTCCAGCAGTTATATACAATCCCCCGGTTGCCAGGGAAACTCCCGCCTTCTTGTATCAGTTATTATGTCAGTCCTTAGTTCCCTCCTCGGTTACCATGGTTTCCGTGCAGACCCCTCCCATGTTTCCCCAGCAACCCCCCTGTCCGTCATTCTCTACCCACACCCTTTCCCCAGAACTTTCCACTCTGGGCAGAGAGTGATTGGAGCAGGAATTGCTGTCCCTCCCCAACAAATCCCCCATTCACTGTTCTGTTATGCCCATCATTATGTTCTGTATGTTCATTTCCCCGGGGGCGGCTCGCTCCTCCCTTCGAGATCCCTTCATAAGTTCTGTTAACCCTGCTTTTGGCGGGAGTTACCTGGAGGGCTGTAAACTTTCTTTGGTAATTGTCTGCTGCGAAGAGTTGGTGCCTTCTTCGCTTTCTTGCGCTGCCTTAGTTCCTGCTGCTGTCAGCCCGCCCTTTGCGGTGCTGCCTTCCCCACCCTGCCATGAGGGAGAGCACCGCGGACAGCTGCTCGCCCAGCTTGCCTCCTTACCGGAGCAAGGGCTGCATGGCCACACAGCTGTCCCCAGCAGGCTGTTGGCGTGCCATGTGGGGCTAGCCGGGCTCTGACAGCATTGCACGGCAACAGAAGTTGGTATAGCTAAAATATTTTTTTTCCTATTACGTGGCTTTTAAAACTGTGTGATATGTTTTCATGATTGAGTTATAATTGTCCATGAAGAGGGGCATTTTTAATGTTCTTTTGCCCTTGACTGTATTTCTCCTGTCTTAAAATCACATTTTTATTTCCCACTATGAAATGTGTATCTTATGTGAGCAACTTGTGGTTAGTAAATATGTGCACCCATAACCTGTCATTTTTTCTTTTTTTAAATTAGATACTGGTTTGTTAGCAGAGTTCAGGTAAAGAGCTGAGTTAGGTGACCACAAGAGAAAGTGTAGTCTCGACTGCTTTTTTTCTGTCATTTGTCATTTTTGTTGAAAATTCATGAGTAGATACGGGTTTTTTTCCTTAATACTGGTAGGTTGCAAAACCTATTTAATAATAATAGGTTTTAATCTAATAGCTTTAAATGCTAAAATGTCTGGATTTTATTTTTAGTTTAGAAATTTGCATTATTTGGCAAAACCCTGTGGATATAATTTCTCAACAGAGTGTGTTTTTTTTCCTTGGAGTTGTGTTTGAAAACTGTTGGTTTACTCTACAGTTTGATAAGTAGAAATCCTGATAGTATTATATACAGTGTTGGCTTCTGTGCATGAACATACAGTAATAATATTATAATCAGGATTTTTTAAAAAGTGAAAAAATGTGCAACCAGTGGGTAATTTTGTTGTGTGTAGTGTTTTGGTTATTTTTCGAAAAAAATAGAAAAAAAGTCACACTCTACCAGAGGCAGAAAAAAGAGGGGATTTGTACTACAGAACACTGGCTGCAATTAAAAGGTGATACCTTTTTTGCCAGTCTTTGTAGGGATGTACTTCAGAGACCACACACATAAATTACTGATAATCCAGCGGGAAATTTAAAGTCATATGGATATGGTAGAGTTTGAAATGATGGTTGATTATGACTGCTAATGATAAACCTTGGCTTTTTGATTCCTGTTTGTGGTATATATAGCCCAAAATATAGAATAGATTCAGACAGTCTGGCGTAATTTGTTCTTAATAACATTGTCTATGTCAGGAGTCTTTAGAAGGAATTGCTAAATTCTGCTGCTGCTTCTGCAGCAATACTGATGTAGGTAGACTTGAGACCTCACACAGACTGTTCTCTACATTTTCTAGCTTAACTACTCAGCTGACTCATTTCACCATAACCTTGGGATGTGTTCTGGTTACAGACTTCCCCTTATTCTCTGCAGATGATATTAATGAGATGGTATCTTCAAATATTAACTAAGAAAAAGGAAATGAGAAGTCTAAGGAATGCCTTGGGAAAAAATCCTCATAAATAGCGGAGCTGTTTACAGAAAAAAATAAAAATCCATGTTGGTATTTTAATATAGATTTAATCAAATATGAAGTAGATGCCTAGGTGTGCTTTACTGTTTGGGTAGTGTAATAAATTAAACATACTAGAAAAACTACTGCCCCAAAGACTATGCAGTATGAAACCTGCAAATGTTAATTCATAGATGATGTATCATACTGCAAAACATGGAGAACCTGCCGAGATAGTAGGATTTCTGATTTTTAAGTATGGACTGTAGATCTGTTACAGCTTAGTGTAAGATGGTTTTGTGTCATCATCCAAAAGTTCAAAGAGGGAGTACTTGCAAATTATTGAGGAGTTTTCTAACAGAGCATAACTCAATCATAAAAAACCTTTTTACAGGGAGTTAAATGAAAATAAAAACCATGATAACCTTTCTGTTCAAAACTGTGACAACTAAAGATAGACTGTCCGCAAAAAAACTATCAAAAATCAGTAATATTTCAGTTTGGTTTTACAAATTGACCTTCTGTAGCTTAGGAGACTGGCTTTCCTTTACCTTTGCATAATGTCAGATGCTGTGGCAGCCTCAGCTTTCTGCTGGTGACTAACCTTTGGATTAGAAGCTTGGAACTGAATATAAAACTTCATGACCTCTGGCTAATGGATGTGTTTAGTCAGTACATGTTTGTCTCTGTGTGCATGCCCATGGTTTACAAGAAGGGTGTAAAGGGAGGTCTGGCAGGGTTGGGGTAAGAGTGAAGTCTGGACCTGATTCAGTGATGAATACAACCACACAGGCATTTAACAGTGCAGCTTGCTGCAGTGAGTAGTTTACCTGCACCTATGCATTATTTAACAGGAGTGTGAAAAGGTGAGGGAAGTTAATGTAGGGTTAATGTAGGGGAAGAAAGTATGTTTTAATAGAAGAAACAAAAAAGTAAATAATGGTGAAATGTGAATGTCCATCTGCTTTTACTTGTACAGTACTCAGTCCAGTTCAGTCTTCTGTTGTGATGTATCTGTACCACTTACATAACTTGGATCCCCTGAAGTCTGTGTTGAGAGATGTAATTGCAGTACCTGTAGGCTTGCCAAAGCTGGCTTTCATCAGGCTTCCTTGGGCTACCTGCCCAAGTAAATAGAGACAGGGTGGGCTGGCATGGCTGAGGCTGCTGCTGGTACCAGTACATCATCAGTGCTGCCATGACTTTACTAACTAGATTAAAGGTAATCCAGGATTTACATGTACTGCAGCTGCTCCTTAATGGCAGTCCAGGCATGTTTGAACTGTCACTATGAGTGTCTGGGAAAGATACCTTGTGCCATCTTGGAGAGAATCCTCAACCTGGTCTTTTGGAGCTTGCCCTTTCATTAATTGCTACAAAACATCTAAAGCATTCAGCCTCACCTCCACTGAGATTTCACCTATTGAATACCCCTCACACAATCATTGAGCCTAGCATTTTTGAAATCTCTGACAGTACTTCCAATTACATAGATGCAGTAAATCTGATTGAAGTACTGTTTGTAAGACTACTGGTTTTCTTTAAACTCTGACTTAGTAAATAGTAGTTTGAACTTTGTCTGAAATGATGAGGGCAGCTTTAATTTTTAATAGCTTAATTTTCAAGTCCATGCTATGAAATTTTCTTCCCCTGCCTATCCAGTGGTGTTTTCTTGGTGATATTTTTTATTTCTGTCCTTTGAAACAAGGACTTTCATTTCTTGCTTCTCTTGCATAATCACTATATGTACATGAGGCTTGGAAGGATACAGCAAATCTCATTTCAGTCTTATTTCCAAAGAGGTAACCCCTATATGTATGCCCTGTGTAGAGGCTGCCCAAAGCTTTTCAGAGCTGCAGTATTGCTGCAGGCAGGTCACTTCCCTCCAGCACTGGCAATACATTTCTGATGGCTGAAATCTGTTAGCAATGCTGAAAACCAAACTTGAGTTAAAAATACTTAAGACAAAAGATTTTTCACATTCCCTCGTGTTTTCTGAGTTCCTTTCTGCAGTTCTTAATGTAGTACAGACTTTGTTACACGGACTTGTTAATTTAGATCAAACAAGGAGCTGGTTACAAAAACTTGAAGTTTAAAAATAATTACTTGATGTACATAAACTACTCAGATACTATCGGATGAACGCACACAAAAAAAATCCTTGTATTTTGTCAAATAGGACATCTGACTTCAGTGTTGACCAATTCAGTCATCACAGAGCAGTCTGAGAAGTTCATTGTTCCAGGGTCAATTTCATGTGTAGGGATAGGGTAAATAATGTAAAGAAAGAACTAATGTAAACCATTAGCATGCATGTTAGTAGTTTTATAAGATCTCTAACTAAAAAATTACCAACTTAATCATTGAATATATAACTTGGACTTGCAGTACTTTCGCTTACTACGCATTGGCTTTGATCTCAGTTCTTGTGAATCACAAATTTTACAACTGTGCTGTTGCTTTTTCCTGTAGTAATGCTAAATGGAATAGAAATAGACCTGGTATTTGAACCATAGGAGCTAGAAAAATGTATTTGGTCATGCTTGCATGTGCTTTCACAGCTTTTTATGTAAACAGTCAGTTTGTGTATGAGATGAAGCTCAGCTTGCTGTGTTCCAGAGCACTCTGCAAAGTCCTGTGACTGAGCAGTTTGATTGTTTCGAATGACATTATCAGAATTTCTCTACTCAAATATGGTGTCTCCATTTGCTTATGGACATACATAGAATGGGCCTTTTGTAAACTGACAGAACAACAAATGTGCCTGTTTCCTGTATCAGCCAGTTTAGCTGATGCATGCTTAATGCTGAGCATCCTCCTGAGACTGGAAGTGGATAGAAATAGTTGGTGCTGAATAATTGGCCTGATATTCAATAATGCAGAACCCCACCTGTCCCATTTCAGTTCAGAAGGTGATGAGGCAGCTTTAAAAATTTTATTACTTGCAAAAATACCTCATTTGTCATTTAGATGGCTCTTAGCTATTCAAATCTGAAAGTTATGGTTGTGCTTTAAAGTATACCTTGATAGCTTTGAAGTCCTGTGCAGACAGTATCTGTGAGTTTCCGGGTTGCTGAAGGACAAGAAACAAATTTCTGGGTTCTAGCTGATATTAATGTCTTCTTTAGGTACTTCTCTAGGTCTAGTAAGTAATTGTTGAATTATTGCTTGCTTTGCAGAGAGCTTGATGTGTTGTGTGGTAACGTGTACATGTTTTTTGCAAAATCACATGTCATACCATGATCTTAATCATGCTAACATTGCTTGTTAATTGTTCATTTCCAAGCTTGGGCATAAATGCTGTTTGATTAGAGCCTGATTTTGTACTGTGATTGTAAATAAAAATAACAATACTGTTGCATAACATACAACATTGCTTTCATTAAAGATTGATTTATGAGATATAATTTGTTCTTTTTTTTTCTGTACAGATTATTGTGTGGTTGGAGAAAATGCTAGATAAAATAATCAGCATTTTCATAATATTTGTGCTGGTGATAGGAACCCTTCTGCTAGCTCTTCTCCTTACTGCTAAGGTACAGTATGCTAAGGAATACAATCATAAAGCTCATTTTCATTGCTGATGAAGGTTACTGATACTTACACGAGATTGTATAGCTTAAAGAATTTTTCTAAGTGTTTAGGAACTAATTGCTCTGTAGTTGAACTTGTCACCATTCCCAGACTATAAAATATACAAAAATATATCAAAATCTCAATGTTTCTATTTCTTTGTATTTCTGTATTTTTTACATATATGACATGGCTAATATATAGACATTTGTAAATACAAAATTTATTATAGTAAAAGAATTACTGTCGTATGTATTACAGGAACAGATTTGTTTTGCATCCTATTGACACTTTCCTTGTGAACAGAAGAACCACTTAGATTTTTTTTCTCTTTAATTTACCTCACATCAGAAACATTTGTAAAATATTTAAGGTGTGTTTGTCAATTTGTTTGTGTACTAGCCTGTAACAACCTCATGGTATCCCTTTCTGAGTTAAATGTACTGAGATTCATGATCAGGTATTCTCTGAAATTGATGTTCGGTTTATGGTTGGGTTTGGGTGGGGTGTTTTTTTTGCTCGCCAGAAGAGGTCACTCATGTACTTTTTTTCCTTTTTCCTTAATGGGGCTATGTTCATACTTGAAATAGTCAATGGAGATTGAATGTTTGTCTTGAATACAGTTATGGAACAAAGATCAATGGGTTCTGGTGTCAATCTCCTTTTTCCAAAATGTAGGCATATGTAATGTTGAGTACTTAAAATTAAAGACTTTTGAAGTTGTGCAGACATTCCTGCCTTAAGCTCCCTTACATTCATAGAAGGAGTATTAAGATATTTATAAGAGGTGTATTTTATCATTTTTGCTGAAGAATTTATTTAGTTAAGCACCTCATAGTACGGTTGGTCATGTTAGAGGTAAGTATTCATTAATTTTTACACTTCTTTGATCCATGGCTTAAAAAGCTGTATCTGAAACTGCTTTGTATTTTAGTGTTTCTCTTGACAGCACTGCTGTTATTTTTGAATTTTTTTCCACTGATGGGATAAGGTTTAAATTTCCATTTGCTATTACTAGTGACCAGAATTTATTATTGTATTGACTAGATGCTTCTTGTGTTAATGGAACTTCTTTCTTCCTAGTGGCTTGTTTGCACTGGAAGAATTATTTTTTAAATGTACAAACTGGTCACTGCATCCCTTCTCACCTTCCCCCTCCTCCCTACCCTCCTTCCTCTTCCACCACTCACTCCCCCTCCCCAAAAACAAAAATTCTTTCTGAATGTAGGAAGAGTTGTAGTTTGCATTGCATAACATTTCTCCTCTCTCTCTCTTTAATTTAGGTACATCAAGAGAGCGTTCACATGATTCAAGTCACAAGCAGCTTGATCAATGAGACGGTAGCCAGTCACCCAGAGTGGGCAAAGTAAGAATGCTGAAGTTAAGCGAATAGTATAGGGTGGATGAACAAGCTTCCAGGTGCTCTTATGCATAGTTTTTAATTTAAAAAATCTCCTAGGTGAACAGAAATGTGGGTATCTCTCACAGGCTGAAAGCTAAACTCTCAGACAGCAGAGGTATTTGTGCATCACTCTGGAGGACTGCCAGCGTGGTATTTCATTTGAGGACTGGTTGGGTTTTGGTGGTGAAGGATGACTCCATGAATTTTCCTAGCTACAGCTGTGGAGAAGAAACTTGTGTAGTGCAGAGGATGAAAAGATCTGTGTTTTGTCCCTTTTTTCTATGAGAGAGAAGTACGGGCAAAGAATACTCTAGAAAGTTTCAAGACAGAGCTAAATTATTTTTTAAATGGAGAGAGATGGATGTGGAGTGCATTTGAAGGAATAGGAGTTGAAGATCTTGTTCCTGGAGTGAACAGAAGAAGAGTTCAGGGGTGGGTGGGGGGAGTTGGGTGTGACTCAGTTGGGCAGGACCATTCCTGTTACGAGTAATGTGTGTAGTGGGGAGTTTGTAAGGTTTGGTCTGTGTACTGACTAAAGTAAACACCAAGACTAGTAAGGGAGAGAGATGGTTTTGAGAGAAAAGCATCTAGAGGAAAACATGGGCACACTGGTGAGCAAAGGAGTCATTGCATGAACATCAGAGGGGGAATAGGTGAGACTGAGGGGTGTGGTTTTAAGGAGGGCATGTTCCAGGTGGCTTTCATTCTGCTTCAGGTAAACAGACATAGGGCAAGTGTGAGATACCAAATTAATGACAGCAAAAGAAGTTCTCTCCAGAATGGTTGATTCTTTCAAGGGCACATTCTAAATAAAAGTGATGGTGGTTTAAGAAGATTGAAAGAAAGCAGATGCTGTATTATAAGAGCAAAGCAATTTTTCAAAAACAGAGCTAAAAGGATATTGTTAATAACCACTGTAGTAATACATGCTTTAGCACTACTAAAATAATCACAATCCTGAGAACAGAAAGCACTTGAAGCACTTGGTTTTATTCCTTCATGACATCTCTTGTGCTGTTTGGCCTTTCTGTTTTGCTGTAAGATGGAAATAAGTGGGACTAATGAAGATGGAAATTTGACTGTCAGAAGCTTATTTACATAATGAAACTAGTGGAGTACTAGTTAGATAATTTGCAGAATTCTGGTATAACCTTTCACTTCCAGCGTTTGCATTCAAATTTGAAGTATCCATAACACTGTATTTTAGTTCAATAAGAGTAAGAATACCTCTTGCCAAATCTATGAAGCTTTACCAGCTTTCGGAGCTCGATGCTCGTTTTTATGTTTAGAGGTGAGTGACTGAAATATCTTGGGATTCCAATCTGGAACATTTCTGAAGCATTATACAGACAGAGGAGCTTCCATATTGATCTTCAGTCAGGTGAACAAATACAGCAGTTCTGTTTCCTGAATGCTTTCATTTTGTTTTGGAAGGGCTCCCAACAAGTGCCGTTGAGTCAAGATGTAAAAAGAAAGTCAAAGCAGAGATTTTGTGCCCTATATTCAGAAGTGGTAAAATGCTGACAACTCAGTAGGGTACATTGCTTGAAAGTGATGTGAGTCCCCGAAGAAATTCACAAGCAGGTGGTTTGGTGAGGACTTAGAAATGACCGATGTCCAGACCTTTTGTCAGCTGGTTGCTTTTTCATGGAAACTATCTTAACAATTTACATTCGGCTTGTAATTTCAAAAGGTTGTGTTTGCAGCTAGGTGAGACTGCTTCATACGATATTTTCAGGAAACTCTGGGGAAAAAAATAATGTTGTGTGAATGGCACACATAGAGATTGAAGAGCAGATCTCTTCTGAAAAAGTTGAGATATCAAATTAATTAAGGTTTCAGGAACCTTGGAGGATTTAAATGCAATGGCATGCCCTAGATTTAATTCTGCTTTGCTTTTTAATTCTGCTTTTTAATCCTTTTAATTAAGGAAAATCTATTCCTTAATATGTAGAAGGAAACATTTGAGTTGTAGTAATTTTATATGTATTTAGCCATAATGATTTGTTGTTTCAAAATGTTAATTTGCAATGTGTTTTGGGTGTAATGAAGTGGGTATAATATATAACAGTTAACTTTGTTTTCCCTCTTTAAAATCCACCCCCCTCAGCTGGCTCCCAGAAGCCCAGGTCATTCAGAAGGCGCTCAATTCTGCAGCCAACAACGTATACCAGTATGGCCGAGAATGGATCACACACAAGGTAAGACTGAGCTGTCAGAAAGCTCAAATTCTTTGGTTTTTGCTTTCATTTCTTGTATTTCATAATAGTAAAAAGAAATAAAAATACATTTGTCAGTAGTTCTTTTCCATGTATTTAACCATTTGTTGACAAATCCATTCTCTCCACTCTGGTTTGGGACTTCTGAAGGAAGAGTGGGAGCGATTTCAGTAGTCTTTTCTGTTCAGGGGATAGTTTCTTTTTAAGAACTGAAGAATCTGTCATCATTCTAATGATTCCCAGTGAAAATGCATCAAATTAAATTGAGTAACTTATTTTAAACTGACTTTGGCTCTTGTATTATAGACAATGTAAACTGTTGCAACCACTGCCCCTCCCTCTCCCCTAATTTCTGTGTGGTCTGGGTGTGGTACACTGGACATTTTTTAAATCATAATTTTAATAGTTAAGCTATATTCTTCTTCAGAAGAATTTGCCGAAATTCTTACTCATATATTTGATGTCTAGCACGCATCTCAAATTATTTGCAATATTTAAAGATATGATCAAGGGCTTTGGATTAAGGATTTTAGAGACAGCATTTGTTTTGCAGTGTGGAAAGAAGTCTTCAGTGCAGCAGAATGTTTTTAACAAAGTCTTTGAATTGTGAACCTTTTCATCTGAAGTGTGTATTTCATGCTGATACTAATTTTTCTAATAACATGGGTTTGAAATGTGCCTTTACAGACAATCTTACATTATTCATCAAGCGTGAAGTTCATCAGTGGATGCCTGCTTTGTTATGTCCTCTATAATAATAGATTTTATGTGTTTTAGCTGCATAAGATTTTAGGAGAAAAAGTAAATAACACTGCTGTGATTGAAAAACAAGTGCTGGAGCTCTGGGACAGGCTTTATCACTCTTGGTTTGTGAAGGTGGGTAACTCATTTAAATGGTATTCATGCAAACTATCACTTAGTACTCTGACATAATTATGCCAAGTATGCATTTCTGAGGAAGAGATTAGCAGAAAGTTGGAAGGGTGAGTAAAGGTCAGTAAAATGAAGGTAAAAGTTTCAAGTGTGGAAGGCACATAGTTCTAGAGTCACAGTTTTAGTATAGCCAGAGCCGTGTCCTACATTCAAGTAGTTAAGTGTGTTTTTGTGTGTGCCGTTTTATAGTTTTCTCACTTTTTATAATTAGTATTTCATAGTTTAGCGCTTTCTGCTGATTATTCAGGTTGTTGAGGTCTTGGGAAAAGGCAACTGGTCTTCTGTATGATTTGCGTAACTTTTATTAATTTGAAATTGTGAGAAAGTAATTGTCCTCTCATTAAATTTCTTACAATGCAATTTTTGCAGCCATCTTATAATGGGTTCTGTACACTGAATCCTGAAAACTCCTGAAGAGTTAAATCATTGTCATGCTGCCAGTGCTGTGTGCAGTTTAAAGGAAAGAGCAATTCATTAGCCATTATTCAGTGGAAATATCAAATCCAGAAGTCATATTGCTGAAATACTTCTGTATATTTAAATGATTGCAATTATATTAACACTTTTCTTTATGCAGTTATTCTTCAAGTACCTCTAAACTTCCAAGAAGATCTCTGCATTAAAGAAATAACAGTTGGTATAGAACTAGAAGAAGAGGTGATAGGTCTCCGTACAGTTTACAAATACAGAAGGCCTATTCGAGGGAGATTTTTGTCTACTTATATGTTTCTACTCTAAATAAATTACTAGCTCAGAATAAAGATCTCTGTGTTGGCAGTGGATTGTTATAGAAGGTTGCTAATAGTACATCACAAAGTGTAACAGTGCCTCTGGAGAGAATTGGTAGCGAGCAGAAAATGTAATACTCTTAGATAAATCAGTGCAGGGACTGCGCTTGAGATGTTATTTCCCATGCGTGGCAAAAAAGGTGCTGCCATTTTGCATGCAGGTTGTTAAGGCTAAAAGCGTGCAGAAAGTTTTGACAAGTAGTGGAATGCTTATTGTAAAACTCAGAGTTAAGAACTTGAGAAGTCTCCTTCTATTAAAGACTAGGATATTTTAGTCAGCAGGTTTGCTTAAGCTTGCTTACAGAGAATTCTGACATCCTTCTCTGAAACGCTTGTCACAGTCCCAGCCTGTGGCATTCAGGATGGTAATCAGGTATTATTCACTGGGCAATAGCAACATCATAATTGGGGAAGAGCCACTTAAGGAATTAGCTGTTGTTTTTATGGCCATGTCCTGCTGTCTTGTTGTGTTGTAGTTACAAAGACTTCTGTGTAGTCAGAAGAAATCCTCCTGCATCCAGTTTAGCTTTTAGGTTTTGTGTGATTGAACATTTCCTGTGGAGAGGTAGAGAAACTAATGGTGAGAACACTAGTTGTTTGGACTTCTGCTTGCATTTTTCTTTATGGGCTGTGCTGGGAAAACTTGTGTGTTGCAGACAGTAAATTATGTAGGCAATAATTGAAATCATTACCTCTTTCTTATGTGCTTTCATTAAGAGCAACATAGATACCATTGTATCAGTCAAGCAGTAAACTTTTAACTGAGGTGAATCAATACAACATACACATATGTAATTAAATGGGATAATTAACTACAGTTTCTGTCAGGTTTTAATTTTTCCAATGTACAGAGTACTTCCAGGTGTTTTAGAGGATGCCAGTTAAAGCAGCTCTAAGTATTTAAATGCATGTTGGATCTATTCCTCATTAAGAAAACACCAGTCTAAAGCATTAGCTTTTGTCTTTCTTATATCTCTAAATTTTATTCAAATGTCTATTTTCTTTGTTTTTAAGAATGTAACACATTCTGGAAGACACAAAGGACACAAGTGGCACATAAACCGTCAGAACAGCTGGCTTGGAGATATTCTGGACTGGCAAGATGTTGCGTCGTTTGTTCACGATAACATCGAAACGTTTCTCTCGGTACGTATTCTTTGCACTTACTATGAAATTGGTCTAATTTTTAACTGATAGCAGTTTCTCCTTGGAGTACCACTAAGGTTATGGATTCAAGTAAATGGAAAATTATGGAAGTGCTGTTAGTGTTGCTTACAATTACCTAAGCAATTGTTGCAAGCCTATATAAGATATAACTGTAAAACAAACAGAAATGTTTAGGATAAAGAAGCTCTTGTGCTTTCAGCATCTTCATGGATACCAGCTTCCTACATGTCTTCCTGAGGCATATTGTTACCTGTGTCACCTGCAAGCTGATTTTCTGTGCATTATTCTATGTAGTCTTTTCTCTTTAAGGAAGAAAACAATTGATTTAAGTTATAACTGAAGAAGCTATTGACTTAGAGGTTGTGAAAACAAAAGCAAACAAAAGCAAAAAACAAAGCAATAAAAGTGGGGGGTGATTTTTTTTACCTCAAATTACTATTATTTGTTGGGTTGAAAGCAGCTTATTATTTTCTTCTTTTATTTAAGTTCTGTGGAGAATGAAATTAATGTTTTATACAGTGTGACTTCCTGAATAAAAACATTTCACCTTATGAGGAGAAAAAGAGGAAGCATTGAAAGCAATCCAAATTAAGGTGTTTCACAAAAAAAATCATGTTAAATCCTAAATGCTTAATACATAGAGTCAATCCCAATATAGTTCATCCTTGCCTTGAGCTGTTGTCATTACATTATCTTCAATTCTGTAAGACTATTATTTATACCTGTCTGGCACTATAGCAGATCTGTGGATGCAATTAAAGCTAATATTTGCCTCCAAGCAGTTCTTGGTTTAGATGTAGGCATGTGTGCTTTTTCTGTCCTCCTCCAATTGCTGCCTAAATTGTTACAGCTTCTGCCATAGAAGATGTGAGACAAGAAAGAGTTGAGAGAAACTTTATTGCAGTAAACCTTTTTTCAGTTAATTATGAAATTTGCTTGGTACTTTCTCAAAGCTGGCCATGCATGCTTGAGGCGAAGGGTTTAAAAATGCACAGCACATCCTGATTTAAAATCAATGTGGAGTTTCCTTCTAGGCAAGAGGCACAGAAGGAGGAGAAGCTGCTTGGTAAGAGTGTGTCATTTGCAGCATTGCTGCACAGTGCTCAGAAACCATGATGTAAAATGTGCTTCAGTAATCTTAGCAGGCTGGAGAGGGGTGAAGAAAAGTGTAAAGAGAATAAATATTTAAGAATGAAAAACATTAACATTAAAATTTTCATCTAGCTAACATGCTTGCTTTACTTCTAAAACCTGGTTTAAAAGTTCAAGAAAGAAGTGCCAGCAAATGACTTGCTTTCCTGTTTATTTCCAGGAACTCATTACTCATCAGCAGTGGGGAAACACCTGTCTTTTTTCTCCATGTACTCATGTCCTTAATAGCAGACTGTAAACCAGTCAGCTTAGTATAAAGCTCTAAATCCTGGTTTCACATCCTTACTGGGCAGCATTTACTTTCCTGGCTTGCTCATCTACAGTGCATTGCATAAATATTACTCATGCTAATGTTTTTAATTAAAATTTATGAAAATACAGTCTCTGTTCTTGTTTAGGTCATTAAGTTTGGAGATTATTAAAATAAAAATAGCTTTTCCTTAAGTCTGGTATGTTTACGCAAGTTTCTTACCTAGCCTAAGATACAAAGCAACCTTACTGTATTCAGGATTTATGTTCTTACCAGAGCATGAAAACCTTTCTCCTGGTATTTTGAAATAGAACAATGGGTTATTAGAATGGCATACTGAATTGGGAAGGGTTAATATTTTAAATTATGTGAGTGCTTCTGGGAGTGTATGCTCTGGGGATTTAATTTTTCTGTTGCTTAGATTCTTTAGTTTGGGTTTTTTGTTTGTTTGCTTTTTTCATATTTTATGGAACTGTGAGTGGGATTTAGACGAGATTAGATGGGGCTTTGAGCAACCTGGTCTAAGGAAAGGTGACCCTGCCTATGGCAGGGGGATTGGGACCACATGATCTTTAAGATCCCTTTGAACCCAGACTGTTTTATCTTTTTATTTTTTGGTTGAGTGTGTTATTTGTGGGGAGAGTGAAGTTGAACACTTGAAATCAATGCTGGCTTTCAGTTCTTAAGAATATAGCAAGACACAGTACAGTCCCAAAGCTGTGTTGACAGGTTTTTTTAACATATATATAATATAAAGACAATGAGATAGCTGTAAAGAACTGTGTAAAGAAGCAGATAAAAAGCTCTAATGAGATTTCCTCCACTTTTGGAAAAGAATAAATGTGTGTGATTACACTACTTGCATGTAACAAATACTTATGCATGGATTGAGTTTACCAAAAAATAACTGTCTTGCTAGCCCCTTGGCTTTCTGAAGTATTTCAGAGTAGAACAGATGACAGTTTCTCTGAAAATAAAGCTATTTGACAATGTCATATTACAGCCACAAGCGGATAAGCTCTTTTCCATTGATGGAAGTCAAAGGAAGTATTCTTCCTCCTTAATAGGAGGAGTGTTTGCTGTAAGAAAAATGTTAAGAGAAGACAGATGCTAGTGCTTCACTTCAGGCTTTTCCCGTAATGGAAGAAATTTTCATTTTAGAGTTGAAGGCATGTAATTAAATTGCTGATGTAGGTGTGCTGGGGAATTGCTGGTGTTCATTTAATTTGTAACAACATGCAGTGATTCAACTTTGCAACTTTAAGTATCAGGTAAAGCTTGGAAGACTTCTGTAGCCCCCTCAAAATGTGCTGTTCATTATAGCAGTTATGCTTAGCTGTAGTTTGATGTAGACAGACCTTAATTATTTTAAAGTAATTTACTATATAAACATGTAAATTGCCTGAAGATTTAATATGAAGATAAGCTTTTCCAAGTCATCAGTTTGTTTGGTTTTTTTCTCTAAAAGCCTTGGTGTTTGCAGCACTGCTGCCTTTTTCCAGTATTAGAAGCAGTAGTGTTAAAAACCAGCATAATATAAGCAGTGGTGTGTTTCTGAAGTGGGGTTTACTTAATCTCATTCTTGGCAGAGAGAGCAAGAGTGGAGCCTCACTTTGTCTTATATTTTGCACCCCATACTCTGCTCCAAGGTAGTTAATCAGATGGATGAAATAGGCAGCATGGAGCTGGACTATTAAGATTTAATTTGTGAAAAATAAAAAAGACTCATTCTTTCCTCACTTACCTGTTTTTTCCATTCATAACCCTTTTTCTCCACTTCTTGTATGCTTGTAGCATTAAGTGAATTGCTGCTGGCTTAATCTGTGGATGGTGACTCAGAGCTCCCTTGATGTTACATGAGACATTGCTAATGTCTTCTTAATTTGATCTTTTGGCTCCTTGCACAAGAATACTCATCATTCCACCAGCAGGTGGTATCTCATTCAGAGATCTCCCAGACAGGAAGACTGAAGACCTTGCACAGAGATATTCACAGCAAGCTTCAGCTTAGTTAGGTTTCCCTTTCCGTGCTTTTAGCATGACTGATCTGTGCATTTTAAATCAAGTCAGCTCCTCAAATATTTCACTGAGTTACTACACATCCTAATATTTTTCTCTGGCTCCAGTAGTTTCTTCAAGTAATCTCATAAATTTATAGTTAATTCAGTCCATTTTTCAGTAATATATCAACTAGCATGTTGGGGTTTTTTCACATATATTTATACAGAATTGAGTTAGGTACATACTTTTATCTGGTTTCCAGAAGTTTGCTGACTTGAAGTTCTCAGTAAATTACTGTTTTGATCAAGTGCCTTTTAACCCTCATTTTCAAGTGTTGACTAGTTGAAAAGTGGCCAAAGAGGACACCCTAGATGCCTGAGAATATTGTGTGCAATTTTTCTTTCTTGCCTGTTACAGATTGGAAGGGCAGAGTAACTGATGGTGATGTTGGCACCGTGTGATGTGTAAGAGAGTTCTGAATTCTGTAGAGCTTTGCAGCCCTTTTAAACACTGATCCCTTACAGCTGCTTACAGAGCAGTGGTTTGGGGAAAAAGGTGTGTTTTTCTGTTATTTAATAGGAAAAAAGTAACTAAAAGTGATGTAACATTGTTGCATAAATAGTCACACTTTATTGTGTTTTGGGGAAGTCAGCTGGCAAGGTGTTAACAATTCTTTATGTGTAGTAGGTGACCTCATCAACTCAGCTGCAGTAGGCTCTGGGAATCAAACAGCATTATGAACTCTTAGGTGCAGCTGCATGTAATTTTGTGATTTTGTGAGTGGTAGGGAAGTATTTGAGCACTGACCCTGTATTCAGTAATGATTAGTGTCTGCTATGTCTGTCTTCTCATGTTAGCTATGAAAAGCTTGTATCTTGAAATTTTAATGATACATATGCGTAACAAAGAAAACTCTGCAGTTGGAGACTAAAAGTCGGGAGTCCTAAAAGATGCAGTAGCTTTCAAAAGACATACCAAAGCTGGAGAAAGGCACTATCTACACTTACTCTAATGCTGGTGATAACTGGTTCAACAGTTGCAATCAATGACTCCATGAAACAAGGATGTTCATGTGGGAGAGCCATTCCTGATGTTAATGGAACAAACCAATACCTATATTCAAACTACCTGCAGTGGTATACTCCTGGTTATCAGCCCTCAGGCTTAAGCTTCTAGGAAAAGTGTTCAATAAATCCTGCCTATACTGGAGAAACATCCTATTTTGAAAGCTTTCACAGTCCCATCAATTCTGTGCTCTCCTCTGGCAGATGGAACAAGCTCCTCTCCTTGTAAGCTCTGACTGTTATCAGCTCAGCTTGTGTGTTGCAAGTGAGGGTTTTAACAATTGCTGCGATTACTAGTTAGAAGGCTGTTAAAGAAGAGTAGTTTTACTCTTTAGAGCAGAACTTTACTAGACCATTTTTCATTAACCACATGCTTCATGCCCATGGTTTGCTTTGCAGTCTCCTAGTCATTATCAGTGTGTATTGAAAGTGGTCAGTCCTTAACAATCATGTCCTACATGAGCTGTGAGGCTAAAAAACCATCATGATAGTGCCTGTGTAGTTGTCACCAACAGAGGCTTTGCTTAATGGGCTGAGTCACAGGAGTGTAAATGAAGTGGCTGAAGAGCTTTTAGGTATGCGGAACTGGAACTTAATAGACATTGTCTTCCCTCAGATTAAGGAGTTTGTCCTTTCATAAGTGTTCTTATTCCAGACAGCTCCTGCCCCTTGGCCTCTGCCCTGGACTGTGTGCTGTTATACTTGGGAAAAGTATTACTTTTCTAGATCATGACAGCTGCCTTGTCCTGTTGTTAGCCTGTTGTGGTTTTTTCCCCCTCTTTCTTAGTTCCTGCCTCGTTTTCTTGAAGGAAAAGTAGTCTTCCTAGCTCATAAAATTGTGCATCTTCAGTGTGTTCTTACTCAAAGCACTGCTTTGAGTCCTGTTTCAGGGACCTTTGTTTTCAACTTGTGTCCCTATTTTCAAGGCCTTTGCTGCTGTTCTATGATAAAACTGCACATTATAACAGAAGACCTGTGGCACAGAAGCTCCTGTTTGCATACCAAGTAACAAGCTTAAATATCTGGGAGGAGAACCTTGCATACAACTTAAGCCTGCTATTAGCAATGATAGCACTGTCCTTCCTGAATACCAGCTGGAAGGCCTCTGCTTTAGTCCTCCTAACATAATGTGCAGATGATAATGTTACCTAGGGGCTGCATGAATTTGTAGCACTGCTACACCCCCACAATGAGTTTGTAGTCAATAGAAGAAGCAAAGGGATAGGTGCCAGTGGGAGAACATTTTTCAGCAGTGTCCTCTCCACTTCTAGCCTCACTTGAATTCTCAAGAGACACTAATAAAATCTGTACAAAAGATGAGCTTTAACATTCATAATTCCCATTAAATAATAGGAAGCATGAACTAAGTAGGTCTTTCTGTGTTGTAATTCCTGTCATTTCCCCCAGCATTTACTCCCTCTGAAGTTCATGCTTAATAAATTATGTTTAATATGATTCACTCACTTCTAAAGGAGAGGTGATCACATGGCTTACACTCCTTTGTCTGCTCTACAGTTGCTGACTGCTGAGGAAGGGTTTTTTGGTTTTAGGCGGTGTTGGTTGATTGGTTTTGTTTTAATATTGTCTAATCGCTATTTGTTAAACCAAGACTCATAGTTGCTAGTTTTTAATAATTACGTGATTAACGGATGTACCCTTACTCAAAATCACAACTTTGGCATTTCTCTGCAGGTATTACTAAAAACATGCATTTCATTACCATGAAAGTTTTTAACAACAAATATATTGAAGTAGTAAATTTATTATTTGATTGGGAGCATCAGATTTTTTTCTACCTTGTGATGTTATTCCTTGTTCTTTTTGTCTTAACATTTCTGCTTTTGAAAAGGTGAGTATTTTCTGCTAAGACAAGATCTGCTTGGCAGGAATGTTAATCACAGTAAACAAGTGTCACCACATCTAGTTTATTTTGCAATTTTGCATAATGAAATAATTTTGAATACTGAGAGAAAAATTCCAGAACCTTATAACCAGCTACATAGAAACTTACCTTTGTAAAGTGGACATTTTCACTTGGTAGACTCTGCTGTAGTATAGGAGGGAGGGAAGATGATTTTTTTTAAGTCTTCTTTGTTTAGCTTGATGGAGATTAATCACTCAGCAAGTAATTCTCTGTCCTTGCTAATAGCATCCAATGTCTAAATCTGTTTTCTTCCTCCTTTTTCAGATCCTGGAGTCTCTGTGGATAGTGATGAGTCGTAATGTGAGCCTCTTGTTTACTACGGTTACAGCATTAGTGACAATCCTCTTCCACAGTGGGACAGCTCTTCTCAATTTTGTGCTTTCAGTGGTAAGTAGTGTGTCATTGATTTACATGGTCCATTTTACTGGAGTAACCTAATTACACGTACTGTAACAATGAAAACTCAAACCTAAAGCATTGAAAACATCTTCTAAACTTATCTAATACCAAAATTCTGTAAGCTTTTGCAAATTTGCTATCTGTCTGGGGGCATTCTAGACAGAGGGCAAGATTAGGAGGTAGTAAGTATTCCTGTCTTCACTATTTTGCTAATGGAAAATTCTTGTTTTAGGCTTTGAAGGTACTAAGCTGTAGCTTGTAATGTCCTGCATAACTGCTGAAATTTTATGGCATGTCTGCTTAAGCATATTCCTATACAAGCCCTTGTATTCAGGAGATGGAAAAATTTTTTGCAGGAAAATCACCAATTTTGTTCTCTAGTTGTCTTCCATAAAAAGAGATTGCGTGAGAGCTTTTTATTTCTTCCTTAGTCCACAACTTCACCCAAGATAGCACGTTTAAAACTGTGTCCAAAATGTTAGTATACAAAAATTGCAAGCTTGGGAACTAATTGCAAGTGATTTCAAGGCACTCAGGCTCAGATACGAAATATATCTTTAGATGCCTAATGACTTATAGCAAGTTCATTGCATGCTGTTGCTGTGATGCATGATCCTCACTTTTTTTGCCTGCCAACAGCATCCTGCCTGTTGCTGGGTCACTTGTGCAGTCAGCTGGTTTAGCAGAGGTGTTGGAATCTTGCTGTGTTAGAATTCATTTAATGGTTAGATACTTGAACTGTACTTTTATTTTTTCATTTTTCAGGTTTCCTAGTTGCCACAGAAAAGTTTTTACTAGTTTGGGGTGGCACACACTAACTTAAATTTTCTAACAAGATAATGCTCAAAGTGGTTAACTTTTCTACTGATTACGTTTCAATCCAGTTTTAGTCATCTTGAATAGAAATTAAAATACCAAATTTTATTTTAGGTTTAAAAATTTTTTCTTTAAATCATGGAAATAATAATGGACACTTTGTTCAAAAGCTCAATTTTGAAAAATATGTCTTCCATCAAAAATTAAGTAGGAATGTGAATCTGTGTAGCACATCTATCCACAATCCAGTAAGATTGTGTTCAGATCTTCAACAGACTTTTGAAAACTGATCATTAGTTGCAGAAGTGTCACTTGTACTTTCACTTCTGAATACAAGTTCCAGTCTGCACACATGTGCACATGGATGTATGTATATGTCTCTGTGTGGGTGTATAGTTATGCACATGTGTGTACTCACATGTGCACACACTCACTCACTCACTCTGCTCATATGCTGTTACAAAGATTGAAAGAGAAAAAGCTCCATTTGGCTGATGGGCATCTACAGTCCTGCAGGGAATGCACAGATTTTGGATACTGTTAAGCATACAACTAAAGAAACAACCAGAAAACCCAAAACAAGTAAAAAATTCCCAACAGCCAAAGACTCTGAAACTTTTCAGCAGAAAATTGAGTATGAAAAACAGAAACAAAAATATTTACTGAATCAATGGACCTGATGCACAAGCAGTTAGGTTGTGTGTTTCTTGATCCCTGTGGAAATGCTGAATTATCATTTTGGTAGAGAGTGTTTACCCAGAGTTTTCTCCTTGAATTCAGTCTATCCCTCCTCAACTTAGAGTATTTAATATTTTCAGCTACAGGACAAATTCTACAGCATGATGTCGTAATTAATCTGTTGTTTAACTATGGAAAGGTCATACTGTTTTGTCTTTGGTAAATTCTTTCTCATAGTCATCAGCAGGATCTTGAATTGTTGCTTAGGAGACAATTTAGGTATCTCGGGTATCCTATAAAAGAGGTCTGAAGGCTTATAGCCTCCAGTTGCTCTAAGACAGTGCATATCTTTTGCTGCTGAATTTAGTATTGAGGTTATTCTACTTGCTGGAAGAGTCAGCAAGCCATTTGATAATACATTATTATATTCTGTGACTACAGGTTCTTTTTGCATTTCTACACCTATTGTGCTGAAGGAAATACGTTAATTTCCTAAAAGGCAGATACTCCAAAATTCCAAAGTTAATTTTGCATGCTCCATCTTCTTTTAGCAGAAATTGAGCAGGATTTGTAAGTTTTCCTGTCTTGTAGTTCATCTTAATGCTATTTTATTCCACTGCTGTTCATTCCCAGCCATTGCTTTGGCTTTCACCTTTCAGGTGGGTATGTCTGTCTTGTGTCTCCTTAAGAAAGCAAGTTTCTTCTGTAAACACTGGAGAAGAACGGTCAGGATAAGCAGACATTATACTTAATGTGCTTAGGGCAATATGCTGCTCTCTGTGTTGAAAACTGCATGTGTGGGAGGATCTGCTCAGTGGAAGGAAGACTCAACATCATCTGGGTGCCTGCTTCAGTATAGAATTTTCTGCTGAAATCAGGAAATATCGTAGCTTAGAAATGACAGGGCCCATCAAGGAAGAAAAATAGCCATAATTTCAGAATTGAAAAAGATGTTAAAATGTGATTTAAGATCCTCTTACTTGAAGCTGTAGCAAAACATAGCTGATACTGCTACTGGCGCTAGATTATCTCTCGTTAAAGCAAGGCTTAATTATTGTTATTATTTTTTTAAGCTCAAAATTAGTGTTAATAGCATGCTATTAAAGTCTGCTAGTATGATAACTTGTTTTTTTAGCTAGATTGGTTTATCTCCCAAGGCAGAAGTTAAACACCTGGGGAGATGGAATATAGCCTAAACCAATACATGGCAATTTGAATGGGGGGTCATTAGAGGTTAATAGTTGAATGTGACTTTCAAGTTTAAGTTTGGGAGGGCAGAGTAGGAGGAAAATGGTAGTAGCATTTTATTGAGTATAAAGAAATTAGGAGCAGAGACAGATGTCATTTTGAGATTGGTAATGAAATATTGCAATGCTATTTTCATTTTGTTTTCTGAGCATCTTCAGAGGGAGTGAAGGAAAAGAGCATGAGGTGTCTGCAAAGTGGATAAAATGCTTGAAACTAAGAGACTTATGGAGATCAGGCTGTTTGGCTCATAAAGAAAAGATTAAGATGTGTTTTATTCTAGAATACAAGTAGGTTGGAAACAAGGAAAGTGAAAGAATTCTTTCTAATCTTGGGAGGAAAGAAAAAATATCTGAGTCGTGTACATAAAGCAAATATAAGCCATAGTTTACATTTGGAGCATACAAAATGGATTTTTCTTGTTTGAGGTATTCTGTTTCAAGATGGACACAGTTCTGTGATTCATTCTTACCCAAGAAGTTGCTGAGCCCACTAACTGGAAGATAAGAGAAACATAGTTGACTGCAACATAGAGGAAGCTAATCCAAACTGATTATAATTGTTTTGTCTTTTAACTGAAACAGTGGAACTGCCATCACTTCCTCTGAGACTCATCATCAAACTCACAGGAGGAATATTCACTTAGGATTGCCAGCTTAACATAAAATTTATGGTTGTGAATTTTTGTGTAATTCATATCTTGTACCCAGCTGCATAATGACTCTTGAGACAGCGCAAATTTATTTTGCAGTTTTGTTTGCTTGTTTGGAGAATAGATGTAAATATTCAGCAATTTTTTGATCTGCAACATGCTGAAATTTTTTGATTAAACATGCCGAAAAAGAACCAGAGAGCCCCACAACTATAATGTTTATTAGCACTCTAGTTGTTTGGTTTAGATGTGCCTTTGGAAAGAAGCTGAACAGAGGCAGAAGTTTTATAATGTCTAGCTGTAAATGTTAAGTCCTTTTTGGAGCAGGGGAGTAAATAATTCTTTCAGCTCTGTTTTTCTAAATCCAGGCTTGTGGAAGATATCTTCTTCTTTTTCAGTAAAATTCAATATCTGAAGCATAGCTGCATACCCTTATTCTGTATTTATAACCTTGTAATTCAAAACTTCAATTTGTTTTGCAGGTGATTTTTCTGACCACACTGTTTTACCTGTTAAGCTCCAGTGATGAATATTACAAGCCAGTAAAGTGGGTGATAAGCCTGACACCTTTGTCTCAACCAGGTCCCTCCTCAAATATAGTTGGCCAATCTGTGGAGGAAGCAATAAGGTAAATTGCTGATTTCTTGCCCTTTGTTTAAAATTCTTCTTTAAATTTGATGTTCAGCTGCAAATAATAAACAATTGCAACAGCTTGTGTTTCAAAGATGAGTTGCAGAAATGCTTTTAAGAACCTAGCACTGATGATTTTTTCCCCTTTGATTGTTAATTAGATTGGAATTTTCAGAGGTCTGTGCAGTCATTAATAGTAGTGTTTTGTAAAACGGCTGCATCCATGACATCACTAACTCATCAGGAAGCAGTGTTTGGAGTTGTGTTGGCAGTAACAGCTGGTGCAGCTCAGTAGGAGCAGATGCATGTAGCAAAACAGTAGAAATGGAGGACCTGACACCAGTACACATTTCAGAATTGTTTAGTTTGAAGTATTTTGTCTAATATTGGAGAATAAGTACCCATTTGTGCCTGGAATGTATTAGATATGCTTCTGGAGAATATTTTCCAGTTCAGTTTCACCTGAAAGAAATCTAGTTCATGATCTCCATAAACCAAATTGCATCAAAGGGAACACCAGGGGAGCGCTGTCCTTATCACACTTGGAACACTACTGTGCTGCACCTACAGAGTGCATCCCCAGTGTTTCCTGCTGAGTCACCATTTTTGTGTGTTGGCTATAAACTACTTCAGTAATTAAAGGAGAATTTTTTAATGCTTTTAAATATGGTTCACAAAGATTTCATAGTGAAGCTATTTTTGGGATGGTGCATTTGGAGTGGTGCATTCATCTGTGATGACTGGAATCATCAGCTTCCACCTGTTAGCAGCTTGAAACACTAACATGCTGGTAATGTAATAAACTGGATTTTATATAAGGTGTTTAAGTCATAGTGTACTTTTTCAAAAAAGTTGATGGTCTGGGCAAGGTGAACAGACTTCATGCTGAATTCTGTATAGCAATTGTCTCTTACACCACTACTTTCTGTGTCATCTTGTGTATGCATACAATACATGAGTGGGCTTTAAACTGGAGAGGTATTGGAGCTGGTTTCCAAACTCATTGCTAGGTGTTTGCCATTTTAACAATGGCAAGTTTGTATTATGTTGTGTAGGATCTTGAACAAGAATGCTAACTGCTGTAGTCATTTGAAATGAAGGGGCAATTCAGGTAAAAAGCAACAGATTTGGAATTCTGCCAAAAAGTTAATAACCTTTCTCTTGAGTGACTGCTATTGAGTTTTCATTGATCACATGGTTAGTATCTCAGTTCTGTCTTTTCTGAATAGTGTGAGTGGATTTAGAAACTGATACGAGTCTCACAAATTGTTCTCTTTAGCCCAGGGTAGAGGCAAACAGTGTGGAAAAGTAGGATATGGTTTATCTGGGCATGGATGCAATGTGAGGATGATTGTATTAAATGCAGTTACAAATTTACAGGTGTGTGATACAGGTGACCAAAGGTATTTCTCAGAATTGGAGTGGAGGAAAGAAAGAAAATAATTTTAGAGAAGCCACAGGAAAAGGAGTAGGAAAGAGCCAGCATGCATCAGTAACTTGCGAATATGATGAGAAAAAGCCAATGTCTGGAGAATTTGGACAATGTGGAATGGGAAGCAGGTTGTCATACACAAGGGACCTCGGTCTGTGTATTCACTTAGGTAGCCTGAATCAGTCACTCATATTTGATTGGAGTAGCCTGTACTTGGTGCCTTATTTGAATTCTTTGGAATGATTCTTCTGAGATTTTCAGAAGTTTCTCACTTCTCAGTTATACCTAAGGATTTATCCTAATGATTCTCAGTTAGCTTGCATTGCACTCAAAACTTATTGTGATCTTCAGTATGTAAATATGGCAAGTGTAGTAACAATTTCTCATCAATTTATGCGTGCCCAATCTGTTGTCATATGAAAATCAATTGCTACTTCAAGCCCTTTCTTCTGTCCCAAAGTAGCAACTATTCTTTCTTTTTGGAGATGAGTTGTTGCTGCAGTGGTAGGAACCTAAAAATGGCTTCTTCACCTCATCTGTAAATGGCATGCAAAGTGGAGAGCAGTGTTTGATGGTAGGATGGAAGAGGCTCCATTGGTGCTATGAATTATTGAAGAGTGAAACATCTGTAGTTTGCTTTCATTATTAGATTATGACACCATTACACAATATGCATTCACCCTCAAAATATCCATGCTTTCAAGTTGACCAATGTAGGGGGATACAGTATGGGTAAATGAAGGTGGTATAGAATGTGATCTTGTCCCCTAAAGAGTTGCAGCTGAACCAATTACTAAAGATTAGGAGCAGGCCTGATCTTAACAGGCCACACCTGTAGCCAATATACAAGTGGTATAAAAGAGTGGATTGGTGAGAACTGGAGTCAGATGGTTACTGCAAGGACCGGGAAGAGTCAGGAAGAGTCCGTGCCTCCTTGATGTTTCTTGCAGGCAGCTTCTCTAAGCAGGAGCTGCCTGCAGCAAACATCGAGGAGGTATGAAGCTCTGGCGATATGGAATCCTTGCACTGTAATGATAATAGAACTCTTGATATATAAGACAACAGACCAAAAAGATTCAGTTAATAAATCTCAAAGATCACCAGCTGTGTTCCAGCTCCCACCACCCTTCACCAGGACATACCATGTGCACAAAGCTAAGCCAGCATCTAACTAGTCCTGTCTAGAGGGCAGGGATCCTCTTGGCAAGAGATAGACCTAATCTCTCTGTTGCTCATAAACCAAATGACGTAAGAGTAATCGTCCTCCATGTTGCTAGTCACTTCTGTGCTCTTTTACTTAAAATATGTTTGTGAAAAGCACTAGGAAACTTGGATGTAATAAAGGAAGTCTGTTCCCTTGTGTGCTTTGCCATTTATTTAAGAGGAAAAGAGCAAGAGGGGAAGAAGAGGAGGGCAATTGGCAGCTTGTTTCTGTTGAAATCCCTTAATTTAAAGATGTTACCCAACAAGCTCTTAAACAAAGACCTTTTCTCATTTCAGTTTCTCTCATCAGAACTGTGCTGTGGTTTTTATTTTATAGAATATAAATAGCTATAAGTTTTATAAATACTTTTCTAACTCCTTTGATGGTGAATTTGCAAATACAGTGGCAGTTCTTTGTTCACACAATTAGATTTATGAACTGTATAGGGGTAAGAGCAACTTTCCAGGCTGCTTTGAGCCAAGTGTTGAATCTCACTGTTTCTGTCAAAATACCACAGATTATAAATTTGAACTTGAGTAGTGGGAAAAATAGATGCAGCTGTGGTGATGCTACAGGAGTTTTGAAGAAGCTGAGTGTAATCCAAGAACTGCCTGCTGCAAACCATGGGATGAATTGCCCTGCTGGCCTTTGATAGGAAATTTATTTATCCAGGATGCCAGGGAAGCAGAATGCCAGTAGCACATATCAGGTGGTGGGATTGAGCAGGGATTTGACTAGAGCATCATGCTATGCCTGAGCCAAAAGCTTGTTTGGCAAACCTAGTGGTACAAAGGCAGAGCTGTGGAAGACAGATCACTTGGAGGCACCAGCCAGCACAGCTCCACCAAGGACAAGTTGTGCTGAGAAAAGCATGAGCCTTTCTTTGAGGAGGTGACTGTCCTCAAAGGAGGACCAGGGCACAGCAGTGACTGACATTTGCTCTGACTTCAGCAAGGCTTGTGACAGCCTCCCACAGTAACCATCTGGGTGAGCATGGGCAGGAGAAGGGCATGGCTGTAGGAGCTCTGCTGTGTGCTCAGCAGGACACATTCCAGCTCTGGGAATGCTGCTGGTGGTATGTGACTCAGGGCAGTGATGGGGTGATGCTGGTGATGGTCTGGAGTGAGGGCTTGCGTGATGGTGGGCGATCACCTTCTGCATGGCTATGGGTGTCCATTCCCATCTGTGGAAGGCAGAACAGCTGATGGGAGTGTCCCTTGCCAGGTGGGGAAGGCAGCAGCTTGATGGAAGGAAGGTCCTCCTCTCTCCAATCCTTCAGGCTTCAGGCCCCTTTTTATGAGGGACAGTGGGAAAGAAGGGGCCGTGCAGCCCTTGACAGTCAGCAAAAGAAATCTTTTCTACATCTCCCTTGGCAGTGGAAGGCAAATGGCAATGTAAAGAATGATCTGCTGCTAGTTTGGTCTTTTCCTGTGTTGTGAATGTGACTGTAAGCTGGGCATTTGCCTTTACCCCAGATATGTGCCTTTGTACCAGGCAGTGCTGCCTGCCTCCAACCAGATGGGAACTGGCGGGGTTTGGACTATGGAACAAACAGATTTGCAAATTGGTCATAAACCAGTTTTCCCAATTTTGAGTAACTTTCATCCTGAAAATGCTCCTATGATGTTAGACTAAACACTTGTGTGTGCTTTGTTGTCACACATTGCATTTGTGTCTCCTCATTGTTTGCATCTGTGGAAGGCAGCATTTAATCCACAGGGAAGAGGAAAGGTCAGTAGTTATGTGATGACTCCCTAAAACACAGTAAAAAATCTGGGAGTAAGATTACTACTGATGGCATATGTGACCACAGGGATTTCTGACTGATGTATGAAGTACTGGTTCTCTTTCAAATCAACCAACTAATTCAAAATTCCATGCTGGAATTTCATGTGCCCATGCCTGTAAATGAGGTGGGAAATAAAAATTTAGCAAAGTTATAATCATTCCAAATACTGCTAGTGACTCAGTAAAAGAGCTTATGTTCTCTATGGTTTTGGTTCTTCAAACCAATTGGTGTATCTGTTTTCTTTTTTCTTTGGTTTGCAATCTCAGGTTGTTCTCAGTCTGATTCTAACTTTCTTGGTGTGGCCACATTTCATTACTCTTTTTTAATTCTTGATATATTCTTCATTTGTCCTTTGCATTTAAACCCTCCACAGTTCTTTTTTTTTCCTTTTTTCTTCCTTTTTTATTTACTTTTATTTTTCTTCCTTTCTTTTCTTTTTTGGTTTTTTTTAATCCTTTTTCCATATTACATAAATGGATATCAGGACAAAAATGTGATGAATTACAAAGGGGTGATATTTTGTCATGTGTGTGAGTCTCCCTTGACTGACAGAGGTGATTAATTGCCTGTGAATATAGTAAATACATGATTTACTTCACTGAAACCACTTAAAGTCAGCCATAGGAACGAAGAAAGGGAAACAGGGAGGGGCCTGATGGCTGTGGTAGAAGGTTTATGCCAGAATAGGAAATCATTAGGAAGATGACTTGCTTTAGAAACATGAGGACCACTTGGATGAGTTTACTGTATTTAGATAATTTTAATTCCCAAGAGTAGTTAGTGATTTTCTTCACTGTAACTATAGTTAATGATGTAGTATTTTGAAGTTTTGGGAGAATCATTATCTGCCCATAACAGTGTGAGATTTGCTTTGTTCAGAAGGGTTCCGTAAAATAAAGTTGATTCATGAGTTACCTACTTTACTGCTTAAGTAGGAAAATTAAATTCTTTCCCCCTGAGCTAGGGAGGGGGTGCTCTTGTCCGGATTTTTATTTTTGTTTTGTTTTTGTCCTGAATGGATGAAGCAGTAAGTCTCCAAATCACGGATTTCCAAGTAGTAGCATGCACACCTTTGCCTGAACCATTTTCCTTTCCCTGAGCAGCATGTCGTTCTCTTCCTGAATGCACCATACCCTTGTTCCCTGAAGCTCCCATTCTGCTTGCTCTGGTGGAGATATTGCACATTGCTAAGTTGCATGTTCTCACGGCCTCAGTGCAATTTAGTGTGTGCGATACTTTCACATGAGTGCATGCACACGGGTATGGCTGTGGCTTAAAGTTACTGCAGCTTTCAGTTTTGGTGGGGCCTGATTACATTGTGACATGGTCTTAAACCCAGATCAGTGTTTTGAGCGATGCCTTAGAACATGTGTTAGTGGAAGTTTGTTCAGTAACACCAGGAAGATGAGGACTGTTTGTTTTCAATTTGAGAAGGGTTATCATTATTTGCTTCATTTTCTTCATTTGCCCATGCACACCTCAAATTTGATCAGATGTTTCGTTGGCTATAAAAAAGTTACTTAAAATACTTTACGTGTTTCCAAAGAGGAAATTGTTATCCTTAGCTGTAATTGGTTGGAAAGTAAAAAAAAATTGATGTGAAAAAAACCTAATAGTGTCTTGATGGATGAAAGAAGTTCTTAATTTCATCCAACTTTTCAACTTTTCATCCAAAATTTCATCCAAAATTTCAACTTTTATTTATCAACATCTAAAGAGATCTGTAAAGAGCTAGCATGTAAACAAACAAACAAACAAAACTCTCAGCTGTTTAAACATCTAATTGGTTTACTGTGGCATTCTGGCAATGATTATGGAGAAAATGAGACAATGATACAATTCCCACAGAAAACAATAATCTTCCAGCATGATAAGCTAATGCTTAGAAAAGGCAAGATGTGTGATCTCGTTTGTTTTACTGCAACATTAATAATTTCTTTCAGATTAATTTTTCAAAGAAAACTGTTAACTGATTTTGTTTTGACACAATTTTGCATGCAGTGAATGCTCTCTAGTAGCAGGAGTTACTTCTTGCTGAAATGGTATGTCACAGGAATGCATTTAATAGGACCTTAGTGTAATTTTTCAAGCTTTACATACGGTGTATGTTAATGAGATGGGAATAGAATTGAACAATTGTCTTAATGACTCTGTCTTAATCATGAAGCCAATGGCATCCAGGCTTGTATCAGCAGCAATGTGGCCAGTGGGAGCAGGGCACCTGTACTCAGCACTGCTGAGGTTGCACCTTGGGTGCTGTGTCCAGTTCTGGGCCCCTCAGTATAAGAAGGACATTGAGGTGCTGGAGCAAGTCCAGAGAAGGGCAGTGAAGCTGGTGAAGGGTCTGAGCACGAGTCCTATGAGGAGCATCCGGGGGTGTTCAACCTGGAGAAAAGGGGTCCTGGGGGGACTTTATCACTCTCTACAACTCCTGAAAGGAGGCTGCAGCTGGGGAAGGTTGGCCTCTTCTCCCAGGCATGAGAGGAAACAGCTTTAAGCAGTGCCAGGGAAGATTCAAGTTGGACATTGAGAAAAATTGCTTCACAGAAAGGGTTGTCAAGCATTAGAGTGGACTGTCCAGGGAGGTGGTGAAATCACATTCCTAGAAGCATTTAAGAAACAACCAGACGTGCCATTTAGTGCTATGATTTAGTTTACAGGGGTCAAAGGTTGGACTTGATGATGTTGGAGGTCTTTTCCAACCTAAATGATTGTATGATTCTCTAATGAAGTAATTGCCTAGTCTAAAACTGGGAATAACAGACACTTATTTTTTGTTTTTCATTACACTGAAGAAAGGAAAGCTTCAGTTGAGTTATTGGAAAAAAAGTAGAATGTGGTCTGTAAATCTGTAAGAGTTGCCACATCGTTTCAGTACCTATGCTGAACCAAACTGAAAATAACCATAACCTTAGTGGGGTAGATAGTAGTATTTTTAAGCTACCTATTTTAGTAGCAATAAACACATGACTTGCTCACACCATTTTTTTAGTCTTAAATATTCTCATATTTGCAAAAAGAACCACCCTAGATTTGTCTTTACCCATATTTCCTTTTATATAGAAAATATTTCTTAAACACAAAAGATGTCTGTGAATTGCCTTATGTACACATGATTTCAATCAGTTATTCAAAGAATATTTCAAAGAAAAATGGATCTTCAAAGAAAATTTCAGAAAATAATTTATTTGCTCATACTTAATCTTTAATCTGAAATTTACATGAAACTATGAAAAAATGTTCATGATACATATATAATTTTGGTGAAGCATGTCACAGTCTGTAAATTTAATCTGAATTTTACAGTTTACTGCCCTTAATTCACAAGATTATCTAAGTGATAACCTAACCTGATGCTGAACCAGGCAGTTCTGTTCTCTCTGCCCTGCAGGCTGGGATCAAGCACATTGAGAGGCTACTGAGGACTCCTTGCTTTATGAGGGACAGTGCTGATACTTTGCCATTGGCTTCTTTCCTATTGCAGATGGCATGTTTTGTGTGTTCTAACAGTAGTTTGTCCTAGTGCATATTTTTAATGTGTAATTCTCTGGTTGTCCAGTGTTTTTTAAGACTGAAAATAATTTGTAAACATGCAGAGGATGTGGGTTAGTGCATGTGTGAGTGGGAGCACATTTAAACACATGAGCAGATTTTCCTGCAATTTTTAATGTAATTACACTGCATCTTAGGTACAAGTCCCTTAATTATGTGTTGCACTTAGACTTGTATTTACACACTACTTTTCTTTACTATAGCAACTTTTTAAAAGTTACCTATATCTCAAAACCCAATATTTGAATGATTAATTGGTAATAACATAAACTGTACTAGTAAAGAGAGTGATGCTTAAGTTACATCTGGAATTTGGATCAGCCATTAGTTTTTCTCTTTGCTTCTAAGGCAGGCTAACTGGAAGGGATGGAAAGAAAAAGGTTGCTGAAAGACTTAATTAAATATATAGGAAAAAGATATTCCATCAGGTATTTCTGAGAATAAAAGTGTAGTGTTAGAATTATTTTTGGTATACTGTTGCAGGGTTCTATGTTTGCACATCTGATAATTCTTTATGTGTGTTAAATGTTGCAGTATATGGTATTATAACCTTGGTTAGATTTCTGCTGTCTAAAATACAGATCTACTGTAGTGTAAGAAGACAGCATGAAGTCTGATATAAACCTTCAGGATTCCCGATAATTCAAAGATTTAACATCACAGTTTTAGCTTTTCAGTCTTTCAAGTTATAAGGTCAATCCATTGTTTATTGTCTCTATCAACATAAGCTATGAAATTGCTCCCTTCTTTATGCTTGTGTTTCATAATTTTACAATAGGAATAATCTGAACAGCCTAGGAGTTCCTAAATAGAAGACTGCAGTGGATCTCAAGCAGTATTGACTCAAGACAGCTGTTGCTCTCATTAATGAACTTTTCAAGCTTAAATGGCAATCCTAAAGAATTTACATCCTTACAAGTGATGTGGAGAACAATAAATATTAATGCCAGTGCATGCTAATAATAACTAAGCTGAAGGGAAGAGAGTGCGTATCTGAACAGCAAAATATTAAAGGCCATGGGAATGAGAAACTAACCTCTTAAAAGCTGAAGTTTCTGCTATGAAATGAAAGAATCATAAACTTCAGCAGATAGAAATAGGCATAAAGCACCTAGAATAGGTGCTGAGTTGGATTCATTTACTCAAAGCTCCATCAGCTGGTATTAAACAAAAGTATAATTTTTCAGATGTGACAGGAGCAACAAGCAGTCAGAGGGCTGAGGGGATGACAAGGGGTACTCAGCAACCAAGGCTCAGGTTGTTGCAGGGAGGAGGTAAATTGATGCTGTTTTGCTTATTGCTGTGAAGGTAAGTAGAGGGAATCACATTGTAGAACCTTTCTTATGGGTGAGCTTTCTTATGGAAAGTAGAATCTCTCGGAAATTACAGTGACTGTAGAAGAGCTTCTAGAACAAAACAGATTAAATGAGCAATAGCAAATTGTTGGGAATGACTGATAAGTCACTACAGAAATCTCAGGGGCAAAATTAAAAAAAAATTCTTCCAGGAAACCCAGGAAGTACAAACTTGTAAGCTGGATGGGTATTAGTACTGTAGGGCTTAGTAGGAACCAGCACCTGGTGAATATGATGTAGTTGCAGAGAATCAGTGGAGTTTTCACAGAAGTTCTGCCTCATTCCTCATGTTTTTTGAAGTGTGGGCAAGCAAGACCCTTAATAAGTTCATCTGTGTGCTATGTTCTACCAAAATTTAATAAAGGCTTTTTACAGTATTGCTTTCCTGAGACTTTCAAGGATATGGGATATTGTCTTTATACAGGAAGAGGGTAGGTTTAAATTAGATATAAGGAAGAAATTCTTTACTATGACAGTGGTGGGACACTGAGACAGATTTCTCAGAGAAGTTGTGGGTACAGCAGATTGTATACAAACTCAGAAGACAGCAGTGTCTGGGAAGTAAAGTGACTGATGAAATGTGGTGTAGATGACAGTGATGCATGTGGGGGAGAACCAGTCCTAACTTCACACATAAACTGATTACTGCTGCTGTGCTGACTCTCATCACTTGGGAGCTATATTTTATGGTACACAGGCTAGCTCAGTGCTTGGTAATACTTAAAAAACATGTGCCAGGCATATCAAATGTTAAGATTTTTTTACCACAGACATAGAAAACAGAAACGCAGAATAGTACTCCCATTGTATGAAACTATGATTTTCCTATACCCTGAGTTACCGTGTGCCATTCTGGTTCCTGAATCTCAAAAAGCCTGGAGTGCAACAAGACTGGTTAGAGAAATGAAGGCATGCATCAGTTTGTCTGTGAGGAATGGCTGAAGGACTCTTCAGCCTAGAAAAAAGGATGTTACACAATTGAAGTTTGTAAAATCAGGACCAGTGTAAAAAGGATGACTGAGTTGGACTGTCTATGGTCCCTTCTAGGATAAAATATTTGCATCACCAAAAAGTGACCAGGCACTTCCAAAAAAATGCATTGGTTCATGGAGCAGGCAGAAGAGCATGGAAAAGATCTTGCAAAGAACACTGGAGTTGCAGCAACTTGCAGGATTGAACAGGAGGACTAAGAAGATACATTAATTGAAGATTAATTATTAGAAAGCCTCCATGAGGTTCATAATATCCCCTGAGGTGGAAGTAGAGGTTGGAAGAATGCTCAGGGGCTATTGTTAAAGAGGTTTGTCTATTTCTTTTCTTCCCTTAATATCTGCTTCTGGACTCTGCTGGAGATGGGAAGCTGGCTAGACAGATCTTTGGTCTGAACAAGTTTGCCTTTTTTTATGTTATGTTCCAAGATCAATTTTAAGACCAGTGCAGTATTGCACTTAGTAAAAATTGTCTACTCCCTGATAAAAATCTGGAAATGTTAGAAATAACTGGTCCTTTCAAATGTGCTTCTCAGAAGAATAATTGTATGCTTACAATTGCAGATCAAAGTAGTAATTAAAAATTATTACAAAGGCATTTTAAAGAAATATATATAGAATTTCTCACAGAGTAATTGTTATTTTTCACAGCATGTAGACATTTCTCTGTTAGGGAAGAAAGTCTGTGTGCCACTATGTATTTCAGAGTTGTTGCCACACTTTAATGGTGTTTTGATAAAGTCATTGGAGCCTTGTCCTGCCTTGGGAGGTGTTTGCAATATTTGCATCAGTTATGCCATCTGGAGGAACCATGCTTTGATAGAAGACTCGATCACTTTATCTGATTAGTGTCATTACTAGCCTGCATATGTTGGAGCTGTTTTGTTTAGTTGTATCATTCATGAGGAAGGATTAATTTCAGCAGCAAAACTGTTGAAATCTTGTCATGGAGTCATCTCTGAAAGTAATTTGCATATTTATATTGCTCCTGAGATGATCTTACTCTGTCAAGAAACGCTTCCTGCCACTTCAGCTTTATTCGTAGCTGGAATCTGTCTTAGTGCACTTAGCTTACTTTCATTTTAAATTTGAAACTGAAATATAAAGAGGGTCACTTTTCATCCCTAAAAGAACAGAACCCTTAAAGAGAGTCAAAGAACAACTTAAGAGGTCTTTTTCAAAAGGACTTCTTGAAGTCATTTCATTCTTCAGTGTTCACCTGGTGATCACTTGAAATTTGGGGAATCATTGTGGAAGAAGAATACTTTGATCTTTTCAAAGACAATAGCTGTCACTGGCAACTTGTCTTTTGCAACAGATCTTGGTGGTGTGTGAAGAAAGTAAGTTCTTTGCCCACCACAGAGAGTTCTTTGGTTTTGAAGTTGTGGTGACAGCGAGTGTTGACTTCGGCTGGGGCAAGATAGCACTGATATGTTCTTGCTCTCCAGCCATGAGTGCACTGTTCTTTCCTGGTGGGAATGCAGCTATTTAGGTCACTGCTCGTGAGTTGGCTGGGGAGTGGAGACCTGAGCTATTTTGTTAAAACTAACCCATCATGTAACCATTGTCATGAATTCACTGTAAAAATGAAAAAGCTGAATTCATTGTAGAAAGTGTCGTGGCACTTTCTGTAAGCATTGTCATGAACCATCGTGTAACCATTGTCATGAATTCACTGTAAAAATGAAAAAGCTGAATTCATTGTAGAAAGGGTCATGGCACATAATGAAGACTGTGCTGGCAGGTAGACAGAGGGAGGTTCATCTAGGACAGAAGTGAATCCTTGGAACAGGGGAATGGAAGGGCTCCTTTCCTGGGACACTTCTGAGCTAACCTGTTCTGAAGATAAATTGTGAAACCATGCTGTGAAGTTTTGAATGCATTTCTCTTATACTTTGAACTCTCTTTTAAAATGTGATGGTTGTATTCCCAAGAGAAACTGAATAGCTGAGGTCTCTTAAAGCATCATTTTGAATTAGTCAGTTCTCTGTACAGAAAAGTTTGCAACAAAGATGTAGTACAATCCTTTTAGTGTCTACTGAGAGAATATGGGAAAACACCAAACATCAGTGGTATGAGGAAGATGACAAAAGAGTGAAATTTTCTTATTCTATTTATTATTCTTATTCTATTTTTCTTATTCTATCTTATTCTTATTTTCTTAGTCTAAGAAAATAAGAAAATGTCTTTGGCTGAGGGTGTTCCCGTTACCAAGCTTGCATTTTAATTGGATTATAAACTGTTGTATCGATTGTAAAGGGTTTTGTAAGGAATTTAGAGAAACACTATTTCTTGCAAACTTTCCAAAGATGAATAGCCGGGTTTTTTTCCTAGTTTTTACTCTCATGCCCATTCACAAGCCAGGGTTCATATGCCTGTTCATATAAATTTAGTATAATAACCAGAAAATCCCTCTTCTGAGCTTATGATATGCTTACTCTAATCTTTCTGGTAACTCAAATTCTCTTTATTTCAGCCCATATGCTCTTCTTTCCTCCAGTGTTCTGGGAGCAGAAAGATCTAGAAAATCAAATTAACTCCAAGGTCAAAAAATCCATGATCTGAGCTGAAGGGCTCTTTTCAGCTGGGATTGCTGCAGCATTAGTTTGAAATTTTTGAAATCTCATTGTGTCAGTAACAGTGAGCAGACTTTACCTGCAGGCTCTGTGAAGTGCACCTGAATTCAGGTGGACATACATTTGATATAAACTACAGTAGTTATGAAAGGAATGCTCTAGACTTTTTATGGCCAGTCTGTAAAAGAGAAGAAAAAATTCACGAAACCATGAAAAGGTGGCCCTTTCCCTTGTAGAGTCTACAAGCAAATCACTACCTTAGGGACAGAACTTAGTAGAAGGAGCTTTTACCCAAAAATAAAAAAAGTAGGCCAGCTGTGCTGAAGCATTTCACAGAAGTTTCTTCATTTTTAATCTGAATAACACATAGCATGACCCATGTCCTCTGATTTTTATTTATTTTAATTTTGCATGCTTTTCAAAGCTCACTAAAATGGAGTATGTATGTCTGAGTATGACTTGTGCCAAGTTGGCATGAAGTGCTCATAAATTACACATTTGCAGATGACAGCTCTTGCAGGTAAAGTGGTTCATCCAGATACAGTGCCAAAGTGAGACGTGAGCAGCAATTGGATTTTTTGATTTCTGAATCATTCAATTACTCTTGTATATAAAAAGAAGCTGTATGTGTGCCAGTAATGGATTAAGAGATGAAACTAACTTACTGTCATAATTACACCAGGAGGGGTCTGCATTTTACAGATGGTAATAAATTCATCTGGCACTGGCACACCCACATTAAGGTCTGGTATCTCAGGTGCAGTGTAGCTGAAGCAAACTGCTGATAAGATTCTAGTTAGTGTTTTCAGAATTTTTTTTTTGCTGCCTTAACCATGAAACAAAATAGGTCTGAATTTCCAGACTTTGATACAATTTTTAGTTTTTGTGACAGTTACCAAAAAGTAACAAATACGAGTTTTCAGAGAGATTAAGGGTCTCATGGTCCACAGGAAGTAGTGCCAGGAAGTAGTATCCCCTGTGCCTTTGTTATGTTTTTATGACTTCAGTTGAGGCAGACACAAACCAGGGGGAGGGAGAGGAGGAGAATGAGACTAGGTGCAGCCTCCTCTCTCCTCGTGCTTGATCACTGGCACTTCCCAACTTCCCAGCACTCTGAGGTGGCTTCTCCTCTCAGTGTATGAGTTGTGAGTGTTAGAAGCACGGAGCCACTGAGATGCTGTACTGTTCTACACTCTGTCAGAGGGATGCACTGTTTGGCCTTGGAAACATATTATGTGTCAACTTGCAGAATGACATCAGACCAGGACTACCTGTTAGTTCTGGACTAGTTTTTCTGTTGTTCTACCTGTGCATCTGACTGCCAAGTCCTTGAGCTGAGACTAAGAAAGCAACTCATTTTCTAGACACATTCAGCATTTTTTTCTCCTGGGTTGCTGTCTCTCTTTTGGTTACCATAATAGCACTGTCATCCCTTCTTCTGTAGTCTCTCTGGGAAAATCTAAAATGACTGCTTGTAGGTGGTTATTTTAATTTCAGCAGAAGTTGATACTTCACATATTTTTCTCAGGCTAGAAGCTTGTCTCATCTCTTGTACACTGAAATGTAGTCTTGGTGCATATGTATAGAAAATGTTAAAACCTTTTTAATCTTACTACAGTACATAAAATTTCTTTTTGCAAAAAAATAAGGAGATATTCAAGGACTTATAGTTTTGACGACTGTGATGTGTTTGTGCCACAGTTTCTGTTGGATAAGAAAAAGATTTGCTTGAAGATTACTGCACATGTTCTTCTTAGAAAGATATTATGCTCCTAAGATACCCTCAGAAGGAGTAGACATGAGTTAAATGTCACAAAAAATGCAGAAAATTAAGACTTTTATGTAGCTGAAGTATGAAAGTATCTTGAATTTTTAATGCAAACTCACTTTTAGCATTGTTACTGTGGCCTTGGGATTTTCTTGGCTCGTTGCCAAATTTTTTTTATGTCTGAAACTTCTTTTCTTATAACTTAAATACAAGTGAGTATGTCACACTTCAAAATTTGTAGATTTTATATATTTTGGTCTGACTTTCCATTTTAATATAATGAAAGTTCATCTAAACTGAGAAGTATTGAGGCTATTTTTACTGATGCCACCACATATTTGTAAATGTTCTCTGCCTTTCTTTTTGCACCATGTAATTCTTGCCTGTCAAAGATTAGACTTGTTATTTCAGGTCAGTCCTTAAAGCTTGCTTTTTTCTTTATTTTTCCTTTCCCTCTTTTGGAGGGGAAAATGGCTGACAACAGTTATTTCTGGTTAGTCTGTTAAGAGAATCTTACATTTTGAACAGTAGTGTTGATATGTGAAGTTTATTATGCACTCATAGCTTCCAGTGAATAAATTTTAAATAAGATTATTTTGATTCTGAAGTCATGTAGAAATCTAAAAGTGAGCCCTTAGGTAAGAAACAAGGCAAAAATATGCACACTGCCTACAGGAATAAAAATTAGGATAGTGGCCAAAGAAGCAAATACTGGGAGTCTTGGACTTCTTGGTAGCTCAGAGAAGATTCTACCTAGTAATTTAATATCACAGAATCACAGGTTTCTTTGCTACAAGGCTTTATAGAGTAAATGGAGGAAGAAAACTATGCTGTTACAGACTTTAGATCCAGAAAGGGCATGTTTTCTGTCCCCTTCAAACTTTACTGTTGTATGGCTTCCTGACCTCTTTGCCCTGCTGCCAGAGTTCCCAAAACTGCCAAGACACAATCACTGTGAGTTATGGGAATTTACATGGATGGGAAATTAACATCAGGAAACTTCACATTTATCTTTTCTAAGAGGGTGCATGTGCCACCACTTGTGCAATGATGGAACTGTTAGAACTCTTGTGAGCTTTGGGACTTGGTTACTTGGATTTAAGCTGAATTAGTGATTTCAGGAAACTTGGCTTCTCGAATATGAGTGAAAAACTATTACAATACAATAATGAGATGTAGCAGTTTGAGATTATGGTTTTTGGTAGACCTAAGGCATGGTTTTCCAGTTCAGTTATGGGATATTCCACATGTGTACCTGCCCTAATGCTGTAAAAATGTCACAGCACTTAGCTCCTGTTCGCTGTCTCATGAAGCCGTGATCATGCTTAAGAGAGGACAACTTTGGATTCAGTCCTGTTTCAGCAGGATTGAATTAGGTTCCCAGATTTACCATTTGGTTTTTATTAATGTAGCCTAGAAAGCAGCCTAAAAACTGGGGGGATCCAGTGAAAAAGGGCAGGTACAGAAATGTAAGCCGATAAAGAAAATGAATGAACACCTAGAAGTGGAAAAGAGGAAAGAAGAAGTACTTTGTACGTAGAATGGTACTGCTTCTTGTAGAAAAGAGGTTATTTTTGATGGAGAATGTGGTCTGATACTTGAGCAGTTTCTTTCAAGGAATTTATCCCTGGAACCCATTGTTTTTTGTGTCTAAATGCTTTTAATTATCTATGTGGTTAATATTTATTCTTCTCAGAGGGAGCAGGTGTATAAAGGGTTCAGTGTTACATTTTGAGATGTGTTATTTGTGGCACTGATGGCTTTTCAGTTATTCAAAGCAACCTGTGTATCTTCGTAGTTCTTGGAATCCTCTTGCTAATAAAAAATTAACGGAGTTTCTTTGATCATTTTAGAGGTGTGTTTGATGCTTCCCTCAAAATGGCTGGGTTCTATGGACTCTACACTTGGCTGACTCACACTATATTTGGGATTAACATAGTCTTCATACCATCTGGTAAGGATTTGAGCAATTATATTTATAAGTAACATTATGTAATTATTAATTCTACAAAATCAGAAATATTAAGTGTTGCTGACAACCTTAGGTCTGATCTTGGAGAATTTGGCTGTGCAAAGGGTGGAGAGAAGGCCCTGATTGTTGTCTTACCTTGAGCCTTGCCTTTTTCTGTTTTCACAGCACATTCCCTGCCACCTATTTTACTTCTTTCTGTTTCGTTTGCTAGATCCAATTCCTTCTCCCTTGTATTCAGTCCAAGTATTTTCAGGTTTTAACTTTATTCTACCTGTCGTGGCTTCTGTTTCTTTCACAGTTGACAGGTGCTGATTTTTCAAGATGCCTAAATGCAGGAAGATGTGGTATCATGGAAATGCATGATAAAGAAATGCTTCTTAGTATCATTGTCTGTCTGTATTACCAGCCTCTGGTTTTCTTTTATTGTTTAATCCTAGTTTTGGTAAAATGGCTGGACAGTTTCTCAGAGAAAAACCTCCCCTGTTCCTCTATGCCCTTCTTTCTCTAAAAAGAATGATAATAATAGTAATTGCAAAATGTTTGTATACAAGGAGGCATAAGGGAAAACTATGAGGCAACAAACCCCAACATAATGGGAAATGGCTGTATTGTAAAGTGTAACCGTCTTAAGGGCATTGTTTGTCACTAGACCTATTTAGAAAGTAATCAGTCTTACTTTTTTCACTTACATGCAAAATCTTAAAGGTTTTTGCTTTCTGGTTAATGAGACAAAAAAACAAAACCCTACCCCACTTAGTCGTGCTTTGTATTCTGTTTATAATACAGGAGGTGCATTAAATTATAGTGACAGCAGATCTGTGTTGCTTTAGATTACAACAAGTCTTTGTTATAAGCAGAAGGGGGTGCAGCTGTGTGTACACATTTGCATACAGAAATATATGTCATAAATCTCGTGTTTTCCTGCTTTCTCACTATTATGGATGCCTGCAGGAGATGCAGTAGGTTAGAGTGAGACTTAGGTTCATTTGCTTTTTTACACAGTAAGAAATGTACATGATTGGTATAACTTCAAGTTCTTCTAAACTGATGCCTCTTAACTCCTTATGACTGTCGGTTGCTGAAGCTCTTCTGTATGGGGAATGTTCCTAAACCACAGCTATAAAACACCAAGAGCCTCATGTGGCACTTCTTCAATGCTTTATTTATAGCAGTTGATGGAAGGGGGACTTACTGGTGTGGCAAAAGTGTCAGAATGTAACTGTAAATATATTTGTGAAATATGTTTCTGTGATCTCTTTTTCACTTCTGCTTCTGTGTGCTCTAGCATTAGCAGCAATCCTTGGAGCAGTGCCATTTCTGGGGACATACTGGGCAGCAGTCCCTGCAGTCCTAGATTTGTGGCTTGTGCAAGGACAGGGATGCAAAGCTCTTCTGCTCTTGGTTTTTCACCTCTTGCCAACCTATTTTGTAGATACAGCAATTTATTCAGATATATCAGGGTAAGTACATTGAACACTTTTTAAAATTAGCATTGTAAAAGTGATTGACAATCACTGATGCCTTTAATTAAACTCATTTTTCTGAAGCATGCAAAACAGTATCTTCAAGCTCAGGAATAACCTCATAGTAAGCAGTTTTACTGGCCTAAGTGCCTTCATTTTCCCAGGCCACTTTTCTGTGAGCTTTGACACTTCAGAGGTCTTGAACTCAACATCAGCAAAATGAACTGTTTCAGTTGGGTTGTTAGAATTAGTTTATGTTTTCTGTTTATCTAATTACTGGGTAAGGGTGTGTAGCATTTTCTTTTTATCTCCTAATGCCAGATAATGCTGCAGAGGAGAAAAAACCATGAGCTATTTAGCGACCAAAAAAAAAAATAGAGTTACTGTAGAATAAAGTAGTTCGCTTCCATGTTGTCAGAAATTAGTATTTTTGTTTGCTAAATATAATTACTGAACTGAGAGTACCTAATGATAATATGCCATATATTAATGCTAATTTTCATAGACTGTGCCTCTAGTTATTTGGCATTAATTAAACCTAACAGGTGAAGTATAATCAAATTACATTTTTTACAACAATAAATCATGGATAAATTTAAGGTTAGTAGCTATTTAAATAGCCAATAATTCTTCTGCTTCCTAGAATACATTTTTTTTTTACTGTAGGGGATACAAACTCTGTTTACTGTCCAGAAAATATATGGGAGAGGAATAGATTTTCTGACAGTGGAGTAAAATTGTGTTCTTCCCAATAAACTGAACAGTGAGCATCATGATGTCTTGCGGATTAGATTAAACCTATTTGAAATAGCTATAATTAGGTTATGCAGGGTTTTCCAAATGGATTACCTTTGTACTGTAGTCCTATTTCATTAGGTGATCTGTTGTTTAATTTAGAAAACTAGACAAAAGAATGCCTAAACTGATGCAAATGCTGGGAAGAAATTGAAGTTTTTAAAGGTTTAGAAATTAATAATGTCTATTGTTGAGAAACATAAAACTTCAGGGCACATTTGTCTCCTCAGGAGAGCAGTCTGGTCCTGCCAGTAGGTTAAGTTTGATCTGGGTGAGACATGATTGAGGTGTGTCAGATTTAATAGATAATGTTTCATGGCCTTGTTTTGCACGTGGTTGTGTTGAAGGTGAAGACTTAAAATTTGGGAGTTGAGTAGAAATCAGGACCATGGTAGAAACCTCAGGAGCTGCTGGAGCTCTGAATTGACTAGCTGGTATTTTCTATGTATTACAGTCAGAATTTAGAGGAACTTCCTGGGAATTGTGTGCCAGGTTTCAACTGTAGTTTTTCTTCTACAATTTCATATTGCCATCATTATTTTAGGTATAAAGAATGAAGAAAGATGAGCAGGCTTTGTGTAAATGCTGTTGGTAGGATTCACATTTTGCATCTGAACACAGGTGCAAAATGTGAATCTGAGATACAGAAAATAAAAATGGCATGGTTTGCTTGCTGCCATAAGAGGTCTTATCAAAAAGTTCTTCTGGCCCCAACTTTCCAGTAAATATTAATATGTTCATTAAAATACGGTTTTGTTTTTTGTCTGAAAAGGTTAAAAGCCAATGATGGCAAACACTCAATCTGAGAGGCTTTTTTATAACAAAATGAGAAGACATGGCTATTTCTTTAAAGACTTTATGCTAACAGTTCTTTAAAAGATGCACTATTATCAGCTAACTGAATGGCTTTGCTCAGGGGTCCTCATATTACCTGTTGCTAATTGTGTTAAAATAAACTTCAACAGCTCTTGACTATAGAGCATGAACAATCTGTGTAACCAACCATCTTTCCACTCTCAAAATGGAAGTGTGTTTACCATTAAGTCCTTCAAACATTGTTCAGCAGATGTCTGTAAGGGAACTACTGCGCTGTGGATCTTACCAGCATTCCAGGCTACAACAGTGTTTGATCTGTTGTGCAAATGCAGCAGAGAATACAGCTTGGAACCTTTGTGCAGTCATTCAGACAGCAGTTTATAGTGTAAATATGGGTAGCTATAGCTAGCTGGGTTGTTTCCTAAGCTTAATAAAACTTCAGTATTAATTCACATTTCTTAATTGATAATGATGTATTTGTTGTTCTTAATTTAATGTTGTTGTTCTTGTGGCAGAGGGGGTCACCCTTACCTGACAGGCCTTGCAGTAGCTGGTGGAGCATATTACCTGGGACTGGAAGGGGCCATCATAGGACCAATTCTCCTTTGTATACTTGTGGTTGCTTCCAATATATATAGTGCCATGTTGGTGAGTCCAACGAATTCTGTGCCCACTCCATCACAGGCGGCGTGGCCACTACAGATTTATCGGTGAGCTGTAATCCCTTACTTGTATGAATTGTGTTTTCACACACATCAGTGTACCTATTCACAGCTGTAGGGAATGTGTGCCTTGGGTTTATGTAGTAGTGTGTGGGCATTGGAGTATTTGAAGAGGATTCAGCTGTCCCATATTCTAGAAATAAAAGGTATGGCTAAGTAAAGAACTCACTGGAACATGTATATGGGAAGTGTTTGTTTAATGTCTCTCAGCCTCTTACAGAAAGCTCATTTAGAAAATTTGCTTATAATACCTTTATGTCCTGTAATTTATATGTTGCTGTTGTGCTAGGAGATGATTGAACATAATTTTTAAACTCTTTATTATGGATGTCTAAGAGTTCATTGCCCTTAAAAAAGGGCCTGCCCCAAATTACTTCCTTTTTATGTCCTAATGTACAATACTGCAAAATATAAACCTACCTAGATTTTAAAAAATATTATATCATTATATGCCATTTTTCCATTAAAAGTATTGTCTTTAGTAATGTCATTATTGAAGAATTATGGAATATAGAAATGTATCTTTAAACTGTACAGTTAGGACTGGGATAGTAATAATAATAATAATACAATTAGGAATAAACTCATAACTGAATAAGTTCTTAGAATTGTAAATCACATTGTGACAATATTAACAACAGTAGCTATTTTAATGTTTCTACTGTCTTGTTAAACTATGTAGGTTAGCTCATTATACATGTATTTTGGAGAGGATTCTCTGCTTGTCAGAAATAATTCTTTGCCTTATTCACATGAATAGTGCTGTCTCCTTTCATCTGTGTAATTAAGGAGAAAAACTGCTAATTGGACCTGTCTGTAGTCTCTGGCTTGTAAAAGTTACATTCCCGTTGCCATTCCAGAAACAGCTAGAGCTTCCAAGTACACAAAAAAAATCTTCACGTGTGTTTGGTTCTCCTTTATTTTATAAGAAACAATTGTTTAGAATCACTGGACAGATTTGTGTCTTACTTTTCACTTTTGTTTTCCTCCCCCCATCTCCCAGGTCACCTAGAGAGAGTCCCGAGGAGGTGAAAATGTCTGCAGAGTGAGGGAGGTGCTGGGCTGTACCTCTGCAACATGAAGGAATTGCTGTCTTCTGTCTTGGATTCACAACAGCCATGGATGGCCTTCTGTCCCTGCTCAGCTGTGCCTGGGGGCAGCTCACAGGGAAGCACAGACTGGGTTTTAGGAGAAAGCACTAGAACATCTGCTGGCCTTACGTTATTGTGCACTTTGCCTCTTCCAGAGAGATTGTCTACTTCCCATGGCTTTGCTTACCAACACTCAGTCAGCTGCCTTGTTGAAGACTTTGAAGACCTTCTGTCTTATCAAAAGAATAGTTGAGAGGACAGGTACATCCACTGGAGTCGTTATCTTATCTGCTGAAATTACTAACTTGGCTTTTATTTATTGGGTTATTTGTCTTATTAAACTATAGTAGCTTTAAAGAAAGCTGTAATTCCAAAATATTTATTTTTAGGCAATCTGGTGGCAAAAGAAGGGCAAACCACTCATTGTGAAATGAAAGTATAATATAATAGTTTGCTTCTCCTCAAGGTGTTTCTTTATAAGCTTCAACCATCATCTGTAACTCATGATAACACTTAAATATTATTCACTTACACGCACTGAAATTAAATGTTGTTGGAGACTGGTATTTTAAAAATCTTCCTGATATTTATAGAAATGCACACTGTTAAATGTGAGTTTTCCTCTTACTGAGACAGGAAGACTTGTTTAAATAGTTTAAATCTTGCCCCCATTTTCAGCAAAATCTGATAATGTTTTGCTGCTTATCCACCCTCCCAGTGGAGTCGTCTTGTCAACAAAATTTAAGCAAAGGCCTTAAGTGTTTTCAGACAGTAGTAATGTAGGATGGTCACATCTCCTTCCAGTAACTGGAAGAAGTTTCATGGGGATTGTTTAATGTTGGTTTTCAAATGCTGTGGCTGAGTTCCATTCACTTTTTAAACAAATTTTACTACCAGAAAGAAAGGGGAGAGAGCATGGATTTTGGTTTAGCTTATTTGGGGCTTTTTAACCCTGTAAGCATCTGGCCACATATCTTGCTGAGATATAGGATATATCTTAATATATTAAGGTGCATCTTATTAATAAGCAAAGATCCTGAATATGTAATTTTGCTTAAAATGCAGCTTTGGTGACATTTAAGGCCTTTTGTATTGATTGTCAAAGCATTTTGACACAATGGATCTTTATAAATGGATCCTTTTTGTAAATGAGAAGTGGGGCTTTTTGGTAAATATTTCATGCTTGCACAGCTTTTCCACAAATCCAGTGAGGCCCTACTACAAAGTAGCAGATGCACGTAACCAAAGAACCACCATTCAGTTTCCAGTAACTCAAATTGATTTCAGGGTTTGACTGATAATGAGTTGTACAAAATATAGGCATGCCTTGTATTTATTGTTGACAGTAATTCAATGCTTGAAACAAAGGGATCTTATCCAGGGATAAGGATGTCTAAGATAGGTGCACAGACAGCTTGCAGATGTTTGTTTTACTTGAGTTCTGGGTGTGCTGACAGATTTGGAAGGTTCTTTCTATGATATCCTATGTATTTTTACAGTGTTTTGAAAAATACATTGCCATGGAAGGTGATTGGAAAGCACTCTGGTACTGAGTAAAGAAGAAAGTCCTGCTATAGGTTTGCAATAAATAGGCTGCCTAACAAGACACAAATACTCTGCTCCTCAGATTTTCAAAATAAGCTGCTGCAATTTTACTGATAAAATTGTATGTTTTAAATGAGAGGGGTTAAATATGCTGTTTGTGCACACTTGCAGGTATGTTCTTGAGGGACAGACTTGGGCTTAATTTAGTAGGATGACTCAGGTTTATCAAAACATGGAAACATACCATTTAATATTTTAAATTCTGGAAGATCTACACATCATTAACTGAATAAGAAGAATGTGTTGCTTGAATCAAGTATCTGTTTCATCTCCTTGGTTTTGTGGCTTATGAAAAAGCTTATGTGAAACACATTTTTGTAATTGTTGGGGGCTAGGGTGGAGGATGTGGGGAAACCTCAGGCTTTACTAAAATACTCCTGCAACTTTCTAACCAGGTGGAATGAGACCACCATGATATTTAGGCAACTTCTTTATTGTATTACTTTTTTTTAGTTCACGGTTTTGCACTGAATTGTTGTGTTCTTGTTGTAGCTTCTTGTAGACAGTATTTAAAGCACCTCTTTGCTCACTGGTCAAGACATGTTTATTGTCCACATTTAGTATCCCGTTTTCTGAGACAATCTTTCATACTCCTGTGGTACTCGACTTGGTCATTTTAGAGTCATTAAAATGCATTATTTTGTTTGGGTTTAAGTTATTTTCTTCCCCTTCAACCAATTGCCTTAGATCAAAGAAGGGTCTCTGCTGTGAAGATTAAAACCATGATTGAGACGCCGTTAACTTCAGTAATGCAAATGAGTAAAATCACCTGGGAAGACATATTGCTGTTTTGAAATGTTCCTTTTCCATCGTGGAATCCTTTTATATAGAGAATTCACATCCAATGGAATGTTGTTTAGTTTGTCCTCCTTTGAAATGAGGCTTCATTTTGATGCTTTCTGTTCCAAATTCAGGTCAGACTTGCCATGAAGAGCCATCCATAGTACTTGTAGTAAATGCAGTCAGTAAATGTAGCTTCAGGAGCTCATGCTGTGTGCTGTACCTGATTGAGGAACCAACTGAACCATCCTGGTTCAGTAATGGTGCAATAACATATACTGCCAAAAAGAAAAGAAAAACAAGGAATAAAACTTCCAATAACACCTTCTTGGAATAGGAAATAATCACTGATTTTCACCATGTTTAGAAAAAAACCACCAAAACCACAAAATACCACCTTATGAAAGAGCATACTTTGATTATTTTGGTTTCACGTTTAGCAAGTGTCTAATTACCAGCAGAAATAGAAGACCTTGTCACTGGGTATTTAGCAATCTATATTATTTTCTGAGCAGACTCAGCCTTTTTAACAATGGTTTAGTATAGATCAGTCTTGAAAATAATCAAACTGGTCATTTTGACATCTGGTCTTTGAAAAGTGCCAGTTCATGAGTATATTGCCTCATCTGCAAAAACAACCAGCTGTTTGGTGGGATAAGATTTTAGTACATGGATTGTACCTTTCAAAAAAAACCAGCTCAACCCACTCCCCGCTCCAAGATCCCAGAACAACCACTCAACCAATAAACAAAGCCCCACCACTCTCTGCAGTGTGGTTTTCTTAGGAGAGGCCATCTTTTCTATAATGCTTGTAGGCAAGAAGTTGATGGTCTTTAGCTTTACTGTAAACAGTCATTCCAGGAGCAGGTACTTACGAAGTGTATTTAGTACATTTAGTGTTCAATAATTTAGAGTTCAGAAGGGAATGCTTATAGTAATGCAAAACAATGTGGTCTTATGGTATTGTGAAATTCAGCTGCGGTGGTTTTTATCATTCTCCTTGGGGAATTGCAAACAAGTGTAGTGCCAAAGGGCTGGTGCTGTTTCTGGCCCTCGAGTCTGAGTTAGCCTTTCCTTCCTGGACCTTGGCTGAGCACTGCTGTAGCAGAGCTGGCACAGGTGACTGTGTCGTGTTAGCTTCAGGTCACTGTACATACTGGCTTAATTGGATCCATCAAGGAGCAAACTGCAATGGGCAAGAACCTGGCACACATTCATTTTGCCATACTTAGTACAATATGTTGGCTTTCAGCACAGGTGCACCATGACCAGCTGGGAGCAGAGATGACTTATTTTGAAAGACTGCTTAAAAAGAAACAGTTTAACATTATAATAATACATATGATGCACATTTTTCAGAAGTTAAGTTGATACCCACATGATATTTCCATGCACAGTGCTGTGTGTGTGTGTGTAGGTACGCTTTGGCTTGTCCAATTTCAAGCTCTGTGGGGTTTCTCTTAAAGACACAGGGGGAGGAGATAGACTGGGTTTGTATTTTGTCAGAGATTATTGGAATAGGAAATCCATAATCTGTTTAGTTAAAATAAGATTGTTCAGGGAAAGTTGGATGCTGTATCCAGTATTTTCCATTGTGGGTATAAGCATAACTTTTGAAATAGGTGTATAGCTGCAATGTTCAACATTGTTTTTCAGAAAGCCTGAATAAACAAAACTGGATGAAATTGTTCTCTAGTAAAAGCAGCAGCTGAGTTGTTATGCTGCTGATCCCTAGCACTAGGGATACTGCACTGTAGCCTTTCCTGTGGACCTGATCCACTGAGGCTGGAAAAATACCATTATTCTACTGAGATTCCATAGGTTTGCATCATTGGTAGTGGGTGTTTCCACACCTGCCTTTATTCAAACATTGAGTTTATATTATATTGACTTTAATTTGTCACTGTGGATGGTGCCACCTTAATGGATGCTACCTCTGGAAGTGGCTACAATTTCCTCTGAAGGTACTGAAGGATGCTGGGGTTGGAGGTAGCATTCATTAGGTTTAATAGCATTCTTCTAGAAATGCAGTTGCTTACCTTGAAGTTTGCAATTTTGCAAGAGAAAATTGATTTGCCAGATAATCTTTATTGAGTGTCAGCTGACATCTGTTAAATCCATGGATGCATCATCTTTATAAACTCTGTATTGATTTGTATTTCAAAGGGTTTCTTCTTAGTTCTTACACTTATTTCCTACACTTTTTGCTGAAGCCAACTTCAACAATTTCCTTATTATTTCTATATGTACAAAACTAGAATCTCTTAAAACTCTTAACAAACATTAGGGAGACTTGATCTTTGACCTGGTATTGTCTATCTGTCAGTTTTACTGAGGTACCTTAATGTAAATTATGGTAAAATTTTCCAAAATTTCTTTTAAGTGATAAAATCGGAAATGAGAAAAAAAAACAATGTGGAAAATTAGTGTTTTGAAAGAAACAATGCCAAAAGTCATAAACATATTCAGGGATTCTGCATTGGGTTTGAAAAAGTATATATTGATATGCAGTGTTATATAAATATTGAGAGTCTCTGTCTTATTCAGACTTTAACTGAAATTTTGTCCTAATTTTTTTAAGATACCTGAGAACAAAATAGTGCCTGTACCTAATGAAAGCAAGCAACATTTTCTATAATTCATGTTTACTTGATACAGATTGAAAAAGAGCCAAGCAAATCCTGGCAGCGTGACTACCACTGTTTTATTGTAGTTGATACAAAGTAGGGAAAAGCTGCTAGTAATGCATTGCTGAGAGATTGCTGTTCCTGGAAGTATTTGCACACATCCTCTAAAAAACTGCCAAAATAATTAGGTAATGAAATACATCTTCAATTCCCCAGACTTGTAAACTCATCCACACCTCCTCTGGTATCTTGTTTAGAATATGGTTTAGTACATGAGGGTATTGCTTCCATCCCCTTTCGGAATTGATTCCAGGACCTGAAGGCATGCTTTCAATGTCCATACTGAAATAGCATATCCAATTCAGGAAAGAAGTGCTAATTGGAAATAAATTCATCCTTGATCTGCTCTGCGTATGGATAGACTTGGACAAATATAATTCATGTTGCATTGAATTGAAGGTTAATTTTTTAATATAAATACTATTTGGTGGCACCAAAGCCAGGTTTGAGTGGGATGCAGGGCAGATTTGCTTGCAGCAGGGCGAATCTGCAAACTGATAAAGCAGAGTGAGTGCTCTAGCATCTATATATATATATATATATATGAAGAATTTTTAGAGTGATGTTTTTAAAACAAAAAGTTGATTTCTTCTCCTAGCCTCACTTCTTACCCACTGGAGTGTTATAGACAGTGATCCAATGAGGACCTAAATTCAAAAAAATGTTTATGGTATTCATGTAGACTAAATGTAAGAGAAATCACAAAGCCAAAAAGTAACCACACTACAGAAGTTCATTAGGCTTAAGAACTGGCATCTGGGCCATAAGGTTGGAAAAACAAAATCCCAGTATTTACTACTCTTCCTCCCAGTCTCAGCCTAAACCATAATCTTTCTCAAGTATCAATAAAAACTACTTTTGTGGTGTTCATAACCTACTGTCTGTGTAGATCAGTGTTTTCACTTGTCATCTGTCATCATGAGTATATTCAGCAAGCATTCAATTTGTTCAGATTGTTGCCTTTAAAAACAAATTTTCTGTGTTTTAGTGATGGTTGCATGGTTGGAAACCAACTTTTTATATCAGTAGTTAAGTTCTTACCTGTATACATATATATTTATATATGCTAGCTAGCATTTGATGTTTTGGTAAAAAGATGTGGGAGGGTTGGAGTTTTTTCCCCCTTGGTAAATGTCACCAAACCAAATCCAAAGAAACTTTTGACATCCTATCCTAAGACTGGCTACATCCTACTCAAACCTAACAGCAGATGTTTTGCATTACAGAGCACAGGTTGTTTTAAAGTGTGTGTTCCTACCAGGCCCTGTGGGGATTTGGAGCAATAACTTCTATTGTCTGTTGACACAAATTTTGTCTGTATGTGTGATACATCTTCAGAATGGAACTATGTTCAAAACTGATGTTATCAGTAATTGGGTTTGATAGAGTACCTGGTTGTACGTGTAAAATACTGACAATATAACCCCTTGGTCCATCTGTGGCCCAATGAAATGTGTAAGTTAAGGTTGAGAACTATTGTGTAGACTGCAGAGGTATTTAAACTAAATAATTTTGATTGTATGCACCAGTCCTCATCCTAATAAAAATGGGTTTTGTAGCAGGTTTAAGAAGCTTTTAACTTGATATTGTATTCACACTGCAGTCCTTTGTAAGCACAGAATGGTTAATATATTTTGAAATAAAATGCCATTAACATAAGGAGAACTGAGTTTGATTTGAATGATGGGCTCTTTGGAATCAGCCCCAAAGGCAGCCGTTAATCTGGTGAAATAACAGGTGTGCTGGAGGCAAAGCAGGATCTGCAGCCCCTGTGTGTAACTGATGTCACTCAGAGAAGCCATACTTCACTTTTCCTTACATTTTCTTTGGGAAAGGGAAGGACACAGCCTCCAGGGTAGCCGTGGCTCAGCTGGCACCTGGCAGCTTGCTCCACTGCCTGCAGTACCACAGCCGCACGTCCAGACCCCACTAAAGCTCCCATTCAGCACCTGTAAGTAATTCAAGTGACTTCCATTATGGCCTGCTCTCTGAACTGGAAATGGTTGTTTAGTGCCTAAGTGGAGTTTTAGATCATTCTAAAATCCTGCATGATCCTTCCTGCATGACTGCTCACCTTTAAAAATGAGATATGGCTGATGGTTGCAGTTTCCACCCCTCTCACTGTTCTGGGAGCAGTCGCCTTGAAGTATTTCCTACAGGAGAGTCACTTTTAGCTGGTACCTCCTTAGCTCTCTGAAGGGATCAAACTTGGTTAATGCATATACAGCAGGAGGGGTTTAACAATTGACTCTAGTAACATAATTATGATTTAATTTATTTTTTTAAATTGAGGCCAATTATCCAAGATTCTCAGAATTCCTTTTAAGTTAGAACCAAACCAAATGCACCTGTAATTAGGCAAGTCAAAGCACATCTACTTCTGTGAGAACTCCTTAGCTCTTATATGGTTTTTTTTTAAGTCATTTTATTATGTACGTAATGGTGTTTTTACTAAAGAAAATAAGGAGTTCTGCTCAACACCCATCTCAGATAAATATATAGTGATGTAGCACCAGCCTATCAGCTCAGTCTCAACTGTTTCTTCAAAATAGTTCAGGAGTTACGTGTTCAATATAGGTCATTAACATTTTGGGAGTGGGAGGGTAAAGAATATGGAGAAGTTATCAGGCAGATAACAAGCAGAAAATGTGCTTTTGGGTTTGACCAGAGATACAGTTTAAAAGATTGCAGTCTTTTGGCTTTACCACATAGAAAAAAGCAATTGGCATTTTGAGAAAAAATATACCCTGGACATTCAAATACATCTAGTTGACATCCAAACACATGGTGAATGATAACGAAGAAAACCGAAAGCCATTCAGAAAGGCACCAAGATGGTATCTCATGGTGTGTAAAATTTGCTGCTGCTGAATTATAGTGTATAATCATATCAAATGCAAGAAGAATTCAGCTTCCATACTTCTGACTGAAGGATGTTTATATCAGTTGGCAAGCTTTATATCAAACGATTAATAGCTTTCTTCTACTTTCCCAAACCAGAAATTACTCTGAGCAAACTATTTTTCTCAAGGAAGTTCATGTTTCACATCATTGCAAGTAGTTCTTTCTTTTTGTTTTGTTACATGAGGTAATCTTTGAAATTAGAGTACTAGTGCTGCCATTACCTCTGCTGTGATTGGCCCCTGACAACTTCTTTGAGGATCTGGTTCCCTGAAGTCTTGAGCATTCACCCTTGCAAGTGTTCTGGTGAAGCTGGCAGATGCAGGATAGTTTAAGGAAGAGGCAGGTTAGGAACACTAGTATCCTCCACTGCTGTTATACCACTCTTGGTGTTGTAATAATAACTATAAAAATCTCCACCTGTTCCTTCAGCATAACTCGATTTTAAACACTGAGGGTACTTGCAATACATGCAGATGAAAGCAGGGCTCAAAAGTCTGCACCAACAGCTGTGTGGGGTTGTTTATTGGGTTTTCTTTGGTTTTTTTTCCTTTTTAGACTTACAGCTGTGCACACACTTGCATTCTTGATTCACAGATGGAATCAAATCCTTATGCCTTAGATAACTGTTTGCTTTAATTTTGCCTTTCTTACCAGAATCTCATCTTTTTTATTAATAAAAAGTAAAACCAAGATTAGCTTTGGCAAACACCTGCTTTTCTTTGCTTTAGAAGACAAACAGCAGAGAGACCATTGTGATAAAACTTTGAGAACTTATGGTGCTTTCAGAATGTGTTGATAAGTATCTTTCAGCTGAAGTTGTCTGACAAGTTTTAGGGAAAATCACACGTAATCTTGGCTGGCCTGACTTAAGCCCTCCTTTTGTTTTATGGGAGAGAAAAATGTTTAATTTAGAAGCTTTGCATGACTTAACACAACACATCCTTTTTAAAGCACTGCTGACTGCACACTTTGCTCAGAGATTGCTTCTTTGAAAGAAGTCAGGTTGAAAACTTTGTACTTCATGTTTCTAAGTTTTCCGAAGAAAAAAAAATTCATTCTCAGGGTCCTGAGTATAATTGAGCTTGTTTAGAAAAGGTAAACTTTGGTAAATTTTGCCTTGTTTGAATTTACCATAGAATTATATGATATGCTGAGTTTGAAGGAACCCATCAGAATCATTGAGTCCCAACTCCTGGCCCTGCAGAGGACACCCCAAGAGTCACACCATGTGCCTGAGAACAATGTCCAAACACTTCTCTCTGTCAGGCTGGTGCTGTGACCACTCCCCTGGGGAGCCTGTTCCAGCGCCCAAACACCCTCTGGGTGAGGAACCTTTTCGTAATATCCAACCTAAACCTCCCCTGACACAACTTTAGGCCATTCCCTTGGGTTCTGTCACTGATCACCACAGAGATCAGTGTCTGTCCCTCCTCTTCCCCTCATGAGGAGTTTGTAATTGCAATTAGGTCTCCCCTCAGTCTCCTCCAGGCTGAACAGACTAAGTAACCTCAGCTGCTCCTCATTCAGCTTCCCCTCCAGACCTTTCACCAGTCCTGCAGTTTCTTGAGGCATTCACCCTTACGCTGGTGAATTAAATTTGCTGCTCCCCATCTGGGATTCTGGATTGAAAGGCTGGGAGCATTTGATATGGAGAGTTAGATATTAATCAGTGACCAATGGTACAAACAGATTAATGATCACCAAATTAACAATAAGCACAATGGCAAAGAAGCATTTCCATATAATTCTCTTCTACCTCAATTTTACCAACAGAAGTGACAGCCCTGTCACAGTTAAAATAATTAATCTTTTCTAAGATGGTGCAGTCAGTGACTTGTAATGATGAGTATGTTTATAATTACTATTCAAGGGAGGATATCCAGGTAGGTTTATCAAACTAGAGGTATTTTCAATACCTACTCTCATTAGATTTAGAACTCAAATTAATGATGGCAAACTTGGAAAATGGCAGTCCCACCAGCCAGAATCATTCCAGGGATTTTGGCACTGGACTGGTGATTTGGAGGATTTAGATAGTAAATGTCAAGACGACCTACGTTCAGTAAGTGTCCACGTACAGGTTACAAGCCCCCAAAAATAGAACAAAACGATTTAGTAATATTGATTGACAGTTAAAGAACAACATTATTTTATGTTTGCTGGTTGAAAGGAGCCGTGGGTTTTTGTGACAATGGGGATATCAGTCTTGGAGTGAGAGCAATGTGAGGTCCAAGAGGACTTTGTAGTGTGGACTTTTGTTGTAAGATTTTGCTTAAATGCGATGCATTTCCAAAAAAGAACCCTCAAAGAACCAGTCTGTGCATTTCAGAAAGGGAATCTAGATCTTATTTTTATCAAAGCAAATGGTTGCTTAGATGCCTGTCAAAGAAAGGTCCTAAAAGGTCATCCTTCCCTGATATGTGCTGGAACTTTTTCTTGGTGAAGACAGTTCAATTCTACTCATTTCAATTCAATCTGGTAAGTCACAGCAACCTGTTCAGATGTCTGATGGAAAGCCTAAAACCAGATTATATCCCCTTCAGGAGGTAGCAATGTCAGGTTTTCTTTAGTTTTGTTTTTTTTTAGTTAAGTTAATCTTCTACAGAGTTTTTCAAACAAATTCTGTTCTGTGTAGAGCAAAGGCTACTGCCTTTTGTCAAATGCTGGTTTAGCTGGAGGCTTTCAAAAAGTGAGCCAGTGACAGGGCAATTCAGCAGCTTACACACTGGGAATGCCAAACCTTTTATTGTGCTTCCTGGTGGTCTGTAACTGATATATAATAAGTTATTTCTTTTCTTTATGAAACACAGTTAGTAGGTAGGCGTAGCCAGACTGTCATTGCTGCACTATTGCAATGGTGCTTTTGCTGCTACCATTTTTTGGTATGTCCTGACGAACATAAGCTGCCTGTACACTGTAAAGCCAATTTCTTCATGAAGATTTAAAATGATTTTTTTTTTTGCCTTCAAGAGGAAATAAATTTGATTTTCCCTTTGAAGTGCTGCCAGTTACTGTGAATTGATAGAATCCAATATGTTTTCCTCACCATATTTATCTGGGAAAGTGTCAGCTAGTTTGAACTCTCTGCTTACCATCACCACTGGTTTCAAAGCATTTAAAAGCTTGCCTTCAATGCACTTCTGCTCTTTTGTGAGAGCAAATGAATGCCCTGTGGTGACAAAAGCTTCCAATATATTTAATTTACTAGCCAGAATGAACCACCTTGCAGTGGTAGCTGCTAAGTAGCTAAACAGAATTTTCTCAGTATCTGTATGAGACCATCTGATTTGGCTGTGCATTTTCAAATATTTCTGTTCTCTTTATCTCTCAGGAATAAATATTTGAAAGACATGAGTTTTAGTTCTCCCAGCTGTAAGAAGTTCACCATGGCCATAGAGCAAAGATACCAGCCTCTTCCCTAGATACAACAGCTGGTTTCCTACACCTATCATTCAAAGCAGAAGCGCTCTGCATGTTTATAGAAATTAAATAAAATTTGAAAAGCAATTATTTCGCTAAATTTCAGTGATGAAGGGGTTTCCTGTCTTCTGGGCAGTCATTTGCATGGCAAGCCTTGCCCAAGGGAATGCTTCTATATGGATGGACTGTGAAGAATTTTGTTGACCTCATGGACTCCTGTGAGACCTGACAAACACCATGTCAAAATAAGATCAAGATGAGGAATTGGTAACTGTAGGAGCGTCAAGGGGTAGGACAGACGGAGACGAGAGATCTCTGAAGCCAGGTCGTGAAACTTGCGGAACTTGCCCTTATTGCAAAGGGCGTGGGTGCAGGGCCCTGCTGGGAGCTGGCAGCCGCAGCTCGGAGCAGGTCCGAGAGAAAAGAGGGGTGGAGAGGATGAGAGGGTAAGAGAGTAAGGGAGTAAAAAAGGTAAGAGCATAAAAGGGTAAGAGAGTGAGGTTCCTGTTACAATACAATAAATCTTCTGTGTTGAATATTCTAATTCTCATTAACCAGTCTAGTACAAAGACCTCTGGATTTCCAGAGGGTGACTTTGGCCTATTGAGGACACTGGTTAGGAAAGTCCCTCGGGAAGCCGTCCTTAAAAGGAAAGGGGCTCAGGAAGGCTGGATGTACTTCAAGAAAGAAATCTTGAAGGCGCAGGAGCAGGTTGTCCCTATGTGCTGGAAGATGAGCTGGCAGGGAAGAAGACCAGCCTGGCTGAGTAGGCAGATTTTGCAGGAACTCAGGGAAAAAAAGAGGGTGTATCACCTTAGGAAAAGGGGCAGACAACTTAGGAAGTGTTTAAGGATGTCATGCAGAAAGAAGATTAGGGAGGCGAAAGGTCATTTAGGACTTAACCTGACTGCTTCTGTAAAGGATAGTAAAAAGTGTTTTTTTAAATGCATTAGAAACAAAAGGAGAGCCAAAGGAGGCCTCCATTCTTAATTGGTGTCAAGAGGGAATATAGTCACCAAAGGTGAGGAAAAAGCTGAGGTACTTAACACCCTCTTTGCCTCAGTCCTCAGCAGTAAGACCTGTTATGCTCAGGACCACTGGCCTCCTGAGCTGGTAGACAGGGACAGGAGGAGGAAAGGACCCCCTGTAATCCAGGAGGGAGCAGTCAGTGACCTGCTGAGCCACTTGGATGCTCATGAGTCCATGGGAGCAGATGGGATCCATCCCAGGATGATGAGGGAGTGGGTGGAAGGACTCTCCAAGCTGCTCTCTGTCATTTGCCATCAGTGCTGGCTCACTGGAGAGTCCCACATGACTGGAGGTTGGCCAACAGGACACCCATCCATAAGAAGGGCCCAAGGAGGATCCAGGGAGCCGCAGGCCTGTCAACCTGGCCTTGGTGCCCAGCCAAGTTATGGAACAGATCCCCTTGAGTGTGACCACACAGCGTGTGCAGGACAACCAAGGGATGAGATCCAGCCAGCACAGGTTAGCGAAAGGCTGGTCCTGCCTGACCAACCTGATCTCTTTCCTGACCAGACAACCCACCTGGTGGATGAGGGACAGGCTGTGTGTGGGTTTACCTGGACTCCAGCAAAGCCTTGGACACCATCTCCCACAGCACCCTCCTGGAAAAGCTGGCAGCCCTCAGCTTGGAGAGGTGGGGCCTTTGCTGGGTTGGGATGGCTGGGCCCAGAGCAGATGAGGGAGCTGGGGTTGTTTAGCCTGGAGGAGAATTTATCACTTCTACAACCACCTGAAAGGAGGGTGTAGCCGGGTGGGCATCAGCCTCCACTCCCTGGTAAGAAAGAACAGGACAAGAGGACAGTCTTAAACTGCACCAGGGGAGGTTTAAGCTGAATATTAGGAAGAATTGCTTCACAGAAGAGTTGATTAGATATTGGAATGGACTTCCAGGGAGGTGGTGGTGTCACCATCCCTGCAGGTGTTTGAAGAAAGACCGGATATGGCATTCGGTACCATGGTCTAGTAGATATGGTGATGCTGGACCACAGGTTGGACTCACTGATCTCAGAGGTCCTGTCCAACCTAACTGATTCTGTGGTTCTGTGAAGTACAATCCTTGGATGTGTAAAATGATAGCACCATGTATGTCTATGGCAATAATAGAACTGAGAAAATATTCAGGCTAGTCCTCAGGCTCACGCACTGGAAAGGGTGTTGGACTGTAAAAAAAGGTTCTGAAATCAGAAAAAGGCAATTCGGACCTGATAAGTTTTTCTTCTAATGTGAGATTAAAATAGCGTCATTTTGGTGTTTAGCCAAGAAAGAGGTCATTGATGTTGGATTGATCAAAGTCTAGGGAAAAGCAAATTGAAAAATCAAAGAGGCCTCTTTTCAAGTAGGAAAAAATGTCAATATCAGGTAGCTAGAAGTTGATTCCAAACAAATTTGGACTCAAGGCACATGTTTTAACACTAATTAGCCAACAGAAAAATCTCACTGATGAAGGTATTAATCATCCTTGAGGAGTTAAAATCATTCATTGCACTGTCTAGGACAGCTGAGTTTCTGAATTAACAAAGTCCTATGGCCGCTGTTTTGTAGGCTGGAAAATAAGGCCTAAAAGAATTGCTTTATCTCAAAATTCTGTGAATACTTAGAATAGGGAATGTTTCATTCAGTTAAATTCCCTCTTGTATTTAAAGCATTCATAGCTGTCTGAAGAGATAAGCAAGGCCTGCTGTCTTGGTAGCTGTGAGATCAGCATCTGAAATTTCAAGACAGTTCCTTGCATGCTACTGAACCCTGTCCTTTAATGTATCTTTTTATTATAACACAAAAATGGTGGCTGCACAAGGGCATTTTTGCTGGGAATTTAGGAATGGAAATGGTTTCATGAGTCATGCTGAAACCAGATAAATTTTTCAGCTCTGTATGGCTTCACTTTGATGTTAGCTTGTTGACTTTCATGTTTTCCAAATAAATACCTGTGATGTCGAATGAAAAAACATTCTGTATTTTCTGATGTTTTCAAAAAAATGATGCCTTGCCTTGATCTCTCTTAACAGCAACATTTGCTGCTTGAGGAACTGGAAAATGCTGTCAAGTTTTCTGGTTTGCTTAGGTGCTGCTTCATTTTCCTCAGAGCCAGTATGTTTTCTGGAATAGCCTGTGGTTACTACTTACCCTCCAAGTATTAATTGCTCCTTACTGAAGGAGCAATCTAATCCATCGTGCCCCAGAGTACACAGGAATGACCTTGCAGATTGGCTGAGTTGGAAAAGTATTAAGAAAGTCCCACTGCCCTGTTTATTCCATAGGCTTTGTTTTTTAATCCTTATGAAATCCAGTTCAGAAGATGAACTGGGTAAACTGTTGCTGGTGGCAGCCTCTTTATCACAGTTAAGTGATACTGAGGCAGTGGTGCAATTTTTGTAAAGAGACAGATCCTTTTCATGTATTGTTTGCTCGTGACTAAATTTAATCTTTAAAACCATTTTCCCCCTCATAATAAAAGAAAAAAAAACCCAAAGCAAAAATCTAGTGGAACATTTTTGCTGATACATGGCGTCACTTGTGGAAAAAGATGGATATTCCTACTGCCAGACAGTTCTTTTTTTCTTTAGCTCTTTCCAGATTAGGGTATTTGGGTAACTTGTTAACAGCAGATCTCAGCCTACTGAGAAGCAGGGGACTGTTATTAAGTGTTTATTATTCACAGATAAAATGAGGTGGTGGGATAAATAACATCGATGCTACTGCTTTCATTACAAACAGCAGGAGTTAAATCAGATACTTCCGAGGCAACAGAGTTAAGCCCATGTACTAAGTGATTTTGAAAAATCCCACTCTGCAGAGCTCACTTTGAAGATGGAGAAAGCCAGTGGCACATCAGTAGAAGAGATCAGGCTTTTATTTTCCTGTGTGTCCTACCTGTATACAGACCACATCACGTGTCTGCTACCACCAAAGCTGCTTTACCTGAAACAGGTTTTGGGGTGTTACCTCACCAGGAGCCAATCTAGGTTCTTGTAAAGATGAAGCTGAGTGATGTAGGTAGATGGGTTGCCGGGGAAAAAGCCCTTTAGGTGTAACCAGAAGAGCCAGTGCCCCAGGTGGGGCCCAAAGGAAGGGAAATCCCGGAGGGGTGAGGCTGCCTATGGGATGAGTCCATGTGGCTGCCTCCTGGCTGCCAGTTTCCTGGTGGCATTCTTCTCTTGGAAGCAGGAGCAACCTGTGGGAAGTGGGCACCCCCATCCTGGATCTGGTCTGAAGCTGTCTTTTGACTCAGAGGACATCCTTTTAACTTCTGAGGGATTGTTTAAAGTTCACACCAGTTGTAAACTATTGAATCTTCTTGTTAACCGCTGCAGATTGGGTTTACAGCTGCATTTTCCCTGCTGAGGATTTACAGCTGCCTTTTCCCCACTGAAAGGCAAAAAGCAATCAAGGCTCTGCTGATGGTTCTGGCAGTGTTGCTGTACCAGGGTTTCCTCAGGCTCTGTCACAGTTAAAGTCTTGGGCTCTCGTTCTGACCACTGGGAGTGTTAATTATCTTTTGGGTTTCATTCCTCTTTTTCTCTCCAGGCAACACATTTCTTTTCTGTGCCAACTAGTATAAAATATAGACAAGCAAGGGAAGCTGTTATTTGAGTGTTGCTCTACATCCACTCAGAGACACAAAATGGGGGAAAGGGAATTGGGATTTTTATGCCCAATATCACAATTGTATGGTGAGATACTGAGCTCATTTTAATCCTTGAGGAAACTGAAGTTTGTGGGATTACTGTTTTTATTATTGTGTTCCCCAAAATCTTTTCTTAGATGAATCTTGGCAGAGCTAAAAGATGTTTTTAGATGAATCTTGGCAGAGCTAAGCAGTTCAGAAGCAGACACACACCTGAGCTCTCCCAAACCTGAAACAAGGTGTGGTTCCTCTGCTTCTGGCAGCTGCACATACTCTCAGCTGACTTATTTTGCGTGTTTGAATTTGGGCTCCTGGCACAACAGAGAAGTGACTGATACTGTCTTGTAAAGCAGGGCCAACATAAGCATTATATATGGGATTTTTTAAATTAGCTTGGTGGTTTAAACACTAATTGGGGATGAAAGATCAGCTTACTCTTCTTCCTGAAAGCAGCATTTGTGGAATGGGATGCTAATTCCTTGCTGCTGCTACGGTAACAACTTCATGTGAAGTAGATGAATTTATTTTTATATGTAGAGGCTGCTCACTCTATCTTAATAGGTTTTTAAATATTCAGTGGGCAACAGAACAGCTTTAACTGAGCAAAGAATCCACCTTTGCAGCTCTAGATGGGGAAAGCAGTTAGCAGGGAAGACTAATGTCTTGGTGTTTTAGGCAGCAAAGAGCATTGGACCCTCTCAGGTAGGTGTTTAAACACATGGCAGTTGGGTAAAAAACAGGCTGGATGCAATCCCCTTTGGTCTTGATGCTTGTTAAGGAAAGAATTACACCCTGCTCTTGTCCACCAGCTTGTTAGGAGGAGGTTCCAAGCTTTTAGTCCTAAGCCAAAAATTATGCCCCAGCAGTGCCAACAGAGGTACCAGTGAAGATGATTGTGAAACATCTTTGCCTGAATGTCCAGTAAACAGAGCTCAGAGGATGGCTGTGTTTGGAGGAGAAGAGAAGGAAAAAACCCAAGGGTGTGATTCTGAATTCTGTAGCACTTGTCCATTCAACTTGCCTTTTCCAGAATATCTGCTTGGTAGGTTCGTGATTGGGTTAGAACTCCATGAAATGCAGACACTTCAGAGGAAAAGCATTTTGTGAAGAAGTGAAGGCATCATGGCTGTGTACTGTACCCCATTTTCATGGAGGACTAAACCCTCCTAGATTGAGGTGAGACTGCACAGTTAAAAATGAAGTACTTGGCAGCCTACATTATAGAAACTTCTCAAGATCTTTATGTTTGGGAGGTTTTGATATTGCTTTTTGCAGCTGTGCTGATGACTATGTTCTTTCTAGGAGCTGTAGTTCCTCAGAACAATGATTATCTTGCAAAGAATTTTGATGTTTCAGAATGAAATTGTGATTAAAACAGGAAGTGAAACCATAGGAAAATATCACAAAATGCAAGCATTCTCCACCTGAAATGGCAAATTTAAAATGTAGTTTTCTTGAAAACTGAATTTAGAGTTTCTTTCATGTGTCATTGACCAAGTTTCAAATTACTTTTCCCAAGGTGAATGCAGGCCAATATTTGCATTGAATCCATAAATTTCACTGGAATATTCCTCACCAATTATCTGAAATATTTGCTAGGAATTGTCATGTCCCTGTAAGGGAAAAAAACATCCACTAACAAACTTCTAAGAGGCAAATTACTTATGGGAAACTTTTAGTTGTCCCAGGTTCAGGGGATATGGGAGAATAGCCAAAGAAGTCCAGCAGAGAAAAATTTACTGCTGGCAGGCTGTGGGGCGCACCAGATTAAAATACAAATTTCATCTTATCTTCAACAACAGCCAGAAGATGTGGAAGAATGTTTCTCAGTACACTTTTTGTTTCACATCTCATGAAGCAACAAGTCAAAACTCTCATTGAGTCTGCTCTGAAATGTCCTTTTTGGTAAGGAGCACTCTAGGGATTGTGCTGGGTCTGTTGAACTTCAGGTACTTTGTGTGTTCTTACAGTGAATTCATTAGTGGAATGCCCCTGCATACCAAATGCCAGGGCTTTACTGCACCTTGCTGCAGTGGCTGGTGACCATGGGAGAAACAGATGCTCTGCAGGCAGCTTCAGACTTAATGACAGTCTAAAGCAGACTCTGGAGAAAGAAGGAAGTTTCAAATCTCTATGCTTGCTTTACTCCACCTCGGTATATTTGATTTGGACTGTTTGGTCAAGTTAAGACAGAGTTAAAAGATGCTGGTCTGGAACACGGTGAGCAGCAGGAAGTAACACCTACCTATTGGGAACCCACAAATTCCTTCATGACTACCTTCCTTTTCAGAGCAGCCTGGAACAGGAGCTTAAATAGACATTTAGGCAAACAGTTAAAAACAATAATTAGAAGTTAGATATGAATGGTTACATGTGTTACTTTAAAGTAAAATCTGTAGGCACAGCAGGTGATGAGTGCAATGGTTGATAGGAAAGAGTGTAATGTTTGTTTATAGAAATGTGTATTTGAGAAATAGGCACAGACTTCGGTAGATAAAACCAGATAGAAGTGATGTCACAAGAATTCTCTTAAGGCTTGTGTTTAACATGCACAGTCATTATTTCCATTCAATATTATCACTTGGCAAATTGCTCCTGAGTTTACAGCTGTGGTATATTTTTCTTCTTAAAAAAACAATGCTGCTGGGGAGACCAGCATTCTTGGAAGGTAGAAGACACTAGATCAGTAAAGCAACAAATAGGCTTTAAATTTTGTAAATAGGAGTGGTTTTTGCATAAAGACATTGCTACTGGTCCTATCCTTAGCTTACAAATAGATTATTTGGAAGATAAAATGGATTAGAATATAGTAGTAGTTCACCAAGGTAGAAATTTCCAAGTCTACTATATACTCAATATACTTCTATCATCCAAATGCTTATGTGAAACAGGCACTCAGCAGTGACCTTAGAAAATAAAGGTAGTTCCTTTGGTTCAGGAGAAGTGTGGTTTGCAAACCTGGTCTAACTACATTGTTAAAACAGTGACTCCCAGGGAAGAGATCCTGATTTGCAGGGAACTTATCTAATTACTTGCTGTGGTATGATAAACTGTATTATCTTTCTAATATGCACTATAAATACCTTGGGAGAGATGTGTGGTATTTGCATATATTACAGTTTTATCTCATTGACACTTGATAAATAATAATAATCCCATGATCGTCAGAGTCAGCAAATAGTTTCATCCTAGGAACAACTTACTATCAGGTGCAATTACTGGCTAACTCTTAAGCCAACAGTTCTGGAGAAACTGCTACTTCCAGTGGATTATTTCAGAATTTTGTATGCAGCGTTGTCAAGAGACTTACACTGTTGTACAGTAAGGCTGTTATATCTTGGGGAAAGTATTTGTTGATTGGCTTTGTCTTAGCAGGAACTTGGAAGGCTGTGTTGTCTGATGCATAATTAACATCTGACAGCAAAGGTCACTGAAAAGCTTTAGCATTTACAGATAATTCTGGCATGCATTTGAATATTTTTTTATTTCTTGTCTTGAAATATTTTTCAAATCTCAACTATGGCTTTTACGTACATAATAGAGCTGGCAGCTATTTAGGCAACTCTTACACAACTTTTCATAAATATTCCCTTGACAGCTGAACATTTCTACCTCAAGTATACATTTTTCATAGAAAATGACACTGCTGCCAGTTTCATTCTGAAGTCTGTCAAGGAAAGGGTACTTTTGCTGTTGACGTTCTCACTGGATTTTCAGGTGTTGCTGTAACATTTTTCTCCTTTGTTTTATACCATCTGTCTTGTCTTTGGCCAAAAAAAAAAGGAGATCAGCTGCACACTGCTTGTGGATACTTTTGAAATGGTACCAGAAAGTCTCATTTTGTGTACCTGGTTATCTTTGGAGAGCTTAGCTGCATCCTGAGCAAGACAAGTGAGGAATCCAGAGACTGCAGATAAGTCAGAGCGTGATTGTACACATCTAAATGTGATTCAGTTGGATTTATGAAGTGGAAATATAAAAGACAGCACTGACTGCATGTTTATAGGTATCCTCGAAGAAAGAACCCCTTCAGACAGCATGGTCTTCATTCATTGCTTTTCCCAACCCTGAGCAGAGCCCTGGCCTGGGCTTCAGCTATGCAGTAGGGGGAAGTTCTGCAGGTGGGTAGTGAGGCTCTTTGCTGCAGACACAGGCTACAGATTTCTGCTTTTGTCTCTAACAATTGTTTTAAGCTGCAGAGAAATGCTCTAGCTGCAGTTGATGATGGGGTTTTAGGTGGAAGGTGCAGGGACAGAGATATTTTCCATTCTTTGCAGTCTCTCGCTCCAGTTAACGTGGAGCCCTCTTATAGTTGTACTGTCAAGGCCAGAGCTGAGTTACAACAGCTCTGCCTGTCTCTGTTTGTGCTCTTAGCCCAGGGAAAATGCAAGGCAAGTTGATTTAATGAAGTGTGTTCAGCAGAGTTGCTTTACCTTTGTCTTTTCCCTGGTATTGGAGCATGTCCATCAGCTATTTTAGTGCTCATAGGACCCAGGTTGCATGTTCAAGCCCTAAAGTGTCACCTCTGGAAAAGATAGGGGGAAAAAATATTTTTTTCATGCATAGTAAAGCATGGAAATATAAATGTTTTACACTAAAGTCTTAACATTTTAATTTCTGTTTTAACAGGAAAAGTTAAGAAACCACTGGATTTATTTTGTAATAGTTATATTTTAAAAGCGTAAAAGTTTCAAAGGTCTGACTTGTTTAAATACTGTTTTCAGTGTAGCCCATGAGGGCTAGATGCTGTTCTCTAGAAACTCTGTGGACAACCTTTGAGATCTGCCTTGGAGCTGATAACATACATCCTTTGTGAATGATAATCTTGAGGCCTCAACAGTGCTTCAGAAAAGATGGAATTCAGCCTGTCCTTCTGCAACGGGGTGTTCTGAGGTGCAGGAGAAAGGGGGATGCAATTGAATTACATGTTAATTTGTCTTGGCTTCCTCTTGCCTTTCCTACTGCAAAACCTCGAAGTACAACAGTTATCAGATGATTGTTTTTGCATTCTTTGCAGCGGAATAAATGCAAAAACATTTTATAAATATGAATGATGTTTATCCAAAAAAACGATGAAAGTAATTTTTTGTGTTGGATGAGCGAGCAGCTGGAGGGCTGTGCCCAAAAAAATATCGTAATTGTTGTGTGTTTGTGCCTGCATTGCAGAGACAGCAAAGAATCTATTTAGCTTTAGCTGAAAAATCTGAAGTGATAATTACATCTGTGTGTTTATCAAACATCTGCAAATTTTTCCATTTCAGTGAACACAACTAGTGCCTCCCACTGGTTATTTGTAACCATCCCTCTGAATCAGTGTCATGAAGAGCTGAGATTTTTAGAGCATAAGAATGCAGTTTGCTATTGTGGAAATAAAAGAGTCACATGCTGCCTGATGAAATGTCAACCATAAGGTTCTTCAGTCTGAAAAATTGTGCAAAAACAGTACTGTAGTAAAAAAACCCCCAAACAACAAAAAAAACCCAAAACCAAACCAAGCAAAAAGCTAAAAAAAAAGTATCTAAAAACATTCCACGTCACACTTCTGTGAATACATTGAACATATATTTTACAAGTTGGTGTGGAAGAAACATTGCTGTTAAATATGACTTTCATGAAGACTTAAACTTTCTTAGAATTTGTTTTTTATGCAGGTGCACAGTATAGTTAAGGCTATGTAAATACACTAGATTTCCTTTTTAAAAGATTTTTTTTTCTTAGTGTAAAAAGTTGGTGCATTTTCCCTAATTAAATACAGTGCAATTACTATTTCATACTTGATTTTTAAATGTTCAGTAAAATTTAAATAAGGAAACATTAAATATAAGTTTGAGAGATTTTAGGTAATGTAAGTAATAATGTAAAAAATATTTAAAACTCTCTCCCCCCAAAAAAAAGAGCCATCAACCACCCTGCTATAAAACATAAGGATGTTAAATTCTGCAACTTTTATCCAAGTCAGAGACTATTGCATCAGCACCTGTGACGCACAGTGAACACATCACACATCTGGAATGTTTCATGTAGGATGGATTATCAGATTCCTCAGTTTTGAAACTTCAACTTCTTCTATATGTGTACTAGTCAGACAGGAATTTGTATAAATATTGGAGTAAATAATTCATGTACAATTGAGAAACAACTTGACAAGTTTTAGAAGATTAAAACCAGATAGAGGGTCTATCAATTCAAATACGTTCAGCTTGGCAGACCACTTAGTTTTTCAGAATAAATAGGTGAAATGAGGTTAATGACTGTCTTCCAGCCTTGGTTTCCTATACATTGTGAAGGAGGAGGTATATATGAAGGTAGGAATAAGATTTGATTTTGATAATATTTTCCTTGGAATCAATTCAAGCTGACAGCTTTAAGATCTCAGTTCTGGGAAATGCTGAGCGTCTGCAACTGTGAGCAATCAGTAGCAGCCAGGAGTGTTTTCCTTTCAGGAGGTCAAGGCCTCTGTGAGGAGGCCTTCTCAGCAGTGAAGAAAGATGCACGAATGTGTTGAAGGAGTATGCACATGATGCAAAACCATTTAAGAGGAAGGTATGAGTCATGTGGGAAATTATTACATAAGTACGCGTGGTTGTTTACTTTTTGAGAAAATGCAGGCACAATACAGTTTGTGAGGTGAACAGGAGCTTCCCAAAAAAACAACTGCACATTTTCATAAAATTACAATGTGTTTCTTCATTTGAAATGTGAGGAAATGTGATATTTACCTTATGTAAAGCATTTGTGACTTCCTTTTCTATTCTGAATGCTTCATGATCATCCAATGGGTAGTGGGCATAATTTACTCGTGGCAACATCTCCCAAGTAGATAGGAGTCACAGGGTGATAATATAGGCTAGGAGGAAGAAACCTAGTGTTTTCAGGAAAATATTTTGGTTTCTAATAAAACAATCACTGCCATAAGCAGTGACAATCCAGTGTTGCCTTCTAGAAGCTGGTACAGAGTATTCTGGTGAAAAAACAATTCACTGCCTGTGGCACATAGACTCTAGCAAATGAATCACCACTGAAAGCCTGTGTTTAACAGAATAGCTATCTAAGTTGATGTTAATAGCAGGCATCCAGGCTTTAAAGGTTCTTAAATCCACTTCAGTGGATATTGATTTGGATAATAAGAAATATTTCCTTAGGGAAACACTTGATAAAAGAGCTTAAAGCAAGGGGAAGTGATTTTGCACAGCAGTGAATGTGAGGAAAGAGAATATTTAGCCAAACAGCAATCTCTGTGATCAGCTGTGGTTCTGACTTCTTGTGCTGACACATCTGAAGAGTTTGGGCTCCTCCCCTGGAGCCTGGAAGCCCTGCTGCTCTCGGGGTGATTCTGCCCTTGACAGGAGGAAGGCTGCTGCTGCTCCTGTGTGAGCTCACCTGGGAGAGCAAGCAGGGGATGTTAGCCCATGAATAACCTCAGGGCTGCAAGGGCTGCTCTCCAGAAGGGCTCTGCCTCTGTCAGTGGGGCTGTGAGGGTGCTGCTCTGCAGGGCAGTAACGTGCCCAGAGGCAGCAGCTCTGTGCCAGCTTCTTCCAGCACCCCCAGACCTTCATGTCTGAAGGGCCCACTCTGCCACTGCTCTGATGATGTGGGCAAAAATTAGGAATCATTATGGACAGATCTTGCCTCAAGTTTAGACTTGTTCAGCAGCCCAGATTCTGTCACATCAAGCATCGGGATCAGGTTCATTGCATTCTGCATTTATGTCAGGATTCTGGGATAGCAAGTGTGTTTGAAATGTGTGCTGAGAAGTACTAGCAAAGAGAGAGGAAGACAAGTGATTGGTGACAGACTTTTCTTATGAAAAAGAATGACTTCTCAAGTTATCATGCATGTTTACTTGGACCTGTGTTTTAGTTTGATCATATGATACTTCAGTTAGAGCTAAATAAAAATACATCATTTTTTCTGTCCCCTCGCACCTTCTACTGCAGTCCAGACCTCCTTGGCATTTTTCAGATGCAAGATGAGTGCTGCCCCTGAGGCCTGTGCAGTCTTCCCTGTGCTGCTGGAACAAGGTGATGATCCATTTGGGGAGGGTGAGGACGGTGTCACTGAAAGCAGTGATGGAACTGCACTGGAAGCATTCCTTTAGTTCATCCCCTTTCAGTACTCATTTGCTCATACCCAGTTCCCTGAACATGCTCTTTTATTTAATTCCATACCCCTCCCCTTTGCTTTGCATTCCAAACCTACTCATGTACCAGGTGCTGTGAGAGACCCTACTCAGATCAAGATGACTTAGTAGTGCCTGAGTGAGTAGGATCTGAGGAAACTGGAGCTTGGTGGCAGCAATGCCCAGCAGTGCGGCTGGGAAGACCCCAGGGAATTGTGACTGAAAGGTGTAAGTAAAATGTGGGTGCAGTGGAGTGTAAAAAGATTTCTGAAAGATGGGCTTTGATACACTGCTGGTGTAACTGGAGAGCTTTGAATGACTAGCTGAGGCCCAGCATATTGTAAAGGCACTCTGATAATGGAGTTAAGGGATTAAGTGATGTGGCAGCAGTGACAGGGGACACTTGGTGATTATTTTCAGCGTGTTGGCCTGAGGAGAAGAAATGGCATAGGTGTGGAGACTGGAAAGGAGGAAACAGATACAGGGCAAGATAAAAATAAAGAGTTTAGAGGTGGAAAAATGGAAAAGAGATGGATTTTTAAAATTCCAGACAATTTTTGAGTTACCTTTAGAATTGAAAAACAGAGGCAAGGTTTATGGGATAGTTTATATCCTTCAGAATAGAATGTATCATTTCTTAAAGATATATAAGTGACATGGAGATATTTTTTTGAGTAAAGTGAAAACCAGATTTTCTATACAGCAAGTTTCAGTATGGTGAATCTCTCAGCTTTCAGGTTCCTGAATATTTCAGGAGGAAGGTAGAGAAAATAGGAAGACTAATCATGTGTTTCAAATCAGTTACCTTTGATATGTTTTGAAGAAGGAGGGAAAGAATAAATGTCAACCTTCAAACAGGAGTTAAGCATGAATAGTCTGGGTGGAGGTATATGCCAATCTTATTTGGGAGGCAGCTGCCTCATCTCTTTGCCAACATCATAACTGACCATTACTAGAAAGTATCTTGATAAAAAGAACTTGCCTTTTGCAATTCTTCTATTTAAGTGCATTTCAGGAGGCACAGAGGATTGGATGCAGCTGTGTTGATGCTGGGAAAAAGAGGGGCAAAAAAGTGTTGTGAATTCATTAGCAAGCACTCAATCCAGCTTGGAATATACAAAAGATGCTGACGGGAGACAGAGAAGAAAAGGTTGTGTGAGTTTGGGTTAGTCCTTGCCTGCAGGATTGTATCCACAATTGCGAGTGGTCAGTGCCTCAATTTTTCATTTTTACAGAGGACTTGGATGCCTTGAGGAATGCTTTGAGATGACATTCTATACTCCTTTTCAAAGGCAGCAGTTGGCTGGGATGAGTGAAACCTTTGAGGGTTTGTGAATCTGTTCTTTGAGGTCACACAAGCAGATTGATTTTGTGACCTTATAATAAAAAATATCTGGTATGTACAAAAGCCCTGTAATAGAGTTGACAGAAATAGAGATAGTCATGGAAGTAGAATGTAACAGATAGAAGGTAAAAGTAAAAAGTCAATAAGGGAAAATACAGCTCAAGCAATTACACTTCTTCCATTCCTATGGCAGGCATTGTTACCCATTCTTGTGATTGTTATGTCACAGTGGTTGTTTTTCTTTTTAACATCAACTGAAAACAGAAGAAAAGAAAGTATTGAAAGTATGCTTAGAAGTGATGAGAATTTATGAACATTGAAATTAATAAAGTCAGGTATTATAGGGAGCAGTTCTTAAATTAATTATCATATTACAGCCAGTCTGTACATGGTTTGTATGCTTTTTCTTGAAACATTTAAGCTTTCTTTTCTTCACTTTGATAACAAAGTCAAAACATCAATCTACTGCTGGGCTTTTTTGATACCTCTTAGAGTCTTAGGGTGCTCTATTTTCCATCTTGGGTTATCACCTGATTCTCTGGACATGTCATTTTTGATGGAAACTTTAGAGGGTACTCTAGTTGTCTGGGTGTTTTTTGGTTTGGTTGGGTTTTGTTTTTTTTTTTTTTAATAACTACTGTTTCCTCTGCAAGTTGTACGTAGTATAATTTATAATTTACCTGAATTTGTGGCAGCTCTTGGGACTCCAGATTATAGTGAGTGACTTGCTTTTCTCTAGCTTGTTTGTTGTGTCTTGAATGTTTGTAGAGCCCTAATGTGTTTCTCACAACACATTCTTATTTCCTGTTGAACACAACACCAGCAGCTCTAATGTAAGCATTGCTTCTGAAGCTCAGACCTTACAGTGCTCAGTCAGAGCCTTCATTTTCCCCTGGCTTACTTGCTCAGACTGTTCATTGCCCCTGCCCTGTGTGTACCATGTAGGTGTGGACCTGTTCTAATTCAGTGAGCCTGTAGGTGTTGGAAACAGCGCTTGCTCATCTTTGCCATTTACCCCCATGTTTTACCTCATTCTCCTACTGAGGGTTAGCTCACTATGACAAGCCCTCCAAGCACATTTTGTGACAACTCTGTCCTTGGTCACATCACTGTTTCTGATACTGCATTTATCCAACCCAAGCACCCCAGTGGCTTTCAGGCTGAGCTTGTGCTCTGCTGCAGATTTTTCCGCGGTTCTTACTGAAATGTCCTTGACCTACCACTGCTACCTCAGTCGACTTCTGAACATTGCCACATATTCCAACTGTATTAACACGTGTGGGAAGAATGGATGCTCTTTGTAAGTGCTCTATTTACTATAAATGTATAAAAACAAGTTTTTCTACCATTTTGGGGCTCAGTTCTTTAACATGGGGCATTTTTTTCCCAAAACTTTTTACAGCATTTAGCAACTGGAAAACATTAATGTCACCAAAAATGTATTTTGGTGTTCTTTGTGAGTCACTAATAAGTAGATGAACTACTTGTGCCTGCAACCACCCTGTTGTGCTTTGCTATGGCTTGGCTGAAGTTCAATTTTGTTTGGTTTCTGTTAGTCTCCTGCTTTTTTCGCCATGCTGTGAGATAATGAGAGGAAATTTGATGGACTGAGTTTTCCAAATAAAGCTTCTGTGAGACCATTATCAAAAGGTTTCAAGAACACTAAATAGATTTGTCTCAATTTCATCTTCACTAACATCACTCTTGTGTATCTTCTTACATGGTGGATAACTTAAAAAGCTGTTTATTTATTTCTTCACACTTGATTTAGATTAGGGTACTATTTTATTTAGACAAGAAATCTGGCATGATCAGGGAAGGCTTTGTTACAACTTTCTCTGAGAAGTTTGACTTAAATTTTCTGGGTTATTTTCCTTAGAAAAAAGGAAAAGACAAAAAGACTTGCTCCACAAGAAAGTTGCTTACACACATTTATGTAAGGCTTAATTGCACTAAAAATAATACTCTGTGACACTACTGGCTTCCTCCCAAGGTCAGAATGAGGGACACAGATTACTGACTCATTATACATATTTTAAGGTGTGTGAAAGCATATATATTTCTGAGGCTTGGCAAATTTGACAGGTGAGGCATCAATTTTTGGAAATGCTCTCTGTAGATATTTTTCTACTGTTTCAAAAATTATTTGTGACACTTCTGGAGAGGATTGGGGGGTTGATGAGATAATGTGGCTGTTAAAAATTGTGTGCATGAGTGCTGTAACTAGAGGTGATGGAAATATCTATATTGCATTACTACCTTTTTCTATAATATGCCTTGGGCTGACAGTCTTATTTTCCCACTATCATGACAGAATCATGATGGTAAAATCATGTTTCAAGGGCAATAACATGAAATTGATTTTGTTGAAACATTTCAAGTCTTGCTTCTCTCTGGCCTTCAATAGAAAGAAGATGCTGAGCTGCAATCAATATTGTTTACTTCCTCAATTATCATGTGTAAATTCAAGTCTAAGCTTTTGCAATTCAACTGAAACAACCCTTAGATAACCACTCACCAATCACCTATCAAGACACACTACTTTTCCCCACATTCTTGCTTTTGGTTGAAGGGAATTTAGAGAATAACTTCATCTCTAAATAATGCCCACCTGAGAGCACTTATGAATGTACTGGAAGTGTTGTGGCACATTAAGCAATTTGTACCTGTAAGTTGAAATGCAACTTCTCATTTTTCACATCCATCTTGCAGCTTAATTGATAGATTAAAAACTAAAAGCAAAGCCACCACCATATATTCGAGTCTTCCAGGAATATTTCAGGCTAAGTAAAGATCATTGCCAGGATGGGTGATAGTCTAACTTATGGTTAAGGAGCATAGAAATAAATTCAGTGAAAATGTGGCAGCTCTTAGAAATTTTCTTTGCAATCTACAGTTTGGGATTTTTTCTTTTTTTTTTTCCTGTTAAATCTAACTTTCTGGAAAGAAAGGTGAATGTATGTGCAATGATGTGACCTGTCTTTTATTGATCTTATGGAAGAAATGGCACTTGACGTCGGTTGGGTGGCTCTATGATTTTTTTAAAAAACTGTCTGCAGTGATTTTGCAGGTAATGTGAACCTGCAACACCCGTGTATTTCTTTACTAGGTGATGTATTTTCTTACTGTTGTATGCACTTATGGCCTTTCATTTTTGGTTCTGGCTGCTCAGATCTCATCTGTACTTCTCTGAGGCTGCTGGGGGAGACCTTTGAAACTCTTGAGGACCTTTTTATTTAAATGAAAGCCCTCAAGTAGCACTCCTGGACTGATTTGTCGGCCAGCTATTATACAGCTCAGTGTGTGAAATGGTCGAAAAATCAGAAGATGATACCCTTCTTGCATTAATGATAGTTCTCTCACACACCACTTGTCCCTTCTTATTTAGCACTGTGGATGTAGTGCTGGTGAGAGATATCCTTTGGATAGTGATGTGGAAGAATATTAATTAGAAAAAGTGACCGTCATACATAAATGTGCAAGCATGCCTAAAAATGTAAGAAGTGGAAGTTTAAGGAATTTTCTTAGAAACAGAAATGAGTTGCATCTCCACGGTCCATGTAGGTCTGGTCTCCACCCAGCGTTCTAACTGCTGCAAAGTGCAATGATGAGTTACTTTGGAGAAATATATTCCATTCACATGCCACCACTTGGCCTAAATGGAAACAGAATTAAACCCTCACTGGCAGGTAAAACACACACTGTTGGCTCTTAGGTGAGTAGCTGTGCTCTTGGGACAACACCAGTAACTTCCAAAGAATGTTGAAGTTGTGTGGTTGAACATGGAATGCAAGAGGAAAGGTTACTTCTGTAGTCCTTATTCAAGCATGGATCAACTTTCATAGTCACAGGCTGCAGTTTTAGGAGAGAGCAGGATGTGTTCCCTGTCCACCTGTCCCAGGTTGTAGCATTCACATTCTCTGAAAAAAATCCCTTTGCCCAGGATTTTCCTCCTGGAAAGCTGAGAAGCCTCAGTGAAAAAGAAAACAATTCTTATCTCATTTGCTTCTCCTCTGTTTTGCTCATGTGGAATGTATTTGAAGGCTGTTTACCCACAGGTGATTGTTTCATTGGATTCTGGTGTGAGTTGTTTTGACTCATTGGCCAATTGGTGCCAAGCTGTGCTGAGACTCTGGAAAGAGTTACGAGTTTTCATTATTATCTTTTTAGCATTGAGTAAGTATCTTTTCTGTATTCTTTAATATAATATAGTATCATAAAGTAATAAATTAGCCTTCTGAGAACATGGAGTCAGATTCATCATTCGTCCCTGCCATGAGGGTCCCTGCAAATACAGTAGCAGGCTTCCATCACTCGAGCTGACATAATTAAGGTAACAGGTTGGGGTTTCACACTCCCATGTGTGAGGTGCCTGTAGAGGATGTATCACTAAACTTTGTTTCCAGGGTTAGGGATTCTGGTAGCCAGTATGTTTTTCCAACACTGTGCCTTGAACAGTAGCTTCGCTTTCTGGCAAGATGTAGAATGGTGGCTGGAGCAGTGCTTACACACAGACTTGCAGCATGTACAGGTCTGTAGGTGTGGCCTGTTTGTTCTGAAAGTAACATGGTGAAAGTATTTAGATTGGAGTCTCATTTCAGTCTCTAGTATGCCTGAAGTGTCTTTGGGCAACATGTCATTTCTCAGAGTGGGAAAATGTGAGACACCATTGCAGAGGGAAATGCAAGCCCCACTACCCCATTTGTGTAGGTGTCATGAGCAGAGGTGCCAGAGGCCTTTATAGAGGTCTGTAGTAGACACTGGGCAGAAATATACGGCATCTTCCCAGAGTGGAGGCAGTTATTTGGGGAAATAATTTCAAACATTTCTGAAAAATGTTGTTTTCTTTCATTAAGCGTTATGACTACTGAACCCTGTAAACAAATACAGATGAGGGCACAACACCCAGGGTGAGCTCTTAAATGGGTATTCTTTCAACTGAAAGCGGGGCACTCCAGCACATCATTATTTTAGGGACATGATCTTTTTAACTGGCTGCCTTTTGCTTCCCAGAGCTGAACAGCATGTTGCATTGACACTTTCTTTGTGCTTTACTTCCTTCTCTGAAAACCTGTAAAAATATATTTCTTTCATATCCTTTTGGCAGAAGGTTGGTTTCCTGGGGCTTGTCCTGCCTTACAAAGATGTGTCTCATTGTCCTGGAGCACTGATCCTGTCCCTGGGGTTTAAGTAGTGAGGTCTCAGGATTATTTGTTATGGCCCTGTGACTTCTGAAAGGAAGTAGAAGCTGACAATTTTCTAAATGTCTTTTACTCCACCCTTTAGATCCACTTCCACAAAACAAACCCTGAAGCCCATTTCATAAAAATTTTGAATTTCAGAGTTCAACCAGGTTGTCTGTGTGCCAGAGAGATGTGGAGACTGGGGAGAAAAGGGTAGAGTAGATATCTTGGGAAGATAAGATTCATTCTCAATTTGGAACAGCAATTACTCTAGCTAAGAGTACAGAATCCGACAGGGTGGGCTAAAACAAAATTGAATATCAGTTCTGCATGGAGCTGGATGGTTGTTAAACTGTAGGAGCAATTTCTGGACTACAACCACAACTACTAATGCAGGCTGTGAGTGCCTGTAATGGAAAGGCAGTGAGGATATTACATATATTCTTACTTTGTTTTTTATGGGATGAAAACTTGGCCAAGCCTTGGTTTTCTTTTAAAAACTAACCAAACACTGAACAAACCCTCAGTATTAGGACTGTTCATCTTGAGTAATTAATAGATTATAACAGGCACACACATGCATAGCCACCAACTAATTTCTGTTCAGTGTGACCTCTCTTTGACACCTGGAGAGTGGCAGTGCTGTGGGTGGATACTGGCCATTCCTGCCCCAGGATACTCTTGCCATTCTCCATAACTCTGTACAGGTGCTGGATGCTGTCCCTCAGCCATGGGAGAGCTTCCTCTAGAAGCACTTCAGTCTCCTGTGGAATCTATACAGTCTGAATAGAAAGAGTGTGCATGTCCCCAGGCCTTGGATGGTGACATGCAGGCAGTAAACAGGGTTGCAAGGAGTTGTCTGTATGTGTGCAGTTTCCTTGAAACCTTAGCCTTAATTAGACACAACCAAGTTGAATCTAATGACAGCCTGTGAAGTGTTTTATGGCTCCTTCGCTTTTACCTACAATGGATAATTAGTTAGGCTGGAGTTTTCCCATTCACAATTTAATCCTTCCAATTGGTGTTTTTCTGATATTTGAATTTTAAGAAGTTCTGGGAGTTTCTACTTCCTCTGTACTCTGTGTAAATCTAGACAAGGTGAAATTTGAATAACTGCCATTTAAATCTCCTTGAAGACAACCTGTTCTTACTGTATTTTGAGGTTGTATCTTGATGAGATAAAGATAACTGAAACTGGTGGGGTCTAACCATGAAGATGAATGAGACAGGTTGGTGTGTCTTGGGCTGCTTTAGGGAACATGAGGGTAGAGGTGCTGAGGATCTCAGCAGTGCACACAAAGCAGAAGGCTGGGGGCTGGCACTTGCTGGAGGCTGGAATGAGGTCCTGTTATTAACCACCTGTCTTAACTGCTCCTGAGCTCCAGCCCATTGTACCTAGGCTCTCACTTTTCTGTTCGCAGCTTAGCAAGGAGGAGAGAAAGTAACTCACTTTCCAGTTTTGTGATTTCTCTAACAATTTCCATACTGCAAACCATGAAATCATAGGATATCCTAAGTTGGAAGGACCCACAAAGATTAAGTGCAACTCTTAGACCTGCATGTGGCCATCCCTCATGCCTGGGTGAAAAACCTTTTCCTGATATCCAACCCAAACCTCCTTTGCCTCAGCTTCATGCCATTTCCTGGAGTCCTATCCCTGGTCACAAGAGTGAAGAGACTGGTTCCTGCCCCTCCACTCTCCCTTGTGAGGATATTGAGGACCACAATGAGGTCTCCCCTCAATCTCCTCTTCTCCAGGCTAAACAGGTCAAATTATCTCAGTCTCTCCTCATAAGTCTTCCCATCCAGACCTTTCATCATCCTTGTGGCACTCCCTTGGATGGTCTCTAATCATTTAATATCTTTTTTATATTGTGGCACCCAAACCTGTCTCCAGCACTGGAGGTGAGTTCATCCCAATGCAGAGCAGAGCAGGACAGTCCCCTCCCTTGCCTGGCTGGTGATGCCTGATGCCCTCCTGGCTGCCAGGACACTGCTGACTCTTGTTCAACTTGTCATTGATCAGGACCCCCAGGTCCCTTTCTGTGGGACTTCTTTCCAACATCTTGTTCCCCAGAATCTGACACAGGCCCTTTTTAAACAGTCTGCAAAGAGTCATTTAGCACGTTGCCTAGGAGCTGCTGCAGTAGAGGCAAGAGATCTAGTCATATATAAGGCATGAGAGTCAGGTCTGTGACCAAATTATTCTTGTATTTTTATCCTGATTCTAATACTTGCTCTTCAGAGAGCTGAGCCAATCCTTTTCACTGCCTCAGTTTTGTTAATTTTAAAATAGGTGGGAGTTTATTGACTTGTGGAGGATTATAATGGCTCCATACTTGGAAGATTGTTATGTCATGCTTGGATCTCCTGCATACACTTTGAGAATGACATTGAAAAAGTGGAGATAGGGCTGCAAAGCATGACTGGGAAACTGTAAGATACATCTTCTAGTGAAGGACTTGCAGAACTCCATTTGTTTAGCCTCATTGCACAGAAAGGTGACTTGATGAGTGAATTTTGCAAGTGCTTTTATGAAAAGAAAATGCTGGGTTCTCAAAAAGCCTTTTTATCTTGTGGAAAGAAGCATAACAAGAAGCAATGGCCAGGAGTCAAAGCCAGATAACATGCATTTGGAAGAGAAACAGTTGAGTTTGGGGGACAATGGGTGTGATTTTAACAGGGAGAGTGGTTAACGGTTGGGATAAACCAACAGATTTTTCTGGAAATTTTCAACAAAGAACATAATGCCTTGTTGCAAGATATACTGTAGCAAAATATAAATGTCTGGGTTGCTGCAGGCTTCACAGTCTTTTATTGTATGGCAGATTGAAGTAAATTATCTAGTAGTCATTTCTAATTTTAAAAGACAGAATTCTGTGCACATAACATGTCTCTTCATCCATATGTATGCATGCAGTAATTTTAAAATAATAAATATTGAACTATATGCGTGGATTATACCTCTACAATGTTTAACATCTTTTCCAAAATACATAGTACCGAGCAGGCACATGCAATTTTTATTGATTTAATTTACATATATAATAATTAAAAAAAAATCACTTTTTGGTAGAAAGGTAGATGTCAAAATGGAGTATAAAGGTAATTGTCAAAATAGAAATGTGATATTACTCAAAAATACCTGGGTTTCCACTACCTAAAGTTACTGTAATTGATGTTTTTGCTGTAATTTCTCTTTATCGTAAATTAGGCTTCTCATGATAAAGCAAAAAAACAAAGCCAAGCAAAAAAATAGTCCAAGTCAAAACATGTATTTGAGTTTGAAGAAAGGGCATTTTTCCAGTGTCTCAACATGAACTCTGAAGGGCATAGAGTGTATTCATTTTGGATTATGTGTGCTTTTTTTCTTTCAATATCAAAACATGATCTGAAAGTGTAATATACAAAAGAATTAGTCAAATAAGCCCTCTAGTTTTATGACTTTGAGGATAATCTTCCTCTGGTTCACTTGTGCTTTTAATTAGCGCGACAGTTACTTTATTTTGTTGTCTTAAAAAAGCCAACAAAGTAAGGGCTCAAGACGGAGAACCCAGAGTTCATTTGCAGATATTTGGTTTAAGCTAAGAAACTAGGAATATTAGAATTGCAATAACCTGGTTCTGCTTTTGTTGTTAACAATGTATCAGTATTGACCAGAGTGCTGTTACCTCTTGCCCAAAGGTTTCTCCACCAGGCCTGTTCTGCAGACATTTACCCCTTTTCTGGCAGCAGCCAGTAGGCTCCCCAGTGTCATGAATGCAGTATAACTACCCCAGCTACTGGAAATGTACTCTCCAGAACTGCCCTGCTCTTCATCCCGTCTGCATTTAAGGGTACACCCCAAGCAGTGGCGTTTTTGGAGGTCCCAAACAATGCAGATTGCTCATATGGAGCAGGTTTTTTCAATCTTTTTCACTAAAGCAATCAAGGTCCTTTTGTGGAGATTCCTTAGGATATTTAAAATTTTGGTGGAGGACTTTGTGATATAATACAAAATGTGCTAGGTTATGTCTACAATGAAAAATTTGGGAGGAGCCTGGTACTTTCCATGTCAGCTTTATGTCTTCTTTATAACAGAAAAGTCGTGAAGAGATGTCTCCATTAACAGCATCTGACATGGACATTCCAAGTTAAGGCATAAATAAATAAAGGAGTGGGAGGGAGAATTGGGTATGAATAAACAGGAATCCAAGAGCAGATGATTGTGGGTGCATGTGTGGATACGCGTATGTGTGCAGGCACAAGCACAGAGGTCAGTACAATTGATGTCTCCTGCAAAATAACTTTCTGCAATTGAAAAAGCAAAGAATGCTGCCACATGGGGGAAAATCAGAGGTGAAAACAGAACATTATTTTCATTGTTAATGCAGACTGTTTTGAAGAAGAAAGAGCAGCAGGGAAGGTTTTGGCTTTGCAAGCAGACATAGAAACGTCTGTCAGCTCATAATGAACCTGCTTTTGCCTTGGTTTTCGCCTGAGTTGTCAGTGTTTGTGTTTCCCTTTTTCCTTCCTTGCTGAACTTCTTTCTCGATCAAAGCTCCTATTTTATTTTTAAACTTTTCATTCCTGTAAATGACTGGAAGCTGTCCAGCTGAGCTTGGCTAAAGCCAGAGGGGACTGGAAGCAAAGAGCAAGGACAGACGTGAGGACAAATTACAGACACTTCATGGACACTCCTTTAAAGTGGCAACAAGTACCTCTCCTTCCTCTCCTTGCATTTTAGCTCTTTCCAGTTTTTTCTAAGGAACAGAGAATTTCATTTTACATCCCAATGCAGTCAAGAGATGTCAAGGAGACAGGGAAAGACCTTGGCAGTGCAAATAGCTTAGATGTTTTTAAAGGATGTGAATACTTATTTTTGGAAAGTTAAAATAATTCATTCATTATGATGTAGGCAGCTGCACATAAGATTTAGACTGAAATGACAGGTTTGAATGCAAAAACATTAGGACACAGCCAAAGGGCACTGTCATCTGAACAATTTATGCCCAAATAACCAAGGATAGCATCTCAATATGCACCTGGCAAGAAGTAACAGGCAGTAGTGGTTTTTTGCTGTGCGTGACTGGATGCTAAGAAAGGCAGTCTGCCCTGTAACCAATTCAGGCCCCTCTTTGCTCTTACCTGAGGCATGGAGTGTGCCAGGCAGATGGAGAACAGAGTGGGGAGACAAAGTACTTGGGCTGTTTATGTTGCTGATGCTGGCCTTGCATGACCTATCTGTCCAAGATTCTCCCTCTGTGAGGGATCCATGGAGGAAGGATGAATGCAATAATTCCTGGTGATGATGGCAAAAAACTAAGAGAGTCTGTTAGCATTAAAGGAACAAAAAGGTATTCCCTCTTCTTCAGGCACATTTAAACAGTAACTGTATCTTAGTAATTTGGTGTGCCTAATCAGTCATATTTTCACTTGCCCTTAAGCCACTTTTTAATTTACTCTTTTAGCATTATTTTTCTGTGTACCAGCTGAACTATCTCCATTTAAAAAATGATATTTTACTAGTATTACTGTAAGTGTATTGGCAAGAGAGAAGGAGACAGTCATACCTATGCTAGGTGGAAAGCAGCTCTTTTTCATCATACTAGTGAGATTCTCTTCAAAGTGTGGTCCAGCTTTTGGGGTGCTCTCCATTCTTGTACCAGCTTTATAAAGGGACCTGATAACCTTCTCTCAAAGACTGTCAAAGTCAGGCTAGGCCTGGCGTGAAGGAGAAGTTCATATATTTATAGGAATGTTGAAATTTATTAGACTGTAGAATTAACTAGCCTTAACTTAAGGAGACATTGTCAGCTTAAATCTCACCCATCATTAACATCTTGTATAAATAAGCTGTAAAAAATACTATGCCTGATAGCGGAAAAAAATCTTCTCTTTTTAAAGTAAACAAATGCAGGCATTTCCCTGAACTGTGTGAAAACCCAACGCACAAAGGACTGACCCTATGTTGACAGTAAGTGTCAAACAGAAGTGAAATTAATTTTATGTCTGTGCTGAAAGAAATGCATTTAGTTTAAAAAAAAAAAAAGAAGAGTACTTCCTTTTGGTGAACACCAGGCCTTGAACATCACTGTTACTCTGCAGTAGCTTCACAGTCCTGCCTCTCTGTATGGGTGTCAGAGAATATCAGATACAGCAGTTTTTTAATAAAAATCTGTTTCCTGAACTGTCCTGTGAGTGGTGTAGGCCTCTCCCATACCCTGTGGTTTGGATAAGCCAGGTGCTGTGCACAAGCATCAGCATCCCACAGTCAGCCCTGGTCTTGTTTTATCCTTCATTCAAGGTCAACAGCAGTGCTGTAGCAGCCCTGTTCTTGTTGCTCTTAGGTCTGTGTTCTGCTGAGCAGCTGTGCCTGCTCATGGGATGAGAAATGGACCACAGGGCAGTTCCTGGACTAGGTATCAGCACTCCAAGATCCAGGGTCAAGCAGATCCTTTGAGGATACAGTGCATCCCTTAGTCACCTCTTAGTAAGATGTCCCTACAACCATCTTTTGTCCTTACATTTGTCTGAGGGTCTGTTTTCCTAGCAAATTTTCTCATATCTTTTAGGCGGATAAAGCGTTGAAACACATCAAGGTTGTAGTTTTTTCATCCAAAGAGCTGAGATATTTGGTAGTGGTACTCAATCTATATTGTTACTGAGGGATGGCTACTCTTGACATCCTGGCGCTGTGACCCTTTTTTCAATTTTTTCATTTCATCTTTGTCTGCCTTCACCTTCAAATGACATTCAAAACAGAACTCTCTTATTTGACTGCAGAGGGTACTAGCCTTGTAACTTTTCTGTCAACTTCCTTATTCTTCCTTGGTATTTCATATATAGGAAAGGACCAGAGGCTTTCCTAGCAAGAAAGGCCCCCCACCATGTGTTTCTTCCCAAACGTACATGTAACTCTTAGCTTTAGCCAAGAAGTTTGCAGGATATTTGAGCTATGCTGTTTGTCTGTGAATTGTTTTCCAGCAGTGCTGCCACTATTTGAGCATGCTTACTCTCTTCAGAGCTGGATCAGTGAGTGTATCACAGTGTGAAGGGAAGAGATTGGAGGTACCAAAGATCCTCTGCTGCTAAAGTGCCTAAGACAACTGTCACCCTGGCAGCTGTGGAGAGGACATGATTTGTCCTGGTCTGGAACTGAATCTTAATGTGATTCCTGGCATGGATTGATTTATCAAAATTACAACAGGGAAACACTTGTTCTTCACTAAGAATTAGAAAATGAATGTTCTGGGTTTTTCCTCAAAGGAAAAAGATATTTTTATTTGCAGAGTTCAGTTCTCAGCTATGTCACAGACTGGGCAGATGCTTACCTTGCTTGTTATATACAGAGAATGATCCTGTCAGTTGTCCAGAAGAACTGTGAGGCTAAAGCAACTACAGCTATTCAACAACAAAGCTACATATATACATATGATATAGCGATATATGTAGTGTATATGTATATATATATGTATGTACATATATATAGCATACACACACACATATATATATGTGTGTGTGAAGACGGAGAGAGAGCACAATAGAGCTATTCAACTTTTGCAGTAGAGGTTTCAATTCACTGCATCCATGACATTTCTGAAAGAGGAAGCCATCCTTCCAATGGGAAATGATCCATTTTCATACCTGGAAAGTGTATGAAAATATCCCTGGTGAAGTAGCTCATCCTTTTGGTTAGCCTCAGATCACTGATGTTGGAAACTAGTGACAGATGGGAATATACTTCTAATACCTTAGAAAGCTCTTCCTCTTTCTTTCACAAGTTACAGATCTGCCCTCTCAGTGAACATATGCAACAGGAGGACATACAAGGGCTGCCCTTTTAGATCTGATTTTCACATCAGATAAGCTGTTTCCTCAAAAGCCTTGTGGCGGATCACATTTTAAAATTCAATTTTATTCTTGTCTTCCCAAAATGAGAAGCCCCTGTAGCACATATGCTGGGCAGAGAACTGATGGCCTTTTGTGCAGCACTTAACAAGTTTAGGGTCAAATTCCAATGGCCTTGTGCGAAGCTTCCAACTGTGAGACTTGGCTGGATGGCCTTCAGAGGTATTTGCCGACAGTCATCTGAGTTCCCTACAGAGAACAAGGAGAAGGTTATGAAGAGCCTGAGTGGGCTGCCTTCTTTAATAGACTCCCAAGAATTTCTTCAGAATATGTCCTTCGTTGGGCTTCACCATTTTATGCCAAGACCTGTATGCAAACTCATTTTTCTCCATTTGAAAGTAACCTTGTGTATTCCCAGAAAACAACTTATCATACACTGAAATGGATCAGAGATGCCCAACATTCACAATAAAATATAATCTAGAAATGTGGTATTTTCCTTACAGATAGGCTCTCATTAAATAGATGTGTGGATCTGCTCCTTAGATATCCAGTGCTGGATATGCATATGCTATGTCTTGGTTTCTTAAGTAGGTGAGTTAGACAGAAGGAAGTCTGCTGTTATTTTTCCAGGTTTTCCTTAGGTGTAGACAGAGTAAGGGTTGAAAGCTAATGCTGGAGTGTTTTTTCTGCCATATGACACTGGTTCAGAATGAATACTCCAAGAGGCATTTTGTTTCCTGTGACTGCAAAATCTCTGAACATCTAATTTTTATACTGTTTTCCTTAAGGGAAATGCATGAAAGCAAAATGACTGTATGCTGGTGTTTTCTACATAGTCACATTTGGTAATGATTGCTTGTGGTTATCACATTCCCTCCTCTTCAGATTTGCAGTTTAAATCATATTATTGCATTGCATTCCCCTCTCAGCCTCCTTCTACTAATGAAGGAGAAGAGAAGCTGTCAGGTTGTTCCAGAGAGGATGAGTATGAATTCTAATTTAATTCTAGCATAGCTGGCTTCCCACATTTTTATCATTACAGTGTGACCTCTCCCCTCTGATTACAAGAAGTAGAGAATTCAAAAGAATTTTGCCACCCAGGCTCAGACTCTTCTTTCCTTGGTCTGCAGCACAATGGAAAAGAAGCCAAAACCAGAATTTACAACCAGAAAAGTCAAATGAATATTTCAAATTATGTGTTTTAATGGAAGTATCCTAGATCTTAATATGATAAAGGCTTATCTCTGCAGGCATGACTGATTTCAGCATGTCACTAATGTGGAAAGCACAAAACCTTGCTGGGAGGCAAAACTAGAATAATTCTGAACAAGTTTTTGTCTGTGGTGTGATTTCTTAAAGTCACTATGGAAACTGAGCTCAGACTGTACTCCTTCCCCTCTCCCAGCCAAACCTATATCCCACACTCAGAAGGAGTGCTTTAAAACCATTTTGCTCTCCTCTTCTAAACAACACTTTTTGGTTAAAAAGCTCAAATGGGCAAAATCTATGTAGTAAAAGATTACAAATGCATAGGAAACACAGTTGCATGCTGCAGCCTGAAGTTGCTGGGGAATAGTCCCACTCAGTGACTGGCTGTTGTACTTTAAGGTAGAAATTACTAAATTATCTACAACATTGGTAATGTTCTGGTAGAAATATTTATCATGCCAAATGACTTCTTTGATGAGTCCTAGAGCCTTCAAATTATTTTTTATTTTCTCTCTTATAATTTAGTGATGTAGCTGCTTGTACACAACCCCCTGGAAAAGTCATACAGCATTTAAATAGGTTTGGTTTGGTTAATTTTTTTGGGTTTTATCTTCTTGTTGTTATCTGTTTGGGTGGGGTTTTTTTTGGTTTTGTGGTTTTGGAGTATTTCTTTTGTGCAGTTTTTTCTTTTTTTTTTTTTTTTGGGTGGGGATTGGGTTTTTGTTTGTTTTTGTTTGTTTTTTTTTAATGAAGTCCACCACACCATTATCACTGCAGCTAAAGGGAGGCTTGGAGTTTAATTTGTCACAGGTTCTTTTTGCTTTCATCATATCCATGAGTTCCTAAGCTTATGAACTGCTTCTGCCATAACACATATATTATGATCTGCCAGTGTAGTGCTAAAATCACAGATTTCCAGGAAATCCTTGTTTGCTGTAACCTAATGGTCTAATTCCTCCTTCAGGGCTGAGTTCACCTCCTCGATGTAAACTCTTTGTGAGCTCATGTGAGCCTGCATTATCCAGAGCTTCAGTGAGGACTGGTAATGCTTATGGCATACCTTTGTACTTTCTCACTATATGTTACACCTTCAGTGCTCCCCACTGTGCCCCACACCCCTTCTGGCAATGCATTGGATTTTTTGGACTTGTCATAGGTACCTATATTGTACCCTCTAATCCTTATCCTTTCAATGCCTTAAATAACACTTAACAGTGTGATTAAAATTCAGAAGCAAGCTAAGCTAGGTAATTTCCTTGTACTGTGGCAAAGCTCCTGTCAGGCAATTTCTTGTGGCCTTAATGATAATTGTTCTCCTTTGGTCTCTGTCAAGGCTGATATTTTAACATCTTCTAGCAAGGTAGATTGTCTTACTTCCTGTGGTTTTCCTGATCGCCTACAGCCTTCTTGGTATCATGCCCTGAACATTTTGTATGTATCCTGTTGTTGAGGAGTGATTTTCCCACTGTTTGTTATATTTGGCAAGAGGCCCTGGTGGTACTTTATTTTAGCTAAGATTTTTTTCCACCTTGCTCATGAAACCTCAGAAGCATAGCACAGCCTTGATGTTTTTTTCTGTCTCAGGCATTTAATGAATTTTCCCTTACCCCCATATTAAATTTTTGTGACTTGGTCAGTCCTCTAATTACCAACATATTGAAAAGATTTTTTTTCTTATTTGCATTGAACCTTTCTGCTTTTTTTTGGATAGTAATATTTATAGCTACTAATGATAGCTGGGCATTTATAAAATATGTAGTTAGTCATGGGAGAAAGTTCTCTTTTTCCATTTTTGTGTGCTTTTATTCCCCTAATGATCCCATTGAGAACTATTTCCAGAAGCCCTATAGGTGTACAGTTCTGCATTCCAATTTCTTGCCAGGGTATAATCTAGTAGATAATCATAACCACCTTGCAAGGTGAAACTCAACTGTCTGGACGATAAGACAGTTAGTTGTCTGTGTCTACATCTTCTGAGAGTGCAGGTTACAAAATAGAAACAATTTGTGAGATGGAGCCCATCTGTTTGAAGTTTGGTTATCTGTTTCTGTCCCCTGTATCCTTAAGCATAGCTGGAATCCATGCTGTGACTCATATGCTAGGACAGGGACTATTGAGCAATTCATTTGTGCTGATTTAGAAGAACCACTATGGTGAAAAGTGAGAAATTACCTCTCATTTGTCCCATAAACACTAATCAATGTGAAGTCCACTTCTCCATGTCATTGTCATTTCTTATGTCTGGATCTGCTGCTTCTACAGGAGATATTAATCTAGATCTATGTTCAGACATTTTGCTTTTTATTTCCCCTTCTCTTGTTTCATTTTTGTCTGGATTTTTTGTGTCTGTTTTTTTGGTTTTGTTTTGGTTGATTGGGTTTTATTTTTCTGTGGGATTTTTGTGGGGAGAGGCGGGGGTGTTTGCTAATGAATAGATGACAGCCAGAACAGCTTTGATTGAATACAGTTCAGGCTCATGAGATCTGAACTGAAGATAGCCTAGCTGAAGTAGCCATGGACTTTAACTAAATCATTAAACTTTCATTTTTGTTTTTCAGTCATGTCTTCCTAATTGAATATTCTGCTTGGAGTCCTTTTTGAAGTGATTTGAGCAGAGGATTGAGACATGCCAGATAGTAGATTAGAGGCATTATATTCGGAATGACTGAAAGATGCATGTGATAGAAAGAGAAACTCACCTCTAGTAGGAAAAAGCCCATGTTAAAAGAATGCAATGAGAAAATTTTTCCTTAAAAGATGTAAGATAGAAATAGAGAAATAATATAGGCAAACAGTACCTTGTCCCACCTTAGCACAAAACAAAGTCAGTTCAACAATTAAGTGCTTTAATTAGGATCCAAACCAGTGATATTTGACAACAGCTGAAAGGGAAAAAAAATTACTCAAATGTTCCAAGAAGTGAAGCAGGAGGAAAAGACACCCCATGCTGAGAATCATTAAGACCCAAAAGTAATTAATCACAGGCACAACAAACCTTATTAAGGGAGAGTTGCATTGTCTTCATGGTGCAGGCATTGATTCCATGCTAGGAAATGAACATAAAGGCATCTTTACAAGTAAAAGAAAAATATTAAATTGCTCCTGAAGATTGTAGATGTGCTGTTTACTCCATTAAGGAAGGATAATGAGACTGTTGAGGGAAGTCCAGCCAGCCAGCTTAAGGAATGTATTTTGTTAAATACTAATTAAAGATTAATTTCTGCTGAGCATTGTCCAAACAGTGAATTATTTACTGAAAAGAGGAAGCCCTGGGAAAAAAAAAGGCAATTTTTTTTCAGCTGTCAGAAGCCACCCAAAATTTTTGTGAGTTACTGTCCAGCTTAACTGTTTATTTACCACAATTACTTGCCTAATAGCACAAAAAAAAGATCATCTTTCTTCCTGCTGGGCTGTCTTGCTTGCCTGTTAGCTAAGGGCCTCATCCACTGCCATTCATAGACTAATGGATCTTGCTAGAATGCAGAGAAGCTAAGAAGCCTGGGGCAGAGACAGTCCTGTGTCTTGTGGAGCTAGTCTGGGTCTAGGAGGGTCAATGCCCGGCTCAAACTGGCTTGAGTATAAGGTGTCTTTGTGTACAGTGCTGTAAATGTCCGTGCCACATTTTTCTTGGTGTTTCACAATGTCCATGCCACGTTTTTCTTGGTGTTTCAGGTTACCCAGGCTCTCCAGGTATTTTTGCTATCTTGAAATGAGGTAAAACTGGAAACATCATCATTCAGCCCAGCTCTGATCATTAATTAGCAGTTCAGTTTGCAAGCAACTTGGCCTTAGTTTCCTAGGCCATGGATATGTGTGAACCCATGGGGTAGTTTAAACTAAATTTTTATGCAGAGAACAACAGCCGTTCCAAGGGATATCATGACAAATACATTGACAAAAAGAGCCTCAGCATACACTGACTTGGCTGTGATGTTTCTTCAAAATATAAGTGGAAAAAATTATGGTGAACTCAGCATTGAGATTTGATAGTGAGTATGGACAAGAATAAATGGGATTTGCAGATGAAACTAGGTGAAGGAGCAGCTTGTGGAGCAGTGGGAGCAGGGCAGGTGTCCCTTAGGATTCTGGTAGATTAAAATATTTGGAGCACTCTTGTTAAAACTTTATTTGATTTAGGAAGTAAAAGTTGTAGAAGTCTGGGATTTGATTACTAACCTAAGTAGAGAGCTCTCTGTTCTTCTACAGGCTAAAGTGGTAGGATGAAGCTGCTTTGAAAGTCAGTAGGCATGCTAGATGTACTGTCCTGGACTGTCTGCTACTGTATGAGGATTGGTGAACACAGATCCCCAGAGATCCTTTGTGGGATCAGGGAAGAGGTCTTGGAGTATACATGGCACATCCTTTGCTTTCGTCACCGAGGTCCTTCAAGGGATAGCAGGGAGTGGGAGGAAAGGATGTGCATCCTGATGTGCTATGTGGATATGGGCAGAGAATGATGGTTTGAAAGTCAAAACCTGCTGGCAATGCCTAAGGAACGCTCCTTTCCTACAATTTTGAGACAATCATTTAAAGTCCCTAGTAATTTTGCATGCCTAAAAGCCTGGGTCCCTAAGAAAAGATATTTCAGTGGTTGATAAGCTGAAGTGAGAGGGTTTTAACTGAAGTCGAGGCTGACAAGAGGAGACTGGTGTTACTGTGAAGTCCTCAATCCTGTTGCATCATTAAGAACATCCTGCAGACACGGGTCTTCTTGTTCAGAGTCAGAGCTGTGATTGCTTCTGTGGGATAGGTAGCAGAATACTTAAAAAGTGTGAGCTTCTTCAGTGTCAAGGGACAGGCCCACCTTCAATTTTACTCTTTCAAGCCTGGTCAATGGGATAGAATTAGGAGAGAATTCTTTTAAATAACTGCTTCTTCTGGCTTTAGCAGCAACTTCCAGATGTTGAGGGAAAGGCTGGGGCCTGGCCTGCCAGTGAAGTATCTGATTCATTATTTCACCCTTCTGAGTTTCTACTGCTCGCTCTTTCCTTTGCATAAAAGAGCTGCTCATTTAACCCTGGGATTTTTTGCATGCAGGTGTGCATACTGCTTATCATCAATGCTCCTGTGGTGTAATTTAATTTCAGAATGAGAACTATGCATTTTTTAAAAGAACTTTGGAAGTCAAACTGCCTGGCAGAAAGGTTAGTCCATGACAGAAAACTGATAACAATCACTATGCTTGGATAAAATGGCAAGTGAATTGGTTGATAAACCAGGCCAAGAGGCGAAGCTGTGTTTTTTTCAGCTTGAAAACTGAGCAGGATCATCCAGTTCAGTGTGCAGGAGAAGCACAGATCATAAGGGCAAATTCCTTTCAAAAATACAGAGCTAGAAGTTTAAGCTTCTTTCCCTACACATAGCTCCCTGTTGATGTGGCAGTTTTGGGGGCCAGGATTTGGTTTCAAGCTTTGCTCTCCCCAGGCTATTTCTCTTAGCACCAAAGCCCCCAGACTCTGATAAAGGCTCAGAAAGGAGGCAGTCATTCTTTCATCTTTCAGGAGTTTAATCAGATCAAATAGATTTCAGTTAATGCTTGCTTACAGGGAATCTTTAATGAGAAACAGATCCTTTCCAAAGCTGCAGAAGGGATGTGATGGTCCAGCTACACATCTTTTGTATTACAGCCTAATTGGCTAGAACACATGCTGAGAGAATGTGTGACCAGGATAAATTCCTTTCTCAGCCTGAAGGAGTTTCATCTTTTGTTACTCACCTCCAAGAGCAGAGGAAGTGCTGAGTTGCAACTGTTTTCCTAGCCTGAATCAGGCTGCCTTCCAGTAAACAGGGCTAGTATAAAAATGGAACATTTCTTGGATCAAAAGAGAGAGAGCACAAGGAAGGGCATTACAGCAGTGATTATGGCCTTCTCTGTGATTTGCTTCAGTGACATTACAGAAGGAGGAAGCAGAACTCATGACCACCAGCAAGACTTAATGGGCTGATTATCACCCTCTCCTCTGCACTCTGGCCCAAAGTACCCAGAAAGGCTCCCCCATTTAGCCAAGCGTGTAAGGGGGGTCTTGAGGAGGCAGAAAATATAAATTTGAATCCCTTCAGGTTCAGTTAAGCATTGACCTCAGGTCTCCTATTTGCTGGCTTACTGTTTTAAGAAGGAAATCATTAAAGGTAGCCCACTGTGACACCTTTCTCTCATTTCTCCAAGGAAGATCCTTGCTCAACGTTCTTTTCTTTTTTTCTCAATATGTAGCTATATCTCATTAGCAGGAGAGGATTTGGGACTTTAGATTGAGGAAAGCTTGCTCACAACTCTTAATCCTGTTGTCTAATTTCCTTCTAATTAATACTTTAGATGTTATTATGTATTTATTTCAATTAACTGAAATTTATTTTACTTAGTTTTCCATTTCCCAAGGGAGTAATCATTTTTCTCATCACTTTGCGTAAGCTAGCTCCTTTCAGCTCTTTGCACAAACTGTAGTATGTGGGGAAAAGGTCTGGTAAATCTGGAAAGCATTAGGAGATAAGGAGGCTGTTGAATTTTGGTGTTATGATGAGCTAGCATTGGCTGGCAGCCAAATGTCCTTCCACCTGCTCTCTCACTGCCCCATCCTCAGCAAGCTGGGGGAGAAAATAGGATGAGAAAGTTAATGGCTCAAGATAAAGACAGGGAGACTGCTTACCACTTACAGCTGGAGGCCAAACAGACTCAAGTTGGGGAAAATTGCTTCAATTAATTCCCATTAAAACAGATTTGAGTAGTGGAAAACAACAAAAAATATTAAAACAACACCTTTGCCCCTTTTTTTCCCACAGGCTCAATTTCAGTCATGAGTTTCTAACTTCTCTCCCCTCAACCCTGAATGATGCAGGGGGCATTAGAGGTGGGAAGTTGTGCTCAATGCATAACACTGTCTGATGCTCCCTCCAAATACTGGTCCTTGGCTCCAACACTGGTCTTTCAATGGGCTGCAATTCTTCAGGAAAAATGGCCAATACCTGTGTGTGATGCTGCTGACTAGGCCTAGGTGCTGCTGTTCTAGTTTTAAACCCCCATGTTCATTATTTATGTCATCTGTCTGCTTGAAAACCAGTCTTGATTAATTTATTTTATTGCAGTATGTCAGTAAATAATACGTGCAGTCCTTCCTTCAGGCAAGTTTTTGAACATTAAACAGAAAAAATATGAATGTACATGTATTTTGCTGACATACTTATTTTTTTTCAGGAGGGACTTCCTTATAGTTTCTGACCCCACTAAAAGAATAAATATGTTGGAAGTTATATTAGTGGATTTAAATTTGATTTGTGAACTCTCTAAATCTAGGGGATTTTTTTTGTATCTGTGCAAAAAATGTCTGCTTGTGGGGTTCAGATAAAGAGTGATTCTGTGGATATTCTTCATATATATGAATTAGTTGTGAAAGAAAAAATCCTCACCACTGCTAGTACAGGAAAGGTCTGGGGAACAGCAATGTATGAGAACAGAACCAACAGAGAAAAGCACTAAAATGCATGAAAGAAAAGGAGGAAAGGAGACCTGGAGAAACTTGACATAAAATGTCATACTGCTGAAAAGTTTAAGGATAAAATATAAAACCTCTCTGGAGTGTGACAGCTCCAATCTTAATCCACAAACCAGAAAGTGATTTCTAAATGAACCTCCCTTCACTAACATCCATTGAGAAAACTTTTTTCCATTTTTTACTCTGTAGAATTTTCTTAGGAGTTAAATGATGTGTTTTTGATAGATGGTGTTTTGTTGATCACAATTTGTGTGTTTCTGTTTGGGAGTGTATACAGTGTATACAGATCAGCCATCAGATGCCTCTATGTCTTCAGTTTTCTTTTGGAATGCTACTTTTCTTTCCAAAAATTGGCTGCATATATTATATACGTAAAATAGGAATAGATCCCTTAATAAATACATTAATTTTTAAAAAAGAAAACAACCATAAAACAAAAAAAAAATCCAAAAGGAAAAAAGACAAGGAAAAAAATAGAAAAAATAAATATAAATATTTATAAATATTATAAAACCAATCCAAGCTTTAATTATTTATGGAAAAGAAGTAATTTTAGAAAACCTGGACATCTCCTTGAAACAGAAAATAAACTAGAAGAGTGGAACTGCTATTGTAGATCATAGAACCATATAAGAGTTTGGGTTGGAAGGGACTTCAAAGATCATCTGAGCCCCCTTTCATGGGCAGGGACACCTTTCACTAGACCAGGTTGTTCAGAGCTCCATCTAAACCAGCCTTTCTTCTCATGTGGGGGGATAGAATGTAAGAAAATAAAGGTTGTGCATAAGGCAATCTCGCCCCTGAGGAGTTGCAGCTGTATTAATTACCAAAGATTAGGAACAGGCCTGCCCTTAACAGGCCACAGCTGTGTCTAATAAGGCTGAGTGCTATAAAAGAGTGGGTTAACTGGGTGAGGGGAGAGCTGGAGTTTGTTGGCTGTGCTGTGAGGAGCTGCCTGTGAGAAATCACTAAGAAGGTATGGAACTTTTGCGGTAAGATGACAACATTTGCACATCTCCAAGGGCACTGGAGATTTTAGGTTGTCTTTCCACATCCCTTGGGACAGCCCTCTGTCAATATTGTGTTTCCAGTCCTCCTTCTCAGCCAAGGTCCCTGGCTCACTGGGACGTGGGCCTAAAGCCATTCCAGTACATTCTGCGTGCTCGGGATGGCCTCCAGCCCCTCCAGGCCTGCCTGGTTTGGCTGCCCAAGGCTGAGAAATGAGTTCCCCTGGCAGATGAGAAAAGAGAGGGGGACGGTTTCTGTAGGAGTTCTTCAGCTCTTGAGGAAGAACTTCTTTGCACTGAGGGTGGCAGAGCTCTGGAAGGGACTTTCCCAGGGGGTTGCCAAGTGTCCTTCTCTGCAGACATTCCAAATCCACCTGCATGCTTTCCTGTGTAACCTGTCCTGTCCCATGCCATGCCATCCTGTCCCTGGCACTCAGCTGCCACCAATGAGCCACCAAGACCATGTCAGGGAGGAAAGCTGCTCCTCCACCTCCTGCTCCTGCTGCTGGAGCTCCTTCCCCTCCAGGCTGTCCAGTTGCTGTGGCAGAATAGATTTTCTCCATGGAGCCCTGCACCTGGAGTGTGCCTGGTCACTCTTCTCCAGCCCCTGTGGATCCTTCATCTTGCTGGACACGATGGTTTGGTGATTCCCAGCGTCCTGGGAGCTCTGTGGGGAGTGGGGGCAGCCTGTGCCATGGGATGCTGAGGCCTGGCCCTGGCTGTCCTGAGGAGCTGCTTGTTTCTGCCCTTGGCCCACACACAGGAAAGGAAGAGGAGGACACATGGGATAAGGCAGCTGCCTTGGAGGCTTCTGCTCTTGCCTGTCTCTGCTTCACCTTCTGCCTTTGGCTGTACCCCTGGACAGATCTCAGACCTGGTTTGCTCCCTCACCATACCTGGGGCTGCCAGTGGAGCCTGTTCAACACCTGGATCTGCCTGCTGCCTTCAGGTTGTACAGAACTGTGGCCCTCTGATGATGCTTCCTGTGCTGGAGTCACCCTTGGCTTAGAGAGTGGTCAAGTTTTCTGCTTCCTGACTTTCTGTCCTCATAGGTGCTTGCTTTCTCCTTTGTGTCTGTGCAATTAGTTATAACAATGTGTGGGTAGTAGCACTGCCTTCCTGTTTTGTTTGGAAATCAAACAAGATGATGGTGGGAATTAATTTTTGTGTGACTGCAATCACAGGTTCACTAATTATTCTGTGAGACTTGGTAGGATGTGTAGAATTGTGATTTTAGATTGCTGTAAAGTCCCATTGTCAGATTGCATCCTGCTGTCATTCCTCCTTTGGGAGCCAGGCACTAGAAGTTGCAAATTGCAGCCTCTAGTCCACGATCCCCCAAACCCCTTTATCAGATCTAGCCTTCAGTTTATGGATGTGTAAAGCTGTTCTGTCTAAGTTTCCAAAATGTTTTTCTCCTTGTCAGCATCTTCTGTCCTCAGCCAGCTCTCTGATTGAGAATCTAATTATGGCTAGTCAAGGGTAAATTTGATCAGAGATGTTGTTCTGCCTCTGAGCTCTAAAGGCACGCCTTGCTGCTCCAACGCTATCAATGCTGCAGTGTTCCTCTGGCTGTCAGGATTCCCTGCATCTTCCAGTGGTTCCGTGCCTTTGCTAAACAATGCAGCACTACAGACTCACAATAAATATATTGCTATTATTTCCAGTCATCAGCTGTTTGGTTTAGTGGAGATTCTCCAGGTTCTAGGAGGAGATTCTGTGATTTATTTTGTTATTTTCTGCAGCCTCACACTTACTCAGTTTCAGTTCTCTGGGGGTTTTCTTTCCTTTGCCATGTCAGAAGAACACATTTTAAAAAGTCCCTGCAGTTTACTTTGGAATACTTGGAGAGGGTACATTGATTGAAAAGTCTCCCATACTAGGTTAATTCAGGTTCTGCAGCAATTCCTTAAGCACATCTCACAAAACCCTGCCTACTCTAAAGAAATAGTAGGCTGGCTTGTGTGTTGTCTTTATTGTACCAAATAATCTTTGGCTTGTACTTCTCCTGTCTCTAGCTAAAGCTGTTGCATCATATTCAGGCCATAAGAGCATACAAATGACTGAAGCAGACCTGTGTCTGCTTCAAAAGTGCTCTTGAAAATTTCACTGGTAATTTCCAGTTGTTTAACTGCCTGACCTGTGCTTGAGCTGTGTGAATCTACCATTCCATTCAACACAGCTTGTTTTCATCTGACCTTGCTCAGTCATAATCTGGCTAACAAGTCAAATTCAGTTTGATTTTACTTTCCATAGCTAGGGGGAGTATTTTTGCTGCAATTATTTATTATTTTAGCAGTAATATGTCCCCCAATCTATTAAACATTTAATCTTCTACATTCATCCCTTAAAAAAATTCCCACCAAACACCTACATCACAATTTGCATTTGTGGACTTTCCCTCCCAGCCTCTAGAGAGAACACTTTTGATTCCTATATATGAGAACCAAGTAGTACCTTTGAACTTTAACTTTTGGGTATTTTTTGCATTACGACAACCTTTGTTTTAAGAAACATGTTGTTGCTTGAATAAATTTTGACTTTTTTTCCTCTTAGTAAAGACTTTCCATTTTCTGTAAAAGGAGTCGGAGGGGTGAGCATGTTAAACTTGCATATCTGACTTTAATTGTTTAGATGTTTGACTTATGCCCAGTGTGGGCACCTAAAAAAAGATAGGTACAAATAGATCCAACATGAAAGTATTTGAAATGTTACTGGGAAGCAGAACAAAGCAGAAATCTATGAGAAAAGAGACATACCATCCCACTGTCTGTTCATTTGCCAAACTAGGGAAAGCACATTTTCAAAGTTAAACAAGTACCTTTGAGCTGCTCATTCTCATCTTTTTATAGCAAATGGAAATAAAAGGCAATTTCCAGGGTAAAATTCATCTCAGCAAAAGGTAAGTGCCCTTTGCCACCCTTCTCCTTAGCAGTCATGATAAGAGGTATGGGTAACACCTTATTTGGTTTTTCTGGAATCCAGTGGAGTTTTCTGTCTAGCTGTCAGTGAAACTCAACTGGCAGTAACACTACCTGTGAAAGAGAGTAGATGTTGCTGAAAAATTAGCCCTACCAAAAACCCCAAGCCAAACAAAAAATTAAAATTTTACTTTTCAGTCAGATTAGCATCTGAGCAGAGACCTTGAAAACTGAAGTCCTGGCATTAGTTTGTTGAGGGCATGTTCCTCAGCCCGGGGGTAGGAGAGGACTGGTCCTTGTGGGGCTGCTGTAATCTTGGGTCAGTTTCGCTGTTTAGAGTTTATGTGGGTTTGGTCATGATATTTAAAGGGTTTTGCCTCAATGTGGATTGATTTTAAAAGTAAAAATATTCCTGATGTTTTAGGAGGAACCATATTCTGAGTGACTTTTTTATCAAATTGATACCTCTGACATCTACAGTCAAATATGCCACATAATTGCGGAAGTCCATTCTTATTATGTTCAGTAGAATGTGCCCTTAGCAACCTTATCTGACACCAGTAATTGCATTGAGGAAGAATTTTTATGTGCTGAGAGCACTGTCTCCATTTCTGTCAGTTTTTTTCTTTTTTTAGAAAAGGTGGTTTGGTTATTGTTTTTATTTGCCTCACTCAGTTGATCAATTCAGACACCATTCAGTGAAGAAATGGTACAAGATTTAATTTCATTTCCCAGTCCCTAACCCCCGGCTTTTTTCTCTTTATGAAAGGGTAATGTGTATTGGGGTCTGATGTTGCCTGGTTTCAGTAGCTGTTTTGACACTGCAGTTATTGTCAAAATTGTTACAACAAATAGCCATTTTAAAGTTTAAAACATACATGTAGCAGGTTTGAGTTCCAGGGCTTTTGGATCAGTAAAGTACTCCAGAAAGCTTGCTGCATCACAGAGAGATCAGCAGAACTTGCCAAGTTAGCTGTGAAAGAAACAAACTCTACGTGTGATCTATGGGACTTGAATACTCTGAAGGATCTGCCTTAAGGTTCTATTTTACAATTGCATTGGAATGCCAGGATCTAATGAAGTGCACTATTCTACCAACCAGCAGCAATAATCCCTGCTTGAAGGGAAGGGTTGCTTCCTGCTCTCTTGCACATGAATTGCTCTTTTGTCATGGCAGAAAGGACTTTGAGATTTTTATACAGTCTCTGTAAAACTGCACCGTGAATGGTTGGTGCTGCTAAACTTTCTCTCATACATAAAAACACATAGGCTGCCATCTCTCAAGGATGTATTTTGTGGCCTGTCCTTTCACTTTACTAAAAAAATTGCAGTTTCTGAGATTAAATAGATGTAATGAAACATAACTTTCTTTGTTTCCTGATCAGGGGGTTGAGACCTGCAAGATTCTGCTTAAGAGCACATGTAACCAGTGGCCAATACATGTTCAGCTGATTGCTTACAGCTGTGAAGGACATGTCTTACTGATGCTCAAACTGTGGTCTTCTCTTTAAATCTTGTACCTCTTTCCAGCTCTCTTGAGTGTTCATTCTGCCTCTCAAAAGGTAGTGGCCATTGGAGGTCTTTTTTAGAGGCAGTGCTTGCTGGTCACTGTAGGAATGCAAGTAAAAGAAAGATCTGAGACTCCTAAGCTCTGTTTCACATTTCTGTGTTTAGCTATTTAAACACAGGACAAAATGCTTTTACATCACTGTAGAAAAGCATAGTAGATATGAAGTGGTTGAATATCTTCTGTCTATTGGTTTGGATTTTATAAAGTTGTTTCTTAAAAGTCCTTTTTTGCAGACAGTGGAGAAGAAAACAAGGATGAAAAGGAAATTTTTGAAGAAATACTGTCAGTCAGTTCTCATGGATTCCTGTGGGAAGCATCTGCTATTGGTGGAAGAGCTTAGCAACATTGTGCCTAACTTGCTTTAGCTTTTTCAATGGTTTTTTCCTTGCCTGCATATAGCCAATAATAATTGTGGTGTCCTAATGTATGCTCTTTGAAGTGGCAATTATAAATTGATCCAGGTGCCTGTGAGGAGAGCTGTTGTGGGTCCTCTTAATTTTGTTGTGAAACTACTTCAGTGTGAGGTATGGCACTGGGAAAGGCAGTGTCATAAATTTTCAACAGAGCATGTTGTGATGGAAAGACCCAGGGCTACCATCATTTTTCCAAGTTTTGTTCTTAAAACATATCCAATATAGAGTCTTCTCTTTCTGTTGATCCTTTGTCTGGGATTTCAACCTTTTGCTGCTATTCAGATTGAGTTCCCTATCTTGGAGCAGTTTGCCTTTTAAAGCACTGGTAAGATATCTCTGGGACTTTGCACAGATTTGTGATGTGATTTTAGACTCGCTTTATTTTTTGCTGCAAGCCTATCAAAAAATCTAACCAGTTTCTTGAGGGTTATGAAAAATTTTTATATTCACAAACATATACAAGCTTTAAAACCACATATTCCAGGCCTCTGCAGTGCTGAAGTGAAATGATTCTCACGTAATAGCTGCAGTACTGAAGCCAATAGGGAAGATGATTTAAAAATACTCAAAACCCATCATGAGAGCTGGAAATACTATTTAATCAGCCTTGTTACTTAATTTGTTTCACTGAAGAATGGGAGTGGTACAGGTAGAAGACAAAATTTTCTAGGTAAACGCAGTAGACATTGTCAGTGGCCTGCTTAATCTCATTAAAACATTGTGGTAAAACTAGAAAACGTTTGTTCTCAAGATTCTCTATTAGCATTAGATGCCTGGCTTTGTTGTCTGAAATTGATCTTGTTTGGTTTTGGTTCTGTTTTCAGTCTCATGTGGGTTGCATTTGGCAGAGGAAGGACAAGTATACAGTTAAGCAGATCAAGTGATATGAACTTCTGTAACTCATGAATGTGCTGTGGAGGACCAAGAGGAAAATAAGCATTTCAAAGGAAAGATATACAATACTAATATTGCACATTCCTTATGTCTGTTACTGATTTTGAAACTCGTTAAAGGACATTATTAATAAAGAGAAATAATCTTTATAGCAAAGTGCAAGTTAAGGATTTTATTTCCTTACAAATCTTCCCTTTGAGACTAAGGCATGCTTGGACTTGTGCTCTAATGAATAAGAAAAAATATTCTAGTGATAGGGTTAAAGAGCAGTCTTCCTAACTGTTGAATTTTCTATTTTAAAGCACTAGATGTTGCTTGAATGTTTTCAGCAGAGCATTCTTATTTTTCCTCCTTCACCTGGACTCTGAAGGACTTTATGTGAAAACATTTTAAAAGAAACAGCCTTACAAAAACTGACTTTCATCATGATAAGATCAATGTAATTTGCTTTGAGCAACTGGCTGCTATCATCATAGTGGAGACCTTGAAGGAGAGTTGAAAAAAAGAGTTGGAAGATGGAAATCTTTTGGAAGAAAATGGAAGTCTTTTGATGGAAACCTTTTGAAGGAAATCTTTTGAGATGCTGTGAAGTAGTAGCACAGGAAGAATCCTTCTGTTTGGGGTCTTTGTTTCTGGGTGGTGCCATCACTGTCTGATTTTTACAAAGTAAGATGGTTCAGTGGTTGCTCTCAGAAGTTTTATGCCTTTCTTTCAGACACTTACTATTTATGTCTTCTGCCTTTAGGTAGCTGAAAACTACATGGCAACTAAGCCACTAGCTACCCTAGCCTGAATTTACTGTCATTGGAGAAAAACTGGCAGCTCCAGAGAGGTGTTCCTCTAACCTGCTCTAGAAAGTAGTTTCAGGATGAAATTACCTACCTTCTTAAGATGCCTTTTTATCTACTTTGACTTTAGGTGTGGCTTGGGAAGAGCTCATGCTTACATGCCTTTTAGCTGCCTTTGTTAGATGGACTGAATCTCTTTCTGCCTCAGAAGAAGCTGAATGCAGTTACTTATCTTTTCTGAAGAAACTCACCATTGCCTTCCAGTAACGATGGGTTAGAGAAAAGGCTTAACAGAGTGAAGTGCTGTGCTTGTAAGACTGTCATATCTGTGACCAAGAACAGAGGTAATTTCTGGTTTGGAACAGCCTGGCTTCTAGATCATAAATTGGGCTGATTTATGTCACAGTGCTGTCTCCAAACAATGTCATTCTTCATTGCTTAATAATCATTAAAAGCCTGTTTCTAACCCCCACAAAACACCATGAATAAAAAATAGTTGCACTGGAAATAATCTGCTTTGGCAGCAGAGAGCAAACCCAACCCATTCCCTCAAAAAGACCCACATTAAAAGTGAGGGCACTCTACAGCCAGGGGAGAAAATTATTTTTGGTTTGCCAATACAACACAAAGTTATCAAAGGACCCTGTTATTTTTTTTGTGTTGTGCTGAAAACTCTACTGCTAATTTGCAATCTGAGTTTTGCTTTCAAGAAAAAAAAAATAAGACTTTGCTAATCTGTTGGGTTATTTACTTGCCTTTGAGGGGGCTTGGAGACACTTTCTATGCAGACATTTCTTTCTACATTTCCTATGTGTGATGGTTACCTAAGAAATAAGTTCTGTTTCACTTTGAAATTGCACGTGTGAGTTGGGTAGTAGTTCAGCAGTTAGCATTCAAAGAAGCTGTGAGCCTGAGCAGGGGTCTACAAGATCCTCTGAAATATGAGGAGGTGCAACAAAATCATACAGTGGTAACAAGACACATTTCAGCAAGTGGGTCAGTTATGAACATTATGGACAGCTTAGGGATTGTTACTGACGTGCTAGTCTAGGTGAATTTAACTTATACCTAAATTTATTTGGTTGAGGTTTTTAAAAAATACGTTGAACATTACAACTTTATTGACTAAATACATTAGGACTAATAAAAGGAGATGGATTGATTTGCTTGGAAATCACAGTCTTTGACCCACCAACTAGTGATTGCATAGATGAAGCTCCGTTTCTAGATGGCAGCAAATCATCAGAACGACACATGGGCTGCATGTAGTGTTTGTGAATAAATGGGGGCCAATGTAGATTTTGCTCCTGCAATTGTACTCCCAAATATTTTTCCATCCTTTTGCGTCTCTGGCTCCAAAACACTGCCCTGATAAAGGCATAAAAGAGTCTACTCTTAGTTTCAATTTTTTTTTTTTTCAATTTTTGCTTTTGTGAGTGAATTGTTTCACACACAAAAGCAATGATGATTATATTGAAGCTGGATACTGACACTCTTTACTCTGGTTTCCTTATTTGTTTTTATCAGCTTTTGTGTTGCTTTCTGCTTCACTCATTTTGATGACCTCTAATAAAATCCATTAATTTATAGAGGTGGCTTTCTTGGTGACTTAGACGCCATCTCTTATTTTACCTTCAGTTTATTAAAGCTTTTATTTATAATTGAGTAAGTTCTGCTGCTTTGTTTAGAGTGGAATGTGCATTATCTTTCAATCATGTTGTCAGACTGGGGCTGTTTAATACCCTAAAATACCTTGATTTTTGTCATGTAACGGTGCATGATTAAGACTAGCTGTTTTTAGAGTCTCTTTCCATCTTCAAAATCTCTGAATCTGTCTGGTTTTTGTGTTTCAGTTACCTTATAGTACTGCTGATAATGAATATGTTTCTGGTTGTAGCACTTGCACACTGGTTTGTAATTATGCAACATGAAGTACAGCAAACTTAAAATTTTGAAAGTCCTATTGAATTGCCTAGCTTTTAAATATATGATAATTGTGCATAAAACACTTCATAGCCTGGATGTGACTGGAAAGACATCTAATTAATGCTTTCTCTAACAATCATTCTCAAAAGATAATGTGTATTACACATGCAATATTTTATTCTCCCATACCTCATACAGGAACAAACAATTTGTACATTTTCATTTACTTTTCCCCTGGTTCTATTGCCATGACGTACAGTAGAAATAATTTTTGCCAGGAACACTTATTGTGAGATTATTTGAAGTGGCTTTTCATTTTCCTGTTTTGTTTGAGGTTGAATCCCAGAATCGCAATATGTTTTCAAGAAGTGTCCCTCCTGCCTCCTTTCGGTTGTATAACATTGCCAGTGACTGGGAGGGCTTGGCTTATGCTAACATGAATTATTTAGCTTTTACCCTGCTGACTTATATTATGCTTAGGGCATAATTAGCAAAAGCCTTTAGTCTATAAGATAGGAGATTTTAGAGGTGCAAGGTATGTATGCAATTTTGTTTCACTTAATTTTCAGATGTCACCGACCTCAAGTATTTTTGAAGCATTCTAGTAAAGAAATGTGAAATTTTCATTCTTGGTTCTTGGGTGTGTTCATTTGAATGCATTAGGGCACACGAGTTCAGATCATGAAGGGATAATTACCTCAAGCAGCAAATCTCTCTGAAACAGAATTTAATAATTTTGTTTTCTGAACTGACCTGCCTAATTACTTTTTTTCCTTATGAGTCAAAGTGATTCCTCTCTGCTTGTGACACAGTGAAGGTTCTGAGATCAAGTCAACCAACCAGACAGAAAGGCCCACTTTTTGCAGCAACCAAGATCTGAGTGCTCTTTCTGACTGGAACTCGGGGGAAAAAAAGAAGAGTTTATAATTCTTCAAAGAAAGGGCCACGCAACTCTGGAGGAATACAAGGATGTTGTGAAGTAATGCAGGGAGAAAATTAGAAAGGCTAAAGCCCTACTAGAACAAGAATTTGGCTACTGCTGTAAAAGGCAATAAAAGTGTTTCTGTAAATATATCAGGAACAAAATGAAGCCTAAAGAGAACCTCCATTCCTTATTGGATGTGGTGTGAAACATAGTGACAAAAGCTGGGGAATTCAATGCCTTCTTTGCAGGAATAAGGCTGCACCTGGAATCCTGTGTTCAGTTTTGGGTCCCTCAATACAAGAAGGACATGGAGGTGCTGCAGTGAAGGGCAACAGATGTGGTGAAGGGTGTGGAGCACAAGTCTGCTGGGGAGTGGCTGATGGAGCTGGGGTTGTTTACCCTGGAGAGAAGGAAGCCTGGGGGGACCGTATCGCCCTACAACTCCCAGAAAGGAGGCTGAAGCCAGGCAGGGATCACTGTCTTCTCTAAAATAACAAGTGATGGGGCAAGAGAACATAGCCTCAAGTTGTGCCAAGGAGGGTTTAGCTGGGATATTAGGAACAATTTCTTCATGGAAAGGTTATGAAGCATTGGCACAGGTTGCCCAGGGAAGTGTAGATGGGGCAATTGTTGACATGGTTTAAAAGTGAACTTGCCAGTGCTGGGTTAACAGCTGGATTCAAGGGTCCTAAGGACCTTTTCCAGGCCAGACAGTTCTATGATTCTGTGTTCATTGTTAGCACTTACTGTGTTTGACGAATCAGAGGAAATGAACACGTATGTTTGGCAAGCCAAGCCTGGATCAAATGTTGCACACAGATTTGGATCTTAGGCTATGCATTCTGAGGCTGGTACCTTCCATAGGCTGTGTCCTTGTGCCAAAAAGGTGGCCACAGCAATCTTTTGGCTTTTATGGAATTTCACTGCTGTTTGCAGGCAGGTTGCCAGTGTAGGTCATTCTGCTGAAGTAGATTGCCAATAACAGCGCCCTTGTTAGAATATGCAGTGAATTGGTTTATTCTAGTCAGTTAACTGCATAATCAGGGAGGAAATGGGAGTAATAAATATACTTAAGTGTTTGGAAATGGCCTTCTTCCTGATAATTTTTCAGTGGGTGAAAATTAGGATTAATTCTAAAGGAGGAGAACTGACCTTAAAAACTCCATTACAATTGACCTTAGAGCCAACAATCTTTCAGTTACTGAGAAACATTTGCTGAAACTTAATTGAAAAGATCACTAAAGCTGACCCATGTTATAACAATACTGATATTTTTTTTGCTCATGATTTCTCTTCATTTATACAGATGTATTAAAACCAGAACAATGTCTATCACTTCTGTAAGGGAAGTGATGAGAATCCAAGGGGCAAAATTTGCGTGTTAGTATTTACCATTTTTTTTTCCATGTTTGTTTCCTTACATGACTTGTCTAACATACTTAGAGTGGCATGTTGATTTAGAGGTACAAAACATACATAATGAACCTTTTTTCTGTTATGTCAAATCTGCAGGAAGCCCTGCTTATGCAGTTTAGAATTTTTAAGTGTTTTACTACATATTTTCTTTTTTTTATTAGAGAAAAAGACATCAAATTAGCCTTTGAGTGGTTCAAAATCTTGAAAGCTAATTCATTGTACAACAATTCAAATTTTGCGTAATCTCCTCTTGATGTTTGTAATCTTTTTTATTGTTTGGATTCCCGCTAAACTGTGTTCTAGGTATCATTTTTTTCTTGCACAAGTCCTGAAAATCTCTTATCTTGAAAGGTTTCTCCTGTAAAAAGTTTCCCTGCAGTGAGGAATTTATGGAACAGGGTTCAACTTAAAACATATATTAAAATTTAATTCCATATCCACTTTAGCTTCATTAAAGCTCAGTCTGGCTGTGTATTTTGGTGCTTCTAAGTGCCTACAGTGTAGGTAAATTTATTTTAAACAATGTCAACTTGTCTTCTCCCATGGCAAAATAAAGGCCAGTGCATGCTGTTGCCATAAAAGTGAACAACAAATAGCTGAAAACTAGAAGATAAGTTTTCAAACCTTATACCCAAAAATCAGAACTGTACTGGGAGAGCCAGTGATGTTTATGTTGTCCTGTTCTGCTCGAACAAAACACTGTCCTCACCACAGTGAGGAAAGTGGGTTTCTCTCAATGTCTGAATGGGCTTTTTCATAATTCATCCCTTGAACAGTAAACAGTACCTTTTTCTAGGTCCGTAACATGTTAGGGAGCAGCAGCTGCAGAAACAACTAAGAGTTGCTTCTGTGCAAGTGCTTTAAGCTTGTTGACTGCAGGGAAAAATGGACTGCAAGCCAGGCTTCCTGCTGAGTCTCCCAAGCTCCACCCTGTAGGGTTTTTCTCTGCATCATTTCACTGAAAACACACAGAGATCAGGAAGCTTTGTTAAAACTGATGTGATGCCCTTTGCTTGGGATATGATGTAGGAGTCATAGACTAAGTGGCATGACAAGAGTTCACTCACATTTTGTGGCCTGTTAACAGAGACTGTTAAATCCCTTGTTACCAGAGATAGTTAAGGCCCATTATTCTTTTTGTTTATAGCAGTATCAGCTCTGTGTTTCATAGAGTTGATACTTCTTTCCTTGATAAATTTTTCTAGCTTATTCCCATTGAGATTTTTGTGATATATACATTGTGTATGTTTATCTGCCTATGTAGAAAGACACATGCAAATATGCATGTGTCTCTATATAGGGCACACATAGGCACCCTGAAATCCAGCAGCATCTATTCACAAGAATTCATGCCTTGCTTAACAGATGCTCCTTTGGAAGAAACAGTAATGGATAGTAATATGTAATATATAAAGGTATTCCACTGATAGCACGGACACTCAGTTGCTTCCAGAGTAAATCATAACTCCTATTTTATAGTGAACAACAACAGTTAAGGAGAGGAAATTAAAAAGAAGGTAAAGATACCTGAAAATATTGGGAAGATATCTGTGAAGAGGTCGCTAGTTGCTAATTACACTGGGGTGTAGACAGGCCACCTAGTTGAACTCCCACGTCTGGGGCCATAGCAGCGAATTCTTCTGTTTCTGTAGTATTTAAGGTTACAGAAAAGCATTTCAAATGTCATTTTTTCCTTTGAATCCCTTATGAAATTATTCATGTACTTTCACTTTTGCTTAATGGGTCTGTGGAAGTGCAGTATTTCTACACCTAAGTATTAGCTGTACTATTCTTCTAGATGGACAAGAAAGGTGGTTTGGGCTCACATATATAGGAATAAGCATGAGCTCTAGAATGCAATATATGGCATACAAATTAATCTAAGTCCTTGTACAGACTCTTCTTGAGTGTGGACAAACATTCCCAAACTAGCCCTAGATCCACTAGGTCTTCTATTAATTTTCAGGATTTGCAGAAACCTGGAGAAGAGCAGTAAGTCGGTGTCGTGTCTGAGAGCCTTAACTCTCAAATTGTAGCTGAGAAGGCTGGGTAGTACCTGGCCTGAGGCTCATCACTTGTCTCTGGGGCCATCATGGGCTCAGCTGGAGGAAGCAGGTGCTTGTAATCAACAGGCCTGAGAAAAGATGAGAGGGGATTGGTGACCTAGCCTGCCTGGGGTAGAGACAGGATACCACTTGGATTTATGAGCCTGATGGGTCCTTTCCAACTCAGAATATTTTATGATTCTACTGTATGATGGCTGAAAGCATAGCTGAAAGGAAAGGCATGGTGGAAGCCCTTCTGGCTGGCTGAGGGAAGGCACTGCAAGTGGAGGCGTTACAGTTCTGTAAAGACATTCAGGTATTATTCCTTATTATCTGCAAGATGTTCTTTCTCACTCTCTGTAAGACCTTAATTTTAGATGATGTAGTTTTGGGCACTGCTGCTGTACAGTGCTGTGGATCAGGAGGTACAGAACAGGCAAAGCATTCAGTAGACTCTTTGCTTGCCCTAGCACATAGCCTTGACGATCTGTGTTCCAGAAGTTATAAATGGTCTCCCTCTGTTGTAACTTAAGGTGCCTATTCCACTTGTTAGCCCACTGCTGCCAGCAATTGTCAGCAAGCTGGGAGAAGCTAAGAAATTGGGAACTGTTCATATCAAGGCACTTTGCTGATTTTGATCACGCTCAAGAAGAGATGGTCATGCTGCAGGACTTGGCATTGGGCTTTTACAGCTAGGCTGCTTTGTTTTTAGAAGTAGCAAGAGAAGCATAAGCAATGTTCTTGGTTTGTATAGCAAGGGAAGAGGTTGAAATGTAAAGTTGAGATGCTCGCTCAGCTGACTCCGTTCACAGCCATTGAAGAACAAGAAGATAATGATAATAACTTCCTGAATGTTTAAGCTCTGCTTTTTTAGTCTCTGAACTTTGGCGGTGTAACACAGAACTTATTCTCTAACCTACTTTTTCTTCCCTCAGATCTCCCATGGGCAAGATCAGGCTTTTTTAAAAATAAGTGTATACTTTCATGACTGCTGCCAAACTGTGATGTTCTCACTGGCAAGCAGAATCAGAGATAGGAAGGATATATGTAAGGCATGAATAACCCTAACAGTTAGCATTTTTACATTTTCTGTTTAGTGTGATGTCATGTTTGGGACTCTGACCCCAAAGAAAAACATGGAGAATCCAGAGCATAATTAGCAAGGGAGACCTGAGAGGTTTTGCTCTCAAAACCAAATTTAATCAGAAGACTGGTATATGTAAATGACAATAAGAGAAAAGAACTGTTTGTTCTCTATGTCTGTGCTGGGCACTTCGAGAAATAATGGGACCACATTGTAGCACAAGAGATTTTTCTAGGCTTAGGTGAGAAGAGTAACCACGAAGAGAGCTCAATGATGGATTAGGTTGCCTAGGAAAAGTGTGACTGCCTCATTGAAGGCTGATAAGAGGAGGTGAATACCATGAATGGTTTGCGTCTAGTGGTCTTCCCTGAGACAGGGGATTAGGCTTGGGTAAGCTCCCAGACCGTTTTTTTTTTTGGGTTCTCTGAATATTCAAGAAGTCCTGTGTTGTTCTTATGCCTACAGGAAGCAAGGCAGCAGAAAAGCTGCCAGACCAGAAAAAGCAATGTAGGTTAGAGGACTGATGCAGCCCTGGCCTGTGGGGAGAGATGGGAGCAGGGAACTCTGATGTTACTGCTGCAGAACACTGCCTGCACACCCTTTGTTTATACAACATATTGAACCACACTGCTGTAGCATCTGGGACAGTAGTAGCTCAGCAGCCTTCAACAGAGAGAGAGAGAGGAGGATATGAAGGGCAATGAGAAGAAGCAAATGAGCCATCTATCCTTTGCTGTTTCCTCTGTACCCACAGGAAAAAAGACACCACAAGTAATCAAATAAATGCAAAGTTAATTGTTATAATATTTACCAACTATGTGTCTTGTGTCCCCAGTTGGTATGGTTCCCTCTCAGGAATATATTGGAAGATTAAAAAATCCCCAACCAAATAAACAACCAACTAATTCCAGTGATTTCACTAGTGAAAGCTTCTGTAATTTATTACTCAGATGAACTTCTGATAAGTTCCTCCATAAACTGGAGTTTTTCAGACTTTGCAAAATTTTGTAATGTGTATGCTTTTTTCCACTGCTCTTTTCTGCTTGATAATGAGCCCATCTGAAAGAAAAAAATGTGCAGAAATGCATGGCAAAGTTTAATGGGTGAAGGTGTCTTGTTGTGTGTGAAGGTGTGTTTAAGAAAGTCTGAGTGCACTGCGAGACCTCCCCCAAACTCTCTTTGGCAAGTCTGTGGTAAGGGAGAAAATACGCCTAATTCTGTGAAGTGGGGCTTTGCTACAAAGAGATTGTACATGACAGCAGAGTAATACAATATAGATGGGATTGTAGTGATCTCCTAAATAGATGGATGTATGAAGACATAATTCATCAGGATTTTTTGCCTAATGTAAGCAGTCCTTGGTGCCCTAACATGACTAAGGCTCTGGACTTTCCTGGGATGTGGCTAATTCTGGGGAAGCAGTGCAAGATGGATACCCCTGAGGTAGCTAATAGGTGAGTCAGTTGTGCACAAACTGCAGCATAGGTGTGCCACCCTGGTCCCTCCCTCCCTTCTGAGATAGTCTTGGAGGATCATTTTGAGCTTTAGGCCCATGGCTCATCGCAACCTTTCTCAGATAAGCCATGCAGTACTACTGGCATGATATGATTGTCAGTGTATCTAACAAAAGGTGCATCTATTAATGCAAGCTGTCTTTTTTTTTTGAGGTAGAAATGGGTTTTACTACTCTGGAGATTACTGTGGGAAGATGGGTTTTAGCCATTTCTGGGGATCTTTGAATATCAGAAGTTTGTTGTAAGGTTTTGTCTTTGGAAACAATAAGAACTTAATGACAATTATAATGGAAACTTCTGTCAACATGGTGTTGGTTGCTATAAGTATTTGAAAGCCTTGAGCTCAATAGACTGGGCTGAAATGACAAGATTTTAATAACATAAGGTTCTTCTTATTTGCCTTTTTGTTCCCTGTTTTGAATCATGACGTGTATCTCTGTTGTGGCATTTAACATTTATTAATCAGTATAAAGTTTGGTGCTGTTTATATAATTATTTCAAACAGAAGGCAATAAAAGCTTCTTGTTAATATGTGAACATTGATGTCATAATTTTGAGACAATTGAACCTAGTGTCACTGAGAAGTTGCTGGTTGGTGTCATGCACATGCATTGCAAGGTGCTCGAGAGGAGTGGGCTGAGTGCTGTTGCATGTGCAGATAATATTTCCAACTTAATGTTCCTGCAAATTCCCAAGGGCAATATGGATCTGGCTTTTCTGCTTTCTGTGTGATGGCTAGAACTAATTAATAGCAAGAACCGCTATTACATGTTTCTTTATTAAAGAATGGCTTAAAGCTTTTTTAGATGAGACCATACTTGTTTCTGTCCTCCTCATTTAACTGTCTGCTCTCTCAAGTCTCTAAGGCAGCATTATGAATTCTTTCAAGCTTTCCTAAGCTTATGTGGAGTGAGCGTGAGAAAGTTGGAAAGTTGCTCTCCTAGGAAAGGAGGTAGTGCCAGCACCAGAGAATTTTAACTGAAGGTGAGGGGTTTACCTCGCTTATCCCATGGTTCTTGGAGCTGAGCAGAGGCAGACATACTGTGAAGTTCACCCTAGAGCAACAGAAGTGCAGCTCCAGTGGGTGAGGCTGGGTTTGGAGTTCTCCATGCCAGTGGACTCAGCAGTTACACCCTCATTGTGCTGCTTGGCTCTGTACTTATAACCTCATTTTAGTAGCCATGTATCTTGCTATAGCCTTGACTACTTGCCAGGGCACAAGACGTTTCTCAAAGCCTGGAGGAGGGTATACCATCCATAGTTGTCATGCCATTTCCTGGAATAACTTTTATCTTTTGTATCTGTATTGATTTTCCAAGGGAATGATTTGTGTTCAAGCCTTCTACTATTGGCATCAGGAGGCTGGTTTACTTTGTCTATTATTCTTAGCAGATCTCATGTTCTGTTGGAAGTCAAAGAACATGTTGGCTTAGCCCTCAGATCATTAGAGCCCTTCATTGTGTGATCTGCTCTCAAAAGGATTAAAACAAATGGTTCTTAAAAAAATCAGAAATATGTTTACCCCTTCACCCCCCGCAAAAGGAGAACTTTTGTCAATATATTTATGGTTTCCTGCTGAAACCAAGTTCCTCACTTTGGGATTTGGGTATTCTCTGAATATTGTCAAGAAATTTCACCCAGTTTTTAGTTCTATTGACTGTTCAGAAAAATCCCTATTCCTACTCTACCAAATTAATGAATCTTTGCTTTATACAGTGAATTGCAGATTTTACTTCTTTCTACCTTATCCCCTGACAGATGAGCGATTGGCACATGTACAACATTGGTTTTTTAGAATAAATTTTTAAGGTAACAATATCCACTTTTATGCTAGTGCTTTGGAATTTGGAACATCCTAGCCAGAATGTGGGGTGCAGTAAATTGGTAATTCATGTATCTACTGCTAACTGTGGGGGTCAGTGAAAAATAGCAGCACTCTTGATATTTTCCTGGAGTTTTTCAGTAAACTGAACTGGTTTTTACTCAGGAAAAATATCTAAAACAGTCTTGTCTTTTGAGGAGAACAAAGTTAAAATTAATGTAGCTAGGCCAAAAGATTTTTTCTTCTGGAATTGCTATCATGATGATTTCTTATTAGCCAGGTTTGCTTAAGCTTGTATAAGCCATTGATTTGGCTTTCTGATGAGGCTGATACATCCCATGGTGTACCACAGTCCTGCAGCTTGCTTTGGTATTTTCCTTATTAGTTCAACTCATGGCATGGGTGGGTGTGGAAACATCCTCTGTGTCTCTGTGTAGTACAACTTGCATTCAGAGATCAACCAAAAACCTAGTACAGGAAATTACTGTACTCACACAGGTGTTCCCTGGTAGGCAGGGGACAGGGGGGGGTTTATTTTCTGGTATTGCAGGAATGTTGTTTTGCATTCAAGATTTTTGTATATGTAAACTCTTTTTGTTTGTTACATATTCCTGTGTGTGTTTAATCTGCAGAAGTTATGCTGTTTAGGAAATCTCTCACTAGTTTGTACACTAGGATACTGGCAATGGAAGGAAGACTTTGTAATGGCCAGGAGGATGGATGTTCATCATCATCAGTAGTCTTCTGCTCTCTTGAGAAGATATGAACAGTCTAAAGTTGCTCTTCAGAAAGCAAGCAATGTCTTTCAGTCCAGACAGCTGTTTCCAGCAGATGTAATTGCAAGGCTGAATGTTGAAAACATGGTCATTCCAGTCCTTGAGGCTGACAGATGTGGTGGAATGGGTTGTTAAGGTTGTTCTTTGGGGAGCAACTGAAGATGTGTTAGATCCTGGATAAGATATTCAACCAGATTCTCATGACAGAAGATAATAATGCAATGTAAATGCAGGCAAAGCCCTCTACAACAGACTGGAATTGTGGCAGCTGTCCTGAGTCTGCAGTAGCACAAATCATGTTTTGCATGCCTTGTTTCCAGATCTGATATTTTTTGAACTAGTACAGATGTGTAACAAAAAATTTAGGAGGCAAGAGGCTATGAATTGTAATTTAAATATGGCATGGCCAATAGCAGCATTTTTTAAAATACAATAATTGAAGTAGTATCAAAAATGCTTTCAGGGTTCTTGCATGGAAGAAGTGTTCCATTTTTACTTTCTTAAGATCCTTGACTTTAATCAGAGGGAAAATGATTCCTGCTTGATGCTTTGGGTCAGGTGTGATGTTTTTCAAAACACAAAAGTGTCTGGTTTTCCTTGCTGCTTTACATATATTTTAAAGAAAGCTGCAGAAATACACTAAGATGTAGGGCTCCTTTGTCCTTAGGTTTTATTTCCAAGGTTACATGTTCCACCTTCTGAAGTAGGAGGATGCCTGAAGCTCAAAAAAAATGTCAGAGAGCAGCTGGAGGTTGAGGAAAAGAAACAAGAGTGGCATGACAAGATGGTCAAATATGTATCGGAGTAGTAAACAAGATTTATTTATTTATTTAACCCTCTGAGCCACCTAACACTTCTTTCATCTAAATCTGGGCTACAAAATGATACTCATTGCAGTAATTAAAAAACTGTTTTTTGAACAACATATAGCATTAAATCCTGTATGGCTTAGTAAAGCTCAAGAAATGCTTATAGCTCTTCTCTGCTGACCTCATAGGTAGTGCCACCTAACCCTCCTGTCTGTAGAATGCAGTATGAGGCATCAAGGAAATGTTCCTTAGTTACCATTCTTATTCAATAATAGTAAAAAAAAAAGATAATTTAAAGGATAAAGTCTGTTATGTGTTGTTCCTTTGTAGGTATGTAAAATATATTTATTTGAAGTAAGGATTGGCAACTAGCTGACGAGGGAAGGGAGTAAGAACTCTTGACTCCTTTTCATTTTTTCTCTTCTTAAAATCTGCTCTTGTAGACATTTTGAATCCTGTTTGCTGCTGTTGTGTGCAGAGCCTCATATGCAATACATTCATTCTGTGTTATTTAGTAAGCTACAGTAAATCAATGAAAGGCCTCATCATTAATACAGTCTAGCATTCACAGTTACAAGAAATACATCCAGTCTCCTCAGGTCACCTTTGAATGCCACTGATTGGTAGAAATGATGGATTAGAGAAGAAAAATGCACAACGTTTTCTTAAATTTTAGAAGACGGAAAACCCTGCAAACTCTTTAAAAAGGTGCAAACATTAGCTATATATCAGATTGGAATATTTAGCAATCTTAACCTCTGCCTATTGAGTTGTATGTGTGTATATGCATATAATGACTTTGCTGCCAGAAAAATAAAACTGAAAAAGAAAAGATTTTTTTTTCTGTGTATACTGTCTGCAGGTGGCTCCTTGCCATTTCGTTAGTCTGAAGCCAACTCCATTTTTTGTCTTGTTGTTAGCCTCTTTGCATTCTTGGTGTGTGGTTACTTTGAAGATAGTTATAATTGTGAGTATCCTCTGAGGTCAGCCTAAATCTTGTAGCATTGTGCTTCCTGAGTAGATTTTTATTCGTGCAGCTCATCAGTTCTCTGCAGATGTAACATGTGAAGTCTTAGAAGCAATTTGGTGTTGTAAGCACAGCATTACTTTGAGCTAATAAACTTTGCCTCTCAACAAAGCTAATTGCCTTAGATAAAGCAGTGAACTGATAAGATTTCATGGTGTCTGATGCCTGAGCAAGCCTAGTCCCTGTTAATGCTGGTATCTGCACTTCCACTGTACTACAGTTAATATAGGAATAACATCTCTGAGGGCCACAGTATTTAGCATTCCCCGGTTCTCAGCTGAATAAATTCTCTTGGGTGCTGAAATGAAAAGCTTGGCTCTTATGTCAAGGAGGTGTATTTTTTTCGTGCCCACCAGCATTCTTGAATAAGCCCTGATTTTTGCTCCAAAATGCAAGATGAGAAATGTCAGACCGAACCTACTGAATAAACAGAGGTGCTTTACAGGCTAAAGGATATATCTGTACCTATAGATTTGTTTAAATGTGGGGGAGCGCTTTGGAGGACAAAATTATTCCAGAGTTGCTGATTTGTTTAGTAACTGAAGGTAATGTACCTTTAGTGCGAGGGTTCACCATAAAAAAGGTTAATTTGTTTGCACTCTTGGAAGCAAATATTTGGTCAGTTGTCATGCAACAACAGGAAAATGACAATGTTTTTATTTTGCCAGGCCTTTTTAGAGTGATGCAGTAGGAATATTTGTTGCTGTCTCACTTTGCACTGTCTTATCTGCTCTGACACCTAAAGATCTTTACTGGTATAGTTTGTAATTTACACTTTGGAGAACTTAAATGCTCCAGCACCTACTGCAGGTTGTGTAGGGTGCTCTGCTGTCAACTCCTTATGTATCTCATGCTGCTCTCTGAGGATGTGTGATTCCAATCATTGTAACCATTGGTATGAAGTGTGACTTGCTGCCTTCAGTGTTTGTCATTTCCATGGCTTCCTCATTATGTTGAGAATGACTAAGGAATCTTTTGATTTTTGTCTCTCTTTTTCCTATGGGATGAGTGAATAGAGTCCCTTTTTCTAACAGATTCATCAGTCACACAAATAAGTTGTCAAGTAAATGTCACAATTCTTTGATTCAGCAAAGAGTAAAGTCCCAATCTTTGTCAATGGGTAGCGTTTTAAGTCATTCAGCTATCTAAATTGACTATCATACCTCCGTCATAACAATCAAACTGTGGTGGGGATAACCATATTCATGCTATGCCATTTCCAAATAGCCTACTATTTCTATTTTTATTTTTATTTTGTTTTCCCAGCTGCAATGGCCAAGGATAAACTCAATTCATCCTGCATCACAAAATGTCATCTAGTTCTTCTTTATTCACTAATTTATTGATGAACTTATAGAGCTATTTTAGACTGTTCAAGCACAATTTTCCTGGTTAGAGGTTGCTCTTGGTTGCATCCCATCATTCTGTAACCTGAGGCATGGTAGTGCTAAAGTTGCAGAAGGCATTGGTATGAGAGACATAACCATGTTTTGGAATGAGGTGTTTATATTCTAGGAAGGTCAGTCTGAGGAACATGCTTAAGCAGAAAGACAGAGGTTGTTTTTTAAAAAAAAACAGTTTTCAGAAATTTTTTATGTGACTTATTTTTCTACTTTTAATGACAAGTATTTAATTCTTAAACTTAAGACATTTGTTAACTCAGTTTCTTCTCTCCTGGCTACTTACTGAATGGAGTTTAAGCACAAGGTTTTAATAAGCAGGTTTGATTTGTCTAAAGGAGAAAAAAAGAAGAATGTTTCTTGAATTTTTTGAAAGCTGATATGTCCTCATCATCCATTATAGAGGATGTAGGAAGATATTAACAGTGGAAGAGTTATATTCACCATTTGCTGTGATATTCAAATGATTTTGACATAGATGATAGGGCAAAATTGATTTCCTTACTCTGACATTTGTAGTTTTATGAATCTTCATTGATTGGTTTGTTGTTTTTTTTTTTCCTTTCTGTAACAGTGGGTTTTTAAAAGCCTTATGTATGTATTAGTATTTATGTCTTTCCTATTAAAGTTATGACTTGCAGCAGCCTCTGTTAGTGGTAAATATTGTTTTATAAAAGCAAGGACAGTAGGAAGTCTTACTTTCCAGTTAATTAAGACATTTATCTAAAACAATTCACTATCAATTATATGACAAAAACCTGTGAGTCAGCACCTCTAATACTGACTTTCAAATATTCTTAAACCAAACTGGAGGACTGCATACAGATAGTATGATTAAAAATTAGATTTCAGTATCAGTTCTGTCCTATGGCTGTGTTCTGAATGCTTTAAGAATATCGAAGTTGTATATTTCTTTGTATATCTTTGGGTGATATCTTTCAAAGAAAAGCATTTAAGACCCCAGCATACTACTGAAGTGCGCATAGTGAGGAGAGAGTAATCGATAACTTCTGTAGCTGTGTGCGCAGAGCTGTGATCCTAATTGTGGAGAGAACCTGAAGAGTCACAGATAAGTTTTCATTTTCTTTCCTCCCCACCTTGCTCCAATCACTTAGAAGATCAGCAGGATCTTTAACCTAATCTCTCCATTTTTTCCTTGCTGCTTGTTTATCTTTGCAGGACTAGGCTGAGCTTTTCCCTTCTCCCTCAAAGTACTCCCAGGCACTTCTCCACTGTTTCTCTCTGGTGGTGGCTGGAATTTGACCTCCTTCTGTCCTCCGTGGAGATGGCAAATAGCTTTGTGCACTGTTATTTCCCAGGCATTTTTGTAGGCCTTCATACATTTTTGTGGACATTTGTAGAAACAGCTTGCATAGGAGGCAAAGTAGCTGTCCCTGAGCAGCTGGGTATTTATGACCCATTAACATGTGCTGAGTTTTGAGACTTTGTCAAATGATGATACAGAGCTGGAGTACTGATCATGAGGGAGGTATTTGCTGCCTCAGTGCTTAGCACTTCAATGCATTTTTTTATTGCTTTGATGTTATATTTAGTGGTGTGTTGGGAAGTGTTTTGTGCTTACAGAATCAGGCTCTTTGTGCTGCTATTTTATTCAGTATGTCTGGCTGGAAATTCTCTTCTTCTTTGTGTTAGCAGATTCTCCATCAAAGAAAACTTGAGACTACTTTTTTTTATGTTTCAGAAAACAAGCTGGTCACGGCTGTGTTACTTAGGGTAACTGTCTGTAGCCAGAACCTTTGACAGCTTGAAGTTCTAGTCTGCACTGCTACCAAATAGGGAGGGAGGAAAAAGAGTACAGCATCTGCAGACGAAGGAACTGAAGGGGTAGGGTCACTCATTTGATGTTTCCAAGGGTAGAAATCTGAACAAAGAAAAGATGACCTAATGCCAACATAGACATGACCTTTTATCTAAATTGGTGAAGTCAAAATATTTATTTTTTTAATGCTTTTCTAAACTATTACACTTTAAATGGCAATTATTCAACTCATATGTAAAGTCACCCTGCCTATTTTCTGCTGACTTCTATAGTTTTTTCTTAAGTAAATATTTTAAAATGCTCTTTGGGGTTGAGGAGGTGAACGTAAAGGTTTGAGGTTGAGGAGGAAGAAATAAAAAAGTGTTCATTAAACATACTTCTAATTTTGAAAAAGTAGAATTGCATTTGTTTTAAATGAGAGATCTGTAAGATTGTGTTTCTTTCTGTTGCCTGTCAAATTTGGGTGACTTCTCATTTATCCAGAGCGCAACTATTCACAGAGAAAACAGTAATTGGGAATTCTTTAGATTTGGAGCTGAGAAAGGCAGACAGGTGTTGGGGAGAATTTAGGTCAGACAGATACATTAATAAAACACAGATGTTTCTCAGCCTAGTAAGGAAGAGGAGGAACAGATGGAGATCCTGGAGTTGAAATGTCAGAGCACAAAGGTAGAATGAGTGTGTCAGACTAGAATCTAAAAGAAAATGACTGCCATTGTCTGTGCACCTGTGTGAGAAGCTAGAAAGCGAGAAGAGAATAACTCCTTTGTCCATTGTTACTGAGTCAGAATGGCAGAATTCCACGGCAGAATGATGGGAATTGATGGACATCTGTGGTTCCTTACTGCTGAGTGCACATAGGATGAATTGGACAGTAGATCTGAGTGGGAGCTGTTCAATGGTTCTGTAGAACCAAGAAAGGAGATGTGTGACTGGCTTACTGCTCTGACTGCATTTTAATGCACTCTCATATGGTCATTCTTCCTTGTGATGTGAGCATCCAGAGAAGCAGGATTAAGTTTTTCACTTTGGTTTTGCACCTTTTGAATTTTGCAGTGCTGGCTTCATGTTCAGTTCATTCAGATTTGCTGGTTTTCAGTGGGTTTGTAATAAATGTGTAGTGGGAAAGCCTGAGCAAAAGTACAGGAATGCAAGATTTTCTGCTCTTTTGTGGGTAATCTGTTCTGTTATGTAATCAGGTTGCTGACAGTTTGCTTAATCAGTATTTCAATTTTACAGGGAGGTACTCTACCTCTGCCCTTGAGTTTAATAAAGACATTTTTGTTGTGAGAGTTTTGTCATCCTAGCAGGACAGAGCTTTCCGTTTACTGGATGAGTTTTGAAAAAGTAGTTATGGTAAAAGATACCCCAGGGCAGGAGATGGTAATTAAGGGGAGATGCTGTCTTGTACATTTTTTTTCAGAAGCATCACATGCTTTATTGTTTCATAATAGAGACATACAAAATAGTTGATTTATATCCCTGTTGCATGGGGCATTCTGTAAAAACTGTTTGTATGTTTTATAGCAAGTAAAAAAAACTTTACCATAAGAAATACAGTAAAAAAGGAAAATCTGATCCCTCCAGATGCTTGAGAAAACCATATTATGCTGTTTTCTCCTGATACATGAGGCTGGTGGTTTCTTAGGGCTACTTAATATTCATATCTTCAGTTCTTGAAAACAAATTAAAAAAAAGATCCCCAAATAATGCTTGACTGGAACTATAGATAAGTCTTCCTATCACTATCTGAAACAGTCCAGTATCCCAGCAGACATTTGAATAGTCTCCAAACACTCTAAGTGCACAGGGGAGAAAGGTCCTGCTGAGTACTATCACTCCTTGTTTATCTCTCCAGTTGGAAATAATTCATGTGTAGTCTGTAGCTAACCTAGCAGCATGTTTCTGGCAGAGTAGGGAGGGCGTCTGGCATTATATAATTGAAAAGCTGTGAAACAGGGATGGTACTTTTCAGATAGCTGTTCCCTGCTGCTTTCCTAAAACTGAGGGGTAAAAATGGGAGTCATGGGATCCAAGTCACTAAAGTAGCAGATCACTGGAGCAATTATTTGGTGTTCATCTTGTAGACCCACAACTTCCTCTGAGTGGGCGACAGGGAAGAACAAAAGTAATTCTTTTGGCAATCAGAAGAAGTGTAAGTAAAAGTGCAGTATACTTGAAGGCTGTAGGAAATGTGTTAGGGCAGAGGATCATCACTCTTCATGGATTCCCCAGTGAAAAAAACTGAAATAGGGCACTGAAAATGGTGGATGGGAAGGGAGAAGGAAAAGAAACCAAGTAGAAGTGTAGGGGGATAGAATATAAGAAAATAGTGTAGAAAGTAATCTTACCCTAAGGACTTGCAGCTGGGCCAATTATCAAAGATTGGGAACAGGCCTGACTTTAACAGGCCACAGGTGTAACCAATGAGAAGAAGAGTGCTATAAAAGAATGGGGTGGCTGGTTAAGAAGGGATCTGGAATCAGTTGGCTGCTTTGTGAAGAAGAAAGAGTCAGTGCTCTGAGGAGCTGCCTACGCAAAAACATCAACAAGGTATGAAACTTTTGTAATAAGGAGACAATGGTATGGAATCCCTGCAATAAGATGACGACATGGAAATTATTGTCTGTCTCATGATCATCCATGCCATCTAAGAATAAGTATTCTTGGAATTAAAAGCCAATAGGAGCTAGTATTGGCTTGTGCAAGGCAGTTTGTGATGAGAACCAAGTGCACCTTCCAAGCTGTGCATGTTGAGAGAGTGGGTCCTGCAGAGAAATTTCATGGGCAGCTCGGCACAGCAAAGGCGGTGTGCAGCCATCTTTTCCTAAACATTCAATAACAAGAGGTAATCTACATAGAAAAATGTCAGTATTGATGCTTGTGTGATACTTGAGATGATGCTGGTATCTACTGACATGAGTTCTGGACTCTGCTGTAAGGTGATCTTTTCTCTGTGTGTGTGTGAAAATGGGGCAGTTACACAACACATAGCAGTGTATAGTGTGGTGGATCCTTAAGCTCTGAAATTGAAACAAAGGTGGAGGCTTGATGGCAAAAAAAAAAAAGGAAGCAAAACCAGGTAATCCTTTATTATTGTGTTATTCATATACACATTAAACTGTAAAGGGTGATTTGCTGAACACTAACTCAGTTTCTGGGTACTGTGTGAGTAACACAACAGCCACTGGCAAATAGGTTGATGCCTCCAGGTAGCTAGTAATGTATGAAATGCGACCTTAAAGATTTGTGAGTTTTTTATTGTAATTGGAGACTCATATTCTAAACAGCTTTTCATTTGAACATCACCAAGAATGCTTGAAATCAAGTGGGATCTCTTTGAATATTAAGCAGCCCTGATAGAAATATTAAGCCTAAATAACATTTAACAAACTCATCTGTTTGAATGTGTCCATAAGAAAACAACAGCACTAATAATTTCTAATTGCTACCTTAACTTACTGATGATGATTATAAAGCTTATGTGGCTCTAAACAAAACATGTTAGGTACTAATGCAGTTTTCCTGTCTTCAAACCCCTGAGAAATCCTTTGCATCAGTAGCACAAATGAGCATATTTTTCATTCGTATACTAGTACGTGACTTGACATGAATTTTAAGAAAAGCAAAGTAAAATGTTTTCGCAGGTCTGTGCAGTATACTGGGTAGTAAGCTCTGGGCAGACACAAGGAAGGAAATATAAACAGGATCTTTAGCAAGAACTAGCCTGTCTTCTGAAATAGAATTATTTTTGCCATTCAGTAGGAAATCAGCCTACTTCTGTGGCTACCTGAGAAAAGCTTGTGCGCAGTGAATGGCCATTGATGCCTTCAGAAGGAGGGTGTCGGTTATCTGTGTGTGAAGCAAGAAAGAATGGCTTTGCAATGCATGTAAAGGATATTGAATGGGTCCTCCAGAGAAGGAAATAGCCCACATTTATCCAAAAACAAGAGCAAGAGGCAATGTGTGCATTATGGAAAAGAGAGGTGTAGCATTTCAGAAGCAGAGCTTGTATGTTGATAGGACCCTATCAAGATGGCAGCCTCAGATATCCTGAGGAAAAGAAAGGGAAAAGTCATCAGTTTTCATGTACAGATCATTGCAGCAGGATCACTGCTTAAATGAAAGGCTTTAAAAGTGTTTCATGCTCTTTCCTTTGTTAGTGCTTTGTGTATGTAGACGTGTGATATCAGATAAAGTAATTCAGTGTCTGCTCTAGTGTATCAGTTATTTTTCAGAAGAGAGTTATTCCCTTGAGGATGTTAGAGAAGCTCCCAAAAGGGAGGTTTTATTGTCCCTTAAACAGATCCCTTTTGAACCATACAATTTTTTTAGTTATGCAGGCAGCCCAGGCTAGAAAGGAAGGCTCTGGCAGGTAGCAATGTTCCTTCCATCGGCCAGTGTAGTTTACAAAAGCTGAGAATAGGAATTCATTAACTTCCTGCTTCAGTGAACAAGAGGTGCGTGGCCACCTCTGGGTGTGCTCTGTTTGGACCAGTGGTGGTGACCAAAAGGTTGCAATTACAATTAGGCCAAAGTTCTTGTTCTGTTTTCTGTGCTCTGCCATGACATGTTCTCTGCAACTTCTAATCTAACACAAGAGGAGAGGAGAAGGAGGAAGGCTGTGAGCAATGCTGATAAGTGCCTGCAATTACTTTTCAGTTTAAATCCCATCTGGAACTTGATTAATATACCCCTTCTAGTGCTGTGTGAAGTGGGGCTTGTTCACAGTGTTATCTTTTCACACAGTTTTTCATTAACATGTTGTGTCTGACTCCTAACAACCAGGATGTTTTAATGACAGATTCCTGGTTGCATATGCAGAGAGAGGCTATTTCGAATAGAGTGTAGCAAGCATGAAATTAATTTTGATAGTTTGTAGTTTTAGCTAAGTATAACCTAAGCAAATAAGAGAACTGAAGTGCGTTAGTATTTTCATTCAGAGAAGCCTGATAATGTATCCTGTATTAAATAAATTGACTGACTGGATTCCACAGAAGGGCATAGTATCAGGATTGGATGGATCGCCAAAAAAACTGGAAACTGAAGTTTTGGTTTGACTTTGTGATTAAAGGGAAAAGTCAATACTGTATTTGGTTACACTTAGGAGAGAAAAATGAAGGTAAGTCCACAGGTTTTTAGGGTGTTGAAATGTGGTTTTAGTAAGTACCTGAGACTCGAGATGTTTGTTTGTTTAACTATGCATCTCTTTATTTGATACCTGACTATCAACAGCTTGTCATCTGATGCTTAGAAATACATCTCTGCAAGTACAACACAAGTGAGCCTTTTCATTTTCAGTGCAGATGAAATTCTCATTCCATGAAATTTCATACCAGTGCCTAGAATGCACAAAACATGGGTTCACTCTTTCCTGTAATAGAAGGGGAAGAAGGGAGGTTTTTTTGGTTGAAAATCCTAATTTAAAGACAAGTTTGAGCTGGTATCATCAGAGGTACTCTGAAGATTTTTTTCTGTTACTTTGAGTTTTGGAAGCTGTGCATTTCTGTTGATGTTGAATGTACCTCCAAAATTATTTTCTAAATTTTAGAAGCTCCTCAGCTTCTTAATATTTGACAGGTTGTTTACACTTTCTCTCTTTTCATAGCTCTGTTTGTTGCAAATTTGCTCTATATATCCCTTAAGTGTAATAGAACATTTTCTTCTTACCTATTTGAAGTGTGTGTTTCCACAGTTGTGAAATGTTTTGCTTTTGGGCAATGAAGGCTTTTGCAAACAGCTCTAGAAGCACAAGAGAATTACAGTGCTGCAGTTGTACTGTAACACTGGAGAGGTCCATCCTCATGCATGAGTCATTCAGGTCTGTCACAGATCACTGGACCCTTGTGAGAGGTCCATGTACAAGTTCTTCAAGGCTATTCAGCATTTGGGTTAAGATGGTTCTAATTAATATTTTTTAAACATAGAGGTAATAGCTTTCTCTGGAGAATGCAGTTGGTTCCTCTTAGGATTTTTAAAAAATGCTTGGGGGCTTTATCACACCTCATAGCTGGGTGGCTGGTGGTGGGAAGGCAGCTGTCATGTCAGCGCAGTCTGGAGCTGCCTGTGTGTATTTGAGCAGTGTCACCAATGGGCTTTTACTGCTTCCACAATCACAGACTGAGGCACTTCATGAGCAAACTTTCAAGCTTTGGGAGATGTTTCTTCCTCTGCAATAGTAGAACTGCTTGAGTATAGACTTTATTTTTCAGAGGTTGTTTTCTGAGGGCTGAACTAGTGAATTAGTACATTGCCCGTCTTGGACTGTAGCTGCTGATTGTTAGTTTGTCCAGGTGCTTTGGGTCTGATATGTCTAGGATTGCTAAGGTAGTCAGTCTAAATGCACTTTTTGTTTTAATTTTTGATTATTAAGTGGACATTTTCATTCTCAGTTTCTGATTTGATACCTCAGCTTTCTGAAGGATTCATATTTTAATCAATAACTACATATTCCATAAAGGTACTGCTTGTGAATCATTTGCCATTCTGGGTGTGAGGTACAGGGAGCAGATGATGTTGATCCCTGTGCAGAGGGGCCAGCAAATCAAATTTCTATTTGAATTTATAACAAAAACTTAATCTCTAAATCATGCATCTGCAATCCTGATGAGCTTACTTCAGAAGTGCCAGCAAAAAGTGTTTCCTAAAGTCCTCAATGGCTTCTGAGCCTCCTTACAAGGTCACCTGCAACCGTCCTGGGTCAGTGCCTTTCCAGCCTACAGATCCCTCTGATGGATGTTTCTGCTGACAGCATTTCAGATCTCCTTCTTGCTTTCTCTCTTTTATAGCTGTTTCTTTAAAATCTGACAGAAGAAGTTTTCCCCTTCCAGGCTTAGTCTCTAAGCCGTCCCTTGGCTCAGGCTGGCCCAAAGCAGCTGGGAGCTGCACTTGTAAGGCAACAGAACTGCTTGATCAGCAGACACCAGTGGGATGCAGATGGTACTGTTGTGGTGCTTGTAACTCTTAACAAACTGTAGTGGAAACACTTTTTTCTCCACCTGTCAACTTGACTTTATCTAAGGTGATGTTTGGGTAGCTGGGATCACAGCCATGAATGCAGACCATCCTTGCTGAATCTCAAGATGGCTTCTTGAGAGCATCAGAGTGCTGGATCTTCTAGCAACCTGTGTTCTTGGGTTTTTTTCTTAACAGAAGTAAAACATACTGTACCCTGGCCTGCATTCACAAGAAATGACCTGTTTTGGCTAAAATTTCCATTAAACAAAATAAAAATATTGAACTCTGGCATGGAAAACTTCAGTTTGAACACTTGTCAAAGCTGCAAGTAACTGAAAGCAGGGAGTTCTCATGGAAATGCCTGGCAATTTTAATAGCTGGCAGCACTGTAAGTCACACCTATTGTAGCAGTAATATTGTCAAGTGCTTCCTGATTTATTATGTGCCTATGGGATGGTGACCTGTTTAGCCAAACATTGCAATAAATAACTCTTGGGCAATTGACATAGATGACCAATACTGTGACATTTTGGAACACTTCTAAATAACAGATTTATAGTGAAACAGGGCTGGTGATTATGTGGGTAATAGAAACGAAAAAGTACATATTGATGGATTGTGTTCAAACTGTATTTTAGAGAGTGCCCTTGGGCTCAGCACTCCAAGTTATTTTATTTGCTTCGACCTCTGCGTAGATGTTAGAACTGTTGACTAACCTCCTCATGCTGACATTGTCATTAGGTATTTTGAGGAGACTTCTGCAAATGCAGACATATTCTTACATTATTCAAAATGCCTTGAAAGCTACAGACTTTCATGGAATACCAACATGATGACCTTTGCTTCTGATAGAAAAGGAAATCTCATTAAAGACACTGCAGTATAACTTTGGTTTGACTCAATGTTGTGTTTCTTTCTTAAAGAAAAGAACCAAAAATCAACCTGCTCAAAATGTCATTCAGCCCACAAGGCTAAGGTATTTTATCCTATGGTTTTATGATAGTTTTCTTATTGCTGTGAGAAGTGTGTTTCAGTGAATGTAGAAAGCATTTGTAACAGCTTTTGGAAAGAGGACTAAAAATACTTTCAGTTCTGTAGGCGTCCCTTGTGTTCCCTGTGAGGTTGGTAATTGCTAACCTAAAATAAATTAGCATGGATATATTGCTAGGTATTGCTAACCTGGCATAGAAAAGCTGACCTAAAGCCAGAAAGCATAATTAGTCACCTCCAGTGCCTATGAAGCCCTTTCTCAGGGCTTGCTCTGATGTTATGCCCTGGGCCACAGATGTGCCAGCTGTTTAGGAGCTCTTCTGTGGTTGTAAGATCACTGATAGACTGAAACATTATGTTGATTCCTGTCTGGATATTTGACCAGCTCTGTAATTTTTTTAAATTATCAGCACCCCCAAAAACTATCAAAGTTTTTAGACTCTGGGTATATTTTGGAGTATAATAAAGGATGTTTGATTGTGGAGCTGAGGACACTGGGGGTCAGTCTATGAGCAGCACCCCAGTATTAGAAGCCCTTATTTTCAGCTACTGAGAGTCCTGTACTGCTAATGAGGAGGTGGCCTTTGGATTGTCCTGTTTGTAGCCCCAGAAAGTGCAGCTGAGGTTGTGGTCTCAGTTTCTAGAGCTTGCATCACAGGCCACATTTCATAAGGCACTATGGGATGCAAATCACAAGAGTCCCTTCATTTTACCTGTGTCTGCTTGACTTTTTGTGCTCTTGGGAGCAAAAATTGACATGAACGCTGAAGAAACAAAAGTACAGGTTGTCTTTTCCAGCTACCAAACATTTTTTTATTGAGCAGCTACGTAGAGTGCTTTATATTCTGTACCCACCCCTGCAAGGCCTCTTCTCTTACTGTCCTTTGAAACCTGCTGGGGTAGTTCAGATACTCTGAAATAACAAATACAGCTGTAGTGCCAATAGACTGTTATTTTGATAACATGTTATCACTTCCCAGTAATTATTTCATAGTTTACTGTGCCAGCCAAAAGAGAACCTGCTTCTTGCCATCAATATGTGTTTAAACAATGTGCAGCTCTGTCATGATGACAAGAGTGGTCTCTCTGATATGCTGGGAAGGAAGAAAGAAACAGACTAACCTCGGAGGGCTGTAGATTTTAGAATTAAATGGCCTTTTTAGCCAGGAGTTCTTTGGAAGAATTTGATGCATGTGACAAAAAAATCCAAATAAGCAATGACAAAACCAACAACAACAAAAATCCAAACAAACAAAAAATCCAAACCCCCAAAAAATCCTGGAATGCTCTAACATTTTGAAAGGATATTTAGGCATTTGATATTATTCCTTTCTTTGTGTTCTCTTTATATCCCATGTATTTCTAGAAAGAACAGCTTGGAATCTGTTATAGTCCATGGATGTGTCTGGGAGCCAGGTGAAACTGTCTTATAGGTTGACCCATTATCCTTGTTTCTGAGGCACTTCTGGCTTCCCCTGGTTCCCTGGGGTTAAATTCCATTTTGAAATAAATGGATGCAATTTGAATAGGTTGTAAACTGCATTCTGTTTTCCTTGCTTCTCTACAGCAGTCAAGCAGAAATGATAGTCTGCTTCCTGATAGCTTCTGTTGGGGGAGCTACAGGGATTTTCAACTCTGAAAAGTATTGTATTTTTCCTGATGATATTCCCAATTGCAGGGAGGAATACGTCATATCCCCCCAGTGTGAGGCAGTCTGGAGGAGGAATATTTTGAATTTTTTCTAATTAATTTTTGCCTTTGTGTTGGCAAAGCAAACTCTCTGAATACCAGAAAACTTAATTAGGTGTATTCATGCCCTTAAGATCTGCTTAAATGGGAATAAAATGAAACGCTTTTATTTTAGTAGCCACCAGTAAGAGGAATATCTTTTGAAGATGCTTGACAGTGTGTTGAGAAATTAGTTCCTAAAATGTTTTCCCTCTAAAGTTTATGTAAGCACTGATTAACGGTTGCTTAATTGAGACTAAGCTGAAACTCGTCTGTTTTGCCTTGTTTCTTCTCTCTCAGAAAAGACCTGACAGAAGAGGTAGATTTTAAACTTGCACAAACATGTCAGCGGATTCTTGGCCTTTGTGTGAATTGGCTAGAAAAAAACCCTAAACTAACCCAAAACAATCTGGGACAGGAGGGAAGGGGAAGTGCTGTGTTGCAGGAAGCAGCTGCAACAATCACTGTTTCTGGCTCAGATGAAATGTCCCAGCCACTGTCAAGTCATGTCTCAGGATCTTTTGTGACCTCAGTATCTTGCAAGATGTGTTGATTTTTTTAACCTGCAAAGAGGATGGGAGAGTGACACACTTCTGCTTTCAGGACTGGCAGTGCTTGGACAGTTTGTTTTCTTGTCTGGGAAGCCCAGTGGCTGCCAACATCCACTGTGCTGCTGCTTAGCTGCTCTGCACTAAGGGCAATAAGAAGACTTTTATCCTCTTCCTCCTCATTCTTGTCATCGTAGTATTTCCAGTACCTTCACGTAGTTACAGATTGATTTATCTTTATCTCACTCTCTCTGCTGCACTTCTGTGCAGCCCTGGTCTACAGAGGTCTTCTCAAAGTAGAAAAATGGCCACTTTTTTCTCTTCATGTTCATTTCTTAGTCTCTTTGAACAGAGAACCAAATGAAAATTAGTGTTACTTTCTTGTTGCAATAACACTGATCTTGAAGACAGTTAACACAATATTTCTGCTGGACTGGATTAAAGGCAAGTGATGTTGTATGAAGAACTGTGTTGGACACAGACATTTATGTAGCAGCCAGTGAGGGCCCTAGGCTGCTGCTACTGCTCGACTTTTGAGCCCATGATTGGGCTTTAACAGACCTAACCTCATGCTGTGAAATAGTGTTTTAAGGGTGCTGAAATATTTTAGATCTGAGTATGGAGACTGTAATTGTGTAGCTGTTTTTTGGATCAAGATGAAAGAGAAGAGTTGTTTTGTACTGCCACCTGTTACTGGATGTTGGTTCTCCAAGGCACTGCTTGACTGAGTTGTTGTGCAAAGTCAGGGTTTAGGCAGCTAAAAGTCAAGGAGCGCTGTCAGAAAATACTGTGATACTCTGGGAGCTCTGGGTGTGCACAATTTAAAAAGGGGTAGATATGTGTGAAGCTGTTAATTTGAAATAATTCTCTTATGCTGCTTGGCTGATGAGTTCAGTCACACAGAGGCACCAAACCAGAGACAGTGGGGAGCACTGAACTTTTGCAACTACCTATGAAAAAAAAACAGTGAATGAAACTGGGGCAATTCTGTTTTGCCCTCTGTTTTCAGTGAGAGGAATGTAGGAGGAAATGCACCTTTCCCAAGGAGAGCAAAAGATTAGAGCTGATAAGCATACAAAAATAACTGAGAGAGAGAGAATAAAAAGGTTGACCTTGCCTGGAAAGTCCAGGGCAGACCAACAGGAAGACACAAGCAAGCTGACAGAGCAGCATGGCAGCTTAACTACCCTCTGACCTGGTGGGTCTGAACATGAGTGGGGTGGAAGTCTTCAGGAGAAAATTATAATCTGCTCAGAGAATCCTGGGCTACCATCAGGAAGGAGTTGACACAAGACCAAAGAGACAAGTGGCCCAAAGAATGAGAGAATACACAAGGAGAGTATTTTCCTTCTTCTTGACCTCTATTTCTCATGTTAACTAAAAAGCAGCCTTAGTTATGGAACTAATGAGTAGAGTCAGCTTGAGTAAATACTGAAAACATAACTCCAGGCTTGAATTGCTGTGCAGCATACCTAGATAATAGTCAGAGAATAACAAGTGTTAGATTGGAGAGGCAGCACTTGTCCTGCAAGGTCAAGGCTGTTGGGCAAAAGCCTTCATGAAAAACTATGTGCCTGTCAAAATGGAGTCAAATACAAGTTCTCCAAGCCAACTGTATGCTTTCAAGCTTAGTCAAGTAATTCTACATTTTGTTTTTCTACATTTCAAGATGTCTGTTTACTTGACTGGGCTGAATCACTTTGAATTTTTTCAGATAAATGGTAATTTGATAAGTATTGTCATAAACTGGCAGCAGAGCATATTTGACAGTGGAGCTGTTTTATGCTGGAAGTAGATTGGTTTGGGAAATGCAAGTTCATTTAAGCTTACTGTCAGCAGTTAAGAGGTTTTTGCGAAGGAGCTTTGTCAGGAAAGCTTCTTCATTCCTAAGGGAAATATCTTGTCAAAAAAAAAGAGTTCTCTGAAAGAGGGAAGGCTTTTCAGAAAGAAAAAAATCTTCAGTTATAATATTGGAACAGGAATCTGAAAGATGGGTTGTAGTTCCAATTCTGCAACTGACTGTGTTGTCTTTGACAGATCACAAGTGCTTTCTTGTTCAGAACTATCAATAAAATCTGAGCAGTTTTATTGTTGGTTAATTGTTGAGGAGCAATAGACCTCCGCTTTAAAACTGGGTGGTTGACCCTGGGTGTCATATGTGAAGTACTTAGGAGACAAGTTCATGAACACTTAAAGGAAATATATAGGCCTACATCTCTGCTTATTTTGCTGATATGAAGTGCAAACTAGTGCTGATTTGTAGCTAGTGTTAGCAATTTGTGAGAAATTCCAGGAGCAGAAAAGAGAGGCTGAAGTTGGTGACTAAGTACAAACTCCTACAAAATTTGAATTGTAGAAGCTCTGATATGTTTCATTTTAATCTCTAACACTCTTACATTTTACTAGAAAAGACTGTGCATTTAGAAAACTGTATGGATCCAGCCTAAGTATTCTGCCATTTTGTTCTTGCTCTGATGACAGCTCTTGGGGTGTTTTATTAAGTGATAACATGTGGAGGCAAGTCCAAGAATTCACTTATCAGAAAGTGTCTCAGTTTCCAAAGAACCAAGGGTTAGAAGAGCACAGAACTGGCTTGTAGTGCCTCAATTTTTCTTGCATGTGGGAAAAGCATAGATTGCTGCAGCCCTTCCGAAGGGAGAGATGTGACTGAAGTATCAAATGAACTTGATGTTATTAATGACCTCCATGGAAAAGCTTTGCTGAATTACCATCTGTTAGCCCCTTGCTGCCAAAATGGTACAATACTGGTGTGGCTGAATGTAAGGAGGCAGCGCATCCAGAATTTTGTTACAGCCTGCAAAGGCTGATAGCACTGACTTTGGGAGCGCCCCAGCTGGGGTGTACTACCCTGTAGACTTGAATAGCTTTAATACTGAAGTGCTATCAATATCAGGCAGTCCTAAATAAAAAGTAGTAAGATTTACAGGAATTACTTAAGTGTCTCAGTCCTAGAGGTATTTACACCTTTAGTTATGTAACTGATTAATAAATAGAAAAGTTAATGTTAATCTAGAGAATTTAACAAACAAACAGATTTCAGTATCTTTCTTCAGTGCTGAAAATGAAGGAGCAGAAAATTTACCAGATTCACAATATTTGTGCTAACAAGTTTTTATTTAAATAAAATTCATTGCTACATAATGTAACTATGATTTTTCTTTCCCCTGTTGGCTGAAGACTTGCTTTCCTATTTTTCTTTAATGAGTTTCTGTTAACTTAGCTCTTGTTTTTTGAAGAGAATAATAGTTCAGACCAGAAACTAATTTAGCTAGCCTCCCTGCTTCTATGGGAGAAATGTTTTGTGTGTGGATAGGATGGGTTGTGGTGTCAGTCACCTGAAAGTCTGCTCTTGGCATGCCAGAAATTACTCCAGTGGGTTACTGTTAAAGACACAAAATGTTTTACTTACTTATTTTTTCTCAGTGTGGAATAGTGGAGAGAGCAGGCTGTCAGAGTAATATATTTTCTTTGACAAGTGGGAAAAAATAAAATTTGCTGTCACCCTGAGTCATCATTGTTCCATGGTTCATAGGTGACATGCAAATTGACACTAGACCTACAGAAGCATATCCTTAGATGGTGGTTTGGTCTTTTGGCTAGCCAGAGATAAGAGCAGTTTTTCCATGAAGGCCATTCATCATGTTCATGACATTAAACCTCAGGGAAGCTACTCCCCATTCACCTTCTACCCACTCAGCCTGTAGTGACTCTGCGTAAAGCACTTATCCTCCGGATGCCCTCATTGATCATCTAATTGCTGAGAGGCAATGGGTATAAATTAATACAGATGAGATTCCATCTGATGCAAGAAAAAAATTTTTCCATCCTGAGGGTGCTGAAAATTGGAACAAGTTGCCCAGAGAATTTGTGGTGTCTCCATATGTGGAGACTTTTAAAACCAGCCAGACATGGTCCTGGACAACCTTCTCTAGCTGAGCCTGCCTGAGCAGTGGAGATGTACTTGATGACGTAGAGGGTCCTCCTGATGCTCCTTCTGTCATTCTGTCTCCAATTCAACTGCATCCTTGAGATGAGAACTGCATGCATACACAAGAAATGAGCATACAGGAATGTTACACCATGGAAAAATAGCTTCTTGTGCCTTCTTTTCACTGCAGTTTTTTCTCATCAGGTTTTTTGTCTGCTCAGTTGGATCCCTGAACTCCTTTTTAAGTTCCTTTCCTTCAGCATAGCATTCAACTGCTTGCAAGCGTTTAGTAGCATTCCCAAACTGAGGTTTAGCTGATCATTATCCTCTCCAGGCCACTGGTGAAGATATGGAGTAGAAAAGGTCTCAACTCTGATTCCCCAAAACTCCGCTGCTTACTCTTCATCCTGAAAAGTGACTGTCAAAGTTCATGGAATCATTTATTAAAGAACATTTATTATCCAGTCATACTCTTTCTGGAAATTACTCTTCACTTGTCCCCACAGTGGTCTTTAGAGCCCTTTTTGGGCTCCTTTGACAGTCCTGTAGCAAAGCAGCTCTTTGTGTTTATCATCTACAAACCTTAGCCAGAAGTTCCACAGTTCCACATTTGAGCTTCCCCAGAGCTGTCAAGTGAATGCCATCCACTCCTGGTGATGTGATGACCTCCAGTTTGTCTGTTTGGTCTAACAGTGCCTGTGTCCTTGCTTTAAACTGATACAGCTTCTCTGAGCTCTCTGCTGCAATGAATGCATAAGGTGTGGGATCTCTCCAATACCTTCTGTAGCGGCAACTGCCCAAAAGAGTGCACTGAGCTTCTTGGCTGTGGCTTCATCCTTCCTGAGTGCATGTTCTGTAACATAGTCATCAAGTCCTTTCAGCTTCCTTGCTGGACTTCTAGGATAGCTAAGATGTATTGAGTGGATGGAAGGCACTCCCCAAACTGTTTTTCAGTCCCTCTGTTTTCTGTGGTATTTCATGAACTCTTCTGCTCTAGTTTAGATAGATTTTTTTTTTTTACATTGTACCTTCATTTGAAATTATGCCCTAAAAAAATCTCTTGTTTATTGTTACAGTCATAGACAATAAGGTTTGTTGCAATCCTGGACCACTCAGAATCAGGTGAGACCCTTTTTGGCATCTCCCCAACACATACTTCTGTTATTATTGCCTTTGATTTGGGTAGCTAAAGTGCCAGTGCTCAGTGTGCCACTTGGGCGCAGCACGTCTGTGCTGGCTCTGGAATGAACAGCTGTTACTGTTGTGACTGGTTACAAAATGAGCTTGTCATAATGAAATGGCTCACTGCAGTTATGTTCACAGCATACAATAAGAGATGACTCCCTGGGAGCTGGGAAGCAGAGAAAATCTGAGAACAGAGGATTGAAAAGTATTACACAAAATTTCTTAATTACTGAAAGCCCTGGACGTCAAGTTACTACATCACACCTGTCTCTCACCCGCCTCAGTTTTATGGGCCCAAGTGGGCTAAAAACACCACCTGGTAAAACTGGAGTCTTTTGTGCTTCAATAGGTCAACAGTAATGGCTCTGTAATAAAACTTAGGGTCAGCATGTATAAAGAATCATTAAGTGTCCAAATCCTGACCTTTTGGTGGGGCCTTCTAGATTTTATCTGCAGTGATGAACCCTTACTTCCCCAGTGTTGCAATTGAGAATGTATGAAGCAAAGTTGAAACCCCTGATATTCTCTGGTAAAAAGAAATGTAAATGACTTGGATAGAGATCTGTGTGAGAAGAGAGCTGTGATAGAATCAAAGCTGGCTTTTAAGCAGAATAGCTGTTGACCAAATGGAGGCATCAAGTTAGTCTTCAGTTGTTTTACTTTCCAATTGAGGGTTTTTTCTCTGTGCTGTGTTACGTAAAAACGTACACATCTACCACTTAGTGCATATATGCAAGAGAATGCTATTTTAAACAGAAACGTTGAAAGTAAAAATATGTATTGGCTCCAGAGGTAGAATAGACCAGTCTTTCTGGAGAAAGTAATTAAGCTGGTGCAAGTAGACTGACTCCTTCCTTCACAAGATATATCAGGACCTGCCTTGTTAGAAGAAATAAACACTGTTGGATGCTTATCCTGACCTGGATGCTCACCATCTCCAGGTGTTCTGGAGAAAATCAAGCATCAAACTAAAGAGTAGTTTGGGTCTGACTTGGGATGGGTTCTTTGTGTGGTGACCAGCAAACTTGTTCAAGTTTTGTGGGCCACTGTTGTTATTTGGTGGGATTTTTATAAACCTCCTCAGTTTCAATGAACAGTTTTTAGAGAAACCTTGTCTGGTGATATTTGTTGTAGCCCACACAGATGTTCTTCAGTTTTTGAAGTGTCTGTGTGTGCCAAGTGTGGCTTACTTTGGATTAGTGCTCAATGACAGCAGCTTTGAGTAATGATTGATTAGGCACCAGCCATCTGGGTCCACCTGAGCTAAATTTCTTCCTATTTTACTTTCTTGAGGAGCTCATGAATGGGTGGATTCTTCTGACCTCCTTTCCAGAAAAAAATGACACTTTCAGCCCCTCTTCTAGGATCATGTAGCCTGTGAAAGATGTGCAGTGGGCTGGAGAAGCTTAAAAACCTGTTCAGAATTTGAAATCCAGTGTGGGCTGGGGGCAGAGGGTTAAATGTGGTCTTTTTTTGATCTGCTGTGCCTGCATACATTTCAGAATAAAGCCTGCATTTTTCTTGGACATGAAACTGGGGAAGCAGATTTTTATCAACCCTTACATCTGTTGGTGCCCCAGGATATACAGACAGTAACTATTGCCAGGAAACCCAGAATGTGACAAAATACTGGCAAACTGTGTTTTATCCAATTTGTTTGTTTGACACTGTGGTAGGAGTATCAATTAGCAGAACAACTATTCTAGCCAAATGAAGGAAAAATTATGGTAAGCCAACGCTTGCAACTCTTTGCTCGTTTGAATGTGTCTGCCCTGTAGTAAGGTGGTATGTCTGTTTGGTACATAACATTTTAGATCCTTATGTTTGCTCCTTACAGCATGAGGAAGTTGTGTTTCTCCCAAAATAGTGGATGGGAAAAATCCTCAGGGCTGTTGATACGTAACTGTCAGGCACTGTGTGGCTCCTGGCTGTTTCTGAAGAACTTGGAAACAGTGACAAAGCTGCTTCACAAAAAGGTGGAATCCCTCACTGCAAATGTGTCACTCCTCAAGATGAGTCTTTTTCTGCAAATCCTCTGCTTCATTACCCTGCATAGGTGGCGTGAGGGGTGGTTGGGCAGACTTTTCATGTAGGAATGTCCAATTACAATGAGCTTGTTTGCCCTGCAAGCAGATGTGAGGGTGGCTGTTGGCAGTGCAGCAATACTGAATGACTAAAGGAGCCAGGACAGTCTGGGTGTTGGTGTGGTAGTTTGCAGAACTCATTTTATAGACACTGGTGTGTGTGAATGAAATAGTAGGCAGGGTTTGATTTCTTTTTTTATCAAATGCTTGGAACTGTCTGCTTTAGAAACAAAAGCATTGTTGAGGATATGGAAATACTACTTATGATTCAATTGAAAGAGCACAGATAGAATCAGATTGCAGGATGTGCATTGGGGCAGATAAAGGAGTGGGTACTGGTCTTAAAACATCTTATTCTGATACAATAGAATAAAATTGCCTCCCAAATCCCATTAGTTATCCTGTGTTTAGAGCAGGTGGGGAATGTACGGAATGAAAATATAATCTTGATTTTTTTTTCATGACAAAATACCTCATAAACTTCTTCTATATTTGTTACTCAAACACCATTTTTTAATACTTTTTGCCTGACAGATTCCCCTATCTGCAGTAATCCCCCAAGATTCCCCTATCTGCACTTTCTGGAATGAAGAGATGATTTTCTTGTACTTGTTGAATTGTATATTGAAGTTGAAAGCCCCTAGAAAGAGCTTTGAAAAATGGGTGTTAATTTTCCCACACCTTGCCCCCTTTCCCCACCAGGGACAAATACAGTCACCATTACTGCAAATCCTGCAGTCAGGTTTCTTGCATTTGGTGAAAGTAAGTCTAAAGGAAATGAGCTGAGCATAGGTATTGTATGTATATCTATTACCTGTCACAATTCAGGGTTAGAAAAGTTTAATTATGGACAGCTATCAGATTGTCTTTCTGCCCCTGAGCATTTTCCTTCCAAGCAATAGAGTCATGCCAAGTCTCTTAGCACTACTAGTTTCCTCAGTCTTAAAATACAGAAGCAGCCATATTTTAAAATTATTATAATGACAGTGAAGTGCAAGAAGAAAGCACTAGCTAATAGTTACACACCTGCAAAATTACATGGATGTCACTTGGCAAAGAATGGTCTTGCAGTAGTTAGGGTCAGCCTATTGCTCTTGGGCTAACCATCCTCTGTCAGGACTATTGGTTTATTCCTGGTTTACTATTGGTTTACTCCTCATGGTTTATTCCTGGCTACCAGTATTTTCAAAGGTACAGTTTTACCAAAGGTGAAATTTTCAGCTCATGAAAGGCGCTTCAGGAGCAAATCTGTCCTACTGCACAGGTAGAGACTAGCAGTGTGTATATTGTGGGTTTTGTGATGGAAACAGAGTAGCGTGAACTGCAAACCTCAGACGCTGACCCTTGGAAGAGTTTACCATTCTCACAGCAGGAGAAGTAGTAAGCTCTGGAGAATTTTTTCTCCAGAGGAGAAAAAGTGTTTCCAGAAGGACATGAAAGTTCAGTGTTTTTATTTAGGAGTTGCAGGATGTACTAGCTGCAGTGGAGTAGAGGCTCATGGCTGAATACTTAAAAATCAACAAGCATGAAGGTTTAATGTATTTCTTCTCACTTTTCCTGTTAAGTGATAGTGGGTAAGAAGATATAACCAACTTGCCAACAGTTTTTAAGTAACACATATTGCTGATAATATATCCTTCTCTGAGTATCCTCTCTGTGTTGCTTGAAAATCTGAATGGCCTTAGGAAGAACCAGGCATTCAGAGGTTTCAAAGAATTTCACAACATTCATTTTAGGATGTGGTAATGTAAAACCAGATAAAAATCAATGAATTGTGTAGGAAGGGAAACAGAGCAAAGAAAGACCTTTAGAAAAATCAGCAGGAAAACAGCAGCACTAGTCATCTTTAAAAATGTGCCTGTATACCTGCGGTTTCCATCTCAGTTTTTCCAGGTCCCTTGTGATAACTTCTCTCATGTGAATGGAAAAATCTGGAATTAATGACCATTTAAACATAAAATTAAGTTAGGGTTCTTAGTCTCAAAGAAAAGCTTCAGTTGTCTGGCATCCGTAGTTTGAAGAGGGAAAACAAAGCATTACATTACTGGAAGAGAGTAAATCTTGGTTACTTAGGATAAATCAATACAAAACTCTGTAAGAGAGTCTTTCTTGATAGAGATTTAATGGTAGTACTCGTTCTTATGTCAAAACTGGTGGGTATTTAATTGAATGAATTCTCTAGATACTGCGGAGGCATGAATATACATGGACCATGCTCCTTTACATAACAGGTATTTTAATCCTATTTTGTCAAAACATAACTTAGATCAAAGCCCATCGAAATAGCCTGGTCAGATATGAAGCTTTTGCCTAATGCCAGAGAAAAGAGGAAAGGAAGAGATGGGAAAAGATTAAATTTGCTCGGAGCCAAAGCAATCACTCAGTGTACAAGTTTTGCTTCCCCAGTGGCTGGTCTAATTTACTTTTGCAAGAATCATATTTTCCTGTTTTATCTCAGAAGAAAAAAAAGCAACATGGAAATTCAGTTTAGATAGCTGTTCAGAGGTTGAAAAAGCTATTCAGTCTAGATCAGTCTGGAGAGCTAAGATCTGCTGTTGACAGATTCAGCTATAGTGGGAGTGTCATTTATATCACAGGCAGGCTCATTCCATTTTCTTGGATCCATTTATTCTGTAACTGATGTCAGTGAGAGACGTGAGGGACATGAGCTCTGTGTCCTGTGGGAGGGAGAATCAGTCCAGGAAATTACTCCAGTATGTCAGCATAGGGGGTCCAGATATGAGGTCCACAGTCCTGACTGGGTTGGGGATCTCACCTGATGCTACTTAAATGTTCCTGGAGATCTCTTTTGGGCCCTTCCTGTAATGACTGCAGGTACCCTCCCTTCTGGGGTCAGGCAGTGAATTCCCAATCCCAACTCAGGCTCCTGTGGCACCCAGCCATTTGCTGTTTCCATCTCTTTTGCTCACACTCTGCCACTCTGAAAGACTCTAGCTCTGTCAGCAAGGTCTCTGCCCTAGGTCTCTTCTCTGCTCACTGCCACAGGTCCAATTTCCTTTCATGTGTCTCAAAACTGGCCTGTGCTTTCATGGTTTGTTGGGCTGAAGGCAGGTTGATGGTGCAGGAATGATGACAGCTAGCCTGGCCTTGCATGGTCACAAGGAAAGCAAGAGCTCTCTTAAATGTCATTCTTACCATATGTTGTGTGTTTTCAAATGTAAATGTGTTTGAACAATAGGATCCTTCACAGAAAGAGCATGAAAACTGCAAATTGAGGGACAGCTGCTCTTCAGGCACTGCATTTCCTCATCATCAGTAAATAGAGATAATGATGATTGCTCTGTATGGACAAAACCACACCCTAAGCGAGACTGAAATTCCTTAACAGACCCTCAAGTTCTCATAATTTTCTCATGATAGTTGTAATTGTATGTGAAGGAACAAACCCAATCAGTGCTGGCCCATTGGCATTTATCCCCAGATTTCTATGAGTGACTCCTTTATTGTGATAATATTGTTCTCTCTCTTCTGATAGGAACGAAGGAGTAATGGCAAAGTTTTCTCCAAGTTTTCTCATTGGCAAACCATCACACAATGTGAGTTTCTGGCTCAAAAGCTCTATCCGGTCCACTCTCATGCTGCCAGATATTTAGCTGCAGGTTTGTGATGACTAAAAGTGGGTAGGTGGGGTGGATGGATTTCTCAGACTACAAGTCCACCCTATTGTGCTGGCTGAGCTTCTCAACTTCTGTGCCCAAAGCAGGTATGGCCTGGCTGCTGCAGGGAAATTTTACTGAAGATGGCAGCACTTTCTTGTATTCTCCCATTGGTATTGTTTAACTTTTTTTTTCTAAGTATAAAAACTAAAAGACATTTCTGAACAAAAGTAGAGTTTTCCTTACAGTGGTGGAGCACATGTGTAGGCATCTGAGTAATTCTGTTGTTTCCCTTGAAAGAAGAGGTGTTGCCCGAGGTCTTGTTTAAAGTACTATTCTGGGAAACTTGCACCAGAAATCATCTAGTGGCTCCTCCAGGTGTATTTTAAAATCCTGTAACTTGAGCTCCCACAGGAGAAAAGGAAATACTGATTCTTTCTCTTCTGTATGGCTTTCTTTGAACCTATATTGAATGTATGAGAGGTTGAGATCTTGCTTTGAAATTTGCAAGTGAACTTGTGGTGGGAACTGTTTTGAAAGAAAGTATTCCACAGTGTGATTTTTATTATTTTTTAATCTAAAGCAAAATTATTGTGATACTAAATGCTTTGTTGTTTTATCAGTTTTTTAATTCTAGTTTTCTGAATATGGTCCATAACACATCTAGTGTGTTTTTCAGTCTATGGCTAATTCTCATGTTCATGCCTTTGATACAGTCAGATAATTCCTCTTATTTCCCAGATGTGAGAAGAGAAAGCTGAACATCAAAGATTTTCTCAAAGTCTTGCAGGTAGAGAACCTGAGTCTCTTGGGGTTTTTGTTGGGTATTTTGGAGTGGGGGGAGGTTGTTGTATTGTTTGTTTTGTTTCTAGTTTTGTTTCTTTCTTTTCATTTTTGGGGCATATTTAGGCTATTTCTTGGCAAACAGCCTTTCAAGGTGCTGCTGTTTTTCTCTGTTGCTTTAATCCAGGACAGTCCTACTTTTTTGAGACATAACAAAACCTTTTATAGTATGAGAAATTACAGAATATGAAAAAAACCAGCCATTTGACATCTGAATGATTTCTCTGTTGTTGCATGCTGAGTATAAGGTACCTGTAACAAATCTGTGGTATCTTTGGCATGTGCAGTAAGGACTGAAGTTTATTCCATCAGAATAAACCACCAGGTTCTGTCACCTGTAGTGGTCTGTATTTGACTGCCACTGGTTTTGTGAGCCAATGTTGCAGCAGGCAGATGGAATACACTTCATCTTTCCAATTGCAAAAGGAATAGAAAGTCAGTCAGTGAATATCTGGATAAGTTTTGTGTACAATTGAAATTCAAATAAATTTTGGAGCTCTAGCTTTTGACTGTTTTTGCAGTTGTAAACATTCATGGTTGTTGTATGGAAGGTGCAGGCAGATGTTTGGGCTTTGTCTTAATGCTGGGTAAGTAGATCTAGAGATGGAGATCTAATTTTTTATTCAATTATGTTTGTCTTAGCCTCTTCAATGGACTGAAAGGATGAGACAGATGAGTCTTGGCTGGTGAGTTACTTGCTCAAAACTCACTTGGCTTCTGAAATACTGAGATTTGGGCTAGTCTGTGTTCAAGTTTTTCCAGCTACCTCTCAATTTTTTTGCTAATACATTTTACTCAGGTGTTGTGAACTGTAGATATTTCACTGATGCAGATGAAGCCTGGCCAGAGCACGTGCATGCTTTCATGCTGTTGTTGTTCCCTGCTCTCTTTTGCTGTATTCTTTGTGGTGACCAGTGACAGGACCTGAGGAAATGGCCTGAAGTTGTGTCAGAGAGGTTTAGGTTGGATATTAGTAAAATGTTCTTCTCCCACGGGGTGGTTGGGCACTGGAACAGGCTCCACAGGGTCACAGCACCAGCCTGAGAGAGTTCAAGAAGTGTTTGGACACTGCTCTCAGGCATATGGTGTGATTCCTGGGGTCAGTCCCTTGAAGGGCCAGGAGTTGGACTCATCAACCTTTGTGTCTTCCAACTCAGCATATTCTGTGGAAAAAAAAATGTGTTTCTGTCCAGCAAATCTGAAGGTAGTCTCACAGTCTAAAGATCTTTTAGTGCTTTGTTATCTTTACTCATTCAAAAATTTGTTGTCAAATCTGAATTTGCAATTTAATCCCGTTATTCATGCTATGGATCTAACCCAGTGGATATGGGGAACAGAGGATTTCTTTGCTCTTTGAAGCAATCATTGATAAACATAAAAAGTATTACTATGGCATCCAGGAAAAAAAATTACCTTTTGCTCCTGAGTGGTAAGTGGTTGTCTTTACAACTGCTCTCATTTCCACACTTGTCTTTCTTACAGATCTAAGGCATAAGTATCTTACGTCTCTTGCAATTGAAAAATTAAAAAAGGCTCAGGAGAGATGTATTTCACAGAAGAAAAGTGAGTTACTACATTAATTGCATGGTTTATGTTTTAGATGACATAGACAGGAAGATTCCAGTGTAAGTTGACTGTTGCATGCTTATATCCCTAAATGTATATGGGAAACCATGCATGCTTTTCAAAGGTTTGAGATGTTTTTTGAAGAAGCAAAACATCTCCCGCCATTTTCATCTGCGCTACAATTAAGTTGCTTTTTCTCCCTTTTCTTTTGGAATAGGAACAGTCTTCTCAGCCACAACTTTTTTTTCCCTCTCAAACTGTGAGCAGTCAGTTGTCATTGACTTCACAGTAGATCCAGTGTGACAGACAGTGTCTTCCTTGTGAGACTGAGCAACATAAATGACACTCCCACTATAGCTGAATCTGTCAACTCCCCTGTGATACCAGTGACAAAAGGTTGTATTTCTATGTGCCAGCAAGTGAGAAAATTCATAGAGAATCATGAAGTTCTCCTTCAGAGTTATACAGATAACCACCTCTCTTGTTTCATCTGATGGAGACAAGTGTATGTCCATTCTGATTCTGTGCACCCACCAGCTGTCTGTCTGAACAGGTTCGTGAGTGTTATGACAGTGTCCATGAGTGCAGACAAGTGGCCTGGTGGACAAATGTGTGTCTAAAACTACTGATAAGCCAATTGCTCTTCTGAACCTGGTGCTTCTAGTGCTGGCATAATTAAGATCTATTGGAAAGTGCTTTGCAGTGCTGTGTGAGATTCAATTGATAAAGGCTTTATAGCTGGTTTTATGTGTTTCCTGTGTTAAAACTTTACAAGGTAAAACTAAAACCAAACATAATGAAAACTGAAGCAAAGAAAATAAATTACTCCCTTTCCTATACCTGAAGAGGTGGGTTTTTTGTTTGTTTTACTATATCAGTGTTATTGGTCAGTTTTCTACCCAGAATATTAAAGAAACTGACTAAGAACACATTTACTTCTGTTTGTGTGTTCTGCAATCTGACTGACACCACTGCAAATTTATACATGCTTATCTGAGAATAAATCAGACATAGATAGGGAGTGAAATTCTCCTAATACATTATTTATTCAGATATATTCTTTCTGTGTAGAAGAATCACATATTCAATTTATCTTTGATAGACCCAAAAATCCTGCCAAATATCTCTATATAAATCCCAGCAATCTATTTTCATTGTATTTATTTTAAAAAATGAGAGAAGGTGTTTCATCTTGTAAATGGGGGGGTGTATGGGTTAAGTTCTGGGAGCAATGAATATTCTAGAGAAAGAGACAAACAGATTTTGTCTTTATCCACGCACACCATCTTAACTGTACAGAAGTAATTCTTTGAGGATTGAGAAAGGGCTGTGAGTCACAGTGAATTCTAGAAGAAAACATGGAAACCCTATCACCAGTTACATTTGTATCAACTGGTTCAAAAGTTTCAAAAGCAGGTGGTTGAAAGAGCAATGAGAACTTGGATCAAAAGTGAAAATTTGCCAAGGGAACAATTTTAAAGGACTGGTACTGTAAAACACATGTGGACTTTTTAAGCTCAGGTAAGACAAATATAATTTTTACTTCATTGTGAATGACAGCTGCCTCAGCATCCAGACCTGGAGGAAGTTTGGTAGTGACTGATAGAAGATACAATTCCCCATATGGAATCATCAGCTCACAGCTGGGTCACCTTGTTTTCACAGAGGCCTCTGAGACGCATTCTCCATGGCTTGTGATGTTTTGGCAAAAATTCAGAAGGGACTGAGCAGCATTTTGAAAGGTGTGGATGTTTCTGTTGTTAGTGACTCAGCTGCTTTTGTGTCCCAAAGGAGACTGTCTCTCATCTTAGATCAGGGGTTTCACACACTACAGAACAATCCTGCTCCACTGAATTATCTTATGCTCAGCAGGCTCTTCTAGCACCCGGGATCTTTACCCATGCAATTGCTCCTTCTTTTCAATTTCTTTTTTTGCATTATTTCTCCTCCTTGCAGAGTTCTTTTGTTGTCTATTTTCTACCTCCTGCTGCTTCTCACTGTTACTTACTTGTCTCACCAGTATTTTACACTGCAGGTAAATTACCATCATCTATCCTAATGCTTCCAGATATTTTTTTTATTTCCTTTGTGTATTAGGGCTTCTCACCCTTGTTAGATAAGTTACTTATCTAACCATTCCCACTTGAACTACAAAACCATGACAAGAAAAGGAAAGAAATTTTGCTCTCTGTATTATGAAATCTTAGTCCTGGTGTTTGTTTTCTGCTAGGGGCAGAAGATTATTGGTGTTTGTATTATTTTTATTTACTATTTATTGTTTCATGAGAAGGAGAAAGAAGTCTTTTCAGAGGAAGTGCAAGGCAGTGAATAACATGCTGTATTTATTCCTGAACTGCACAGACAATCTTGAGACTGTGCCATATGCATTCTCCTTCTCATCCTTGTCTCCCTGCCAGAATACAGCATTGAATTCAGATTTACATCGTGTCTGGCTAAAAAAATATTGGGGAACTTCCCTTACTACTGTTCCCTTTCCACCTTGTTGGACTAAGCAATTTGAATTCAGTCTGAGGGAGAGAGAAAAACAATCCTGCTGCCTTCCTTGTACTGTATATCTCATCAGATTAAGTCCATGGCTGATATAAACCAGCACACTGCTGATGTTACCTGTGTATGTATTCTTGCACTGAGTTTGGTTGGCAGGTTGTCACTGGGCATTTATGACTTGATAGCACAAACTGACCAGCAAAGTCAAACAAATTTTTATGGAGCTCTGTTGCCAAAAGATGCAGTTGCAAGTTAGCAAAACCATCTCTAGACTTTGGTGAGACTTGGAAACAGTCTCATCTTCAGTAAAAATGACAAGAACAGTGAGGAAATGAGGTGGTGAAGTGTCTGTCTCTGGGGATATTCAAGGGGGGTTGGCCAAGATGATCTCTAGAGGTTCACAGAACCACAGAATATCCTGAGCTGGAAGGGACTCACAAGGATTACTGAGCCCAACTCCTTCCCTTTCACAGGACTATCCCCAAGAGTTGCACTGTGTGCCTGAAAGTGTTGTCCCAACACTTCTTGAACTATGTCCTTCCAACACAAACCACCTTGTGATTCTGTGATTTTTCTAAGGGATATTTTTATATAGGAAGCTCTAGTAAACATAATTAAAAGAACAGAAAAAACAATCTCAAATGAAATAAAATGTCATATTTCAACCAAAACATATTCAATTTTTTTAGGTCAGTTGAAAGTGAAAAATACTTATTTTGAGTCATCCTGAAACTGATTTGTATGCACACACTCTTGCATTTCAACTACTGAAAAAATAAATCAACTTGTTTTGTAGGTCGAGTGTTGGATATCCTGGAATTCACTTGCTTTCCTTAATTCAAGGATTAAACCTTTTAAAACACACTTTTGAAAAATCTTTGGATGTTGTTTTACTAAATATTGCATGTGAAAGAACTTTAGATTATAATAATACACTTGGCTAAAATCTTGGTTGGCTAAAAGCTTTCTATTGACGTAGAAAAATAAGTGGAAACTGCTTTCAATTTTTTTTTTTTTTACAGCACTGGGTTCAATTTGTATATACAGCAAGTGCTGTAAACTTGGCTGGCTATCTGTGTTTACAAATTGCTGCCTACTTTTGAGACTATTGAATTATGTTCCAGGAGTCCAGTGAGTCAGTTCTACAGCTGGCTTAGGGTGCTAAGAGGGCAGTGCTGTGTCTACACCTAAGACACTACAGACTTTGTCATGTATCTGCTGGATCACAGGTCACCCCCCACAGTAAAACTACTGACTGCAGTGTTTGGGAGTGAAGGACTCTGGAGTTGTTTGTGTTGCTGATCTTAATTGCAGCAACATCTTCTCAGATAAGAATGGAATCAATGCAGCTTCACGGTCTTTAAGTGCGTGTTTCTGTGAAACCGAACATCTTCTTTCTGCTGTTGTAATTGATTCTGAAGAGATCATGACTCCTAGCAAGATGAAAAAATAAAATCCCTAGGAGTTTGCTTGTTGGGCTCTTGTTTAATAATAGAGGGGGGAGCAGAAGAGACAAATGTGTATTTTTTGCCTTTTTTAAACCATTTGCCTTGGTTTGTTTTGAGTGTGTGTCAGGAGTCCAGCTGACAAAAGTCTGTGTACTATTGAAATCCAGAGTGACAGAATGAGGACATGAGGATATTACTTTCTTAGGAATATGAGACTGAAGTCATACAAGGTGCCAAATTAAGAAGTAGCTTGTATAGACTTGGTCTGATTCTTGCTGATTTGGTATCTAGAGACAGAGTGGAGAGCTGACATGTTTTAAGTTCTCACTGTGACTTCATCCTTAAATGCTGGTACTTTAAGTTGTAGCCCTTTCTGCTTAAGCTCTTTGTTGAATAAAGATGGTATTCACTTTACTCTGAAAAGGAGTTACTCCCAAAACTGTAATGAGCAAATGAATCTGCTGTTCTTAAACTTCTTTGATGATCCTCAGGAAGAATCTTTGCTTTAAAGGATTTGTTTTGCTGACCTGAGTGTTGAATTTGGAATTTATTTTACCTTGAAAATTCTCTAATGTGTAAAGATGAAAAGTTGTGACATTTGTAATCTCTGCAGCAACAGTCACTTTTGCTGGCCCAGTGTTCCTAGCTGGCACAAGGCATCCTGATGTGAAATGCAGACAGCTCCTTGGGCTGATTCAGGCCTGTCCTGTCAGTGACCATGGATCTGTGCTTTTCTATGTGCTTGGAGCCCATCGATCCCATGATTTTGCAAGGTACTGGGTCAGAGCACTGAATGAAAACCACTGTGTGACAAATCTTTGCCAGGAGAAGCAATTTCATGGAATGGTTTTTTTTTGGTTTTTTTTTTTTTTTCTTTTCATAGCAAAGGTCACAGCACAGAATAAATCTTAAGGATTCTGAGCTTGCTATTTTCACAAGCTGTGTGGTACACAGATCAATGGTAATTTTCTTATGCTGAAAAACATTAATATTGACTATGAGAATAAAATATTAATTTAAAGCTAATAACAGAAATATGAAATATTAAATTTGCATCTAGCAAAGGCAAGTTAGGCAGGCTAAGATGGGGCACAGGGCAAAAAAGAAGGAAGATTTGAGACAGAAAATGGCAAAGAGAAGGTCTGAAGCTTCAACTGTTCTCAAGCATTATCCCACATTTCCTCATCCTCATGTTTTCAGGTTGGTTATAGAACATGATCCTTTCCAGAGAAGAGACATCAGAGTGGCTGTGTCATTATGGCTGTTTTTGAGAATGCTATGAGGCCACAGTTCATGGGGGAGATGATGTGTATCTCACAGTTCATGGAGCTGATGGTGTGTATCTTGATGAGCAAATGATTACTAAAGATCCACTCAACCTTATTCTTGTGCCAACTGCTTATCCAAAATGTCTACCTACCACAGGGTATTCCTACCATATGTTCAGCAGTTTCGTCTAACTTTGTCATCAGAATGTGTTTCTGGAAGGTTTGCTATGTATGATACTTTCAAAATAAAAAAAAAGTATTGCGTTTATAATAGGTGTCCAATAGAAGTATCTTGGGTTGCAAGGTAGCATTGAACATGCTACCTATGTGAAGCTGGGAAACCGCTCTCAGTTACACTCTGCTGCATCTTAATATCTTCAAGATTCAGCAGAAACTTTCCTTATTGAGAATGAATATGTTGTTGATATTGGTGAGAAGAGCAGGTGAAATATAGATGCTGTATCCTATGGTTCAGTGTGTAAAATATTGACATTAGCACATTCTGCCACTTTTTTTTCTTCATCCCTCTGCACTTAGGATTTCTACATCCGTAAAAGATGGCTTTTATTACTTGAGTGTGCTTGGCTTTTGGACACTGATGGTGGAATGCATATATAATTAGAGTCCTTCCAACTAGTTTATATATTCTTCAGAGTTCTGGTAATTATTTAGCTAGATGTGCAAAGTTCATAAAATTTTAGGTATTAAATTAATTTACCCTTTCTTGTTGGATATTGTGCAATTTTTGTACCATGAGAATCAGCCCAGAACATGAAATTTACATGAGGGGAGTAAGAAGGATAAAAATTATGCTAATGAGCTCCAGAGGCTTTATTAAGGTTCTGACATCCCAGGATGCATGTCAGTGACCCCTTCTGTTTCTATAACACAGATCAATACAGCAGTATGGAGAACAACCACAAAACTGTTTCCCCTGTTTCTGGAGTCCTGTGAAAGAACTTGGTGTAAACTCCACAGAAGGACGTTGAGAAACCTAAATTAATTGCCTTTGTGAACCTGGGACTGCTATGTTATAATGTTATAAGGCTGCATGCATGTTTGTGTGAGGACTTTGACACCCTGGGCCTTTTATCTCTCTGTGGTAATAATGGAAATGGATGTGACTGCCTCATGCTATCCTCTGAACTGAGGAAATCTTGCTTGGACCAGTTAAAGTAGCTTCAGGGCACCTTTCCTCTAAAAATGCTTCTTCTGCACTTGCCATGCTTTGTTGTCTCAACGTATAAAGTCAAACTGGGAAAGGTCTCCTAGAGCACTGGGAGCAGTGGTGCTCCACTGAGAGTCTTGCACATTCAGCACCTTTCTACTTGTAAGTAATTGACATGGGGTAGGGCTCTGGAAATAGGTCCTGCTGTTAGATGAAACCCCAGTTCAAACAAGCTTGAGATCTGCTGGTCTGGGTATATTTACCAGTTTTTCCTATCAAATGATTTTTGTCTCTTAAGTTTCATATTAGGTTCTGAGTTTTTACCAGTCTTCTTTCTTAGATTGTTCGATGTCTGCAGTATTTTTTTTCTGTCTCTCCTGCTTTTAGGCTATCTCTGCCTTTTGTTACTTTTTAATGCATTTATATAGTATCTCCTTCAATTTTCTTCTATCTTTTTGAAGCATGCTGAATTTTAATGAGTATGTAAATTAATATTAACCTTCCCTGTGTAGGAAGCTGGCCTGCTGCAGTTCCCTTCATGCCCTCTTGACATTTTAAGCTTTACATCCAGATGGTGCTGGCTAGAAAAAGGAATTTCTCTCCTATGCAATTTTCATAGGGAGGAAAATATTCTTCCTAGCTTGTGGGGTGGGAGAGGTTGGAACAAGAAATTTTTTTTGTACCAAATTGGATCAAATGCCTAAAAAAATAGTATTTTTAATGTAGTTTAAATATTTGTGAGGAGAAACCCAGTGAACCAGTCAAAAAAGAGAAAGAAAGATTCTTTTGTTTAAAGTCATTCCCTAGGCAGCTGGCTTCCTAGGCCATCAGGGTGTTCAAGGTTATAGGAACCTGATTTCCAACTTGGCAGGCAGCTGGCAGAATGAATGCAGATTCTCCCGAAGTTTAAAGTCAGCTTTATTTACAGTAAATGCATAGTAATGTTTTTGCCTGCTTAAAATAAGTGGTTGCTTTAGAGCTCAATGCTCTAAATTGCCCATAGATTGATGTAAGGAATACATAGTTTTGTCTGGAGACCCATTTTTCTGGTAGGATGATGCAAACCCTTAAAATTCCTACCAACATTTTTTTTCCCTGCATTATTCATACCTGGACTTAGCTTTGTCCTGTCTTAGGACAGAAAGCTTTGTCCTGCAAAGCCACTACCATCAGAATTACAAAAGATCAGTAGTCCTGTCCTGTGAACAAAAAGATATAACAGCAAGAGTTGCTGATTTCATGTTTATGGAAGGAAAATGTAGCAGGGCCATGAAGTCTTCAAATTAAGCAGACCACAATTTATTGGAAGGTCAAAGACCCTTCCAGCTTCCTGAGAGATACTGGGTGTCCCTATGTGCCACCAAAGAAGATCCTGCCCTTTTCCTTGGTATTTAGCACACAGTAGTATTTTCAAAACTGCTTCATGCCCAGCAAAACAGAAGGTTGGCTTTGAAGTGGCTCTTAGTGTTGCTGGCAGAGTAACTGCAGCAGAACACTGCTCAGTGTGCAGAACGGCAAATCGTTTGTCTACGTGTAATGAACACCACCAAAGGTAACCAGGGGCTGTGCACCACTCTGGGTATGCTAAACTTCCACAAGTGCATCCTCTTTTGAGAGGCTCTAATTACAGTGAACTCCCTTTACATCCTTCATTGACCTTGATTAGCCTAAGGAAGTTTGTGTTGACAATAATAAACACTCAAAAGGGGTAGCAAGGGCATGCTTGCTGACTAACTACTGCAGCACTTGCCAGAATATGAAAAATTCATATTAACCGAACCTGTGTTAAGTTTTTTGGGTTTGTTTTTTCCAGGGATCTATCCATCCTTCTGAACTCTCCATAAGGATCCTTGGCATAGCTACAACTAGTTTTCTTTATCTCCTTGTTCATTTTCTTGCCATTTTGAAGTAGAGTCTGCCTTTACAGCACTCACCACCAGAGCATGAAAATTCCTTCTCAGTGGCTGAACTTAGATGCCAGTGTCCAAATAATCTTACTGCATCGATTTTTGTCAATTTATTGTAAAAATATAGACCCCTTGAGAACAATGCAATCCTTGAAATTCTTAGCTTTTTAAGAGTCCATGTTATTTTTTTATCTTTGTAAATTACCATTTTGTAATAATTTTCTAACTTTTTAACTAGCCTCTAATCGTATTCAAGATGTAAGTAAACCTTGATGAATTTTTATTTTGCAGCACCTGACTTCAGTATTATTTCAGAAAACAAGATGAGGCCGATTGTACTTAGTTGGGAAGCTTTCACATGTTACAAGGGTAGGGTTTGCAGTGAGGATGAATTCATGTGAAAAAGGGTTGTTGCAGGAAATTCATTCTTCACCTTATTTGCATTTACCTGTAATAAAAGTGTTCCTCATTTTGAAACTTAAGCCAGTGGGTGAGGGGGAGAGATTATACCCTATCATGTAATACAACATAACATTCAAAGGAGAGCTGCTGTGCCTGGCAATTAGAAGTATATTTGCTCCATGTAAAAATACTTTTAACTTTGCAAAGAATAGGATTTTGTAAAAAATATCACTCTTGCAATGTTTGTTCTATTTAGCAGAAGAGGCACAATGTAGAGGTTGCTCTTTACAAAGATAGCAGGTAAAGCCCACCTGGAAAAGGTGGCTGGCTCTGTGCAAGTGTCAGATTTTTCAAGGGATAGTATAGAGCTTCCCATGCAGAACCAGAGCTTACTCTGTTTTTGCCAGCATCTCATCAAAGGTATTGAAATAGCTGTTGGAACTGAGGTTTATTGTCACCTGCCCTGTGCCAGGTGACCAGCCTAGAAATCTGAGCCCACCAGTCAGGTTCTGATCTTCTTGTGTGCCCTCTGGTGAAAAGTAGAGCTGTAATTATTTAGGTGCTGCCTTTCACATTCAACTGGCTTCATTTGTCCTACTAAACACCACACCGTGCTTGCAAGTCATCTGTTTATCCCCACTTTGCACAGCAGAATAATGGTAGGCTTGTTGATGCTGAGGCTCAGTAATCACAAATTTAGACTTGGTTCTATATGTGTGTGTGCAGCACCAAGTATATTGCTGTGTTGTAGCTGTATTGCAACAGCCCCTTCACACCTGAAGTTTGATTTATTTGTTTGATACTTTTAAATTCTATACTTTGGAATTTATTGCAATTATGAGCCCTCCCATGAAGTACATCAAAGCTATGTAGAGAAATATTTTGTGATACCAACGAGCTACAGAAACCATTTTTGTATTGAGCATATAAATAAGCAGTGTGTTTGTGTGTGTGCTTTCAAACCTTTGTTTAGCTGGGTGTGTGATATTGATGGGGTTATGTCAATCCCTTGTGTGTATCAGAAAATAAAAATCTTTGAATGTTATTCTCACCATATAACCAAACTGCCTGATAGCACAGACTGTTGTTGTCAATGAATAAATTAAGTGATAAGTGTGTGAAATGCATGACTGATGGCAGTAGAGTATAGGGTATGTGGATGATTTAGTCATGATTTTGAACTGTACTTTGATTTGTAACCTGATTGGATAACGAATTAGGTAACACAGCAAAAAAAAAAAAAAACACAAATTGCTCAAAAATATATCCTTTTTTCATCCACAGGAAAAGCCAGATGAGGCATAAACAATGGCATCCTGAGCATCAAAAGCTAAAGAAATGAAGACAACTGGCTGGTGACCTGACATTAACTGGAGGTGAGCAACAAAGGAGAATGCTGGAATGATTGGCCTGACTGAGAAGTGCAGAGTAAAAGTGTCAGTGCTTATAAAGACCTTCAATTCCCACTGTCAAATGCAACTTTTGGTGAATTTTAAAATGAATGTGCTTCTGAAATTATGAGTTTTGTGACTTTATCAGTTTCTGAAATCTCCCCACTGCTTTTGTGATGTAGCACTCTCTCAATAATTAAGGAAGTAGTCAGCTTCTCTTTATGAACTGTTTTTCCTTTTTCTCCCCTTGATGCATTGTGCTCAGAAATGGTTCTGCCAGCTTCAGCTGTAAATCTGAAGTCCATGACAATGGAAGAGATTTTGTGAAACAAATGGCAGTGTGAAAGATATGATGTTGACCATAAAAATGCCCACATTGTGCTTAGAGTTCAGATGTCACAAATCTTAGTGGATGTAGAAAGAAGGAGTGAAAAAAGTCATGATATCATGATGGAGGTTTTTTTGGTCTTATTGGAATGTGCAAAAATAGCAGTAGGTCTGTGGCAAATATGAGAAGCTGTTGCATCTTTCAAATAAAAAAAAGGCTTGTCAATATCAAAAGACCTGAATATTTGAAATTTTGTTGCTCTTCTCTGATAGCTGGGCTTAATTGTATCTTTGTCTGGGTAGATGTTGGAATCCTGAGGTGCTTCATGAAGAACCTTCAGTCACAAGGGAGGCTGCTTATCAAAAAGAATAAGAGGGTTGTTATGGTCATAAAGCTAGCAATGGCTAGTGACTTTTCTAGTGTGTTTGTGTCCTCTGTCATCTGCATTTACCCATTAAATTCTAATAGAAGTGTTTCTCTTTAGTCTCTTTGCTGTTATGTGTGATCTCATTCCTTGAGCTTTCCCAGAAAAAAACCCCACAGTTCAATTCCTGTTTGGTAATGAGGAGTAGAGAGAAATGTGTCCTGTTTGTCTCTGGAACAGAGCTTGTTCTGACTGTGCTAAGGAGCGCTGGCCTAGGCAGAAGGAAAGAAACTGGAAGAGGTTCCAGCACTCTGTAGGAGGTCACAGTAAAGTCCCTTGTGCCACTGAGTGTTTTGGGGAGCTGTAACACTTGAGAGGCTGTGAGGAGATTGGGCAGCATCTGAGTGATAAATGGGATCAAGCTAATACACACGGGACTCTTGAAACTTGAAATTTTACTTCCTGGAAGAGCCAGGGGTTACAGATGGAAAATGTCCACATCCAGCTTCAGAGGTGAGATAATGTCCCCATACAATAAATTTGCAAGAAATGGTGTATTCTTCAGTGGCAAGAGTACAGACCTTTCTATAATACTGGCTTCCTCCCAGTATGAACAATACTGAAGCACAGGGGAGACTTGCTGTTTGCCTCAACAGCTCTGAGAAGTGTACTGAATTTGTGGCTATGGACAAAGAATTTAGAGGTGTTGACTTGTCTGCTTCAGTTGAAATATTGTTTTGTGTTGTCCAATTTCCTGTTGTCTTCTTCCTTATAACTTCCAATTGAAGTTCTGCTTCGTTTACATTCATCTGTTGGATTCCCTGTCTGTAGGTATATAAATATTGCTGGTAAGTCCTACCCTGGCTGCACGTCTATGTTGCCAGTTTTCTAGACCAGAGGAAACTTGAGACTGTGCTTGTCAGTGGAAACATCTAGAAAATCCATTTTTGTAATAAAAATATATATAATTTACTGATCATGCTTCTTTGCAGTCTTTGCTGGAAGATGGGTTAAGGTAAATAGTAAAAATAAGAAGTTGTGCAGATTCTAATTAGAGCATTTCTATATTGTCCAGAATTTGTGTACTGTTAAGGTTTTCTGTAATATCAACTTTCCTTTTGAGTAGTGTATTTGACTTTCTTTTGAAATTGTAATTAAAATGTTGTTTTTCATTATAACAGTGATATTTGGGTTCACTGTAAGTGTTACTTATGGCTCCATTTCAGTCTGGAGATAGATGAGTATGGACGAATTTTTGCAGGATCATTGAAGTTGTCTAGGTATTCAGAGATTATAAGATCAGTTTTCTCATAACTGTAGCCAAAGGGAAAATCAATGAGTGACCATGGCACATTTTCCTTGGGTATGAAAAATCAATGTAATATGCAAATAAGTATTTCACTAACACGACTTGAAACCATGTGTGCAGGAATGTGGGCCTAGAGGACATGCTGAGAAAGTGAAGGGCAAATTGTGGGGCCATGTATATTGACAGTCATCTGTGTTGCAGCAGATACAACACCAAGGGCATCAGCAATATTATGATTAAAAAGAAATAAATCAATGAGCAAAGGTTAAATTTAAAGTATGGCTATAGTTCATCCAGTTTTTGAGCAGAAATAATGAGACATTACACAAAAAATGTAGTCATTAAACAATGTCTGTGTAGATATTTGAAGTAGTGAGCTAGCCAGAAAGAAAAGGTTCTTAGCGAGATACTTTCAGTCCTTTTTTAGTACCAGGGATTCTGGCTTTGCCTATGAAATAACAGGTAATGGTGGATTATGTATCACTAATATAAAAATTGTTTTTATGGGAGGAAGGAAGGACAAACATAAAATAAAACCATGGTAGCACATTGTTAGCACAAGAAGCCTAGAAAATTTTAGGACTCTAGAGGACACTTAAAGTTTGACTGGAAGGAACTTTCACCTATGTCCTTCTGTGTATCTTGGGCCTGGGGAATTGTGTGCACTCCTGAGAAAACATTGCTGAATACAACCAAATTCAAGTAAGCCTCTCAAATTCATGTACATTAGAAATTGTGTAAAATATTTTTGATTAATAGCAAGATTCTCCTGGTAAGCTCCTATCACTGTACTTCTTGGGTCTGAACATGCCTGTTTCCATATCACAGAATCACAGACTAAGCTGGGTTGGAAGGATCATTGAGTCCAATTCAGCCCTGCACAGCACCATTCCCAGGAGTGACACCATGTGCTCAAGAGCATTGTTTTAACACTTCTTGAATTCTGTCAGGCTTGGTGCTATGACCGCTTCCTGGGGAACCTGCTCCACTGCCTAAGCACCCTCTCTGGCTGAACAACTTTTTTTTAGTATTCTGCCTAAACCTCCCCGGACACCACTTCATGCTGTTTTCCCAGGTCTACACAGGTATTTTTCTTGATGGAGGCAGGTTTTTACTCTGTCTTAATTGTCACTGTATGCTTAATTAGCAATGCCATATTACATAAGGATGTGTGCATACTGATACTTTTATTTCCTTCTCTGCTACTCTATCAAAAATTTTCTAGACAGTTATGAGGATTCCCACCAGTCACAAAGTCTATGCCTAAATTTCTCCAGATTCTTTTTTGCTAGGTATACAGCATTACCAGTCTCAAGGTTATGAATTTAAATATAGTTGTTCAGTGAGCAGTAGTCTATTCAATTTGAGGTTTTGTGGGTGTGTTTTTCTTCTGTGAGGTGATTTCCTATCACTTGAGGGAGTCGTGTCACTCTTCTGTCTCTTATTGCAAGGCAAATCAGGTTGTGCTCTTGTTTAGAAATTGAGATTTTTTGAGTGTGGTTTATTCATATATGGATTTTGGATTATTATTATTTGATTTGTTCTGTATTTCTAAAAATGGCTTCATATAGTACAGCTATATTTTTGCCCTTGTCAGCACCTGCACAGTGGTTAGGAAGCACTGGAGTTATTTTCTTATCCAAGAAAGAAGGGACAAGTCCTGCTACAGCCTCTTCTTGTTTAGGCAGGGCAGTAGACTATCCTTTGCAGTGGTGAGCCTATGTCAGGCACAGGCTTACCCTGACACCTGCCCAGGGAAAGGAGAGCTCTCACTGCAACTGCAGTGAAATTGCAGTGACTTCATGTTGGAAGCTGTAAGAGGAACATGTCTTCCAGACTTTCTAGCCCCTCCTGAAATGTTTTATGTGTTGTTTATGCAAACCTGCTTTCTGCAGGAATAGTTAATCTTTTCTACATCTAAGGCGGTACATGTTGCTAGACACAGTGATGTGGAGGTCAGTTTCTGAAGCAGCATAGCATTGCTGGCAGTGGAAATCAGATTTTCTGGGCATGTACTTCTTGTATCTATGGATCATTGTAATGTTTTTTTCACAGACAGGGCCTTCACTCATCAGACAGCTCTTGCAAAGCAAGCAGAATCACTGTCATCTATCATAGGGAGAATCTGCTCAGAAATATAATTTTTATAAATAGTTTTGAAAATATGACTGGATTTAAAATGAGCAGTACAAAAACCTGGGACACTTGCAAGTCATTTGAAAGCCGAACTTTTAAGGAAAGCTGGAATAAAGTTTTTATTTCTAATCTCTGTATCTGTGACTCCTGTTCATCATAGAATCTAACTACCAAAGAGTGGACTTGAAACTCCACTTTGGTGAGGCAAAAATGAGTACAGTAGGAAAGCATCCAAACAGGAAGGCAAAAGATTGGAGCAGCTGTTTTTAGAAAAGCTTTACACAAGAGGCAAGGATGGCAGGTAGGAGGACTTAACCATAGGGAGGGGATTTTTTGAGGGAAGAAGTCTTTCAGAATATCCGTTAATGAAGGTGAGTCAGTGCAAAGATAGCTACAAGAGAATAATGTAAGAGTAATTGTGGAATGTTTTTTCACAGATACAGCAGTGGACTGTTGATTGGACAACTCAAATTTTGTATAAAAATGACTCTTCCCTGAAGCATTAAACAGGGAAGTATAGTGTCCCTATTTGTGAAGTGATTTAAGTAGAGTGTAAGCAGCAATGCTCTGACCTGTTGAAATAGACAAATGCTTCCTTAGGGTTAAGATCTGATATAAGCTGAAGTGGTGACTTCTAATTTTTTCTCTTTCATTCTGACATCCAGTGGAAAGGATGCTTGTGCAGGGGTTTGTGTTGCAGTTTCAGATCGCTTTCTCATGTAAGATATTTGTACTAGTGAATTCACTGTTTTCATCCTTAATTGATTTTTCAGTGATTTAATGCTTTTAATGAAGACTGGTGTTGTCTGAACAATCTTGGGTGCAGCTGGGAAAGCACTTGGGGAATTGATGTATTTTTGTTTTCCTTTTTTGTCATTTCTTTTGGTATGGCTATCTTGCCTTCTAATTGCTACACATCTAAAATTTTAGTTTGATTATTCTATTTGGCAAACTCTATTCATAAGTAGGAATTTTACCTCAAAAACGGTTTTTCTATTCCACAAATAACATTGTCTCTGAAAAACCTAGCAAAATATCTTTTCATCATGACAGGCTTGAAAAATGAAAAATGTATGGGTTTTTTTAACTTTCAGTACGGGTAAATGAGGCAGAGCAGAGGTTACCACGTTGTAGGTTTTTTTTCCCAGACTGCAGAAAGAGCACAGCTGGAATGGGTGCCAGAACAGATTATTTGATATAGTTCTCTTGCATGGTGCAAAGTGGAGAATGATGATTTTGTGTTCTTTTATTCATAGCAAGCATTTCCTTCCCTCATGCAGGGCTGTCTTAGTCCATTAAAAAAAAGTCTGTACGTGGGTAAATGAGTTCATGCAGAAGAGACTATGTGTTGATACCTGTCTATACCTCAAAGTATCTTGGTGGTGGGAGGGTGCAAGGGTCAAAAGGGAATCAACAAATGCTTTCCTGCATGGAGGATTTTCATACAAATGAAGAGTCTTGCACATACTGTAAACATTTACGACTTTAAGTGTTCATCACTTCATGATGATTATGTCAAGATTACTCTGGTTTTAACTCTAAGGGCTCCTAATATCTGAGTAACAGGCCTGGTTTTTGGGATTCAGCTGTTATTCTGGAATGCCTGCTGGGAACTAACAAAGAGCCATATTAAATACTTATCTGGACATGAGGTTTAGTTTCATTAAAAAGTAATCTTCATAATCATAGAATTGTAGCATACCATGCTAGTAGGGAACTCAAGCAGCATTTGAGACAAACTTTCTTGGCAAATGCATAGTCTAGAAAAGCTGTCCCTTCACCGTGCCCATCTGAATCTTAAAAGTGTCTTATGCTGGGGAACTCACCACTTCCCTGGGGAGATTATTCCAATGGAAATTGTTCTTGTTATGAAAAATTTTCCTCTTGCCTCCAAACAGAATCCCATGATACTGATGCAACTTCTATCCATTATCACTCATTTTGCCCATGTAATGCTTTGTAAAAAGGGAGCCTCCATGTTTGCTGACACTCTTTCACAGGTGTCCCATAAACCTTCTTTTCTCAAGTCTGAACAAGCCCAATTCCCTAAGACTTTCCTCATATGTCAGTCTTCCCACCCCTCTGATCAGCTCTGTGACCTTTTTTGGGACTCTTTTCAGTCTGTCCACATCTTCTTTTGGAATCTAATACCTAGGGATAACCAGAACAGAGTTTGCTTGAGAAGGGGGGGAGGTTTAAACCAAAACAACATAATGTGGCCATAACAGGAAGTTCCAGAACTGAGTGTGGTCTTTGTGCTATTGCTGGTGTGATGTGTCCATGGAGCAGAGTGCAGGACAGTGGGTGGCCTCCATGAGGAAAGAGAGATGGGAAGAAGCTTATAAATGAAAACCTATGCAAAACTTGTAACTTGCTTTGCATGAGAGGATGGAGCATTTGCAGACTGTCAGCAACATCTGCCCAGAGGTGAATTTGAAATGGTGTTACGGGTAACACTGGGTAGAAAAGCAGGATGGGAGAAGAAATAGAGGATATTCTCTCTCAAGTATCTCATTTTAAAAGCCAACAGCATGTCTTAGATTGCAATTAGAATAAAGGTATAGTGTTACAGCAGTTCAGTTTTCTCAATGTGATGTATCTCAACAGATTATTTGGTATAGCCCTCATTCCTGGAGCACTTGGGATTGTACTTCCACAATATGTTGTTTTGGATGGCAGACTGGCATAAATATTGCCTTCCCTCAAGGCAAGTAATCTTACCCTTCTGTCTTGAATACTTTATGTTCAGAGTATGCCGTGTTGTGAGCCTGCTCTGGAAGCTGATCACTCTCAAAAGTAATCTGTCAAAAGCACAGAGATGTTTTAAAGCCAGATCAGCTCACAACAAAAACTACACAAATGTCATCCAAACACAGCTATCTTATCTAGAGAGGTAGATTGGAGGACTGATTCTGACAATACCTGAAGACAGGAAGTTTGTGAGAAGCTTTGTAATGGAATATTGCCATTCTTATTATGGGTTAAGAAAGCATTATTTTGCAGATGGAAACTGAAATAACATGAGGGTAAGGACTCCTCTATACTAGTTTGTTGGTTTTTGTTGTTTTTTTTTTAATAGAACTGTGTTAACACAATTTTGTGTCAACAAACTTAGTCAATCTTCATTCTGGAGTGGGTATAAGCTGTACTACAACCATAAGCTCCAGTATAACTGCATCCATATTTGCATGCTCATCGAGGTAGCTGGGAAGCCTCCCTAACAACTCACACCCCTCGCAGCACCACTTCAAAAGTGTCACCCTCACAGGAAGGACCAAAGCAATAGGCTGAAGACAGGAAAGAGGAAGAAAGCCCTGACTCCCGTTTGTTGGATCAGCAAGCAAACACTAAGCATTGAAATATTTTCCTTAGCTGTCAGGCAAGTAATTTCCAAAAATGGTTACAGACAAATTTTTAAAAGCAAACCCATTGATCACAAGCTCAAGTCCATTCAAAGGCTGGCAGAGTTAGAGTACAGACCAAATTTGAAGTGCAGTGCCAGATTTCAAATAACTCCTTATGCAGGAGAGACTTCTCTGGTTTTTGTGCCTCTGGAAAACTCTCCTTCAAAACTCAAGTGTTTAGGAAGATAAACAAGCAAGGAAATTGTATATAATTTCTGTTATCAACATAAATACAGTTAACGTCACTATGATCATAACCTTTTGATTCAAAATATCTAATCTAGATAAATTACACTATAAAAATTATGAAGCAACACAAGGTTGAGGTAGGATGAAGGTTAAATTAGGCCCAAGTGAAAAATTTCCCCCTTGACAAGGAGTAGTCACAGTAATCTCTAACTTCTGAACAGTCTCTGACTGCAAGAAACTGCCAGTTTTGAAGAAACATCTGTTTATTATTAAAGCATATAACATATAAACAGGAAAGAACTTTTCTGATTGAGTAGTTATATAAACAGAACTAAATTAGTGCAGGCACTCCCTGTGTGAGAGACTCAGTCTGTAATGGTAAGTGATATCATTGGATCAACAAGACAGTTGCCAGACAGCCTGGGGAAAGAGGGGTGTTTCAGCACCTTTGCTGCACAGCAGGCCTGAGGGCAGATTTTGTGATGCCTGAGGTCAGGTTGCCAAAATGCAGGGTGCCTGTCCTTAAGCATCCTGCAGGAGGGCTCTGCTGGTCAGCTCTCACCCACAACATGCTTGATCTCTCCACAGCCTCATGGTGCCCAGGAGTCCTCACCTGCTCAGATACAGATCATGCACTTCTCTGGAAAAGTGCTGTGTTGAGATCTCTAAAAATCACCTTTTAAAAATAGCAGTGACTATCAGCTTCCTGTAAAGTGGAGCTCCTTCACTTTGAGATGGATACCTCTTAGCATTTGGACTACGTGGAGGAGGAGCAAAGTAAAATGAGATGCTTACCAAACTAACAGCTCTGGACCTTGCTTTTTAGCTTCCCTGTCTTTCACGTGAAAGGCTGAAAACTCAGGATCTGATTCATGAGGAGCTGCAAAAAAGATTATTTTTATGAAGAGTTCATGTTTTTAAGGCAAGAGTGTCTGAGACTAGTTAACATATGGTTTAAAGGCTTCAGTAATGCTTTTGCATACCTAACTGGTAATAAAATAGATCTAGTGCAGAAATGAGGGACATACAATTGCAACTTTACTTTCGTCTAGGAATTAATGTAAAATGATCATGCAATAGAGGAAAAAATATTTTTAATAGTTTCAGACAGGTGTCTCAACAGGAAATACCTTCAGTGTAGGTCTCAGAAAAAACTTTAAAGACCTTTTCCTTTAATGGTGGATCTTGTGTACTGTGGTGTCAGTTGGCAATGGCTGAATGAAAGTCAGCAAGGAAGAGACAATAAGGAGAGTCAAGTCCTTCACCATTAAGAGATCTAACAAGCTCATAGGACAGCATAAGAGCAGACAATGTAATCAGTCACTGGCTGTTCCAGCCACTGAGCAGGAATGCTGCTGTGCACTGCGCTGTCTGCAATGGCAGAGAGGTCTGCTGAGCCTTCTGGCCAGAGAATAACATGACATGAAAAGAGAAGCTACTGGGATCCACTTTGAAAGCAACTCATTCTATAACGCTTCTATCATAACAGTATTTAAAAACCTTTTGCTATATCAAAACACTACAACAGTTCCAATATTGTTTGGGTGGTCAATAATCTACATTTTTAAAGAATCTGCATTACCTTTTTTTTTTTAATTTAAGGCAGCATAGAAAATAGTGAGAGACAGAACTTGTTACTGAAAACGGACCTTATGGTAGACTGCTGTATGTACATCTGTAACAAGAAAGGTATGATTTAAATAGTGCCAGAAGAAATAGTTTAGCTTGGTTTGATGTCACTTCTCTAAAAGTTCTGCATACTCTGTAGGGAGCTTACCTTAAGTGTAGTGACCATGGTATCTGTAACATCCCACAGGAGCTCAGCAGCAGTCTGGAAAATGCATGGCATCATCAGATAAAACATTAAATGGAGGATTGTACTGGAATAGAGATAAAGCTAATGTATAAAAGGGCAGTTTCTCTACTCTTTTCGCTGATAAGAAGTGCCATTTCCCTTATGCTTCTCTGAATCTCAATTAGCTGTCTCACCTACCTAAAAGAAGTTGAAGTCCACTGTGAATTATATTGGGTCTGACTGACAGCACAGGAATATGTAGCTACATCCCTTTCACTTGTTTTGCATCTGGAAGATTTTCTTCTAAATGAGAGCTAGAAGAGTGCTATATAATTTTAATTGTGTCAGATTTTGTTGTCTAGTTATGCAAAAGAAGAGTGGCTGTTTGAACTTCATGAAAAACTCACGACACGTGCTCTTTAAATGATACAACAAAGGCAGAACTCATATTTCATATTGGTGATCAGAATTTTGCTCAGAACATGAGTCTGAGTTCAAACTTTCCCTAAGTCTCTGGCAATTCATCTAGGTTCTAGAATTTTTGAAAGGACCAAATTCTTTTTTTTCTGTAGGGTCATATTTTAAAACCTTTTTCATTCTGTAAATTTGTTTTGAGAAAGAGCAATAGTTTACAAGACACCATGTGATGTTTTTCTCCACTGCCAAGTGCTTAGAGAAAAGAACAAAAAAGGTTCTTATTAGACAGCTAGGTTAGAATATTGAGCTGATCCTGTAATGCTCCTTCAATGGCATATGGTTTTTGTTCCAGGATAAAATTAACCCTGCTGCTTTTCGTGAGAGGGGACGAACAATTACCATGCTTTCCTCTTTCTCATCAGTATGCTGACCTGCTGCCCTGGCTTTTTAGTACCTGGTTTGCAAGCAACAGTAGCTTGGTTTTGTTTCCTGCTACCTTGTCCTTCAGCCACCAGTGTTTGCATGGTCATTTCACCTTGTGTGTTAATGGCCCTGCTTTCTAAACCCCAGCTATCTTACTTTCACTGTGCTGTTGTGTGCTGATACTATGCCATTAATCACTTTCACTTCTTCCACTGCTTGGGTATTCATCAGATGTCCTGAAGTTTGCTTTATGTTGCTCTTTTCTCTGTGCTGTTTTCCCTCTGATTCCTCAAGGACCTTTATACAAGTATTAACAGATTGCTATCAAACAAGTTGCAATTAAATGGTGAGTTTATGCTTTGACCAAGGGAAGTACAAATGTATTATTTTCCCTTGTAGGACAAGTTAAAACTCTTCTTTATTTGCTTGTTTCTGTTTGTTTTTTATCAAGTGATAAAAAACAAATGTTCTCACCTCTATGCAGCATTTATTGGGGTTAAGGTGAAGTGATAGTTACTTTCTGTAGGTAACTATCATTCCTAAATGCAAAGGCATAAGATTTAATTGGCTGATGCAGTGAAATATTGTGGTGAGATATTTCACTAAAGAGCACAGTCCATACAATTGACTTCACACAAAATAGCTGGGTAGTCTATATTAGACCGGCAGGTTCGTATGGGTGAAATCACCATACAGAGTTTTCAAAAAGGATCTGGGGGTTCAGTGTGTTGCTCACACTCAGTGTGAGCTGAAAGATGCCAGACTTATTTAAATTGCTTTATGAGAAATGAGTTGACAGCCTTTCTTATACATCTGTCATCTGGCTGGAAAGTAAGCATCAGGATCTTTTCAACTGTCAGCCAGCCAGGGACCCCCTTTCCCTGCATAGGAAGATAGGGAACAGACATTGGCACTTCTTTCTAGGATTTCAGCATTAGTGTTTGAAGGAAAGCTCAGTGGGTGTGAAGTTGATCTCTACTATTCCAGCAAGTCTGTGCTGCCCTGGCACAGATGATCAGAAAAGTTTCTTTTTAGTTCATAATGAGGACTGCAAAACACTTTTGCTTGGGGAAACTGCTGGTTGTAGTGACCCTGCCCAGAGTGGGTTCTGGTGATTTATTGTTTGAGTTTGGTGCTTTTGGGGAAGGATTGAAAATTGCAGTAGGATGTGGTGTGTAAAACCACAGTGGAGCCTACAGCAAAACAGTGGAGACAACACCTCAATGCTAACTTCTAGGAGACACAGTTCCCATTTGTCTCAAAGTAGCCTGAACAAGTCCAGCTGTTCTTATTGCAAGGATTCTGGCAGGCCATGATGTCTGGTGCTAGCCCAGAGCTCCTCATCGTGTTGTCATGCTTCAGGCTGAAACATGTTCCTTTATTCCTCTCGGTTCCTCCAGCCTACCCAAAACATTCAGAATACCAATGCATTTAAAATATTGTGAGCACGTAAATATTTTAACAGATTACTAGGAGGTACTGGTCTGGCATACTATGCTGTAAGAATGTCAAGGCAAACGTTGAGAGAGACTTTTTTCTTTTAACAAGGTCTGAGAATGCTGTCTGTCTTCAGTTTGGGTCTTTTAGTTTGGGTCTTTTTTTTTTTTTTTGGCATGTTTTTAGTAAGCTTTCAGCACAAGAATTCTGATGGAGTTCTTCTGACTTATGGTGTGCTGCAAAAGTATATCAAATGGCTCTGTTCCAGGGAAAAAACATACCCAACCCAAATCATAACAGATAGACTTGTTTTATGTCTGTAGGCCCTTGATGAAGCATAGACCTGATTCAGATCTCTGTTCAGCACTGCATCTCACAATGTCCCTTTCCTGAGGTTTACCCAAACCACATTCCCTCACACAAGATGCTGTTACCAGTCAGGTGGTGATCATGATCTATCACACTGCTGACTGTGGTGCCCAAAATAGAAATTCTGTGGTGACCTATCACCTGAAGATGTCATATTTCTTCTTAATGGGTTGTGCTCTGCTGTTCTGCTGAGATGCCTGTCTGCAGTCTGGCTCTTAAAATTCATGACCAGCCCCATCAACCTGAACTGTTCATACTCTCACAGTTACTGTCTGCCTGTGTGACATCTTTATCCTATACAGGACAAGGGAAGAAGTTTGTATTTTGGCTCACCAAGTCAATGGAGAACCCGGGCAATCACCTGCATCATTGTAGTTTATGAATATCAATCACTGCTGTTTCCTGAGCTGAGCCAGCAGTTTCCTTGTCTGTGTCTGCTTCTCCCCTTAGTTTGAACACCTCTCTTTATAAGTTTTTACTTCCTCAGTTTGCACATTCCTTTCTGCTTTGGAACCTCTGTGCCTTGGCCTTGTTTGTTCAGGGAAGTAGCTAATTAAAAAGCAGATTTTTTTTTTCTTTTTACTTTCTTCCATGTACCTTGCTTCAGAATGTAATTTGTGGCCTGAAGTTCAACAGGTGGGAGCTTGCTGCTTGCACTTGTTGCTGAGCAGGGAGGGCAGGGACCCAGAGCAGCTCTGTGGCTCCAGTGAGACAAGAGAGATGGAGGAAAGTTAATACACCCTGGCTGCTCTGAATGTGTGCAAGGGACAGGAGCTCTATGATGCACCTGGTTCAGACATGGTCACACTGCCAAGGCTGTAGGTGTGTGTTCCTCCTTGTTGAGGAAGCAGTGCTGTCCTGTGTGTGCACAGAGTAAGCCACTGAAAACCAGAATACAACACACTCATAACGCCAGAACCAAGAACTTTTGGCTTTCAGTTCTATGGCTATAAACTCTAGCCAGCATGGATAAGAGCTCCTTCCCATGTGGATTTTCAGGTGTCTTAAGCAGTTCAAGTTTCCATTGCACTGATTCCTTTACTTGTGGGCTTACAGGATATTTCTCCACTATTAGGGTGATTTTTTTATGACAGATCCTCAGAGACCTCTACAGTGCTGAAATCATTGTTTTAGGTTCTAAAGCAAGTGGTGGTAGAGAAAAGAGTAAAAAAAGAGTAAGCAAGAATATTAGAAGAAAAGATACACATAGGCAAATATTGCCTCAGCCTCATTTCCATAGCAAGACAGGTTAAGTGAAGGAAAAAATAGCAGCTATTGCTTTTCCCTCCACACTGGGTCTGTATAACTGTTTGAAAGGGCTGTTTAAGTGTTCATGCACCTGTTTTTCTTACACCTTGGAGATTCAGTACTGAGCCTCTGTGGCTTTGAGGAGGTTGGCAGGCAATATATCCATTGCTTGTGCTGAAGTTCTGGAAAGCTGTGATTGAATTAAGAGGTGGCCTCCAGTGAGGGACTCCTTTTCTACTTATCAGCAAATAAGAGCATGTGCACTGCAGCTGAGAGAGCTTTAAGTAGTGCCTTCAGAGCCATTCATCTCTTCATGCCCAGAGCTGAACCTGAACAGCAAACTGCATCTGTGACAGCAGAGAAGGAAGACTCATGCCAGCTCTGAAACACTGGTTCAATAGTTGCTCACAGCTGTGAGAAAACGGCTGAACTTAGACGCATTGCCAAGAAATCCTGGGAATGGGAATGCCTTACCTATAAGATATAGTTGATTTATCACTTTCCCAAGTTTATTTTGTTTCCCACTGAATCTTTTCTTCTCCACCCAAAATACATTTTTTGCTTTATTCCCTTGTAATTGAAGGACTATTGCATGTAAAGACTCTTAATGAAAGAAGTCTCTCCAGATGTCTGCACAGGACTCAAACCATGATTGCTCAAATAATAAGAGGAACCCCTAGATATCTGAAATTGTCCCCTCATGCTGCTGACAGAACTTGACTAAAATATTTTTTTAAAATTATTATTCTTTGTAAGTTCAGCATACCAAGGAATTTGGGAATATGTATTTAAAATGTCAGTGTCTTACAGTACTGAGAATCAAATAGATCCCACCCAGCTTTTTCTTTTAGAACTTTCTTTAAAAAGAAGTTTAGATTTGTTTCTACATGGTGAAATTCTATGGTGGATGCCTTGCTGCAACTCAGTAGCAGCTGCTCTCCATTCTTTTCCATGGCATTCTTTCTTAATGCTTATAGGAAATTTTACGAAAGGAGAAATGGCTTTTAGAGAGACTGTGAGAAGGTGAGGTGATTAACTTATCTTCAACAAAATATGACAACAGTGAGAGAAATTATTATACCCACTCCTTTTGAAGGAACAGAGGAACATTGGCCCATTGCTTCCTCCATGGCTCTGCTGTGCCTGGATAAATGCTGGGACAAACCAGGATAGCAGAACCTGGTGATTCCAAATGGGGAAGTGCATTTTTGGTTAGCAAGATGTAGAGGGGAATCTGTTGCCTAAAATGGTTTTCAGTGACTTCAGTAGACATACTTGGAGCTCAGGCTTTTTGCCTGTGCTCTTCTAAGCTGATCCATCAGTAGTTTATTTGCAGTTCTGCCTGTGTGCAGTGGGACTAGGCTTGTTTGCATAAGGTTTCTTCTTGCAGCATTTCTCTGTAGCAGCGCAGCATTCAAGCATTTCCCTGACAAATGTTGTAGCAAAGTCTTTGGAGCCAACCCAAATGATATGGGGTATTCATCATCTTGTATTGTTCTGCAGCACACAAAGCACCAAGAGGTGCCATTAGAGATGCTGCTCTGACAATGCTTTTTTAATAGCTGAAGAATGATCCCAGCTGCCCCTACAATGCCAAGCCAGCTTTCTGTGTGTATCCTAGGGCTGTGACTTCACCAGAAACTTTTAATTTAAAATCCAAATATTGGCATAAATTCAGTGAAGGGTACAGCAATGAGTGTAGGGCCTGCTATAAAGGAGCAGCATTTTTCCAGAGAGATCCTGAAGACTTCTTGTTCCTTGGCCAATTTTTAGTAGCAGCCTGAGGATGAGCATCCTGCTATTCTCACAGAGAGACAGAAGAGCAGACTGGAGAGAGATTAGCATTGTGTGTCAAATATTTCTGTTTGTGGACTGCAACCTGGGATTTTTAAGTAGTTGTATGTCAGTTATGGTACAGATGAACATGTTACGAAAAGTGGAGACAAATGTTTACTCTAATGTGGTGCCCAGACTTAATAAATCCTGACAGCCAAGCTACAGGAAGCTCTGAAACTGCATACCAAAAGATCTGTGATTACTGAATTACTTCAGAGAATTTTTTCAGCTTGAATCTCTCCTCAATGTGCCTTCTTCAATGTCCCTACAGGGATAAACTTGAAGGCAAGTAGCACTTAGAAGACTTTTTAGTTGAGAATTGCATTTTGTGAGACACGTTTTTATGTGGAGGACCTATAGCATTTCAATGAATTAAAATGCCAAGTTAATGAAAGTGTGAAGAAAAGAAATCTGTTGTGATTTAAAAAGCTGGGCTATATTTTCTTTAAATGCGCTACAATCCAGAAAATTAGTTCTGTTTTGGAATACATCTTCCTGGCCCTAATGGAATTCGGGAAGGACTTTTAAGATGTTAAGTTTTCTTTCCCTTAGCTTTTCAGATGCCTATTCTTGTACAAAACCTGCTCCAACTCATGTCCTGGAAGAGCTACATGGTTTTCTTCAGCCAAAATTGCTACACCCACAGGCTATTATGGAAGTGGGTCACAGGTTCCTCCAACAAATTCTTTGTTTCTCGTGGTATAAAAGTCTTTGGAGAGGAAGGGGTAAGTGGCCTGTTCTGTTCACACCAAAGGTCATTCCACTTCATTTGATCCAGCTGTGAATGGCACCAGAACTGTTGGGATGATGTTGTGTTTTTCTGGCAGAACTTGAGCCAACTGAGAGCAATCGGCCTTCTGGTTGTAACGAGCACTCCATGAACTGACACCATGTTTTTCACTTGTTTTGTGAAAAGGTAGAGATTTTGTCTCCCTGGGAGTTATCTGTCTTAATTGGGCACTAACTCCGATTGCTAATTTTTCTTTGAAATGCTTATTTAAGTACACTGTCTTGTAGGTTTGGGGGACTCTGAGTTTTGACACAGTGTAAAAGTAGAGTTGGGGTGTTTTTTTTGTTTGGTTGGTTTTTTTGGTTTTTTTGTTGTTGTTGTTTTGATGAGATTGGTCTTGCTGCTGTCATTGTACTTACCTCTTTATAGTAGTAACTAAATATTTGTATGGTTGGAACAGGGGAAGATGTTTCTATGCTGTGGAACCTTGTGCAGGCTCACCTGAGTAACTAGCACTGAAGTCAACAGCAAGAGGTTGTGGGACAGAGCCTAAGCAGTTGATATTCCATCTGATATCTGCCCAGTTTGGGGAGTTTTGGGGTTGTGTCATGTGGATATATCTTTTGACCCCTGCAATTCTCCTAGAAACTTCACAAAAGGCAACAGTGAGATGTAGGATACCCTGTGTTTTGGAAATATGATGAAATGTCCAAACTTAATTAAAATAACTATTTGGGGACCTTGAAGGTCAGAGGTCCGAACACCTCACCCTGATTGTTGGGAAGGAAGAGGCCAATTGGCTTGGTCCTAGTTACCATTGCTTCCCCTGTGGCTGTGCTACGCTGTGTTTTAGGTTATGGGCTGACTCTAAGTGTTTCACCTGTGACAGTGAGAAACATTTACTGCTTCCCAGCATGAGATGCGCTCTATGCTCCACATTGCCCAGATGCTTATTGGAAAAGTCACTGTAATTAAGTGTTTCTACTGCCTGTCAGAACTGTAAGCGTGAAATCCTCAAAGAAGGTTCTTTGTGGTGCAGCTGTTGGCAGTCATGGTGTTTTGTAGCCTGCAGGTGGGGATGCTCACCCTGGTGCTCCTCGTGTTTCAGTGCTATGGGTTCACTACCAGTCCTGGAGCAATAGCCCTGACCAATTTGTGCTGCAGGTGGAGGGCTGAAGTTCAGCTCTTGCTGAGGTGTGTTGCCCACTGATTCCTGAGATTGCTGCCTGGGTTTAAGCACCTGGATCTCACTGGTAATTACTTGATATATATTTGTAAAAAAATTGAAATCTTTGAACTGCTTTCTATTCCTTCACTTTTGCCTCTTAAAACATTGCCTTTTTAACAAAGTAGTTTAATGACATTTTGAGGAAATTACAAGTACAGAAATTGAACAGCTAGAGGTGAATTTTTTACTTTACTATTAAATATATTTACTGGGGTTATATCCTAGTCTCTGCTGAATGGCTTTGCTGTTCAGCTATTTCCCAGAGGAACATATTCCAGCTGAACATTCCCAGGGGTGCAGGGGCCAGGCAAGATCTGGTGGTTGTCAGCACACCAGATGAGGATATTTTGTGCTTCAAGCCTGGGTAAACCCTACCATTCTCTTTTCCCAGGTTTTCTGGCTTGCCGCTTAAGCACAGTGCCCTCTGTTCACTGTCTGAATGTGCCAGTTGGTTCATGATACAGCAGCCTTGGTGCCTCCCCAGCCAAGTACAGACAGCAGTGTATCCCACAGCTCCAGAATTCAATACAACACTTCAATAGAAAAGGAGACAGAAAGAAGTTTAATGAAAATTCCAAACCATGAAGCCTTCCCAAGCTACTGCAAGAACAGTGTCATTGTGCATAAAGCAATAAAAAAAAATGCTGTCCCTATCTCCCTATTGCTGGGGAACAGTAACTGACACTAGGCACAAATTTTACAGGATTCAGATTCCCTTTTGTGGCTTCTTGTCTGAATTGCACATTTAAATGTCTGCTGACAGCTTTTTTCTTACCTGGTGCTGCAGGCAAACAGTCACCTCTCATTTTTTCCCATGGTGCTCGACTTTCCATCATTTGTTCAAGTATTGGCCTCCCCTCACTCCCCCTCCCTCCAACCCCAACTCTTTTAAGCTCTGTGGTCTCCAAGCCTGAAACCTGAGCCTTTGTTCTGCTTTTGTGGAAATATGATTCTTTAGCTTCCTCCAGATAAGTTAGGGAAAAACAGCTTTATCAAGGATATTGCTCCTCTTTGTCCTCCCCAGGCAGCATTGGTTCAGGTAGTGAATAATCTTTAATAATCAGCCTGTTTTGAGACAGATCTTCCTACACACTTCCTCCCTTCTCCAAAATGTGCTGAATAGCACACAGAATACAATGAAAGGTTTAGGAAAAGAGACTGTTTATAAAATCAAATTGGAATTCATGTATCATACAAAGATAGATTCCCCAAACTGTCTTTCACCCACACTAATTATGGAAAAAAAGGGGCGTATTTATACACAGAGTGTCTCTCCATAAGTAAAATGTTTTCATCATAATCAACTGTTAATTAAAGTTGGTCAGACTACCAGGTATTACTATTCTGATAAAGTTAATATTAAAAATTGTCATTTACATTTGACTAATCTCGAGACAGATTTAAATGGATTATTTTAATTTCATGTAATTGTAACACTGAGGTATTCCCTAGAGCTATAAAATTATGTCTGTCAAAAAAAGACATAGTCTTATTGTCGATAGTTAGAAAAATTTAAAATCCTGTATGCTTATTATGTCTTTTAGCTCAATAGTAAATCTTACAGAAATAAAACCCCAGGAGAGCTGAATTCATAATTTGGAATGTTATGCAAATGGAACAACCACAGTTAGAAGTGGAAGAAGCACTTCATGCTCAAACAATGAAAACACATTATAAATATGACCAATTGTATTTCAAGCAGAAGTTGTAGAAAAAAAAGCTGGAACAACAAATCAAAATAATGCTAAGAGTAATTAATAGCACTAACTAGGAAAATATTTTGGTAACTGCTTTCAAAGGCTGAATGTTCTGAGAAAGGCTTGAGCAGTCTTTCAGATAGACAGCTCATGACTGCGATATGCAAATGCTTTGTGCCGTTAGCAGAAGTTAAACTACTGATGGAATAAGGGGCATATTTCATGTACCTCCTCCAGGTGAGCTTCCACAGAGAAGAAAGGGCAGCTGGCTGAAGAGATGTGCCCTGCAATGTCTGTGTTAGATTCAATTCATTATGTTCTGCATGTAATCCAAAATGCAGTTGTGAGGGAGATTAATACCCTGAGCTGGGTATTTTTCTATGCAAGGAAGACTTCATTTCATTAGGAGAAGAACAGAGCAGAATGGGAAAGCCTCCTCTTGCAGTTGTTCAAGATATGCAGGTACTAATGTGAGATTTATGCACAATTCACAGGACGGCAGTCAAAAGTGCATGGCATTGCTAGCAGCAGCATCTACTGAATGAATAAAAGAAGAGGTAGAAATATTGTCTCTGAATGCATTCTAGAGCTAGATTCAGACTAAAAACTGATGGCAATAATACAGGGAGCAGTCATGACTGTGGAGGGAAGACCAAGGGAGAAAATTGGACCAGAAATACCCTTAATTTTTTCTATAATCTGTAGGGTTTTTTGATAATGTGATTTTGTAAAAATGGCCACAGAGACTTATTGATCAATGGAAAATTAATTCCTGAGGGAGTTGAAAAAATCAGTAATACAGTTTTTTTTGCTTGAAGTACTGATTTTAGTAGCAACCTGTTGGATTATTATATTGCCATCATATGTTTCTGGTAATAATCCAAAACAAGCATGTATTTTGTGTTATCAAGGGTTTGCTGACTAAGGCTGAAATTGGAACCACCTGGGACAAGTACATTGTTAAGGAATGTCATGGAAATTGGAAGAGTATACTTGAAAATTGTGCACATCCCTGTGTTGCTCACTGAATATAAACACTCTTCCCAGCTTTGCTCTCTGCCTTTTCTCAGCCCCCTTAGGCTCACCCTTCATGTCATGCTCTTCAGCTCTTCCACCACTCTGGACATGGGGAGCTTTCTTGGCTGCTCCCTGGAGCCTGGCTTGTGCTCCTTTCTTCCTTCTGTTAGCTAGAATGCTGCCCTGGGTGAACCCATGGGAATAATTTCTCTCCTTTGTGCTGCCTCAAAATCCCCTGGAGCACTTCTGGCTCCTTAAGCTTGGGAAAAGTTAGGATGGTAAGAATGAAATTTTGTTGGTTTTTTGTTGTGTGTTTGTTTTTTTTTTAATTCAAAATAATGCCAACTGCAGATCTTCAGGACTGGTCAGGCTCTGGTCTTTTCACTCATTCATCTGTGTTCTGTTCCATGGCTTTGAAATTCCTTATCAGGAAGGAACTGGCATTTCTGCAGTAGTTCAGTTGGTGTATGGGGAGCTCTTTGCCCATGGCAAAAAAATAAGTGAAATCTCACTTCTCCCTTCCCTCTTCTTTTCTTTCTAGTTATTCTGTCCTTTAAGGACAAGTCTAGGATTTGCTGGCATACATGCATGTCCCACTCTTTTGAGTAAAGCTCTGGCAGTGACTAAGAGAATAAATTAAAGTTTGAAAAAAAAAGTAGGGAAACCAGTGTCTCTGAGCATGGCAGCTCATGCTTATTCGCTCAAAATTAACCAGTGAGATTAAACCAGCTTCAGTCATCATGTTTTCTTTCCAAATTCTTTGTTTCACAGGAGACTGTTTGTGCAGTGCAGAAGTGATGAAAAATCAGAGGTTAAAGTGGAAGAACCTTCCCAACCTTTACTTTGTGCCAGTACTGCACAGTGGGGTGTCAGCTGGCTTCAGACCTGAGTGTTTCCTTTCTTTGAAATGAGGGATTGTCATGGTTTCACGCCAGGCATCAGCCAAGCCCCACACAGCTGCTCAATCAGTGCCCAAGCAGCAGGATTGTGGAGAGAATTGGAAGGGTAAAAAGAAAAGAACTCCTGGGTTGAGATAATGACATTTCAACAGAGAGAGAAAAAGCTGAGCATTACAAGCAAAGCAAAACAAGGAATTGATTCACTGCTCCCCTTGGGCAGGCAGGTGTTCAGCCAGCTCCAGGAGAGCAGATCCCCTCAGACATAAGTGACTTGGAAAGACAAATTCCATTGCTCCAAATATATGAGAGACTCTCCCTGTTTCTTCCTCCTGTATATACTGAATGTGATTTTGTATGATCTGGAATATCCCGTTGGTTGGTAGGGTCGCCTGTCCTGGCTGTGTCTCCTCCCAAGAACCCCCAGCCCCCTCACTGGCATTGCAGTATGAAAAGCAGCAAAGGCCTTGGCTCTGTGTGAGCCCTGCTCAGCAATAACAAAATCATCTCTGTGTTATCAATGTGTTCTGCACAAATCCAAAAGGCAGCCCTGTACCAGCTGCTCTGACAAAAATTAACTCTATCCCAGCCAAGACCAGCATGTGGAAATTGTTACCTTCAGGAGCCATGCCGAGCTTAGTCTGAGCCTGTTTGCCTGTGAAATAGTATTTTGTAATAGCAATGTGATCAAATGTATTTGTAAGCCATATATTTTTATTTGACAAGTTTTCTGATTGGAAGGGACTCTGATCTCATTAGTATGTGATTCCAAAGGAAAAAAGGATAAAGAAAGTAGTTCTCTCTTGAAGGAATTCGAGTAAACTCGAGCAGCCCTAAGACTTAACAGAGGACTGTCTAGTGTTTGTTTCTAAATATTATTTTTATGTAATAATTGATTTAAAGGAGACTACATTATCCACTTTTGAGTAGCACTGACTGCATGCAAATTCCAAAGTCAAAAACAGGCAGTCAAACCTACTTTATTGCTTTTCCTTTTGTCGCCTCTAGCAGACATCTGGTCTTCAAAACTGTCTTCTTTACTAGCGTCTACAGACCCTCATCTCAAAGCAGACACACGAATGGTCCTGTGTGGTGCATGACTGTGTGTGTGTACATGCATGTGCATGCCTCACACCATTTGTGTTCAGAATTTTATGCACACAGATACACAGGACCAGGTACTTGTGAGTCTAGAGTCACAGATCCCACTTTGCACACTGTTAAGATGGATATCTGCTTTTGAGAACTTAGTTCTTAAGCTTTGGAAATTTACAGGAAAATGAAGCAATGATTAATGACAAATCTAGTTTCTGGATTATTATTTCTGGACAATATATATAGTCCCAGTTTATTTCTTAAATTAGTTTAACATGCGTCACTTTTGAAAAATGCAATTTTAAATTTTTTTTTTACAGTTTAATAAGTTTTGTTTTCTCCATTTTTGGTAGCAAAAAATTACCTGTGATTTTCTAATTTATCTGTAGTTATTCTTTGTTTTACTTTTTCTTCTGTGGCTGGCTTACTGTTTTTTTCCTGGTAGGAATGCAAAGTTATTTAGCCTTTGTTGCCTCAGCAATTAAAAAGCATTAGGTCATGCTCCAGTCTTAGTCCCCTTGGATCTTCTTTTCAGTGCTACTGAGTTGTTTCCAAATATAATGGGTAATCGTCCTGTGTTAAGAGAGATGGATTCATTGTGACAGCCCTGTGCTTATTTCTTCATAATGAGTAGATTTTAAATAATTTATAGGCAAAAACCTGCTCCCTTGAAATTTCTGGCAATACCTGTCTCCTTGACGTCTTAATGAAGTTTTGATTAGTTGAGGACAAGTTAAATGTGAGCCAGGAAACGTCAGAACCAAAAATCAGGAGGGAGAAAAAGAGCAATATTGCATCACTGACTACAACTTTTAACTGCTTTAGTTCTCCCCAAGTTTACAGGAAGCCAAGCTAGTGTCCATTCTGAACAAACCTTTATTTGGGATGTACATGTAAGGGAAGATAACCCTTTCCTACATGTTTTGCACCAAATCCTTATCTTGTGCACCTACCTGTGGTGGCAGAAGCAATAAAATCGAGTTTTATGCATTGTTTTGCCACATCTGACAGTCATGGATCTAAATTCTGTTGTTCCTGTCTGAAAATTCAGGTTTACACATATACAGATTTTTCTTTCCTTTTTTTAACTTCTAAAAATCTCTCTAGGGTGAATTTTCCCTGGTATATAAAACTCCTCCAGCAGTAAATTAAATTAAAGTTTGCTTTACAATCTCCCTGTTGTGAAAAAGTCCCAGGACTGCCTTTATCAGCTCTGTATGATTATACAAAAATATCATTACTTTAAGACATCCACCATGCTTTTGTTGATTGCTCGGCAACCTCTGAGGTTTTCTGTGAGTAGATTACTGGTTGCCTTTTGTGATGATCATTATGCCTTTTAACTACAGCTTCTTGGGAAAGAGAATCTGATCTGATCATGGAGAATGTCCTAATGGGACCTGCTGGTGAAATTACAAAATAGAAGAAGATTTTTTTATTCCTAGAGATGACATCAACAAAGCAATGAAAGTTATGTACAGTGTAAATAACTAGTCTTGACAGTGTGCAAAGAAAATGGTCACAAACGTATATGCAAATGTCCAGCTGTGTCCAAAATGAGAGATCAGCCATAAATTCAAGAAAAATACCTCTCTCAGTAAATTTGATGTTTCTTTTCGGACAACATCAAGTGGAGATATGATGAACTAGCCTGTCCCTGCTAATTTTCAAGGCTTCTCTGTGTTGTAAAGAAATAGGATTTTGACATTTCAGAACTTGTGGCTTTCTTTTACTCTGAGTCAATCCAAATTGATTGTTTTCCATAAACTGATGTTTCAAAACTTCTGTTTTAGAAAAAACAGAAAATCAGCAGTTGTCTGATGGTATTGGTCTGCCTGAGAAGCCAGGTGCCAGTATTTAAGGCAGGAAGCTGCTCCCTTTATCAGTTCTTTGTGAGAAAAGTGACCCAAGAGCTCTGTGGCCATTGCAGGATTTCTGAGCTGTGCAGGAGGCAGGCTAAGAGGACTGACTGGTTTGCACCTCGACCTTGGGGATTTCTTGATTCTGACTTTGGTGTCAGGACTGACAGAGCTCAAAACAGGACTGGATAGTGAAGGTACCGAACCTTTACTAGATCCACAAAGTTTTTTGAGCTCCCAGGAATAACCTGAACAAAGGAAAATGAGTTGTCAGTGTAATCAAAAGTATTTTGGAATGCTGGTTTCTCTTCAGGGCCTCTTATCATCCATTGGATTTTTCTTTATGACTTATCCTTATGACTAAAATTATATTTTTATGAAAAAAAAAGCCCAGCTTTGTCAACTAATATGTGTTTTCTTTTTCTCCTGTGGGAAACTTGCCATCACTCATAACATGACAGAAATTTTAATTTCACTGTCCAGATTTGGTCAGTCATGAATTCTTGCACTGTGCAGGTGCCTTGCAGGGAGACAGAGCAGTTGAGAGATGGGAGCTTTACAGTTTTCTCTAGATCTTCTCAAATTCCACATGGAGACCCAGGTAGTTTCAAGCTGTCCCCATAGCTGACCAAGTCACTTGAAGGTTCTACTCCATTCTTCCAGTGCCATTGCTGAGCCATGTCAGTGAATTGTGCCATGGGCCCTGCTGCACACTCTATGCAGGACTCTGATTTCCCCTCCCTGCCACATTAGTCCAGTGGCAGCCAGGTGTTTTGGTGCTTTCATAAACATTTGCTGTCACTTGTGACCTCCACAAGCTGGTTTCTTAAATGAGAGGCTTGGTATTCTTAGAGAAGAGAGGAATTAGCTGGCTTTTCTCTTTTTCACCTTTACGTGAAATATTTGTAGTGAAAAGCCCAGTCCTTGCTCATTTAAATGGAGAGATACTAACTTGATGTCTATTAAGCAAATAAGCTGAGAGTAAGAACCAAAATTAGTATCTTTTCCTTGTTTAAATGTTAGCTAGCTCAGATTAAAGGTCGCTTCTTCCATCCATTTTTGCTTAACAAGTTGTTAGAGATACACAGAGTTTTTTGAAATGGAAAGTAATGACTGTTTCCTCATTATGCAGTTCTAATCTATACTACCCTCAGAGATCTCAGTCTTGCTTTATCTTGACTTCTAGCTGTGAACTGCAATACAGCACTAGAAAGGTGTATGGAGAAGCTTTTCATACTTAAGTAAGGAGTCTTTGGGCATTAAGCCTGTGGAGCTTTTAGGAGAAGTAGAAACACTGGGCAGCCTCCCTCAGGATGTTTTTTGGTAGTGTGATAATTACTTCAAAATGCGCTGGACCTGAAAGCCATGCTGCACACCAGAGAAGTTAGGCTGTGGTAAGGAGGAAGACAGAGATCAATCTTTCCTCCCACCTCTCTCTGGTACTCTTCTGCTAACTTCCTACGTTTGGGCTGCTGTCTCCAGGGATTTTGTTTGTCAGAGTCTGGCACAACCTACAGCCAGCTGTAGATTTTCCCTTTACACATCTAAATCCAAAAGTTTGTGCCAGAAGTGGGAGACCTAATTTTGCTACTTTGGAATAGCTTTGCTCTTTGGTATAGAATGCAATGGTTCTCAAAAATACCTTGCTTAGGCTTCTTTCCATAAACATTGTGATTTCAAATAGTCTGTTTTTGCTCATGCAAGGATCATTGTTTTACAGCTGATTAAGATTCTCTTGCCCTCAAATGAAGGTAAAGTAGCCTATGGACTACACATAGGCTGACTCAAGAGTGTGTCTTGCTACCTTTTAAATGTAATATGGATCAGTCCCAGTCAGCTAAATTGGATTCCAATGAATATATCTGGTCAATTAATCAGAATAGGGAGACTTGAGGTATTTCTGTGAGGCAAGGTACTGTATGTCTGACTGTGTCAGCTATTTCTGCTGGTGAGCTGCAGTAGATTTCTCTAAAAAAGCCACTCCACTGTTCTTTTTGCAGACTTCTACCTAACCATTGTGTTTGAGAAAAAGGGCTGCACTGCATCTTTTGATAGTCTTTTTCCCAGGATGAGCAAAGGTTGAACCTTTATCACAAGAATATAAAACCTAAGGGATGCTGTCTTTAATTACAATAGTGCATGTTCTGATTCACTTTGTAGGAGCAGGGGAATGGGGTAGGTGTTGGAGCATTCTAAACTATTATGAACTTAGAGCTTTGCTAAGAAAGATATGTCTTTATGTTTTGTAAATATCTGTCATGTAGATTTTCACAGCAAGTAACTATTTTACTAATGGGGAAACCAAAAATAACAGACTGGTTTCACTTTCAAACAGCATCCTTGAACTAACATTTTTTTGCTTCAAAGGCAGCAGTGCAACATGGAGAGGCAAGAAGATCCTTTTGACATTTTGTGAAGGTTACAGGAGTGTAGTAGCAAGGTGAGGTTTGCAATGTTTCAAAACCTTATTTGTTCTTCAGTATTTATTTGTCTCATGTCTGTGCAAAGAGGCAATGTCAAGGGAAAAAGTAAGCCTTTAGGTATTTTAAAGTGTTCATTTAGGATTAATTTCTGAGAGAATAGAATCCTAAATGTCAGACCGTGTTTGATTGTTCCCTGTAAAATCATCATTAAGAATTAGCGTTATTTGATATTTTAAGCACTTATACCTATCCAAAGAAAGTCAAGCAAAGAATTACCTAGATTAAATATCTTTAAAGTTTATCTGTAAAAAATATCATTATGCCATTTTTGAATACTCTTATGCAGGCTGCATTGAGTATTAGTATATCCAAAGCATATAGAGGCTTCACTTTGACTTCTCCTTTTATGAATGTTTTAGGAAACCTCCTAAAATATTATTGTAAGACATCACTAAAACTCTGCTACTGGTTTCATTAGTAATCAACCAGCCTAAACAAGTTTCTGATGTCTTAAACTGTGCTGTCTAGCAGTGCTTGGAACCACAGTCAGACTACAACTGCATTGTGCAATGAGGCATAGAGCAGAGAACCACTTAGATAAATTTTCTGCCTCTCATGGGTCTGTGCTCATAGCTGGCTTTTACAGAAGTGAGTTTTGGAAAGTCCTCTCCAGCTGTGCCTGTGTGTGCAGCTGTGAGACTCAGCTCTCCCTCCCAGCACTGTCCTTGCAGGTGTCTGCAGCCAGACACAGAGAATTTAAACAGGAACTTCCAGAGATTAAAACAGAACAACTGCTGAAACTCCCTCCAAAACCTTAATCCAACCACTCCTGCCAACTTTCTGCAGCTCAAATAAAAGGTCTACATATAGTGTGTGACATTTCCTGTCCTCTGGGAACCGTGTAAAGTGCATCAGTAGTATTCTCCTATGGAGGGGTTGGGCTGTGTTCATAAGCTCTGCAGACAATGGATATAGCACAAAAAAATCAGCAAAGGCAGTGGCTTACTCCAGTCATATGCCCAAGAAACTGTGAAAAAGAGGAGATATTAAAAAGATTTTTATCTCTACCTTTCTTTTTTTCTTTTTTCCCCCTCATTTTAAGAGCACTGTAATTGTGAAGGCTGTTTTATTATATTATAGTAAAGATTTTATAATATTAATTATATTCTATTCAGAAGAATCATAGGAGAACTTAATTTGGTACAAGGATTTAATTCCAGAATGTTTTAATTATTTTTGTTATGGCAGGTATGAGTACATGCTGAGGCAAGGTAACCACTTGGTGGTATTATTGTTTGGTATAACTCTTTATATAAGTGGTTACAGATGAGGAGAGTTTTGGTTTGGCATGCTTTTTGTTTTGGTTTGTTTTTTTTTTTTGGTTGGTTTGGCGTTTTCCTTTGTTTTATTGTCGGTTAGCAGCATTTTTAGTTGCGAAATGGCTTCAAGATTCCTGTTTCCTACTGAAGTGATTAAGAGAAGTAAGAAGATTTGGCAACCTGTCATCGTCCTCTTCTCTGACAGTAGTTTTGTTACTTGAAGGAAGCGATTTGCAAATCATATCAAGTGTAAATTGGGCAGAGAAGGTCCCTTGATTGCTGCTCAGTCTGATTTTTCTAAATCTTCCACACGAAAAGCTTGCACTGCTCTGACTGACAGGGCAATTTCAGTGAGTAATGAGTAAAGATGGATGTCCCTGAGCAGTTAATCAAATTTCTTTTTGGCAACACTCTCTGTCAATATTTGAGGCTGTCATTTTAATTGTTTCAGATTCCAGGTGAAGGAGGATCATAGCCATGGACTCCCCTTGTGCTAGATGATATAAAACTTGGTGATAGTAATAGATGCCCAAAGAAGTGGCCTTCTAAAGTACTTTCTCTTAATGGGAATCAGGGTGCTTCCAGCTTCATCAGGATGTTTGCAAATGGCTTCTGCTCTTGCAGAATTGGTTGTAGACCAGGTGAAATTTCTTGCTGCAACTGAAAAAATGAAATCTAAAGGTAAAATTCTTACTAGTTGTCTTCTTCATTTCAGAACATCTTTGTTTTGAAATGTCTTCTCAGAATGTCTTTCCACATTGTATTCCTCCTTACATATGCAATAGTCCTGCTGTCCCACTGGCATGAGTGGAGGAGAGCTAGCTCAAACCTCTGCCTGGCTCTGAATTTGTTTGGATCTTTTCATTCTTTCAAAGTGGACAGCTAACCTTGGAGGGAGTAACAAAGATCTGAAGCAGCAGTGCAGTGATTCAGCCAGTTCTGGCAGCAGTCTCCTACATTGCAAAACCTGACAAATCTTACTGCCAGCATTCAGAATTAGTCTTTGGAAGATCCTGTCTGGCAACAGTGCACGAGATGCACAGCCTTTGCTTTGCATCAAGGCAGAGCTGCAAGCAGGTAGTTTGTGCTCCTACAGAGACATGAGTTTTCCTACGTGCTGCAAATACCTTGCTTTTTAATTCTATATATATTTATATATATACATGAATATGTATGCATATGGTCAGAAAAGAATCGCAGAATGAAGAAATCTCCAGGAGATGGAGTGAAGGGCATGACCCAGTGAGAATGCCAGATATAATCTTTGTTACGTGCTCATTTAAAACACAGTTTATCCTGTACAGCTTTATATACTTATGGTGTTTATGCATGCCTGTGTGTGGGCATGCATACTTATATTTTATCTATATATGTGGCTTCACTTACTACAACTTGACATGTGATGTTGCAAAACTTATGGCTGAAAATGGCAGAGGAAACGGAAGCATCAAGAGGAAAAAGATAACAGTTACAAAAGCTCCAGGAAATTCTTTGAGACATGGGAAGGTACAAAGAGCATTCTGTCACTACTCAGTGCCTGATCAGGCCTAGCAGACCAATGTCTATCTCTTTGTTAGCAGTAATCTATAAATCTGTCTGAAACACTGAGGGTTCACACATTTTTGCTCAGCTATACCCCACAGTCCTGTTAAAATCAACTTGAAGACAGAAGTTAGCCCTAAGAAAGATGTGTCAAGAGTCAAATCTGGTTTGGTAGTTTGTTGTGGGGTAAAGCATGGTTATACATTTAACTTTTGTTGCTGGCATTCAGAACCATATGGGCAGGCATAGAATTTCATTAATGTAGTTATGGTCCTGTTTATAAGTGGATTTCACCCCACATCTTCTGAGTGCCTGTGACGAGTTATGTTACTTACATTGTGTTGGGATGGCAGCTGAAGGGAGAATGGGGTATTTTTAAGGCCAGTATATTTTATGTTTAGTCTTTGTTGTCTCCAAATGAATAAATGCTCTCACAAACCATGCAAAAGTTTATTTGTAAGGTTTTCATCTTTTCAAGAATGAGAATTTCATTGTATGAGCAGAAAAGCAAAACCCAAAATTCACTCTTTTCCAAGATATAAACCTTAATGTCCTTTTTTTCTTGCAGACAGAATGTTTTTCTGCTGTCATGCTTCTTTGGCTCTTTCTTGCTCTTTACATCTAGCAGCTGAGCCCTCAGCTTAAGGTTGCAATATCACAGTAAAAATATTTAACTCCATACACTGAAAGCTTTTTTGCACTTTATGGGGAACCAAAGCCAATAGAATAAGTCAAAGTGTCAAGTGAGCAGCTCCTAGCAGGGTCAGAAAGCACACCAGATCTTTTACTACACATTTACTCACCTAAGTTTGATTTCTCTCAGGAGGGATTCTAGATGAAAACCTCATTTCTTTTCCTGAACCTTCCTGTCCTGATGCCAACGTGGCAGTCCCTGCTCTTTGGTGTGGGATGACTACTTTACTAACGTCCATCCATGAAGGGTGAGCAAGGGAGGAAACTTTAAGATAACTTGCAGGTTGGAAACGAGTGTTCTAGCTGGCCCACTTTGAACCTGATGCTGTGCTAGGAGATATATTTCTTCAGTTTGGTATGGTAGCATCTCACTGGCCCTGGACCAAGCGTTGACAGAACTGCAAATAAGCTGAGATACTGAGCAAGGAACAAAAGCCACCATGGCACAAGTGGGTGTGATGAGAGAAGTGAATCTCTAGCTAGTGCTCAGGGGTGCACACGAGTGATCAGAATTTTGTCTAACTTCTTAAGCCTTGACAGATGGTGAAGTGCTTGTGCAATGAAGACTCATCCCTGGAACATTTGTTCAGAGAAGGGGAATAAATATTTTTCAGCTGAACATCCCTTTGAAATGCAAACCATTATCTTTGCTGGCTTCAGTTATCTCCTTTATGAGCCTGTCTGTATAACAATTCTTCTCAAGGAATGTGCCGAACACAGTGGATATGTTCTAGATCTAAAAGGCAAACCACAATCCTTTAAAATAAACACTCCAAGCAACCTAAGGAAAAAAACAACAAAGAACAGCAATACGAGTGAAATTAATAAAATATCAAGAAATGGAAGCAATCTCCTGAAAGTTGAGAGCTGAATAGATGTGTGTAGTAAAATAGCTATAAATGAGACATATACATTGCTGCAGTTAAAAGACTGAAAATATTTCGAAGTTAGGCTACACAGACAAAATATTTTTCAAAGTCAATGGCTCTAAAGGCAAGGAAGAAGTCTCCAAAGTTTGAGAGAAAAACATTTCCCCCAATATGGAATGTAGTTGAAAAGGAATGAACCTTATCACCAAAGGATAAGGAGTAAGTTAAAAAACACCTTCAGTCCTTGCCTGCTGCAGATGACCCTGATTGACTTTGAGACACTAACAAAAGCTTAATCTTGTTTGCAGTGTATTGAGAGATGGCTGGGACAGATTGACTGTGAAAGGGTAGTCTCTGAGCTGAGCTCAGAATGAAGCATGAAAGGTAAATTGTTTTTAAAGTTCCAAAAACCATTACATTTTCCCTTGTAACTTTGCTTAAACCTTTTACATTCTTGTCTGCCCCACAAAGGCACAAAGCAAATGCAATCACTTTGCACCCCAAGGAAAATTTCAGGAGTTCTATTGGGTAGATGAATGTAGATGGGGAAGGATTGAAGAATTCAGCCAGTGAGAGCAAGCATGCTATCTCTGACACAATGAAAAAAAAATATTAAAACCTAGAAATACCTGCAGACAACAGGTATCTACTGTCATTAACAAGTTGGATTTTAATTGGTAACCAGTCTAGCACCCAAGCTCATTACTAAAGACACATTCCTAGAGGTAAAAAATAAAGAGATTTCAACAAATTTTGTCAGCCCCAGGAGGGCAGAGACTGCATCTTCCTCACAGAAGTTCTTGGAAATTGCTGTCAGTTTTCCTTCTGTGAGAGAAAGAGGAAAATTAGCTTGGTGCCTTAGCAGTGTTACTGCTCAGGGTAGGTTTTGTGTTCTCCTAAGTAACTAAAATGCATGCTTAATGAAAAAATAAAAAAGTAATTAGTCTTTCTTTATTGGCATGGAATTGCAGCCTTGCAGCTAGGAAAAAACAGCATGGAGTTAAACAAGCCTGCTTCAAATCTGACTTGTACTGGAGTTTACCACTGCCTCTGGTAAAATACTGCTCTTAGCCAAGCTTTGTATCTGTTTTTGTGGCAGTGTTGTGGAGTTTGAGGTCTCGACCAGCTAAGTGAAGACAGACTTTAATGTGTGGAGAGGTGAGTGGGGAAGGAGTCAGGGCAGTGAATGCCCAGTAGAGTCATTGCTCTGTCTGAACTGGACATTGAGTATAGGGCAGATTTACAGGGGTTTTAACAACCTTCACACTGTGCTGTACAGCGCAGGGAAATTTCCTTTTCTACCTTAGGATTTTCCACCTCCACTCAGTGTCTTTTGTATCTTTATACCTCAAATGCCAAATGCCTCTTTGGAGGAGGCAGACCTAACTATGCCAATCAGGGTCTGCTTTTAGAGGTCCTATTTAGCATACCTTGCAATAATGAATAATTATTTCTCTTCTCTTGAAATTTTCCTCTCTTTTCTCTTCAGAGGTGTTGTATTTATCAGAGCATGGATTTGTACATCTGAGATCAGAGTGCCTCATGCTTTGCTTTACACAGATCCTTAGCAATAAGAAATTATAAGAAAGGCAAGTATAATTGAATTCTTGCCCTGGCAGTCTACTGGCTTTGTGGCTCTTCCTTTGATTCAGAGGTCTTGTATTCTATCTATTCCTTTCAAGGTTTTTTCATTTTTCTCTCAGCATTTGTTACTTGTCTTGAAAAGGCAATACTCCTACCTGGTGTTGCTTTCCCCCAAAAACATACCTATTTTCTTTATTTTTCCTATCCTAGTATCAGTTTAAGGCAGGGGTGCTTTAAGTGTTTCCAGCCAAATAGCCAAAATTCAGTTGTGTCTAGCAACAGAATAGTTTTTCCAAGCACTTTCCCTCAGCGCTTCAAGTGCTAAGCCCAAGGCAGTTCTCTCATTCCTGTAGCAGGCAATGCTGTTCCCATTGTCTGTTCATTTAAACCTGCTCTGCCCTTGCCCCCCAGCAGCACTGGGGACTGGGATATCATGACAAAGTAGAAGGAAAAATGGCATGACCTCATTTCCTTCCCTTTGCATCAGGGAGGAAGAGGGAGGGTAAGGCTAAAGCTGGAGGCAAAGATGTGGTTGAACAAGTTGGGGTCACCAATTGTCTGAGTGCCTTGGGAGCTCCTGTGAGATTTAGAAAGTGTGTGAGTTTGCACACTCCCATGTCTCTCCTTTACACATATACACATGTAGAAGTGTAGGCAGACAATCAGTGTCCATCTTGCCATAATTTTTCTGTCCCAAACCCAACCTGGAGCCCACTGAAGTCATGGAAAGAAGTGATCTCCACTAACAAAACTTAGATATTTCATCACTGTAGCTCACACAAGTACGCTGTTCTGTTTTTACTTTGGATTGAAGAACAGCTATGCTGTCACTCTGGGTCACCCCTTACATCCATCCTCTGGATAGTATTTCAGCATGATTTGTGCTTGCATAACATTGTAACTTTTATTTCTTTTAAAAGCAGAGAGAGAACAGAATTAATACCACCAGTTTGTAGTAAACCCCAGAGAAACTCTGTCAATGTTTTATACTGCTTTCCATTTTAAAGTTGTATTTTTAAGTGAATGCAGGAGTATTTTTTGGTGTTGATTTAAACACAGTAAGGAATGTATCTGCTGTTTCTTCCATTTAATGCCTATTACAGAACAATTTTTTTCCTGTACGTTTCTTATCTGATCTGGTTTCCTGCTGTGGTCATCTAATACATTCACTTCTCCAGAAACAGTGACAACCCTTCAGGAATTACATGTTCTGATTTTTGAGAGTGGCTAAGTCGTCTGGCTAGATTTAAAACACTCAAGAAAGCCAGTCAGGGCTTCCAGAGAGTTCATGATTTATCAGGTATTTTTCCTCTCCTTGAAGAGTTTTCCTTCCTTTGATCTTTAGAACTAAAATCATGATTGTATTAATACAGCCCATGGGAAGTTGAAGTATATAAATTGCATAATCTGTGAGTATAATCAGGGAAACATTTTATTCCAGATAAGAAATTTTTCTTTCTTTTCTACTCTGTTAGGAATTGTTATACATAAGGTATATTTTATCTACATCTATAAAATAATTAAAGTTTACTTAAAATTGTCCCTTATTTTTCTTTCCTGTTTTGTGATGATCCTAGTCCCTCCAGGCTCCTGTAGCACTATGTACTGTCACTGTGACTTCCATGTCGTCCAGTGAGGACTGGCATCTTTGGATTTTGGCTTCAACAAATTCTTCCTTCATATTTAAACACATGCATGCACATAGTTCATGTTTTGGGCATGCTGTCACCACCATGGGTGCACACATCTCTCATTTTGGGGAGCGCTACTTGCTTGAGAAATACTGGAGTAGCATGAAGCAGAGTGCAGAGCAGTACAGGTTTAGTGAGAGCAGAAAGGGTGTCCTAGGCTGAGAGGTACCTCAACTTGCTATTTCTTTCTTCAGAACATTAAATTTGTGGATTGTTAAGGCATGCTATTAGAAAGGCTATTTTTAAATCCTTGAAATTCTGGTGCTTTTATAAACTGCACTTCTAGAAGACACTGTCTCTCTGACTTTTCAGTTTGATGTCTAAACTCCAATCTTAAATATGTTTTTGTTTGAGTATTCTAAAATTTTGTGGGGTCTTTATGTACAATAACACCTTGTTGTTGCAGGAACACATGATATAGAGATGTCATATATTTACTAGAAATAAATCTTTCTTTCTTTCTTTCTTTCCTTTTTTTTTTGTGTGTTACAATACCACCTACAAATTTACATTACCAAAGGGGAAAGACAAATTTTAATTACCAAAGGAGAAAAGAAATTGCTAGGCCATCATGTTAGTGGAATCTATAATTTTTATTTCTTTTTTTAGCCAGAAAGCTTAAATTTTTTAGGTGTTTGCTAATGCAAGATGCTCCATCAAAGGATCAGCATCTCAGTAATAAACTGTTAAACCTAAATTGAATGGCATGTACTTTCCATTTCATATTCAGTAAAGTTTGAGATCATCAGAAACTTTTCTAGAAAACCCTCCAGGCAGCTGACTAAATTAAAGAGGGGAATTACTCACAGGCTTAGAAGACAAGTAGGGACATCAGCAATGAAGGATAAGTGTAAAGCTGTCTCTCTCTGCATAATAATTTTATTGCCTGGCTTGATGTATCATAATGTTTGAGATATATTACCCAAAGTAAGTAATACAGCGCACCATTAAACACATTATGTTGTAAATAATTAAGATGTACAACATTAAAACTTTTGGGTAGAATGTAATTACTGTGTTCCATGAGAAATCAATGGCTACTCCAGCAATGTAAGTAAACATAAAAACAGTGTTTCACGGACACACAGAGTTGGCAATTGCTTTATGCAATTATTTTAGAGGCTGTTTATATATTTTAGAGGCTGTTTTTTGCTTTTGTCTGATGAGATGGAGTGGTTCACATGCAGAAATTAATTGTCAAAAATTTTCTACCTTGAAGATTTGCTCTTTGTTTGAGCAATAAGGGATGCTTCCTATGTCAGCCAGCAGCAGCAGAATGCAGAGATCTATGCCTGAGTCAAATCTACAGTTCTTGGCAGGATTGAGCGCTTTTGGGAGCTTCACAGGACTGAGCATCCTTCACAGCTTGCACCCCACTGCACCCCACAGGTTTCTTGCTATTTTAAAACATAAGGCAGGCTTACTCCTGCATTTAAAAGGTGACCATATCATGCACTTACACTGGTGGTAAGGTGTGAGCACAGGAGGAATGAATCCCTTACGATTTTTATTCTCCCCTGAAGAAGTGGGAGCTCAAGAAAAAATTAAATCTGCAGAAAGCTGTCAAGATCATTCAGTTGAACCAAACAAGGTGATAGGATTGAAATATGAATTTAACACCTAGTCTACCCAAATCTTCAGGCAGAATTATGCTAGAAATTTGTATGACTGCATTACGTATTAGGTCCTGTCTAGAAGTATTTGTAAAAGGCACCTCACACGCATATATAAAACAACAAATATGTCAAAGATGAAATTCTGGCTTTCCATTTACTTTTGATGAGAGAACTATTTCAATTGTGGTTTATGCAGTGAATCTGTTAGCTTTGTCTTTCAAAGACTTTTAAAACAGAAAAGGCTAGGAAAGCCAACATAGTGACCTGAACATCAACTTAGATTTTGCTTTCGAGTGCTTGTTGAGTCCCAGGAAAGTGCTCAGAGGAAGAAGATGGTGTTGCAGGAAGCTCATCCCTGGAGACTGTGATGTTTCCTTTTTGAAGGAAGTTGTGGGGACAAAGCTCACAAGCTTGTGGCTGAGGCTGAAGAATTCCTTTAGAGCGCCGTAATCTTGGAATGGCCCACCAATACACTGAGAAGGTGAAGAATTCTACATGCAATGCTCCACAGCATTCAAGAGGGTTGCTCTAGATCCCATGCAAATGTGAAATCCGAACCAGTCCCTTTATGTGTCTTGCTGCAGGATATCTTCTTTTTGAGGGTTTCTATGTAGAAAATTGCATTACTGGGGCAGCACATCAGTGCTTGGGCAACAGAGATCTTCAAGGCGCACTGGAAGCCTCTTCTTATCTGCTGGCCAGTTGCTTTGCTTTGTTTTTAATTGTGAGGGGTTTTTTTTCCCTGAGCATTGCTGTTTGGAGATTTACACTACTGTCTCTAATAAATAGCCATGGTAACAGGTGTTGTAGAGATTAATCAGATAAAAGATACATTTAGTGATCATTCTTTTGTGCAATTCTATTAATATGAATAACTCTAATAAGCACCTGGCAGGCATCTTTCAGCATTTGGGTAATATGCCAGAAGTACAGTGTTCTGGTAGAGAATAATTTATTTAAGCCCAGGTGATGAATTCTTTTTCTTTTCACTCTGTGAAAGAAATAACTGTTGCTCTGCTATTTATCATTTAGAAGTCTCTGTAAAAGAGGTTTTAAATGCAGTTTTGCATAAGTTCTTCTGCAGCCTTTTCCCCAATAATTTGAGTACCTTGCAGTTGTCCATTAAAAGAATGCATCTCAGCTGTCGTGGGAGATTCAACCTCTCTTGCATCCCATTAATTTCAGGAGAAGGAAGTGCACAGCGAGGAATTTTTTCTGGGTTTAGATAAGTGATTGGTTTCTTATTGGAAGGTATTTTCACAAAAATATGCATTTATGTTGCCAAGACACCATGAAAGTTTTTTGCACATGAAAGTTTTTTTTTAAGGGCTGTGTTTAAGATCAGGTTGTTGCATCAGATGACTTCTCTGGATGGTCTCATTGACAGTCCTGATTTGCAAACACCTGTGAACATTTTTTACTTTTTGAGGCTTCAGTATTAATTCTTCTCTTTTTTCTTCTGTCTGTGAATAGGTGATTAACATAGAGCTCTGAAATATTTTATACCTGCTGCCGACATCACCAAAATAAAAAATTCTTGTAGCCTCTCTTTTATTTTTTATGCATGAGTGGTTTTCTTCTTCTCCAGTTGTTACTAATTTTATTTCAAGTGGCTAAAGAAATGAGGATTGACATTAATGTTTCTTCAGATAATTATTCTTTGATTACTGAGACTCTGAAGGAGGGATGGAGGTTCATGTCAATATACTTTACAGCTTTATTTCACAGCATAAAATACTGTAACCTTGATGATCATATTCCTCTTGAGCTTTGTAGCATTCAACCTTTCAAGCTGCTCACAACAGAATTACTTTGATTTCATTTAATAAAGACAAACATATCTTTCATTAGCCTTTGGAGTACATGAGTTTGTGGATGGTTTTTCTTAAATAATTGGATTTTGTTACTTTCTTGTCCTTGTATTATTCCTTTTTAAATTGTATTAATACAAAATTCGAGTATATTTTATTAAGTTGCATCTTGTGAGCCCTATACTTACTCTAGAGGAAGAAAAAAACCAAGTTTTGTAATATTAGATATTCTGAGGTCATTTGGGAGATGTTTGATTCTGAACGTGTAGGTGTATGCGTGAACAATCATTTTTAACTCAGTAATTAACTGAAATCGTCAATTGATCTTGAATTTAGAAATGGGCTTTCTACAACATACAGGTCTTGGTCTAGTGCAGCATTTTATTTGGGAACAAAAAATGTTTTTTTCTGTTAGATTCTTGGTAGTAGTTTGATGTTCGGAGCCTAAATTTCTTAAGGAAGAAAGAGAAAAACATGACCACATTTAGAAAGAAAAAGAAAAGGTGCCTCGCTCCTATTTCTCAGGGATATGAATCTTTTAATTACAATAAACTTCTGGTGCAATTAACATTTGGTAGATGTTTTATATAGGTATTATTACATGTTACAGAATTTAACTAGAGTCCTGCTTTTACCCTGAGCCCTGAAGTGTGGCAGGTTGGGTGAGGATCTCTTCCTTTGCTCCCCTCTAAGGGAATAATGGGCTATGTGGTCTCTGGGGAGACAAAGACTATGGTATGTGCATTAGTTAAAAAAACCTCCTAAATTGGTATCTTCATGTCTTGCCTCCTCTTGTCTGCTTTCCCTGTTAGGATGGGGACTCTGAGAATGAGTTTGCTGCCTGTCGCATGGTAATCACCTTGCACAACCAGGGATTATTTCCTTATAGCTTCCAGGCACAGTTTGGAGATCTTAATGCACTGTGTTCCTGTTTTTTAAAGTGTTTGATGAAAATGGGAAGATCTCAAGAGAGACTGTTTAATTCAGTGCTCACATCAGACCAGTGTCTGAAACCATGAAAAAAAAAAGGAAAAATATTTTCTCTTTTGAATGTTCAAGTTGTTTTATGATGTGGTTAAGGAATAATTTTTTTAGACAAGGATGCTAACTAAACATTGGAACAAATTGTCATGGGAAATGAAATTATTTAAGTCAAGGCTTGATATCTGAGTAGAAGAGATTTTAATTTTCATAAGTTATTTAGGATTCTGGTTCAGACAGTTGGGAAGAATATGTTGTGGACTGAAGAAATAGCAAGTCACAAATGGGCACACAGAGTGCCCAGAGCACAAACCAATAAAGCTGGTGGTTGTTTGTAGAAGAGGCATATTTGAGTTTTCCACAGCTTGCACTTCCCATCACACTTTGGTCATAAATTCCAAACTGTCCAATTAGCTCAGAAGTCCCAGGAAGCTTGTGACAGCCATTTAATAAAACAATAAATTTTTTAGTTCCCTTTGTGCAAGTGCAGCCTGTAATGCAGTATTTTGTTATGAACAGCTCTCAATGAAGTGCTTCTTTCTGTAACAGTGTGTGACTTTGAGATGTGATTGCAATTGGTTTTGTTTTGGTTGGTTGTTACAGGTGGCCAGGGAGATGATGGTTTCTGTAGGTCTTTGAAGTCAAAAATGTTATGTAAAATACAGTTGATCAAATTCACATTTAGAGAATCTGTCTGTGGGAGGCCACTGAATATATAAAGCTTTGGTTTTCAGGCCAATTTATCAACTTCACCTTTGACACGTAGAGCCAAAGACCTACAAATAAGCTGCGAGGGAAGCTGCATGTTTCTCTCAGTTCAGATGCTTTTATTCATGAAAGCTGGGTGACTTTCAGTATGTTTCAATTGCATAACAGGAAATGTTTTCAACGAGGAATGCTGTTGGAGTGATCAGCTAATGAGGCAAAACCAAATTCAGACCAAATTTTTGTGTATTCATTTATTTTCTGTTTATCGCTTTGTGCTCTACATTTGTTCCTTGTGATTTATAAAATCTACCCATTTCTAAAGCAGTTCAATGATGAGTAAAGTGCTATAGAGACCCAGGCTATAAAACTGATAATATAAATTGGCAGTGGATATATCATATCATGACATAGTTGTTATGGGATACAGGGCTTGACTTAATTCACATTAAAGTCATAAATATCCATGGTTTTGCTGAAGGCAAAGATTAGGGACTGCAATGTGCCTTAGATCTGTAGGGATTTGAGAGTTTTTTGGGTAGTGTTAATAAAGTGTGTCTCTAGAGTGGGAATGTTGAATGCAGTGGAACACTTTCCTTAACAGTGGCAATTTTGAGGCTCACAAGATGTGAAAAGCCTCGTGTCTCTTAAGTAAAATGAAAAAGTCAAAGCTTGCCTTATTGCTGAGCATAATGTATTGTGAAAATAGAAATCTGCATGTGGATTAGGCAGCTGATTGGTACAATACAATGAATCCATTGGAGAATTTAGAGAGGATTTCATGCTGTTTTCAGAATACGAGGGGTATTTGATGGAATTTGGCTCTGATTTCTATAGTCTGACCAATTACCAGTATGTTAAGTGCAATGCTCTTTCTCTTGTGCAAATTATCTGGTTTTTAACTGCTCGATTGCATATACTCATATCTTTTACGTGTAATTTCCTTTCCTTTTGTGCCTAGTAAAATTATAACAAAATAAATAACAAATAGAAAAATAAGAATAAAATAGAAAATAAACAAATAGAACAAATATACTGCACATTCTTCTTTTAGTGGATGATTCATGCTATGTTAAAGGGATGCATAACTTTCCTAACACCCTTAGAAAAATACATCAAAACAAAATTTAGAAACAGGGACAGAAAGCACCTCCCAGACAAACAAGTAACAAGCATTGCTTCATTCAGCTGCAGTCAGTCTCTGAGAGTTATATAGCTACTATTGATGCCACTTCCAAACTGTAGCAGAAGTGGGCTTCATAACTTGTCTTCCTAAAATAGGTTTTGCAAAAAAACCATTAAAACCTTTCTTGCCACCAGATCATTTTTAGGCTGACCTTAAGACCAGGCTTTTGACCTGGATATGGCCATTCCCTATACTTTTGGTGGCATACCCTTTATATAGTAGATGTTTATCAGCACCAAGTAAGTTAATGGGATGTAGAGCCTTAATCTGAGGCAGTGAGTATGCCTCTGGGAAACCTGATTCCATTGAAACTTGGGAATACAGAATAAGTGCATTTCAGGAAGAAGGGAAAATTAGTTCTTGGTCTAAATTCACAGTAAGAAACAGGGATTATAGCAAAGCCCTGGTCAGAGGCTTTGCTTTAAAACATGAGTTTTAAAGCTCAAAAATATGCACATTTTCAAATGACAGTTCCCTTCCCTCACAAATACTAGGAGTCTGGGAGGTAAGAAGATAAAGAAGCTGATTTGCATTTATTTTTCTGTCAAAAATTGCTAGAAGTCTTCCCTCTGTTCTTAAAGATCAGGAAAGATTTAGGAGGAGGGGTGATATAAAAACTGCAAATGTTACCTTCCAGCCCTGCAGCAATTATCTATATCTTCATTGCAGTTATTTTATTTGAAACTGTTTTTGCTGTTTCCATAATGCTTCAGTCACTCAATTTTAGATGCAGTGTCTATTTGCAAGCTGGTGTGCTAGATTCTTTCAGGGATTTTACAATGAAACAACCTTGTAGTTACAGCTAAATTGATTAGATCAGAGTGGACTTATGGGCAATAGGATAGCAAAAAACTTTCTGAGTCACCCTATGGTCCCCTTAAAGAGGAGAAGTGGAAAGCATTCTCTAAAAGCTAATAAAAATTGCATGACAATTGCGTGAGAATGTTCCAAGCACAGAATGAATGACTTCATAAATAGGTTTACAGTGTAACTGGAATTTCCAGGCCATATAATCAACACTTAGCAAGTCTTTTTAGAACTTGTTAGTCGTGTTTCAGTGTGCAAACACCTTGGGTAGAGTTCCATGGTATAAAATTATATTTTCTTCTGAAGCTGCTCATCCTACAAATCATGTTAGTACCAAAATGAGCAGTCTCCATCAATCCTACTGCTCTTGTTCACAGCATAGTATACTTTCACTGCTCACTTTTCATCTGTGCGTCCTCAGGGTGCTTCTGGCATGGCTGGTGCTAATGAGAAGTACCACGAGGAAAAAGGTAGAAGTGAATTTGTGAACATGGAATTTGAGGAAATTGTACTGTACAGAGTGGTAAAATGCAGACGATTTGGCACTATGATTGCCTTGGTGGTGTGGCCTAACATGCTGAATTATCTTGGCAGCAAAAATGTTAGTAGTAGAACATGAGGGGAATATAAACCTTTCTGCAGAGCTTAAGTCCTGTCTCCCTATTTGATGGAATTAACTAGAGACAAAGGAAAAATGTTCCATTTGTAATTATGTTATTTTGAGCAGCTTATAATTGCTACATCAGTGAAGGTGTTTGTAACAGAGCAGATGTGAAGAAGACTATAGCAACATTTTGATAACCAGCACTATTAGAGATGTGGCAAGATATTGGTGGACATTTGAGTGCTTGGTTACAGAAGACAAAGAATGGGATTTATTACCATCATACATCAAGAAATAGTAAGAGCTGGAGCATGAGGTGGGAACTTGATGAAGCAGAGTCATGGAGTGTGCAGAAAAGGACGACTTGCTGGCACCACTGGTAAATAGAGATGGTGGGAAATTGTTCTTTGAGCCTCAGCTGGTCTGAGGGATTGGGGGTTGTGTAGATAGGAAGAAAAAGATGGAATGTGAAGCTGTGGGCTGAAGGCTTTACAGGTAGGTTTAGCTCTAAGGGAAGTGCAAAATTCACAAGTAGGGCAAAGAAGAGAAAACAGATGGTTTGGTAGAAAGATGATGAGAACTAGAAAAGGGCATGGAAGAGTAACTGCTGAAGGAAATTATGTACTTGTGGTTCTGGTTTTGAGAGAATTTAGCTTGGAAATAGTAAGACTGCTGCCAACTACTTTTCAGTTCTTGCTCTCTATGGGAAGCACAATGTAAAATTAGTGACAGACGTGTGTATTTTCTATCATTATTTGAAAATTAGTAACCTTAAAAACAAACAAATAAACCCATTAAAAATAACAAACAAAAACCCATACCAAAACCCAAGATTTTAGGTAAAAAGAGTGTCTTTTTAAGACAGAGAAGTAATTCCTGACAGTGGTCTTTTGGGAGAAAAATACCACTTATAAACAAAGAGAAGGTAATTTGTCATGAAGAAGGCCAGGTTTTTGTGACTGGCCCATCAAACCAAGTTTTTACCTGGCATCAAAGAGAACACCCATCCAACTTGCAAGCAGCCAGTTTTTCTAGGAGGATGCTGTGGGCGACACTATCAAATGCTTTACTGAAGTCCAGACAGACCACAGCCCTCACCTCATATACTAAATGGGTCACCTTATCATACAAACGAGATCAGGTCAGTCAAGCAGGACTTGCCTTTCATAAATCCATGCTGGCTGGGCTTCATGCCCTGCTTGTCCTGCATGTGCCCTATAATGGCACTCAGGATGATGTTTTCCATAACATTGCCCAGAACCAAGGTAAGGCTGACAGGCCCTTACTTCCCCAGATCATCCTTCTGAGCCTTCTTCCAAATAGGCATTATATTTCCAGGCTGCTGGAACTTCACCAGTTAACCAGGACTGCTGGTAGACTGCTGGGAGTGGTTTGGCAAGTTCTTTCACCAGTTCCCACAATAGTCTATGTTGTGATGCTGTTTTCATAATTTTCAGAGGAATTCCTTCTCAAATTCCTGGTTTCATGACAATAAAAATGCTTGTAGTATGTAAAAATGAATTATTAGATTTGGCTAGCCATGTTATCATTTACAGTGGATTATAGAAATGTTGCTACATATTAGGTCTATCACATAATTGCTTCAGTAGTTCCTTGTCACACGATCAGATGCTTTAGTTACCAGCAGCAGTGTCTAATTGATTATTTGACTTGAAAACAGACCTGATTGTTTGACTAAAGATTCAGTTACTATTTTGGCTTCTTCTCTTCATCTGCTGAATCCCTTTCCAAACCCCAGTTTAAGGCATTAGGCATTTGATAATTTTAAAATCAAATTTAAAAGTTTTTAGCAAAGTATATTTACCAAATAAGATTCTCTAGCTGTTTTGAATAACTTGTTTCTAAATCCTTAATTGTGATAGGAATATGATTAGGTAAAGCAAATTCAAACATCACTGAAAATGTTTGGTTAATATCTTGTGCATGAATCAATGAAATTAGCTCATAATTGTTACATTTCCTATATCTGTTCCTGGCTTCCAAATGAGGAGCTCTAATAGCATTCCTAAGTGGTCCTGGCAATTTATCATTCATTGAGACAGTACTGTGTAATGTAGTGCATAGAATATATAAGCCAAAATATTTTTGCTTTAACCTGAGAGAGTGCCAGTCACTGTAGCTTAAGTTGAAACAATTAAATCTAGCAGACTGATTAAAAAATGTCAGTGTTCTACCAAATTAAGCATATGTCGCTTCTAGGGCTTCTACTATATCAACTAAGCTTTCAAAAATTCTCTTTCATGTATTGTTTGGGAAAGCCCTTTACTAGGAATGTTGTCCATCAGGATGTTGGTAGGAAGATTAATTACTGCACAGCTGTGTTAAGTGCAGATATTAATTATTAATACAGAAAACTACTTTGCTATTTAAAACTTAGACATCTCAACTTCCTCTATTTTGATGGTTTATTTTAATATCATGATGAATGCCCTCATTGCCATGTGATAAATGAGCACTAGGTGAATACTCTGCTTCTGCTTTTAGACTACAGTTTTTTTGCAGACATATAAAAGGCACTTCTGTAAAGACTGGCAAAAAAAAATTCTTGAGATGTAAATATACACTCATATAGGTTTCAATAAAACTCATCCTAAGTCTGTATATGCACATCAATTTTCCAATGTCCAGTTCCTTTGACTTTAATACTCAAACAGTACCTGAGACTTCTGAAGACTCTTTACTTCAGAGAAAAATTTTTTGGTTTTTGTTTTCTTTATAAATACTTTCTTTTTCCTGCCAGAATACAGAAGGGAACAATTGCAGGCAGTTTGCAAGACCCACAGAACTTACATGTCTACAGTGAGTGTCTCAATTTTTCGTGAGCATCATGATGGCTCTTTGTGGCTCCCTAGCAACTTAATTTCTGCCATACATGCAAGCTGTAACAAACCTTTGCATCTTGCAAATAGGTTCCTTATTTCTCACCTGGATCTACAGCATGGTAGACTGGGGAACAAGGTGCTGGAGAGTAACAGTGGAAAAAGACCTGGAGGCTCTGGAATGACAAGTTGACCATGAGTCAGCAGCGCCCTGGCAGCCAGGAGGGCCAACCCTGTCCTGGGGGGCATCAGGCACAGCATCACCAGACAGGCAAGGGAGGGGATTGTCCTGCTCTGCTCTGCTCTGGCCTCACCACCAGAGTGTTGGGGGCAGTTTTGGGTGCCACAATATAAGAAAGACATTAAACAATTAGAGAGTGTCCAAAGGAGAGCAACAAGGATGGTGAAAGTTCTGGAGGGGAAGAGTGTATGAGGAGCAGCTGAAATCTCTTGGTCTGTTTAGCCTCAAGGAAACTGAGGGGAAACCTCATTCTGCCTACTTTGTGAGGGAAGAAGAGGGGCAGACACTGATCCCTTCTCTGTGGTGACCAGTGACAGGACCCAAGGGAATGGCCTGAAGCTGTGCCAGGGGAAGTTTAGGTTGTATATTAGAAAAAGGTTTTTCACTTAGAGGGTGGTTGGACAATGGAACAGGCTCCCCAGGGGAGTGGTTACAGAACCAAGCCTGCCTGAGTTCCACGAGCATTTGGACAGTGCCCTCAGGCGCATGGTGTTGTCCTTTGCAAGGCCAGGAGCTGGACTTTGATGGTCCTTGTGGAAGTCTTCCAACAGAGGATATTCTATGATTCTATGTTATGGAGTGGGAATAGTAGCCCTCTTTTCTCGAAGTCATCCAAATGTACACAAATTTTAGCTTTTTTTTTTTTTGTTCTTGCTTACTATAACTTCTAAGCGGTCTCTGGGACTGCCTTTTTAAAATCTGTGGAGAGAAGTGCCTGCTTCTCTCCACTGACTGCAAAGAGAGGTTTTATAGTTATGTCGGGAGCTGCCTGCCATGAAGAACCCTAAAAGCAGCTGTTATAAACCTCATTCCTACAAAACCTTCACAGGTCTGTGGTATCTTGGACTTAGAGTCACTAGGTGGCAGGCATTGCCACCTTCCAGTGCAATTGTAAGCACTAAAATTGCCCTGTTCTAGCCTTTCCTGACTGCTTCTCAGTAGTGACAGCTTTCAGATTTCAGCAGCATCCTTTTCCCCTAGATCTCTATCAGTGGGTCAAGCTTCACATTGGCCACCATCAGTCCTTGCTGATACTGGGTTCTAGTAGTGTCTGGATGCTTCTGTCTGCTTGTCTCTCTTAGTCTCTAGTAACCTCATTCTTTGTCTTTCTGTAGTTCATTGTGATATGAGGAGAAGGGCAGATTGGTGTCAGTCAGACCTGGTCACAGGCAGCTGGGATGTCAGTCGTGTTATTCCACCAATGTTAATCACACCTCACTAGCTGCACTTCTCTTCCTTCTCTGATTAGTAGCTCATGAAGGACTCAACCAAACACTGTCACCTCCTTGTCTCTTTGCTGTTTTCAACATTTTGGCCACTTCTCCAATATGTGTAGATTCATATGTATTAAAGTCATTTCCCCTGACACAGATGGCAGCTGCTAAGGTAAAGTTAAGATGTGCAGATCTGGTTTGTGTCTCTGGTGTCTGGTGTTCAGAGTGGGAACAAAGCCTTCTTTGTATTAATTATTTTCACTTATGACTACCACCCAGTCTTGTAGCTGTCTTCACGCTGCTGCACCTCTTCTGTCTCCTAACACCCAGGCCTTTTTTCATATTCACCACATCCTTCAGTTCTGTTTTATCATTTCAGCACAGTACTCATTAGAGAACTTTTCTAGCAAACCCATCTAATATCATACTGTTTCAGTAGGTTTTCATCTTTGCATCCTGCTGACTCACTGTGGTGTTTGACAGGGTTGGCTACTGGAAATGTCATTCATCACAAGCCTATGGACTGGAGCTGATGCAAGGCAGGGTGCCATTTTATTCAAGGTCTGGTCCTCTTCTGGTGATTGAAATACTGCCTCAACAAACATTTTGACTTGTAGACAGTACTGATGATCTCAGAGATTTGTGTATCTTTTCAGCAACATTTCTCAAAGAGCTGTGAGTGTCCAATGCATATACATTTTCTAAGCCAGCCTCTTCCTGTGATGTTTTACCATGCACCAGTTCCGAGAAGGGCAGTAACTTCATGTTGCCAGCAGCCAAGTGCTATGATTGGACTTTTAGTATATAAATGCAACATACATTGAAGGACTTTTTTTTTGTTTGGCATGCAAGTGAGCAAAGTGCACAGAGTTGCAGTTTTATTCCAGTGTGGGCAGGGATCGCTGACATTAACTATGGAATCAAAATGCACAAATTTGCTTGTGATGCTAAGCTGACAGTCTCCTTGACAGTCTCTCTCCGTTAGTGTTTCCTAATCTTTGGTCCATATAAGAAAAATGCTATTCCAGCAAAAATTGCAGCCTTAACACACTCTGAAGTAACCTCAAAACACTTTTTTAAAAGGCCTGTTTTCTTATTAATTGCATTCAGATAAGAATTTTATATTTGTGTTTAGTTGTAATGGTGGCCCGAAAAGGCCCTAAAGTCTTACAACATTTGCTTTTGTTGGGTTTTTTTGTTTTCTTTAGAAGAGGGAGTGTGATGGACATCACTGGAAGGGATTGGATAGGAGTACGCTGCTTAGTATTTTAGCTCATTTTGGGTAGACACTCTGCAAAGAGGAAGTTTAAGGTTATTACTATACCAAGCAGGTGACTGAATGCATCTTCTCTGGAAGACTGAAGAATTGCACTGTCTGAGCTGCTGGGGTGTTTTTTATTCCTGGGGCAAGAGGAGAAGAAATTGGAAGTGTCCTATTCTGCCTGTACTTTGTAAGTACCACTGCTGCTGTTTCCTCATGTCTTATGAGAGAAAGGGATCCCAGCCATGCTGGTTTGTTGCCAATAATGTGACTGATGCACCCTATACATTTTTGCCACTTTCCTAATCTGTAGCCTGGAATGACTAAGCAAAATGTAGCTTGCTTTTTTTTCTTTTCTTTCATGAGTACTGTAATTTCAGGAGGTCTAATGCATTTTTGTGTCAGAAGTAGTGGAGGATCTCAGGTCTCGGGAGGAATAGTACTTCATGGGTCATTTAGTTTGCAAAACAGCTGCCAATAAAAAGTCTTATTGTTTGTATGCAACCTGCACATATATGAGACTGTCACACAACATATTCAGCCCAAACAGACAAAGGACAGGAGAAGAAAGAGGCACAAAATGTGTTATGTGATCAGAATGTCCCAGAGTATCTGGGAGAGACAGGCCATCTAGGTTCCAGATTATTAACCTGTCGGTGAAATGTTCCTTCAGTTGCAGAAAAATGCCTAGGAAAAATAAAGAAAAAAAAAAATCTGTGTGAGACGCAATCACAGCTTGCTTGGCAATTGTGGCTCTTGTTCTGCTATGGAAAAGATAAGATGGCTTGAGTTCAGAAAGAGGATTGTTGGCAATGCCCTTTGTAGATTAGCCTTAGATGGATGTGCTGTTGCTGTTACAAGTGAGGGTTCTGTGCATTGAAAGGTGATGTCTGTTTAGTATATTGCCTTTTAAAACACTTTGTGACATTACAAAGGGAAAACAGAAAAGTGATAGACATGGTAAGGTGCCACCAGTTAAATATAATGCTTCTGTAGCACAATAAAAAAGTAAAGGAAAGGTGTTAAAATGAGGTGGAGTCTCCTGAGGTTACTTCATGCTTTTCTTTCACTATATAATTTCCCTAATTGGTTCTTTTGGCAGAAGACATAGCCTCTGTGTATTCTAGTTCGAGGAGATTTTTCTGTCCTCAATATGGGTCTACATTTTATAACTTCAACTGAACAGCTACTCCTAAAGGAAAACAAAATTGGATGTATTTTTTGCTATCAACCCTCTGTTATTGGCAAAATGAAGGAATGGTATGTTCCAGCAACATTTTGTTTGGCTTAAGACTGGAAAGGTGAGTAGCGTTTCTCTAGTTTTGTATTTATGCCAAGCAGTAACTGCTGAGTCTGCAAGCATCAAATCTTCTTTACCAAACATAACATATTTACCAAAATGGACAAGAATTAAGGAGATGTTATTTCAGCAAACGATTTTGCAATTTATTTTTTGCCCTATCTAGGAATTGCTGCTTTTCAAAAATTTAGTGCATTTTTCTACATTTAAGATTCCTTCCAGAGCAGGAAGCTACTGTCTTTGAGAAGACAACATTCTTAAGATCAGTAACTAATTAATTCCCAGTAACTTACCTAAAGGAGACAACAATGTTCTCTCATGAATTTAGCAGCTGATACCAAATTTGGGAAGCACTGGGATGATTGCTCATAGGTCTGCCATTCGGAAGAACCTAGGCAAGTTGGAGTGGTGTGGTCCTTAAAAATTCAACAAAAACAAATTCAAAGTTTGGTGGTTGGTGTGGTCCTTAAAAATTCAATGAAAACAAATTCAAAGTCCTGCTCATGGAAAGGAAGAATCTTCTGCAACTGCAGGGGCTGGAAGTTCTGGTGTGAAGGATCTGGAGTTGTAGGTTGACAGTAAACTAAATATAAGTTGGGGAGTGCCCTGGCAGCCAGAAGAAATCTGGGGCTGTACTAAGAGGATGTTGAGGATTAGAGTTTTAAGGTCACTTAAAGAATCACCTACAAAGGTATGTGTAAAACCTGGTTTAATATAAAAGTAAGAGAAAGTTCATTGGCAAAGTTGACTCTACTTCTTACTAGACGGTTAAAGCACACCAAGGAAAAGCAAACAAAAATCTAAAATCAATCAATCCAAACTGAAATAAATCCCAAACTATCTATATGGAGGCTGGAGGAAGAGGAAAGGATAGGAAAGGATAAAGATAAAAAGGAATAGGGAAGAACCTCCTGTTGAATCACAAGGTTCAGAGTAGACTCCCGTCTGCTAAACTGAGCTCAGACTTGATCAACAGTTTACACACAACAGCAATTAATTTAACTTAAACTTAGCTTAAACTTAATCCATATCAAGTTAAGCAAGTTAGCAAAGGATTCATATAGAATTTACTATACCACAACAGCAACTTACACATTTAAAGTACTTCAGAATCTGAGAGAGCAACATTCCTAGTACATTTGCTGTAGCATATGCACACTTGCCTACACAGAGACATGAAGAATCTATATGAGCTACCTGTGAAAAACTCCCCTTAAATTCAGTGAAATACTCATTTTCGTTGTCTTTGCAGCTTCTCAGTGTGTGAAGGACTGAGTTTCAAGGAGTGAGGAGTATCAGCCCAGGATCCATCATCACTGTTTGGCAATCTTCCAAGTATAGCAAACTTGAGAGTGCGCTGGCCCACAGAGGTGTCCAGGTCAGAGGGAGTTTGCTGGTTGCAGCCCATGAGGTCCAGGGGATTTCAAAGGGTCTCATTTTGGACCACTGTTTACAAGGTTGCAAAAGAGTGGGCTTTAGTCATAGTAATTTTCCATCCAGGCTGCAATTTGGGTCCGTAATTTTCTTTGCAAGTTGAGTAACAAAAATGTTCCACTTGGGTTTTTATTCAGGCAAGCAAAATAAGTTATCAAAGCTGGTTTTTAACAAACAGGAGCTTGTTAGACAGCACTAGTTCCCTGGGAACAGACAGTGTTTCTGAGAGGCTGAAGAGCTCAGCCCAAGTGCAGTTCATCAAGGCTGAGGTGTAATAAGCATTTCTCAGATCATAGGGCAGCCTGGACAGGGAGGGGAAGGAATTAGGGAAGATGCCCCACCACAGAGGAGCCCAGCCAGAAAACTGAAGGAATGGTTTATTTCCTCTTTACTGAGCTCTTGTCAGTCACATCTATACCACTAGGATTCTGTTTTGGGCCATTTAGCACAAGAAAAGCACAAAGTGGAGTAAGCTTAGCAGAGGATCATCAGATAGTCAGGGGGCTGTTCATTGAGGAGAGGCTCAATGAACTGAGGAGTTTGGCCTGAAGAAGAGGGCTTTGGAGAAATCTAATTGTAGCCTTCCTCAATACCTTTGAGGAGATCATTGAGAAGATGGATCCTGTCTCATCATAGGCGTGCGTGATCAGAAATTGAGAGGTGAGAGAAATAAATTTAAATTTGAGAGAGTAAACTGGATATAAGGAATTGTTCTTTCATCATGATGATGGTTAACAGTGAACCAGAATACTCCATGAGCTTGTGTAGTCTCTACCCTGTGAATTTGTCAAGACTTGAGCAGAGAGAGCTCTAAGCAGCCTTGCCTGATCTCATAGCTGGCAGCAGGTTGAACTGAATGACCAGCAGCAGGTTGAACTGAATGACCTCCTTAGCTCCCTTCCAACCTAAATTATTTTGTGATTTCACTATATATTTCAGCATTGACCTTAATGGAAAAAAAACTTGCCCTGTACTTGAAACAACCTCAACAGGAAATGGAGTCAGGGCTTCTAGCACTGATGAATGGGATATTACTCGGAAAAAAGGAGTATGCAGTAACTTTGGTTGGTTTTCTGAATGTGAACCAGCTTGGTGTAAGCTTTTCACCCTAACATTAATCCAGAGGGTGAAATATTGCTTGCTATTTTTCCTTTCGAGGCCTGCCAGGTTTTGAAAACCTAGTTGAGAAAAAAAAAAAAAAGAACCAAAAAAAAACCCACCAAAAACCCCAAAGTTTTTGAGAGAGTGAATATAAGATCTGCAGAAATGATTGCTAAAATAATTTCCATTTGTCATAACATGAGGTGGGTAATGATAGCAGAACTTCATAAAGCCTGAGAGATAATAGAATGTAACAGAGAAGTTCAAAGATGACTGTTAGATGGTAAGGCTTTATTCTGGAACTGTGTGCTTACACCAGCAGACATGACTAGAGCCCATGACAGACTCACATGCAGCTGGAAAGGGAAAAAAATAAAGCAACCCATAAATTAAGCGTTGCTCCTACCAAATGGACCTTAAATTTCAAGATGTGCAAATGTTTCCTCCATTATGGAAATTTTTTTCCTAAGATTTACATTGCACAGATGATTTTGAGGAAAGACATCTGTACAAAGAGAAACATAATTTGCATCTTTTCATTTTGAGTTTAAATCTGGTCATAAGAAGAACTGTGAGGATTTCAGAGGTTGGTCAGGAAGCAGTTTGAATGAACAGAGGCACGTACAACCCTGTAAAAGATGTAGCACCTTATATAATTACCTCAATGTAATATTTGTGAGTTTTGCATCTTCAAGAAGCACTGTCTTAATTTAAGCGGGTATAAAGCGATTGCCTCCTTCCAGGAGGATAAATGAGAATATTTTGGGAAATGTTAGTACAGCCTTAGATTTTTCTTATTAGTGGGTTCTCACACTTATCCTTGAGAAAAATAGGAAGATGTGCCACAGCTTTTATGTGAAAAATTTGAAGTTTTTATCTAAACCCTGTTGGAGGCAATGATTGACTTTGTGGTAATGTAAATGTCTGTATATCAGAACAATATTTGTGCTTCTCAGAAGGAGCTGTTATAATCTAAGATAACTGCATGAAATTGAGATGCTCGTTGTGTTGAAAAGTTTAATCAATATTTTACTCTCTCTCCTAAGAACAGAGCTAATTGCAAAGACAGAAGTTTTCCCTGTAAGAAAATTTGAATGAAAAAGCTGATTTTTAGGTTTCCCAAGGAAAACATTGCAATGATTCTGGAAATAAACAGTTAATGTCACTAAAACTGTGTATTCAAAATTGAGGAGAAAATTTAAAAGAAAAAAAAAAGGCAACATGGAAGTGAAGTAAAAGTGTTACTGTAACAGGAATTATATTTTCAGATGGGAAAAACTGTTTTTGCAGAAGTACACAGACAGGTCTTAACTGGCTGGCAAATATATGCAATTCTGACTTGCCATCCTTTGTTCTTTGAGAACTAATTAACTAATAAAAGAAAATATTGTTGGTTTAAAATATTTTGTGGCCTATTATGGAGCTACCTGTTTGCCTGTATGTCTGAAGTATGGTGCTGCTGTTTCTAATAGAGCATTCCTTAACAGACTGAGTTCCAGCAGAGGTGTGCCATGGGCTGAGACTTGGAGCAGAGAAAGAAACTGAGAGATTGCCCTGTCTCTGACAGGCTGTGAGCACAGCATTTTGTCTGTGGTCTTATTCTGTCATTCCAGTGTGACTGCTGATTAAGCTGAATGCAGAGGACAAGTATACTGTCATTTTCAACTCCTATTCGTCTGGTTCTAATTAGGGTAGCTCCAGGATTTATTGTCTTATAGCAGCAGTAGTTTGCAGGGAAAATCTGTTGAGTTGTGTTACTGTTGTGATGAAGCCATTCAAATAGTGTTGACTTTTATTCAATTCCACTTCTTTTTCTCTCTCTAGCAGTAATGAATTTAAGGGTGGCAGTGAATCCTCTAGTAGCTTCATTAACATTTATAACTTACGGAGGAAAATTAGGAAGGAACAAAATGAGGCTTCCGTGACTGATTATCTTCCTGTGGCTTCCCTGTTTATCCCTTATATTATACTGTGGCCTTTCCTTAAGCTTTTTTTATTATTATTTTTTTAAACAATGAGTTGCTTAATCTGATCAAGTTAAATTCACTTCCAATTTAATTTGGAATAATTTAAAGCTATTACCACATTTTTTCCTACAATCTATCAGTAGTTTAGGAATCTTCTGTTGCAGTCAGTGATAGAGTTTTCTAACTGCCAAGTGATTCTTTGGGTGCAAGGAATTTTTCTGACCTGCTTCTGCAAGTGAGAAATCACCTTGAAAATACAAGTAGCATAAAAATCTAAGAGATGTGGTTGGAAAAAATGTTGAAAGCCTGTTATAAATATTTATGGGTACTGAAAATTTACCACAAATCTAACTTCTGAGGAAAACAGTGAGGGTGGATTTTTTACAGGGTCACCATAATGAATTCCTGTTTGTTTACTTGTCCAGTGTTGGAGTATATCAGAATAAATAGCTACTAACTCCAAATAAACTGAATGAGTGGAGAGAATTCCAGCTACACCAATGTAGTTTGAAACAGAATTAGGGGTTTCAGGGTATCATTTGTACAAAGTTGGCTATATTGAGAATTTGGTTGCATAGGTCTAGACTGCCTGAAGCCCCTATGTGACTATTTGAAGGTGTGGAGAAGAAAATTCCTGCTATACTTGCTTCTAAATAATCAGCTTTGTCTTCATGTTGCCTGCATTCTGGGCTTCAATGCTCTGTGAAGTGCAAAGTGGCATGCTCCTGAGCATATGCCTATGGAAATTTGATATAGACCCTCAAAGAGTTTGAGAATTGGTGCATGTATTGGAAGGAGGCTGAGAATTTGGCTAATTGGTTACTCTGCTTCCCCATCTGATGGTGGGCAGCTCACTTGCAGCAGTAAGTACGAATGAAATGATTTGGAATTTTTGTCTTGGATAGCAGAGGCGCTGTGGGTTATTTCTTCAGCTACAGCTTTAGGAAGAGCCAGATGTTCACCTGGCTAAATACAAAAGGATTCACAGCCTGGACTTCAAACCACAGATGAAAATTTCTGAAAACTGTTTCAAATTCCTTTTTACTTTCCAGTTCTCAATGTGATCCCAGGAATATGAGTTGTCTGATGGAGAGGACCGTCAGTAGGCTGTGCTGTCAGAAGATTTTAGCATATAAACATAGTACAAAAAGGGAAGATGAACACTGTACAGGACTATAGTGCTCTATATGTGATTCCTTCTCCAGGGAAATCTTTCTTTCTGTCCCTATTTTCCTTCATAAACCTGGATCAGATGAATGTAGAACAGCACAGCTGCATTCTGGTCATCTTCAACTGCATGAATTCTGAGTTAGAAAAAAGGGACTGCAATTCTTAATCATGCTGAATGTTGCTTGGCCTGATTGTTTCTGTCTCAGGTGGGAGTGAAGTCCCCTCACTTTCCACTGGGGATGAATAAATAACAGCAGTAAGTGGAGGTGGAATCCTCTGTGGAGTGAAGTGGGAGACCACCCGAGGGTGAGCAGAGCAGAGGTGGATGTGCCATCTCCCATAGAAACTGCAAAGGCTTTTACAGAATTAATTCTGAAGTGTGTGGGATGGAGAATATTTCATGTAATATCTGTCAGCTACCCAGTGTTGTGACCTAAACTCAAAAGCAGCATGCATACCCTAAGAGCTCAGGAATTGCTTGATGTCTGTTTCAGAGAGGATACTGGTCGCACTTGGTATGTTTTAACCAGGATCACTTCCCGAGGACAGCTGCTAGCCCTGAACATTCATGACTGCTGAGGCAAGAGCTGTGCACACAACATTTTCTGATGTGCCTCATACTTTTTTTTTTAGGGCTTTTGATATGGACATCAAGGGGCTTAAAACTGTGGGATGCTGTGCGAGACCCCAGTCATTTAGGTATGGCTGCAGTAGCTGTCTGTGTCTCTGCAAAAAGGGTAGTGCCCACTTCAGAGCAGCAACAAGAAAATAAACACAATAAATTTCTAAGATTCAATACTCCTTGATCATAGGAACAGTGAATTCTCTGTCCAGTCATACGCTATTTCTTGGTCTCCTGTAATGTGGATAACTAATCATATCTCTAGAGTTACAGCATGGTCCTTCACAAAAGGATGGGAAAGCAGTTTCCATAGAAGAATGAGATGGGAAAAGAGAAAAGTTCTGTCTTTGAGAGAGTATAGGTATGGGGAGGAATAAAGACTATTTCTAGAGACCAAGAATAGAATCTGAGGTTCTTGTCACAGAAAGGCTGGGAATGTGTCAATCACCGTGTGAGATGCAGAGAATCTCCAGCTGTGATGTGTACTTCAGTGGGATGCTCTCCAAGAGATATTTTCTTAGGTTATTTAATCAAATTTGAGAAACATTAATAAATTAGATGAGATGAGACAGCCTGCTCTGACAGAGAGATATGCTGGCAGGTCTTAGCAATACTTTTTAAACTGAGTCATTCTTAGATGCCTCAAGTAGGAGTTTTGGCCATCCCACAAGTGAAACTAGAGAGGTCTGTGTAGTTCAGTGAAGCCCCCTTTGCTGATGACCCATTTTCCTATAAGCGGATCATGATTGATGGCACTGCCTCTGCTACAAGGGACATTCTCCACCTTCTGGATGCTCCTCTTTATTCCTCACAAAGATCCTTTTAAGTCCTAGATGTCACTGGAGCAGCCAGCAAGTTAAGCCCAAAATGCATGGGGAGCTGAAGAAGAACTGGAAATGGACCAGCAGACTGGGGTGGTAAAGGCAGAGGCAGAAGAAACAGTGCCTCTGAAGGAAGGTGGTGTAACTGGGACAGGAAGTCAGAGGTGTAATGTGGAATAAAGTAGGTGTTGGAATGTTATTTCTCCAAGGATTTAAAGCTTTGCACTGCTGAAAAATTCATCACCCAGTTTCTTTTCTTACTGGTTTGTCAGTTGTGATTACATGCCAGAACAACCGGGACTATTCTGAAACTGGTTTCCTTGGCCAGAAAGTCTAGATTTATCACTGAACCACCTAAGTTAGATGTGTGAACATAAACAGCGTGATTTTCCCCTGTAGACAGCGGTAACTCTATAAAGCTTATAAAGGTGTAAACAGCAACACTTGGAAGAAGTTATATTAGTTGTCTTAGCACTCCACCCCCTTCATTTTCTCCACTTGGAGAGCTTTGGCTGAACACTTCCACATGGGAGGTGAGCATTACACAAATCCAGGAAAGCTGTTTCCTGTGACCTTCTTAGTGCAAATCGTCTTCAGGCCATGTCCTGGCTGTGAAATCCAGTGCTCCTCAGTTAGCTTTGGGAAAGTCAGTGTCTCTGGGAGGCAGACACAGAAAGCTAACAGTGGGCCACATCACAGCCCTTGTGGCATGAATTTCTTTTAATGAAATTTGGGAATTATGTAGGCCAGGGTGTGCAGGCAAGGGGAAGACAGGAAAGCAGCCAAATCTCCCATGCATCTCTGCTCTTTTGCAGCCTTGCATGCATGTCATTTGTTGCCTGCAAGGGTTAGATATGGAAGTGAAACCACAAGCCTGCAACATCTGTTCTGTCATTCTAATGATTATTATTCATCACCACCCTATCACCACCTCTGATTGCTGCAAGGCCACTGGTATCACTTCCCTTCCTCTTTCTCTCAGATATGTTGCATGGTACTGACAACCAACAGGAACACGTTAATTATGGGTCGCTTACAATTTCTGGCAGTTAGGTCAGTTTACTTCTGCAGTGGTACCTACCTTACTGTGTCATCAGGAGATAAACTTCCAAGTTTTGTGGTGGAGGTAGTTTTGTTTTTTTTACTACTGAGCAATTTCAGCATGATCCTGACAGTAAATGCAGATTTTATAGCCTAAAATTTGTACTATTACCTTTTCCATGTGTAGGACTGTTATCCATTTACTTGGAAAACAGGTTTGCTTCCATCAAATGGCCTTACAAAAGAATATTTAGCATATGGAAAATATATGGCATTTTACCAGGTCAGAACTGTGCAAGAGAGTTAAATCTACTCTTGAAAAACATGTCTTTCTAGTGTTTTAAAGATAAAATCTGCTGAACTGTGTCTAGGAGAAACTCTTGATGTTTGGGTGTTCTTATTCACAAGGCTAACTTAAACATGCAGGAGGTTTGCAAAGCAAGCAAGGCATCCTTTTCATACATGAGTATGTTGAGTTTTGCCAAGGTGAAAAATTGCATGTTTTGAACTATTGTGCAGCAACTGAATTGCTGATTACATCAGTATTCAGCAGCCTCTGATCTGAGTTCCTGGCTCTGATCACTAAATGACTTAATTAACGGATTTGTTAGTGTGACAGATTCGTAGTTGCAGAGAGTAATTTATAAATACCATGTGCTGAACAAGTTTTTGTTTGCTGCACATAATATTAATTAGCTAATAATTTTGCCGGAAAATACATTCAGGATGGCATTTATTCATCCTGACAATCACGTCTTCTGGCAAACAGCAATGGATACTGAATATCTGCCATTCAGTCATCAATGGACTGAGAATGGCAAATTTTCCCCAAGATAGCTTGACTGTCCTGTCTGTAACTGAGGGAAGCTAAGATGTCTTGGAGAGTTTCAAAGGTCTAGCACTCTTTAGAAAACGTTATGTAGGGGGGCAGACCCTCTGAGAGAGAAGTTTCCAGTGGCTTCAGAGAATGGGAGGGAGCATGAGGAAGGCTGAGCCTAACAGACCCTCTGGGTAATACAGATAAAAGCAGCTCTTCTGTGGATTCAAATCTTCTCAAGACATAGGACACCATGCTAAAAGGGGCTAGGCTGGCCTACTGGCACTTAGTCACTAAAAGAGACAGACCTGCTCTTCCCAACTCTTGGCTGCATGCCTGCCTGCCAGTTGGCAGAAAGACCTTGTCCCATCTAGGACAAGGTTGGTGGGGAGATATGGCTGGGAATGGGACTGGCCCTTTCCATACTAGCAAGTCATCAGCTCCTGTCAGCCATCCCATGAAACCTACTCTGATTCCAAGGGCCTCTTCACTGGATGAAACTGTTCAAGGCTGAGGTCAGGCGTTCATTCACAGGCTGGACACACTGGGATTTCTGCCCATGTGAGCTTGGCCTCTTCTTGGGTAACTCAGACTATTCTGGCTGAACTGGGCTCTGTAAGGTTGCTTCTGCCTGTGTGAGAAGGAAATAAAGTTTACCAGGGAGGTAGAGAAAGGAGGCTGGGCTGGCTGGTGAGCAGCATCTGGGTACCATCTGGGTTTGCTGATGTTATAATCTGAGCTGCAGCAGGAGGCTCACACTTGAGCACAGTCAACATCAAGCTGGCTGGTTTTACTTATAGATGGGGACAAATCAGCCTCATGAGGCCTTCCCTTGGCTAAGCAGTCATGGTGGGAATCTGTTGCAGAGAACAGTGGGCAGCTGAAAAGGATGGATAGAGTATGTTCTCAGTCATCAGAGCTCACTCTGATTTCACTAGTGGTACAGGCTTTTAACTGAAGGATGGTTTTTAAAATTTTATGGTGAAAGAATGAAAATCACAGAATGGGTCAAGTTGAAAGGCACCACAGTGGATCATCTGCTCCAACCTCCCTGATCAAGCAGGGCTATCTTAAAACAAATTGCACAGAACTGCACCCAGACAATTCTTGAGTATTTCCAGGGAGAGAGACTCCACAACCTCTCTGGGCAATTTGTTTCAGGGCATGGTCACTCACACAGGAAAAAAAATATCCTTTTTTAGCATTGCAGAGCTTTTCTATGGAATAGCAACACAAATTTAATATTGCAATATTAATCAGTAAATGGGTACCTATTCATGGAGTCATTTATTTGTGCTGTTATAATAATTATATAGGTCTTCATCGATTTTTCAGCCAAACCTTTTACTCCCTGTGGCACTGATGGGGTTCCATTTGCTTCATGGAGTTTGTAGTTGGCATCGTTTTTCATCATACCCTGGAAATATATGAATGAATGACTACTTCCAATTCAGTTGGTATTTTTTATTATGTTGGCTGCTATCTGCTGATTCCTTGCTCACTTTTACTCTAGCATTTATATTTCCTGTACTTCCTAGTGAAGATGTGAAAACAAATTCAGATGATCTTCTCATGACAAGGAAATAGGAAAGAACCTCAGCCCATGTCTGTTGCTGAACATCCCACCTAAGTTCCTGAGTAGATGCTAATGTCATGGCTGTCCCTGGAACTAGAGGAAAGGAAAGGTGAAATGCAGAGATAAGAATTCCATGGCCCTGCTGATGTCCCTAGTACCTATCTCTTCTGTTGGATTGAGAAGTTACTCTGGTTTTCCTTCTTTAAGTTTAATTTCTGCTATGGAGAGAATATCCTTATGGAGGCAAGACAACTTCTGTGTGCAATATCAAGACTGATCAACAACGTTTCCACAAGGCATTGAAGAGTACAACTTAATTTCTTTTTGATTGAAAGTATTTTGTCTTTAGCAAGAGTTGGCATGAAGATCTGCTCTAAGGCTTCTCAGAAGCTTAGTAAAAACCGTAGGAAAGAGTCTGGATTTTCAGTGGACATACATCTTAGTCAGCTTGACTGCACCTCATGCCACTGATGACTGACTGCTTGTGAATCTAGAATGGTGCTAGTCAATAATAAATTAATATAGTTTGTTTCATGTTACCATCTACAATCTTTGTGAACAACAAATATTCAAGTCATTTTGGTCTATAATCAAGAAATATTAAAGAGCTTGGAATTTCCTCCCTCCTCTACTAGGTATGGCCAAACTCTCCACAAAATTAGGATATAAAAAAGCATTGGTTTATTTCTGAATGAAAGGTATCCTTCCCACGTGATTCTGCTCTCTAGAAGATGGGATTTAAAACAAACTTCTCAAGATCTGAGACAGATGACATTAGATAAATAATGTGGTGTTTCAGAATCTGCAGGGTTTTTGCTGAGAGAAAAAGACAGGAGGCATTTTCCTGGCCTGCAGCAAACTCTTTTACTCTGTTAATATACAGGTGAATCTCATTTTTGATGCTTTTACACTGGCATATGCTAGAGAAAATTTTAGAATAGGAAATTCTACTGTATCTAGGGAGAAAATGGAATAAGAGAGCAAATTGAAAGGAATTTAAAAACAGGGGGAAATTACAAAACTTCATGTGGGACTTCTAAAAATCAGTGAAGGCTTTCCAAATGCTTGATTGATACAGACACTGCTCAGAGAAGGCAAGAAATACTTGGACACAGGCTTACTATGTGACTCAGTTTAGCTCAGCCATGGCCCTTTTTAAGAATGAGACTAAAGTTTTAATAATGGGTTTTACTTGTTCCTTTTTATGTTTTCCCCTTCAGAATGAACTGAATGTTTTTTGTAAACATTTTGAAAGTCTCTTTATTCTGTTTTGCTACAGAAATCTAAATGCCTTTCCAGGAGGAAAGAATTAGTACTTGGTTCTTTAAAGCTAGTTCTCAGATAAATGGCTGTCCAAAAAGGGGTACAGCATTTTATCTCCTTCCATTGGGCAGCTATTGCACTTGTTTTGTAAAGCAGGGGTGCCTGGGCATTTAGGGAAGCTGAGTTCCCCTTTTTAACTCTCTCCCCCTGCTTTTCAACTCCTTCTTCTCCTGGTGCTTCTCTAGTGGTCTTTCCAAACAGAAGAAGGAGCCTGCTAGGATTGTTGAGAGAAAGAAAGAGGCACAGAATAATTAGGGGTTGGAAAAGCACCCCTTTGTTCATCAAGTTCAACCATTAACTCAATGCTACCAAGTCCAGCACTAAACCATATCCCTCCCTCAGTGCCTCACCTACATTTCTTTTAAATATTTCCAGGGATGGTAACTCAACCACTTTCCCAGGCAGTCTGTTCCAGTGATTGACAACCCTATCACTGAAGATATTGATAATATCCAACCTAAACCTTCCTTGGTGCAACTTGAGGCTTTTTCGTCTCATCCTGTCCCTGGCTGCTCTGCAGAAAAGACAGATTCCCACCTGACTACAGTCTTCCATCAGGCAGTTGTAGAAAGTGTTATAAAGTCCCTCCTGAACCTCCTTTTCTCCAGGAGAAGCATCTCCCTCAGCCACTTCTCAGATGACTTTTTCTCCAGACCCGTAATCAGTTGGTTTTTTTCCACATCAGTGATAATTATTGGAAAACCTAGGAGACAAGAAACTGAAGCAACAGCAAATGCTGATGTTAAATAATATAAAACTTTTTGTATGGGATGTACGTAACTATGAATTGACATGCTTGCATTTGAGAACTTGTGATAAATTGTTCTGGTTTTTCTCCATTATAATCAATGCCACAGAAGGAATGAACGAATATCCACAGCCAACCCCATTTGTTGAAATTACCGTGATCCTTCTCCTTAAATGCGGGCAACACCCATTTTTAAAATTGGCTGTTTTGGAGGTAAGTGATGTATGTAGCTCTGGATTTTATTGTCAGTCTGAACGTAAAAGCTTTGGATTCCAAGTAGAAAGGTGACTGAAATGAAACTTGAAAGATTTTGCTTAAGCTCTATCAGGCTATCTCCTTTATAGAGGTTTGTGTATGTGACATATGGAAGAACTGTAAAAAGCAAAGTGACATATGCACTTTGCTTGGGCCAAAGTCCTAGAAATAAGTCAGATATGAGTTAGTTTATGTGGTACGTGGAAGGCTAGGAATAGAAACTGCCGCCTTTGCTGTTAGTGTTGTCTTTCAACTAAGGTTTTGCAAGCTTCAAAGTGAAACTAAAGCATCTTAAAATGAATTGCCTTTTTTTTTTCCTGCAGAGATTGACACTGCAGGGAGGGAGGGAATCTTAGTGTTCTACTGATTAAAGACTACCATCTGGAAATTACAGAAGTAGCCTCATATAAATATCTAGTATATAGATTAAATGAGTTTAATTCATTACGGTCAAAATTCATCTCATTTTTTGGAGGAAAGAGGATATAAACACTTCAAAAGGACTAGCATTTAAATTACACCCAAATTTTGGAGAGTTTACAGTTGTGCTGCTACAGTGAAGAAAGGATATTTTATGTGTTCTTTACTATTTTAGTTTGTGTAGGAAGTTTCAAGTTTTCATTAGAAGTAAGAACAGCAAAAATATAATCATGGGTGTTGTACTGAGTTAGACTAATACTATAACAAAATCTCTACTTTTACATACTCCAAAAACCTGAATGGGATTATATTGTTCTGTAATATCTTTCTACTGGAACTGCTAAATAGTATTCTTTCCACCCTTAAATTTCAGAGAGATCAAGCTACCATTTTTAAATCTGTTGTATTATGAAAAATTATTTTTAGGCTTTGCTTGAGGAATAGTTTCTTGTGAAAAAAAAAAAAAAAAAAAAAAAGAGGAAGTAGTTGAACTTCTGAATCCTATTTCCAAAGGCAAAGCTCTTTTTTGATGGCAGTGTTTCATGCCTTTACCTCTCCTGTGAACTCACTCTCAAAAAAAGCTGTAATCTTATGGGACATGGGTGTTGTTGAGAAATACACAGAGAGCTCTGAAATTTATGACAAGAGCGAGCTCTCAAGGATTAAGGCAAAAGAATGTGTCATTTCTCATTTGTGTTGACACATGAACAATAGCCCAAGATAGTCTATTTGAAATTTTTTTGATACTTCCTTGGATGTGCAGAAATAACTCTCATGCATCTAAATATTGTCAGGGCTTGCAGAATTCTTACATATCTATAGTCTTGAGTGTCAGCTGAGCAAGGGATTTTGGAATCTTTCTTTACTGCCTGAAGTCTCTAAGAATAACAGGCAGCAGTGACCAGTGTTGCAGTATGTTTCTGTGACATCCCTTTCACATAAGAGTCTTCCCTACAACACTATGCATGTGTAAGTTACCATGCACACAAGCAGGGAAAAAAATCCCTCACCAGTCCAATTTTATGTTGTTTTCTCAAAAATTTTCTCCAAGGGCAGAAAAAAAATGTCTATTTTTGGGCCATACATATTCCTTAGCTGCTACTTTTTTTCAAAGATAACTTTTCTAAAGCAACACTATTGTTAACTTGGTGCAAAACCTCCATAAGCCAGGTGAGTTAAATATGAAGGATGAAACAGATTCTTTTAGTATTATAGAGTGTTCCTTTTTTTTTTCTTTCTTTTGTTGGTCATTGAATATTTAAAGATTAAATCAGATCTTGGATCTAATCTGAGGATACATGGGGCTTTTCAGTAATGGTTTCTAAATTTTTGGGTTTTTATTTTCATTTTTCTCCTCAAAGGTGAGAATGTTTTCTTGACGTTCTGAGGTAGGTAAATGGGTGGGTCAGTGTTGGAAAGTGTATGTTTGGACACAGAACCTTTTCTGTGCACTTTAAATCAGAGTAGAAGCTTCTAGAAAGCAAACTGTAAGATATCCAACTTGTACCATAAGCCCAGAATAATATTTGTGTGCCTGCTTGTTTTAGACACATAAAGATTAGTAAATTTAGGCTTTGGAGTTGGATTGGGTTTGGGGTTTTTTTTGGGGGGGGTTGGGGGTTTTCGTTTGATTTTTTTTTTGTTTTTTGCTGTTTTGTTGTTTTTTGTTGTTGTTGATATTTCTAAACACTCTTTTCTTCTTGTTGTGTGGGAACATGTGTTACTCAGAGGGAAAAACTTTGAATCTTTTTCCTGAAATTAAGGTAGTTATTTAACCAACTTTAGGAGAGCACAGCCTCTCAAAATACTGAGGCTGTACCATTGAACAATTCCAGAGGGGCTGCTGTTGCAGAGTTTGTGTCTAGGGAATAAATGATTTCACAGCACCTATCTTTCAGCATGGAAAGAAGAAAAGGGAGGCAAAGCAACTGATGTGGAATTAATTTGTTTTTTCTAAAAAACATGGAGCCTGAAACTTTTCTAGTTGCAAGAATCTTCCAGTATCTTACTAAAAGTCTGATTCAGCTGAACCCAAACGCATATTTTTCCTGTTGTTAATCCCATCTTGATCTGCCCATATTCTGTTATTTACATGTACATAAATGTGAAGCTGAAAAAATGTTGTGCACATGATGCCTATCTTGTTTCAAAGTAAGAGGAGTACAGCTAAAAAAGCAGTCCAGCTTTAAAATTTTCCTGATTATTAATATTCAGGAAGGAGATAGTAGAGTTGAGTATGGTTTGTATCACACCAAAGAGATTAGGGATGCAAGGTAGAGGGAAATCAAGCTCTATTTGCTCTTGACACAACGCTTTTCTTGTTTTGAACACCAAAAGTAGTAACAGTGAAGTGCATGTGGGAGTTAAAAAGGATGATTTTCTACACAGTACTGGCTGAAAAAAAACTTGTTTCAATGTCTAGAAGTACAATATAGAAATAGCTATTTAAGACAGCAGTTCTGTAGGATATTTCTTGATTTGTTTGCAGTCTGGTCAGAAATAATGAAGGACTTTGAATCAAATTTCTGTATTGTGCTTTTCAGAAAACATATTTTTATAATGAAAGAGACATCAGAATTTCATGACAAACAGGTTAGACTGCTGTGGGAGTGGCTAGGGGTACTGGCAGTAAAAAAATCTTGCAAGTATCCTGAAGTGGGAGAAAGTAAGATGTAAGTGTTTAGATATCACCACAGTTTCGAAGGAGTTGAAGGGAGGCAAAGAGTTATGTGCTGTGGCCCAGGAGATTAAATAAAGTCTCTTCCTTTGAAAGGAAATATATTTGACCAAGTCAGAAGAGAGATGAAATTCCATATATATATATATATATATATATAAAGGTGGTAAGAGTCATCAGGAAGAAGAAACCAGACCAGTAAACTGGAGTATTATGCTTTCCCTCAGTCCCCAGGAGTAGGGGGTGTCCTCAAACATCGCAGCTGCCAAGCCTACTAGCAGTGTGTGATATGAAGCATTGCCCACAGAAGGTACAGTCAGGCAGTGGCTAAGCCAAATGGGCATCCACAAATCCAGGTGATGAAAGGGAGCTGAATTCCAGGCTGCTGAGAGTTGGTGGAAGTCACTGTGAGGGCTGCTGGCTGCCACCTTACAGGTCATGACAATGAAGGGAAGTTCATAAACACTTGAAAAAGGCAGGCATTGGGGCCATCTTCAAGACAGTCAAATAAGAGGATCCCAAAAGCAACCAACTGATCACCCCTCCTTCATTCTCTGGGAAGAATAGGGACAACATGTGCCAGAAGATGGCTTGGAGGCATGTGAAGGGCACAGTGACAGTGACTAGGCAGTATCACTTCACTAAGGACTAGTTGTGCTGGGAAAAGCAGGAGCCTTGCTTTGAGAAGGTGACTTTGAGGAGGTGAAGAGGTGACAAAGGAGGACAAGGGGACAGCAGTGACTGCCACTTGCTCTGACTTCAGCAAGGCTTGTGACAGCCTCCCACAGTCACAATCTGGGTGAGCATGGGCAGGAGAAAGGGATGGCTGTAGGAGCTCTGCTGTGTGCTCAGCAGGACAATTTTCAGCTCTGGGGACACTGCTGTCACTGGTATGACTCAGAGCAGTGATGGGGCTGTTGCTGATGATGGTTTGAAGTCAAGGATTGGGTGGTGGCTGGACAGGTCACCTTCTCCATGGCTATGGGTGTCCCTTGCCATCAGGGGAAGGCAGGACAGCTGATGGCAGTGTCCTTTGCCACACGGGGAAGGCATCAGTTTGACAGAAGGCAGGCTCTCTTCACCCCAATCCTCCAGGCCTCTGTGCTGAAGAGATGGAACATCTTCAGGAGAAGGGGTGGGGAAGAAGGGCCACATGACCCTTGGCAGTCAACAAAAGAAGTGTTGCTTGTTGGAAGATATTGCAGGTGAGCCAGCAAGAAGTTCACAGTTTGCCTTCTCCCAGCTAATGCAAGTGCTGAGGCTGAGATGCTGGTAAGGAGCCAGCCAGTCACTCCTGTGGTGCCACTGATGTGACCTCAGAGTTGGAGCCGGGGTGCACTGGTGTAGTGCCAAGACATCCCTGTGGCAGGTGTGCCCATTTCCATTAGCCCTTCACTGACCTGAGGTGCCAAGCCATACCAGTGGAAAGCCATCCACTCTTTTGGGGCTTATTATTTCTACACACACTTGAGTTCTCTTTATAAGATATAGCTATGAATTTTCCCTTGCTGTCTGGTTGCAGATCACCTCTTAGTATGCCACAGGCTGCTTATGGTCTGCATGCATTTCTTCTCTAGGCAAGTACTTAAGACAGGGTTTATCTCTGGCAGGGGCTCTCCAGGGCAGTGCTTAAGGTGAAGGGATGCAGGTGTCTGGATGCCTCTGCCCTGGTGGCTAAGTCCCACGTACTCCGTGCAAAATAAAAGCCATTCAGGGCATAACATCAGCTGAAGAGTAAAAAGAGGAGTTTGTCTTGCTTCTGTGGTGATTGAATCACAATCTGCTAGAGAAAAAAATAATAGCCATGCTGGGTTCTGTTGAGACAAGGGAGATCAAGGCTGCTGAGGTGTGAGTGGAATGCCGCATTGCCATGGTGATGGCAGATCCCCTGGCACCCCTTTATCCTGTGCAGCTCCACTCCTTGCTCTCTCGAATCATGCTGAAATGTAAGGTAATACCCGTTGATAAGCTGTCTGCTGGACTAATGAGGAAATGTGTCATCTCTCAGCTATTTAAGAGTTTCTTTCCTCCCCTTGGCTTGAGCTTTTTTATCACGGATGCTCTGCAGACCACATCCTTGGAGGGCTGGTTGTCATTTCTTTGGGTTATACTCTGACTAGCTTTTAGGTGACGGAGAGAGAGGTGGTGCAGGTTGGGAGGAGGTGCTGACAAGTCCTGTCATTTTCATGTCATGAAAAGAATTCTGGATGATGGAAATCTTAGAAAATCTTTTCCATTATCATACTGTACCTCTTGTTGTGATACCGTGCAATCAGAAATAAAACAGGAGCCAAGTTCAGCTAGCAAGGGTCAGAGGGCAGATTGTCTCTAGAAAATTTCCTTGGCATGGTTTGACAGGCAGATTCGCTTTCTGTGAAAATGTTCTCCTATGATTATGTTTGTGAGTACATACCTTGCTCCAGCTGTGAGTCTTTGGAGGGATTGACTCAAAAGTGTGTGGTGGGGCTGTCAGCACACTTGTTACATATCTTAAATGTGATTCCCCCACTGACAGGAGGACGTACAAAACTCAGAGGTGCTGTGCGGTTTGTGTCTGGTATTTTCAGAGTGAGCAGTTAGAGAGACCACATACTACTTTTTGTTTAACAGAATGGTTAAAATTATAGAAAAATCAAGTTATTTAGTTTTGCTTGGAGTTGTGTTGCAGAGTTCTGGGGGAAAAAATAAAATATTTATTTAAGTGTTTTCTTATTGAAATAAAGGTCAAGTATAGTGTTTCTGCTCTGGCTAGAAGGGCTTTTGTGACTGATTTAATTCATCTTTTTGTGCTATTAGAAGTCCTGACTGCAATCCAAAGACAAAATAAAAAGAGAACAAAAAAGATCCAGCACCAGAAGGGAGAAATCTTCAGTATGAGAGAAAGTAATCAACCCTCGATTTTGTTGCCTATTACAGGAAAGTCATCTTACTGCTGGAGAGACAAGGATCTGTCATGTCCCTGCTTGCAAAATTAAGAAGAGAAAGGGACAGCTGCTGGAACTGTGGGTCTGATGTGTTCAATATATCTTATGCAGATGGGTAGGTATCTAAGATTGTTGTGCTAGATACCATGCCTTATAACCAGATAGTGGAACTACAGAGTTTGAGGACAGAAGTTTTTAAAAATGCTTTGCTGTTTGCTTGTAGAGCTCATCAGAAGAGAGAGGTAGCCATTTGACAGCACTGTGCTAGCTTCAAAAGAACACAGAAAGATTACAGACACAAGCTGTACAGACACAAGCTGTGACAGCAAGTTAGTTATGGACACAGCTGTGGCTATAGAAATATGTTTCCAGGAAAATGATTTGCCAAGTGCCAGGTATATCAACAACACAGCTAGAGAGATTTGTGGCACAAAGGCCAGAAAATGCAAAGTTACAGAAAGGGATCTTTAATTTACAGCATGAGCAATCCTGTGGTTAATCTAAGCAGAACAATCCATTCCAGGGTGATCTAGCACTAGAGGAAAAAATAACACTGCAGAGGGCAGGCAGTCCTGAGTTCTGGCAGCAGCAAATGCTAGAGGATTCATTAGCCTCTGAGTTATGGTAGGATTTGGGTTTGCCAGTTTGCTTGGACTAGGCAGGAACTAACAGATTCTTGGCTCAAAGGTGCTGTCAAGTGTGCCGGTCCTGGGAGGGAGAACACACTGCAGGCTGAGATGCTCTTTTGCCATTTTTTCCTCATCTTTATAATCTCTGCTGTTTCGCTGGCACCCTTCCTCTCATGCCAGCAGGGCTGCTCTCTGGGCTGCCTGAGCTGAGACAGGGTGACCCCATCGCAGGCCATGCCCTCACGGGTGGGGTGTCAGGCAGGTGACAGGCTTCAGTGACAATTCTGACATGGCCAGCATCCAGCTGGAAGTAGCAGGAGACGGGCCTGGAGTTGAACCCTCCAGCACTGAGTCCAGGGTTTGCTGAGGCGAAAGGCCCCAAGGGAAGCTGGAAACAGGCTGTCACTGTGAGACTGACACAGGGCAGGGCTGGGCACACACCCTGACCTGAGCTGCAGTGCTGGGCCCATGGCAAGGGGTGGGTGGGGGTCTCCATCCAGGTTGCCCCAGGGCCGTGAAGTCCCTGCAGGCCCTGACTAGAATGTGGAGGTTGGGACGTATTTGACCAGGGCACCCACACAAATGCTGGCCTCCCACACTGTAGCTGCACAGCCTGTGGAAAAGATGAAGTATTGACTGAAAAGTCCTTGCCCCAAAGGCAAAGGAAACTGATGCCTCCTGCTAACAGGGAGGGTAGAGAGGAGGCAGTAAAAGGTTGGAGCAACAGGAGGCAGTTGCCAACCCCAGTACTGAGGTCCCTAGTCTTCACTGATGGTTGATTCTGGAGCTGCACTGCTGCGGGAGTGCTATGTGTGTGGTTAGCTCCTTGATAGGCACTGCAGTTACTTCTGTATATCCAGATGCAGTTCTGAGCGTGCCTGCTCCTCTTTCTCTTGCAGAGCAGCAAAAAGGGGAACATGGAAGGAGAGGCCACTGGACCACTGAACATATTTTATATTTGTGCATAAGTGGTTTCGTGTGTTACATGGCAATGTTAGTTAACTGACATTTCTTGGAGGTTTAACTATTTGAAATACATTTTTATTCACTAAATTCTTATAAATTCACATCCAATTGTGTTACATTAATAGAGGTGCTGGAGAGCAGCAGGGAGCAAAATATTTTGACAGACTAGTTGGTTCACTTATATGACTAAAGGTGTGGAAACTCTATACTGGAAAGTAAATGTCAAGAGCTTCCCATTTCTGAGGCAAAGTAGCACCTGGGTTATGTGATAATGTGAAAAAAAAAAAGGAGGCTTTTACGGGTGAAGCAGGAGATATGTTGTGTTGTGAAAACAAAAAGGGTCATCAGTTTGAGCCAGAGTGGCATATGCACTGCTTGCATATGCTCAGGGCTTATGTCAGAGGTGAAGGCAAAAGGTTGTGATAAATATTGCACTCTTATTGCTGGATAGCAATAAAAAAGTGCCATTAGCTCCAAGAAAGAGGTTAATAAGTTTTCAAGAACTGAAAAAGGCACAGCAGAATAATAATGGAATAATGGAAAAATAATTAATATGACTGGGATGGAAGAGGTATTGTTAATGCTTCTACCAGAAAAGTGACATTAACAGCTGCAGAGGGAAACTGTTAAATGCATCTTGTATATCAGAACAAACTCAATTTCCTTTTTTTGTTATGTGGTGGTCCAGATGTATTTGGTAAAAGTTCATGCTTCCATTTAGTTACAAGGATTTGGAGCTGATGCCTCATTTGGGTGAGGTCACATTTAATCAATGACTTTTTCTCTCTCTGCCCCCAACAGGGAGACCTCTTTTAAAGACCATAGAATTGTTAAGGTAGCAAAAAACCTCTAAGATCATTGAGTCCAGCCATTAAAGATCTTGGATTCTTACCTCTGGGTTCACACTTTGCTGGATGTTAGTGACCTTGTGGAGGTTACTTTACCTTTCCTTTCTTGGTTTCCTTCTGTGGAGACTCTGACAGTACCAAGGATATGTTGATGATTTAGAATCTGACAGTGTGCTTCTTTGGTCTCTGTTTTCCTGTAAAGAAAGTAGGAGTGTAATGGCAGAATAGTTCAGGATGGTTCTGACTGATTGTTAATCTTTGCAGTTACCTTTGAAGAGCCTGGCCATAACCAGCTGCTACTTGCCTAACAGTGCTGAGGGGCTGATAGTTCCCTGGCTAGATGATAGATCCAGCAGTAGCTGGCCCTAAGAACAGTTGTGGCTTTGTAGGGAGAGGTTTTAATGCAGCCATGGCATCTTCCTGATAGAAGAAGGAGCCATGTGTAGCCAGGAGACATAAAAGAATAGTAGTGTAGCTGCACTGAGAGGTGGGCTTTAGATCTCAGATTGCAAGTGTAGAACCCACGTTTAATCAAAAACTCCAGAAAGTGAGAGGGGAAGGGGAAAAGGTGAGTGGGATATTGAATCTTTCCGAAGATATGCACAGAGAACCAGAGCTGAAATGGAGCACAGGGTGTGCTCTCAGCTGCAGATCCATCACAGTGTTGACACTTTTATTTTTATGGAACAACCATTGTCTCATAACAAGATGAAAATTGTACCACCCTCATCTCTGCAACACTGGAAGGGTTATGACTATAAAAGTCATATGGTCTAAGAAAAGTAGCACAGCTTTAGTCAGACTGAAGAAGTATTTCATACTGTAGAATGTAGAACTCCAGATCTCTTGCATTTTCCTTGAGCCTAGATCTGAGAGACCAGCAGACTGTTCAGAGGTGCTCTGTATTTATTTACCAATAAATTGTTCTGTGAAAAGGAGAACATTTAGGAAGGAGTGTTACTGACAGAGGCTGGCAACCAAGCAGGCAAACAAGGGGTCTTTTTGAGAAACGTTTTTTTTCTTTTTAGAGCAGGCAAGGTATTCTGTGTCTCTTGACCATTTCTGGTATGTTAGAAGCCCGCTGTGTAAAGGTCATGAAGGTGGATTTCCAGCAAACAGTCTTGTTTTTTCTTTTAATTTTTTTTTTCATTTTTTACATACTTTCACTGAGCACTCAGAAAGAAAGAAACTTCTGTTTTCTGTTTTGCTGAGAACTACATGTGCCCATTGATACATGTATCACTAAACCCGGAATGCTGTATTCAGGAAATCAGCCTTGTAAGGGAAGCAACAGCAGTGCCAGTCTGATGTTTGCTATTGTATATGTTGAAATGGAGTAATTTGAGAAAAATGTACCTGGAGCATCTTCCCTCTCTCTGAGAATCTGATCCTTTCAGTAAATGAACTGCATGAGAATGAACCGGGAAAGTCACAATGGGTCTCCCACAGAGGGAGAAGAAACAATTTTTTAGGATCCTTCATTGCAGGGGAACAGGAGACGGGAAACAGGAATTTGCAGTTTAATTGTCTTTTTCAGTATAACTTTTAAGCTGTGTATATTTTAAACAATAGATCAGCATGCTATTCAAATCCCAGTCTAAACCAGAACTTGTAGGGGATTTGAGGCAAAGTCCAAAGCTGTGGAAACAAAGAGTGGGGGAGGGGCCTTTACCCATTCTGTGTCTCTGAACTATGAATTCCTGCTGTCATGCTATATGAGAGAGTCATCACACATATAGGCCTATTTAGAGTAAATATAGCTAACAATGTATTGCACTGTAGTGTAATAGTGCAACATGTACTGGAGTGGTTGCCAAGCAGATAAAGTTAGAAGTGATTAGTTCCACCCTCTGAAAAGTCACATGAAAATGAGCACATAATGTCTCTGCTCAGCAGAAACAAGATGAGACACAAATTGACTTGTCAAATTCAGAGAAGTAACCATGCTAACACAAAGTAACCATGCTAACACAAAGCAGAGAGTGATAGCAGGTCCACTATTTTATCACACTTTCATCTTCCTGACTCCTCCTTGTCAGTGAATGACAAGTACAGATGATCGTGGGTTGGGGGATTGGAGCAGAAAGGAGAAGGGGAAAATGTCAAAAAGTTCTACTTCTTCCTCTTTTTTTCTTTAGGCCATAAATAATCTACTTTATACATACGTTTTAAAAATTGCCTGGTCGTTTGTCTCCATGGTGTATTTAGGGTACCTTGCTCTATTTGCAAGTGGCCCTGGTGCTGTTACCTGGGCTATCACATGATGCCTGTAAATGATATTATCTGACCAACATGTTTGGTGCTAAGCTGTGCACACTCTGATGTGTCAGCCTAGTTCTTTTACATGTCTTTAATGCCCAACAGACACAAGTGCCACCTTCTATGCTTAAAGGAGAGAGCTGAATGCATTAACTGGCAGACAACTTATTTAAGTCACTTAGACAACTGCTTAAATTATCCAAGTTTTTGATTATTTTTTAAAATTAATTTATAACCTCAATATTGTCAACATTGCATTAGAGAATAACCACTAAGAACTCTTGCAATGCTAAGCAGAAAAAACAATTGTCATTAAGTATGATCAGCACCTGACTTTTTAGTTTTTAATGCCACTGATAACATTGAAGAGTTAAAGTCTTACAGAACTTGCTGGAATTGTTCAGTCTTTCTCTGAAAACAGTGTGTTTATACTGTAGGAAGCAAGACAAATAGCTGTCCTCCCATGTACATTCCAGCTTATTTTGGCATCATCTCAGCTGATTCCAGGTGATTAAGGCAGATATCCAAAAGAAGAGGAATGAGAGAACTGAAGAAAAGGGGCAAGAAAAAAGAAATTGAACTTTCATTGTAACTGGGGCCTGTGGAAAGTTCAGGTCTTCATCTCTTTCAAGTTGTGCTCTGCTTTTCACTTGCAAGGAAACTTGCCATGGTTCTGAGTATTTTCCCAGCTGTCATCTCACGGTATGCGCTGCCCTAAAGATGGTATGTGGATGTGGATGTTGCTGGAAATGTACTGTGCTTTCCCCATATCCACTGCAGCATATAGTTTACTTGCTTGGGGTGTGTGTGTGTGATTAAGGTAGGCGCTCCAAATGCTAGCAGCCTAGAGCCATTACATGTCTGAAAGTTGCTCTTCCCTCTCTTCCCTTCTAGGCTTGTGACATATGGTCTTTCCCTTCCTAGAATTCTGCAATTCTTTGTGGTCTTAGCTCTAAGAAGCTATTTGTTTGACATTGTTGGGTGCTATTATGCAAATTAAGACCCCGGTGAAACAGTTTAGTCACAGTCTTGTCTAGCCCACAAAGAATTTTAAAATAGTTAAGGCTAAATTATAAGGGTTTTTATGGTTCCTTGCCATATTTTATCTTCAATATGTATCTCTTAAATTGTGTGTACCTTTAGTCAGTCCCATTAAACCATCATTTTTTCTCTTTCGGAGCTTTTTTTTCCAATACCTTGGATTTGATCCGGTCTCTCAGCCACAAATTTAACCATAGCACCACCATGTAAGAAAACAGCCCTCTAGTTTACCTTGCATCCATGAAGGTCTCTTGGCCTTGTGGTCCAGTTTAAACCTGAGATTTTCCAACACCATACTCTCTCAAAAGATGGTGAAATTTCCTTTTCATGTCATGTCTTGGGGGGATTGTGGAGTGTGGATAAGTGAGAGTGAGGAATAAGGACAGGAATAGAAGAGAGACTTTTTTCTCCAGTTTTCTATGTAGATTTCAAAGCAGCAAGGCTATTTCAGGGTAGCTGGCAATTTTTTTTAATATTCTGGCTGGAAATAAAGAGAAGGAAGAGGGTGAGATTTCCCTCTCTCGGTTTTCTATAATTCCACCTGTGGTTTTGGTTGCAAAAAGGTACAGGTATGTGAGTGTTTAAACAAGTAATTTTTGGGCATACTACCTGCCTCTGGAGAGACATGGAAAAGGAAAGCAGCTAGAGCCCCCCTTTCTGTTTGTATGGTGGCCAAGATGGGTCCTGCTTGACCTCTGGAGTGCTTGAGACTGAAAGGAGCAATGGTACATGCGTCAGGCACATTGTGCTTCTGTAGTTAGTGCAGCAATTCCTCATATAGCTCAATACAGTTTCTTGCTTACTGACATGTAAATTATGAAATCCTGTTTCTGGTCCAATCTCACTTCTGTCCTCTGTAAGGGTTGCCCACAGCTGTTGGGCAGGTGACGCCCTTTTGTTGACCAGAGATTTTTTTTTTCTGGTCCCTAGAACAGAGGATCTGTTCAGAATATCTGGTATTCAGGCATTCCTCTGCCTGAGGAATTTATTACTTGAGTGAACTCCTGGTCCACAATCGTTCAACAGCATGAATTGGAAAACAGATCTGGGTATCTCAGTTCACCTGATCAGCAATACAAAGGAAGTTCAGAAACCTAATGGGCAGGAAAAGATAAGAAGCTAGCCAAAGACAGCAGAGAATGCTGGATATATTAACTCTTCCTAGACACAGTGACTCCTGAAGCTGTGATCCATTATCTATTTTACAACAAAAGGTTGATAAGAAGTTGATGTACTGAGGTACTTTTATTACTCTTTACTATGGAAAGAGGAAATTAGCTGCAATGTCTAACAGGATTCAGAGAGAAATAAATAAAAAGCCAGAGGGTATACCGGAAATTCTGTGGGCTTTTCACTGGAAACATTGAAAAATATGTATATGAACTCTTTAATGGTTAAATGTTCCTTTGGATTTGTCATGGTTTAACCCCCACCAGGCACCAAGCCCTACCCAGCCACTCATTCACTCCCCCAACAGCAGGATAGTGGAGAGAATTGGAAGGATAAAAGCTAAAATACTCGTGGATTAAGATAATGACATTTTAATAAGGAAAGAAAAAGCTGCACATGGAAGCAAAGAAAAACAAGGAATTAATTCAGTGTTTCCCATGGGCAGGCAGGTGTTCAGCCACCTCCGAGGGAGCAGGGACCCATCATGCATAACAGCTTGTGGGAATACAAGCACCAGCACTCCAAATGTCCCCTCCTTCCTTCTTCTTCCCTCATTTTATATACTGAGCATGATTTCATATGGTCTGGAATATCTCCTTGGTCAGTTGGTGTCACCTATCCTGACTGTGTTTCCTCCCGTGCATCCCCAGCCCTCTTGCCAGGGTGGCAGCACAAAAAGCAGCAAAGACCTTGGCTCTGTGTGAGCTCTGCTCAGCAATAGCAAAAACGCCTCTGTATTATCAACCCTGTGTCCAGCACAAACCCAAAACACAACACCATACCAGCCACTGGGAAGAAAATTAACTGTTTCCCAGCCAAAACCAGCAGAGGATCCCAGGAGTTTTTGACTAAAACAATTTCTTTGACAGTTTCAGTGCTGCTTTGTCTGAATCTCAGAGGTAACATAGGACTGATACAGCTGTGATGGCAGCAATGGGACTCAGAATTATCCTGAGTTCAGACAGATGGATTTTTCTTTGGGAAAAAAACCCCCACCACCTTCTGTATTTACAAAAGGAAATTACTATCCTAGTGATCTTTCAGAGAATTGTTTCTTGTTCTGAGAGTATTTTGTATTTGCCTGTTCACATTCTTTGGTGACAATTTGATTTTTATTTTCATTTAAGACTATTACAGGATGGACATTTGGTTTATGGAGTGGTTTATGAAAGCTTTGCTTTCCCTGAAGGAATGATGTGATCGGACTGGTTTATGTGAGCAGTGAAGTGCAAACAATCATGTTCAGGAGAGGCCTTGCAAACCATTTTGGGAAATGTAGCTGTGTCTGAAGACTCCTCTGAGGGAGCAGAAGTGGAGGGAGTACTGTATTTACAGGCACAATTCATTGTTGTGCAAAGAGAAGTGTCTTTACTTGATAAATACTCCAGTGAGGACAGCTGGTACTGTTTGGTTTAATTTCCAGACTGCTCTGCCTTGTGCTGGTGCAGTGGCCAGAGAATTGAGGAGTAGAAGCCTGACATTCCTGAATAACTTTTTAGGAAGCTGTTATATGTTATCTACAGCAAGGTAACAGAATATTACAAGGTAGTTTTAAGAGAAAGGGCTATGGATGGCAGCTTAGAAAATGTGAATGATAATTTTAGATAGCATATGGCCTGTGACTGAGGCAACTTTGCATTAGGGATAATTTAAAATTATTTTTTATATATCTTGTTTCTTTGATAGTTCACTTGTATTTTTACAGTTGTTCCCACCTGTAGATGTTCTAAACCTTTCTTCAGTTTTAAACTAAAAGCTTAAACTAACAGTCTCAAACTGAAGAACTTGAGATCTAAATTTAGGAAGACTTTTACCTTAGCTACCTGCTAGTACTCTTTGAATAAATATATTTGTTTAAAAATAGAAATACATTGTCTGCAACAATTTTTTCCCCTCACCTGAAAATCACAAATTTCTGTATCCAACGTTACTGTGATACACGATTCTCTTGCTTTTTTTATATTTTTTTTTATTTGCATGATTTTACTCATTGTATTGTACTGTGTTGTATGTTAAATTTTTAATTAACATTCTCTTTCCTCTAAAGTGAGAGGCTTTTCTCTGGGGCTGATTCCATGAACATTCTCTGCAGGTCCCTACTTGAACCTGGGCAGAGGGGAAATGATCCATAATTAACCCATGACCAAATTTATACTCTTCTGCTCAGAAAAACTGTACATAACTTACACTTTACTTGGTAGTCTTCTACCCATCTTGTGACAATGTATATCTTTCCAGAGGAAACTAGTTATAGTTATTATGGTCTGTAGGGGGGCTAAGAAGGGAAACGTATGGTCTTACCATGCAGTAGGTTCCTGGTGAGCATACTTTCTTATCATAAGTGTTTATTTTGCCATCCTAGTAGAGTGTCAGAAGTTTGATGGTAAAACAGTTTTTTACACAGTGACCCCAGCAGTATTGTACCAGGTGTGTGATGTCATCTGTCACTTAACAGGATGAGACTGTCTTCCAGACCACACTTTACTGACCTCCTTTGTTATATCCTCAGGTGAAAAGAATTGTGCCTGCATGGCTGCTTCTTCCCTGGTTAGACTAGTGGAAATAACCAAGCAGGGCTAGCTGGTCATCCTCACTGATGGGCCTGTGCCTGGGGCCTCCTTTGCTGGGTCAGGCTGTGTAATTCCACAGCAGACCCCTCCATGCAACTGCAGTTTCCTGCTGTTCCATCTGCCATTTGTGCAGCCTTTTGTTTCTGGTTACTTAGGCAACAAGTGCTGCACTCCTGCAGGAAATTGTTCGGTCCACCACTCACAGCAGGCACCCTGTGCATGCTACTGCACTCTGAAATACCCATGTGCTGCAATTCCTTCCTTTTCCCTAGGTGTTTGCTGAGATGTTGCTGGGTGGCAGCTCTGCATGTCTCTGCATTTGGCTTGCCCCAGAGCCCAAGAACCCTCTCACCTTCAAGACTGCAGCTTTCTGTGGCTCTCTTGCAGTGTGAGGGCCCTTCATCATGCCCCTGTAGTTGTGGTCATCCTCTGCTCATACCACAGGATGAGATCTAGGTACCCATCACCCCCTTGCATGCCCATATCTATTTTTGAAGCAAAAGAGAGCAGGAGGAGGTAGCCGCAGCACACACAGCCTCTGTCCTTACCAGCAGATTGTCAAAGCAGGCCTTCAAGTTGCGCCCCAAAGTTTAGCTGCTTTCAGGGTGAACGTGTCCCTCTGTTGGACTTCCTTTGTGCACTGTGAGAGAATGCCACCCTTGCCAGATGATGTTCCCGGGATCTGCATGGGAAAGATGCTGCAGGACACATTGTGAAGCATAATATACAAAGGAAGCCAACTTGGCCTTGGAGGGACCTTGTAGTAACCAAGAGATGGCAGATCTCTGCTCCTGCTCTCTGCTGCTTCCATTTTCCAGTAACTCCTTTTACTGTCTGGTTTCATTGGAAGCAATTGAGTCACTGCAAGTTGCTGCTGGTTATAACCCAATGCAGACACAGCTGGGCTAGCTCAGTGTGGAGCAAGGGTGAGTCCAGCACAGCTTGCTAACCCTCCACCCCTCTCACGAGGAAGGTGCTGTACTGCTTCTCACCAAAGCTGGTTCCAAGGGTAGTGTTGGTGAGTGAAGTCACTGGGAGGATTACAGGAACATTGCCAGTATATGCAGGGATGTGATGAGGAGGCCCAAAGCCCACTGGGAATTGAGTCTGGCAGGGGATATCTAGGACAACAAGAAAGGCTTCTACAAGTGCATCTGCAGCAAAAGGAAGCTTAGGGAAAATGTGGGGTCGCTGTTGAATCAGATGGATGTCCTGGTGGAGAAGACAGAGAGAAGGAGGAATTACTGGATGCATTCTTTGCCTCACTCTCAACTGCTGAGGTCAGCCCACAGGTCAAACCCTGCCTAGGCTAAGCCATCCATACAGCTGGTTCACTGCTGAAGAATTATTTATTCTGAGCAGGCACCTTGTCCTATTGCTGTGTGTTGGGCTGAGTTCAGCCTGTCACATTGTAGATCACGTTGGTTACAGTCAGTGAAAGACAGTTTTAAAGTTACTGTGCCACAGGGATGCCATCTGAGAGCCCAAGTGAGAGGTCTGAGTGCCATAACCTGAGATAACTGTTGTACTTATTGCCTTCAGCTGCCTTTAGTACCCTGGAGAAGTTCCCTCTTGCATAGGATGGTTTCTATAGTTGTGTATAATCCGTGATCCTCTGTCGTTCAGGGTTCTTTGAAAATGAATTGAAACCCAAGAAAATTTACCTGAATGAGCCCAGCTGTAAATTGCTGCTTAGTGACAACATAAGTAGCTTGGGGTGCTCCTTAATGGGAAATGGAAAACTAAGAGAGAGGTGAAATAGGAAGAGGACAAGATCCCTTGTACCCACACAATTGTGATTCCAATTTCCCTCTTGTTCATTTCAATCTCATTTGTGAGTGTGGAGCTATATTTTCCCCCAGTACTTGTTTTTCAAGGCAGTTGCAGCCCCCAGGAGGTGATTCTGGCAATTCTGAGCTTAGCTGCAGTAGTGCCTATTTACGCTACCTTCCCTGGAATCTGTGGCAGTCAGTTCTCCCTAATGATGGAGAGGATATCCAGTGGTATGCCACTCCTGAAAAGTTTTTAGGCAGTGAGGCCTATTTCAGATGTGAATTACAGGGGTAACTTGCTGTATCCCCAGAAAGTGTCTGGGGATAGATGGAAAGTCTTTGACAGCTGTGTGCAGACACTGGAAACTTGCTACAACACACTCAGATCTCAGTGTAAGCCCCGGACGCTGATTTCTGGGACCTGCCTTGCCCTTATCCCATTGAGGCCCTTGTCTCTGGCAAATTTCCTGCAGACAAGGGAGCTGCTGCTTTGCCTAAATAAAAATCATTGCCAGCTCCAGTTGTATCAACCTAAGCAAGTTCATGGTAATGAGTGAGAAATTGCTTACACAGCGAGCAGTTCTCTCTCAGTGTTACTGACAGTTGGTTTTACTGGGGCTAAGGCTGTAAGTCCTTATTACCATTGTTGAATTGCTACTTCAAAATGAAATTTGTCCCATTACACAGATAAATAATATACTTGAGCAGAGGCACATTGAGGAAAAATGTTGGTCATCTTGCCAGTTCATCCTGTTACAGTCTGTCACTTTATTTTCACTGGCTAAAGGAGATGTGTGGTGGTGGATAATTTGTTACTTAGTTTTCAGCTTTGCAAATTCCCTATGCAACTGATATCAGTTTCAATCCTTATTATGGGCCCACCAAAAAAACCCCTGAAGTTTCCTGGCATACTTAGCTTTCAAGAATATTTTACTTGCTTTTACATGTCTACAGATAGTGAATAAATTCCATACTATTGTGAGTAACTAGTTCCTTTATTCATCTACAGTAAACTGTGTGCTTAAATAAAGATAAGTGTAAAAAAGTTTTTGCAAATGCAGTTTTGAAACTAATAGCAAATCCTGTCACCAGTGTGAACAGAGAACATCTTGGCAGAAGTTCCTTGCTAGGAGGCATTTTTGAGTTGTATGTCCTCATATAAACTGAGTATGTCATTAGATTCATGTGGTTTTGGCACCAGGGCAGGGATCCTTAGTATCTTCAGCCAGGCTTAATGAGCATTCCCTTCAACTGCTTTCAGTCTTGGCCTCATCAGTTTTTTAGCTGCTTTCCCATAGTGTACTGGAGTGATAATTTTTTTGCTCAGCACACTGACAATTATTGATGTGAAGTTCTTAGAGCCCATAAGCCTATTTATTGGGAGTCACTTTCCTCTTCCTCAGTCTCTCTCACTGGTCACCTTCCTTTTCGTCTCAATTTGAGCTATTAATTTTATCTTCATTTTTAAAAAAATTTAAATAGATATATGACAAACAGAAGCAAAAAAAGGAGTACCCAGAAAATATTTGATGAAGGTTTGGGGTTGTGTTGCTTTGTTCACATAAAAGTGATTTCCAATACAGCTGCTTTATTTAGCCACTGCATCTGTTTCTGCTTGAATTGTTCTTTTACAAACTTGGCAATCCATGAGAGGGAAAAATCCACATATCAGCTATTTTTCACTTGTGTGGTAGGATTAATTTCTATTTGCCTAGTCATAATACCTGCTATTTGTGGGAACTCATGGGCCTTAAATTAGGTGTGATGGCTTCTTCTTGCTCCAAAGCTGTAATTGATTTTAATGTTAAACTTTGCAAAGAATGAAACAAAGACATCAAGAACAAATAAGAGTGATTTCAAGTTCATAATACCTTCCATATGACTGCCAAATTGCTTGAAGATTAACTGTCAGCTCAACCTTCCTTTTCATTTCGAGACATATATAATGGAAGTGGTTGTAAATTACTGTTGCTAGTCTAACTGTGTGAAGAATTTTCATCTGGGGCTGTGTCTGACCCAAAGTTCCTGGAAAAGACAGAGTGCTCTGCAGGGTGGAAGAGAACAGTCTTACTGCTACAGGAAAAAAGGTTTTACAGATTTTATTTCATTATGTTGTTTATGTTGTTTCTGATAAGAATCATCTTGATCTGTAAAAGGACCCCAAGACTGAGAAATGACCACACTTGCCAGAAAGGCACTAGAGCACTTCTGGGATTTTTTTAAAATGGTTTTTATAATTTATCTCTTTTGTGTAGACAAAAGTCAAGTATTTTTTGGTTTGTTGTTGGAGTTTGGTTTGGGTTTGTCCATTTTTGGTGGTGGTGATGTTTTTAAACAGAAGTAGGTTGTTCTGTCTTCTCAGAGCTTTTGGTAGGAGTATATATATGCTTCTTTGGACACACATTTTTGGGCTGGAATTTGAAGGCTTAGGGAAGATGTAGTGATGGTATTTTTGGTAGCTTTTCTTTTCTATTGAAGTTTTCCATGAAACAGCAAACAAAAGCTGAACAAGCTGGTGGACTGAGATTGTGTTTTGCCTGCTTGCTTTTAGTGTTTGTTCTCCCTTTTTAGTCCATTCAGTTTTTATTACTCTCTACAGTGTGTCCCCTGGGCTCTGGATGGTTTTAGGAACTCTTACACTGTATTTCCCAGTGGCAACCAGTTTTTTATGGAAGTTAGGATTTAGCTCACTGTTTGGACACTATCTCTTTCTCCTGCAAAAATGGACGCAGTCCTGGCACACCTAAATCCAATAGGTTTACTACTGGTCCAACTTGGGATGGCAGAATTATGCCCTATTCTTAACTGTCTTTAAACACCAAATTTTCTGATTCTTGGGAAGAAAGTGTTGGGATTGGACCTAGTTTGCAGTTCTCATAGATGCTTAAACTTCTATGGTGGTATAAAACTGTCAGCTGAGGAACCAAGTCCTCATAACCCCTAAACTTGCAATGAATCCCACCACACCTCTGATGATAGGTGGCTAAAAGTTTTTGAAAGGGTAAAAAAAGTACTTGAGCCTACCAAGGAGAGAATAAACCGGTAATGAGTGGCAGCAGTAGGAGTTATTTCAGAAGGGGACTTCAGGTCAGGGTGACCAGGGATCCTGAGTAGAGGGTAGCAGAGATGATTCGAGGGCATGATGAAAATGGCATTTGCAACTCAAAAATCAGCACTGGGATCTGCTAACAGTGTATGTGAGTTGTGGCCTACCATACAACTCTTAGATAACACTTTTTGGAGTGAATATTGCAGTTCTGGTAGATTTTTACATGGATGATAATTTCTACCTTCTGGCCAGAGTGCAGGTACAATAGAAGGAAGCCTGCATGTCTGGAAACTTGATTCCCATTCCAGTTTCAAAAAGCAACTAAATAATAAGAGAAAGAAATGTCCAATTAATAAAAATTTCAAGGCTGTTCATCAACAGCCTTGACTTAAGCAACAACTTCTGCATAGAAAGCTGAAATTAAGTCTTATTCTGTCATTCTTGGTTTTCTTCTTTTCTTAGGGAAAAAAAAAAAAAAAAAAAAAAAAAAAGGCCTCTACTTCTCTACTGTTTCTAGATAATTTAATCTATTTATTTCAAAGTCTTAGATGAAAGTTAGAAGAAGATTGGGATTAGTTCTTAACAGTAGGTTCTTTTGCCTTCTGAAATAAGTATAAAATCACCTAATATTTCCCAGGAACTTCATTAGCATGATAAGCCCTTACGATACTGACTATCTGGAAGGTATATGGGAAGGTAATGCCCACATTTTCCTCAGATTTTGGGTTTAGGAGGCTTCTGTCAGATACTTAGCCTCCCTGCCTTATTCTTCTCAATAGGAGATCCACTTCAGGGCATTGTATTTGGTCATCTACCTGTTTAAGCCTATTCAGAAAATCAGCCTTGAAACTCTTTGCAACCTTTTGAGCAAATTTCTTCTGTCGTGTTTTGCTTCTTTCCTACTTTGCTTCTTTGTTTCTTAGATACAATATACCACCTTTGTCATTTTGATTTCCTGCTATACTCAAACTCCTATCCAACTATTTATCCTATGCAGCCCCAGTCAGAACTCTGATTGTCTGTATTCTGTTCTCCTGGGTTATTCTCCATGTTCCTGCTATTTTTGGGAAATCTTTAAGCACTTTCATCAGATTGGCTGCTTAGTCTCCTGCATATTTCCTTCGCTTGATTGTAATTTATCTTTTTCTTCACTCTAACCTAGGATTCCAGTGTGTTATCAAGATTACATTATCCTTTTGTCTTCTCTGTAGGCTGTTGTTCCTGGACTTCAACACGTATTCAAGTTAATTCTTGTGCTAACCACAGAGGAAATAGATGTTTCAAATTAAAAAAAAAAAAGAGATTCTTGAGAGGCTAACATTTTACTGGGAAAGGAATGGTGTGAGAGTTACACAAGTACATTTCTGACATAAGTTTCTTAAAACAGAAGGGAATTTGCCAGGGGAAGATGTATACATGTTAATGTATAATCAATCAGTGAATGCAAACAGGATTTTTTGGTTTTAATTTCACATGCTTTAAATGTGACCAGCAGATTTCATCTGGCTAAGACAGATTGCTTTGATAAATCTTTGGGAATTTTTTGGGTTTTTTGTCTCAGTTGCATTCTCTGGCAAGCACACAAAAGAGATGTCCCCTCTAACACAGCTCTCAGTTTGCCTTTTGTATGTGGATATGAGTCTCCTTTCTGAATCTGCAAAACCTCTAAAATCTCCATTAAAATGCACTGTAAACCTCCTCTCTTTGGGAGTACCATGGATCTATGAAAAGACGACTATAAAAGCAAAGCCAGGATAAATAAACCTTATTCCAAATGAGTGTGGATTGGCAAGCTGAAGAATCATTAATTTTGCCTTAGTGAAAAAAGAGGAAGATGGAAATCCACAGGAGAGAATTAGGTTGGTTCAAGCAATACACCAGTGCTGTAACCCTACTCTAGACCTGTGTGCAATACACCCACAGGGAAATAAGGCTTTACAGCATGAAGATTTTATCAGCTTGCATTTCTGTGACAGCCAGAGTGCTTGTGAGTGGATGAAGCCAGAAAGGATTACTTGTGGTGTTCCAAATGAGTGTCACCAAGATCTTTGTGCCCTATCTGTCTGGCCTCTATGTGCCACACATAACAAATGTATACCAAAGAAAGAGGTATCTGTATTTTGGCTTGAAAACTTCTGCTAGCAAAGAGAGGCTCCAGGGCATCTTGGCTCCTGTACAAGCTCCTGTGATGAGAACAAAAATTAAAAGCTAGGTTTGACCCTTCTCACCCCAGCCCTAAAAGGAAAGTGAAGATCTGCTGTCTTAATGCCCTTCTGATACTGTCAGTGCTTCTTGGTCCTGATGCAGGCAGGAGAGATGAGGAGGAGCCTCTCAGAACTCCAGGGATTTTTATTTACCTGGTTAGTTTACTTAGCATTCAACTGAAATGTCTATTCAGTGGACTGGAGCAGTGTTGGACGAGGATATGAATTATTCAGTTTGGAAAGAACTGAGAACCTTTTGGTTAATCAAGTGCTACCCAAAAAAAGTGCCAAGGATGTGCCTATTGGTAGGCAAGAGATGATTGTGTAAAGATTTGCACTCCATAGCTTTTCACAAAGGACACCGTGCTGCTCCACACCTGCAGCAACAACTCAGGGCTGGGCAGGACAGGTTGTGTTCCTGCAAGGCAGAAAAACATCTTGGAGTTTCCTGCTTTTCATGTGAGTATTGTCATTTTTGGTTATGTCTAGCTCATAGACAAACAGGTTTGTAAATTTCAAATGTGATTGCTTCTGCAACAACAAAAAGACCTTTAATTAGAGACTCTTAGGACTCTCCTTAGTTGAAACCATGTTTTGCTTGTCCCAGAGAGAGCTGAAATTTTCTGTTTCCCATTACATTGAGATTCCGCTTTCACTCTTGAATTAAGTTGAAATTCAAGACTGTGGGTTGTTGCAAGACCAGGAAACACTGTTTTCTGGTCATGGCTTCTGACAAGCAGAGCAGTTTATTTGCTTCTTTAATCACACTGGGAGTGGATTCGCTGGAAAGATTTGTATTTACTCCTAAGTTTTTGATTAATGCATCTTCTAATGTGTTCCTGGAGGACAGCAATTTACATTCAGCTGCATGAGGGACACAGATTTTCTGCTTTAGCCTCCTCTGTCTCAGGTTCACTTTTGTGTGATGTGCCTGGCACAGTTAGTTGTCATTGTGAGACTCAGTTTATGACAGATCTTTATTTACCAGCCTCTAAAAACCAAATTCAGTCTACAGATCTCTCTGGGATCTCATCTTGCATACAACTCAAAAAATTACCCTAAGCAATACTTGTGTGTCCATAAAAGAGAGGTTAAAGGAAGAGCCAAATCAGAAATGTGCTTGAGACTCTGGGGAAGCAGCAGAATCCTAGCATCTCTTTCCTAATGATGTTTCTTTGTTTGACTCTCATTGACTTTAATGAAATATTACTTGTTATCTTTCAGTTTGCAGTTTCTCACCTATCTATATACTGGGGATATAGGAATTCTCTTCTTGTGTGATTTTAAATACATAATCTAAAAATTTTAACAGAATTTTTTTTTTCTTAATCCAGTGCAGCTGAGAAATTAAAATCCTCAAGCATTTAACTTTGCATATTTTTCTTACAATTTAATTTTTTTTAACATACCAGATCTAAGGACTAGAAAAAAAAAATTATTTTTCTCCATCTGACGACTCCTACTTCTGTTTGGTTTCTTAAAAGATATTCTTTTAAAATCTAATAGTTTGCTTTTCCATCATGGTGTAATCAAGTGCTTGAAGTCTGACATTAATGAAAAATAATGGTTTCTTTCCTGTATTTTTGTTCAATATTTAATATTGCACTACTTCAAGTAGTAGTAGTAGTAATAATAATAATAACAACAATAATAATAATTTTAGAGAGTTCAGTCTGGTTTTAGCAGTTATGAATTACATCAGCTGTGTTTTATCACTTGTGAAAAAAGTGAGCTGTATTGGTTTCCCACACATAATTATGAAGCACATAGTTTCTCACATCTCTAATGGCTGCTGGAAGGGGATGTATGCATGACCCGAAGGGATCACAGCACTTGCCAAGAGCCACATGGCCACCTGGGACAAGCCCCAGGCAAGCTCCTGCCTGTCTGCTAAACTCAGCCTGAAGGCACCAAAGGTGGTTTCCAGCTCTGCTGGGTGATGTCTCTGGGCGGCTGTTTGCACCGTGATCTCACAGTGTTGATGTGCTGAGGTTTGTATCATGCTTAAGAAATAGCCCTTGAACTCAGGTACCTATTGCAGGCCTTCAAGATGAAAGCTAGCTGTATAATATAAAACACCAAGACTGGCTTTTGTAGCTGCTGATACAGGTGCAGGCTGATTTGCACCTTGCCGTTACCAGGGTGATCAGAGAAGCTGCCTCGAGACATCCCAGCTGCCAGAAATACAGGGAGTATTGTGCAAGTGTGGACATGGGCTTTCACAGGGGGCCATTAGTCACAGAATCACAGAATAAGCTGTGTGGGAAGGGACCCCTCAGGATCACCAAGTCTAATTCTTGGCCCTGAATGTCACCATCCCCAAGAATCACACTGTGTGCCTGAGAGCATTGTCCAAATGCTTCTGGGACTCTGTCAGCCTTGGTGCTGTGATCACGTCCCTGTGGAGCCCGTTGCAGTGCCTATCCACTCTCTGTGTGAAGAACCTTTTCCTGACAATCATTCTAAACCTGCCCTGACACAGCTTCAGGCCATTCCCTCGAGTTCTGCCACTGGTCAGAGAAGAGATTAGTGCCTGGCCCTTTGCTTCCCCTCACAAGGCAGCTGCAGACTGCATTGAGGTCTCCTCCCCTCAGTCTCCTCCAGGCTGAACAGCCCTCAGCTAGTCCTTACATGGCTTCTCCTCCAGACCCTTCACCATCTTTGCTGCCTTCCTTTGGATACTGTCTAATATTTCAATGTCTTTTTTATACTGTGGCACCCAAAACTGCCCCCAGCACTCGAGGTGAGGCTGCCCCAGTGCAGAGCAGAGCGGAACAATCCCCTCCCTTGCCTGGCCAGCCATGCAGTGCCTGACACACTCCAGGACAGGGTTGATGCATGAATTGTGTTTGGCCCATTCCAACAGCAGGCTGTGATACCAAAAGCTTCTGTTCCTGGCCAGCACTGAGATAGAGGAGCACCAAGGCAGCAATTCACAAAGATAACACTCAAATATGTGCGTAGGGGAAGCTGTTGGACTAAGGCTCAGCCTGATGACCCATCCTGCAGTCTTTTACCAGGTCAGCAATTTCTAGATGTGTATTTTGTTTGAGGCCTACACCATTTGGCAGCCTTTATTTCTGCTTAATTAGCTTCATGATTTAAAACTACTTGTAGCCCCCTAATGAACTGGGAAAAACCCAGCAGTTGTTAGCAGCTGGCTGGGATTTTAACAGCAGCCATGTGCCTTTAGCAGAACAGCAATAAAATAGTGAGAAGAAAAGTCTGGCAGCACTGGCAGGGGTCAGGACTTGTGAGGGCTATCCTCAGCTCTGTTAATGATCACCATGAGCACAGAACAGAATTTCAGCTAAACAGCCTTGTTAAGTGACAGTGACAACAAAGGCTTTGACAGAAGGCCCTGCACCCTGTGAGAGGATTTGAACTAAGGTGCTGGATGTGCACAGGAGCAGCTGAGGGTGTGTTCCCATCATATTTTCAACAACTCCCTAGCCCTGACAAAATTTTTGAGGGAAAATCTGTCAAAAGCCTTAGGCACTAAGCTGCCCAGCAATATTATACAGCCCTGTGGAGTTTCTCTGAGAGGTGGACATGACTGCTGCTGGGGGGTAAATCTGCTTGCTCAGGTTGGGCCTGTGCCTTGCAGCTCAGCCCTCTGAACATGTTTTGCTCATCACCACTTCAATGCTTTCCCAGACCAAGTGACTGAGCCTGTATCCTGATTTCTCCGTGATATGGAGAAGGTGTCTGCCAATCTTTATGGGCATGTGGCGATACAGGTGACGATCTCCCACAGCTTCATTCTGCTCCCTTGGATATTCCTCCTTCATATAGTCGTTCTCAGTTATTTCTGTGATAAAGATTTTCACAGAATTATTTTGTTCCTTTCTGAAAGCCCAGACCACAAGTCTGCTCCATCTCATGAAGATTTTTGGCACTAGTCTGTCAAAAGATATAATATATCCTTATAATTAATACAGGTATATTGAAATATAGTCTATAACACTTAATGCTCCATTTTAGCCAATCTGCAATTTAACAAAACTAAACACAGACCACAATCTTAGCCTGCCTACTTTTTGTAGCCAACTTTCCTGTTTGGATTGTATATTCTTAAGTTTAGAGGTAATGGAAAATAGTTACAATATTGCTGAACTTGTGCTTCAGTGATGACTGCTTCAGGAAAAAAAGTACCATGTATGAAAGAAACTATATGTAGTCCAATGAAAATGCTGTTCAGATGCATAGAAGGCTTGGCTAGCTGAGGTATCTGTAGGAAGGCTGATGGCAGGTATTAAGAGCATTCCCTTAGATCATTCTAGCTCTTTAGCAAGCCCACCCCATCTTGGCTCTGGAGAAAGATGTTTTTCCCTTATCACAAACGTGAATTCTTTTGTGAGAGTCAGATTACACTTTGGATGTATGATAAAAGGTAAAGAGTTGCCTTACTGTCTGTCAGTGCACCTTTGAGGCCAATATGAAGTACATCTGACTCTAGGTTTAGGTTTTTCAATCTATAAATGATCCTCACATGTCTTTTAAACCCATATTTGTAGAACATTTTGGTGCCTTTGAACAAAATTGCCTCTGGAGACCTGTGCACGCTTCCTTTTTCTATCTCAAGTGCTAATTATATTATCCAGAGCTTCCTCCCAGGATGCTTTATTTTTGGGGGTAGATGGATTTCTTATGTTTTGTTTTAATCAGGTTGATATGCACATAATACAGTGACTTTTATGTTACTGTAGTTTTTTTCAAATGCTCTGAAAAATCTCTCTGCAGCCACTATATAATACTCTGGTGTGGTTTTGTTATGAAAATGGTACTTAAAGGAAACAGAAATAGTAAAGAATAACTGCATCACTGTGGGAATTTAAATGTGTCTCTTCTGGGTAGGTTTTCATAGTTCCAGCCAGGGTTTCTTAGGTCTCTTTCCTTGAATAATTTTCTGGGATTTGACATCAGCAGAGCCCCTTGCTAAGCCAAGGAAAGTATAATAATCAGTAATAAAGCAAAAATAAAGGCATGTGTTGGGTTTTCAACATACAAGCTTCTTCAAGAAAAGATGTGAAAATTGGGAACTTATCAGTCCCTTTGGTTTCCTGACAATGTGATTGGGGATGCACCTCTTACCCACGGGAATGGCAGGTCTCAGGTAAGGGAGGTGTAGTGTTCTCTGCAAAACTGACACTGCTTCCTCTGAACACCTTCTCTCTCCAACCACAGTTTGCTGTTCCTGGAGGATGACTGCCCCCATGATCTCCAGGTATGACAGTGGCTGCTGCTGTTTTGGGGTGGGAATAACAGAGAATTTGCATTTTAATATCAAAACTAAGACACTAGTAATCTGCTCTGTCCTCACTGCAACCAGAAATATCCTTCCCTGACCTTGTCTGTCTTCCAGTCATCAGGGGTCTGTGAGTGTTGAGGAGAAGAAAGCTGACCTGAAACCGATAACCTCTTTCAGTTGTCCACTTTGTATCGTAAATAACCCAGCTAAAGGGATTGACAAATTTTTCATGCATTTCAGGATTTTTTCCTCTTCTGCTGCCACAGTTTGTATCCTTCCCCATTTATTTATCTCGCTGGTTCACTAACAGATGTCTTTAATGAGTGGAAATCTTCACCACCAGAGGATCTCTGCTTTACTTCTCCACCTTTAATTGACTGTGTTTTTTTCCCCCCTTTTCCTGCCGTCTCCCATGCTTAGTATAAAACTTTCTGACAGTTCTTGACATGGATATCTACATTTTGAAAGTAAGTTGAACTTTAAGATTTGTCTTTTGGCTTTCAGTGAGGATAGTCTAACCAACCTTGACTGCAGTTTTATGCACTGTCCCTTCAAGTCAGTTGTGCTGTCCTTATCTTTTCATTCATGATGTGTACTTCTGGTTTTTGCAACATGTTCATCCTCTACAGAATAGTGGCAACTGCAACCAATTGGACCAAGCCGCTTCTGGGAGAGACAGCAGCAATGGAGAGGATATCTTATGGAAGCAGCTTTTCACAACCATTTCTGTTGAAGTGGGAAAAACCACCTCCAGAAAAAACTTTGCTTTCTGTTGTTTAAGTATCTTCCCCAGCTCTTTCTGGAGCTCTTCCTTTGGGAAATAGTTCTTTGGCCTGTCTTTGGTCAAAAAATTCTTCCTCCCCTTTTTTTCCTATTTTCCTTCTAGAGAGAACTCTAGTACAAAGAAGAAATCTCTGGCAGTTTACAAAGTGGAAAGCTCCTCAGCTTTCTGGAATGCAACTTCTTAGTCAGTCTTTGAAGAAACTGAAAGAGTTTTAAAAGTCCTCCTACAAGCTGTCAAAAATTACCTTCAAGCAACGTTTTGTGTGTGCTTGTATCATTCCTTACAAATCCAACATGTCTGTTTTAAATCCCTATTTCCCCACTCTGAGAGTATTTCAGCTCTGTTGGAGCTTTGAACCACTCTGGGTTTTTTAAGTTCACTTTAGTCTAACTAATTTGTGGCAGTCTGTAATCTCTCAAAGTCTAAAAGAGACCAGTTTCATTTCTGCAAAGTAGAGCAGCTCACTGCAACTGAAAATTATATCAGCCATCAAAAATACACACCCTCACAAATGTTACTTTTTGCTCTTTTATTTTTACTTGCCTGACAGGAAAGTCACAGTAACAACTCTTCTTTCCCGAAAATTACAGACAGACGTGGGATTTTAAAACCTAGTTACTATTTGTCCTGAAAGTATCTTTCACCTATTGTTGACCCTTCATGTGTTGTTGAAGTACATTCATAGCTGTTAAGTCTGGGAGACCATTATGGTTCTGGAATGTGACCTAATAATTCCTATATTAGTCTCAGTAATTTATGGTGGGATGCAGAAATATTACTGTGGGTCAGCTTAAGCCTTTTTGTAACCAGTAGGTGAACTGATATCCTTTTGTGATACTCAAAATTGTAATGAATGGTGGGTCTTCCTCACTGAACAAAACTGTTGAAATTGTAACAGCTTTGACCAAAAACTCAAGCGTGTATCTTTGCTTGCAAAAGTGTTTATGTATGTATAGACATAATGGGCAATGAGGTGCTGGTGAGATGTGCCATGGAAGGGACTTGTGTGTCCTGTTCTATGTCAAATTGAACATGAGTCAGCAGTGCCCTGGCAGCCAGGAGGGCCAGCCTGGGGAGCATCAGGCACAGCATCACCAGCCAGGCAAGGGAAGGGATTGTCCCGCTCTGCTGTGCACTGGGGAGACTTCACCTCGAGTGCTGGGGGCAGTTTTGGGCTCCACAATATAAAAATTAAGGTATTGGAGAGCATCCAAAGAACAGCCAGGAGGATGGTGAAGACTCTGAAGGGAAGCCATGTGAGGAGCAACTGAGGTCTGTTCAGCCTGAAGGAGACTGAGGCAAGACCCCATCACAGTTAAAAATTCCTTGTGAGGGGAAGCAAAGGGCCTGATGTTTTCTTTGTGCTGATCATTGACAGGACCCAAGGGAATGGCCTGCAGTTGTGTCTGGGGAGGTTTAGGTTGGATATTAAAGAAAGGTTCTTCAGCCCAAGGATGGTTGGGACTAGAATTGCCTCCACAGGGAAGTGGTCACAGCTCCAGCCTGACAGAGCTTAGGAAGTGTTGGGACACCACCCTCAGGCACATGTTGTGACTCTTGGGGCGTCCTGTGCCGGGCCAGGAATTGGATTCAATGATCTTGATGATGGGTTCCTTCCAACTCAGCAGATTCTGTGATTCTATGATTCTATGATTATACTTTTTGTGTTGCCATGAAAAAAGCAATTATAACTGCAGACCAGTGGACAGAGGAGAAGCAAGAAGTCAAGCAAAACAAGCATTAAGTGAAAATCCAGAGGGATGAAAGGGAAGGTATAAAGAGAGGGGGTTGAGTTCATTGTCAGCTAGATGGAAGTTGGGCACAGAGAGCAAATAAGCTATCTCCTACTGTGTTCAGGGAAATAGATTTTCTGGTACTCTCTTTGTAAATAACAAGGCCATGTAAGAGATGTGTGTCCTCTATATCAACTTCTTTTTTAGAATAAAACGACATTTTGACCCTGAATTTCTGCTAACTTCTTGGGTGAGAAGTGAGCAACAATATTTATGCCTAAACAATCTGGTCCTGATTTTAAATATATTTACTGCGGGAAAACCTGACAATTTGTGATAAACTGTTCAAATCATTATCTATCCCCACTGTTTAAAAATATGTACTGTAGTTAAAAGAATTTCAAAGAAAATTGAAAATGGCCTGAGGGAAGAATTGATGAGAAATCTGTATCTGTAGCTGCATTTAGAAACAGATGAATGTTTGGAAGCCTTTTTTGGCTACTGTTTGCCTTTTATGCTTGTATCTTTTTTTTTTCAGGTTGTAATTTTTTTTCTTGGAAAACATCATCTCTTTATTTGACAGGCTGCCACTCACACACCTTCCCCCAAAAAATCAACCATTGACACTTTCTTCTTCATTCTCATTTGCAGCCAAAAATGTTTGGATTAAGCTTTTGACAGTAGTCAAGAAATTCTGAAGATGGTAGACACTCTCCCTGAAAGCAGTTATTTCTGTAAGCCTGTTTATTTCTGTCTGAGCCTTACTGAATAGTATCAGAATTCATTTTCATCACTGCCAAAATCTGAATTCTGGAGGTGTCACTAAGCAGATCTCTGATTGGAGTTTTATTTCCATGCTATTTGATTTCTGAAGTAATTCCAAACACATTAAGATGGGAAAAGAACAAGTTGAAAGATGTAAACAGAGTAAGGAGAGCAAAATTGACAGAGAAAGGAAAAATAGGAAAGAATGCTTCTGTAAAATAGTAGAAACAAAGTGGATCTATTTATCTGCAGCAAATAGATGGGCTCTGGTTAGTGGTTGGTAAAAGACTACTCCCATCTCTTTTTTCTTAATAATTTATTTCTTTTTTTTATTTATTTTTAAATTATTTAAATGCCCTTTATCTCTTATTTGCTTGCTTTTCAATCCCTGTGCCTCCTTTTTTGGGCAGGTAATTTTAGACAAAACTCTTCACTGTATGTTTGTCAGACTCTTAGCCTTTTGACAAGTTTTTCAAATTCAAATATATATTTATAGTAGACATATATAGATTTTTATATATGTCTATACACATATAGACATATATAAATATATAAGTATATATTTGTATATAGACTGAGACAATGCTGCTCTTTGGGGTGGTTATGTTGGCTTTTTTTCAGCTTGTAAATTACAGGTGCAGTTCATGCCTGTACTTTCCAGACTCACATTTGTGGTTATAAATGAGTATTAGTTGATTTGGGCTAGTAATTTATCTATTCATGTTCCATTCTCTACAAAATTGAAGTTAGAAATAGCTGCCCCAAGTGTTCACCTTGGCTAGTGGAGTCTCTCATTGTCAATGAGAAGCTGAAGTGTTCCATCAGAACTTTGTTACATCTTTATGACAGGACATGCTGTTATGGTTTAACCTCAGACAGCAACTAAGCCCCATGCAGCCACTAGCTCACTCTCCTCCCAGTGGGATGAGAGTGGGTGGAGAGAATTTGAAGTGTAAAAGTGAGAAAAAAACTTGTGGGTGAATTATGTAGGTAAAGCAAAACAAGGAATTCCTTCACCATTACCCATGGGAAGGCAGGTGTTCAGCCATCCCTCATTTCAGAAGACATTTGCCATTCCTCTGAATGTCCTGTCCTTCCTCCCTTCTTCCCCCCAGCTCTAGAGGCTGAGCATGATGTCATAGAGGCATGGAATGTGCCTTGGGTCAGTTGGAATCAACTATCCTGGCTGTGACTAACAAAAACAGCAATGTGTCATGAGCATTATTGTCACCCTAAGTCCAAATCATAGCACTACACCGGCTACTGGGAAGGGAATTTACTCTATCCCAGCTGAAACCTGGATTTGTGCTGATGCCTCTATGTGGAGTAGAAGTAGTTCACACATTTCCTATGCCACACTCACATCAGTACCAGCGGTTTATTTCATTTGTTGTTTCCCCCTCTCAGTTCACCGTCCGTTTCTCGCTCATTTTGTCTCTTCCTTGGGCTCTCTGCCATCCCCCAGTCTGTTCCAGAATCTCTCTGTTATCATGCCATCATGGTTGCTAATCTTTTCTTCTCAGCCATCTGGAAGATAGGAGTTTTTTTGCTGAGTATCTAAACAAAACAGTCTCCTCCTTCTGCTGTCCCATCAGTGACATCTGAAGTGAAATACTTCATTGGTTTATATTGGGCTTGATCCTCCAGAGCCATTTCAGTTAAGAATTTGGCCAATGCACTGAAGTTTGTGTGATAATTTCCATTATTAAAACAAAACAAACAAAGAAAACCAAAAAAAAAAAAAAAAAAGGCAGAGGAGCACAAACTCCTTCCAAGGGAGGTATGATAGGAGATTACTTGCCCTTTTCCAGTGAGATCCTGGTTGCAGTACTGTGCTTAACCTTTTCCCAGCAGTATGACAAAGTTTAAGGTAAATTGGAGGAGGTCCAACAATAGGAATTACAAGAGATTTAGAAGTGGCCTATAAGGAAAACATGAGGAACTGTCCTTTTTTTTTTTACTCCTTTCCCATCCAAAAAAGAGAAGATGGTCTACACTTATGGCCTTCAGTATAGCAAGGTCTGTCATAAAGAGGTCAGCAGTTACTTGTTCTGCAGGTTTGTGATCACAGGGGAAATAAACCCAGTGAATTTGCAACAGAGATTAGTTCCTATATTAGAAAAACTGTATTTATAAGGGTAGCAAAGGGGCAAAACAGACCGACTAGGAAGATTGTGAATTTGCCTCAGAAAGAATTGGTGTAAGGCAGTGCTGTCACAGATGCTCTAGGAAGTGTTTTGCTTTCTTCGTGTCAAGGGACCTCTTCCATCTCTGCATTTCTGTGGGAGAAGAATGGTTATGCTGGAGGCAGCACACCAATGGTTGCCATCAGCCAGTTCTTTGATCTGCAGGAAATTCCTCTCCTGGCTGAAGCTGATGGCAATCCAGACAAGTTGCCATGAGCTCAGAGTGGTCTCATTTCCCATACCAACATTAACAAGCTGCTGATCTCTCCTGCCTGGAGTATCCCCTTACATTCCATGCTCTTCAAGGGGTGCTGGGTTACTGCTAAGCAGACAAAAAAGTGCTGCTAGAGCAAACAGCAGGCTTGATTTTGTTCCTCCATCAGTAGCCAGCAGTCATCATCATTACCACAAGACTGGGTGTCAACATGTAGCTCAGCCAATGAGGAGCACTGAAATATGTTCTGGCCCAGATTCAAGTGGAAGAAATCCTGCCTTGGTCCCAGAGCCAGCCATTAGGACAGAAGGACAATGGTGGTATTCAGGCTGTCTGACACTGTGTTCCTGTGCCTCTGCCAAAGACATCCTGGTACCATGACTTTAGCAAACCTTGTCAAGTCCTGGGATCACTGATTCACTAATCTTTCTCTATGAATAAAACTCCCTGTTTCTCCCCAAGATTCATCTCTTTCTTTCTAATTTTTTTCCCTGTCTCTGGTTAGAATAGAAGGATAGAAGGATGATATTGCAGAAAGATTTTCACTGGAAAAGGGGCTGAATCGAGTACCCTTTTGTGGTTGTTGGTTTTTGTTTGTGTTTTGTTTTGGTTGTGGTTTTTTTTGTAATAAGCAGTGAGTGCTCAGGAATTCATATGCCACTGCTGTGGTAAATACTAGCTCTCCAGTTATTGAACATTGGCTCTCTACTCAGTAACACTGAGAATGGCACTGTTTGGGTCCTGTTCCCCTTTGCTTTGCTACCATTAAAACTATGCTTCTAATGAAAGCAAGATTTTGTTATCTGCAGGCCTGAGGTGCTAATGTTTTACTTCTTTCTTTTTCTCAGGAGGGGATGAATGTGCATATTTTAGTTCCTAGCATCCATTACAAATTCTGAGCCTTTACTTTTTTCTGCTTCTCTGCTACTTATTTGGGCAGGATTGCTTTCCCTCAGGAAAGGACTCCACCCTCCAGAATGGAAAAGTGTAGGACATGATCCATGGCCTTACCTAGGGATCCTTTCAGATCGAGAGCCAGCCCGCTGGTGACTTACTCAGTGTCTGCATTACTGTGCATGTGATGGATCATACATTCCTGGCTGGCTTACAAATGGACTGATCCATTCGCCTTGTCTGCAGGCATGAATGAGAGCTTCCTGCCATCGACTCTTCCAAAAAATCCTCCCTGTCACATCATTCAGGAAAACACTTTTCATTGGGGGAAGCAATGAAAACACGTGCCTTGCTTGAAGCACCTGCTGCCTGTAGAGCATGACTTCCATGACTGATGGCATGAGGAGACAGTCCCAGCTCTGCTCTCCATGTCCAGAATACAGGCACCAGAGGGAGACAAAGTGAGGGAGAAAGTAAGGTCAACAGCTAGGACAAGTGATTTAGGAGAGTGGAAGTGTTGTAAATGTCTGTGAGAAGGGGAAAGTGGCAGAGATGCTTTAAAGAGGAGGAGAACTAAGAGAAGAACATGGGTGAAAGCCAGTGAGATAAGGAGTAAAAAAGCCCAAGGGACTGGCTGACACCTAGCAGCTGGATACCTGGTACACTTCCAGCTAAATTTAGATAATACTTTACTATTTAAGTCCTGTGTTGCTGTTTTCCCTGTCCTGGTCTTTTCTTGGTGTAAACTCAAATTTTAGGACTCTTCTTCAGGAAAAAGAGTAAAATAGAAAACCAGTAATTAAGAGATGTTATTAGAAGGAAAAAAACATCAGTGTTTCAAATGTTCTTTCACAGGTGAAAATGTTTATGAGGAAGTATATTTTTCATCTGTCACTTAGATGCCTTGTTCACCTTATGCTACTTCCTTGAAAGTAGATCTCTAGCCAACCATTCATCACCTGCTTTCCTAGCATTCTTTCCAGCATTTCTAAGCCTTGGCATTTTTCCATTTCTGTACTCTCAGTTTAAAAAGTTACTTCTGTTGTTATATACCCAGAATAGTAATCTTTCTGATACCAAACAGCAATATATTTTCAGGAATGGCTGTTTAACTGGTTAAAAAGCAACAGTTCATGTTTCACTATTGCTTTAAAAAATGTTTCATTAGCAGATCTTCAAGATTATTATTTTTGAAACACTCTAGAACAAAATATTTTAGGTGTTTGTTGTTTTCTTTGATGGTTCTGTGAGTAGTTATAGAGTCTGCAAAACACACATTAAAAACCGATAATGAAATGGGGGAAAGCAAGATGGAGGGTAAAAAGTAGAGCAGGTGAGTTGAGAGGCCAAGAAACTGGGTGGTTTGGCAAAGCAGCCTGATGGCTGGAAATGTCAAGACAAATTAGGAGGAGCTCTGGGATCTAGACATGCAGTCTGCACTAAATATCTTTGTCTTCTGTTCCCCCACCCTACAGATGAGTAATCTCCAGTGATGTCAGTGGGCGTTATCCTCATGTCCTGAGGGTAATAGATTGGGCCCCCATAGTATAAGTAATGCCTCATTTTCTCTTAAGCTGGAAAATCATCTGAGTTTCCCCTAAATGTTCCACAAGGGAGCTGAGAGGGAGGAAGAAAGGTTTAATATTCCATTCTAGTTGCATCACTTGCATGTTTCGCAGTTGAGCTGCAGAGTACAAACACAGATTTGGAATTGTTCAAATGACAAGAGTGATTGCTTAGCTTCTCAAATATTTTGGCTGTTTAGATACTCAGCCAAGCCGCAGTTCTTCCCCCAACAAAAGCACTCATGGGAGAGCAAACGGTAAAGAACACGAATAGCCTGAAGTTGAGTGACTGTGCTTTTGGCAGCGAGGTGCCAGCTGTCATTGGAAACAAGTCCAGAATTTGTTGTGAGGATCTTCCTAAGGAAAGAGGATCTTCCTAAGGAAAGTGGATCTTCAAAAAAGTTATAAAAGGAATGCAGCAATTCAGCAGTGTTTGCTAATGATATTTATGCTACTTTATATTAGAAAAATGGCTAGTTCATAAACTAATTTTGACAATGAAGTTCCTTGTTCTACACAAAGATACACACACAAAATTTGGGGAGGAAAAAGGTGTCCTGATTCTTCAGGCTCATGAGTCTTGAGTAAATTTATTTTTAAAAAAGGAAATAAAACCTGAAGTGTGTGCTCAGAGAACATGAAAGCCTACTCATGTGAAATTTTTATGAATTATGAAAATGAGCACTGTGCTGTAGGAAACATCCAAGGAAATTCTGTAGCTTTCTGGATGAAGCCTAGCAAGGAGTTAGATGCTTTTCAGATGTTTAAGGGTCCATCCATCATGTAAATGCTTAGTTACACTTAACAATGAAGAAAGGCGAGGTTGGGAAATATGGGAAGAAATGACTAGAACAAATGCTAACTTTGCACATCCCAAGTGGAAGCAACACAGAAAGAGTGAGAGTAATTTCAGACCTGACCCTTCCAGGAGCTGAAGCTTTGCCTCATTCTAGACAGAGGTGGCTAAACATCAGCCCTAACCCATGAAGAGTGACATGCCACATAAAAATGAAATTAGGGAGGGCTCAGAGCAGCCCATTGGTCTCTTTTTTTCATTGAACGATCTTCTTAGCTGTCTTGCACTTTTGGCTTGAGTTTACCAGAGCTCACTCAAAGTAAGAGTATTTCTCTTTGATGTGAGTAAAGCAGATCCATAGCCCATGCATACTGAAGTTTAATAAAAGATATCCTTTATTCATAACTGCCTTTCCAGCATTGCTGCAACAATTCGGATTTAATTTGTGGGTAGGAATGATTTACATGCAAAGAACAAGTACTTCAAAGTATGTGAAGATAAGAGACTTATGTAAAAATTAAGCGGTCTATGGTCTGCAGGATAACTGCAGTAGCTTTTGCATCCCAGCCAGAGACCTCAGAGAAGTACCAGACTGAGAGAGCACTCCAACTGGAACAGCACAAAACAGATCTTTAATGAAAGCAATTGAAATAACACTAAATAAACTGTTTTAATGGAGTTCCAAAGAGATGTGTAAAAGCTGCTAGTAAAGTCAATTGAAGGCCTGTCACAGTGCCTCAAAAGTCCCTTCACAGCCCTCCTGCTGGCAGCAGTTCAAGTCTCTTTACAGCCCATTAGAGGTAAGTGCAGCAGTATTATACCAGGCCCTTTGAAAAACTAATAAAAATATTCTCCCTGTGAGAGAAACCCACTGCTGCTAGGAGAGGGACTGCATGCCCTTTGGTCTGGGAGTCATTTGTTTTTTCACCTAGGATAAAGAATAGTCTGTGATAATTTGCAAAGCTATTGTTAATAGTTGTATTCCCTGAGCTTGCCTCTTAATAGCAAGAGACATCCATTAAAATGTGCTGCTCAAAATAGACCTAAACAGTAAAGTTCAGTGGCCCAAAAGTCCTTTTTCAAATTGTAGCCTGCATTGGATAGGCTAAACTGCAGCTTATGCCAAGTAGCGCTAACCTTCTGAGCATGTGAGACCATGCTCAGAAGTTCTCATGCAGAAACCTCCTTTGCTTGGCCAATGATCTCGTGCTGTGTGAGGATGTGAACATGGGGGAAATGTGTGAGGCGAAGTTCTACGTTCTTTTTTTTTGTCAGTACTGACCTGTGCCATAGGGAGGGAGGCTTCTGTGGAAACACAGTGCAGCAAGATGCAGGGAGCAGTGCCTTTCCCCTGTGGTGATGGCTCACCTGGGAGAGCACAGTTTCTGCAGCATCTGTAATGGGTGCCCACCTTAAAAATTAACACTAGATTTCCTCTGCTATGGAAACTGCTTTTTTCCCTTGCCACGTACCTGGACCTATAAAAAAAACTTATCTAATAGGATTTTTTGTCCAGGCTCATAAAACCAACATGGCAGCATTAAATCTTCTGTCTCCTGGGAGTGCTGGAAGCAGGCTCTGTGACTGCTGAGAAGATGACCCCACACTAGGCATGAATGCAAAAGCTGTTGAAGGTGCATCTGTGTTACTGATATTGTGTATGCATTGCTACATTGGATGCAGATTATGAGAATATTCATGGTGTCAAATGAAAGATTTTGAACTAACAAATGGAGTTTGAACAGAGGACCAAGAGCCCAATTTGCACAATATTTTAAACAAAAGATTCTGAAAAAGAGTGTTTGTTTTGATTTAATTTTGTCATCTGTATTTTACCTTTCATTTTGAAATTTCTATTCTGATATGTGATAGCACAAATTATTTTTACCAATCATAAAAAGAATGTTGGATAATTTCATTCCAAAACCAAAAAAGAATGCCCATTTTCTGCTAAATGTTTTAATTTCTATCAGGGCAATAATTTTTTTATACATGGAGTAGTCCAGATGGCAAGATTTCAGGTGGTCCTTTTGACAGTAATTTGGAACAGGTACCAAAAAGTGAAAGAGCCTTGGAAAAACTCTTCTTAAATAAGGGCCAAAAAAATCCTTTCTGCCATAATCACTGCATTCTGTACAATTCACATATTTTCTAAAGAAATTATTCAAGTTGTGGTACAGAAGCATTTTAAATAATAGTTTTTAAATCTCTCGTTGTGAACCTATGCTCTGCTTAATACCATAAGCAGAGCTGCATAGCCTTAGCAGGAAGAAAGACGTTAAACAAGCTAATATAAAGCTTCTCAAAGTCGAACCGTTTTCAGCAGGAAAGGAATTTGAAGACACTAGACATTAGGCCAAGCTAAAACCTAGGATAGTTGGATATGTTACGAGATTTGGGGCATGGGAAGAGGATGCTGGTTTGTAGTTTGCAGCTGTCAGATGTAGCACTGATCTGTGTCTGGTGGCAGGGTATTAGCGTTTGGAATTGGTAAAAAGGCTTACCTTTTGGTGGGGAAAAGAGAGACAATGTGGTGGCCAAAAGGATGGCAGGCATTGGGTTGTCCAGAGCCCTGGACAGCCACAGAATAACTTTCTCACGGGCACTGGATTAGCAGGTTTGCACAGAGAAGAGTAAAATAATCAGTGTTTATAGTAAATGCATTCATCTCATAGCTGCTGTTGTTTTAGTTCCAAATTTGTATGCACACATGATTCTGTTAAGATCCAGACAGATGGAGAAAACTTTTAGCTGTCATTTTTGTTGCATTTTAGACAATCAAAGTATCTCCCTGTGGCCTCTTCCACTGCACCCAGCCTAGGATATGGATCACTAGTGGCACATAAAGATACACGCCTATGCTGTGTGATTCTGTATCTTTGTTTTTACTATCTGCCATAACCGGTAACAAAGAGGTTTGTGCAGATGACTATCAACAGTCGCTGGAAAGACACTGAAGCCCCAAGGTCCTAGTAAACCTGGTATCTCCCCTAGCAGGCTAGGGGAATTTGAGCTGGTGTCCTCATCTCCAAGGGCACAACACATAAGCTGTTTAATGGAGTGCATGGCATTGCCACAGCCTCCCAAGGCTTCCATGTTTTACATACACAACAGCTCCCCTCGATAGAAATAGGGGGTAGGAAAAGACCAATAGACATATCTTGTTTTTGTTTTGTAATGCCTTAGGTGGGCAAATTGTGTTCCCTTTGCCTTCGCAGTGATGTACAATTGTCCCTTTGATTGTGTTATGATAAACTGCATCAGAGAAAAGAGGCATGAGACATCTGCATATTTGGAAAATGGGGAATTAAATCATGGGAGTAGTTTTAAAACCTCAGTGTATGTACCTGCTGATGCTGTATACTGCTTTTGGGCTGCATGTGGTGGCATCTGGATCTATCATTCATTGTGATCTTAAAAAGGACAAAGGGATCTTAAAAACTGTATGTGTTGAAGTAAATATCCCCTAGTAGTGATGCAACAGTTCAGAAAAGGCATCAGAAGACTTCTGTCTGTTTATCTCCACATTCAAGATGAAAGGAGGACAGTGTTGAGCTAAAAATTGGCAAAGGGAGTGGAATAGAGCAGATTTGGGCAAGGCTTTGGATGTCATTCTTTAGCTTTTTGCTGCTGGGGTGTAGGATCCTGCCACTGTGCTGCCTGGCCCCTGGACATGGCACATGTGTGGCAGGTGGGTACAAGCACGCTGCTACCCTGCCAGTGAGTGCTCGGTGCCTCTCCACTGCACCACTGCAAAAGCCCTGCCCTCTGGCAACCACTCTTCTGAGCAAAATGCCTCTGAGCTTCTCAGAATAATTGGATGGGAGGATTACATGTTTAGGATGAACATGGATTTGTTCCATTTGAACTGTAAATGCAGGGTTTATTTAAATGTCCTACGTTGAAAAAGACCTATTGCCTTGTAACTGTTGTACAAGCAAGTCCATACGTTATAAAAAACAAGAAAACTGAAGGAAAGCTTAGATTATTTGTAGGCTCAGGTGATAAATAAGCTGAATAATTTTAAAAAAATTTTGAAACTCATTCTCAAATGCACCCTTTGTATGTCTGTTCCTGGCAAAATAGGTGAGAGAGTAGTTCTTCCTTCTGTACTTCTTTCTTCCCTTCGATTTTTTTCTCCAGCCTCCTTTTCCTTGCAAAGTCTGTTAAGGATAAAGGCTGATGTCCTTCCAGCTTGACTCTTTTGATGTAAGTTTCCCTAACACCTTTGCTTTGGTCGTTTCAAACTTGAATTGCTCCTAAAGAAATGCCAGATGCCGTGGAAACAAACTCAGCCCTCATGTAATGGGCTTGACCATTAGCTTCTTGTCTTACTGACTTCTCAGCAGAAGGAATTGAGAAATTGGGCTGTGGCAAAGCTCCAAAAACAGAAAACGACAAATATTGAGGGCATTTTTAAATGCTATTCTGCTGACAACAAACACAATAAGTAATAGAGGCGAAAGGTCTTCTATGACCTCAATTGAGGAGACATCGGGAATGCGGGAATGAATCCTGCTTGCTGCTTTCAAAGCATTTTTTTACCCTAAGGAAAGGGTTTTTATTCCTCCACAAATGCTCTAAACTTTTTTTACTTTTTTTCTTTTCTGTTTACTTTCATTTTATTCTGGGCCCTCTGAAATGCATGAGCAGCCACAACAGCTTTCATGGAATCCCACTGGCTCCTTGTTAACAACTGAGTAAATGCTCATTTTGGCCCTACAGCAGTACTGAATTAAATCCTCCAGAATAAAGTTTAAAAACTTATTTGCTAGTGTACTGGAGGCAAAAAAAAAAAAAATCATCTGTATGTAGCAATGTAGCACACACAGTTAAGCTGTAAGTGCCTGAAAGCTGATAACAAATAATCATTAAAGAATGGGGGGGTATCAAATGGATGACCTAAGGTTTACAATCCATGATAAAGACTATAGGTGTTGAATGGGAATTTGCACTGTATTGTACATTATTAGTTTCTTAAACTTCTTGCAAGAATTTTGATCAAGTTGATCAACAAAGACTAGAGCCCTTTGGGATTACAAGTTAGATCATTAATCCATCTTTCAGAGACCAAAGTTCTGTTCTTTGTCTCTGCATAGCTTCCCACCATTTTTTCAGTCTTCACCTAATACTTCTCCCCTTTTTTGTGTATTTAGTTTGTGAGTGTGTTCCAGGTGCTCTGATTTTGAAACCCTGACTTGCTTGTTGTGCACAAGCAAGAATTTAGTTATCTTCTCAGGAGAAAAATTATTTGAAGGCAGAAACATCTTCTGGTTCTGCAGGAGTCAGAAAGGTCTTGCAGAAGATGGATTCTGTCCATCCAGTTCAGAAGTGATTTTCTGTCTAAAAACTGATTTAGAAAAAAAACCCAAACCCGATGTACTGAATTTTCATTAGAAGTGACACACGTCTTTGTGTAGCTCAAATCAGTAGTGTAGTGGAGTAAGTTGTTGTTTAAATAAACTTCTCAAAGGAGAAGAAAGGCAAATGTATTGTCTGCTTGCACAACTGCTTGAAGTCTGGGGTTTGTCCAGCTAGGTGATTGCTGGATGTGTTCTCTAACTAGACATACAAGAGCTTGCTCAGTAGGTCACACAAATCTCTGTGGTGCAACTCTTTTCGCTTGTTTAAAGTAGATTGATTGGCATCATTGCATGTTTGACACTGGATATTAGAATGCAAAAACCGTCTTTTGGATCATGTTAGGAGACTTCAGCCTCTCCCAGGCTCTTGTTTCATCCTACTAATGAAACTGTGGATTTTGAGGTCACTCTTCTAAATAGCTTTCCCACTTCCCAGAGTACTATCTGACCTAGTCTACAGCATGGGGTCCTTATCCTGCATTTTCATCAGGGTTACATGATCACTAAACATTGACTCAACAGAGAGATTCGTAAGAAACAGTTCTTCTATCTCTTGGTTGAATATCTTGACTCAAAAAGTATATAAGAGTCTATGTATTTTATTGCCTGATATGGCTTTTCTGGAAATACTTAGATTTCTATAGAAATGTCACTCAGGGGTAGAAATCTCTGATTTTGATAATTTAGCATTTTGCTCAGTTTTGAGCCACATTTTGATGAAGTGGCTATTGTTTCCCCGCCGTTGTAACAGAAAGGTAGCCGAGGATTTCTCCCAGGTGTCATACAATTAAAATCACTGTCCTGGCTTTTTGTCAACAAGATAAAAAGAATAAACATGGGCAATTATAAGTTTATACACTTAAGTAAATCAAATATTAAGCACAAGAACAACATATCATTAAATGGTTCTACTTTATTGAAATGAATGCTTGAATGAATTAAAAAATTTGTGTGATAGCAGCAAATACATAAGTGCCATGCAAGGAATTACTATTTGGCCCTTACAGAGCATTTTTCACTGGTATCTTACTTTACACCTTTCAACAAGTACAGCTTCAACATACAGGTGGGAAACAGAAAGATAGAGTTAAGGCTTATTACACATCCTTTAAAATATGTCCTGAGAAGAGATATTTCCTTAAAAAATACCATGTGTACTTTCAGCTTCCTGTAGGAGCAAAAAGAGAAGCACACTGCCACTTCACTTTGTCTAGTGTTAGATTAGTTTGATGTACACCTTGATGCTGATATAACTCATTCTTTCAGACTCCCATCTCATTTCTGTTAATACTGGGAAAAACCTTTGGTTGTTTTCTTGTCCTAGACCTACTCTAGTGGAAATAGCGTTATGTGGGAAGATGAGAAGCAGAAGCATCTTCTGCTTTCTGTACAGCATACTTGAGAGGAAAGAAGAACATGTCCGGGAAGGTACAGAATGAAGAAATGCTACAAATCTGGCAAATAGTCTAAAAACCCAGCATTAAAAATGCATTTAAAGTTCTCGTTAATGTAGCATATAATCAACTTATGGAGTTTTATGCCACATGTTACTTAGCCAAATAGATAACAAGATTTTAAAAATAAATAAATAAAATTAGGCACTTCTAGAAAAAAGTAGTAGCAATTGAGGCTTTATTGAGTAGACCAAAAACTTATGAAGGTCCTGGCAAGTCTTTCTTTTCAGGGCATAAACTGAAAAGAAAAGCCTTTCTTCATTGTGTATAGTAGGTTTTAGATTTAGCCAGAGGCTCGGGAATTTGGCCTAGTCCAAATACCCAGACCCTAAAGCAACAGCAAAGATCAGTCTCACAAACTGGACTACGAACTGGTAGGGAGAGTTGCTTGTTTAAATGTGTTGTTTCCTATTTTACCCTAAGTGGTTTTGTGGCAGAGGGCCATGGGATGGATTGAAATTGTAGAAGTTGGTAGAGGACCACTGAGAATTTCTATCATTCAAAGTTTTAAATTTGACTGCAGCTTTTACTGGCTCACTGCTTGTTGATGACCATCTAAAAACCTACCAAGCCAGCAGTAGTTACTGGGTGAATGAGCTGGGTGACGATGATCTACTACAAGCACATCATGAACCTAAACTCTGTTTTGAATGCCACTTTCTAGATTCCAGAAACTTCCAAAGCCTGATTAGGCTCTAGCCAGGCTAATTTCATTCTGATGTTTTATTTTCTGAGTTGAACCAGAGTGTGTAAACATCAGTGGTAAAAAACCTGCGAAGTGGATCTGCTTTTACCTCTTCTAGAAGTTAATCTCACCAAGGACCAAAAAAAAAGAAGAGAGACAGGCTTTTGTGAGAATGTCTGTTTCAGGAAGAACTTAAAAACTTCTAAGAATTTTTCAAGCTCAGAGCAACTAAGTCAGTGTAGAAATTAGAAACACAATTCCAAAGAACCTTCTTCTCTCACCTACTCTGATTTTGCAGCTGGTCTCAGCTCCCAGCATTTATTTTAATCAATACAGTTACTTTTTCTAGTTGCTTCAAATTATGCCAAGATTGTTCTGATGTGTAGGAAGGTCTTGCCATTGCTCCTGAGACCTGTCTTCTTTGTCTCTCCCAGGGGTTTCACAGTATCCTCTATAACTACAGGCTCCCAACTTGATGCTGCACCTCTCTCCTTCCAAGTCCCCCTGCTATTTACAGTCTTCTCTCCCCTTTGCACACTCAGTTACTCACCAAGGAGCAAGTAATGCTATGTCCTTTCAGCAGTCTGCTGCTCTTAAGCGAAAAACACACACAAAGATAGGGGGAAAAAAACCCAACAAATTAAACAGACAACAACTTTCATTAATACGTAGCAGATTCTTAATTTCTTTTTGTTTTTCTCTGAATTTCACTGTAGCATTGGTGAATTTTGAGAACACATATGACTTCTAGGTAGTGAGATATAGAAAAGAGATGCCTCATCTGTGTGGTTTTGCCCAGGCTTGGGAGTGGAGACAGAAGAGGCATAAAGAGCTGAGGCCTTTGTCTTGTTGAGAGGCCAAGCTTAGTGCCACACAGAAGTCATTGCAAGTCATCGCAGTGATCGCAGTGATGTGTCAGCATCACACCCAATGTTCAAACAAACTGATTCAGCCAGTTTTACTGAGCAGGAGGGTGTCTCTGTACCCCTGCCTTCTGTGGTCTGGATTAAAATAAGAGTGCATGAATCTTAATCCAGGTTGCATTTTCAGACATATAAAAATAATGTGTATAGTTCATACTTATAGCATTTATGAGAAAGACATGAATTCTTTTCGGTGTAGTAAACTAGGCTAGAAGTAAAAGTAGTGGCTGGATCATGACCAATTTGCATTTTCCATGGTGTTTCCTGTATTAGCCAGCATTTCATAGCAAGACACCTTTAATTTAGAGGGACCAATGTTCACTTATTATATTGCTGTATGTGTTGACTCTAAGATTTACGGAGAGCTTAAAGTGGTCTCTAGAAAATGTCACACATTAACTACCTGATATTAAAAATGCAGTTTTTTTCTTAGGACCATATTCAGGACAGCACAGCTCACTTTAAATTCATTAATATTGGCATTCCTTTATTTGAGAAGAACAGAAACATGCAACTGGTGAAGTAATGGAGTTGAAGTGTTTGGAAACTTTATGTGATCTGAGGCACACATGAAACGAGGGCATGTTTCACCTTAACATAGTCACATGCTTCTATGGCCAAATTAATGGTACCTTCAGCAGAGTCTTATGCCGAAAAATAGTTTGGCAGTGCCATGCCAAATAAATGCAAAGTAACTTTAGATTTGTTATGGATAAAAACAAATAGGACAATCTTTGTGTGCTTGCCTGTAGGACAGAAATTCTGATTTCACTCCTTCACCACCTTGTCTTCATCACCTCTTCAAAGTTAATTTGGAGTTGCTGGATAAAAGGAGGGATGATCCATTCTTTAATTACTCATGCATCTTGCTATAAATTTGTGCTTATTAAGAACATCTAAATATGAACCTGGCTGGTGTACAGTTTTCCTTTGCTTCTCTTTGTAAGCAGAGGTGAGCTTACAGGCGCTGTAGAAGTTCTGAGATAATGTGCTTGTCTCCTTCAGTGCTCTTCCACCTACTTCTAGAACCATTGAATTAATGAGTATTTGAAGAATTGCTTGACTGAATACTTTAATCTGAATATCAGGGTCCTTAAGGTATGACAATCATGTCAACTATTCCTGGTAACAGAGAGCCATGATCCTGGTGGGCAGGGGAGAAAAGCTTGGAAAGGTGTCGAGGTACAGCTAAAAGTCACCTCCTCAGACTGCAGGCATAATCTGCTGCAAATGTGTGAAAAAGCAAACATAAATCATTCCTGTTGTTCTTGTCTCAGAGAAACGTGAGTGCTGTACAAAGAACAAAGCACATGCTCATAAATGAATTCTTTATAGTATGGATACTCTTATCTAATATACCCACAGTATTCCGTATATAACATAATACAGATGTTTATATAATTATTTGTGAGAAATCTGCATCTTTAGAGAACTTCTATGATTTTATTGTCATATGTTGCAGTAAATTTGAAAAGAAAATATTCTTTATGTCATGGTAATACTAATTTTGTTGTTGTTCACTTGCAACAAGTATTCATTATACAGCTCTGTGGACATGTATAAACTGGAACAAACCCATCTGCAAATTCACAGCAAATTTGAATCAAATTAGATGAAGGATTTGCATTTTATGAAAGTTTGAAAATTACACCATTTTTTTCAATGTTTCCCCAACTTTCTATTTGGCTCATTATAACTATGGAATGGCTTGTCCTAGAAATTTTAATTTATTTAATCTGTTAGTTTTGGCAAAGACTGATGTCTTGACTAGTTGCAGAGGCCTTGTTGGCAGAATTAATTAGCACTAATAACACTAATAACATGGTTTCTTGCATACCTCAAGGGCATCACAGTGCTGATGAATTCCACATGGTCCTAAAAAGGAACAAAGCAGTGGAGCAAATCTAAAGGGGATATACAGACTCATTCTTGCTTGTCATTGACATACATTCTTGAAAGCTAAAATCATAAACTATGTATTCTGGAGCATAGCTCATTGGGAAATTTATGCTGACAAAATAGCTTTAGTGCATTCAAGGTGGCTACAGTGTATGGGCTATTTAGTTATGATGAATGGATAAACTGAGGATTAGTGTTACAGCAGCAGAGTCAAGGATGTGGAAACAACCTTAATCATGTCTCTTCTTGACTCATAGTACTTGAGTTCATGAGTAAGTGTGCAGATGAATGTTCATTTATAAGATTGCTTCATTTTTCTAAATATTTTTCCCTTGAACAATATTTAAATTGACTGACAATTTTAGTAGCTTTTTTCTCTGCATTTATTAACATACAGGTGAAACAGAAATGTATTAGCTTTCAGGATGCAATTCAGTCCCACTCTGTGACCCAGGGCATGCCCACTTGCTTTTCTGTGCATTCGTTTGTTCCTTTTCTATCTTACTTTACAATTTGGTTATGAGGATTTATTCACCCACATCTAGATACCCTGAATACCAGGGAACTGTAGCAAAGCAGATAGATGCAGCATTTTAAATATGTTTTGTGAAGTGTTTCTGTGACAGGGCTTTAATTTAAAGCAATGCTATGAAGCCCTTAACAAGGAGAAAGACTTGGTGGTGGTGCCAGGCAAATCAGGTAGTAAGTCTGAAGTGTGACATGAGCAATTATATGCTGCACAGAAAAGTAGGGTGTCTCTGGTTTAGAGAAGGATTATTAAGGGTCTGCCCAAGGTGCCAGTAGAGTTGTATAGATTTGGAACATCTAAGAGCAGTCTTGAAAGGAAAAACTGGGAACTAATCCGATGGTATTGCTAAAGACTGGGATGGGTGCTCAGTATGCAGGTAAAGTCTCCTCTCAATTAGAAAGCTCATAGTAGAAGATAACTGCTGCACAATGTGTGGTGTAAGGAAGCAATGAAATATTTATAAAGGATAGTTAGGGATGGAAATACTTCTAGTTACAGGACCACTAGACCCTACAATGTGCAGTTTGAGTGTGGTCATGCATGGCTGATTCAGAGTTGACCCTTCATGCATGGCTGATCCAGGGTTGACCCTAGTTGCATGTCTGGGTGAGCTGACTGAGATTGCTTCCTAAAGGCAAGAGGACTGGAAAGAGGCTCTGGAGAAGCCAGTTAGGGTGTGTGGATCAGCTGGACCCTGACATGGTGTTATTGAAATCATAACCCTCATATGGGTTAGTGGAAAGGTCAAAGAAAGGCCCCGGAAGATGCAGTGAGCAACAGGGATTGGAAGAACATGTCTAATTTACATGTTTTTGCAGTACTATCCAGGTTTTGGTAAGTGTGAGAGAAAGAATAGTCTCCTGATGTGCTTCAATGTGAGCTTTGTATTAAAGGAAGAAGAATTACTGCTTTCCTGCAAGTGTCTGGCCAGCTCAGATGTGACCTAGCCTGTGGGCTAGAAGGGCTAACCTTTAAGTTCCTAAAAGGGAGTTCCTAGGTTCAATGAGCTCCAGAGCTTCACTTCTGCAAAATCAGATCTGAAATAAAAATTCTTAAATTTCACATGCACAAATATCTTAATTTTTCTGATGCTAATTGAGTCATTTCAGACAGAAGCTTCTAAAGAATCGCACACAATGTATAACCTGATCTGTGCTCAAGAAAGTTTTGCAAGTGTAGACTTTGCATCTTATTTTGAGCCCAAATGTAAAACATAAAATGCCAAGTGTACAATAACTCACCTTGGCAACAAATAGTCTTTTAGTTATGAGATATGATGCTGACCTGATGAAGCATGGAAAAAAAAATTCATAGAAGGCCTCCAAAATATGATGTTGTAGCCTGTGGATCACTAAGCTAACAGCTATGCACAGTGGGAGGAAATTAATAGTCTTCTTTATTAAAAGAACTCAAGTCTGTTTATGCTATTTATTGGTGCTTTGTGGGGATGCATGTTTATTATCTGGCACTGGTCCTAGCTCTTGTTCAACTCACTCTGCTAATGGTGTTTTTCCTACCTGCCCATGCAGTGAACTCAATGCTAGAGTCAGTCAGTAGAACTGTTTCTGCTCCATGCATCACCCTGAGAAGCAAAGGAGAGGGCTTCTAGCAAAGCAAAGTGTCATCAGCTAGGAGAGTGATATACAAAATATCTCCACAGTACAAGGCCTATAACTGTCTAACCATCCCTGCACGAGCATCACAGAAAGAGTATTGTGGGAAAGCAATGAGGCAGAGAGTGACCTTCTCACACCAGCTGAGAGCTGAGCCCACAGGCTTTTTTTGTCATAACATTATCAGCCACACAGTTCAGTGCCTTTCATCATGATTGATTAATCAGGTTCTAAGAAAAATTACATTAAGCCAGAAGTGGTTTTTTTGTTGTTGGTTTTGGTCTTGGTGGGGATTTTTTAATATTATTGTTTTAATCTATGTCCTCTACAGGCTTTCACTGATGAAAACAGCCTTCATACAGTGGTGAAAACATAAGCACATCATAAGAATATTTCAAAGTATCAAATGAACAGCGCATTTTCTCTGACAGCCTCCTGAGAAGCTCTTAATCCATGCTGCCTGCTGTTCTGCCTGCCAGCTGTTACCTGGCAGGAGGGACCAGCCCCTGTTCCAAAGCACTGCGAGTGCTGTCCCCAACCACAGCTGCCACTGGACAGTGCCTGGGCAGCCCTGGTGGGGCGTCAGGTGGGGCTGTATCCTTCCTGTTCAAAATTCATCCCTGTGGAAAGATGTGCCAAGCCTCTGGAAGGAGTAGAATCCCCTGGCATTATCCCTGGCTTGCTTTTGTTTAGAATTTTCCCTCTTTGTCTGAGCAGCTTTGAATGGAATGACTTTTGGTGTATTGGATGGGCCTAGGGATCCATGATTTATGCAAGCATACCAGGCCCATGCCAGTGTTCTCAGTAGGAGTCTGAGGGAGCTGGTGAAGGAAGAGTCAACAGTGTTCTCTGTTATCCTTGAAATACTCTCTGCTTTTTGGCATTTTTATAAAGATGTGTTTTGCAAAGGTTAATTATCATCTTAAGTCACAGATCTGTCACTAAGGTGGGATCTTCCACTTGTGAAGAAAAGGGATGAGACTGCTGGGAATAGAATAAAAAAGCAGAGAAAAAAAATCAGACATCTGAACTCAGTCAGACCTCTTACGGCTGGGGATGATCTTGAAAATCTTTTATTTCAACAGGATGACATATCCAGAGAAGACAAAGTTGTTCTTTTTTTCTAAAAGTTGTTCTATCTGTTTTCCTAAGTTTTTTCTTTTTTACACTATGATTCCTCTCCTTGTCCCCTACCACTGGCATATATAGTTTACAGGAAATCGGCAAGTCAGGAAACGAGACAATGGTATAGTTTCTGGAAATAGATTAGAATTTGAGGATGATGGTACAATGTTAGCAAGCTTTTGTGAAAACCTACAGCCTTCATGACTGATTTTGGTGTATTTTTTAATTTTCAGAATTATTTCTAAGGATAAAGGCTAGTAACACTTTATTTTAAAAAACAGGGGTTATCCTTTAAATTTTGCCCAAAGTAGGCTGACCCATCACCTGCTAGCTCTTGGTGTTTACCTGTCTGTTCCCACAAATCTGCCACCAACAACTGTGAAGGAACCACTTTTCCTGCTTGAGGATTCTGAAGGTCTTCCTGCTGCACTTTGGCCTTCAACACTCTTGCTAAATTATTCACATTGGTCTGAAGCCTACTGGTTTTGTTGTACTTCTCATCAAGGGTTGCAAGAAAAATCCAGTACTAAATTTCTGAATATTTTTGCTGCATTGCCAGTCTTTGGCATGCTGAGATTTATGAAAGACTTCTTAGCAAAACCTGTGAGCCTCTCCAGGTGCTGAGAGGAGGATGCAAGTGCTATAAATCCCTTGGGGCAGCTCTGTTGTGAGATCCAGTGTGATTTTCTTGACCTCAGATAGATGATGTTTGCATGATTTGTACCAAGGCACAAATAATGCCAGTCACAATGGCATTGTTTTGTGGGATCTCCTGCACCAATTCTTATGCTTTAAGTTAAATAGTAGCCATTTATTACTGTATGGGGCACTTCAAACAGCTCTAATCCATATGGATAAGAAATCCAGAAGAGAAAGTTCTTTCAGAGATGCTATTAATGGCTGTAGCATTTACTCTCCATCGGACCTTTAATTTAGTTTGACAAAACTGCTCTTGCTTTATTGATGACAGCTCTGTGCTGGTGTTGTGGCTTCTTGTAGCAGCTGGTGTATCAACTGGTTAAGCATGTGACCCAAGGCAGGAGAGAGACACAAACTACAAGTGCCCGGTCATGTGGGGGCAGGCTCTAAACGTTTCCATCTATTTAAATGGGAGCCAGACACCTAAGTACTTAGGAAAAAAAAATCTGGGCTTTGCTTCTTAGTGTACCTATCATGTATAGCAAACACTCATTTTCCCTAAATCTTGAAAGAACAGGACAAGATCTGTGGATAAACAAATGCTAGTGATATGTTTGGAACAAATATAGATTATGACTGGCAATGACCATCTAATTGAAGTGACCTCATTTGTTACACAAGCCACACAGGAGCTCATTGCAAAAAACTGTAAACTAATTGCTACCCCTGTGTAAAAATTAGGGGAATAATTAGGGCTTTGTTTTATTTTGGACAGATGTACTTTTGTGTACAAAATTTGAGAGGAACTACCATGAGAAGGTCAAATGATCAAGGGAGAAGCAGAAACTTGGATGGAGAAATCTGTACTCTGAATTATGCATATGCTGGTGTAAGAGGATCTTGCCAAAGCCATAAATAATATAAGGGGGATTCCATGGTTGTATGGTCAAATTTTCTTTTTGTGCTGAGCTCTCTGTCTGTTGCCTTAAAATGTATTATGTCTTCAACAGAATGGCTGGGGATCCCTGCAAAGAAGAAGGAAATGTTGGGTGGGTGAGCCGTGCAGATTGCGTCTATGGTTAATTTTTTTGGTTCTTTACCTAGAACTGAAATTCCACCTCAGGAAGGAAAAGAGTCACAGCCCAAAACCACAGCAAACCAGACCAGACACATTCAAACCAGACCAGAAATAGGTACAACTCCCTCTTTCTCATGACAGGTAGCTTGATGCAAGTATGCCTTGATGAAGACAGCAATTGCCCCTGCTGCCACATTCACCTGAGTCTCCTGTTTAAATATCTTCCAGGCAGTTGTTTTTCCAAGAGGAAATTCTGTTCTTCATACTTGGATAAAATCTTGTAACTTTTCCTCAAGATTCATTTCTCTGCATAAATGGCATGTCTGCCCAAGATAGTTGTTTTACTGAGTAAATGGGAGGAAGAAGACAACAAGCTTGGAGATACCAGTCACTCTCCAGGAAAAAAGGTGATCCTGCTGCAGGCTGAATTTTTCATTCAGGTTTTCTCCAGCCCCCTCAGAGCTGGAATCACCTCAATTCAGCAGTGCTGCTGTCATTTCAGTTGCTGCAGCTTAGTGCTAAGTTGTACCTCACAAATTTGCACATTTGTCCCCTGGAAGGTTTGCAAATACTGACCAAGGTGATGAAAGTTTATATCAAGCCTGGGACAGACCAATTAAATTTTGAAGCCTGTTTCAATATGTGTTTCTGTTTTTCAATGGAGTTGCTTTGGTACTGAGGAACTGAACTTCCCTTCTGAATACTTCTCATGGGCACTGTAGTGATTAAATTATATAGCTCTATCTTTTGATCTGGAATCAAAGTGCTTCTCAGCCTCTTAGTGTTCTGGATACGAGAATAGATCGAGGGAGGGTTGCTCCGGTTATTACATAACCAACAGTTGGCAAAGATGGCATTTATTTCTGGTGATTACGCAGTAATTGCATTTAGCTGATTCCAAATAAAAAAAATTTAATAGTTCTTTGCAACACTAATGAAAAAGTTAATAGTAATACTGTGTAATTTGCTTGTGATGAGAGTGTACACTGAGGGTCAGTTAGTGCTGCTGCTCACTTGGGTTTTGGCTCATAAAATTGAAATGATATGACTATATTAACTTTCATCTGGCTTTTAGGATTCATTGAGCTGGAATCTAGTTCCGTTTCCCTTAAAATAATTACTGAGAATTGCATAGTTTTGTGACGTTAGTCAGGATTGATGCTGATGTAACTGAGATCAGTTTCAACCTCAAAGGCTTGCAGTTCCAGTGGGAAAGGATGGAGGAATATTTGTGGGTGATTACTTACTGCATGGGTTGTCATTGGTCTCTGGTTTTGGGCCGACAGTGACAGATTGCTCTGTCACACCAGCTCGAGACTGAGTAAGTCAAAGAGCCTGGGCTTGCAGTGTTGGATTTCCCAAGGAAAAGACTGGGTGGCAAGGTTACTGCCCACTGTTTCAATATCCATTCCTATCAGGGAGGGGACACTGAGAGACACTAACTGAGGTACAAGCCCCACTGAACACATGAAGCTTCTTTCACCCTGACTTTGTCTAATTTTGCATATGATGGAACATTTTGAGGACACTTTTTGTTTGCTTTACAACTAGTGAGAGCCTTGACAGGAATTTTATTCTCCTTGTGTATAGTTCTAAACAAAGATGTGGCAGAATGTCAGCATCCCAACAGGATACTATCTGAACACAACAGAAAAGCAGAGTCTGGAAGGGATTCTGAGGACAAAAAGAGACTGAATGCAATTAAATTATAATAGGATGGTGATTAAAATTCCCCTGGGTTCTGAAATGAATATATAACATGGTCCTAACCAAAGGCAAGTGTCTATTTTCTAAGACAATAGGTAAGACAGCTGAGTGAAAATGGTCCATTCATGTCTCTGACTAGCTATGCAGACATGCATACCTGAGTGCTAGTGAATCTTCCATCACCTTTCCATTTTGGAAAAAAAAATAAAAACAACAAACACAGAATACTAACCTTATTATCAGTCCAGAGTTTCAGTGTTCTCTTTTTTCTTGATGTAAATCCATAAAGTAAAAGTAAATGGAGATGTCAATTTATAAAAAAAGAGAAATCTAACTCTCTGAAGAAGAATTAAACTGTAAGATATCACAGGAATTTCAAAGTCTTTCAACACAGTAGAGCTGCATTTCTTCTCCAATTCATTATTTTATATTAGTTTTATTAGGAGACCAATTAGTTAAAAATGAGGCATTCTATTTCATGCAGTAAAGCTAGTGAGAAAAGGTTTCACAGTGCTACAGCAATTTCTGATTCAAAATCCATAATGCTGTGAGACATCTGGATACTTTTTTTCCTCTAAATAGGCTGACCCTTCTGCAGTTCTCTTGAGTGAAATTCTGGCTTCATTAAAATCAAAAGCAAAATTCTTACTGACTTCTGTGGGCCAGGATTTTGTCTTGACACACTTTCCTTAAGAACCTTTCGTCTTTCAGACCATGGCTCTGTGGAGCACTTAAACATATGGTTACCTCTCAGAATGTCTATTTGTTAGCAGAAAAATGCTCTTGAAAACATGTTCATCATCAAGATAGGTAATACTAGCACCACTCAGAGACATCAGCTGGGAGAAAATACATTTTCAGGGAAATGTTCCTATTTTATTTATTTTATCCTGTGAACATTTAGTCTGCTTCTAAGAATCCAATGGGTGCACTTTTTTTAAGATTTGCCTGGTAACTTTTCATCCCTGGCTTCCATAGAAGCAGTAGTGCTTTAATGAATATTGCTGTGGAGGTAATTAATTCCAGTATTTCATCAGCTGTATATTACAAGTAGAAGAAAGAAGGGAGGCTAAAGAATGAGAAAGTTAAGTAGCCAGATTAAAAGAATGTGGCTTGTAAAAAGATTATGCTGCTGCTGTAGTTCTTCCAAGGAAGGATCTAATTAGTTGCCTGTTCACTATATGCTTTATTATGCTGTTCAGATTTATGAGACAAAAAGGTGAAAATTTATATATTTGCTGCTTCTTTCCACATTCTGCCAAAAAAAAGGGAACATTTAGGTCAAAAGTTACTGTTCTGCTGAAGAAAGGGAATTGCAGATTGCTGAGGGCATCTCATTAGCATCAGTATCTGCTTCTCCGCACGAGCTGCAATAAGTGGATGTCACAGCTGAAGAACAAATGAGAACATACTGCACCAAATATCATCTTCCCTGATGCAGCTTTTTACCTCTGGTGAAAGCCCAGTGATTTGTGGAACCTCCTCTCTGGCAAGCTTTGGACTGTTGCTCTGCAGTCCTTGCAATGGGGTGTTCAGGAGAACTCAGTGTGATGCAGAACCAAGGGCAGTGACTGGCCTTGCTGCAAGAGACTCAGCGTGAGACAGTGCTCAGCCCTGCAAGCAGCAGGAGCTGCTCAGACAGCCAGGCACTGCAGGTCAGCAATGGTCAGTGGCAAGCACCTGGCTCAGGAATACAGTCAGAGCTGACCCCAAGGAGCTGCTCTGAAAAAAGCCACATAATGCCATCAAAGGTCTACCACTGGTCCCTAGATTTATAATTTAAAAATTATGTAAAAAAAAAAATTAAATTTTTAAAAAATTAATTTTAAATTATTTAAAAAAATAAAATATGTAAGTATAGCCAAACAGGCAAATTTCAAATTGCGCATCTCTTGGAAGAAATGCGAATATTTTATTTAAATCAACAAAAACTGTAGCTCTGATTTGGAAACATAATGCCATGTATTCCTTCTGCACACACAGGCCTTTGCATGGAGATGTCTGTAGTAGAAGAAATGGCTGCTTGAATTTGCATTCATCTCATTAGTTTGTTTATGAATGCCCTGAAGAGAGACTTTTTGTGGGAGTCAGTATGAGCAGATGGAAATAAGAGACCTAATAACAAAATGCATGCTTAAGAATGACATAAAATTTTACACTAAGGCAGAGAAAATCGAACATGGATCCCAGCTACTTTTAAGACAGAAACAGTTGTACCAGTGTGAAAGGAAGAATTTGGCCCAGTGGATATTGCTAGTTTTATTTTATGTACAAATACAGAGATGCTGGGAGCATACAGTATTGATAATTAGGGCTTCAGGGTACTGGAAATACTGTATAACTCCTCTGAGCTATGGAGTGCATACATGCTGGAACCAAAAGTTGAAACAATACAAGCAGTGACAGAATTTGGGCAATCTGCTTTTTCCCCAATTCCGTGTGAGAACATGCCACTTAAATTCTAAGAAGACACTCCCCTGATATTTCCATTAACTGAAGCCAGTCTCCCAGGAGGCGGCAAATGAGAGGAGAAGGGTGTTCACTTTTCCTGTTCACAGAGAAACATTTTCTCATACCTATGACTAAGGAGGGAATTTTGCAGCTGAGGCTGGTTTTCCTTTCTGTCTACTGTGTTTGTTAATACAGTGGTAGGAGCAAACACTGCTTAATTTTGGTCACTTGGCCTGGGGAGAGAAGGGGGAAGGGAAGCTGTGCATGTTGGTCCAGTGTCTGGTGCAGGTATGAAGGGTAGACTTGTGGCTGCAAAATTTTTACAAGGAGATTCAACCTGGTTTTGAGTCTCTCTGTATTTGCTCTGACTTTTACCTCCCTCTCAGATCAGTGATTGTGCAAGAGATTTGTTGTGTCTTGGTCTCCTAGTCATCCTTTTTCTTTAGTCCTGAGTTAATGCAGTCTGTGGCAAGTTGCTACTGATTATTTCAGTGCCTTCTTGGCTGTTACACTTTTCCTGGACCCTTCCTAGGCTCTTCCCATGCCTTTCTTACTGCCTGTACTCCCTGTACCTGCATGCAGATGCCTGGAGATGGGATAAGTATGGACCCTCTAAATATTCAGAAGCTTTTAAGAGGCTCTTTGTGCTTGTTCAGGACATCTTTGGTCTTCTCTGATGTCAAAAGTCATGGACCTCTACTGTCTCAAACCAGTGTATTGCTCAGATAGCCTTGGTTTATCCTAACCAAGTGGTAAAGTTACACCAGTAAACTCCAGATCAGATACAAACTGAACACAAACTTGAAAGATGTATAAGGAGGCAAACAGAAGAAAGCATGTTCTTAAAATGTGTTAAACATCACCATATGCAGGCCTCAGGCTATATTTAGATCTTGAACTTTAGAATCTGATCTGGGGCGGGGTGCACAGCATGGTGAGGTGCCTGCTCCTTGGCATGAGCAGATTAGCTGATACACAGCCTGACACAAAAGGGAACACAGTCTATTCTTAGTGGTGGCATCCCCTTTAAGAGTAGGAAAGATCCTTAATGGTTCGCAAACGGCCAAACATGATCTGCTTGCATGTGGCTCACAGCACAGCTCATATTTTAACAGAAAAATTGTCTCCTGGATACTTCACAACCCATTCAAGGGTATTTATATCCTCTCCCACATGAGATTACCACATTTTCCTGATGACAATGACAGCAAAGGCCTACCTGGAACAGCAGTATGAAAGAGTCTGATCCTTCATTTCACAGGCAGCAGCCAGAGACAAGGAGTAGAGCCAGCTAGCTTGTTCAGGGGATCTGTCTCCCCTTGGTCCCCAGCACCCGCTTTGAGAGGTTCTGTTTTTCACAGTGATCCTCTGAACTGTGCACACAAGCATGGGGGAGGCAAATCTGTCTACTTGAGCACAGGGAAATAGGAAGACTTTTAAGAAATTGTAATTCTAATGAATTTAAATAATATACATATTGCATAAACCTGTTGGCTACCTTAGTTATTTATGAACTCAAAGGAGTTTAATTCCTGAAGCAGGAAGATCTCAAACCTCAAAGCTTTCTGCTCCTGAGCCCACTGACCCGAGGTCATTGAATAATTGGCCTGTCAATATTTCCTTTGGCTGCAGAATGTACATGCAAAGATCTGGAAGTCTTACCAGGGAGGACTTGTAGATTTAACATATGTGACTGGGTATTAAGCACACCTTTAAGTCCAGCTGCTGTCAGGCAAGCTTATATATATGAATTGTAGTTCAGTGTCAGCCTCAAAATTTGTCTGAACAAATAGGAATGTCAATCAGTTTCTGACAGTACTTTATGTAACAGCTAAACTGTAAAAGTACCCTTTAGGCCATTAAAGCTTTGTTTTGAACATTCCACTCCTCAGACATCTCAGAGCTGGGAATTTTACATTGTCTGCTCCAGCTACGGTTAGTCTTGAATAAAAAAAAAGGTGTTCTAAGAGTCTGTTACTCAGAATCAGTAATGGTGAAGTAGATAAAGTGAAATTATTTGAAAATCTACCAAGACCTATGTCAGGCATAAAACTGAATCTCAGATTGAAGAATCTTGTTTAACCATAACATCAGTTCTCCCATATGTTTTAAATAATTCTGAAAGCTGCTTTTTAAAAACTAACTTCAGAGTATTCTGCTTACTCTCTGGAATTCTTTATATGAATTTTGTTTCAAAAATATTGCTGTTTACAGAGAGAACCATATGGAAACAGTTTCACACTTTTTTTTTTCTGCATCTTAGCTGGGATTGATTAGTGCGACTTGTGTTTTCAAAAAAAAGTTCAACAAAAAACAGGCAAAACCCCAGCTCCTTTGCATTAGTAGCTGCTTCCAAATGAATGGATCTGATTTCCTTTCTAATATTTGCAGGGCAAGAAATGACTGTTGAGTTTGTCTTTCCTTCTGTTGAAGTTTATTAAGTTTAGTCATTCCAAAAGCAGTATTTCTCATTCCTTGAGCTACAAATCCTTACTGAACTTTCTAGTAGGGGTAATAGAATTTTATTCTGCATTCCACACTCTGCTTTTATCAGTTCTCACTTTGGAGCTGTAACTTCTGTTTGGCAAGGTCTTGTCCTTTTTTTAGCCTTCAAGGAGGCACAAGGAGCAGGAGCATGACCATCTAAACCCTCAGCTTATGTCTCCCAGCATTGTAACACATGACTTCGTTATTCTTCCACAGCCTCTGCACAGCTGGCATCAGAGCCTGACCTCAGGTTGACTTTCAGGTTTACAATGTTTATATCTAAAGAAGCTGAATCAAAGCAAGATCACAACATAAAAGTAGACAGGCTGCCCTAACCTAGAACAACTTCTAAATATGCTGACTCACCAGGCACCCCATTAAGAACGACTGAATAGATTTTTCTTGTTCTTAATTCTGCCTTACAAAACCTTTTCAGAGGTTGTTTTTCTTAAATTCTGTCTTCACAGTCAAGCTCTGTACTGTACTGTACTGACTTAAAAAAAGACACAACCTCCAAACTTGGCCAAAAGAAAAATAAAGGTATCCTTTTTTTTCCTCTCTTTAAAATAAATATATACACAAAGCTTTGGAATATACTAAAGCTAACATTTTAAGCAGCAGGCAATGCCACTTGTAAAATAGTGTAGGCCTTGTAATAAATCTGTTCTTAAAAGAATATTTTTTAAAGTTTAAAAATACATAAACAAACTCAAACACCAAATTACTTTATCACTGTCCTGTGCCCTTTTTCCCCTGTCCTGCTAGTCTGAGAAGTGCTTTTGTTGTGTTGTGGGAATTTGATGGGCTAGTACCTGTGCAAGACTGTGATTCTCTCCAGTGCCATGACTACACAGGCTCTGGTTCAGAACCCTAATGGAGGTGCCCAGCACTGACTTGTTCACATGCACCAATCAAGAGATTCAGTTCACTCTTTTGGGTCATATGTTTTCAGTGCCTTGCATTTGGGAAGCAGTGATGCAGGAGGTGAGGCTAAGCTGACTGACTGAGAGAATGGAGATCTTAACACAGCCCTGAGATGTGGAAAAGGAAGGTAGTTAATCTCCTGAACTACTGAACAAAGTGTTCCTGTGCTCCGTGCCCAGCAAGGCCTGTGTCCCCAGAGACTGTTCACAAGCTTTGATCTATGGCCTAGGCTGAGCTCATCTTAAGAAGCATTTGGAAAATCAAAGACTATTCTAACCAAATGATCTGTTGGAAGCCACAGGGTTCAGATACAGCCAGGCTGTATCTTATGAGGTCAGCACAGACTCAGAAACCTGGTAATGGCAGCCTTAGTTTAGAAAATGTAGCTGTTTAATTCTTGCCACATTCCTGAGATGTCCTCTAAGGAAGAATGTTTTTTGACAGCAGGTATCAGAACTTCACTGTGGTCAGAAGATCAGTTAGGAAGGGGGAAGTCTGAGCTTAATGTAACACTCAGCCTATCTATTTCTATTAGCTGAGCAGTTCTTAACTCATTACACTGAGCATCTAGACAGATTTCCTGGCTCTTGATGAGATTTCATTCTTCAATTTAGATGATGCAGGAGATGTCTGAGATGTAACTATTGAACTCATAAGAAAACAATTTTTAAAATTGAAATAATTTAAGTCAAACAGAGTTAGTGATATAATAAATGTGATAAAAAATGATTTGAGAAATGAAAGACAGTATCCTGCCAACACCATATAGGTGACTGAGGATTTCAACCTCTGCTTAAAAATTATAGTCCTGGTGCTTAGCCCTTAAGTGTGTATAGAGTGTGTGTGCATAGAGTAATATATGCTAAGAAGCAGGATTTAAGTACTTCAGTAAAGTAAAATGAAAAAGCTTCACTTGCCATCCCTGGGTTGATGTATGCATCTGTAATAGAAAGCACATACAAAAATGTTCACCATACAGCTTACCCTGTAGTCCAAGCCTGGCTGCTGACTACAGATTATATTTTTCAGAAAACTAGAGGAAAAGTTGGGGCTTAGGTACAGGAACATCAGGAAATATCTAACTCATGAGTATGACTTAGAACTCTTCAGCCAGCAGCAGAGAAGGAAAACAGTTTGGAAGGAAATTCAAAATGAATGAGCTGCCAAAATGGAGATGGAGGCTAAGGAGGGAAGCAATTTAAATAGATCAGGAGGATTATGCCAGAGTGAGGGAGGTATCTTTTAGACAGCAAAATAGGGTTTTTTCCCTCCATTAGTCTTCTGCATTACAGTATCTCATATCAGCTAGTGAGGGAAGGAGGAGGAGGAGGAAATGAAAATAGCTATTTTAGATTTCTGTTTTCTCTTTAGGTGTTTGATTCCTGCAGCATTGCCTGGCTCATGGAAATTGGTGGTGACAGGCTGAGCAACAATGAGAGAACAGGAGTTAATATCTCGACTGACCTCTTAACTCAGGCGTTGCCAATATAGAAATTAATTAGAGGTCTTTCAAGTAATTGAGATCCATTACTATTACTTAACAGACCAGAGTGCACAGAAATCTTTCATTCTTTCTTGAACTAATAAGGTGTGTGTTCTTATAAATCATTTAAATGGCACCATAACTATAGGCTGTGTGTGCCAAATGGCGCTGGCTGAGGTGCCAGAGCTGTGCTCCCCGGGAGGCAATGGGAGCCTCCAGGGACCCAGCGGAGGCAATGGGAGCTGCCCCTGCAGCTGGCACAGGCAGTGTCGCACTGGGGCTCTGGGCAGCCTTTTCAGGGGCATGGCTTTCATGCCTGTGTAGCCATAAAAATGTGGGTTGTTGTGCCCCTGCCTTTGGCTGGTTGCCCCCATACAAATGCCCTTCAGTTTCATGTGCTAGAAAACAGGCACTGCAAGCTGCTTCCTCTGCATGTGCTTCCCACCTTGGAGACTTTAGGAACAGTATAAATGACAACATTTAGTAGTTAGACAGCACTTTTTACCTTCCAAGCTTCATGTGAACATTAAGTAGTAAACACGTTGCCATAAATATGACAAATGGAGATGGAAATAGTATAGCTTGGGTGAAATTGATAAGTGACTCAGCTAGAAACTTTCATGATCAGAAAGATGATCCAAGTTCAAGCTGCACTGACTGAGAGATATGCAAAATGGAATCCATAAAAAATAGGAGACTGCTCCTCTGCAGCTGAATGGTTTCTAATTCAGTGTCAGACTTTGCTCCCAAGTATGCTACTGGTAGCTGGGGAGAACAGGACAGGAATTTAGCTCTTTCTTGCTCATGCAGGGCTTGCACATCACTCACACTCCTTGTTATGTCAGTGTGGGACTTCCACCACTATGAACCGTGTCCCAGTAGGAAATCTGTGATTCTTTACCAGTTTTATGCAGGAGTAAGCTGTAGGAGACAAGAGTTGTATTTGCAATCAGTAGAACTGTAGAGTGGTGCCCACAGACCTGAGCTGTGATCTGGAAGCAGTGTCACAGTAGCATCTGTAGAGCTTCAAAGGAGCTGCAAAAACTGACTGGGGAAGCTCTGTGAATAATCAAATGGTCAGCTCAGGCTGTGGCTGAATTTCTGTCAGCAGCTACTCTGGGAGGTTTAGAACTGGCTTTGCTGTGTTTGCTTTGCGTTGCATTTTCCTCTCAGGGAAGCGATTCACAGTAGACCCGGAGAATTTGATGAAGGTTGTAAATGCACAGTTTCCATGTGTTTCAAGTGAACTTGGTGAATATTTGCAAGAGTATTCCACCATAAACCTGTCGGGGTTTAAGAAGCAGGCAGACCACTGGAAATCTTCTGAACTAGCAAGAGCTGAAATTTGGGAAAACACCCAGGAAAATGGATTGTATTCCTACTCTGTTCTTTTCCTTCCCTTGATGGTCACTCATGGCCATAAGTGTCAGAGTTAGGGTGCTGATTTATACTAAACTCTTGGGCCATTCTTTTGTTTTGGTGTCAAGGTATCCCCCTAGCAGTGGAATTACCTGTGAGAGCCTGGCTAGTGCTCAGGTGACAGCAACTGAGCTGTTGGGGGCTTCTCAGCCATTCTCACTTGTCAGAGGTGAGGCATGACCCAAACCTAGCAACTTTTATTCCCCAAGGAGTCCCCTCCAAAAAAGCATTAGAGATGTTGCTTACAAACAATTTGTAATGCCTTTGCCTATTGCTGGCTTCTGTACATGTCTGGCACCATTGCTTACATGGCTCTTGAACAATTAAACTGTAATTCATAAGAGAGGGATTCAGAAAGATGTTTTTAAGAAGATGCACTGGTGCTCTTGATGTTGAGTGCAAATTTTAGTTCCAGCTTTCAAGAATTTGACTAAAATATTGATTATGTCCTTAAAATTATAGAGGGATGGGGATCCAGTAGGTGGTCTTTCTGGAAATGATTTAGTGGCTGTTTGCAGGTAGTGTACAGCCAGATTTGGGGGTTTGTTGGGATTTTTTTCCTACAGATAACATTCACCTGTTTCTCCAGATCATTCATAAAATGTATTGAAAGCCATGGAACCAAGAGTGAAAATGCACAGCACCCCCTCTGACACAGCTCTGGCTCATGGTTGTGTTTCCAGCTGGCTCTTGAGAACTTTTCTTACCTGGGCTTCAATTAAAGCAGTGTCTTAATGTTTTTTCTTTGTTCTTCAGTGTACTTAGTTCAGCTGAGGAACTTACTGAGGAAAGACCATTAGGGTTGAATTGATCAGATTTTAGGGTTTGTCACTGGGATCCTGGAGCTCAGGAAGTTTACCTGGTGAAGATAGAAATTTTTGGATCAAAGGCATATTTTGCCACTGGCAAAGTAGATTGATATTTGTCTCCTATGTCTTAATAACAAGTCCTTAATAATCAGGAAATAGGCACTTTGGGATTTCCTTCCTACAATCTCTATTGATGGAGCTGGTCTATACTATTTTGTTTTGCTTGGAATTTCTAAGTAGCCATGGAGACAGAAAGCAGCTGAGCAGAGATTATTTTATAGGCTGGAGTTAAGATATTCCCCTGAGAAAGAAAGGATGTGGGTTGAAGTTCTTCACAGCAAAGGGGAGATATTCCCAAACTATTTGGTATTTTAAAAAAGAGTTAATGACAGCTAAGACATTTGTATCACCAGAAAAATCTTTTCAAGATAGAAAGCATTTGGCAGTGTCAACCCAAAGACACAACTTCAAAACAGCAGGATTTTTTTCCCTCAGCAAATTTTCTAGGTTTATTTCTTTTTTACATAGTTCTAATGTGGAAACTGATGTAAGTGCTGAGAGAGTGGTAAATTCTTGTTACTATCCATTAGCATTTGATTTGTACATTTCTAAATAAGTCCTGTACTCTTACAAATGATTCAGACTAATTAGTAGACAGGGAGTTTGAAAAGCAGATGTTATTTACAAAAAGCAATAGACAGGGACTTATGGAGAATAGTTTGGAACCAAAGAATAGAGGCAGAGAGACCAGCAAACAATCTGGTGGGGTTTTTTTCCTCTTCTACTAAATTTAGAAGGGAAAGCTGCATTTTTTTTCCAGTGCTGTCAAAAGTGAAGTGCCTTATAAAATGGAAGAGATTTAAAGTAACTCACAAATAAATAGCTGCTGTAGCTAGAGGGAAGGAATTGCTTAGAAAAAGAAGAAAAAGAAATCCTGCAGTCTGAAAGAGACTTAGCGGAGTCTAAATATGAACTTTAAGGTCACTGAGACTTTTTCCTGAAATTGAACATCCTAACCTGTGGAAACCAGAAGAGGGAAATATACTTCAAATCCACAATGTAGTTAAGGTGGCATTTTAATGGAGTCTTGATCACCATGAGTAGCAAATCAAAATCAATAAATCAGATTTTTGCCATAAACAGAAGCATTGAGTGATAATCCTCATTCTTTCTGATTACAAATTAAAACATTATTGAAAGATCTTTGCAGGACAACATGTGGATTGGATTTTGGAGTTTTCCTTTCTTTATCTGTCGCAATTATACTTTATTTAGGCATTTTTAATTTTGAATTTTTACATTACAGATTTTATTTCCTACATCTTCTCAAGGTCTCAAAATTAGGAAGGTGCAAGGGTAGCAGAGTAGTCATTATCATGGATGTATCTGCCATAACAAAGCCACAACAGAACCAAAAATTTGTGAGTCTTTCTGAGCAACAAACTGGGCAGATTCCTGATGAGACAGAGCTTGACTAGCTTAGAATTCACTAAGTAGGAGAAAAAAAAAACATAGGTATTGCAGTGGACCAAAATTATGGATTTCTTTATACTGTGAAAAAACCACTGCTCAGGTCTTACAGAGGCATGAAAATCTCCTTGAACCATTAAATTACATTTCCTTCTGTCTTTCTCTCCACATAAGTCAAACTTTAAACTTATCAAGGTAGAAGCCAGCCTGCATTTCTCCCTCTTGATTGAAATGGAAGCATGAGTGCACCTTCACCTTGAAATTCAGACAAGTCTCAACTAATTGAAGCTACAGACATGTATATTTATAGCAAAGGTCAGAAGCTGAATTGTTAATATTCACCCATAATTAAAGAACCTGAGTTAAATTTGGTAAGGAAATATCATCTCTTGCCTTGCTGCAGCAGCTAAGCTTTGTTGAAATGCCTAATGCATTTCACTGAAAATTGTAGCTTGAAGCTTTGATTCATGTCCCAAGCTTAGCTTGCAATTAGCAGTCGTCAGATAATGTACTGCAAATCTTTAAAAGATTAAAGCCACAGAGCTTGTTTTTTGTGGAAAGCATTGGTTTGATAGAAGGCTGTTTTCCTCACTACTGGTGCTTTTACAAGCTGCGTATGCCGAAAACATGTTGTTAATGGGACAAAATTATTTACTTGCTCATTAAGGAGCCTCACACTAATGACTGGGAGAAGCAGCAGCGTTACAGCTGAGTCAATAGCAATGGGCTTGGGATGTGAGAGCACTCAGCTTACAGTGCATTGGCCTAGGGACTGGCCACCATGCACATCATCAGACATCCTGGCTCTGAAAGACTTCTTTCATGGATTCCTGTAGTAAGTGGCCAGTTAGGATACAAGGAGCATGGCCAAGCACTACAGGTGCAGGCTTGTGGGTCTATACGAAGCTACTGGAAGGAAAGGTGTCTTTGGTAGTTTTGTGGTAACAGGGAAGTTAAAGTACAAACAAAGCTGACTGAGATGAAGCCCAAGTGGACGACCCAAGATTATTTTTAGGATCTCAGATCTTTCCCTTTATGAGAAGGAAGGCTTGTTTAGGCACTGGTAGCTAACATGGTGGAGATTGAAACCTCTTTTGTCTCCTTAAGAAAACCTGTGCATGTGTCCTACATCTCTGCCTCTCTGTGGCAGGAGAGTTTGCCCTCAGATTGCAGAAGGAGCATTGTGAAATTTGGTTTGATATCAAGGTTGTGCCCTTGAAATCTCACCTCCTATCTTCAACTATATCACTGTCTAGTAAGGTACTGACTCTCCTTGTAAACCTTCATTCTGTGAAATCCAGGTCATAGTCATTATCCTAATAAATACTGAAGGGAGAAATGCTCCAGTGAGCAAATTATCAGAAAGATACAGAATCTAACTTGGCAAGTCTCCTTTGAAATTTGTGAATTCCTTAAACTGGCCCTGGCAAGTGTATTTGAAGTAAATACTGCCCAATGGGGGAAAAAAATTACCTCTATTTTATCATTCTGTAATAATTCCAGCCAGCTTCTGTGACAGAATAATACTGAAAGTGATTAACATTTCACAATCTACCACACAAAACCATAAATCCCTCTGTCTGGAAAGAATAGTACCATTAATAGGTGGGGAAATGGTTCTGTTGCATTTGTAGAATTTTAGGTGACCTGAAAAATGACAGTACACACAGTGTTTACTAGGGTATCAATACAAGCTATCAGAAAAGGATCAGTTTGGACAAGGCCAACTATATGAGATTCAACAAGGCCAAGTGCCAGGTTCTATACTTGGGTCACAACAACCCTATGCAATGCTACAGGCTGGGGGCAAGAGAGGCTGGAAAGCTGCTCAGCAGAAAAGGACCTGTGGATGCTTGTCAACAGCAGCTGAAGGTGAGCCAGAGTGTGCCCAGGTGGCCAAGAAGGACAATGGCATCTTGTCTGGTATCAAATACAGTGTGGCCAAAAGGAATAGGAAAGTGATCATCCCCCATACATGGCACTAGTGAGGCCACATCTCAAACACTGTGTCCATTCTGAGCCTCTCACTTCAAAAAGCTCCCTGAGGCTCTGGGCTGTGTCTAGAGAAGGACAATGGAGCTGGTAAAGTGTTTACAGAGGAGGTCATATGAGTTGTGGCTGAGAGACCTGGAGTTGTTTAGCCTGAAGTAAAGGAGACAGGATGGACATCAGGAAGAATTTCTTCACTAAAAGGCACTTAAGCATTGGAGCTGACTTCCCAGGGAGGTAATCATGTCACTATCCCTGGAAGCGTTCAAGAAACGACTGGATGTCGGACTCAGTGTCAGGGTCTAGTTCACAAGGTGGTAATTAGTCAAAGACTTAACTTGATGATTTTGGAGGTCTTTTCCAACCTAAATGATTCTGTGATTTCCTGGGCCCTTGAAAACAAAAGAACCTTTTGCAGTCACTGATGTTTGGTCAATGTGACTCACCATTCTGCTTTCATAGTGTTTTATACCAGTTTTATACTTTTGCAAGTTTTCACTTTAAGGAAGGCCTTTTTTCCAGTGATTTGCCTTACTGATTTTCCCTCAGACCCTACCAGGAAAGAAAGTGGCAGCAGGGGACAGTTACTAACACAATGTCAGTCCTGTACGATGCCTGCTCAGGCCACAGGGACATAGCTGAGCCAGTACTTGGCCTGTGACAGAAGTGCAGAGGTTGTAATGCCACAGACAGCACAATCCCGATGTTTGGCCCCTTAATGACACTTGGCTATGCTCTCATAACAGGGGAATGTCAGAAATAGCAGTAATCCCTCTTTCTGCTATGTCCACGAATCTTGACGTTCCATAGATCTGTGTCCTGGATAAAATGTAACCCTCTGCCCTCTGGAATAACTCCTGCTCCCCCTTGGGGCCTCATGGCCATCTCTCATTTCTAAAATTTGTAACCTTCCACAGTCCTGAATGCCACTTTCCTCAATATCTGATTTTTTCATCTCTGCCCATTAATCTCTCTTTTTTTCTCCAGACATTCTGTGCAGGTACATGCACAAACAATAGTTCTTCCCCATGTTCCCTACGTGTTTTACTGCATGTACATTGTACACTGATTAAGTCGATAAGGTGCTGAATTTTCTGTCCTACTGGGGACACAAATACATCTGGATTTCACAGAATTTGCAGAATTTTCATATCTTTAGGAGCTCATCTGTCTTCCCAATCTGATTGAGATTGACCAGTGGTATAAAAACAGTATCAGAAGAAGGGTCTTACAAACAATGCGATTGAACAAACCTTTTTTTCCCTCAAGAAAGCAGGCAAAAAATCAGATAACAAAAGGCTTTGAAATGGCTTATGAATAACAAAAATGCACACAGCATTCTGAGATAGACATCAAAAAAGCATAAGGACCATCTGATAGATTTCACTATCTAAAAGAAATATATGAAACAAATATGAAAAAAATATTAGAAAACATTGTCTTTTTTCCATTTACTGTCAGTTTTGTGAACAGAGTGCTAGTAAGGCCTCACAGACCTGAGTGCACCTGCATGATTCAAATAGTATCAGTTACAACCTGGAGCCTAAAAATACAGGGTTATGTGCATTTGTAGATTGATGGACCTGAAAGTAGAGAATAGTGGAATGTTGGCACTGGGGATTCTTTTTCCTCTCCCATGAGCTTATGATTTGAGTTTAAGCTTGAGAATGAAGAGGAAAGGAGCAAAGACAGAAAAGTCAATCCTTTCAAGGCAGTCAAGTCTCAGATACAATCACAGGATGAATTAATAATCTGTGCTCCTGAAAGGATTTTCCACTCATGAGAATGGTTGTAGGGATACCACAAAAGCTAGAAAAATTTCTTGAGACATAAGTATTCCCTGCCAGCAAGACTCCAGGGGTGGTGAGGCCCATAGATTTTGATGTCCATCACAACAAAAAAAAGACTTGTTTCATCCTTTCTGAGGAAGAAGCCTAAAAATCCCAGAAAAAAAGCACCAACATTAATAGGACTTTATTATGCACTGGATGTGAAAGTTTGGCATACCAAATAAGTAGTAAATATTAGACAAGGTAAAAAAATGGAGCCATACTTCCAAGAAGTCCCAAGTTTTTATGTGGTCTTTGGGCTTTTTCATATCAAAGGGAGCAATTATGCTTTTTTTTTTAAGCTTTGAAACTTTTCAGTTTTCATGAAGCCAAATTGAGATAAATCTGGAAATTTATATAACTTTTAAAGAGCACTTATTAAATGTTCCCGCCATTCACAGTAAGATGGAGTGAGTCAACTTGTTCCACAGAATGACCTTAACTTTTCCCATATTCCAGCAGATTCTGTACACTCCAGGAGTGTAGGTACAGTCCTGGGCTTTAAACTAGGTTTGAAGGGGGAAGGGGAAGCAGCTGAGCTATCTGTAAGCAGACCCAAGGGTTGCAAGGCTAAGTTAGGGGTGAAGTCAGTAGCCCAGCTGAGGTGCATGTATACCAATGCGCTCAGCTTGAGCAACAAGCAAGAAGAACTGGAAGCCATGGTGCAACTGCAGAGCTGTGATGTAGCTGCCATCATGGAAACATGGTGGGATGACTCACATAGCTGGAGTACTGCACTGGATGTATACAAGCTCTTCAGAAGAGACAGGAAAGAAAGAAGAGGTGGAGGGGCGGCCCTTTATATTAAGCAGACTTTCAATGCTGTAGAAATTGAAACTGAGGAAGATGGAGTTGAATGTCTATGGGTAAGAATTAAGGGGAAGGCCAACAAGGCTGACACCCTACTGGGAGTCTGTTATCGTCTGCCCAACCAGGAAGAAGAGGTAGATGACTTATTTTATAAGCAGCTAGATAATGTTTCAAGATCATCAGCCCTTGTTCTTGTGGGTGACTTCAACCTACCAGACATCTGCTGGGAACTTAATACAGCAGTAAAGAGTCAGTCCAGGAAATTCCTAAAATGCATGGAGGACAACTTTTTGTTGCAGCTGGTGGGTGAACCTACCAGGGAGGGGACTATGTTAGACCTGCTGTTTGCAAATAGAGATGGGCTGGTGGGAGATGTGGTGGTTGGAGGTCACTTGGGGCAGAGTGATCACGAAATAATAGAGTTCTCAATATTTGGTGAAGTCAGGAGGAGCACCAGTAAGACCCTTGCATTAGACTTCTGGAGGGCAGACTTTGGCCTGTTTAGGAGACTTATTCAGCGAGTCCCTTGGGAAGCAGCTCTTAAAAACAAAGGAGTTCAGGAAAGCTGGGCATGCCTCAAAACAGAGATCTTGAGGGCACAGGAACAGACTGTCCCTGTGTGCCGGAAGATCAGCCAACGGGGTAAACGTCCAGCCTGGCTGGGCAAGGAGGTTTTGGAGGAATTTAGGAATAAAAAGAGGATGTATCAGCATTGGAAGGAGGGTCAGGTCTCTAAGGAAGTATTCAAGAAGGCTGCTAGAGTATGCAGAAAAAAAATTAGGGAGGCCAAAGGTCAGTTTGAATTTAGAATGGCGACTTCTGTAAAGGATAATAAAAAATGTTTTTACAAATACATTAACACTAGAAGGAAGGGTAAGACCAGCCTTTGTTCTTTATTGGACAAGGGAGGGAACCTAGTATCTGGAGACAAGGAGAAGGCAGAAGTGCTTAATGCCTACTTTGCCTCAGTTTTTAGTGAGAAGATGACGTGCCCTCAAGACACCTGCCCGCCTGGGCTGGTAGATGGTGTCAGGGAGCAGAATGGTCCCCCCATAATCCAAGAGGAGGCAGTCAAAGAACTACTGAAATGCTTGGATGTTCATAAATCTATGGGACCAGATGAGATCCACCCCAGGGTAATGAGAGAGCTGGCAAATGAGCTTGCAAAGCCACTCTCCATCATTTACCAACAGTCCTGGTTCACTGGTGAGGTTCCGGATGACTGGAAACTGGCCAATGTGATAGCCATTCACAAAAAGGGTGCAAAGGAAGATCCTGGTAATTATAGACCAGTCAGCCTGACCTCAGTACCTGGCAAAATAATGGAACAGTTTATATTAAGTGCCATCACAAAGAATTTACAGGATGGCCGGGGTATCAGACCCAGTCAGCATGGATTTAGGAGAGGTAGGTCATGTTTAACCAACTTGGTCACCTTTTATGACCAGGTAACCCGCCTAGTGGGTGCAGGAAAGGCTGTAGATGTTGTTTATTTGGATTTCAGCAAGGCCTTTGACACTGTCTCCCACAGCGTACTCCTAGACAAGCTGGCAGCTCGTGGCTTGGGCAGGAGCACTCTTTGCTGGATTAGGAACTGGCTGCATGGCCAGGCCCAGAGAGTGGTGGTGAATGGTGCTGCATCCAGCTGGCGGCTAGTCACCAGTGGTGTCCCTCAGGGTTCTGTGCTGGGACCAGTTCTGTTTAATATTTTGATCGATGACATGGATGAGGGTTTAGAGTCTTTCATTAGCAAATTTGCAGATGACACTAAGCTGGGAGCATGTGTCGATCTATTAGGGGGACAGAGGGCTTTGCAGAGGGACTTGGAACAGTTGGATGGATGGGCAGAAACCAATGGGATGAAGTTCAATAAGTCCAAGTGCCGAGTCCTGCACTTTGGCCACAATAACCCCCTGCAACGTTATAGGCTGGGGACGGTGTGGCTGGACAGTGCTCAGGTGGAAAGGGACCTGGGGGTGCTGGTTGACAGCTGGCTGAACATGAGCCAGCAGTGTGCCCAGGTGGCCAAGAAGGCCAATGGCATCCTGGCCAGTATCAGGAATGGTATGGCCAGCAGGAGCAGGGAGGTCATTCTTCCCCTGTACTTGGCACTGGTGAGGCCACACCTGGAGTATTGCGTCCAATTTTGGGCCCCTCAGTTTAGGAGGGATGTTGAGATGCTTGAGCGTGTCCAGAGAAGAGCAATGAGGCTGGTGAGGGGCTTGGAACACAAGCCGTATGAAGAACGACTGAGGGAGCTGGGGTTGTTCAGCCTGGAGAAAAGGAGACTCAGAGCTGACCTTATCACTCTCTTCAACTTCCTGAAGGGTGGCTGTGGTGAGCTGGGCGTCGGTCTCTTTCTCCAGGCAACAACAGACAGAACAAGAGGACACAGTCTCAAACTGCGCCAAGGGAGATACAGGCTAGAATTAAGGAGGAAGTTTTTCACAGAAAGAGTGATCAAATACTGGAATCATCTACCCAGGGAGGTGGTGGAGTCACCATCCCTCGATGTATTTAAAAAAAGACTGGATCTGGCACTTGGTGCCATGATCTAGTTGAGGTGTTAGAAGATGGGTTGGACTCGATGATCTTAAAGGTCTCTTCCAACCTAGAAATTTTGTGATTCTGTGATTCTGTGATATCACTGCTATTCTGCCCTAACACTCTGGTTGCTGGCAAAGTACTACTTGCTGAATACTATGTCTGTTAATTCTTTGTGTAAGAACTAGAGGCACACACTATGTAGTCTCTTGTAAAGAACCACTGAAGTATGGGGTTTTTATTTGTATTTGCAGAGACAACAAAATCAAAGATAGCAACTTGGTGGCTCCAACTGAGATAGTAATTAAGATAAAATGATGATGTTACTGGCATATCTTAAGAAGCCTGAAGGAATTAGCATATCTTCCAGGAAATGCAATTGGAAAAGAGATATCCTTTAAGAGTAAACATAAAAATATTGTATTTTTACCAAGTATGATGGAGAACTGATACATCTCTCCTGTGTTTGGGTAGATAAGTGGGCTAAGTGAGTTAAGAAGAGCTGAAAAGAGTGTTTGCAGGGCAACTGGGAAACTAATGAATTCATTTAACCCTTTTTCCTAACAAGCTTTTTATAAAAATTGAGTGTTTCTGTTGTTGTCCAAATTTTTTAATACATCTCTTCATTTTAAGCCATTCTGCTCTATGGACAGGAGCTAACTACAAGAAGAAATAATTGTCTGAATTGTCCTTGGACCCACTAACTTACCTTTTTTTCTATTCCCTAAGAAGATGCCCTGGATTCAAAGACTATGTATTAGCACAAGTAATTGAAAAAACAGCTTATTTTCTGACACTGACAGTCCTTTCCTTCAACTCATCCAGAAGGCTGGCAGCTCATCTCATTCCCATCACTGTTATCCCACCAGCTTCCCTGGGAGCTCAGCACTGCATTTGGCCTGTTCTGCTGGTCTTTCTGAGCCCCTCATTTCTGAGCTGCAACATCTCCATCCACAAGAATTCAGGTAGGGACTGAAATAATTTGACACTGCTACAGTTTCAAATTGTCACTTTTAGCCATTTGTCTTCATGTGTGTTTTGCTGGATGCTGGTTTAACTTTTGGTTTTGCAACATGGTCTTTGCAGAGTTTATTTTAAGCTTTCAGTGGAATAAAAGAACAGGAGGGAGCAGACTTGCTGAGGAACAGGCACTTTGTAACTAAGAAGCAATTTCCTTGTTATTTGAAAAATCTGCTTGGAATGGCTGTGGGAGAGCTTGCAGACAAAATTATTGTGCCCAATTTCTATGTGATAATTGCTGGTGAGGAGGTCTTGGGGTCAGGGATCAGTTTTCCTCCTGTCTACATGGCTGTTTCACAGGTGGTCTGTGAGAAGCCCACAGAAACCTGCCCCAGCAGCATTTTAAGCTTCTAGATGTGCTTTAAATGTGCTTAGCTTCATGACACTGGAAATGCTCTGGAGAGAAGAGCCAGAGGGGTCTTGCTGCAGGCTCACTAGACAGGAAGAGCAATTCTGGTGTGAGACCAGAAAGGCACAAGACACCATCAGTGGGTTGATTCCTTTCCTTATCCCACTTCCCACCTCCTTCTTCCAGTCTGATACCAGTTTGACTCAGAGGAGACTCTTGTGACTGTAAAAAGCTGACAAAAAATGTTTTATTTGGAAAGAATAATATATTCTGAGACTGTGAAAGAAAAACAATACCTCATCAACAGTATCCAAGGACATGGCATCCTTTGGTGGGTTGAACCTGGCTGGATGCCAGGTGCCCATCATTCCCCCTCAAACTGCGCAGGGAAGAGAAAATATGGTGAAAGGTTTATGAGTTAAGGGCAGGGAGAGACCACTCATCAAATACCATCACAAGCCAAACAGACTGAACTTAGGGATATCAAGTGAATTTATTACTACGAAAACCAGAGCAGGATAATGGGAAATAAAATAAATCCTAAGATCACCTTGCCCCCATCCGGCCCTCCCTCCTGAACTCTGTTTTCTCTCCTCAGCAGTGCAGGGAGACAGGGAATGGGGCTATGACCAGTTTGTTACAGGTTGTTTTTGCTGCTGTTTCCTTCTCAGGCAGAAGAGTCAGTCCCTGCTCCATCATGGGGTCCCTCCCATCGGAGACAGATCTCCATGAACTTCATCAATACGAGTCCTTCCCACAGGCCACAGCCCTACACAAACTGCTGCAGCATGGGTCACTCTTCCATGGGCTGCAGTCCTTTAAGGACAGGCTTCTTCCCCATGGGGTCACAAGTCCCACCAGGACACTGCTCCCTCCATGGGTCTGCAGGTCCTTGACAGGAGCCTGCTCCACTATTGGCCTCCCCCAGGGCAAGAGCCTCCTCTCAGGCACCCTCTTGCTCTAACATGGGTCTCTTCCATGGGCTGTGAGGGCTCTGCATCCCTCCAGGTCTCCACAATGGCTTGCAGGGGAATCTCCACTCTGGCTCTGGAGCACCTCCTCCCCCTCCTTCTCCACTGACCTTGGTGTCTGCAGAGTTGTCTCTCACATGGTCTCACCCTGCTCCTCTCTGGCTGCAATTACAACTCTGCAATAACTTTTTCCCTCTCCTTAATCCTGTTATCACAGAGGTGTTACCTCTACCTCTGAGTGGCCCAGCCATGGCCAGTGGTGGGTCCATGTTGTAGCCACCAGGGATTGGCTCTGCTGGACATGGAGGAAGCGTGTGGCAGCTTCTCACAGAAGTCAGCCTGTAGCTCCCCGTTACCAAAACCTGGCCCAACACACGTCCATTTCTGTAGCTGGTCCATGTTTGATTCCTGAGTCTCTCACAGGATGAATCCATTCCTTTTACTGGCAGTTACACTTCCCAGTCTGCGCCATATATTTGCACCTCTGAGGTCTCACTGGGCAGTCAGATTGAAAAGCACTGATGCCTTAGCAACAGTAGAGGATCATGGGACTGGAAACCTCTGACCCATTTAGAGAAAATGAACTGCTTATAGCTCAAATAGGCCACCCTGAAAAAAAAAGTTAAACCAAACTACCAGAATAAGGGGTATGCCTCAAACTATTTATTCAAACACTCCTAGCAAGTTGCTCCAGCTCCCATTCATGTCAAGTTGCTTTTAATATGATTCTTTATCTCTCTACACCTTCCTGAGGAGGGGACATGGAAAGGTACCCTTCCCACAGGACCTGTCCATTGGGTACTTCTCTCCAGTACCCAATGACAGGTCATGTGGGAAGGGATCAAGGCTGTGACAAGAGAAGATTTAGACTGGACATAGGAAGCATTTCTTTACTGAAAGAGCCTTCAAGCACTGGAGCAGTCTTCCGAGAGAGGCGGTCAATGTCCTAAGCCTGTCAGTGTTTAAGAGACAGTGAGACTTAATAATGATATTTAACTCTGGTCAGCCCTGAAGCTGTCAGACAGTTGAACAAGGTGATTATTTGAGGTCACTTCCAACTGAAACAGTCTATTCTGGTCTAGTCTATTCTATTCCTTACCAGCTAGCCATAACACAGTTTTATGCGGAAATGGGCACAAAGACGGATTTTGGATGTGAGTATTGTTGGGTCATTAGATCATTCAAAAGAGATGTGGAAAACGCTTCTCTGCTTGCCCCAGTAGAGAGGACATCAAGTCCCTTTGGCTCTGAGCACTCTGATGCAAAAGTTGGTGCAGGCCTTCAATCTGGACTCTGTGACCTATTCAAGAACAGTCAAGGGTGTGAAAAACTATATCGCTCAGAACAAGGGATCATCCTTTTTGCTACCTATCTAAACTGCAGACAAGCAGTACCATTTATCCACTGAGAAAAGAGTTTTCTGAGCTGATGAAAATCTTCGGCAACCCAACTTTCCAGTTGAAAATATCCAGTTGCCAGGACGCTTATAGTGAGGTGTTGAGATCGTTCATCAAGGAGGTAGTTTGTTACCTGTAATCTGCAATAATCCAGAGCCCTGGAACCGGACAGCATCAATACTGAAAGGGTTGTGGTAAAGTCTCCTAAGTACTGAGAAGAGCCTAAGTCAGCCAAAGTAACAAATCTCCATGGATTAGAGCGGAGAGGAGTGGCAACAATATGAAGGTCATGATGACAACCCCTGAAGCATGCTGCAGCACAGAGGAGCCGTGTCAGAGAGGCTGTTGCCATGACATTTCTTTGGATAAACATCTGGAGTCCTTGGGCTCACTGACGTGGTGCTGGTGCAAGAGCCAAAAACTCTCTTGCTACTTTAATTGAAACCCTATTGCTTAAAGAGCACTCAGCCCCACCTCAGCTGTGAAACCACTGCCTTGAATGAGTGTAGCATCTCTGAGAGGAGGCATTCTTCAAAGGAGATTCAGTCACACTTAGAAAAATTGGTCTTGTGGTTTAATCTGAAATGAGGATCCTTGTCCTTGGCTTCTAGAGACCATAATTTTGTCCTCTGGCAGGTCACTTTAGAACAGTCTGATTTTAGTGACACATGAGCAAAACAACTGCCTTGGCCCCTAGACTGTGGTTGTGGGTGAGAAGCAGAACATGTTATGCAGCACACGGAGGGAAGGGCACAAGACTGGCTCCACGAACCTGCCTTTTATTTTGCTTTGCACACTAAATTAAAAACAAAAACAAGAAAATAAGGCATCCATTGATTTCAGCTCCAGCCTCCAGAAGTGTACAACCTTTTTTTCTGTTTATCTTTTGGAACATCAGCTCTAAAATGACCTGTCCCAACTTTACAAGTGCTAGACAACTCTGAAAACTGGGGATCAGGACTATGACCAGTTTGTTACAGGTTGTACATTGCAGCTGTAATTGTTGTACAATTGTTACAGTAATGTACATCTTATAGGAGGCACCTAACCTTGATCTTAAATGAGATTATGAGACAAAATTAATTGCTGCTAATTGGAGTCCATTAATAACCTTAGTGGTGTGCGCCATACAAGTTTTAATAGGGTTTTCTGGGAAGGACATGGTTCTGTCAGTGCCACATGTGAACTGCAATTCAGAGCTGCCTGTAGCTTTGTCCCACTGGTGTTCAAGCAAGAGGAAAGCTTTGTGTGTGTTCCAAGTGGATTTAATTCTGGTGTATTGGAGAAAACCTGAAGAGTAGAAAAGACCATCTACCATTAGAAGAGCAGTTTATCTTGCTCCTAAAATACTTTCTTTATTCAAAAGTACTTTCACACAGGGAGTTCTGTGTTTCCATTACACCTTTGGTATGTGTCTTTGATTTTATCAGCTTGTGTCTAATTTCTCTGTCAGGGTTTGGTAAGCTGTTGACTGTTCATTTAAGTCAACAGCTTTGAAAACAATTTTGAATATTGTGTATGAGTCACTGTACTGAAGGGAAGAGGATGACAAGGAATAAGTGTGGAGAAAAAAGGAGCTGTTAAATGTGAAAAGGGAGACAGATACACATGCAGCAACCCAGGGGCTTCTCCTGGAATAGTGCTCAGAGGTCTGCACAGACAGAGGTCAGTAGAGTATGCTTTGTCACATCTGTGTCTCACAAGACCATTTATGGGAGCATCTGGATTTGGCAGCAGTCTTCTTATCATTAAAGAAAATTGGCCTGATGCATGATATAATTTTCAAGAAGAGGAAGAAGACAGATTCACCAATAGTCAGCAAGTCTTGCTCACAAATTCCCACAACTGCAGAGTTCTGAAAACTGGGAGCCCAGTACGGCCTAGCTATGAGTATTCATGCTCATATTCCTGAGGGAAGATAACCCAGAGTACTCTAAAATTCCTTTTGCTAGAGCAAAGTGAAGGTTTTTTCATCTTTGAAAGAATATGTAGTGTATTCTGTGTGAAAGTGGTTAACCACTGGTTGGTTATCTCTCACTCTGATCCATCTGGCCAAAACATGTTTCTGCCTTTCTTTGCTGCTTCACATGTCCTAAGATTAAATCCAAATGCAACCCCTGCTTCAATTAACCTCCACCACACCTGTTCCTTTCCTTCTGGCTTGGTCACCAAGATTTTTGTTTTTAACCTTAAGGATCTTTTTACATGTATTCATTGGTCAGCCATGTTCTCCTTGCAATGCTGGCTCCCTTCAGAGTCTGCCTCCTTCCTTCTTTCCTTTTCCATTTTCTGTGCTACTAGATGTAGATCAGAAATAGTTATCTTCTGCATTACTGCTTACATTGGTGAAAGCCACTCCTTTATTCTAGGGTGTAAAGTCTGTGGGATAAAAGGGAGCAAACTAAGGGTTGGTTTTCTGGACATCATTATCCCAATGAAAACATGGATTTAGAAACTTGGGTAGCAGAAAGCAGCTCAGCTTGTGCTATAAGTTAAATCAGCTGATCCCAGTGACCCTTTTAAGTTCCTTTAGGCTGTTGGATTTTTTTATCTCTACAAGCTGCATCAATGTGTTTTTCCAGTTGCAAAATGTCTCCTATCTCCAAACATGATGAAAAATTCCACTCTAAGTTCATAAGTAAAGATTTCTTCCTTTACTGCAGGAAAGGTAAAGAGATGGCTACTGCTATCAAACAAGAAGTATTAATGTGTGTCTGAGCCAGAAGGATTGCACTGGTTTCCATGGACCTTGAGGGATCAATTGGAAAAAGAACTTTAAAGACAGATGACAAGCCTGAAAAAAAAAAGCTGATTGCCTGAAGCAGTTAAACAAGACTAAAGATGTCCACTGTTGAAATTTTCATCCCAAGGAAATTTCACCCCAGGGAAACCTTAGGCCTTAGTATGTTCTTAAGAAGGGGAGAAACCTCCAGGGAGGAATTCACAAAGCAATTCGGGAATCTTAATTCTAGTGAACTGCTAGGACCAGATGGTGACATCTCAAGCTGTGAGGGATCTCAGCTCCAAAACTGGAAAGCTTCTGACAAACACATGCAATATATTCCCTAAAATAGGAGTTCTTCCTGGTTGCTGTGAAAGTGTCACCAGGGAGCATCACTTTCAAAATGCACTGAAGAGTGACCTCAGGATTTGCAGGTGAACGCGCAATAACCTACATAGAGGGGAAGCATTTCAGGCCAGACAAAACGGAAACATATGCTTAGAAAAACAGAATTACATCATCCAACTAACAATATAGTTTCTAGTGAAAGTCCTCAGCTGGTCTTTGAAGTTATTTGAAGGTACCATTTAAAATATTGGGAAGAAAAAATCTGGTGTATATCATCCAGGTTTCTAGGAGGTTTTGGTGATGTCTTTAACATAAAGTCCTTTTTTCTTGTTAGAAAGATAATTTTTTTCTGAATTAAATATTGGCTAGGCATCAAATGCTTTAAGTCTTGGCTGTTTTTTTGAAATGTAGGTCACCTAGCAGCACCATGCAAAGATTTGTGCTGAGATTACTCTTGACTAGTTTTGTTGGTGATTTTAAGACTGAGTTGAAGGTGTGGTCATTACTTATCACTATCCATTCCTATTTCAAAACTTCATTCCTACTACATTTTTTCACTTCTGTGAACAAAATCATAGGTAAATTTTAACTTGTACACATTTGTATGAATTATGTACAATAGGAAGATTTTTTTTCTTTTACAGAAATGGCAATGAAAAAAAGGAAGCTTTTCTTCAAAAGCAGAGATTTAGGAGTGGTTATTGACAGTAGTTCAGTCTGCTACACCCAGGCAAGAAAGAGCAATGAGAAAGTCTTGCCCCAGGAAATGAAAGCTATAGTCACAAGTAGCAGCAATTTGAATATCCCTAAAATGAAAGGAAATAATTCTGCAGAATTCAGTGCTAACAGCATATCATAAAAATTAAGAATCTGCAAGACCTAAAGGATTAGATCATTCTGTTACCATTAACAGTTTTGCAGCAGACAAATTATATCACCAGTGTCAGATATCGGATCCTGGGTTATAAACTGCACTTCTGTGAAGTGAAATGAAGAAAAATACCTTCCATAGAATTGTACAGAAAGAGAGGCATAATTTTATTTGGACAGAGGTTATCTTCCTCTGATACAGAAGAGTGACCTGAACTGGTGAGTTAATATACAACTTTGTAGTTGAATTCTGATGACCCATCTCAGACTTTTATATTTCTGAGGAAGCAATGCCTGCCTGTGGACATGCATTGCTTGCATGTGTTTCCTCATTAGACTGGTATTTTATGGAGAATGGAACTACAAAAAAAGTCAAATTAAATTGATGGCAATTTGAAATGTTGCCTGCCTTCTTTGCCCTTTTTATATTATGTGTAATGTAAAAAAGTAATTGCATTTTATGTTTTATGGCAATGATTTACAAAGTAAATGTAGGCCATTCTGGTAAGTGTTTTCATTGGGATCCCAAAAGTAAACTGTAGCTACTTCAGAGTCTGAAGGTCAATTTTAGCTTCATAATTTCAAGACACGGAATTATATTTTAATATGTAATAGAAAATGTAAAAGCAAAGAAATTGCCTTTTAAAATGAAGCTTAAAAAAAGAATAATTTATTTCAAACACAAAAGTCACCAGTGTAATTGCTGTTTGCTATTGGGAGTCTGATTGTCCTTTTACTCAGGGTAGTCCCACTTCCCACTAGACTTCAAGAAATAGATATTTTATTATTTTTCCTTTACTTCTTGAGAGAGAATTTTAAGACATTTCATACCAGAATAGACCATTGATGTAGTAACACATGTAGTTCTTAGTTAACACACAGTAACAGATATGTAACAATTACTATCATTTTTCTGGTATTGAATTATAACTGCTGAGATCTGATAAAGACCTACTGAAACCACATCTTTAAACAGCAGAAATAATTGTGAAAGCACTTAAGAGGTTTATAAACATGTGATGTATTATTATACAAACATTGTTTGGTATTTAGTCTTAAAGTCCTTTAAACCTTTGAGAACTCAGCAACATCTCTGTGTGGTTTTATATACATATGTATGATGAAAATAAATTATATATACACATGTATATGACAAATACACATTGTAAATACCACCATACATGGTTTAAAGAAGGGGCTAGCAGAGGGGCTTACCTTTGAGATTTTAGGACTGAAAGAGTCACACTTTGAAGGAGAAATTGAAGCAAAATTCTTTGCATTGGTGACATGTATAGTCTGAACATACACACACAGTCTGCTCCCTCTCTCAAAAAGGGCAATTTCTCAAAAAAAGCAATTGAGGACAAAAAAGTCAACAAAAAACTTACAAACCATTAGTTACAAATTAGGTGCTTATATGTGAGCAGTTCCTGGATTGTTCTGTCTGGATAGGCAGGAACACAATGGTCTGAAGCAGCAGGAGTCCCTGATGTGATTGTGCCAGTCTCTTGACATCTGGGAAGAATATCTAAGTAGTGACCAGAGACATAATTGTACCTGGTATTTTCTTTTTTCCCTAAAAGCTTTACTTTCTAGAAATGAAAATCGCTTTTTCTACTCTGACCTAATGCAGTAAGAAATCTTTCATATTCAGTCTCAGCAACTAACCTGTCTCAGTGGCTAAATTAGAAAGCTCTGGGAATAAATCATGCACTATGTTTAGAGCACTTCTGTCTGTCATGATTAAAAGTGTTGTGGTAAAGGTAATGGATTGCTCCTCTTCACTTGCTGTAATCACTGGGAGCATCAGCAGCCACAGGACCTGATGTGACCAGTACAAATGCAAGCCCTGATGTAGTCCTGACTCCACAAGGCTGATTTTCAGGCTTTGAGAAATAATCTGTGTGGAGCAGTTGGTCTGAGGTCTTTGTTTTGTTTCGAAATCCACTCTGAAGTGCTGAGCATAGCTGACAAACGAGCTCACACAAACGGGGTGTGGTTTTCCAGTGTGTTTGGGAAGAACAACTGCAAAGTTCTCAGAGAAAAGTTTTTTGGAGTGCTAAGTACCTATGAGCCAGTAAATTATTTTGGCTAGTTTGTTGGTGCCAAGGGTGCAGTAATGTGCAGCCAGAGTCAAGAAGATCTTGCTTGCTATAAATGAAAATGCCATGACTGAAGATTTTTTCCCCTAAAGTTTGCTCTGGGAGGCAGAGGGTTATTGTTGCTGCACTTTACCCTTTCCTCTTGAGCTCAGTCATTTTGGAGGCAGAGAAAAGGAAAAAGAATGAGAAAGGATAAGCAGAATGCAAGGAACAAGTCAGGTATTTAACACATAGCCAGGTTTATACCAGGAAAAGGGAGAGAGTCAAGTCACACACGCATGGCTCTGGATTCCTTCCAGAGGTTTCTGAAGACCAGGAATGCTGTTGTTCACTGACACAGCTGGGCCTCTGCCAGAGAAGGGGGCAGGCAGAGGAGGGTGTGAGTGTGTTTGTCTTTCCCTCCTCAGTATGAAATATGTCTCCTTTCCTCTGCCATTGGCACTGCTTGCAGCCGCGTCTGTTTGCAAAATGACCATCTCCCCTGTGGAATGATGAGGTTGTTTGAATCCCAAGTTTGAAGGGATGGGCTGCTGCACAACATTTATTTTTGTTTTGCTTGGTGTTTTGATGAGGTTTGGCTTTTTGATGCCTGTGAGTAAATGTTCTAAATACATCTTTTGTTCCTGTAATGGCAATGTCTGAAATGCTCCCTACTAATTTTCATTTGCATTTGACTGTAGATTATTTTTTATTTCCTTCATTTGATAGCCTTTAGAAGGATCTGATCTGATCTCAAGCTTTTCAAAAATGTTGTGTCATCCTACAAATAGTCCCTAATAACTCTAGTGACTATTTAAAATATAATAGTTTACAATTCATGTAATAACTTATGAAAAGTAACAGGTTCCTTTTGATTTGCCACTGCTATGCCCACAGGCAGGTTTTCCAAGGACAGGTTAAACAAGTGTGTATAAATATATATGTAATAGCTACATACAAATACACATTTCAGCAACAATTTTAGAAAAATTAAACATTTATAGCATTTAATAAAAAAAAAAAAACGGGCTTTTTGACATATAAAGCCTTCTTCAGACAAGCTGGTATTTTTGAAACTACCTTGTCATTGCTTCCCAGGGGTCTTTAAGTCCTTTCAGTGTTCAGGGCATGGGAGTAGTGGTCTACAAACAGTGGAATAAGGGCCAGGAAGCCTTGCATCTGTCACTGTTTCAATGAGCACTTGTGTATCACACTTTATGCCGAATCAGCTGGCAAAGGGACAATTTTTGCTTGCAACAATTGGCTGTGTGCAGTTCAAACACCTCATCTTCCGCTGCTGTCCTGTGCTAGATGGGCTCACATGTGCACTGTGGCTCACCTTATCTCTAACCCACACACATGTTCTTCCCAGCAACGTGCCTCCTATGGCCTGGATGAAGCCACTAAAGACAGGCATGGGCAGGCAGCAGTGTGCTGACTGGCTGGGCTCCAGGGGCTGTTCCCCATGGAAAGCAGTGCTTCATCAGGCTCCCCTGTGCCTTTTGGGAGCACACACATTGTGGTGCGTGTTGAGTCAACATGTGGCTCATGGTGAGTCTATTCCTGTCTCCACTCCCAATACCTTATGTGACTCTGTGGTGAGGAAGGTGACACGCCTTTCCTTCTGCCTTTGCTCATGTAACAACCCAATGCTCAGAAAATGGGAGCAAATACTCCTATTAATGTCCCTCTGGGACTGCATCTTCCCTCAGGCAGAAATGTCTTGCCTTTATGTATGGGCTAGGGGAGGCTGGAGAAATTCAAGGTTGTCTAGATATTAACCATTTCAGGGAAATCAGACTCTATTAACTATGTCGTCCCTTTAAAAGGACCAAAAAGAGAATTAGAATCTGTCTGAACAGTGTCTCTGTAAGAAAATCAGTCTGGGTGAAGCTGCATTGTTGCCCCTTCCCAGACACAATCAGGAGGGCTCGGAGAGGCTGGATTGTTGCTCTTCTATCTGCTTTTACACCCAATAAGAAGAAGTACTTTTTTAATAGCAGTTTCCTACAAAGGTAGTGCATACAATGTTCCTGTTCAGTAGTAAGGAAGTGGAATAGGCATATGTGGATGGTCTTAATACATACATGCACACTAAAAGCAAACTCAAAACTAATGTTAATGAGAACACTGTGCTGGAAATCCAAGCTGCTCCTGGCCCTCTGATCAAATGAAACCTGAACTTTATGTGATGAAATCTGCCCCAAAATCTCTGCAGAAACCACTGTAGAATCTTTGTTTTAGTAAATGGGGAAGAGATGGCTGAGATTACTAATGCCACTGTGGCCAGCAAATTTTTTTCTGTCCAGACTGCACTGCAGAAACTTGTTTCATTCCTTGCTGCCCAAGTAACTGATTTGACATTCAACAACTCTTTGGAAGGAGCCAAACTTAGAAATGGTGATTCCTGACAAGAGCTAAGCAGGATGATGAACAGCACTAGCAGATATATGAGAAACAGGAGGAGAATGTTTTTTGTGACCATTTAGAGTTTTGAGAAGTAATCCCATACCAACGCTCCGTTGCATGTGTTTACCTTGCTGGATGTTATATTGGAGGCACACCTGCTTGCATCAGCTCCGTGGCATGGGTCCAGCTGTGGCATGGGAGCAGTGCTTCTCCTCTGTGAGCAAGGACAGCTGCTCCTGCCATCAGCCACACCTGGTCATTAGTGAGCAATTTTGCAGCCGTAACCATAAGGCACAGATGTTTATTTAGTGACAGCAATGTTTAATTTTAAGTAGGACTGCTTCAGAGTTGAAACTTCTGTGGTGCTTACTAGAACAGAGGTGATAAAGTGTGTTCTTATGTTTCCAGAGAGGAGCACCTAGTGTGACACTAGAGGCATAGAAGAAAGGGGAATTAGGAGAAGAAAGAAAGGGAATGAAGAAAAGCAGTTTGACTTTATTCCCTGTATTACAGGCAAAGTTCATAAAATATTCAGCACTTGAACTCTGAGTATGTGGTCAGAATTTCCTCTCACTTCTGAATGACCTGCTGCACAAACATTGGCTTGTTGACATATAATAGCTGCCTTCAAACAGGATATTATTCAGCACTCTAAAATAATCTAAAACTCATTTGAAATAGCCAGGTTAATCCCCATCAGCTGCAAGTGAGGAATAAAAAATAAATTATTCACAACCCATTACACCCCTAGTAAAGCACCACAGATTTTTGCAACTGTTACTGTGGCTGGAATCAATTAAACTGCTGTGCATTCTTTTAGAGTTTTAAAGTATTTTTGAGTTTGGTTTTAAACATGGGCAGTGGCATACTTTCCTAAATGTGAATTCACAGCATGTGTTTTAAGGTGTTTTGGACCAATTAAGACTTGTTTAGAAAATAAACCCACTAAAGGCAGAAAGGAGAAATATTTCCATTTAAAGAAGAGGGTTTGGCTACAAGGTGTTTGCTTTTAGCTTAAATCATGCCAAGTGAGCTGGTCGGAATGATGAGATGGGGATAGATTCACAAAGCTTATTGGAAAGAAGCAATTGCATCTGGTTAGTTTATATGAGATAAAAGCAACATGGGTCATAGTTGTAGAGTACCAAAATCTTTCTCTTGTGAAGAAATATTGATTGGACTTATTTCATTTACATCCTAAGTATTTATCCTTAAAGAAATGGCAAACAGAAATGTGCTATGGAGCAAACCAGCTATTCCTCTGTATTTTCCCCGCATTGTCATCAGAGCTGGATCACCCACAGTCAGGTTTTCCACCTGCCAACAATTCAGAGACTCTTCCTGTAACCTACATAAACCCTTTAAAAGATATGTCCTCCCAGCCTGTTTTTCTGTGTTTTTACAGTCTGTTGGAGGTGGAGAGAGCACAGAAGTGTGCTGGAAAAAACATATTCCTGAATAGGGAAGGCTGAAAGGTCAATTATTTGTGTCCGCTCCCACCCCACCCCCCCCCCCCCCCAAAAAAAAAAAAAAAATGAAGAGGTGGGGGAAAACAATTTGCTTTATAGTTAGGGCAATAGAACTTCACATTTTTATTTACTTTGAGATTTCCCCCCTCTTTACAGAGGTGACTGCACAAGCTAGCTGACCTCTCTGAAGGCCTTCTGGCAATCAGGTATCCTTGACAGTTTCAAGCCTTTTTTTGGGGCACATTCCCTAGTAAGGTGGATTTCACAGTTACTGAGAGGGTCTCAGCGAAATCATCCTTTTGTCATGAGTGGAAAGTACTTCCTAGCAGCCCTCTGAGGCTACTAGGTTTACTACTGGCTTTTCTCCACCATTCCCAACATTTCTGCTTCCATCTGTTCCCTGAAAATCACTTTTTTGAGGTGAAAGGAGATACTTTCGTGTGTGTATTTTGCTGACAGTGATCCCAGTAACAGCTAATACCACAGCATTTAAAGCATGATGATTCCAGTTGTACATTTAACACCCTTCAAAGACAATATTAGAATATTTCTTTTGCCAATCAAAAGAATATAAATTCTTGTCAGCTTTGGAAGCAGGTGTGTAATGTGCTGGATCTGGAAATAAAGCGTTTCATTTTCAGCCCAGTCAGCCAACAAAGCTGTGCTGAGCTTTTCCAGCTTCATATCCCAAAAAGATATTACACTGAGCTAGCAATTGGCCTTGGAGAAGGAAAGACTGAAACCCAAGAGCAGACACTGACAGTTTTTGCCTGACCCTGGCTCAGTGGAGGAGCTAGCATTGGCTAACCAATATCTGCAAATGTGTTCCTCTGGAACCATCTTCTTGTTCCACGTATCTCATAAGATTATAACCACACCTAACCTGAACTTCAGCAACTTGGGATTTTTGGAAACACTTTTGATCCACTTTTTTACCCTACAAAATCCTATTGCTGTTAATACTGGAGTGATGTCAGCAGTTGCTTGAGTGAGAGCTCTTGCTTATTTTCTTATTTATTCCTAATCATCTTCCTTTGGTTTGTTTTGAGAGGGCAGAGGAAAGTAATGCTCACAGGCACCCAAGCACCTCCGTTTTTGGAAAGCCAAATTATTTCCATGACTTGGAGGAGCACAAATGAGGAGGATTGCTATGGGGAGAGAGGCTCTGGCCAGGTAGCCCATGTGCTACCAGAACAGGCTACAGACAGCAAGATAAGAGAGAGAAGCGGTCGGTGCCATGAATGAGGGAAATTAGTGAATGGACTGAAAGGGAAAAGCAACGTGTTTTGTGATGGTGGGAGAGGGAGGATGCAGGTGAGCATAGAGATAGTGGCAAGATGAGACCTTGGGGTAAGGGAAAGAGATGCAAGGCAGAATTGTTTGATGAAGAATACGTGGCTTTCATTGAAATTCTTTGTCTTTTAGATCTGTTAGAGCCAAGCCTTCCTAGTGGATTTAATCCTCAAAATTTCAAAGCTTTTCCATTAGAATTCTGTAATGAAGATACCTCACAGAGATACCAAGGCTTCCTGAATAGTGACACTCACTTGCCAGAGCTCCTACCTTCTGTATTTTCTCTCGGTGTGCTGGGGAGCTTATGCCACGGTCCTTACTTCAGAAAGACTTGATTCTTTTAAATGTGCCAAACAAACCTAGATCTGACAATCATTGGTCAATTCAATTATTGATCCCCTGCATCCATAATGTTTTTCTGCAATACATTGTGGTGTTGCCCATAATATAGAACTGAAAAGTGGGTGTTGGTCCCTCAGTGCCTTGGCTCAGTCACTTTACCACAAATAGTCCCTCTTGTATCAGTCTGTGCTGATGGCTTCCATGCAGGTCAAGTCCCTCCAACAGATGCAGCAACTTGGGAAGCTGATTTTCCACTCCTGTCTCCTACTAATGGACCATGGCTAGAAGAAAGGCATGGTGTGTTTGGTCTGGGCACAGCTGGAGTAATAAGCAGTATAAATAATAAATTATACAGATGGATTACAGTGAAGTTTGTCCTCATCTTATGGCACAGTGCTCAAAAACAGCTTATCTAGATCTTGTGGTGCCTGTTTGCATTCTCACGTCTTCTGCTTCAGGATTCTCTAGAACCTCAGTGCTGTTTGTGCCACTTCTGTCTGGGTGTTATAAATAACACTGTTCTGGGACCTCTTTGGTTTTGGAACCTTTTTGAAATTTTCTTTTAATTTTATATTCCTAACAGATTAGTGTTGCCATTAACAATGTTTCCTGAAGGTAAACATTGTGCTTTTATTAGGGTTGCTATCAGGATGACAACATCTTGACAACTTAAAAACCTCTTCTGTTTGTTAAGGGTTCTTCTAGCACAAACTCATTTTAAAGAGCCAGGACCATGGAGAGAATAGCAGCTACAGAATTTTCTGTCAGCTGCAGAATCTCATTGCAAAGACATGGTAGCAGATAAGGGCAACAAGGGTGGGAAGTTCCAGATGGAGTTTTAACTCTTTCCAGACACCTTAGTGACAATTCCAGATGGCAGAAAATACTTTAAGTAACATGTATGATGTGTCTGTGATGAATTAAAGCAGATGAATCTGATCATAAAGCCATGTATCTGCTCCAGGAGGGTGACCAGAAACAGTAGGACTTCTTTCTAAGCATGTTAGACTAGAAACAGACATTTAGGAAGGGTTTGGTGGTTTGGGGCATTTTTTTTACTTAATTCAAAGCCTGGCATTATCAGTTAACAGCTGTTTTAAGAGACTTGATTTAGGTGTTTCTTTTTTATTTCAACCTATTTCTTCTGTGCCTATGTAACTGAAAGGAAGGATGCAATGGAATTGACTTTTTAGAATTTTTTAGGCTGAGAAACATGGTGGCTAGAAGAAGCACATGTGTACTTACGTATACCTGGACACTAGATAAGCCATTTTTCAGCTGGATCTGAGTAATAATTAAACCTCTTGAATGACAGGGACTGGAGTTTATTGTGAACAACCTCCTCCTGACTACAGGTCACTTTCTGTTCTGATCAGTATGGCACCAAATCTCTACTGTAAGGACACTGGAATTCATTCAAGTGACCAAGGAATGAACTTGTTTAAATTAATAAAATAGGCATGCTTTTAAAAGTACACATGAGGTGCATGAATGCTGCCACTAAGCCTACAGACTGGGAATCAGGGAACATCTGATAGTTCATTGAAATGTCAAGAAAGGAAGAAGAGGGATGATGAAACAGGAAAAAGCAGGTCCACAGTTGTTTTGGTTAGACCTTGGGTTGCAAACGATTCATTGTGTTGTTCTGAAAAATTTCAAGGGAAGAATTGACCTCATTTGTGAACTCTGTGACCCTCAGTGATAATCACAGGGCTGTTGTATGAGACAAAACTGTTTGGTTTCTTTTTTCACAAAACAGCAAAAATGGTGATGTGTTGCTCCCTGAAGGATAGAGTGTTGATAGAAGCACCTACCTACATCACTGGTTAATGGACTGGTGAGGGAATTGATATAATATTGTGTTTAAAACAGGAACTCATTCCTGTGTGGATCTAAAAGTACACATTTTACCTTCCACAGTTCTTTGGTCTTAAAAGTAAGCATGGCCTGCAATTTATAATTTATGGCCATGTTCCAATAAACAGTTTGTATTATTTAGTCTAAATCCCATGTATTAAAAGAAGAATATTAAAAGGGAGGAGGGAGGCTCATAATTATTTTTATTTCAATGTTAGCTTTCATTAAAGTAACACAGGTAGAGTTACAGTATTAGTAACAATGAAATAGGGAAGCAATTAAAAAAGAGTTATGTTTGTCTGTCCTGGGGCTATACATATATGTGTGTGTATATATATATATATATCTATATATATATATACACATATGCATGCATGCTTTCAGTGGGTGGCCTTAATTCTATTTTTGATTTTAAAATTTGCTCATCCTGATATCTCCCAAAGGCCAGGATTTCCAAAAAGTTAAAGCTACAGGTTTTCTGACTGACTGCATCTGACTCTGCCTGCATTGAGGAGCAGAAGTAATCGATAGCGAGACACCTACAAGCTCCATGTACCTGCTACACAAAAAGCTCCATGAGCTGGGAGAAGGCCCTTGCAGTGTCTTTTTTGCTCTCACAATCTGGAGGGTGCTCTCAATTTCACAGAGTGAGAGCCATAACCAACACATCTGATCCTTAAGCTGACCTCTGCAAAACTAAGTTTTGATAAAGGAAAATTAAAGTGATTACATCATTCTGAATATAGTGCACCCCTCTTCTGCTTCTATTCCATTGCAATTATGTGGGTGAGACTTCTCTACTGTAAACTATGCTTCCCATAGTCTGAGGACAATTTAATAATTTATTGGTGTAATGGATCTTAAACAGAGGATTCAGTCTTTTCTTGAAGCTTGTAACACTGAGCACTTTCATTTTCTGCTTTCAAATATATGATTACTACTCAAGTGCTTTTTTGTGAGAAATTCTTCATCCTTTTTTATGTGATCATAGTACAAAGATCCTGGCCTATCATCAAGTTAATGTATGAGAGATATGATTTCAGCTATATAATTTGTGTGCCTGAAGGAAATAATTTTCCTTGGAGTACCGGAGATAGTTCTAGGCAGCCAGACCTTAAAGCTTACCTGCACTTTCTAATTTAAAGATAAAGAAAGAAGGCAGTTGATGGCAATTCACCCCTTAAAGCTGGTACTTCAAAGGACAGGGTGAACCCTTTAGTGTCAAAAGTCTCTCAGGCCTCATCCCTCTGTGTAATATTATGTGTTTATTCTTGAAATATGCTTTACTTTATACGTACAAATATATGCAAGTTTGTATACATATATTTGCCACAAAAGATGCTGAAAAGGATGAAAGTCTATGGATTTCAGATAATGAAACTATAAAGAGAACGTATCACCCAGCAGTCATGTTATCATTACCTCAAAGTCAAAAATACCTAAAAAAACCGAAGCAAAATGTTGTTAATATCTCTTGTTCTTGACTTAAAACCTAGCTCTGGAGTTTTTCAAAGGCTTCTATTAATAAAAACTGGTTGTAGCTTTTTATTAATCTAGTAAATTCTAATCTCTTCATGGTTTATCTCAAGAGATAACTTTTAGAGAGCGTCCACCATGCTCATCCTCTGGGAAAAGAGGTCATTGCAACCTGAGCTTCCAGCCTCATCGTCTTCCCATCTGCTGAGTGTTGTGAAATGTGACGAGTACATTTACAGTGCTTTGGAAGGGTGTGCAAATGAAAGGAAGAAATAAATGAGGTAGCTGAGTGAGTTCAGAGAATCAGCCCTGCTAAAATGAGCCCCTGCCCCAGTCTTGATTCAGCCCTGCTGATAGTTGGGTCAGGAGCAGGGGGAGTCTGGGCCAGGCAGGACCCCATCACTGCATAGGGCTGTTGCTGCTCTTCTGGGACAAAAGTGCCCAAGTATGTAGGGGGGTAGAATATAAGAAAATAAAGATAGTGTAGAAAGTAATCTTACCCCTAAGGAGTTGCAGCTGGGCCAATTATCAAAGATTAGGAACAGGCCTGACTTTAACAGGCACAGGTGTAACCAATGAGAAGAAGAGTGCTATAAAAGAGTGGGATGGCTGGTTGAGAAAGGAACTGGAGTTGGTCGACTACTTTGTGAGGATGAAAGAGTCAGTGCTTGGAGGAGCTGCCCATGAGAAACACCAAGGTATGAAACTTTTATAATAAGGAGACAACAGTATGGAATCCCTGCAATAAGATGACAACACAAGTATCCATTCCCAGAATGCAGAGCACGGAGTTCAGGCTTAACCTAGCCAGCCTAGGAGCTGCAGCAATCTATCCGTTCAAACTTTGGCTGCAGAGGCTCCACAAGGAATTAGCTAGGTTGGGTGTGATGCTTGAGCTGGCCTGCTTGCCGGTGACCCATATAAACTGCAGTCTCAGCATTCCTGAAGCACACAAAGCTGCAAATCACTGTATCTCCTTCTAATGAATGTAGGCTCTGTCCACGCTTGGCAGATTTCTTCAGCTGTGCTGGTTAGACTAATAAAAGATGTTATCTCTCTCTGTGAGTATTACCTCACTTGTATCCTGAGATTATCACAGCTTTGCCACTTGGAGGTCAGACAGAGTAACTTTTTGAGATTAGGAAAAGCTACAGTGATACCAGAAGAAATAACCTGAGAATTATGTTCTTAAACCAGCACAATGCAGAAGGCCAGGGAGGGGGCAGTTGACAGGGCTTTGCAGTCCCTCAGGGTGCTCTGGTTTCATTTAGTGACACAATGCATTGCCAGAGGCTTTCTACCACTGAGCTCCTTTGGCATCATGCTAGGCAGTGTTTCTTCCTGAGTTGTGTGCTGTGCCTGGTCTTGGGCAGGAGCTGTTGTTTCTTTTATAAAAACCTGCCTATTTTTGCTGGGCTTTGAAGCAAGCTGGTCTTAGAACAATACTGGCATGATCTCTTGAAAGAATTTCTGTGGATTGAGGGGAATTTTGAAAGCTCTTGTGTGCATTTGTTGCATGGATTTTACCTCCTTCTGCTTCCTACTTGCTAAATCATAACAAATAGAGGATTGTGTTTCATATTCTTCACTGACTTGGTCATATTTTCAAAAGCTATTTATTTTCAATATAAACAAATGCAACAACCTGCCTAGCCTTTTCATATCTACAACCCCCCCTCCTCTCCATGTTTGCAAAACACTGCAGCAGCCTAACAAAATACTGTTTCTGGTGTTTCCTGCTGTGACCCAAAATACCCACTTGTGCTGTAGCCCAGCCATGCAGGTTTGCTGCTTTTGGCTATGAGCAGTGAATGCTTTATGGCACTTAACTGTTATATTCCATAGACACACATTATCCTATCCACATTCCCTGCCAAGGCAGTTTCCTCTTGCAAAACTTCCTTTGTCATTTTCCCACACCTTTCCCATAATTTTTTTTTTTCCTCTTATCCAGCACAATTATCTGGTGTTGTGAAATGCAAAACAGCTCATTACTTGTAAACATTTCTTTCTTTTTCTCTTCTGGTGCACCTCTGTTGGATTTGATATTTGTAAGGTCTCCTTTCACACATTTCATTTGTCATACTTAATTTCTGACACACTTGTAGTTCTTGTGTCTTCCAGAGCCATGAGCTATTTGTGCTATTATTGCATTGCAGCCTTGTTCAATACTCTTCTCATTTCTATCTTTGCCCACTTGATCTTTAGTAAGAAACAGTGGTTTGCAAGCATTACAGTAATGATTGTGCTTAAATGCACAGTATCGTCTGACTTGGAAATGGCTGGATTTCCAGGCATGGTCATTTGCCAGGATGTATGTCTCAATATTCTGGTAAAAGTCCTTAGAGTACAATGTGTCATATGAAGGGCATTCTGCTGTTCCATCCCATGCCAATATTTGTTGTCCATTATTAAAAAAAAAAGGAAGAAAAACCAAAATAACAACACAACACAAAAAAAAAAACTCCAAAGAAAATTAAAAGCAGCTTGTCAGTGCTTGCTTAATGCAAGTTGGCAGTAGTTAAATCTCATACAGAGCAACAACTTGCAACTTCTGCTATAGGTAGGATATGAAGTTTTTTGCAGGTACGCTCTCCTTTGAATTGAGTTAGGCAATTGAATGGGAATTGGTGACAAAATAAAATAATGTTTCCTATTATGGTGAGTTGCAGTGGTCTAATACATGTTCAGTTCTCTGCATGGGGAGGGGTGTAGGAGGACTAGCCCTAGACAGGAGAGCTGGAAGTTGCCTGTGTGGAGTGGCACACTTTCTCGAGATAGTCAGACATCAGGTTTCACTGGTTTTTCCCCAGTCCAGTTAATTTTTTAATATATACATATCGTTCTTTAAGTTACTAAAACAAAACCCATGTCTCAAACTTCTTATGTGTTACAAAGCTGCTGGAGTAGAGAGAATACCAAGCATGTGTAATAAGTAAGGGGGAAGAAGAGTGAGAGAGGCATTATCACAAATACATTCTAAATTTGCATTTGGAATAATATTTTTATAAATACATAAAATATTCTGAAATATTTATAATAAGCATGCAGATTGAAAAGTCAAACCAACTCATTAAAAAAAACTGAAATATTTTGTGAAACATGAGGTTGAGTTTGTAAGTGGTGAGAAAGTTAATTTCATACCAATTTCATACTAAGAATCTGAATTGATTGCAGAGCAATGGTGTTACAAAATCTGTAGATGCAAGTAAAAAAAATTAAATGGACGTTGCACAGGTCAGAACTGTTTTACTCGCGAATTCTAAGTAGAAAACCAATCAGATTGTAACACAAAAGCCCTCCACAGCTTCAGTGAGGCAGTAAAACCAGAGATCAACTACAGGAATGCCTGAGTCCTGGCTGTCTTACATCCTGTGTCATTTGCACTAGTGCTAAATCAGAATGAAAATGTGTCAGTTTGGATTATTCTGTCCATTTCTCTGAGCTGCAGCAAGTAACACCTTGGTCTTATACACCAGCAGTTTCTACACCAGACTTTCAGATTCATTGCACCTTGCCTGTGAGTTGTGCTTAAACTTAGAAATAGGATCCTGGATTCTGGATCCCTGTTTCCAGAGTGGTGAGGTGCCCAAGGAAATAAAAATTAGAGCTCCCTGTTCATTGTTTTTGTCCCATTCAGTTACAGAGGCCAAGAGCAGGCAAAGTGAAGTGGGTTTCTTTTGGTGGGGGCTGCGAAGCCCAACCAGACATGCAAGGAAATCCAAGCCCTGCACTGGCAAAATCCTTGCTGGTTTTACTGGCAGGAGAGGCAGAGGGGACGCATGCCTTCCATGCCACGCCAGCAGCATTGTGCTGTAGGGCCTCAGCAAGATCTGGGGTCACTGAGAAATTTGCAGAACTGGAAGTCAGCACATCCTCTGCCCTGTACTGTGGTGTTTATGTGTGGTGGGGATGACAGTGTCTGTACACATAGGCTGATATACTGAGTATGCTTGCCAGATATCTAAAGATTTTGTGCTTCAAGGCTTTAAGGGTTTCACTCCAAATTACCATCCATGTACCTCAGGTCACAATTTGCATTTATTGACAGACTCTTCTTAGGAGAGCTGAGTAGAGACTGGAGGTGTCTTGTGAGGAGAAAAGTAGCTTCTCCTCACCAGACCTCAGGTCACAGGCAAGGCACAGGAGCAGATGCAGGCAGGCACAGCCTGATCAGCCCTGCCTGCTCCTGAGTGACCAGACAACCAGCCTCCAGCTCCCTCCACTTCTTCCTTTCATCATCCTGCACTTCCAAGGAAAAATAATTTCATACAAATTTTAGAGGAACATCCAGTTAATCAAAACACAGCAGGCTGCCAGCGCAGCCTGAGCAGAACGGTGCTATCGCGCACCATGGCAATTTCAATTCTGCTGCTTCATTCACTTGACAGAGATATTAACAAAAAGAGGAAACAGGCTATTACCATGACAAAGGCTTTGACAGCACAGGGAAAATGGCATGTTAACTCAGCATCAGGCAGGCTGAAGCTGGCTGGTAATAACCATGCTCCACTCACACACTCAAATCCTTTCTCACTGCTGTGTGGGTGGGTTTGTATGTTGTGGAGCAGGGCACGTATTTCCGTGCACTTTTACCCACATTTTACCCACCTGAGTAATCAGATATTGTAGCCAAGATCCCCACTTTCAATAGAATGGGAAATTAAAAGATCATCTTTAGCCTCTTTTGTTTCAGACCTCGAACCCTCTAAGTTACATCCACTGATATCTGGAGGAAGCAAGTCAGAAGTCACACTCTATTTAATGGATGGGAGGGCTCCTATTTTAAGGGGCAGGCATCTTCTGCTGAACATGTAGAAGCACTGTCATCTGATTTTATTGCAAGCAGATGTTGGAGTGTGCTTGACTTGGAAAAACCCATGAGGCTCAGAATTAGCTACGCTAATTGAGGTCATTTGGTAAACTGGGTGTATTTTAGTTGCTTTAAGATCCAATTCAAGGTTGCAACAAACAAGGATCCATTTTCTCTGGGTCTCTAAGAAAGCTCTGGCCATTACTCCATTAATTTCTCCCTGTTTGAGACCCATTATGATCAGTGTTGGGGAGGCTGCTTTTTTGGGGTTAGGATGCGGTTTAGAGTGCTTTCTCTCTGCCAGTCCCATGCCATGGGTCACTGTAGCAGTAGCACACCTTAGGCAGCCCTGACATAGGGCTATTCTGTCAAACCCCTGTCATTAAATTGGTCAAAAGATGACCAATTACAGTTTTGGATGGCACTCCAGCCATTTTTGGTCTATGACTTCAATTGCTGTTGCTGTTCTCTGGAATTTGATAATCAAAGTAATTTTCCTGACCTCCTCCCTAAGGGTTTATTTAGGTCCTGAATTCCTTAAGCCAGGAACTGCCCCTCTGCCCACAGAAATAAGTGGGCTCGCTGTATTCTTGATCAGTGTGAATAGTAACACAGAGACCAGTTTTGCACAAAGGTATAGCCTCTTCTGTTACATCCAGAAATATGAAAGAGAAAGATAGACAAGCCTCGGGATGTTTATCAAGTCTGACAAAGCAACAGTAAAAAAAACCCCAAAGATTTACAAGGTCACGATGATTGGAGGGTGTCCAGCTACCCAATCTTTTTAAGTGATTTTCCTGGAAAATAGAATAAATGTAAGCAAGTAAGTCTCCTCTTTTCCTTTTCCCTTAGTAATGGAAGTTGGTTTAATTAAGTCAAGCCAAGGCCAAGCTGCTGCCAGACCCTTCTTCCTCTGCCCCTTATTCCTGCTTCTTCCACTGGACAGGCACTGATGCAGGGATAGACATCTTGAGATCTGGTTAAAAGAGCTTATCTGTCTTGATACATATCCCTGGCCCCCAGCTGTTTCTGACCCCAGAGTAGCCCTATGCTCAGGCTAGCAGAAGTATTTCTATGTCCATCCAGTGGATGACGTTGGGAAACTGATCCAGCTGAAGAATAAACAGGGGAACATAATGCTCTTTTCTCCCAGGTGAGCCAGGTTCCTAATTTAATATGCTGAACTGCTGAGAAAGTACAGTTAGAGGCAAAACACAGGGCAGGGGCAAGGATGAGATCATTAGAGAAGAGGACAAAGTCAGCATGAAGACAAGTGGGTTGAGCTGTGTCCTTGGAGCTACAGGCAGATCTAGGCTGCAGGGGAAAGTAGGGCATTGTGACAGCTCTGGCTCATCCCGGGACGAGAGGGGACCCTCCTGCAGCAGCTCTGTGAGCAGACACAGATCTTTTTGAGAGACCCAATAATAAATAGTTACATGCTCAGACACCAGGTCTTCAGAGCAGCTCTGGATGCAAACAGGGAAGTGGTATCCAGATGTCAATTAAGAGCTCTAAATAACCTCTCCTTGTCTCCCTGTCAAGGCCTGGGAATTGCAGCTGTGGGACTGGGGAATTGGGGGTATTAGGACTCCTGCAAGGGAGGAGACCATGCTGTGGCTCCCAGCTGTGTTCAGACAGTGGCTTTTCTGCTGTGCCCAGGATGCGATGGGCAGCTTCTGTTTCTTACTTGAGCACACAGCTGTTGGTTTCAGTGTGTTTTCTTATGCTTCAAAACAGACAGGAAAGAGAGAGAAAGTGATCAGATAAAGGTTTAGAAAACATACAGAGGGTATAGGAACAATCCTTACTAGAGATGGGAGCAAATGCTTTGACTGAAAGAGGAGTTTATATCTGGCATTAAGGTCTAATGTGGTTCCACAACCTCCCCTTTGCCCCCAGGGCTCTGTGGGGCAGCACTGGGCAGCAGTGTGGGTCTCCTCACAGTCTTGATTCCCCAAGGACATTCCAAGGTTTCCATCAGCCCTTGAAAGGAACATGGGCTTCCAGCATTTTTGAAAAAGGAACCAAATGGCTGAAAAAAAAAGGTCTTGTCTTTTGATAGCTGTGCTGGGTGCTGCTGTTGTCCTTTTAATATCAGCCTACTCCACCCCAGCACAACGTCCAACCTAACAATCAGGAAGCTCCAGCTCCATGTTTTGTAAAAAGCCAAACCAACCAAACAAACAAAACTTCTGAATTTTTTTAATGTCACTCCTAAGAAAAAGAAGAAGTTTACCTCAGAGGTAGATAATGTTAATGACTGTAAAATGACAAGAATAAAAATGTAGGAGCCCATAAGATGTATTTTAATGTGAATGTTTACCTGGAAAGTGAGTCAAGGTATTTTGCCAGACTGGTAAATTCAAGAGAAAACTAATAGCATTTTCATTTTCTCTAGTGTTTACCACAAAAATAAAAAATAACACAGGCAATATTGAACTGTTCAGAAATATAGATGCAGCCATCAATATAGGAAGAAAGATTGGTAGGACACTTTTCCTCTCTTGAAAGTAAACTTTAAGTGGCTGCAAAATTTTTAATGATGTTGACACTTAAATGGTCACAGTGAACCTTCAGCACAAAAGTCTGCTGGAGATGAATGAAGCTGCTTATGATTCAGAAATACTATTTCAGCATATGATAGGTGCTGTTTTCAGACACCACATCAATTACACCTTTTTTCACGATAAAGATTTTCCTCACAAGCAAAGCAGAAAGGTTATACAAACCATCAACCAAAAAAAGTCTTTATATTCTGAAAAAGAAATAATAGTGTCAAATGAAGGGAAAAAAAAGGTTACTGAGGAATTTTATTTTACTCTGGATGAAGGTTTTGGTTAGCTATAATAATTTCTCTGCTAGCAAATATATTCTTTGTGCTTTACTGCTGACATAGCCTCCCTTCTTTTACTTCTCTGACCTTCAATTTCAGACTTTGTCTGTATAGTTTTGCTGCCTTCTGCTCCAGGTTGTTGCAGAAATTGTGTGTCTGCTTAATTCTAGTTAGTAATCTTGTGCCATCTGGAGCATGTTTCATTTTTTGTTTTATGTCGCTTATTATCTGTTTCTTTATAAAAAAGACAATTCTCAAATTATTCATGCAAAACATAAACTCTGAATGAGTTCAGAGGAGGGCCAAGATGATGATCATAGTGGAGGAAGTCCTGTCCTATGCAGAAAGGCTGAGAGAGCTGGGGTTGTTCTGTTGAAGTTTCTGTCAAGACACGACAGCATCTTCCAGTACCTAGAGGGAGTATAAAGAGAGATGGAGAGGAATTTTTAGCAAGGTCATGCAGTGCTAGGACAAGGGAGAATGGCTTCAAACTGAAAGAGATTTGGTTTAGATTGGATATTAGGAAGAAATTCTTTACTGTGAGCATAGTTAGACACTGGAACAGGTTTCCTAGAGAAGCTGTTGATGCACCATCCCTGAAAGTGCTCAAGGCCAAGCTGGATGGGGCTTTGAGCAACCTGGTCTGTTGGGTGGCATCCCTACCCTTGGCAGAGGGGTTAGAACTAGTTAATCTTTATGGTACCTTCCTACCATTCTATGATTCTCATTCTGTGACTCTGTGATTTTAACGCTGTTGAAAGGAATTGCCCTGACAGCACCAAGTATCCATTGTCCTGCTCTGCTGACTCAGGGTTACTGGTGCAGGAGGCTCCCAGAAGAAAAGGGGACACGCTGCCTGCAGCCTCCACCCCAGCCAGAGGGTTTTGAGATGCTCACTGGGGATGTGTGCAGTAAAGCCAGTCTGACCTGATTTCTCCTGACCTCCAAGAAACACTCTGCACATGGTGTCAATATGGCCATGTTACAATGAGAAAATGTCTCTCCTTAGGGTACTTTGCCAGGATGCAAAGAGGTGTACAAAATTGCCAGAGCTGGCATCCATGAGGAATCTCACTTTGAGGTATGCCATGAAAGCCTGCACTGAGCAGCCAGCCTATATGCATACCAGAGAATAAGCAATGAGGGTGCGTTTTGGTTTGATTTGTCTTTTTCTGGATATTCTGTTTGGGATTTTTTTTACACAATCAGAGCATCTAAAACAGGGATTGTAAGCTGATGGTTAGGGAAGCCATCATTTACATGATTACTGAAATGATTTATTCAACAGTTACTTATCTCACCAATTCATCATTGTTTAAATTTTAATTCAGTGACAATGTAACCTCTGGAAAACACTGCTTGCATCTATAATTAATAGATTGTTATGCTCCGTAGTTTAAAATTTGATATACTTCCCTCAAAGTCCATGAAGAAATGTTTCATGTGATCTCTTTCTGAATCCACAACAGATGAAAATGGCCTGCTAGGTTTCATACAAGGAGGTTCATTTGTAGGGAGATGCAGATCCAGTTTGCTGTTTGCTGTCTAACACAATTTAGTGGGAACAGCACAGCCCTCCCCTTTTCTCCTGACAGCAATTCTCCCTCCAAAATGAGGTTCTGGCAGTCTGCTTTTGTACAAAGTAGACTCAAATGTAATTATGCTGCTATGACAACTTAGTCTTAAAGCAACTCACAGTCCTTTTTCTTCTCATCTTTGTAGTGCTGCTACAAGTAGAAAGTGATTCTGTGTTTTCTTCTTCCAGTATAAATAGAAATACACATCAGTGAAGTCCAAGTTGTACTGGTATAAGGTCAGGGTCAGTCCCAGTACATTAAACACTTGTCTCTTCAAAATAATGTAATGAAAAGAGGGAGAAAATGTAAACTTCTCAGTCCCCCAGCCCTGTCTAAATGAAGGCCATGTTAACCACCTTGGCCACACATCTACATGGGGAGGGAAACTTTCCCTGTTTGAATATCCACATGGAAAGAGAGCAGCCATGGCCACATCTCTCCCTGCCTCACCTTTCCTCAGGAATAAGCCATGCAAACTCTTCAGAGCCCTTGGCTGCAGTGTTTAGTCCTTGCAAAAGAGTCTTGTCTGTGCTCCCACATGGGGGCTGGGATGGCTTACATCCTGAGTCACTGCCATGTGGAGGTGCCAGCAAGGGAAGAAAACAAAACCCAAAGAACTTCTCTGAAGGAAGGCAGATGAAGGAGCTGGGCTCTTCATGGGAAGAGCCAGTGAGGAGAAACTGGTTGGAAGGACCACACTGTCACCCAGCTTACTGGAGGGGGGTTGGCTGTTCTGGCGGGAGAACATCACAGGAAATGTTAGATAGCTGAGGAGTGTTTTATAAAGAGCAGGCACACGCTTTCTGTTCCCTCCTGCCTGTGTCCTTGTAGGGCTCTGAACCTGACATCTGCTCTGAAAGCAGAATCTCAGCTGTAACAGGTTTCAGCTTCCCCTTAGACCTTCTCATCCAGCCTTTGAGGCAGGCAGTAGAAAATGTCTTTCGAGGGTCACCTCAAAATTTGGAGCAAGGTGCAGGCACACTAAGGCAGAATGCCTCGGGCCAGGCCTGAGGGAAGAACATGTGGTTTTGCCATCAAGATGTCTCCGTTAATTACTACCAAAGCCAGAGGTTTATTCCATGTGTTTACCTTCCATGAGTTATGTCCTGCACAAAATTCTAAGTGTAGCCAACATAACTTAATTCACAGTGACACCCAGGGAGCTATGGAGAGGTGCCAGAGGTGTGATGGAGAGCATTTTAGTTTCGTGTGGCTTCCTGAAGCTCCCTAGAGCACTTGGAAAACAGTCCAGCCATTTTTTTCTTTTTATTTAAGGTTAAAAAATATTCCCTTTCCAGCTGTGAAAGCAACTGCAAAGGCCAGAACAGAAGGTGTTTGCAGTAAAAAGACACACAAGCTTAGCCAGACTATTTTGATCTTTTTTTTTTTTTTCCCTTCCTGAATTCTCCAGGGAGGAGAGGTGCCAGCATCAGAGGACAGAAGAGACACCCAGGGATTCTAATTTCTTTTTTCTATCTGAGCCAAGCTCTGGAAGAACTAGAAACTTCTGTCACTTGTTCTCTCTGTCACACAGGCTGAGACCTGAGGTCAGAAAAAGACTGTTCCCAGCTGGTGTGGCTGAGAGAGTGACCAGAGCCAGTGAAGGGCAGGAGGGAGGTCATGTCACTGCTTCTGAAACTCTTCTCTAGAAGCAGTGACCCAAACCATAAAAGTATCAGGGTCCCTGAAGTCCCATGACCCTCACCCCCATGTGCTTCTTCCTCCCCACCATGCAGTCCCCTTGCAGTGGAGATGGAATTCCCCAGCTTCTCCCTCCCCAAAGCACCCACCCAGAAGCTGCCATGTCCAAACAGGGTGAGCACCAGGGCCTTAGAGGAAGTCACCCCTCCAGCCACTTAGGGTGCCACAATAAAGCCTCAATACAAGCTAAGGAATAACAAGTGCTAATTTTTAGCCCTATATATACTGTGTCTTGCCCCCCTGCCTGTGCAGGGCTCTTTCAAAGTGTGACCCTCCATAGCCCTGGAGCACAGGTGGGACCTAATTCCCTAGACAAGGGAACTCTGACAGCCCCAGTGGGTCTGGATTTCTGTTATGCTCTCCCACCCTGAGTGATTCATTCTGGGTGATCCCGGGTGCTGCGGAGCCTGTGCCTCCTTCCCTGGCTTCACCCTTGGGCGATGTCTGTCAGCATGGGCATCACCCACACCCATGGGTGGCCTAGTAACTCAGACACAGAAAAGCTGCTTTCAAAATGGCATCATCTGTCAGCCCTCTCTCCTCCTCTCTCTCCTGCCTCAGAAACAGAGAACAGACACCACTGCAGGTGTTTTCCCTGTCTCATTTTGACATCTTTGTGAAGTGACACTGTCAGAGAGATCTCTTTCCTATGAAGGAAGGTCTTCTTTTCCACTTGCTCCTTGACATTTTAGTGGGTGAACTAAGAAGATTCTGGCCTCTATTTTAATCAAGTAAGACAGATTTCATGTACAGGCTGGTCGCCCTAGAGCTAGCTACAGCATATGAGAGGTGTCTTGTCTGAAACACAGACCTAAATCCAGCACTCACAGCACAAACACTGTTTCTGTCTCAACCCTCATGTTTGCTTCTGCATGTTTTCTGACCTGTCATGAAGTTCTCTGCTAAGCACCTCCTGGCCCAGACCTCGCATTTGCTCTGGTGGGTGGCTCTTTCTCTGTCTTGCTGCCTAGACTCCCTGTGTTTTGCAGAGTAAGAGTTTGTCTGAGACATTCGTGAAAGCCGAGACTGATCCTTGACAAAGTCATGTTGATCATGGCTGAGTGAGATGAATCTGGAAGGAGAACTTCTGTGATTCCATTGACCTGCTGGTCAGATGGCTGACTGCTGCAGCCTGTCTGTTGTGGGGGCTCCTGGGGAACATTTCCTAGGGGAAATCCATGCATCTCCATATGTGTGATAGCTGTTCTTCTCTAGGCAATCAGTGTTCCCAGGGTGATTTTACATCATGTCCATTTTACTCCCCACCTCCCTTCCCTCTGGCACATACTGCTCCTTACACCTCCTTATTGCCAAAGGGACACCACCACCCAACTTCACCTCTCATCCACTTTGTGCTCTGAGGGTACTTTCCACACAATCCCTGTGCATTTCCACTCTCTGCAGCAGCTCTGCTGTGCTGCAGCTGCAGGCAGAGCTGCACCTCAGCCCCATACATTGGCTGCTTCATCCTGTTCACATGAATGATTCCGCAGAAGTGAAACTCCTGGTTTTGTCTGAGATTAGAATACCTGAGCATGTTCATTACTAAAGTGCACCACATTCACAAGAGAAAGGGGCATATGAAAGCTTTATCTTTTCACAGTCTTGATTCTTCCACAGTCTTGTACCATCAATCATATCCCTGCAGAGTACAAAACAATGCCCAATGCTGTCTCTTGTATTTACTTTCTGAAGATGTTAATGACTGTGGGAGCAAAATGAAGTGGTCCTTCCCTGAGGAGATAATACCATTTTGTTCTGAGAGGCAGGTCATAACAGATGGGATGTATGTGCACTTACTTTCTTGTGTGCACTTCTCATTTCTCCTTCCCTGTGTTTTTTCAGAAGAGAAGTTAGGAGTGACTCATACCAATTGATGGTCAACAGCAAGACAAATATTCTCTGTTTTGAGGGATTTGTAAGAGAAGAAATGGGAATCACACTCTTCCCTCCTTCTCTGCAAAATGAAGTCTCACTAAATGGCAACTTTCTTCCAGATGATTCTTACACCTAATCTTAAAAATAGCAATTTGTGATCAATGAAGTAAAAGTCAACTGATCCAGCATCATAAAAAGAGCTCAGAGCTCATTGGAATTCTAGTTTAGTTTCCTTTGTTGACTTGTATAGTAGTTGGACAAACAATGTTTCCTGGTTCTGATTCCATAATAGATTCTATGTCTCTGTATTTCACAGCCACCATAAAAACAGGTGCTGCAGTGATGGGAGCCGTATAAGAACCTGGATAGATGATAAAAATATTGTTGCTGAGCGCTTCAGGGTGTACTTTGTGTGAGCAGACACTTAATCTAAAGAATAAGGGATTGTTAAATTTTACTATATAGCATATGCAATACTAGAATTTATTAGTCTATTGTTCAATACAGGAACTGATGTGCTGTTTTAAGTATTTTTTTAATCCGTGACATAAAAGAAGTTCCCAAACTTCCTGACTCAGTTTTCCTGTTTGCAATATGTGAACAGTGTTGATACTAAGTGAAAGTGCAGTAAATTAAACAGCAGAACAGGTATATAGCACACAGGTGGAACATGATTCATGTATGTCCATGAAAAGATTTTAGCTTTCCCCAGACTAATAAAGGACTGCTTTCTAGTAAGGTAAGGGCAGAGAGCAGACACTGTTTACTCCCCACATGTTTGAGAGTGTTCAGGAGACCTGGCCAGGGTTATCTGTACTGTGGCACTCTTCAAGCTGCCTGTAACCAATAGTTAATAACACACTGTTGTGTGCAAGTCCAAAGTTGAGACAATTCAGTAACTCAGTCTCAGAGGGCTGAGTACTCATTACTTTCCATGTACAATAATAATTAGTAGAAATTATTTACAACCTTTTTTTTTAATATATACATGCCATCCAATGCATTTTTGGATTCTTGCATTTACATTCAGTTTCTGTTTTAAATTGACAAGTTTAGCCCATAGCTGCTTTCAGCACACTAGGAGAGGAGAGTGCCATTTCTTTACCTCCCTGCTGTTTGAGGGAAAAGCAGTTGTTCTTTAAAATCTCTATCAGTGGCAGCTTTTAAAGACTTTGTTGTGCGATGTCTGAATTTTTAAAAGTTTTGAAGTGCCAGGTTTTTCTGCATAAAAGCTGCTTATTGCTCAACAGCAAGAACTTCAAACAGTTTGCTGACAGCACGTAGACAGCCCCTACTTAAATAACTTGAGTTGGTTGTAGCTTCTCTTGGCAAGTTGGGGAGATTAAGGGCAAAATCCTACAATGATGAAGATCATTATGCTGAAGTCCCTCTCTGCTCTCGATCTCTCCACATCTCCAGGCCCGGCCAGCATTTCCCTGCATTGCAGTGAGTGTGCATCTCTGTTGTGCAGATCCATCTGCAGCAGCCTGTCCCTCTGTGCTCTCTGCATGCTGGAATTTGACTCAGCCAGGAGACAGCCTGGTGCTTACACATGGCTGGGATTGTCTCACACTGCTTTGTGCTAGCTCGCAGAGCTGAAGTGGCTACTTCACCCATTTTGGTGTCTGGTACTACTCCATCCCTCCTCCATGCCTCCAGAGTAGTAGAAGAGCACAGTCCATTTATGCTTTGTTAAATTTGCACAGGAGGCAGAGAGATGCATTTTAATTATTTTCATCTGGGTATGTAGAGCACAGAGGGACAGTGTATTGATTTTTCTGCTTATTTTTTCCATCTCTGAATGAATAAAGCTTTTTTTCTCAGCAGCTGTATGCTCATAATCTCAGGCTCCCAAATATTTGTAATTTCAGTTGACTCTTCCCTCCAACTTTCACCACCCTGTTCATACCTTGAGTATCTACCTTTACTGTAAATGATACTCAGTGTAAGATACACATTGGTATCCACTCCCTGGGTTTTGGGATCTGAAAGGACAAAGTCTCTATGGGAATAGGGACGTGTAGCAGATGGGAAGCTGACCCCTGTGGCTGTGGTGTGTACAAGATGCCAGAGTACCTTTGGGAATACAGACCCTGATGTCTGTGTAAATAGTCTGCTGTAAAAACAGTACAGGGTCTGTGGCATCTCTGTCTGTCTATCCACACCCAGTTTGTACCAGAATAAGCAGAGACAACACAGGTCAGTAGTTATGGGAGAGGAATTTTTTACTAAGGGCTTTTTGGATGCTGTTCTAACACAATTCCCAGCAGCAGGTGCTGGTAAGACACAGGTGATCCTCCTGTGCCTTACCATTCTGTCAGTACTCAAGTCTGGATGCACACCAGGCAGTGGGTGTCAAGCAAGCACTGTGGCCTCACAGTGCGCTGTTTGTCTCTTTTTTAACGTGGTGCAAACACTGGATGTCCAAGGAAATGGAAATTCCTCTCCAACAACAGGCTTAGTCTCAAAATGCTGTTCGTATGGACGCCCATCTTAGAGACCATATTTTCACCTGGCTCACAGGGAAGTCTGCTGCATTTTTTTACTGTAGATGGAATCAAGATAGGCAGCTTCACAAACCTCGTGGAAGTTTTACTTAGCAGGCAGACCAAGGCTATCACTGAATACAGAAAATACTTTTGGAAAGGAGTAAAAACACTGTGAGGCATGGCACTGGAACAGGTTGCCCAGAGGAGCTGTAGATGTTCCATCTTTGCAAGTGTTCAAGGCCAGGCAGATAAGCCCTGAACAACCTGATCTAATGGAAGGTATTTCTGCCCGGGGTTAGGGAGTTGGAACTACATGGTGTTTAAGGTCCTTTCCGACCCAAACCATTCTATGATATCTTCTGTTTTTTGTGCTTGTGCTGATATTCCACACTGAAAATAGCTGATGATCTCTGCCTGGTTCTTTGGACCCCTGCAAAGCTCCAGCAGCCTTCCTGCAAGCTGTTGCTTTAAACCTAGAGAAAAATTAGCAGCTGCAGCCTTTTGGGCTTATTTGGTAACAGCTGTTGCTTGCCAGCGTGCTCTCTCTCTCATCTTGCAAGTATTCCTGTCCTTTTTTCACCTTTGGGCTCCATTCTTCTTTCCTTTTAATGCCCTCTGTGATTTAAGAGAATTGGTCACGAGAAAAAATTGGTAGAGGACACAGAAACTTTCTTTCTGGTACCCATGTGTGGCCGTGTGCTGGGAAACCTTCATGAAGCCCTTCAGCCCTGTCAGAAGGTAGAAATTTGTAAAGCACCAAGTACCACTGCGCTCCTCTGCTTTATCTTCCTTCACCCCGTGCGTGCATGGGATCACTGGTACGAAGGTGATGAGCAAAACCTTCTTCCCTCTGAACAGCCTGGTCCAGTGGAAGGTGTCTCTGCCCATGGCAGGGGGATGGAACTGGATAATCCTAAGGGTCCTTTCCTTCTATGATTTCTCCCCTCTTTCCTGGCAGCCCCATGTATAAACAACCCCCAGCACAGCCATGCCAGTGCCAGCTCATGGGAAATCTCTGCACTGGCAGAAGGTTGTTCAGGAGTTCCTTTCCTTGCCAAGCCCCTAAGTGTGCCTGTCACTGGTGGAAGCTAAGATTTGAAATGCTTTTCCTCTCTTTCTGCCAACACAACATATGAGATGGTTGTACTCTTTGTGATATTTTAGTAGTTAACAAACATGTGCATGCCGTAAGAAAAATCCTGCATGGAAATGAGATGGTGTGTAATGTATGCCTCCCTTTACAACGCCTTTTAAATTATTTTTCTTTTCTTTATTATTTTTTAAGAAGTCTGTGGAACTGGAGCATAACAGAGAAAGACAGGACAAGCTAAGAAGAACCAACTGAAAGGAAAATCTCCAAGTTTGTGGCTATCAGCAAAAGGCAAAAAGGTAGGATTGCATCCATGTGGTTGTTCGTCTTTCACCCACTCACATTGACTGTAGTGGGACTGCTGGCTCTGTCCCCCTGCCTGTTGGACCCTCACTTTATAAAGGAGGAAGGGGACATTAAGAGTCCAGAAGTTCAGGGAGATGGAAGCCAGACCAAGGCAGACTTTAGCAGGCTTGTGCTCCAGATGGTTTAGCAGGCTTGGCTCCAGGAAAGCAAGTGAGGGCTTGTATGCTGTGCATACGAGTTGGCCTTCTCCAACCCTGTGTCACTGTCTCTTTGAGAGCAGCCCAACTTCACCACCAGCTCACATACAAATACATGGAAAAGAGCAAACCCTGCATATTTTTGCTGAAGCAGCTACCTGCTTAGTGTTCAAAACAGTGGCTTTATTTCCATAATGTTAGATGGCAGCATCATAACCTTTAACAGCGCATGAATCAAAAGTTGTCAGCTTTTCTTCTTCTGCCATGAGCCTTGTGATTCTTGCCGTGTGCTTTATTTTCTTGTGGTTAGCCCAAGCCTGCATGCAAATTTTTCCGGTTTAGAAATGTCCATCATTTCCTGTGGTCTTTAACAAGGCAGGAATGGCAGCCAAGGCAGGCAGCCTCTCCACACAGCTCGTTGCTCATACACACTGAGGTTGCTCTCGGTAAACAAGGTCTCTGCCTCTCTCTCTCTTGAAGCAAATTGCAACAAGACTCTGCTTTATGCCCTTGTACTGGCAGGAGGGGGGAACTGGGAGGCTGGAGGGGAAAACTTGCTTAAAAATGTCAAAAAACAAGCCAATCCCAAACCCCAAACAACCAAAAAGAACTCCACAACTTTTTTCACCAGTTGTGGAAAAAAAAGTCTTATATACTTATGTGGAAATTTTCCTATTACTGTTATTATTTCAGCTTGTAGCTGGCCATGGGAACATTTCCAAAGAAACCAGTACTCTGGGAAACCTTTTGTTATCCAGAAAGGCTGTTATTCAAAAGCAATTAACATAAAAACATTAAAATTGTCTAACTTCAGAGACAGAAAAATGGAGGAAGGAAATGTGAGAGTGTGTGCATGCAGGAGGGGATACCGCAGTCTGGGGTAATGTAAGAGGCAGAAGGAGGAGACAAGAGCACTTGGGCCAGCATGGGATGGGTGCAATTGCCAAGGAGGCTTGGGGTGGTGGGACCCCACACACCTGGGGTGATGCAGGAGCTGTGAGGTCAGCTGGGGGCTGCTGTGACCTTGGAGGGCAGCACAAGGCAAGGAGAGGTGTGGGGCCTGGGGCAGCAGGAGTCCCAGGAGTGACAGTAGAGATGCTCAAATGTCTCTCCATTCTTCAGGCCTGGTATGAAATGTTTATTATGTGTTTTGGCAGCTCTGAGTGCCTGTTGTCATGAGGTGCGAGCTGTGGTTTTGAGACCAGGCTTGTGCTCGGCAGCTCAGGACAGTGCTCCCAAATCCCCTTGCTCCCCACTGCCTATGCTTGGTGAAGGCACTGACAGAAGCAGTGCTGAGGGTTTTGTTTTACATTTGTACTGTGCAAGTTTTCTCCACCATTTCTCCAGCAGGTTTTGAACCAGCTGGCTGATTTCAGCCTCACTTGAGAGGGCAGAGGGTCACTAGATATTAAAGCACTGTCTGCTTGTGTGGAAATGGAGTTCGATCAGAGGGAGTTTCCAGATGCCCCAAGGCAGATCTCCCTGCCTTTTTCAAAAGAGCACAACTGTTTTAAAGTGTGAACTGTGCCATATGCAACCTGAAGTAAGGTGTTTTCTCTTACAAGGGGGTACCATAGCTGTAAATGTACAGATTACCTCCTTAGACCTTTTGATGTTTCTTCCTCCTCCTACATTATCTTATCCCTGACCCTGCTCATGTCCACATGCGTTGGTCTCAGCCAGACTGAAATGTGAGATCTCAGTCCTCCTCAAGGGGGACCCAGGGGACTTGGGAGTCAGCCAGAGGTAACATATCAGGGAGGAGACATATGGAAAGGAGAAGCGGCAGTATTGTTGGGAAGGCTGAGTTCACCATGACTGGGAGACATGAACTGGAGTTGCAGGAGTAGATGAAATATCCCAGACTAGCTAGGATTCCCCAGATCAGTGACACTCAGAAGCGCCTGTGTCCCAGAAGCACATTTGAAACAGAAATCTAGAAAGACCTTTGATAAATAAAAGTCTGAAATGCAAAAGCTTGTTCTAAACTAGACAACGGTCTCACACTCTGAAAAACCCAGGGAAGTGGAGCAAAAAGCATTGCATAAAAAGACAAAAGGCATGTGAATAACAAGGCCTGCAGAGCAAAAAGTTACTTCAAAAAAGGCTCAGGGTAGCATGTAGAGACAGTGAAAGGGGTGGAGGCATCTGGGACTGTCCTCCTGCCACAGAGGGAGGCTTTGCAGGTTTTCAGGGCAGTGTTTCTGTGCTGGTATTTTCCTGTAAGCCTTCCCTTCCACTCAAAGGGCAAGAAAAACTTTTAATAGTTCATCAGTAGCTGGTGTCCCCCTACTTCCATCCTTCTGTCTGTTTCAAAATCAAATTTTAATTGAAACAAGGTGTTGTAGACAGGATGGAAGTATAATTATCTATAAACAGGCTCTAAAACTGTCACCTTAAGAGGAATGTATGTGACCCAGTTCAAACACCAATATGAAGAAAAATTGTTAAACACATAGACACAGGAAGGTCCCCTTGTAGATTGTTTTAATCTTTGGAAGATATTTATTTATTGTGTTCCAGCAAATGATAACGCATTTTCTGCTTTGATGCCCAGGAAATGCATTTTGATAATAGATTCCATTCACACCACACGTTGTATTGTCACTGAATTTATGACACAGATAATATGCATGCTTTCTAGTTTCTCCTTCTTTCATGATTTTCAAAGAGTTTAATTTATGTATTCTGTTATCTGATATACAGAAGAGATTTTGTTTGGGTTTTTAACCAAATCTTTGTTTGAAACATGTAATTTTTGATGATATAATATTCTAGCTTGAACAAATGATTTATCTGAGAAAACATTTAAAATATTGCAGAGGTTGTGAAACCCATGTAGGTGTTTAAACTTCCAGTTTCATTTATATAACACAGTATTTAAGTAGTCTGAGCTCCCCAGAAGATTACCTGTATAAGTAGCAAAGGCAGACAGGATTCAGGTTTTGTTATTCAATCTCTTTTCAACATATGATATGCTTTCCCAACAGCTGGTTATGTAAAGCAAGGTTTATTGAGGTTATTTTTCAGTACTTGACTCTCAGCACTTCATATTTCTCATTTGTTATTTGCCTCACTTTTTGAGGGCTTGTATGTATAATCCTTACAGCTGATGTTCTGCAGCAGCCTGTGTATCTTGAGGAAAATATTTATTTGAAGCCTAAATATGTTTTCAAGATAAAAAATGCAAAGCTAGGGGTGGCTTATATTTTAAGTATGCTTTTGCAAGTTTAAATAAATGAAACATGGACTTTTAAACTTTATCCATATTCACTGAGCTTGATGCAGTGTTACTATAGATAGGCAGCACTCAGAGCCAGCTACCATTTAAAGACCAATAACAATACTGTGTTTCTAGAGGTTTTATCAAAATGAACTGCTCCTTATCTCTTCTGTGAAGCTACAGAAAACTATCCTATACAACAGTCCTGGGTTCTTGCACACCCACTGCAGAAATTTGCAAATCTTTTTATACCACGCAATGGTCCAGTTGGAAAAAATCTCCTCGTTGAAGCAGTGGCTAAGTAATGGAACAGGCTCCCCAGGGAAATGGTGGAGTCCCTGGAGGTATTCAGTGAACAAGGAGATGTGGCACTTTGTGATATAGTTTAGGGGGCGTGTGGGGCTCAGTTGAAGGTTGGACTTTATGATGTTGGAGATCTTTTCCAGCCTTAATGATTCTATGAAATTGCTTGAAAGCAAAGTAGTTACTGCTTGGAGGCTAATAAACAACATACTCACCAGTCATAGATGCAGACTACAGGCTTTAACAATCAAAATATAGGTGTCTTTGGGGGTTTTTTGGGGTTTATTTGGTTTTTCATTTGTTTTTGGGGATTTTTTCTTTGTTTGTTTGTTTTGTTTTGTTTTGCCTTTGTTAATTGACCAGTAGATTTAGAAATAACACCCGACTGGAAGCTGTGAGTTTTAGTATCCTAGGCAGTCTCTAGAAGGAGAAGTCACAGAGCTTGCATTACAAGATGAAATATAAAGTTGCCTCCAGCCACAGACAGCAAACAGTTTGTTTTGATAAGGTTTTTGGGACAGGTTGACAGTTTAGTTCATTGTCTTTGCTATTGCTTGAATTTGGGTGTTAATCTTGTTATCTAATAGATATATCTTAGGATGTGTTTTAAACTTGTTAGCCTGAATACCAGGGTGCACAAAAGCAGGATGAAGAGATGGGTAGTAGAGGAGAAAGAGAGGTCCTCTGCCTACAAGATTAAACACACATTCTTTAGCAGAAAAACACAGAAGACAGAAATCTCAGGAGACAACAGTCTGCCCTGTTTAACTTTTTCACCAGTTTGGAGACTTCTGGACACCACATCAAAGGGCCTCAATTGCTTCCATCTCATTATTGCTCCTTGTGGCAGCAAAAAGTCAATGAGAGAACTTTCAACTAGGTGAGGTCTGAAGTTCCCAGCAACGAAGAAGGCCCTTGGGCTCCTGGACCCTCTTGTGCCCCCTACACACCTGAAATGCTGTACTTAGCCAGCCACACCATGATATAAAGCAGATAACCCCATTCAGAGAACCAGTAAATGTGTAAAAGCAGTTTGAAGTATGTGCCATATGAAAGTAAGCATCTCTGTGAACCTTCAAGTTGGCATTTATATTTCAAAGCAGTAAATTCATCTGTTTGCACCTTTTGCAATAAAAAATTCGAGGTATACATGTACAAGGAAGGACTTGGAGTAGATATCGTGAATAAAACATCATCTTGGAAGGTGTATCTGCAAGCACAGAAAGAAGGTGGGTCTGAACTGCACATGTCCAGGTTTATATGAGGTACTTTCTTTTGCAAGAGGAGGGAAGACTGCTGAATTTTCTAAAATTTACTCTCTCCCTCCTTTCAGAGCCTTTTGATATTTTCCAGATAGTCCTGGCCTCTATATCTGGATAGGGAATAGAAACCATATTCTTTAATACCAGTGACCAGCCACACAGCATATTTGAATCCTGAACAAAAATTCTTGGAGATGTTGGTACCATTCAGCAAGCCGTAGGCAAAAAAAAATGATTTTATTGAACCTCTTCACCACATGGTCATCAGAAAAGACTGTAAGAAATGTTATCCATTTGTGGTCAGAAGTATCAAGTACAACAAATTACCCTTACTGAATACTTCGGTTACTGTACTTGGCAGTGGATTTGCTTTAACTCCAGGAGGGCATTACGAATGAAATCTTTAGAAGATATTTGAACCAATTGTGCAATACTGGACTTTTCGTTCCTCAGGCCATAGTCCTGCTCCCAGTCTCAGATTCACTGTGCCTATCAATAGATGCATTCTACTAAGAAAACAGAAAATGTGAGCAGTTCCTAACTACAGAAGGCAGCATAGCAGCTAAGATATTTGGAATGAAACCACCACGAGACAACTGCAGTTCCAGCAGGATTTGGCTCAAGCATCATGTGGGAAGCCTTTCCCCTGCCAGACCAGTGATGAAAAAGAGATGGGGGGTGAGGGGAACACAAGTTCCAAGTTGTGAATCACCCCTCGTGCTGGCCAAAGAGCCTGCAGATGGAAATAGGAGGGAAGCGACCACTGAGGCTGAGCTCTGCAACCTTACTTCACCTGGTCCCCACTTGGAAGAACTGTGCTTTGTTTGGCTTTCTGAAATTTGCCTTTTCATACAGCATTTGCCACCATTAATTGGAGCATCTCCTTCCTGCATCTTAATCAAACAGTGCTGGCAAAGAAGAATCATTATTACGAGCTGTGTCAGACATGTGCTGGCCAATTCAAGCCATGAATTGCTTGCCTCAGGCCTGGCAGGTAGGGGTCTCCATTTAATTTTATTCAGAATAAAATTACTAACAGCAATGAAGCTTGTGTAGACCATCCAGAAAAGGAAACAGCCCCTGCTGCTGAGAGAGAGCTCAGTTTCTGTTTTTCCCTCAAGTACATTTAAAACATTGATACTTTCTCCCATGGGAAGAAAATACCACCAGATAAAAAAGGGCAGCAAACACATTAAAATCGGTGCTACACAAAAAATCAAGAGATAAAACCAGCCGAGAAACAGTTCAAAGTCAAAACTGCACACATCCAGAGGTGCCCTACATCTTAGCAAGCATAACTTTCAGGCAGGGAATTCCTACTTCAGGGCACAGGTCCTCTGTCAGCCACAAAGTGGCTTCTAAGTCTGGGTTGTAATGTACCCCAAATGTAGTACAGAAGTGAAATTTTGCTACCAGGAAATGTTCTTGGGGGCCTGGGCTGATTTATCAAGAAGCACCAGAGACCTGCACTCACAGAGTGAACTTCACAAGAATGTAATTCCAACAGGGGCTTTTCACCCCGTTTCCTGATCCCTAGAGGAACGACTGCGGCTTTGCAGCAAGCCTGACGCCCTGTCGCAAGAGATGGAGCCACCTGCGTGTGTGTGGACACTGTGCCCGTGTCCAAGGCAAACAGCTCGCTTCCTGGAGTGCCCTACGGGCGGGGAATGTCGCGGTGCGCCAGCGCCCGGAGCGGGAAGCGGGCGGTGCTGCGGGAGCGGAGCACTCGCTCTGCCCGGCCGGGCTGCGGGCAATGCTGCTCCGGGGCTCGGCGCTGCCGAGGGCTCCGAACTGCGCTCCATGGCTGCCGGGAGGCACGGAAGCGGGGGAAGGGACGGGTTTTCCCCGGAAACTTATCTGTCTGGCAGACAGCAAGCCCAGCATCCGTGTGTTCTGGGAGGTTCCGATAGACGCGTTCACCGCTGAATCAGCCCCGCAGCCTCTTGGCTTGGGGTGGGTTTGGCGGGCAGTCCTGCGTAAGCCTACTGGAAAAGTTCAAAGGGTATTTTCTCGGTTTTTCCCCTTCCACTGCCCCTGCCAAGGCAGCTAACCTCTGCTTCCTTTCTCAGAAACGAACTAAAGCTTTGCTCCACTAAAACGTAGCCACCATGAAGGGGAAAGAAAAAGGAAAAAAAAAAAAAAACAGAAAGAAAAAAATATGTCAAATATAATGGTTAATATATTTGAAAAATTCCTTTTCTCTAGAGAAATATGTTGCAGATTGGATGACAGTCATGTTTCTTTCCTTTTTCTGTTTCTCTCCCTCTTAGCCATGCACATACATTTTTTCTGTGGTAGGGTTCCAATCACTGAAGTTTTGGGCAACTTCCATCACGTATTGCTGTAACTGGGACTGGGCTAGGACAGCAGGCAGCAGGCCAGCTTTCTGGGATAGAAGCATTCCCCCTGTATGGAGAAGGAGGAGAAAGGGACAACATGCCTCTCTACTTTTCTTGTCAGCATATGGTGGTTTAGATAATGATAAGGCACGCTGAAGAGGAGTGTGTGGCTTTTAATCTAAGCTCATCAGTATGGTGTGTGTGAAATACTGGCTTTAGTGAGCTGCACTGGCTCTGGATGGAGGGGAGATTTTGCAGTGCTTCTGTCTAGCCTCAGTTCACCCAGCCTGGCTCCCTGCAGGAAAACTTATTTTAAGGTGGATTTATGAACCAAGATGCCACCCCCTTCTTGCAAAGCTCGGTAGCTGCTTGATTGCTTTTTAGCGTGAGAGTTCAGAAAAACATTCTTAAACTATGATGTCTCCAGAGGTTTGTGGTAAGAAAACAATGTTAATTTGCCCAGTCTAGAAGCAGAAAGATTAAAAAAGAGTAAAGTACACTGTGTTCTTTGTTCCAATTACCTGAAATTAGTATCTTTGTTGGAGATAAGTGCCATAAATGGCTTTAACATTTCCAGGTTTTTCTCTCATTTTGGAGCAGTGCTGTATTGCTGCCACAGCACTGCTGCACCACACAGCACAATCCACCTATTTGCACTTTTTAATGAGCAGTGACTCTACTGTAGCTATTGCATTAGCTGTGCATCCATGATTTGATTTCCAAAGGAGAGTGTGTCGTAATAAGCTTCTAGAAAAGTTCAAGACAGCTGCCTGTGTCATGGAAAAATAAGACTTGATTAACAGAGGATGTAGGAAGCCAAAGTAAATACTAGAAATGTGTAAAGCAGTTATGGTGGTGTAGATTAGTACATATGAAGGGAGGTGTAAATCTGAGTGCTTGACATGATTGATTCTTACGTCGAAAGGGAAGTCATTGTGTTATTATGTTTTTAGTCAGAAGTCCCTGCTGACAGTGTTGGAGCTGTTTCAATGTCCCACTCAATTAAAAATCTCAAATATTGTGAAGAGCTGGGCCTGCATTCCCATTTTTCCTGAATTTCAAATGTGGAAGGACAAGTAACAAGACAGGAAATGCTAAACTTTGAATACTGTGCCCGACAGCAAAAACTACTGGCGTATACATGCAGCACCTCTTTGTTGAACCACATAACTCGTGTTTGAGAAGTATCCTACCATGAGAGGTAGATGTGATGGTAGCTGGGTGACAGGACCATCTAGAAGGCAGGAGGAGAGCTTTGTGAGCCTATGAGTCTTGCAAAGCCTTTCAGATGTTCTCACCTCTCTCGCACATTGCAGACAAGTGGGCGAAAAGCTGCAAGTTACTTAAGTCAGTCACTGTGACACATCCAGTTAGCTTGGTTATGAAGAGAGCATGAATTATGATATTCTACTCTGTCATTTAAAGATAAATATTTTACAGCACAAATCCCATTATTGTGTGTACATTTTTAAAAGAAAGATTGTGTTTTCTTTTGGGTCTTTTGGTTTGCTTGGTTGGGGTTATTTGGTGGGGTATTTTGTTGCTGGTGTTTTTTTAACAGCAATTTTAAGACATTCAGTCTTGCTAAGAGGTAGGTCCAAGTTGTGGTTAAATCCTGCAGACGATAGTCTTGCTGATCTCAGGATTTTCCAAATATTAAAATACATGTCTGGATTTCTCAAAACCCCACAAAACTTCAAGAACATTAGACCCATTTCACCTTTCCCCAGATAACTGAGATGGCCATAAACTGCTTGATTGTCCTGGTCCTACCGACATTTCTTATAATAAGCAGTCTCTTGAATAGCTTTTAGTGACTTATTAGCAACTTCAGGTATTATATTTTAGCAAACAATATCAAAGTTTATCCCCTAGCTTTTGCTTAACTACAATAAATTATTTATAAGGTGCAACCCTATGTCATGCAGAGATGCTTTTCCCAGTCATGTTGTTTTATATGACATGTACCATTAAAATGTCATTTTGGGGGGGTTCTGTATGGAGATGTGAATGAAGTTGGAGCAAAGAAAAATAAATCTTCCAGTAAACCCTGTCACTCTTGTGACTATGATAGCTGTGCCATCCCCAGAACTGCTTCCTACAGGAGCCTGAGGCCAAGGCTGGAGGTTGGTACATGCATGGCTCCAGATGTGGGCTGGTCTAGATGAGAATTAGTTTTAGCAGAATCAAATGGAAGTCCTTTTCTAGAGATAAGCCTGAAGTGCTCATGTACTATTAAGTTCCTGGCAAAGTCTTTACAATGTATATATTTACACTCAGGATTTGTACCTACATTTACACTCGGGGTTTTAAGATATAGTTACAGTGTGACAAATATCCCTATCTAGACTAGTTGGCAGGAAAAGAACAGAATAAGTACCAGAACACTAAAAGAACAGAATAAGCGTCCATGTGCCTTCTTGAGTGAAGCCTGGAGGGTTTTAGTGAGCCTGGAGTGTGTGCATGTGTCTTTTTCTTTATTTACTTAAGATGGTTTAAGTTTCTCAAGTGGTAACTGGAAGCCTTGGGCAGCAGAAATACACTTGCTGGAGTATGCTTGTCCTGCATTAGGACAGCTGGCTGGCCCCATGGCAAACCATTTTTTATTTTTAGGTGGAGCTTCTGGCTTTTCCCACCCTGGCATTTTGTTTATCCTCTGTAGAAGTCTGTCTTTTTTGGCAAAATGGGCCATTAGCTTTCCTCTTGTGGTTTCAGCTTTTCTTCTTGATTTTCACTTGGAAGTTTTCTTCTTTTAGTGGTTCTTTTCTCTTTACAGGAAGCAGTTTCTGCAAATCCGGAGGTAAATTCTAGTCACTCTGTAGAAATTCTTTCCTTTTATTAAATCAGTCATTTATTTTTCAGTCCTCATTCTTAAGATGAACATCACAGAGTTGTGGTTTGCAAAGGGTTTTGGTTGATTGCTTATTGGAGCAGGGAGGGGAAGTGAGAGATGGAGGGAATCACATCTCACAGGGAAGGTGCTGTTACTAATTATGCCTTGGAGATTATTACTTCGTGGCTCAGATATAATTAGTACTTGATCAAACTATGTGCTATTTAGGACAAAAAGTATGACCCAAAAAGCCAGCTGTTACTTCAAACATTCACTTGTACGGGTTCAGGGAACTGCAATTCTGTAATTCTTATGGGTCCTAACAGCCCCTGAGCCCCTTCCAACAGCTACCATACCTGCAGCCCTCCTCTTGCCAAAACTTTGCCACCTATAGCGGTACAGAGGTGCAAAGGAGTCCTTTTAGGACCCATCTTACTGCTGGATTCTGGTTGTCTTTTGAGAACTCCTTCGAAAATGTATGTTGTAGGACAGAATTTTTAACCTTGTCCATGTCTTATACATGTCAAAATTCACTGAATTGGTAAGACTCATTCCCAAATCTTCAGAGAGCTGCAGATCCCCAATAGAATCCAGGCTGGAGTTTAGCCAGCCTATGCCCAAATCTGCATTCCTCTATCCTCATAGCGCTGCTGACTGGATGAATTGGTGTTACCAAGCTAGCTGAAGCTCCTGCCTTTGAGCATGCCCAGAGGCATGTCAGCCTCATCCAAACTGAGCAGCTCAGTGCCAGGTCTGTCCCCCAGCAGCAGATGCAGCTCTTCCAGACTGCATCTGCAAAATAAAAGGCTATTGTAGGCTACTGCCTTTGTTTGAAGTACAGCAGGGGTGTTGCTGCAGCTCCTGTTCTCCTTACCCCATCACCCAGGGTAAGGATGCTTCCCTGCACCCAGCCTGGTCCTCTCATCTTTCAGCTTCTTTCTCTCAGCTAACAGATTCAAAGAAGCTCTCCCATTCTCTGGGGCATGTCAGAACTTCCAGGGTTGTGTATAACTGTTTTACACTGGGTGCAATCCTGGTTTGTAGAGCTGGAAGGATTAATCAGGAATCTGTGAAGTGCAAGGAGCAAGGCATGTGTGTGAAAGGTGGAAGAGCAGGATTCCACTGCTTCTGCCAGAAATCATCCCTGTGGCTTATGCCTACTTTTCATGAAGGATATAAACAGACCTTGGGGTGACAGTTACTGCCTAAAGGCAGTAACAGAGAAGTCTGTGAGTCCCAGTGGCATTGTATACAGGAAATGTACGGGAAGAATGGCATTTGCACTCCCTGTCCCAGTGTGATGCTTCAGAAGGACATTTCAAGGTCCACAGAGAATTTGGCTTTCAATTCATTATTAGGTAAGTCATACCCATGTGGAGAAAGTTGTTTCATGTGTTTCAGGGCTGTGTTTCACAGTGGGGTCAATGTGCTGTTTCCCAAGGGTTTAGGAGGCATGGGCCAAACCCATGGACATGGAACACTTTGTACCTCACTAAAATGGTGATAGTAATTCTCAGTCTACATAGATCATGGGAAGGGCTCACATAACACTGGAAAGGAGTTGCTGGTACTTATTTCTTAGCTCTCTGATTTTGTACAGCCTGGTAGAAGAGATGAAGCATAACAAATTAATTCTTGGTTGTTAGAGGCCAGAAATGTTTGGTTGATTGTGCTTTACCACCAGTTTCAGTAACACAAGCCACTTTATTTGGAGGAGAGTAAGGTTTGTGCCTATTAGCTGCTGCCACTTGTACACATGAGACTGATGTCAGCCATCAACTTCACATCACCAGCTATGACATATATACACCTTCTTGAAAGGCACAGTTTGAAGTGGTCACTTAAGCTCTATTTATATTCTTTATTTCAAATATTAAGGCCACCATAATGCTGTATGTATTACTTCAGAGGATTACAGATCACACCACAGAGTGTTTTATAAATGATTTCTCTTCAACATAGCCTTATATTGTCAGGGCAATTGCTTCTACAGTCCTACTTCCAGTCCTTCCACCTTAGTCTATGTCCAACTCTTGCTGAAATTTCTGAGATTCTTTATTAAGGTTATTATCAGATCCCACACTGCCTCTGCTGCAAGAACAAGATTTGGGCCCACAGACAATTTATTAAAAGATGCTTAATTCTGTCCCCTTTGCATTGTCTTTATCCATTAGTCATGGAACTAATGACCAGACACAGTATGTAGGCAATGTACATGTATTTATGGTGTCCTTTTAAAGGCATTTCTTCCTCCTGGGAAAAGAGAATTGAGAGAAGCTGCTGTTCCCCAGGATATAAGTGGGATCTCAGCAAAAATTCAAAACCTCCCTATTACCCTTGCTTGCTCAGTGCCCAGCTCACACCAGGCATCAGCCAAGCAGACCAGGCCTGCCTCTCTGCTCACAAGGGTTTATTGCTGTACATTTATCAGCTCCACACAGCAGCACTGAATGCACACACACCCCATTTATTTCACTATGACGAGGCAGGAAACACTTTCTTCCCATGCACGGGTAGGCAGCTGTCTTCTCCTTTACCAAACTGTGCATTGGATTCAAGACTTGCTGAGAAAAGGGACACTGTTCACATGGGCTCTGACTTGTAAATGATTTCTGCACTTGAGAGATGTTTACATCCCAGACTGGGGACCTTGGAGAAGGCTTCAGGCAGTCCATGAGCCAGATGCGGTTTCCTGGGCTGCAATGCTGGGTGCAATGCTGCAGTTAAGTATCCACAGCAGTCAGCATGCAATACCTGAGGGGAGCTCTTGCCCACAGGAGAAGATGCTGGTAAACAGAAACCACAGCCAGCCCCAGCTCACTGTCTAGTGCACTAGTTCTATGCTTTTTGTGTAGAGATTATTGATTTTAGACTACAGTGCCAAGAGACAGCAGTGGTCTGTACAAGTGACCTCATAAGTCATAAACCATGTGCAATTACACAGGCAGTACTAAACTACTACAGTAGTTCAAACAGTGTTTGTTAGTTGTTGTTATTACCTCTCCCAAGAGCTTAGTGCTATTGCTGTCTATAGGCTGTGATTTACAGTAGTGTAATCACCTGAAAATACTGGGTTTGTTAAGCTTCTCAGGTAATACAAAAACCAGTCAAGAAATACTTACAGATACCGAATGGACTTAAAATGTTTTCCTTGGCTGAAAATGTATTATTTTATTATGTTCCACCCATCCACTCACCAACAGACAAAGTCTCGGGGGGGGTCTTTCATTGGGGAACACTTACAAAAAAAGAGAATTATGAAGGAATTTCTTGACTTGTAATATTAGTGGTATGACCACCATAGTGTGACTGAATGTTCAGTAACAGTACAGATACCACTTGACTCTTTTTTTAAAGAGCACTAAGTCAGGGTTTTCCTCCTGAAACATGACATCAAGTCTGTGAAACTCTCCTTGCTTGAAGTGATTCAAGAAGAAAAGCTATGTGCTATTTGAGAATGTAAGCCATACACATTGTTAGAAATTATAAGAGACCTTAAAATCCATTGGTTAGTTTTCTAGTAATAAGTTACTGTTGCATGAATTTATTAAAGATTACTTAGCCCTTCAGGAAAATGATTGTAATCATGATTTTCAAGCTTTTTTTCTGAACAGGGTGGACTTGTAAAAACCTTTTTAAGCTTATACTGGTTAATTTTCAGTTTGATATTTTGTAATAATAAAAAACCCTCCCCTTTGCTCACTTTAATTTTCCTCTGTCAAAGGAGATTAAGGCACATCTCCTTGAGTATGACTGCTCCTCCCGTCCTCCACGGAAGCCCATATATAGCAATTCCATAGGGATCTAGAACACTATGATGGGAGAAAGCCAAGAAATACAGGACAGTGAAATGGAGGGGCTCCAAAATGAGCTGGCCCAAGGCCTCTCTCAATTGAATTTTGCAGCTTTCTAGGATGTGGGGCCAAGGTCATTCCTACTTCAGATGCAGCAGAGGGAAGTGCTGGGACAGGAAGTTTCCATGGGCACACACCTGCTGTTTGAAACAGCCGTGAATAATCAAGGGAAGAGCCTGGAGCTCCAGCACCCTGCTTTCCCTTCCTCTGAAGAGCACGGAGGCAGCAGCTGTGGCTGTGATTGCTTCATTCCTGTCACAGGTCCCAGTAGATCCCTTCCCTTGGGAGCAGCTGGCTCTGCAGTCCCTGATCCCACTGGCTCAGCCCCTGCCCCAGCTCAGCACTGGGGCCACACCAGGCAGTTCAGCTATAATGGTTCTGCTGCCCTGGGGCAACAGCTGCCTACTTTGTCTTGGCCTTTGGGGGCAAGCAGATCCACCCAAACCTACTGCACTCTTAAACAAAAACAGAAAACCCCATGGTAGGCTGGAGACAACTCCCATCTCCAGTGCTTACTGGGCCAGTGGTGTGTGCTGGGCAGGAAGCTGCACAGGAAAACAGGAGCTTGGCCTCTGGGATAGGGTAAATGAGGCATGGAAAACGTGCTTTCCACCTGCCAAAAAGACTGAGGCTAAAGATCTGCCAATTGGATTACACCTTGAGAGGTGTTGCACAAGCTCACCTCTCATTAATGGCATTTAGAGGGATTTCTGTGGGCACTTAGCAGCTGGTGCTGCAGGCCCTTACAGGGGGAATGACAGGAAACGTCACAATGCAAATGTGTGTGAGGCTGAGCCATCCATGGTCTGTGTGAAGTAATGCACTCAGGTGATACTTCCCACTCAGTAATGGTTGTACTCTAACAGATTACTCCTCACCCTGACTGCTGGCTTTTGCTTCAGTGATATGGGAGTGCTATTAGCCAAAACACATTCTCCCCAAGTCTGAAATGGTATTTGTTGCTGTTTCTCTTTTAAAAAGCTTCCCATTTGTCCTCTTCTCAATTTTAATTCAACTCATGTATGATTATCTAGATAATATCCTGTAAGTACTTTTACACATAAATGTACTTCTCAATTTTTACTTCTTCTGAAACTGTCAATAAAACACTTTAAAACTGCTCTGTGGCACAGATAAGCTTTTCACTCATACCTGTTTTCTCTTAAATAAAGCAAGGGAGGTACTGCTCAGTTCTCTCATAGAAGGCACTGATGAGAGCAGCAGGTTCACGTGCTGTTTTCAAAAGGAACCCAGCAGGACTGAATGCCATCGCACATGTTGGCCACTAGATCTGTTGTGTCCTCAGCTTCCTGCTAAATGAAACATGGTCTGATTGTTCCACATAGTGAACTACTGTTGATTGATGTAATGCTGAATGGTGCTGGTGGCTGATTCATCACTCTTGGCTTGACCATTGCACAACCTAATGAGTAAAAGGGAGGTACTACTGGCTAGGAACAAAAAGCCAACAAGGGAAGAAATATGGAAGGGAAGAAAAGGGAATCTCATAGCCATCATATGGACACAGAACATTGAGAGAAGAGTCACTAAGTTTTTTGCCAAATTTAAGAAGTATTTGATTTTCTGATGCTGATTCATTCAGCGAGACACAGATTTTGAAAACAGAATGTATAAACACTGCATGGGAGAAATTAGCTGAGAAGCAACATCTTAATATAGAGTGCAGGAGTACAAGGAACACTTCTGACAGTGGAGGAGCCTGGGCTCCTACACAGTCATTCCCAAAGAATGTTAAAAATATTTGTGGGAGAGTATAAGCTTGTGAAATCGATTTTCTGAGCTGCTGTCTGCTTATTTAAAACAAAAATGATCTTACAGCAGTTCTATGTGTTTCCTTTTCATATCAGTGTTAAGCTTATCTTATAAACACATAGTTCAGTACGTAATGTAAGTTTAAAATATCCATTATAAAACTCAATGCAAAGAGAATGTGGCTTGGATGCTTGTTGGCATACAGAGAGATATCCTGTCATATTCTTTTTTGTACTGCAATACACTTGTAGCATTACAGATATCTGGGGCTTTGAAGGACCTATTGTAAGCATGTCAAAGACTTCTAGAATTCAGTTTTGGCAATATTAGATCACAAAAACTGAGGAATGAGTCCCACAAACTTTCATTAAACAATGAAAGTTATTGTTTTTCCTGTTTTGGAGTTTAAATTAAACTAGCATTAATACACTCTGCATATTTATTCTTTCAATCAGAAAAAAAGATCTTAACTATTATCATGTCTATAGAAAAATGCATTCAAAACACAGATTAGATACTGAATAGTCACTACTGTGTGCTGCTTGTGCAGGCAAAGAGAAGAGTGTGCCTTGCACAAGATCCTGATGTCCATGGTGGAGTCTGCTGAGTCAGGAGTGCTGTCTCCTCACCAGCACCTCACCTCCCCAGGGACCTGGGGAGTCCAGGACTAACTATGGCACTAGTGTTCCACTGGGCAGTTTTACACGTGGGGAAAGAGCATTCCTACAGCAAGTGGTAACTTGTGTAGCAGCCAGTTCTAGTGCCACCACTCCAGAACTGTTGATGGAGTGTGGGAGTGAAGGCTGTGTAACTGTGGGCTGGGAACAGCTGAGCCTGAACTTGGGAGTCCAGATTACAACCTAGCAAGAATTTAAGGCTGGGACAAAGACTCAGAAGTGGGAAGACAGTAGCTTGTCATAAGAAAGAGGACAGAAAGAAAGAATGGGCAGAAAACTCTCTGCTCCTTTGCCCCTAGACTTAGTTTCAGGAGGTCATGATCATTCTTATGCTGATGTGTTGGCAGGTACCTGTCAGCCATCCCCCAGCAAGAGTCCAAACTTTCTTTCAGTCTCCTTCTCCTAAAGTATGACAATGCTCTGACTTTCTTTCAGTCTCCTTCTTCTAAAGTATGACAATGCTCTGTTGCTCTCAAGTATTCTTTTGGTGTCTCATGGTGCTAAATTCAGTGTTCTAATGTAGAAGGTCTTGCCCTGCTGAAGGTGATCTTGGTGTCAGAATGCCAATGGAGAGTGGAACTCCTGCTTCATACCATTTTTTTTTAAAGGCTGGGAAATTAGTACTTTCTTCATACTAATTAATACAAGTACTGTAATCACTAGGAAAGGTAGAAGAATATTTATACTGTGAAATGAAGCACTCAAAAACTGCCAAGTGTCATGATTAAGAGTTACACAGTGATTTGACTGGATCCTGCTACACTTGTTAACAGATGAACATGTAACAAGCAAAGTATTTTACAAGCAAGTTTGAGTCCAACTTTATTTATGCTGGCAGTTAATTAAATACAAAAATTTGTGTCATCATTTCCACAGCGCCACAGAATCCTGAAAAGTCATCACAACAGCAGCACTTGCTGGGTATTTTAGCTTCATTTTACAGATGGGACAACTTCATAGCCAAGTGGCAAGCACATCTGGTAAGGCAGGTTTACACATTTGGATATCTTGTTACCTTTTCCGTAAATCAAATGACAGTTTCTTCTGAGCCAGGCTAGTACATAAAATATACAGGGTGGAGATGAAATCCTGTCTTTACAGAAATTAATATAAATTATAGTACATGAGACATTTTAGAACAGATACATATCCTTACGGTCTAAATTATTCTGTTCAACAAACTAAATTGCTAACAAATTGGCAAACTAACAAATATCAGTATTTGTGAAAATTAAATCCATATGTTCTTCAAATGCCTGTATCATCAACTACTTCCAGATGTAAAAATCCATGGGTAGTTTTAAAGAATCTCAGTCCCACGGTCAGTTTCCACCATGATACTCCAAATGAGCACAGTTCACAAGCAATATACAAGAATATTTAGTCTGTTCAGGAAACAATACTTGTTGCTTTCCTTAGAGCCAGGTATCCTGTAACCACATCTGAAGGGAGCATCCGAATATAGGCAAATTCTTCAATAGTACTAAATCTTAGCTTGCTCTGTGGATCTGTGTAATTTGCCTGAAAAAGAAACAACAGCAGAGATATGATTAAAATAAAATCTCTAACCCTAATAGCGAAATAAGTATCTTAATTACAAGACCACAAAACAGTCAGTTTCTCTTCCTAGTAACAGCACTGCTGTTCTACCATGTGGCCACAAGTCTGTCTTTTTTTCTTTCTTCTCATGTGAGGACTTATGAGAAGTTAACAGACCCCCTATAAAATCAGATTAGAAATGCATTAAACATAACAGAGGGCTGAAGTAAGCTTCCTATAAAACACAGTGCAAAAGAAATTCCTCAACTCTCTAAACTCACCCTAGCAACTCTGTGCCTTGTGCAGTCTCTCTCAAGGCAGCTCTCCAAAGAGTCAGGCTGTTGCCAATAAATTACCCACAAAGAGGCTGAATTATGGGTGCTCTGATAGCTTTGGACTGCCTTTCTCTTGCTGCATACAACTTAGCTTTTAATTTACTTTAAAGTGGTTGTTAAAGCTAGGGAGTCTCAGCTTATGGTTCTGTGACTGAACTGATAAGAGATTTGAACCCAGCATTGTGGTTTGCTCCAGATGCCTGCTTTCAGGATAGCAGCCAGGCCAGCTCACCCTGGGCTACACTTGTATCCTCTGCTATATTTGGACCCTGGGTGCCTGGGAGCAGTGCCAGTTTCCTTCTATCCTCTCCCCTTCCTTGTTGCTACAGAAACCTGGAGCTCGGCTGAGCTCAGGGGTAGGCCAGGAGGCTGCTCTGGGGGAAGGCAGGCATCAGGGCATTGCCTCTCTACATTCAGCCTCCAGGACAATCCCTGCCTCTCCAGCATTGGATTACCAAGTGCCTGCCAAGGCTCCAAAAGTGTCTTCTGTGCCTTTCTTTAGCACAAGATGGTGGCAGGCTGCAAGGCACAGGCAGTTGAGATCCCTCAAGACATTGATACTAAAAATAGGAAAGGCCAGGAAGAGCTGGAGCAGTCCCCCATGCCGCACAGTTATAGTGCAGAGCTCTCTACATTTTTATGTTGGAAAGCACCTGTTGACCATGGTAACAATCCAGCCAATCATTTGTTCTGATATGACTTAGAAAATTTGGTGTTATTTGTAGCTTTGTTTTCTTTACAAAGAAATGCTGCCAGGTTAATTAAATGTAGTCAGCTAACAGTTCAAGCCATCAATTAAGTTTCAAAGAAATGGCAAAGTTAGAACATTAGGAGGTATAAAATTATACAACAGGTATAAATCTACTTTTATTTCACTCTTTACATCTGGCCTCATGTAAGAAAAAGCTAAGCAATTAGACTGCTTTTCAAATGTGCATAATTCTGTAATAGAATAACCAAGCAATATCTGCAATTTGTATTGTGCAGTGATCTAGGTTAAAAATATTATGGCAGCTCTTGACTGTTCTGGTATTATGTATTGGGCTGTACTGTTTGCAGACACTCATGTATCATAACCAGCCATTCGTGCCATGGCTTCAGCTTGAAAACAAACTTCACCAATACTCCAGCAATAATTAGAGATTAGAATATTAAATTAAGATGAATTTGCAAAGAAAAAACTCTGTCATGTTTTAAAACTAAATCAAAGGCCATGAAGACATGCTCTTAAAATACAATAAACTAGGTATCTCAATCTGTTTCTATAGTAACAGGTCTGATCCATTTTCAGAAAAGGAAGAGAAATAGAAACATTTGAAGGTTTGGGTTTGTTGTTTGGTTTTTTTTTTAATCTGCTTTACAATAAATTACTCTGTTTTGAATGTTAAAATATCTAAATATTCATTTTGCAAGTTTGGAAATAATAGGTTTATTTTGCAGTGTCAATACAGTATATAATAGCTTTAGAATTCTAGGCTGCCTTACAAATATAAATTGGCTGCTCTGCTGAGACCATTGGTAAATTTAATTCCATTTGTGCTACACACAGAAAGAGAAGGGGATCAGTAGAATTTAATTGTGGCATCTAATATGAGAGCAAGTATGCTGATTGAGAATGTTTTAATACACTTCTCTTTTTGTACCTAGTAGACAATTTAATTCTTCCCTAAATGGGTAATGCTAAGGAATTCCTTTCCCCCCCACAAGAGGAATCCAGCATTCCCACAGAAAATATATTCTTACACAAATGCTTTTATATTTTACACAGAAAATACAGGGGCATTTTTCTAATACTACATTTCTACAATATTCTATTGTCCCACATATGCTCCTACTAGGACGTGATCTTGAAAGCATATTTAGTGCTTCTTATGAAACATTTCTAGCCTAGAAATTTAAAGGGCACACTGTCTCAGCTATTTTAATAACAAAAGAGGTTTTTTAAATGTGGTAATTTTATCATAGTCTGGAGAAACCTTGCAGGGCAGGTAAAATAGGAAACTTGACTCACAATGCAATTAGAGGATGGAAAATTAAGGGGAAAAATGGAAAGAGAAGAAAAGAAAACAAAAGCAGCACTGAATGGATTTGTATAGAAAGTATCTATACTAAGCTAGAAGAGTTACAGTACTTAAATCACCGATGGAAAGGAGGCGCTGGTAAAGAAAAGCTGAGGAACTGAGAGAATTTCCTAAGGTTTAACTGACCTTTAACTGGTAGGGGTGTGGTCTCCACTCCCACCTATACCCTGCACCATCAGCTCACTATAGGTGCAATGACTGATTAGTTTTGAAATACATCAAAGGTTAGTGCTGGAAAGCATTATCTAGTTCCTTGGAGATGGGGCAGGAGTCTGCCTGGCTGGAGGGAATTACCTTCCCTGGGTTTGTGAGCATTCTCTTTCATTTGCTGTCTGCCAGTTCATCTGTGAGGGAGATGTTGCTTTTCCTCTCCCTCTTGAACACCAAGGGTTACCAGACTTTATCTGAGCAACTCACTCCCTTTCCAAACCACATGCAGAGGCACAGGCTGGACATATGCCACCTCCTAGGTGCCTCATTTAAATGTGTTACTTAAAAATAAAGTCCAAGAAAATATATGCTACCAAATCAAGATCAAATGCTAGGATGTGCAGGATTACAGTTGGAGCTATAGCTATTCTTTGATGCCTTACACTAAATATCCACTATAAAGCAGCCCTTAGTTAAGTGCTCCCCCATTTTCTGTCCTAATGAGGACTTTTTGCCTAATTCAGTGCACAGAATGCAAGGTGGTATGCTAACCTGCATAACAAATATGTACCTTTAAGGACATCTCCAGGAGATGATATTAAGCCTGTGAATGTGTGCTAGTGCCCTATGGGTGAGAAGCAGATTAAACTGAGGGAAGTGACACAGAAATTCTGTGCAAGGCTCTTTGATATTACAAATTTTTCATTAGTGTATCTATTTAGTGTAACCATTACTTAAGCATTTTTTTTCCAAAATACAACATTCCAAATTCATTTCAATTGTAAGAAATGCACAGACTTCTGCAAAATTAATCACTGGCATTTAAAGGTGAAAAGTGAAAAGATATGCTGTTACTAATACCTGTTTTGTTGTAAGTAAAATTATTCATGTAACATAGGAACCGTTTCAACAGGAGACACAAAATTTTTGTTGGACAGAATTCAATGACTTTACTCCTGTTTTGTGTTAACAGAATCTTTGGGGAATTCAGGCACCAAATTGTAACTACCAAGACCTTCTGGAGCATGTGCAAACTGTATCTAAGTCAATTGTGGTTTGCCTTTTTTTCCCCCTTTCTCCTCTTTCTTTAACAAAACATGTAAAAGAGCCCATCTGTGACACACAGGCTATACACCTGCCAAACTCCAACTTCCAGCTCTGAAGCATAGGGGTATCTGAAATTCTCAACAGTCTATGCCAAGTGTCTGTTTCAGGCTGATTTGTTTGAGGCAACGTTTGAGAGCAGTGATAACAAGGCTGGGTTTTTTTTTTAACCTGGTGGAAAAGAGCACAAACAATAAAATTTTGCCTAATCTCATTATTGAAAATTGCTGAGCCATCTTTTTAAAACTTCCTCTACAAGATACAATGAAATAAATCCACATCAGGCAAGCAGCATGGAAAGTTTCAGTCATTGTGGGCATACCTTGGCAAAGTCAACAATAATGGAGACTGTGGACTACCAGCTTTCCCTGCAGCTATCTTAAGAATTAGAAATCATGGGCACCAATGTAGATTCTACAGGCGAGAAAGAGGTGTCATAGGAGTTACTTGGCAGGACAAAGTATTTAGTCTGTCCTGACATCTATTAACAACCTAAGGATTTTGTGATGTAGTGGCAAGTATTTGGGGTTTGGTCATAAATCACTGGAGAATTATTAAGCCCAATTCTGAATATGAACTTCAGCACATACATCTTTTACAAAACAAGGCACCAGCACTATTTCATTGTGGAAGGTGAGATGTCATTTTTGAGGGGAAAAAAAAATACTTACTGGAAGTCCTGAGATGTCTGAGTATTTCTTAGCAGGTTTAAAAGAAGGAGGAGCATCAATATTAAAATCTAAAGAGAAACAAAGGCATAAAATCAGTCTCACATATATATATATATATATATTCTATAACATAAACCTACTGTCTGAGGTCTCTATTAACTAGCAACACTAAGGCAAAGGAATATGAAGCAGAATCACCTCTAAAACATTTACTCTGTTAGCATGTAAATCACAGCCTGATCCTGCTCATCTATTAATAGAGTTCAGCAGGCAGAACTGCCCTCCCCAGAAGGAAAATGCCAGAGACATTTGAAATGTGTCCATTTCTTCTAAGTCTTAATGAATTCCCTTGCAGTCAGTCACGTGCAAAGAATAACCATTATCAAATGCATACTTTATTGTAAGACTGTGAAACATTGCTCAAGATTGCAGCTCTGCAATACTATAATCCAGAAAAGCAAAGTAATCTTTTAAATCAGTTAAATCTTTAAGCATGTACCACTTTAAGCCCAGTCAATGACCTAGAAAATTGTCTGAATGTTTAAACTGAGGGTTGGAAATTGCTGTTCTTTGGTGCCCTTTAGATAGCAATTATCATTCATAAACATTTTTAAGATACAGTTGATATGCTTAAGTAGTTAAATCCTCTATTTTGGATGTTTACAAAAATATCTTGTATTTGAATGATTTCTTTCCTCTTTCCTGATCTCTCTTGCAATTCATTCAGATGCTATGTTCAATTCAAACACTCCATCCATATCAAATTTCTAACCCATCATCTCATAATTCAAAAGACCCTAATACCACAGACAACTGGTTTTAAATATGAAACTGAATTTCTTTTCCCTCCTTCTTATAAAAGTACTGCAAATTTCTGGTTGCAAACAGAGCACAGTAGAAATAGCAACATCAGCAGATTGTCAGTTACAATGGCTAGGAACACACAGTAGTCTGCATTTTTCTGTAACAGTTGCGTCTAAAACACTTCAAAAAACGGCAAGCTATTTTTGGATAAAGCACCAAGTCTGACAAAAAGTGTGTGCATATTCTCAGTTTTGAAATGCTTCTACTTGCCTAAATAAAATCTGAGGATTGCATTCTGCCAGCAGCTACGTTCAACAGTATCCTACTTTACAAGCAGACTTGAAGAGTATCTAGATTAAGACCACTGCTGTAACTCTGCTCCCGTGGATGTAACCAGCTAGGACTGCTAATCAGCACTGCTAATAGTGTAGTTTCAGCTGTGCTGCACTAAAGAGAGGATGTAGGATTTAAATCTCCCAAGAATCTAGGATAAGGAGCTGGATAGGAAGCTTGGGCTGAGGTCTAAGCTACTGCAGGTATGTGGCTTAGCAGAAACTATTTTAAAAGTACTCAAATATAGCTAATCAAGCAGCAGCCACCCACCAAAAGACCTCTGGACTGTACAGAGGAAGAGGTGCCTAACCAGTGAAAAGGTGACAAAAATCTCTTGGGAATAAGGGTTTCTGACTTGGTTTGGATAAATATTTTTTCCTTATTAAACTCTCCCCCCCAAATGTATTTGAACTTTGCCATGATACTCCAAATTATATGCTTCCCCCTAGTTTCCACTTAGGGCTGATGAGTGCAATTGGAGAAATCTTAAATGTACCACTGGACCCTGTCCAAGCAGGATACTGCATGCACTGATGAAATAATTTAGGTTAGTTTTAAAGAAAGTTATTTGTGTGGATTCTATTATTTATAAATACATGCAAAGCGTCTAAGCAGCTTACAGCTAGGATCATTTAGTTGCCATGGCAATGCCCTTTCAGAAGCAAGAATTTGTTTTAGGTTCTTCCATGTTCTGTTCTTCTTGCCAGCTGCTGCTCCACCAATGCCGGAGTGCTAGAATTAAAAATATGGTGTTTAGAGAAAAAAAAAATAAACAAAGAATACTCTTTCAGAGCATGACACCTCTATTTCATAGTCTTTCTGATATGTCTCTTCTTGTCGTGAACCATTTGTTATTCTCACTTATTTCATCAGCAGGCTACTGTACTGTACACTCTAATCTTGTCTGCAGGCAAAAACAAAGCTTTTTGGACTGTGTCAAAGCTTCTAAGTTTCCCATTAACTGAAGGAAATTAAAATCTGTTTTTTACATGGAAATAGAAAATCAATGTGGTTAGGCTTAGCCTGAGAATACAGGATTCTGTATGTACTTCCTATTGTATTAGAAGTTATTACTATGAAGTTGTTTCTAAAATTGTGATTATACAGCTAAATTTTCTCTCTCCTTTTTATGGCATATTACAGGTACAGCTCTTTTACAAATTATCCATGACTGCAGAAAACACAACTGATCTTGCAAAATGTAATAAATACTGAGAAACTTTCTGGAAATTTTATTTTTCTTTCAAAGGCTAGAAGACAGAATAATAGAAAAAGAATAATAAACAGAATGTTGGCTGCCAAGACAATTTTGCATTTTGAAAGGAACACTAATGGAAGGCTTGCCACAGGTACTATAATGGCAGCTGCAGTTATCAAATGCGATTGCTACAGAGTAATTTATTTATGTCCCTCCAGAGACAGAAGCTGCACAGCATACTGTACTACTTCTAAATGATCAAAGGACACAGATTTACAGCTTAACTTCAGAAAAAGAAAATGTTCTTACAATTGAGAAGTTGCTATTTCTGTTAATAATTACTACTTGCCCCATGAGTCTCATTGAAACTCAGCGAAGTTCTGTAAACACACTTTTGCTGTGAATGTTTATAAATTAACCACTTAAATTGATGAGGATGACAGGAGGAAGGATTCAATGAGAAAGCTTTTTTTGTAGACATAAGATATATTCAGAAAAGATGCTCACAAGCTGATGATATACTGGGTTTTGGTGATGGATATCTGATTTAAAAGACAGAAGCAAATATTTGCTCTTAGGGTAACACCTTAGTCATCTAAAGATCATTGCATAATAGAGACTGCTACAGCATGAGATGAAACTACATGTACTTCCACACCACTAATTCAAATTCAATGCAGTAATTTTCCCCCAAATCACTGCAAAATGATTTTTTGTGCAGTACTCCCAAAACCAACCTATTTTTATATGAACTTATGCCTCCTGAAAATGGGGCTGAGCATGACCTCACACACTTACAATGAAAAGGCAATGACCGCCAAGCATATATGAACCAAATAAAGTTCAGAGAAAGCTGGAGCTAGGACAGGTGGAGCTACTGCTCTACAGCAGCTATTGCTCTACCCAAGTGTCAGAAAGTCTTTTTCCCCTCACCCATTGCCAATGAAAGTAAATTCCAATCTGAAAGTTTAGGAAAAGGTAATTTCTTCCTCCTTCTCTTCTCTTAAGTCTATCCTCTGCAGTGAGCTAATGATTCAAACTTGAGCATACATAGGAGAGGGAGAGACTATTTGATTTATTTTCTTCCTTTTAAGGCAAATTAGGCTGGAAAGATGCAAAAATCCATCCAAATTATTACTGCCAGGTCATACCAATGAAATGCTGCTTAACATGCAATGCATTTCTTCTCAAATTAGTTACTGTATTGGAGGGGACAATTTCATGGTTTTTATTATAACTGCCTATTATTTCTGCAGCAGTTGCCAAAGACCCTGTACATTCATTATTATTTCAAGCATGCAGACATTAGTATTGACTCTTTGGAAATGGTGACATCCCTCTAAGAACTGAAGGATCAGCTCAGGGCTTCATAGATATTTAAATCCTAAGTGGAAGCTACATGGGATGCCTCTGGGCACAAAAGGAGCTTTTGCAGTAAGCCCCATTTCTCAAAGAAGCTGGTGCTTGCTGGAGGATTAGTGAGCAAAGTATAGGGTTGTTTGAACCCCCTCTCATGACTGAAGTTGTCTGCAAAACAGATGTAGAGCAACTCACATGTCAGAGATTAATTTCATAGCCCCAGCCAAACCTGTGCTTAGTGAGCTGTGTGTTGCCCGATTACTCATTATGTTCTGTGGGATATTGTATCTTGTTCATGCAGAGTGATATCTGGGATAAAATCCTTCTTTCTAAGTACTGGCTTAGGACCAGCAGTCTGAGAGGTTTGCTTGTGTAGAAAGCATTTGTACAGTGTGCCAATGAGTTGGCCTTGGCACAGCAAGATAAAAAGATATCAAAAACAAACACAGCATTACTAATTTAAGCTTCTTCACCTTCTCTCCTAGTTTAACCCTCAGAGTGTTAGGAGCCTGCATTTCATCAGCTGTCAGTGTTTATATGACTGAATGCTGGCAGGCCAGACGTCTAGGGGGCACAGAGCATTTTGCTTCTAAATCTAGCCATGACTGGAAGACACCACAAATCTGTTAAGAGTTTCAGGGACCAGAAGAAGAGCAAAATCTCAGTTGCTAATGACTCTGGCTAATTTCTAGCTCAACTGCTTTGCAGCCTGCCTTGACTTGGAACTGGAACATGGGATTCATACATTCATAGTATTAATTGTTCCTCTCTAGCTGTGGTAGTTTGTGAGATACCATATCATAAAACTTCCACACTTACCTGCACCTAACAGGTTTCCTCACTCTGTTCCAGAATTTAATAGAACAGTTCTACCTCTGGACCAGTGGCATTCTCATGCTATAATACAGTGTGCACTTTAGACCGTGGTGTTACATGGATTGAGGTGAATTTCTTAAAAACTGTCAACCTTTTATTTGTCTACTAAGCTTATTTTCTTAATATTTACACTAGGAACATGGTTAAATAGAATCCTAGTAAGTCTTTTATGGGAAAAGTTTGAAATTCAAATAATATACTTACGATGAAGTTTGGGTCTTTAAATGGTAACGGCTTGGCAGTAGTTTCCACTGATCCTGTGCTGGAGTCTGTGTTCAGAAGTTTATTTTCACTCACAGCCTCTCCACCTGCACTCTGCAGAAAAAATACAGTCTTATTGCTTGTTACTCTGAGCAGGTTTAACTGGAGATGGAGGCATGTGCTGTACTACCTACCTGTTGCCTTTTTGCTTTCCTATCTCTTTTGCATCTAAAGATGTTGTATGCCAAGAGTGGGGAAGCATGAAACAGAGTATTTCTCAATCAATTTACAACTGACACACAAAGGGAGGAGGGGAATAGAGTGGCCAAAGCCCACTGAGTAAAAACTGCATGGGGTTTATTGCAGTATTAATAAAAGCTACCTCATCTCACTTTATAAAGTGCAAGACAGTATGTGCAACCCAAAACAGCAGAAATGTACACTCTTTTAGAATGTTCTGTATAAAGTATTAACAGGAATATATAAAATTTATAAAAAGGCTTTTCATCAACTTTCTAAAGAAAAATGAATTAATAATTTTATTCTTCATCCTTGGTGCCAGCTGTGCTTGAACAAGGACTGAGAAAAAGTATTTTATTATATATTATTTTTATATGCAAGCTTCACAAAATCTACATGGGTGCTAGTTAGTATTTTCAAGGTTTTCTTTATGGTGTGTTTACTTATTTAGCAGGAAGAGCAGTCAGAAAAGATGTGTGTGACTGGAAAGCTAAAAAAGTTGTGTGGCAGTCTAAGCAATTTCTGATAATTCTGCACGGCTGAGTTTATGGGTTTTTAAAAATTTGTTAGCGACCTATAAGGTTCCACATTATCAGAACTAGCCAGTGCTACACACATAAATATTTATTTGAAATCCTCATCTACCCCAAAGTCAGTGCAAATTTTGCCACTGAGTTTGGTAGTTTAGTCAATAGGAATTCGTTCCTTGATTTTTTTTTTTTTTACTTGGAGTAAAAGCTTGGCTAAAAGCTAAGTCAGTATTTACTGAGTGGACGGTTAAAATGTTGTTTCATGTTATGTTTAGACAGATAATACTTAGGGGGAAAAGTGTTTTCCTGTAAAAACCTTTTGTGTTGATACAATACTCATTTAAGTATGAAAAAAAGGACTGCTATTATTTGTGGCTTCTTGGAAGCACCTCTACAAACTGAGCTATAGAGCAAAGGCCATGATTCAGCATATCTTGCTCCATGTGACTACAAGGGAAGTGTTTTTACTTTTAATACATGCAAAAGTAATTACAGGATTAGGGACTAGGCAAGTTGAACTCTTCTTAGGGGAAATACTTCAGTCATTCTACAGTGCCTGTTTTCAACATAGCAAAGAGAGATCTTAAATATTGGAAATATAAAGTAAAAAAGCAATGTTTCTAGTGCCTTACTAAAATAAAAATAATAATAGAAATAATCTGTTTTCAAAACAACACAGTCCTCTGTAAGTTTATATTACAGGAGATAAGGCAATAATAACATCAGCAGAAGCAACACTGAAGCCTGTAGCTTAAACTTGATTCTTCCATTGAGGACAGAAAACATTAAAAAGCAGTGACTGTCAGAGAAACAGAACAAATGCAGATGGATGTTTAGAAACATGTACATTATGTGGCAGTGAGCAGAGAAAATATCTTCATCAATCCTGAGTAAAGTGGCTTTATACACTGAGTTTGTAGGTTTCAAAGTATATTCTTGTACATGCATGCTTCCAGCACTTCAGATTTCAGCAGCAAACATTAGTCAGCTTTGAGAAAGACAAAATTTGAAATACAAGATTATTTTTCATGAATTCATTATCTCTGATACTGCTCATTATCAGTGTAAATTCTCTTAAGTGGAAGAATCAGCACTCAGATTTATTCTTCAAAGCATTCTTGCCTTTTCTTTGGTACCATCTGGTTGGTTTTAAACCCAGTTCTACAGATAATTATCGCTTTTGCCCCTTCAGTGATCTTCGCGTAAGTATTCTGGTTTCTATGAAACAGGCTTTGAGTAGTATTTCAACAATAACTCAAAATAGTAACTAGTACTTTGAGACTCAGCAAATAAAAATAGTCAAACAGTAAAGGGGAAGAAACTTCCTTATACATATAGTCTGTAATTTCTGCAGCTGGATATACTTACATACTATCCTCACTGTCTTCAGTGTTTTTTTCTGTGTAGATTCAGTGCTAATCTTGCTGGTGCAGTGGGAAGGAAAGTAAGGAATTGTTCCTGGCAGGACAATTCCTGAATGTAAATATTACATGTAATTTCTTTTCCGTACCAGCTCCTAAGGGATATCAGGTATTAGAGCTGCTAAGAGTCAGGCTAGTTCTCATTCAGGACAGATGTTGATATTATTGGTGCCAGTATCCCTTGCATGGTGGTAGAGGCATCATGATCTAGAGCAGCAACTGCTGCTTTTTGGGTTTGCTGCCCATCAGGTTCATGGGATCACCCAAGTCATCCTCCAGTGCCAGTGAGACATAATGCCAGCAGTAGCCTCTGGATCTGTCATGGACAATTTGAGAGCAGCAGTTTCTTGTCCAAGGCAAAGGGTGCAGAGCTGTAAAGCAGTTTTCATATTGCTGAGGCATGCAGCTGATACCATGATTTCAGAGCCCTGTGACAGATTGGGAAGCAAATAAGACTGAGTATTATGATTCCTGTTAAATGCTGGGTACTGAGATAAAGACATACTGCAGAGGCATGCCAGTTCACTCACTCAGCACTGCTTGTACGAAAACTCTGAATTTTAGCAATGGGATCATGGCAGAGAGATGCTCAACTAATGTGCTTCTCTTTCTGGAAAAACATTAAAGAGTTGAGCAGAAGCACTGCTTCCCGAATAATGGGCTATTGCACAGAGGCATGAACTCTGGCAGTACAGAGCTTTGAAAAGCTCTTCCCATGCAGCCTGCAGAAGTCTCAGCTGATATCCTTTGCAGCTTTATAGCCACAAACTGCAAATGCCAATAAAATCTACAAATCTCTCTGGCCTATGTTTTAAACATCAGGATTTAAAGCACAGGAAACTTCATGTAATTTTTCAGGTTTGTTTTCTGAAAGTTTTTTAAAGGCAGGGGATATGGATCTACCTTTGTTCTGCAAAACACATATTTCCTGAAAGTGAATAATACAGTGATAATACAAACCATTATTTACAGCCTGAAAAGCGATTCCTCAGTGAACAATTACTACACAGTAAAGGTAATATTTAACTTTTAATATCAGTTGAACAAATCTCTCCCAAATGTGCTTGTTCTCTTGGTCGTTTAGATTGGAAGACAGTTCATCCTTCACTGTCATGTGCTGGGACAAACAAACAGGAAGAATTCAAATGCCCTTTGTAGTCCTGCGAAGTGGAAGTGACGGTGGTGGCGTGAGCACAGTGAGGAAGTGTCTGTCACCAGGGAACACACTCTGCTCAATGTGTGCTGTAACCCCCAGTCACGTGTGGGGCAGCTTCCCCTTCCTGCCCAGTCCATAGCCCATCCCCAGCACATTTTCCCTACCGAGACACTCTCTTAGCTAACTCCGTCACCCCCAGACTCCTGGGATAATCCCACATGCTTTGCTGTGGGGCTAAAAAGAAGGTGAAACCATGGGCTGAAATGCTCAAAAGCTTCTTTAAAGTTTCTTTTTAACTGATCTTGTAAACAATCTTTATGGGAAATTCAATATACACTTCAAGGAGAGAGCAGCTTTTAACGTGCACTTTATAACTAAATTGTGTCTTTTAAATGGTTGTTTATGTAACTAGGACTACAGGGAATTTGTGCTACATTAGTCACTAAGTAGTATGTTTTTCTCCATAGTCTGTTGAAGATCACAGCAACAAAGATTTTGGAGTGGCTTTACGTTTACAGGCTACACCTGCATGGAAAAATGAAGATGTAACGTCAGTACAGCTGAACATGCTTATGCTAGTTTTACCTCAAATAAGGATAAAAACCCTGCAGTAAAGACTGCAGCTAAGTCATCAGTAACTATCAGTAACTTATCCTCTCCCAGCACCTCTTTCTGTGGCTATTAATCCCCACTGAAGTCCATGTTGCCGCTTCTCATGTTACCCCTCTCTGTTCTTCTCTTCCTCCTCCCAGTATCCCCAGGCATTGAACAACCTTGACTGGAATGGCATGTATCAGAAGTCATAAGCAGCAGGTCAAATACTTCTTACAGGAGCACTTGTGCAATTTTATTCCCTCTGTAAAGTTGTGTTTATGTGCTGCAGCTGAATTTTAACCACAACCACAATATGGCAAGTTGGCAACCTCTATCCTTCCTGGGACAGACGAAAGAAATAGCGAGGGGGTGAGCTTCTATTTTGCAGCTCTTTTCACAGGACCATCTATCAAGTATTCAGAGCATCCCTGCTGGGTGGGACAATGCCCTCCCTGTTATGTCCTAGGACTGGGTGACAGTCGTCCAAGGGAGAAGATGGCAGAGGACTTGGTAGCAAAAATTTGAGACTGAAAACCTGCAGCAAACACTTGGGAGTCCTAATAAATTTGTTTTACGAGCAGCCAAGTCTGGGGAAGAGACCTGAGCTAAGCTTTGCTACCTTTCCACTGGTTTCTTTAGAGTAAAGCCAAACCCCAGGAATGAGCCTAGCTTGGACCCTGCTGTATACACTGTCTGTACTGGGAGGAAACACACTGGGAGGCTGCCTATTCACATACTACTTTCAGTATTAGGCTTTGGTAGATCTATTAATGTTTTGTATATATTTTGTTCCAAATTCCCTACCGCAGATGTTTTTACATGATTTCCAAAGACTGAGCCATCTGTCTGGTTTTATTTAGAGAGGACAAGCAAAACTTGTAAACCATGGAAGCTGATTTCTTTGTTTTGGCTATTTCTAGGTGGAATCAGCATTGTGGGGTTTGGGATGGGTGTCTGCAATGACACCAAATACCAGGTGAAATTAGCTTATTATGAAAGTCCTTGTTTCACACATAATTTCTTTTTTTTTTTAATTCCCCCAGCAAGGATTAAAATTGCACAACATCAGTATATATCAGAATAGCTGATATATACTGAAGTAAAATTTCTTAACTATTTAATTTCAGATTATATTCTATAATTTTTTATTACTTTAGACTAATAGGATTTTACTGTGTATTAAAAAACCCATGAAAATATGAAACATAAAGTCAAGATGTAAATACATGCATTTCTGGCATCCTATTGCTGCATACCACACATGTCATGGCTTAGAAAAAAAAATGGATTTGCACATCAGTGAAGGTATACTATGACCATCAGTGGCCAGTTTCACTAGGTGTTAATAGTTTTACATGCTAAAACAAAATTTAAAACCAGAAGGTAACTGAACAGTGTGTTGGTAAATCAAAACTTAAATGCATAACTAAATTCTATGAGAACTGTAAAGAGAGTTTCTAATTTAAGGATGCAAAAGCAATACTGAAAACATTGATTCTTTCTGTTTTCTGCAAATCATTAATTTGTTAGCTTTGACAATATATTGAGTACAGGAATTGTAGATGAAGATCTACACGTGTTGGATTTTGGTTTGTGTTTTTTTTCTACATTAAGTATTTCTGAAATGTTGGCTTTGTCTTATAGTGATGATGAGAGTATTGTATGTCACCATTGAAAATGAAGTAATTAGAGGGGTCTGGCCCCAAGCACCCAGTTTACTGAGGAACCCACTTGTCTTCAACCTTTCTATGTGAAATTCAATAAATAGTTTAAATTACCTTTATCTTCTTCTGGCAGCTGATTTTCATAATCACAATACTACTACAATGTTTCTTTAACTCAGCTGCAATAATGGTGTATGTCTAATTATTCCTGTAGAAGGTTACTTCCAAAGCAGCAATATCCAACTTGTGGCAACTTACTTGGCTTTTAGTTGTGATAAGTTCTGTGATATCCTGACAAGAGCTGTGGCATGCAGCCAGAGAAGAAAATGGTAATTTATAAAATCGATGGATAATACCTGTATTTTCACTACCAGACAATTACAGTGAGTGAGAATGCCATGTGGAAACAGAGCAAGAATGTCACTAGATGACAGCAGCGATGATATGAGCAGACTTTTTAAAATTGGGAGTAGAACCTGAATGTCAGCTATTTAACGGAATGCCAGCTAATACTGCTCATACTGGAACATATATTAAGCTGTTTGATTAATATATTAGCTCTCACTATAACAGGGCTGGCCCAGGCTCTTGCACATTCTGAATATTTAAATCATTTAACTTTGTATGATGACATGACAGGGGCCATTAAAACTTGAACACATACCCTCTGGCAGACAAAAATGCAGCTCATTACATTGCTGGAAATAATTCACTGAGAAAGGTGTCAGATTTAGACGTGTTTAAGCTCAAGTCAAAATGATGGTTAAAAATTTTCACATTTCCAACATTATAACCATGCTAGATTTCTGAAAGCGAACTTACTGAAGACTCAGTAACAATGCAGGACTGATGAAACAGTACTGTCTAGAACAAGATTAACTCTATCCACGTCTGCGACAGAAGGGTTGGCTGCAAAGACGCTTTCAGTAAGATGTATAAACACGTCTTCCTCATCTGGTTGCATTTTACTAGTTCTTGGATTCAGCAGGAAAAACTTTTCCCTCTTCCTTTCCACTCACTAAAATGAAGCTCAGTGCAACTTCCCCATCCTTTTCTCTCTCAGCATTGGGGTACATGGTAGTATTTTAGGAACGTTCTCCCTTTACAGAAGGTCCTACCTTATTTTGGGCATAGGACAAAAAATAGTTCAGCTTGAAAATGTTTAAATGCCAAGAAGGAAAAAAAACCCCAACATCCTAATCTTGCACATTCACAGCAAATTCGGTTCCACAGGTCATTGAAAAACTGAATTTACTTAAAAAAACCTGAAATTCTGAGTAGTATCCAGCTATTAAGTACAGTGCAGATCCTTGTCCTTGATTTCAAGCAGCTACTACGGTTGGTAAGTCATTTGTGTATACAGTTTAAATTGGGAGTAAATCCATCTAAGTCAGTGGGTTTCATCACTGTCAACTCATCTTAAAAGACAAAGGTCCTGGCATAGGTTTCTGCTTCCACTGATATCACAAGTAAATATCCCAAAGGCCTGACAACAAAAATATTTTTGCTTAAATTACCACATTGTCCTCAGATGCTACTGCTGTTTTCACTTATAAAGAAAGCTGAAAGAGGGTGGTTAAACACAAACATAACAGCACAAAGTTTGAAATGAGATTGCTGGACTATTACAATAATAGTTTACAATTCCAAGTACATGTATCACTAAATGCACTTCTAACCATTTCCCAGAGGATTTTTGTGTCACGTACTACTTACCTGTACAAGACTTACAAAACCTGCCTTTCCTAAAGCAGTGGTTCTTTCCCTCTGACTTGCTGAGTATTTCCACTGAGCATCAAGAGTTAATCAACTGTGCAAATTAACTCAAACATATGACTAAAATTTAGATATAGTCTCTGCTTTGGGTATAGAAGAGTATGGGGGAAGGTATTTGAAGCAGGACATGGAAAACACTTCAACTGCAATTTAAATAAATAAAGATAATACACAAAGCCACATAAGCTGCCCAGATAGCAATCTCGACATTATGCTTTCGAACTTCTGCTGTTCTGAGACGAGTTAAACATCTCACATTCCAACTGCCTCAGAAAGGCTGAATAAAATTTTACTCATGCACTAAAAGATTGGACTGTCACAAAGTGATGGATGGCTTTTCTATGCTCTCTGTAGGGCATTTCAATACCATAGACTCCAAGTGCTCTTGATTAAAAGGCGACATTCTCATTTAGGGTTCTGTCAGTGCCTGAGCATAAAACCATTATCATTCACCTGCACTGGTGGTTCCAGTGACAAAATACTTACCAAAATGTATAAAATACTAATTACTTTAGTCACTTTGATAGAGGTATAAAACACCCTAATGCAAAGCTCTATTATGATGTGCGAGGGTTAGAATTCAAAATTAAAAATGCAACCAAAGGGAGAATAAGATTTTAATTACATTCCCCACCTCTCAAGCATTTCTTAAAAACCTGGGGGAAAAAGACATAGCAATTTCATGACACAAGATCTCCTTTCATAATGGTACTGCTCACTTAAAAAAAAACCCAAACAACAAACAAACCTAGAAAAACTCAAGTTCAATTTCTTCTCTTCAAAATTATTAAGCAGTCAAACACAAAATAAGATGGCAAGCCTCAGTAAAAAGCTTGGATTTATTCTCAAGAGATTTCAAATGCCAAATATGTTTTCCCATTCAAAGACATTTACGTACTGTGATAGGCAAATTTTTAGAACTTACAGATATTTAAAGGAAAAAAAATTACTATTTCCTGTGGGGAAAAGTCTCAAATAAAATGTAATTGGGACACAACTGTGAATAGCTTCACGCTATCCCAGAAAAACTTGGTTTAATTTGCATTTGCCACAAAGCTCCCTTTGGCTTAAATAATAGCAAGGGATCTCTCACTTTCAGATTTCATTTGGTGGATTGGGACTACTCTGTGTTTATAAAGTTTGACAGTTTTCTATATTAAGAAATTTATAACTTGGACAAATTCATAAGCATAAGCTGAACAGCATTGCCAAAGTGGCCATAGAGCTAAAACTTTCAGTGTATGTTGAGTCCAAAAGCACGTGTTGGGTCGTACTTGAATCAAGGGTAAAAGTGAGCTCAGCTAACAGAATATTTTGATCCTTCTAAATAAAAAAGTCTCCTAAATTGATGGGCTTTAAGACTGAAAATGGATGGAAGCATACTAGCAAAAAAGACTACAGTAAGTCACAATTGGATTTTTATAAAAAAACTGCCAGTATCTTCCTTTCTCTATCAGAAAAAATCAGTCAAGGACTTTGGCTAAACTGCATCTTAAAGTTTAAAATACATCATTTGATACAGAACAGCTAAGGTCAAAGTACTTCTGGAGAAAAGAGTGGAGGATTACAATATTCCAATATGCTGATGTGCTGTTAACATTGCAATGCTGCTCAAGGAGCATACCAGAACCCCTGTGCCGAGTAACAGCCTTCAGCCAAGGTAGGAGAAGGATCCAAGTCCATTCATCTACATGTGACTGAATAAAGGACAAGGAGAGCAAGAAGTTATCAGCTCCTATGATTGATGGGAGACTGATTTCACTCTGAAATAACAAGAAAACCCCCTTTCAGTTTCCACATTGTAGTTTATTCTGTAGAACATTATCCATTCTGATGGGATATAACACTTGAGTAACAAAGAGAAACAAAACATTTCTTCAAGGAAAGGCAATTAAATAGCTTTAACTGAAAACAGGGGGTATCTTTCAGAGCTCCTACTCTATCTATTTTGCTAAGGAAAAAACACACCTGGATTAGAAGAGTTAAATTTTACCTTCAAAATGTTATGGACTATTGGGCAAACCAATACAGAAAAATAAATATTCACTTTTGCATTTTTCCTATTTTTTGCACATTTTAGCACTTGATTCTGTTTTTCTTGTCACCTTAAGAATAGTAAAATTCTAGTTTTATTTCATTTCTGCTAACCACACTACTTCTGCCATGGTGCATTGCAGTCTGAAGTTACTTAAAAGAAGGTTTTTCCATTTGTGCACAGGTATTTAAGATTGCCATACTGAAACACCATGTCAGAAACACAAAGCTTGGGTACACTGATCTATGAAACACAGCGATGCTACAGGAACTGAGAATAAAAACATTCTTTCTACAGACTTTCAAAAAGTTATCAAAGGTATAATGTATCAGAGACCAGTAATTTTATCAGATGCTCCAGAGGTCTTTTAAAGAAGATAAGAAAATAAACTATACCTCAGACTTTAAACTTCTTCAAGCTAAATCTGTCATCTTTATTGTTTGTCTCATATTACTGGACAAAAAAAAATCTGGTTGCACATGCCCTGAATATTGCATTCACTTTCCTTTCTCTAGTAAACTCACTACCAACCATTCCAGCTTTGAATAGTGCACCAGTTTCCTGTACTCAGCAGAACTGTAGATGCATTATCCAATGGATACCTACATTTAACTGGATAATGAAAGAAAAAAACAACCTGACAACTGAACCAAAATAAACATATGGCAAATTCTAATTTAGATGAAAATAAGGTAATATAAGTATCTCTTGTAGACTATTTTGAGGCAGCTCAGGAGAAAAAGGGAAGACAGAGTTGTATGGTAGAGCTAATTTGAAGGCAAATTTCTGACATATTTCTGCAGAAACATTTGTACAAGTAGGTGGTTGTTTACTCAGCTATGCAAGTTCTGTGGCACTTCACCCTGATACCATATATTGAGGTTGAGGAACTGCAGCAGATCTGAAAAGTGCCAGACAGTTCATGTTTTCAAATAAACTTCTATCCCAACTGCCTTTTTTGCTTGAAATAAAACAGAACTATTAAAAGACTTGACTTGCCACTACATTAGAATCAGTGAAGTTTTGGTATCACATCCACAATTGTAGGTGAGAGGGGAAACATAGTATTTAACATTTTGTGGTGCATTTAACAGGATCCTGTTTTAAGACATTTCCCACAATGAATTATTCAGCAAATAAAAAAACACCTTTTGGACAGATAAAAAAAAGGACAAGCATAAAAAAGGCAAGTCTGTGTCTGTAAAAAAAGGCAATTCTGGCTGCAACAAAAAGTCAGATGAAAACGGAACTTCTGACTGGAGGAAATTCAAGGTCATTAATGTGAGACTTAAACTAGCACTTCTAGTTCTAGACTATGTAAATAAAGATAATCAACTTAAAGAATAAGACCTTTCCAGATTACTACTTTGGTTTGAGGAGCCTGAGTACACTATGCATACATCAAGGAAAAATGGCCTTCCTCTATTCCAGTTTGCTGATTTTAACAGCTAATTTTGTTGTCAGAACATTGTCCTGTCCTTTCAAGGGAAGAGCAGTTCTACTAAAACATAACCATTGTTACAGGACAGGGAGACTTAATACTGTCTAAATGGAGTCGTTGATTTTTGAGGTAATTTTCAGGTTTGAATCTGCCTATGACAGGAGTGGAGGACTGTTTGTTCAGGGAGAGGACACACCCATCTTAGTCACACAGTCAGACATCTGGAAGGTGACAGAGTAACACTGAATCACTGAGGCTGGAAGGGGTCTCAGGAGGTCACCAGCTCACCTCCTGCTCAAAGCAGGGTCAAAACTGACCTTGGACTAGATTCTTGGGGCTTTGCCCCAGCAGGCCCCAAACACTTCCAAGAGCAGGGACTGCACAACTCTCCATGCAGCTCTCCGCCTCCTCAGCTAGAAATCAATATCTTATAAAATAGAAAACACTGGTTTTAGTAACAAAAAGCTCTTTTGGTCTTAAGCAGTCATATAATTCACATTAATTACTGCCCTAATTTCTGCATGTTCCAATTCAGCAGTATTTTGCTGTAGTCCTGATGGTTTCAGGGCATAAATGTAACAAAGCTTTTAAGCAGAGGAGTCATCTTTTATTAAAGGTACCAGTTTATCTGGAAAATTAGGACAAGTTTTTGGATCGACTGCATACCAATACACCACAGATTAAACAGAAAGACTTTTTATGGGACATAACTTTCACACAGTTTCCTAGAGGGTTTTAACTCCCTCCACCTTTATCCTAAATGATGAGTATTTTCACAATACTTTCTCCCTTGCCCGATAAACATTGCCTATACTCCTGAGATGCCAATAACCTTTGCTGAAAATATGGTCTCCCTGATTCATATCTAACCAAACTCTAAGCAATAGTTCTGTATTTAGCTTGGGAAGTTGCTGTTTCACTTTTAAATATGAGAAAACACTTAAATGCCTGAAATTTGATTTGAGCTTTCCAGCTGTACTGCTTAAGTGACACTAGCCACACTTGTAAACCTTGTCTAATTTATGCAGAAACTATCATAGGTGTCTCAGCCTTTCCTGCCTTTCTTCTTGGTCTTTCATTAACTCAGAAAAGTAAAAATCTGAGGAAGCAATAAATAAAGCTGTCATTATAATCACACTGCATCCTTATGAACACTAGGGTAAGTAAAGCTACAAGCATGTCAACACTCCAAGGGCAAGAACTCAAAAACCTGAGTTGCTTAAAACTTTGTAGAAGGTTTTACCTCTAGGCCTGTGGATGTTTGCAAAATGAGCTATCTTTTTTAATTACATCAGGTTTTATGTAGTACACAGGTAGGTTGTACACAGAAGCATGGAATTTTGTGTGTTTATTGAAAATTGATTAATTACACAACAAATCATACTTCTCTGTTTAATAAATGATAAAAAGGCAAATATGATACTAAGAGTCTCTTTTCATGTGGTAAATCTGAGCAATGGCCTAGAATGCTTCATAAAAGGAATTTTATCTTTTAATTCTCAAAAACACTCCTTATCCACAGTAGGGTCTTTTAATCAGCAAGGACAGGTTTTCTTCCTGAGTCAGCCAGTACTTACATCCTGGGGCAGGACAATTACAAGACATGTAGCCACAGATATTCACCCCTTCCAAAATGATGGCTCTGCCACAGTGTAAGTATGTATTACTCACAAAAGAGTTTCCTTCTATACATTTCAAATTTATTTCTTGAATTAACAGTATTGCATTTTACTACAACATAAACACATCTTATTAGATGGTATGACAATTTCACTTTTTGTCTAGAGTTTAGAAAGGAAATTAGTTCTGATCCCTGTTTGCAGAACTGTGTTTTTTGTATTGAAATTATCATAAGACAAAACATGTAACAGAAATAAAGGCCTAAAAAACATAAGCAGACCATTCTGATAACCATGTTCATTACCAAACTATGGATTTGTTCTCTTTGGAACAGAGAGCAAACCTCCATCCATGGCTGTAGAGAACATCTTTCCACACTCCCACACCAGACCTGCTTTTAGCCCAGTGGTTAGGGTGTGCTTGGGAAAAAAGGGTTTGAATCCCTTCAGGCAGTGGCAGGAACAGGTAACATCAAGTAGAACTCAGATTAGGGAGTTGTAAGGACAGATGATATAAAAAGCAAGTATCAGTGCATAAGTGTGCTTCTGCTTTTGAAAGAAAGGATATAATACCTGCTTTCAAAAAGGCAGATGTTCATGGTTCTGAATCCCAAGCAGAACGAGTTTCCTAAATCTTCAGGGAGAAGTAAAATTAGGACCAGTACATATTTCTTGATAACTTATTTTGGTGGCATTTCAAAGTTAGCAGAATCAGCTGAGGGACTTAGAGGCTGACAGACAAGCAATATGACAGCTGAAGCTGTTACTTTCCAGGCCTTCCCGCAGGCAGGGACACGGGATCAAGCATTTCATTTAGTCTGTTACAGTCAACTAATGAAATCTGGAATTAAGAGTATGCAAGCTCATGAAGTAGGTTGCTTGTAGTGGACAAGTGGTTTTCCTTGCCACTTGGTCGTGCCTCTTCCCTGTGCTACACCCCACAGCTGTTAGAGTTCCCTGTGAATCAGTCCAGTTCACCAGGGCAGCAGTAATGCAGCTTCCAGGGGAGGGGGAATGTTTGGCAAATCCTGACAGCACACCTCTGTCACTGGGAACAGGCCTGGGGAGAGCCAAAGCTGGCATGATGCGCACAGCTGGAGCATGCAGCTGAGACTTGTGGAGGTGGATAAGAGGGAAGATAGGAGGAGACTGGGACTCCAGTAATGAGAAACTGATCCATTTGCCTAATTGAGCCTCCTAAAGTTGCAGGTGTGCTTTGCAGTGAGGCAACACACGCTGTTTATGGATGTGAATTCTTGTGTCAGGGTCAGGCATTCTTCCCAACACAGAGTGTCACAGCTTTTATGGCTTTCTGCAGGTTTAAATAAACAGCCAATCTCTCCATTCTGTTTTCTTGGAATGTTTGAAAAATGTGTTCACAACCCTCCCTGGCTAAAAAATTAATATTAGCCTTTCTAATCCAAAATGAACACATTGAATAAATTGATATAATACATAATTGATATAACTACAAATGCCTTGCTACAGCAAGAATTGAAGTTACTACCAAACACAATTATTGCACTTTAGAAAAATGTGAAAAACAGTTTTACACCACTTCAAATCTACAATATCTAGACAGTTAAGTTACTGCAAATTTTCTTTTGTTAATCTGAATATTTTACAGCACTAACTGGATTCTGAGATCACTTTTTAGGGGTACTACCTCTCCAGAGAAAATTTCATGCTAAAGTACATGTATGAGGTGTTTTAGATTGCTCTTTCCCCTTCAAAAAAATAACCTATCCTATTTTATCCCCTTATGATAGAAGTGGTGAACCATCCTTATTAAGTCTCCTAAATTTCCTGCATGTTTATTATGAATCTTGAAACCAGGTGTGATCATAGTAAGACTCCATTTTATGTTAGCTAAAGGAGAGATTAAAATTGTCTACTAGGACAAGTGAAGAAGGGTAAAAAACCCATGACACCAGCATACTGATGCTCACAGTAAAAGGCAACACACATATGCTTTTGCCTTTCTACAACATAACACATCTATGTTTACTGTAAAACTAAAATCTATTCACATTTGGTTGGGGGAGGTAGGTAATTCTTTGAGATGGGCACTGTCTGGTTTAGTAATTCACATACTTTGATGATTATAGATCATCTGAAGCCTTCAAAATGTGATAAATGTCAAGCAAAGTTAATTCTTAGCTCCGTTTTGACAATTTCCATTTTAACCTAGATTGCTCTAGAAAAGCAATTCCCTTTTTAAAATACAGCTAAGCATAAAACACACAAAAATTTTGCCAGATTTCTGTAGAATATCTGCTTTTTGTCTTTTAATTACCATTTTTCTTCATCAGGGACTGGAGGGATTCTTGTTCTTTAACAGATTTAACTTCAAATGTGCAAGTGACAAAAAATGGGGCTTCGGGATAATCCTGTTTCTCCTTAGTGGACTGCCTGAAAATAAGATGTATTTTGGGAAAAGTATTGCAGCTATTCACTATCAGCTTTATTGCAGAAAGTATCTTTGTGGTGCAGACTCTGAAAGGATTAGATATAAGAAGTGACCCTCTGAGAGCTTCCATTCGAGAGCTGCAAGTCTGGGGGATTTTCTCTGTGGTCTGGTGAGATGCACTGCAAGGCCAGAGCATGTTAATATGTGTGGGATAGCTCTGCCAATTGAAATGCTACCTGCTAAAACTTTTGTTAAGACATGGCAATTTGTTTTGAACTGGCCAGTTTTGTAAGAGCCAAAACTCTTGGGTAGGGTTTGGTACAATTGCGCAAGAGGCTGAACTCTAAGAGCTCACCTTAGCAGTTTTTATCAGTAACTAGCAATCACCTGCAATCTATCATGGTATCTGTATTTTATCCAATGGAAGTGTCATTTAAATCAATTTAATTAGGTTTGAATTAACATCCCGTGGGAACACATTGTATCTTTTAAAGATACTATTCCAGGCAAGCAGTAGCATCAGACTGGAACTGTTTCACTGATGAAATTCATGTTTTTTTGGTTACTGTTACAATCTTACAGGATGAGAGAGGTTTTAAAACAAAAAGTGTAGTCTAGAGCATAATGACGTAATACCTTTTTAATAAACTGGCAAATAGATACGTACTTATATCTCCCTACTAGTATGCTGTGTCAGGTTCCTTCTGTCTTTCAGGGCAGGTGGATTGGTGAGAAACACTGCTTGTTTATTAAATTCTCAACTACAAAGCAGAATCATGCTTTTCTGTAGCAGAAAGTTAATATGGTCTAGCAGAAAGTCTGTAAGTCTAATAAGCCTAATACTAAAATAATTACAATAAGTTTGGTATCATACTGATTGCAGTAAACAAGGTCTGAAGTGGTAAGTAGATAATTTTTAATTTTCACTCAGAAAGTTGTCATACTGTGCACACTAAGGAGGTCCTCTAAGAGGTTGTCCCAGAACATGGTGACAGCAACAACTCAGCTCAGTAGCTCTAGTGGAACTTGCCAATTCTGTAGTTAAACTCATTCACCCTAACCTTGATTTTCAGGAACTAACAGCCAGATCAAATGGGCTCTTCAAAAAAAAAAAAAAGTTAATTTAAAATTTATTTGATGGTTTCCTATTAAGAGTGCTAGGCTTGGTAAAACAGCATGACAGGAGAATTGATTAAATTTACTGAAATTTAGGGTCAAATTCTGTGCTGTTTATGTACTAGGATAAGCTCCCTGACTTTAGTGGGCAGCTTTTGAGTACACAACAGTAATCATGTTAATATGTATATATTTAAGTCCACTTATTGAACTTACAGCTGTCTATCAGAACTGTGAAATCTGATGATTTTTTATCTCAGTTTATGAGATAAAAACATCATAATACAGATACACCTAAAATAAAAATGGAGTTCTAATTGTATCAGAGTCACTCCATTTATTTTTGTGTGGTGCATTAGACGAGCTTATTTGACAGGATAGCAACCAAACCACTTTATTTTCTAACATTGTTGTATAGCTTTTGCTGTTAAGCATAGAATGAGAAATACAGAAAGCATTAAGCGGACATATCAGTAGTACTGCTGCAGTAATAATAATTATAGATAAAATCAATATAAATACCTCATCAGTTTAAGTCTGAAGTTATTTCACAAATAATGTAAGCAAATTTACTTGACCACATTATTTAGCATACTTTCTCTCTTTAATTTTTCCTATGATAAAATCAGAAACTTTTTTCCAAATCATTCTCCTATCTTACTGCAAATGCTATCTTTAAAGATTGTTAGCTCTCACAGAAAAGCGTTTCACTTTGTTACTTACATCTTGATCTGGAATATACCCTTTTAAAAGCTTCCTGTTGCAGTATAATTTATAAAAATAATGGTGTGAACATTAAGGTAGAGCAACTGGTGGCATTTTAAGATCAGTATCAAAGATCCTATCCCAGGTTAAGTGATAGTAATTAATGAGACAGGAGACCTGGAAACAAGTCTGAACAAGAGCCAGGGATGGAGCTGAATCAGCAGCTACTGGGAACCACTGGGCAGGGATATCTAAGGGAATGGTGCTGTATAAATCACTACACAGCAGTGGTTTTGACACATTAATGTTACTATTTAATATACATAATAATCCTCCACAGGGCTGCAGCAAAGACTGAGGTATTTTGCAGTGGCACAACAACATGGGAGGAATAATTGTGTAATGCTGATGAAAGTGAAGTAATCAATTTGCAATCATGCTTTCCTGTAAACTCACTTTTAATATCACATTTGGTAAATACAGGCATTATGTCCAAAAAGCATGTGTCTCCTTCTGCAGACATGACTGACAAGCCCTATGAGCAATATGCTTCCAAAACAAATATGACTCAATACCTTTGGGTCGGTAACTCACACAAATCACACAGAATGTTCTGTGTTGGAAGGGACCAACAAGGATCATCAATTCCAGCTCTCAAGTGAATGGCCCATATGGGAATTGAACCCTGAACCTTGGTGTTACTAGCATAACACTAAAAAAAAGATGAAGAATGTTTTTTGGTAATGTTCCTAAGGTGTATCTTAGAGAAAGTAGCAATTCACATGTTGGAGAAACAAAATCAAAATGTGGTTTATAAAAATCTGTATGCTGTGTGATAATTGTGCCTTTTTGTAGTATATACACAGTCACTCAAACTAGCTGATTACACTGCAATTCTTAAGTAAACTTGTTATATAAAAAATGAACACATTCTTGAAATTTGCAGTTTTACCAGATCAGCGTGTCTTTCGGGGTAAGCATTGTGACAGCTGCTTGTGACATAGAGCACATGAGAGAAAAACTAAGTATACAATTTGCAGAACTACCAAAAATCCCTTTTTGTTTAATTTCACAAAGATAGAATCAGAGACATGAGGATGTTCCCAGTTGGCACAATGTGAAGTGTATTTTCACATAGGCAAGCACGAGGTTCTCAGCAGAAGTTGTTACTTAATACAACAGGGGGTCCCCAGATCTAAGTTGACCTCTGCAGGTAGTTTTAAACCTTCCAGTAGGAATTATTTTACCTGAAGTTTGCTAGTTAACCAAGGAAATAATGTCAGTTTACTTAAAACACAAACCATTTAATGCTGAGCTATGGCATGATATGTTTTGGTGAGCTATGGCATAATCAACATTTTTAACTCAAAACATGCAGAGCCCCCATTTCATTTCTGTTTGAACTGGCTTACTCCAGGGCTAGCCAGGAACATTGAATGAGATTGCTAGAATGAGCTGTTGCTTGTCCCATTCCTGAGGTTACACATTTTCCGAGGCATTTTTTTATTTTCCTTGTGGGATTGATCTGCACTGCTGAAGTCAATGAATGTGTACGATGACATGGATGTTGTGTTGAGAAATTACTTCTTTCTCCACTGAAATGACTTGTGAGAAGAATTACAAAAACTGCTTGTCACACAGTATTGAAACCCAGCTTGAGTAAGAAATCATGGATTGTCTCATAACACTGGAAGCTGCCCACAAGATTAAGTTTGGTGTCAACTTTGGAAAACAGTTTTAGAGGCTGAAGGGTGTGGGGAAGTCTTAAGCATAAATTACTTGATAGGCATTTAAGTTATATACCAATATATAATGCTTTATATCTGCATATACACACACACACATGCACAGAACAGACAGGTCCACACTGGAAAATTCAGATCATCATCATCTCTATCACACCTTGAAAAAGTTGTCAAACATGATCATGTCAGGCAGTAATTTTTCACAGTTATGGTGCAGTTTGTTAGTGACATTAAGCACTGTGGTGTGTACTCCCTGTCCTAGGATAAGCCCACCAGAAAAGAAACCATGTAACTGCCACGGGCTGAAAACGAGAGCATCATTCAAATGAGGAAGAGTTTGTGTCTTTGCTCTCGTGCGTGCACAATGGCTTCTATTTGTCTGGAGAGAAGATTGCTGAAAAATGCATGAGCATTTTTCCTGATGTGAAAACAAGCAACCTAACTGACAGTAGGGCAGACTTTGTAGCTATGCTACTGTTATAGCTCATGAAATATTACTGAGAAGAATCATTTCTTGGGGAAAGAAAGGAGTCTGCCATTTTTTCCAACCCTCTTTTGAGCACTGTAGCTACCAAAATCTTTCTAGAAGTAATCCAAGACATAACAGCATCTCAAGTCTATAGAGATGTCATATACACGCTGACTCTTTACATCTTCTAGGACTTCATTTTGGAGCATGAGATGCCACCTCATCATCAAGAGGCAGATGCAGAACAGAATTTTTTGAGTGATTTCTTATTTCTATAATGGTGTGATCTACACTTCATCATCAAGAAACAGACGACATCAACTTGGGGATGGGTGCTGGAGTGACACAATACAGAAAATGAGGCTGCACCACCCACTGGGATTGAGGTTTGGAGTTTAGGACAAACTGACATTAATATATCCCTTCTCCCTCTCTGATTGACCCTGTTCCCCAAAACTCAGGCTTTCTGACGCTACATCTTCATTTCACACGTAAATAAATCTTCTATCCACTCAGTCAAACTGAGAGAAGGCCATGTGCGCTGCACACAGCAGATCTAGCAGCTGCTGGAATGTGCTCTGTCCAGCACTAGTCCTCCCTCCGCGACAGCGCAGCTGCCTCACACTGAAATCAGAATCACGGAGGGTCGGAGATTTGTGAATCTGGGGGTCCGCACGGAGCTCGGGCACGGCGCAACCCCGCGTACAGAGCTGCTGCTGGAGGCGAGCGGAGGGAGGGAATAGCGAGCTGCGGGGCGGCTTGCTCAGGACGTGCCACCCACCACACGTGTGTGTCACCACACGCGGTATCTCGGTGGTCACACACGCATCTTCCTTCCACGGCATCCCGGTTATGCTTTGCCTCATGGGGCTGCACACTGGGCCGGGGAAGGGGGGAACGCCGCCACAGGCCCAGCTGTGCCCACGGCGGGGAGGGGAAACAACATCCACGCTGCGGCGGCACCAAGGAAGGCCCGGCACTCGGCTCCCGACCTCTCAAGGGCCCCGCCGGCCCGAGGGATACCGCAGCGGGTTCGGCAGCTTCCAGCGCGGCCACGGGCGGGACGGGAGAGGAGAAGAGCAGAAAGGGGCGCCGGGGAAGGCGGGTGCGTCTCGGGATACCTGGCGGGAAGGGGCTGCGGGACACGCTCCCAGCACAGCGGGAAAGGGCGGGGAAAGGCAGCTCGCTACCGCGCATGCGCGCCGGCCGCCCCCCTCTCACCATTACCTGTGAGCTGCTAGGCGCCGTCGCCTTCTTTTTCTTGGCGGGGCCGCCGCCGGTGCCGGGGCTCGCCGGGCGCTTCTTGCTGCGGGACGCGGCCCCGGCGGGAGACGAGGCGGCGGCGGGAACCAGGCTGGCCATGCCGCCCCGCTCCGCGCCCGGGCCGGGAGCGCTCCCGTTCCCCGGCGGCTGTGGCGGCTATGCTGCAGCGCATGCGCAGTGATGGCGGCGCGGCTCTGCCGCCCCGGGCCGGGCCTGGTCGGGGAGGCCGAGGGCGAGCAGGGTTTGGCCGGCGCCTGTGAGGCCTGGAGCTCGGAAGGAAGCAGCTCTGCCGCCTCCTCGTTGCCCTGCAGTGTCGCGGGCCCCTACTCAGAGACCTGGCTGCGGTGGCAGCCTCGGCCCGGGGTAGCCCGTGTGCTTGGGAGGTAGCAAAGTGTGCTGAGGTGAGGGGCTCCTCCCCGTAGAGGGTGAGCGGGACTGCAAAAGGCGCTGGATCTGAGTCAGTTATAGCATAGAGGCCTTTGCAGTTGGACTTAAAGATGTTAAAGATCTCTTCCAACCTTGACAATTTTGTGGTTCTAACTGTGTAACCTTTGGAAATGCCAGTTATTACAGTTGACATTAAAAATGTCTACAGCTGGCTGATACTGATTGCCTGTGGGTAATTCGTACTGCTTAAAATTTGGTTGCTTCTACAATGTTTTGGCGTGGCCAGTGGCCTGGTCTATAGGTTTTTCCTCTTCTTGGAATCTGGAATAGTTTTGCAGTGGAGAAGCATAGCAGAATAGATTAGAGGGGATTTGGACTGTGCTCTGATAAGTTTTCATGGTCCTCTTACTGTGTGTGCTGTTTTACGCCATGCCCCAGAGAACTGGTTGGTGTCGAGGTGATGTTGCACAGTTCTTAAACTGCTTAGTGGCTGAGAAAACTCCTGAGCTTTGTGCTTGCATGCACCTGCATTCAACATGCTGGTCAACTTATTGCCATGTTTGTTTGAGCTGCTTCTACGCAGTGCCAGTCTGCCAGGTTTCCAGCTGCAGCTGTGTGCGATCCTGTCCCAGCACATGCCTTGCGGAGAGGCAGAGGTCCAAGAAGTTGATATTCAGGCAGAAAAATTAGGTCACGTTTATAGACGGTGCTGTAATGAGGGCTGAGCTTGGGCACAGTAGGGGTGCCAGGCAGTGCTGTGTAAAACAAAAACTTAGAAGGTGGCCTGAAAGAGAGTTGAAGACAAAAGCTTGGACTTCCAGGCTGTGTTCCAGGCACCTGTGTATGTAGCAGAAAAGCAGGACAAGATTTGCTTTCCAGGGGCATAAGCAGGGCCTTGTACAAACAGCCCAGTCCCATATTCTCCTTTCTAACTGTAGATGCTGTCTTTCTGTCTGAGCACGCAGGCTGCCAGCAGCACCACAAAGCCAACTGGTAAACTGGATTGCATTTGCCCTTAGTGAGCGTTTCAGGCTTGTGTGTGCTCTGCAGTTCATGTTTCTTCTCGCTTCAGTGGACAGCATGCTCAAAAGTGGGACCTGAGTGTGGAATTAGCAGGGGCACTGGGAATCACAGGGGAGTTGTGTCCCTTGGTAAAGCCAGATCTGCTTTGCTGTGTGCTCAAAACGTTGATCTTGTCTCAGTCAGCCTTTTCTTGTTCCCAGGGCTGGGTCCCATCCCTTTCCCACGCACATGCTGTATGCTCAGCTCCCAGGTATGCCCAATTAAATAGGAAGCATACCTTATCACAGGGACGTTTTTACTGAGAAGAGCATCTTTAATGCAAGTGAATCATGCAGAGACTTAACGTGCTGCATCAGTGAAAGTTTTTAAATAGTGCTTAGCCAGGCATTTTCTTACCTGTACCCATTTTTATCAATTGGTTCACTAAAAAAAAAATCACAAGGCCTGTGTGTATTGCAGCACTGCTAAGTACAACAGAATTTTACACAGTACCAAATGCTTTGCAGAGTCACAGAGTGGGTCAGGCTGAAGGGACCACGGTGGGTCATCTGGTCCAGTCTCTGTTTAAGCAGGGTCATCCCAGAAACATGACACAGGATTGTGTCCTGACACTTCTTGAGTATCTCTGTTGGGGCAGACCCCACACCCTCTCTGTTCCAGTGCTTGGTCACCTGCACAGTAAAGAAATTCTTCCTCATATTCAAGTGGAATTTCCTTCATATCAGTTTCTCACTGTTACCTCTTGTCCTATTGCTCAGCACCACTGAGCAGAGCCTGGATCCATCTTCTTAGCACCCTCCCTTCAGATACTGACAGACATTTATGAGGTCCCCTCTCAGTTGTCTCTTCTCAAGGCTGGACAGGCGAAGTTCCCTCAGCCTTTCCTCGTAAGAGAGATGTTGACCTGCTCCAGGAGCTCCTGTTTCCCCTCTACTGAGGAGCCAAGAACTGGACACAGCACTCCAGAGGCAGCCTCAGTAGATCTGAGTAGAAGGGCAGGATCACCTCCCTTCACCTGCTGGCAGTGCTCTTCCTAATGTGCACCTCAGGATCTTATTGGCTTTCTCGGCCATGGCTCATGGAGAGCTCACTCGTGGACAGCTTGTTGTGTCTGCCAGGACTCCCAGGTCCTTCTCCATAGAGCTGCTTTCCAGCAGCTCAGCCCCCAGCCTGTACTGGTGCCTGGGGTTATTCCTTCCCAGGTGCAGGACCCTGCATTTGCCTGTGTTGAATTTCAGACAGTTCCCCTCTGCCCCTCTCCACCCTGTTGAGGTCCCTTTGAAGGGCTGCCCAGCCCCCTGGGATATCACCCTCTTCTCCGAGCTTTGTGTTATCAGGGAACTTGCTGAGCAGGCTTCTGCCCCTTCCTCTGAGTCACTGATGAACAAGTTAACACTGGGTCCAGTATTGAACCTTGGGGGACACCACAAGTGACAGGCCTTCAATAGGACCCTGTGCCACTGATTATGACCCTCTGGGATCTGCTGTTCAGCCAGTTCTCAATCCACGTCACAATCCTGGAACACCCATAGCTCATTGAGAAATAGGAACAATGACAATGTAAACAGTGATGGTGTCTGTGGGGCATGAGTAATAGAATTAGGGATGAGAGAAGGGCTGGGGAGTTGCATGGTGCATTCTCCCTGCTCCTTTGAGTGGCTGTCTATAACCAGCCCTGCTGAAAATGAAGAGATGTTTTTCTGCTGAATAAGTGTCATATGTATCTTGCTGGGTTCCTGTTACACACTTAAGTAAGCAGTTGCTTTGTGATACAGCTCATTTGAACAAGTGCAAATTGCAATTTCTAACCTGGTTTGGTGCAACGAGGCCCTTCCTGCTGTTAATTTTGAACCTGGCTTGAGTTGAATACCTTTCCCTTACTGGTGTTGCAAGGTGTGTTTTTATATGCTACGTTGCTGATATGAAAATTAAATACAGCTCAGCAACAACTCGGCGTGCTTTCTGATGTGAATAGTCTTAGGGAGCTGGAAAAGCCCCTGGTACTTTTTTTAGTAATATTTGGGGCAAAATGCAGGAATTTCCTGAATTAGGGAAGAAGATCTTAGGCCCTTATCTGAGATTTGTGATGTGGGGTGTTGGCTTTTTGTTTGGTTTGGGTTTTTGGCTTTTTTTACCCTTTGGCTGGATGAAAATTGACTATGATAATTTTCTCATCATGCACAGGGGATTAGTACAGTGTGAAGCTTTTTGAGGTGTGTGAAGGGTGGTGGGTGCCTCACAATTTAAGATTCAACTTTTTTTTATGGAGGAAGAAGGTGCTGGGAGAAAAAAACAGTTTGGAAAGCCAGCAGAAATATCTTTTGTGTGAGTTAGGATAAGCAGAGTGGAGAGAGCAAGGTCCCCAGGAGCCATGTGAGTCAGAGCTGCTCCCTGCCCCAGCCCCAAGCACAGCTTCCCAGCCAGTGGAGAGCTGTGCCAGCTCTCTTCCTGCTGGTGAGCTGGCCCAGTGGAGTGGCTGCCTGTGGTGGGAGGCCCTCTGACTGACACATTCAGGCTGCCTGGGAGGAAATGTGCTGGATGCTTTCAGTTCAAGTGCATGGCTATTCATCTGCTCCATCCAAAGGAAAAGGCTAGTATGTGTAACTGTGTATTTATTTTATTTCAAGCTTTGAACTTAAATCTCTCTCAGTACCCAGCTTACATCTTTCCTGGCTGTTTAGCTGTCAATATTCCTACTTCTGTACTACAGAAAAATGTGTGGATTAAAAATGAAATTGTGACTTTACTCATTAGCAATATTGCAGGTTGTAAGTTTATCAGGTACCTAAAATGATGCAAGAGAATATGTATAACCCCTTTGTATATCGCTGAATTACAATGAAGAGTTTAGAATTCTTAAATAACCTCTTCCTGGTTTTTTGGGTGGTGTTTTTTGTACCTACAAGGTGGGGATAACCTTTTTTTGGATGGTAGGTTGAAATGAAGATAGGAAGCTGTGGTAGTTAAGAAATAGCTCCTCGTGATGGTTGCATAGTGATTTGTACTATTACAATTTCCTGGCAACAGTATCCAACACGTTCAGACAAGATTTTTGTTAATTTAGCCATTTTTAGCAGTGTTGCACAGGTGCAATTTGTGCTCTAATTTGTAAGGTTTTGACTCTTCAAAAAGACTCCAGTTGTATAAAACCAAAAACAACTGTTTTTTCCCATTTTGGTTGTGTATGTGTCTACTGGGTATCATGGTGAATTTTCATAGAGGCTCTGGAAAAGGAAGGATTGAAGTTCTAATGTTCACTGCTCTGTCAGGTACAAAGCAATGGATTCCTGCAGGGTAGCTTGTGGGGTCTTGGTGATGTTTTGTACCTTATTCTTTAAAAGTACTTGGCGGCTTTGATGACTTTTCAGAGCCTGCAGTGTGAACTCTTGTGATTTGCATTTGTTCCCTGCAATTTGCAGCTGCAGGCATTGCACTAGCTTTGTTTAAATATAATGCCAAATGCCTTTAAAATAGGTATTTGAACTGTGGATTAAGAAGACTACTTTGGTAATATTAAAGGCCTTTTTACTGCACACATCAAATATCTAACATGCAATGCAATCTTCCTGAAGCCATTTCTGTATTCTTAGTAACACAAAAAGAGAAGCAGGGTCTTTAGAAATGCCTTTTGTCATTTTCCTAGTAGTCTCTCCTTCTCAAAGTTTATTTGAAAATTTGACACATCAGAAATGAGCAATAAGAGTCAAAGTGCTGTTCTGTTTGCAGTTTAGTTGTAGTTTACTTGAATTTTTGGTACTAACTTAAGTAAACTTATGTTGATACGTATCGATGTTGTTACTTGAAGTGTGGACTACTGACCAAAAATTATATTCATGCTATACCTGGCAGGTTTTACCAAAATACTGTGAAGCAAGGAAATCCAACCCAAAAAGTTTTGTTAAATACAGATTTCACTATGGTAAAATAGAGTTTTATGCTGGGGAAAAAGAAATTACATGTAGTATTTGACTTTGATTTTAAACATGATTCTGTTTGCATACAGTATAAAAGGAAGAACTGCCCATTGTGCAAGTTAATGGAATCCTGTATTCTGTATATCCCAAATAATTAATTATTAAGCAATATTTTGTATATTTAGATCCTGTCTCAAAAGATTTATGAAATTAGTTTATCATATTAAATTTAATCTTTTCTTTTTGAAAGTGAAAATAGGTTAAGAATTTCCCTATTTAGTTTGCATTCAGAGTCTGATGAATGTTTTCTGCAGTTATTCATGTGAACAAGTTCTTGATTTCCGAAAGGCTCAGCTGAGAAAGATAAAAATGTCATGATACTAATTTGCATAATCTTTAATGTAGTAACCACCTTGGAAATGCTGAGGGTTTGTAGACTGAAAAATATGTGGATTAGCTGAATAAGTAATCTGATTTATGAACATAAAATCTTGGTAGGATGGCTATTAGTTTGCAAGCAATCTGGAGATTGAGCATGGCTATATAATTAATTTATTAATAATTCTAAGGAATAAATTCACAGAAATAAAACTGTCCTATTGAATTCATTACCAGAACAGGGGTTGAAGTCACTGAATAAATTGCTCAGAGGTATTAGCTCATGCATCTCTGCTTGTTGCAGCAAGTCTTCTGGTGCTATAGTGCTCTTAATTCTATAGTAACTTTGAATTTGCCTGTACATTAAGCCTCTGCTATTTTTATTGCAATTGGGATACAAATTTGAGTAAGTCTGTAATGCCAACAGTGTCTCTAACTGTTAGAGGGCAATCTGTGGATGTTACTTGATTTTCTCACTATTAATTCTCAACACAAGAAAAAAACTCAAAAGGTGAAGGTGCAGAATTCAACCAAGGTCTGACATCTGCTTGATGACATCTTGACTCGTGGTGGTTGTTTGTCAGTCTCACTCGGTTTTTTCCTAAATGCTAGCTAGGAAGCTAGGACTTCAAGTGCTAGATGAACTACTCTGGTGTGTGCAGAACTAGTCAGACTGCACCCCGTGTCTGCTCTGAGTTGCTACTGTGCAAACCAGATGATTGGATGGACAAAAAAGCCCTAATTAAATGTGCAGATACTCAAGAAGAGCCCAGTTGGAGCATAAGATTAGAACTTTGAGAAAATGTTTCTGAGCTTCTCTTTTTTTGGTCTTAAAAAAAGATATATAGGTAAATAAATCAGCACGGACAGCACAAATTTGGACTGAAATTTCTACATCCAGTAATTTTAAAAGTCTCACCTGTTGATCCTGGAAAATCCTTACAGTTCATGTGAAGTGACCAGAAGAAGTAAATTGTTAGTGCTTAGCATCAGTGCAAAGCTAAAATTCCTAAAAAGGTTGTCTCTTCTTTAGTAGAAACTGTTCTGTGAGAAGGAAAAAAAAAGAAAATTATTGGAACTCTATAAATCATGGGCTGGGGTAAAAAGGAGTGGATAACAATTGCAGTAGAAGGCATTGCAGAGCCTGGCTGATTTATGAGCTGGCTATGAATCAGCGGGATTGCAGAGCCCTGGAACACACACGTCACACGAGCAGGAAGCCTGCAAGGCACACACAGTATTCCCTTCGCTTGTCAAAGCTTTGCTTAGGCTCAATTTGAATGCCATGTCTGGCTTTGGACATTACACCTCTGGGCTCTCTCCAAATCTCTCCTGTCTTGAAGAGAAGAAGAGGATCCTCTGAGGTCTAGGGAGTGCAGTCTATGAAAAGTGGTTGAGAATTTGGGTTGTCTATGTAACATAAGGATAAGGAGGAGCAGGGGACTGGAGGAGGTTCCAGCAGGAAAGGAAGAGCTGTTCTCCATGCCTGTTGTAGATTAACTCAATTTATTATGTGCTATAGGCCATTCTTTAGATACTAAATAGACTTCACACATTTTTGGGTTTGTGTTTGTGGGTTTTATTTGTGTTTGTGTGGGTTTTGGTTTTGTTTGTTTTGGTTTTTGCTTGTTTTTGTTTGGTTGTTTATTTGTTTTAATAATAATGTCCCTACTAGAAGAATCTCTTTTGTTACTTTCTCTGATGCACTCAAGTGGGAATATGTAGAGGAATTTTAATATTTGCAAAGAACAGTGCTTGGTTTTTTCTCTCAGTGATAAGGTGACAACAGTTTGAGAGTGCTTGGGTTTTCTTTTGAGGTTTTGGTAGAGAAGTCCAAGAATATGACAAGCCACTGCAAAAGGGGAGGGACCATCTCTCTCTGTGCCTGTAACAATGAACAAATAAAAGGATTAACTTTGCAGTAAGGAAGATTCAGGTTGTATTACAAAGAACTTTTTTTCAGAGAAGGGCTGCTTCACACTAGAATAGCTTGCTTTTGAAGGTTTTGAAAAACAGGTTAGACATCTGCCACGAAAGATCATGCACATCTGATTCTACCCAGAGACAGGAGAGTAGATTAGATGACCTCTCAAGAATTTTTGCAGTTCTGTTTTCTGTGATTCTGTCAGTTCCATGGTTATTCGTTAAAGGCATGTGCTTTCACACGGAGCAGTGAGAATGTGAGGCTGGCTGGACGGGGTCAGAGTGTTTAACCCAGTGCACCATCCCAGTGGGAGCTGAAAGCAGATGTACGGGGAATACTGTACAAGCAGGGCGACTACACAGGGTGATACTTTTTCTGTAGATGGTTCCTGTGTATTTAGTAGCTTTTGTTAGATTTCAGTTCCTTGAATTTATCTGGTGCCCCTTGAACAAGTCTGAGCTTTTGGTGTTCATGGTATTCCACAACCAGAAGCTCTTACATCTCCATCATCTATGTCAAAACCTTTCTCTTGGTCTTGAACTTGACCCTCTTTTAGCTTCATTTGGTGCTTGTTGGCTCTCATTCTTTTAGACAGATGTTATAGACTCATCCCTTTTGTTGCAGCTGAAGACTTTATCAACCTCTACCTTATTCATTCTTAAACATTTTTGTGTCTTGATTCAAAAGTTCTAGCTGGCATAGCTATTTATTATATGGCAGTTGATGCTTGGATTTTCCTTGTTGCTGTCTTTGGAACATGTTGAGCTCTACATCCTTTCAGATGGAGGGCACAAAAGTCATATAAAAGTTAAGATGCAGTCACTGTATAGGTAGTAAAAAGATGTTCTTTGTTTTATTCTCAATTCCTTTTCAAGTAAGTGATTTCTTTCTTTTTGTGATGTTGTTGTTGAGCACTAAGCTTATATTTCCATAATCTGCTGTCCTAACCTCAAGGTCCCTTTTCCTGAGTAATACTGGTCAGCTCATTGTTTATTTGAAATTTGGAAAGCATTATTCTCCTGCTCCTTTTCTGGCTTTCTTATAAATACAACAAGCAGCATGAGTCCCAGGGTAGATTTCTGTGAGGACTGTTCCCTAACTCTTGTTGGTGATTTTATTCTATTTTTGAAAAATTCTTCGTCTGTGCAAGAACCTTCATTATTTTTGGTAGGTCCTTAGCTTCCCTAAGCCTTCTGGAAATCCTGATAGATTGTATCATCTGGATTTCCACTGCCTGTGTGCCTTTGGGAATAAAATTAAGACAGTAGTAGCAAACAATGTGATTATCTTGGACATGAGAAGCTTTTCTACTCACCAAATGCAAATTTGTTGGTTTAGTCACACTGTCACATTCCAAGTTCTGACACATGGCCTTTCTGTGCTTTTTAATGCTCAGAATACAATGATTTAATCATTTCTATCTTAACTTTTTTAATACTGGCATTATAAATGGATGCATTTTACTGCTTGAAGGAAGATTTTGATGAAGATCATTGTTAGCTGAGTGCTGTTGAATATGTCATGTTGTACAATAAAAAATTTGCAAAACAATTTAAATCTTTTCAGTACTAATCATGCCTATTGAAACAAACTACTTTTTTTTTCTCAATACTGTTTGGTGTTGTGTTATTGCTGACATTGACAAAAATAGATGTATTGTCTTTTATATTTTCTAATTTGTTGTTGAATATCACACAGCAAACTGAAGGAGGAAAAAGGAAAAGTAGCTTCAAATCAGGGTTATGCTCTACTGATCATGTCCATTGCTCTGGATTTGGTAAAAAGGCTGAATTTACTTGCCTGTATTAGGTGGATATATACAGTCCTTTGCCAACAGGAAATGTTGCTGATTATGTCATTATATGAGCGAGCTAAGATCTCTGCCCCTTTAATGGAAAAGAGCCCATCATTAAAAATGTAATGCATATTTTCAGGTAATTAAAAATGATGCATCTGAGTACTTTTCAAGGTTTTTCCCTTCCCCCAATTCCTTCCTTCCTCCAGCACACTTCTGGCATGGGAATGTGTTGTTTCCTGTAGCAAATACTGAGGGCTGATATAAACAGAAGATATTGTCTTGATCACCTTTCATCTTTTCTGATTGAAAATGTTATCTGCATGGCTTTTTATTAAAAAAAATGAAAATAAACCCTACAAACATTTAAATTCCTCTCTTGAAGTGTTTTAAGGAATTTGTCTTCTCCAGCTAAGGATCTGAGAATGCATATAATTATACATAATAATTTCACCACTGTCAGATTAGATTGATTTTTAGTCACTTTTGTGCAGATTAGATTCAACTCAGGTGCTCATACTGAAAGGAGGTGCATTAATCTGCAGTGACATTCAGTCTCTCCCAATTAGTAAGTTCTAAGAGATGTTAGATAATGCGAGTTTGGTGATGTGAAGCATTTTTGTTCTGCCATGGATTTAGGAAATTTAAGGAGGTTTAGGCCTTCAAAGGCAACTATCAGCAACTTAAGTGTCTGGCTAGAAAAAAAAGAATGAAAAATTAATAGGAGAATATTTCTGACAGATTTAAAACTTGGAGACAAATTATGGTGGTTCAGCTGAGACTTTGAGGGATACTTAAAAAGAACCCCAACAGTATATTTCTGTAATGTATAGATCTAACACACACATCTTTGTGCAATCAAAAGGTGTCTTAAAATTTTGGTTGGTGTATTGACTTTTAAAATGTGCATAAGTTTGCATAGTGGTTTCCCTAATGCTACATAACCTTGTTTTCTAGCATGTATGTGTTTCTGTGTAGTGTTGAAGGTCACACATTAATTTCCTCAAACTGCATGTGGTCAGACCATAATTTTAATTATTTGCAAGGCAATGGTACATTAGCATTACAGAAGAGAACAGTGAAGGACGAAGTAGTGAAAAATGAAGTGCAAATAAATGACATTGCAATGTGTGCATGTCTTCTGATTTTGCAGAATTAATGCTGTCAAGGCTGTGCTGTAGCTTGGAGTATATATGTGCTGCTTAATTATCTCAGTTACTGAATATGCTTATTGCATAATCTAGGGTAGGAGTAATTGAGTCCATTACTGTACATAAACAATTGCCAATTTATAGTACTTCAGAAAAAATTCTTGACTGTAAACAGATGTTACAGAAGCTAAAATATTGATGCTATCCTGCTTTTGCCATGATGAAATCTTAAGTGATTTTCTAAATGTGTGCTTTGCCAATGCTTGTTGAAAATTGGTGGTGTTTTTTTATGTTTCTTGGAGAAAAGAGTCTACTCTAATTATTTTTTTTCCTTTCCATTCTTGCTTTAATTTTTGAATGAGCTATTAGTTTATTTTTATTTGTTTAATGTTGGTGTTAGCTAATGCCAATATGCCACTTCTGTTTTCTAACTTAGGAAGACTGGCTTTTGATTAAATGAGAGCAACATAGGATGTGATTTTACTGATGAAGCAATGATGATTTTGTAGGCAGGTAGGCAGTTTTCAATCTCCTGATTAAAAAGATACAAGTTCATTGTATTTCAGAAATGTTACCGTGTAGGAGCTTAGTATGAATACCAGAAACTAGTTTGAGCAGCCTGGCAAGAGGTAAGTGTTTTCCTGCAGATCAAAATCCCTTGTAGTTTTAAGGTTTAAATTCTTAAATTTTGCCATAATGTTAACCTGCCTAGTCCCAAAGTCAATGTCCACTTTCCCACTTTCGTATGATTCTGATTGTTTAAAATTGCACATGAGGTTAAAAAGAGGGAATTTTTTCTACATCTGGAACAATGCATGGAAGAAATAAACTTGATTGGTGGGGTTTGGGTTTTGTGTTGTTTGAAGTGTTTTTCCTTTATTGGTGATCATGAAATATCTACTGCTTTAAAATATGTAACTCCTGTATCAGAAGGGACACCATAGCCTTGTCTGTGTGATTTCTGTTTGGGTGGAGCAAGGCCTGGTCTGACTCCTCTTGGAAGCAGAGGAAAGCTCTGCATTGACCATAGCTGAAACTAGAATTCCTGCAGAAAGAGGAGTTACTTCATGTACTTAATGAGATGATATCTCTTTAAAACCGGAGTGGGAGCTCTAATGTCTTATGAGGATGAAGTTGCAACCTGAATGAAAGACTTTGTTTCTAACTGGCCCCTTGCTTTCTTAGCTTACAAATTCTTATTACACTGTATGCCGTACAGCAGTGATAGATTGGAGTTTTATAAATATAGAAATATAAATATAGATATAAACAATGATATATATAGATATAGATATAGATATAGATGTAAGTATAAATATAATATAAATATAAGTATAATATACTTCAATATTATGTGATTGGACATCACATACCCAGACACAATTATATATTTAAAAAAAGATAAAACATCCAGATAAACACATATGTGGAGGTATGAGTGAGTGTGTATAAGAAGATGACAGAGGGCTCTCCTATTATCATTAAACTTTGCTGTAGAGTACAGTAAGTGAGTACATGCCTCCTGTTATGCATAATTATTCTCCAGTCTCAAGGGGAAGTTTTGTATCTTACATCTGCAGTATGAAACTGATCTCACAAATACTCAGCCCAGAAGTGTTCATTTGATCTTGGAAGTAGTCCCATTGAATTTAATGAGCCCTTAGATGGTAAATTCTTTGGGGCTCTTATTTTCCTTTGTGCCTTATTCAATGGTAAGAACAATCTCCATTAGATTTTACATTAGCTTCTACTGTTACTTACAGCAAAATGCTTTTAGGTTTTGGCTTGAAAATGTTAATTGAAACACATAGGCACAAAAACTCTGAGGCAAAACACAACAATTAAATTAGAATTATTCCAAAATCACATTTAAGGAATTTGAGTTGGCTTTCTGAAATTTCAAAAGCTATGTTTTTGAGTGCTGCTCCAGGCCTCATCTCATTTTTGCCATCTTTGTGGCTTTTGAGAGAGGAAGGATTGTAGATCTTGGATGGTAAGATTCCAACCTACTGATGAATGTTGATAGTCAAGGTAACTTTGGCTTCTCTTCAGCTGGGTGTAAGTGTAGAAGATCCCAGCTTTTGTTAACTCTGATACTGGCAGCCAAAGATACCTGCTTTTACCCATCAGAGTCCTTTGAACTCCATTCCAGCTAACAACATTCTTCCAAATGACTGCAGAGGCCCTGGATGAGCCTTCTTCTCTTCATGCTTCCCAGATCACATGCATAAAATAAGTTTTCTACAGGCTGGATTGGCTCAGTAGAATTGCTGTGGCTGTATGTAAAGCACAAGGTCATTCTAGATAATTGACACCTCATTTTTTTTTCTTCACAGATGGTTTCAATCATTGCTTTCAGAGCAGGGGGTAATTTAACCTTGCCAGCAGAGAATTTCTGAAACTTTGCAAGTTTATAAACTTTGTAAACTTTTTCATACAGTTAGAGCAGCATTTCTATTCTAGCAGTGTAAAACTATGTCCCACACTGATCAGATCTCGGTTATGAGGCTGCAGTTCAGGAGTGTACTCCTCTAGGTCCATGCTTTGAAAGAATTAATGGGAAATTGTGCATGGTTTCTTAGGTATTTTTATCTTGAGGGTTACTCTGCTAGCATCTGTTCTCTTCTGAGAAAAAAAGAGTGGAGTAGGAAATGGGAGAAAGAGGGAACAGTAATAAATACAAATATAGGCAATAAAGCCATTATGTTATGAGAAAATTAGGTGAGATGATTTGGTTTTTGTATTGGTTTTTACTTTAAATCTGTATTGAAAGGCACATTATTTACTGCATTGGTTTCATGTTAAAAAATGGTATTCTGGCTCAGCAGTACTGTCAAGAAGTACAATATGTCCCACCTCATTAAGTACTATATTTTTTCCTCTCCATCTGTCTAGAACACCAGGAAAACTTGTTTTCAAATAGAAGAATAATCAGTTGTGTCCATTTCCGTTCTTTACCTCTGTATCTGTATATGTCCAAAAATTTGTTTGAATTTGAATAGGGAAGTGTCTCTAGCACAACAATCCTAATAAAGGCACTAGTTAGAAGATCAGGGTATGTTGTTTGGTAGCAAGATGATCAACTATGAGAGTCCAAACAAAAAAAAAATAGAGTCACAGACTGGTTTGGGTTGGAAAAGACCTTAAAGATCAGCTAGTTCCAATCCCTGTACCATGGGCAGAGACACCTTCCACTAGAGCAGGTTGCTTTTACTGGACACATGAGAGAAGGCGAGTCTGCCCATTTAATAAAAATGAAAACTCTGGTTGACTGACAGCATAGGGGAAAAAATTTAGAAAGAAAGGTATTTCCTGCTCTGTTTGAATATGTGACCAGGAGTTTATCATTGTTTGGATATTAGAAGCAGCACAGCACTTGTGACTAAAAAGCATGTTTTACATGGAAGCAAATAGATGTGCCATACACAGGAGAATGCCCTGGAGGTTTTTTGATTCATTACAGACAGTACTGTTCAGATTAAGGGCCTGATCCACCATAACTAAAGGGTAATACTGGACACTTGCTTAGCTGATAGCAGCAAAGCTGCAGGGCTGGCTTTACTACTGGAACTAGGATAAAAACAGCTCCAAAAACCATGAAGAAAAGGCAATAGTGAAAATATCAAAACACTGCCTATATTTTCAGATAATTGCTTTCATCACCATTCAGCTTTTGGGAATTCCAGTGTTCTTCAGGTTAAGGTGATTTTCCTCATGGGACTCCTATCTGTGCTATCTCCTTATTCTCTGCAGCAGCCACTCACAGGTCCTGCAAGAAATCAATTTTAAGCCTGTATTGTCTTTCTGAAGAATACTTCCAAAGACTGAATGAGGGGCTCTGATTAAACCTTTTGCTTTCAGAGGCCTCAGATCATCCTGATAATGTTCAGCTAGTTGGACTAGTGATACTGAATGAACGAAACAGTGTTGACTTCAAAAGGTCACTCGTTTGCAAAGTCAGGGAGAGTAGCCATGGGCAGAAGTTGGCTGCAGATGAGGCTGAAGTCCTACATCAAAGGTTGGGTAGAAAATAGTATTTTGTATCTGAGATAATACCAGAGGATGTGTAACTGTGTGAAAAAAGTATTTTTTGCAAGAAAAAAAAGAAGTCATTTTTAAGAAGTAAATAAATACAGGTTTAGAAAATGGCAAATGGGCTAGAATAATTTATTCTCTCAATCCTAAAATATTTACATCCTTTGTTCTGTTGTAGACACAAAAGGTAAGAGACCCCAGTGAGTTAACGAAAGAAATAAGCATGCAAATCAATTTCAGACAAGAGACATCAGTCACAAATTTGCCACTGGGTGATGTTTAACAGTCTGAGAGTAATGAAAGGAATTTTCAGGAAGAATAATTTACATGTTCTGGGCTATGCATGTGCTGAAGATGATGTCATACCCTGAAAGAATAACTATGCAGACCATAAATAGTATTTCAGCTAGAGATTTAACACTTACATTTCAAGATGGGAGTGTGTTTTAGAAGAAAATGCTTTTCTCTTTATCCAAAGAAGGATACTTAAAATCATAAAGTAAGTTTAATTGTTAAAACTGCTACACAGTGATACATTGTAATGAAAAGTGAGATGCATGTGATAAAACAGAGGCATGACTTAATATACGGAGCCCAGGAATGGGAGGCAGGGGGAGACCTTGAATCCTTTTTGCGCTATGTCATTGACTTGCTTTGCGGCCTGAGGCAAGACCCCAGTTTGCCTCCCAAGAAGCAGGGAGGGAGGTCACAGGGTTGCACCCTGCATTACAGGGTCACCTGCAGTGCAGTTAGGATTCCGTGTGGTGCCTCCTGGCCTTGGTGCAAGTGTAGCTGTCTGTCTAAAGGGAATGGAGCTGAGGCAGCTGCATCTGCAAAAGCTGTGAGAACCTTAGGTTAAAAGCATGGGGGATGTGCATGTTTACTTACCTAGTGCCTGCACTGACCGGTACCAATGCTTCAATATTTAATAAAACTCAGATCTTGTGTGCATTCAGATGAGTAGCAAAAAGCTAGACTTTTTTTAGATGCAAAGGTGCAACTTTAAAACCATACTTCAGAAATTATAAAATTGTGCTTGCTCCTGGCTCTGATGGTTAACCCCAGAATTAGTACAGGACAGTTGGAATGCAGTTAATAACCCTGAGCAGGTACTATTTTACCTTCCATGGCCACAGTCTGTGCTTCATCATTCTGTTGACTGCATCAGACTGACAAGTTCACACAAAGGCTGTTGGATTTTGAAACGGTTCAAAAAGGTCATATTCCTGCACTGTCTTTGACTTTCTTCCATTGTCTCTTTTCCATAGCAAGCTTCACTATCCCACTGGGACTTGTGATATTTGGGTATCATATTAAGCACTTTATCTAAGCTCTCTGGAAATACCTACTTACTGAGCTGTACTCACACACATCTGCTACTCGCTTATTATACTAGAAAGCTCATAGACTTTTCCCTCTTGCTTTATGGGAAGCTGTCTCACAAATGGCACTCTGGAGAGTTAAACCTTTTTCTGGAAAAGACTGGAGGAAAAGAAAGCTATGAAAATAGATTCATATAGAATTAAATACATTAATGCTGCTCTATTGGTTCTAGACTATATGCTCAATCTTTTTCTCACCATTTCCTAAAAGTATAGTTCATTGTTTGCACAGTCTCCATGTTTGTTACATTTGAGGAAAGGATCTTTCTTACTGTCCACCTCTAGGATTTCTGCTATGTAATTTTAATGTATGAGATATATAACTATTTAATATATAATTTCTGAAAATAATGTGGTTTATTTTTAATTTAGCATAATATTTACCTGCGGGGAATATAGGAGAGGTTTCTGTGGCTGTATTGTGTAATAGGGATGAAAACATAGCCTTTCTCTTGGATCCACAAGTTTACTCTCCAGGTAGAACTGTTTGCATCATGTAAAGGATGAGTTAAAAAAATGCAGGCAAGCCACAAAGTTTTTGCCTGGCTTCCTTTCTTCCACAAGGGAAGAAGCACATCAGGCAAACCTCCCTTATTTTGTCTGTGCCAAGCACTGCTGTTTTGGCTGTAGCAGCTGCTGTAGCTCTAAGGCTGAAACAGCAGCTGCCAAGTACTGCCTTGAGGTGCTGGATTTTTTTTTCTCTAATCCCTCCATCCTGGGTTTATGCTGAGCCACAGTGCACTCTGTTCCTGTACAGGATTTAAGAATTGGGCAGTAAGCATTAAAATAGCTCCAGGTGGAGGGATTTGCATCCACCTTGTCTAAAATCAGTGCAAGCCTGGAAGGGAGGCAGTGAATGTACTAAGATCAAAGAGCATTGCTACACAACAAGACAGAAGGAAACATGTTAGAATGCCCTTATCACTTTAACATATCCTGAGCCAAATATTTTATACTTGTATATACCTTGATATTGTGGAGTAGGAGGATTTAATAAGAAGAATGGAGCAGTAAAACTTTAGACATTTTCCTAATTCTTGAAAATTGATAACAAGGAAATCTGAGTGATGGGTTATTTCTTGGTTATACAGAAAAACATCTTTATACTTTGAATAAATTATTTGACCCACATTGATATCCACTGTTCCCAGAAATCAAACCCCTAGGGGAGGTATGTGAATTCCCATGGTCTAGGAATGATCACAATGGAGAAACTGAATTAAGATATGGAGGTGATGTTTGCCATTTGTTTTTGCCAGCAGCTTGCTTGTCTACAAAGCTCACCTGCAGCAATTGCATATTGTTAGTACATTTCAATTAGGCATGTACTTAAGGAGAGACCTAACTAAGGATTGTATTCAGGGTTATTGCCTCTGCAGACTCCTACAAGTTGTAGAAAACAAGTGAACAGCAAATCGCCTTTGTGTTGAAAAGAGGAAGGAAACCCAAGTTTGTCTGGAAGCTGGGGAAGTGTCACCATGTGTTTGAAGTGGCCTTCTTAATCTTTTCCAGGGTACTCATTTTGGCAGATGTCAGAGATGATACAAAGTTAGACACACCTTTGGTCTGTCCCAAACCATCCATTGGTGCTGGTGTAGCTCACTTGCAGTGCCATTTAGGTAAAAGGTAAATGTAATGAAATTATTGAATTGCTGTGGGTGTTAATCATTTTAAAAACCCAGTTGAGACATCAAACTGGAATCTAGATGAGGGGTGGAGTACTTTACTGAAAATAACATGTTGGAATGCTACTTAATGCATACTTTAGGAATACCAGACTAATGGAAGACTTACCAAATACATCTTAAGGGCTTATTCTACCTGAAAATTGAGTGGTAAGTAGTGTATTTTTATCACATCAGTCCAGTTCCTTTATCTGTCAGTAATTTCTTCTGGTGCTTGTAACAAAAAAAGCCCACCAAACAATGTTCCTGCTTTCTTCTGCTGCTTGTGTTTAACAAGCCATATCTATAACAAATAGTGTTTTTCTAACACAACTGTTTATTAAGTTCCAATCATTGCCTTCACTAGAAAGCTGCTGAAGGCAAATGGACTATTCAGTTGTCACTGAAGGCATAGTTTAATGATGCAGTGTATCTCTACACTGATGAATTCAGCCTTTTTGTTCTGCTTAATCCATGATGTGTGAAGCAGAGGGTAGCTTTGCCTTGCAGACCTGTCTGTGGGAAGCCCATTTCCTCTCCTTTGCTCTTCTGTATGTGATAAACAGAGCCTGTTTATTAAAGGAGCCATTGAGGTACAAAGTTGAAGCCTCAGGTGCTGCTTTAACAGTCCCTTTTCAGAAGGTACCGTCTCCTTCAAGCAATTGGTTTCCAAGTGGCCTCAAGCATTCCCTACAAAATTGCCTTGTTTCACTTTTGGCAAAAAAATTATACTGCTGACCCGCTGTGTGAACAGTGATGGTAAATAGTGAAGGATAGATGGAAGCATTTGGGTGAGAAATCTGTGACAGGCTTTTATGTGAAAACATTTAGTGTCTGCTCTCTCTTTAATCGCTTATTATTTTTAAGTCAGTGACAAAAACATCCTGCTGAAATAGGAACACTGGGATCCCATCTGCAGGGAGAGCTGGTGGTGTTAGACCGGCCTTACTATCCTCTAGATGAGACAGTGTATCAGGCAAACTTATTTATTGCTAGTTTTACTGTTGTTTTTTAAGGCTGCTCCTGAAAAGCTTTAGCCAGGCTTATGAACTTTCAAATGGCTGCATAAAATTATATCTTGTCTTTGTTTATCCATAACATAAAGTTATTGTGGTAAAAAATAAAATAGAGACTTCATCTTTTAGAAGTTTACTATACCTTTATGTTGCCCTCAGGCTGCCTCTATTTTTCTTGAAAGAAAGCACATTCATATTTCTTCCAGAATGGGACGACTTTGTATAGGCTAGAGCTGTTTGTGATAAATCTTCAGTCCTTTTGGTCACATGTGTATTTGAATGAAACCTAATAGGCTTTTTTTTTTTTGTCTTTTGAACATCCACATTTTGTAGCTGTGGATCAAGTGTTTTGTAATATATTGAAACATTGCTGTGACAGAAATGTGCTAGAAAAACAGGACTCACCTTTTTTTCCTGATACAGAACTTAAAAATAAGTATCAAAACAACTTACCACATATGGAATAACAACAGCCTGTGTAAGAGCAATGAATATGTTCTAGGTTTAATGTAGATGGAAATGGAAGCAGTTTCATACCTGCCAAAACCTTTTGATAATGTTTTGAAAACTGGTATTTACATTCTTTGAATTGTTTATACCTAGAAGTAACGTCCTGCTTTGGCAAACTTGGTTTAAATCCTCTTGGACATCTGACAACCGAACTGATGAATATACCGATATGCTCTGATGTTATCTTACCTGAAAGCTCATTTTCATCACAGAATGGGTTTTTTGGAAGGGATCATAGTGAGTCATCTGGTTTAACCTCCTCGCTCAAGCAGGATCATTCTAGAGCACACAGCATGGAATTGTGTCCAGGTAGTTCTTGAATATCTCCAGTAAGGAAGGCTCCTCAACCTCCATGGGCAACTTGCTCAATAGGAGATTTAAAAAAAAATAATAATTGAAGGGCTAGGATGTGAGAAACTATCCCCCAATGAGGAACTAACAGTCTGAAGATGTTATCCTCTGGTGGTTTCCTCCAGTAGGCCCAATAGGAAAGGTATAGTATCAGTCAAGATGAGTTTTAGGAATATTGAAAAAAAATGCAGAAGTCACCACCAGTATGCTGTTTTATCAAAAGCTTTACTTAATGATTCATGGTCTCCTGCAACTCCTGACTCTTCCGTGGTACAATATTGCCACATAGATGTCAGGAGTGCCATGTGGCTGCTATGCAGCTTGCACATGGTGCCAAATGATTTAATAATTATTGGGTTGTCAATCCCACATGATATCTTTAGGGCTAGGCTTACTCAGTCCAGTTTTGCAGGTCCAGTCTCACTGTTTTTCTGTCCTGTATTTTCTCCTCACTTACAGGGCAGTATCCTAGTTCCAGTCCAATACAGGGGAAGGAATTCTGTGAAGGACACCTGTTCTCTCTCTAGTCCTTCCCAGCAAAGGAGCAAAGCAGACAAGGGCTGTGCATTCATGGGAAGTGAGAGTGCTGGGACCTTTGTACTCCTCACCTTGGGAGGTGAGACAGTGTTCTTACCCTCCCTCTGGGTGTCAGCACAGATCACAGCTGCTCCCTCCTTCCATCCTTAAAAGTCGAGTGAGATCAGATCCAGCTGGGAGGTAGGACTGGGTTCATGAAAGACTGACAAGTTTTTGTGGTGCTCTCTCTTTCTACCATTTGCCCCAAGGGATGTTTTAATTGATATCAAGAAAATTCCACTCAGTATAGTCACAGTTCTTTTGGAGCAAATCAATGATCTGAGTGAGGAGTATAGAGATTACCTCCTCCTGTTGTTTGGTTTTGAGCAAAGGAGATTTACCCACTTTTATTCACTGCATGTCATGGGAACAAATGGAGGGCACAAAGCACTTTGTTCTTGCTCAGGCTCAAGGGAAAAAAAAAAAGTTCCATTTAGAAGACAGGAACCTGGGATTCTGGAGTAGAAGCCGTGTATGAGTGCCTCTCAGATGGTTCTCCATTTCAGGAAAAGTGGTGAAAGGACATCTGTTGGCAAGTTCCTCTTTTTTGGGTTATTGAAAGCAGCATGTTGAAAAACAGAGGAGATGAGGATGTGTGGGATCCCAACTGACCATAAGAAATCAGATTGCACTCTTTAAAAGAAAACTGATTACCAGACATATTAAACTTTAATCTTATTTGCAGTTAGTAGCCCCAAAGAGAATGCTTTGTTGGAGACCTTCCAAGAAAATCTATTTCAGACAGCTTGTAAAGCAAAGATGATGCAGTAGAAATAATGCAAATACAGTTCAACTTTTGCTATAATGAAGTTAGTTTATGACAACCTTTGTAACAACCTCAACAATAAATGCCATTATCCTCATTGGTAATTAGCTCTGGTGAGACAAACACTTCCCCAAATTTGATGTGAAGACACTATTTACATATTTCTTCCTTTTGAAAAAGCGGACTGTATCTGGCACATAAGTGTATGTTTTATTTCTAAGGTTTCTAAGTACCATTTAAATACTGAATGAGTGCAAAATGACCTCCACTAAGGTACTGCCTGTTTGCATTCAGTTCAAATGGGATGCTGCCTCAGATGCAGCAAACTGCCAAACCCTGGCACTGTAACCTCCTTCAGCTAGGGAGTATTTTAATCCCAGTTCTGTGAGGATTCTTTGGCAAGACTACTCCTGGCTGTAGTCCTCAGGACATTAAGTCATACTGCTGATGTGTATTATAGTTACATGTGCCTTGCCTGTGGGATCTAGTCACTGATGCTTCCCTTTACCTTGTAGATAGCCTGAACTTCAGCTCCTCATCTGGCAGCTTTGGCATTTGTCATGGTCAATTCACCCCCCTGCAGCTGTTGGTGGGCTGCAGCCAGGATGGAGACCTGTGCAGGGAACTATCCCATTAGTGCCTGGTGTAGTACAAATTACACGGGGCAGGGAGGGGCTCCTCTCCTCTACTGTTTCCCTTAGACCTGGTGTTTTATGGGGTTCTGGGCACATGAAAGGAGTGGCACAGCTTGGGCAAACATGTAACCAAAGTAAGAAAAAATAATCAAAGTTTTTTCTTTCTTCCTTCCAGGCAATTCTGCAGTCTGTATGTTAGAGGAATTTGAGAGTCTCATGAAGTCAAAGGCCTAGCATTGACTATAATTACAAACCATCACAAAGATTTTTAAAAAGTATTTATGTGTTCTCATGACTTAAAAGATGCACATGTTGTAAAAGATCCCTCCAATAGTAATTTTACAAAGTTGACTTAGTAGTGCTCCACAATCCATAAACCTGAATCTCAGTATAATTCTCTAAATACAACTGCAATAAACATAGCCCTTAAATTATAGACTGCATTTTTGAATGTTCACTTCAAAATTACATCTTTTTATATAGAGAGTTTAGTGAATTCATGTCACTTCCTAAAGTCTTTCTGGCTGTATCTAGACATCTCCCATTGACTTTTTCTTTTCATGAAATGAATAGCATTTCTGCTAAGTGAGTTTCCTGGACTTGGCAGCAATGCAATAGAATAGTTAATTGAGGTGTCATAAAGACATTCCACCAGAGGAACTTGGGATACATCCTATGGCACCATCAATCATAACAGAACAACTGTTAATCTGCTTGCATACAATAGGTCATAAAAAATAGTGTGAATTTAACACTTTTTTCAACAGGAAAGCCTGACACTTCTTGTATTATCTGTCTGTGTATAAGCACACACATATTTAGTGCCCAGCCTATAAATGCTAAATGAAGGCAGCTCGACAGCTCCTGTGTGCATTACCTCTCACAGGGAAGCTACCTGTCAATGCACACCCTGCTGGATGTATCAGCTGAGCAATGCAGCAAAGCTCAAACATTTAAGTTGTTTAAGCGCACAAGGAATCCCATTCAGCTCACGGAAGGTGAACATATGTGAGAGCCCTCCACTGGGCAAAGAATGCCTCCTTGTCCTACTGTTTATGCATTGGCTACCTTGGTATTTTCACAGGAATGTTTACTCTGTCACCTGACTACACCTTCAGGCATTTTCCAATACGTTTTTTTTTATTCAAACTGTTTCAGTCAATATTTGTCAAATCCTCTTTTAGTCGAATTCTCAGTGCACCCTGATCTTCTCAGGAATCCATCCTGCACTTTTGACTCTTCCCCAGTGAGGGGAGAAAAGGCAGATGAACTTCAAATGCAAGCACCGTGCTGCTGCCTGCACTGTCCTGCTTAAAGAGGCTGGGCCTGAAATAGCTTCAAAATATACATCAAATTATATGGAGAAACAGAGTCCTGTATGCTACCTCACAAACTAAATGCTCATCATCAACAGATCTGTGGGTACATGAGGATTCTGAACTCCATGGTTTTGTCTGAAGAAAAATCATCCCAAATGAATGGCTGGAAAACCTAAGTGCCTTTAAAAAGGTCTAGGTTACTTTGGAGGGCAGCAAGAGCAAGTACCACAATAAAAATTAACTGTTAAGGTTAAATAAAATGAAAACACCACAACTTCAAGTGTGTTGTGGATAAAGGGCTAGAACCAGACAGTGACTGAACTGAAAGGTCTTTAAAGGGAGAAATAAATGGACGCAGCAGCAATGTCCCCCTAAAAATGATGAGGCATCAGTATGACATGTGCTCAGCATTCACCTAACTTTGTCTGCACACTTTTTTTTCCTTTCCCTGTTTAAGTCCTATTTTGAATATAGGGTTTTTGCCAAGAAACTTGTTAAAAATGTTTATAATGAACACAGCATGATTTTTGGATTCTGTAAACAAATACCTCTTTAAAGTTATATATCATTTCAGAGACTTAAGATTCAGTCGTCAAGGAAACCCAGTGTTTTCTTCACTAAAACTTTGTGAGTTAGACTTTCTAAAGGGGACATACAAACTTTGATCTATAAACTTTAAAAAGCTGAATTTAAGATTGGGGAGAAGATAAAGCACTTTGCAGAATTTAGGTGGCAGAATATATCTTGTTCTGTGTGAAGTAATTTTCTAGTTGTATGGAATAATCTTAGAATACAAACGTAGTACTAGGGCAGGTATGTGACATTTTGATGCTTCCTTAGCCAGGGGCCACTGCTAAGAAGAGTCTTGTTGCAGCCTAATGATCCAATGCAACATTTGTTTCAGCTATTCGTCCCAACATCGCTGCTGGGGCACCACGTTGCCGGCACACAAACTGCCAAAGCCGTGGCCCAGCAAGGAGCTGGGAGCTGCTGCTGACCCCTACCACAAGGCGTAGCAAAGACGAGCCGGTGCCACGCGGTTCCGGCTCATCCCCGCCGATCAGACCTGCTTTAGAAGCACACGTTAGGAGCGGTGCAGCAGGTGCCAGCGCAGCAGGGATGACACAGGGAAACACCACACCTGCTCCCCGGTACAAAGCCTGCACACCCCGGAGAGCCGCCACCCGGCTGGCAGCCAAGCACCCGCAGCCCACAGGGCTGCGCTCGAAGCGCCGCTCGGCCTTCGGTCAGGGACCCCCGGGTCGATGCGTGTTGCACTAGAGCCCGCCAGAGCCGGCAGCCGCCCTCGCCCGGGGCAGGCTGGCACCGGAGACACCGGCGCCCGCCAGCTTAGCTGCGCCGGGCTGGGCAGCGGTTCCCGCCGGCGTCGGGCCCCCGCACGCCCGCGACAGCGACTCCCGCCCTGGGTAGCGACATCCCCGCCACGGCGACCCCCGCACATCCGGGACAGCGGCGGGGCGGAGCGGGGCCGCGCGGGGCGGTCGCCGCCCCTTCCCTGATCCCGCCTCTCCGCGCCGCCGCCGCCGCCGCCGCTGCCGCCGGCGATGGAGACGCGGCGCTGAGCGGGGCTCGGGCGGCAGCGGTGGTGCGCGGGAGAGCGGGCGGGAGCGCCGCCGCCGGCGGCAGCAGCGGGAGCGGCGGAGCGCGGGGCATGCGGAGCGGGCGCCGCCGGGGGGCTGCAGCTGCGGGCTCCGAGGCTCCCAGGGAGGCGGCGGCTCCTCCGCGGGGCTCCGTGTGACCGCGCTGCTGCGCCCGGAGCGCGGCTCCCAGCAGCCGCAGGAAGAGGGGGCCGAGGCGGCGGCGGTGCAGCGCTGCTCCCCGGCCGCGGAGCGAGGCGGCGAGCGGAGGCGCCGGCTCTCCGGGGCCGTAGCGGCGGCCGCCGGCAGCCCGGCAGTGCAGCGGCAGCGGCGGCCGCGCCTCAACTTGGTGCGAGGCAGCGGCCGCTGCGACGAGCGGCGTGTGTGCCCGTCCCCGCCGCCGCCCGGAGGATTTACCCTGCGGGACTCTTGTGCTCGGGCGCCCGGTGACCGGGGCGGCAGCGGCGGGGCTGGCGGCGCCCCTCGCCTCTCCCCGACGTCCGCCCCGCAGCGACGGAGAGGAGGGCCGAGGTGAGTGTGGGCTGCGGGCGCCTCGGGTTCCGCTTTCCCCCGCCCCACTCCCGGCCGCGCTGGGGCTCGGGGGAAGGGAAGCTCCAAGTTCAGGCAGCGCCGGGCTTCTTCCCTCTCCGGCCGCCTGCGGGAGAGCTGCCGCCTCGGCCGACCGCCGCTTCCTCCGAGCGGAGTGACCCCGCCGCGGTGGCCGCTCGGAGGCAGCCGGCGCCGGGGACGGGCACACACAGCCTGCGGCTGCCTTCCGGCGGCTCCGCGAGGTGCTCTTGCCGCGGAGAGGGTTGTAGGGCTGGGGACTTCCTGTTGCTGCTTCCAGGGGTCGGAGCCGCTGTGTGTCAGCAGCCTCCGGCAGCGTGGCTGTTTGTGCGTGTGTGTGTGTGCAGGGGGGAGTACCAGGGCACCATCGTCGGCTCTACCTCTTCACCGCTGTCACATCAAGTTCGTTCAGTTGATGTTACATTATTATGTAACATGTGACTAATATTTTAGAGTTTATCTTATCTGCTGGGCTCCGGATCAGCCTTATTTTATTGTATTTTAATTCATAAAGCTGAAGAGACTCGGGGAAGCTCTCATTCTAATTGGTTGCCTAAAGGAACTTGGTTTTCATGTGACTTTGGCCGTGTTAACAGAGGGTTACTACCTCCTTCCACTCTAGGAAAGCAGAAGTGCGTGTCTTCTGCCCCCTCTACCTCCGCCCCCTCTTACATTATGGAGCATGGGCAAGTTTCTTTAGGTCCCGCTTGTTTTTAGTAGATTCTGGAACCTGCCACTTCGTGAACTTAGAGCGTGAGATACTGAAATAGAAACTGATTTTTGTGCAGCAGCTGCTGAGAGAAATAACTTTTATGGCGATGAACAGGAGTGAAACAGCCTCCTCGGTTTATATAAATGATGTTGGCACTACATGAACTGTAAATGAGCATAGCCAACAGCTGTGCAAACCAAAACTATGTAACTAACCATGTATTATTATAGCTTGCTGCTCTCAACTTCGTTCCTTTGCAAAGACAGAGAAGATCATGCTACCCTGAACACTTGGAGCACTACAGAACTTGTTTTTCTTGTAAATACAAAGAATTACTTATCTTGAAGATAGCACTTGACTTTCTAGTGCCAGCTTCATCATTTTCTGTGACTTGGAATTGTGTCTGTGTCCTCCTGTGATGCTGGGCTTTTTTTAAAGTTGTATTGCTAGCACTTTGAATTTGTTTGCTGCATTTTCTCAGGCTTACTTGTGAAACAAGAATGTAAACCTGAGACAGTTATTGTCAGTAGGGAAATTGTGGCAGCATGGTCATCCTCGGAAAAATGATACAAACATTACCTGGCAAGGACACCACACACGAGTCATCCTTGATATCAAGGTGATAAGGACGGTACATGGATGTTTACTGGATGATGTCTGTCTGCTCAGAATTCAAAGACACTAATGAAAGTCGTGAAAATGCTTTGAAAACACCATGTGACAGTCATTTCTTAGCCTAGTGGTGAGGTGGTACTGTTTCACTTTTATACAAAAATTTATTCCTCCCCACTCATCATCTCAAAGTGAATTTGTTCGAATGAGTTCAGGAATAAGTTGTACAGAAAAAGAATGGAGGTAATTTAGAATAAATTTCAATACTGAATTGCTGAATTAGGTAAATAGTATCCTGCTGTCCTTGCATTGTTGCATATGTGTTGATAACCCATATGTTAGCTGATAAACTTTTAAAATATTTTTCTGTATTCTTTCACAAAAGGAGTGTTATCTTTGTCTTTGGTCAGTGAACAAAAAGTAGCTCCAGGGACACGCATCTAAAAATAAAGTACTTCCAAATATTTAAACCCTTTGAATGCAATTTGCATCATGTTTTGTTCAAGAGACAAGAGATTCTTGACAGATTTTACATCTTATATTTCTAGTAGGTTTTGGTTTTTTTCATTTTAGGGCATATGGTGTCCACGTAGCACAAAAGTTTGATTCACAGGACCATGATGGTATGGTCTTTGGCTCTGCAGTCTTCCCCAGCCTGTGTCTTTAGATGTCTTCTCATGGAAGTGCAGGGACCATCTCTAAACTCAAGCTGAGCTGGATAAGGAGCTGTCAGTGCTTATAAAGAAAAGAAATCACTCACAAATTCAAATAAATTGATTTTTTGTGTGTAAGGTACATTAAAATACCTTTTAATAGCTGTAATAGTGCTGTTTAAAATGGTGCTGTTTCATACTTAACCAATCACTTCATTAAGAATTTTGGAGTTCTTTTATCTGCCTTAAATTCAAAACCAAAATCTGGAAGCATGTTATGCTATCCTTCAGGCCTTATAGTGCATCATTTGCTTTTCTGTGTTGCTCTTTGATTTTTAAAGTTTGTTTGGAAGGAGGTGGTTTTGGTGCCCCCCCTCCTCCTTTGAAGGGTCAACATGTTGATTTAGTATTGAAATTGGGACACTGGAGTTTATCTGGAGTTCATCTGGTTGAATAACTCATGGCAGATACAAGAAGTGTTAAAGAAGGTAAATGTTGAATACTTCTGTCATGGTATGTGTCTTGCACCAATACTTAATAGAAGTAGGCTTGGATCATTACATGGGATGTTCTTCATCCCAAACAATTTTTTCTGTCTTCCTTTGAATAGTGATAGATTACTTATTATAAAGATGCACTAGACAGAAGTGAATATTCAATTATGCATTGTATCAAAAAAGAGTATCTCTGGACTGTATATTTCCTGCTTTCACTGAGCAGCATCTTAATTTTTGAGGTGTAAATTATTTCCTTTCTGTTTACATTTAGTCTTCTTATAACTGTGTTTTTTCATTCTTTGTCTTCTGACCCTTTCTGCTGGATTTCTAATTCTTTACCTAGTATAATGCTGCAGCAACCTTTTTCAGGTCATCATTAAGAATGAAGCAGTAGTTTTATATGAAGGCAGTTTTGCTAGTGCTTGCCACTGCTGCTTTTGAATCTTGATACTTTTAATTATCAGCAGCGAGGTTCTCATATTGAGCAGACATCTTCCCTGAGTTCCACAGGGATGCTTGTAATCCTCTTGTTTGTACTAGGCCTACTTAATTTAGAAGGTTGCTGACCATACTAGTAATTATTTAACTTTCAGTGACACTTCTTCTGCATTTATTAACATTGACTTTTATCTGCCAGTGTATTACCTGTACGCCATGGTTGTTTAACTTCCAGTTGGTTGTATTTTTGGACTTAAGTACTTGATCAACCTATATAACTATTAACTTTTCTGCTTTTTTTTCCAGGTCATTAATTAGTGCTTTTAAATGTTGCTAGCTTTGTGGATCCTTGAAGCATCCTGCTGTTAACCTTTTGTTGTGTTCCAAGTTTGATTACATATTCCTAGTTCAAACTTCCTGCTTCTTAGCTAGGAATAAAATACTTAAAAGAAAACATGACAGAAATATTGAAAATATATCTTCAGTGTTGAAATCATGGCTTTTACTCAACTGTTAGCACCAGGTCTATTCCTGACAGAAGTACTCTAAATTTAGTATCCCCAAATAAAATGTTTTAACTGCATGCTTGTCATAAAAGCACTTTGACACCATCTTCCGCTAATTCTGGCAAAGCATTTTTTCCCCTTTACAGTCTTTCTAGAGAGCTTAATCCATTATGTGAAATCAGCCCATTGTAAAAATCAATGGAATTGATATACTTTTAGCTAATGTATTAAAGAGCTGGCTAACTGCTCTATTATTCACTTTTTGATTACTTAAATACAGTTTTGCAGTATGAAATATGAAGGTTCTTTAGGGGCATTTACTTTTGGCAAATTGGAAGCTTGTGACTTTGAGCACTGCATAAATTATCTCATACATGTGCTGTTGTAGGAATTCCCAACTCTTGGAGGCATTATTACCATTGGGTTCACATTAAGGTCTTTTTATAACCCACAAAAGAGAATCAGCTTGAATTCTAAAGCCCTTCACTATGCATCTTGCTGAGTGCTGGTTTGTAGTCCCTTACAGGAAAAGCGATTTTGATTCCTCCTGTCTTTGACCAGTGGATCTGAACAGCCAGCATGGAAAAGGTGTGTTTAGCTCATAACCTCAGTTGTCATTGAAAGCACATGTGCTTGGAGACTTGGTTAGTTTAGAAAAGGTACCCTTGGCAAGTTAGTCTTCCTAAACTGGCTTTTGATACCATTTGCCGATCTTGTTTTAGTGATCCAGAGCTTTATTTTCAACTATTAAAAACCCTTGCGAATAAAAACCATGTTTTTGTTGTTTTGGTTTTTTTTTTTCTTTCTCCTCTCCTTAAGCGGTAAACTGTGGTATGGCAATTGACTATGAATAGACTTCAAACCAGTTTTTTTCTTTTTCCTACAGTATTTTATTTTGGCATTAGAGTGGTCAGTTTCATTTCTTTGGAACTAAAAAGTTATCCTTGAGAGTAAGAGGTTTGTAATGGTGCCATTTCATTGGAATCAGTGTTTAATGACCACAGCAACTCTCATTGATAGTTTCAGCTCTATTGTCAGACTACCATTTAAGAGAAATATACAGGTAGGAATCTTATTTAAGGAGGGAAGTGTTTTCATACTTTTTTTTCTTGTGCCATGCTGGTATCAACTTTTAGAAACTTTACTCTTTTAGAAAACTTATCCAACAGATAATCCAGTTCAGTGTTTTGCTGTCTAGCTGAAAGAACCTTAACATCCTTTGGAGGCAGAATGTGTGAACTGCTCTTTTGTTCCTTAATCCTCATCTTACTTTATAAGACTTTGTCCTGTAAATTGCAAGCCAGTGTAATATTGTAAATTTTTTTGAAAATTTTACTTTGTTTTCACTGGTACCAATATTGGTTAAAGTGTGCAAGTGGTTGAATCTCTAGGAATTATATTTTTTTAAATAGGATTTCTTCACTGTAGATGAAGTCTTAGTGTTGTGCAAATATTTCTTTGTAATGGGATGCAGTACTATTTTCATGTTGAGTTCCAATATATCTTCCTGTAACAGAGTTCTTGATGCATAGATGAGGTCATAGGACAAACTTTGTCATCCTGGTTATGTGGAACAATTGAGTCAGAATGATATTCAGCATCTAAGTTGCTTGTGAAAACTTGTTACAGGCAAGGGAGAGGGTATGTCATGTTCTTTGACTTTTCATTTTTACAGTGCATTAGAATAGACTCCAGAATTTCAGCTGGTGCTTCCTGTCAGCCACAGGAATGATGAAAATAACAGAGCACATACATATCTCTCAATAAGTAGTTTGACAGGAGGCAGGAATACTGGTCTGATTTTACAGGCACCACATGAGAAAGGCCAATAGAACCTGAAGAACTTGAATCCCGATCTGTTTACTTTTCCTTAGCCACGGGTTATTGTTATCCTATCTCTTTTTCATGCCTTTTAAACCTTCTCTCAGTATGCTAGCGGTGCTTTAGTGCAAATTGCAAATGATAACCAGAATTGCGCTGACAATTAAAAGGAAGGTGATAATGACAGAGGATTCTTCCAGGGAGAAGGAAACAAATTTTGGGGTTGGTTGGGCTTTTGAGTTTACCCTTTTTTTTTTTTTAAGGGTTTGTTTGTTTGGTTTGTTTTGGTGTTTTTTATTTGTTTGTCAGATGTCTGTGAGGAACAAACCAGGGGAAGATGGGAATACTGGTAACAGAATACTGGTATATATAGAGAGATTTGAAAATTCTTATTAGATACCTGAATGGTGAAGCTGACTGAAAAACAGAATGAAAAATTGATCAAATGACTATGTCTGTCTATAAAGACAAGGAGGTATTTAGTATTGGTTTGAATTGCAGAATATGCTGAGTTGGAAAGGACCCACAAAGATCTTTGAGTCCGACTCCTGTCCCTGCACAGGACCGTCCCCAGGAGTCACACCTTGTCCAAACACTTCTAGAACCTTGTCAGGCTGGTTGACCACTCCTCTGGGGAACCCAGGCACTTCCAGTGCCTGACCACTGTCTGTGTGAAGAACCTTTTCCTCTTGTCCAACCCAGACCTTCCCAGACACAACTTCAGGCCACTCCCTCAGGTCCTGTGGCTGATCACCACAGAGATGAGATCAGTGTCTTCCCCTCCTCTTCCCCTCATGAGAAATTTGTAACCATGGTGAGGTCTCTCCTCAGTCTCTTCCAGGTTGATCAGACCAAGTGATTTCAGCTGCTTCTCTTTCAGCTTCCTTCAAGCCCTTCACCATCTTTGTTGGCCTCCTTTGGACATTCTCTAATAGTTCTATGTGTTTCTTGTATTGTGGTGCCCAAAACTGAACACAGTGATCAAGGTGAGGCTGCCCAAGAGCAGGAGAATCCCCTGCCTTGACCAGATGTCTCCACAACAACGTTCAAAAATGAGTTTAACTACCATGGCCAGGGTGAGCAAGGACTAAGATCAAGCATAAAGCTGCCTCTCACCCCAACCCAACAAGCAGATGGGTAACAAGTAGATGTCATTTCATGAGGTCAGTTCTTAACTTTACTAGATGTTAATTTTTTTAAAAGAGTAAACATACCCCATGTAAAATAGGCTTCCAAATCTTCTGATGGCCCAAAAGCATATTAGTTGTGGGCAAAAAATTAAGATTGATCAGAGTTGTCTTTTCACTCTGTGATATTCATCAGTTTGATTACGACTATGAATAATTTAGCATTAAGAGCAGCCCAGGCTCTTATGTGCATATCCTGTTCATTATGTTTCTGCCTTAAATACATTCAATTGAGAACATTCACTGATGGAGCACTTTTAAAGTATCTTTAAGGACTCATTTAGGTTAAAATTAAACTAATGGATTTATTTAATTTTCAGTTCATTACATACTTAGGGTAATTGGGATTGATACACTTTTCAAACACAGAAGCTGAAACCAAATTTTAGGTGCAAAACTCAGCTTTAACTACTGTTTCCAGACAATACTTCTGTTAGTAATTATTTCTGTTTGTCCTGATTAGAATATTAATTTGGATGTCCAGTTTGTGAGTTTGCCATCAAGAAATTAAGTATGCATCTGCACATAACTTGTTTTTTTTAGATGACTTTGTGGTTTTTAAGGCTACTGTCTATAGTGTCATGTGAATTAATCAAATATCTGCTATCCTTATCTTTGAAAAATGGTTGAAGAGGGCACACCAGAGCAGTCCCAAAGAGATACTTGAATAACAGCTCTACTTAGAATAGCAAAGAAAACCCCCACCCCTGCTAGCAGTGTGTAACTTTGTTCATCCCTTTTCCAATGTACTCTTCCAATTTTTTCTTCAGGGCTTGCTGATTAGAAGTTTTAGAAAGCTGGGTACTTAAATTAGTAATAGTTTAGTAAACTTGTTTTGTTTTCAAATTCTGGAGATAGTGTGGATGTGTACACATCATACAACAAATATTAAGCTTCCTAAGGTGCAGCAGAGGTGCTATGATTTATTTGAAATACATATTTCAAGAAAAAAGAAAGTCATCCCTTAAGGCCCTCTGTCTGCAAAGAATGGTTATATAGCTGAAGAACTTCTTCAGGCTGATGTTTCTAAATATTTGATTTTGAGGCTTATTTTTGTGAACTGAAAGTCTCAGAAATGGCATGAAAAATAGAAAGTTGTTCCATAACTTTAGGAAGTAGAAAAGCACACTACCACCTCCATGAGCCCTAATGCAGGTCAAAAATACACTCTGTACCATCTTAGAGTCTTTGAAAGGACTTTAGATTCTTACTGGGGCTTGTTCCTTGCTCTAGTGCTGTGTGTGTATAAGCAGGGTTACAGATAGGAAAGTCCAGTAAGTTAAACATACATTTGCTTCAGACTTAGCTTTAATCTAATTATCTGCCCTCCTAGAAGAACAGCCTGGCAACCTTTTGGAAAAGTGGTCTGAGATAGCTGTGAGAAAACAACTCCAAACTGCTCAGTGCTCCCTTTCCTGCAACTTCTACTGTGGTTTAATTGGGCACTGAAGTGAACAGGGAGAACCATGTGACATGAGGGATGCTCAGGAATTCTTCATTCTTTGTCAAGTTCCCCGCTAAAACAGATCAGAGTGTGGCAGCTGCTGCTATGTTAGATTGCATACTTATCAAAAATATTTTAGTTTGTTGTTTTTTGGGTTATTTTGAGCATCAAATTGGTTTTATGTGTGATATCACAGATTTTATGGACACTGGAATAAAATAATTTGAAATTGTGTAGCCTAAGCTGCCCTTAAGGATGATGTTGATCTATGCAGAGTTCCAGAAGTAAATGGCTGATAATCTAGCCTTCAAAACAACTGATGTTATGAGGACTTAAAATTGTTCTTAGTATAGCTTTAGAAAAAAATAGTCTTCATTATAGGTTTTTGTGTGCTCTAAAATTTGTATTTGATGTTTGGCTGTGAATAGATTCATTGAATTGCTGGGAGCTGCATTAATATTTTATCAAGTCTAAAGTTGTGTGTTGGTAGTTAAAATACTGCTTGTATTTTAACTTTGTTGTTGTACAAAATGTTGAAGAAGAGAAAAGCATTGGTACCATGACTGCCCAGTGACACTCACGGACTCCTGCAGAAAATATTAAGCAATCCATCAACTCTTGCAAGAGTGCAGTTGGAAGATATTTAATTGTGGTACATCAGAGCATCTGAAGAAAATCTGAACTTGGATAATTGAAAGGCATGTGATACAGCTTTTTTTTTTTTTTTGCTTTTACATATTCAAATGCTATTTCATAATATTATTCACATTATTCTGCTATGGTGTCATGTCATCAAATGAAAAAGAGTGTTTAGAAAGCATGAAGAATTCAAGGAGTCTAGTGAGCAACCAGAGCTGGTTAAAACATTTTAAAGTAATTAATACATTATGTATGCAGACTCAGCACAAAACTTTTTTCTCTAGCAAAATATACTTGACAAATTCTGTATCTAATTTTGTGCTGCAGTTCTAAATCATAAAATCTTTATACCTGCAGTAGTTAATTAAAAAAAATTACGGTAACCAATGCCCACAGGAAACAAAGTAATCTTGTGTATTGAATTTGTTAAATCTTTAAAAAAAGAAACCCTATAGAAACCATTAAACCAACCCCCTTGTTACTAGATGTTATTTATCTTCTTTCCTTTCCTCCTCGTGTTTCTTTCTTTTAGTTGCTTTTGGATCTTGCAGCGCTGTCAAATCACATCTTTTATTCTGTCTTTCCATGTCCAGGAAAACTAATCACTCTTCTGCAGGCAGTTAATGCTTGAAATCTGCTGTGTGCAAGAAACCAATTGACCCAATCTCAGCTGGGATCCGATTCATGAAAGTACAACAATATGTAATTTTCTTGCTTTGGATCATATCAAAGCTTTCTTATGCAGTTTTAGACTATTATGACTATTCATTCCTCTCCCCAAATTGTTCTTTCCCAAACACAGTAGGAGCTTCTAAGAGCTTGAAACAATGGTTTCTCTATATTTTGCGAGTGTTATGTATATTTGAGAGGCATCTAAGGACTCCTTTTTTAACCACATTTTCCTCTGTATGGAAAACTTCATAAAACATCTTGCTTTCTGTCAGTAAAACAATGCCTTTTATTGGTTTTTTTTATAGTATACCTCATGTTATTTACAGTAGAGTTGGATAGCAGTGAGTTGTGGTCAGTAGTTTGCACTAATCTGCTAGTTTGGATCATGAGCATTTTTAATCAAAGAATCCACAATGGAATGATTTTTAAGGTGAACAAACTGTCTTTATGACCACTTCTGTGCAGAAGAGTTAAATACCATGCACATCAGGCACTTATTTCCAAATCAGATGTTTGACCTTGCAATCTTCATAGCTACATTTTCAACTCTGTGACTGTAAAAATATTTGAAACTAACTTTCTGACAACCAAACCATCTTTTACTGCTATGATTCACTACCGCTTCCGTCGGCAGGGATGAGCTGTGTGGGATATTTCTGTGGAGCAAACCCAAGAGGAATTTTTCATTATTCTAAGAGACTGTTTGCATCTTTATCTGTCACTTGTAAAATGCTGGCTAATTGTTAGTTTAAAACAGCTTATATCAATTATTGTTGTAGCACACCACCTTAGGTTTCCATGATTTGTGATTTCTCCATTTCTTCCATTTCTCTGGGTGTGTGATGAGTGGTTGGGTGAATCATTAATTTTATTCAGAAGAACATGGTAATGATTCAAGAACGAGAGTGGAGAAATGTATCCAAAGGAAGTCAAAATAATAGAGTAATTTGGGGGTTTTGATACATGGTTTCACATTTCTTAGAGATCTGGCTGTCTGAAACTGAAGCTCAGTGTTTTCCAGAAAATCATCACTTTTAGTGTAACTCAAGAATTTAAATTTAAAAAAAAAAGGAAATTACCTCAAAGTCAGCTAACTGAGAATGTTCATTTTACTGTACTGGTGCTTGGAGAGTATCCAGAAAAGATGTAAGGTCTTTTTTTTTCCTTCACATGTGAGTTATTATTGACATAATTTAATTTTCTAAAGATGTTTCAATGTAGTTTGAATAGCTTAATGAGTTTCTTTATGTTTTAACAATTTATTAAACTGTTACCTAAAAGGTAAAACTAGGATATGTCAGGGAAGTGAGACAAGGCTTTAAGAGCAAAATGAAGACTGGTGTATTTGAAGTAGATTGAAGTCTAGTTATGGTCAGGCTTATTGAAAAGGAAATCATCACAATGGCCCAACTGACAAACACTGTGTTTAAAACTTCCATTTCCAAGTCTTAGTTTTTGAGGAAAGGAGTTTAGCTCTTTTGGTGGTGGCTGGAACTGGAGAAGTTTAGCCAGTCTCATGCATACTTGTTGAAGAATTATCTTCCTTTTCCAGAAGGGATTTGTTTCAGATGGATGGGTAAAAAGCCAAAAAAAATCATAGAAGCTTGAATGTTTATGGAGGAACATAAATGAAAAGCCTCCAAGCTTACGAAGTCAACTGTATGTAGACTAGGGAAATTTTAAAACACTTTTGTGTTAAAACTGTGTATATGTCTGAAAATCTTTGTGTCCACTGTAAATGAAGGTTTATGGAGGAAATATTGTTTTCTGTTCAGCTTCAAAAAGAAAGCTTAAGATGTATAAATAATTTATTTTTTATTGCTCTTTCAAGAGAGAGGAAAGGTAAGGACAAAACTTTAAAACACAAAAAGTGAATACACAAAACTTGAAAACTTTTGGCTTTGCCTGCATATGTATGGATCAAATATCCAAACTTAAGTGATGGGAGGGGCATTTCCCTGGGTGTACCACCACTGGCTGGGATTCTGTTCCCAGTTTGTCTGCCTGGTTTCTGATCCTATGTCAAGTGTGGTGACACTGAAATGTGGTACTCCTTTTTGTGAAAGCTAATAGTGTTTTTACTTGAAGATTGCCCCAGTCAGACAACAAAAATCATTTTGGCTGGAGAGGAAGAGTTTCCTTTTCAGGACAGTTTGATCTCCTGCTCTGTTCACCCTCAGCCCTCCCTTATTCTTACCCTGTGCCCCCACCACCATCCTGCTCCAATTTGTTGATGGCTTGTAGTAATACCTGATGGGCAAAAACCCCCAAAATATTAAATTGACACAATTCTGGAGAAAATTGAAAAAAGACAACTCAACATTTACCTGTTGTTTTGTAGCCTGCCAGTTCAGCAGTGAGCCTTGCTTTTGACTGGCCAGATGGGATACCTGAACCTTGGAACAAACCCTAGCCATCTGATACCCACTGATGATTTGGTAATTAAGAGGCATAGGGAAGATGTCTTAGTATTGTGAGGGGAATGGACATTTTGGAGGTGGAGAAGTAAAGGAGAGCTTGTAAGAGGCAGCAGCAGCAAGGTGCTGAGGTTATTGTTGTCTGTGGGAGACAAACCCAAAAGTTCTGCTTTCCACAAGACAGGATAAATTGTTTTAACAAGATCTGTTTACAGATAGACCACAATTTATTTCTAAGCATCAACATTCTGTCAGTCTTTTTTTATTTTTTGTTTCCAGTGTGCTGTGGCTGGTACTGCAGCTGGTCCTTTTAAATTATGAAAAAAGTATCCAGATGCTGCTACAGGGCAGTTTATTAGAAGAGCACAGTGGTAAAAGTTAAACTGCTCGACTTACATTAATGGATGGTTGATCATGTTTCTTCTCCCTGCAACAAAATTTCCACAGTTTGCTTAGGAACTGTTTGGTCTGAATTTATGGAAAGAGTTATTTTTGTATCTTTTATTCTTAATGGGAATAGTTGAAAGCTGCTTGTAGAAGAGACAATTAGCTGATAAAGTGACTATTTAGTAAGTATGACATCTCCTGTTCCTCTGTTGGAAAACCAAAGAGGAGCACGGGAGAGCAGACTAGATGAGAAGATTAATGTATTGTTCACACATATAAAGTATGCGAGCTGATGTAATTAAGGAGAGTGATAACCCAGGTTATTTGCTTTCTGAATTGCATGAGGAAAAGGAAAGAAAGAATCCTAATTTACTGTCTTTGTGCTAATATTTCCTGCACTAAAATCAAACTGGGTACCTTACTCTTATAAACAATACCTTATATACCTTGCTCTAATAAACAATATTCTTGACTTTTCTGAATGAATGCTAGTAGGTGATATGATTTTAAAGACTTGACTGTTACTAAAGTGAAATGTTAGTGTAAGAATGGACAGATTTTTAACATTGCTGTCACCTATAATTTCATTCCAGTTTTTACCTGAATTATCTGCTTTTTGTACTTGTAATAAATAATAACAACTTTCTTGGCACAAACCAGTGTAATCATGAAAGGAGTTGGTTACATCAAGCCTTGAAATTACTAAACCCTAAGAAAAAGTATAGGTTGTCTTAAGGTGAATTGTATCTATTTTTTGATCTCTTGGTAATGGTATCTGAATTATATGTTTATCTTGGTCTTTCTGACAGAGGTTACTCTACATGTTAGCAAAAAAATTCCAAATTGCATGTAATATAAATCATCCTGCTATACTCGAATTTCCTGCCATTCTGGTGATGTTCATGGGTCACTGACATACTTTCCAAAGCATTATAAGTAAATCACTGGGTCACAATATTGAAAAACTGTACTGTTGGCTCCTCAGCTTGGAATTATTTTGGTAAGTGTGTACCTCATAAATAGTTAAAGGCTAGGCCTCCTGCTTTAAAAAAAATCTGATAATGAGACATTGCTGTATGGAGAACTATTGCAGAAGTATATTGCCTCAAACAGCAAATTTTTGAGATTGAGGAGAATTGGGATTGGATGGCAAGAGTGATGCTACCGAGCATCTTTTAGCAGGTAAAAGTAGTTTGCATTCTGTCAGAATCAGAGGCTTTGGCAGGTTCATCAGGAGCTCAAAATAAAGTCAGACAGGTGCTGGGCAACATAAAACCTGTAGGAAAAGGGAACAGAAAAGTTGGCAAGACAGAATAAAATGTGTTGCTCTAGAAGATAACAAAATATTTCAATGGCTAAATAATATTTCACTACTTCTTCTTTCAAATAGTGAAGTTACAAAGGTATAGGAAGGTAATTAGTAAAAGAGATGGCAAATCCAGAACTGTGAAGGGAATGTGGAAGGGTTGATTGAAAACAATTTACCTATTGACAGATAAAAGTTCTGACTAGCATGGTTTGCCTGTTCAGCCAATTTCATATAGGAAAAAAATCAGTTTGACCTTCTTCCTTCTTGTCCCTCTGGACTCTGACTAAGGCAAAATTTACCCTTGACATAGGATTTAGTTTCCAGGAAAATACCAGTGGGATCTTTGCAAGATCTGGGATGGGTTTATATGCCCCAGTAAAATATAGAGTAGTCATATTCTCTGCTTTAATTTAGTGCATGGGGCACACCAATATAGTCCTGGGATGTGCTGGAATAATTGTTGGGGAGGTGGGAAAGACAGTATCTGTATTTGGATAAAACATGATGTCTCTTGAGCAAAAAGTTACATGGTATTCCAAACTGTGGACCATATATAAAAAGTTAGATGTACATGTTCTTTAAATATTTGTAATTTTCTTTTACATTCATATGCTGAAGATAACATTGAACTGTAAGTCTTTTACAAACTTTTTTGCCATATTCATTCTTGATGAATTAGCAGAATGTCATTATGGTTTGGAAAATCAAATTTAATTTTCCATTCTGTATGTAATTTTTCCATTAATATGGAAGGCTGATAAGGCTTTTGCTGAAATGATTGTATTTAAGTCATCATATTTTTATTTAGAGTTTATTTAGAGCTTGCTTTCTGGAAGTGTGCAACACTTTTTGCTACAAATGTAAGAGCAATGCTGACAAATCACTGGTTTGAACATTCTTGGTCTGGAGAACACTTCAGCTTGCAAAGCAAATACCCATTCTCAGCACTTGCTATTCTTTCGAAGCTGATGAAGCACTTGAACTACTACTTATAATTTGATTCTTAATTTTATATCAAAGTATTTTGAAGTTAAATTTTCATCTATCATCATGTAAACCCAGCTCAGATATTTTGACGAATGAATGGTCTTATTTGGTGGGAGCCTCACAGGGAGGAATTTGCAAGCCTGAGGTTTTCAGTTGCAGAGGAAGGTTTTAGAAATGCTGTTTTAGCTGGCACTGCTTTCTGTAGTTTAGTTACTAGCGATGAGTTGAATTTGAGTCTTTAAATAGCACAGTAGATTTCCTAACCTATATGGAAAAGTTAGTTGATACTTTCCACCTGAGGAGGAATGTTGAGGAGTCATTTGCAAAGCACATAACTTTGACAAACAGTTGCGCTGAGAGCTGAATGGGTGGGGAGGCTTTGTTTTGGTCTGTCATGAGGTTGGCAGAAGTATTGAGAGCTCCCTGCTTGCTTTGCTGCATGAAAGTTAATCATTTTGGGTTAAGTGGTTTAAGACAGTATAGTGCTTCCAAAATTTTTCCTGTGTGTCCAAAGGAATTCAGTGTTGACTGAACAAAAGTAATATGATAAATTTTTTATTGCTTTTCATTTAATTGTATTTTTAAAAGGTGCCTTCTTTCATTTTGATGCATGCTGAAATGTTCTGTAGCATAGCAGACCCACTCATAAAATTAAAAGTTCCGATTTTATTCTTCTGTAAGTGATAGTTTTCAATATCATGACTCTCCTTCAGCATAGTGGGTGCCTAGCCTGTGTGTTGCACTATTTTATCTTAAGTAATTATAGGGGCTGATTAGAAACTTCAACATTCTGCTTGTCTTCATATTGCTACCTAGATTTTGATGTATACTAGGATGAGCCTCTATATAGAAGATTCCTGTTTCATCTCTTACTGGAAAATTCGAGCAAGAATTATTCCTCAATCCTGAATCTGGTGTTAAGGGAAGCAACTAATTCATGTCTTTCCAGTTATTGAAAATGCTAAATGGTCAAATTCATATCTGAATAACTGGTGGAGATTTCCAGTAATGAATGTTTCTCATTCCCTGAAGCATTCTGCCAAATATCAGATTAATAATCCTTTCCTCATGATGTTATGATGTAATTAACAATGTTTGTGGCCCAGCTGCTCAGGAGCTGGCAAAATTGAGGTGGAAAATTGATAAAGAATAACTGAAAACCACTACAGAGTTGGACAGAATAGAAGATAGAGGTACCACATAATAGACATGTTGAGATTTAGTGTAAAAGCGGCAACTCTCAAAATTTAAAAATTACGTTGTTAGCGTCATGTGTCTGCCCCTGCTGCAGAAGTAAAGTCTTTTCCTGGGAATTCCTTCCCTTGCTTAGGCAAATATTGTGAAATAGATTGCAAAAATTTCTCGATTGCAGTTTATTTCTGTGCTGAATTAGCTCTGAATCTGTGACTGTGATGTTATCAGAGAGGAGTGTGGGGATAGAGCAAATGCTTAGGGACTAAGGGGTGTCATTATGCAGTCCTTGAGCTGCAGTGCTGATTTTCAGCTTTCTTGCCTTTTTTTCCCCACTTCTTTTAAGCATGATGTATTTGTAAAGTCTATACCTTGTTTTCTGCATACTGAAATATCTTTTGGGTTTGTGCTTGTAAAAAGAAAGATGCTGCAAACAGCTGACTGACTCAGCAATTAGTAAATCAAATGAAATGGGATATTTCTAGGAAGAAACCTGAAGGTTTGCAGCATGATTTGGGAAACTGTGGGCTGAATTGCTGCATTGCCAAAGGCTGCATTAAAACAGCAGTGCTTTTTTTAGAAAAGCTAATTCATTGGGTTATTGTCGCAGTTTCCTCACCCTTGTTTTGACAGTGTTAATGGCTCTCAGAATGCTGTTTCAACTACCTGAAAGTAGTTACTGACTTTACAAAAAAGGGACAAGAAAAAAATTGGGATCGGTGTTACTAACTGAATCCATTGTTTTGGAAACTTGATAACGTAATGCTTCCTGTGTTCCTCCATGGTAAACAAAACTTCCTCAATTAGGGACCATTATCTCACCTGAAGCCAGAAGAAGTTTGCCTTCTTCATTTTACTTAGAAGAATGGAATATTTTGTTGCTGCTGTTGTTTAAAGTGATCTTGCTACTCTTGCAAGTGAGAAATGATAGTCATTTGTCAGCTCAGCCAAATTTCAGATACTGTTGCAAGCAGCAGAGCTTTGCCTGGAGGCAGATGCATATATCCGAAACTAGAATTTCTGTGGGAGGGTTAGTATTTGTGCATGAAGACATATGCTCAGCCAAGCAGTTTGTTGGTTTGGGTATGTTTTCTCCTGTTGACACTGACAGACAGTTTTACTGAAAAGCTTTAAATCTGGCAGAAGGCAGAAAACCATTCCCTCTTCACTATTTATTTCCCTCACCACAAAATTTTGTTTTTAAATAGAACATTAATATTTTCAAAGGACTGAGTCCCTAGGCCAGACTTTTTTCTTTTTCTTTTTTTTTTTTTCTGGGGGAGGTTGTCTGTATTCTGTGCCCTAGGGTAATTTTTTTTTCTAAAGGTTTACTTTTGTGTACTGTAAACTTATCTGTTCCCTGAGTTAAAGTCCTCCTCATAAGCAATGTGTTATTTTGGACTTTGGAGTTATGATGTGCTTGTTCACCTCTTAAACAGCTGTCTCTAAGATTTCAGTTACTTACTGGGGGCTAATATTGTAATGTGTGATGATTTAAGACTTAGTAAAAGCTTGTGGACAAGAATACAATTTTCTCATTTTCCTCTTTGATTAACAAGTGCTAATTACATAGTGCAAGAAACTACTTCCTGTTAGATTTGTGAGGGGTTTTTTATAGTTTCATTTGGTTCCTAAGTTGGTAAATATATAAACAGCCTTTTTTAGCTTTGTGTACAGCCACAAATGATTTAATTTAGAACTCCAATATTTATATTTCTTTTGCAATGAAGCTATAGAGCTGAATAGACAGTGGTCTGTCTCATGCCAGAGTGCTGGAAGAAATGATTTCTCAGTGTCCAGAGACATAATTAGATGTGCGGTGCAGTGGTTTTACTTTGGGGATTTTCTACCACTTAGCACTTTGTTTATTATCTTTGTGAGAAAATATTAATATCTTTGATGCCCTTTGTAAATGTTGAGAAGCATTGTGTAAATGTGACATTTGCTTTTGCAAATTTACTGGTTGATTTATTTTAAGTAATGCCTCTTGTGAATGGCAAGTCTTAGGATCTTGCTTAGTTACCTCCCCGTCCCACTTTTCTCACTCTTAAGTAATGTGCTATCATTCCTGCTATAATACTCTGTGTGTGTGAACCCAAAAAATCTAAGCCTTTGATTAGAAGTAGAACAATTCAGTTCTCTTTCTCTGCATGTAGGATAGAGTTGCTGTAACTTTATTATCTTGCAGTTGTTAACACTTGAGAACTGGTTTCTTGGCCCATGGAAGGCAGAGGTTGTGGTTCTTTAAGCACCATTAAGACTGTATATTTGAATGTCTGCAACTTTGGATCCCTCTGATCATCTCTGAGGTAATGGGAAATATTTGTAGTTATTTCACTCTGTAGTCCCATTAGTAATTATCAGTGGAAATTAATAAAATGGATATGGGAATAACTCATATACATTTTTTTCCCATAAACTCTGTTCTCCCATGCCATCCACACTTGTAAGCTTTACTACTGTCTGAGTGTTTGCATCAGGTCAGAGAAAGGGAGGTTACAGATTATTCATTTGAATATTAAAACTGGAATAAAGCAGGCAGCTCTCCTGAAGCCCTCTGCATGCTGTTGAAAAAAACATCGATCATAGGGCATGCAATTTTACAGAATGTAAAATTTATGAGGGCAGCTGTCATTGATTTTAATGTAGTTATGTATTTAGCTATTTTGCATTCATTATTAAATAGGATGTTTTTACTCAGTAGGTCTGGAAACATTTAGTCTTTTCTCATGAGTTGGGGAAGACTAGGAAATGTGAAAGTCCCATCTTTCTCAGCTGAAGGGGCCCTTGTTAATGCATTTGCCAGTGTTAATATTATGCACACATTTTCTAGCAAAGAGCAGTATTCTGAAAATGGAAACTGAGCTACATTTAGAAGAACTAAGTGGAGAAATTCACATTGTGTACATGGCTATGCACACACACGTGTAGGTGGAGTTCTGCTGGTTTTAGCCCTGGAGGGGCCAGTGATCCTGCCTGGTTGCTGCTGCTGGGTCTGAGGCTGCTGCCATACTCGTGTTTTTTGGAGAGATGACTTGATCTGTTAGAGTGAGTGATAACCATCTGATGTCTCCTGAGCTTCGCGTAACTTGTGGTGAAGAGTTGCATGTGAGGTCCAAAGTCAGTGCTCTTTGCACAGGAAATGTGTTGTCTGCAGTGGCAGGGATGGGCATCTGCTGCTGGTCCCACCTGAGCTCTTCCCAGCAAGGGGTGAGAGGACAAGACTGCAGTTAAAATTGGATAGGAAAGTGGAATTTTTAGAGCAAAGTACAGCTCAGTCTTTGTTTTCATAGCCTATTACAATGGAAACATTACTGGAAAACTACGCTACCCACTCTTTATAAACAAACAAATGCAAACAAAACACTTTAGTTGACACAAACATTAATTTTTTTTTTGGCTTCTGGATTCCTTCATAGTGAATGTTTTGTCAGCTGAAGGGGCTGAGAGGTGTCTAATGCATTTTTCACTGTGGCTCACATCCTCCATATACACCAGCACTGGTTGCTTTGCATACTTGTGAAACAATGAGGGTAGTGTTTCCTGGTGGCTGAAGAGAAGGTGCAAAGGGTGTTTGCCAGCTCGCAGCAGTCAACACACAACTCTTTGTTGATAGTCCCACTGGAAGCAAGCATGTCTGGATTGATGCTCTGTGCTCCTACTTAAAGCTGATGTAAGTTTATGCTATCAAAATAAACTGGTTTTGCTGATTGCCTTACTAATGTTTTTGAATCGTGATAGTTAAGAAAGATTTCTATCATCTTTATAAACCTGCAGTGCTTCTCCTGATTTTTGAATAACTTGGGTTTTTTGTCTTTCTGGAGAGCAGTTGTGAGGTTATGAAAGATAGGTTTTTCTTTATTTATTTTATTTTATTTTTTTGGACGAGTTGAACAATTCTGTGTAGGTAGTTTATATTATGAAAAAGCTATTTCTTACAGTCCAAAGACATACAGTAATGATGCTGAATATGACAGTATAGACTTCACTGGTGAGAGCAGTAGACTGTCCTGTATTTTTGGTTTTTTTCTGGTGCTTTCCATCAGTGTAGTGCTCTCAACCAACATGAAATAGAGCTTTTCAGTAGTCTTGATTTGGGGGTACTGGTTGGGGTGTATTTTACAGTTGACTTCTAAAAATCATATTTACTTCAAAATACCTCTGCGAGTTCAATCACTTTTGGTCCCTTTCATACACTGCTTGTGTTGGCTTGTGCTGCTTTGAGTCCCTGTCCCCATGGGCAGCAGGAGAGCTGTGAGAAGAAGGTGCTGCTGCATAGTTTGCATGGCTGTGTGTGTCAGAATCATTGCTTGGTTGGTGAACAACCTGTTAGTGAAGGCCAAGAAAAGCAATGACATGCATTTTAGATGTCAGTCTGATCAAAGCCACTGTTACCTTGACAGTTTTTTCCTAAGTTTTGGCGAGATAATATGATAGCAGTGTGTACTTAACAGCTGTTCAACATAATAGCTGTCTTTATGGTTTTGCTGCTTCTGTTGTAAATGATGCCTATGAATCTTACTGTCTCCCTTAAGAAAGATTTACTCAAATGATTTTTCACCCTTGCTGTCTTTCTGTATAAGATAAAGCCATGGAGACTTATGAAACAAATCTGTGGTTGTTTTGTTGTACTCTGGGTTTTTTATGTATTTTTGGTCACTTAGGAATAACAGGAAGACGATGTGGTTTTCTCAGTGTTACAAATCTGTTTTCTTCAGAGTTTAATGGCACCCTAATAATTTAATGCTTTTCTGTTCAGTCTCTTGCACTGGTTTTTCTGACCTTGTGTGGGGTTATATCACTGTAATGAGTTGGTAGAAAAAAAAGTTGATGCAATGGAGTTGACTCCATATTTTATGGCACGTGATTTTGCGTGTGTAGGGAGGTGTTTCACTGAATACAAAAGAAATTGACTGCACAGACTAGAAATGTAATGCATGGCTAAAAAATCATAAAGTCAATTGGTATCATATTTTGGAAGAGGTGAAAGTGGTAAGTGGAGTGTGACAAGTAGGGATAGGTATTTCATTGGGCATAGATAGCTCTGCATGACTGTTGCAGTTTTAAACATTAAATGTATCAGAAGAAAGTCCTCTGCATAATAGGAATGCAAATATTGAGACTATTCAGTTTAGCCACTTTCTTGAATATGAGACAGTTATATTTTGCACTCTACAAACATTGTGGCTGTGAATCTGGTCAGCATTTTAGATTGGCTAAAATTTGTTTAGGTTTAAATAAGCTTCAAATAAACATTTCTTCATTTTTAAGTGATGTCCTGGTTTTGGCTGTGATAGAATTAATTTTCTTCTTAGTAGCTGGTACAGAGTTGTGTTTTGGATTCAGTATGATGTTGATAACACACTGATGTTTTAGTTGTTGCTAAGTAGGACCTACTCCAAGGCAAGGAATTTTTAGTGCCTCATGCTCTTGATGGTGAGGGGGTGTGCAAAAAGCTGGGAGGGAGCATGGCTGGTTCAGCTGAGCCAAACTGGCCAAAAAGACATTCCATACCATCCTGCCCTGTATGTGAGCAGGAGGTGGGGGGATGGGGAATTGGCCTGGGGTGCGAATGCAGGTTAGGTGGGTGTTGTTTTTTTTAGTGGATGAGAAGCTCTACATGACCCAGCAATGTGCACTTACGGCCCAGAAGGATGAGCATGCCCTGGGCTGCTTCCAAAGCAGTGTGGGCAGCAGGGCAAGGGGGTGGGGGACTCTGCCCCTCTGCTCTGCTCTGGTGAGAGCCCAGAGGCAGTGCAGTGCCCAGCTCTGGGCCTCCAGCAAAGAAACCATGGGCACCTGATGGAATGAGTCCAGAACAGGGACACCAAGATGGTCAGAGGGCTGGAGCACGTCTCCTGTGCAGACATGCTGAGAGATTTGTGCCTGGAGAAGAGAGGGCTCCAGGGAGACCTTAGACCTTCCAGTACCTAAAGGGAGCTAAAAGAGAGTTGGGGAGGGGATTTTTACAAGGACAGATAATTGTAGGATAATGGGTAACTGCTGAAAGAGGGTAGATACAGATTAGATATAAAAAGAACTTTGTTGTGAGGGTCGTGAGGCATGAGAACTGGTTGCCCAGGGATGTTATGGATGTCCAGTCCCTGGAAGTTTTCAAGGCCAGATTGGATGGGGCTTCAGCAACCTGTTCTGGTGGAAGGTGTCCCTTCCTGTGGTGAGGGGCTGGAACTGGATGGTCTTTAAGGTTCCTTCCAATCCGAACCATTCTATGATTCTGTGAAGATCAGAAATGCATAATCAAGGCAATGTAGTATCCTCTAACAGGAAGCTTGTGGAGTGGAGAAAGCCACATGTGATACTGTTAGAGAGCAAACTAAGGAAATACGGCCTAGATAAAAAATGCTATTTTAGGATATGTGTAAACTCATTAGGTTAGCAGTAGCCAGAGGTTTTCCAGTAGTTCTCTTTAGTAGCAAGGAAAACATATTGTATGGGATTTTGTAAAATTGTTTCAACTAACTGTTCTTGTTCATACTGGCTAATTAGCGCTTGGTTATGAAATCTAAAGATGTGTTTGGGAATAAATGCAGTTACACAAAGGTGGGATGGCAGTTCAGAAAAATTTTAAATGTTGGAAAGATGACCTGGAAGAATAGGATTTGATTTAGAAGAATAAGTTGAATGCTTTATATTTAGGTCAAAATAAAATATGGAGAACATCTGTTAAGTTTCGCCTGCCACTCCATTCCTCGCCATGGATTGTAAAATGAGAGCCGACACTGCAGTATGGTTGACAAAGAAGAAGTGTGTGTATGTATTGGCATGACTAATTGGTGGTATAATCTGGAAGATGAGGAGTTGAACCTTTTGCTTTGTTCTATATTGTGAAATTCAAGTATTGTATCTGTTTTGGCCAGTGTACTTCAAGAAAGATGTAGGCACACTTAATTTGTCTCAGGAGTGTAATGACTGATAATTTAGAAAAGGTGCTGTGTGCAGAAGGAATGATTGAATTGGCATTTTTGTAATCCAAAGAAAAGATCAAGGGAAATAATAAGCTTTTAAGTGTGTGGAAGCTCGCTACAAATAAGTGAACATCTGCCCTTGGTAGCTGTGCCTTGCTTACTAATGGCAAGGTGGGCCATTCCCTGTGTGCCCTCCTCTCACTGTTTGGCTTCTGGTTTTGTGTTTTATAAGGATGGTGTCTGGACAGCACTGAGCAAAGAATCTTAGGATCCTTTGAAAAAATATATAAATTAGCAAAATCACTAAAGTAAGGATCTTCATCTAACCAGACAGATGTGGAAGGAGATACTTCAGTTTAAACTTTAAGGCAGGTAGAAGAAAATTTGCTCCCAGACTTGCCAGCCACTTGGCCAGTAACAGACCTGTTTACCCAGCAGTAAAAATGGATCGTGTTCTCCACACACCTCTGTAAGGCACCTGTGTTTTAGTGAAGAAAAGTGCTACACAAAAGGCTAATTTAACATAAGCAACACTCTTTTTTTTTTTTTTTGTGTGGGTGTATTGCATGTTACAGTGCAATGTGTAGAGCCTAGTCAGATATATCATGGAAATCTGTTTAACCTCTTGAAGGCAACAACTAATTTGCTTTGATAAAGGAGGTTGGGTCTCTTCAGAATGATGTCATGATCTCTTATATTAACCTGTTCAGAAAAGAAACAAACATTATTTATGTTAGGTTTCCTGCTGGATGTGTCTATTTTGCTGGCCGTTGAAACTTCCTTGTTTTTTTCAGATTTGGTACAAATTGGTATCATTTCAAGGAGCTCTTTAGCCAGTTCTATTAATAGTCAGACTTTAAGCCAAAACATTTTCCCGTTCTACTTTGGTATGCAAAAAAAAAGGGAAACTGCCAAGTATTGCATTAGTTTTATCTGCTTCAGTATTGGGGTAATAATTAATAATTAGGTGGCTGACAAACACCTTTTCTATCATTGCCAATCTTAACCTTCCTTGCCATATGCTTTCTCCATAGTGTTGTGTTACCATAGTATCAGCAACTTTTTTTTTTTTCCCTCCTTTGTGCAAAGTTTTTCACCTGGACAGATACCCAGAGGTAACAGTTTAAACAGTCAGAGCAAGAAACTTGACTAGCTTAGTAGGTTCAGATATAATATGGCAAGTGCAAGATACAAGCTGGAATAATATATGGCAAATATTACCCAAGTGTAGACAAATTTCAATTGCGTTAAAAATTGAACAAATCTCTCTTGAATGTTAAGACACATTCTTTAGTTTTCACCTGTTTAGAATTTTCTTCAGACATTGCTGTGTTAACTGGGCAAAGGCAGAAATTTGAAGGAATTCATTCAGTATTGCTACAGTTTTAATGGATAAGCCTTGGAAAGGCTCAGGCATCATTTTTCAGGTGTCACTTTTTTTTTCTAGAAGTGAAAAAACGTTGCTTCTTAAGCGTCAAGTCTGTGTTACTGTAATAACACCTTTTTTTTCCAAAAGCTGTCATTATAAATGCTAATGTTTAACTTGTGGGCGAGAGATGAAAGAATGTAAAACCCCCTACATCTATAAACTAGAATATGTATAGGAAGATTTAGTCCAAAAGAGTGATCATCTGGGGAGCTGCTCATGTGAATGTGTGCTGTTTTTGAGGAGGCTGTTTTCTTGCCTTATTGAGAACAATTCATAGTTTGTTGTGCTAAGTATTCATGATTGGATAGAGAACGACATATATAGAACTCAAAAATAGATAACAGCTTATTTGGGAGGACAGGCAGTCCTCCCACTTAAATCATATCATCTGGAAGGCTAAAAAATGTTGATGACTTGTTCCACCTCTCCACTCTTCCCTGCATATGTTGTTTTCCTCACAAGCACAGTTCACTGCCTCTTTTTAGAAACAGTCTTTGACTCCTTTTCCCTTGCATGGGATTTTAGAGTTTGAAATCTTAAATGGGAAACTTTCTTCCCCTTGCACCTCAAGCTCTGCCAGAACTGAGCTAGGAACTTATCTGAATTTCTGTTTTTCCTCTAGGACAGCCTTAAGACCTTTCTGGTGGAATACCTCTTTTGCTTCTACGTTCATGTTGGAATGGCCTAGGCCAGTCTGTTGCCGTACGGTTCCTGCCACAGGTGCTCTGCAGCAATGTGTCAGGATTTTGCCACCAGTGCTACTGGACCATCCAGATGGCTGTAGACCTGCAGAGAAGGTGAGTACAAAATGTGTTCCAGGAATTTTTGGTGCTTTGGTCAGGTCTGTCTGCTCTGGGTATGTTTCAGAGCAGAGGGACCACTTAATGACTGCGCTTGTGCTTTGTCACTGGATTGCACTGGGTTTGTGCGGCAAGGTTTTGCTAGTGACTTACTTAGACACATCTTCTCTGGGAAGCTGCTAGAAACTTCCCGTGTCCAATGGAACCAATGGCAGTTATCTCCCAGAGGGACCGGCCACTGGCCAAGGCTGAGCCCATCACTGGCAGAGGTGGAGTCTCTGGGATACTGTACAGGAGACCCATGCTAGAGCCGTGTTCCTGAAGGGCTGCACCCTATGGAAGGGAGCCATGCTGGAGCAGTTCATGAAGAACTGCAGCACATGGGAAGGACTCAAGTTGGAGAAGTTTGTCAAGGACTGCTTCCTGTGGGAGCAGGGGAGTAATGTGAGTAATCTTCCCTCTGTGGAGGAGAGGCAGAGCCAGGATGTGATGAGCTGATATTAACCCTCGTTCCCGTGTGCTGCTAGGGGGAGGAGAAAGTTAAGAAAACTGGGAGAGAAGTTGAGCCTGGGAAGATGGGAGGGGCATGAGGAAAGTTTTTTAAAGATTTGGCTTTATTTCTCATCCTACTCTGATTTGATTGGTAATGAACTGAACTGTTTCTCCATCTTGAGTCTGTTTTGCATGTTATAGTGAGAGATTCTCCCTGCCCTTATCTTGACTCACAAACCCTTTGTTATATTTTCTTTCCATTGTCCAGCTGAGGAGAGATGGGACAGTGAATTTGGTGGGCACCTGGAATCCAGCCAGGGTCAATAGTCTGCATGCATATTCCATATTTTACTGTTCCTTCCATATCCTGTTGGACCAGTTCAGTTTTCTGCAGCTATTAAACAAGTTTCCATAAGAATCCCTTTAGATATTAGTGCAGACCTAATTAAACTGTTACTGTGGTGAGTATTGGGAAACATAGTGTCCAAGTGGATAAAGGACCTCATTGTTAGTTTTCCTAAATTCACCTTTACCCTCTCAGAATATCTTGAAAAGAATTATTTAGTCCAGTGAACTGGAATTCAGGTCCACTTTCCATCCAGATGACCTAAGAAAGCCTGAGTTTTATTTTCTGTGTTTCTACAACAAGCACAGTACCCTTAAAGCATCCTTGTCAGACAAGAGATGATTTATTAAACCACCACTGTGTAGTCATTGGCTGTGCAGTGAGGTGTTTAACAACTGAGCACTCCTGAAGCCTCCTCTCTGTGTGCTTCTCCAACGCTTTTTTTAAGCTTGATTGAAGCAAGATGGAGAACCAAAGTTTAATGGGATGGACAGGCAAAGATGTTGTGTGACAGGTCCGTTTCCTTTGGCAGAAAAGTTTAACCAGTGCAGTTGTATTTAGTGTGTTAAATGGTGTCCTGCACTTGGAGTCATTGGTATTGACATTTTGTGCTAATTTTTCATCCTGATTTTTTTCTTTCCTGAAACCTGTTAGCAGTTTTCATAGGTTAGTTTTCACAGACTGAGTTCTGAAGGATTCTTTGGGTCCAATTCTGAAATTCAGGTTCAGCATTGCAAAATGGGAAAAGTGTGTTTCATGTTTGAGTGGGTCCTTTTCCAGTCAACCTCAAAAGATCTAACATGTAGTCTTAAATTCAGTCCTTCAGAGGTATAACTGGAACTAAAGTATCAGTTTAGTGGAGAGGAAAAAGTATATCCAAAATTACTACCTAATACTCTTTAGTAGTAGAGGCTGATAAGAAAAAAAAAATCTAGGGTAAAAAAAAAGTAGAGTGGTTTTTTTACTTCTGGGTTTACTTCTTTTGTCCACTCAAGTGCTATCTTCACTAATTTTTTTTCCTGGTGGCCCAATCACCTCTTCTGTGGTTGTGACTAATGTTGAGTTTAATGAGATCACAGATTTGAGTAGAAATAACTTCTTTTGGAGAGAATACCCGATTGGCTTGAGTCTACACTGAGAGGCTGATGTGGGTGAATAAACACAATTGTTCTTGGTTCTTTTTCAGCTGTGTCAGTTCTCTGATTATGTTTCTTTGTTGCTGTGTAGATTTTTGCTGGCAGAGCAGAAGGCAGGTGTGTTGGAGTAGCAGTTACTTAGACAGTAATAGTGTGCTGATAAATCTTTAACCATGGTCTGGCTTCTAAGGTATCTATACTGTCTTTCCTTGTAAAGATTCTAGAGCTTTCAGAGAAGGTAAAATATTTCAGGAAATGTATTTAAGAGTAATTTCAATTATCTTGGAGCACAGAAGTTTTGAAGATGTTTTAAAAAAATATCTGATCTCTGATTTAATTTAAATTTTAGCAGTGATTTTATTTCTCAAATTCTGTGATTTTCAGCTATTATATAGTTGAATTTCCAAAACAGCTCCATCACATTCCTTTCTTTAATATTGTCTGACAGATTGACCTTTTTTATGGTGACCTGTTTGTCTCTTGGCTTCTAGTCAGGAATTAATTTTGAATCGTAAAACAGCTCAAGTTGCTACAAGCTTTATACCTTCCAAAATCATTTGATGTCAAATTAAATACACTAGCCGTATTTTCATGAAGTGTCTGACAGTTTCTGGGGAAAAAAAAAGGCAAAGTAATAAGCACCAAAGTACTGAAGAAATTTAAGCACATCACTGATGTCTGATGCATACCTGCCTTCCTGAATGTTCTGCTGATTTTTCTCCCTATGCAACTATGCAGAAAATTGTTATCATCACACTTATAGGTAACTGGGGAAACAAGTGAACTCTTCCACAAAATAATCTTTCTGCCTCAAATTGCATATCCCACTCTTCAGACTTCTCTGGACTGCTGTACAGCACAACAAATAAAAAATTCTAAATTTTATTTACTTTTTTACCTTACTGATGCATTTTATATATCATGATATGGCTATTTTATTTAAATTTGTCAAACTAGGATGAAAATGTACAAGTTAGGCCAGACGAAAAACAGGTTTTGGAGTCACTAGCTTTAAGAGTATGGTCTTGAAGTTTAGTGTGTGAGACAATCTGACAATTTTTTTTCTAAGAAATATTTAAGAAAGAAAAAATATTCAAGAAATAAAATGCAGCAATGTTTGAAAAGCATTTCTTACAGAACAATGAAAATTTAGCATTTTCTTTTGAAAATTACCTTGTTTAAATAATTTCCATGGCCTAAGTGAAAACTGTTTTTTAAAAGTTTTATTGATTTTTGCTTTTTTAGTATTTTCTCCCATATATGAACTCAAAGCATGATCAGTTTGTTCTTTTTAAAAAAAAAGTGCAGATTTTTGAAGCTGTTAACAAAATAGGACTTTTATTTCGGTGGAACTCAGTTTCTGTAGTGCTGCTTTTGACCAAATGTTACCTTGAATGTAAAGTTTATTTTTTTTTTAATGAAGTTGAAAGCTGGGGAGACGTATGTGCATGATCAATTAAAATCTCTGATTTAGCCCATATTTATCCACTTTTACAGTTACAGATACAGATTTATTGGATGGGTGGATACTGTGTGCCCCAGACTTTTTAAATCATATGGGCTGCTTTATATTTCTTAGGTATGTGGGTTCTTCTGTCACTTTCTTCTCTTCTTTTAGAGTGTTGAGTCCAGCAGTAGTAGATCATTTTCCATCCTGTCTGTACATTACCTGTTATCTTGATTTTTGTTGGTATGGCAGCAAACTAGGAGATGCAGCGTAAGAGCAATGGGGTTGGAGGGGGCATCTGCTTGCAGGGACCTGAATTGGTCATGGCTGCTCCCTGCCAGAGTTAGGGATAGTTTGCTTGCTTGAACAGCAAAGGGAAAAAGGTACTGAAAAGGGAAGGGAGAGTAGAACACTGTGGTGAGAATGTCTCAGTGTGAAACCAGCCCCTTTGCAAGGCTTTGCTCAAAATGGGCAGTACTGATACCTCTGTGAATTCTCTTGTGATGTCAGTGTATAAACCTCTGTAGCTCACCTGAAGTCTGAATTCTAGAGTTTAGACTCAGTTCCTGTGGAGATACCAGTACCAGTGCTTAAGACCAAGATTCCACATGGACAAAGATCCAGGACTCCAGTCCTGAAGAAGAGCCATTGCAATAAAAGTCTGCTTGAAAACTATTCTAGCAACTTCTCCCTATCAGTTTCTTCTTGTCTTGTCCAGTCTTGAAAGTGTTCTCAAGTTCTAAAGGATTTCCAGAACTCTGCATTTATTATTCTGCCTTTTTAGCTTTTTATTTGAGAGTTCTTTTCTTCTTGTTTCCCTCTTCAGTATAGAACCCAAAATTTGGATATTGCCTATTTTAGAAATAAACTTTACATGGAAAAATTGATGAATCTCATGTTTGAAGAAAATCTCATAGTTGTTCTTTTTATACCATGTGTACATTTGCATGGATTAACAATTAAAACAAAGGACATAAAAGTGTGGCATTTTTCAAATTTTTGTTGTCAGTGATCTCTGAAAATACAGAATTAAGAAAAGCTGCCTCTAAAACAAGTGAGTCTAAGAGGGAGAGGGATGAATGGATGTGAAGAATCTAATGTTTAGTGCAATACTGTGTGTGTTAATTAAGCACAGAACAGTTGTTAGCAGCAGAAGCTACCTGCTGAGCACACAGCTTTGTGATGTGAGAATAAGCTTAGCTGGGATTGTATGCTTAAAAGCTACATTGCCTTTCTCTATAAATACTGCCTTTTTGCTCTCTAGGTAGGCTTTTTATTTGCCTGTGGAAAGGAGCACAAGTTTTTGGGGGAAGCTTTGCAAAATTTTAATGTATCCCAAAATTTGACAGTGATAGCTTTTCTTTTTTTCTCCATATCTGATCCGTCTTTTCTTTCTAGAGAAAGAGAAACACCTGCATGGGGTTTTTTTTTTTGTTTTGTTTGGGTTGTTGTTGTTGTTGTTAGACTTTTGTTGACGGAGATCTGATGTTTTCTCTATATTTCAAAAAGTGTTTAGCCCTGCAAAAGTGCTGACTTATTTTGGTTAAAATTTGGGTATTTCCCTAGACATGACAAGGTGTAGTACTTTTCAATTTTTATTTTAAACTATCTGCAGTGGCACTTTTAAAGGAATGGGAGGTAGCTTGTTAACTTGTTTGAATTCTTTGCCATTCTTCATTCTACTTGAAATATCATTCTTCATTTTCCTTGTGGGGGTAGAACCCACCGTGTGTTAAGTGATTGTCACCCATATGTTTTCAAATTATATATCCTAATTCTTCAAGTCTTCACCATTAGTCACACGTGTTATCCGTTCAGCAGTTTTTAACTTGATATCTGCATTTGATTTTTCAGCAAGTTCTGCTGTTACTTTAGGCAGAATTCAGCCAGCTTCTCTATGATAAACACCCTATAGCCCCAGCATGTATGATGAATTTTTCTTTACCTGTGCTTATTTCAAAGCTTTTCTTCTAAAACACTATTTTAAATATTTTTCACATATGCTGAAGGCAGAGAAAAAATGTTCTTCAAAGTTATTTGGTATTTTTTCGATCTTTCCTGCTGGATTTTTCATCTACAGTAGAAAGTTTTCAGGATTAGAGGTTTCTGCACTTACTCACAAAAGGATGATTGAATCTATTGACTGCAATTTACCCAATGTTTCCAGAAGTCTCCTCTATAATATTTTTTCTCTAATTAGCTTACTCTGTTTTTCTTTAAATCAAATTCTTGCCCATTGGTGATTCATCCTTAATGATGACTATTTTCCTGTGTAATTTTCTGCCATCTTTAAAAGTGTTTGAAGAATTAATGAGCAATTTTATTCCACTCTAGCTTGTGGCTTTGATACATACCTAAAAAATAATCAGAAGCTTTATGGAGATTTGATATTTTTGAACATTTGAGACTTGGCTTGAAAGATTTAATAATTTCTTACAACATACAAGGAAGGTGTCGTGGATATCTTGTGTAAGATTTATAAATTTTATTGTTCAGAGCCTGCAAGTTTTTGTCTATGAAAAATATGTAGCTAGTTTTGTGATGGTGAATTCACCTGACCTTCAAGTAGCAAAGGATTTCTGCTTGAAGTTTGTAATTCTTTCATACTGACATCTGAGTTTCTAGTTTTCTTCTCTTCTAACTTAATAGCAGAATAGAGAGGGAATTTGAGACCCTTTTGTCTGTGCTCATCACTGTTTTCGAGAAGAATTTTCTTATTTCCTCAAAATACTTCAAAAGCAAATGCTACCTGACATTTTTGAGTGTTGACATGTGCAGACTGAAGAAAGTAAAGTCTGCAGAAAATTCTATTATTTGACACATTTGTTTGAAGAGCGACCTATTGATAAGTATAGTATCCATTTTAGCTCTGTCTCAGCTGGTAAATTCTGAGTTTGTTGGACATTTTAATGTTGAACTTTTAAAACATTTTGGAAGTCAGTTTGATTTTCTGAACCATGCAGAAACATTGTAAAGGAAGACGGAAAATATGAGAATTGAGAACATGAAACACCTTACTGTGGTTTTACTTCCACATAGTCTAATCTAGTGCAAAAGAAGCTGGCTCACAATACTAAATTAATTTTTTTTCAGAAAGAAATTTAACTTTAAAAAAAGTCCTATCAGGTAGCCTATTCTACTTACAGCTCAAATGACACTTGCCAAGTTATTTAAAAGAATTTTTGGAAATGTATGAATTTTTGATTATTGGAAATCCTTGACTGCTTACATGCTTTGTTTCTTAGGGAATCTATGCCTTGTAAGGCCAGGTGATGCTGCTTTGGGCTAGAAGCCATCACACTGTGTTACATCCTGTCACAAGACTGAGAGCCTAAAACATGTTTAGGCTGTTTACAGCTTTTCCTTGCAGACAGCTAATAGTGTACTAATAGCCTAATCTCTGCTACTGTGACACTACTCCACGGCAATATAAATTTTGGGTAGTTCAGCTTTTAATTTCTTTAAAGACCATTTAGATCCATCAGGGAGCCTAAAATTACTTAGTTTTAAGCTGTTTCTTCTGAGTAATGGTAAACTTGCACAGCCTGTACCTCACATGACAGATTGTTTTTCTTGAGGAAATGGAGGTCCTCACCTAGAACACCTGTGTTGATGTGACCTCAATTTTTCTCTAAAAGTCCTGTAGTGTTGGGGTTGAAAGTCCAGCTAACACAGCTCTTCAGGGAGTTATTAAAAACTGGAGTCAGTTTATAGCTCTGGGATGCTGATTGGCAGGGGTGTTGCTGTGCTGAAAAAGCTAAATGCTGGGTCACCATCTGTGAGTCTTCCAAAAAGAAAAACTATTCCAGTGGTTCTAGTCCACTTCAGCCTTCCAGGCTGCTGTGAAGGGTAGCAGAAGGCTCAGATAGGTCTTACTGATGCATCTTCAGCCATTAATTATTGCATGTCAAGGCTTTATGAGCTCAGTATTTAAATCATCTCTTGCTGCTGTTAACTACAAAAGCTTTTCACTCATGAATTGCTCATTGTCTTCGTGCTGCCTCTGATACTCAGTGATGAAAATACTGCCTGTTTTCTCCAGCTGGCTGTTTCTCTTAGTCAAGCACCCTCAGTCGCCCTCCCAGAGTGTGCATGCATAGTAGCTCTGACTTGGAAGAGGAATGTTTGCTCTCTGTCAGCATCTGAGGTGTCAGTAACCCAATTTAAGACTGAAGTTGTTTTAGGAAAAGAAATAACTGTCTCTTGACTTATAAATCTGCTTTCCAAAAAGGATTACCTATTCTGCACCTGTCATGAGAGGCAGTTCTGTGGTTCAGTCTGAGAGGGAAAAGATTTGAATAGCAGTGATTTGAACTTACCTGCCAGGACTGTAACAACAGCCAATAACTTATGCCCATGCAAACACCTACTTCTCTTTGCTTCAGGGTGTTATATATCTGTGTATTCATTTTCTTATGTGTTGCAGTTAACCTGATCTAATGATCTGCTCCAAAACTGAAGCAGTTCTGTAAAAAGGTGTATAGTTGTTTTTTTGTTATCAGATTGGCAATATTAAGTAATGTAATTTGATTTCTCACTGGACATAATAGAAGTATATTTTAAATTTTAGAGCAGTTGAGGAAATAGGAATGTGTGAAGAATCCCTGAATGAGATGTCTGGTTTTAGATAATTTTTATGCAACCTGTGGAACAACAGAGAAATGAAGTTGTTGCCTCAGACATTTGAAATCTACTTCAAAGTCATAGAATAGACATCTAGTGAATCTCAGCTGGTTATATGACAGCAGTGGTCTTTGTACTTTTATTGTGTTCTTAATTTCCAAATTTTAGCTATCCTCTTGAGCTCTTGCAATATTTACAGTGATATTCTGATAAGGAATATTTCATCTCCCTCCTGGATCAATTTATTCCTTTTCTTGCATAGCAGAAATTGCTGTGAAAAAAAGAATGTAAATCCAAAATCTGTGCATTGAATTGGTTTAAACTTTTATTATTTGATTAAAATATTGTTCTTCTGGTCCTTTGAAACCTTGCCCACTGTAGTTTCTTCCTGCAAGCAAGACAGGGCTTTCATAAAGTCAATCTAAATGGGTCTGATTATGACTGGGAAAAAGTGTAATTTAAGTGTTTTCAAAGGTTTTCATTTGAGCAGTTGTGTAAATAATCTTTTGTTCCATTCTCAAAAATGCTGTATTGAGGGAATTTGGCATTTTTACAAGCTCATTTGAGAAACCATTAAGCGCAGATTTGTGAAATTATAAACTGTTTTCAGAAGTTCAATGACTATAGTTGTTTCTGACAACTATAGGTACCAAAATAACATTGCATTTTCAATTCTTGCATTAACTGTAAGAACTTGTTTTAAAAACCAAACTTTATAAAAGCCAATCTTTTCAATTCAGAAATGTTATTTCCTTACTATGCAAAAGTATTTAGAACTAATCTTAAAAGTTTAGAGGTTAAGTAAAGACTACTTGAGTAAGAAGGTCCCTTCCTAGCTGAAGTATTCTATGATTCTGTGATTCTGAATAGGGAGAATCAGAGGTTCAAGTACACAGTCACGTAATTCCATATAGCTGTAAGCAGTTTGACAGTGTTGTAGTTGGAGTGCATAACTGTTGTTCCATTTTTGGTATTGCTTTTCTATGTGATGAGAGATTTCAACCTCACAAGAGCTTCTACTTTTGTAAGTATAATGCATTCTGTTAATTTGTAGGAAAGGAGGCATGAACCAATAGCTTCTGCCTTTGTGTATGAAGTTCATCCTTGTTTCTCAGCTGTAGTCAGCCACTTCTATGTTTGTTATTCTGCCTTTATTCCAAGGCCCACCATTTTTAGAAACATAAGTGATGTTTTTTTCAAATGGTCAATTAAAAAATTGACTTATGAATTAAAAAATTGCTTCTGATGAATTCAAAGTGTAGTCTTCCTACTCAGAGAGAGAAGGATAGAAATTTATTGTACTGACCTACATTTCTCAGATATTTCTGAAGTGCAGTTTTGCTTTTAACGAATTGTTTTCAGACTAGCATGATCTGCTTTCTCTCATCACATCCTCAGAACTTACTTGCTGAATTGTACTGAACAGATGAATAATAAAACCTTTCAAAATCCATCAAATGAGCATAGCCCCATGAAATATTCTTCTCTTATATTAACTTCTGAGAAGAAGACTACTGGCATCCTAAAACTCTTTAGTATTATTTTTGCCTGTTGAAATTTACTGGGTGCATTTCTGTTACTGTGAAAAAGATGAAAAATAATCTGTTTTCCACAGGTGATGGGCTGACCTATTTTAAATGGTTTTTTTGTCACTTGCTTTCATAGCATTGAAAGGTAGTGCTTTGTTTATCCTCAAACCAACCTGTTTACTGATGTTCTGATGGTAAGGAGCTCTCTGCAAACAAGCATGAGAACCAATTTAGGGCATGGGCCAGTAAAAAAGAAAAAAAATAACAAAACAAAACACATCAGCACAGCAGCAAAAGTAGATCTGGAACCTGATTGTAGTGTTGGCATGACTTCCGTTTTCAAATATGAATGTAACCAATGGGATTGGGCTCACTAATAGTTTAGAGATACAGAGCTGTAGACAATGCTCGCAACAATTTGTGTTGGCTCCATTTTTTAGAAATTTACTCAAAAATCCATACACATGCCTAATATGTTACCTTACAGTATGCCAATTTTTCTCCCTCATTACTAAGTAGACTGAGAAGCTGAAAATTCAGTTTTGTGTAGGCCATCAATCTTTCCTTAGATGCTGTTCAGTTAATCATTTTTCATTTGGTATAAATTGATATTAATAGCTTAAATATAGTAAATGTTGTGTCAGAATTTTGATGAGCCCTTATTTTGTGCCAGCTACTGTTTGTTCATATCTGAAATTCTGGAAAACAAATTTTACATCAGCTTTGTCTGGTTATGTGCTGCATCCACTGTAGAATCCTGATTTAGTTGAATAACAGCAATGAAGTCCTTTGTCAAGTCTGCCACAAAGTCATATTGAAGACTGATCACTGGTATAAACAGAGATAAAGTTGATCCAAAGATAAAAATGACTGAGTATTTGTGTGCTATACTGAAAAAGAGTACGTTTTCTTTCCCATGCCAACTGTGTTTGTAAAAGAGGTTGTTAAGTGAAACAATGTTCTTTATATGAGCAGTAATTTTAAAGATGACCTTTTCCTGTAGTGTCAAATGTATCATGCATTTTGTCACGGGGAAGAAAAATTCACTTGACCTTCAGAAATAACAAGGCTTGAATGTACCCATTTTTCCTCTTTTCACTTTATTCTTGATAAAGTACAACCTTTGTTCGTACCTTTTCCAAGGTGCTTTTAATACTCCTTTTTCTTCCATAGTATAAGGGTTTTGTAATCTATAGTCCAGTATTTTGAAGGGATGAAAAATACTTGGTTTTGCAAAAATCTTCAATTCTATTACATTACTCTGTAGGTAAATGCAATTTTTAAGTCTATGCATTTGGGGATTATTTTGTGGTTGCTAGGCTGGTTTGTAGATGCAATTGACTTTCTTTGCCGTAAGAACACACTGCTGATTAATTTTGAATTTGCTCTCGGGCTCCAAATGTTTCTTCTTGCAGAACAGCTTCCTAGCATGGTACTACCCAGCCTATATAGATAATACTTGTAGAATCATAAGATGATTTGAGTTGGAAGGAACTTAAAAGGTCATATTCTAGTTCCAAGCCCCTGCCATGGGAAGGCATGCTACCAGCTAGATCAGGTTGCTCAGGGCTTCATCCAACTTGACCTTTAAGAACAGGAATTTGTACTTTTTAGTTACTGAATATTTGAGGTTTTAACCTGCCTGTTTTTCTAGCCTTTGAATGTCCCTTGAATTGGCCACCCAGATCCATTCCTGCATGGTCTTTCAGGCTATTGCCTGCGTGCTCCAGCCCAGCTGGGTGTCACCAGCAACCTTCTGAGCGTGCTTTCAGTCCTGTCCCTCAGCTTCTCAGTAAAGACACTATCAAGTGTCAGCTCCAGCTTTGGCCTCAGAGACATGTCACCAGTGGTTGTCTGTCAGCTGAACTTTGTATGGCTGGTCAGAATCCTGGTGGTCCAACTAGCAGTCCACCCCCCTGATAACCCACTTCTTTAGATTAAATCTCACTAAGTTCTGAAAAAGTACTCTGGAAGACTGTCACAGTCCCTGTTGAAGTTAATGCAAACACCATTCACTGCTCTTCCCTTGTTCACCAAACCAATGCTCTCCTTGAAGTGAGTTGCCAAATTGTTCAAGTATGGTACGACTTTGATGTATATGTACTGCCTGTTTCCCTTTTAGTTTTTGTGTTGTGGTGATCTGGTTGCGATTGGGTTTGCTTTATTTTGTTGCTTGTTTTTTGGTTTGGTGTTGAGTTTTGTGTGTTTGTATGTAAGATTTCTTACATAATCTTTGCAAGGACTGAAGTGAGACTGACTTAGCAGATGGTTCTCCAGAATCTCCTTTCCTACTTGATGATAACTTTTTTCCTAATCTTGAGGATTGGGAATCTCTGGATCACCATTTCAGATGTTTCACAGATGATAGAGAACGGCCCTGCAGTAAGATCAGCCTGCTCCTTCAGCACCCTCCATGCCACCCTTCTGGTGCCATGGAATTGCGCATGCCCAAGTGGTTTAAGAGATCCCTGAACTAGTCTGTGTCCTGCATGTGAAGTTTCACTCTTGCAGATTCTGCCTCCAATAACAAAGGAGCTGAAAAAGGCATTGAATATCTTAGCCTTTGCATGCTGAGCACTGGATCTGCATTATTCTCAGCCTTTTTAAAATTTTGTAATTTTTTTGCTATCCTTAAAGTGCCATACTTGTTGCTGCTTTTGCTTTGTTCCAACTTGTACTCCTGGATTATATGAGAACCTCCTCAAGTGCTCAGGAAATGTTACTCAGGCTTATTCATCAATCTTTCAACAGCATCCCAGGCAGGATAATTGTTGTGGAAGGGCACATCTGCAGGCTTTCCTTCTGTTGCCACAATTTCCTGGATTTGTCTCTCTCAGCCTCCATTTTGGGAGTTTCCATCCACTTATCCTTTGAGTGCAATGCTTAGCTGTCTCTTCTTTTTTTTTTTGCATCATGGGGCACAGACTCATGGCACTTCAAGGTCTCTATGGAGATGTACCTACCTGCTGTTCATCCTTGCTCACTTTGCTCCTTAGCCTCTTCCACTGAAGAAGCAGCACACAGGCAGAATGTTCCTCCTGTGGTTGAGGCCACCAGCGCGTCTCCAGCAGCAGAGGGAGGAACCAAGCCCTGGATGGCGGAGCCCTGTTCCCAGAGCTCTGGCTTAAGACTCTGGTATGCTAAGAGCAATTGCTTCATCAAGAGTTTCTGGGCCCCTCTGCTTCACTGCTGTGCTGAGGAAGCAGACAGGGGAGTGCTGTCATAGAAGCAGTGGTAAAAATGCAGTGTAATTCGTGAGATGATAGACTGCCCAAGGGAATGAGAGCCTTCATCTCAAGGCACAGGGAAGGGCCTTATCAATGGAAAACTGTGTGTTGAACTTTTGCATAGCTGTATTTTCATCACTTCTCCAAACGCTCAAAGGGTTCAAAGGGTTCACAAAGTGTCTTTTTGACATTTCAGTGAACTGACAAAGGAATTTTCTTTTGTTAGAGGCAGATATACTGCCAGGCTATACATTCTAAAGCGCTTGATATAGAGCGGCAAGTCTAGATTGTGGTTCTCCTGTGTCTTGCTAATTTGAGGACCCCAAAGCACTGTTCTCCTGTGGATTTTACACTGCTTTATGGCCTAATGTCTCACAAGTCTGAACTTCAAGAAGTGTGAAATTAAAAGAATTGGTAGAGTTTTCTTTCAAAACATGTATTTTATTAGCATTTGTGTTCTTTAAGAACAAGCAGGGTGGTGGCGTGTCTTCATTCTTTGCCAAATCATTTCTATGGTGTCTGGATTGGACCAGAAGAAACCTATTGTATGAATAGTTTAAAGGCAGTCATGCACTATGTCAGACAAATTTTGTCTGTATACAGTATTTGTTTCTGCCAGTGGTTGATGTGCATATCTAGGGCAGAGAATAGTGGAAACTGGAATGATACTTCCTTGCTGTACTCTCCTGGAATGCAGTGACTTGAGGTTCACAGTCAGGGACTGACCGAAGTAGGGGTGAGGACTTGGCATTTATTAGTTGATGAAGAGACTTGCAGTGCTGGCAGGGGATGGTGGCAGGCAGCTCCCCTGGATGACTGCACACTGTAGTGAATAAATTCCTTTTCTGGATTTTAACCTCTTGCTGCTAAATTCACTTGATTTCTGCCAATATAAGAAGTAAAAGGCAACACTTGATCTCTATTTACCATCTCCATACAGCTTTTGATTTTATAGACCTGCCACTTGATTTAGGTTACATTGTTTCCAGCCAGGAAAAATGCTACTTTCATCCTATAATAAAGCTTTTCTTTGTTGTATTCATCCTTTTGCACTTCTCAGTTATTCCTTCTAATCTTTCTATATCCTTTTTGAAATTATAAGACTGGATGTTCACACAGCACTCAAGATGAGAGAGCAGATACTGTGTAATGGAGTAGTGGTGGTTTGGTTTCCGTTTTCTACATAGTCTGTAACAAATTTATTTTTCTTTCACTGCTACTGATGGTTTTACAGAATTTCATAGTACAGGTCCCAAGATCCACAGTTCAGGTCTATCCTCCTATCTATTAAAAAAAAAAACACCGAAAAAAACCAACCAAAAAACTTCCAACTGAACAACCCCTGTAGTTTTTTCATCATGTATGTCACTTAATGTTTCCTTGTGGCAATTTCATCTGTTACTTTATCATCAGGTTGTTATTTACAGATACTTCTGCAGTTCCTAATTTTTAACAGTCATCCCTGTACACCAAAACTATATAGATGCAAGCTGAGATCCCAAAAATAATTCATTCTTGGCATTTGATACGAACCTCTGCAGGAAGCAGAGGGTTGTACACCCTTCTAGCCTTGTACAAGTGGAAGGCCACAGGCTCCTCTGTTGCTGTGCCATCCAGAGCTGTGTGGCTTCAGTGTAAAGGAGTACAGGGAGATAGGAATGTGTCTGCTGCCAATAAGAAGAAATAAGCTGTATTTAAAAAAGGGATGTCATGGTATTTTCCCTTAAGAAGGATGAGAGGAGGCAGGGGTCAGATTATGGCAATGAAATAGTAAAGGAAATGCAGTCTTAACGATGCAGACCTTTAATGAGGTGTTTGTGTAGTCACAACTGAATGTGCTTTAACCCCAGCTGGCATCCAAGCCCCATGCAGCAGCCACTCACTCACTCCCCACCACCCCAATGGGATGGAGGAGAAAATGGGACGAATAAAAATGAAAAATGAGTTGAGTTAAAGCAAGAGCTGCACAAACAAGTAAAACAAAACAAGGAGTTTATTCACCATTTCCCATGGACAAGTAGATGTTCAGCCATCCCCCCCGGGAGAGCAGGGCTCCATCACATGCAGCAATTGCTTGGGAAAGCAAAAGCCATCACTCCAAACATCCCCTCCTTCATTTTTCTTGCCTCAGCTTTATATACTGAGCTTTACATGATATGGAATATCTTTTTAGTCAGTTGAGGTCAGCTGTCCCTGCTGTGTTCTCTTCCAGTTTCTTGTGCACTCCCAGCCTCCTCACTGGTGGGGTGGGGTGAAAAGCAGAAAAGGCCTCAGCAGTGTGTAAGCACTGATTAGCAGTGACAAAAACATCCCTGAATTATCAATGCTGTTTCCAGCACAAATCCAAAACATGGCCTCTACTGGTCGCAGTGAAGGAAATTGACTCTACAGCAGTCCAAACCAGCACAAAGGCTTGTGATTAAAGTTCTCTTTTCAATAAATTCTTCAGTTTTCACTGAAAGCATTTAAGAAAATCTTAGTGTATGTAATTTGTAAAATCCTAGCATGTCTTTAGAGTCTTCTTATTTAATTCCCTTCATTTTTTGTGTGAAGAGTATCTACAATTCTGGTTTTAACTGGTATTCTGTTCCCACTGGTAAACATTTCAGGAGTACTTTGAGTTGAAATATGTCAGTAGTGGTTAAAAAAATAATTAAAAATTAAACCCTTCCTATTTCAGTGTGAGGAAGCTGAAAGCTGTTCTTGATTCTGCCCTACTAGTCATGGAAATATGCAGCCTTTGTAACAAAATCTGTAATTTGAGTAGGGCAAAAGAAAATTTCAAAGGTTGTCATTCTAAAATTGTAATGTATACACATTGAAAAAATATATAGAGGTTTGCTCTATAATCAAACATTAAGCTAATAAAGGCAATTTAAGTGTCAGACTTGCTAACTTTAGCTTTGAATACTAGTAAATGATCCTGGTGGCTCATGGGTACTTTGTTAACCTTGCCTACTGTTCTGTTTTACCAAAAGGGATGTTTGGTTTTGGTTTGCTGGAAGTGCAAAGCATTTGTCTTTGTGAAACTTGTGTAATAGGCAATTAGACCCTGTGTAAAATCCTGGCATTTGTAGGCCAGCATTCCTAGTGATGGACCCAGAATGTCAGTGTGTGCTACATGGGAGAAGCATGAGAAATATTAGCCATGGGAGTCACACAGTAGAGAGTGATACCCTACTTCCCCAAGATGTTCCTGGTTTTCATTCATTCATTTGGATTGGCCTGGTTTCTGGAGGATCCAGAGAGCTTCTTTTCGTGCCACTGGATATGCCTACCTTCTTTTCCAGTGGCTCAGCAGAGGATTCTGTTTTGGTCACTCATTTTGATGTTTCAGGTGATGAGTGTTAACCTCATAAAGGATTGGAATAATGCTGCTAAAACTGACCCCATTCTCTTATCTCACTGAAATGCAGAGGACATTAATTTTCTTGCATACATCATAAGATAATGAAATTGTTACCTTTAAAATGGAGTTAAAATTTCTGCATTTAGCATCTCAGGTAAATGACTTCTTTTTCTTTTTCTTTTTTTTTCCAGATATAGAACATTGTCTCTCAAACTGGATTAAAAAAGCCCTGTTGATATTTTTATTTATACTTTTTTATTTTTGTATTTGACTTAAAGTGCCATGAAAAAATTTGCATATTGCAAGGTGGTCCTTGCCACCTCTTTGGTTTGGGTCCTTCTGGATATGTTTCTATTGCTGTACTTCAGTGAATGCAATAAATGTGATGAAAAAAAGGAACGAGGCCTGCCAGCTGGAGATGGTAAGTTTTCTGCCTAAGTATTCTTTAAACTATGCTCCTTTAAAATTGCACTCTTTTTAAAGATTTGGGATTTTTTTCCTTCAACAATGTAGCATTGTGTCAGCATTTAGGAGTCACAGAATATTGTGTTTCTTTGAATGACTAGGGAATAACCATGTTGCCTGAGATGTATGTTGCAGACTTAAAACACTTAAGATGTAGAATTTTAAGCACTAATGCATGAAATAACCCTAAAAAGCTATGCAACAAGAAGTGCAGAAATCTAAACCATGTTAATGCAGTCTAAAGCATATTTTAAATTTCCATGAGTGAGGAAGCAAAGGCACTATTAACTTCATTAGACCTTCCAGTAAAACAAACCAAACCAGCAACCAAGCTCACTTGTCTGCCTGCCTCTGCTGAAAAAGACTTCAACGAACCAAACTGAAAAACACCCCCTGCCGTACAACCCACCTAACCCAAAGTTTGGACAAAGACTCTAGCAATAAGGCACAGTAAATATTGTAAGGTTTATGATAATAGAATGAACTTGAATGTAAAAGTGACAAATATGAGTGCATGCTTATCTAGATAACTTTGAAGGGCTGTATTATTCAATACTAAAGGTTTTCAGATAAGCTTTCAGTTTTGTTATTACCATCTTAAGTTTTTGAGTGCCAATTAGATGAGCTGAATGTGAGATTGTTTTGTTTTGGGCTTTTTTGACAGCACTACTATTGATGTTGCCAATGTTATTTTTGGGAAGTTAGCATAGTTGATCACATGGGAGAAAAGACTGGTGCAGGGAGATTTCTCATCCCTATAATGTCTCAGTGTATGCATTTAGAACTGCAGGCAGCTGCCACCTCCAGTTTGTTAGTGAAGCATCTAATTCTGTAGTTTGTTGTCTCTCTCTCTGAAAAGGCTGTGTCTGTGTTTCACTGCTGATGTTGGAAACCTTTTCAGTGATGCTAATTGTTAAGTCCAATTGGTTAATTATACTCAAGGTTATTGCTTTCCATCACAAAAAACTTTTTCACCTGTTGACATCTGGTGTGAACCTTGACCTTTCTGGGAAATTTTCAGAAGTATTTTAAGAATAATGTTGCTCTGTTACAGAGTAACACTGGGGAGATATTTAAGAAGTGTCAGATTTGGTTTACTTGTTTTCTTTCCCTGTGATGAAAACAAGCCAATAAGTCTCCACAGAGAGCACTGTATGGAATGTAGAATTTCTGTGCTGAGCACCTCTGGACTCCTGGTTTCACAGCTGCATATGAACATTTTAAAGGGGCTCTAATCCACCTGAATTTTGCAGAACTAACTTAAATTTTCCATTGCTGGCATTGAATTTTTTGAGTTTCTTTTTCAGTAAAAGGAAAGCAAAGTGGCAAGAAAATTAATTAGGCTCATGTAGAAAGTATGTGTTCTACTGGAACTGTCTTTTTTTGTCCTTTTATTTTTTTTTCCTCCAGAAGTTTGGAAATTCTTACGTGGTAAGACAATGACTGATGTGGTGTTATGTAGGAATAGATCCAGTTTTTGGCTTCCCATGAAGCAGATAACTTATGCCAGAAAACAGCAGGTGAAGTCAATATCTATCAACTTAGTGTGATATATTGATAATGTTGAAATTTCAGATGACTTTACATATGAAGTCATTGTGGGAACCTTCAGGTGAGAGAAAGTCTTCAGTTTTGACAGATTAGTATTACGACTTTCCCTATGCAACACTAATTTTACTTAGTTGAGTACAGCCTTCATTCTGACCTTTACCCAAACCTGTGTGTGTTAAGATTCTTAATACATTTTTAATATCTTATATTTGGGTGGTAAACAAAAAAAACCTGGTAAACAAACAAAACCTTGTATATAGCTTTATATAGCTTTGTACATTTTCTTGTTTGGGGGTGGGGGTTTTTTTCTGGGTTGGTTTTTTTTTTTTTTTTTTTGGTTGGGTTTTTTTTTTAACAGCTGATTTGTAGTAAGGTGCAGGAATAGGTCTGCTAGAAACCTTGGTTGACCCTGTGACATTTCCTTTTAACCAAGCTGCATGCCTGATCATAGATATTTTTACTTGTTCCAGTAGTTTACTGATTTGGAATCTCTAGTGGGTTTACTCCTGCTCATGGTGCCTGGAGTCATCTCAGATAACATTGAGGCTATTTTGTCTGTGAAGCTTTTATCAAAATCTGCTTTTTCACTTCATTTTTCCTCTGCTTTTAATTTCCATAATTGAATTAGTTTCCTTGACTCAGCATAAATTATGCTAGTGTTCTGAATTTAATATCCTCTTGTCCATGTCACTCTGCTTTATAGCTTCTCTTTGCAATTCATGGAAGAATTCCATGGCATTTGATGAACTTACTCAACATAGGAGTTAGTTTTTCTGAAGAGTTTATGTTTATTCCAGTTGTGCTTGTCCAGCTGGAAAAATCATCCTTTAGCTATTTCAGCAGGAGCAAAGGATTTTGTGGACAGCTTTGGAAAGTTTGGGCTTTCATGGAGTTTGAAGGATGTTTTTCATGGGTCTTTAATACAGAAAATGGAAGGATTTTATTTTTATAGAATTAGGCAAGAGCCATAGCCAAAATTGTCTTTGGGCTCTTTCTCATTGGTATTGATGGCATAAGATACCATCATCTTAAATCAGTAATAGTAAAGGAATAGTAAAGGAATGTGCAGCTGTGGAAAACTCAGTGTACGTGGTTATGAGGAACTGTAAGGTGAGTGAGATAGAAGCCTTGGTGTCTGCTCTGACAGAGATTAAAGGCTGGGAGTTGAAGTGACACAGGTGTGGAGTTGAGGAGCCAAAAGGTGAGGTAGAAAAGGGACAGGCCACTAGCCAAGTAGGAGGACCACTGAGGTGGAGGTGCCTTGGGAAAAGGGGGCCTGGCATGGAGTCTGGAGAGTACAAGACTGAGTAACTAGGAGTATACCAGAGGGGAGGGATAGTTGAAATCCAGTGACTGTAGTTGTGTGGGATGGTTTGTCTGTGGACTTAACCTTTGCTGCCACCACTGCCATGGTGGCCCACCCCCTCCACCATGGCAGAAGACATCTCCAGTGGCTTCACCAGGTAAGCTGGGGAGCTGGGATCAGAACACTCAGTGGTGTTGTTTCCAGCAGCAATCCCTGAGCTGGGAGGAGCCTGTGCTTGTGCTGACTGATATTGCTGCTCTTTCTTCTCCCGGCCATGACCACCCCAGAGGGGTTGGGAGAAAACTGGGAGAAGCCCTCTCCCAGTGCTCAGCTCTGAGGCTGCCTCACCTCCTCTGACGTGGATGGTGCACACCCCTTATCCAAGACACCACACGTGTTCTTCCTATTGCCACATCTTCTGGGTGGTGGCTCCCTGTTTGTAATTCCTGAGGATTACTCAGTAAAACCCACAAAGAGTAATTAATTGTTGTCTATGGAAGGTGGCTGATGTAAGTTTAGATGTTGCTGTGAATTGGAAAGAAAATCACTTAACCTTTAGTAAGCATCATCCATGTAGTATTTTTTTCCAAATCTAATATTCATAGGATAGTTACTTGAGCAGTATTGTTTTCATTTGGGGATTGGCATTGCAATTTAGATTTCACAGCCTGGAACAGAGCTTGCTTAATAAATGTAAACAAGTTCCAGACTTAAAGAGAGGGTTCAAGCTGTTCTCTAACAGTACAATTAGGGACCATTCTTGTAAACAAGATATACCTAGGTGGTAGCGTGGTTTTACTAATAAGGTAATAAAGGGTTTTTTTTTATGTAGTTCTGTCTTATTTCTGTGTAAGAACCCTGAATGTCATCCCTCAGGTCTTGACTTAAATGGAGACGAAATGAGTCACTCTTTACCCCCAGTTATAGGCTTCCTAAAGATCTGATTGCAAAAAAAAACTTCCAGCTTTGGCACTTGATGTGGTTTCTAAATAAACTTTCAGATTCATCCTCTTTCCCTTTTTTCTTCTGACCTCAAGGTGCATTCCCCTTGTGTAATGATTAGAAGCCCTGGGTGCTGGGGAATCTTTCAAAATTAGGACTGGTGAATTGCAAGAGTCATGGAATCTCAGCTCCTTGCTATTTAAACTCTTCCTGGAGCAATGACAAACTTAAACTAGGACCAGCCATTTTTGTCAATTGCTAATCAAGACCTGAGCTCTGGTAAAGATGGAATCTCTAAATTGTGTCTTGGTTCTGAATAATCTCATCTGCATGAAAAAATCCTAAGAAGAAAAGTGAGCAATTTCAAGATTTAATTATTGAAAATGCGAACCATTTGTCATAAAACAGTCTTGTTGTATTAAGGTTGAGGTGTGTGTAAGAGGCAGAACCTCTCTGAACTTTTACCTGTCCAAACAGCTACTTGTAATTATGGTGATGCCTTCAAAGGTGACTGGATTTTGCATTGGTCTGTTTATGTGGGCTCTAAAGACATCTCACCAGAAGAATCCACCGCTTTTTCGTGGCTTTAGATGGTCTTAGATTTTGAATTATATGGTTTTCATCAGGCATTTTCTCTGGTAAAAAGAAATTTCTAGTCCACAGAAATAAAGAGTTCCTGATTTTTAAATGAAGATCTGGAAGAGATCAAGCCTTCTTTGAAACTAATGATTTGCTGATACAAATAAGAAATAACTGGAAATACATTACTAGGTTTCTTATTTAATCAGGTGGTGATTCAGTCATTCATTTAGTTCTGAAACCTGTAGCTATAAATTTCATTTCTGTTTGTTAGAAGAATGCCATCAGTACATAGAGTCCTTCAAAGGAATTTTTTTCCTGTATTTAACTGACAAAAGAGCACTGTGGTTTTTAATTCTTAACAATGTCTTTATTAGTAATTTTGGGAGAACGTTGTTGATTGGTGCTTGTGTGAAACCTACGCGCTTCTGTGGGAAAACAGATAACTATAAAAAAACCCAAGAGAAGATGGTTCTCAGAAACTTGAGAGAACATCTTCTGATGGTTAACTTTTCTTGGAAAGTCATTGCCCTGCCTGTGCCCCAGCTTGACTGTCTGCATTTAGTGAGTTGCACAAAATATCTGGATCTAGTTAGTTGTTGCTGGATTTTTCTGCAAGGAGAATGAGGTACTGAGGTAAAATGTGTAATCAAGCGGCATGTATTTACTAATGAAATTTAAAAATTCAACTGATGAATTTGTGGGACTTGTACACCAGTATCCAAGTCACTGATGTGCTAAACTCTCATCTTAACAGGAAGATCTGCAAATCTGAGAGAAGAGCTTTTGGCTGATTTAGCTATTCAGTTTAACTGGTTTAGTGAAAGTTAAGAAAGAACTGGAAGTGTAAATGAAACAGGAAATTATTTTTTTCTTTTAAATAGGTTATTTAGTATTAAGACACTTGCTCTTCAGAACTCTGAAAAACATACTGCATACAACTGTATTCTGATAGGGCTTTTTTAATTGTTTTAGTTATGTGGAACACCCATTGTTAAATCACTTTCTAAGTGAACTTATGGTACTCATTGCTACACATTTAACAAAAGTTGCTGTCATAGCCCAGATAATAATACCATGCTGAATGTATAAAATTAAGCCCAAATAATTACTTTATTGTATACCATAATTTTAAGTTAATTACCCCCCGGAAGGCACAAATTCTAGTTGAAAAGGTTATGCAATTGCAAGTCAGCAAGTTTTGATGCAGGTTCCAGCCATACCTTCTGAAGAGGCAGACATGCAAAGCAGACTGCTTGCTCAGCTTAGCCTGTGGCTGGAGCGAGCACCTCGGCCCATCTGCTCAGGATCTGCTGGAACACACTTACTCCATCCATTTTCACTGGATGAGTGGCTGGCTGGCAGCTTCTAGGGTTTTATAGCTCAACTGGCCATCAAGGGGAGTTTGGTTAAAAGAAAGCACCCTTGTGATGGGAGGAGGATGGGAGGATTTTCTCTGCTAAATGCTCCTGTGTGAATGCAACTACTGCAATTGCTTCAGGTACTTGAAAATGAAAGTTTCTCAAGGAGCACGTTGTGCTTGTTCCCTGTTAGCACTAAACGCAGACCAGCAAAAAGCCTCATTTATTAGTAATATATATTTAAGTCTTAGTGTTTCAGCAAGGATGGAAGGCTCAGGACTTTTTTAAAAATTTTCTTTTTATTCTTTATGTGCCTGTTTACTCCCTGCCTAAGGTTTAATTACACTGTGCTATCCTAGATGCAAATTAAAGATAATTTGAAGCTAGGCTTGGTTCTTGGGGATTTGGTGTCTTTTTTTTTAAATACTTTCTATTCCTCTGTTTAGATCTTAAATTGTTATTTTTTTAATTAAAACTTTTGCTGAATTTGTAAAGCAGTAATAGAGCTCAAATTCAGTATTTGAGCGTTTCTGTTTGGGAGAAAAGTGAATGGTGCTTGTAAAGAGAAGTGTAACTTTTTAAAAACTGTTCTGATTTTTTTACATATTTGGTTTAAAACCCTGAAATAATTCAAGGGTCTGAATTCCTTTTCTCCCATTTTTCCTCTTCAGTTTGATTAGATATTTGATTTTTAAATTTCTTTGGGTACAGGATGTGTATTGTTACTGTTTTGAGTATTGATGTTAAACTTCAAAATGTAATTTTGTTGCATAAAAATAACATTAGTACAAACAACAGAAATTGTTTCCAAACTGTTGCTTCCAATGTCATTCTGTCAAAATAAAAATGTGGAAATAGATGTAAAACTACGCTTTTACTTTAATTGAACCTTTACTGTTCTGGGACATTATTTATCACTGAGTCACAGAATAAGCTGAGTTGGAAGGGTCCCATCAGGGTAATTGAGTCCACCAACTGGCCCTGCATAGGACACCCTGAGAGTCCCACCTGTGCTTGACACTCTTGTTCAAAGACTTCTTGAAATCTGTCAGGCTGGTGCTGTGACCATTTCCCTGGGGCGCCTGTTCCAGTGCCCTGACACCCTCTGGATGGAAAACATTTTCTAATATAAAATCTAAACCTCCCCAGACACAACTTCAGGCCATTCCCTTGGGTCCTGTCACTGCCTCAATAGAGAAGACATCAGCGTTTGCCCCTCCTCTTCCCGTCGTGAAGAAGTTGCAGACTGCAATGAGGTCTCCCCTCATTTATATCCCAGATTTTTTTGCACATGCAGGCTTTCTGGAAACGTTGAATTTTCCTTTACAGGAACTTTATAAAGTCAATTATGATGTAATGGTGGATAGGAATAAATCCTTATTGGTTTTTTACATGAATTGTGGTGTGTAAGAAGAGCACTTAACTATTTCTGTTAAACTCCCAAATGTGAAGATTTGTTTTCACTTTCAAAACCTGGTGGGTTTAGGACTGTTCTAAATGTGAGCACTCCTACAGTGTAAATTAATTTATAAACAAACAAAAACAAGCTTAAAAGGAGTTAGTAACATTTTATTTTTTCAAAGTTCCAGAACCCATGCAAAAACCACATGAAGGACCTGGAGAGATGGGGAAGCCTGTGGTCATTCCAAAAGAAGAGCAAGAGAAAATGAAAGAAATGTTTAAAATAAATCAATTTAATTTAATGGCAAGTGAAATGATTGCACTCAACAGATCTTTACCTGATGTCAGGTTAGAAGGGTAAGTACTTTATGTTGTATTAAAAATGTACTCTCTTTAAATTAAAAATGTGTGAAGACTAATCCAAAACAACAGTGCAGGTCTCTAAGATATTACTGTTCAAGCAAACGGAGGATTTCCTGTTTATAAGATACTTATTAGTAAAATAAGATGGACCAACTGAAACCAGTTTTCTTCAGTGTTATTTAACTTTGAATCTGATTACAAGTATGAAGCCTGTTCAGGGAATGGAAATTAATTTGGCTGAAGGAAAGTTAACTTAGGCATCGGCATTTCAGGAAAAAATCAGTTTTTTGAAAAATTCATGCATTGCTTGTAATGAGGCAGACTAAAATCCTGCATTATATAAACTAAAAGAGATTGGGTGATGAGAAATACTTCAAAAATTTTCTTACCTAATGAAATGTGCAAAGGCTCATTTAGATTGCATTATAATGTTTTTTAATATCCATCTGGTTTTATTTTGATCTTGCCTCTAGAATATTGATCCTTTCAGAGCTATTTGAGTCATAAGTAATTAAAAAGAAAATTGTAGCCTTGTTTTAACAAAAAATAAGATTGCTTTACTCTCCTGGGACTATGACAGGATAGATGATGACACCCCCCGCCTCAACCCCTCTTCTTTATGAAAGGGGCATTTGGGTTGAATAAGACTTATGAAACAAAATTTTCCTAATTATCTACATTACCTTCTTGCAAGAATAATTTCTTTAGAAGCTCTGCTTTGCTGCTGTATATACAAGGCCTAGCTCCTGGATGAATTGTTTTCATCTCCTCTGTCAGAAGGTAATATTAGCAGAGTGAGATGAAGCTCTTGCTGCTTTTCATTTTTAATGAGTAATAAAGAACTGGTTTGTAGATGCCTTCATCTGTTGTGATGAAAGTGATTCTGTGAGTTCCTGGTAGGGCTGGTGTTCTTGATGCATTGCTGGTGTTACTAATAATGAAGGCATATTTTTCAAAATATGATTTCACAAGATTGAAATAATGTATTTTAATTTTTAATCGATTTTCAAATTTGGAAACATACTTTTGAGGCTCTAAAAAGTTGACTTAATTGTAACATTTGTGAGGTCTAGACTTTGAATTAGACAAAAATGGAAAAAGAAATTGTTATAAACTATTAAAAAATTATTACCTAAGCATCACTCAAGTTTGCAGGCAATTGAAATTGCTATTTCAAAATCCAGTTTAGCTAAATAGAAATTTTTGTCTTTCACATTTGGCTATGCTCTGCAGTTATTGTGTTTCACAGTGAGACATGTGCTATAAGTTTTGTAGTGTTGCATTTGCTTTTCTTTTCCATTTTTTCTGGGTACAACACTCTCACTATACTCGGTGTTTGAAAGTGGAATCTTGGTATAAAATTTTAAGTATAGTCTCAGGACAGAGTTGTTTGTTTCTGTTCTTGTAAATTCCTGCCAAAATTTTAACATTTATGTGTGTATGAGTTTTTAGTAGTTTTTGAGAGAAAAACGCTTCCCAAAAATCTCTTCCATTTGTCATCTTTTCAATGTGTACTTTATAAGGTCATGGTAATTAAGAAGTCATGGAGAATGTTAACCTTTCTCTGTCAACTTTGAGAACAATACTGTGTTTATAATGCAAGGGTGTCTTAATCTGTATGAGTGGATCAGTATTACTCTTTGAGAATGCTGTAACCATTTTCAGAATTGTGAACACTATAAATACACTCTCGTGTTGTGTGTGTCTGATGAAACTATTTTTCTGATTAGTCAAAACACTCCAAAGTCAGAAACACTCTCTGCTGCATTAGTGGAATTACTTCTGTTATAATTTGTTCTATGTCCCTGGTAATATGGAAATAGTTTGTGGAGAAGGAGAATGGGTAATTTTTAATCATTCCTTACCACATTTATGTGCCTACAGCACAGCTGTCAGTAGCACTTTCAATCAAGGTTTTGAAAAAGCAGGATATGTTCAAAGGCACGCTTAGCTGTTCAACCATGTAATTATTTTCTTCACAAGTTTTGTGGGTTGCTTCCTTTAATGTGGTGTGGCGGGAAGAAGTGATTATTTCAAGTCCTCTAATTCTCCAGCATGTCAGTTTTTCTGAAGTACAGAAGCCTGCAGAGGTTTTGCCTAGCAGTTAATCATTGGAAAGCTGGTAGAATTAAGAGTGCCAGGACCAATTTGCCACATGTATTTAATGGGAATGGCACAACATGTCAGCTGGGGAGCAGTTTTTGAAGTAGACTGCTTCATCCTTCAATTAGTTTCTAGTTCTGCCAAACCCTAATCACCTGTGCAAAAACAAGTATGTTGGTCCTGGAGTCCTCATAGGTTAATCTCTGCAGATGATTCACTCTGGGCACCATGTTTCTGTTTTGGCCAAGAAATTTTGTTCCCTTACTAGAAGAACAAAATCGTGAGCTTCTTTAATAACTTCTAGGCACTTCTCCAGCTAAGGGAACTCCTCAGTACAAGACATCTACAGAAGTTGGCATCTCTGCTCTGCCAAGTGTGCCCCAGCTGTATTTACAGGTCTATTTTTATTATTTGGCACACAACTACTGATGCACACAGACACCTATAAAATCATTGACGTGTGCCTGAATTGCTGGTCACTTTGTGTCTGTAACCAGGAACATGCTCTACTTCTCTTTTTCCCAGCTGAGTTGCTCAACAGAAAAAGCTAAACCAGAAGAATTTTTTTTTAGCCTGGATACTTCCTTGAATCTGGACTGGGACATGTTAGTATAATAAACTAATATGATGGACAAGGCTACAAACTCTGGAGGAAAGCTGTTGCAGGGGAAGAAGCAGCTGTGCATACCAGATTGGTTTGAAGTTGTTAATAGAATTATTCTTGCAAGCATGTCTTATTCTAGCCTGTGAATCAAAGTGGGAGTTGATTCGCAGTTGCCAGGAAAATATGCAGCTGTGGGCTTGACATGACAGCAGAGAGTAAAAGATGGATGATCAGGAACACTGGTGTCTTGCCTTGATTTTGCTGGAGATGAGGGAGGCAATGAATAAAATAGGTGCCTGTGAGTAAGGTACATGTTCAGCTGTGCCTGTGTGCCTTAGATTGGTGTTCAGGCTGGAAAGTAGGGGGTTGAAAGCATGAAATTTGCACATGTTGTATGACTTGGTTTGGCTCTTAGTGCTGTTGGAGGTGACTTCAGAAACTGCTTTGCAAAATGGAGAATGAGTATTGTGTTCTAAGGCTGAGCTTTGCAGCCTGAACTCATTAGTTAGCAATTTGTGGAATATATAAAACTTTTAAGTAGACATTTGTTCCCTGTTGTGGGAGTTTAAACCAAATTCTGAGATTTTTTTTCTCTTGAAAAGAGCTGCTTCAAACACTTTTTTTTCCAGGCACAAGCAATCAAGTCTTCAAACAATGAAGGCATAGCTGTGGCAGAATGATTTTGTGTTCTTGTAGGCTCTGGTCCCCGCTGGAGCTGGTGATGCCGTGCTAGCAGGGTGTCATATTTGCAGGTTGATGTTTCTTGGATTGGTGGTGGGCTTCCCCAAGCAGACCTGCAGCAAGCAGGAATATCAACGCTCCTTGCTGATCCCTCAACAACCCTTTTTCCAAGGCTACAGGTTCTGTGCAATTTGGCATAAAAGATCTTCCTTTTCCTTTTTTCCAATTGGTATAATTTTGCCGGAATTAAGCGTATCAGGCGTCTTATTATACCTATTTAGTTCTGCAGAGAGTCTTGGATCTTTTAACTATCATTTTCTCAAACTCTCTGTACTCAGGAAGGTAGGTGTGCTGGTATTTTGAGTGCTATAAATCATGTTAAGATGTAATCAGAGTTTTTAGCCAGATGACCCTACATATTTTGAGTCAACTGTGTTTAAATCCATACAAATTACAACTTCAGCCACTTCATGGAAAAAAGAAAAGTGCATATCTCTGATATCTTCATGTGTGACTGGCACATTAATGTTGTCAGAGTGTTATTTTTGAAGGGTTTTTTTCTGGATCAAACTACCCTTCTCAGTTCTGCTGCCAAGCTTGCTTCCTCAATTGGAAGGAAGTAGACAATTTTCTGAGTTAAAAGCCATTCTTCTATGTTATATCTATGTTGTGGAGTTTATGACAATTATGCTGGTCTTCTCTCTGAGTAAATCTAGTAAAATAGTAATTCTGACTGATTCTGTCATATCTTTGGTTGGAAAGAACAGAATTTAGATTTCAGCACTGTTAATTAGATTATACAATATTTTTTTTTCAGTTACCACAATGTGGTTTTCATATCTGTGCTTTAAAAATGCAATGTTGATTTTAAGTAGGACATATGCATGTGACAATATACTGGAATTCAGAATTTTAGCTTCTCAAAGCAAATTTATTTGCTCTATACTTTAGAATACTATAGTTGAATCAAAATATAACACATCCATAAAATTAACACAATCTCAATGTGAGGAAAATAGCTTGAGTAGAACTATTCATAGTAAAACAAATGAAGGCACATGTGCAAGTGTGTAGTCTTGGGACTCAAGTGTGATATTTCATGGGTTTTTTAAAAGACAGCACTCAAGGTATTTGCTTCTATATGAGGCTTGTGAAAGTGTGCTCTCTACTTATTTATTTAATTTAGGAGATTAGCTAAGGGGTAGTTTTATACTACATATAATTTGGTATAAATGTGGACTGCAGATGAAAGATGTTTTCTCATCACTTCTGTTGATACTAATCTGATTATTGTGTGGCCTGGATGTTCACTGACTGGATGGACACCAAAAAGTGGAAAAAAGTATAGTTTGTTGATTCAGCAAACTGGAGAAACACACACAGCAGGCATATGACTGCCAGATCTGGTGGAAAGAGGGGGATGGGACAAAACTGTAATGACAAAAGGTGGGTTTATTGCTTTTGGCAGCAGCCCACAGTTGCACTGGATTATGTGGAATGTGGTGGGGAGAAAAGCTTTCTTATAGAACCTGAGCATTAAAATCCCCATAAGGCCATGGGGATTTAAGCTCCATAAATTGTGATATACTTTGTGAACTTTGGGTAATCATTTAGCTCAGGTCGTAGTAATGTAAAGACAATAAAAAAAGAGTAATGTTGTCAACATAAGTGGTGGAAGACTCAGGAGCTTTTGACTTAAGCTAGAAATCCAGGCTGTTAATTAACCTGGCATCTGTAAAGAAATCTGCTGACCTCATCACCATCAGTGTAACTTTCAGCAATGTCATGGAAGTCTGAATGCATGTGAGGTATTAAAGACTTTACCATTATTTCAAGCAGGAATGTTTTTTCATCTGGCTTTTGTGGTGCCTATAGCTTGTTACTGGCCCCTTGCAGAATCAATGTTTGGAATTGTTCTTGCTCATATTGATTTAGTGAGTTAGCTGAAAGAAATTCCCTATAAACCTTTTCCCTAGAGAAAGCTTAGAGGGGAAAAAAATAGCATTAAAAATCAGCTTACTTCCTGTAAACTGCTTTGGTTTTTTTTGTCTTTTTGTGGTGGGAGGGAGTTACACTATACTCACAGATAGATAGATAGATAGATAGATAGATAGATAGATAGATAGATAGATAGATAGATAGATAGATAGATAGATAGATAGATAGATGGATGGATAGATGGATGGATAGATGGATAGATAGATAGATGGATAGATAGATGGATGGATGTATATGTGCACAAACACTTGGCAGTCTCATTCTTAATTGCCATCTTCTTATTCGTGCTCATCCATTTTGGATGAGCTACCATATCCTGAAATTTATTCAGATTGTTAGGTCAGGTATGGAAAATAATTGGTCTAGAGATCTAGGTTCAATTTCACTCTCTGAGGACAGAATTGGTTTTACTTCTGTCAAGAGAAGCTTTTCTGTGATCGCTTTCAGGATAAGGAAAATAGTATTATTTTTGTGAAGTTCTGCTTGAATTCTGTAACCACAATGGTTTTAAGAACCATTTTGGATTTTGTTTTCAGGGTTTAAGAAGATTTCTACTTGACTCATGAGATAATGCGACCTTTCTTATATCCAAATCTTTGAGATCAGAAGAAAGGAAAATTTCATACTCTTGATGTCAGGTAAATTATGTAATACTATTGAAGGCAGATATTAAGCAGGCTGTGTTAAAATGTTTAAATAAGGATAAGGGATTTGCCTGCATCCAGGGCACCTGTTCAGAAGGAATAATTGAAGTTGTGATATGAATTACAGAAAAGAATTCTGAATTACAGAAAAGAATTCTCTTCCTAAAAGGAATTGTTCTGATTTGATTGGAAGAAGCAGATTCAGGGTAGTGTGAAGTTTTGTTGCAACCTTATCTGCAGTGCTTTCTCTTTGTTCAGTTGCAAGTTAAAGGCGTGGTGGTATGCAAAATCTGAGTAGTGAAATGTGGTTTGGCATGTTACAACAGCTAGTGATCCTATATCTCTCAGAAGAATTACTTTTAGTCCTTTTAGCTGTATTGCTTCTATATGAAAATCAGATATTTATCCAGCTTGATTGTCTTCAATTTAGGACTTTGGAGTATTCTTAAAATTTATAGAAAAAGCAGATTTATTAGCTCCCCCTCTTAAATGATATTATGAGGCTGCTGCTTATACTCCTTGATCTTTGTGGGTCCTTTCCAACATTGTGTTATTCTGTGATCCAGGAAAGACTAGGCTAAGTCAGTGTTTACCAGAAAAACACCACGACTTGAGTCCTGGTGGTTCTTGATGTGTTGTTTTGACTTTTTCTCTGACACCCTGCTACAGGGCCTTCTCCCTTGATGGAAATATAGGTCAGTCTCAGCAGCTTCAGGGTGACTCTCAGAGTCTTATTTCAAAACTTGTTTTCACCTGTATTTAAGTAGAGAGGAGGTTTCTTGTTGGGCATAGCTGTGCCTCAGCTCTGTAACATTAACTTTATTGCAGGCTATAACTTAAAGCATATGAACAGGTAAGCAATGGAATACTGACATTTTATAGCACTGCAGTGATATTCATCAGCTATCAGTAATTAAACCTGAAGTTTCATGAGGGGAGTTCAGATTTTCTGATTTTGTTTTCTATCGATCTGGAATTAACTTTTGTAACCTCAAAGGAAAATAAATGTGTACTTTCAAGTCAAAGGATACTGATGCTTACTTTCCAGAGACTCTCAAAGTATTTTAATACTGAAATGTGAGTTGTTTGTACTGCATCAGTAATATTAAACAAATTTATTACAGAGGCTGTGCTGTGTAGTATTTCCTCAATACTTCAGCTCTAACCTGATTTTCAGCAAGACTTGGATTATTCCTATGTGTCATTGTCAAATTTAAGTCCTGAGATGCAGTTTATTTATAACTGCAGTTTTTACTTATAACTGTTGTTTGTAGTATCCAAGATGAAAGATTGTATTAAATTTGTAAGATGACTAAATGTGCTTCCCTTCCTGCCCCAATCTGTTGCTAGTTCAGCTTTCAAAAATGCATTGGCACTGTGTTATCATGCTGCACATACAAGCACCAATCTGAGCTCCACTGGGATTTCCCAACTGAGCTGCTCAGTGCACAGGAGACACTTCTACTTGTGTTCCATCTCTGTCCTTTATCAGAGTGCTCTGGGCTGTGTGCACTGGGCTAGAAAACAAGGACTGCATACATGTTTTACTGCTGTTAATGTTTTTGAGCCATTGTAAATTATTGCTCATGGCTTGTTCCTTTGAAAGGCTGGTGGAATAGGGAATAAAACTGGAAAGAAGTAGAGCAAGTCATAGCTCAGGTAGTGTCTGACTCTGTTAATTTTCATTATTAGGTAAGTATCAGTGGCCTTGCTTTGAACCATCCATATTAAAAAAAAAGTTCCAATGTGCATCTTATTCTCTTGTTTCTCCTCTTTGGAGAATAACATGTTGGCAGCATCGGAAGGGGTAGAAATCTGCCCTGTTGTACTTTAGAAATTTAGCATTTATTTCTAATGCAGATTATAGTTATGGCTTCATCTTCCTAGAAAATTATCTAAAATTTATTTCATATTTTGCCTCAGTGAATGAGGTTTTCTTCATTGTATCTTGCTGCATAAGCATTATGGTAGTGTGTAACTGATTTCCTATAAGATCTCTTCCCTGCTTGTAGCTTTGTTTGGGATGTGATTTTTTTTTTCAGTCTATGAAAAGGTATTTAAGAACTATCCAAATAGTAAATCCTTATTTTTCTCTTTCAGGAATGATTTAGTATGCCTTTGAAGGGTGTGCAGAGATCACTACTAACATTGTAAATATCTGCCTTTCAAGACTTGCCAACATTACACACGTAGCACTCAATCTTGGGTTTCAGGAATAATTTCTAAGTAAATTGATCCATGAATGCAATTTTAAATTATTGATAAAATGCCAAGTGCTATTCTGTAATAAGATGGCTGCACAGTTGCAGGGTTTTTCTAATGTCATATTTGGAATATTTGTCAAAGACCCAACAGTAAATGAGAGAGGCAGCATGAGGACAGCACAGGTGTTGTCCCAAGTTTCTGGAGTCTCTGCATGCCTGACTGTGGCCAGAGTGAGTAGCTTTTCTATCTCTGATTGGACACTGAGGAGATCAGATAGGTATCAGAAGAATTTCACCTTCTGATGAATTCAATTGAAGCATCTTGTAGGATCATCTCATAGATTTCTTCTGCCCTTGCAGTGATGAAGTACATTTGTTCCCTTATTCCCTCACTGTATGAGAGAAGAGAAGCTTCCAGTTCTGTCAGATGTGGAGAAGGATTGAGCATGCATGGTTGTGCTGTTGTAGAAAGTACAAAATGAAAAGTTGTCTTCTTTGCCTGCAAGTTTGTGCTGAAGCAACAATTAAACTCTTAGATTTAATGGCTTAATTTTATTTGGACATAATTGCCGTGCTTGTTGTCTCTTCTGGTTATTTTTGTAATGTCTCCTGTGGACTATTTGTACTCTGGGTTGAAAGAGAATGTAGGAAAGCAGTTTATTCAGAGGCTCTTCAGATGCATTTGAAGTAGCATCAGGTAGTTTTCAAGTGGTTATACTTAGTCCACTGAATAAAATTCTCTCCAGTTTTTTGTCTGAACATCTTCCCATGTAAAACCTGCAAAGCTTCTGGGAAAGATTAAGATTACCTTCACAAAGAGTCACAATAATGGACAAGCCAAACAAAAATAGTAGCTTTTAGCCTTTCATTTAAAAAGCTTTTGTAATGGACTTAAAACTTTGGATTCTGGCTACAGGTTGTCAGGCACAACTTGTATTTATTTTGCTGTCATTGTTCTTCTTTAGCAGTGTTACAGATAAATGCTAGGATCTGTCCACCTTTCTTTGCTTTTAGTCCATTAAATTTGATTTCAAGTTATAAAGTACTCTGGCTTCTAACACTGCCCTGTGTTCTTGAGGAGGTGTGGACTAAGTATGTAGTTGTAATGAACTGGGCCAAACTATTCTCATAGAATCATGGAACAGTACGGTTTGGGTTGAAAGGAACCTTAAAGATCATCGAGTTCCAGTCCCTCTGCTCTGGACACTTTCTCCTAGACTGGATTGCTGAAAGTCCCATCCAGCCTGGCTGTGAACACTTCCCAGGGTCACCCACAACCTGGGCAACTTGTTCCAGTGTCTCATCACCCTCACAGTAAAGGATTTATTCCTAATATCTAATCTAAACTGGCCCTATTTCAGTTTAAAGCCATTCTCCCTTGTCATGTCATTACAGACTCTTGTAAGAAGCCCCTCTCCTGTTCATTTTTACCTGCTCTAGGTTCTGGAAGGTGCTATAAGGTCTATCCAGAACCTTCTCTTCTCCAGGCTGAACAACCCCAGCTCTTCCTGCCTGTCAGCGTAGGAGAGGTGCCCTCAGACATCTTTGTGGCTTTCCTCTGGACTTGCTTCAACAAGTGCATGTCCTTCTTATGTTGAAGACCTCAGACCAGAATGCAGTACTCAATATTCTGAATGTGTGATGCAAGATTGCAAAAAGATAAAATTCTGTGAAGAGTAAGTGTGAGCACCTTACAAAGGTCTGCAGAGGCAGAGTCATGTCTTTATAGTGGTGTTTTTGTAAATCAGCTTTAAAAAGCCTGGTACTAAAATTAATTTTTTTTTCTCGCATCTGATTTTGATGGGGCATTAAAAATCTTTGATACTTTTAATTCTATTTCCTATGTAATTTTCCACTTTATTTCTGTTGTGATTTGACCCCGACTGGCAACTAAGCCCCATGCGGCCACTTGCTCACTGCCCCCACAGTGTGCTGAGGGAGAGAATCAAAAGGGTAGAAGTGAAAAACTATGGGTTGAGATATTCAGTTTAATCAGGAAAGCAGAAGCCACATGTGTGGCAACAAAAGTGGTGCAAGAATTCATGCACCACTGCCCTTGGGCAGGCAGGTGTTCAGCCATCTCCAGGGAAGCAGGGCTCCATCACCTGTAAAGTGACTTGGGAAGACAAATGCCATTACTCTGTATTTTAACAATCTGGGCTATTTTTTTTCTGTCTCTGTATTTAAAATATATGATGTTTTTGGGAAGTTTCCACAATCTAAATAATATATGGAGTCACATTAGTTGAGAGCTTGCATAATCTACAGTGAATGCTGTAGATTAAAGGAAGGATGATGCATTCCATGAGAAGTAGACATTCTCAGCTGCTGTTTGGAGTCTTCGTTAAATTACTGGGGATGGTATGCCTTCCTAATGTTATGCACTCAATTTTAAAACAGTTTGAGGCATGATCCAACAAAAGGAACATAATGTATTAGTAGCTCATTAAAATTCAAATTGTCCTTAATTCATAGCCTGTGTGTCATGCCCCTCATGGTTTTATTCTGCTTCTAATGTTGCATAACTTGGTTGAATCTAATGCTTTATTTAAAATTCTATAGTACTCCTTTCTGGGGTAATTTGTTTTCAAATGAAAGACAAAAGAATTCTTAATTTAAATGTTTGTTAATAGAATAAAACATGAGGTTTCCTTAGAACGCTTATGTCTAATCATGGGCATCAAGTGTTCTGTTTTATTTGTCTTATGTTCTGCAGCAATATATTCCTGGGGCAGAAGGAGTTAGCAGTGTTTTCCAAATTCAAAACAGGAGGCTTTATTTGTGTGTATTCATAGCAATTTGTACAGATATAGCTAAGCTTTCCTGTTAGAGCTAAAAAGCTTCCCCTCAACGACAGATTTCAAATGTTTTGATATAGTTATGCTTCAGACAGTGCAATGCTGTATAAACATTGTAGGCCCTGATCACTTGGCTGATGTTTATAGCAGCTCATTGATTTGAGCTCAGTAAAATAAAATCTTCTGTAAAACCATGATAAAAGCTAAGGCTGAAGATGAGAGATTTCATACTACAATAGTAGATCCTGTGGCTATCTCAGCATGATATTCCTGGTGAATGACACATTGTTACTTCTTTTCATAGAGAACTGCTAACAGGCTTCTCTCAACTTTTTTACAAATATTCTTCCAAAAAATAGAGGAGCAATTGGTAGATTTGTATTACTATTGTAGATGAAGGTCTACAATCAGAAACTTGTTTTCTGGTCTAGGGAGCAGTGCAGCAGAAGGAATAAAACATTTTGGGTTTAAAGTATCAAAGTAGACTGAACAAATGGCAAACATGGCAATAAAATTATTTGGCTTATGATTGAATTTTTCATCTGAAATTCATTGTGTTTTTGTGAAAAGCTATTTTATTTTTCAAGGTATACCAAAGAAGTAGCTTTTTCAGCTGGCATGCTTTGCAAGTTTGGTTTTTTTTAACATGTGAAATAAATCAGGATAACATAGGGATATATGGGAGCTTTCCATAAAGATTTTATAATGTTCAGTTCAGTGTGATGAATAATTAAATTTGGCATCGTTGTATAATAAGTAGGCTTAATATTGAAGGCAGATAGTGCCTGATCCAACTGCTTCAATTCCCAGAAATGGTTTCACAGAAGCCCTTCCAGGTATTTCTTCATTTGCACCTGTACTTACTGATCCTTTCTGAAAAGTCTGTGCATGCTGTGCTTTTGTCACCACCTCAGAGCTGAAATGCTGGTTTGCTGTGAGAAGAGCTCTGGCTAAATGAGTTATCCAGCTAGTAAAATATTGATGTTGGGAGCCTAGTTCTGGCTGACATTCCTTGTGTCACTGTTTGGCATGGTACTGGATGCTGACACCGTGGTCTGTTGTGTTGGCAGGCTGCTCCTTAAGCACTGCTTTTGGATATTTAGGGTAGAGGATATGCACTCTGTGCTTCTCAAGCCCTTGGACAGTGCTGCTGTTAGAATGATAGTCATGAATGCTCGTTAATATATTGTAGCATTTAGATCAGGTTACATTACAGTGAACTGACTCAACAATTTGGGATCTAATAAAAGCTTTTTTGTTGGAATGGAGCTCTGTTGAATATATTTCTTTTTCCATCTCGGTGTTTTTCTTTTGTTTGAGATCTGCATATAGTCTCCTTAATTTGGATTCTTAAAAGATTAATAACATCAAACCTTACATAAGTAACATTGTCATTTTAAATGTGCAGGAGGAGCAGATCTGTTCAGAGAACACTTGTAGTTGTGTGGTTATTTTTTAGAGCAGAATTGGAATTTTTTCAGAAGTGTGATCAGTACTTTGTGTACAGTGTATTGATTTTTCTAGAAGATAATGAAAACATCATTTGTTTCAAAATAGCATTGCAGAATGTAAAAATTTGGGGTGCGGGGTGGCCATGTGGGGTTACTTGAAGTGTATGTCCATAGTTTACATAAATGCCCTATATATGCTGTTAGGAGAGGTAAACCTATGATTTTCCATGCTAACTTTGGAAAGTGAATATAATTCTCTTTTAACTTGAGCATTTTGAGCAGGTGTAAATTGTACACTGTGTGCTCCTTTGTCACACACTGCATAAAATTGATATATCTGGGATGTTACTAGCGATCCTCAAGAGGCAAACCTCAGACTTGCAGCTCTAACAGAAGGCTTGACCTTTACCAAATACCTGCTTTACCTTGGTTTGCAGGTGTAAAACGAAGGTGTACGCAGACAACCTTCCCACGACGAAGCGTGGTGATTGTGTTCCACAATGAGGCGTGGAGCACGCTGCTGCGCACGGTGCACAGCGTCATCAACCGCTCCCCGCGGCACATGCTCGAGGAGATCGTGCTCGTCGACGATGCCAGCGAGAGAGGTAAGGACGGCGCCCGTGCCCAACCTGCTGCTCCTTGTGCTTCCAAAACTGAGGCTGGCTTGTCTCAAGATCTCTGCTGGGCAGAGTGACTCCGAGATGCGTACAAGTCTCTTTTCCCAGCCTGGCAGTTGAAGGAGTCAGGATTCTTTTGTTCTCGTTCTCAAGGTTGTTTATTTATGCAGCCTCCTGCTGGGTTCAAGTTTGCCCCCAAGCAGGCTGCACGGGTCCAGATAGCTCAGTCCTCTTATGGGATAGACTGCTGGAATACTCAAGCAGTTCTCAGCCTCTGGCAACCTAGCATGCTTAAGTGATATCAGCTCTTTAGTGATTATCAGCTCATTGTGATTTCAGCTCTTAGCTTGCTAGGTGCCTAGGCAGGCAGACGCAGGGGAGAGAGGAGAAGGCAGTTTGGCATTCCAGTGATGTCTTTATTGGGTGGTCTCTGAAGGTTCCAGTGACAGCTCTTCTAACCAGACTAGGATAAAACAGCCTACTATATAGGATACAAGGGGATCAGAAATTGTCCAGTAGCAGGGGTTAAAGGAGAAGTGACCTATAGGCTTACAGAGAGATAAGCAGGAGTCCAAAGGTGGAAGAGAGGGGCTTCTAGCTATTCACGATGACTTGGCATTTCCTATCCTTAGGTCTCTGTTCACCACGGGGCCATTGCAGGGCCTGTGCTTGCTTACAGTTTATTATTTCTTATCTATTTCTTACTCCGACCCACCGCAGGTCTGTCTGGCAGGTTGAGTTGAGGCACACTGGCTGCCTTTGGGGCAGTGTTATGTTTTTATACTAAAAACTACGTGTACATTATTTACCATAATAATATGGTAAATACTATTATATTTCCCAATATAATACCTAATACCTATCACCCATGTTAGACCATGTGTTTCTACTGTAAACCAATCCAAAATGCCACCATCACAGCAGCAGATTGAGGCCAAGAAGAAGAAGGAGAAAGACTGGACACACCCAGATTCCTCCATCTTGCCTCTTGAACCCCCATTCTAAAAACCGCAAAATTCTACATTCTCACCCTATGATAAATTCACTATCATTGTAATTAAACGTTCATGGCTTGTAATTCCTCATATAAGGTTGGTGATTTTTTTCCATGAGTCAAGATCAAAGGCACAGGGGTCTTGGTCACTGTGCCAAGGTCTCTGAGCCCCCTGTCAGGGTCTCAAGTCCTCCAGGGCAGCCAGAGGAATTTCCTGGGTTCCGACATCCTTGATGTGGGCTTAGCCCTCCTTAGCAAAACACAGCACCTGGGGCAGGGGAAGGCAGAGGGAGCAATGCTTATTTTGAAATACAGATGGATCATTCTGCACTGATAGCTGGTGTAACTTCATCTGTCTGCTTACTTTTCTGTTGGCAGCATGGACTTTGTGTTTTGCTACAGTTTTAGTGTTTTGCATTTAGAATTTGATCACATTCATACAGCTTGAGGGCATTTAATACTTGAATCACCTGGTGAATAATAGCAAAGGCAGCTCTGTTTGTTGCACACATTTAAATTTACTGTCATTGCCACCGTTAGACTTGGTCTTCAAAGGGATCAATTTTGATTATTCAGTTCATGGGAAGTTAAAATTCAGTTTCTGTGCTGCAGGAGGTTCCATTTCTTAATAAGTAGTGCTCCAGATGAAAACTCCATACTACAGAATGACACTTGCCATGCGTAATAAGCAAAACTTGAAGCTGATTTTTTTGTAAAATATAATAATATTATTTAGATTTTAATCTTCATAGTATTTTTAATTGCAGTATATTCAAAATAAAAATAATATTCTATATAATACTTAACATTTAATTTTGGTTAATAGTTGATATTTGTCTTGTTCTTTACTTAATATTTCTTGATGGTATGGGTTATGAAGTACTTTTTTTTCTTGTGTTGGCAAATGGAGGTGAGAGAGGGTAATACAGGTTTACTAAATAAAACATGTCTATATTTTTATATTGATCCACCTTTTTTTTCCTCCATTTTGAAAGTTTTCTACTGGAACCAATGTAGTTGGCCACTAGAGAAAAAGTTGACAGTCATCAGTTGTAGGCTGTTGCCTGTATCAGAAGGAATTCCCATGTGTAAGACATAGAAGGGTTTTACAGCATGCTGACATCTCAGCCTGTTGCTTCTCATTCTAGTGATGCAAAATTCATGTTTTGCTGCCTATGGTAATTCCAGCTTCATGGTAAGATGTCTGACTGTTGTCCAGGTGACAAGATCTGCCCAAGGTCTGTGTGTATGAAGAGAGGAGCTGGATTTGCCCCAAGTAACCCCATGATACATGGCTTACAGTGTAAGGGGAGGTTTTAGGATAGTTAAGAACTTACCATGGTTAAGGGGAGCTTTTGTAGCTGAAGAGCATTAGAAGGGGATTCTTGCTCTACCACTAAGGTGGTAGCAAACATACTGAGCTGCCCCCAGGTTCTGTGTGTGTGCATGATGTCTGGCTGGTTGGCTGGGTCCGTGTGGGGTGCAGCTGCCTGTGGAGCATGGACAGATCCCACCAAGCTGATCTCGCACCGCTCTGCTTTCCTGGGGAAGCACAGCACACACACTTGGGCTGTGTCTTCACTTGTCTCTGCTCCTTTCCTCTCTTGGGCACCCTCACTTGCTTTTCTTTTCCTTTTTTACCCAACTCTAAGTGCTTCAGCTAATTCCAGTACAATTTGGAAGAAAGAACAGAAGCATTATATACAATTACATTCCAGCAGCAGAGGCGAAATGCCTATGCAAAGTGCCACAGAAACGTGTTCCAGATTAAATGAGAGGCACGATCAACTTTTGCTTTTACAAAGGCACAACATCAAATTTTTGCTTTTTGCACTTGTGGGTAATTTGTAATTATACTTCTTGATTTGTTGTAGTTTTTAACCTTTATGTAAAAATTCTACATTTTATTTATCAAAATAGTTCTTAGCACTAATTCAAATCAGTGCTAATTATTATTTGTGACCGGTCAGCTTTCAGTGTGACCTAGAAATAAAGAGCAAGCTAATATTAGAATATGTAGACATCATATTACTTATGTTTTGCCTCTTCAGTTTCTGTTTTAGAAAAAAATCAATTTCAATGTAGCAATAAGATGTCCTCACTATGAATCATAGAATTTTAGTCCACTTAAAAAAGCAAGTGGCTTTCTCTAGATAAATTATCTCTTTCTGGGTTTGGTAGTGAAAACATATTAACTTAATTCCATGCTGAAAGATAGAGCATTTCATACTTTCTTTGGTGCTGTTACTGAACCTGTTCCAGCATTTCTTTTTGAAGCCTGTGATCTTCATTTCAGATCACTTAGGCATCTTCTATTTGTTGTTATTTTCAACAATTACTGAGAGAGGTTATTTCTGTTTTCCAAGAGCTTGTTATGGTTCCATCAAGCATGCTTTTACTTTAAACAAAACAGAAGGGTACGATGCCTGAAGATGTGAAGGGTTTGTGTTTGCTACTTAAGCATTCTGTTTGTGTTGAATTAAACCAGCGTACTTTTCCAGAAAAATACAATGTTCAGCCTGAGTATTGTATGTTGAATTCTAACATCAGAGTCATTTTAATTGGAATAAAGTAAGCTTTCAGTCTGCCTGAAGCACACTTTGTACCTGCTAGTGTCATGCTCTTAGAAGAATGAATTTGCATAATAGCATGCATTTATTTACACCCAAAAGAAAAACACTGGAGAAACAAGACATATCTGTAAAATTGTTCTCTAGTTACTGATCAGAACTGCGATTTGAATTTTGAAGTATTGATCTTTGGTAACTAGTTTGAAACAGTTAACAGGAGAAATCATGATTAGCTGCTACTTCTGACTAGGTCAGCACCCAGTAGCCAAGCGTGGCACTGGGAGAGACCACATCCACAGAACTTAGCTACAGAGATGCAGGTCAAAGCAATGTGACTGCAACTAAATCCTGCCAACAGTACTTACTACAATATTCATACTTCTTAAGAAAACATGTTTGCATGCTTATTAAAATGATAAACCTGTGTTTTATTGTAGTTTAATTTAAAAAAAGGGTTGAAACCTAATTTTTCATTTATATTTATATCAGTGTGACTTGATAATAGAATTGGCAAAATATTTTTCAACTAATACACTTAGTTGACTTGAACTGAATATATTTGCTCTTTTGTCTTCCTTAGTTCTGCTACTTCCACAAAAGATGCTCAGTCCTAGGTAAAACTATGCTCCCTTTTGACAGAGAAAAGGCTTGAAAAGAATATCCACCACAAAGAGTTATAGTTATACCTATGAAACTACGTGAATTCTTAATGTTCTAAATTAGAAGTACTGTAGAGGTGTTTGGTTTTTAAAAAAATATTATCAAACCTCACTCTGTTATGAAGTATATGAAGCAATGCTAAAAAATTAGTCAGCTCTAATCCTGGGTCATTTATAAGCAGCTGACTTGGTAATGCATAAAACTTCTCATCTTAGTGTTCAGTATAGAATTTAGTATGACCAATAGGTTTGTATAAAAAGTCATCTTCATGGCTTTATCCTGATGTTTCCTGTAGGCCAAACTGTATTACATTCATTAAAAGATTATGCAAATATTTGGGGTTTTTTTCTCTAAGGGAAAAAATCAAGTCTTCCTTATAAAAAACTATTACTAGTTTCTGGATGCATGACTAATCAAAAAAGCTAGTTTCCTGCTACTTGAACAAAGGGAGCAATTTGTAAGGGATGTGTATTGCTCTTAGAGACGGTGTTCTGGAGGGAAAATAGCTGCTTAGATTTGAACGTTTTACCCTAACTGCTGGTAGCAGAGGAACTTCAGAAATCTGGATGCCTGAATTATTTACTATGCTTTTATAGGGATGAGGGATCAAGCTTTATCTTTTCTACATATTTTGCTGGAGTTCTAGTGGTATTTTAAGGATACAGTTACAGGAGGTCTGTCACAATGTTTTATTCCTGGGAATAGTCCCTTCTGCAGTTTTGAACAAGGTGATAGTTCATAAGAATGTTCTTATGGACATGGTTAAACATGAGAGAAGGACTGTTCTTGACCTTTTTCCCTCTGTAGTGAAAACACTGCACACATCTCTGATTCTTTCTTAGAGAAAAAGAAGTTAAAAGTACTTGATAAATTGACATTTTAAATACTTTACCCATAAAATGTAGGTAGGGCTCAAGATTTTCATATGCAATATATTGAGCATGACTTTCTATATGTAAGTTTGTGTTTTATGCAAGTTCTTGACAGTGCAGTTGTATTAGTGCAATCTTTCTCTCTTCCCTCTGCCAGAATTTTGCCATTCTGTTAATGTAACTACATTCAAGAACCAATGTCACAGGCCATATTAATTCATTTAAGTTTAAAGTGAATGGAACTACTTTAAAAGCTTATCAGTATTACATCTGAGATGTGCAGAGAAATATTGATTTGTGTGACTTGCTCATGAGCACAGAGAGATATGCTGCACACTCTCTCTGTGTACATCATGTGTACATTAAAGCTATAAACATAGCCATGATAATAGTTCTTTTAAATTAGTGGCTTTGGAAAGATACACTGTAAAGAGATGAGACTATATTCGCTGCAGACTCAGTCATGATCTCTGTGCTCCACCTCAAAAGCCTTGCAAAATGTTCTGACATGCACACTTGGTTGGTACTAAGAAATATGTAATAATTTGAGTCTCTGTTCATATGCAAAGTAAGAATTAAGTTGCTTTGAGTTTCTCTGGAGACAAATATTTAGATGTTTTAAACTCATATGTACTTTTAGCGCAGTTTAGCTTTCAAGACACGTCAGAATTTGTTTCTGTGGGTTTTAGTGGCAGTCCAACAATGCACAGAAAAACATGAGAAGGCAATTAGAACTCATTCATCTGGAGAAGTGGTAAGGAATGGTAATCACCTTCAAGTCAACCCTCCTTCTTGAGGTTTGTAAAAGAGTCACTAAGAGTTCATGCTGAGCTTCCCCCCGACCCCTCCAGTGTCACACTTATTTTTGTATGAGGTACTTTTTACCTTATGTGAAATCCTACTGCAGGCCATGCATTGTTGTGGTACAATTTTCAACTCCCATGTGCTTTGAGTGTACAATCTAATATTCCATAGCTGAGCAGTAAGACTATTTGGCCTTTTTTACACATTTTGAAACTGCGAGTTATTGCAGAAATCTGTTTCTGTGACTGTCCATTGCATTCTCCTTCACTTCTTTGTTCTTCCTTTGATATCAATCATCACAACCCAATAGCTCTTTGCAGTACAAGTAATTTTGAGTCTCTGGGTGTATAGTAACTGACTGCTGTATTTTGAATAACTTGTTCTTCATAATTTGTGCTACGTTGAGATTTGTTGGTGTTACAGATTCTCATTTATGTGTAGCTCACTATATATTTTTTTAGCTGTTACAGTGATAATCTTATATAAAAAATATTAACCAGAAAATCCTAGAGAAAGCACAATAGAAAAATCAGTTTGATTGTGTTTTAAACTTCTCACAAAGAAATTATCTGCATTACTGTAGGAGGCAATTCATTATATTCAGCTAGTCAAAACATTTCTGTATTTCCTTGGTAGAGAAGTCCAAGAGCACTTATGCATGTTGTTGAAAATAAGTGTCACATCTCTGCTGTAAATACTTGTGAATCCCATCTTGGTTTTGTCTAAGTGTCCAACCCTCTCTTCCTTTTTGGGTTTTCCATAATTAAGAAATAAAGAAGAGCAAGAACTTTCTGTGCTATGGAGTGAAACACTTGGGAGATGTGGAAAGGAGTATTGTGAAATGTAGAAGAAACTAGCTGAGAAAGTAGAAAAAGGATAGACAAGAACAGGGGAAATGTATCTTGATTCAAGTCTCTCCATAAAAAAAAAAAAAGCTGAACTACATAACTAACAGTTTTGATCATTCTTTACAGACTTCTTGAAAAGACCACTGGAGAGTTATGTGAAAAAATTAAAAGTACCTGTTCATGTGATTCGAATGGAACAGCGTTCTGGATTGATTAGAGCAAGATTAAAGGGGGCTGCTGCTTCTAAAGGCCAGGTCATCACCTTCTTAGATGCTCATTGTGAATGTACAGTAGGCTGGCTTGAACCTCTGCTGGCAAGGATCAAAGCTGACAGGTAATTATCCATCTATTCACTCATCTTTGGTTTTTTCACTTACGAAATTTTCCAAGTATTACAAAATAGCCTACAAGCAAATATCTACTTTCTGAAGAGCTGAATAAATTGTCATTGGTGTAAGGATAAAAGGCTAATTCAGTTAAACTTTTAAAAGTAAAACTCTGTTTCAAGTGAAGTCTATATTGGGATGCATGGAATAATGTGTTAAATAGTGGGAGCAATGAATGAAATTGAGGAATTAGGGAAAATTGGGGTCTTCAGTCTGCAGCTTGGCCTATTCCTTCATGAATTGGGTAGATATTCTCAAGAAAGGAATCAAGCCCTGATTTCATGTAGCACTACCATTGTGAACAAGAACTGTTTTCAGGCTCTCATTGTGATTTCTTTATTACATAATGGTTTTGATTGTGGAAATCTGGGCTGTGTCTTGGTCTTCTGGAATGTATATTCTAAAGTTAGAATAATTACTAGAATCATGCTGATCTACACTTATATACATGATGGAAATTGTATTGGGGATGAAGGTGAGAGAATTGTCTGCTTTATAAAATATCCCTACATCTGAACAGTAGCTGTAGTTGTGCACTAGGCTGTTAGTAGTCTACACATTAAATAGAATAAAATATGGTGCTGAAGATCCCTAGTTTTTTATTGTTATAGATAAAAATCGCACTTGAAATTTGATGTTACAAAACGTAGTGTTACATGATGAGTAAGCTACAAATAATGAAGAATCTTTGTTCAGCACTGTGCAAAGACAAAGTAAACTTTGTTGTCATTAATCAGGTTTTGTGAGACTACAATACATACATTGTTACAATTTGTGCAAATATCTCCACTTAAGTCCTTTGAATTCAGTTTCATACAAGCAGCCTCTGAATCTTTTTACAGAGCTTCCCATGAGAAGAGGCCTGCTTTGAGCATGGTTACTTAAGTGTCTTTAAGATGATTAGAATTGGTTTCTGTGAATATGTATGTTAATAGTGTCAGGACAGCAGATGACAAGGACACTTTGTGTCAACTGTGATGCAGTAGTTGTATATTGTTAACAATTACTGTCATCTCTTAGTCCTGAGGATGTATAAAAATACTTACCCAGAGTTAATATCCATGTTTTAATTTCAAAATATGCAAGTTACTTTTACCACTCAACTAGAAACAAGAACCTCTTGTTTTCTATCTAATCACTATGTAGCAATGATAAAGTTGGGATCCTTATTTCTGTCTGCGGAGGATGAATATTTATTACTGGTAATAATGCAAATATGCTTAAAAAAAAGATCTGGCACAGCCAAAATTGTATCAGATTTACAATTATCAAGACAGAATTTTAGTATGTTTCCTGTTAATAATTTATTGAATAATGTTGTTGAGAGATGGTATAAAAATTTCAACTGTATGTGTAAAAACAATAATTAAAAAAAACCAAACATCTTCTTTACCTTTTTGAGTAATAGATTGTATTAGTTTAAAATTTAATAATTTTGCTTCTTTCCTTTTCCTAGGAGGACAGTAGTGTGTCCCATCATTGATGTAATCAGTGATGACACCTTCGAATATATGGCAGGTTCTGACATGACCTATGGTGGATTCAACTGGAAATTGAATTTTCGTTGGTACCCTGTTCCTCAAAGAGAGATGGACCGACGGAAAGGAGACCGAACCCTCCCTGTTAGGTAATGAGAAATTATTAAATTGTTTCAGATCTTTGTCTGATATCTGGTTTTTATTATAAACTCAAAAGTAAGCACTTCAGGTTGTTAAGTACTTAGTCAAACGTTGTAGCATCTTTTTTGTCTGATTGAAGGAACAACATAGCAGTTCTTGCATGGATTGGTTGTCACTAACTTTTGGTAGAAGTAAAGGAATCAATCACTTTGTCACTTTGAAAATATTTTTCAGTTCTATGTTAATTACTGGAGAATTACTGGTTTTCAGGTAACACTTATAATGATGCACAAGATTTTAATACAGCTTTTTTTCTTTTTTTTTAATTCAACCTTGTTTTTATCTTTTATTATAACAAAGCAAACTATATTTTGTAAACATGCATTGATTTTTTTTTGTGGTATATGCATGTATATATATTGGTGTATGTGCATTTATATGCAAACTTTAAGTCTTAAAAGGTGGGATGGGAGGTAAATTTATACTTGGATGTCATGTAGGTTTATAACAAAAGTAATGAGGAAGATAGCTTGTGTGTAATGTGTAACTTCTGACAGTTGCAAACTTATATTTTCTGTCCTTACTTTTCTGAATGCTGGGCATTATTTACTTACAATAAAGCTCAGGATCCAGCCTTTGCTGGTTTTTGTTGTTTTTGTTTGTCTTTAGTTTAAGAAATTAAGAGGTCTTCTCAGACCTCTTTATTCTCTTCCCTCTGTTTCCTTTTAGCAGGGGTAAAGACATAAGTTTTTAGTTAGCTTGTGACCTAGCTTGTATTTAAAGTGTCTTTCAGAAAAAGCCCTAGACATTTCAGGATAACAGCTAGTAATATAAAATCATTTATGCTAAAAGTGTAAATAACTGAACTACAAAATGACATAGTTATGTCATTGGCTTAACATGTAATTTACTTTTTGTATGTTTGTTGTCTAAAAAAGTTGAAATTTGGGAGATGTTTCTAAAGCTCTGAGAAACTACTAGCAGAGTTTTATTTTTTTGTAGCAATAAGGAATCTGTAAGGAAAATCTGGATGCAACCTTGACCGTACAATTTTCTTGTATGAAGCAATAAAAGTGAAAGCAAGCAGGCTGATTAATGGCCTCCCAAAACTCTTTCAGGAACAGTAGCCTGAAGTAAAATTTTCCTGTGTGAAACTGGTTTCCTTTTTATGAGTTACCGGCATTGGAGGCAGAAGTCTTTCTCAGGAATGACAGCAGCTTTCTAGGGACTGTTTCTCTATCCTGACACCAGTTTGAAGTGAGAAGATAAGGAGAATTGCAGCTACCTAATTCCATCTCTGAAAAAATTTGAGCTAGCAGCTACACCAACAGTAGCAGAGTTTGAAGGGAAGCTTACTGAGAAGGAATATGCTAGGAACTTGGGAAATAAACAGCTACTTTGTCAGTGTAAGTGTGAAATGTATCTCAGCATGTTTTTACAGTGACCAATGTGATTTTTTTTTTCTCCCCCCAGGACACCTACAATGGCAGGAGGCCTTTTTTCAATAGACAGAGATTACTTTCAGGAAATTGGAACATATGATGCTGGAATGGATATTTGGGGTGGAGAAAACTTAGAAATTTCCTTCAGGGTAGGTAAAACTCTGCTGGGCTTTATTAATCATTAGTTTATTAATCAGGACAGTGCACCTGGAGTTCTGTAAAACACAGATCTGCCACCTGCACCAGTGTCCTCTTCTGTTGCAGCTGGCACACCCCTTCCCTGTTAAATTCCTCCCGCAGAGATACAAAAAGACTGTATCTGCCAGTAAAAAAGTGCATGATGAATTGTTGGTATAGCTTTGTGATTAAAAGATTAAGATTGTTATTCTGAAGAATGAATGTTTGTGTGTTGAAAGGAATTCAGGTAGAAAAGCTGTTGAGAGCAGCAGTTAAGGGTGATGTTGTCAGTGCATCGTTTAATGTGCCAATGACATGTGAGCACCTCTGTTACAAACCCTGTCTTCTTGCTCTTTACTAACTTCATGATTTCATGGATTTGTTTGGTTGTGGACCTAACCGGTGGTATTCTCATTTTCGTTCCTACCAAATGGCACCATTTCCTTGAATTTTATTTGTCAGCAGAAAGTACATAGGTGGGAATTCTGAAGTACTTCAGCTTTCTGAATCTGCTATTTTTCAAGATCCAAGATAAAACTGAAAGTATTTTCAGAGACTTGGGAAGTGTGTGGGTTTTTTTTCGTGGAGATTCTATTTTATAATGGACTAGTTTAGACACCTGGTAGTTCCTGTGATTCATGTGAGCCTTTTCCTTCCTTTGTCAGGAAGGGGTCAGCTTGCCCCGTTCTTTAAAGTAATCTCTGGCTGATGTGGTATTGCTCCATGGGTTGAAGTACTTTCATATGCTGCCTTGCTTGGGTTTGTGAGCATCTTTAGCAGTCTAGCAGGAAAAAACATGCAGTTCTCTTCCATGCAGTGTGCATTTGTTCTAGACCTCAGCTAATGTTGTTTCCCCACCTTGAACAGAGGCAAGTGATTAATGTTTTGGAGCTTTTTTTAACAATAATTGTTCTGTTGCTTCCAGATCTGGCAGTGTGGTGGCACTTTGGAAATTGTAACTTGTTCGCATGTTGGGCATGTGTTCAGGAAAGCAACACCGTACACTTTCCCAGGGGGTACAGGGCAGATAATCAACAAAAATAACAGGCGGCTCGCAGAAGTCTGGATGGATGAATTCAAAAACTTTTTCTACATTATTTCCCCAGGTGAGCAGGTCTTTGGTTATGAGAAATGCTTATTTAGAATTAAAATATTGCTACTACTGGGAAATAACATGAGTATTTGTATAAGAATGTTATTGCTTTGAAGTTTGTTAAGACAGAACTCACTTAAGGTGTACAAAAAGTAAGGTCTTAATTGAAAAATAATTTTGTTAGCCAGAGATATGCCCTGAAGGGGTTTTTGTTTGCTTGTTTTTTAACATGAACATGATTTATGAATGAGCTTCCTGTGCAATAGAATTGAAGCTCAGTGGAACATCAAAGAGCTCAGTTGTAGTGCTGAAAATTAGCCATCCAAAGTCATATTGCAATGTGCTGAATTTTGGGCTCTGGCTCCCATGTTGTAGGCATTCCATGCTGAATACATCAGAAGTGATTTAAGTGAAACCCAGAAGGAGGAGTGGCAAAAGTGAATTTGTATTTCACTATCTAGAGTATAGGGGCAAGTTGCCAATATAATTGACTGTGACGATATTTATTATTGCTTCTTTATGTGGCTGTTAGCAAAACAAGAGGATGTAAAATATGTGGGAAAATTTCCCGTAAAATCAGATTTTCTGCAAAAAATTCAGGAAAGGAAAGGAAGCCTGGGAAATATTGAAGTATTACTTTCAACTACAGGTTATTTTTGTTGTTACATAAAAAGACAAACTTCAGGTAGCAAAAGCCAACCTTTCTAAATACTTGAGCCATTAGACTTTATGTATTAAGTGGTATTTTTATATACCACATCTGCTTTTCCAAAGAAATTTCTTTAAAAGTAGTATTTCCTTATGACCTGCTTATTAAACCTGCATTACTGTTGACATTTAAAAGCTGTAACACAATGTAGTATGAGTCTGAACAGTGTCAAATTTTAGATAATGGGTTTTACAGACACTTGTGGAAGCAACTGACAGCGCAGCTTCATGGTGGTTTTGTCTTAAAAGAATGCTTTACTCAAATGAGGCTGTGTAAGACTTCTAATTTAAAAAAGAGTCTTGCTACTATTCAAAGCTTTTTAGGTGCAAATCAGAAGCTAAGAACTTATTGTTATTGCCCTGTTGTGTAATTAATACAGCATTATGAATTCAAACATGAACATGTAGAAATATTCAGAAAAGTTGTGTATAAATAGGTGCAGTCTTTTTTGGTAAAGATTGCTCTTATGCATCCATGTCAAACTAGATTTTAAAAGGTACCAAGTTACAGGAAGACCTAATTATAAAAAATAATCAGGTTCCTTTAAAAATGCAAGTTACTGATAAGCTGTGATGAGGCTCTGTTACTTTGTATATCACCTCTGTATGCCTTTCATTTTGTGAGGTAAGTGTAAGCTACAAAAGAAGTTACACTCTCTGAATTTTGTAGGATTGGGTTTTTTTGAGATGACTTTCATAGCACTGCAGTACTGTAGAATATGCATGCATTCCCCAAAGACAGTAAAAATTCTGAAACGGTGAAAGTAAGTTAAGCAGTTATCTGTAATTGCACTGTATATTTTGTTTCCTTTCAAAAGATGCATGTCTGCATAATTTGTATGCTAATGGCCTGAGTGATTGTTGGATAGGGATGTGCTCTGGCCAAGCTGCTCTGAGAACATCTGCACCTGCCCCCTGTCACACGCTCCCGTTTGTGTCCCCGTGACCGTGCACTGGTTCGATGCCAGAATTTTCAAGTGTCTTGAGAACAGGATAATATTGTATCTGAACAAGTTGGGTTATTCTGAAATTGATTTGTTGCCTGAGGCTGTGAGGAGAATGCCCAGTACTGTGGGTTATTCTTTAGCTCTGATGAAAACCTGTTGTTCAGAGAAGGAACACACAAATGTACTCGGATCTACTCATGCCTCTCACCCTCCCAAATCCACACAAGTTGTGAGAGCCAGTAGATATCAACTAACAAGGATTACCATTTTGGGAAGTTCACAAGCAGCTTATTCTTGTTATTCTGAAATCTCCAATTTTAGCTGAGTGTTGCAGAGTGTGACTTTGCCCATTGACAGCAAATAGCATCAGTACAGGTCTCAGTAAGTCCCTTAGTTGTTTAGGAACTCTCCTAGTTGTTTAGTGAATCTCTGCTAGCTTGGCTCACTTAGCTTTTCCAGATATCCTTCTAATATAAAAATTTAAATGTATAGTTCTTACAGAGTGCTGGTGTAGTAATCTTCAGGCAGAACACAGTGTGCAGCCTGTGAAACTGTTTGCTGGTACAAATGTGTACTTTCAGTATTACTGTGACAGTGTCACAAGCCCTTGCAAGGAGCAAGCTGAGGATACTTAGGCTGATGCTGGTTTGCAAGCCTTTGGTGCAGATGAATGAGGAAAACAAGCAATCCTCTGTGCACCTAGGATTTTTCTCACTAGTTAATATGGATGCAAAAAATTGGATTTTGGAGGAGATAATATACTGACAAGCATCACTGAGCCTAGCTAACAAGACACACTTGTTTCCTCCTTTATATTTTCTTTCCTCTTCCCCTAAGATAGTGAATCACAGAGGGATTCATTCAGGAAAGCAAATGTAAGATTCTCAGGTAGCTTTCCCACTTCATGTAATCTGTGTTGGGAAAAAAATGTCTTGCTGCTTGAATGATAGGAACTCAAGAGACTTTTTACTATTGATACAATGTAGTTAAATGGAAAGCTGCCCTCTTGAAAAGTAAGCCTGAAATCCTTTCCTTCTTTTATAAGTATGATCCAATAGAAACTGCTACTTGTCTGTACTAAGCTCGTGTGAATTTTAGAAGCCACCTGTCTGCTTAGGAGTGGTTAGGTACAGATGGAGGCTGGGCAGGAACTTGTTGCAGCTGCTGCTTGGCCAGAATGAAGCCTGTCCCTTTGCAGGCAGCAGCTCCTCTCCCCAGCAGTACAGGCACTGGCTGCAGGCGTTTCTCGTGAGCTCCTGGCTTTCCTTGCAGTCATGTCTTACACCAGGGCCCTGTTTCCCAGACTATTTGCTCTTCAGCTTTCAGAAAACAAATCCAGCATGTGAATAATCTGTTTCCTGGCTCCAGTCATTCTTTCTGTGGACTCTGCCACTTTATTTCTAGTGCTGGTCATTCATCACTTTCTCCAGCCTAAAAGCTTAGGGCTGTATTGTCCAGGATGAGGAGGCTTCACGAGATGTTGATGTCTGTCTCACAGCTTGCTGTGAGGGGACTACCTTGCTTTTCATGGCAGGTGTAGGGAAGGTAATAGGGCTTCATCTCCCCTCACCTGCTAATCCTTCATCTGCATCAGCTGCTTCTGGGACTTTTTGGGTTTCTCAGGCGTGTTTCTCCTGTGGGCTGGCTCCCCGGGGTTAAGTTAGCATCTGTCAGCATGGGAGGTACAGCAGGAGTCTGAAGGTGAGCAAGGGAAAGCTGCCCCTTTGGCAGCAGCAGCAGCTCAGAAGTATTAGGCTGGTCAGCTTTGCCCCAAAGGGTGTATTCTGAGATATATTTTGGGATGTACCCGGGAGGTGTATTGTCCTGGGACTAAGTGGGCTGGCATAAAGCCTGGATAGACAGCACTGTGGAATTACCTAAGCAGGAGTCACCTAGACAGGGACAGGGTTCATTATCCTGAAAACTGGGTCTGTAGACCTCATATCTCATCACTGCATGCCCTGGCCTCTAGCCAGGCACAGCAGGTCAAGGTTCAGTATGTAGAGACTGGAAATGGAAAAAATTATTTATGGTTGATAGGGAGGACAGAGGAGGGACTGAGTCCACATCTTGCAGTGTAGCTAAGCCTGTGTTCAAAGTATAAACTAAATGTTTCTATGTGGTTTTGTGTTCAGATACCAGTCCCTATTAGCATTGATTGAGAATGCAAAGAATGTAGCTATACAAATTGGTTTTAAATTATTATTGCTTATAGAGTTTCATAATACTAAATAAAAACAAGTTATATTATTTTTATCAGAAGGCTAGATTTAGATGAAATAGTTTTCATACTCTGCTTTTGCAAATGACTGAGCAATTTATAATCATGATGATAACAACATGCTATTTTTTTTCAAAGGAGTTTAGCATAAATATATTGCCACACATTAAACTTGGGCAAGGAAATCTTCAGCTCTTTAAAGTTTGAGGATGGCACAACTGTTGCAACATGGCTGGTGCTGGTGTGGCTGGATGATTTGAAGTAGATGTTTTTTTGCATTACCAATATTTTATGTATTATATTTTTAAAAATATTAAAATATTTAGATTATGTCTTTAAGGATGTGTGTGGAAAAAAACCCATGTGATTGTCCCACAGCTAACAGCAAGCTGTGTGATAAATAGAATCATCAGGGAGACCCAAACTTTTAGATGTAACTAGAGTTAGGGACAGGGAGGTTGTGGAAAAATATAGTTATGGTCAAATAAAGATGACAGTAGCAAGATCTCTTAAATACTACTCCTGATTTGTGTGATGTGGATACCCCATCTCTGAAAATGTTCAAGGTCAGGTTAGATGCATCTTTGAGCAGTCTGGTGTAGAAGAAGGTGTCCCTGCCCATGGTAGAGGGATTGGAATGAGATGATCCTGAGGTCCGTTACAACCCAAACTATTCTGTGGTTATATGAGTCTTTCCTAATATTTTTTTTTAATGGACAAAAGGTTTGAAAAAACAAGTGGCCATGACTGTCTTCCTCACGATTCCTTTGGAATCTGGCATAATTGTCTCCTCAGAGGAAATCTGATCTAATTTACATTTTGCAGTTTGGTTTTTGTTTTTTAGCTGAGCCTTTGAACAAATGTCCAAAGCCCCTAGAAGCTTATATGTCACTGTTGTGGTATACATATAAATTTTACTGGTATGTGGAGGAAATAATGATTTAAACCTGTACCTAATTTTTAGTATGCTCTATACTTTGCTGCAGTTTTCCTTGCTTTCTTCCAATGTTTTTTCCCCAAAAGAAATTCCCCATAAGTAACTGGCACTGCACTGGAGAGAAATACTTAAGGTGGCCTAGCGTACTATTGATAAGGTACCAAAAATCTTGGAAACAGAATAATTCAGCCTTACTGGAGGACACCCCAAGGGCAACTCTAACTGTTCTGCTCTTCAGTCCATCTGCTAACCTGCTGCTAATTGTAGTCTTTGTGTATGGTTTGGTGCACATCTGACTTCAGAGAGGATTTTTTTGAAAACCTTTCTGAATAAAAATGGTTTAATGGAATACAATGTAAGAGAAAAATCAGCTGACACTTTTTGTTGTGTGGTGACATTTAAAACTACTTTAAGAAACAGCTTGCTTGTATGCTATTAAGTCTCACTTTACATTTAATTATTTATAGATGTGACTTTAATTCTTATTGCCAGTGATGTGACAAAGCCTTAACAGTGCTGGTTTTGGGAGGTCAGTGTAGCAACCTGAGTACGTTTTGAGTGTTGTTGGATGTTGTTTGTAAAGTTGTTGTGAGAGGGCATGATAACTCTTTCATCCATCAGCTGCTTTTTTATCACTGAAAAACGAAGAATCCGGTTCTTAGCTGTGGTTGGAACCTTTCTGTTCCTGAATTAGCTTTTGAGAGAGTATTGCTTTCTTGTAGAGCAAATATTTGCTGTCATGAAGATAGAGCAGCATTCTGTGGCTTGGTTTTTTGTTTTTTTGGTTTTTTAAAATTTGTCTTGTATTTTTCGGTTCTGGGATTTCTTCTATGACTTGAAAGCCCAGACAGAAGTTTTCTGGGATTCTATACAAACAAGATTTCCTTTGCTTTCATTCTCTTACCAGTATAGCTTTCCAATATATTTATTAAAATAAAGTCTTTCATTAAAAAAAAAAATTCTAAAAACCTGGCTAACATTTTTTTCTTTCTGAAATATTATGTTTTTCATTGGCATTTACAGACAGTTAGCTAAAGTTTGATCCAATTATCTGTCTCAATTGAGTAGAAAGACACCATCTGCTGGCAAGTCCATTTAACACACAGTATGCCAGCTTAGAAATGTCTCAAACTCTTTCCAAGGTCAAGAATTTTCAAGGTAACTCGCAGTCCTCCAGGTGGCGAGATTTCTGAAAAATGTGTGCAGCTGGAGGTCTGTAGTGTGGTGGCCAGCTGAGCCATATTTGTAGTCTGTTAGAGGAATTTAAATTGCTGGGGCCAATTTTTATTCTATTTTTTTGCTTTGGGTTTTTTGGTAGTGTACTGCATTTGACCTGTGTGATATGGAGCATGGTGTGGGAAACAAAAAAAAAAAGACATAATACTTGAAAAGTAGAAATTATCCTACTAATTATTATTATTATTACGATTATTATTATTATTGGAATATTAATTACAAAAGTGCTGCATTTGGGTGAAGCAAAAATATCTACTCTTCATGCACACTATCCTCAACCCTTCTGTGGATGGGACTTGCACAAATTAATTTTCAGAGGGAATTAAAGCAACCATAAAGGAGTGGGAAGGTACAGGAAGAAGGAGCACTTTGATAAATGAGGAGCAAAGGAATAAAAAGGCAAGCGAACTACCACAAAAAAATGATAATAGTCATAATGGTGAGCATACTTCCTGCAAATGTTGCGGTTATATTGAACAAATGCTGAATTATTTAAGGTTTAGTGCTGTGTTTGAAGGCTGCTTTCTGCCTGCTTCCTTATGCAGTTAGATAGATGATGAAGAGTCCAGCAGGTGGTACCTGGCTTACAGAAATAAATTAAATTGGAATTCTGCTTGCTCCACAGAAGGAGACTGCTGTGTTATGCTGCATAGATAACGCACTCCAGTTACCACTGGGGATAGAATGGCATTAGTTACTAAAAAGGTTTCAGCCTTGCTCCTCTATTAACTTAGTTAGCAACTACACTCAAATTGTTCCACAAACCACAGGTAAGAAATTGTCATGCACAGCCCAGATGGAGTGATTCCAGCTGTTGTGGAAAAATAAGTCATGGGTCTCGACAGACATGTTCATAATGCTATATTAAGCAAAACTCCCTTTGAATAGAGATGACTTTTTAAAGAGAAAGTCTTTCATGGAAGTAGTAAATTATACTGATAGATTTTCTTATTGTTAAATGGTATTTATTGGCAGACATTGAATACAACTTGGTTTTTTTCAGGAGTTACTAAAGTTGATTATGGGGACATATCATCACGACTTGGCCTCAGGCGCAAGCTCCAGTGCAAGCCTTTCTCCTGGTACCTGGAGAATGTTTATCCTGATTCCCAAATCCCACGCCATTACTTTTCTCTGGGAGAGGTAAGATTTCATCTTTCATATTCATCTTCCCTATGTAAAGTACATTGTGCAGTAACTTGTGTTTTGAACTGAGTAGTGCATGCAAGTTGTCTCCAGCAAAGTTCAAGTATCTTGCACCTGTGTTTCTGTTCCACGTAGAGTGACAAATCTGGCTTCTCAGTGGGGCAGACAACTGAACTTTGGTATGCAGTACTGTAATTTGAATTTTTTCCTTTTTTTTCTACTACATTACAAAATGTCATATAAATGGGTTTAGAAATATTCCTTCAGAAATGTAGTTGTGCGTAACTTTCTGTATAACGTTCTCTGTATAGAGTACAAGTGAAGTTTTGCTTGAAAGCTATACTAGGTCAAGCAAGGTCTTTGCCTAAAAGCTGTTCTGAACTTTTCCCCCAGAACCCTCACCAGCGACCAGCAAATTCTTGTGATCCTAAGCCTTGCTGAGCATTTCTCTTTTTTCTTTAACCATTTTAACAGATGATGCTGTCCTAAATAAGTAGGCACCCTCTCCTCTACAAGTCATGTTGAACTAAATATCAAGTTTTCTGTAGAGTTATTTGGTACTGTTGATTTTAAAAGAAACATTTTTAGCAGAGTGTGCTTCTTCATGACTATCAAGAGACTTGATATTCATGCCTGCTTACTATATAGTGATATAGGGATTGATACTTTTGAAGGTTTTGGGCTGCAGACTCGATTGTGTCCATTCTGTTGTAGCTGAATCTTTGAGCAAAAAGTGCCTCCAAAGTGGAAGGATCCCCCGAAGAAAGCAAAGAAACAATCATGGTTCTGTAACCTGATAGCTTGAACATTTGCTTGAGAGTTTGGACAGTGATGCCTCATTGCTAATATGGGTCATTTATTTCACATAACCTCTGGTGCATGGAGAGAACTGGTGCCCACTGTGGTTTGATAAGGACCTAGTTATCTTCTAAAAATATCAGCCTTTGGTGATGTGCTCTTTTTTCCCTCCTAGATAAGAAATGTGGAGACAAATCAATGTCTGGATAACATGGCAAGAAAAGAAAATGAGAAAGTTGGAATTTTTAACTGCCATGGAATGGGTGGCAATCAGGTGACAATTTTTAAAAAGGAATTTTCTTAATGTATTGAGTTATTTGAGACACTACTGCTTATTGTGACAATTCTTGGATGTTTTCATCAAAAATAGTTATTTTTGATGAAATAGTTATCTTAATAGTTATCTATAAATAGTTATATTCAAAATATACTAAGGAAAACCTCATGAAGAAAATACCTGTAAGAGGAAATGCATGAGAAGATTTGGTGTTGATTTCTGCTTGTATGTTTTTCAGGCCTGATTGCAATACATTTTAGATCAACTTTAAAGTCAAAAACAAAATCATGGGAGGAAAAGACTGCTATGAGCTAGACTTCCCCACCTGTAGGTTCTTTGGAAATGCATTCTGGTTAGAATTCCTGATTGGCATTGTTACTTTAAAAAAAAACAAAAGCAAACATGCCTGTGCCTGAAATATATTTTTAATATATCTTTTTCTGTGTGTCAGTTGTGGGATTTATGTTTCATCTGGTTTTTTGTTCTACTTTCTTAATGATTCTGATTAATTGTTTTCACATAAACAGAGATTACCTCTGTTTGGGGATTCTCCTGTTCCTTCACAGCAAGCATTCTTCAATTCAAAAAAAGTCTGTTTTGACTGAACAGCTTGTGATTGTGTTTATATCTGTTCCCCCCAAAATTTTTAAAAATCTTTCCATGCCTCACTATAATAAAGGGAACAGAAAGCAAATTAAAAAAATAGTGGGAATAAATGAAGTAATGCACAAATGTTACCCTTTCCCCTCACTCCGGGAATCTTTTGGTTGAAGCAGTTCTTTTTCAATTCCTCTCATTCATTCTCTCTCTAGGTTTTCTCATATACTGCCAACAAAGAAATTCGAACAGATGATTTGTGTTTAGATGTATCCAAACTTAACGGCCCAGTCACGATGCTCAAGTGCCACCATCTAAAAGGAAATCAGCTTTGGGAATATGATCCAGTGGTAAGTCTTCTAAGGACTTTTGACTGTAAAATGAGCCAACTTTGGCTTTTACATGAGCCTGCAGAGCGACATATTCCAGTGTGGACCACTATTGGACAGACAAAATCAGAAACAAAGTCAGGATTGTGGTTCCTCTGTTACTAATTCACTATGTAGTCACACAGTGGACATCTGTGTTAATTTAATTACCTGGTGAGTTTGAAGGAGCTTTTGGAAGAACATTTTGCAAATGCTTTGCGACGCTGTGGAGAAATATTATCTGATAGTGTAGTGTTGTGTAACAATCAGATCAAAAATGGAGAAGTATTGCAGGTATCTATTGGAGCAATAAAAGGTAAGAGTAATGATGTGGTGACAAATTTAGCACTCAGTATTTTGTCTTGCACAAAGTTAAAAGGAAATGCATTTCCAAGTAAAAAATGAGCATTGGAAACCGGTAAAGGTGATTTTACGTTTCTAATCATGTTATGTCTAAGGTATAGATGCTTAAAACACCTTTACTTAAATCATGTTCTTTCTTCTACATAAAGTTCAAATTTACTTTGAAGTTCATATGGAACTGCCAGATCTAGAAATCATTTTCCAGTGATCAATTCATCATTAATTTGATTTGCCAGCTCTAGAAATGATTTTGTGATTGAGTAATGCTCTGACTTGATGGATAGTTAGGAAAAAAGTAGCTCTCATATTGTTAATTTAATATTAGTTATTCCAAAAGACAGTTCTGAGACAATTTGTGGATGAAGAATCTTGCCAATATTTGCAGTGACTATTTTTAAAAAGAACTTTCAGATATTTAGCTACTAAAAATCATTTCACTAATTAAAAAGCAAGGTGGGGGTTATTTCTGACTAAATACACTTGCTGTAGACTTCAGTAGCTGAGGTATTAACAAAGCCTGCATCCTTTTAGACCAAGAGCAAATATGTGAGAATGATGATTTTGTGATTAGGATGGCAGTTAATGTGGAAGACAATGGATCTCTGCTAGGATTTCTGCACATTGCTGGCAATTGTTGATAGGACACTGAAGAAAGTTGAAGGCTTGCAGGATTAAGTTAATCTTGGGAACCATTCAGTCTTGGTTTTAATGTAGTTAGTTTGCCTGATTTAAGCAGATAATATAAATAATATTACCACCTACAGTGATTTACCAAAGAGCAAGTGCTTTTCATTAGGTTTCTACCTTATCAGTGATAATAAAAATGCATCTTTAGACACTTAAACACAATAATCTGTCTTGCAGTGATTGTCACAGAGTTCTCCTATGTTGATCCTCAGCCATAAATTTGGTTATATTTGTTTATTCTCTTTATTTTGTCAGTAGAAAATCCAGGCATAATCTTCAGAGCATAACTGAAAGCTGGCTAATAAAGCACAAAAAAAGTTATAGGGCACTTAAAAAGAACTCCTGCCCACATAGCTAGTGATTTTTTTTCTGTGGTTTTTTTTTCTTTCTTCCTCTGTTCAACTCCCTCCTTCATTCTTCAGCACCCCTATGAGTGCAGGAGATTGATGTGCTCAGGTTTTTGAATTTGATTTTTTTAATTACCCTTAGCTGAGTGTGCACGTAAGGCCACGACTTTTCAATCATTCTAGTGTCCTGGCTGAGCTGCTGAATGAGAGAAGAAATACAGGTAGTAATGCCTGTGGTAGTGTAGGCAAGTTGGTGCACTGAGGAGTATCTGTAGAACAGTGGCAGGAAATGCAGCTTCTGAGGATCTCTTCTCCATGAGGATAGTGCTGAGGTGTAGATGGAGTGGTTTACCAAAGATTGCATAAGGGGGATTAGTAGGTATTGCAAAAGATATACGCTTATGTGAAGTTGCTCGTACTTTTCATTAAAGAACATACTTCTAAAAAAGAGCCCAAAAAGTGCTGAAAGAACATAGTGAAGGTCAGTATTGTGTCCCCAGCTGAGGAAAAAAAAAGTACTTTTGAAAAGATATTCAATGTGTTCATTCTGATCTGATAAAAGCTACTATTATAACTAATAACTGAAGTTGTATATCTTACCAACCTGTAATTTCTAACTCTTCAAATATCTGTAGCCCTGTCTTTAAAGAATGGTGGATGTTGCTTGACAAAGAACATAATTTACAAGTTAAGACTGTTTTGGTTTTCATAAAGCACTGCTTTTAGTGTCTACAATGTCATATAGCATATTGAAGTGTTTTTAGCATAGGGATCTGCTCTGTAGTCAGTAACCACGGGGTCTTGTCTAGGTTTTACTTGCCTATGGAAAAGTTTTGATGCCAACTAGAAATTTTTTGGTTACCTTATGTCTGGTGACTTTTATAAAGCTAATTTCTTTTTATTTTCTCTTCAAGAAATTAACCCTGTTGCATGTGAACAGTAACCAGTGCCTGGACAAAGCCACGGAAGAGGACAGCCAGGTACCCAGCATCAGAGACTGCACCGGCAGCCGCTCCCAGCAGTGGCTGCTCCGCAACGTCACCCTTCCAGAAATATTCTGAGAGGTTCAGGAGAAGAGCAAGGATTGACTGGGCTACCTCGGCTGATACTTTGGCTACGCTGTTAAGTAGCAACAGGAGAAACTTCTGCTCGGCAGAATCCACAGCTCCTCAGCTGTTAGAACTCCTGCAGCTTCTCAGTATCTGTGAACCAGCCTTCCTGTATAAGGATGTGAAACTACCACACATAGCAGTGAAACTGTGCCCACTGATGTTTACAAGATCGAAAGAGTTTCTTCCAGCAAATAATTTAGAGAACATTTGGACAGTGGAAACATAATCAATGAAATAGTCTCTCTGAAGAGCTACATATCGTTTTAGTTTGCTTGCACATCAGTAACATCTGCTGAAAGTGCTGTTGTAATGAAGAAAGTTTCAAGAATTCTTTTTTTCCTGGTTAGCAGTGGTAACCAGACTACTAAATATAGATCCACAAATAAATGAAAGAGAGAGCTGCAAACCAGATTCAGTATCATGGCATAAGAATTCTGTGGTTTAAAAGCAAAAAGTGAACAGGGTTTAATGAAACTAAATCAGAACTATGAAAAGTACAATTTGTTATAGTGAAGTATCAAATTTATATGTAGATTTTATACCTCAGTGGGGGAAAATAACCAAGTCAAAAGGCAATTGTTTCTCTTTTTCAATTGTGTGATAGTCCATAAATACTTTTTTTTGTCCTGGTGAGTCTAAAATTATTTTGGGCGCAAACAAAATGAGCATAAGAATAAATTGAGCTCTTGAATGTCAGATTCACTTTCCTTTTAATTTTAATTTCTTGGCTGTTGCAATTGTATCTTTTTATTACTGTCTGAAAACTGGAGGTTAACATGCTGTCTAACTCTTTTTTTTCCCAGACCTGCCATTTCAATTTATACTTGGGTCAGTCAGCTTATGGACTTTCATGGCCAAACAAAAGATTTAAGTACACTTTGAGATTAAGTTAACTTCAGTATGCTTTAGCGCCCAAGACTTCTACTACTGTACTGCAGTTTTGTTTTCATAGCAATAAATCTTTTGTTCCTTGTTTGATTTCAGTCATCAGAAAGCCAGAAGAAAAGATATATGATTTGGGTAGAAGATTGGCAAAACTGAAGATTTTCTGGAATCCTTTTTCACTTCATATTCAGATGTGCTTCATTGTCAAGTGCATATTTAGATTAGACTCTGAATTGTAATGTTGATCTGCTGCTTTTTTCTAATAAAACCTAAAGAAAAATAGTGAAATTGGCATGGTTTTTAAAGTTAACATAGCCAAAAGCAATATGACTATGTCATTACATTGGTCTGCATTTTTTAACTGGATTGCTTTGTTTTGTTAAGAAAAATCTGTGTGGGCTGATCTTGAAAATGAGCCACTGACTGCTCAGAGTATACATTGAATTTTCTTTTGGAAAGAAAAATGAGATTTGCGTAATGGAGAGGATATTTTTTGATAAATGTCATTGTTTGGCCAACTGTCCTGTAAATCAAATTAAACCTAGACTCATGCAAAAGTTGTGTGAAATTATATTTGGCTGTTAAGGCCATTTTAGATTTACTATCCCAAGTTGCTGTTGTCAGTGTTATCTCCATTATTTCTGCAGCAGTACACAAGAGTTTTCGTACAGAATACAGGGGAAAGGTTAAAAAGTTGTACTATTACATTGCTACTTTAAAAATACATAGGATGAGACAATGTGGGTTTCATATTAGATAAAACATCCAAATATCTAACTATCTTTTATTGACCCCTTTGTCTGGATAGCCCTGCAAATCTTATGAGATTGAAGTGGATTTATGAAAGTAATTTATGAGAAATATATTGAAGTATTCCAAGATGACTTAAAAAAAAAAGGAAAAAGTTCATCTTAATGGTTATGTGGAAGATTTATTCCTTTCTTATGGTCAATGAAGAGGACAAGGTGGGTGACAGTGCCAACCTTTTTTTTTTTTAATCTTAGCAAACTAGCAATTTTTAGGGCATGTGTGTGTGGTGGTGCCTAAGAATGTGGTATCTTTTACTTCAGAAACAATTTCCCCAACACAAAACATTCTTTTAAAAACATTTCCAGCAAAGAAGCTCTAAATCAGAGTTGGGTAAGCTTTCATGGAGTGAGAAGCAGGAGCATCAGAAATGCAGTACAAAAGTCCTGTACATGTTAAAAATTTCTTAATTTGTTTCAGATTTTATATGCACACAGCACATCACTGAACACGCAAAAATTTTCACTTTGTATTTTCCACTTTTATGATCCCTGTTGTGATATCCTGTTAACAAAACTGAAGTACCATGCCTTGGGAGGTAACTAAACTTGTAGGCAGGCCTCAGTGTTACTGTGATTCTACCCTTCTTAGTTCAACAAGTCATTTTACATGTTGGTCACATAGAACTGCAGTACAAATAATTGCACAACTTGAAATGCATGTATCAAGTTGCCAGCAAGCTGAAGGAGCAGTCAGATTTCCAGCCTATACATTGCCAGTTCTTCCCTGCTAAGTATGGGGAGGGGAAGCAGCAGTCCCAAGAGTGGCTGCAGCCCTGAGGGTTTGGCTCCAAACCCCTCAGCTCAGCCAGTCCCATAGTGGGTAGCTGGGGCTACTTAGGGGCAGTGGGCTGTGCTTAGCCTGTCCATGTCTCCATGGCATGTGCCCAGCAGCTGTGCTGTGTTGGTGGGCAGCACAGGACTTCTGCAAAAAATCCCTGCACCAGTGGGCATTTCAAATGTTCTGTCATATTAAGCACTTCTCAAGCATAGCCATAGAACACACAGAGTTATCCTAGAGCCTCTCTTACCACAGAAGCTCATGTCACCAGAGCTCCCAGAGCTGCTGAAAAGTGATCTTCCTTAGAACTCTGCTCAGCTGTAGTCACCCAGCAGTGGTCCCCCACTTACAGGCATAGTGCTTCCATACACCAGCTTTGAGTAGGAACATTAGTTGGCTCTATCAGTTACTGACATACTTAATTCCTTTCCATCTAGTCTGTCCTCTTGTACTTGAGTCTTCAGATAGAATTTTAAGAACCTCTGTATGTATTTTTATTTAACCTGTTCTGAAAAAAACCCAAAGCATTGCCTTTTCCTTATTGTGTTACACACCCGTATTATGAGATTTATTAATAGTTTCCAGTAGAAATCTCACTTTAGTTCCTCAGCATTTATTGCTGTTCAGATCAGATGTAGGAGGGGAAAAAAACCCCACTGCTGTCTTATTTAACCTTGACAGCAAATAGTTGCATGGTAGTGAAAAAAAATCAGCTATATTTTGAAGAGAATTGGTAAGCTCTCTTATTGACCTTTGTCTGTTCTGTGCTCAGTGTATTTAGCATAAATTTCCTATGCATGCTCTAAAGGCAGTGTTCTGTTCTCCATCTCTTTTCATTTGCTGGTCTGAAGACATTTATTGAGAAATACCAGTGCCTTTTAACTGAGTTGAAGTAAATTACACATTATGATACAAACTTTAGATAACTACACTGTGCCAGGTCTGATTAGGTCATCTTGAGTCTCTTCAGATACTGAAAGTCAAAAAAGTTATCTGTGTGTACATATGACTATTACTGTTGTCTCAAACTGTCAGTTTGTTTTATCAGTATTAAGTTGTATTTTAATAGTGTTATTTTTATGATAGTTCCATTCAAAGGGGCTTGGCAGTTGCTCTTCATTTTATCACAGCAATAGTTCTCATCTGAGGTATTACTGTAAGCAAAAGAGAGAATCTGTGTTACAAGTTAGAAACAAAATTAGGATGATACTTTCTAATTCTTTCTTGTGTTTGTTCAAGTAATGTAGCGCATTCAGAGAGATGAGCAGAACACTGGCAGATTTATTCTGCTATTTTTCCCCTTCAAGGTAAGTAAGGAGATGCAAATATGCTTCAGAAGATTAACTAAGAAATAGTAACTCAAAGCTTTCCTTCACTACGTTAACTGTTCCTTCATGCTTTCAAATGAAGGAATCTGGGAAAACAAGTGCTACAGAATAAATTTTGGTAGCTTTAGGAGCCTTGTATCTGATTTGAACTAAATTGTAAACAGTAGAGATTTAGGGTAAGAGAGGAATGTGCAAAGTTTAAAACTTGCACAGTGTCAGAGTGCTGTTTGCTCTCAGTTCTATTATAGCATTTCTTACAGTCATTTTAAAGTAAATAGTTCTCAGGTTTGCATCTTACTCTAACCACTGATGATTGAGAATTGTTCAGCTAGGCATAGTTATGGTATGTGAAGGTGATGAGCATGGTGTTTGGTATTTTGAACAAAATAGTACTTATATAAGTAAGTAGTTATATAGTAAGTTTCTAAAGCAGAAAACAAAACCGACACATAACTAATAGGTTATCTAAAGACTAGAAATTATGACATTGAGATGAAAACTAATACACTACATTGTTCATTTATTTTCTTTATGAATCTTGGAGGATGTTTTTGTAGCATTTTGCTTGCATTTCATGCAGTGTAAGCTGACCCTTACCTTGCCAGGCCATTCAGGTTTGTGATGCTGCTCCATATCAGAATTGAATTCTGAGATGAAAGCAAACTGCTCCTTCTGACAACAAACCAAGTAATTGTCATAGCACTGGTTCAGGGCATAGACAGTAACCTGCCTCTGAAACAATCATGACTGGTTTCCTTGCCCATGGAGTAAATACTAAGACAGAATTTCCTTCAGTTTTAAATGCATCTTATGTCATTAGGAGTTCTGATAACTGATGTTTTTCATTGTTGTACTCTTTAGAAAAGCTTTTTGGCCTCTACCTCTTGTTAAGTCCTGTCTCATTTTCATCCCCTTTCTCCGAGTCTCCTTTTTTTTTTATTTTCAAAGGTTGGATTGTGGTTTTTAGGATAGTGATGAGTACATATATATATATTGCCTTGGAGATGTGCATTATTTCTGTGTTATTCGTTAGGCATTCCAATAGTGCATTAAGTAAATGTTTTCAGGAAGTGATCCTCAGAGGCATTTTAGTCTTCTGAATATTCATCTTATTATACAGGACTACAGAAGTAATTCCTTGTTCAATTTTGCATTAAGTCAAATTTATAGATTTTTGCTTTCTTTCTATGTATGCTGTTTAGTCATCTAGGGTTGGTTATTTTGCTGTCTTATATAACTTGGGATTTCTTCCTCAGTATGTAATGATACTGATTCAGTCACACATTTTGAACATTCCCACTTTTGCTGTTCTCTTGGGTTGGAACAGACCTTGGCAGGTCACCTGGTCTAAACCTTTGCAAAAGCAGGGGTGACTTCAAAGTTAGATCAAATTGCTCAGGACCTCACCCAGTCAGCTCCTCTGTGTCTTAAAGGATACAACCTTCTGGCCAACCTGTCTGTGTCTGACACCTCTTGTGGTGAAGAATTCCCCCACCTCCCCACCAGTACCTAGTCAAAACTTCCTTTTCTAGAGCTTTTCTGTGCCTTTCACTGTGCATTTCAAAGTCAATAATAAATCTTTACTTTGCAGATACTGTCTGCTCTGTCATTCTCCTGCCCCTGGGACTATAACCAATTGGCTGTGTGTAGTTCATATACTGAGAGTGAACTTGCAATAGAACAGAGGTTAAACCAGTGTTTCAAGAGACTTCACCACTACTTCCTCTAAATTCTAGAAATATGTATTTCATACAAGCTTAACTTCGGAAAAGAGAGGCACCTATCTTGTGAAGTGATCCAAGAAAAACTGTTGGGTCCATGTCCAGTCCACAGGAAGTGGGAAAGAAGCCCAGCCTTTATTGCTGTGGCGACTTCAGCATTGGAAATATTCAGACCAAAGAACTTGAGAGTAAGTTTTGCAGTTGTCTTGGCTGCCCAATGAGGAGATCTGGATTGTTTCAGAACAAAAACCTGGTTTCAAGTTCAGTAAAAACAGGAAGAATTTTCTAGCTGCTGTTTTCTCTCCTGGTTTTGATGTTCGTGAATTGATTAATTGGGGTATCTGAGTCTCTAGTGGATCTTTTTGGTCTGAAAATGTTTTCAGGTAGCTAACCAGATTAGCAAAATAACGTTTTCAGTCTAGGCCGGTTAGATAGACACAGCTTAAATGACCAGTTCTGGTGGTAAGTGTTCCAGAGTCTTGGGATATCACAGCTGCAGATGATTGCTGTGATACTGTAAGTGATGGCTTGTTGAACAGCAATGACCCTTCGCTTGTGCTTTCTCCTGTACTCTTTTGAGTCAGGGAGGTGCTGGGAGTGGGAGTGTCATTTCCATTACCCAGAGTAAAGAACCTCTCCCTGTGTGAAATGATGAAAGAAATGTATGCTTGAGGCAGTGAGATCAAGTTTCACATATAGTTCCCATTTAAATGTGGCTGTACTTACATGGTGAATGAACTGGAAACAAATCTCAAACCCCAAAATCCTCTCTCACATTCCCAGATGCTGAAAACCACAGGAACCGACTGTATTACCCATACTTAGGTCATGCTTGAATGTAGTAGCTCTCAGAATTACCCTTTGTAGTCAAAGCCAATCGTTATTCTGATCTGGCCTGGTTTTTTGTGATCTTGAATGTGAATTATTCATGAAAACAGAGAATTATTCAATTACCGATTGTGCGTATGTGTGTATTTATGTGAAGTAGTTCAGACAAAGCACATTAAACTACTTCAATTAGAACTGAAGTTGAACCTGGCAGCAGGGGCAGGTACACCCAACTTCCATCAAGAGGCTGTTGTACGACTTTGTTAAATGTTGTAGACATGCTTAGCCCTGCCTGTCTTGTTTGGTACAGAAATTGGTCAGTGCCACCTCAACCCCGCTCAGTCAGGTCCCTGGTATGAGGAAACACTTCATGGTTCTCATTCCTTTCCACAGCTCTGGGCTGCCACAAGGCATCATGTGCCATTTCCACTATTCTGCCTTGTACTTTTGCCTTGACAAAAATGCATTTCAATCCTGTGCAACAGTGCTGGAATGTAACTTGGAGGGAATTACATCTTCTGAGTCATGGCTTTTGTAGAAACCAGATCCATATGGTCTGGGTTTTTTTCTGGCTATGGACTTGCCAGGGCTGGGTCTCCTGGGTAGAGTGGTAGAATGGGTAGAGATCAGTCTCTTAAGATATGCTTTGTTCCTGGACACTTCAATCCAATTGGATCTTCCAGCCTTCTGCAGGCTTTAGAAACCATTTAAGTATAATCCATTAACCCTGTTGGCTCCTGAAGTCAGATTTGTGAAAAATAGATCTGGAGTGATCTTAAATGATCACTGACATTGTTAAATTGTTTTCTTTGGTTTCCCAAGATTCCCACCCTCAGCCCTCAGCACTTGGTCAGCTAGGGGCAAAAAAACTCATAGAAGAGTTTTTTTGCCTTTGCCAGGCCAGTAACTGGAGATGACTCTTCAATAATGCTCAGGGATTGGCACTTTAGAGCTCCCAGTTCAGTTCAGCACACCTGGTCTGCTCTGTGGTTGGTTTTGGAAGCCACCTACTTGAGAGCACCTCTCTGCCTCTGCCAGTGTGGTGCTACCACTGTGCAATGTGGACATCATGGACAGGTCAGATTATTCTGCATGGCAAACAGGCAGTGCCTTTGGCAGGGTGCAGCTGACAGCACAACTTAACCAGCTGGTGTAATATCCACAACACAGGGAGCCCTTGTGTTTTGGTGTAGAAGCAGTTGACCATTGCTGTCTTGGTGCTCTGAGCCTCAGATTTGCTTCTGACTCATTTACTGCATACTCTGAATATTCTGGTTCAAGTCTCAGTATCTTGTGTGGGAAATATAAGAGGAATATGTAATGGACTTTCTTCCAGACATGGGGTTATTTGAGTCTGCCTGTTAATTGAGTGTTTGACTTGGACATCAACAAGACACAATAATTGTTCTCATCCTGTCAGTGAGGCATGGGAAATTAAAAAAGACATCCATTAGATGTAATCCTGGCTGTAGGACTGGAAAGACTGATGTACAAGGCTCCTTCATTTTTCAAAGAGATGACAGAACTAGAGCCACAGTAATGATGGCAATGTGGTTTGATGGGGAGTCTGATGATAGTGGGAATGCCTTTATCACTTTCCCAAAACTGTTCAGTGCTGTTGTTCCTTCTCTCAGGCCTCTTTTTGGAGAACTGTGGAGCACTGTGCCAAAGAGTTCTCCAGTGCTTTATCCCAGGCATGGATGTGAGACAACTCTCAGGATCAAACATCTCTTCTGCCCTGCAAAATACTCTCTCAACAGCAGAAACAATTGTGCCACCTATAGGTATTTATGAATTTTTAGTGGGGTGCTCTAACAGTCCTTAATATTGCTGTTTAGAGCAGTAGGAACTGGAGAAGGCTGTGGTTTGTCCTGCTTTAGAGACATCATTAATGTAAGGAGTGTTAGTTTTGTTTTGTGGGTTTTGGGTTTTTTGTATATAGTCACACTTTGATGTGTTAACATTCCATGATATTACATCTCCATAAGGAAGTTACATGAGTCTTAAGCATCCTCTGATGGAACTTGTCTGGAGATGTCAAAAGGATAAATTCTACCAGAAGCACAGAGAAGGTAAAAGCACTCAGAGATAACAACTCCTCTGCCCTGCACCAACCTTCACCTGAGCTTTTTTTTGAGACATGCAGTGAGGTAGTTCATCAAAGATTCCTTCCTGTAGTCATCTGAGGCCCATCCACTTTAATTGTTACATGAAGGTACCTGTTTTTTTTTCATTAAACCCCATACCACAAAAGCCTTATTTTAAAGTATTACCATAGACAGTTTTGCTTTAGGTAATGGTATGAAGCTCTTTAGTTTCATTAATCCACCTAATGTTGTCTGTAGTATCAGCTGCCAAAACTAGCCACCTCAGTGTCCTCCACTTCTTCACTGAAGTTGTGTGACCACTGGGTTTTTACTGTGTTCTTCCTGCCCCTTCTGAAGCAGGTGATGTCACCTAGGGCTGACATGTCAGTGAGGTGTTGGTGAGAAGTGATTCCTGGCAAGCAGCTATCAATGTGCTGGGCACTTCACGTTAGCACTGTAGGTGGTTCCATACCTATTTACTTTGAAAATAGAGCAGTTTAAAACCCACAAGTGGAATTAATCCACATGTCTTTGCTCATTTTCCTCTCTCCTTTCCCATTCCATGAGAATAATTACAATTTGTGGCTAAGAAAAGAACTTAGATGGTGCTAGGCACAATTGTATCTTGAATATGAGAGGAGGAAGAGTTACTTTTCCCACCATGGATACTAGAAATAAAGAATTGTGGTATATGTGCAACCAAGATGCAAACTGCAGCTTGAAGAAACCCAGTTAGAGGTAATCTCACTGTATGCAAACTTTTGTATGTTGTTTTTAAACTGATGAAGTGAGCTTTGACTTCTGTCTTGATTATTCAGAGCATGAAGCTTATTGAAAGCTAAGCTGTTGCAAAAGGCTAATGAAGTGATTGTTCCTGCATCCTGTGGATGTAGCTTGATGACTGGAAAGTTCAGCTCGATTTTTTTAGGACGTGCCTGGACTATGAATGTTAACTAGCTAAGATAGATTTAATACAGCTGCATATGATCAAGGAGAGAGTATAAGTAGAAGCTCATATTCTACCTGATGGTGTTCAGGTTAAAAGGTAATGGGGTAAATGTGACTTGTTGCTTGCTGGCACATAAAAATGGAAGGAAAAAACAACATAGAAAAGTGGCAGCCCTGCTAGTTGCAATACTATGTTCAAGTTCTGGCAGTTATGGGGACAGTAAAAAAAACCTCAATGAACAATTGCTTCTCTGATTTCGCGAAAGATTAATGTCCAGTGCTTCCCTACTTATTGAAAGCAGGAATTTTCTCTTATAAAGTCCAAGTTGCTGTACCTTCTTAACCATTTTTTGCTGTCTCTGCAACCACTGCAAATGAGAAATGTTTTGGGTCAGCACAGGGGCAAGCTTTGCTTTCCCAGGAGTCATTCTGTTGGTTTAAGTAACTTACAATAGATACATATAGCTGAGTCCTAGGAAAAAACAAATTATTTTTCTTAAAGTTAGGAGATTAAAAAATGTGTCTGATACCTAGTGGAAAAAAAAAGATGTCTTCACAAGTTTGAGCCAAACTTAAACCATTATTTTTCAACCCTTTCTCTGAAACAAGTGACTGGGCTCAAGCCCATGTGCTTCTTACAGACAGGCTACTAATGCCTGTCACCACTGTGGGGAACTACCAGCTCAGTGACATGTTTTATATGTCTAGCATATGCAGATGCACAGGGAGCTTTTTCTTTGGGTGGCAGCCACAGCCCAGAGACCTGGACTCCCCAGTTTTGTGGCAGTCACAAAGACAGGTTATTAGGAGACAAGATAAAGAGGTCCATTAAAATGTGATGACAACTGGAAACGAACATGAAATATTGTGAACTGAAGAGGCTCCCTCTGAAGACTTTCTCATCCTGACTCCTTGTCACTTGCATGGCATCACTTGTGTCTGCTTCACAGGAAGGATTTCTGAATATCCTGAAAGAGGTAGGCATGCTGAGGCTGGGGCAGTGTATTTCTAAGGGTCAGAGCAGCACCAGCTCCAGGACTGGAATTTTGGTGACAGGACACAACAGTGAAGCACAACAGTGCAGTTGCTCCGTGCCTTGTTCAATTTTCATTCACAAATGGGATAGCCCACAAATGCCATCCTTCCCATCCCATTGAAAAGATTGTGCTCGTCTTCCTGACCTTTTTCCTGTGCATGTGTAGAACAGGGTTACTTTTAAAGAAAATGAAGCCTTGCTTAACATTCAAAGGATGTTTTTAGATTCCCTTTTCATGAAAAGGGAGGGTGCAGGTATGGGGAAGCAGAAAGTCTTAAGATAATGTGTTTAGACTTAAATGTCTCTGGTGACTCACATGGAAAGTCCTGCTAGTCAGGATTCTGTTGCTGTCAGCATGAGTGTCTAGTTCACAAGAAAAAAAATACATAAAGCAATTTTTTAGAGAAAAAACCCCAAAACTACACTAACACTTCTGGTGTTGAGATGTCTGAGTATTTTGAAATTTTTACCCCAAAGGAAGAATACATAACACACAATTTTGCAAAAGAATTGGCAAAATATTTTGATGATGACAGCTAAATGAGTTCACTTTTGCCTTTTGGGGGATCTCTCATTCTGTTAACACTGCACCATGTATTTTTGCTTTGTTTTTCCCCTTCTCCCTTGCAAAAATGTAACTCTGTGGTTACATCTGAGGTGTAATGCTGAGGCAGAGCAGGAGATAGGTGGGTGAGGTGTCTTGCTGCTCTTGGGTTGCTCTGTGCTTTCCTGGGCTGTAATTTTTCTTGCAGTTGTGCCTCCTGCCATTTCCACTGTTACAGTCACTTCATGAGTCTTTTCCCTCACCAAATGAGAGCAACCACCCACCTTCTCTTTCTGAACTCAAACCAGGTACAAAAGAATGCATCAAATTTCAGAAGCTTCCCTACACTGTGTGTATCTCACTGACTTTATTTCCTCTCTGCTTCTCCTTCCTGTTGCAAAAGTGTTTTACATCTGGAGTCTGAGCCCTGACTATCGACACCCATGGCCTCATTTGACTTCCTCTCTGGCTGAATCACTGTGGCAGGCACAGCTACAGCGTGGGCTGCTGTGGCTGCCATTGCGCACTCAGCTCCTGTTCTCCTTGCCACCTTCCCCAGGTGACACACATTGCCTCAGATCACTCAGCTGCTCTTGGCATGAATGGGTTTTGTTGCACCTACCTGTAAGGCACAAGCCTTTGCAAAGTGGCCGCTTAAAGCCATGGCAAAGGCAATATTGTTTGGTACTAGGATTGGTTCCACACGGTACACAAATTCCACATTGTTTTTTGACAAGGTTTAAAGGCGTAAAAACAAAAATCCCAACAGCTGCTTCTTTGGTTTTGTGCTATGAAGGGTGCCAGGGATCTGGACAGAGGCTGTCAACCATCAGCAAGGCATTTGTCAAGCTAGAAGTACCTATGAAAATCTGACTTAAAATCCGGGAACACTGACTGGGCAAAACTACATCTCTTTCTATAGCAACTTCCTCACTCTTGAGCTGAATTTTGAGTTTCTCCCAAGATGTTCAGTCTTTTTTTTTTTTTCCTCAGTGTAATGAAAACCTTTCAGAAAACTTCTGGGCACTGCAAGCAAAATCTTTTGTGTAGCAGCAAGAGATTAGGTCTTAGAGAAAACCATTAAACAATTGTTTTAAACAGATTTGAAGTGTTTGTATTGGACCACTTTTTGGCACCCTCTTTATGTCTTCTTAGAGCCAGAAGCATCAGTTACCATGAGTACAACTGTGCAAGGCCACAAGCAGCTGCTAAATCATATGAAAGAAATGAAAACCTCTTTTCTGGGCCCAATAGTGCTGTAAATTCTGTGATCTTTTAGGAACTTGTAGGGTTAGCAGTAATAATCGACAGTCTTGTCAAACTTTGTCATAGCTAGCTTAAAATGCAGGGGGAAGCACGGAATTACACCTGTCCAATGCAGTCTGTTTTGGGGCCTTTCCAAAAGCTGAGGAATACAAAGAATGAGAAAGCAAATCTTGCATGCTTATATCAAAAGGCTTTCTAGCTGTCTCTGAAATATTCGCAGCTGCACATGTAAACCCAGCCTACTATTGGCACTACATTTTGATTCAGTACACAATGGTTAAAATTTTCAGTACAGTTATGCATGATTTTTATTTAACTTGTAGATTTTGCTTTGATAGACACCATGTGCCCAAATTTAAAGAGCAGAGGTGGCTTCAGTTTTTAATTTGCACTGCTGATAAATGATCTCTCCTGCGCTTGACTGGGTAAGTAAATGGAAAGTATCTATGGTAATTTTTCTTTTTCTTTTTCTTTTTCTTTTTCTTTTTCTTTTTCTTTTTCTTTTTCTTTTTCTTTTTCTTTTTCTTTTTCTTTTCTTCTCTGCTGAGGGTTAGGAACACAAGAATTTCCCTGTGATTTAAAAAAATACTAATTTTCTTCTTTGGTTTTCAGCTTAGCAATATAGTATAGTACAAAGTATTGTGCTTTAACTCTCAGTCTTATTTGTTTTAAAGCCAAATAAGAAATTTGTGGAACCTTATGTCATTTTCACCCTGTTTCTAAGCATGAAAATAATGCTGGTTCTTAGGAATTTTCTTTTCTGTGCTTATAGCTTACTGGGCTTCAAGAATGGGCCTAGAATTGACTTGAACTTTAGTATCACTCAACTGAAGTAGGCAAGTAAATTTTCAGTTATTTCCAATAAACTGAGAATGCTGAAAAGAGAGAGGAGACAATTTGAATAAAATATCATGGCCTGCTTTTGACTTAGAAATAACAGTGCTGCTCTGAACCTGTAAGTGAAGGTTAAAGAAAAACCTCTGAAAAGGACTGTGGTTTTCTAGTATGACACAACAGGACTCATTTCCTGGTGCACAGAAAAGCTTCTCTGGGCTATAAATGTCATCCTCAGCAACTGCGCCATGTGCTGAAGACTTAAGATTGAGAAACTGTTTCAGATGACAAGTTTGACTTTTTTTTAAACTGAGATCAGGCATTAGAAGGAAGTTCCTGAGCTGAGTTTGGATCACAGCAGAGTTCAAAACAGAAAAGTGAGGGGGAAGGTGCTGAGCATGTGGCTGTGTCATCAGCCTCTAGTGCATTCAGGGCCATGCAAGTAGCACAAGTGTTTCTCCTTTGTGCTTCCACTTTCTTAACTGTGGACATGTGGATTTAATGTATTAGCTATGGTTTAAGTAGGTTGTTTAAATAATTACACTTCAGAGACCATTACTCAGTATTTTTTACTCTTGTTCATGTCACACAATGGTCATCATCTGTTTGAAATTCAGGCTTCGTATGGAAATAATCCAGAGTGCAATAGCTGTGTTCTTATTTGGACGTGTTCCTGTTATTTTTTGACATATCTAGTTCTGCCAAAAAAGAAAAAGAGAGAGATTACAGTAGTATTGGGGTATTTCATTCTCAGAAGCCACCCACAGTATAGCTAACTTCAGCGAAAGTCTGACCACCAGCTACCAAATAAACTTGCATTATTGTTCCTCTGTTTAAGCAGCACTTCCAGTGGACATTTCCTTCATTTATCTGCATTGTGCTGATACCAGCAGTTTGCTCCCTGTGAGCCTCCTGAGCTCTGTCAGGCAATGTTTCCATCACACTGCAGATGGTTTTGCATGAGGGGTTTGGCAAGGGAGTGTGTCAGTGCTGCCTCTGAGTAGGCAGGATGTATTAGCCAGCTCTTTTCTCCCTCCTTGCCCTATCTCCTGTCTTTTCTCACAAGGAAGAAAACATTGCACAGTATGAAGGTGAAGTGTAAACAAAATTGTTATCTTGGGGCTTTGAAGGCTGGGTAGCAGGCTCCTGAGGGAGGTGGTCCCCACAACACATCCATCTTTTCCCAGCTAAACCCAATTTTGCAGGCTGTTGCAATACAGCATGAGCTCCCAAGGTTGCACCTGGTTTTACTATTGGTGTTCACATAATTTGCAAGTGGCTTCAGGTGACTGCCTGGGCTTGCAACTGAAACAGCCTTATCTGTTTATTGTAGCACTCTCAAGGCACTTTTAAAATCTGCTCTGGTTGTTCCCAGAGGCTTTTGGGAGAGCAGGAGTTCTGTCCTCATCCTCTCTCGGCATCCTCCAGCCCTGAAACTGAGGGTGGCTGTTATCTCCCAATGCACACTTCTCTGAGTGGCAAGCTGGTGGGATGACTGGTGTCTGAAGTCCCTGGTGTCCCCAGAGGATGTAGGCTTGTGTTGCAGAAAGCGGAGGTGGGACCTAGAACCAAAAGTTTTGATAGAGCTTTCTATGAAGATTTATCTGTCTCTTATATATCCATAAAAAGCCAACTGCTCTGATACCAGCTTTCAGCATCCCAGTCACCCTCTTCTTGACATTAAAGCACCTTTTTTACCAGAAATGTGTTATATTGTAGATCTGTTCTAAATTGAGATCTGTCTCAAACACACTTTAGCCCAACGTCCATTATCAGTTGCTGCTTCATTATTTAATACAGTTCTCACGTCATGAAGCTTGCCTTGGTTTGTGTTTGTGCTGGCTTTTTTTTCTTTTCCCTCTTTGTGCTTCCTTATATTTTAACCAAATGAAGGAAATTGGAAGAACACATTCTAGAAGGAAAGTGTTTGGAAGGTGAAGCTTTGTAAGATGTAAATTTGTGTTGTCATAACCAGATCTTCAGATCTTGTTTATATATTTAAACAGTTGAAATTTTTCTTCCATACTGCAACAATGAGAAGGCATTCCCATCCTTTATCCTGTAAAGGTAAGGTACTGTGTTTCCTGAGCACTGGTACAAATATTCTCTTCTTCATTAATATTGATGGTGGTTCAATCATCAGCATCATGTTTCCTTTCTCCTATTACAGGACAGACTCTTCACAATAAACCCCAACTCCCTGACAAATTTTCAGAGCTTGGAACTTATTTTTCCATTCAATACTGTTGTTTCTGGCAACTAACTTGTAACTGTGTGATGGTGTCCAGCTGAAAGTTAATAATCTCATTTGCTTTTCAGAGTGCTTTGCAGCAGGCTATGGACAGATTGTCAATTCCCCTTAGCTAGCAGGGCTTGAGATGATCATTTCTGTCCACTGTGTGTTTGCCAAAAATGAAGCAATCCATTGCATGGCTTTTTTTTTTTTTTCCTCTATGTGGTAATATTGTCTTGACCTGTGGAGAGGAGCACACCTTGCTTGACTGGTTTTAAGCTCAGCACGGCTTCCTGCTGCAGGATTTTGGAGACAGATGGTCCTGACTGCAGCATCAGACCTGTGCTCCAGGTTGTGTGCAATCTTCAGAAACTAAATTGATTTATCCAGGGATAAGTACAGGTCTCCCCTAGGGCTGCTGCTTTGGGCTCCTGCTGCAGTCTGATTCCTTCTCAGACACTGGCAGTGTCAGAGGCTAGTCAAGATCATCCCTTGATCTGTCACAAACTCAAAGCTGCATTATTTTCTCATGTCATCCCAGACCCTTCTTATGGCCTTCCTCTGCCTGCCTCATCTGGCAGCTGCTAAGGCACCACGTGCATCACTTTGCCAAATGACTGAGCTCCTCTTCATTGCTGCTAGCAAGTTTCCACCTCATTTGCTGCTTAAATATTTCCATTCCAGTGGGTCTCCATGTACTCAATACCATAACATTCAACTCATTCAGTCTTCCAGGTGTGTGTAAACCCAAACTATCCTTTCCATCAGCTCTTCTTAGGGGAGCCTGATGTTTGAGAACTGCACAGGACAGAAAGTGCTTGGACACACGGCTTTGGTGTCTGGTGAGCTGGTCCCAGGGCACACAAGTGGCTGAAAATGCATTTCTGCCTTGCTCAAATCAGGCCTCTAGCAGCCAAATCACCTGCTTGTGGCCTCACCCCTGCCTTCTGGCCACTGTATTTGCATGGATTCAACTGCTGCTCTTTGAGAGGAATATGGTGGGAACAGAATTTATTTCGCAAGCACCAAAACCATTTTTGTGTGCAATAAAGTGTAACAAGTAGCTACAGAAGAAAATAGCTGTAGAACCCTTTTTTAGTACAAGCCTCTGTGTGCATATTAAATATGCTTATATACATGTAAAAACAGTCACAGTATATTAATATGTGTCTATATGGTATTTTTGGTGGGGTGTTTTACAGAGGAGTTATGGTCTGTGGACGATATTTTACAGCTAAAAAAAGACAATTAAGTCACAGTCCATACTTATTGATGAAAATTGTATGCTGGTAGGTGAAGTTATTTTTAGGGTTATTGATAAATGGGCTGCAAAATGAGATATATCCAAACTGCTGTGTATGGATGTGTTGAGGTGCAGTCTTTGTTAGTCCACTTGTGTGTGTTGATGTCATTAAATGGGCACCTTCATATTGAGTTGCTGCGGCACAGGCATAGAAGCAGATTGAGCATAATCTCTTTGTCATTTACTTTGCTAATTGGCTGTTAATCAGCGCTCTGTGTGTATTTGGTTCATCTGTGGAGTTTAGCAGTGACATTTTATGTGTATGGCAAAGCAAGGTGCATTGTTTTGAAGAGGCAGCTGTCCTCTGTGGCTTGTTGGCCCAGCTGTGACCCACACTGGGTGCTGCAGGGTCCAGCTGGACATCAAGGCAGCAGCCAGGAAGGCAGAAAACAGCCCCTGCTTGGGGCTGGGATCTTTTGCCCACCAGCCTCTGTCTTTCAGCAGAAACTCACCAATCATAACCTTTTCCTCTAGGAGTGTCTTTATCCACCAAACTTGATAGGGGTTTTTTGTCTGTCCAAGCAGAGCTGAGTTTTTTTCAAGAAGATAAGAGATTCATAAATTTTGGGTTATCACACCTGAGGAATACAAGGCAGGAACTTAATTTCTCAAAGTTTGGGTTAAGATAGTGTGATATCAGTGGGGAGATGTGAATGATAATCACTGTTTGGAGAAGAAAGATGCTCCTGTATTTTGCATATTGACTGAGGGGGAAAAAAAGATGAAGGAGCTTCTTGGGTTCTCTGGGGCCTAGCAACAATAAAGGACTCTCTACATGAACAGACTTATTTGCAGCATTGCAGCCCTGTTTGTGTACCCTGAGCTTCACTTCAGGTTGTGTGCAATTTGCAGCAAAGGAATTGCCTTACCAAGGAATAAATACGGTCTCTTGGCAATCTCTCTAGGTAGTCCCTGTCAGCAAGGGTTTCAAGGCTCCTCTGTGCTCCATTGCCCTTCTTTCTGTCTTGCTCTGCTTCTCCACACTCTGGCATTTGCAGCTGATTTGTTGGTGGGGTATATGGAGTCAGGAACTGGGAGTACCCTGAAGTGAGGGCAGAGGGATGGCCAAAAGGTTTAACATTTTGCTTGTCTTGGGCCTGAGAATGCTTTTTGTTCCCTCTGTTTCTGTAGAAAATAAGGGGAGTCAGGAGTGGTGTTATAACTTTTTTCTGGATTACAAATTCTTCTTTAAAAAATCAGAAAAGCAAAACCCTGGTTCAAATCAGGTTTGTTTTGAAATTAGCTTTCAACTGTTTGTTCTCTTTTTCTGCATGTATAAAATCAGATGTCTACTGGTTTGAACTGAAATCACACTTTCCCTTTGCTGCCCTTCTTGGCTGATTATGGGCTTGGAAGCCCACTGTGATCCCCCTGCTTTGGCTTAGCTGGGAGGAGCTGGCTGATAAATGAGGAATGGGAGAGATGGATCTAGCCTGGAAAAGAAAAAAATTTAATAATGAAAATAACAAATGTGGTGCAGGGTACAGAGGCTGGATTCCAAAGACCCCTTGGGTGGGGCAAACACAGCCAGGTACAGGGGCACAAGGTCCAGTAATAAACATAAACTTAGAGCATGACCTTATAAGAAAAAGGTCCTGACCAATGGAAAACAAGAACTGAAACTTGACCAAATATAGGATAGGATATAGGTTCTATTAGCATACTGCTAATTCCCATGACCCCACTCTTCCCACTGTGGCCTGGTCAGGTGTCCCTTCCCCTCAGTATCTTGCTTGACATGGTTTATGGCCAAAGCCTTCTGCAAATGCACCCGAAGCAGGAATCCCAGTTGGATGAGATTCCTCAGATGACATCAGTAGCGCACCCTCAGAAGAGACACTGTCTCCTGGAGGGAGGCACTGGACCTGAGTGGTGCTCTTATCCTTATTATGCCCCAAAGCCCTGGAGCTGCAGTACCCTCTGGTTATGTGCCAGAGTGAGTGCGTGTGCATGTCACACACCACACTGCTCTGATCTGGGCATTGCTGCCAATCCCTGTTGCAGCAGAGACTTCCAGCTGAAGGAGCAGCTACTGAAACCCATTGGGGACAAAATCAAAATGAGGAAATCACCTGGTGTCTTCAATACTGTGTGATTGCAGGGATTTGTGAAGGGGAAAGATCCTTAATTAAAAGCTTTCAGAAGTCTTAATGAAACCAGGTGTCTAATCCTGGAGGTAGAGCTGCTTTTGACTAAATAAGGCATATTGGTCTCACATGAAGAGAAGGAGCTCAGTTGCAAATTGCCTCTGGTTTCACATTGGATGAAATTATCCAGAGATGGAAAGGGGTTTGAATAATAACAACATTCAAAAATAGCCATTGTTTTTTGAAAGTGCAGATGTAATATGAAAGCATAGTTTGGATTATATTGCCTCTATCAATGCAAGGTCTGGATGTAGAAGTCAAAACCTGTCAGCAGGTGAAGCAGGTGGTTGTCTCAAATGCACATTGCTTTGTGCAGGGATGGATGGATGGATGGATGGATGGATGGATGGATGGATGGATGGATGGATGGATGGATGGCTGTGCTCATCAGTCCACATTTCTGTTTAACTATTGTGCAGGCCCCATATTTTCTCTCCTTTCCTCCTCCCCAAACAACCTCCGTGAATCTGATTTTTGTTCTTTGAATGCTGGCAACATAAGTTAGAGGTGGAAAACCAAAAATAGTAATTTCTTTGTCCATTTTACTCGATTTTCTGCTCTCTCAGGCCTTAATCTGCAGTTTGCAAGTTCTTCACCCTGCCTGGGTGTTCCTTCACTTGGCTGGAAGTGCATGTTCATATAACCTGCCAAGAATTAGCACAATTCCTTCAGAAGGTAAGAGGCATAAAAGGGGAAAGGAAGCTTACCAAACTGGGAAAAAGTACCTCTAGGAATAGGAAAAAAAAGGCAGACATATCAGGAGCAGGTATAGTGTCGTACTTTTAGTTCAGTTTTGTTTAAAGCAACCAGATTTTAAGTTCATTTCTTCTGAACCAGTAATGTGCAGCGCACTGGAACTAACATAATATCCATGTATCACACAGCTTTCTGCAGCAGCCAATATTGCACTCATGTTTATGGATGACATAAAATTGACAGTTGTCATATATAGGTGGAATTAGTCCATAGAGGCTTTTCTTTTTCTTTTTTTCTTTATTTTCTCTTTTTTTTTTTTTTTTTTTTGGTTGAAGTAGTCCGGAACTTAGTGTGGAGCAATCCCATTTCTCCAGAAGTTGTGGGCGGTGGCAGAGAGCACAGGAGATCACAGAGAAGCAGTGACACACTGTGCATCCTTCATATCTGTATTCTACTGAGTAGCTGTTGTTAAAAACAAACCAAAACAAAAAAGCTCCAGAGATCAGGAGCATAAGTGTTGACTTGTGTGTGTGTGCAAGTCCCTTGCTTCTTGCCTTCATCTTTTTGTGGATCAGAGGAACAGCCTCCCTCTCTCTCCATTTATGCCACTATCTTGTAAGTGGTGTCTAATGGGGATGCTTCATCTGTGGAAACACAGGTATGAGGAAGAGATAGTACCCTGAGCTCATGTGGGCAGAATTGCATGAAGAGAATGTCTTACACCTTACCACTCTGGTGTGGGGTGGTGGATAGACAGAAAGTTTATTAAAGTTTGGAGTTTGCTGAGTTTCAGGGTGGTAGGAGATATGCTCCAGAGTTTCAGCTGGGCATCTCCAAGGGCATGAAGGGCATATGGGATCTCTTCTCTCATCCAGAAAGGAACAAAGGTTAGAAGCAGGCATCAGACATGACTCATATTTTTGTAGATGAAGTGGAGAGGAATAACCAAAAAATCTGGGAGGGGCTGGTATTACAACACAGGTTTCTAAAAATAGTTGTTAATCAGAGCTAATCTCTTTAAGGAAGTAAAATGATGAAAATGCCCTTGGCTTGGGGATGGAAAATGTCTGTTATCACAGATGTAACTCTCTTTTTTAGTCAAGCAATTCACACTCTTTCTTTCACCCCCACCCCTCATCCCCAACAAAATCCATGGATCAAAGGAGCAGAAAGTTGTGGCTCAGCCTCACTGCTGCTGAGGCTCTGAAAGAGCAAGTGAGCTGTCAGGATGTTGCAGAGCACAACCACATCAAAAAGATGTGATGATATTAACAGATCCTTTCTATCTAGGTTTCTAAGTAAGTATTTTCCAGGGTTTATCTAGGATGGCACTGGGCACCAGCCTGTTTTGACCTGTTCTTTCCCCTAAGAAATTCCTCAGAAGGTATCTTGGCTGCTGAGTAAAGGGGAGTTTGTGTAATTCCTTAAAGGGGAATGATGATACTGCTCCCACATAAATGCATCATTGTGGTTAGGAGGTGCAGTGGGTTTTAGGTAATCATTAACTTATGAAAAAAAGTTATTGTTGGAGCGAAACAAACAGACTTGGTGGGGGTTGGTTGGTTGGTTGGTTTGTTTATTTGTTTGTGGGTTTTTTTTGCTGTTTCTATGTCTCCTCCTCCCACCTCCACACCCCCCACTCCCCAAAAGTCACAAGTTCGTATGGAGTAAAAGGTGTCTTTGTCTTGGTGAAAGGTGCTTAGTGCTTACTGATACTTAGTGCTTCTGGAACTAAGTATCAATACAATTTTGTGTAGGCAGTACCTGGGATTACTATTTCGGATGGCTGAGGAGTCACTGCTGCTATCTCTGACTCTCTATACTGAAGTCAGTCTATAGGAATCTAAACAGACCTAGAGGTGCAAGGCATTAACTGGGACACAGCAGTCAATTTAACAGAATCATAAGGGTGATTACTTGTGTTGCAATGAGTAACAGGCTTTGTAAATGGATTATGTGGGTAATTCTAGCTCTGACTCTTGAGATTTAATGCTTGTGTGCTTTCTTGCCAGCCTCTCCTCAAAATTCCTTACTGATATATGTTGGTAGCAAATTGTATGTTGGCATACATAAATTACACCCAGAAAATTTCTGCAACCCTCACAGTCTCTGGGATAGCAAAACCAAGGCCACTAATTTCCAGCTTACCTATGTGAATTACAGAAGACTGAGCTGCCTGCCAGGCGTCTGAGAATGAGATGCATTGGTGAGCAGAGTGTAATGTAGCATGATCCTTCGGTATGGAGTTACCAAGAAGTTCTTGGAGGTTTTACCAGCAGTGTTAGTGTCTTCTTAGTGCCGGACATCCTTTTCCCATCAGCAACCTGGGACTGCTGCCTTCCAGTACTTGCAAGGGTCAGTGTTTCCCTCATTGTTCTATTTGACGTTATCAGCTGACATACAGGGCATGGTTTGAGTTCTTTTCTGTGACTAAAATTACCCTTCCAACTGAGAATTGGCATGGGAGAGATCTAATAAACCACTGCAAATAGCCTTTCCTTTCAGTTCTCTTCATTCTCTGTTACAGACTCAATGTAAACCAGATGAACAAGTTACTGCGTTGTTTTGGCATTTTGCTGGAAGAGTTGAATATGCAGGGGTTTTTATTGTAGCCTGCACTTCCTGCTGTTTGAAAATATGTGATATAAAAGCAGGGAGCTTGGAAAATATTTTACAGATACTTGTAAGAGGGAACATTGTTCTAGAGATTGTCTCTATCCTGCTCTCCCAAACAGTTCTCTAAATCAAGAAAACTAAAAGCTCTGTTAAACCTTGATATGGCCCAGTGAATTGAATCCCAGTCTGTTGATGCCTCTTTCCCCAGTGATGTGTCGTTTTCCTTGTCTCTGTCCTAAAATGTGAAGGTCAAGATGCTGTATTTTTAGGATGTTGACAGAAATAAGTGTGGGTCCACATTATTCAATTAGGATGAAATGTACTGTGGAGTGTTAACAGCATATTCCTTATATTTTGGCAAGCAGCACGTGGTAAAGTTTGCATTCAGATTTTTCTCAAGATCTGATGAGTTCAACTCCAGTGTGCCATGTATGATGGAATTAGATTATCCAGTCAAAATTTTAGAAGTTCTCTGCAGTCTTTGAGGCCTGAGAGTGAACCTCCTTACCAAGCAGATTTTAATCCATCACAGCCTTCAGCTACTGTATTACCAACACGCTGCATTTGTGATGTGTGGGAATTTATGCTGGTTGTGTGGCATAGTGGCCTCATTTGAAGATGATTGCAAAACTCATCAATTTTAATGGTAACAGGAGGGACTGTTTAAGGAGACTATGTGAGCCCTTCCCCTGCTATTGGTCCATGCTCTTTGTAGTTCTCCATTATCCAAAATATCCATCATAAAAATTATGCAGAACACAACTTTGCCCAGTCTTTCAGAAATCTCTCATATATTGTGTGTGAATTTGTTTAATTACTTTTTTAGCTGGCTGATACCACTGACATCCACAATCTCCTGTAGCAGCAAGTCACACAAGCTCACTACCTCCTGTGTAAGGAATAATCTTTCAGCTTTTTAAAGCTAGTTTCCAGACAGTTTCCTTGAGTGTCATGTAGTTCCTGCAGTATGGGATTTGGTGAGCAATGGTTTAGCAGTCAGCAGGGCCACCAGCTGTCAAATTATGTCATGATATTGATATTACACTGTATGATATCCCCCAGCTTTTCCCTTTGCAAGTTGAAGAGTCCCAGTCTCTTACATTCTCTATTTTTTGGAGCCTAAGAGCTGTCAATGATTACCCCAAGATCTCTTTTCTCAGTTGTATCTGCCTTTTCCAAACTTCACATCCTGTAGGCACAGGTAAGCTGTTTTCCTTTAGGTGTATTTCCTTGTTTTCCTTGACACCAAATCTGACCTGCCATCTTTCTGCCTGCTCAGCTCTCCTGAGCTGATAAAGTTCAGAATGGCATGTGGATCAGAGTCTGTAAACAGGAGAAACTGACAATGAAGTGTGTAGATAAAGGAATTGCAAAATGTTAGTTCTGAGTGTTGACAAACATGCCAGTTGAGTCTGTGCATCAGCTGTGCTTGAGAAACGCTGATGGCTGGGCAGCCCACCTATGTTTGACACAGAGATCAAGCATAGATAGCCCTGTCCTGTAGATAAGGAGAGCTGGGATCCAGAGCCAAGAAGTACGAGAGGTCCCAAGCCACATCTGGCTGCCAGCCCTAAGATTAACTGGCTTTATATTGTACCTCCTGGAAATTAAAATTATTTTTAAAATAATTGACCCAAATGCACTTGCAGTAAATCTGCAAATCTACCTGCTTCTTAAGCTCGGGCTGTTATGGCCGCACCATTCATTTCAGAGCTAGCAGTAAACTAATGAGGTAAATTACCCAGTTGGTCTCATGTGACTGCAGAGACCACCCTGGCACAGCAGCCAGCTTTCTTACTTTCCCTAGTGTCTGTACAACAGCAGAGCTGAAAGTCTGGCTTCAGTATCTCTGCATTGCACACAGTCTGCAGCGTGATGCTGTGTGTATTAATGAGTCCTCAAAAAGCTGGTTGTGACTGGGACAGATCAAACAAAATCTAGCTATTGCAAATATGTCAGAAAACATTTACTTTTTAAAGAAAAATGTTTGGTTGATATTGTGGACCAGTGTTAGGGGATTATGGAGATGTGCACGTGCTGTGTCTACACATTCTGATGCCAGGTGCTACAATGTGCTGGTGTATGAGATTTACTTTAAATTGTGTCTTCATAAAGAGCAGGTGATTAGGCAAGACTTGTGATATGTAAAGAAGAATCAAGCTTTTGTTTGCAGTTGCTGCAATGCTGAGAATCGCAGGCTTGCCTGTGGATAGAAGAACATACAGACACCAAACCCAGATTTGCATTGCCTAAACCCAGCATCACGGCATGTAAAGAGCTCATTTCTTTAAAGGCATGTTGAAATCCCCAGTTGCAAACTCACTTTCTAAATGAAGCTTTAGAGGGCAACCTAGGAACCACAGGGCAGTGAGTCTGACTGCCGGCAGGGGCAGGATAACAGAGCTGATAGTAAGGCATACGAGCACTGGACAGGTAGATATAAACACAGCCGGTGGGAAGCAGCACAGCTACTTTAAAGGGCAGCCCAACCAGTGCAGCCTCCTGGGTCCTATTGCAACCTCCTGGTGGTGGTGCCATTAAGTGTGTCGATAAGTAGGGCCCAGGAGGAGGTTGTACGTGGATTTTCAAACAGCATTAGACAATGGCTCCCACCAGAGGTTAGTAAAAATCTAAGTTGCTGTGGGACTGGAAAAAAAACTTGGTAATATTTTTTTTTTTTTTAATAGAGAGAAAGCTGTTTAGTGGATCAGATGCTCTCCATTCAAATTTTGAATGCTTTGAAACTGAAGTAGAGTCTAGTCCAAGGCCGCTATGAAAATTCACGCTTTAGTTTCCCTGTGAGACAAAATGCTGAATGAACATCATGTGGGGCAGGCTTTTGGGTGAAAAACCACTGTGTGCAATGTCATCAGGGGCGAGTCTTTGGCCTGTTCCTTCCAGGACTTTAAGGGCATATGTCGTCAGAAGGAAATTGATGGCCCATGGACACGCAGAAGGCAAGCACATAAAATGAATGGGTTTAGGCTGTTGGCCCCTCAGAGCTGGTGCTGATCATGCCACCCAGCTCATCTGTGAAACAGAGGGATGAGACACTGAGACTGAGCTGTCAGTTAAAAAGATGTAAGGAGAACACAATTTCCTTCCTTTTCCTTCCTTTATTTCTCCTTCCTTCTAAAAGAAACCCCTTCCTGGTCATTATTCAGACTATCATTCCTCCAAATAGCATTAACACAAATATTTCTGAGGTAGGAAAAGGTGTGTATCAAACTTCAGCCCTGAGGAAAGATGTTCCATGCAGCGGAAATTACTTTTTGCATTGGAAATGTTTGTTCAGCCTTAATGGTATTCACCTATCCCACAAAACAAAGCAGGGAGAAAGAGCAAAGCTGAGTGAATCCAATGCAAGTTTTGCCTATAGGGTTTTTTTCCCCCTCTTTTATTCAGAGCAGAATTTGATCCATTTTCTTTTATTTGCTGTAGAATAACAATGATCCTCTGCTCCCCCAACAGTAAACATTGCAGCCTGTGAACATCAGGGTTCAGCAAGCAAACTTTGAAAACCCCTTTGCAGGGTAAATGTCAGGCTGTTGTTCCATTAATTATTTTTTAAAAGTGAATTCACATGCAGCAGTGACCTTTAGCTGTGCTCCACACACACTGCTGCATTTTATGATCTCATTTAGTGTTTCATCTCTTGGGCTAATATGAGGGACTGGTGGTCTGCACAGCAGCACAAGAGACACCTGCAATGCTGGGGTGGGGGCAGAGATGTTTCCTTCACCCTGCTGGTTTGGGGTGTGGGGATCAGCAAGAGCCCCAAACCTCACAGGGAAATCTACTCTGAATCTACTCTCCCTCTCCACCTGACACATGCTGGGACCACCTTGGTCTTGGTCAGAGTCACCTGGGCTTGGGGAGGGGGTGAAATGACTGATCCCAGCTGGTATCTTGCTCCCTTCTCACTGGTGGTATCTTCTGTCACTAACAAATTATTCACAGCTGGGGCTTGTGTGCTGAAAGGGACAAAAAAACTGATGGGGTTTGGAGTCCTGTAAATGAGACTGGGCTGTCTTGACCTCTCCATCTGGCACGGTTTGTTGTCTCACCTGGTGTCACTTCAACATTCAAGTGAGAAAATAACAATTCCTCTTTGTAGGTGGACTGAGAATGGCTTTCTTGACAGGAGGAGTACATGTGCATCCCAAGGGAGAGAGCAACCAGCTGGGAGTGAGTGCTTTGGTTTTGCAAGTTTTCTCACAAAGGTCTGGATTTGCCAGTCCTAAGAAAATATACCCAGAAGCAATGAGAACATTCCCCTGAAAAAAAAAAAATCTGCTTGAATGAAATTAATGGGAAACACCAGTGAGGGTCTAAAGTAATTCCAGAGAGGTTTGGGGCTGCTACCTGCTCTGCAAGAAAATAATCAATCATCCCCTCCTTGCACTACAGCTGCTCTCCTGTACTCAGAAGCTTAAAGAAAATCATACCTCACTGAAGCAGATTTTTTTTTTTTAGCTCCTGAAGTTACTTCAGCAGGTGATAATGTTACAAACATTTTGATATCCTCTCACAGATCATAGCAGATCACCAGCCATGGTGAGAAAGAGAGAGAATGATGGCAGGAACCTGGATTGCCCTGTTACACAGGTGGGGACCTGCTGGAGCTCCAAGCTGCTGCCTTGCACTGGCTGGAGACCCAGTAGGTTTGTATCTATTTAAGTCCATTGGCAGTTTACACAACTGACACCCTTACTTGTCTGTATGAATTTCCCAGACTCTACCAGCTTCATGTTTTGGTCCTCTTTTGCTATGAGGCAGAGATTTTTTTTGTCTAGGCACCGCACTTCAGCAAATAGGGTTTAATGCTATGGAAACCCTCTACCTTTTGTTTTCTGAAGCATTATATTTTCTAAGACAAACTCAAATGTGAGGTTCTATACCAAACAATTCCTGTTTTGTCTTCCCCTCTTTGCTCTCTATCATTCTCATGCTCTATTTTGTTTATATTATGGACACTGTGCAAGCAAAAAACAGAGGAAGCACATCCAGATGCATATATGCCCTTTGATTATATTTAGCCCTAGTGCTCAGCTGTTCCTTGCTTGTGGCATGTATATTCTGTTATTCCTTAATCCACTTAAAAAAATTCCAACCAAAATAGTGTATATACTCAAAAATGTAATTGCCCTATTCCTTGCCATTTGCACTGAAGAGAAAAAGGAAAACAAAATACTAATAAAAAAAGGCAAAGCTTGCAGAAGCAGAAGAGTTGGAAAAGGTCTTCCTGTTGATGATGAGCTAGACATTGTACATATGCATATGTATATTCCAGATAGAGTAACTCTATTTGTGATTTTTGAAGGATCCTCGGTATAGAATCATTCAATGTTCGCTTATAATTTATTCTCTTTTAAGACTGGGGTAATAAAATTCAGATTCAGATTTGCTGTTGTGTTTAATGACATGCTAAAAGGAAAATTTTCCCATTCATATTAGACTTGTGCCTAAATTTGTGTGTGATGGCTCAGGACCTGGGTTTGCCCTCCTGTGAAGAGGACACCTGTATATATTAGTGGCACGATCATAATTTTGGCTCCCAAGTTAGGTTCTCTTTAGTAAAACCACTGCTGGGTTTCTGGCAGGTGAATATGATGAGGGACCAGAGTTCAGCTGGGGTGGATGGGAGCTAAGGGCCTCAAAGCAGATGTCTGTGAGAAAACTTCCACCTCATGTGTGCAGTCCTGCCTGACTTACTGAGCCTCATGAGAGCATTCCCTCTTCCACTGCTTTTGTGGTCATGCAGCATCATCAAGGGGTCAAAGTAACTGTTTTACCAGCTATTAAGGATGATAGTGGAAAAGGTTTGTGACCAATACTTCCTTTGAATATAACTTAATTGAAGAGCAGAGAAGATCCTTGCAGTAAGAGACACTTAGTATGCAGAGCATCAGTGCCTGGGTCCATTTCCTTTCATTAGCCTTCCTGGAAGCACTTTCTGTGACTAATGTGACCCTTTTATACAGAGTGGGGTCATGCAGTTTGTACCCCCTGGCAGCCCCTGGTTTCTGAAGCAGTGCCACAGCACCTGGTGCCAGCAGGATGAATGGGGGGCTGAGGTGGCCAGGCTGAAGGAATTGGGGCTCATCTCCCCTGGGGTCTGGCAAGAGGGGGGAAAAAAGCAGCTCACAGGTAACAACAGCAAGCTGAATAGCTTAGGGAAAATGTCCAGTTTATATCCATCTTTGTGGAAACAGAACCCATTTCCTAGAAGGTGGTGCCAAGAGGAAACCAAAACATCTCTGCTTCAAAGGGAAGATCTGGCTCCCCCCATGCCATCCCTGCAGACAAGTTCCTCTGGGTGTCTGGCTGATGAAGTGTGCTAGCAAGAAAAAAAAACCTCATATTATTTGCCACAAATTTAACCTGGAGATCAATGCAGTACCTTGATTTTCTGTGCTCTCAATGTGACATTCAGAACCTACATTGCCCTCAGGAGAGCATGCAGACCCTGAGCTAGAGCTCAGTGCATATTTTCCTGGTGTTTTTGTAGAGCCTCAAACACTTAGTACAGTGTATCCTCAGCCTGAGTTTTCTCCTGAATTGGACTGGTCCTTGGTCTCCCCTCAGAAATGCCATTAAGGTAATTCATTTAAATGCATTTTAAATGACCATTCTCCCTTTTTGCTTGTTGAAGCTGTCAGAAAAGCATGTCTCTGCTATTGATACATAGGCTCAAAAGGCAAAGGTCTTGTCTCAGGGTTACTCCTCTTGGGTGCTACAGGTACAGTGCTGAAGTGCTGCCCTTCACAGATGTTTTTCAGTCAGTGCCAGGAATAGCACTTTACTTCAGGTCAGAGCACATTTTAAAATTAAAATTCAGCCTCATTAGCTGGTCACCGGGGTTGTGATTGTGCACAAAGACTAACTACTGATGTGGATATGGAAAAAAAAGCTCTGGACAGATTAAAGCTGTTTGTAGAGCAAACACTGATTTCCTTGTCCTGTGATGTTTTTCCTAAAAACCATCTTCAACAAAGAGGGTCTGAGAATGCCCACTCAGTCTGGAAACAGGGACGGGTATGGGTCTAGGTTAACCATGCAGACTTGGAGAAGACAGACAAGAAGCCAGACGTGACATCATGATAAACTGAATGTAACAAGGGTTTCCAGTGGTATTAATATTAGATGATAATGTCGGAGTGCAGCGGGTAATTAGACAGGACAGCTGCCAAGGCCAGTCATTAGCAATGTTGATCTACTCACTTGAAAACTAGAGAAAAGGTATTGCAGATGTTTCTGTGTCACTTTTGTTTTGGCTGTAATGGACACAATAGCTCATTGCAGGTAAAAAGTTCACCTTCCTGCGTAACAGTCTTGGATTGTTTGAGCTGCCACAAGATGTTCTTATTTCTTACTTGTTGTGTTTGGCCCAGAACTGTAAATCACAAACACCAGGCTGTGTAATTCTGACTTTTATTACATTAATGTATTTTAAGAGCAGGAAATCTATAGACTCTTGGCTTGGTGCAGCAGAAGCAGAGCATGGTGGGTACTCTGTGGTCAGGAATGTTCTCAGAAATATGCCTCTTGCTGAAAAGGTGACCTTAAGATAATCTTTGCTTGGCTTCTAGGCTGGGGAAGGAAGGACATCTTATCCTCTCAGCACAGGTGTGACCTGGGAATGGGTTCTGGGTAGAGGAGGAATTTGTTCCCTAAGCGTAAGGGAGGAAAGGAAGGGTGAAAAAAAATGATGTTAACTTCAGTGCTGAGACCAGCCTGTGGATGCAGGATTCTCTTTGCACAGGTCATTGCAATACTTTTAATTGCATAACATCAACAGCATAGCTGAGATACCAGTGGAAGGCTCATGATTCCCCACCCTGGTGCCTTTTCTACTGAGCCCTAGCAGCAGCTTAAGCTCTACCTGCAACCTCTTCAGGGAAAAAAAATCCTCAAACTGCTGCACTGAAGTGTTTCCTCAGTCTCTTTCTAGGCATTAAGCCATTTTAAATAAGCCTCATGTGTTTTGGGAAGCTCCCCTTCAGCCCCACCGAGTGCCCATTGTGTCACAGCATGCAAAAGAGACCTGCATGTTGTCAGAGACTGGAAAAGGTGATCTGTTTTGAGACATCTTGGGGGCTTGGAATGAGTGGCAGAAGGTGGGTCAGACTTTGCTCTGGTGAGAGGTGGTGCCCTGCCCCAGACCCCCCAGCCCCACAGTGTCTGTCAGTCATGGCACACTGGAGACAGCCCCAGTGTCACCCACTTCAGTCCCCAAGAGGCTGAAAGACAAGAAATCCTCCTGGAAAGAAGGCCCAGCACTTTAAGAAGCCTGACCACAAGGCAAGTACATTGTTCTTTTACCCTGCCTTCACATTGGAGTTTCACATCTCTGCAGCCCAGGAGCTGGTAGCTATGTGTCTGGTTTTTTATCTCTTTCCTGTCTTTCTGTTTTTCTCCCTTTCTTCTTTTAACTCTCTTCTCATGGAATGGAGTATCAAATGTTGTTAAAGGTTTTCTGTGTTCAATAGGCTAAGTCTATGCCGTGATAAATGATGTTATGTTGTATTTACTTTTTTACCAATGTTCATTAATTTTCTATCATTTGCCATATAGTTTGCCATAAAAAAAAAAAAAAAATTGTGTTTTTACCTCTTGAGAATAATTGGTTGGAATTTTCTCCTTTGCATCTACCCAGAGCAAAAGAAACTTGGTTTAGCCCTAGGTTTGAGATCAGTGTGTCGCACATGTGCAGCAGAAAAATCCCTCAGACTTGAGGCTGTCTACCACCAGAATCCATATTACATGTGCAAGCGAACTCAGTAATGACCATGTTCTTCTCCCTGAGCATGTCATTTTCCACCTTGCTTTCGCACAACTATTTTAATATGGGGAGAGGGAAATCAGAGAAACCAGATTGCTGAGCACTTGGTCTGCAGGGCCAGGACTGCTCTCTGCATTCAGGGTGGCCTCTGGGCCAGACTTCATACTGCTGTGCCTGGAGAAAAAAATCTTGCCCGTGTGAACAGTCTAAGCTGAGAGAGCCCTGTCAGTGGTGTACAACAGGCTGTGCTATATCTGTGAAGTTGCCAGTGAATACAAATATTTGCAGGAGAGAGGTTCAACAAGCATCCATCTTTTCAAAGGCATAAAAAGTGGATTGCTCCTTTATTTTACTGCTTCTGAATATCCTACCCTGAATGCACTGCTTTCCTTCAACTGTGAAAGTGTGCTGGAGAGTCTTGAACATAAGAGTCCTGTTACAGCTCTTGATCCTTCTCATCCGTGAGTTCCCTGCCAGCCCAGGAATGCCGCAGGTAAGTAGTGCTGAGCTGCCGGGGCAATTATACCACTGGGATACCTTTTAACCTTTCTTTTAGCTATCATGCACTGGGGGAATTACACTAAACCAGGTTATAATAGAAATGTTGTGAAATGGAACTCAAGATAAGAGAGACGTGCTTCAGTAAAAGCAAAAGTGGAGAGGGAGCGATGCGAGGGGGAGATTTGAACTGCATCTCCAGGTTCAGCCTCTGAAGAGGAGAGGCAGTGGAAGCTAATGCAGTGAAATGAGCTGTAACAAAGCCACACCAGGAGTTATTCAGCTGTTCACAAGAATTTTAGAAGAACTGTAATTGGGAAATGATGTGAATATCAAACAAAATGTCACTTGACTGGAAGCCTTGAAAAGAGGGGGAAATAAAAGAAAACGAAGAAAAAACCTGAATTACATGTCACCCTCTTAGACACACTCTGAAAGAGTTCCCTGCTCTCCACTCAGACCTTTTGACACGCTATTGTGTATCATTGTGTATTTCCGTGTGGGGTGCTTCTCCTTGAAAGAAATTAAAATGATGGGAAAGCTGGCATGCCACGTCAAATAACATCACATGTTTTTCTACTGGGGAGGAAAAAAAGGAAGAAGTACTATGCTGAGTTCCAAGAAAATAACTACTGAGGAAATGAGAGCAGCAACCAGCTCGGATCCTGTCCCTGGAAAATAACAGCCATGCCAGCACAGGGAAACATGGTCTGTATGCTGGCAGGGTTTAGAAGTAGGCTTGAATTTCTTCTGTGTGCTGTTTGCTGGTGACCTGCAGACCAGACTGTCCACATCTCTGATCTCTCCCAGCTGCCCATAATGATTTTCAAGTTCTAATGTTACAGGTTTTTTTATAAAATTTGAAATATGTGTAAAAATATCAGGATTGTTGACCACCATTTCTACTCTTGTTAACTAATACTCACTTTTTCCTTCTAGATTCCCTGTCTGCCATTCTTCTCAGGGAATAACTCATCTTGAAAGCACTTTGGCCCTTTCTTCTTCCTCATCATTATCCTTCACAGGCAGAGAGCACTGCTGGGTTGGGTCCTCTGGGCCCCTTGATGTTCTCCTCAGCACTCACAGAAGTTTTGTCATTTGGATGGCCTGCAGCTCCTCTCTCTTTAATTTAGTGTGTTTTTGTCTGGAAACACCGAGAAGGCACCTGCTGCATGTAGAAACATAAGTACCCTGTGGGCCATTGAGCCCACAGCATGCCTGGAGAGGGGAAGAGAGGACTAGGACAAGATTTGCTTTGAGGTTCACCTGAGTGAAAAAATCCTCTTTTCTCCTGAAAGGAGATGGTGACAGCACTGTGGAGAAATTATCCACCAAGAAGATAAGAAGAGCACTCTGATTTTGATTAGACAGAATTTCTCAGTGGCTTCACAGTGCTCCTTCTCATCTCAGATCTTCTGCAATGAGGAGCTTTAAAACGAGGTTAATATGGGTTTTGCATGCTTTACTTGCTGGGGCTGTATGGAGAAAAAAGGGGTGATACAAGGCACTGCAGTAAGACAGCTGTCTGATAATAGATACAGTATAATATTATGTACATAATATTATATACATTAAATGCATTAGTAACAGATACTACATTTTTAGTAATGTTGTTATGCATCTGTCATGATTTGATAGGAAACCCTTCTGGCAAATATTCCTAAGGGTCTGATGAAACAGATATGCTGATTTCTATCTGTAAATTATGGTGATTTTGATGGAAATTTCCCAACTTGTTTTTTTAAAATAATGTTTCATGTACAGTAAGCATAAGAAAAATCCTGCCTTGGAGCATCACAGGAAAACAACAAAACACTAATCCCTGTTGTGTTTTTTCCTCACCTTCATGTCTTCACTATGGAGCTGGGAGACACTTGCCAGCTTCAAAAGAAGGAAAAAAAGTAAAATCACTCTTTTCCTGTGAATATCAGAAAATGAGGTCTGATTTTAGGTTTCCAGTCAATACCTTCTTATTCTGTCTTTGAATGTATATTTTGGTTTTTTTTGAAATTTGTGTTTTGTGGCTGCTTTTTTGTCTGGTGCTGTTTCTAGTCAAGTCTAGTGAAGCATCATCTCTAAAGACAACCCCCCTGCCCCCTTCTCCCATCAGGCTGCTTTGGGGAAGAGTTACAATAAAATATGCGTGCAAGCACAGGTCCACAGGCAAGTGAGTGACTCTGTAGCCTTAAGGCAAGGCTGGAAGAGAGCATTTGGTTGAGCCTGAGCAGTAGTCACCAGCTGCCCTGTCAGAGGGTGGCTGAGCAGGGCTCCCTGTGCCCCACCATGTGCCCCTCAAGCACAGAGAGTGACAGGTGGGGATTGGGTTGTCATCACTCTGGGCACCCTGCTCCCAAAGAGAGAAGCCCAGGCAAATGGTGCTGAAGAACCATTTTCAGGTTCTCTGGGCTTTTTAAACCATAAATTCAGGTTTAAAAGGTCCAGACCCAAAATTTATTTGGGGAAGCTCCTGCTGCAAAAAGAAAGCAATAGGGCAGCTCAGCACTAAGAACCAGCCTCATGCAACCTCTCAGCAGATGATTTTGCTATCTGCATGTTTCTCCCTGCCTTCTTTCCAATTCAGAAGGATACATGAAGCAATGAAGGTGATTTGTGGCCTATTCTTATTCCTGCTACAGAGAATAAGTGTTGTTTTCAAGTCTGAGCAGGAGCAGGTCTTGTATCTCTCTCAGCTGTACAGCTCTCAATTGTTTTTCTCCCCTCATTTAAGGATCTCACAGAGGCACACCTCAGGTGTACTTGTGCTTTTATCTTTGCTCTCTGTTATTAACGGGTCTAATAGCTAACATTCTTTTGGATGAGACCTTATTAATCAAAGACTGTCTGCTCCAGTAAAGGTCTAATGGTGTTTTAAAGCTTTTCTTCCTAGAGCAGAGATTTGCCTGTGAATCGTTAACCAGAGGTTTTCCTGGGGCTCTCTAGTGTGTGGCCGAGCACTGCCCCTTCCCCTTGCAGGGATGGCTGCTTTTTGGTGGGTCTGAGATGCAAAGGGCAAAATCAAACTGAAATATTAGCTCTGTGTTTAAGTTAAATAACAGCGCTGCTGCTATTCTGAATTCGGTAGCATTCCCTGAAATAATTTCCTGGGAAAGGGTTTGGCAGACTTTACTTTTCCGACTCATACAAATATGAGCTGTTCTTGCTGCTTTGGAGTGACTGAATGGAGGAGGTTTGCACACTGTGGTGTGCTTTTGATTTCCTTTTTTACTTTATTCCTGCTATTTTTTTCCCCATTTTAAAAAACATTATAAAACACTATTAATTCACTTGAAAAGCACTGTGGTTTCTTTTTCTCTGTTATGCTATGCAAAGTTATACCATCAAATATTACCCTTCTGTGGGACACTTTTCTAGCTGGCTGCATGGCAATGCAATTGAGGACTTGGCAAATACCAGCAAGTAACTCTTGATGTTACCGCAATGTTCTGAAAAGCTTGTATCAGGATAAAGTGTTTTTCAGCTATGTTTAACTACAATGCAAAGTGAAAAAGAAATACTGGAGAGTGACCAAACAGTTCCTGATGGTTTTGTTCTTGTGCATCATATGTGCTGGGGACAGAAATTGTTCAATTTTCAGTGCTACTGTAAAGGCTCCCTCTAGTAATGCATTAGGTGTTATTACAAATGGAATGGCAGCACTCGCACTTGGGAATTGAAGCTTTGCACAGCCCTGGTAGCAAATTCAGCTACTTTGTGTTCTTGTTGAAAAGCCTGTGGTGGTGGGGGAGCCCAGGTCAGCAGATTTCACCTGCAGAGGAGGGCAAGAATCCAGTTTTTGGGGAAAGCAAGGGAGCTGGTCTGGCCCGGGAGTGGTGGGGAGTAGCAAGGGACTGATGGTGAGTGCAGCAGGCTGCCTCTTGTCATCTGGGTGGCTTCACCCAGCTGCTGCTGCCTTGGAGGAGGAGACCTGAAAAGAGGGAGTGAAAGGGTGGATCTTTTAGCAGTTTGTTTCTCATCTTCTGCAGTGGGGCACTTAGAAGGAGAGAAAGGGCCCTGGAGTTATCTTGTGGTGACTCCTGCTGCCCCCATCTCTGCCTGGCAATCCCAAAAGCTGCCACTTCCCAGACCGGTGCAGCTGGACACTGCTCAGCATTACAGCAGGCATCTTGCTGTAGGAGACAAAGACCTGCCTTTGAATGCCCACAGAAAGACACGGAAAATAGCTGGAAGCATCCCAGGACAAACAGATGAAGTGAATGTGCAGACATGGGGGTAACATTATGAGAGGATTGACCGTATTTATCCAAGGTATGAAAAGCGCTATTATTCCCAGACAAAGAGGTATCCTGAGGAAGCTGCAGCTGTCAAGGAGGAGCAAATCAAATGGGCTCTCCTCTTCTTTATGCCATGACAAAATGTGCCAGGGGCTTTGTGAGCAAATAGAAGGTAGGGCCCTGAGGCAAACAGCTAACAGTTTAAGGCTAGACCAAACAGTGTGTGTTTGCAGGTAGCAGTCTGCAGGTTAGGGAAAGGGGAGAAGAGATTAGAGAGGAGATAATCTACACTCCCTAGGGGATAGCACACAGGCTAGCCAGATCAGAGGGTTCAGCCATCACAATAAATCTGTTTGCTGTCTATCTGGATTACTGTGTGCGTTTTTGGGATGGGCACTGCCTTTGCTTCTGGAGCAGTCTGACCCTCTAACACCCCTGCTTTGCAATGTGCTTGGAGGTGGGGCAGGTCTGTGTGCTTCTCTCAGCTTCCTGATGAGAAAATCCCTCAGACTTTGACCTTGAGGGAGCCTGGAGCAGTGCAGAAAACATTAAGCCCTGACTATCTGATCTAGATATGCTTCCTATCACCTTATTTTTGGAGTAATATTTGCACATTTAAAAATTATTTTTGACTGGAATGTTTGATCTGGTAGCTGAGACCAATCTTCTGGTGTTTTTTGCTGGGCTCTCAAGTCGCCCTTGGAGCTGGGTCATTCAGGCAGATCACAGGTAGAACAATGTTGCCTGTGTTCAGCTAACCTGGTGCAATGATACAAGCTCTAACCTGTAATGCAATGCAATATCCTGCAGCCGAGAGATTTTTTTATGCCGGTGCAGTTAAATCAATAAACTTGGTAAGTTAGGCCGGTACAGATATTTTTAATTGCACTCCCTACGGACAGCCTCAGAGTTCCAATGTCTAATCAGAACTGCAAACTATTCAGAGGAGTTTTCTTTGCAAATAGGGTTATGAGTAATCAATAGCTCAGTGTATGTGTGTGTGCACAAATACTCATTTAGTAATTCTGGCCTGTGGACGCATTCATTAACCTGACTGCCTGATGTTACCCCAGCCTCCCTCCCCTCTTCACAGACAGGAAAAAGGAATGCATTCATTGATTACACTGCTTTAATTTATTTGCCTAGTTCTAATCTCTGCACAAGATAAGACTGCTGAGAATTGTCAAATTGCATGCTTTGGAGAATTGAAAAGGCCATTTCCTCTCTGTTTCCTATATTATATGATATTGCTAGTATTTTTGCTCTCCATGACAAACATAGGTTAGTGCATAGAGCTTTTAAGTGTCGCTGTTTTATGCTAGTATGTCCCATCATTTATGCATTAAATTAAATTAAATTAAAAAAAATAGTTAATACCAATGGAATACAACTGGACTTTGAGTAAACAAATAGAATTACCTACCTATTAGCCCTTGTCTTTGGGAAAGGCTGTTCCCAATAAAATAAAACCAGATTGGTCCTGTTTGATGTATGTCATTTTGATGTTGAAGGTTTATTTAATTACAGTTGTTTTAATTCTTTCTTCTGTGAGTTATTGCTCTATTCCTCCCCCAAGCTCCTTATTCCAATGTTGCCTGTCAGTGACAGATTGCTCTCTGCTTGGTGTGCCTGTTGCTTTCTTGTGAGAGTAGGAGAACCTGTGCAGCAAATCTGCCCTTCCTTCAGTGGGTGTTGGAAGTGGTCTTTGTTCTCAGTCCTGCAGGATTGCTGTAAGCAGCTGCTGGCTTTCGGGTGAAGCAGGTTCTGTTTTCATTTCAGCAGTGGGAAAGGGAGGCAGCACTGTCAGTGCTGCAGGTGCAGAGCTGTAGGCGAGTGTGGATCTAATAACTTGCTGGAGTGTGGCATGATGCCCTCTCCAGGAGCCATGGCACTGACAGGCCAGCCAAAGGCTTACACTGCAGAGGATAAATTACAGGGAAAGAGACAAATTGCAAGAGGGAAAGAGAAATGAGCGCAAAGAGAAGGAGATGAAGTGATGGAAATGTGCAGATGGAGAGAGGAAGGAGCAGCAGCAAAGGCAGTGAGCAGCGAAGAAGGAGTAACCTTCCATAACCTCAATACTCCCAACAACATGGAGTACCCCAGGGCCCCAGCCTTGGCACCACATGGCTCCAGGCACCTGGAAATGAAGGTGTGGCATTCATTTCACTGTGGGGAGCATTGTGGTGTGGCTGGAGAGCTTCCTCCTTCCACCCTGCCTGCACCATGTAACAGCTACAAATTGTCCATGAGAGCACTGATGTTGTGCCTCAGCTTATTCCTCAAAACCTTCTCCTGACTTGAGTGTGAGTAGGCCCTGTTCCTAACCTTCTCTGATGCTGGGGTTTTCCTAAAGCCCAAGGGCTCCTAATCTGGGTCAGGGGGAAAGGCAGGGGGGCTTAGTGCATGGTGGAGTCGTAACAGTATCCCACAGCTTGCTTTTCTGTCTTCTTATTGTGGGTGCCTTGTTTTTCCCCACATGGATCTGAAATGCAGTTGTGTTTCCTCTCTGGAAATGGTGAGGGCTGGCTGTTTCTGAAGGGGTAGAACAGTGCTGCACATTGTGCTGGTGGGACCTGGGAGCCTTTCATCATCTTGGGTCCATCTGGAGAGTTATTGGGAGGTCCTGCTTAACCTTACAACCAAGGGAAGAGATTTTCTGCACTGAACTGGTGAGGAAGCTGAATATCCACAGGACCTCTTGCCTTATCCCCCAGGTCACGAACTGCACAGGGCTCAGACAATAGGAGCATTTCATTTCTGGTTGACTTCAGTGCTCAGATAAGAGCACCTGCATGCAGAGAAGTGCTACACTACTGTGACATGGGAGATTTATTTGTCAAAAGTGTCCTGGGTATTTCTCATCAACTCTGAAGTCACGTCAACAGCCCTAATGTTACTTGTGGGTTTGGGGTTTTTTTCCTAAGTGGGATTAAAATACAAATCAAAGCAGAAGTGATGTCTCCCTGCCAACACTTGCTGTGGTCAGCCCAGGTGCATGATTTTGAATGTACTGATGGCTATGGTATGTGACAACCCCTCGTAGCCTCAGAATGGCTGTGTGCTCTGGGGAAGCACAGCTTCCTCCTGAAGGCCATCAGAAGGGAAAGGGGAACGAGAGGGGGAGTGTTGCAAACACCATTTACATATCTGGGAGATGAGCTCATCCTCTTCTGTGCAAATGGGAATTGAGAGGATCCATGGAAAAAAATGAATTCAATTAGTCTTTTCTGAAAGGTAAAGAAAGCACTGCTTGCCTCTGGTAATGGGCTTAGAGGAGGAGGAAGCTGCATTGCTAATGTGCTGCAAGTGTGTAAACATCTCTCTGGTTTGTAAATGCCCTTTCTTTAAAGCAAAACCTGAAAAATTCCCATATTTCTGAGTTTCCGGCCTCCTCATCAAGGGTTGTTACTTCTGCTCATCAATTTCCCCTGCCAGCTGAATGACAGATACCCCCTACATTTGAGAACACTCACCACCCACCACCAGCTAGACACTTACCTAAGGAAGGAAATTGTTTAGTCTATGAAATAGCTCCTCTATTTCCCTCTAATTGCAGCAACTCTGTGTTGGACAGATGGCCAGGTCTCTGCACCATGTCAGGGAAGTTCTGCTTATTTGTCTGTGCACCAAACTTTATTACAGCTCTTCCAGACGCATTTATTTTAAGTTAACTTCGACCACTCTGGTGCTGCATCAGAATAAGGCACATCTCCACAGCAGCACCTCCTCCTTACTCGCTCTGTCTGTGAAAACCTTCCTGCTGCTCCTCAAGCAGACTTTGCTTGATGTTTTACTCCCATCTAGTGCTTTTTACTAAAACTGCTGGTGCTGTGTTTGTGACATGGGACTAGTCTGAGCTGATCAAACATCACCTTATTTCTAACCTAGGTGTTCATCAAATTTCTTTCCATCTGGCTATGAAAATCCAGAGCTCTTTGATCCTCCCTGGTGTAGTGGACGTACAGAAAGGAGGGAGATCCCTGCAGACTTTTACTTCTGTAAAAGTCTTTTGTGCCCTTTCATTTACGAGACACTTCTTTCATGATTGTTTTCTTGTCAGAGGAATCTTGAAATTTATGTTTGTTTGGAGCAGGTTTCTTAAATACATTCTTGTTGATATTGATGGGAATGGGAAGGCTGCTATATGAAATATGAGTGGTGTACTTCAGTGGTCCCTCTCGGAACCAGTGTTATTTAATATCTTCATTAATGACACAGGCAGGGGGATCAAGTGCACCCTCAATAAATTTGCAGATCACACTAAGCTGAGTGGTGCAGTTGTCACACCTAAAGAATGGAATACCATCCAGAGGGACCTAGATAGGCACAAGAAGACTGGATCCATGGGAATCTCAGGAGGTTTAACAAGACCAAGTTCAAGGTGCTGTACCTGGGTCAGGGAAATGCCCAGTACCAGCACAGACTGGGATTGAACAGCTGGAGAGCAGCCCTGCCCAGAAGGACTTGGGGGTGCTGCTGGCTGAGAGGCCAGCAATGAGCCCTCAGCCCAGAAAGCCAGACATGTCCTGGGCTGCATCCAAAGCAGCATGGCCAGCAGGTGAGGGAGGTGACAGATATCCCACATGCCCACATCACTACAGGCAGTGGGAGAGCCCCAGGCTGAATGAGCTGCTGGGCTCAGAGGGAGACAGTCTGTCTGTCTGTCTGTGCATTCAGTGTGAGACATATAGATAAAAACCACTCAACTCTTCCAGGGAGTAGCTGATGACCAAAGATGGGTCACCCTCTTCAGGTTGGTGTGTCAGGGTAGAACTCCCCTGTGGGAGGGAGGTGAGCATCCGGGGCAGCCAGGTGCTGGCATGGTCTCAGCTGTGTGTTATTTGTGTGTATTTCACAGCTTACTGTGACTCTGGCTTGTCCTTGTACAATGGTTAGCACGTTAATGAAAACAACATTAGAGAAGGTGATCCTGTGGTGGGGAAGCTGGCAATAAAGCCAGACCCCTGAGGTGGAGGGTGCTGTGTTTTAAAGCAAAGCACCTTCATGTGGGTTAGTGCTGACCTGGTGGGGATCCTGCACAATTCCCACCTTGGCTGTGCTGCCCAAGTACTGACATCCTTCCAGCCTGGATTCCTCTCTATTCTGCTCTCTCCCACTGTTTGTTTTCTTCCCCATCAGGGCTTCATGGAGCAGGCTGAACATGGAGTAGCCTCGTGTCTCCACATGTCTGCACCTGTGGCTTCTGATAAGTCTGCTGCTCTCCTTGGGGTTGAACTTTCAGTCACACCAAAAATAAATGGTTCCTCATTTTGCACCCATTGCTGAACTGCACTGAGAGGTTTTGCTTTTCCTACTGAATTTCTGTTGCTCACTTTCTGTCCTTTGTGCTGCTTATATCACCAGCTTGGATTGATCCAACCTCTGTTTTTTGCTTAGCTAGCAGCTGTTTTTTGCTGAGTGCTTTGTTCCCCTCTGGCTCTCTCAAAGACCCCTTCTGCTAACAAAACCTCAAGCTCACTTCCACCTCTGGATGCTACCACTGCACTGACCCTAAATTTTCTCCTCATCTTTCTTTTTCCTTCTCCACATTCCCATTGCCTTTGTCTGCCAGCAGGATGCACCCTGCTCTGTCTTCATTCCCCTATACTTCCAATGAATATCTAGGCAAAGCTGTTTTGCTCTCTCTGATGTGGTCTGCTCTCTTTTTTTCTGCCTTTCCTTCCCTCTCTTCATGGTCAGTTAAACCACATCAATGAAACTTCAACCCTATTCCATCTAGGAGCAGAGACCATATTGCTTAAAGCTATAAAGCTCTGTGTTTACTTAGCATAGCAAAGATAATTTTTGCAAGTAGGTGGTGAGACTGCAGAATAAGAATACTTCCAACAGCAAAAAATGCACAAAGGCAGGAAAAATATTAAGGAATGTTTATAGGCAGATAAATATCAAATACAATACACTGATTAATATTCCAGTGGGATGGACTTTGATAAACTGGCATGCCATTCTGTAGGTTTTATTTTTAACAGATGGGAGAGAAAAACAACATTTGGTCTAGAGCCTCTGTCTGTCTGAGTGAGGTTTTGCTCATTTTGGGGGCTGCAGCTATTCTAAACATGGCAACTTGATTTAATTAGCTGACTAGGATCCTGCTTTGTCAGGGGTTTTTTGTTATTGTTGCTTTGTTGATTTTTATTTTTTTGCCTAAATGCACTTTCGCAAAACTGACAGTACCCAGAGCTCCCAGACTTCTCTGGCCAAGTTTCTGTCTGAAATGTGCAAACAGAATAGCTGATGAAATAATACACATGTCCGTGCTGGAAACCTCTCTCTTCCCTTTTTTAGGGAAAATTGAATATCTATTGATTCATTGTTTCTACCAGATGGGGAGCACAGCAGCAATTCCTTTGTGTTTTTGAAAGCAGTAGCTTTCACAGAGTTTGCTTCAGTTGACAAGTTATTTTCCCTCTGATTTGAATCTGTCTTTAATGTGTTCTGTTGGGGTATTGACTACACGAACAGACAAGCTCTGATTACAGCTCTTGCATGGCTGCCAAGGTCCTGCAACGAGCAGAGAGCTGATTTAGTCTGTTCCCCTTGAAAGCTCAAGATTTCCTAAGGATGGAATAAAAAGCTCTAGGTCCATTAAGCAGAGAAGCTGATTGTGATGCCTAGGAGAGATGCAAAGGCAGTCAGGCTAGAACAAAGCTATGTCCTTTGAGCATATTTAAGTTTGGCACCATAAAAGGGCTCGTGCCAAGTCCATCTGAAAAGTTTGAGGACGTTCTTACTGAAAATGGTCTGTTGTCCTAAATAGGAGTTCCAACTACAGCACAAATCCAGCATTATGGGTCTTCTTTTTTGAGCACGCTGTGCTGAGTTAAGCTTATGGGGGAGAGGACAGGGGAAATAACCTGGGTTTACTAATTTTTATTGCATTAATGATGCAATATCAAGTTGCAATATCAGCACCTCCCCAACCACGTGGAGTAGGTGCCCACAAGGATTGTTGAACCAAAGGAATGGTATGGGGACCTGTCTGGCCAGTTCTCCCAAGCCTTCTGTGGCACATGTCCCTGAGTGTCCCTGTCCTTTATGTTGGCTGGTTTCAGTCTCACTTGAAATGGACATCAAAGTCCCCAGATAGCAAAAAAAAATCAAGGTTTCAGCAGTGCCTCAGTGTGTGTGATTGCTGACCAACAGGTGTTTTCAAACTGGCTGCCACTGATGTTTCACTTTGTTAGTGCTATCAAAGGCAAATGGGAGCAGGCAGAAGCAGTTACTGCTCCTAGAAGGAGAAGAAACTTTATGGGATATGTCACAAATCCATGGGAAAAAAAGTCTGATCATTTCTGCTGTTCACAGATCAGCTAGGATACTTGGGTGCTTTTTTCTTTTGTGAAAATTCTGAATTGTTACGTTTGTTTGTTTTTTAGTTTTCTGGTTAATTTATTTAAGGTTTAAAGTTGTTAGAAAAGTCAAGCAAGGAAGAATTTTTGTCCAGGGGTTTTTCCCTCTGCATATTCTAGATAGGCCCCTTCTCCTCTGAAGTGTTCCCAAGATAGAAACCAAGACAAAAGGCTGCTGGCTGAAGTGCAGGTTTTCTGCAGGGACTGGAGCCATCTGTGTGAACAGTGAGAGCTACAACAATGCTGAGCCTGGAAAGAAGGCCACAGCAGCCCCACAACTATATATTGCTCATTTAGTAGCTTCAGACACAGCCATCCTGCCTACACTGCTGTTTTTCAATGCACTTGAAAACTATCATTGCATATATTTGCATATATTTACACATGTATGCCGGCATATGCCTTGTTTTCTGAACATGGGGGCATTTATTGCCTGGACTCATGTGCTTGATGGCAGAAGCATCTGAAATCCAGTGCCAACATCTGGCTGGTACCAGGAGCTAGGTACTCACTGTCAAGTGTGGGAAGTGCCCCCTTAGCTGCAGCACAAACCCCTTTCTGGCCACAGCAGCTTTGTGCAGGCAGAGGGGTCATGCATGTTCCAGTTCTTATCTGCTTATCCACACTCTGGATGACCCCTTTAAAAACCCAAAGATCTCCTCCTAACTGTGCACAAATGAGGATGGGAAGAATGTTTTGGGCTCAAACACAGCCTCCTGGCAGTTAGGTCAGAGAAATACAGTATAACTGTAGCTTGGCCCTTTGTATGCGCAGTAATTACACTTTAATTAAAATATCATGTTCTGTTATTTTTTTCCACAGATGGATGCCTCAGTAGGTACCCAAGAGAAGAGCAGAAGAAACTAATGAAAAGGAGCAGGACTGTGTAGTGAAAGCACTTTCTGTCTGGAGAACTCTGGCTTTGCTTGCTGGAGAAGGCTGCAAATGCATAATGAATGAGGCAGGATGCTGCAGAAAGACATAAAATGGTCTCAGAGGGGATGCTTGACGCCTTCGTGGAGAACTGTTGTAGGTTCTACAACTTGCTCAGCCACAAACTTTGTCTCTCTCCCATAAACAGAAAAATTGACCACAAATTGCATGATTCCCATTCTCTTTATGTGCAAGGTAAGACATACAGGAGTTTTGGACTTTTTAAAGAAGAGGTAACTGCACAGGCAGTTGCTGGGACTTTTGTCTGGTTGCTGAGCTACAAGAAAGCTCAATACTCTGGAAAATGGGGGTCTCAGTCTCATTCAAAATTTGCAGGTGCTGTTGTTAGGCCTATACTTAAGTTTTCCCATCTCTTAGTCTTCTGTTGGTAAACTGAGGAAAGCAATTCTTAGATATCCTAAACTAACTACAAGGAATTCTTAGAATTTGTGGAGTACAAGATGCTGCAGTGAGAATAATTGGAAGGAAAGCATAATTTTTTTCCTGAGGCAGGATTTAGATGATGTAAAGTAAATAAGGATAAGGGATGTGCATTATAGTAGCAGAGCAGAAATAAACAAAAATATTTAACTGCTCACTGAGGAAGACAGGGGCTTTGTATAAAAATATCATCTACAATCACGTAATTAAAGACTGTATTTTAACTCAAAGCTGAAGTAAGAAAGCTGTGTGGGTGGTTTTAGCCTTTACATTTCTTAGTCACTGAGTTTCTGCTTTAATAGGTAGCTTTTCAGATGTAGTTGTGCTTGTAATGGCATGGTAATAACTTCCATAACACAAGCTTTACATCGCATTAAAAGCACACATCTTACTTTATGCAGCTCAGTAAACAAAATAATCCACTTCTCTTATTGTCACTCATCTCCTTCCTACATCCATCTCTGTTTGTCACCCCTGTGCTCTCTGGGACAGGACACGTGGGCCAGTGTCGTGGGTTTCCTGCAGGTTTACCCAACACCAATTTATCCAACTGGCACTTGTGCCTTGGGACCTGCACAGCCCCTCACCACACATGCCAGCTGACAGTGACAGAGCTGATGCTTCAGTTGCCAGCCTTGCTCTCTCCCCAGCTTTTGAAGCCTCCACGGCATCCAAGGGTTGCATTGGCTGTCTGTGCTGAACTTGACATCTATCAAGTCAGTATGAGTACTGGCACTACTTATTTTATTGTTTTATTTTTGCTTTGCATCAAGTGCTCCTGAATTCTCCCATTTAATCCCACTTTATTGGAGTTTGTGTTTATTTTGTGTAGTTTTCTTGGCATGCATTGCCTTTGTCCAGCTGTGTTTCTTGCAATGATACATGATTTCTCTTTATTTCCCTTGCAGGGAATCAGGGGTGATGAGGAAACAGTGCTGGCCACTCAGCACCACCCCACAATTGTACTTTTCAAGGCCATGGAGTTGTGTGCACCTGCAGAAGGGAGTGGTGCTGAATTCAGGAAACCTGAAGCCAGGATATGTTTTACAGCATGGCACTTAAAATGCAGGATCATAAGAAATGTTTGCATTTTAAAATGTTTTATCTTATGTTTAAAGGACAGTGTTTCTGGCAGGGGGAAAAATATATAAGGGCATTAAATTGCTTTCTTTGCAGGCAATTAAACAATGAAGCCAGTATGAGGCATTTAAATAATTGTAACAGATGTTTATTGCCTAGTGCTGTTTACTGCATCCTATTATTCCCTTTACATACAGGAGAGAAGAACACATGACAAACTATACCATAAAAGAAATTCTTTACTGCTTTGTGAGCAATGTGGCTGTTTCTCTGACTTCTTAATTGAATCACCTTGGGAACGGGTTGGTAATAAACAGTATTTAGAGAGCAGGCAAGTGACTAACTGCCTGAAGGAGCAGCAGCAACTGGTGTGCAAAGACCTGGGCTGGTGGTAAATACCTCTGAGTAAACAAACTGCAGTGGGATTGCTCCAAGAGGGATGCTTGGCTCACTCTCCTTAAGGATTTCAGTGCCTCCCAAGGCTGTGTGTTTTCTCCTTGCCTGAAATCCATTTTGTGTGCTCCACTGAGAGAGCAAAGATAAGATTCTAGGTTCTTGGAGGGACTTTTGATAGGACATTTGTAATCCCATGTTATTACAAACCTGCTGTGTGGCTTTATTGCCTGCACCCCATCCCAATGAGGTAGGGAAACATTTCAGTCTGCCCAAAATGTCACATCCAGTCTGGGGGTGGATGTCCTCAGCCACGCCAAAAGTGCACAGAGCCCCACTGCTTGTGATGACCTCTGGCCTTCCTTCATCTAGGAAATAATGAAGGACAAGTCTGTGTATTACTTCCCCAGATACTCTCCAAATATTTATTTTGCAGAGCCAGATATGTTTTCTATGTGTTTAATAATGTATTCATTCAACCAGGTAATTAATTTGTGTATTTATCAGTGATTTTTTTCATCCATTCTTCCCTTGAAGAATGTCCTGCAGACAATTAGTGTTCAGAGCACTCTGTGTGAGGCTGTGGGGTAGTAAATGCTCTAGATAAACTCTTAAGCTTCCTCAGCTAGTGAAAAAAAAGGCTCTACCTTCTCAAAACAAAGAAAAAATCTTCATCAACTCCCCTCCCAATCCCATACCTCCAAAGTCCTGTAGACATTTTAACTCTTGCCTAGTATCCCTCCTGTTGTCTTATCCCTGGCTTTGACTAAAATTTGAGGGGTTTTTCACTGAGTATTTCTTTTCAACTTTCTGGCTCAGTTCAGCCAAAGCTGTTTTGTGACTTCAGGTCAAATCTGGCAAAATTTGAGAATTGTCAAGAGTCTAAAGACATTTATATTTGTTTTTTTTTTTCAGGAAAATTTCAGTGTTTTTAGCTTACATAATATTTGGACACCAAGTTTTGATGCTGTAAATCATGAAAGAAAGAAAACCTTTGTTTGCCCAGTGCCCTTTACAGGGAGGAAAGTGGTGCCAACACTTTCTTCCTCACTATTTCCATCCTTTTTTCTCTCTCCACCATGTTTGATTTGCCATTTTGACTCTAACACCCTTTTAGACCTTGCTTGTTTCTCATTGTCTGCAGCTCCATGTTATGCTAAAACTCACTATATATGTTGCCTTTTATGTGTGTTGGATCCTGTGTCTGGTTCTCTTCCTTACCCCTAGAATGAGTTTTCTCCAGCCCCAGGTCTTCACTTCTTTAACTGGCTATTGGTGTGTTGTTTATAGCTGTGGGATCTCCAGGCCCAGTCCGTGTCCCCTGTGCCATCACCCCATGCCAGCACTCCCCTATAGCCCCTCCAGTGTGTGCTCCTCTCAAGGCCTCTGTCCCCTCCAGTGGATCTTTACCTTTGAGTGGTGCATATCTCATTCTTTACAGAAAACCTGCTTGTTGCTGTGATCCACCTAAAATTACTCTCGTATCATGCCAAGGTAAACAGAAGTAAAGCAAATTATCATCAGAGAAGCTGCTGTTACAGATGAACTGAGCTTTGATGATGTTTCTGAATTGCTCAGGTCTGCTGGTGCCTGCCCTTTCCTGTCCAGCGTTTCATCCCCAGGCACGCGGCTGCTGCACGCGTGACCTTCACGGGCTCTGCAGCAGCTCCTGCAAGGAGCAGGGGGAGCACAGGAGGATCAGCCCCAGCTGCAGGATGTGGATCAGTGCCTCTGCTTCTCAGGGTAATCAGGAGCTTTTATGAAAAGTCCTGTCAGTTTGTCAGAAGCCCTTCAGCGTGTTTTGATCTGCAGCTTGTCCTGGCAATATGAGTGGGTAGCAGATGATAGCTGAACTGGGAGTTCTTAAAGTTTCTTTCCTCTCTTTCTCTTTTGATTAATGAAAGAAGGCTTCGCTGGAAAAGCTGAATCACCTCCCAGATGTCTGTGGAAAGACCATATTATTTTCTCAAAGCTAAAGAAATCCCAGTGTAATATCTCAGCACTGATTTGGGGCCACTCCTGGGTGAGGCACTGGGCTTCCTTTTGGAACAGAAACCAATCCACACGAATAGGGATGACAGAAAAAGGACTGATGGAGACTGACAGAATAATTTAGAGAAGAATCATCTATTTAAGGATGAGGACAATCTGAAAGGCCTCCATTTGGAGGTTGCCTGCACCCGCCTGTGCAGCTCTGAAGGGGATTCTCTTCATTGGAGAGTCTTGCCCATAGCTTTGGATACATCAAGCAAGAGCCTTACCTGCCTCTGTATCTCTGGATCATCCCCACAAACAGCAAGACACCCCAGGGAGAGGTGAATGGTATGTGCAGGTGCCAGCTGTGCTGAAGTCAGAGCAAACATTCAGGCAGTGGTGGAACCTGGAGTCCAGTTCAGAGCAATTAGGTGAGCCATGGCCTCGACTTGTCTGACCAAGCTCAGTGGTGGCACCTGGGGACCAAAGGGTGAAAGAGCCATCTTAACCCTTTGGCTTTCTCATCTCCACCTTTCCCATGACTTACTAAAACCAGCCTTCTGTCATTTCTCTCCTAAGTGGGACTCTTAGCAACAGCTATTTGGTATGTTAAAAGGCAATAATCAAATCAGTCTGCCTTCTCACTGGAGCAGAACAAATCCATGGCTGTGTTCCCAGCTGTAAACAAAGGTAAACAGATGTGGGACTGTGGTCATCTCCTTCCCAGCAGGAGGGATTATCAGAAAAACTCCATAAATAATGAAAATGTAAATGGGGCATAAAAATCATTTTTAGATGAAGCTGGAAACCCTTTGTACACCCCCTATCCAGTTTAGGTAGAGAACAATCCCTGGCTCACCTTATAAAATTAATTTTCTTCTTGGTGAATATTTTAAAACTTTAAATTCTCAAGAAATCCCCTGTCATATTTGAGTGTTTGTTTTCCCCTTGTTTTGTTTGCTGGCTACTTAAAATGAAGAGGTTTTCTTACCAGTGATTACCTTTTCCCTTTTCCTTTTGTTTAATATTTCTTTTTGTTTAATATTTTTTTCTTATTTAGAATACTTCTTACTCTGCCAGATTTCTCAGCTGCACACTATCCACTTTCCCAGATTGTATCCCAACCTTTTAGGCACCAACTCATGCTTGTATTTGTGTTTTCACAAGCAGTATCAGAGTAGCAGCCAAGAGGAAAATAGAAAATAATATAAATTTGAGGTCAATACAGCTGCATTCTCAGTTCATGTCTCATCACTGGACATAGAAAATGGTATGTGTTATTATTTCCTATGTACATTGTTATAATCATTGCCATTTGCAGGTTATTTTAGAGACTCAACCTCTCTTCAGGGAAACAAGAACCAACAAAGCAGAACAACCCACCCTCCTGCTATATCTTCAGTCCCAACACAAAATCTGTTGTGGTGGATTTTATATTGAAATAATGACAGCCTTGAAGTCAAGGAGGGGCTGTGCTGTGGCTGAAGTGCTGCTGGGTGCCAAAAGCCTCCCTGGAGAGTGTCTCCAGAGCCCCTCTGTAGACTGTGGGTCCCCTCTGGAGTCTGGTGATCCGGGAGCTGACTGGGTTTCCCTCACCTGCACAAATACACTGCCTCTTGTTTGGGATGGGGAGACTCCTGAGCTCCTGTTCCTGAGCATTAGATGAAAATCATGTCACACTGGGAGTGCTTCTGCCACATGTCAATGTAGCACTAGATTTTTGTTGTTGTTGTTGTTTTTCTTTACTGAAAATGGTATTGGGAACTCTTGCTGACTGAAGGCCAATCCCAGAAGATCTCAGGCTGGCCTTCAGGAGGAACCTCTGCTGGAAGCCAAGCACTGGACAAGTAGTTAATGTAGTGCTTTAAAAACAAGCACTTGAAAAGCATTTAGGCTGCATTCAGTGTTGCCATGGCAAGGGGTCATAGCTTTTTGTGAAAGGGGAAAATGTAACTGCACAGAAAAGCTTGGTAAAGGCACCTAGACCCAAGGCTGCTGTTGTGAACTTACTGAAATTTGTTGGGGAATGAAGAAATAGCAGCCAAAAGACCACCTCATCATATGGCTCTTTTTAAAAATAAGTCTTAGAGTGAGGTTTCCTCTTTCCCAAGCGCCGTGTGGGTTTCCACTTGCTTGAGGGGTCAGCAGTGGGACTTGCTGCTCCCAGGTGTCACTGCCCTGGGCACAGGCAGCTCCCTCCCTGAGCCACCAGGACAGCAGGCATCACAGGAATCCACAGCCAGGGTCTGTGTCTGCCTGGAGGTGCCTCCTCCTTGTCACAGCCACAGGTCTGTGCTTGCACAGCGCTCTGCTGTGGCTGCAAACTTCACTGCTGGCCGCCAGTCTGCCCCAGGAGCATTGCCCACAGCTCCAGCAGCTAGAACTATCATAATCCACTAGATGAGAAGCATTACTGCCACATTTCTACTGCAGCATTATGGATTATAACAATCCTATCCCTTAGGAAATAGTTCCAAATTTATTTTCTTTCAAAACGGACAGAAAAGTAGAAAATTGTGACTATTTCTGCAGAATACAAATTAAAGAAAAAGCAGTTTGGAAATACCCGTGAGTTTTGACAATATCAAGTTGTTCGGTTTTTGTTCCTTTTTTTGGTCATGTCCAAATACTAAATGACAAAATGTTTTATAAAATGGGTATGCACAATTTCAAAATATGACAGCAGGCAGAGTGTAGCCCAATAATCTGATTAATACAAATTATATATTCAAATATTACTGAAACAAGCTGTGGTACTTGAAACTGCACTCCAGTCCTCATCCAAGCTTCCTCTTTCTCAAACTTACTTGAAGGTAATGTTCCTGTAAAAGAAAAAAGGCATTTGTCTATTTTTTTTTTGAGAAATCTTGTTTGGTTTGCTTAAGCATCCATAGTACAGTGTATTTTACATTTCATCTTTACAAAAACTGGTAAGGATGCTGCCTCTGTAGGAGATGCTCCCTCTCACGAGTGAGTGGGGAAACTTTTTCTTTGGAATGGGGAGAAAATAAAAACCAGTTTGATCCAGACCAAAATGACAAAATTCTATTTTACTCCAAATTAACTGAACACTGTTGATTGCAGCTTGGAACAAAAGAAGTGCTCTTTAAAATAATTTAATTTTATTTCTATTCTGAGCATCCCTTGGCAAAAACAAGACAAATGCAGCAAATGCTGGGTTCAGACACATCTTGCAGGTGGTTGTGGGTTATGATTGCCTCTTCAAGCATAAAACTGAATGCGAAATCACCTCTTCTGCTGCTCAGAGCACTTGGAGAGCCCCTCATGAGTTTAACCTCCTCTTTCATAGGAGATCATTTGCACCCTCAGGAGACTCCCCGAGCAAACACCATGGATCAGACAGTATCCTGGGATGGAGAAACGCCATCTCTCCAGCTAATGGTTTCCAGTATCTGTAAAGCTGTTTAATGTTTATTGGAACAAAGTCTGGAACATAAGGGTTTCTCCTCTGAGCCGAGTGCCCTCACCAGATGACAACTGATCTGGCTCATTGAATGTTTTAGTCTTTGTGGAAATTATATCAATTCCAGTAGGAGGGGAAGATGAAGTAAATTTACCCCTTAGTGCTCAGAGCTGTGCTGGTAATGCTGCTCTCTTGAAAAGCTCTGGTCCAGGTCCCCTCCTTTACTCTGGCAGACTTGGGGTTATGCAGTTACTGGATTTCACTGGTTTTGGATTCATAGGGGCAGTATGGCAGGGACAAAAAGGACTCCCTGATATTTTTAAGGGAGAAGCAGGAGATTTAAAATATTGCAATGCTGGCAAGCATTTGGTCTACATGCAGTCCACAGGGGTTTCTCCTTCCCTTGGATGCAGAGACACAGTGGAACTCCCATCATGGTGTGCCAGTCCTGGACCCTTTCCTTCTGCATTTCTGCCTTGGCTGATGCCTGGATAAGTCAATCTCTGCATTCTCTTTAAGTGACATGATGAAGAGGATGATAAAGTAAGGTTTGGTGCCAGAAAGAAAAACAGGTATGTGCTGATTTAATGTCCCAGCCCCTCTCATTTTGAGTCACAGGAATAGAAAGTGGAGAAGAGAGTTGCATCCCAGGGATGAAGAGTCATGGTACTGATGCTGGTGCTGGAGGGGAGCTGCTCACTGGAGTGAGACTGATGGCTAATGACTGGCATAAGGGGCTGAATTGATCACACAGTGGTGTTCAGTACACACTGATACAATTCCAGGGAGCTGACCTGCATTGTCCTGTGCCATTTCTTTAGTTTATGTCTTAGGAGATCTGGAGGGAGAGGGACAATTTATTTGTTTGTATTAATAAAAGCTTATTATAGCATAGTGGATTTACACACTGCTTTGCAAACTTAGCTGTGTTCCTTACCCTCTAAGTCTTTCATAGAAAATCCATTGAATAAACTCAATTAATTATTTGGAGTGGAACAGCAGTGAGATGGGAACCATCTAACCCTGTCCTTAAAAGTGATTTTACAGCTACATGAGGTGAATTTGAAGCATTATGCTTATTTGCTTGCATGCCTAAAAAGCTGAATGGTTTTTTTTTTTTGCTTTCTTACCTTTGTCATGATTTTTTTTTGTGCCAGAAACTGTGCTGCTTTCAGGAGCTGACCCCTGCTCTGTCTGACCAGTAGGTCAAGTAATTAATTTCTTTCCTGCACATAAAAAAAGCCTTTTCTCGTCTGCATGCTTCTTGTTAGTACCTCATCTGAGGGAAACATTGGCTGCTTGCTCAGTTTCCTGCTTGAACTCAGACCTCCTTCTTATTCTGACTCAGAGTAAGAGGAACACCTCCAACACCTCTGTGTGCCCAACCCCTGGATGTTGCCTGCATGTGGATTTGAAGGTGGTGGAGCAAAGATCAAGGATGTGAGGTGGGCCTCACCTTTTCCCTAAGGCAATCCTGGATGTGCAGAGGCTGCTGGATGGGAAGTTTGGCACATAGGAGCTTTTGCAGTCTCCAGCCCTCCCACCTGCTGTTCTGCTGTGAGACCTTGCCTTCCAGCTATAGGAAAGGGCTGATCATCCTCTCTCCTCCCTGCTTGGCAGCACTGCTGGAGTGCAAATTTTGGCTAAGCACCATGACAAACCTTTGCTGGGGCCAAGCAGGGTGCAGAGGACCTAGCAGATGTACTCTACAGGATTCAATTTTGCCATCCCCAAGAACATGGAATAACAAAGATCTGGCACTGAACTTTAAGCAGTGATGTTTTTAGCCTTTGTAAGGCTGTTGTCTTATAAGGCCGTGTCCTGCTTGGATGGTGCCAAGGTAGATTCTCCCTGTACTGCCCAGAGACCATGGTTGAACACTGAGGTCCTCAGGAGCGTTAAGGTAGCAAGACCCCCAGATGTGACCACAGGGAAGTCATGCTGTTATGAACCTGGACTTGGCTTCCCTGCTTACAGAGCCCTTTCTTCTGCCTTAAATAGAGAGGAAAGGACTTGTGTCCACTTTGGGGAAAGGCATATTAGCTTGGGCCCACCTTTGTAACAAGCTGCTCCCAAATGTGGGTCATGTTCAAATACAGCAGCTAACTGTATTTGGAGCCCACCTGTAGCATTAGTGGAAGTGTTTCATTTAAAACAGTATGGAACTGGCTAGCAATGCTTCTGAGAAACACCTCGTGCTGCTAGCAGGCACTGGTCCTGCTGGGAAGGGATTCATTCTGCTGGCTCTGGGAGGCAGGGAGCTCATTGTTTTCCGGGAGGAGGGAAGTAGCAGGAGAGGGGAGTTGACAGCCAGAGGGAGACAAAAGTCTTCTGTGTGAACTCATATATCCTCTTGGGTTAGCAGTGTGGTTGCAGGGATGGCAGGATTGGGGTACCTGCTGGCTGGGGCTGGGCACAAACAGGAATTTAAAGCCACCACCACCCAGAGCCAGCATTTGAGCTCTGTGTCCAGACCTGATGCTCCAAAGACACCTGGAGCCCAGTGTCTGCCCAGTTAGCAGAAATAGCACTCCATGTGTGGGTGAGCTCTGTGGGACCCCTGGGCTGCCCTTGTGCCTGCCCACCTGATGCACTCTTTTACCAGGCTTGCTGGTCACGATGCTGGTGTCAGCTGAGACATGGTGCTGTGAGCAGCAACAGCAGCAAATGTTCCATTTTTGTCTTCTCCTCCCGGTATGGTGGCCCTTGAGTTTGAACCAAAACTTCTGTAAAGATATCGACTTTATTATTATTCTGTCACTCTAAAAGATTTTATATCACTGTAATTTATATTAATCAGGATGTATATCCTCCTGGTGTTCTTTCTTTTCTGTCTTTAGGGCTTTTAGAGCTACATTACAGCCAAAAAGAAAGAAAAGGAGAGACAAACATTAATTTACAGGAAAAAGAGGTCACCAGAAACATGACCCTACATTTATTGGGTGTTTTTTCTGAGTCCAGGGAATCTCTGCAACAAACAGAACTGCTAAAGCAAATTCACCCTTAATTGCTGCTTGTTTGCTTGTGAAACCAGGAGCCAGCTCCAGAACTGTGCAGCAAGAGATCCAAAATGCATTTTCTTTAAGTGGGCTCTCTCCCTGGGTACGAGTTATTCAGTGAGTTTTCATTCCCGGTTTCATCATGCCTGAGCTCCAAACCCTGCAGAGGTCAATCCAAACACTGCTCCACATGCAAGGGGGCTGATGGACCAAACAGTGCCTGAGTGCTGGGGGTGACATTTGTTGGGAAGGTTGGGTCTGGCAAATGCCTCTTTTGCAACCTCCTTGAGTTCAAACCCTTGAATGTGTGACAGCAAAGAGAAACTGTGCTCCCTAAGTTATTGAAGAGGCTCCCCATGGTCAAATGCTGGACTTTCTGTCTCTCTTGTTGGCAGAGAGGTTACCCTTGCTATGCAGTCAAAAATTGATCCGGAGGGAAGCATTTACCCCCCCTTTGACTGTTCAGTATTTGGTCTCTGGATGATCTGATTGATATACACTGTACTGTATATTTTATTAGGTGAAAAAGTACCCACTGAGGCATAGTATCATTTCCAAGGGTGACCTTGTGACAGCGGGTGGCAGCAGCGCACATAAAAATGATAAAAGCCTGGCCAAAATCCCTGGCTGCATAGGTTGAAAAGGTGGCTCAGGAACTGTTGATAGATGGGTTAGATTAACCGATATGCCTTGGCTCAGAGGTTCACTTTTTTTTTTTTTTTTAGGAAAAAAAGGCAAATCAGGGAGAGAAATGAATGCAGATAAGCACACAGAAAATCAAGTGAAAAGCAAAAGCAAATGCAGCAGAGACAGAAGCAAGAGTGGAGAAAGGTTTAGTTTTTTTTAAACCAAAGCATTCTTCATGCCAGGAAATATGGCCAGACTGAGGTGGCATGTTGCTTTGTGCTGCAGAGGGAAACTGGAGTATAGACTGTACTAAATTGCACATGAGTTTCTTTGTCACTATTAAGTTCTCTCTCTATTTCACTTGGTTATTTGTGGTGTGTATTTGTAGTGAGTTTTCAGGCAGTGTAGATAAATTATCACATTGATTTTTCTTTCTCACCTTTTTTTTTGGTGGGGGGTGGCCAGAGGGGGAAATGGGAAAGGTTTCTGTGTTTTATATAGAAAGCAGAGTGCCTGTTAACAACCTGCTGGGTTTAGTATCCACTGTGCAGGAGTGGCACTTGAACCAGAACTTGGAAATCAAATATCTTAAACTGCAGGGCAGCTGAGGGTCTGCATCTGAATTTGCCATTCAGGACCATTTCTACTACCCAATACAGGAATAAAAAATGGAATACTAGCTTGCCAAGACTGTATATATCACAGCTCAAGACAAGGAATATCATAACTTGATGTATTCAGTGATTGATGTGATCACGGTCAATGTAACAGAACTGATTGTTTTTGCAGCTATCATTGCAATGGGAGTGTAGAAGTAACATTTTTTGCTCAGCACCACTTCGGTTTTCATGCCCTGCTCTGCCAAGACAGAGATATTAAAGGTGAAGAGTGGAGAAAAGGGTTTTAAGCAGTCAAGGGAAGAGAGAAGAGATTAATATTTCTGCTCAGAAGCTGGAGATGAAAAGGGAGAGTTGTGCCCATGACAAACATTACCTTGAGTCACTCACCATTGACAAATGGGTTTGTGGACCAGAAAGTGTCATTTCTCTCTGGGGAAGCGTAGCTTGGATGGGAGACTGGTGGCAAGGAGTTTAAGTGGATTTGCCTTAGCTAACTTTCAAGAGGGTGGGATCTACTAGCAGGTTGGGAAACGCAGAAACTTAACCTTCCATTCTGCAGACTGTAAGATATCCCTTAGAGTGTGTAGGAAATAGTGGAAAAGAGGTGAACCTCAGTGGAAGTGTTTATTTATTGTCAGCATTTGGCAAACTTCCGCATCTAATAATTCTCTCTGACTTTGTTGCTGCCAATGATGTGACTACTATGAAGTCTTTGTTGCCTTATTATTCCCTAGTGCACCCTGAAAAACAAAAGAGCTGTCCCTAGCCAAAGTGTTCATCCAAAAAGTAGTCTCAGTGCACTGTCAGTTACATTGGAGCTGTGCCATGTTGGTTCAGGGTGATTTTGGCGGTTTCAGCTTGCGTTGCACCACTCCTACGTGCACTTTTTCACTTCTCTGCTCTGGGGTGTTGGATATCCATATTCATCATCTTTATTATTTGGGGTTTTGCATGTCAGTCTTTAGGGCCAATCTTTATACTGTCTTCTACCACCACGAAGCAGGTGTGCTCTGGGGCAAGCCATCCTTACCTGATTTTGTGGGCAGTGAAATGATGATGAAAAAGGGGTACAGGTGTGAAAGGTAGAAGGACAACAGCAGCAAGCAGAGGACTCACTGCTGGGGAAGTTCGTGTCTCTGGCCCTGCCAGCCAGGAGGTTGTTCCAGCACTCTGGGCAAGTGGCACATGTGGGACCTATGACTAGGGCCAGCTCTGTTCCTGAGATCTCAGGAGTACTGCTGGCTCTGAGGCCGTTGTGCTGGAGAGTGAAGTTGGGAAGGGAAATGTCTGGGGGTGGCATGGCAGCAAGCATAGCTGTCAGGTTAGCAAGAGTAATGACATGATCCTATGAATATTTACTTTCAACTATTTATAAGGCCATGTGTTAGATGTTCTTTATGGTTATTTTAGTAGAATTAATGCTTAGGGGATATTCTCCATGAAAAATATTTCCCGTGAGTGAGTCAAATCAAATAAATAAATTTGCTGCTTGCCATAAAATAGCAAAGGTACACTTAATTTTCCTGCTAGGATGACATCATTTCAGTGGAGATGCTAACAAAATACTCCTAGTGCGTACAGTGCTTTGAAATGAGAATAAGTAGAATATAAGGTATTTTGAGTGCAATGAGAAAACTACTGTGAAGGCTGAAAAGAAACATGTACCTTTTGACTTTGAATTTTATTTCAGTTTTGGAATTGTCTGGATTATGTACAGCCACCTCAATCAAAACTGTTGCAGAGTAATTAACATTTCTATGTACATATGCCAAGGAAGTTGAGGACAATAGGAATTCAGATACTGAAATGAAAGCCATCCCTTAAGAAAACATGAGCTCATTACTTGGTACAATTGGCACTACTGCAGAAAAAAAATGAACTGCTAATGAATATTCATTATGGATAAGGGAAGGTGCTTTGTCATACATTTGGGAGTCACAGTGAGAATGAAATTCTGTTTTGAAAGTAGCTAATGAAAATGCTAGGGAGGCATTGCTAACAGTAAGCATCTTAAAATTTACATGACCAAATAAGTTTCACCCAGGAGTTCAGAAAATATTTACACAATAAGATCACACATTGTGACTAAACTGTGAAAAGCACATCAGAGAAGGGTGTGCTCAGACATGAACTTGATTTCATAAGATTGTACAAATTTTTTTAAAAAGATACTTTGAAACCACAGGTGAATAAAGTTTGATTTGCCTAGCAATAAATATAGTCTAAAAAGACTTAGAGGAGAAGAGAAACAGGAAGACAACGGATGCCTTCCAGTTTTTTTTTTTTAATGGAAAACACGTCCTGTGGAACTTAACTTTTTGATGTGATTATAATTTCACTGACAATGTCCACATGACGTGCTTCTCATCATATGTTGGACATCAGACTCAGTGTCACAGAAGATTCTAATTAAGGTTAGCAGAGGATAAACTAAAAGTAGCTCATTTTAAATGGATTAAGCCATCTCACAAATATATCTCAAGTAGTAACCCCCAAGGGTTTCCCAGGGGTTGATTCTTGGCTCAGTTCCTTTTGTATCCCCCTAAATTTTCATAAGAATATATAAGGTCATTGTTAATAAAGTTTGTGGATGACATAAAGGTGAAAAATAAGGACACTCTAGTTCTACAGACTGAACTGAATTACTTGGTAAGGCTGGCCTTTGCTGAGCTAAATCCTTTTCAATACCTCCAGATTCAAGGTCATGCATCCAGAACAGGAGAATTTAGATCACACGTACCGTAGTAGAGGCTGCTTCCTGATAAATAACAAGTGTGAAGAAGACACATGGTAGATAACCCACCAGCCCCTGTTGGGATCATCCTGCTGAAAGATGCTTTGACTGAGAAAATTAAGATACCTATTTCCTATTTATGGTGTTGCGTGCAGGACCAGCAAGACAGTTGGTGGCAATCTGCAAACAATTCCTGGAAAATTCTGTTGAAGCAGGAGTGATTTATAAAGAAAAGTGTAAGGATTGGGTTAAAACTTGAATTATACTCAGTTATTGTTCTTCTTTTGTTAGTTCATATTTTTTCCCTGCTTATTTAAGGTACCTTGGTCAGAGGAGAGAGGGAAATTAATCTCACGTTTAACATTGTTAGCTTCTTTGTTGTTCAGTAATGGAGAAATACTATTCCTATATCTAATTCTAAATCTCCATGACTGTACACACAATTACTCTTTTTATCTCCAGCCTCTCTCTGTAATACTTACTTTGCCCCTCTTTTCCAAGACTGGGCCCAGATGTCGCTGTCTGCTATAGAGTAGCTGAAAGTCCAAACCCTCCCAAAAACCAGCAGGAGTTTCGATGCCTGTTATAACCTGCTGAGGAGGTTTGCTTCACAAAGTCTACTGGATCATAAGAGCTAGAGACAGGACAGAAAGAGAAAGGATGCAACATCCAGCTGAGTTGCAGAGACCTCCACAGGTGTAGCTATCTTCTACAGTGTGGTGGGAACTAGACCATTATTGTCACTTCAGTGCTTTTGTTATATATGGCCTGAACGCAGAGCAGTCTAGGAATAAGCAAGAAAAATCAGAGCTGCAGCTAGACCTGAGTGCACTTACAACCCACTGGTGACTTGTGATGCTGTCTGGATGAGGAGAGGTCTGGTACAGCAGCAATGCACCCAGCACAGCACCAGTACAGCTGGTGATGCTGAGTCCCAGAGAAGTTGGGTCCGTATGCTTTGCTCACATGCAGGGCAAGAGAAAGAACAGCTGCTCTGGGCATTTAAGGGCATGAGGGAATTGGCACAAATGGGACAGGGTCTGTATGTCCCTAAGAAAGAGGATGAATAAAAATAGTTTTCATTAAGAGTAATGAAGAATAAAAATAATATAAGGAAGAATAGCAGAGATATAAGACAGTATAGTACTTCTATTTTCCCTGTTTTGTGAAGTGAGAATGAGAAGACTGAAGAACTCAGTAATGAAATAATGGAATACTTACTTTCTCTGCCTGCTTATAGATTAACTGCCTGCTTATAGAGCAGATTGCCATAGTATGAATACTGAAAAACTTTATTAAGCCTTTAGTTTGAATTATTATGCTAATTACTGTAATTTGTGCCACATTCTCTTGATATCCTTATGTCTGCCTATGAAGAATACTCAGAGCAATCATAATGACCATTGTTAAAAACACTGAGGGGTGGACAGATCTCTTAAGCCTCTTGTTTCAGAGCTTGAACTAGTCTTCAGCTACCAGAGATGGTGTGGGACAGAACATGGCTCACTAGAAATGGGACCATTTCATCTTGGTTCTGGTTTTGTGACTTGAGTTCTTAGTTTTTGACTTGCCTTGCTGATTTCTGATTCCTTGTGTGGTGTAAAGTGGCACAGGGCTATTGTTTTCAGCAGTACGTTGCTGACACCATGCTTTGCCTAGGCATAAGTGCATCAATATTGTAATTATCCCTGCTGCATTGGCCAAACATACAATACTTTTTCCTGATACCCTGAGAGAGTTTGCACTTAGAGGGAATCTCTCATTCTTTTTCCATCTGAGAAGAAAATAAAATCTTTCACCTGAGGTCTAGGGAAAAGATGTTTCTTTCTAGTTGGATTTCTCTTTTTCAGCTGAAATTGAAGAGGTATCCTGCAAGCAACCCAGCAGAGAATTTTGGTCCTGCAAGTTTTACTCTTCAGGTCCTCATTGGCAATCTGCAAGCACTTTTGAATATCTTCTGGCATGTGAGCTCTCTCTTCTCTGGATGATGTTTTTTTTTTGAATCCTTGTATTGTGCAAATGCTCTTGCAGGTGGCAAGCATGCTGCAGATAAACCATTTGATCCTTCAGAATTACCAACCTCTTGTAATCATGTTTTCCAGTTTTGTAAATGTTACACCCAACACATACAGCATCTCAGATCTTCACCCTTCTTAATTTCAAACAGCATCATTGTCCCTGTCTCTCAATGTGCTGCATCACATTTCCCCAAGAAAAAGAGAGTCTTCTTGAAATGATCACTAGATGGCTACACTACCGCACAGGATTCCTCAGCTCTGCTTTTCCAGGCCTTCAGAGCATTTCTCTCAGCCCTCTAGTTCACAATATCTTCGGTCTGAATTGCATTTCAGCCACAAAATGCTATTTCCATATCTTCAATTTTCTTCTCAGCAGGTTGCAATATAACTCCACACCGTTCAAATTTATTGTACAAAGAAGTCACTGGGGCTTAAACAGCATCTAACCTCTGAAGCATCTGGTATTGTCCAGGATTGGAAACAGGATCCTGGGCTGCCTGCCCCTTTAGCTTGATCCAATAGAGCAACTCCCGTCTTTCTGGAGTCTGTGCAGAAAGCCTTTGGAGTCAATTTGGCGCAACCTAGTGTGTCTATTGACCTGGTTATGGCTGAGCAGCTTCAAAAGCCCAGAGATTTGGGATGAGCATCAGTCCATGACTCAAACGTTAAGCAGTCACCACTACAGTTTCAGAGGATTGAAGGGAGTTTCAGAAGGAGGGGAAAAAATTGTGCTTAGTTTTCTGTTGTAAGCAAGAGCAGACTTTAGGAATAAGAAGTGGCAAATACTAGAGAAGTGTTTGCCTTCCTCATTGCCTTTTTTCTGTCTTTCATTTAAATCAAAGACTAACGCAAATATTAAACTTTCCAACAGAAATAATGTCTTGCAATAATTGCCAGGAGGGACCTAAAAAAGACACAGTAGTATTAATTTTTGTCATATATATTTGTGTTCAGATTCATGCAGAATAGAAACGCATTCCTCCTCCGCTAAAAGTCCCTGTTTGTGCCTTTACACAAATCCTCCCACGTTCCTGCGAGTGGTTACACTAATGACATTTATGTAATATCACTGGCTGTTTACAGCTGCGTAGTCTGAACGTGAGCCTGGATATAAATAATGTGATCATCGTCTCCTGCAAGCTGGAGAAATGTTATCTGTGTTTTACAGATGGGGAAATTGAGGTAAGTGGGGGTAAGTGAAATGAAGTGAATAACTGCTCTCACCTGCAAGCTGTGGCACCCTGCGACATTCATGAGGGATGCAGGATGCGGACAGACAGACAGCCAGCCCTGGGATGCCAGCGGGTGCTCAATGGTGCCACCAGCTGTGCTGTCACAGGGGCAGGAAAACAGGGCAGGGGAGCGTTTTGCAGAGAGGAGTCTGGTGAAAAGGCTTTTTTTGAGAGAACCAAAAGAGCTGGCTGAGGAATAAGGTGTGTGGCACCACCCCAAGGGGCCAGAAGGGTCTAGAAGGGACTAGAATTTTTCAAGTTAGTTTTGTGCTGGCTGCTCTAGAAACATAACTTGAAAACCAGGGCTATAGATACGTTTATCTTAGAATATTTTCAACGGGAGTCTACAAAGGAGGAGAAGCATCAGAAAAGAATTAACAGAGCTCGAGTTGGGTCTCCCCTGCTGCATGGTTGTTTGGAGCTTGGGGAGAGTGGCCTGTCCCTGCCAGGCTGCTCTGGCTGGGTACCATGGGAGTGATTGCTGCTCACCAGTAGCCCTGAAGGCACCCAGTAGCTTAAAAGGAACAAAGTAAATCTGGATGGTTTGCCTGTGAGTTCCCCATAGAAAATAAAGCTCCCCGTTTGGCAAACATTCAGCCTGTTGTAAAAGGTAAATTGAAAATGTAAAACCTCTTCATAAGTGCAGATGAGCTTTAATCTGTATATCCAGAAAAGACCATCACAGCTGTTTTCTCTGAGTAGGCTGGAGACAGGGATGCCTTTGGCTTTACAGGGTGTCTCAGCCATTTCAGAGGTGAAACAATTTCAAAGATGAACTTCAAGTTAGCATGGGCAGATTTGCTCCCACATTTTCTGAAAAACACTAAAAAACGCTATGGCTGGTGTAATTATCAGATATACAAATGTGTGCATGAGAGTTCCTGGGAAACATTGTGAGTTTGTAGGCAAAAGCCAGTATTAATTTCAGATAGTAATCCATAGTAACAACAGTCTGTTTTCAGGGAGCTGCTTTGCAGTCTGTGCTATTAAAGTTCAAAAGCAAAGGAAGGCATTGATGGGAACCAATATCTGCAATACAACCCTCTCAGCAAAATTCCAGATATGGTGATCAACATTGCAGCAATCATTTTATTTTGTCAGCACAAAGCTATGAATCAAGAGTGGCTAATGAGACGTCAGTTAATAACAGGACTGTGGCAGAACTGTATGGACTGCTTTAGACAGCAGCATGTAATTTTGGAAATGGAGCTGGCACTTGTTTGAAGAAAAAAGGTTTAAAGGCAAAATGGTTCCTTCTGAATCCTCTACTTAGCTGTTGTAAAAATACTGATGTGTTGGCAGCAAGGATGGCTGCTTGGCTTTTGCTTTTTCTATAATCATCATCTCTCACCCCAAATCAGCTGTCAGGAAGCCCAGTGAATAGGTTATACTAAAACCCTACTCACCATTTTCCAAGTAACAGGAATCCCCAGTGACTTGATGGGCCCTGTGTGGTTCTTCCAAGAGGCTGATGGCTACGAGGGCTCCCCCTTCTTGCCTCAAGGAGATTGCAAACACAAGCAAAGTTCTAACATTGCTAAGGCAGCTTATGCAGCACTCTTCTCTGCTCCACAGCTTTTCTTAGGGATTTCTTTTCCACAAGAAGCCAAATAGTTTTGGCTTTCCTTTATGCAAGAGCAGAGGGGAAAATGCTCTGGGCTAGGAGCGTGGCCCAAGGCTCTAATAACCCCTTGTTGCCTCTGGGGCTGCTCTACACTGAGATTTTCCCAGCAACTCTGCCCTTTCACAATTCACAGGCTACGCCCCAGCTCACAAACCATTTTGTGGAGCGGTTAAAGCCAGCTCTGGACCACAAATGTTGTGAGCAATCATCTATGCAGGAATGTGCTGTCCCTGAGGCCCTAAAACTGACCTTCTCTCCTGGAGCAAACAGCTCCAAGGAGCAGTATGTGTACCCATGCCCCTGCAGTGGGACAAAACCTATCCCAGCACAGGGGCTGGGCAGTACTCCAAATATCTCAGGGAACAAAAATTTAGTTTTTATTCCACCCCAGAGCAGCCTGTGAATTTCTTAGAGCAGCAACTTGGCCTCAAAAACTGCCAATGCGTAGCACAGCATTCCATGTACTGCACACTAGACAATTACTGTGGGAAGGCTGCTCTGTGTAAGCCGAGCTGCTTATACAAATGTTACCACAGTGGTCAGCCTTCTAGCCAGAAACAGCTCTTTCCTTGTCCTGTGTTAGACTTTTCCATCCAAATCTCATGCCCTTGTTTCACTGGGGTTTGACTTTATTCAGCCTCCATTTTGAGATTAACAAGAAAGTTAATGACAAAATTAAATAATTTGCCTTCTGTTTTTTTTACTCCCCAAACTAGAGATAAAAGAGGCACTGAACATTCACAAACATATGATGTAGCCTTTCCCATGATTTTGCTTAAACCCCACTTGAAAGAGAGACTTTTGGAACCATAAAATACTTTTATCTGTAGGATTGAAATTGGGTTAGCAATTTCCTCAAAGAACAGAAGAAAACTGACTGCTCTGGGTCATGCAGTGTGCTTGCATGCCTTTGAAGTAGTCTTTTTAAAATTAATGTCCCAATGCACAGTTAAACTTACTGCTATTTTTTTTTTCCTTTTCTGACACTAAGAGGTCATTGGAGTCAGCGAGGTTATTTTTCATCTTGCTGGATAACCAGAGGATGGTGGTGGGGAGCAGGGAAGTGCACAGGTCCCCAGCAGCACCCGACAGGGAGTTTCAGAGGAGCAATCCCGTGTGCTCACTCAGACTTTGATTATGCGTGAGCTGCTCCTGGTTCTGGCCACAGTCACTGTCACTGCTGCAGATTTATGTTGTTGTGCTTTCTCTGCTCATTACAATTTTCCAAGAGGAAAAGGCATTCATCAGCTCTGACATCGGACAAAATCTTGTGAGGGCTGTTACCCAAGTCTGTTTGGCAATGAGAGCCCCAAGAAAAGTATTGCAACTCACTCTGCCCTCACGGGCCATGGTAATGTGTAAAAAAGCATGAGGCTTGAAGTAATTACAGGCAGGAAATAATTAGCTAGCTCCAGTTTCCACGAGGCAGTGTGGTCTAATGATTTAACTCTGAACTGGTGGGCAGGACTCCTAGATCAGAGCTTGGTCCTGCTAATAGCTGTGGGTAAGTGATTTAAATCTGTGTTTTGATCTCTTTCAGAAGGGCATGTAACATTGTCATTTCTGGAGTGAATGGGCACCAGGCTCTGATCTCCCTCTCTTATTGAAAGGATGCACTAGTGAAAGCAGAAGATGAGCCTTTGAGTATTGCAAACAGTTCCTGAGGGAACCTAGAAGTAAAAAAAATACTGAAAATCAAATGAATTCAGCAATACTTGGAGATAATGGTTTTTAGCAGACATGCATCATTTTGACCCGAGTAACTTCTTTTTTGTGTTCACCTGTTGTTTGTCCTCTAATCTTTGTATTTCAAACCCTCTGTGTCAAAGTCAGCTGGTGATACGCCCATGTGCAGTACCTGCTACTGTGTACTGAGCTTGTACTGTACTGACATGTAGTTAATAATTGGTTTTCTTGTCCATGCTCTGTCAGATGACTCTGGACTGCCTGGTCTTATTTGGGCTGCCACTGCTCTGATGTGGCGTTCCTTTGCTTTTTCTCATTTTCACCTGCACCGCAGCCCAAGTAAGCTGTTGCGCATAACTGAGATAGGGCAGGGGTTATCATTGCCTTCCTCTGAATACCCAGATGCATCCTGACACCTCCTAACTCTCAAGGCCAGAATGTCAATAAAAATTGGAAACACTGTGGCATCATCATATCTCACCTTCAATATACTCCTAGCACACAGTCTGTGGCCTTGGGTACATGGTAGAGGAGTTTTTATGACTGTGCTCAGTGGCTTTATAATGGCATATGATGATTGTGCTGTCAATACCTAGCTATAACCTCTGCCTGCTGTACAGATTGTTCTGCTCCCTTAACTGCTGCTCTCCAGCCCTGAGCCCTAAATTTTAAATCTGTGTGAGAAATAATGTGCGTTTGCAAAATTAAGTCTTATATTCCTCTCATTATTAATCATCCCTTCCCTGGCAGCTCCTGATTGTGGCTTCATGTTGCATTAGCATAAATGTGGTGCTTGAGATACACCCCCACCTCGTCCTTTTCTTTCTCTGATTCCTTTTCTACCTTGTAGGCTAAGAAGGGCCATTCAGTCAGAAGGTGTCAGGTGTGAAGTGGTGGAGTTTAACAGGGAAAAAATAACAGAAAAGACTCCATGAACAATGCGTTTATTAGACTGTTTCATGTTAAGAGGGAAGAAAGCGCTTTTCAGAGAATGGAGAAGAAAGATTACAGAGCTGTGTGACTAGAGCTGAATTCAGAGTGAGGTTAGGTACCTTCACAGTGTTTTTTTGGTGTTTTGGTTTTTTCCTTCCATGACTCAGGACAGCAATTGAAGGAAAGTCAACAAGTAACAGAGAAATAGACTTAAACCTAAACCCTCGTCTCAATTTACTGAAGCCCTGGGGAGTTCAGATTTTGCTCCATGCCCAATCTTTGCATGTCATGGCCAGACCAGAGATAGTTCGGATTTCCCCCACAGTTTTATCCAGCCAAAACAGCAAAAGGAAACATGATGAATCATGGTGATGTGCTGGATGACAACATCATGTCACCATCTCAGGTGGGATGGCAGGCACCCCTGGGGGCACTAAAGTTCATGGTGGCCACTGGCAGCCTTGCTGGGGACACCTCCAGCTCCCTGGGGGCTCCAGCTCAGGTCAGGGCATCCCATCCAAAATGCCCTACATCTGCCTCTCTCTGTGGGCAGCTTCTCTCCAGCCCGGTCTAGGGCCTTTTCTCCTGGATGGATCTTAGCCACACAGTGCTGTAGGGTCCAACTCCAGCCCTGGCTGCAGCTGCTCCTAGTTGGACCTGAACCAGATCTTGTATCACAGTTTCACAAGTATATTTATCACAAGTTTCAAAGGAAAAACTTCAACAACTTTTTCTGATTTCCTTATTCGTCTTTGTTTCATTTTCCTGTGGGGGGAAATACTAAAAAGACCCACAAGAAACAAAACCAAAATAGCCTCCCCTCCAAACAAAAAAGAAAAAAAAAAGCATCAAAAAACAAACAACCCAAGGAAAGGGGGAATTATGATGAAAATGAAACTGATTTGAGTTGGGAAGAGAAAGGGAGAGCATAACTACTACTCTTGTTTTGCTGCATCTTTTCTAAAGAAAAAACAAATCTGAAAAACAGCCAAACACTACACCTGCCCAGAAAAGAATCTATATTGCTTTAAAATGTACATTTGGCAAAAGCTTTAGTTTTCATCAGCTCCTTTATTGAAAGATGCAGTCTGCTGGTATAAGCCTATTTTCTGGTATGATAGGCTTGAAATAGGGATGGAAAGTCATATTACCATTTGATAAATTAAAATCTTAGAGATGGAATAATGATGTATGTGTAGAAGTCATGAGGGCCTTAGAAAATATTAAGAGTTTAGCTATTCTAGCCTGCAGCTTCTAACAGTTTTTGTTAGTCCAAAGCTGGGAATAAAAATGCTTTTTTCAAGGCTGGTTTGTTTGCTGCATGCTTGATGGCTAGTTCTGTCTTTTTGGTTTATTAGACTTTATGGAGCCTATTGGAATTTTTTAGACTTTCATTTTCCTTGGAATCTTTCTTCCTTTTATTTCTGTTAGCAGTGGTGTATTATCTTTAGTGTGATGTATTGCTTTTTATTAGATAGCTATATTATCCTTTGTATGACAATATTATTTACGTGGCATTAGCTGCTCTAAGACTTGGGTCTGAGGTCTCCTAGCTCAACTCCTGCAAGGGTGAACACATAGAGGATGGGCTGGTTATGCAAAGAGTCCATGATCCAGGCACAAAGCTGTCCCCAGGCCTCTGTACTGAGACAGGAACATTTTACTGCAGTATGGGCACAGTCCATGTGTCTTCAAGGGCATGTGGAGGGTTTAACTAAACTATCCAAGCCCTGTGCAGGTAAAAATTACATTCTATCAAGGATTATCAGTTAACTCTCAGCAGCTTCTTGCTCATCACTTTGTTATTTTCAGAGATGAGGTCAAGAGGAACGATGAAGTGCGATGGGAGAATAATCCATTTGCTCCTGCTAAAATATGCCTAACAGAGCAAAAGGGAAATGGGCTATTCTAAAGATAGGGAAATAACCTAGCAAAAGAAAGATGGTTTCATAAATACTACTGCTGAGGAAGCAGAAACTGTATTATTAAAAGAATTATTCTTTTGACCTCTAAATAATTCCAAGTCTGTAAAAGGCAGAATTTTGTCAATAAATGAGTGTCATTAAGACAGATCCATACAGAAAAAAAGATCATAAATCAAAAGGAGGAGGGCTGCTGTATTACAGCACAGCTACAAATTAGCTGTTCTGCTCATTTCTGCATTGTGAGCAACCTGCTGATAAATACGAAATGGGCGCAAAATGTCTGCAGCTATTTCATCAGCAAAATGGTCCAGCTTTTGAAAACAGATGGAGCAGGTGGCATTAGCTGAACACAGGCCTGGAAGAAAAGACAGTTTAGGTCTCATCTTTCATGAGGGTCCCCATAGAGCACTGAATTATTTCCATTGAACTTATTTGCATTGCACCTTGCTTCTAGGAGCACTCCAGTGTGGGCTTATTAGAGTTAAGTGGTAAAGCATGGTGGTGGTGATATCCTCTAAATATTCTACCTGACTAACTCCAGGATTTCCAGGGACAAACTGGGTGCTTAGGGGCAGAACTAGAATGCTCAGGGGTGATAAGCCACTAAGTGGGAAAAAAGGAAAGAGACTAAACCTCAGTACACACACTGTTTCAAGCCTCTTGAGTATTTTCCAGAGGTTAAAAAACAAGGCAGAAGGTGGAAAGCTACCCTAGTGAACACTCTCAGACTGTTACCCCTATCTTATCTAACATCTGTTGAACAGTATATAACATAACACGCTAGCTCAGTGGGTGAAATAAAATAATTTTGCTGAGGGAAAGTGGGGGATGAGGAAGGAAAATGGTATGCAAAACTCATGGAATAGAAAGGAAGGAGGGAGACTAGAAAACCTCTGATATGTGATTGAATTCAAGCGTCCAGCCTAGGCTCCGGGACACGCTGAGGGCACATGAGCTTACAGGTAGGCATTTTTCCTCAGCTGACAGAGACAGAGGGGCAGATGTCTTGCAGTGTGCCTGGTTCTCTCTGGAGCTCAAACCCAGGTAACATTGCAGTTAATGAGGCTGTGGCTAGTGCTGGATGATGTCCTGGGCCTCCCAGCCTGAGCATCCTGACCTCTCTCCTGTCCTGGTTCTCCTGCTGGCCTTGTGTGGAAGAGGTGCCCCAATTGTGCTTGCATGGGACAGCGGGAAGGAGGACCCAGCCAGCAGCAGGGTGGTGGGGGAAGAGGTGCTGCCATGCTCATGGGCACACAGCAAGAGAAGAGGTGAAGTTGAGGGCAGAAAGGGACATGTGATGCAAGCCCTGGCAGTTACAGTGGGAAGTGGTTGAGAGGTTCAGAAATGACAGGGAATGAGGACAGACAAAAAATGTGCCATAAGGAGAACTAATGTACTTTGTTTTGCAAAGAGCTTGGCCTAGAGAAAAGTGCGGCTTTCCCCTAGCCTGCCTGACTGCCAGATAACATTTGTCCAATGATTTGGGACAGGAGCACAGCAGCAAGATAGAGATGATATCATCTTCCATTATTAAACCCTGATGGAGGATTTCTTAGATGCAGTCGGTTCAGACAAATGTGTTATTTTTTCTCCTGACGTGTGAGATAGTGAAAAAGTAGGACTTTCTCCTCTGAGTTTAGATTGTGGTTTGTCACTGGTTAGAGGAAACAGAACTTCTCTGCACTCAGTGGCTCTGAGCCATCTTCAGGAAGCTGGTGCAGTAAACACACTCTGACAGTAGGAATTAATGTTATAATCGTATCAGGACTGTGAACCATAACTTGTTGATGAAGTTGTGAGAAGTGCACTTACCAGATATAGAATGTATGCAGAGCATTTGATGCATTAAATGTCAGATCCCCACAGCCTACATTCCAGAAATAAAAAAGGATAATTAATTTCCATACATCTTGGCACACTCCATTAGAACAGTGACAGCAGAAGCAAATGTTTTTACAAGTAGTTGCTGAAAAATTCTATTGAATTTTGGGAATAAGAACAGCAATACAGGGTCAGTCTAAAAGTTCATCTCACTCAGTATTTTCTCTCTATAATGACTAGTGGCAGAGATTTAAGGAAAACATGAGAAATGAGGGAGCACAGGGTGATTTTTCCTTGATCTTGTCCTACCTTCTAGCAGTCTGTGGTTCATGGACTTCATGTATTTTCATCTCATATTTAAGAGCCTGTGTTGAACCTATTTTGTTATTTGTCTAACCATTTTATTTTTAACCTAGTTTTATTTTTGGTGTCAGCAATGTCTCAGATCAGTGATTTTCACACTTATGTATACATGTGTGAAAGAGAAATTCCTTGTGTCTCTTTTTAAACCTGCCACCTGATAATTTCTCCAGTTTCCTCCTACTCGTTCCATGGTGATATATTATGAAATTGAATAACAGTCCCTTGTTCACCTTCTCCAGACTGCTTGTTAAGACCCTGAACAAGTTTATTTCCAAGTTGAAATGTTGTACTTCATGTACCATGTCCTCTCCTCTGGCTGATCACAGCATGGTTTTTCAGTACATCTTGTGGCAAGTAAGGAAGAGCTGAATTTCAAACACATTTCTTCCCAGACTTGTTTCCATCTGATAGATAGCAGTCACTCCTATTTGCACCAGCAGCTGGTTCCCTTCCTACAACCTCCACCTGCAGACTGTTGTCTTGATCTTACCTGGCAGCACATCTACCTTTCTGGAAAAGCTTTTTCACTTAGGAACTTCTTATTCTTTACTTGCGTTCTTTTAGAGCCAAGGAGGTTACCCCCCCACCATTTTAGAGACTCCTAGAACATCTTTTTTTGAGCATCAGCAAACCCAGAGCAGTATTGGGTAAGCAAGGAATTTATTCTACTTTCTCATTTCAGCCTCTGGAGAATGACTGAAGTCAGTCAGCACAGCTGTGCTAACCTGCCTCAGGAAAGGGCCAGAGAAGAGGGAGGAATGCCAAAAAGACACAGAGGTATCAGTAAGATGCAATGAACATATAAAAATCTAGAGATGTGCCTGGCTCAGGAAATTCCTGAAGCATGTATAGTGCATGGGAGAGTGCTTGGGGAAAGTTTAGAGGTCAGCTCCTAAACTCTTCTCTAGATGGAATATTTTGAAAACTCGTTGGATATAAAGTACTAGGCTAAATGGACTTTTGATCCCACCTACTGCAGCTGCTTTTACTCTTAAAACATGGGCAGATCACTGAAGTCATGCTGAGCAGAAGGGCCATTGCACTGGGTGTGTGCAGCCCTGCTGGGTACAGGTGGGGGTGGGATGGTGTTAGGTATGGAGTGAGGATGTTGGGGCCCTTCCCTCCTCTAGGAAAGCTGTGTTAGCATGGTAAAACACCTGTCTACATTTGAGATATTCCCTGCTGAGATTTTCACTGAGATGGTTTTTGGCCTCAGTGGTCCCCAGCAACAACTGGATTCCTCCCTTTGAGGTCTGAGCAGTTTCTTCTGCTGCATTTGTGCACCACCTAAGGGAGAGGGGGACTGGCTGAACCTCAGGTTGGTGCTGCAGGACTCGCTGCTGATCTGCTCCTGAAGAGTCTTGCCCCAGTTCTCGCTTGTAAATGTGGATAAGCCTGTTTGAGCTGGAAAATCTGAGGAACTCACACTAAGGGGAGTGAAATCTGTATTCTCTGATGTAATCGGTTTCAGAAACTTCTATTCTTACAGAAAATGGCAATGTCCAAAATATGGTTAATGATTCTTCTGGAACTCAAAGACAGATTTTCAGGAACATAGAGACATTTTTTGGGCTTTTATAACAAATACCTCTGACACCTTTCTAAGTGTTTTTCTCACTGTAGCCCTTGTGATTTTAAGAAGTTTGACAAATAGCCTCTGTGTCTCAGGGCCCATTCAAGTGTTGCTCGATCATGGCATTCATTTATCTTTTACAGACAGAATCAAAATATAAAGCCACAGTCTACTCTTACAATTCCAGGTTGTGTGTTGTGGTACTGAATGAATGGTAGCAGGAACCATTTTAGTGCATAGGGATAGGTAAGTGTCTCATTTGAATTGAATGTCAACAAAAAGTTCTGTGATGAAGACTCTTCACATGTATCAACATTATATTTGTGTTTGTACAAATATTACATTTGTAACATAACAAAGATAAAGCATTAAAAATAAGCAAGGGAAAAATCTGTGCTTACCTACTGAACACAGGATGTATAGGCAAAAAAAAGCTAGAAAGGGTGATTATTATTTCAGGGTCAGACTTCTCTGTTCTGCGAGGGTTAATTACTAGTGACAAAATTAATTGCTGTTATCAGAATTCTTTTAAACTATGGAATGTGGTGGAAGTGAGGGGCAGAGAAGCAGGAGGGGAAGAGTGTATAGTTACATTGCAGCTAAAACTCTCTTTCCAAGTATTAGCATTTCAGTGAGCAGTCAAACCTCTGAACTGGGTCCTGAACTTTGGAGGCTTTTGAAGCTGTGTAGGTTTCTGTGAGTAGAGCAAATATACCCGAGGTTCCGTTGTACTGTAAATTACCTTTGTGAATGATGTTCCTCTCTATGCACATTACAGCCTGAGCAGAAGTAACCTTTCAGGTGTGTTTCACAGCATAAAACATGTCAAGACCTGCCTCATGCACCTTGTCAGGGGGTTTCCTTGATGACTGCTGGTGGAGGCCTTTGCTCTGGTGTCAAAAATCATTGTCTATCTTCTTATCACACCTCTGTGGTACAGAATTGAAAGCCATCAATAGGACAAACTGGGAACTTTGCTAGATTCTACCTTGTAACACACTTTGCTTAGAAATGTTAAATTAATCTGCTCAAATGTTCCATTTGAGCTGTATGTTCTGCAGGAGCCTCATTGAATTATGAAAGTTGAAGCAGGACCTTGCTTTTCTTGACCTTCAGACTCTATTTTGGAAAGCTACCTTTTCTGTGAATTTGCTCGTCTAGTCTTCTCTGTTTAGCTGTGGGATATTTTTAAGCTTACAGGTAGCTTACTCTTACACTATAGACGTATTTGGGGCACTAGAGAAAATATCAAGTTGTTTGAGATACAGTATGTATCATTGTGAACACCTCCTTGGACTGGTTGTTAGAGCTGTTTCTTGCCTTCCCAGAGAAGAGGGACAGCTATGCCAAGATTCAGCTTCAAAACAAATTAACTGGCACTGGAAATGACATTTTCTTTGTGTTCAATTACATCCCTTTTTGTTTATGTACATGGTACCACAGAAGTTGCTAAGGTATCTTTTGTGCCAGCAATGAATGCACAGAGTGGCTTATCCTGGTGTAGCTTGACTGGTGTCAGTTCAGTTGAGCTGGAAATGAGTATGATGCATTATATTCCTTTCTATAAGTGGTGGAGCAAGGGTTTACTCCAGACATGTTTAAGTGATGGAGCAAATATCTCAGCTGTGCTCTGCTGCGTGTTGCTCATGCTGGGGTAGGAAGGGATGGTGCTCTCACCCAGGGCCTTGTGCAGAACCATCCCACAGTGCTCGCTCTGTGGGTTTCCATAGCATTTCCCTGAATCCAGGGTTATTTGCTATTTGCATCTTTCTAGCTCATGGAAGGTGCCTTGCAGCCATTCCCGTGTACCTGGGCCTGGAGCCAGGAGAAAGCCATTCAGGTTGATTTCTTCTTAAACGAACTATTGTGCGTACTTACCTTGGTGGCAGCTCATGTCAATAGTGGGTCTGAGCAGTGGATTAGAGGGCACAGGGCACATAAAGACTCTCCCTCTCTAATGCCTTCTCAGCAGATGATTGATGAAGTATGAGAGACTGATTGGAAAGCCTGTAAACTGCCTTTTTCTTTTAGTCCTTTCCTACCTCCCTCTGCTGCCAGCATGTTTTCATGCCTTTCTTACTGAAAGATTAGTTATTCATGACCTGCAGGTTTTTCAGAAACATTTGGCAGGAAGATGAGCACCCATAAGGAGCAGCTGTGGGACAAACTCAACCATCAGGAAAGAAGCATTGAGAGGACTGCTGCAGGATTTTTCTTTTTTTTTTTTCTTTTCTTACATTTTTTCTCCTCCCAGCACGCTTGTGCAATGACTTTCTGCATCTAAGTCATCACATGTTAAATTTTGGCTGATGATTTTTTGATGATTTTTTGATGCCCATATGGGGCACTGGCACAAGGCCATTTATTGCTCCAAGGTGCTGAATAACTCGGTCTCATTTCTGTTCTTTGGCCACTGAGGGAAACTGCCCCCCATCCATGGTCTCAGCTGTGAGTTTATAGGTGGATGGCCTCATACTACTCCATGTTTATATGTAAATAAAAATTTCTGAACACTTCAGTTTTTGGTCTGAAAGAGTCAATATATATGGCCTGATATTAAAACGTGTTTAATGATTTTTTGCACAGGTACCTGCAGAAAAATATTGAACATCTATACTCCAAAAAGTTGTCTTTTAGATATTTAAGGCAAAAACCAGCTGAACTATTAATTAGGTGACTCCATGAAAAATGAGTGCCTCGGTTGATCTCTGTATAGGTCCTGTACCTGGGTTAGGGCAATCCCAGGTAAAAATACAGGCTGGGCAGAGAATGGACTGAGAACAGCCCTGAGGAGAAAGATTTGGGGGTGGTGCTGGATGAGCTCTGTAGAGCATCTGGCAATGTGTATTTGCAGCCCAGAAGACCAACTGTGTCCTGGGCTGCATCCAAAGCAGTGTGAGACCAGCAGGGTGAGGGAGGGGGATCTGCCCCTCTGCTCTGCTCTGGTGAGACCCACCTGGAGTGCTGTGTCTGGGGCCACCAGAATAAGAAGGACATAGACCTGTTAGAACTCCAAATGAGGCCTCAAAGATGATCATAGGGATGGAGAATCTCTCTTTTGAAGCCAGACTGAGAGAGTTTGGCTTGCTCAGCTTGGGGAAGAGCAGACTGCCTCTGAGAGACTTTACAGCCACCTTCCAGAACTTAAAGGGAGCCTGCAAGAAAGCTGGAGAGAGACTTTTTACAAGAGCATGTAGTGATAGGACAGGGAGGAATGTCTATAAATTGAAAAAGGGTAGGTTTGATATTAAGAAGAAACTCCTTACTATGAGGGTGGTAAAATACTGGAAGAGGCTGCCCAGAGAAGTTATGGATGTCCCATCCCTGGAAGTATTCAAGGTTGGGTGGTATGGACCTTTGAGTAGCATGGTCTAGTGAAAGTTGTCCCTGCCCATGGGGATTTTGGATCTAGATGATCTTCAAGGTCTCTTCCAACCCAAACCATTTTACGATTCTGTGGAACATTGACTTACTTTTGGAAAGTCTGAGAAAGGACAGCAAATTCTGTCTCTCCCTCCAGAGCAAGCCCCTCACAGATCATGACCCCAATTCCTCTAGCCAGCAAATGCTGTCTGAATCAGAAATGCTCCAGGACTTTTCTGTAAGAGCCACATTACAAATGATAAAGCACCTGACTGTCACTGGGCACTACTACAAGCAGGGAGAATGACCGACTGGCAGAAGAATTTGGCTTCCCCTCTCCACTACCCCACTACCCCCCAAAGTATACAACATACATTTACATTTGCTTTGGACAGAGTTTGTTTTTCCATTCAGGAAACACAAATCATTCTTCTGTTGTAGATACCCCTTCACCAGGCTGTTTTCCCTGTTTTCTGGATAAGTGGAAGGCTGGCTGAGCTCATGGGAATCCAGGTATCCCACTAGCACTGGCTTCTACCTTGGTTGGAGTACTCAGCCTGTTGGTGTTGATATTCTTCATGTTTTGATCCATGTGTATGGTCTACGTGATCAACTCACAGCTCCACTCTCTGTTAGGAGGATTTTTTTTTACTAATTAACTCATTTATAGTCCAAGTAATCCCAAGCCTACAGTGAAGACATTTCACCATTAGAATATTTCTAAAAACACTTTTTCAATTATTAGGGATATTTAACTTTATTTGAACAGCTGTAGTACTGACATGACTGGGGTTCAAAAGTGTATATTTGGCATAAAGTCATCCTTCCTTTAATTGCAAATTAGTGTAAATCTAGCCTTCATAAAGCCACAAAGCAGGAAGATGTCAAAGACTATTACACTGCGGTGTGTTAGATTGGTGCATGAAACATTTGGTAAAGGTTCATCTCAATTATAGCAGGGCAATAGACAGCTTGTGTTTTTTTAAATGGCTGGAAGGGGATTGGGGATGGCAATTAACACCCTATTCACTATCATCTTCCTATAGCATGGTCCAAATCACTGATGGAAAATGTATGTGCGTATTTTCTCTGATTCAAACAACTTAAAGAACAAAGCCATGGGGAGACTGGAAAAGTAAATGAAACTGAGAGCAGGGGATAAATACAGACAAGCAAGTGAAATTGTGTCTGTATTTATGTGTGTCCCATGCTCACTTTGTGTTACTATTGCCCTAAAAGAAATACAAGGTGCTTTACAAATGTCAGCAGAGCTACCTAGCTATGTCATTATTTTTATCTGGAAATACTTTGCCACAATACTGAGATTAAGTCAGGCCAGCTAGATATTTACCAAGTTTAGAAACCTGGTGGAGGGGAGATGGATGAAAAAGAGTGAGGGCTGGAAGCCATGTAGTGTTAAAAATGTACTTAACTTAAAGATGTGGCAGATATTTCAGATAATTTTTTTCTCTCTGATTTGACAAAGCTGTGTAATTGGTCTTTCAGAACATACATTTTTTCCCAACAAAGTTTGGACAGTTTGGAGTTACAAAAGAGTGTATCCTTTTTCCTTATTAAGTATGATATTTTTTACAACATGCTTATAAAAGTTTGAGAATTTTTCAGTCTCTTCCCCACCTGGTTGAAGGTGGTGTGTTTATATAAATAATTAATGTCCTCCTTTGGTCTATATGATGTGGAAATTTAATTGAAAATTCTAAGTCTGAATACTTACAATTCTTACCTTCATAATCAGCTTGCAGGTCTCCATGTTAATTTGCCTGACTGAAATTACTTTTTCCAAGTAGTTAAATGTAGGCCTGCTTGAATTATTTGAAACATTTCCTAGATATGCTTTATTTCAAAACAGGATGAAAATTTCTCAAGACCAAAATTTTCCCCAGTTTTTTATTAACCTCCCCTCAAAAACTGCAAATTTCAACAAAAACACTCTTTTTACACCTCATTTCAAAAGTTCCTTTTGAATTTTTCTGTGCAAAAGCATGTTTTTTTTATTTGCAAGTCAGCTTTACTTCAAAGGCTGTAGGAAAACATCTCAGAAGCCACGGTTCTGTGTGTTGGTCAGCAGATTTGCATAACAGGAGCTTTTCCATCCTGGAGGGAAGATTTTTCTTCTTTAGCCCTATGAAGCACATTAGATACTCATGGGGGTTTTTTTCCCTAAAAAGTGTGTATATGTCTAAGTGTGAAAGAAAATACTAGAATTGAATGTCAGAGACTGGGTCAGGCTATGTTAGTTCTAGTCTTGCCGTGTGAAGTCAGAAAATTACACCCCTAAACAGCAGAAAGGTGTGAAGGATGGAAGGCAAGAGTTGTGCCAAAGGGAAACACACAGCTATGCCCCACCTGCACTTGCCCCTCAGTGGCTTCATTAGGGAAGAGCTCTTCCACATTTTCCTTCAGCTTGTTACCTCAGCTCCCATTTCTGGGCACGGTGTTCTCAGAGTGACATGAAAACAGAGAAGAAAATGGTAAGTGACGAACACTCAATGCTTCTAAATTACCTTTGTTACTCTACTGTTAGCTTGGCAACAAAATGAGTTTGGAATAGATCCTGGAGTTTTTAATTGCTTGAGGCAATCACCTTGGTTATTAAGTCATTGGGGAGGATTCAGCTGAGGGAATCATACAGCAATGAGGGGATGCAAATCCATCACTGGTAGCTGTGAAATAATCCTGCTGTATAAAGCATTAATTACTTTCCTTTGGGTGTTACTGCCAAAGTCATCACCATAAACTCAGTGGACACAGGGTAATCTTTCTGATGTGTTGCTGCTTGTTATAAAGAGGTGTAGCAGGGTCAAAAAACTCTCAGCATGATAAAGTGTGTGCCCTTAAGGGTTGGCACTCTATATAGGAAGAAGGGAAATTAGCAACTGATTAATGAGCTGACAGTGTACCTGTCAATAAGGGAAACAGGACTCAGGTGTCTACATTTACTATATGATGCCATTTCTGAAAGTATGAGCTATTTCACCAGTACCTGTGTGAGTAAGATAGGGTCTGGTGATCTTGTGTTACAGAGCTTGTACAGCTGTAGAGCACATTTAGAGCAAAATCTCTCTACAAGAGGGAGACAAGACATTTCAAGGACAGCATTAGAGGACAATGCTAGATACAAAAATTGAGAACTATTATGCAAGCCATAAAAATAAATGAATAAATACATTTACAGAAAGACATCCTAAGCATTATCACTTTGAAGTGTCTGCCACTTGGCAAGCTATTGGTCTCCATTTTCTTTTCTTTTGTGAAAAGCATGGAAGCTCATCTCAGTTTTCACTTGCTATAAACTGGGGTTGTTCTATGAAAGCCAGAGGATCTCAAGCAATTTACAATAGCTGAGGATCTCAAGCAACTTACAATAGCTGAGGAACTGTGTTTTAAATAAGAAGACAACCTCAGAGAACCTCTGAGGCAAGAATAAAAACTGTCAGCAGTCTCCACCTCTTCCTGCAAGGGCTGTGAGTTTGTGGAAGACACCAGAGTATTGGTTACCCTGACCCACACCTCCTTCGGCTAGTCTGGATGTGATCTGGATGACGTATTCCAACTTTTCGACTTTTCCAGTGCCTCTGGCATTTCACAAGAGACATCTCAGTAAATGAGATTATCCAAGGCAATAGTGCAACCAGGTGAGCCCTGCCCTGTGTGGTCCATCTGAGCCAGGCACACTTCACATGAAAGTCAGTCGTGAAGTAGTCATGGTTGTGAATTACAAGGGCATTGCCAAGACATGCAGAGATGCAATTAGAAAAGCAAAAGGTCTTCATTTGAAATTGGCCAGAACCTACAAGAATGAGTTCTTAAGGTATGAAAACACCAAGGAGAAGTAGAAGGAAGTTATTGGCCTGCTGTCAAACAAGAGAGGTGAATTAGTTCCCAAAAATGCCGAAAAGGTTCTCAACACATTCTCCATCTCTGGCTTTACCAGCACTATTGTTTTGATAAAAAAAATCCAGGTTGATGCAAACACAGACATACCATCAGCTAAAGAAGATATGATGTGTGAGCAGGAACTTGATGGGCCCTGATGTTATCCATCCAAGGGTGTTATCCGACCAGAGGGGTGGTTGACATCATTGTGATGTCACTCTCCATAGTCCTTGAGAAATCTGGAGACTGGGGTTATCCCAGAAGACAGGAAGAAGGCTGATATCGCCCCATCTACCAGATAGTTGTAAAGAGGGATTCAGGCATTTATAGATCCCTCAGTCTTATTTGACCCCCTGGGAAAGTTATGTTATGAATCACAAAAATCACAGAATCATTATGGTAAGGAAGGAACCTCTGGAGATCGTCCAGTCCAACCCCCTGCCAGAGCAGCGTCAGATAGAGCAGGTTACACAGGAATGTGCCCAGGTGAGTTTTGAATGGCTCCAGAAAGGAAGATTCCTGTTTCAGCACTCAACATAAAGTTTAAATTTATGGCCATTGTTCCTCATCCTGGATTCTGCTTTGCTGATCACAACCCTCTGAGCTCTCCTGTTCAGCCATTCTTAATCCACCTCACTGTCTGTTCATCTAACAGACGTTTCCTGAGCTTACCTAATAGGAGAGACTGTCAAAAGCCTTGCTGAAGTTGAGATAGATAACATCCTCTGCTCTCCCTTCATTAACCCTTCCTGCCATGCCATCATAGAGGGCTATCAAATTGGTCAAGCGTGATTTCCCCATGGTGAATCCATGCTGACAACTCCTGATGACTTTCTTTTACATGCTTGGTGACAACCTCCAGAGTAATCTGTTCCATCACCTTTCCAAGGGTGGAGGTGAGTCTGACTGGCCAATAGTTTCCTGAGTCATCCATTTTTTTGAAGATATGAGTAACACTGTCTTTCCTCAAGTCATCAAGTATCTCTCTTGTGCTCCTGTTTTCAAAGATGATGGAGAGTGGTTTAACAAAATCTTCCTCAGGTCTCATGGATTTATTAATTGTTAACTCTGTCTAGCCAATCTCTAGCTCTCTACAACCAAGGGTAAGTCTTCCTTTCTCCAGTTTCTTTTCCTCCAAAGGTCTGTGATTCTTGAGGGCTGACACCAGCAGTAAAACTGATGAAAATAAGGCAATTGATAATTCTGCCTTATCTGTGTCTTCCATCCCCAGGACACACATCTGGCTCAGCAGCAGCCTCATATTTTCCCAATCTTCCATTTACTATTCATGCACTTGTAGAAATACCTTTCATTGTCCTTGATATCCCTTGCCAGGCTCAGTTCCAAGCGGGCTTTGGCCTTCCACATCTTATCCTCATACTCTGATGTTCTTCTAGTCCTCCCATTTGTCCTTTTCCTTTTTTCCACATTCCATAAATTTCTCTCTTCCATTAGGGATTTACTAGAAGCTCCCTGCTCATCCATGCAAGAGTTCTGCCCCCTTTACTTGATTTCTTGCATATAGGGATACACTGGTCTTGAGCCTGGAGGAAGTGATTAAATATTTGAATGAATATTGACCATCTCTCTTGGACCCCCTTCTCTTCTAGAGCCCTAACCCAAGGGATTCTTATAAGCAGGTCTTTGAAAAGGCCAAAGTTGGCTTTCTGGAAGTTGAGGGTTCTATTCCTGCTTACTGCTTGGCTTCCTCTGTGCAGGATCCCAATTTCCACCATCTCATGGTCACTACAGCTGAGGCTACCCCCAACCTTCGCATCTTCAACCAGTTCCTCATATTTTTTTAGTACAAGGTCCAATAACACACCCTCCTTTGTTGGCTCCTCCACGACTTGCATCAAAATGTTTTTATCAATGATCTGCAGGAACTTCCTGGACTGTCTGTGCCAGGCCATGTTGTCTTTCCAACAAATATCAGTGTGGTGAAAGTCCCTCAGGAGAACCAGGGCCTGTGACCCTGAAGATACTTTCAGTTGTCCATAGAAAGCTTTATCAGCTTCTTTCTGCTGATCAAGTCACCCACAGTAAACACCCACAGCAGCATCACCCATATTAGCCTGTCTCTTAATTCTTACCTGTAAACCCTCAGCTCATTTGTCTGGCCCTGCGTAGAGCTCAGTGCATTCCTCTTGCTCTCACATATAAAAAAGCTGCCTCTCACTGACCTGTCCTCATGTAAAAAAGCTGCCTCTCACTGCCTCTCACTGACCTGTCCTTTCTAAAAAATACATAGCCACCCATGATAGCATTCCAGCCATGTGAGCTGTCTCACCATGTCTCTGTAATTGCAACGAGATCATGGCCCTGCAACCACAGACAGATTTCTATTTCTGTTTATTCCTCATGCTGTGTGTGTTTGTGTACAGGCACTGTAGAGTGGTGATCGAGCAAATGGATTCCCTAGACAGGGTGTAAGAGGAAAAGTCACAAACATGAGGCAGATAGAGGGGAGCTTGACATATGAGAAAAGGCTAAGAGAACTGGGTTTGTTCAGTCTTGAGAAAAGAAGGCTTAGGGAGACCTTGTCACCATGTTTCAGCATGTAAAGGCTACAAAGAGGATGGACAATCTCTTTTTGCAAAGAGCCACACAGAAAAGGTGCAGGGTAATGGATATAAGTAACTTCTGGAGACGTTATGATTGGACACATGAGGAATATTTTTCACAATGAAAACAATCAGCCAACAATAACCTCCCCAGGGAATTAGTAGATTCCTGAGCACTGGACACTTTTAAGATTTGGCTGGACAGGATGCTGAGCTATCTTATCTAGATCATGCTGCTGCCACCATTTTGCCAAGAAAGGTTGGACCAGATAATCCTTGAGGTCCCCTTTCAACTCAGTATTCTATGAATAACAGCAGATTATTTTTAGAAAATTAAGTGGGTGTTCCAGGCAGCAGTCCTGGTATCCTCAGAAGCTAGCTTCCAATTTAATGTGAATAGTCCCAGCTGTAGAGCCCTTGCTTAGAAAAGTCTCCTCTTGTGTAGGCAATGTGGCATACACAGGCAACTTTTTGTACCTTTTTTAGGGCAAGTGACTTATAAAATGCAATATGCATGAGAAAGGGAGAGAGATGAAAGCTGAATTGTAAAGATGAAGGAGGAGGTCCTCAAGGCCCCTGTGGTGACGTAGGGGGGAATTTACAAGGTCACATTGGACCTACTTTAAAATGTGCTGATGTAGAGAGGATGATGGGAACTCTTGGGGCCAACTGGGAATTGACTCACTTGTCCCTGCCTGCTGCTGCCTCCGCCTGTGAGTAATATTTGCAGATCACCTTTTTCTTCTTTAGGCAGCTGGAACGCCTGATGCTGACTCAACTCCAGGGCATGGAAATGCAAGCCAGATTGAAGCCAGAGGTGATTTTGTTTCTGTGCATGGAGTTTTATTTTTTATTGTTTGATTAGGATCACAGCCACATCAAAAGAATTGGAGAAAAAAGAAGGCATGGAATTTGCCCTTCATGAAAGGTCTTTGGGAATTTTAGCTTTACCTGTGTCAGGCGGGAGGTGGTAAAGTTTGCAACTGGATGAGCCAATTCATTTCTTCCCCCCTCAGCTCCCCCCCTTGCCATTCCCACACTTGTCTGAGCTCTTTTTGTAAGGAAAAGATAGGGGAAGGTGACTGCGACAGATGAAAGTGATGTTAGTTATGTCAGTTGCTGTTGGAAATGGAGCAGCGGAATCCGCCTACTAAGAAATACAGCCAGAAAATAATCTGTCCCAAAGAGTTACTGCAGTCTCTGCACAGGGCACCTGAAGAAGCTTTTGAAGGACATCTTTTTCTTATTACAGTAATATTTTTCAGGTTCACAAGGTGAGCACTGTATATGGGATGCAGCTGGCTACAGTGATTAATGGCTCTTTCTGCTAAGAGTTCCTCTGCAGATCCTTTGGCATTTCATGTATTCAGCAAAGCTTATTTCCACTTAACTGCAGTCTCTCTTCGTGGCTCAACATCCATTTGGACCCTTATAAAGTATATCTGCATGCTAGTTAATCTCTGCTGTTGGCAAAAGGTCTGCCTATGCAGCATGCTGCTGCTTCCTCTTGCCTTGCCCCAGGCTTAAGATGGTATCTTCTTATGAACTCAGTCGAGCGACATCAGCCTATAAAATCTACTTTTGAAAATTATATATTGAAAGTCATTTCCTCTGAAGCACTTGTTTGTTTTCATCTTAGAAAGGAAGTGTCATTTGCCAATTTGAAACCATTTTCTTTAGGTGCCTTAAAGAGATACGTATTTTCTTCCTACAGACACCTAACAGGCTTTGCACAAGGCAGTGAAGTTACACGGTTTAATATAATAGTATCCTAAATGTGATCCATTGTGCAGCAAAATCAGATTGTAAAGTGAAGACAGACAAGCAAGTGCAAGAATCTGCTTTGGAGGCAGAGCCTGCTGCCAAGCAAGAGATGAGGAGACTTTCTCTGCCATGTGAATTTTTCTGGCAGTGACTGTTAGAAACCTGCAGAACTTGATAGGAAAGGCTTTGAAAGCACAAAAGATTTCCTTTATCTGTTTTGCCTCTCTTGAATGCTCCTCTTGTAGTGCTTTTTGTCCCTGCTGCTCTGACTGCCATTCAAGGTGTGAGACCTGTGGAAGAGGGGTTGTTCAGGACATTACCCTCAAGGTGCCTTTTAAAGAAAAAACAGTTCCTGGAACTGTGGGCACAGGAAAATATCTTGTGGCTGAAAAGAGGGTGATCCTCTCTGGTGGTAGGTGGGTGGTAGAGATGGCAGCTTGAGCAACTGGGTCAGTACCCTGAGTTAGAACAGAGAGTCTCTGTAGCACACAGTGATCAAGAGGTAGCTGAAACAGTCAGTCATCCTTTGGATTTACACACCATTTTTATCCCCACCCTGTCATGGATTTTTCCTTGCTTAGTGGCACAGGCAGGGTCACAGAAAATCAGTTACAGATTTCCTTCCTGTCCTGGGTACAACTCTGCCACTCCATCTCATAGGAATGGTTTCCAATAGTCATTCCTCTCTGACTGTTCCTGCTGCCTGCTTTGCAGCTACTGGAAGATGTGCCAAACAGTGATGTTTTCCATTTTTTGCCATTTTTGCCAGTATTATTTCAAGGCATGATCACACTCCATGCTGAGTTCTCTGCTAATTTGGGATTGACCACAACAGCACTGCCCACTCAGGCTGTGTTTTGCTCATAAGTTACTCTCCTTTTCAAAACTCTCTGTGGATTGCTCCAGGCTAACTTCTCTGTCATGCTCTGCCTCTCACCTGCCATACAGCTAAATTTGGCTGGTGGGAGATCTGTCTTCTCTCAACTCTATGCCAACTTGTGTTGTGTGCATTCAAACCTCAGCTGAAATATTTCCTCACTTCTGCTTCCTAATTCACCACTTCTTCCCTTGGTCGTTATTATTATTATTATTATTATTATTATTATTATTATTATTATTATTATTATTATTATTATTATTATTATTATTATTATTATTGTGATTAATGTATTGCATCTGTTTCTTTCATCTCTGCTGTCTTCCCAGGCTTCCTCTCTGGGTAATCCAAGTGAAGGTGAGCAATGCAGAGGCAGTGAGCATGGTGGCTATTTGGAGAGGGAAGCAGTGTATTCCAGAAGCATTAGTACTTGCTAAACACAGGACTGAAGAGCTAAGCTGCAGCTCTGAACACTTGCAGGCTTTAAGGATGGCTAAGGGTTCAGTTTGGTGTCAGATGACTAGGATGAAGATGACACTTAATGCTGAGAATGAGATACAAGCTCACCCCAGATGCAGAAACCTTTGATCTAGGGTTTAATTCACAGCATTTGTTGGGGCTTTGGTGGTACTTTAAAGATCTCTCCTGGAAATTACCTTTGTCACCATTTGCACTAGCATGTGTGTCTTTTGCACAAACACAGCAGAAATGCTCCTATGTTGGATATCTGCGTTATGGAGAGCCAGAGGAAGGCAACAGAGCTGTCAGATCTGACAAAATTTGTGGCAGAATAGGCAAGTCCAACACATCCTTCAAATCACACCTTACAGACTGCAGTGCCTTTGTGTATGTTGCTGCTGAGAGGAGCATGGCTGGAGAGATGAAGTGGGGAGGAAGGTTTCCTCCCACTGCTTTCACTTCTGTACAGGGAAGGTTGAGAGTGAACCAGACAAAAATGAGATGTGTTTGCAAACACTTGGCAGACTTTGAAACCAGAGAGTGCCTTTTTTTGTGTGCATGAACCTTTTCAGACATTGTTGTTGTGTGAAGGGGAGGCATTGCTTATTCGAACCAGGGTGGAAATTTCAGTCCAATGGCTGGAATTCACATAACTGTCAAACTAAATGAGTCTGGAGCAAAAGCAAAGGGGGCTTCAGAAGGTTAAGTCTAGAAACAAACACCACTACATGTTTCAGGCTTTAAATTGTGAGTCATGAATGCTAAAGACTTGAAGGTATCAGCATAACATGCTCTTTATCCCAAAACAAACAACTTAATTCACTGAGCACATTTATGGAGGTCTGGTTCTTCTCCCACGCTCGGCTTACCAGGCAGATGCAGAACTCCTTGTGTAAGGAAGAACTCCCTGTATAGGACACAGAGACACGAAATGGCTAACACTGAAAACAGATATTCTTGCAGAGGTGCTCTACCATGAATCCACAATTATTCTCCATAGTCACCTCTTGAGAGTGCATTTACTCCCACAGTGTGCTTGAGAGCCAAGCAAAGAAAAGCGGATTGAGGTGAAAAGGAGCCCCATTGTGCATACAGCAGGGCACCTTCATGCATGTTGTCTTCTGTAGCACAGAGCAAGGATGAGAGGAGCAGAAATAGGTCCCAGCACCTCTGTGCCTGCATACACCGCCCAAAATCTCATACCATAAGGTCCCCAGGGCTTCCAAGCATGAGACATGGCTTGCAGATTCAGCTACTTGTGTATATTCTGAGGCAGTTATTCTGTAATTGGGTTAAGCATTTTCCAGCTGACCCCCTCCAGTTTATCACAAAGCAAGGATTTACCACATCCAGAACCCCGTGGGAGTAATGCTAAAAATAACAGGAGTGGCAACCACTGGTCTGGGTTAGCTCCTGATTTGCACAGATTACACTTGGGAGTTCTGCTGGAGTCTCCTAAGACTTTCTGCTTGCAGGATAGGGGGAACTGTGCCACTGTTCGAGTGTGGTAGAAGCCAGGAGGAGCTGTGGGAAATCTAAGATCACTAGGGTTTGCAAGAAGCACTGTCAGTCCTCCCACTGCAGTGGCTGTGCTGGTTGTCAGTCCTGCAGGAGACAGCTGGATCCCCCCAGGGCCCCACTGCTCCTGGAGGTTGGCATTAAACACCTGTGCAGGTCCCTGTCTTCCCTACAGTATCCCTTGTGTTGTGATTTGAAAGTCAGCTCCAAAGATAAGGCTGTGTGATTAGTGTGTCTTTTAAACCAAAGTGTATCTTAATCAGTCTGATTTACTGTCTGATTCAGTACATTAGCTGCAGCTTCCTAAGCTCCGTGGTGTAATGAATATGCATACATTCAACAGTTGCAATTAGCAGGCAGCCACTGCTGGGGAAAACAAGCTACCCAGGGCCCAATTCCACCCTTCCCATAGTGACTTCAGTGCGACATTATCTTAAACACAAGCCCCCAGATCCATCCTACAAAGCAATGGTTAATAGGCCCCCATGTTTCAAAAACCTATTTAAATAGCAAGGTTTGTGTCAATTCTAATTTTACCTGAATGAGTTTGCCTATTCCTCAGTGACCCAGGCAGGCAAATTGAAAGTACAAGGCACATACAGTACAGTACAGTACGTACGTCAGTGTTTGTTTTGGGACTGGTCATTTGGGTACGCTGTCTCCTCTCGCTGAAAGAAATAAAATTAATTAGCAAACTTCAAGAAAGTAAAAGGGTTAAGGCTTTCCTTTGGGATTCCCAACAGATAAGTTCAGCACTATGCAATTGTCATGAGAATTTATGAGACAGAAGCTGCTGGAGTAACTAGGAAAAATATGCACAATTAAAATTATATTCTGTTCTTGTCCTTTAGCTTAACCCCTTGGTGCACCATAAACTGAAATGTTTGTGGGTTTGTTTTTTATTTCCCAGAGGCTTTTCAGACAGCCTAATGCAAAATTGAAGCTATGATTGGTATATTTAAGCCCTGGGTTTAAGTTCTGCTCACAGCCGACAGTGATTTGCAAAGAAACACTTTCACACAGTTATTTCATAAAAACCATTTATATTTAATATAAATCTGTCAAACATTCAAAACCATATGTGGAGTAATTTGAAATGCTTACAGAGTCGTAGAACATTGTGCTTTATTGCATTCAGAAGCAGAAAAAAAGGGCAAGACCTGCAGCAACAGAAATCTGAGCTCAAGCTTATCCAAAGATGAAAGAGATAAAGGGATCCTGTGGCTCTGCACACACACGAGAGGGAACCGAGTTGCACCTCTCCAAGGGTCTGCTTCCTCTCAGCATGTGGCTTTTGCTCTCCTGTTCCACCCACACCAACCTCATCCTCTGAGGCTGTGCCTGGCTCTGGGCTGTTGAGATTTGGAGAGGCTGTTGACCTCTTAGCTAATAAATGCCTGTCCCTGCATCAACATAATGTTCCTGTTTTATCTGGTGCTTGTCCTGAACAGAAGCTGCTAAGCATGGACCAACCAATAAGCTCTTAGCAGAGCATGAGAAGAATGGCTTCTTTTCCTTTCAATAAGTACTTGGGAGAGATACTAGGTGTTCCAGGAGAAAGGGAAAAATGGTGGCTCCTCACAGCATGCTAATGCATCTGAAGATGGCCAAGGAAAAGAGAGGAAGTAATGCAAGTACTGCCTCACCTAAATATCTTATCCCATTTACCTCCAAACTTTCCAGCATTATTTCACATTATCATCAAATCTGGCCTGTGAAAATTCAATAAGACAGATTTAACTGCTGCAAAGCTAAATAATGATAGGGGACAAGATCACGTTTATAATAATAGGATATTTTCTACTTAACTGTGGTGATATTAGATTCCTTCTATATGTGCTGAGTCATTGCTTGCATTTTTTTATTTTAATAAAAGACAATGGCTACAGCTGTTTAAAAATTAATAAAAAATTGTTGTATTCAAAGAATAGTTTGGTTTGGAAGAGGCTTTTAAAAGTCATCTAGTACAACCTTCCTGCAATGAGCAGGGAAATCTTCATCTAGAACCGGTTGCTCAGGGCCCCATCCAACCTGACCTTGAGTGTTTCCAAGGATAGGACATCTCTCTGAGGCACCTGTACTAATGTCTCACAACCCTCATTGTCATAATCTAAATCAATCCTCTTTTAATTTAAAACCCTTTGTCTTATCTTAAGTTTGGCTCCATCTCTTTTGCAAGCCCCCTTTTTGTTCTGGAAGGCTGTGCTATGGTCTCCCCAGAGCCTTCTCTTCTTCAGACTGGATAAACCCAACCCTCTCAGCCTTTTTCATAGAAGAGGTGTTCCATCCCTCCAATTTTGTGTCATATTTCTGATGCACAAATAGAGTTGATGGGGATTTATCTGCATGTCATTTGGAATTGAGAATCCTACAGGATCTTCAGGGCCAATCCCAATGCCTGCTGTAGTGCATTGGTGCTCTTTCTGTGGGGATAACACAAGGGCTGGGGAGCAATAAGCTCACTATCTGTTGGGTTAACCCTTTAGTGATGTGTAAAGGGCCTTGGTATATCACAGGTAAATTCATCTTGTCATAACCTCTGACCATGTCCGACACCACAAACCAAAAGATAGAAAACTGGGCAGTGGTAAACAGCAGGATCCAAATGGACTGACAAGCTAGGTTGGAAGGAGAAGGAATAGAGCATTGAAATGGGTGTGCACATGAAAACTGCATCCTAAAATTCTGACCTGGCGCTCCACTAACTACCGTACTTGTATCTCTGTTCACACACAATACCGTGTATTTGGTCTGCTTGTGCCTGGATGTTGGTAGGACAGTAGAAGGAGGAATTTCTTGTCCCTGATTCAGGACATTGGCTTACTTTTAGATTAAAGAAATGTAGTTTGTGGAAAGAAATATATTGTAAGGTATACACTGAATTAATTCCTGAAGGGCAGAGGGAGAGAATGAAAAGAGATGGCTGATGAATACAGCTTAAGAAGGAGAGTTATTTGGCAGATGCAGACTCCTGGTCAATTTGTGCTCTCAAGTAGATGCTGAGATGTCAGCTAGAGGGGAGAGAGATAAAGGAAGGGAATTTAGCTTCATGATTGTGCATAAAAATAACATTAAAGCTGTCCTATAACCCTCTCCATCCATCTCCTCCAAAATGTAAGTCTGAGTGGTTGGCAAAATCCTTTCAAATGAGCCTACCCTGGTTCAAACACTGGGAAGTGCATTGTGACAGGCTCTTAACAGCAGCAGGCACCACATGTAACTGTTGCTGCTCTTTGTGGATGTGCTGTGCATACATATGCTCAGCAATGAAACGTGTATGGTGAGGGAATGAAAAGCAGCCCATGAACCCGATCTCTTTTTGTTTCCTCTGTGTGAGGCAAGTGGGTTTATGCCTGTCATGTGCACATACATCACGGGTGTGAGAAACAATCAGCTGGAGCATTTGAAGGCTCTTCCGTGTATTGCCTGCCTGATTCCCTGAGGTGTGCCTTGCTAATTTTGTTCTCCTTCCAGAAATAATATTTTTCTTTTTCTATTTGCTTTGGTTTCTCAAAAAAAAAAAAAAAAAGAAAAAAAAGGAAAAAAGAAAACCCAGCACATATGAAAAGCATTATTTTTCTAAAAAAGCACAGCTGCAAATGCAAAGTGGGGGAATGAACCTCAAAATTGTTTCTAATTCTGATACTGTTTTTGAATGTGGGGAGGGTAGTCTGTGTCTCAAAGGTCTTCTTTACAATTGCAGAATGGTTCATCCCAGGGTGCCATGTGATTGTGGAGCCATCCTCTGTGGATGACCGACTGAGGAATGGTCCAGCTGGAGCCTTGAGGAGATATTGATGGCTTGCTCTGTCTTCCGATCTTTGCAAAGACCCTTCTGGAAATTAACACCACTCTTGCTGAATGGAGTGGCTTGCTCCCCCTTCCTACCAACCCTGCACAGTGAGTGACTCACTTATGCTAGCCAGGAGTTTCCCCACCATCATCTACAGAGATGCATTATCCTCATTTCATGGTCAGCAGCAGCAGCAGCAGTACTGCCACTTTCCTAGTACAGAACAAGTGACTCCCTTGGGACAGTCAGTCAGTTTAATCCATTTCATCCTTAAGGAAAATGGGGCCCCAGAGGCAGTGCATGACTTGCCCCATTGGTGTGGCAAATCCTTAGTGGCACTTGGAGTCTGTGAGAGCTGAGCTGGTGGATGTTTCTGCTCGACACTGGTTTGTGCATCGACCAGCAAGACCCACTCGCCTCACCAGAGTGATTGTTACCGAAGCCTGCATGGCTGGCTGCTCTCTGTGCTCCTGCGTGCTCCCCGTGCATACATATTGCCTGATGAATGCACACCCTGTTGAGTGTTATTGCTTTCTTAATGTGCTGCAATTTTCCCCCCAATATTCTAAGCGAGAATGATTGTTGCTGTAGAACATCCTCCCTCCAGTTGCTGCAGCCCATGTTTATTTACAAGAGCACATTCTATATCAGCTGTCGCTCCCGTCTCACTGAAATAGAAGTTTCAAGTTCACAGAACAATAAAAGATATAAATTACCTATCATAATTAACTGAACAGCATGAGCGAGCCTCCAAACACCAGACTTTGTTATGCCCTAATTATACACTGTGCACACACAAGAGCTTAAGCACCTCTGCCTGTCTGTCTGTCCTGCTGACTGGGTGCTGCCTCCACCCTGATCCCAGCCCAGCAGGCAGCCCTTGGTGCCTCAGTCCCAGCTGGCGCCAGGTTGTGCATGCACAAGAGAGCTTGCCCATGCTATCCATCTATTATTGCCGTCCTGCACCATCCTCGTTGGATCCCATGAGCAGGCCCAGGAGGGAGGAGGAGAGAGAAGTGTCATTTTCTTTGAAAGGCAGCGTTATTTTCCAGCCTGTATGGTGTCACCATGATGTTTTCTGAAAATCCCTTTACCAGGATTTCTTCTCCTGGGAAGCTGGGAAACTTCAGCTTCTCCCTGTTTTGCTGCTTTGGAATGTGATTTGGAGATTGTTTATCCAGCATGTGAATTGTTTTAATGACCAACCACTGTCCAGCTGTGTCGGACTCTCTGAGTCAGTCATGAGCTTTCATTATCATTCTTGTTAAGCCTCCTGATGTATCCTCTCTCTTTCTTTAGTATAGTTTTAGTATAGCATTCTTTAATATAATGTAATATCATAAAATAAATCAGCCTTCTGAGAACATGGAGTCAAATTCTCATCTCTCACCTTGTCCTGGGGACCTCACAAACACCACAGTACAGCCTTGTAGAGAAATCATGGCTGCCCCTGAGATTTGTCTCTAGCCCTCTCCATAGGTTTCAAGTAGCTGAGAGACCTTGTTCTTCTTCTGGAGGGGATGGGGCAGTTCCCTGCTGAGTCCCCTGCAGCCTCCCACTGGAGCTGTGTCACACATCCACTCCAGTGTTTGCCCACACTATGTTCAGCATCCATCATGCTGTGGGCATCACCCATTACAGCCCTTTAGGGACCCTGCAAGCCTCATTCCTCCATGTCTAGTGGATGTGCTGGTTTGAAGGAGCTGAGCTGGGCCTCCACGGGTCAGGGGCAGTGCTTAACCTCCTGGCAAGCCACTGGTGTGCCTGCAGTTAGTTCAGCCCTTTGTCATTTTGACAGGAGGTGATTCCACACACACAGACCCCAGAGGAGAGAGCATTGATCATTTTTAGGTGAGGGCAGTCAATAAGCCTCTGGAAGGAGAGGTAAAACTTATGTCTTGCTCAAGTTATAGGCTGGAGAAAGTTAGAGACAGGAGGTTTGATCGACTGCAGCCGAGGAAAGGTTTCTGTGCACAGGCACCATGTATTTCCACATCAGGAGCATCCTCAGGAAAGGTCACTGTGCTGAGGAGATGAATCCTTGCCAGGAGGCTTTACAGGTGTTCAGACAGCTTGTTAACAGCAGGAAACACAGAGAGTGTGAGCCCTTTTGTGGCTCATTGAAAGCCCAGGTGGATGTGTAAACTCGTGTCTGTGCTCTTTCTGACACTGGTTTTGGTCTTTAAAATGTGTGATCTGTATTTAAATCTGTGTTATGTGAATCTTTCTTTATTCCTTCTGGAACACTTGATTTTTTGCTATGAGATGGTGTCATAGTAATGGACCCAAAGCTAAGAGCTCCATGTCAAGATGTGAGGCAGCCCTTATAGAAGCAAGACATTTGACTGTTCCTATGCCTATCCAGCCAAGCCAACACCATATTCTAGGGTGCTGAACACTGTGCCTGTGATGAGTTATCCTGATAAAGCTTCATAGTTAAATTTAGAAATTATAATTCGTGAATTATGATTTGTGTTGAATAGGGGTTTCTTGCCACACAGTATGGACATGGAGAGCATGAACTTTTGGCACAGGCCAGAAAGGTCAGGAGAGAGTTCGGTCTGCCCAAATCTTTCACAGAACAGCTATCACTTTTGATAAATTCTTTTATTGGAGAAAATATGGCACATTTATTATACTTCTGGGGTTTATGATACTGTATTATTTTATTGTTTTATATTAGTACTTTATACTGTAATGTTTTGACGTTATTGAAACAAATTTTTATTTTCTTGCTGGAGAAAATGACTACTGAAATAATATGCTCTGAGAGCCCAAAAATAATTTTTTATTCAGCTTTGGCATTTCATGGAAAATCTGAGTGCTGCTTTTGAGAAAAATAATATCACACTACATCTATTGGAATTCCTGAGCAGAGCTACTGTAACATTGTACTACATTAACCCTCAAAGGATTAACAAGCATTTAAATCAAAGCTGACTGAATAAATTGTAATGAATAATTTATTCAATTAATTTCTCTTCTGTTTTCTCTTTACCAGTTTGTCTATTAATACATTGTGGTTAATTTAGTTGTTGTTTGAAATATTTTGCTAATAATTTCTGTGAATTATCTGATCAGGAAAAAAATATTAAATTTAACAGAATGTGTTATTATAATGGAGAATTTGAAAGGGAGTTTTATAGTACCATTGGATGTAGATATTCTTGGACTGCTTCTTGCAAAAAGAACAATATTATCTGTGACTCACAGGTGCTTGAAATAATTTCTATTTTGACATTTGCTGTTTTTATTGCTATTTGTACATATAAGAAAAATAATATGTAAGAGAGTTTCAAGCTACCAGTGGGTGTTCAAAAACAAGTCATGGGATGCATTTGAAATTCAAATTTTCTTGAATTTTATTTGCAATCATAAGATACATAGCCTCTATTTATTCTCTGATTGGATGATCTCAACCTTCCAGATTATTTTCTTATGTGACTATTAAATTACATTTTAAGTCTCAATGTCCAAGAACATCCTAGAATGTTTCAAGGAAAGTTTCTGCCCTAAAGCCACTTGCAGGTGTTTTTGCTGTCAGTAAAAACTGATGGAGAAAAAGTGTTTTTTTTTTTAATATGTCAGGTCTGGAAAGATTTCATATTTCATTTTTCTAGTTATAATTTCTCAAGCAGTCAAAGGTTTTTTTTCTGAAAAGATGGGCAGTAGTATTTTTCAATTATTAAACTGACTTTACCCAAGCCAGTCTCTGCACATCTGTCCGCTAGGCTCTTGGTTATGCTTTGAAGCATGAGGTGTTTTTTTTGAGAGATGTCCCTGCTCACTTCCTCCTTTGCACTGGAAAACCTCCTTTGAGCTTGTCCTTCACAGCAGTGGAGAATTCACCCACTGTAGGGTGAGCCCAGATGCGCCACCAGCCGTGCTGGTAAGGAGCATTCCCAGTCCTCAATGTCCAGTCATAACCCATAGCACTGCTGGGCTATGTTCACTGAGGAGGGAGTTGTTGCATGGTAAAATTATAAATATATATATATGTGTGTGTGTGTGTGTGTATGTGTATATCTTTATATACATATATGTACAAATATATACACATCTATATACGCATATATACATACATACATACATACATACATACAGACAGACAGACAGATAGATAGATAGATAGATAGATAGATAGATAGGAAGAAGAAAGAAAACTTGCAGTGGGAGGATGACAGTGAAGGAAAGTGCTTCCTACATGGTGGTCATCAGCATCTGACAAATGAACATGAAGGTTTCTAAGGTTTTGTCTTGCTTCCATTTGGTTGCATGAAATGAGATTGCATTTTTACTATCTACACAAATTTTTGGTTAATTAATAACTCAGCATTACTTTAAAATCTAATTTTAATTGGAACTTTTCTAGAAGCTAAAATTATTTTTCTCCCATTTTTCCCCAGTTTTCCATCACTGATGTGAATAGAAACTCCTCTGTATAATGCTGTACCCTATTCCCACACAGCTGACAATGGTAGCATGGCTCACTGGAGAACAGGGATAAGCTGCAGTATCCCCCCTGAGGGTCACTGCATTGCCCCTATGCCTGGAATACTCTTCTATCACTTGGTGTCTTCCCTCTGTTGCAGCTTGACTCCACCCCCTGAAATAGAAATGTTTTCCCTCCTAAGACAACTTGTTCCATTTGAAATCAAAGTTTAACTGCAGCAGTGATGGGATTGTGCCCAGAGAAGACTCCTCCTCTCAGGCAGGTCAGGGACAAGGGCCAGAACCAGCGCAAGGACAGGAACAAGCCTTCACAGAGCACTCTGAGTACGAAGCGCGAGGTGCTCACCTGTGCAGCTGCTGCAGCAATGACATTTTTTCATCGGGAAGGCTGAGATTTTCAAACATAAGCTAAAACTGGGTGACACAGTGCCTAAGAAGCAGCTTTGCACCTGACCTACAGAACACAGACCCAGGGGAGACTCAGCTATGTACATATAATGTCTTTAGGGGACAATATTTGCCTTGGGAAAGGCTCTCTTTTTTCCATCATGTTTGATAGAGGATAAATATAGCTTCCAGCTGTAGCCTTCTTGAGCAAAAGACCATCCTGAACACACAGATGCCTGTGCAGGTGTTTCAATTGATTTTGAAGGGCCAAGGCTTTCCCTCTTTCCCTGTTTAATTTGTCTGGGCAGGACTCCATGCACCCTTGGCACTAATTCAATGGGAAAGAGCAGTTGTGCTCCAGTAAAAAGAGACTTTAGGAGGGTTTTGTCAATGCCAATGCGAAGGCAATTTAAGCAATTTTGACTCAAGAAATGGCTAACAACTTTTTCACATACCAGTATGATGGTTTGGGAAAAGTTATCAGTTTCAAAGTGATTAATAAAAACTCACCTCTCATTTTGATCTTAATTAATTCTTCTGTTACAGGAACTACAGCTTTTGCTGTTGGCTGGAAGTGGCCTGACCTTCAAATAAAATGGCATGCACCTTGGAAGGAGAAATATTCCAGAGACTGTTGGTATCGTGGCACCATCTCTATGTGCTTTTCAGGTGTTTGCACATTTCTCTACTGCCAGTTCTGATAAAGACCTTACTCAGAGCAAAATCTGGTCCTTAACACCTCTGGGTTCTTCAGCAGTTGTCTTGTTCTGTATGGATGATGCAGCCCATAAAAGTGGTCACTGGTCATTTCAAATTACTTTTTTTGGTAAAGAGTTTAGGCTTACTCCTGATAATCTTTTCCAGTTTGGGATCTAAAGGCATTTCTTCAAAGCTTTTCAGTTCCCTAGAATTCTTTGCTTTATTAATGTAACATAATAAATAAAGAAATTCAGGACATCCCTTCTAACACCATCAAAGCATTTAATGGAGAATGAAAGAGGATTTCTTTTGTTTCTACAATTATGACTACTGAAGCAAGCTGTGGTACTGAACATTATTTGGGTTTTGATAATTTTGTTACTTGAGAGCAGCTTAGACTACTGTGCATACGGTTACAACCCGTTATCTCGGGAGAACATAAGGCAGCGAATGCCACATGAGCAGCAGTCTCATGCAGGCAGGGGAGGAAACTGATTTTTGTGGCTAAAGCATTCAATTAGGACATTAAAAATATCTGGCTTATGTTTTTTTGGATCCTCGGAGCTGTTGATTAGGGGTGAATCTTCAAAGACTTTTAAGCATTCAGCTCTCATGTAATTAAAAGGGGCATCACTGACTTGGTGAGCTTTGTCTTTCTCAGGCTGATTTCCACCAGATGATGATGCTTCCTTCATATCCTGTGTATTGCAATTCCACCTTTGGACAAAAAGCACTTCCTTTCAGTTTGTGTCATTTTATCAATTGCCAAAATAGAGCCAGGGACCGAATATATGGAGTCTGAGCAAGGATTATACTGTACTGCACGGGTGGGTCTGTGTGTGCATGTATTCATGTGCACACTGTCTCTCCAGTAACCTTTTTTGTGCCTTTCTAGCTTTTTTAGTGTCAAGGTAAAAATGTTTTTCTATCTTTCCTGTCTTCTTAAATGGCTTTCCTGACTTCCCGTTCTTAATTTTTCATCTGATTTGAATCTAAGCTATGAAGGAAGATGAACATCTGACTTGCTGGAGAGCATCACTCCTGTGAATAAGAACTATGTTGAAAGATGTTCCAATTATCCACAGAAACAAGTGCTTTTAAAGCAGTTAGATCTGTTTCCTTACGGATTTGACTTTTAGTTTTGCAATGTATTGCACTGAATAATGTGCAAAGCATACAAAGGGCAAATTGGAGTGCTATGAATATGCTTATGACTATGTGCAATCTACTGTATTATACAACATGAAATTTGTTAAAATGTTAAGACAAAAAATTATTTCAAATCAGGATGACGGAAGTGTCATATGACTATATGGAAAGGCTATGTCTGCATATTTTAATCATAGCTTCTCCCCAGCTCGCTTTTAAAAGGAAATTCTGGAAAATTTTAGGCAGTTCCACACAGCCCTTTGGTTTTGATAGAACTGAAGTAACAGAATCTGGTTCCATAAATCTTTTCTCAATGAAGTCTTTATAAAACCTTAATTAAAACACACTGTCTCTACTAGTGCAACAGGAAATCAGATAACAAAGCAATGGCACCCAATATGCTCCTCTAGATGAAATAATTTCCTATTTCATTTACAGCCTTAATGAATGCTTCACTTTCTCTTCATTAAGTCCACATGCATCTCTCTTTGTCTTGGAGATAATATAACTGCTGGCACCACAGGCTGTGCTTATGCAATTGTTATTTGTACGACCATAAAGCACATGACACAGTGTTATAGGAGCTGCTGGAATGAAATCAACGGCTCTGTCACTGTGCTCACGATCATTTACACCACAAACTGATCCAACTGCTGGCAACAAGCAACATCTGCTTTGAAATTCAGAGGCAAGGCCACCAAATTCTTCCAGAATTTCACATCATGACAGAAAAAGCCAGTAGTCCCAATTATTTTATTTCTCCTGTATGTAATATTGGTCTCAGAATTTTAATTACTAGTGGAAGGAGAAAGTATTCCAGCCCACCTAATGTCTAAGTAGCCAGTGTACCATGGGAAGAAGAAAATTAAAGAAAATGCAGCCAAAGTTTATCATTCTGAAAAATTGTCAGCCTTATTTCTCTTTGTGTCCTGATCCTGTTTACACTCAATGTGTTCACATATGAGTGAAAAGGAGATTTCAATCAACAGTTTATGCAGCATGTCCAGTTTTCATGCATTCATGTGTGACCTTTATTTATTCTGCAGGTACAATTGGTTTCTCAGTGACATATACTTTTTTAACTTTTCCATGCTGAGATTGCATTGAAGTGATGCTGCTTTTGCCCCCAGGAGCCACATCAGGTGACAGGCTCTCGAACCGCAATTTACAGAAATGGTCTCCTGCAGATGTCCTGAGGAGGATAAGGATCTCTTAGAGAGTGGAGAAACCGTCCCTGCCACTTAGAGAGGTGGTGTCTTATGGTTCGTGAGCAATATCAATCTCGTGGGCCCTTTAAAGCAATTTCCATTCTTATACATTCTTCACCATTCTCATCTTTATTGTGCTTTTCAGCAGATCTGCAGGGCTGTGAAGACCCAGGGATTTCTTTCTCAGTAGCAGCTATTTCAGCTTCACTGCTCTTCTGTAAAACTTTTTCTCTCCTCCTGGGAGTCAGCAAAAAGAGCATTTAGCAACCAGGAAGAGCAGCAGGGAAAATGGAGAGGTGAAGTAAAAGGCAGAAGGACCAGCCAAGACAAGGAGCCAGAGTTTCTGTCCAGGCTGGTCAGAGCGCCCGCTCTGAGGTGAGTGACAAAGGCAGAGGTTGATCAGCCTACGGTGAAAAAGAGCTAAATAGCGGCAACACAATTTTCATTAACTGGGGATCTGATCAAAAGCCTGCCTGGTTCAGGGGGAAAAGGCTTCCACTGAGATCTGTAGATTTTAGATCTGTCCTCCAAATGTGTTCTATCTTTGGTAATTAAAATATCTTTTGCTGCTTCCTATTCATCTTAGCATCACAGATCCCATGATTCTGTTACAGAAGAAGTGGACTTGCTCATGACTAACTGGTGGAATGGTGGCAAGGAAGCTTCTACTCCAGAATCTGGCCTTTAAAACTTCTATTTCTGGTAAAGGTATGAGGGGAAGAAAAAATCCAGAGTGGTTCTCAGTCTCTTGGTGAGCTTCCAGAACAGCATGACACAGCAAATCCCCAGCTCAGTGGCTGAAAAGAAGTGCTGTTCATTTGGAAACACCATGAAACAGGAGCCCAGAGCTTTATCATTGTCACTCTGGAAGAAAAAATGATGAAAGGAACTGCTGGCTTTCATTGTCACTCCACCAAAGCATTCCTGCAACTTCCAGTGTTAAAGAAATGGGAATTTAGCATCCAAGTTCCCTTCTCAAATCTCATGAAATATTGTGAGCATTAAGAAAATGATTGCAGAATTGTAGCTATTCACTGCTGTTTCTTCGGTGCAAACATCACTAGGAATATTATTTTTAAGAGGGATAATTTGAGACATGAGGTTTACATCCAACTCTAGGCTTCCGTGAGTAGGACCAAACATCAAAGCTCAGATCTGAGTCTCTCCACCAGCTGTTGCAGTGTGCCAGACTGTGCTCACCCAGGGCTGGAGCTGTGCTCTTGAATCTTGCCCAGCAACATCCAGCACATTTTGAATGTCGCTGTGATTCTGAGCAGTAACAATGTTCGCAATTACTAACAATAAAAGAAAGAGTCAAGAGTACTTGTTTTGGTGCTCTGTCCACATGTTTTTATGTATCCAGAGTTTTTATGTAGATAAAACATAGGCAGAAAGCTGAAGGAAACCCAAACATCTTTTTCTGCAAAGTGAGAAATTACAGAGGATAAGTCTAGGGAGTACATTAAAAGAACATAGAACAAAACCCTATTAACAACAGAATACTGTCCATTTTTGTCCTGACCATAGAGAAGTGAAGCAAATCTCTCTCTTTTCTTCCAGCCAGAGATGTTTTCATCATGATCAACAGCTAGCACTTTACCATGCTCAAAGATATAGCTGGGCATGGAACAGCTGGAGAAACCAAGGGAGAAATAGCTGGAGAAACCAGGACTGCATTGCCATATCCCTGCAGGAGACTCCTATTGCATAAAATATTCCAGCGATCAAGCAGCAATTGCCAACCTGTTGGCCTGAGGGGGAGCTCTGAGAGTGAAAGGCAAGCTCTGCTCTCCTGGAAGCAAAGCTGCAGGTAAATAGGCCCTGCTGATCTGCCACCTGTGGCATTGCTGGGCTTGGTGTGATGCTGAACACAATGAGGTCATGCTTTTAGCTATTCATGGGCACTTTTACCCGTATTTTAACAGGTTTTTTCTTCCATTCTCCTACTTGTCTAGCCCTCCCTCACAGTAAACTACTGCTGCTTGGTGTATGCCAGAGGGAGCAGTCTGTTTCAATTACCATGGCAGCACTACACCTCTGCTCATAACAAATAGCCACTGTGCTACTGGCCCCAGGAAAAGGCACTGTAGGGAATTGTGCCTCTGGTTTGCCGGCAAAAGTTCAATTTCCTAATTGAATTTCATTATTTAAAATTTCACCTATGCCCTCTCCATTTTCTCTGCCATCTACAGTCCCAAAGAAGAAGGTGTTGATCCTACTTCTTTAAGGATCCCAGCTTTTCGGGGGGTAAAATGGGGTTTCACATGTTCCAAGATGAATAAGAGCACCAACATTTGGCCCACCTTCATATTAGTCAAACATGCTAGCAGTTCACTGGAAGCTTGTCTTCAGCGCAAGACGAGTGAAGCCTCACCATAACCTAGGAAGGAGAGAGATCTTCTGACTCCTCTGTGTACAGTCAGGACAGTAAGAGGCGAGGTGACATGCCCAGGGCAGCAGGCAGCAGGGCCAGAAATTGAAAGCCGTCTCCTGACTGCCAGGCCCATATTTTTCTGCATGTAGATCTTTCTTCTGTCACCTCAGATTAAATGGTTGAACACTACAGGTGAGCATGAGCAGGGGTATAAAATAACACAAGCAAATGTCTGTGTTAGGTTTACTGGCATGTGCTCAAAGTCACAGTTACCAGATACTCTGTGTTAGGATTTCCCTGGATCACGGGCCATAATTTTCCATGTGCCAGCCTGTAATTTCTGAAAACACTACTTTTGCTTCTATTTTTAAGTCCTCTCTCCTATAGTTTTCTTCATAGTTATCAGGGCTGGGTAGTTCTGTAAGAGCTAAGTCAGAGTGAGAGAAAACAGCAGCATAGGAGAAAAACAGCAGTGATGGCAAACTTCAAAAGGTTTGGAGGTTCAGGCAGAGGTTTTTAGCTTACCTGAACCCCTTTTGGCGTGGAAATTGATATGGAATTTCATGAAAAACCTCGACATGCTTGTAAGACATCTGGCAGATCAGAGCTTCAGCTGGGTTTGAAATAACTTGAGAATGACCTTTCCTGCACTGTTTCCATATTTTGTCTTCCTGTCCACAGCAAATGAGAAGAGGCAGAAGCACACAAGGGCTGTTGGTATGTGGGGCAGGTTCTCAGTCTCCCCATCCTCTGTCCTTTGTCATCAACATGTTTAAGGGCCCAGCCCGCAAACAACAAAACTCCCAGCCAGCCAAAGTTTCCTTTTGAAGCTTTACCAGAATGTGTTTGGAGGCTGAGAGAGGAAGTATGCAAAGGTGAATAATTATTTTATGTGAGCAGACTGATTTGTACGGGGGCCACTGGATCAACTGGAGGTCTCACAATGCAGAGGTGATATCAGGATAAAAACTAATGTGAAACTGTGCAGCATAAATTCCCCCTGACATACAACCCATGCCGCTTCAGAGGAATTGATAGCTCACATGGATTGTAAAAAGAGTACACATTTTGGGCTCTTGTTTTTATGCATGGCTACAAATTCCTGACACTGTGATTGTTGCCCTTGATATGAAAGTTACATGTTGTGATTCAGTGATTTTAGCTGTCCTAGAAAAAGCTCATTAATCACTGATTTTATATGTGTATAATTATTCTGCTGGAAATCTCAATCCATTTCTTTTAATGTGAGAATCAATAGTTAGAGGGCTGTCAAGTCTATTCACTATGAAAAGCTGTTGTCAAGAGTATATAACCAGGCTGCAAACATTGTTCTAATCTAAAAAATTTGCATGGAGTCTGATAAAGGAGGTAAATTTCAATAATGGGGAAAAAAGAAGAGAAAAAATCCATATGGTTTGCTGGTAGTTTATATACAGACTTGAATAGGATGGGGATTGCTAGGAAAGCGTCTAGAGCTGTTTATTTCTTAGCATCAGTCTCATTATATGGTTAGGTTTATGTAGAGATGCGAGCAGCTCGCTATCTTGGCAGCAAGCTAAAGAAACTTAATGTTACAACATACTAAATACTTAGCTAATTACACAAAGCAAAAGCATATTGACAGTGATTCTATCTAATCACTATAAGCACACGTAGCTTTGGTTAAAACAATGCTTGCTTATTTTTGAATACAATGCTTATTTATAAGAGACAACGCACTGAGCTTTATTCATGAGCTTAACTTTGCTAGAGAAACTTTTTGCAACTTAGGAAGCTAAACTGCACAAGTCTATTGTTCTATTCTCCATATCTTCTACAGCTTGCATATTTTTTTTGATGCTTCAGCACTGTTCACAATTCTGCTGCAACTGAAGCTTGTCTTTTACAAACTTCTTAAAACCCTCTGATTTTATAGATTCCCACAATTGTTGTTTTTACATGTTACATGTCCCTTACTGCGGGAAGTATGAGGCACCCAGCTCTGAAGGCTCAGGATGAGCACAAAGCTACAGTGCTCCTCTCCTTTCTGCCAGCAGAGGGAAAGAAAAGGCTGCTATTATTCCCTCCCTCTTCAGACACTGCAGATGGTTTTCTGTCCCAGGCAAACAGCAGTGCAGCTCCTGATGCCAAAGTCTGCACTCCAGGCAGAGGCTTCTGTGTGCCACGAATGCCTGTCCAGCAGATGTCTTTAATCAAATCCCAGTCTACTCTCTATTTTGTACAAAAAGTGTAATTTTGATACATTAGAGGTTCCATTAAACAATGTCACAGTTGCTTCTGCTCTGAAACTTTGCATTAAGGTAACCCAAACCAAGCCCTGTACCAGGTTCTGGCAGGGAGACAGCTGCAGCAGGAAAAGCCTTGAATTTGTGCCAGAGCTGGCCCTGGAGCCTCCCTTGCTGTTGCCACCGTTCCTTGTGGATGGTTTTGGTTGGAGGAGCCCAGTGTACCTCCCAGATCACTGTCCTCAGCTGTCTGGGCAGGCAGCCTGTGGCTTCATGCACAGATAAAACAGGAGCATGAGCTTGGATGGGGAGAGTGCCTGTTTAAAGCATGTTGGTATGTGCATGGATCTGCCTACAATCTGGGGCAATTTTTGAAGTCCTCAGGACTGTCTCCACAGCTCTGGGGCTTACACTAGTTTTCTAGCAGAGGGTTGTGTGTTGCTATGTGGAGAAGCTGTTGCTTGGATGGATAAGGAGGCCAGGATGATAAAACATTTGAGTCCCATCCAGCAGTGGGAATATGGAAGAGCTCAGTCCCTAAGCCCTGAACACCTCCACCTCCACTGCCTTGTATGACAGAGACTAGTCATGCTGAAAATAACTTTCCCAATTTAGACAGAGAAGTCTCTGGTGTGTCCCCTTACTTTCAGAAAGTAGGCACAAGAGGAACAAGTCAAGTGAGGGGATAACTCTGCCTTCTCAGCATGCTGCTTCTGACAGGCGTGGGGCTGTGTGTATATCTGCTCAGTAACCACAAAAATGGTTTTGTGCAAATCATTAGACATTCCAATACAGTGTTGAGAAGCACCTTTTGCACAACTGGATGCTGCAATTGCATGAGCAGTTAATAATAGTATTCTTAAATGGGCAATGGTTCCAAACAGAGCAATAAAGCACATCAACAAATAGTTAGGGAAACAGCTGTATTTGTGAGCCCCAGCTAAAGCTGCATATCCCCGTGGCACACTGTGCTCCAGGAGCTGTGCAAATGGAAAGCAGGACAAAGCAGCCTTCTGTAGCGAGGCACTGGATTAAAATCTCCCTGAAAGTTTCCTGCTTCTTTCTGTGGATGTTTCTGCTTTATGAAACAGAATATGAGGATCAAAATAATTCAGATTCATCCAGGATATCTAAAGGATTGGCTTGGATGCAGTGTCAGCATACTAGGTCATTAACACTATGGGTTATAGTAATGCTCCAGAGCTTGAAGGCAATGTTTTTTGGAACTCCCAGATGTGCAGCAAAAGAGGAGGGAGGCCTTCAATGCCCCCCCTAGTCCTTGAGCTCCACCAAGATAATCAGTGTATAGTGACCACAGGCTGTGGCTACAATGTGGATCAGTTTGTAGTGTGCAGCGCCTGGGAGAGCTGCAGAACCACATTGTCTGGAGGGAAGGGCTTTAGGGAGATCCCACCTCCAAGCAGAGCCTGCTGAAGCCAGAGCTGACTTCTCTGGGATTATCCAGTAAAGCACTGGAAACCTTCAAGGATAGAGCCTTCACAACCTTTTTGGATAATCTGCACCAAAGTCTGGCTGTCTCACTGGGGAAAGATTTCTCCTTAAATCCTGTCTGGGCACCCCCTTATTCACTTTATGGCCACAGTCCTGTTCTATGGTCACGCATCTCAGTGAAGAGCCTGCTCTCATCTTCTCAAGTACCTCTTTGCAAGTACTGGCAGTTGCTAGTAGATTGGGTGTTTTTTCCTCTAGCATGACAGAGCCTTGTTTCCTCAGCTTTATATCACATAGCACAAAGGATCTTGGTGGCCCTCTGCTTAGTTAACCCTGTTGGTCAACTTCCTTGTGTCTGGGGACACAAAGCTGGACAGAATAATTACCATGTAGCCTGACCAGTGCCAACTAAAGAGGAGTGAAATTGCATTGTTACTCACCATTCTAAATTTAAAGAAAGTCTAGTAGGAAATATTTTTAGTCCTTTGTGATTTAACATTTAGCTCAACACCAAAATCAGAGCGAAGCCCAAAAGAATCCTTGAACTACTTTTTTTTTTAATGTTCCTCAAAGCAATGCTAATAAAAAATTGCTGAAGATGTAAAAAGGATTCAAAATCCTAGTAGTTCATCAATTGCAATTAAAAAATTCTTATCTTTCATTTCAGTGCTGCTGGTTCGTTTGCGCATCAGAGACCGTGGGGCTGAGCAAGCATTGCAGGTAAAGATGTCAGCTCTGAGCTATTTTGGGGAGCAGGCATTCTTGCCTCAGGATGTCTGAGGGAAGGTAGCAGCCAGCTCAGAAAGGCATGAAGAAATAGGATGGCCTAGGGATTTCCAGACTAGGACTCTGAAGGGGTTCCTGAGTGCTCTATTGCTAACAGAATTGTGTCTTTCCAAGGGGGATATTAAACACGGTGCTGCTAGGCTTCTAATTCACCTTGATGAGTTGGAAGGCTTCCTTGTGTAGCTGCTGAAGCCTGTCACTGGCACCTGAAACTGCTTCCTCAGGAATGGCTGAGACTGTGGCAGAGTCAGTAATACCTCACAGACCAGTAGAAATATTAATATATTTTAATACATGTGTATTTGAAAAATGCCACCGGTGAACGGCCAAAGCTGAAAGACTCTGACTTTATTACCTTGACTTTCAGTGAGTTTTTTTTCTTTTAATCCTCCAGGCAATAATTCCCCCATCTCTTTGCTCCTAAAATGAGATTTAATTTTAATTTTTTTGAGAATAAATTGCTGTAAATCTTTGGAGAGTCCTCAGAAATGTGATAGCTGCTGTGTCAGGCATTTTGGTTGAAGAAATTCTTCAGCTGAGTTGATGGAAAATAACCTATTGCTTGCTTTTATTAACCATTGCCTGATTATTTTTTTTCCCTAAGAGGCTGAAACTACAACTGGTCACAAGTTAGTGTTTCATCTAGACAGAGATTAAGCCAAAAAAGTGGCAAAAGTAAATAGATAACCTCCAGGGATAATGCTACCTTAGTATTGCTGAAGGATTTGAATGTATTATTTTGTGAGATGGCATTTTTGTATTTCTTCCCATTCTCACTCCTTTGTTTTGAATGCAGACAGGTTATGCGAGCATTTCTTTAACTCACATCAGCTTTCTGCATCTAAAATGAAGCATTTCAAAATTAAAAAAGGCAAAGTCAGAAAGACTGAGACAATGAGCAGCCCTCTCATAGAATGTTGTTTGGAAGTTGTATTATTAGAGATGCTGGAGCTGAGAGAGGAAAGCGTGTGCGCAAATTCCCTGCATCACTAAATATGACTTTCAAAACCTCATCATGTCTTCTGTAAAAGCTACCATCCTGTCAAACATTTTTGCAGTTGATCTCTTTGTGGCTGAATCTATAAAGAAAACTCAAATAAAGTCTCAACTATTTTTGCCATAAAAAAAGCCACATTCTTTTTCTTTTGTCTCCTTGTTCTAAACCCCTGGCTGTACAGCATTTGATCAAGCCTTCAAAAAGACAAAACAAAATTTTCCCTCAGGCGTAGAGCGGTCTTGGGAAGTTTTGGCTCAAGATACAGATATTTCTGCAAAAATGAAAATAAGATCTTGGAAACAAAATTCTACAGCAGCCAAAACTGTGCATGGCTATGGTGGTTTTAGTTGTATCTAGAAAAGCTGAGGGATTGATAATATTGCTGGAAGACTGAAATGGGACTGGGAGTTGTGATAAAGACAGGGGACCCTGAAGAAGCACAGCCCCTTTTCTACCTCCATGTCAGGATACAGCCATGCAGCAGCAGAAAAGCAAAAGGAGATGCTTTTGAGTCTTTTGTAGCCTCCCTGGCAAATCCTCTTCCAAAGGGAAATGCCAGAGAGCAAATGCAGCTAGAGTGCTCTTTCTCAACATCATTCAGGCACAGTTCTCAGTCCTGGATTCTGGGCTGATGTTTAGCCATCAAAAAGATATTTCATACCTGTCTTGACCTGTTTAGCAGTAGGTAATCAGGCAGCCTAGGTAATCAGCTGGTCTGTGTGTATGTGAGCCCACACCTCTTCTGGACAGTTACCTGCTAATAATCAGACCTGAGCTGACAGCACGAGATCATTAATGGTTATTAAGTTTTTTGTCAACTCTGGCCTGCCTGATTGAAATCAGGGATTTAGAAATAATAGCTGACCACCTACATGACCTTCTGCCAAGCAGTTATATCAGTATTTAATATACCATATTTTTCCAGCATGTTCCCTCATTTCTGTATTATTCTGACATTATTTTCTCACCATTGTCTACCTATAATTTTCTTCAATAAACTGGCAGAATTACTATGTCGCTCTTTTTCAAGGCTTGAGTATGCATTCTTTGAACAGATATCAAGCATTAAAAATAGCAAGGAGTAATGATAAATAATTGGGATAATCTGAATGAGAGATAGCAAGAAATAAAGGAAATAATTTAAAGGGAAAAAAATCTATTATCATCAGTAAGAAAAAGTAAAGTTAGAAAATAATTGCAGAACCTGTGCTTAGTATCTTTGATACTAACAACCCTGAACCCTCATACTAGGAATACATCTGATGTACTGTTAACATCTATCTCAGGTAAGGCTGTAGAGATTATATAGTCCACAGGTCAATCTCAAAGATAATTTTGTTTTATGTGTACAAAATTTTGGAGTCATTCAAGTCTAGAAGCCGGAATGCATGCCTCAAATCTGTGTCACTCCCCTTTTATCTAAGCTATGACATCTGATCTTTGCTTTTGCAAGAAGCATAACAAAATCTTACTCTTTACCTTTCCATTTTGTGTGGAGGTATTTGGGTTGTAGTAAACTCATAATTTTTGTCTTTGTGCCAGAAATGGAGCTACAGACATCAGAAAAAGTGATTGTATGTGAGCAGCTCTCAGACTCCATTCTGCAATTTTCTCTGTATACGACATGCAGTGGATGGCATTATTGAAGTCTTGTAACACAGCAAAGCTGTATGATGAAACTTTAATGTCATAGTCTCTCCTCAAATGCTGTACCTTCACACCTTATTCATTTTTGCCTTTTTTCCTTTGGACCCTCTACAGTTTTTCTAATTAGATTTTCTGCTACTTAATGAGGGTTCTCTCTGTGAGTTCCCCTGCCCCAGCACAGAGCAGGTGAGAAAGTCCATCACCCCTCTTCATTATGATCTACTGGCTTTATCCATAATTTCAATCAGTGAACAATTTGCTGTCCAGTTTTGTTCTTCCTGAATGTCTGACATTGTTTAATTTTGGTTTCTCCTTCTTGAAACATCTTGCTTTGTATTGTGTTAGTAGGGTTTAGTGCAGGTTTTGTTTTACATTGGATTTCCTTTTGTTACTTCTCACTTGTAATTCTCTAGATACATATGCATTGCTGTATTTTTGTCCTTTCCCCTCTGTTCCTGACTGTGCACTTTGCAACATCTTTTGCATTTCTAATGAAGGTATTACTCAGAGTCAAAACTGGAAGGAACCCTGTGAACATCTTGCTCCTGCTACCTCATCAGTCTCTCTGCTGCAGTTTTGTGCAGGGCTCCTTATCACTCTCCCTTCTGCTGTTGCTCTTCCTGTAGGTCTTTTTTAAGCAAATTGTTTATGCTCCTTGGTGAACTTTGTGAATACAAACAAGCCTGTCCTTTCATGCAATGCTTGCTCAAAACCGACTTGGAAAGATTTAAGCATGTGCCTAAGTGTTGCTGAAGGGAGACTTCTGTTCCTATTTAATTACTTTTATCCCTTACCTTTTGATTCTAGTCTTCTATGTATAAAACATCGATAACTCCCTCTAGAATGGATTCTTTCTTTATCCCACATCACTTGTTGCTCGTGTTTCCAATGCCCTCTTGAAGTTTTCTAATAGCTCTTTTTGTACTACTGGGTCGATTATTTTACTGGAGATTGAAGATAAAAGTGCTGGGCAGTAATTGCCAAGATCATTCTTCCTTCTGTGTAAATCAATACTATATTTGCTTTATTTCCAGCCTTTGGGACTTCCATAGTTCTCCATGACTTTCAAAAATAATTGCCAATGGTTCAGTAACTTAATTGGCTAATTCCCTCATCACCTGAGGATGAGTGCAACCAGACCAGTTGATCTGTATGGTGGATATTCAAAATTTCCAACTGCTCCTGCAACCTGCACTACAATAATGGCTATTTAGATAGTTTTTTTATTACTTCCCTATTGTTAGATCCTTTTTTTTTTCTGTTTTATTTGGAAAAAAAAATAGGGGGTGATTTGGCCCTGGAAGAAATACTGGTTTTTTTTATCTTCCTCTCACTTATTAATGAAACTACTTTCTGGCTGGCTTTCCTTTCCCCTACAGGACATTTGTGAAAGCTATTCTTATTCCCCAGCACTGCTTGGGTTAGCATAAATTCAGCTAGGTTTCTCCTGTCCTTGTCATTTCTCTTTTTTTCTATTTTCACCAATTTCTTTTCTATTTGCTGCTGCTCATTTCTGGGTTCTGTTACCTCTGAGCAAAGCAGCTGGCACCGCTGTTACTGACCTATTCCTGCAAATAATTGGAAACATAGCTGGGCCAGAAGGATTCAATCCATTACCAAACTCTCTCCCATTTCTCCCTCACTGACCTGGTATCCTCTCATACCTGGAATTTTTCACTGTCTTTTATTTATCAGCAATGAAAAAGGAATAGCTTTAGGGAGATATTTGTGATTGCCTTTCCAAGATACTTCTCTTCCCAAGAGAGATCTAATAGGCAGGTGTCAAGATTAAGCAAGCCCTGCGTTTCTGGTTCCCCTGAGGTCACAGCAGAGACCCTCCCTGGAGGTGGCTGGCCATTTTCCCTGTAATTTGTCACTTCAACCTCAGCCAGTGTGTGATGTTCGAGCCCAGAGCGCTTTTGTTGTTGTGCCTCTCTCTCATGCACTCGTAAGGGCACTGACTTACATGACCTAGCAGGACTTTTCCATCTTTAACTTTTTAAAATGGTTTACCTTTCACAGGAGTGCTCTCTGACTCTTTTATTTCTTGGTCTTTTCTTTTTCCCAGAGGCTCAGTTTTATATCTCCCAGGTCTCAAAATGTCCCCGCTTTAATAAATGATGGCAGTTTACAAGCTGTGCTTTGGACGCTATTCTTGTTGTGCTTGAAGTATTTCTGAATAGATAATTGTCAAAAACTCTTCCCAGATTTAGGGCAGATTTTTTTTCCTGTCATTGTGGTACCAGCTCTCAAACTCATCTCTGCAGCTTTTAGAGTGTGTCACCATGTTGTCCTCAGAGTAATGTAATGTAATGTGGTATGTCAGGCAGCTCACACAACCTGTTTCTTGTTTGAAGCTGCTGCTACCCTAAAACTGAACTGATTTTTAGGAGGAAAATTGTTTATTCTCTTCTTTGATGTTGTTTCATGTTCATATGCCTCATTTTTACCCATTTTCCTCATGATGGAGGCTGCCTTTTTTGCTCCATTGACCAGATACTTGGACATGAAAACATGCTATCAACTATTGCCTTAGAGAGAGTGCAGGAAACAGGTCTGGGGGAGACCACTATTATTTTCTTTATTAGCCTTTCTACCACAGGCATTTATTGTCATGTTCCTGGCTTCCTACTGTTTGTCTGTGATACAGTCTTCCGAAAACATATGGTTAAGACCTTAGAAACATATTACAGGAAATATTAAAAATACTATCTCGCTTATAAATTCATAATTATCCTTATTTTGAGAGTATCTTATAAAGACCAAACATGATACCACAGATGGTGTAGCTGGAAACAAGGTGGTTAATTAAAATTTAAAAAAAAAAAAAAAAAAAAAAAAAAAAAAAAAAGGAAAATAACCCCTCACCATTTAATTTGTACACTGTCTAGATATTTCTGCATAACCACTATCACCTGCTGCTCCAGGAGCGTCATGCTTTTCTCACCTTCATCTCTGCGTAATGCAGGTTTTGCATCTTGCTCTGACAGAAGCTGTTCATGTCCCCAGCTTTCCATGCTCACTCACAGATGTTTCCCTTCAGATTGTTTAAATTCCATCACTACTCAAAAGAGGAAGCTGAGTGTTTCAGGACCCTGGTAAAGGGAGGGCAGTGACTGTCCCTGGTCATACTGCCCAGTCTCTGCTCTTCAACTCTTTTGTGAACATTGCCACTAGGTGGGCATTTTTGTTGCCCTGAAAAAAGTGGGTGAAGTTGGCCTCTTCCTTGCATGATTGAAAATGTTTTTATGTGTGGAGGAAATTCATACTAAACCCTAAAAACATTAATGAAGGTCCAGCTTGTTAACACAGTAGGTGACTTGCTGTAGTCAGTGGCAGCATCTTTTTCTTCCAGGCAATTTGCTCACTGTGACTTTGTTCTTTATTCCCTGCTGTCTTTTAGCATATCAAGAATAGAGTCCCAATTAATATTTGCCATGTTGCCTCACACTCAGCCATCAGTTAGGCTTGAAAACTCCTCATTCTTTAGGCGCTCCCACTTGAAATGCATGAGATGTTGTGGAGGATGGCCAAGGGAAAGGAAGGTCCTCAAAAGCTAATAGCAAAGAGAGAACAAGCAAACACTGGTTTTGGGTAAATGCCTAGGAGGATGCACACCCTTGTCATGGAGGCTGAAGTTCGCCTCCATATGCAGAGCTGTTGAAGACACCGCTGGCATTTGTTTCTACTACTGGTGTCTTTGATGCTAGGATGATGAAAGGATGAAAGGATGATGAAAAGATGCAAAGAATTTTTAAAAACAAGCAAAAAAAAAAAGGACAATATGAACACAAAAGACATCATCCTCCAGGAATTCAGTTATCCAAGAGAAGGTTAGGAGGTGGCTTGAACATGTTCCCTCAATAACCATTTGAGGAGAAGGCTGATAGCAGAGGACTCTTAAATTCAGCACACAGTATGGTAAAGCTGTCCCCTCAAGCATGGGAAGTGATGGCTGGGGCCTGTGTCTCAGTCTTGGCTAGGCTGGTGGTTCACAGGAGGGCTGTGAAGGCCCCAGGGGACTGCTCCTGGTTACGCTGCTCTTGGCAGGCAGGTGCCCACCCTCCTGGAGGTCACGGCAGCAGAGGAGGTGGCTGTGTCCTGCCAGCACCAAGCTGGTTATTTTCCCTTTGATGTTGCCATCCATTTGAAAGTCCCTCCACAACCAACCAAATCTGCAGCTCAGAGGGATGTATTCATTCAACATTTACTCACTGATGCTGGCTCTGTTTGCCTCTCAGTCTATAACAAACAGAAGTGTGTCATATTTAATTTTGTCACACTTATGCCCACATGCCCAAATCTTGTAGCTATGGGCTGCCTGAAAGATAACAATTCCACACCAAATGTAGATGTTTGGCTAAGTTTAACAATTAGACAAAGTGTATAAAATTGAAGAAAAGCAGGCAAGCCCTGGTCATTCAGACTTTGCTCTAGTCCTGTCTTTTAATGAGAAAGTTCCTCTTTAGCTGCCTGAAAATTATTTTCTGCTGCAACACTGTTCAGAAAATAATTTCTTACACGTTCTCTCTCACAGCAGGTTATATGGCTGCATTTGTTTTCAGTCTCAGTCTGATTGCGAATCTAAAATATGGTTCTTTGTTCTTTTCAAACAAAGAAAAAGCCCCTCTGAGCAGAATTTGAAGAAAGAGGTCTGTCTTCTTTTAAAGGTGGTTTAGAAAGGTTTTTCAGGTTTTCAACCGTATAGGAAATGTTAATGGGAAAGTTCCTTTTGTACTGACTCTAGAACCTTGGCAGGAGCTTGGGGCTCCTATTAGTCTAGGTAATGAACAATAATAATAGTGATAATGACACTTTTGTATGTTTAAAATAGATTCTGTAACAATGTGCTGGTCAAATGTGACATAATCAAGTCTAATACCGTCTTAATTTTTAAGCTGTATAAAAACACAGTTTTAAGATGACATGCCAGCCTTAAATAATCTTCCTGCATAATGAGTTAAGAAATTTAGGCATTTCTAAATACCACTTACTGAATTTATAATTTCATCTTGGAATTTTGACACATCAGAAGAGTAACAAATAAGAGCATGCTCCCCAAGAGCATGGGACCTGCTAGCATGTAATTTTAGATGCTTAAAACACCAGACATTAGAGACAGATCTTCCCATATTTGAAATTTAATATTTTCTAATTTATCAAAATTGGATGTTTGGGATCCTACTTAAACAACTAGAATATGTAGACCTCTGCAGAAACTCTGTCTTCCAGGCCTGGGACAAATTTCGTGGTTTTGTTTAAACAGCATGGCAATTTCTGGCATGCACTTACAACAAACCCAATGCACAAAAAAGTCCAAATGGTTTTATTTCTTGGCTTAGCAGTTTCAGATATGCCCAACAGAGAGCTCTTTGTCTCTAAAACTCTCTAAGGAATATGCCCCACAAAACTTCAACATGAAGAAAGTGTGCATAAGATAGGAAAGGCAAACTATGATATAGCAATGTCCCAGATCTGGCTTAAGCCAGCAAAAAGGATCTCCCTGAGTTAGCACGCTCTCACTCTGATCTAGGCTCCATGCCTGGGACAATTAGAACTTTAGATAGACAGGGGGCACTGAAATCTTGAGTTTCAAGGATAATAAAGGATATTTACTGAAGTCAGCTGAGAACGGCAACTCTGTCTAATAAATTCTCTATTACTAAATTTTCCCTTTCTTATTTTTTCTTTTTTAATATCACCACAGGGCTCAGGTATTGGTAATTCACATTTATAAGGAATTCTCATTTTATTTATGGAACACATTCTGAGGAATATCTTGGAACTTTGCTGCAGGGATTCCTTCCTGGCTGCCAATACAAAGCTGCAGGTAATGAAAAGTTCCTGACCAAACTTTCTATAGAAAATGAAATGAAAGAAAAATGTTCAAGTTGTGGAACTTTACATGTAAAGTACAACTCTAATCTTAAATATTTCTCCTAATCTCCTCATAATTCCTGGATTTAATTTGCTTAGCTTGCAAAAAAAAGGATTAGATGTTTCCCTGCAAATAAACATGAATTATTCACTTCTCTTCTTGCTTATAAGTTGCTCACAGACTTATATTTATGAAGTAATTTGTAGTCTCCAGCAATCTCTAGCAATCTCCTTGGTGGGAAGCCCAACCCAATATTACTCAGCAGATTTTCTGCAGTCTTCATTGATCCACTCTTCATGCCGAGCAGGCCATGAGTGGTCACCTAAATTTCAATGTGTGATCTCAGATCACTGAATGGGTAATGGCTGGTTTTGATTATGTGATAAAGGAAAACTCTTAGGGAAAGACATTTCTCATGTGCAAGTATTCTGGCTCCTACACAAATGCAAGATTTGCAAAAAACAGCTCAAACCTCTCTTAGCATCCATATGCCAAAGCCCAGCCATTCAGGGGATACTGTAGAGTAGGCAGCGAGCTGCAGGGAGTTGAAGAATTCCCTGAGTTCACTCCCATTGTGCTCTAGCTCTGTTCTCCATTTCAGGCCAAGGAAGAAACCTGGAGAGAAAATGGAGGCTCAGTCTCTTTCTGCTTGCTTGCTCTAGAGCTTGTTGGGAAGTGATTCAGCTGAATGCTGCCATGACAATGCTCATTATCAACTTTACACAGTACACTAGCAAGTTAGTTTTCTTATGGAAAACCTTACTTCACCGCTTTTTATCCGTCTCACCCACGGTCTCTGCCTGAAGGCTGTGATTCTCTCTGAAACATATCAGTTTGGTTCCCTGGCCAACTGAGAAAGTTAATTAGCTGTTTTCTGCTTTTCTGTGCTTATGTCTTTCTCTGTGACAGAGTGAACAAATCTGCAGCCAGAATTGGGAAGCCTAAGTGATAACATGAGCATCATCGTGCTGCCAGCCATCCCTACGATAACGCTTCTCCACACATAAGCATGTTGGCCACTGAAACATTTGTCTTATTGCCTCCTTGATCCCACCCAAACCTTAAAAGCTGCAAAAGACCCTGGAAAACAGTTCCCCACAGTTTGGAGTCATGCAGAGGTCCCTGTGCACATCCCTGCCATTTCCTGGTGTTGAGGCACTTGCTCTTGCAGCCTGGGTGTGCGAGGGGTTTGCTCCATGTTCCAGGAATGCTGCAGCCAGGAAGGCTGAGGAGCAGCATAAGCAGAGAGCAGGTGAGAATAGGAAGGGGCTACTAGTCTGATGTGAGGGTTCCATACTCTACTTAGGAGGAACGTGAGGAACACATATTTGCCACAGCTGCAGAATTCTGGCAATTTCCAGTGAATTTGTGAAGTTACTAAGGAAAAACAGTAGTTAGCAAAGAGCCAAATAGTTTTTCAAGCCTCTGAATTTGCTCAGAATCTGAATTTGATCCCTGCCAACAAAGGTAAAATCTACCTGGTATTAGTGTGGGATGTCATTAATATCTGAGGACAGTTTAATAACACCAGAACATATTCATAAACTGATCCTTAGAGATTTGTGCTGGCATACCTCTATCTAACATATCCTTCTGCTTTTCCATTCTAGGTAGGCTCTTCCTCTGTGTTTTGTGAACACATCTTGCAGGGGGCCAACAGCCCCCTTTTTCAGGGGCGCTAAGCAGTCATGGTACCCAGAAGGAAAAACTATACTTGGAAAGGTTTATATTCCAATTCCTGATTTCATGGATTATTCTGAAAGTTGTATTATCTATTCTGCCTGAGTGGCAGCTGTTTATAAGCCTTGACAGAGAAATATGAAATATCACTTTCTCTTTCATAAGAAAGATGATCTTATTTATCTGATCTGGTTTATTCTGTGCTTTTTATATGTCCTAAAGCACCAAACACAACTTCAGTGCTCCGGAAGTGTTCTGCCCTGTGCCTTGGAATCAGCCCACCCTGCCAGGTTTGCCACACATCTGACATTTCAAGAGCATTTTGTTCTTACATGGTAGTTGAGATCTCCAAAGTTCCCTAACAGAACATGGCCCATCTTCATCCCCTGTAAAAATGATTGACTGTCCCAGTGATACTCTAGCTGCTCTTCACAACATTCCTGTAGGATGTGTAGTATTCCCATGGAGCAGGTCAGAAAATACAGGATTTAAAGCACAAATATTCAAAATATTTTCATATCAGGCATTCAAGCTGACCTGAATTTTTCAGTTTCAAAAGTTCTTGCATGTGTTCTCTCCATTTTTCTCAAACGTGATAGAATGAGAGAGAATGGTGTCACTGATTTTTCACAGTCATGAACTTATTTGGTTACAATTTACAGTCAAAACAATCTCCCAGAGAAGAGCATAGGCTATAAGAGAGCTGAAAGAAAAAAAAAGGTTTGATCTATGTTTTAAAGGTGGGCCACTTGTATGACTGTCCTTGCTGTGCAAATACACTTGGTTTGTTCTGGTTCCTGGTCCTGCCATCAGCTGAGAGAAATAGGAGTAAGAGATGTCAGCAAGCCCCAGGCTACCCAGCACATCAATATCTGAGTCAAGATGAGAATACAGCTCTTACCTCCTGGGGCTGTGGTTGGACACAACTGCCTCTTCTGTGCTATCAGAAAAGCCCATTAACAGCAACTCGTTTATACCAGCACACACAGATTTAATTCCTTCTTTCTTTTAAGTCCTTTCCAGTTCTCTGTCACCAAACATTGATTTAAAAATGGACATTTATCTTCCTTGGGCAGAACACTCTCAGGTATTTGCAACCCTTCGAACTTGCTCTCTAACACTGGAAAATGATAATGCTGGTGAATTGAAGCCAGTGATAGAGTTTTTAATAGGCAAATATTACCACCAGATTTACCTGCTGACAGTGGAATTGATGTTAATGGCAAGTGGTATGAACTAGGAGAACTTTGGGGTCTTTTAATGCTAAAAGCCTGAAGCATGTAGGTTTTTAATTCACAAGCTCCACTTACCATCTACTTATCGGGAGCCTGAGGCTTGCAAATGGGCAAAAATGGATAAAGCAGTTAAAGAGGTGCTGAAGTATGATTAGGTGTGAAGCTCTGAGTGCAAATGCTGTGTGCAATTGCTGCACTGGCTGGGCACAGAGGTGGAGGCAGTCACTGCTAGCTGGTGACAATGTGCTTATTGGGACAACCACACCTACTTGAGCATGTGTTATCGAGGAATAGAGGATGGCAGCCTTAGGATTTGAAGCCAGGGGAACCCAGCAGCAATCAGGAAGCCATTCTTAATAAGATTGGGCTTATGTATATTTTATATTTTGTCACTGATTCCTTTCAGGAAGGCAAACTCAGAGCAGACACACTGGAAATACTGCTGGGTTGCACGAGGTGGCTGAAGGCTTCAGTGGCACCAGTACTGTGAAATGTCAAGTGGGAGGAACTGTGCTCCCCTTTTTCTGCCTGCAAACAGCAGGAAAATTCACTGTGTCTCTCCCTGGGGGTTGGCACGATGTGCAATGAGGGGCAGATCTGTGTGCCAGGTATGACAGGTTTTGTCATTCCTTGGTTTTGATTTTCCTGGGAGATGTGAAAGAAAAGGGGAGATGGTAGTGCGTGTTTAATTTAACAGAAACTATTTGGCTTCTTACACGAAAGACACTCTTGAAAACAGGAACATCAGTGTAAGGGGAGAGGCAACTTGACACGAGGGGAGCACTTAAAGTAATGTGATTGCTTCACAGTGAACAGTGAGGTCAAGGTTATGAAGAAGCCCAAACTGTGTCAGAGCTCCTCATTTCAAACTAATGAACCCCTTGATGACAGGAGCTGGAGTTCCTTGACAAAGGGGATGGACTGTTTGCAGCAAAGTGATGTCAGTGTCAGTAGGAGCACCAAGAGGTTAAAGACAGCAATTTAATTCACATGGGCAAGCGTGTGTCACCTTTCTGGTCAGAAGGGTCTATACAAATTCCTCTTCTAGGTTCAAGTTCAACACTTTATCTTCAAACTATCAGGGCCAAACAGAGTTCAGTTTTACGTGCTCACGTAGAAGTTCACCTTTTATTCACCAGAAATATCTTGTTTCATGGCTCATAAATATTAAACTAATATAAATGTAACCTCTGTGGTCTCAGGGCTGATCACGAGTGAATGAATTTAAGAACTAAAATTTCCAAGCTGCAGTCTCTTTCACTGTTGTTAGCACTCTGATAGAGGCTGAACAAAAGCACCAGGAGCTGTGGCCAGCTCAAATGCAGAAAGGACTCTCTCCTTCATTCCCACCTCCTCCCACCCTGACTACCCACTCAACAATCACAAATACTCCAGCCTGACTTTGTGAGCTTTGAAAACAGCAATAAAAACACAAACGTTTCCAATGTGCCATTCACAAATCCATGTCCCATGGTGTGAGGGTATGTGGGTTTCTGTGGCACTGTGGTCATATCAGTGCTGCTGTGTCCTTCTTCACTTATTTGTTGTTGCGCCAGCACAGCCTAGAAGTCACCAGTAACAGAAATATCCAAGGGATTTTCTGCTGTAACTTCTGAGATTAAAAACTTGGCTGGGAAAAAAACAGAAGTCATAAATCTATTTGCCTCACCTACTTACTGTGTGATTATCTGGAACAGCTTGTGAAATTATTTGGAAACCTAACATATTTAGCAGGTAGGGACGAAGACTCTCTGTAAGCTCGCCAAAAGCAAACTTTAATTCTTGGGTTTGATATCAGGGGAGAGCTATACTTCAAGTGGTCTGAGGTAAGGCTTTTCTGACATTTATATAGTGAAATACAACTGAGTCCCATATTTAAAGGAAGAATAAAACAGTCAGAATAAGAAAATCTCTTAGGAAAGCCTCAAGGCCAATGACCAAAATTCAAAAGTTACCCTGACCACTTCTCCTTTGGGTCTCTCTCTCTCTCTATATATATAGTTAACTTTGAATCTCAAAAGATCAAATATTTCTGGATGCTTGGAAGCTTAATGCCCTCAGCTCCTGCTGTTTCTGTCTGACATTATAGAGCACCTAAGAAATGGTAGACGTGCTTCTGAGTATTTCTGCCACCACGTATTCAAACTAGAATAGCTGTGTTAGCTCTAAGGCTACTCTTACTCCTCTCACTTCCTTCTTGCCTTGCCTCTTGTGCCAAGTCCCTTCCTCAGTCTTGCCTGCTCTTTGCAGAGGCAGGACATAGACCCTGCTTCTGCTCTAGGTTTCAAATAGGATACTCATCTCATGCCCAGAGAAGGCCAAAAAGATGGTCTGAGTAGATGAGCAGAGTGATAGAAAGCGAAATTAGCAATAAAAAATGATTAAAGTCCATTCTGTAAATCTTCAGTGGCATTAAAAAAGTCCTGGCAGGGGTTGATGATGTCCTTTGCTGGAAATGGTGCCTGGGGCATCATTAGGCTCTCACGCTGATGATGACAGATGTAGAAACCAGACAGGGATGGGAGTATGAGGCAGCTTCGGTCCATCCTCCAGCCAAGCCACCAAACCTGTCCAGCTGGAAAAGAAGACCTCGTGCTGTAGTTGTGTCTCACAGAGGATGTTATCTCCTCTGTGAGTGGGATTGGGTATCTTTCTGAAGCAGGTCAGCTGCTGTGGGTGGCACAGAAATGGGGTGAGAAGGAAAAGCAGGTGCCCCAGAAAAGGCATGGGTGAATATCTTGGTATGCGAGTCACAGTCTTCACACAGGGAGAAATCCTGAAGTCTGTGTGGAATACCCAGGCTCTCAGAAGATTAGAGACTCTCCCTGTGCTGTCCTGATGGCCTTTCAGCCTTCCTGGATGAGAACAGTACCAGGAGTCTGATGTGGCTGGAGGGTCTACTTTTCTTATAAAGCAGAAGGTGAAGTCCTGGACTACCCGTACTTACTCAAGAGCTGATGGCACTTTCTGCACAGAGAGAGCAAAGGACTTTTGCTCTGTGTGAACACATAACATCCCACTTCAATTTCCATGGCACTTTGCTGTTCTTGGCCCAAGTAATTGTTCAGTTCTTGTACTGAATAGCAAATGGTTTCAGCTCAGACACGGCAGTATGACAAGGCCTGTGACAAGACATAGCTTAGTGCTGACTTAACAAAGTACTTGTGTCTCTGAGGAGCCACCATGGCTGTGGCTTCTATTCAAAGCTTCACAGTATGCTGAGAAAAGCTCCATCAGGCTAGACCTGAAAAGGTACCAGTATGTCTGAAAGTCAGAGGCTGCAACACATGATGATGAAATAAGCACTCCAGAACCTGGAGCCCCACACTGGACACCTGCATGCCGGGCAGTCCCCTGCTCCTGACAGGGGCTTCCGAGCCAGCATCTGAGCATGTGGCCAATGCTAAGCAGAGCAGTAACCTGGGCTAGGGATGCACTTATGAGGCAGTAGGAGGGTACTTTCATCCTTCAGGAATGACAATGTTCTTGGGCCAGAAACTGCTTCCCTGTGTTTTCCTTGAAAACAATGAGCAGAGGTCCTGGAGGCAAAGTCTAGAGTTGTTTCCCCCAGAGACAAGAAGGTAAGATTTCATTTCCTCATTTGTCTTGAAATAACCTAATCCACACTAATTAGGAGGTGTAGACTAGAGGTGAGATCTTTTCTGTGTGGGCCTGCCTCCCTCTCAGCTGAGGTCTCCTACTTCCCAGGGCAGTGCTGAGGGGAAGATGGGCTTTGTCCACCTGCTGTCCCTGTCTTCCTCTTGTGACTTGGTTTGAAAAGAGAGTGATGTCTGAGGATGTGATGTGAGTTAAGCGTGTTCTGAAAGCACCTCTCAGATCAGCTATTTTGTGGATCACAGCTAAATATCCAGTTCCCATGAGCCAGCCATGTGCACTCACAGCCCAAAAAGCCAGTTGTATCCTGGGCTGCATCCAAAGCAGCATGGCCAGCAGGGTGAGGGAGGGGATTCTGCCCTTCTGCTCTGCTCTGCTCTGGCGAGACCCCACCTGCAGTGCTACACCCAGCTCTGGAGTCCCCAGCACAGGAAGGACATGGACCTGTTGGAGTGGGTGCAGAGGAGGCCACCAAAATTATTAGAGGGATGGAGCACCTCCTATGAGGGAAGGCTGAGAGAATTGTGATTGTTCAGCCAGGAAAAGAGAACGCTTCAGGGTGACCTAATTCTGGCGTTCCAGTACCTGAAGGGAGCCTCCAAGGAAGATAGAGAGAGACTATTTGTAAGAGCATCTAGTGACCGGACAAAGGTGAAAGGACTCAGACTAAAAGAGAGTAGGTTTAGATTAGACATTGTAAAGAAAATTCTTTACTGTGAGGGTCATGAGGTACTGGAACAGGTTGCCCAGAGACACTGTAGATGCCCCATCCCTAAAAGTGTTTACAGGCAGGTTGGATGGGGCTTTGAGCAGCCTGGTCCAGTGGAAGGTGCCCCTGCTCATGGCAGGGGTTTGGAACTGGATGATCTTTCAAGTCCCTTCCAATTGAAACCATTCTATGATTCTATGATCACAACTGGATGCAGAAGAAGAGTTAAGCTCAAGGAAGGAATATTTGTAAAAACTCATCTCTAGACATCTGAAACACCTGACTGAGAAAGAAATCACAGCCTGTAAGTCAGCAGTCTGGGTGCCCCCTGCCCAGATGAGGATTTTTCTAACGGCACCTTTAGATGCAATGCCATGCAGAGAACTAGTGCTTATCCAGACTTTCAGGATTACCTTGATAGGAAGGTTTCTGGTGTCTTTTGAAGCATTTGCCTCTTCTTTATCACAGAAAGTGATATTTGATGAAAGTGATGGTCCTCATGATCCTTTCCATCAAAGCAGCATGCATTACTGTTTAACGAAGCTTGTGACTTGAGGTTCTATAAAATATGCTAAGAGCCTGCATTACAAGATCCAGTAATAGAGGAATTAGCTTATAGTGTACACAGGAGAAAAGCTTTGCTCTGAGACAATTTACAGAGGTTCTGGGAAAGAATTGGCTATAATTTTGCTCTGAAACAATGCTGCTGCTTTTATAGCAATTTTTATTGGCAAGTTCATCCTCAAATGTGTTGTTTTATCATCACTTTTCTATTATTCACAGTGAAAAAATATCACCATAAAAATATTACTTGCTCCAGTACAAAACTTGGTTACTAAGGTTACTAGATGAGATCTGTTTGGAATGATTTACAGCTCCTAAACACACTTTCCTCCCCAACGAGCTGACTGAGAAGAAGAATCTGCCCTAATAAATTAACCATGGTTAATGCAGACTGACCTACAAATTAAGAAATACAAGGTTAAATACAAACATCGATCAAAGGCAAGAACTATAAATAGATAATGAACTGAAGAAACAATGCCTGCAAAGCAAAAGGCTCCTCGAGTTTTCACGTTTGCTGGCAAATTCTACTTAAGTACCCTGCCCAGCAGAAGAGGAGGATACTGCTTACCTGCATTCAGAGGAAATGTTGTGCAGCAGGAAACCTCGTCACATCTACCTAGAATAACGCAAGGAAAAATAAAAAACATCCCCCATGCACCTCTTCAGGGAAGTTCTGCATAACTTCTCCAGGGCCAAGGCTGTGACCTGACACACAGTATCACTGCCTTTACACAGATGAGAAATTGTCGCTTAGATGGGGCATTTTCTATTACTTGTTTTGCAGTTGGTGACGTCCAAAGGAATATTTTACAGAGGGGCTACTTCTTATCTTTTGACTGTTGGTAGAACAGAAATCTGTAAAAGCAAGGACAGTCACTAACAATGAAACATGGATCATACAGGCAAACAAGAACATCCCTGTGTGGCATCACAGGTCTATTGCCTCCAGTGCAGTCACACAGACATTCAGTGAGTGAGGATCCAGAGTCACAGGAATGGGACTCTTCTGGGCATGTGTTTGGCTTTTCCACTGTTGGCATCCCTGTTCTGAAAGGCAGGTCCTAACCTAAAGCTCCCACCTGAAGTGGGATTATTTCTCCAGAACCCTATAATACACCATCAAAGATTTTGGGAGCACCCTGCTTCATTGAAAACATGATCCTTGCTGGAGGTCCCTGAGCCTTTGTGGTGGTAAATAATGGATAGACAGATGCCCTTAGAGATGCAGGACAGGCCCCAGGGAGGTGAGGAGACTAGGAAATGTTCTCTGCTAATTAAAGTCCTGTTTTCATGTTGCAACAGGGAATATTGTAGGTAGCACTGAAAGGGATGTAGGAGTAGATTTAGGACTAGAATGGCACTGCTCAGATGCGAACATTGTCTTTGATAACTACGGAGGCAAAAAACCAAGATGGAAAGAATATGGTTTAATTAGGCCACCAGTGTAATAACTCAGCTGGGAGTGCCACTTGGCAGTATGCTGTAGCAAACAAGCACATTTTTTACCCTTAAGCCTCTCTTCTTGGGAAGGCTCTGTCAGCTTTCCCACTGTCAAGGCCCTGAGGAAACAGGAGCAGCATGGTTGAGGCTGGAAGAAGCCCCTGGAGATTGTCTAGTCCAATGCCGCACGCTCAGCCCAGCATCAGCTGGACAGGTTGCTCGGGATCAGGACTGTTACCAGGCTGCTCAAGACTGTGTCCAGTCAGATTTGTATTCCCTCCAAGAACACAGACTTCACAGTGTCTTTAGGCAACTTGTCCCAAAGTTTTACCAGCTTAACAGTAAAAATATTTTTATTTCTTATGTTTAAACTGATTTTTTTAAAATTTCAATTAGTGCTTATTGCTTCTTGTACTGTCACCAGGCACCACTAAGAGCTTGTCTCCATCTTCTTTACTGCCTCCAATCAGGTACTTATACACAATGACAAGATCTCCCTGGCCATCTCTTCTCCAAGCTGAACAGTCCCTCCTCTCTCAGCCTCTCCTCAGGCCCCACATGGGCTTGCCCTAGATTTTACTTTCAATTCCTGGCAACTAAATGTACTTATGAAAGAACAGATTTTGCCCTGGAAGTTTCCCACATGGTGATGCTGCCAGTTAAATCTATTTCTCCTACACCCCACCTCTCAGACCCAGATCTTAGAGATTTTGTTTCCTCACTGTTATCAGCTAAAGGCACATCTGCTTTCTGATTCACTTTGGATGATTTTTAAATCAAGCTGGTGCTGCGCTTGATATTTTCTAATTGGTACACTCTGACTTATCACCTTGGAGAAGTCCTAGCCATGCCCTAAATCCTGATGATTAAGTCAGCCTTTTAATAATATCCCAAATCATTTCTGTGCAGGTGTGCAATAATAATTTCATGAGGCAGTTTCTTGGCTGTAGAAAGGTGTAGGAGAGCCTGTCTCGGAGCATATTGCTCTTTTTGAGGCCAGCCAAGAACCATCTTGTCATTGAGGCATTGCTGTGTGTGGTCTGCCTTCCTATCCCTCCTCTGCCAGCTGCTAACATTTCTTTCTTCTTGTCACTCCATTCTAGCCAGTTTGATGACCTTTCTCAGGAAATCAGCTGTCTGGCTGTTCCCTGGGCACACCATGTTATGCTTGTGTACCTGGGCACTGCTCCCTTGGCTTGTTCACAGCATCTTGGAGTGGAATTTGGAAAATCACTGAATGGGCCACAGTTCCTGTGAATGCATGGAGGCAATGGCATCTCATCTCTCCTTGACCTGACACTGTTCTGGATGGCAGAAGTGAGAAAGGGAGGGTTTTTTCCTTTTATCAGGGGAACAGAGTGAGCTCTTTCTTGCATGCTGCCACAACAGAGTTCATCTCTGAGATAATGCTCTGACCTGTGAGGAGAGGCTGAGAAATATCTCCCTGTGGCATTGTCCATCCAAAGCTTTTGTTTTCTGCTATGCATCACCCCAGTGTGGAGCTTTCTATCAGCTGGGGAGGGGCACAGAGGCAGGGGGTGAAGGGACAGGCAAAGATATTCTGACTGCTCTTTGGTCTTCCCTGTTGTGAGTGCCGTGGGCCAAGGTTCCATGTAAATCCCTTCCTGCTGAACCCAACCCTACCTGCCACTGGTCAAGCTGTTTTACACTGGGACAGCTCTTCTTGAGAGCAGCTGGAATGATCACAAAGAAACAAAAGTACACCACAACACAGCAGGGAAAACAGTAGTTTTACATACTGGGAACCTAAATGTTGGTAAATGTTCCTCCTCTTCTACTCCCTGTCCCCAAATGGCAGTTTGGTGGGAGCAAATTGAGGACCACACATGATAAATGCCCATACACAAACACACAGACAGCTGACCTTGGGGCTGGCTCTCAGGATGTGCTTGTTGCTGGCTTGTAGCCTAGGAAAAGCTGGGGGAAACAGTGACAGCTAACAGGAAGCAGTGCTTTCAGAGCAGGCAATTTGGATGCTGCTGTGGTGCCCTCTCACAAAGGCTTTACTTTCTGCTAATGAAAGATGTTCTGAAGGGGGTAAATCCCTTTCTTAACCCACTCCCACATTCTCATAAATTCACGACAGCTGATGGGCATAATTTGTTTTAATTACTTTGGTCCTTAGATGACTTCTCTACCCACGTGTCCTTTGAATTTAAACTACAATAATCAGCAGTGTTACTTGCCTGCATATCAGTCAGATATCATGTGTTTTAGCTAAGGAATAGCACAGTTGAGGTCACATATTTGTTGAATGAGCTAGGAAATTTATGAACAGGTGTTCAGATAACCTTAATGAATTGTATTACCACAGCACTAATAATTCAGAGCTTTGACTGAAAGAGACAATTCCTCTAGGCACCGTCAGCCTAATTCCTCTTTGGTCATGGGACAGAGTGCAACAACTTGCTCATGCCTCACCTTGAGGAGGGAAAGGAAACCATGGTTGGACATGTGCATAACCCTTGTGTGGAAACACATGCCCAGATCTCAGTTTGGCTCTGCTAGCAATGGCTTTCTCATCAGCCTAGGCCTAGGTAATGGGTCAGCCAAGGAATATCTACCTGCTTCCACCTCTCTGTTTTATTTAGAAAGTGTTTTTTTGTTTTTTTTTTTTTTTGTGCAGAGTTGCTTTTTTCTGGTCAACAAACATTCATCAGCAAGGAGAAGGTCATGTACCTCTGACAGTACAGCCTTGCATCAGTAGAGCAGTGCCCAGCCTTGTTTCTCACTAAGGGCAAGGTCAGCACAGTAAGAGTGCAGGCTTTGTGCTGTCAGGAGTCAGGAGTCCTGGGCTGAGTTCACTTTCATATCTGGTTTCTTTGTCCTGGCTCATCATGGCACAAACATGGCCATAACATCTGATCTCTCATAAGAACATTTCAAAATGAGCAGGTGGGAAGATGTCCACCTCTATTTTCAGGGTGAACCTAGAATGCTGTAAGTGTAGCAAATACAATGGTGAGGGGATATTTAAAACATAAATGTTCTGAGGCAACCAGATAAAAAGTCTGGGTCCTGACCAGATATGATGTAAGCAGCACAGGAAGACTCTGTATTAAAAGCAAACCCTTTTTAGCTGAATGATCAGAGAGTACTCATCTTCTGTAGTCTATAAAAGTAAATTTATATACAGGGAAAGCCTCTATAAAGTATAAACAAGATCAAAATGCAGCCTCATTACTGGTTACCCTGGTAAGTGCTGTGCTGCACAGAGCTCTACAGGAGAGAGTTTCTGAGGAGAAGAAATGAGCCAGCCAAAATATTATCTTCTAGGCTCATAGCCCACTGCTTCCTGTCAGTCACTAGATAAATTCTTCCTCAGGATGATTTTCTTTGCCAAAGGGAGCACAGTGCTGCTGTCTGCGATACACAGTCTCAAAAACATGGGTTTCTGTTTATCGGCTCAAGCTGTACTTGGGCTTCTGTCCCTTCACTTGGGTTATCATGTCTAGTTGCTGGCTTGCAGCTGCAAATCAGGTGCCAGAGGAGAGTCAAATTCGATTTGATGCTGTAATTAATTCTGTAGGAATAAAAACGCTTGCAGGAATATGACAGCTCCTTCCGTCTGCAGGCAGCGATGTTAGGTTCCAGCCAGGCTAAAAATACATCATATTTACTCAAATGTAAAGCGTTGGATTAATTTTCAAGCATATTTGTTAACAGCCAAAAGTCTCTGCCTATCACAGCGGAAAAACACAGCCTATATCTCAATGCCCAGGTCCTGCTGAATTCCTTCAAGCCCTGTGAAGCAGCATCACAGGAGGAAATTGGCAGCCACTATTTGGGGTTTTGTGTCCTTTCTCCAGCTAATGCAGAGGTTCTTTTATCAATAAGCTGAGAGGAATCCAGCAGGATTTGCATTCTCATAATGTGGTGAAGGACCAAGGCATGAGGTCAGGATGCAAAAAATGGGAAGCATTGGATGGAAATGTCATAGGAAGGGTTGTGGTTTGGAAATACAGGATGATGTGGAAAGAGAAAAAAGAGGGCACAGAAGTGATATATAGGCAAATTATAGCTTATTCTTGTAGCTTATTAATTTATCTATGTTGGACAATGAGCAAAAATTCCAAACCTTACCCAAATGTTAGGTAAGCTGCCTTTGTATGTATAATGTATGTCTAAGAAGCAGAAATTTGTGCTGTTCCCATTCACGAACAGGCTGTGGGATTCTGTTTCTTCAGTTGCTCTTCCAATCATAAGCCAAGGACTAAGGACTGCTTGTCCCTTACACATAAAATGTTGCCACCAGGTCTGCTCTGCTATTGACTTCACTCTGCCCACATGAGTTAAACAAAGCTGACATGGATCAGGGCATAGACAGTTTCTTTGTGGACCTGCCCTAAATCCTGGGTTTCCATTCCCAGTGAAACTGGACTTGTTCACACCCTTGAAAAAAGTTCAATAACAAGGAGAGCCCCTTTTCTCCCCAGCCCTCAGCTGCCCAAAGTCTGCAGGCCACCCTGCTGAGCCTTGAAAGCAGCAGAGATGCTATGGGCACATTGATGTGGCTGTGATATGTGCCATCTACCGAGGGTGAGGAATGCACTGCTCTCCACATGAAGTTTTAAAGGTAAAATGCTCAGTGTTGATAAGTAAAACAAATAGTAACTGTGTTATCTCAGTCACCCACTGTGTGGAGAATTGCTTGTGGTGGTGTCCCATCACTCCACCACTCAGCTTCACCATGCTTTTCAAGATAACCTGTTTTTTAAAAAACTAAAAATACCTTTCCTCTAATCTAGTTTGTTTTTCCAACAGTGTAACGTAATCCATGGGTCACTGTATTAGCTTTGACATGAAAAATTCGTGGCTGCAATGCCTTCCTCAAGAAAGATGATAATGTAGATATTTGTCACTGTGAAGGTACTAACATACTGATGGTTTTGATTTAAAATGGTGATATTTCAAACACCTCATGTGTTTGAAAAACAGAAGAGAAACAGTGTAGGAAGGAAGCTGCTCTTCATGAAGAATTGGATGTTTTGCAGGAAAAGCTCCTTTGAATTTAGAAACTTCAGTGCTAACAACAGCTAAAATTTAGCCATGTCCAATCTAATTATTTTTCCTGGGGTCTATGGCTTAGCAACATGCTTAAGATTTGAAGAAAGACAGTAGAGGGGAAAAAACCACACTTTGTTGAGCCATCCCATGATAAAGATGTGCTAAAAAATTAAGTTTTTTCTCACCAGCTACATATAGACTCCATTGCCTTTTCAGCTTGGAAAGTAGAGATATTAAATATCACCTTGCTCCATTTTTCTTTTTCGCTTTGTTGTGTCAGTTTGTCTTACCTGTACCTGTTACGTGTTGTCTGTACTGCTTTTCTGCTTCCCTGCATCCCTTCTCTTCCATGGATTTTTTCTCTTCTCCTGAAGGGCTCCTCATAAAACTGGAAGTTCAGCATGGACTCGTTCAGGTCACTCATTCAACTTGTTTTCCTCCGTAACTTCTTGCCCATTTTCCCTCAGCATGTCCTGATAAAGACAACAGCTGTATGACAAAGGCATGCCAGTCTGTTCCAGTCCTGTCCCTCACCCCTGACCTCCCCTGTGCTCCACTCCTGCTCTGCCCTATCTCAGTGCTCCTTTCCAGGCTGTCTCTCACTCCCTTGGGGGGATCTGAACCCACTGATTGTTGCAGCACACAATGCCTTCCCTCTTTGGAAGGCAGTTTTAGAGGTCAAAACCACTGTAATTTTTGTGCCCCTGCAGCTCACCAGTGGCAAATCCCAGCCAACAGCCCACTGCCAAGGACCTGTGCCAGACAGAAGCTGGGAGGGGCTGGAGTGGGGGTCCCCTTTTCTTGTAATCTCACAACTGATAAGAGCTGCCTTTGGTTAAGACTAGACTTTGCCTAGAGAAACAGGGACTGTAAATAACAGCACTCATTGGTTATCTTCCTTGACACAACCAGGAGCAAGGGCCACCTGGATGACCAATATGGATGCAACTTTATTGGGGCTGTTGGTGCCCAGCAGCAGGGGGGCTCAGGTTTCTCTAGGAAGTTTTCTCCTGTTGTTGTGTTTTAGCAAAGTTGTGTTTGGCACTCATGTTGGGTTTTGGTTTTTTCCAGGAAAAGTGTAAAAAAAATACTTTGGTGTATTTTTTCTGTGAAGTGCTTCTATCCAGCACAGAACGGAATGTCTTCCTATCACTAGGATGTGCCTGGTAACCCCTCCTTGTCAGGGGGTTGAGTGTCAGTGTGGAATGGAAGTAAAAGAGCAGCAATGTTTTATTTTAGTCAGAGCACTCTGCAAGCTTCTGCCACTGCAGGGTCCTACCTCCAACCTGCCTCATTCTGAGCGCTCCTGGAGTCACACTCCTCGAGCTTGTACCCAGCCCTAGCTCTCTCTGCTCCCTGCATCCTTATTCTTCTTGAACAGAAGCATATTCTGTTCAGGCACCTTGTTTTTGCGTGCTGTCTTACCTCTCTTCTCCTACAATAACTTCAGCTCTTCCCACATTCTCTTCCTCCTCTGCACTATTTATCTACATCTGTCGATTCTCGTGTCCCCTGCTTCATTGTTCCTCTCTATGTTATAATTAGGATGTCCAGCACAGCTTTAGTTCATTTAATTTAATAATCTTTTATCTTGCTCTTCATTCCTCTTTCTCAGAACCTCACTTCTTGCTGTATTAAGTTAATTCTTCTTGTTGGTTATTCAGCTGTTAATGAAATGAAATATAATGACCATCTATCAAGATCCATTTTCCATTTACCCATGAAAGTGTTATGATCACTTTTGTTTAAAATACAGATAGGCCTGAATGGATCTGAGCAAAAACTAAAATGAAAGAAAACTCACCTCAAGGCTTGTTTAAAACTTCATCTGATTCCAAATCTGTATTTCTGTAACTTCACCCCAGGTCTACATTCTGTGCTCTCTTATGATACACAATTTCTTTGGTGTTAGGAGTTCACAGCTCATTTGTCTTACATTACCCGTAGTGCTGGCACAAAGCTGAACTATGTAAGCCTCCATTTACCTCCCTAAAACTGAAAATTTACACCTGTAAGCACTCAGTCGTGCTGATTACAGTGATCACTAAACCAGCCACATCCTAATCTTACTTCCTCTGTTTTAGGACTGGAAATGGTTGCATCAACTTCATTTCTGCTACATGTTCCTGCTCTCTGTCTCTCTGCCTTTTTTCCTTCTAATTCACATTTGTTTTGAGCTGAAAATGGAGCATCACAAATTATCTATAAAATTCAGCTACTAAGGTACAGTCCTTAGGGAAACAACAGCTTGCTGAACACAGTTTCTCCTCTCTGGGTTTGCGTTAGAGTACCTAAACCAAAGAGATTCATTATAACTCCTTGATTGAAAGGTTTGTATCCTCCTCTTTGTGCTTATTTTCCTTCTGAATACTTTCCCCACCCCAGATGCAAAACAATCCATCCATTGGCAGATGATCGTCTTTTAAGGATGACTCCCCTACTACACTTAGCGACCGGTGGAGTCATTTCCTTGTGTCTATATATCTGAGGGGCAGAGGAATAAGAGAGATTGGACTGAGGGCTCCAAACTGCTGGGGTTTCTCTTTTATGTCACACTTTGTAAATATATGGCACACTCACTGACTCCCAACATTTGTGCCAGCATTGATTCTCTTTGGAAATTTCACATTAAATTGCTTGTCAAATGTATAATGGGAGAACTGGTAACTTGTTTCTGAAAGGGCAAGCTTTCTTTATTTTGCCTGCTCTGCCCTGTAGCATCCATGTAATACCATTAAAAATTCCCTTCCTCTAAACTCTGAACAAGAAGAAGCCAGACATGTTTAATGCATCCTTCCTTCTCTGGCTCTCAATTTTCAGACCAAAAAGATATCTTTCCCCTTATTTAAACTGCAGCTGCAAGTGCATATCAGATCACTGGAACCAAGGGACACATGATCCCAGTATTCCCATGTCCCCATGTGATTCTGGCTGTCAAAGCTGCTAAGCATGAATGACATTGAGCTGTCCAGGTTTGCAGGCAAACTTCGCCTCTGGCTCTCTTCACTTGAGAGTCTGCAAACCCTCTCTGCTTGTAGACCTGTGCCATAAGGAACCTGATTTCTATCATCTGCTCAAAATGAAATATTATTTTTTCTTTCCTACATAGCTTTATGTAGAATACCTCCTCAAAAATCACAATCCCCTCTAAGTATTTTATCCTGTGTTATACCTAGAAATTAATTTGATTAATTAATTGATTGCTCGCTAGAAATCAGCCTGCTGTGATGACAGAAACACTGGGTAGTTTGGATAGTGTGTCTGCTGAGCACTGGTAATTGTGGCACCTTTTCTGTGCCTGTAGGTTCATGGAGGTTGTGTCCCCAGTTCATCTGGCTGATGATATTTGTCAGATGACTTGTGGATATACTTGACAGGTAAAACCTGAGCTCATAGGTCTAGATGCCACAACTCATTCCCAAAGATCCTGACTGCTGTAGGCTACAGAGAAACTTTTGTTAGGAGGTGCTGCAGCCTTGGGATATGAGAAAGACTTGAGAACTGTGAAACTGAAGGACTGGGTGTCTGAGCTCTGCTCTGATGTTTGTGGCACAAATATGGCCAGACACAGACATGAAGCACGGGTCTCTCTCACTCGGCTCCCACAGTACACGAGGGAGAGAGGGTGTCTGCACAGAGGGAGGACACAGACTTGGCTGAAGGCTTGCCTCAGGAGCTGTGCTGCCCTTGGCCTGCCCCAGCATGCAGCAGGGTGTGTGCAGCCCAGCTTTGTCCATGTCAAAGGTCACTGACCAGTCCTGGCACCTTCTCCTGGGGATGTGCTGCAGGGAGCAGCGCTGCAGCTGGCCTGGCCGGCAGCCCTGCCCTGCCCTGCCCTGCAGGAGCAGGACAGGTTCCCAGCAGCTGGCTGAGCCCATGTCTGTCCCAGCATCCCTCACTGTCCTCCTCATAGGGCAGGGGAGGTACCAACTCTGCTGCTGGGGAATGCAATTCCCTGATTCTTTCTGTGCTCATCATCAGGGCATGGATTATTTCTGCCTGCAGCTTTAATGAAGAAGCAATGTCAAGAGGCAGCAGTAGCAAACCCAAACCAGCAGCATCACCTTGCAGGTAAGGGCTAAACCAGCTGTACTGCCATGCCAGCATTTAGCTAAGCAGCGTCCATTCAGAGTGAATGCAGTGTGACTGAGCAGCAAGTTCACCATTTAAGGCGAAAATCAACACTTCCCAGCAGTGAGGCAGATCATTAAACATTTTGTTGCATGAGCCAGCATCACTTTTCTAAAAAAAGTGTCAGGGTGTTCAGCCAAATGAGCAATTCAGTTGGCTTAACTTTCCTGACCGCTTTCTAATTTGGTTTTAATGAAGATATAATTAAGAGGTAATGTCAGTAGAGCTGAACATTGTCACACAATAATGGTCTCCTGCTGCTGCATAAATGGTAAATGCAGTAAATAGAGAAGGGAAGCTGGGATGTTTATTTTCAAAGCAGGAGGCATTGATACTGGGACACTCTTCTGTTTTGATACCTTTATTTCCATTTTGTTAGAAAAGTGAGCAGCAGCAGATTTAATCCCCTTTGGCCTGCAGCCACTTCACATGAGTAGGAGGACAACCTTCAAGGTGGCTCTGCTGCAGCCGGGACCTGTTGCTGCTGGATGGTGGCTCATGGGTTAGACTAAAAATTCCTCACTTTAACCTGATTGTCCAGTGCTATTCCTGCTGCCGGAGGGAATGCAATTGAGAGCCTCAATCAGCCAGCACTACAGAATAACTTGGTCATTACTGTGCTGTTTATGAAAGAAAACAACCTTGAGAGACCAGTGCTTTTATTTTTTGACTGGCTGGACTTATGATCTTCGTCTCCTCTGGTGAATAACGTCTGCCTTCCAGCATTGCAATAGCAGAAATAAGGATTTTATGTTCTAGCCCATACCATTCACCTCCACTGCAATTCAGGCTGCAAAATTATTTCCATTCTGAACTTCAGTTCCCATTTTTCTAAGTTTTTGCAAAACTTCTTTGGGGAGAAATTCTCTTCCAAGGCATTTAAGCCAAGTAATGGCTTGAACAGTTCTTACATTATGAAGGCTGACAAGATATACTATCTCCTAAAGCTAAGACTGTTTTTTCAAGCAGAAAACTGCATGAAATAACTGCAAATGAGACTTATGCTAAAATATGGATAAGTCTTGGAAGTTAAAACTTCCTGTGAAATTAGTACTTGCTGAAGAGCACTGCCTTTGTTCTGTCTGAAATATTTGGTGTCTTGAAAATGCAAGCTAATGACAATTTTAGCGCACATGGAGTAAATCTTAAGTCATCCAAGACACTAGAGAAATAATACCTCTTATATAGTGCTCTTAATCGATAACTCTCAAGGCATTTCATGCTGATCAGAATAAGGGCTAACCAGATATGGGTTTGTTAAAAAAAATCCTGGGTTTTTCCATTCTCAAGTAGAAGCAAATCCAGCCTTTTAAAAATGCTAATAAAAACCAGGAGACGGTTAGCACACCATATGTTAAGCACATCCAAGCTGAGGGGGATTTGCCTTCAAGCCCAGAGTAGGCCTTGCATTTAAATGTGCCCTGACTACTCTGTTGCTTGCAGTCATTTTGCTGCTGTGATGGGAGATGTTCACACTGACAGGGATGAGCCAGGCTCCATGCATTTGTGACTGAGCAGTTGGCTGGAAGATGGAAACAGCCAAACTTCTGAATCCCCATCTTAGTTCATGCAGGTTTGGTTTTGGTCTGCCATCTTCTGTAAGAGGGCATGCTGCCCTTTCTTCTGTTCCAGTGACATAGTAAAGGGCAGAGGTTCTTCACCTATTTCTCCTTTGTGAATTACAGCTTGTGCCAGCTCCCTGTTGCCTGACATGGAGCACTAAGATGTTGTTTTCCATTTACTCCTCCGCAGCTGAGGTAGAGCACTCTCTCTGATGAAATGGGACACCTCCCCCTGGACCAAAGAAACTTGCCTGCCACACAGAAATTGTTATGACATATATATTCCTAGGGAAGACTTGTTTTGTCATATCACAGTTTTATGGACAGAAAAAATTATTTTACCAACCAGCCAACCCCCAAGTCAGCATCCTAGCATCATCTTCTCAGAGAAGAAAGTCAAGATGTCACAAGCATGAAACCTGTGGCAGAGCTGGATGTAAGACATAAGCTTCCAGTGTTTTACACATTCAGGAAAACACTTTGCCTTAGACTTGGCTGTGGAGAGCAACTGCAGTATTAACAGCAGTGAGTGTTTTCCCATCCAGTGCTGTGAATCTGGATGGCTGCATGATTTTAAGTGTCAAGGGACTGCAATTACATCAGAGTAACCCAGTCAGAATTTGGTTAGCATTGTGGGAGCAATTTTGTGTCTCTGTAGGCTGTGGCCAAATCACATGCAGGAGCTGTGTTTAGATAAAGTAATACTTGTCTAGGCAAAGCAAATATTAGGAAGTGAAAGGGATTCAGTGTAATAGGATCACTTTGCCCTGAGCCTGCCTCTGCTGAGACCTGGGAGACCATCAGCTTCCCCATGCAGAGCCACTCCTACAGCAGCTCAGTTTAAAAGCTCCTGAGGACAGCAAGAGGCTATTGTGTAGTGGGCTACCTATCTTCTTCCAAAAAATGGCCTTTACAGCTTACCTATGGTGTCAGGAGCTGAAGGAAATAATGTAGGACTTCCCTAAGCTTTCATGCCTTGGATGCTACTTGTATTCTTTGGTGAGGAAGCCACCCCTCTCCCCAAAACACATCCTCTGGCAGCACTCCGGAGGGCACCAGGAGCCAGTGCTCTGGGCCACCCTTTCAGAAGGACATGTGCATGCTTGCCCAGCTGAGAGGGGAGGATGGTGGGTCCAGCAGGAGAAATCTCTGCCTGAGGCACAGTGCAAGCAGCAGGGGGACATCAGTGGCTGCAGCACAAAGGGCACCTGAGGCTCCTCTCCCAGTTTTACTCAGGCCCAAGCAGAGAGGTGACCATGGCACACTGGTGGCAGATGGGGGCAGCTGCCATGCCCCGGTGCTGGGTGTACCCCAAGAGATCCAGCAGCTCAGAGAGCCAAGGAATTGGCCAGAGAAGCTGCCTGGGCTGAACTCAGCCAGCCTGGGGGGAAAACTTGAGACTATGGCAGCGACAGAGGAAGCCTTGCCTGAACAGCAAGGGGTAAGATCTGCCTATCCCTAAACCACTGTAACTTGGGAATCTGCTCTCTGCTTCTCTACACTGCCAAAGGGCTGCCACCAAAACAGATGCACTTGGCTGGCTGCTGGAAGTAAATCTGGGGAGGGAAGAGCAAGGAGCACCAATTCCCCCTTGAATAAGAAACTCTCAGGATTTCCCCTCACCCTGTGGGAGCATTTAACTGTCCAGTAAGCCGCACTATAAATTTCACCTATTGGTAGAAATAAAGATGTTTTATGGTTATCCAGACTGAGCTATGATTGACCTAAGGTCTAACAAATCATTCCTTTAAAGTCTAACAAATCAATCTCCTCCCACTGTCCCTTTAACCACGCTACACAGAGTGCCAGCTCTTCTTTTAGAGATTACAGGAGAGGGAGGGAACCGCTGTCACCAGCACCTAATGAATGAATGAATGTTGAGCCATCCTATAATTTCCCTCTGCTTGGCTATGAGAACAGGAGGAAAACAAGCAGAGCAGAAATCCCAAGGCAGTCAGAGCTCCTGAGCATCACATCACACCTGTGCTGTCAGGAGCCAGAGCAGTTCCTCTGGAGCAGCTGCTGCCTCAGAAAGGTGTTGGGTGCTGAGGGAAGGATAAGGAGTCGGTGGGAGCCTCACCACAAAGGGCTTTTTGTTGAAAGGTGCTGCACAACACTGCACTTCGTGGTGGAGGGGACAAGGTGGAGCATTTCCAGTGGGAGATGGCGCATTTGTACAAATCAGAATGCATGCTCTTTTCTCTGTTGGAATATTGTCATTGTCCTTTATTACATTAAAGGGGAACATCTTTATCTCATGGTGATTTGGGTGGGATATGACATTGCCTAATGTAAAGGGGGACTGTAATATCAAGGAGACAACCGTGAAATAACACATTACACACTGAATTGAACAGCAGGCTCATTTACATTCCTTTAATTTGGAAATATGAACATTCGGAAAAGCTCTTCTCTGCTTGCATTCCCTTATTTGGGAAACATGTAAATTACATTTATGATAATTTAGTATTTAACTGGTACAAGCATCGCGAATTCCAGAAGCAAACATTTTAAAATAGGCAGGAGCTGTGCCAGCCTTTGGAAATGCGTGAGGTAAAAGCCACCTCTGCGGAGGGCTCTGAGCGTAGCAATTCCAGCTTCTGGATCCACACTTGCAAATGCTTGTACAGCAGATGGGACAGCAATGGTGAGGTTGCAGGGCTGGGCCTTTTGTCCCAATCACAGTCCAGGCTTATCACATATGGCAGATGGATTTAATTAATAAAGCTCTTCTGTTGTGTGCAGAGTCATTTTTTGCAACCTATGGGATCCCAGAATGGCAAATGAAAATGACAGCAGAGGAGCTTTTAGATCAGCCATGCTCAGATGATGCTGAGAGGCCTCTTCTACAGTAATCCCACTGCTACATTTTCCAGCCTCTCCTTGGAAACCTTCTGCCAATTGTGAGTCATGTTCAGCTGCTCATCAGTCAGCTTATTCTATTGCGTGTGTAATAGCCCTTATTATGAAGTCAGGTCTCTTGTATCTAAATGGATTGTTCCACTTTTAATCCAAGACCCTTCTTCCATCTCTGCTGCAGGGAAAGTCCATCCTGCAGCACACAAATACAGGTGTTTATCCCAGAGCTAGCTGGGGCTCCCTCCTGCCCTGTGAATTACATTCTGCCACCCTCCCTCCCACCTGTGGTTCCCTTCCCCATTCCTGCTGTCCATCCTCTTTTTTTTTTATTGTGAAAGGACACTTTTCACTATCCTTTCTAGAAAGTGAGGCTTAAAAACGTGCTGTGCTCCAGCCTTACCCAGACTGAATAATGCTGCACCCATCACTCCCTTTTTGTCACATGACAGATCTCTCTTTATACCCCCTGGGACAGGCATTGTTTTCCTCACAATGGGAACTCTTTTCATTACCTACTATAACCCCAAGGTGTTTTCCTATAATAATACTTCCTAAATATTTGTGTTGATTATTGTTATTTCTCTCCAGGTGCAGTACTGTCACATTCATCAGTATTAAGTAAATTTTATTTTGTAACATCTTCCCATGACTCAGAACATGCCAGCCAATTCTGCAGTTGGGATTTGCTATCCCTTTTCACCTATCCATTTCATATTTTATTGCTTTCAGTGCTAGTAAGTTTAAACACAGTATTGCCTCATATAAACCAAATGACCTGAGAACAGAGGGGAATAAAAATATTTGAAAAAATAATTGGAAGCTAAAATAGAATTTAAAAAAACAAACAAACAAGAAGAATACACTCTTTTCTCATGAAATATAAGCATTGGATTTTAAATTTTTTCCCCTTGCCTAAGCTTGAATAAAAAGATAGAAGATGGAAAAAAAACCAAAAAAGAAAAACCTAATATTTTCTTTTTAAAAAAACGTTGAAAATATTTGCCAGACCTAAACTTTTATGTAACATTTTCATCTGAGTTATGCATCCATTGGGAGCAAAGGTGTTCTGAGTAATTCTGACAGGGGCTGTGAGAAGGCAATACCTGGTTTTTTTTTTCCTGTTTCACAGAAGCAACAGTACAGAAATTATTGCTCTGAAAAAGCGTTCTTCCACTTTCAGGAGAGCTCTGAAACATTTGCCTGCAGTTAATCAGGAGCCATGGCTCAATGGGATTCCAGGTGTCTTTGCTGTGCAGAGCAGGGACTGAAGCAAGAGCATGCTGCAAACTGCAGTCATCAGCCATCCCTTGAGCAAAGTTTTATTCCAACAAACAAACAAGATCACCAAAACAAAAAAACAGAACCACCCAAAATATATCTGAAAATGATATGAAATGTTTACATACTCATTTCTTGACATTGTGTATCACCTTTTATATATTCATAAGCAATTTCCTACACAAACTTGTATAGATCAAGGAGAAAGGACAAGCTGCAGGGAATCCCATCTATAATAAGAAAGACACAGCTAAACAGAGATCTAACTAATGAAAAAAGACATTTCTTCTCAGAGACCCAAGTCCATGGACAGAGCTCAGAGGAAGAAATGAGAGTCTCATGCCCATTCCTCAGCAATATGCACTTTACAAATTAGCTCTCATGCACTGAACCCCTGCCAGAAGAGGTTCCTGCTGTTGCATGAAGGTGTAAGAAGTTCTGGGCATGGGTTGTCCACAAGGGGCTGCTGGTACTTCTGAAAATGGCATCAGGTTATGTCTGCTGCTTGGCACTAAAACAGCCCTGATTCTTTCAATGGCAATACAAAGACAGCACCATTTGACATACAAAGACATGCCCTGTGAATGGCTGACTCCCAGATGCCATTATCAGCTTGTGGCCAATGTTTTAAAGTTTTAACCTTCTTAGTAAGTCAGCCTTGTACCTGTGTTGCTTATTCCCATCAGATTTGAGGAACATTGGTTTAGGTTATCCCTAAAGCAAAGAAGGGTACAGGAAGGGAGCCCAATCAGGATTCCTTGATTACCTGAGATTTGCTCTGACAGATTCATTTTCAGTAATTGTGCCTGCACACCTGATTTAGGGCTCCTCAGCAGACAGCAGTGGAAGTTGATTTCTTTGAAAGTAAGTACCCAGCAGCCAAGACTATAACAGATGTTATGGATGGGACCAGTAATTCACTTAACTCTGTCTAAAACTCCCTCTTTTCTATACATTTCACCTCAGTATTCTCCTGGGCAATCACTAGCCCTGCTGAATTTGTGGTTCTCATTTAATTCCCTGACATGTTCTTTTTAAGGCTTTATTTTCAGCTATTGAAGTACAAGAAGTTGCCTGGAGCCTTGCTTTCCAGAAAGGCAATAAGAGACTTCACCCTTGGTAACTAAAAGGGAATGCTTTCCATTTCAGTGTGAACATCTCAGAGGGCCTTTCTGATCCCACTTGCACTTTTCCACAGTGTTCTGTGTTTCCAGTGGATGCAAATCCTTTCCTGCTCTCACAGTGGAGGGCACAGCACTCAAACCAAACCCTGTCAATAAAGTAGCTTACTCTTTCCTGGATTAGGGACAGTGAACACATCCCTCTGCTCTAGGGTTTCTTAATTTGTCTTCCATCAGGGGCTCCCCTGGGCAGGGGCTGCAGGGAACCAGGGTCAGGGACAGCCTGAGCAGGAGTCACCTAGGGGACCACCCTGTGGTCACACAGCCCATGGTCACACAGCCCATGGTCACACGGTCACACAGTCATACAGCCCATGGTCACACAGCCCATGGTCACAGAGCCCATGATCACACGGTCACACGGTCACACTGTCACACAGTCCATGGTCACACAGGCTGTAGTCACACAGCCCATGGTCACACAGCCCATGGTCACACAGCCCATGGTCACACAGGCTGTGGTCACACAGCCCATGGTCACACGGTCACACAGTCACACAGCCCATGGTCACACAGTCACACAGCCCATGGTCTCACAGCCCATGGTCACAGAGCCCATGGTCACACAGCCCATGGTCACACGGTCACACAGTCACACAGCCCATGGTCACACGGCCCATGGTCACACAGTCACACAGCCCATGGTCACATGGCCCATGGTCGCACGGCCCATGGTCACACAGCCCATGGTCACCCAGTCTGTGACATGGCTCAGGTTAAGACGCAAGTGCTGCCGATGGCACCTCACCGAGGCAGGTGGTAAATGCACATAAAGATGCCATGAACAGGTAATCATTCATTTCATGGCATTGCATCAGAAATGTTACTGAAATCACTACAAATTATGCCTGCTATATAATCTTTTTTGCTTTACCTAATCTATAATTACAGCAGCTCCAAACAAAAAAAATCAAAAACCAAAAATCCAAACAGTATTGGATTTTTCTGTCATGATCTGTGTTTAGGTTTTGGCAGGATTCAATTTTAATTTCAACTTCAATGATAACACTTCATTACCTGTGTTCTTTATTTATAGTTACACATTGCTCATTTAAACTGATGTAAATATTTTTCAGCTTGCATCCAGGAAAGTGCTGCTATCATTGGCTGAAAGAAAAACATCTTCTCTCTTTTGAATAGCTGCTGTGTTTTCAAAGAGATGGGGTCTACAAATTCTACCATCAAAATATTTAGCCCTTAATCTATACAGAAAAGAAATGACAAATACATTACAAAACCCTTCCTAACAGAGCCTGTCCATGCTCTGTTTTCTAAGAATATTGCACAAGGTGATAACATGAATCACAAATAGCATTCAGCATGAGTTTGAGCAAGCTAAAAAATGCTCTTTTTTTTCCTTTGGAGGAGGGAGAAATAAATTGTGTTATTGAAAACAGAGATGAGCTGAGAAAAAAAAATATTGTTTTAAGTATTTTGTGCATTTAGATAACCCAAGAAGATCCCAGATGGAATATGAGCAAGTGTTAACAGAAAGATCATTAATCAAGAAATACGCCTACTGGAGACAAATCCCACAACAGCTTAGGAAAACAACAGACAAAAAGTTATCCCGTGGTTAGATAAGTAAATGGATGTCAGTGTGGGAGCATTATGGCAGGGAGGAAGCAGCATGAGACCGCGAGCAGCCAAGGGTTAGGCATTCCATCATCTGACTCTCCAGTGCCCCAGGAGTCCTGTCCCAATCAGCTGGTATCCAACCAGGGGAAAAAGTTTCCTCAGTCGAGGCTTGCTAGAGAGCATGACAGTGCCCACCAGGAGCTGCATCTCTGCTTTATCCGGGAGAAGTGATCCCCAGGACTGCAGTGGGACCTGTGTGGGCACAGACACGAGGTTTCCTCTGACTCCAGTCAGGCTGAAGGAAAGCTGTGGGATGGTGGGCATGTCACCTGCATTGTCCCACCCAGAGCTGTCACCTCTCATCGAAGGTATCCAGGTAGGGAGCTCCTTCCCCACCTTCTTCCCCACCTTCTTCCCCCCACAAGCAGAGTAGTCTAAAGCAGTGTTGCTGGGAACTCCAGTTGTTGCTCAGTAATGCTGAAAGCTGCAAAATATTATGCCAAAATATTAATGCACAAGGAAAAAGGCCTAATTTTGAAAGAATTTATAATAGCATGGTATAATTGGTCCCTACACACAGGAAAGATGGGAGTTATTAGTTCAGGGCTGCAGAGTGGGGGAAAGAGGAGATACTGCTGTCTTGATGATTTTTTTTTCTGAATGATTTGGCAAAGCTAGCCAAAAAAAGGCAAGGCTGTAAAGGCTGTAACTGTTTTCTCTCATCATCCTAATAATCCTTAGTGCTCTGAGGAAATTACTACCACTGAGCATTTTGCACAAAGTATTTGTGGAACAGACCTTAAGAATTATTATCAGTAAGAAAACAACAGATATTAATGAGCATCTTCCCCCAGCTAGTGTACCAGTGGAGAACTTACAAGTCCTAATGTGCACTAAATTTGAAAAGCACTATTTTAATTACATCCTTAAGAGTATTTAGATCTGAAAGAAAATTCCCAGCTAACTAACTAGGAGATCTGAAGAACAATTTTCAGAGCTGAAATGTCCTTACTTCCCCCCACAAAAACAACCAAGTCCGTCAGTCTCAAAGCTTTTATTCAATACTCCATTGCCAGGAAATGTTTTTAAATTCAGATGAAGGGAACAAAAAAACCAGCAATCCTAAATATATCATTAAAAGCGTTATACAGCAAACAAGACAGACTCTAGGTCACCAGGACCTTAGAGTCCTTGATTTATGCCAGGGATGCAGCCACACAGCAGTACCAGAGAGATTCACAGAATTCACATAATCACAAGGTTGGAAGAGACCTTCAAGATCATCGAGTCCAACCCAGCCCTAACACCTCAACTAAACCATGGCACTGAGTGCCATGATGAGTGAGATGAGAGCCCCAGGACTTGTGTAACAAGATGTTGTATTTTTCCACATGCAACGAACAGCTCTATACAGAGGAGAAAGCAATACTCCATAGCCTCCTTGCTTTATAGGTTGGGCAGAGATGCTTCTGCGATGAAGTTCAGTTCTTGGATAGGTCCAAAATAATAGCATTTTTGGTCTACCCTGAAATTCGATGCCCCTCACAGAGGGAGGGAGGCTGAAGTTGTGGACTGAGGGAAGCAAACAAGATGGACAGTTTGCAGAGATGGTTCTCCCAATAACAGGTGCTCCTCTAGCTCTGTGTGCATGCATGAATAAGTACAGATGTGTGTGAAGATTGGGGGAAGCAAACTATGGCTTCTGAACAGGCTCAGTCTCTCAGCACATCCTCTGCTGTGTCTTGACACCAGTTCACCTTTGATGGCACAATATTGGCAGCAAACCTCAGGAAGCATCTGCTTGCCTTGGTAGGTAAATGAGCAGCAGCTGGGAAAAACAGAGTTCATGTGGGGACAGAGGCATTGAAGGGCTTTCTGAGATATTGATTTTTGCATGTTCTCAAGGGAGCACAATGGGGAAACAGATTTTGTGTCACTCCTGGTTACCCAGAAATTTCTGTATCATGCCATCCAGGCCAATTTATAGATTGACTGAACCTGGTGAACACCACTTAATAACCATCACAATTGGTTGAAGCAAATTATTAAATATTTTAGAAAAATCTGTTCCAAATCCTTGCTGAAGGGTTTGTGTATCTAAGGCTGCTACACGAAACATTTTGTGTGAATCATAGAATAGCTCTAATTGGAAAAGACCCTTAATTGGACAATGATCATTGAAGTCTAACTCCTGACCTTGCAGAGGACAGCCCAAGAGTCACGTCACATGACTGAGAGCAGTGTCCAAACACTTCTTGAACTCTGTCAACCTTGGTGCTGTAACCACTCCCCTGGGGAGCCTGTTCCAGTGCCCAGCCACACTCTGAGGGAAAAGCCTTTTGCTAATATCCAACCTAAATCTCCCCTGACACAGCTTCAGGCCATTCCTTTGGGTTCTATCACTGTCACCACAGAGAAGCTATGAGTGCCTGCCCCTCCTCTTCCCCTCACAAGGAAGTTGCAGACTGCATTGAGGTCTCCCTTCAGTCTCCTACTGGCTGAACAGACCAAGTGACCTCAGCTGCTTCTCAGCTTCCTCTCAAGACCCTTCACCATCCTTATTGCTTTCCTTTGGACAGTCTCCAATAGTTTAATGTCTTTCTCGTATTGTGGCACCCAAAACTGCCCCTAGTTCTGGAGGTGAGGCTACCCCAGTGCAGAGCAGAGTGGGACAATCCCCTCCCTTCCCTGGTGATTCTGTGCCTGGTGCCCTCCAGGACATCCTTGTCCCTCCTGGCTGCCAGGGCACTGCTGACTCATGGTCAATTTGCCATTCATCAGTACCCCCAGGTCCCTTTCCATGGCACTGCTTCCCAGCATCTCCTTCCCCAGTCTGTCCATGCATCCGGGGTTGCTCCATCCCAGGTGCAGAATCCAGCACTTGCCTTTGTTAGACTTCATACAGTTGGTGATTACTCAGCTCTCTGATGTGTCAAGGTCTCTCTGCCTCTGAGGGAATCAACAGCTTCTCCCAATTTACTTTCATCAGCAAACATACTTTTTATACCTCCAAGTCCTGTGTCCGAGTTTATGGAGATGTTGAAGAGACAACATGTGGAAGACAATGCTCTATCTCAGGAGCAAACCAGCAGTGACCATCAGCTGGGATGGCAATTGCCCACCAATATGGCCCAGCTATCCCTTTCTACAGGTGGATGTTGTGTATCAACAGGGTGCAGGGGTTGTTCTTGTCCTTTTTCCCACTCTGCCCCCCTCACAGCCAGACCTCAGGTATCCTGAACCATTCAGCTGCCAGGTGGACAGAGGACACAAATCACAGCATCTCTTTTCCCCATAACCCACGGGACTTTTTGCTCCTGTCCAACCTCATCCTGCACATAAAGGTATTGCAGTTACTATAATTTTGCAAGAACTCACATGATGCAGTTCCAAAGCCCTGTATTCCTTGCATTCCTTACATCTTTCCTTGCAAGCACATGCAGGCAATGCCCAGGCTGTGCTTGCCTTAGGACTGTAGCTGCTTCTGCACTTGGTGCTGTGCTCACTCCCCTGCTGACACTTCTGAACCACAGGTCCCCTCAAAATACTTCACACGGAGGCGGGGAGTGCAGGATGGCAGCTAATAGCCATTTTCACACAACTCTCTGAGAAATATCTACACCCAGGGCCAACTCAAAGCACAGCTCTGCCTTTCAATGTGTCTCTCTCTGCATCTCTCTCACTCTGCTGCTCACTCAGCTCTAATCATTAGGACCCGATCACTTCAGCAACGATGAATGCATTCATGGGGTCTTTTTTGCATCCTGTTGTTCATGAATCATTGCTCCTGCCACACAATAACTATAATTACTGCTTTTCTAGACCTTTGGCTGATTGTCTTTGCAGAAGAAAAAAACAGAACCAGCAGAAAAGGGAGGGTGAGAAATCAGATATCTTGGAAATAAAAATAACCTCCTGCCTCTTGCTATGAAAGTTGCTCCCTTTAGGTCAGAGCCCATATGCACACACATGTGCACACTTTACTTCCACAGTGCCTGGGGTAGTTGGGTAGTTTGTCTGGTTTTAAATTGGCGAAAGTAGATGATGAAGGGTGGCAGAAGGTTATTTTCAATCTGTTAATGTGTTATGGGAGACTTGCAGCAAGGAAACATAGAAGATGGGGGAAGGCAGAGGGAAAATGTGAAACAAGTTTGTTTGAACTGAGGGAGCACATGATGTGAGAATTTCAAAGCTCCTTGTACCAGACTTTTATAGCACCAAATAAAAAGAACTTCCCCCGCTGCCCCCCTCCCCCCCTCCTTTTTCTTATTCCCTGAGAGGACGTGTCCTTATGTAGAACACGGGAGTCTTGGCTTGACTGGGTCTGTGGTAAAGGGATAAGGGACCACAGACACTTTCCACTTTCTGGAGAAGTCCAGTCACAACTGGACTTTTCCAGAAAGCTTCTGGCTGGTTACATAGCTCAGCATAACAAGAAGAGTCACCACTAATACACCCAGGAACTATGGATCCTGCATCACACTGTTAGCCTGCCTGACCCTGGGAGATGGTGGGACCTGACCAGACAGGCAATCAGAGGACATCCTCTTCCCTCAGCAGCTGTCAGCTCCCTGATATTCCCACTCCTTCCCCTATGAAATATCAATTTATTCCTGCTTCTCATGCTTATTCTGTCTTTTTCTCCCTTTTTTTCTTCACTTTATATAAGAGAATTCTTAGCAATTTCAGACAGGTCCAGCTGTGGTTAATTTGTCATGGAGAAAATAATATCAAATGGAGCAGTGCTGGGGAAACAAACAGCCCAGTGCAAAGCCTGCCCCTAATTGATTGATGAAAAGAAAATTAGAGTTGCTTCCAGAAACAATTTCCATAGCAATGGGAATAGAGAGGAAGCTGTGCTGCATTGTGGGTGACCCACTGCAGCTCTTTGGCCACCGAGTCGCAGCAGCAGCAAGGGGCCGGCCAGCGTGCCTGGGGCTCCCATCCACAGGCACTGTGGATGCACCAGGATGGAGTTTGGCTTCCTCCTCCCACTCTGATCCCCCTCAAAAGAAACAGATGCCATGTTTTGTGGGCTTTTCTCTTCCCTTTGGATTTCTTTCAGGGGAAAAAAAAAAAGAAGATTCTGCCTCAGCTCAAGTACTGATTGCTACCACTTCAAACAGACTGACTTTCTTTTATTTTCTCTGTAACAAAGTCATCCAGGAGACTTCCCAGCAGGAGTTTTTCCTCTTCAGGAAAAGTTCTGAATGTGCCCATGGCAATTGAGGCACAGTGGCAATTATTGGGACCATGCTCTTCATTTTTGATGGTGAAGGTGGTGTACATTAAAATTGACTAATGATATGGGGAATGGCTTTTGTTTGCTCAACTGGAGATATCTTAAGGAAGGCCCGATTTCAAGGAAGGAAGTTCACTGTAGGAGTCTCAGGGTGGGGAAACACAGTCGCCCACATTGCCAACCGCTTTTGAAAACCTTGGTCATGCAAATTTGTGTGTGCCTTTTTTTTGTCAGGCAGGCCACAAAAAGCAAAATCAAGTTCCTGGCAGCTAAATTATGAACAAATGTTACTCTTAATTTGCTGTAGTACAAAAATAACAGTTTACAAATTTTAATGGACCTTAGAGAAAAAACAGCTCAAATAGGAAAAAAAATGCTCCTGGACTTGGAGCTTTAAAAAACAAACAAATGCATTTTCATAGTTGTCCATTGGGCACACCTCTTCCAAGTCTTACATTTACCAGAGCTTAGTTCCTGTTCTGTAATGGCTCAATCCTGACGGGAATTCAGCACCTAGATAGGAGGAGCCATTTCTCACAGCACAGGTGTCATCACTGGCTTCACCTCTATGTTTTAAAGCCATGCCCTTTTCAAAGCCCGAATGCTCACTGCTGCGTTTGGCAACGTTTTGATTGCTGGGTATGACCATGACAGCACCAAAAGAAAAGAAAGACAAGGCCGATGTGATTTTCTCTGTGCTGCCTTTGTCTGGCTCACCTTTTTTCCACAGCCATTGGTGAAGTAAATGGAAAGGCCATCACTAAACAGCCTCTCTCCTAATGAGTGGCCTCTTTGTTACTGTCATCAGTACCTGCAGTCTGGAGAACACCTAGAAGAAACTGGCAGAAAGGAAACAGCCTGAAGATAGAGAAACAAAGGGCTTTTCCAACCTAAATTATTCTACAATTCTATGATTCTATGACATGTAATGCAGCAATTGACCTGAAGAAAGATTTCTCTCAAAGTAACATGGAATACTTTTCTCTGCCTGCATTTATAGAAATAAATTTTACAGCACTGCTTTTTGGGCAGAAAAAAAATAGCAGGCTCTGAGGAGCATCTATATTTCAGTAATTTGTAAAAATTTAAAAAGTCAGTGTATCAAAGACATGACTTAAGGGACAGCTGGAAGGATAAGAAGGGGAAACAGACCAGTGTTAAGAATGAAATTGGGCATTGGCAAACATTTCTACTATTTTGCTAAATACCCTTTCAACAGCATCAGCTTTCTGGGGAAAGCCAGAGTTTTCTATTGAAAAGCTATTGAACTAATGTTATGTTTGGAGGATTTTCTGATACTCAGCTTTCTAGTCGGGTAATTAAAATTTCCCACAGAGGGAGAACATGCTCTGTTGTTGTTGCTGTTGTCATTTTTTAGTAAGAAATCTCTCCTTCTCTACCTTCACTGGGGAATCAAAAGTTTGCACTTGATGCAGAGCTAGAGCAAAAGACAAATAAGGAGAATGACAAAATTAGACAAGTCAAAGCACCATGATTTTTTATCTACTCTTCTGTACTTTCTCTTCTTAGCTTCTTCTCTCCTTTTTCTACTTTTCAGGGCTCCACTTTTAGACTATCAGCTTTTTGCACAGGGATTGCTATTGAGTTTTCACATAGGTTAGCATGTTGTGGTCTTGATTGGCAGAGGGTTACAGCATATGCCAGCCACTGCAGAAAGACAGCTGGAAGGAAAGGTCATCTGGACAGCCCTTTGCTATAGTAAACACTAGAGGAACCCAAACAAGAAGATTGAAGTATTCCAGGCAAAAAAATAACACAAACAAAAAATACCCAAAACAGAGTGATTAGAGTGTTTCTTCTGAAAGAGACTTAGGCAAACAACCAGCTGAAAACCATCACAACCAGCGCTCCTGCTGTTTGACCATTTGTCAGGCCCTGGAGAGTGTTGCTGCTGAAGGCTAGTAGTTTTGCTGCATGCTGTATTTAGCTCCAGCTTACAGTCTTACATGCCATCAGCCCCAAGGCAAGCCTACATTTGCTATCTGTACTTGAGCAGTGCTCCTTAGCTTGAGCTCAAGCACTTGCTTTATGACCTCACTAGGTCTGGCTTGGCAAGGCCCTGGTGCTTGCTCACGTGTATTTGTAAGGTAGGCTTGATGCTCAGATGCAAGTGGAATTGTTTCTAGAGAAAACAATAGGGACTAATTGGGTAAGGACAGATCAGGCATGACACTGTAAGCAAGAGACAGGAGCTGATACTGCTAGGGTGGCATTTTAAATATACCCTTACATGGTTTATTTGCAAAGAATGAAGATAATGCTCCAAGAGATGAAGAACTCCACCTGCTTTAGAGATGTAGCTATAGCAACCTCCACATGATTACATTGCTAATCTGCAGGTGTTGAAGAGGCATAGATAGATGCTGTTGAGTAATTCAGCTTCAAATAGATACTTTGATCTGCATAACAGCTTGCATTCATGTCCCAAATATGGATCATTTCCAGTTCTGCAATTCTTCCTTATAAAAGCAACATTTCTATCCTTTATTTTATAGGAGTCTTAAAACTTGCCGCTGTTATCTAACAAGGTAATCAGCTCCTTTACTCTTGGGTGATGCAGGAGCAGGGGAAAAGAAACCTTTTCACTGCCTAAAATGCCCAAATTATTTATTGCATGTTTTGTCCCTGTGACTCTTCAATGGGAACAAAACCAAACAGAAGAGAAAACTTGTTCTACTTTCCTGTATACATGATGTACTGATGAATCACTTGCATCTGCACATTAAAGACAGTCTATTCCACTGCAGACTCTGGCAGCAGTACCAGATCAGGTCATGCTTCATTAGCAGCCACAACACTGTTAAGAACATCAAGCCAAAGTCTGTCCTGCTTTACTCTCCACAAGATGCCATTGAACTTGGTGGGTTGCCTGGGATGGAAGTCAAGGCAGAATATGGCTCACCATCAAACAGCTCCAAAGGAATCTGGACCTTTGATAAGCGAAATCTGCAATTCACTGATTCAATAAAAGAAAGGAATTAAAGAGCTCCAAGAGAAAAATGACCTTTCATTTTATTCCCCTCCAATCTGCTGGAGCACTCCTGTGAAAGGGTAGTTCAGCCACACACTCATAATTTCCTGAAAGATGGTTAAGGGCATTTGATGAGGCCTCTAAAGTCTGCTTTTCCTTTTTTCATTCTTTTTGCCAACTGAACGTCCCACAGCCCAGTTGCTCCCCTCACTCCCTGAAGCACCTACACCGCCCTGCTGCCTGCCCCCATTTCATTTTTGGCTTCACAAGTTTCTGCACAACCACCTTATTTATTTACCTCAATGACTATTCTGTGTTGAAGAAACAACAAATTAAAACAGAAAAGCCATTTGAGGTTTGCTGCTTGTGACATTCACATTCTCTGAAAAAATTCCTTCACCCAGGATTTTTCTTCTGGGAAGCTGAGAAGTGTCAGAGAAAAGGAAAACAATTCTTATCTCATTTGCTTCTTCCTGTTTTTTGCTCATGTGGAATGTGTTTGGAGATTGTTTACCCACAGGTGATTGTTTCATTGGATTCTGCTGTGAGTTGTTTGACTCATTGGCCAATTGGGGCCAAGCTGGGTTGAGACTCTGGAAAGAGTCACGAGTTTTCATTATTATCTTTTTAGCATTCAGTAAGTATCCTTTCTGTATTCTTTAGTATAGGATCAGTATAGTATAGTATAGTATAGTATAGTATAGTATAGTATAGTATAGTATAGTATAGTATAGTACAGTACAGTATAGTATTCTTTAATATAATATAGTATTATAAAGTAATAAATTAGCCTTCTGAGAACATGGAGTCAGATGCATCATTCCTGCCTTCATCGGGGCATTCCCTGCAAATACAGTAGCTGGTCAATGTTGAAAGCTTGCCTTTCTTATGAAGACCATGCATGTGATATGTGACATGTGACATGTGACAGTGAAGGCACAAGACCTGATGGTTCTGTCCACGGGAGCCTGTCTCATCTCTTGCCCAGGATGCAGCTCTTTCAGAAAATGCTCTCTTTTTGACAAATTCAGACTTTCTTCATTCCTCCCCACAGCTCCCACTGCCTTTCTGCTGCCTTTACTCCTGCCTCAGTGACCCCTGTCCCTATCTCGGTGTCCTGCATTTTGTTACAGCCCCAGCCCTCTGGCATCCACTGCCCTGGCCATCTGGGCTCCCCCTGCCACCAGGAGCCACCAGGCTCCTCCACCTTCCACTCTGGAAGTAATTTCAGACTCTGTCCCTGGCTCCTGCAGCTTTTCCTTAGTGCCATCTACCACTGTGTGACCCTGGCTTGGGGGGTTACTCAGCCCTTGCAGGCCTGGAGGACAGCTGGAGAGGGGAATCACAGATTCTATCTTGGATGAAGGGAAGCAGCACATTGGTTTTTGTTGTGCTGGTCCTGGGTCTTCTGCACACTGGAGCCTTTTGCACTGGACAGATTGGTCCTGCCTGGTCACCCTCTAGTAACCACACTTCCCACCTCAGGTGGTCAGGCTGAAACCACAAACTCCTTCTCAGTATGGCCATGTTAATTATATGCCTCTCTTATCACTCCTTATTAATTAAATTTTCCATTAATACTCTGCCTGATATTGATATCAAGTAAACTGGACTGTATTTACCTGCACGTTTTCATTTATGTCTGAATTCTTGCACAGTATTGACACTAAACTATGAGAATGTCCCCATTATTCAAAATATTAATATTAATATTAAGAATTTACATACACAAACTAAAAATATCCTGCATTGACTCATGTGGGCCATTTTTGTGGACCTTACAACTTAAAAAATGGGTTAACCCTAGTGAAAATTGTTCAATATCTTTCCTAATTAGTAATGTGTCAGAAAATGCATTATTCCAAATAGAGAGCAGAAATAATTGTTGAACAGTTTGGGGGTTTTCTCCATTGTTATTAATGACTGGGCTGTCTTTAGCTAATAATGAGTCTGTGGCATTGATAGTTTTTCTGCTAATATTTATATGTTTTCAAGAAAATCCTTTCTCTTAAACAAAGTCTGACCAGCCATGAAGTTTCTTCTGATGTCTTTAGTATCCTTTATCAATTTTCTACACCTCATAAACTCTTATTTATATGGATTTTTATGACTTCTCCCTTTTTTCCATATGTTGCATATTGCTTTTTAATTCATTATTCTTGCCTTCACTCTTCCACTGAAAGAGAATGTACTTTTCACCAATATTATTCAGCTCCTTTACTGTGAAGTAATGGCTTTTTGGCCATTTAATATGTGCTTCTGCCTAACAATTTTTTACACTCAGTTTCACTTGCAACTTTTTTCCCAGTTTGGGAAACTAGTGTCTTTAACTATTGAGTGTATGCGGCACTTGGAGTTACACAGCTTGTCAGGGCAGTGATGGCAGCTATCCCTAGGCAGCCTGCTCTTCCTGTTCCAGCAGGAACTTTTCCTTGCTGAAGGAGGACACCAATCTGCACCAGGACTGGGGCTGCAAAGGGTCTCTTCTCTCTGAAGGACACGGTTTTGGTTTCATAGGTGTGTGCAGTTTATGAAGCATTCCCTGATACAGAGGCAGAGCAGCTTTGCTGTCCCTGGTGTGCCATGCCTGCCATCCCCAAGGCAGCAATGGTGGGGAATTTGTCACCTTCCCCCTCACAGCCTGTGTCCTGCCCAAGCAGGTTTCACCCAGCACTTTTAGCACTGCCATCATACAGAGCCTCTCAGGTGTTCCAGCAGGCCACTTTCATCGGATTTCTTCCCATCAGGGATTCCTTTAATTTCTTCCTGCTTGTTTCCCAAATTCCTCTTAACTGTCTATAAATGCATGGAAAACAAGGAGTCTGATGACACAGAGGATGGGAAGGGTCTCTGGTCAATAGAAACCCCTGACCCACGGAGACTCATGGGAATGGGAAGCTTGGAGGGAAAAGGAGGCTGGCTCAGAGGTCAGGACAGGGTTGAACTGAACTCTCCTTTTTAATCCTTCACCTTGACTGCAAGACTTATCCTTCCTCCAGAATTGCTTTTGAGCTGTATGGCTCCCAGATGTGCAGAAGTGTTTTTAGTGAGCCCAAATAGCCTCTCAGTTATCTAGCTGAGAGGGAAATGTCATATATTGCTGTAGGAAAATCTTAACTTTCTCTCTGTATGTGCATGCTAGTCCATAGCAGAAATAGTTCCATCTACAAAAACATTATTTTGGGAATCAAAATCAGCACTTTTTCTTGTTTGAATGTGCTATTTTTCACTTTGGTTGGCACTTCAAGTGCAAGGTCATGTGGCAAGTCATTACACAAGCAATGTTTATCTCTGTTTGGAGAAGTCTGTCAAGAATTGATTTGGAAAAGGTTTCGGTAGTGCCCTTTTTTTTACTTGTCAACAGTTCCATTATTCAAAGGCTATTTATGCAAAATCATTTGTTCTATAGGTATTTTCATTTTAATTGTAGAAAGAAGCCTTTGGGGCAGGGGAAAAAGAAAAATTAATATTTTTGAAGCAGGAATAGTCATTTTTAAAATTGTAATACTAAATTTTGTCACATCCACACCCATGGATTCTGTTGGAAATACAGGGAAATGTTGTTTAGGGATCCCCTGAGGATCACTTGGGCAATCCTTGGTGTTGAAGCTGGGGCAGCATCAACCCAGGTCAGTCCAGACTGTGCACTCACACACACCACAAACACACACACGCATCTCTGTCTCTGTGTGCACGCACATACACACCAAATGACAACTTTTATTGGCCTTCACTCTTTTTAATAGTATTTAAAGCCTTACACAGGTTGCTGTATCTTAGAAATACAGCTTTTAACACCAGCTTGAGTCTGCTAAGTGTTTTATCCAGCAGATTAGATTACACACCCCAGGGAAGACAGTGACTTAACCACATTGTACAGCAGGTAAAGTGCTTTGGGGTCTGGGTTGTGTCATTAAGACCAATATGAGGAAGCAGCAAGACTTATCTTAATCTTGCTGATTGCCTCAATTAACACAGTCCCTATAGTGTCCTCGTTGATATCTAATCCCTGCAGTTTCTTGTTCTGTATTTTGCTCTGACAATGTTATCAGATCATTGCTAAGGGTATAAAAGTACATATTGAGTAAGTGAGGATGTGGTAGTTATTTAGAGAAGCCACATGCTTAATTAGCATGGAAATCAAGCAATGGACTATTAAGACTTTTGTGTAAGGCAAGAAATGTACTAGATACTGGGCCTAAAAATAAAAATTTTAAAAAATAAATTAAAGGAAGGAAAAAAATGTACAGGAAAGAAGGGTAATTAAAAGCAGAATTCAAAAGCTATGTCGTTCACAACAACCTGTCTACTCCTGGCAAACACTTTCATCATTTGGAAATAACTCACACAGCAACATAAGCAAGCAGCAAAAAAAAGGGGGGTTGTCCTCCCACATCTCACACATCCAAGATGTAGTGAAATTACCTCTTACACTCATGGGACTTTGCCTTATTCCTGGGGGCAGCCTCTACTCCCAGAGCAGCCCTGAGTGCATTCCTGTCATGCAAAGACAAATAAACATGAAGATTCAGATCTAGGGAACTTGATGGAATGATAATCTATATTTTTCCAGCCAATTCTGCAAGTGATGCCTAGCATAAAGATTGCTATGTTAAGAAAAACAAAACAACAACCACCCTAGCTGAGAATAAAAGTCAGTTTAGGAGGCTGACAACCTTGAACCGGCAATGAGTGCTGCTACGAGAAGCAATCCCGTGGCTGAAATTGCTTTCTGCTCTCTGATGTGCCATCTGATGCTCTGGATGGTTTTCAAGCAGTGTCCCAGGGCCAGGATGCTGCAGTGAGTGAGCACGACCATCACAGCAAGAGCACCTGCAGGCCCTTCCCTGGGGCAGCAGGGAGACAGGCAGCACTCCCTCTCCCTGCAGGTACCCTGCTTTGAAACCTCATCTTGAGGATTACATCCCCATCAGCACAAACTCTCTTTCTTCTGAAGGCTCAAAATGAGAGCATCCAGTTAAGAGATTTTCCTTATTTTTCCTTTTTTCCCCATGCCATCTTACCCACAGTTTGCAATATGGGATCATGTTTTGGGGAAGAACCGTGGAGAGTGAAATGTTCATTTCAAACCCTGCATATTTAATCATGTCAATCCCTAAATATTTTATCTGGATCAATCTTTTATATCAGTTCATCACTCACTGGCTCACTGGGCAATTGCCATGAAAGAGCACAGCAGAGCTCTGATGGTGAACAACTGCTGCGAAGACTTTTTCCTCCCTTCTTTCCTCTGCCAAAATTTTAAGCAAGGTTCACCTGTTTCTGAGCCAGAAAACCCACTCTGCCTTTTGTATTGCCTTTCCTAACTGAATACATGACTGTATGTTGCAGTGAGATGCCAGGGCAGCAGAAAAAGAAATATTTCTGGAAGAGCAACAGATCTCTACTAGTGTAGAAATATCCCATCCTTGCAGCTCACAATGCAAACAACACCTCATTTGCATGTCTGTAGTTTAAATGTAAATGGTCTAAGATAAGTCATTGTCAGACCCCTGTAAATATTGATGACTGCTCCAGGACCTGGTTTGGTAACCATTTCTTTCTCTTCTGTCACCATCTGAGGGTGACATATTAGCAGAGATGTGGATGGAGCTTCTGGGAGGGAAAAGAATAGCTTCGCTTAGTGGGTGACAGCAAAAGAAAAGAAGGAAGTGAGGGAGGAAAATTTCCAGATGAATAATGAATTGAGCCAGGTTGGAGACTGGTGAATCTTAATTAGAAATCTGACACATCATCGGCCTCCTGCCTTTGTGCTCGCTGCACTCAACGGGATGCTCAGTAGCAGCTGCACGTCCCTGTGTTCCCCACCTCTTGGTGACTGCAGTGCCACTGAGGGAGCCTCTTGTGAGACCAGGTGAGCTGCAGCCACCCAGGCTGGGGACAACACTACTGCTTGTCTCAGACAGATGGAGGGACAGAGAACGTGCCAGCAAAAATGATGGCAAAAGGTGACTCCATGGCCACCCCACCTCCCTCCTGAGATTATCAGCAGGTCTGGTGAATTGTATTCAGCTTGTCTATTGTGAATAAATCCTGACACTTCTTCTTTCTGCTTTTATTTTTTTTCCTAATGACAGTTTCAATATTCCTATCTGAGATGTCTTGGTGAAGTGCCTGAAGTTACAAAGGAGGGAGAGAGAACATCAATCTGCATCTGCTCTCTCCTGCAGAGTTGTCATCAGTCATCTTGTCTGGACTAGCAGGTGAGGGACAGTATGACCCAAAGAGCAGCCCCAGAACAAGGAGATAGGTGAGGTTCTCCCAGACTGTGCTGTGAGAAGGTCACGTCCTTGGGCCTCAGTTTCTCCAACTCTAAATTGAGAAAAACACTTATTGTTCCAATTTATTTCATGTCTTAGAGGAAAAGTACTCACTAAGTGCTACGGTTTATTATTCTAATGTGACTGTAAAATCATGATGTCTTTATTGCAAAATGATCTTTAAAACATGAAGCATGAGGATGGTGACTGAAATCATTACTATCAAATTGTTCTGCTTTTGCCCTGTCACATTGATACTTCAAAGTAAAATTGTCCTGTGGGCGTTTGTAAGATTTTATGAGGACAACTTGTCTTTTCAAACCTTATTCAGGAGGGCAAAAAAGCCTCCAGATGTTTTCTTAATGAAAAAGGGCTAAGTTTTCTGCCTGCCTAATTCTGAAGCTGCCCTTTAATATTTAAATTCCCATTCCCACTAATAATCAGTGTGATGAACAATCACCAAAATGAGTCTCCAGTTGTTCAGAAGAGGTTCAGGCAGATGTCCCCACACCATGGTCCCACTCAAGGCTCTTGCTCTTACTGAGACTTTGAAGGGAGGAATGCCATGGTGCCCCATCCCTCCCTCTGCCTGCAGAAAGGGACTGAAGGTGTCTCTGCCCTCTGGTGTGAGTGTCTGCTGGCAGGAGCCACATTTCTCTGCTGCTTTGGGGTGCCTGACGCCTAACACAGGGAAGCCACACTCATGACACAGCTCTCTTGGGTACCACCACAGCAGAAATATAGTACAAACAAGATGGCACCACGCAGTGTGCAGCTGCTGGGCTTGCTAAGTGTCTGGTTCTCCAGAACTGTCCTATCTTCTCTGTCTCGGTGAGTGCACTCTGTTTTGTGGGGACACACCAGGAGCAGTGTCTTCCTCCATCAACAGCTCCACTGCAGCAACTTTCTCACTCTCCTTCAACTTGTCGCTCCCAGATCTTTCATTTCCTTGCATACACATTTTGTGGATCATGAACATGCTTGTGGATATCCATGGTTGCCCTGTTTTGACCCAATCCACAAGTACCAGGAGGGAAGCTTTCTTCACCTTTTTTTTTTCCCAGCCTAGCTATTTAGTAAAAACTGCTACTGGCAAATGTGTTTATTTGCTTTTTCACTCTCTCTTTTTCTCCCTGCCAGTTCTCCCAAAATGACCTTGGGATTTGCTAGGCAGTTTCCAAACAATTTTGATCAAATGAAAGTGGCTTCAAATGCTACAAATATAACAATGAATTAAATATGTCTGGAGTTATTTCACTGGCACATAACTGTTCTTTCTTGCCCATGTGATTCAACAGCTTTTCCCTAACACTGTGTATTTGGAATGGTCCTGGGCTTGACTCATATCATGTCCAGGAATTGTTGGGTGAGTGCTGGTCAGCGCAGGCCAAAAGGGGCCACCACCATCTTGTGCTTGTGTATACATGACAGTGTGTCCATAGCCACATCTTGTTTTCTCAGATGGATGTATCCAATGGGTATGCCTGAAAATCAAACTGAGAGGAAAGACAGACAGCAGAGAGCCAGGAACCTACAGCAAGTAATCTCTTGACATTGGAGAGCCTGAACACAGGAGATAGCCTCACAACAAACTTGATTTCATCAGCTCAGGAATGAGTTGGTAGTGATTGTGAATGGGGATGCTCCAGATCTGTGTGGCTGGCTGACCCAGGGCCATTTGCTTGCACAGCCCTGCCCATGACTGCTTCAGAAAATGCGTGGGAATGTGCTGTTCCCAGGCCCTCACATCAGAAGTTTAAGGTCACTGGTTGTGTCCTGGGCAAAGGAGCCACCTCATCATCCTCTCTGTCACATGGTCCTGTACCCAGCCCTAGATGGTGTGATAGAGGTCACAGAATGTGCTGTTCAGAAGCAGTGATGCAGCTGGTCCTGATTTAAATGCAAAGAGTGTCTAATGGACTGTTACCCCACTACCATCCAGAGTGGGAAGTGCCTGAGGTCCCCAAAAAGTGCAGCCCAAAGGAATTGCACAAAGCTGGCAGAGGGATCCAGTTTTGAAGTGTCTGAACTATAGAGGACATCCCACATGCAAAGCTGGGGACCCCAGCAAGTCACGAGGTACAGGGCAGGAAGAGACAAGTACTTCTGCCATTAACTCTTCCTCAGGATTCATGTCTGGCTCTACAATCAGATTTTCGAAGTCTCCATGAGAAAATTTTGAGAAGTTGCTTTCTGCAGGGTTTCAGGAAAGGACCCCCTCCCTCCCTCCCCCTGCCCCCCCTTTTGCATAGGTCTATGATACACAGCAACATCTCTAAATTTAATGTCACAACTGAAGTCCAGTGAAGGGAAGACCCATACTATGGCTCTGAAGCAACTATTGAGTGTGACTATTGCCTAGTTTTATGGCAAACAAGTCCATTAGCATTTAAATTGATTCTTAAATATTTTCGTAGAAATTCACAGTAATATAAGCCTTAAATCCAGGACTGGTAATATTATGATTTTTATGTCTAATTTCAGATTTAGTTTTCAGTCCAATAAATTGTAATTATAAGGCCATGAAATTTCAGAGAGCTGCTTAAAAATGCACAGATTTGTGTTTCACCTTTAATGAGGAATAGAAAAAAAGGAAAAAAGGAAGTAAGCATTATCCCACATCCCTGTGCAAAACTGTTGCCAAATCCTGATAGTCTCAGACATAACTCATACAGTCTTGTTACAGGGCTTACAAATTAAAAACTTAAAGACATCCTTTAATCTGTGTAAAGGATACAAAATATAAATCCCTAGCACCTGAGCAATCCTGTAAACTGAATGGCACAGGTGTCTGTCAGTGAATACCTATATTCATAGAATCATTAGGGTTGGAAATGACCTCCAAGATCATCGCGTCCAACTGAACACCAGTGTATCAATTAAACCACATTGTTCCAAACTTGGTGTAAAATACAGGTGAAAAAGCTTGAATGGCCTCCATCCAGCCTCTGGACATCCAGTAGGACTTGGCCATCATGATGCTCTCCATTTGACAGCACCTGCTCCACCAATGCCTCTGGGGGAACCTGAAGATTGCAGGAGGTAAGTCATACTGAAAATATGCTGATATTGACGCTGTGTGGACATAAGCAATAGTCTTTGCCTGCTTCAGCAGTGCACTTCAGGCCATTAGTTGCTCTGATGAATTTCTCCACCCATTCTGGAAAGCATTAAAAATGTTTCATATGGGTACAAAAAGGCAGAACTCAGCATAAGCCAAACCTGAGTGGCTTTTCAGTGACCTTTGTGATTGGGAGTATGTTTTGTACATTTATTTGATCCTGGTAGTTAATGTCACCCCATGTAAGTCCTTAAGAGCTTTGTGATTTTGAGAGGTGGGATTTCTCCAGATGTGGTTTCCATGGCTGAGAACTCTGCTGCCACTTAGGTTGAAATGTGAGAATCTTCAGAGACCAACAAGTTAACAAAAGGACACTTAGCAATATTGCTCCTCTGCTTGAATCTGAATTTAATTAGCTTGAGGAAGATATAAAGGCTGCTTTTTCAGGTGTGAGATGCTACAAGACCCTGGGGGAAGAGAAACTATTCAAGGGAAGGAAGTGCTTGTGCTATTACAGCCACAGAAGGCTGAGTTCACTCAGTCCTGCACTGTTGACAAGTGCTGATAATGTCATATATCAAACACCCCTTCTCAGGCTTCTTTGGGAGCTCTAACGTGGAAACAATTTTAGGTGATGAAGTACCACAACACTGACAATCCCACCTCTTCAGTATTGCATTAAAAATAAAAAAAATTAAAATAATAATAAAAAAAGGTTGAAAAATATCCTGGTTGAGTGTTACTGAAGACATCTTGTTTGGGTGTGAAAAAGGCTAAGTCAAGCTCTACATGTTTCTTATCCATGTAACAAGCATTGCTGCAGGGAATGTAAGGGTGGAGAGAAATTTCTGTCACCAAATTTTATTTTACTGAGCTAAATCTTCAATACAAAGGGTGTGTTTCTCTTCACCAATAAAAGTTTGACTGTGAACTGAATGTCAGCAGTTCAGCAGAGTGCATTTCACTAAGCGCTAAAGTCACTTCCTTGCCAAGGACATGTGTCTGTTGATTAAAACATCAGGCTACTTACACTGTTTGATACTGTATCACAGGGGTCACTGCACATTTCCCCTCCCATAATTCTTCTACAAAACACATTGAACTTGTAAAAATCACAGTTAAACACCTCAGAAAGTTATGTGAAGAAACAAGGTTAAATCAAGAACTTACAATGAAATCACCTTGATGTGATTTAACTCAAGATTACACCCAGGTGTTCCAGGCCATTCGATGCAATCCATGACTCTGAACCTTTGAAAAGGAGCTGATCCAAATGGGCCTGTGAACCTTGCATCTTTGACTATCTATCTAGTTTATTATAAAATATAATTCATTTATTTCCATGAACATAATCCAAACTTCAGGATAGTCAACAGAAACCTCACCACTGACTTCAAAACCAAAACCTATCACATTACCCAAAAAAAAAAAAGCCAAACAAAACAAAACAAATCAAACGCATGATGGATTGTTCTGTCTCCACAAAGTACAAAGTGGCTTCACTTTTAATGCTCACACTTCAACTCTAACTCCCAAAGCTGTCTGTTTTGTGCTTGTTGTGGAATGTCATATTTATTAAACTATTTTTCATAGGTGTGCCAGAGCAATATGTAAAAAAAACACCAAGTTTAGGTTTATGCAAAACTGACACCACAGTTCTGGTTCTATGCTCAGGGCTTCATGCAGCCTGGTGCAGGGACCAAGAGATTCCACATTCCTTCCATTGTTTTAACCAGGGTCAGATTAGGTCCTTCATTTTGAGAAGTCCTTTGTCAAATAGTTCCTAAAATCAGACAGCTGAGGTGTTTCAGTGCTAACTTTCTCCTCATCCAGAGATGTTTGACACTGCTTGAACAACACTTCCTACTCTCACAGCCCAGTGAGACAGCTGGGAAACAATTAAATGTGTCAGAAGGAACACTTGTGCTCGCACACCCCAAACTAAGATGAAGTGGTCCCCTTCCTAAATGTAGCCAGAATGATTTGACCATAAAAGAGCTACTACTATCTACCTAAATGATCTTGCTAATATCTCTTTCTTTCAGTGACTACATCCTTTTATATCTTGTATAGCTGGTGAACCAAACACATAAACCTTTTCTCCTGATAGCCCATTAGGTATGCTTTTGAGGTACAACCTCAGTAATTACTTCCTTCCAATGTAATTGTATTTTAATTACACATTTAAGGCCAAATTCTTTCCTCATCTATCCCAACTAAAACTCTCTGAAACCTTATTAATTTTAATTAAGTTGGAGTTGATGCAAAATTTCTAAGTGCTCAATTTTGCATTAAAAGTTTCAAATTCATTTAAACATGGATTTAATTTCCACAAGCATTTCAATTGGAAATGTGCTCCTGCGTTTAGTCTTTCAGAGCAATAACATGAAATATATGAAATATAAAGTCCTTTCCAACAGATGATATTAGGACATAGCTCACCTTTAAATATTTCCTCATTTGCTACAGCTACCTGAGGGATGTTTGCTACTGACTCAAACAGGATTTCTCTCTTATTAACATCAGTAGCAGTGCTACTCCAAAGGGATGAGCTGCAGCTGGAGATAAACTGTCCCTTTCTAAGAGGTGGGACAGAGTTTATGTCATCAGCCAGCGCAGTACACACAGAAAGACACTCTGGGAATGGAGCAGGCAAACTGCCAGAAGGGACTTGAGTCACTGAGAGCTCAAAAAGCCAGTTTGAAGTGTTTACATGAGCAGGGAATTGATACATGGAGTTGGCCATGAAAGAGTGAGAAAACATGGAAGTAAAATTTTCACTGTCTCACTGAACAAAAAGGACAAGAAGTGGCTTGAGAGAGTCACTTATTATTTTCAAAATAATACTTGGAGCAATTGAACCATCAAGAAAGTTATTTGAAGACTTGACCTGAACACAGTAAGACTGTAGAGGGACTCAGTAATTGTGCTCAAAACCGAGAATGAAAATATGAGGCAAATGAGCCTTATGTTTCAGATGTAGGATCTCTGACACTACACATATCTTTGGAGACATTATGGAGCCCCTGATTAAAAACAAGAGCTGCTTGTGGGATTCCAGAGTGCAAGAGAAATTATTGAGAGAAACAAATCCAGCCCTGGAGAGAGCAGCCAGCATCACAAAGAGGTCACTGGTGAGCTCTCAGACAAGTGTAACACATGTCACTGGGCCTCCAAAGCTCTCAGGTGAGGCGAGGGCAGTGCCCAGCAATGTCTCTGGAATACAGCAAGCCAGATATGCTGCACAGAGAACTACACAGAAGGACTGTTTGCAAAACCTTTAAAGCCCAGAAGGGAGGCTCTGGCAATCACTACAGCCCACAGCCCACAGTGGGCACTGCAGGATGTGCCTGTGCTGACTCCCAGCACCTCTCTTAGGGAGCCACTGAGTAGCTCCAGCAGAGGTCTGACATTCTTCACACAACATACGCCGAACATGCTTGCCTGAGCAGAGCCATGGAGCATATCCTCTGGCCAAGCATGACTGCCCACAGCAAACACTGTCAGACAGGGAAAACAGTGAACTGGCAGGGAGATAGCCCAGCCAAATCCCTGGCGGGGAGGGAATGAAACAGCGTGGACAGGTCTGTTTGCTTTCAATAACAGGAATGTGTACAGCCACCCCAGCTCATTGCCCCAGCTCCACAGAGACCAGCTTCCTCAGAAGCTTTCCAGGCTTTTGGGAGCCCTAAGTGCAAAGGGGGTGAGGCTACAGGCTTTGATGTGGAACAAAACAGTAGTGAAAAGTGATTTGAGTCTGAATAATGGAAGAAAAGTCTGCCTAAGAGAAATTCCTGGGAGGGAAGTTAAAAAAAGCAGGAGACTGAACTGGATGTGAGTAAGACAGAAGACATTACAGTCATGTTGGACATGACATGCTGCATAAAATAGTGTGTGACAACAGGTCAGAAGCTTGGTGTGAGTCTCAGGGCTACATCTGTAATTGCCAATTGTGCACAAAAGTCCCACGACACAGGGGAAAGCAGGGTCATATGGATGTCTGTCTGACCCTTCTGTACCCTCTCCACTTTCAGTTCAAACGCAGAGAGAATGTGACACTCCCAGGCCCAGAGGGTCAGGGCAGCCTCTTACCAGCCTCTGCACCAGCTTCACATGAATCCTCCATGTCAAAATCACTAGGATTGTCATTTTGAAAGCATTATAGACAGATACGGGGCACAGGAAGCCTGAGAGATTAGAGACTGAAGTTGGAGAAAGCCCTGGGGATATTTGTTGTGTGTTGTGTCATTTATTGTTATAACCCATGGCATCAGCCAGATGTTACAAGCCCTGCAGTGTGAAAGAGCCCCAGCACCTGATGCCACCCTCAAGCCCAGGAGGAGGTTACAAAGGCATTCAGCTTGGAAGCTCTTGAACAGACAGGAGACTCTGCTAGTCGAGACCTCCTATCTGAGACTGTACAGCACCTGCCACACCAGATCACTACAGCCTCAAAAAATCACCTCTTTTCCTCAGGAAGCGGCAGCCAGGAGCAGTCACATCAGGGGAGAACAGCACCAGATGCTACTGGCAGGGCAAAGCCAGAACTGAAAGATCTCCTACCATGAAACAGCAGAACTGCAGATGAGTCAGGAAAGAACTGCAGGTCAAAACAGTGCAGGGTGACCCAGGGGCTCTCCTGACTTAGCAGACGGTGAACAATTAAATAAGTATATTTCATCATTGCTTGTTTCATGCAAATGTTTGCTGTTAGTGTGTGTTGTTTGTGCAATGGAGGTAAAAAGAAAGGTAGGATGCTCTGGCACAGGACAACTGGACCTATCCCTATTATACACCTTACCTACTGACACTGCTGAAAGCTGGTCCCTGGTAGGCACTCTGCCTGATGGCTGAGAAGAGTAGCTACAGCATCATTCACAGCTGTAATGCCTCTGAAAAGAGCTGTTTTCCAATAAGGAGCTTGTTTCATTTTTACAAGCAACAAAGGGCTTTTTAGCTCTTGCTCAGCATGTGTTACCTGACATGCCAGGCATTCCCAGAAGCCATGAGGAGAGTCAGGCAGTGAGGAACTGCTCTGTGTACTGAGCTGAACTTGCTTTCTCGTTTTTCCAAGTCTTGGCAGACAGGTAAATTTTTTAAAGGTACTTGTTTCTAAATACAACATGTAACTCGTTTTGCTGCAGTCTATCCATCTAGCGTTCTGTGCTTGTGGGTACAAAGTTACCAGTACCAGTTAACATGACTGAGAATTAAAAAGGAAATAGGTGTTTTTCTATCAGAGACAGAATGTTTGAAGTTAAAAGATTTCAGGGTACCCTGCAGTTTTGAAGCTCACTGTTCCTCGCCTGCTTAAATAAAGCGAAGTGGAGCTAAATGATACATTTCTACATAATTGAAAATGCACAAACACAGGGAGAGAGACAAAAAGAGAGAAAACTAACTGGAAGCAGTTTCCCAAGCAAGTTACTTGATCTTGGCCAACAGAACGTGCAGTTTCAAGCCATTTAGGCACTCTGGAAAATTTGCTCTGGATATGAAACACATTTACTCAGCGCCCATCAATTCTGTGCTGCAGCCAGCCCTGGGGAAAGAGAGGTCTCTCGGTGGCTGCCGCCAGCACTCTGGGCAGCTTCCAGTCCTCCTCTCCTGCCAACAGTAAATAAAAGCATAATGAAATAAGAACAGCTAATGCTAACGCCCTAGAGCTGATGTTGGAACGAGGAGCGTGAGACCGGAGAATTGCAAGCAGCCTCTCCTCTCTACAGCAAAGCACTTGCAGCCCAGACACATCCTGAGCCAGGCTGATTTTCTGTGAGTTCAGTAGCTCTGAGAGGGTTCTGTCTTCCATTAATTCATTCAGCCTTCTCTCAGGCTGCCCTACTGATCAATGTTTCCTATACACCAAGGAAAAAGAGAATCAATATTCACTTTGGTCATGGCCTCTCCAGTCCTCAGCCATTCCCACATGTGTCCTTGTGCTAACAACCCCATGTAAGGGATAGGAATGCGATCAGCAGCTGCCAGCATGGCCCTGTGCCACAGAAATTTCCAAATAATGTTCTTTCTGTCTCTTAGGAGCACATAATGCAGCTGATACTCCTGCCCTTTTGTTACACCTTTTTCTGTGCATGCAATTCATCTGGCAAATATATATCAAAGTAAATGTAAAAAAAAAAAAAAAATTAAAATTAAAACCTTACAAATGAGCTCAAAAAACATATCGATGTGAACACTGGTTTCCTGAAGTTTTGTTCCATGCACATAGTATATGTTAGTATTTAGTAACATGCAGAAATTACAGATGTGACTTAAGCCTTCTAAGTCTTTATGTTAGCTTTTCCCTCTGCAAAATTGAAGTCTCTGTGGAGGAAGCATGGCATGAAAGAACTAAGAATTGTGATGACAAGATGGTCAGTATTATTGACATTTTTCCTTCCATATTTTAATTGACAGAACTAGATAAACACCTTTCCTAAAATAATGAACCCAAATTAAATTCAGTTGAGTTACTGAGCAAAAGAATGAATTATTTTCCTAATTTCCCTTAGGAAAGAAAAGTCTCTGCTTTACTCGTACATGCCATCAAATTATAATGGTGTGAAGGAGTACAAGTTACTCAGAAATGAAATGTTGTGGAGTAAATGAAAGGCAAATGTTAAAAATCCTCCTCTGAGCAGCCAAGAAGAAAATTCCTCCATGATACATGTAGGTGACATAATCCTGGGACAGCCTTTCCGTAGGTGTGGGCCTTCTTTGCATGTTCCCCAGGAGAAATCTGCACATCATTTGTCAAAATGGCTGTGGATTTATGTCTTTGTTTTCTTAGAAATATGAATCTTTGTATATTCATTGATTTTCAGTCTAGAATTAAACTTTACAATTGTGTTGTACATCAGTCCTCATAGGCTTGCCACAGACTTTCAAGCTCTTTCCTTAAGTTCCCATTTTCTAGCTGAATTGAAGCATGTCTTCTGCAATTAAAAAAAAAAAGCAAAAATCAAGCATTGATTTAAACATATCAGGTGTTAGAAAACTGTCAGACAGAATCCGATTCCCCGTCTAAGTTGTCTCATGGTTTTCCTCGTGTGGTTCATTGGTCCCTGGGCATCTGTGTACTCCTTCTAATGCAATCATGAAATGTGATTGGGGAAATGAAGTTCTTGGTCTCTACATAGCAATTGACCATTATCCTTGAAAACTTTTATTTCCATTGAAAGAAGTTGGAGAATCTATACATTTTAAAAAATTACCTACCTACTATCCAAAAGACTAGACCCTTCAGAGAAAGATGCAAGCAGTCTCACACATTCCACAGTTATAAAGTAACATGTCAGAAAGGGATATTTTTCCTATCCCAGCCTCTCATGAAGCTTGTTTATGACTTGAAGTACAAGTTTATTTCACTAACTTTTGGAGAAAACTTTTATTCCATGCTGTAAATCAGGGTGGCTTATTGGAAAACACTAGATTAGCCATCAGTTTTCTAAACCCCAGCACTGAGAGTATCTGACATCACTTTCTTCAGAATTGTACTTTAAAAAACTATGCATTCCAGCCCATCATCATGTGTAAGCTGGAAACATTACATAAATATATTGCTTCATAGGTACAACAAAGTTTCTGTGTGTCAAAAGAAGTCAATATTTGCCCAATTTTCATACTGATATCCCAGCCTTACCTGGTGAGTCAAAGATGGGATATATCATGCTGGAAGCTGCCTCCACAGGCACTGGGGAGAAGAGGCTGAGCTGTGACACAGTTTCAAATGCACCTTGGTGGAATTGTAATTGGACATCTGTGTGGGCACCTCAACAACTTCCCTTCTCCTCCTTTGTCTGAGGTCCAGTCACTTTTGGTTTTGATCTTTGGCATGTTTCACGGCTGGCTATGGGACACCTCATCCTCCTCATGTGCTTAGTCGTGATGACATTATTAGGCATGCTGGTGAGGCCCAGGCCCAGGGAAACAAAAATTAAAAGTAAAATAGATTTTTAAGTAGGAAGCACTTTTCCCATGTTGAAGAATCACAACAGTTCCAAAATGAGAAGGCATATTTTTAGTGATTAGCTGCAGTTAATCCTAAGAATGCTTTAGGCTTTGTAATAAGTCAAATACAATATCCTCTCCTCCATGGAGAAGTGAGACGTGGGGTTTCAGAGTGGGAGAACAAAAGGATTACAAATGAGGTATTTGCAATAATTCCTCCACAGCGGCTATACACGCTACATAATATTTCCCCCTAAACCAGAAATCTGGCTTTAATAAAAGGAAGAAAATGACATTAGGAGAAAGAAGTCATATCTACAAACTGCATGTAAATCAGAAGTTCATTAGGGGAGTATGCAGAGAAGCTTTTGGAATGTAATTTTGCTACCAACTAGTTTTCACAAGAGTGAAGTAAGGCTTTCAAAAGCATCATTGCTCTAAGTAATTCAAATTACCTACTCTACCTGATACTATCTCGTCCCACAGAGATTACAAAGCACTTAAATTTTTACCCACTTTTTTACAGAAATCCCTGAGGAAGATTTCAATCCATTTGCAAGCACTGCTATGAGAAGAAAAGAAAAGATATCAGAAGTTTTCAAAATGACCACCAGCACACCTAGAGTTAAAAGCTTCTTACAAGCATTGTCTCTGTATCATAAAGTTCTTTGTTCAGAAATTTACCACTGTGTCACACAAAAACACCCCACTCGGGACCAAAACTCAGTCTACAAGAGTTCAGCTAAGAAACAGTAATTCCTGGTACTTTGTCCCATTCTTTTTTTCTAACACTGAAATAGAAAAGATCCTATGTGTTCTACTCTTTCCAAGAATGAGTGTACTCCTATTATTCAGAGTATTACTTTAATTTTAAAACCTAAAGGCGTGGGCTTATAGATGAGATTGCTGACAATGTTTGAAGAGTCAGGTGATCTCCACCGCACGGGTGGCCATAGATGGCTCATCTCTCATTCAGAGTCATGTACCCTCTCCTAGGACATTTCCTGTTTTGTAGCAGTCCAAAGCCTTGCTTTTATTTAGGCTGACCCCTCTCTGGCACCCACAGGGGTGTGTTACAGCATGGGTCATTAGGGAAGGTATTGCTCAGTTTCTGTCCCTCCCCATAGCAAGCAAGACCCACACTTTGCAGTGTGCAAATGTACTCTGTACTGACACAAAAATGCTGGGACATCTTATCCCTCTCATAGCCCAGAGTGGAATTTAGGAGCGTGGCTGTGCTTTATACTGGCTTGCCATGGAGCTGCACGAGACTCAGTGGCTTGCAGAGTTTTCCAGCAAGGCTGCTCCTCAGGGGCACTGGAAGGGCGTTGGATTGGGGCAGGTGAGAGCTGGCTGGGCTTCAAACAAAACCATTCCTGGCAAGGGTTTTGTACTGACATACAAGGGGCTCACCACTTTCTGCTTTGTGTGCTGAAGTTTGAGCAACTCCAAACTAAAAAAAAAAATTAAAAAGAAGATGCAGAGGAGGAAGACTGTGTGGAATAAAAAGGCCCAAAGAATGAAACTTCCCATAAGTGTTACTGCCTGCTGTGCTTTGAAACCCACAGGTGAAAATCCAAGATTCTTTGAACCAGGAGAGCTTTGCCTTCAGCTTTGGTGTACCTAGGCTTCCAGGTAAGGTCACTGCTTTGCTGTCTTTACAGGTCCTGCTGCTTGACATGCTTGCAAATTTCCTGCAGGTCACAGCAGCTGCACGAGGAACACATCCTGAACAAAGCAGGAGGGAAGGGGCAGCAGGGAAGTTGCCAGAAAATGGTCTGTTGGAAGGTGTCCCATCCATGGAACCAGATGATGTCCCTGGCTGTTGGAATTGGATAGTCTTTAAGGTTTCTCCCAGCCCAAGCCATTCTACCATTCTATAAAAAGAAACCATTGTGGTAAAGTGGGCAAATGTTGTATTATTGTGTCTGGCTGCTTCCTGTCCTAGCTGCACCTTGCTGCCTGCACAAACACACAGCTAAATCAAAGCTAACTATGCAACTCACAGCAGCAGATCATCAGAAAAGGTGACATAATTGGGATCTCCTGGTGGCTGACAGACATCTGAGAGAGCAACTTGCTCACCAGCTTCTCTGGGGCTGGGACATAATGGAGTCTCTCAACCCAAAACATGGCCTTTAAAAAGACCTGGAGCTTCTGAAAATGGCTGTGTTGTGTCAATAACTGAGGGAATCACAGAGCTAGAGGGCAAATACACAAATGCATTAAGATACAGCATCCATGAAAAAAAAAAAAAAAAAAGCAAGAAAGTAAAACAATTTTAGTGTTCTTTCAGCAATGCCTCTTGCATTTACTCCAGCACACTATATTTGGTATGGCTGTTTCTGTAGGAGAGCTACTCTCTGACAAGTCCTCATGTAGAAGCAGCAAACCTCCAGGGAGTTTAAGGCAGCTCTTATTTAGACCCACGCTTTGTTATGATACCAAGTTTAGCCCCAGTCATGCTGCTTACTGATATTCCAGTATCTGTGGATGCTCACAAGCTCAGGGTCCACATTTCTTGGGTTTCATTGATTTCACAGCATCACTGCCCATGCAAAACTCTGCTCCTGTTAATCCAAATCTTTAACTGTAGCTCAGATGTCTGGCGATGGAAAGAGGGTGGTGGCAATGACAGCATGCAATGTACACTGATGGGGACAGGAACATTGTGTAGCTGTCAGCACAAAGAAAGGGCGGCTCATCTTGCTGCAGCAATATTTGGGACAGAAGGCTGGAAGATCAATTTAACTCCTTTGATGTGTCATATCTTGCTAGTAAAGGTTTAAATGCTATTTCTGTCTGCCACATTGATTTTCATTATCGTGGATCCTCTTCCTGAGGTAAAGAATTTCTCTCACAGAAGTTTCCTAAACCTGTTTAGCTTGTGGTGATGTTATGTTTTAAATTACAACACAAATACCTGCATGCGTATATGCACCAGCTCTTATTATTCATAAGAAATCTGTGTATGGCACTGTGTAATTTTAGTATTCCTTGACAGCAGCATTTAAATTATGTTTTTTCTTAAAAAAAAAAAAAAAAAAAAAACAAGTCATAACTCATCCAGCTTCCAAGTACACCCTGTCCTGTTGCTCCTCTTCCATTAATCTGGAGACTGGGAGGCATTAAGTGATGCAAGACCTTTGAATCTGCCCCCTCAGGAACTCTGACAGCTCAGAAGACTGTACGTCCTCCATTATTGTTCCAAAAAATCAGCTTGCACACTCCAAAACTATTTAAGAAATACTGATTTAATCATATACTCCCCCACATTTTTGCAACTGCCATCACTACTGTGGGTGTTAATATGCTGAGTGGGACAATTGTGGTGTTTTGCTGCTCTAAAGAATTTTTTTTTCCCCATAAATTCCAGGAAAGGGTTCTTTCTGCTGTTTTAGCTACTTCATGTAACAAATAATCTTTGCAATAGTGGAATTTGGCTCATCATGCAGATTTGTGTTCTTTGTAAGTGGAAAATAATAGAAGACAGTGTTCCTCCTGTGTCACTGCTTTTATTCTAGTCAAGGTTGATAAAATATTTCTCGGAGAGAAACGCACAAATCAGCCTGCATGGGAAACCTGATGATGATGATGATGATGATGATGATGACGATGATAATGATGATGATGATGATAAGTGCAAGTTTGGGGGTGACATTCAGGTGTAGTGCAGTTCCTTCCCTGTGGCACTTGGGATTTGGCAGGTGAGGCTTGATATGAGACCAGTGAAAGTCCTTAAGGCCGAGATGAAAACCCTGCATGGTGTTACTGCTGGAAGAGCTGTTTGGAGGAGCCTGAGTGTTCCCAGAATAGTACAGTTCCTCTAACATAGCTACAAGCAACACATCAAGCTCCAAAGAGATTCTTTTTGGGCTTGGGTCTAAGGAGGTGGGGGGGGGAGATGAACAGTAGAAGGCTGACAGTGACAAGCAGGCATTCATTTGAAGGAAACTAATACATCTACTAAACTCTTAAAGACTAACAGCATAAAATCTTGGCAATCCCATCACTTTCCCCAAATATAATAATGTCAGTATTTTGGTGTTAGAAAAAAAAAAAGGAAGAGCACAATGTTTAAGACTACAACATAGCATTTTGCAGCCTTATAGTAATAATAAATGCAACACAATCTGGAAATATATAAAATAAGATCACTTTTTTTGCCTTTTTGTCTGGGCTGAGGTGTTGCAGTCGCTCCTGCATAGTCATATACATCAGCCATGTGGTAGCACATGGAGGCCCTGGTAGTGTAAAAAAGCCACTGGATTTTGCAATAATTGCACTGTAACTTTATGAAATGTCCTGTAAAATTCGCATCCCACAGCATACTTATTGTTTTGCATAGTCACATGATTTAATGCCCCTGGGCTGCATTTTTTAAGGGATTATTTGTGTGTTTACGTTTTTCACTGCTCCTTGAAGAGCTCACCTTCCTGAGCAGTCTGGTGAATGCAATTCAGCATGTCTCAGCTCCTCCATGGAAAGAAAGGAAAGATCTTGTGGTTAGACCCAGACATTTCATTTTCTTAGGCATCAGGTACTTACTCTCTAGACAGCTTGGTTCTCTGTCTTACAGCTGTGGGTTTCCCTGCTGTCTTGGTCGTGTGCAGAAAATACAATCCAATTACTTCTTCCATGTGGAGAAGATGCAGAGAGTCAGCAGTGATAGATAGATCCCTGCAGGGCAGAAAGACCCATCCTCTGAAAAATAATGAACCCTGTAGCAAAGAAAAAGAAAAAGAAAAAAAAGCTTGGAAAAACACAGCTTACAACTGAAGACCCCACGGCCCTGAGTGAACTGAAGTTGAAAGTTCATGTAGTTTTGAATCATTGCTTGAGGCTCTCTTCAGAGTCAAAGGGATCTCAGTTCATACACTGGTTACACATTTAATCCTGCTTTAGCAGCTGCAATCAAGTCAAAAGTTTTTACTGTTTGGGAGGGTTTTGAGTGAAAGCTGATACCGCGTGTGGTGAGAAAGAGCTTTCTTCAATTCCACAGACCTGAAATAATCAGTACCACAGTGTGAGCTCCACTTCATTCAGATGCAGTGTAGGCCGAAACCTCTTTCCTAGTCCTGGATATTCTTCACAGAGGTGTGAGCCTGAACATTCCTGAAGCAAACATTGGCATTATCAATCACAGCAGCACCTGAACAAGTGATCTGATTTTAAAAGTGATGAAATGGAAACTGTTGGTGCTTTTTCACCTCTGAACATCAGACAGTATGTTCATAGCTTTCTCTGGGTGGAGGCATTTGATATTAGCCACTGTTTTGCAATTTTCCCTCTCTTCCATTACAAAAGTGGGTGCAAAAACCTGGGTACCATGATTGTTTGCAATAAAAAGCAGTAAATACCCATTCATCACTGCTACACCAAGATCACATTAATTATAAACACAGGTAATGGGCTGTCTTTGATGTCATTGCATTCATTATTAGGATTTCTTTAAATACTGTGGAAATCAGTATATTTGGGGATCTTCTTAATGGAAACAGTTCATTTGGATATGTATGAAATTGTTGATCTTGCAAAACAATGTCTGACTATATATTTCTGAACTTCTCCCTCCTCCCCAAACCAAATTTTGCTAGTTATGTTTGTGGGGAAAAAAAAATCATTCATTGCGTGGCAGAACACAGCTTGGAAAACCTTCCCAATGCTCGTTGACAAACTTATAGCTATGGTGATCACTTTCTCTGCTTACCCAAAAGCCTGAACAGACAGTATAAATTCAAGGACCCTCTCCACAGTGCATGTGCACTGGTGTAAATCACAAGCAGCAGCACACACTGTGCCCTCAGCAAAGCCTGGGCTGGGAGATGGCAGCCAGCAACTGCATCTGCAGGTGATTTCAGAGGAATCAGAAGGTGGCAGGAGAATAAGACTCTGCGACTGTAGTCACCTCTTCCCAGGTGTTCTGTACATCAAATTTTATTTTTTTTCCTGAAGAAGCTGGCAAATACATTTGAAACACACATGGATATTTTTCAGCCAGTTTAAGCCATGGAGGGGAAGTTTTGTAGGCTACAGAATAGGAGAGTGCAGTTTTGAAAACCTTTACCCTCTTTTTGTAATCAGATGCCTAATGGTGGTAAATTTGTTAGCCTTTCCATAAGGCTAATAAGCATAAGCTTATTAGGCATAAGCATCTGTTTCCATCCATGATGGACCAACTGAATTGCCTCCCAGACTGCTGACATTCTCCTCTTAAAAGTCATTGGCAGCAGCTGAGCAGAATCAAACTATGGTGTGGGGTTTGTGGAAAGAGCAACACACCACACACATATCCTTGCCCAGACAAGTTGCTTTGCATAGATCTCATTTCTCTAGGAATTCAGACTCTAAAAATATTTTAATTTTTGCCCTCTTTATTCCATGCATTTCATTCAGCTGTGCTTCAATCACTCTCTTTCTTGCTCTTGTGAGGCTGGAGAAGTCATAAATATGGCAGGTCCCTTTGAGTGTTAATGCTGGATGCTGTCCATGACTGCTGAGCTGCAATATGTGAGCCAGTGATACCACAAAGACAGAGTTTATATTCCTTCCCTATTACATATTTGTAGCGTGTAAATCTGCAGAGCAGAAGGCATTTATAGTGAAATGAGTGGTCATGGGGAAAGTAATCTCCATATAAAGCAGTGCCAGATACCTCTCTGTTTGGGACTCCTTCTATTGGGAAGTTTCCCACCAGGCTGAATGAAGCCTTCAGCCACTGCTGTTCTTTTTTTTTTGTGCCTCAGTTTTGTGCCTCGGTGACAGGGGGGTCACTGACATTGTTTATCCATTATTCATTTAGCAATGCCTCTGGGAAGCAACTTAATGTCATGTATTTTTCACTTACATGAATTGCAATAAACTGGCCTCTTCAAGCTTGCCTGCACTGGGAAAATTTTCTAAGTTCTTTTACAGCCAGCATAGCTTAAACTGTTTGGAGGTTGCAGCAAGGACCTGGTAATAGACAGCAAGAGGTGAGCGATTGTTTTTTACCAATGTGGCTTCAGACTGTGGCGCTAGCTACACTTACTAAAACATGAACTATTAAGACTACATAAACCAGAAATATTTTGGCTTTGTTGTATCTGTCTCCCTTGGACTAGAAATGCTTCTATTACACAAACTGCCTGTTTTCCCTTGAAAGGCCTGGCTTTCAGTGGAAGATTTTGAGTTTTTCTTGCTTTGCTTTCCTAGCCTCCTTTAAAGCAGGGTATTTTAAGTCAATATATCACTAACAAGCCCAGATGAGATTTCAGTGCAGCCTTTGCTGTCAGAATCAAAATTACATGAAGTACTGAATTTTGAGGCAGCGATATGTGTACAGTCAAGAGGAGGTAGATTCTGATCTGTCTGGGTGAAATGCTCCCGGTTAAATCCCATCACGTGCGGGCCTCTGTTGGCACAACCAACACATTTGTGCACTAGTAAAACTGAGGGGCTGGAAGGAGAAAAAAATTCTCTCTGGGTCTAATAGGAGGGATGTGAAAAAATTATAGCTGAAAAAATGGAGCGGAAAAGTTTGGTGGATACCCAAGAGACGGAGATGGTAGATCCGTTGCTGAAAGAAGGCAGCTGAGGAGAAAGAGGAGGTGCTACACAGAAGGGAACACTCATGTCTGTCCTCAAGACCTCCTGACATAAGAGGTACATGGGTCATTGGATGTGGTGGATTAAAATTTATCCTGTAGTTGCAAAGATATATTTTCTGAAGACGTGAAATTTGCTGAATTTCAGCTGGAGTCAGATGCACATGCTTCATTCCGTTAGACAGTCTCCAAAAATAGGAGAAGCAAGGTGGGTTGTTACAGCACGAGTCCAAGTCATCCTTGTGTGAAAACACCTCCCATGGCATGGGAGGCATTTCTACCTCAGGATAAGGCATGGCCACATTAGGGTAGCAGAGGCCATGCCCACAGAGCCACAATCACTGAGAAAGCTCAGTCTGTCCTGGGAGCAGCAGAAAACTCTGCTTTTCTCACAGCTGCTGTATCCCCTCCATACTGGGCTTCTGGCGTGAGGATACAGGGGCTGTGCTTTGAAATGTGCCAGGAATGAGGACGCAGGGAAGAGGAGAAGGCAGGAAAATGCAGTCTCTCAGCCTTTACCAAGCCATTTTCCTCCTGAGAACAGATCCAGGACTCCCCATGAAATCAGGAAGCACGTGGCCATACAAAGAGGCTCTAGGACCATCCCAAAGGAGGGAGAGAGACTCTTCTGAAGCAGAAATCATCTATATTTCTCTTTGGTGTTCCCATACCTTCTCAGATGGGCTATAATCTCATCTCAGGCTACCCCTGGAGTGGGTTTGGCTTCTAGGATTCCCAAAGCTTTGGAAGACAGTAAAAGGCAACTGCGACTGTTCACTGACCTCTGCAAAGGGGCTGTTTGGTCACTTTTCCCTCCCCCTTTTCTTTCCAGAGCCAGCCATAAAGGAGATTCAGTAGTCTGTTGGCAATTTAAACCAACCCAGGTTTAAATTAGCTCATGAGGACCTCTGTGTGCACTGAGAGGAACCAGCTTGTTCACATCTCCATGTCCTCTTCCTGACCAGGAGAATGCCTGATTCCCAAGCTGGAATTTCTGCCTGGCCAAGTGTCCCAACACAGGACCGTGACCTGCCTGCTGTGGAATGTCCATGGAAGGAAGTGCCTGCCTCTCTTCTCTGCTCCCCTGTTCCACAGCCAAAGCAGCCTTACACCTCAAGGTCAAAGCGTGGTGCTCAAAGTTAGGGTGCCATGCACAGGTCTCCCTTGAGCTCTGCACTGAGTGCAAAGGATGCCTGAGGGCACACAGCACCTTTCCATCATCCCAGAATTAGTTTCTCTGAAAAACAGTTTTGTACTTGCAGACACTTTGAGGGTGTCATGTCCCTCCTTCTTCTTGCCTCCCAGAAGCTAAGATTCTCACATAAAATTCAAATGAAGATGATTTTGGTGGGATACTCAGTAAAAAAAGCATGTTGAATGGTGAGACAACAAATTCTTTCTGTCTCTGAGAAACAGAAGGACTGTATGTGGTCCTTAGTGCTAGACTGCCCAGATTGCCTGCTATCTAATGAACCCTTATCTTGCCTGTACCAAACATTTGATATAATCAAGGCTGGACACATTTGCTTTAGTCTATTCTTACTTCAGCTGACAGGGTGGTGAGAACTGCCTTACTAGTTCTCTTGAGGCATTCCTGGTGGCTCTCCAGGTTGCTAAATCATCATCCATGCAGATCCTCTCTTTATTGGTGGCTTAAACCCAACTTCCATGCCCTCCCTCAGTTGGATTACAGGATGGGGGGCCAAGGAGTTACTCTGACCACCATGATAAAGGCATCAGGCCCCTCTCATCCTTGCACAGCCACTGCTCAGGCTCGGGTTTGCAGTGGGTTCAGTTCTCCCTATGCAGTCATGAAGCTTATGGGCAACACAATACAGACCATGAACTGTCAGAAAACTTCCCTACATTTTCTCCATGGCAGACAGATGTGTAGGTGGGCGGCTTTTTTTTTCTTTTTTTTTTCTTTTTTTTTTTTTTTTTTTCCGTCTCAGAAGCCTGCAGGTTGATGATTCACTAGTACAAGCTTTGATGACTCCTACCCTCCAGTGCTGTTTCCTGCTCTATGGTTACACTGGCTGCCCAGCTGGCAAGCTGGGGGGAAACCTGCAAAGAGAGGGTGTGTGAGCCAAAGGAGCCTTGCAGTGAACAGAGCAGGCTGTGACTGGTGTGTCATCCACTTTTAATATGATCAGGTATCCCCTTGGAGAGCGTGTCTCCCATGTATACTGCATGCTTGGCAGTATATTCCTGTGGCATGCAGAAATATGGGAGAGCAAAACCCTTTTGAGGCTCTTGGAAGCTGCTTGTCAGTGTTCTCCCATCCTGGCAACAGTGGCTGTAGTCCCAGGTGGAATCAAAGATCAAGGTCTTTCCCAGCATGTGGACCGTGCTACCCCAGCTTCCTGCTGTGTCCCAACTTTAGGTACAGCTCCAGCCATGGCCCTATGAGAAAGGAGGAGCAGGTGATCCTGCTCTGCCGCAAGCAGGCAGCCATCCAGGCAAAGCAGAGAACAGCAGCAGCACACCAGTGTTAGCCCCCTGGAAAAAGGGCAGGTCCTCCCCAGAGGGAAGGCAGCCTTCAATGCCCTCTAAGTGGGAATTTGAAGCCCCTGTATTATATCCACAAAATAGCCACAGAATAACAATGGATAACGTAATATCAGCTGTGGACTACTGAGAAGAAAACAGCAACATTCCTTCCCACAAATGCAAGGTTGATATTTTTTATCCAATTTATTTGCTATGCTTAATTTACAATCTTTTTCATGTGGCTGTGAAAATACTCACATAAGTGTGAATTGCAAACTCCATTTAAATACCTGTATTTATTTTCATTCTTCCCCTTTCAGTAAAATTTTTGGTGTCAGAGAAGCTTCTGATGGAAAATTTTCATACACATCTCTGGGTTTTATTTTATCTGTTATAAATTATTTCATAGCTAGATATTGCCTTAATTGTTTACATACTAACTGAGGACAGATAATGTGTAGCCTAGGCTTTATTTAGCAACTTAAACTAAAATGTTACTGAGTAGCTGGTAGACAAAACATTATATTGTAAGGGTTTGGTTTTTTTCCCTTTCTCCTATATTTTACTTTGATTAAAGCTGTACTGAGGTAAAATTGCACATCTCACGCAAAAAAGCAATTTACCTCAGCTCTTATTGAAGTTAACCGTACTTATTTGTCCTAGCATAATGTATTTTTCTAGCTGCATTCTAACTGCAGTGCTTTATCATATGAACCAAGCTAGATTTAATCAAATTCAGTTTGTGTTGTGAATTTTAAGACATTTGTTCAATTAGTTGGAATAAAAGCAAAACATTTGGAAGAAAGATTAAAGCTGAAAAATGCTGTTGCTAAGCTGGGCATCCAATGCTCCTTCTGCACCTTTCTCATCCCAAGATACTTCTCATGCTTGGAAAGGCTCCCCAGTCTTTTTTTTTTTTTTCTTTCTGTTCCTCAGATTGGTGGTGATGCTCAAGGTATGGGGAAGATAGGAGTTATTTTCAGGTTTCAACAACCAAGGCTAAGACCTGGTGGTTATTCCTCCTGTTGTGTCTGCCATGAGCTTTTGCTGGGCTCTGATGGATGGGACCACATTCAAGCTGGGAGCTTTCCTAATGTATTGGAGGCCGTCGGGAATGCACAGTGCTGCTACCCAGTTCCTCTCTAGACTTTCCAGTGCCCCTCAACTGCTTTCCTATTACTCTCCTTGTTGCCACCTGGTGGAAAAGTTGCCATTATTCACTCATGTCGGCCCTTCAGACCTGGGTGTGCAGCTCAGTGAGACCAGCACAGAAGCTGAGGGACACTGGGGAGAAAGGTCAGACCCTAACACACCTTTCCAGCAAGCAAATTACTTTCTCCTCTCACCTCTCTATTGCTTCCTCTTGTTTGCACCCAGACAAGGTACTTTGGGCTATCAGAATTATTTTTGCTGTGTTGTCCTGCCAATGAAATACAATATCCATTAATTATTATTGTATTACCTTTATCAAGAAAATTTTATGCTTGTTGTTACTACGTCTTATTTTCCTCATCTGGAAATTCTTACCTAACTTAGCTTAGGCTCTCAGTTTGAGTGATTGGAAAAGGCCATGGTAAAAAAATGGCAAGAAATAAAAATGCCTTCGTGAATTCAGAGTCCACTCTCTCAACGGAAAAGCGCAGTGTTTTCATATTTTGAGACAGTTTCTCAGACAGCCAGACAAGGTGACATTAAACAAATCACTCTAATTACAACACAATTTATGTAGAGAGATTTTACTGGCCTGCTAATGCTTGGCAGGAGCTGTCAAATACTAATATTTCAAAAAAGAGCATTTCCAGCATTCACTTTTTTTTGGTCCTTAGGGAAATGGTGCAGCCTGTTGAGCTCCCTTGTTTGTGCCAAGGGAAGCAGAGCCCAGCCCAGTGCACATTTAGGGAGGGCTCAGAGACCATAGTTCAGGCCGTGGCTTTCAGACAGAGTTACACAGACTGTGCTGTGGCCCCAGGCAGATCACTCCTGAATGCACCCCATGCCAAACAAAATCAGCAAGAATTTCTGTGATCCCTGAAGGCTTTGCACCTCTCTGGCTTCACAGATGTTCTGCTGTGTGTGCGTCATGCCCAGAGGTGCAGGCAAGACCCTGCCATTCTGGGCTGGAGATATCTTACATGGCTGATGCCACATTATATGACTGAGGAAAACATTGTGCATTACCTGCCTTATTAACAGACCAAGGATTAAACACTTAGCTATAAAACCTGCCAACAGCAGCATGAAATTTGTTTCTCAGGAGCCTGTAAAGAGCTTTAAGCTTAAACCTGAGAGATATGCAGGGCTTTAACTCCAATTCACTTAGTAGTTTAAGACTGTGTTCCTGTAAGATGGTATGTCCCCTCATCCAGCCCCAGCTGGTGGTTACCTTCACATTCCCAGAACCAACACAAGGGTATGGGGCACCCACTCCTTGCCCAGGCTGGTGCTTACACCAAAGCTTAAACACTACAGTTTACAATAAGCCACCCTGGCCTAAGTGCTCATGTGCCTCATGCTGATTTTGCTGCAGGAACAACAGCAGCCTGGTAACAGCAAATAGCAGGAGGGGGAGAAGGCTGGTGATGGCCTCTCACTGTGAGGGTTTTCTGAATGAGTCTCTGGCATCACTGTCTGGACAGGACTCCACTCCATGGCCACTGATCACACCCAGACATGGGACACAGAGAATATTCTGAGTTGGAAGGGACTCACAAGGACCATTGAGTCCAACTCCTACATGAAGAACCAGTGTGTGGGAAAGCAAAGCTCTGGGTTGGACCTCTGACTCAGGGGAGAGTGAGGTGCCATGGGGAAGGGTCCTCAAAACCCTGCTGCTTAGAGCTAAATGAGCCCAGACCCTCCCTCTGCTTCTCTTGGACAGCTGGAAACAGATTCCAATTAGACAACCATCTCACTCTCTGGAAAAGTAGAAATGCTCTGGCAAGCTTTTCCTCATGTGCTCAAAGGAAGATGGTGTGAATCAGTGTGAGCTGGACATTCTCAAATAGGCTGGGCGGTGACATGTCTTGCTCTGAAGGTGGGTTCAGATTCTTCTCCAAAGTGGACTGAACTCAGGTCTATGAATTGGTAGTTGAATGCAGGGGTCCCCACACTCAGCCAGGTTGCTCTCATTCTCCCACAGTCATTCATGTAGCCCGTGCCTGGTTTTGGTATCGTTTGGAAATGTCTGTAAGCATGGGCATACCTCTGCAGAAGTTGGGCATCTTCCTTCTGGGCTTCTTATGTTTTGCCCTGAGCTAGGTTTGCAAGCAACTCTGCATCTGTGCTTCCAAGGCTTCATGATGCCCATGGGAATTTATTTCTGGTGAGTCCTGGATACTTGTGGAAGTTGCTCAGGAGGTAAGCTGTATTTTTGAGATATAAAGGTCATAAGGACTCTAAATGGTGTATTTAGCATCAGCTGAAGACAGGAACACCTTAAGCGGCCTTGGTGGAGGTGGCACTTTTTGCATGCATCAAGGAAATGCAAACTCCTGCCAACCATAATAGCGCCATTAAGTCCTGCAGGACTTGTACACCCAGCAAGCGTTTACAAGAGCTACAAAGAAGAGATTTGAGGGGAAAGGGCAGGGTACTACCAGGGGCAAAGCCTCCATGGGGAATGAATCCTCCTGGCCTCACCAGGGAAAGCAGTTCCAGGGAACTGAAGATGATCAGCACCTTATCTCAGCAAACTCTGGGACTCACACCTGACTACCATCAGACACTCTCCTGCAGTAGCCACACAGAGAGCTCATTTTCCTGTACAACTCTACCTGGTGACACATGTGATTGTCACTGGCTGAGTATGGGCACCTTTTCACACTTGACTCACAGTTAGTGCAGTGCTACAAGCCAACACAGCCCTCAGTCACACGAAAATTCAGCAGGACTGAGAATGTGTATAGCAGGGGAGAGAAATGGGTCAGAAGAGTTATTTCAAGCAGATGTCAAGAGGTGATAGATGCTGGTAGCAACACTAAGTTATCAAAAGGAAACACATATATATATATCTTTTCAGAATAAAAAACGAGCATCTGCACTTCAACAGGGTTTAGTGATTGCTAAATGGCTCCATTGTCAAGTGAGAAGCTTTATGAACAGAAGGGTTTACATGAAGCAGTTGTTGTTTACACCTGAAACTAGTGTACAAATAAAGCCATCATTCTTTGCTGCCAATTCTCCTCTGCTCTGAGCCAGAGCAGCCTGTGGAGCTGCATGACAGCCCTCCCTGCAATTGTTCCTCACAGGTGTAGCTTTTATATATGTTTGCTAATGGTTGTCCAGGTCAACTCACACACCGAGTCCCATTTAATTCAACAAAGCAATGTGTTAAGAAAAGCAGGGAAGGCATTATTCAGAAAAGGGAACTTTGGCCTTGGACAGCAAAAGGAGAGCATGGAGTTAATTTTCTGCTTTGAATTGCCCTGCAGAGGAGTTTAGCTTTTTCCAGTGAGGGTCAGGGGAGACCAGGGACAGAGGGCACCACAGACAGAAGTTTCCTTGTGCACCTGCCTCCCTTGCCTTGCCTTCCACAGACAGTAATCACAGCCCCACAGACTAAACTTCAACTGGATAAAAACAAAGCCTAAATTGTAAACCACTAAAACATTAGTCTGAAATCCAATCTTCTTCTCCCTCCCCATTTCTGTACCTTTTATACAACCACCACCATCATCTCTTTCTCTTGTATCTTTCTCCTTGCTAAGGAAGGACACATGAGGTGACTTTACCTTGAGAAGATCAATCCTGGGAGCTGTGACCCTCTGGTACCTCTTGCTGCAGCTGCACACCTCCTGTGGTGGCAAACCTCAGCTGCTACAGAAGTGCCAGGGAGCCCTAGCGACCTCAGCACCAAATTGTCCTCTGCCGGGTGTAGAAGGAAGCAGCAAGCTCTGAGTGATTGTGTCCCTTAAAGCCACCAGGAGCCTGGGGTGAAAAAGTGCCACTGAGGGAAGGGATGAGAACAGAACCAAGGGACTAAAACCCTTCCAATGCTCACTGGGTGCTTGCATGACCAGAAGGAGCACAGGGAGGTGGTGGGGAGGGAGGAAAGTCTGAGAAAGGCAATAAAGAGGGGAGATGGGGGCTGGAGTAATCCCAGGAAGAAGGAAATGGAGAAGCAGAAAGAATTAGCAAAGCAAAGAGGTATTGATGGCAGTAGGAAGCATCATTATACAGTGCTGCATAACTCTAAGGCAGTGTTGTCACAGCTACACTTAAAAAACCCCACAAGCTGGATCACAGAAAAGCAAACAACAAGTTTGGCCCTTTTTCTTTTCACTTCTCATTGAGAAAGGAGGACTTTGGTCATGTCTTCAGGCCTTTTTTTCTAGAAATTAACATTTAAGAAAACAATTCTCACCAAGCTGTGTGACTCAAAGAACTGGGCACTGGGGAAAACATCAGCTATCACAAACCTTACCACTGAACGGTGAGCACTAACGAGGGAGGGATTAAGTTTTCCCTGGACCTGCCTCTTTAAGTTCCTGGTAGCTTTGATCTAGCAGCAGAGAATTGACGTGGGAGGACAGATCACATACTCCCTCCTGGATAGTTTCCTTTTGTAGTTACATGTGATGCTGTCATTTAATCTTGACTAGAAATGGGAACTGATGTTTTCTTTTTTTTGTGGGGAGCATGGATAGGTCCCATGCAGGCATTCTCAGCCATCCACCAATTTGAAGAGGCAGTGGGAAACTGGGTCCATCCCCCAGCTATCACAGCTTCAGGAGACAGTTTCCAAGCAGAGTTATGCTGGGGCTCACTGCTGCCTAGGCACACATGCAGCAAAAAGCCAAGACACAGACCCATACCCCACCTGTGAAACACTCTAAGGTACAGTGTTGCCTCCCTGCAAGCTTTGTTTAGCACTCAGAAACTCCTGAAAAACCATAAAAGTCTTCAAACTGTGTCTGGGAAAAGTTTCCACATGGACAAAGAGCATCTATATTAGAGAAATACGGGCTCTATCCAAAGCCAAAAAAATCCAGTTTCCCATTCAGACACCAAATGAGAGTCAGCCCCAGACTTCAGACTCACAAAGGCAAATCCAGATATCTGCATCCCTTTAGACAATGTGAAAACTAATTTGGGCATTTAAAGATAATCCAGATAAAATCAAGCTCATCCTAATCTTTCATCCAATGAGACATTTGATGTATTTCAAAGTTTATGTAACCTTTTAAAATCACTGTGGCTCACTTGTAAAGTCTGAAATCATCACACACATAACAAATCCCTTCATGGAAGTTCAGTTACTTGGAATTAAATTAGAATAGGGGGTATCTGTATAGACAGATACACAAAATAAAACAGGCAGGGTGGCTTACAGTGATGTATACTGTCTGTAAGGGAATACATCAATGGTTCCCCATATAAAAAACACCTTTCCATAACTATGACATGCATTAAATGACATTTTTTAATGCATTTTTTTCTTCTCCAGTAAGAAAAAGTGATTTCCCTGGATCTCACACTTGCCTGAGCCAAAGCCCACGGGTTGCATTGTCATCTGTGCCGCTGTAAATATTTCTGCTAGATCTCTTTTTGAGGATTCTTCCCCCAAGCTGACATGATCAAAAGCAACAAATACAATATGTCTTCAGTTTGCTTCCTTGCTTACAGGTGTTCTGTCTCCTGAAACATATCTGACAATCATGGTGAGTATGGGCTGGAAGATGTAATCTTTAAATTAATTTTTTTTAAAATTCATTAAGAAATGCATTTTTATTATAAACATATCTGACAATCATGGTGAGTATGGGCTGGAAGACGTAATCTTTAAATTCATTTTTTTAAATTCATTAAGAAATGCATTTTTATTATAAATCAGTCCTATACTAGATTAGACTACAGATCTTTCCATTAAAGGTAAACCATTCACTTTTCCATTTTACTTTGTACAATACTGAATATTTTCTGAGATTTGATAGATCACCCAAAGCCACAGATACTCACATCAACCCTCAGACAAGTCTTCATCATTCATTAGAATTCTACTTTATCCCAAGAAAAAAGCAAAACCAATAATTTTTGCCTACTGCGTTCAACTACATTTAAACTATTGATTACCCAAAATGTTTACACAGATAAGACTCCACTAGATGTGAAGCAGCTCCTGATGACACCAGGTACCACTCTCTAGAGTCATGCTGGCTCTGTTCACCTTTTTCACCCCAGGAAGGCAAAATACCCCCCTCCAAGAGACAATGCTACTCAGTTGGAAAGATTTTCCATCAGACACAGTTAGCAGAGATTTGGCAGAGGCCCTTGTTGGTACAGTCCCCTGTTCAGGAGCTATCATGGGCTTGTGTTGAGGCCTTGTGGGCTCTCCATCACAACCCCCATCGCTGAGGACTCCCTTTCCCTTTGCTCCAGGTCCACTGGGTGACACTGTTTATGCTCTGTCTTTTCCCCTCTGCCAGAGCTCTACTGGATGACACTGTATGTCCTCTGTCTTCTTCACCTAGGCTTGTATCCAGCATCTGAGAACATTTCTGCTGACTGAGTTTCATCTGCACATTGACAGGGCATTTATGGCTGCCTCTGCATGCCTTCCTGGCTGCACCGGCTCTGGTTTCCCACTCAGCATCTTCTTCAGCTTGACCGTGGATGGCAAGAGAAGCCAGTCAGCAAGCCCTTTCCCTTTTCAGCTGTTTCCCAGCAAAAGAAACATTAGCATGTCAGACTGCCAGACAACACACCACAGAGATTCTCCCACATATTGCTTCTTTCTTCCTTTTTTCACATCAAGAGCGAAAGAGGTGGGTGACAGATTTCCAATGGAGGAGGGGGGAAATTATGCTGAGCACTGCTATTTTGACCTCTCTGTCTTTTACACTTGAGCGGGAAGGGGCCCTGTAGTGAGGCACTAAAATCAACAGCCTATTCACAAAGCCCCTAGGTAATTAGTCATTAAAAAATAAAATTAAAAAAAGAAAGAAAAATAATTGCAATCTGCCAAGAGAGGAGAGAGGGCTTTAAAAGGATATACCTCTACAGCTGTAAATCAGTAAAGAAGAAGAATTACAGGATAATGTACAAAAGGTCAATGCAATAAAAGCAGTGAAAGAGACACCTGAGTTTCCTTGAAGTCACCAGGGAAGCACCTGTGCTCAGTGTGCTTGCTGCATATACATGTAGCTGAATAATTGCTTGGTTAGGAACTGAAATAGCAGCATGTGGGCACCATCCAAAGGAGCAAGTAGACACACAGAAAAAAAAAATCACCAGTCCAGCCTTGGGCAAAGTTTCACTGCATGCAGAGTAGATCAACAATTTATTTCTGAAATTTACTCTTTGTAAAGCATAAATAAGCAGGGAGAATCAGTGTGTACTCCAGCAATGTACATACCCTCTGACAGACACTGTGTTTGGCTCACTCTAATGAGGGCAGCCCCAGAAACAAGACTAAAGTACCTGCAGGAGCTGTGTGCTCTCACTTTGCTTTTTTTTTTTTAACACACAGCTCGATTAATCTGAAGGTTAACTTAATTAAGTAAAGCTCACCTCCTTATCAGGCTCTTCTAGGCTTTAACAGCACACCAGGTACTCTGAGGCCATTCATTAGGCCTTACAATGTGCCTCTCAGCTAGGTAAATATGTGCTAATTGCATTTCACTGAAGGGTTCAGAAAAAGGCCAAAGTTTTGGATGTCTGGACTTGGAAGTTGTGTAGGAACCCCAAGGAAAATCTGGGTCAGGGAATGAATTTCACAGCACCTGTGGGACCATGGGAGTTGGACAAAGGAGGAGAAGGTGACCAGAAATGAATCCTCGCACAAAACACCAATTTGTGTGCTGCACCAAGCTCTTGGGGCTGAGGCTGACTGCAGAAAAAGCACAGCCATGCTGCCCTGCAGCTGGGAGGCCCCAGGGAGCCAAGGGCTCTGGGATACTGTGATAATACGATACCTACTGTTTCTGATCCATTTTAAGGTCCTGCTTTCCTCTTAGAAAAAAAGGAGAGCTCACACCCATCAGCTTGTGTCACCTCTGGCAGGGTGGTCACAGTGCAAAGCCTCATGGAAACCCTATGTGCCAACACAACCCATGTCACTTGCATGCAGCGAGGAAACCAAGTGACAACAGGCCTGTGCCTCTTTTGCATGCCAATGTGTTGGTGACAGTGCAACCTGGAGCCCAGGGCAGGGATGCATGCATGTGAGCACTGGAGACTGGGGGGAACCATCTCTTGTTCTTACATGATGGAGAGTTTGTACTGCTGTCCCACAGTCACATATACTGCAGCAGAAGAAACCTGAAAGAACTGGACAAGGTCGCCAAAAGAGGAAAACAAATCCCAATGACGGTTTTCAAGGCATCCTGCCTTGAATCCATGGCCCAATTACAGTCTCTGTGACTGTCTGCACATTGCTTACCTCCATTTTCTTTTCCTATAAAAGACAAATGTAGCACTTGTTATTGCAAAGAGTGCGATGCCATAATCAGGTTAAGAAAACAATTGACTGAATGCTGACGTATATTCCTAAAAACTTAATTCTGAAAAGCTTCAGTTGCTCATTAGGGACACTTGTCTTGTTTACAATGTCACTTCTGTTACAAGTGTTTTTAAGAACAAATACTTCTGGGAATGAGAGAAGCCTGACAGTCTCATGAATTTGGCATGCAAATTTGCCAGGCAGATTCAGCCTTTGTTCCCTTCCCTATCGGTGCTAGTAAAAAGAATGTGCATTGGCCTTGTTTGAAGAAAGAGAAAGAAACAAGAGAAAGAGAAACCTGGAAAGAGGAGGGGGGAGGAGGAAAACATGGACCTAGAGCAGTATGAGGAGTTAGCAGCAGAGGTGAGAAGAGCTGTTTGTACATCACTAGTACACTGTCTCTGTCAGCATTATGCCAGTTCTGCACCTGCCTTGAAAATACATTCCTTGGTGCTGCCTAATTACTGCAGTTGCTGAAGTTTCAGAGACAAAAACATCTCGTAATAACCCTATTTTCATCTTCTCTTCAGCATTTTCAAGAATGCACCACCTCCCACCCCAGCCAAACCACTCATATTAACCTTTTCCAGCTTACTTCAGAGCTTCCTCAGGAATTTTTATACTGATTTACATGAACCAAAGTGGTTGCTTTGAAAGCCGATTTTCCCCATATGCTGCTGCATTGGATGTAACCTCAGGAGCTGGTTAGTATTTTCACTTTCACATGCTAGAACTGAATCCATGTTTTAATGACACCTTTCTCTCACTGTCATGCTCATATTTACCTCATTTTAAACAAGAAAACATTTCTTTTGAAAAAAATGAAAATTTTTAGGTAGTCCCAACCCCTCCAAATTTGTCCTAGAGGAACAGCAACATGCGCCCTGACACTGGAGATCAGCAGCCAACAATTGCGGAAGTGAAAGAGTCTCTTCACTGCCCCATCTTGAGAGGTCTTGGGCATACATGGATTTGCAACTCTAAGGAGTCTCTCCAATCTTGACCATTTTTGAGGGACTTTAGATGATGTCCATTTCAGTACCTCTGTCCTCAAACTAAATCATGTGTATTGAGCAGCCTAACACAAGTAGCAGAGCTCTGCATTGGGTGCTGACTCTTTTTCTAGAGCAGAGCCTTTGGTATGTGAGATCTCATTCAGCCAACAACATAGCAGAGGTCAATGATTCAAAAGTGTCCTCTCTAAAACAAGAAGGACCCATTTTATTGGCAAATCAGCAGCAAGAGATTAAGTTAGGCCTGCAAATAATGAAAGCATGACAAAAGCATGTGTTTTCTCCCCTTGATCCCTTTATTATGTTTCCTGGTATAAAAACTAAAACCTGCATCCTTCCAGCATTATCCTTATTTTTAGAAGAGCTAGAGTTCTGCCCTGAATTTTGAGAGGATGACTTTGCAGTAAAGAGCCGCAGGGTTTTATGCAGACCTCTTGTGGCTCACTGGAAAGGTCAGGAGGAGAAGTCTGCATAAACCCATGTAGCTCAGGGTGGTATGCCAGCAAGCTGGAACTGAGAAGTACATACTGAGGTAGTCCTGTAAACAATCCTGTAAAGCAAAACAAAACAGGAGCAGAGCTGGAGTCACTTTGTTGAAAGAAGTGTAAATGGAAATATTTTGCCAAGCTATGTGGGACTGCCAAACCCACAAATGGTTTGAGACTCCCTCCCACTGCAGGGCCTGGAAAATGTATTCTGCATTAAGAGCTACATGTGCTCCTAGAAGGCCATAGTTTAGCCTAAAAGTCAGTCTGATTAATTCATACACAGGCTAGGTGGGAGCAACAGATTAGAGATGGGGAAAAAAAGAAACTAATTAAGGCAAAATACACTTGGGACTTCTGCGGTGGTGTAGATATTGGGTGCTATTAACAGTCAGTGAGATTGATACTGGGGCGCCTTTAGAAAAGTCAGCAGATAATAAGAAACAGCATTAAGAACAAATTGAGGTGGGTAAAATTTACTGCTGTCTCCAGTGAGACTGTAAATGGAAAACTTGGAGAGAGCTGGTGAAAATGCTAAAAGAGGCCAAACAAACAAATTCCACTAGCACCAGCAGAGTGGTTTTAAATCATGTCCTTTAATAATCTACCATACGCATTACTGTAACATGTCATTGCATTATTCTGGTCTGCAAACAATTGTTGAGTTCCCAACTTCTGCTGCTGGGAAAAATGATGACCTGGGGGAAGAAATTTTTGTAGTAAATACCTCAGCATGAATAATAAGATGAGGTTATTTAAGCGACTGCTCCTTGAAAAATTAGCCTAACTTCCTAATAACTGTACCACATAGCTTAAAGAAATCTAATTTTATCTCTGCCTCCCACACAGTAAATCTCCCTATCACATTCTTTCCTTGCTTCATTGCTATTTCTTTGCTTAATAATCACCTACTTAAAAGATCGGGGATAATATTAATAATGGGCAAATTAGATACACAGAAAAACAATGTTTTCTGTACTTTCAGAGATACCCAGCATGACTGTCATTAAACCAAAGCCAAGGCTTTAGGAGGGAGCACAGAATCGTAGACAGGCAGCAGTGGAACAGGGCAAGGACTCTGGCTAACTTAGTGTTGAGCAGACAACATTAGTCAGCGTTGCAATGCTGAAATATTTAACAACGGGAGCAGCTCTCCCCTTCAGCATTTTTCTCCCATAAACTAATTAGGCTATAATATTATGAGCACTTCCTTTGAGGCTAGGCTTTCCTCTTAGCATGACTCTTGGCAGGCTGGGCAAAGCTGGGTTATCGCTGTGATGAAAAAACTGGCACTACATTTTGCCTCAGTCTCCTTTATTATTCTTTTTCAAAGTTCTATACAAAGCCACTCACATGCCCAATGGCTCAATCTCACTTCCAATTAAGTCAATGATAAAACTCACATTGACTTAAATGGAAGCAGGTTTGCATCCCAAAGGCTAACAGTCAAGGCTTTTAACAGTCAGACTACTAATGGGGAAAGTAGAAAGAGTTAGAAAATGTCATCATCTTCTCTTTTCTTAGGAGCAGTAATTCAAAGTGAATAGAGTAGGCATGTTTGATTCGAAATTATTTTCAGGGAGAAAAAATACGTGGTGAGTCTATTTATAATGCAGTGATTCAGCTCTTCTTATAATACTTGGGGATGGTTCCATGGCAGAGAAGAAGGCAGCACATAAGAATTATTGACTCTTCCTTTAAATAGTTTGCAAGGACTTTCTTAGACCTTACTATATTCAGCCCTTGCTATATCTCCTAGCCTGTGCACTGCTAATGAAAGGTTTTGGCCAATTAACTTGGTTATATTGGAGTCCACTGCTGAAAAAAGAGCAAAAGACCCGGAGCACCTCAGATGCTTCCTCGGCACTGGCTTCTGCTACGGACAGAGACCATATGAGGCCAGGGAAAAAGAAAATTTTGCTTTTCTTTTTATAACTTTGGCAAAATTAAGCAAAAGGAAGAGATTAGATTAACAATGGCTGCATTAATGTTAATTTTCTTGCTTGAACAAACATACTTTTGGAGCTGAAAAGGTAATCCATAAGTTAAAAAGCCTTTGAAGACAGCCAGGCAGAGACACACAGCATTTAAATTTCCCATGAACCTTTCAAAGACAGATAATTCCACTCAACCTCCCCAGCCTCAGTGTGATTCCCACTCCTCACAGAGGGCACAGGCACCCACACAGAAGTGCAGGCTTCTGGGAGCAGCGGTTTAGGTGATGATACCAATTTCTCATGCCTTCTCCCCTATCCTGCAGAGGACGAGGGATGCAGAGGTCAGAGTGACTGAGCTGCAGTCCCCAGCACACAGGGGCTTCTGCTGGCCGGGAGTGACAAGGGAGGACATTGCCGCCAGGTCAGTGTGCTGCAGCGAGTCAGTCCCTGATGGAGACTCAGCTCAATTCCAGCATGCACGCAGCTGGACAGTTGCCACAGGAACCCTGCAGCTCCCTGCCTGGCACTGCCCCAGTACACACAATGGAGGCATGCTGGGGACGAGGACACCATGGAATGACAGCCACAGTTGTATCTGCACACTGTGTGTTGGAACAGGGAAGCCTGGCCTGGCCTGCACTGCCACAGTGTTGCAAGTATTTTCTCATTATTCTGGGTATTGTTTGTTTGTCAGCTGGTGGATGCGTTCCACCTGTAGTTATGTCTTTCATCTCAGTGCCTCTTCTACTCCTTGCTTTTCCCCTGCTAGCAGAGTAGAAGGAAATGTGTTTGCCTTTTGCAATGTTTATTATCAAATTCAAACAGAAAACACTGAATTGTGGCACTGCCTGAATAACCTGGTGTAATACACCCACGCAGGAGGGAGAGGTAAAGAGAACAGCATTTGTGAATGACATTCAGGTTCAGTTTGCAGGTTTGTAACTCTTCAGAAAAACAGAAATGACTCCTGCAGCAAAGACAGGGAGCAAAGTTTCACGACCCCTTCCTTTACAGGGAAGCCAGGTGTCTCAGCAAAATTTGATGGAGTTGCTCTGGAGGAACACAAGGGAAACAGGTGTCTCTGACATCAGCTCCCAAATATTTGCACCTCTTCTCTCCTCAGCCCATGATCTGGAGAGTACACCTGCACACACCCACACATACTCTGTTTTTGTCTCCTTTTCTGCACCACTCTCTACTTCAAACCTTTTTCAATTGTCATGGCTTCAAAATTCAAAATAGTCCCAGCCTCCTTCTGCAAATAAAACAGAGATTGTGGCTTTGCATTTCTGTGCCAAATGCTGAGGGCCTATGGCATTCCAAACATCCATAAAGTTGAAATAGTAGGTCAGTACAAGTACACACTGCAAAATCTGGAAGAGGAGGCAGTGTAGTCTTGCAGGATGTGGATTTGGATCTCCTCTTCCTCTGTCCCTCCCTCAGCCCCTGACTCTTCCTCCTTCCCTCCCAGCCCCCTTAGAGCAGAATGACTGACACTGGTGGCCTTTGCCCACTCACATGCTGCCCTAATAGGATGCCCTAACGAGATACCCTAATCCCAGCCTGATTCTATCCTGCTCCAGCTACACCACATAACCTACAGACCCCCTCTGGGTCCATACAGCTCAGAGCTCTTCCCAGAACAGTGATGGTGAGGAAAATGTACCAATGGCATTGTGTAGAAAATCCCAATTCTCTCTTCTGCTGCTGGCTCCACCAGCAGTTTCTTTCTCTTTGGAGAGCAGAATCAAGGGAGAAAAGCATCAAAAGTGCAGTGGGGCCAGACAGGAGCCTGTGCTTGAAGTGAGAGCACCCAGCAATTGGCACAGCCTGGCACCAAGTGCATGAAGATCAGCAATGCTGCCACAGGGTCACTGTGTCAGCCAGGAGCAGGATGCATGAGGGTTCAGGACATGGCTTGTACTGCCACGAGACCCACTCTGCCTTTAAAAAGGTAGGCAACTTCGAAGAATGTCCTCTCACAGCTAACTGGCTTTGCAGGCCAGTGTGAAGAGGGAACAAAAACCCTCCTCATTTTCCTGCTGCCACAGGCACCAAACACTCACCCCATCACTCCCACTGAGATTCTGTGTCAACTCCCTGTAGAATTTACAGGATTGCTCTGGCAAATCTTGCCCTGCTGCCTTCCTTTACCTGCAGGGAGGAGACAAATACCCACAAGTGGCCAGCCTTGCCTGGCTTGGCTCCATTCAAGGAGCACATCATGATTGCCATGCCTCTTCTGCAAGGCTTAATTTACAGGGACAATCTCTTTTCTGACTACTGCAAGTTCTTAATGGATGTTTCCCCTGAATCATGACTACTGGTAAACATTCTTCATTAAAGTACTAAATTAATCTCTGCTGAATATATGCAATGCAGCCTGAAGCCCACCTCAATCTCCATTAGCTGTGTTGTTCTTGCAGCCGAGAGAAATAAGATTTATTTTAGTCAGTAAAGTGAACAAACACCACCTGTGAACCACTCAGGAAGCTGACCTGAGCTAGAAGGTGACATTTTTACTGCTCCTTTTTGACTGTAATGAAGGCTAATGGTGCATAGATTATTATGTTTCCAGCAAAGCTGCCTTTTTCAGTTGAAACTGAGGTTTTTGTCAATTAAATACTCAGTGCATCAAAGACATGTAGACCATACATATGATAATTCAATTTTAAAATACTGAAAGGAGCTTTAAAGAATGGCCCTGTAAATGACAGATAAGATTTTTTTGTGGTTTGAGTAATTGCCACTTTCGTTCTTATGCTCTATATAGCGATCACAGACTGATTCAGCCTGCAAATATAAACAGGCTCCTTTGCTTTCCAGGAAAGTCACTGGCTGAAGTAACTTATACAGTGCCACAGCTTTACAGATAAACAGGCTAAGTCAGTTCCTTATCTTGTCAGTATGGAGCTCTGACAACCACTAAGTTCCATGTTTTGAAGACAGATGGAGAAAATCTTTCAGTGAACTGCATGGGACTTTCAAAGCATAAGTAGAGCTCAAATGAAGACAAGGGTGGCTCTTTTTTCGCATCTCTTTTTCACAGTAAATTCAACTCCTGGAAAGTTCAGAGCCTGTAGGAGTGCAGGCCTTTTCCATGTATGTTGCCAAGCAGGTTTCTGCCAGCAAATTCAAACATGTATGTGCCAAGGACACAATGCCCTCCCACTTTGTCCTTCAAGATGTGCTCGACTGCATTTTCTGCACATGGATGACAGTTAAAAATATAGTCAAGAACTATGTACTAGACCTTGCATTCTGCTATGTCCTCTGTCCTGGGACTGTCTGAGGGTGTTTGAGCCTTAACAGAGCTCAATGATTTTAGCGCTCATTAAATCAGAGTATTCTGAGAGTATTCAAAGGGGGAGGAGGAGAACAGAAAGCAGAGAACAGATCAAATCACAAAAGGTTCAGGCATGGATAGGATAGGATAGGCTAGGCTAGGCTAGGCTAGGCTAGGCTAGGCTAGGCTAGGATAGGATAGGATAGGATAGGATAGGATAAAATAAACCTTTAGATAAAATAAACCTTAGTGTTCCTCACTCAGTCTCCTTCTCTCTCACTGCCTGAGAGCACAAGATTAAATCAGAGCCATATGGGGAGAACTGGGATGATCCTGTCGACTTGTGCTGATCTGTGCAAGAAATCAGACCAGACAGAAATCATGTGCAGAGATTCAGAACTCAAAGGATGGATGGAGAGGGAGAGGGAGAGGGAGAGGGAGAGGGAGAGGGAGAGGGAGAGGGAGAGGGAGAGGGAGAGGGAGAGGGAGAGGGAGAGGGAGAGGAGAGGAGAGGAGAGGAGAGGAGAGGAGAGGAGAGGAGAGGAGAGGAGAGGAGAGGAGAGGAGAGGAGAGGAGAGGAGAGGAGAGGAGAGGAGAGGAGAGGAGAGGAGAGGAGAGGAGAGGAGAGGAGAGGAGAGGAGAGGAGAGGAGAGGAGAGGAGAGGAGAGGAGAGGAGAGGAGAGGCTTTTAAAAGAGGTACTTTAGGTCTGTGCAGGAATAACAAACCTTGTGAAGCAGATAAATTATAGACAGCAAGATTAATGCTGTAGTGATTATTGCTGTCAAAGGCACCAAACTCCTTCAGATTCCCTGGAAAATCCCTGCACTGCTGCATGTTTCATTGACAGAAGTGAATATGGGCTCTGACTAGTACAGGAAGAAATAGCTCCCACCATTTTCATGCTTTATCCATGGTTTCCATAGCAGATTTGGCAACATCTAAAAGCTTCCTCAGCCCTATACCTATTATCAGTTACGTTATGTTACAGAGCTGCATTTTAATTGCTGGTTTTTCTGAGACAGAGGGAGCTGAATCTAAATATATCTCAAGTGCCAGCAGTGATATTTAGCACAGCTACTGTAATCAAGCATTCAGCCACTGCCAACAAATAAAACTTCTCACTTGAGCAAATAGGTTCTCTGAAAAACACCTGAATGTTAGACAAAATTTCTTTTTCTGTTGTTTTAATATCATTAGGAGGCTTCAGCTTTCTTGATTGGCAGGGTGTGCATGTAAACTGCCAAGAAATTATCCATTTTCGATCACAGCTCTTTTCCTTTTCTGAATGCAGACACTGACAGATCTAACAAAGATGCTCAGCTAGGAAGCTTTTACTACAGTAAGAGAAATGAAATATTGCTGAGTTAAACCCACTAATTACAGTTTATAATAACAATACTTCCTGGGGGAAAAAATTAAACTATACTTAACTGCTGGGTTTTTTCTTTAAACTAGGGGTTTGGCTACAGTCTGATGGCTAACTACTTGTAAAGCTCTACTCAGCTGATACAGTCTAGCTGGCAGACTCCAGAGCAAAAAACTACACCTCTCCCACAGTATAGGCATATTTTTCTGTCAAACCATTTGCTTTGTAATTCAAGTGCAAAACGTAATGTATGCAGTAGGAAGCAAAGTATTTGAGTAAAGATCACTGAAAAAACCCTGAAGTACATCCTTCATTTTGAGTATTTTAAGAAGCTCTTGGAATTTTTGCAAGCCCATGTGGGATATTTTAGAAAGGGAAAAAGACACTAGGTAAAGTGCTTAGGCTGTAGTAAACTTTGCAATTGCAGAAATTTACACCCAGAGTTCTGTTCTTCTGTACAAGTGCATGAGTTCCCATTCTCTCCTAAAGTGTTGACACCTCCAAGGCTTTCCACTGGGACAGAAAAGTTTTTCTCACCTCTTTTCCCCTCAGAAGATGTCCAAACATGACTTGCATTTGAGAATACTGAAAGATGGAGCTCCTCTAGTAAAATTTTTCAATTTTATCAGGTTTATCCTTCGGGACTGAAAGAAGTGCTGGAGACAGAGACATGCACACACAGAGATGCAAAAACTGGCTGACTTTTCAATGCAGTGGGAAGCAGTGGGATAATAGATGGCATTGGACTATTGGTCTCTCGTGGGTTATTTTGCTAATTCATTCTGCTGACTTGCACCAAAGCTCAGGAGATCACACAGAAAAGTATAAATGGCATTGAAACATCAGCCAGTGACTCAGGAGGCTACTTTCTTAATGAAAGCACTGTCTCTCATTTAAATGAAAACAACACAAAATGTGCAGGAAATTGAGGCAGATCAGAGAAGTTAATGTGAGAATATTTATTTACATTTCTTAAAAGTACCTTTTCTCCCCGCCCCCCCCCCCCGGGAAATAGTAATACAAAATGGAGTACAAAAATAGAGTATTTGCTTGGTAAGGCAGTCTTCAAAAACTCTGTCATGTGATGACCCAAGATTTACCTCCTGCTATTCTTATCTCCTAGATCAGAGCTTCGTTTTGTGTGTCTTGCCACTGAAATCAGTCAATAGAGAATGGGGCAAAGTCTGAGTGATCAGAGATGGTCTGGAAACATATTCTAAATTATTCAGCTTTTACATCAAAATCTAAATGTGTCTATTGACACATGAGGAGATATGTCTTTGCAACTTCCTAAAAGATGTCAAAATGGAAGGACTGGAACACAAATATTTTTAATCACCCTTATTATGTTATTTTAATAACTCAAAATACAAATCCATACTCCTCTTCTGAGTATTTCAGTATTTCAATATATTTTTAATCCATATATTTAAAACATTATATCCCAGTGTGTCCAATATAATGCAGCATTAAAAAGGAAGATTTCAGTTGAGTACACTTTATTGCATGGGACAAAAAGGCATGCAATGTTTTAAACAAGTGGCAAAGTTGAGCAAAACAAAGAAATTGTGTTGCAGCTCCTACCCAAGACGAGGCACACTCTGAAGTCAGCTGCTGAAAAAAGTGAAAAATTTGTCCCAGTGAGAAACAAAAAGTTCCCTGCTAATCATAGGCATGCTCTTTGCTTAAAACATGTGAGGATACTTATTCTAGCTCTATTTCTATGGAAAGCTCATACCTACAACAGCTGAAGTACAGATGCAAGACAGCTGAGTTTCAAAAGGACAGATCATGAGATAATTGCAAACTGTTTAGTGTTTAATTCAGCGATCCTAGTGAAATTTGCAGAAAAAAAACCCCAAAAATAGAAACATCAGGGCATTGCAAGTACTGTAACTTTTACTACCTGATTCAGAACTTTCAATCTGCATTCAAGATCAGCCAGAAATCTGACATCTCTGGATCTAGGAGAAAGCTTCAAAGGTTAATGCCAAGGATAACATTCCTGTGTCTGCTTCTTTAGATGTTCAGTGAAGTCCCATGCCTGTACCCGTCTCTCACTTTCTCTTTATATCGCTTTCACGTTGGTTTCTTCTCCTTATCTCAGACTGCTGAAAAGATGTGCCCCTCTGGCTGCAACACAAGACACGAGGGTTCAGAAAAGCTCCCATGTCCTGTGTTGTAGCCGGAGGTCTCACAATAGTTTAGAGCAAACCCTCTGGTGTGCAGGTTCCTTTCGCAGCCAAAGCTCTTTTCCTGCACTTTTGAATTCAACCTATGTGTCAATCTGTGAAAGAAAAGTGGAGAAGAATGGAAATCAGGTGCACAGATAACACTGTGTGCTGTTGGTACTGCTAACACAGCAAATGGAAAAAGCACCCGAGCAGCTGCCAAGCTGAGGCAGAAAAGCCAAGCCCTGAGCTGGAATCTAAAGCTGCCATTTAGTTGACCTCGGCAAAGACACACCAGCTCACAGCAGTTGGAATCAGCCCTACTGACTTTGCAGCATGATCTCCAGATCTTGATGGCTGAAAGTATTTCTTTGGCAACTTTGCCAGCACCTGCTCTTTCAACAGTAGATAAAGCTAAGCGAATAATTAGCAACTAATCATGTAGAAACAAATGCTGCCTTTTGTTTCTTGTTTGCAAATTGCCCTTACACGGATCACAACATTTCCAAATTTGTTATGCAGAATTATTTATGAATGCCTTCATAATTAATAATTCCAGGTCTGCAGATCACTCCATAAGGAGTTGTGAACATTTGTAAATCACACTGCATTTCTAAATTATATAAGCCATGTAAACCTTATTCCTGATGAGGTTAGTTGTCTAATTAACTAACTGACATTGTGGATATGCAGCTCAAGAAAGCAGTTTTGGTGAATATTCTAACTTATGAATTTAAAGGGTAGGCATTTCTGAAAGCAGTTTCTGCTAATAAAGTTCAGTACCAAATATCCACAGAAAACAGCCCCTTGAAATGGTTCAAAGAGTTAAATTGAAATTCACTTGTGAATCCAAGCGGATATTCACAGGACAGCATCTTTTTTTACTGTTTGCTCAACTCAAGTCATAAATTAATGCTAACGGAAATATTCAGAGCTGTTGTTGAATTTCTTATGAGCACAGTATTTACTTCTATGTGTTCTTTTCCCTGTGGACTTACATTTTGTTCCCAGCTGAAATGGTTTGAAAAGCAGAGCTTGAAAATCCCTTCATATACTTATGAATATATCTATATCTATATAATCTATATCTATATCTACATCTATCTTTATCTCTATCTATCTATCTATCTATCTATCTATCTATCTATCTATCTATCTATCTATCTATCTATCTGTGTGTGTCAACCCAGTACAATATATTGCTATGCATTCTAATAAAGATCAGCACTTTGAAGCCAGGTGCACAAGACAACATTATTGCTATCTCAGTTCAAAAAATCTTTGGCAGATTTATTGGTTTTGTCTGTCTGACTTTCCACATATTACTTTTATGCTGTTGCTATTTTAATTGGTACTTTTGAAGTACCAATTCGAACAATCTCGAAGAAGCAGGCAAGGAAATGAAGTGTACTTGGCTGCTATTTTTATGAAGATGACCGACTGAATGCCTGTTCAGGCACTCTGTTGATAAGTACTCACATTAACAGAATTAAGCAAATTACATAAGCTGTTTGCTCTAAAATGTCAAACTTCTGTTCAAAAGGTTTTATTTTTTTTAAGCTTTCCTATCTACTTCAAATAAAAGTATAAAAGTCACAGCTATCAGTTTGTTCATTTCCAGATTTATCTCGCATGGAATAAAGTACAGTTCAACTGGTCAGACCTCAGATTAGGCAAAGGACAAAGCTATGAATTAAAAGGTCTTTCCCTAGGAGGGCATCAAAAGGGATGCCATCAGTATTTTTGACAGTAACATGACTCTTAATGTTGCCTAATGACGAGTGCAACAGTTTTTAGCTATTAGTCTGCAACTTGAAGAATCCCCAAATCTTTTCATGCATGTATTCTAAGATTTTTCCTACAAATTATATAGTTTATCTAGAAATTAGTTATTTCCAGCCATTTGCCTTTCATATCTCAGCTGCACAGTAAAAAAATACCCAACCACTTTTACATTCAGTGTGAAAAAAAATCATGTTAACCAAGCTCCATCTGTCTTACCAATTCCCTAAACTGTGCCTATATAGGCACTGTAAGGAAATCAAAACACAGAGTACTAGAAACTTGGGACCCAGAATTAATCTGCTTTTTACAGAAAAAAGTATGTTCAGATAAAACTAAATGATTCACTCTATCCCATTTCTACAGCAAGGAAAATCAAGGTTAGAGCTGAAATTGCATCCTTAAAGATTTGCTGATGCCCTGTGGAAAAGGCATGAAAATAATCTGAGTTAGAGAAGATTCTGCTTAATTATTCTTCACTTCCTCCTTTTGTGTCTCCTTGCTTTTGTTCACTGAAGGCATTTCTGAGAGAAGTTAGTCTGAGCCCACAAGGCTCTGTGGAAGGGTCTCATTGTCTGCACTGTGTGACACCTCAGAGAGAAAGCAGGATGTATTAGCAAGCAACCTGCTGTACACAGAGCATCCTTTTACCTGTTTTATCGCACCAACAAGGATAAATTGATTTATGAATAAATGGGAAACCTGCTCATTCCTCAGGGTTCATTTCCCCTAGTCTGACAGGGCAATCATCTTTCACTCCACGACTATAAACTTTGAGTCGTGATGAATACTGATGGAATGGAGGCAGAGATTTGCAAATCACCTCTTGCCTGGTGTTTCACTCCCCTCTTCCCCAGCGTGAGAGGAAGTTGGAAGCTGCAGTGAATGATCATTGAAATCCGGCCTCTCAGCTAAGCTAGCCAGTGTAATCCTCACAGTGAGTCATTCAAGAGCCATCGCTGGCAGATATCATTAGCCAGACTGTCATTACTTCTGTGGTTTGCATAAGGAACAAGAACATAATGCGTTCATATGACCTCAGAGGTGTCCAAGGGGTTCTTCCCCCAGGATGAGGAGATGCCATTCCATACCTGGTCATCAAATCGAATCCTTAAACTGGAGGTCTGAGAGGAATTCTGACTTTCACCACCATGCCCATACATAAAATTTGGTGGTGCGGCTGGACCCAAAGTGAGAAGGGAATTATTTTCCAGTTTCAGAAACACATTACAGGAATACTGAAGCCACAGAATATGAATTTGAACTCAAGCCAGGATGATTTTTCCTCATCTTCAAGCCATTAAATGTAAACCAGCACTTTCCTTTGGATCTGGATACTGTCTTTTCTGCCCATTACTATCATTAGTTAAGAGTGAAATTTCTTGCCACTGTTGGAATCAATTTTTTTTCCCAGCCTCCATGCTTTGTAACAATTTTTGAGTTTGTGACAAATACCGTTTAGTTTTAATTAAATTTCACATCTCTTTCACACCAATTCACGCTTTTCTTTGGAGAGGACATTTTTGCTGGGGTACACTAAAAAATTTTGGTCATTTTATAGAAAAACAGATGTGAGTATGTGTTACAATTTATCTAACCACTGTGAATTAATTTGCTGTTTAAAGTGACACTGTGCTAATTACATATCAGCACATAAATGTAGCTGCAGGCTGCAATCATTTCCCTTTGAATGAACAGTATATGCTTCCAGCAAAGTCCTCAAGAACTGCTTTGGAATTCAAGAAAGCAATAATCAATTCTCTTATGTGTTGTTTCAGTATAAAGCAAAGAACTGGCTAACTTTATTTTTAAGTAGATCAATCTCTATTTATTAGCAGTAAAATGATTTTGACAAACTCTGTGCTTTCATGAGCACAAACCCTTGTGGTACTCAATAGGTACACGTCACCTCAGGCAGAATTTGGCCCTCAGTGATCTTAAGTGCTCTGTTAACCTCATTTTCTTCTGATCTGTATCCACAGGGGGTTTCCCCTCATTCCAGACTCCAAAGTCTATAAGCATGCAGCCTGGGACAAGGCCTCTGTGGGTCATGCAGCAGTTTTGCTTTGACATGGTCATACCGCAGCATTTATCACTGATGACTGTTAAACTTTAACTAGGATAATTTGAGAGAGTAAAAGAAAGGAATTTTCTTTTAAATGTGGAAAGCTTTATATGATATTTTCTGAATTAAAGACCACAATTTAAAATAATCCTGTAAATTGAAAATCTATATCTGATGTGGCTGAAGAGGGACTTCTAAACCTAACTGTCTTAAATATAGATTTTAAATCAATATGAGTAGTTTTGGAGCATTACTGTTCAAGGATTTTGTGCCACTGCTGTTAAAGTATTATTAATTCATGCTCTTATCTTTTTCATTTCATAAAGTGTACGGGGTTTTTTTTCCTGCAAGTCTATTAATGTAGGAACTATAATCCATCTTTTCCTATTTCGCCTTGGTATTGTCTCCCCAGATCAAAGTTAGATTATAACACAGAGTGAATTTCATAAATTATTTTGAATTATTTTAGAGAAAAAGAAGGAAAGGGGGGAAAAAAACCAGGTTAAAGTCAGAAACACATCACATATCACACAATTTACCAAGAAGGAGTCAAGGCTGCTTGAGATAATCTGCTAAAACTCAGCAATAAAAAGTTTGTTTAATTTCTAAAGATGGCAGATGTCATAAAAAAATAGGCTGATGCAAAAATAAAGCCTCCAGAGTCTGGCAGTTCTGTTTGGATGTCAATAAAAGATAATGTAACCTGTCAAATTTGCAAGCATGTTTTATCCAACCATCATATTCTACCCTCACCACTCAAGCATTACCTTCCAAGAAACATCCGCATCTGCCTGATTATCCTAAAGTAATTCTCATGAAGAGAGCAGGCTGCAAATTAAAAGTGTCTTCCTCTGACTAGTTTTCTCTATCACCCCTCTTCCCACTTGTTAATCCTTCATTTTTTACAGTTCAGCTAATTTTTTCTTGAAAGGTTAAGGAGTTAGCAATTATTTCAATGGCTCTTGCAGCTTTAGGCTAAGTGTCTCATCTGGCCTTTATTTTAAGGAGCTTCCCTTCATTCTTCATACGCAATGTCTCTCAGTGAGCACTGGGGATTACTCCAGAGTTGTGTAACTTGGAGCTACTCTGCCTGTTCCTGGCAGACCATACAAACCGTGGTATGGAGATGGCCTGTTGTGCTTCACACTCCATTGAGCTGGGGTAGCACCACCAGGCAAAATTCTAAAGGCTTGTTCTTGTTTTATGCTGATTTAGACTTATTCTCTTTTGGGAAATATTTTTTATCCCTATATCCACTATGAAGTCTCCAAATGTTTTAATTTGTCTTTTATTAGCCAGCCTTCACTTTCTTTTACCATCAGTTAATACACTGTGGCTTTGCAAAGTGTCAGAGGTTGCTTTTTCCACTATATATGTTCAGTTCTGGAAAGAGGCCCAAAAAAGGTCACAATCTCCATAAATCGAGCATTTATTTTGAGGTTTCTGCTGCCAGTCCTCATCACTGAACTGAGAAAGTTCATATCATATCCCCATGATATCTCCTCATGTTGTTATGATTGATGGATTCAATCACCCTGGCCACTGTGTTTCCGGAGAATCTGTCCAAATTCTGCATCAATCCCCAAAGAAGGCCTGAAAGTCTAAAGCTCTGTTGCTTGTTTTCCAGCTGCACAGCAAACATGAATAAAATGTATGAATCAATTACAATCACAGCTATTTCAAGAGCTCAGAAGGATGGAGCACTGGGTCAAGGTGAAAACGTTTCACCTTGAATCATGCGCCATGATTCTCTGGCATCAGTTCTTAGCAACCTCACCCCTGTGCAAGCATTCCCTCCTCAGGCAGAGCTAGTTTATGCTATGAGGGGGCTGCAGTTCATTCTCTAGGAGCTTGGGTAGCACAGAGAAAACTCATCTCCACAGACAAAACACACTGAGTCGGGCATTAATTCCTAAAGAAAAAGTGTGTTTTTCCCAAATTAAGGAAGAGAGAGTGAAGCTGGCCCAGAACTTCCACTCAGCACAGAAGAAAACCCACTTCCACCCCAGGACTGGCATCAGTTTGGGAGGAAGGCCATCGGCACAAGCTCTGTCTTGTCAGGCAGCGCTGTCCTCCCACAGCCTGCACAGCCACGCTCTCCTTGCTGGATATCCACTGGCACATGCTGGCACACCCTGCAGTAGGGATGCTGCTGCTTGCACAGTTCAGGCTCCTTTGCCTCTCTGTCCCTGTGAGGTAAGGATATACAAGGAGACTGTCATGGTCATTATGACAGGCCATAATTTTTTTTTTCCACTTCTTATTCAGCGGTGATTTCAGCTGTCCTTTTTCCATAGAAATGAGCTTGTGTAACACAATTTGTGCCATGCTTGTGAGCACTTAACATCATCTTTTCACTGCTTTTCAGGCACCAATTTACAAAGCAGAGTCAGGCAGTTATTCAAACAGACCTAATTAATTAAATTAAATAGCATCAAGGAAAGGCTTGCGGACTGATATAAAAGTTTCATCTAGTGGTACCCTTCACAGATACAGCAACCCTCAGGCTTATGTCTCCATGGGCTGGAGACAGTGCCCCTGAATGTTGCTTCCTGGAGAACTGAGCAGCTATTGCAGGTATTTTACATCTGGGAGCTCTGCCACTCCTTGGCTTATCTACAGCTATATGGAAAGTGTGGGCCAGAATTAACAGTGAAAACAAGCTTTTAAAGGTGGAACTGAACAGGCATCTGCTGATGTATGTAAAAACCCTTGGCAGGTTTAGAGCTGGTGTCCAGAGGGCACCAGAAAATACAGTTGGACACAGCGTGACTGGTGTGTCACACGGACACAGAAACGAGCCTCCCAGACACCATCAGGCACACACAGCACTTGCCATGTAGCTCCTCCCAGCTAGCCCATGGAAAGCCTGTAACTTCAACTTTGCAGAAACTGATTTCCATATTTACTGTTAAGCCACTGTCAGTGTTGTCTGAGGTATGTAACTAAAACATGCCGGAGAATGGAGCTGATGATGGATTTAGAGATGATCTAAATTTGCCAGTCTGTAGGTGGTTTTGTCCACTGCTACTTCCTTCCAGTACTAAGAACTGACTATTGCTTTCAGAATTAAACACTCTATATGAAGAAATTTTTCTCACAGCATAACTGACAGAAATTTGAAATGAAATTATAATAATGTACAGTCCACTTGCTGTCTAATGTGTGTGTGGGATTGAATAATACTTTGCAATACATTCCCTTCTTACTGAATTACTCTAACATCAAACTGAATTAAAGCACTTAGCTGTCACTTAGTTGTCACTACATCATTGAACTTGGATAGCTGGATGCATTCCAAAAGCTGCGACTCCAGTTGCTTTTCTTGCAGAAGTTCACAAATAAGGGGGAAAGAAAAGATTGATTAAAAAAAAAAAAACAAACTTCTTCCTCTGCTTCATTCACCAGCCTGGAAAGTACAATTAGGATGTGAAGCATGCATCAGGTGGAAACACCCCACCCAGGTGAGGGTCTGCTGTGGATGTGTTCCCAGTCTCTTTCCCTGCAGTAGTACAGCTACAGCTCTGGATGAAGCTGTGTGTTTAGCTGTGCATCAACTAATACACTCAAGAACAACACCCCCACTGGTAACTTCTGCAAAATCATGTGGATACCTGCTGCTGAATTCAGTGCAAAAGCCTCTCACGCCCTTAGCTCGTGTCCCTCTGTCTTCCATTAGTACCAGTTCTGCTGAATTGTGTGGGAACCCACCAAACAACGGATTATAAAGATTTATGCTAAATTATTGCACTATACAAATATTGCACCTAGAATCCTCCTTCTAGGGCACTTGTTAGCACCAGCTTAGCTGCTGCTTAGGCAACATGGGCTGTAGCTGTGCTGGTACTGAGTCATGCACTCAGGCACAGGCATTTACTAAAGCATCTACACTACAGTATTTGCTTTTGAATGGGTCCCACTGTACCATGTGTGTGAAGGAGCAAGGTCAGTAAGAAAGTGCACTTGCCAAATCTGGTGCCTGTCTGCACAGCAGAGACTTCCTGCTCTTGTTACATTTGCCTGGTAGTGAAAGAGGTAGGCAGATAGACAGCCTGACGAAACTGGCTACCAGGGAATCATCCTGCTGTGTTCTCTGTGTCTTTGATTACTCTTTAATTCAGGGAAAATTTTGTGTGAAGTCCTCCTGACTCTGAACAAGCATATGTATGTCCATTCCGGTTCTTACAAACATGAAAGACTATAAAAGATTATGTTACCATCCTGGCCACAAATGCCCTTCTGCTACCCAGTCTCCACAGAGAACAAATGCTGTCACTTACGGAAGGCATAACACACAAGGCATTTTTTGAAGTTCAGACTATTGAAGTACAGTTTTTGAGCATTTCATATACTTCAATGACTATTCTTGCAGCTAACTGGAAAAGGACAAACGCCCAAAAATAGTAAGTAACTAGTCTGAGGTCACACACACTGTGGCTACAGCGTCTGGCAAGGGTAGGATCAAAGCTTAAATATTCTCCAAACACAACATGTCCGCTGTTCAGGGGTAAGCCTGAAAGCACATTAGCTGTTACAGCTGAGGAACATCCTCCAGAGCGTGTGCCCTCACAAGACCAGCACATCAGTGCACGGCCTTCACAGCCTGCTCACACACATCCTCCACTGCCTGCCTCCAAGGACATGAGGGAGGAGGCAAAGCACATCACCCTTGCACCTACTCTGGACACAACCTATTCAAAGGGCTCTACATTTATCCAAGACACTGGACTTGAATACAATTTAATGCTTTCCCCGTTTCCCCAGGGGCAAAGGTGCTTTAGGAAAATCACAAATTTTGGGTGACTTCAGAGCATCACGTTCAACACCGGAAATGAAATTAAGAGATAACAGAACACATATCCTACAGACAGCTGTGGGGCTGAAAATGGGAGGAGGGAAACAGAAAACAAAAGAATCAAGCTTTTATACATTTATTAGAGGAATCATTTGGCAGTATAGCCTTTGGTTACTCCAGATGCCAACAGCCCTTCTGTAATGTTGTTCATGAAAAGCAGCATGCAAAAAGTACTTTGGCTGGATTTTGTATTTAATTAAAATGGCTTAGATTGATCAGTAAAAGGCATTTACACAGAGTGCATGTGCCATCTGGGTAAGGTGTCTCTAAGTAAATCTAGATTAGAGTTTGTGGTCTGATTTTAATTCAAGTGAATCATCTATAAATTAATTTAAATACAGTAAATGGTGACTACAGCATGCTAAGGATACTTGGTCCAGTGTGAGTTGAGCTTCAGAAAAGAAGCTGTCAAATGATAGCAAACACAGCTGAATTGAATGCCAAGGGACAGCAGGGAAGTTTTTGGTGGGATGTGACATAAACCTGGAACGCTGAACAATTTCTAAAGTCAGGTGAGAGGAGAGAGCTGGAGAAGGTACAAAGGCATGCACATATGATAGACAGTGAGAGTCACTGGCAGTTTTCAATGAGATGTTTGCAGCAGTCTGAGCTCTCTGTGTGTGGGAAGCAGCATGAGAGGACCAGAGCAGGTTGTGGTACATTGGTACAGGAGGGGAATGTGGTGCTGAGAGCTGATCTTTGTGATAGAGCTGGTGGGGACCTACACTGCCTTCATTTTTGCCAGTATTCCAGTGCTAAAATCTGCTGAACACTAACCTCCTGCCAGCTTCAGCAAAGGAATATGTGCTTAAATTATCTTTGTGGATTTGTGTATCAAATTGTATTACTGCTGTCATCTGTCAATCCATCCAGAGAACTCCTCATCTTCAGCTTGGAAAATGCTGATTAACAGAGGTGGGAGAAGGTGGAGGTCTGGGAAATTTGTAAAAGAATATATTTGTCTATGCAAAAAAAAAAAAAAGGACTACTAGTATTCAGTAGTATTCAGTAAATTAGTTTTCTGAGACTCTTAAGGAGAAGCTTATTTCTCCTTAAGAGGATACAGACAGGTAGAATTATCCCCTGTAGGTATTTTAGTATTCAGACAGACAGATTACCTTTGTAGTCCTGCATCAAAGAATGCAGGTAAAGGAAAAATGAACTATTGAATAAAAACCTTTTCTGGTGTTCAAATGTTCAAAAATTTTTCCTCTGGTAAACACTGTTTTTGTAGCTCAACTTTAGGTCAAAAAAAAAAAAAAAAAAAAAGAAAAAGCAATCTCTATCACTCCAAATTATGCTCATTTACAAAACATATACAGAGAACATGCTCTACAACAAATCTCTGTGTCTTGTTATAAGCAAGGAGGCACCAAAATCCATAGTAACAGCATTTATAAGAGAAAGATCAATATGGCATCTGGTATTTCAAAGGCAGAAAATGATTCTATTAAATTTCTACTGGTAGAAAATGCACTAACAAAATAGCTAAAACCCATGGTGGGTTTTAGCCTCTCACACTGTGCCACTGGATAAATCATAGGGAAACCATCAAAAATTCTTTGTAAAAAATGCAGTAGGACCTGCTTTACCTGCTTCAGATTGAAACAGCAGCTCTCCAGGAGAATATTGTGGCTTAAGACATCTTTGGCATCCTCCAATGTGCATCTTATCAGAGTATCTCTGTTGTTACAGGGATGTGGGGGTAAAGCTTAGGATTTGGGGGGTTTTGCCTTAGGTGTCACTGTTCTAATATCGTCTGTGTGTGTGTGTGTGTAACTAATTCAGTTGTGCTGCTGGAAAAACAATAAAAAAACATAACAAAGAGTGAAATACTCTAATTTTGATTCCCATTTTAGATACACAAAAGCAAAACCTAAGAAAGTCTACAGGGGGTTAGACCAAAGGTCTGTCCACTCCAGCAGAGTATCCTGTTTTTACAGAACTGACATTAAGAAATGTCTGAGCACAGTTTTTGCTCCTGGGACTGTTAACAATGTCTTCTTCTGGTGTTTCAATTTAAAAAAACTGCACAAAGTATGTCCATAAGTGGATTGTTATGGAATCATAATAACAGGACAACCATATGTTAAAATTTGCTACTAATCTCTCTGCCTTCAGTGACTTTAGGTCAGGACCTTATTTCTCCGAATGTGGGCTTCAAGTATTTTGCAATGCTCAGTAGATTTATTTTCATGAGCTTCAGTCATCCCTTGTATATTTTTAGAATCTACTATATCCTTTGGTGAGGACTGTCACAAGTGATCTACCTGTCATGGGAAGATGGGAACGAGAGAACCCTAGCCAGTGGGATGTTACAGTGTCAGCCCACTGGCTGTCAGTGTTGTCATGTACTCTGCTGGGGACTCACAAATGGATCTACAGAGCAAAATAGTTCTGAAGTGTGATGATGAAGTAGATGTTGATGGATATATGCAGAGGGGAGTCCCTCAGCATGAGAGACGTCAGAGGAGAAAGCATGAAAGAGGTTGCTCAGGGGGCATGTAGGAAGGACCAACCTAATGGGTTTCCTGGAGGGAGATGGTGCTCATGGTAGCCTCAGACTGCCAGAATGGGGGTTCTGTGAATATAGTACTGAAGAAGAGCTCAGAAGAGCAATATAGAATCACACTCTATTTAAAATACAACACAAGACAGATACCAATAGGCTGGGAAGAAGTCTAGAGAGTTTTATCTTTGTTCCTTAACATTTATATAAGTGATCAATCATACAGTTTCTTCATTCTTCACGAGAAATGACTGCATTGAGAGAGGAGGTTAGACCAAAGCACGTGTTCCTCTCTTCCCCTTGGAACCTGTGTGAAGGCCCATTTCGCTGCAATCACTGACCCTTTTTTCCATCAAACATAAATACGACTATTCACGAGACCTGGAAATAGCTTCAGCTTAGAGTAACACTCAGTGCTGAAGACGGTGACAATTAAATCAAGCTAGAGACTGGATTTTTACATGCATCTGAGATAAAAGCATAGCAACTGGTACAGAGCCTTAGGAATTTGTACATTGGTAGTAATTAATACCAATCATTAACCTGGGAGCTACAAGGGTTGGTAGTGTCTGAAGGCCTCCAGTGGTTGCTAATAAATCCAAGCTTTTATAAAAGGAACAGAGCAGTTATGGATAAAAGCAGTAGGATGGATGTGACAACCAGCAATTTTAACTTATCACCTTGCAGCTTCATTTTTGAAAGCTTTTACTTCCCACTGATTGCAGACTTCCAATTTTGTGTTGTCATGTAATAAATTACAAAAATTATCTTTTTTTTTTTTGCATCGTTCTTCATAGACAAAGTGTAGAAAAAGATTCTTTTTTCAACAAAATGAGTTAAGTAATGCTGCCATGGTGATTGTAGGAAGAAATCAGCACCAAAAAGTAGCCTAGAAATTTAGATACAAATTAAAAATTCTCAGAAGCCAGGATATTTAGGCTTAGTCTTTTCTTACAGGAAGATTTTGCTGTGTGTATGAGGGGGGTGGGGGTCATTTTGAAACACAGATCTTTAACCCTTTTCCTGAAAGCAGAGACCTGTCTAACTTAATGATACATCTGTCAGAGACCAGAAGGATATCATAGCACGGAAATGAGCATCCTCGTCTCATCAGGGGTGTGAAGGAGAAGGCATCATCATCCCTAAGGTGGCTGTAAGGCTGTAAGAACCACTGTGTTGATCACTTAAAAGCTGTCCTGTTTGATCAGGAACTACCCTATTTAGCACTAGGGAAGTCTTGACTCTAACATTTATTAACATTCACTGCCACATTTACTGCTCACTGAATTCAAATTCTAAATATGTATTCTAGACCAAAAGGTCTACTTGTCTCCTTTGCTGACAATGAATATGCCTTGATCATAACCATCACAAAATGTCAGTAATGGATACAAAGAGAAATTGTGAAGCTAGTAAATACGTTTTCAACATTTAAGTAATTATCTCCTATGCATTACCCACAAGAAAAGGACAAAGGTGTTGTGGGTTAATTAGATACTAAGAGCAAAAAGAAATAAAAAAAATGCTTTACTCAAACCTGAAATTTTTCTAGAGCAGATGTAAAACCAAAAATAGGCTGTAAGCACCTGACTAAAAGGTAAAGTGTTTGCATCAGAAAAGGATACTGGAATCAAAGATGCAAAGGTTTTGCCATTAATGTCCCCCTGTGGCTGGCTCGTGAAGGGAGACAAGGGACTGCCAGCTCAACAGATCTCTTCAAGGACACAGAGCTGGTCAATTCCATCTGCTCTGTTCCCTATCAGGTGCGGCATTTGAGAGAAGTCACATTTTACAGTCAGTGCCATTAAACCATTTCACAGTGATCCATGTGCTATAAGTTATAATATATTACTCAGAATATTTTAATCACCTAAAGTTCCAGGACCTCAAAGCACATATTAATTAATGCCTTTTTTAATTAGCTCTGCCTCAGAGAGAGGAAGAAGACAAAACTGTGCAGCCTTATTAGCACTACACTCCAGATCTGTAATTAAATCCAGAACACACAATATAATAAGCATAAGGACTTAAAGCAGTGGAATATTGGTCACCACCACAGCAGCCTCCCACTGTTATATTTTTTTTTCCCTTAACATTATACTTCTTCCAGTTCCCACTAGGGAAAAGGCAAAAGAGTTCTACTCCTCATGGACCAAGCTCTGTTCTTGGAGTAACAACATCATCTTTTGTGGAATTATTCTATATTCCATTGTACTCAGAAGAATAAACTATTATTATGAGGAAAAAAATCTTTTTGGCTACCAGCCACTGTGTATCTGTCTGCAGGCACAGAAACCTCTGTTTTGCTGCCTTCAAGCATTTTGCCTCTTTCACTGTCCAAGAATTGCTGAAGATGCTTTATTTTAAATTTCACAGCTGCTGGATTCTGAAAGCAAAAAAATGGATTCTTCTCATTTTCTGTCTCTTCACGATAAATTAACTGTGGGTTGAATGGGCAAGTCCGTGTTCAAAGGTCATCCAGCCAATCAGTGGAAAAGCATCAATACAACACCCAGCACCACCAATCTCTAGCCTCCTAGCCTTGCCAAATGACCAAGCTAGGAAATTCCAATTACTGCTATTCAAGCATCTTCTTATGTGCATTAAAGACACTAAAGACAAACAAAACTCCAATAAACTAAGTCCCTCAAAGTCAGTAATGGTATTCCTGTTGACTCCAAGTCTTTTAGGATAAGACCTTCAAAGCCTAATTTCAATACTGGGGAAAACAATTATCTAGTTCTCTACTGGTACTATAATATAGCATTAATTTTCAACTTCGTTTTGCTTGCAGCTCCTTAAAATTTACCCAACAGGCTTGATTTTCTTAGCAAAGTTCTACAGACACCCTAAGAGTGGTTCTCACACTCTCAGATAGGTATGGGTCATGCATTGGGAATATCTGCTACAGGGAAGCAAATGACATTCATGTAAAAAATCCCAAAACCTTACCAGTAACTAAATACAGGAAAGTTTTGTTTTCTTTTTCTTATTTCGTAGTAATTAACAATATTTTTTACTTTAAATTGCAATAAATCCCCTCAATTTCACTCCTCCTGCTCCATTCCATGGAATTTCTCCAAAGAAATAATGAAGTCAAATAGTTATGCTTGCAGAAACTGCTATTACTTTATCAATGCCCAAGCCAACAAAAGAATTTTTCATGCACCTGCACAAAAGAGAAGGAACTGAAACAGCTTTCAAGAAATGTGCTATATTTCAATATGTCCTGGTGAAATGCAGAAGTATATCTACAATTCTGAAAGGAGTAGAGATGGAAGAATGAGTGGAGAGGGAAATCTTTACACTCATGCTTCTTTGTAATGAATTCACCAATATTAGAACAAATAATGTAGCCTTGCTCAGGAACAATTCTTGGCCAATAAATTTTGCATCCAATTCTAAAACATAATTTTAGTAATTTCTTAAATGCAAACCAATGTTAATGTTTCAGTATCTTTTATGCTTAAATGTAATGTTTCACTTTATTATTTCCTTCTTTGCATTTGCTCTTATTTTGGTTTACTCTATTTTAATTTATTTTGCAATTTTAAGCAATTTTTGGATATATTTAGTGTTTCATGAATTCTGATGGTTTTGTTAACTGAACACGACAGCATGCTTACTGGATTGTAGAGGTTTCCATCTACTCCTCAGCATCAAACTGTAGAGACATTAATGTACACCCAAATTAGACCAAAGCAGCAAGTGAGTTTAGACTAGTTTAACCTTCCCCAAAGTTTTAGAGGAGCTCATTAATGTTGCTCTGCACAGCATCTATAGTCTTATAATGAAGACATGATGCAATATTGCTTTGATACTTTCTTGTATCAAAGCACCTTGCAAGCAATTGACTTTTTATGCCCTGTTATTCTTACGGTTATCAGGTTTTTTCATCACAATTCTTAACTTTGACTCCTCCTGTAAAGGCTCCTGAAGTCCTCCTTATATTTGCAGGTTTATTAGGACCAAGAAGAAAGGGGGAAACAAAAGGCCAGGGTGCCACTAGCCTTATTCATACCTATGAATAACGCTTTGCTCCATAAATAATGCACTGAACTCACAGCATATGGTACAGGTGTTTGTTTGCCAGATTTTATAATATATTCATAATGTATTCATGAATATTTGGGAATTGGGAGAAGACTTGCTTTTCATTTGAAGTTGAAAATAACAAAAGTCAACCAACATTTTATGAAAACTGTTTACAATGAAAAAATATGCAGTTACTTTAATGCTTCAGTAGCTGAATTCCAGCCTCAGGACTCAGCTTGAGACAAAATCTCATCTCAGAATGCCTTGAATTTGGACAGATGCAAAACTTAACAGGTTCACGGAGACATCTTTAAATAGAGCATAACAGAGTGTTCAGTTTACTGGGGGCAAATGTTACAGACAAATTTCATTGAAAACCCACTTCATTTTTTTTGCCCAGCTTCTGCTTTCTTGTTAGTGCATATCCATGAATAAATTGTGAAAGCCTAACAAAGATTTTAAAGAGAAAATCAAAGAGAAAACAAGACAAAACAAACAGGTTCAATTTCGTCTGCAGAGCATTTGCAGAAAGATATCAGACTAGATACTTTTCAGTTAGAGAAGAGTAGGGGAATGGACACAAAGACTGACTTTCCACAGAAAGCTGATAGTTGTTTTGGAAATACAGAAAAAAAAAAAGTAATTATTTTCCTCTCTGCCTCCAACTTCTTTCTTCTTTTTATTCCTCAAGGAATTGACTTTTTTTTTAACCATTAACCCAAGTGCATTTGGGGTAACTTAACTTCAATAATTTAAGCAACAGCTGTTCCTTTTAGAATTCCAGTTGTAAAAATTGATTAATTAACTATTAAATATTTCATCAATAAATATACTTCCTGAATGTGTGCCTGCTGGAATGCAAAATGCTGGACCCACTTTTTTAGCTTTCTACATTCAGGTTAGAGCCAGAAGTGCAAAGCAAATGGAACATGCCAGATGGGTATTCTGCTGCTGCAAATAAGTCTCTGGAGCTGTAAAAGGTAATTCAGTCCAGCTTCTGTAAACTACACTTCGGGCAAGATGACTAATAGGAATAATCATGAAATCAGCAATATAAAGGAAAATATAACTTCCTGCAATAAAATGAGAAAGGCATTCAAAGATAGAGACAAAGTGGGAGGTTGACTTTGCAACACCTTGTGATAATGAGCAGTGATGAAGATTACAAAGAAGAGATTTGTGCCTGAAAGCTGGCCTGCTTCTTTCAAGCATAGCAGTTGATCTAATAAAAGATAATATCTCCTCTAAAACCTTACCTCTCTTAGATTTTTTGATCAATTCTTATTAGAAAAAATAGTGCTATTTCATTTTTCATTGGGGATTTTAAAGAGCTTTACAAAGAGGTTTATAGGTATCACTGGGATTCTTGATGCATGAAGTACAATGTACTACATCCTCAGAGGCAGTCCTTGGTACTTTGACACTCCATATCCTGACTCAGACACTGATGTGCTGTTAGATGGGGACAGCCACGTGCCTCAGCGTAGAACACCTGGAAAGCCAATCTGATGAAGATAGATCAGTGATTTTGCTGGAGATGGAGGTGCCCTTCTTTCCCTGCCACCCTCCCCAAAACAGGTGCTGTCCTGAGCTGGGACTTGCACAATTCACAATTATGTACCATCTCCTGAAGATGGATACTTGAGCCATCTCAGACAAAATACAGACAAAATCCTCTCCAAACATCATGGACTTCTCACTTGGAATATCAAATTCCAGTTTCAAACACTTTAAATATCTGAAAATGTTTGGCACCTTCTTCTCTATCTCTTGGTACAGTTCATTAATTCTCCTTCTGCCACTCCCCAGTCCAATGAACATTTAATCACCTCATTGAAATTGGAACAGCTTGAAACAAGGGAAGGACAATCTTGACTCCCTGTCCCATCACCCTTTCTCAAAGCTTACTCTGAGCCTCTTGTTTAAGGTGCTCCCCCAGAGAGGCAGAAAATGCAAATTCCTATCTACTTAGGCAGAAGTGGGACATAAAGTGGGAAGAAGTGGGATCTCCCAACAGCTGGATGAATGCCATTAGACCAGAACTGAGTGCGCCGGTGCCACAACATTGAATCTTACATCCATTTCTAAGTTTGAAATCCTGACAGGTCTGAGGTACAAGACATGCTGAGGTACAAGTCTGCAGGCTGGAGACACACTGGGCACATTGAGGATATAAGACACATCAGCAACATCTTAGCATTAGATGTTTACCCAATAGACAGAGACAGGTGGTTCTGCCCATATGTGGTTCCAAGCCCTCTATATTTTCTTTTCTTGTAAATAAATACTTTTGCACTCCAGGAATGCCCAAGCACCACCACCTTCCAAATCTAGAACACAGAGCAGCAGACTATGTACAGGAGATACACCTATAGCACAATAATTTCAGTTTTTTAATCAATAGCTGACCTGCTCAAGGAGAGCTTGGATACTGTAGAGAGTGAAACCTGATGGTGGCATGAAGGTGTGCTAGGACCAAGAAAATGAGAACAAAGCTCTGCATACCCAGCGTCAAACTTTCCAAGCTGTCTCAGTTAAGTTCCGTTTTTTTTCATATGGCAGTTTCACACGTGCACATTACCTGTGCAGTTGAGCACAGCTGGGAATGACTTCATTTGAATCCATTCCCATTCAAACTGCAGGCACAAACCCTGTGAAGACCATGAATTACACCCCGGACTTTTCACAAATTTCTCTGTGTGAGCAATCTCACATTCATACAAAAGCAGGCTTTTAATATCCTTTCCCAGACAGCTACTGAAATTTCATGGGTGTATGAGACAGACACATTTCATGACCCTTTAACTAATTATTGTGCCATTACTACCCTTGGTGCTTTCTACATTTGCTAAACTTACAGACTAAACTTACACACCTCTCTTCACATGATTTCAGACTGAGTAGGACTTTCCTCTCATATCCATTTTCATTTAACTCTGATCTGTCCCTTTTATGAAATTCTGAGTTGGTTTTCATAGAAATCTTATCTGAAATCAAAGCTCTGTTTCTATGTAACGCTTTGGGATACAGCCTTATCTCGTGCCCTTATTAAAAACAGAAAGCTCTTTTATTCAGGTATATTTTTGACCTCTGCTCTTCTCTATTTGGAGCAAAACCTTCAGCCTCAAGGCCAAGAATAGAAGCAGCATCATCCAGTTCCCAATTCTATACCTTAACTGCTAGATGATGCTTCCTGTGAGTATATAAAATTTCATTTAAATGCGAAATCTCATTATGTTTGCTTACCCTAATGATGTCTTAATATTATTTTTTATATCCTGCCTTTCCTTATGACCTCCCTAGTCCTCCAGGGCTTAGCAGATTTTCAAGGTCCATTACAACAGTGGAAGAAGGTTTATGTGGCTACTTGTCACTCAGCCTCTATGTTAAAGGTTCCCATAAAACAGCTGGGGACATTTATTACACCATAGGCAGCACTGTTTGAACAAAGCACTCCATGACTGTGTGAACAAAATTTCTGACAATGCAGATATTTTAGGAAACAAGCAGAAAAATTTCGAGGATATTACCACCAGGCAGGCACTTGAATTATCCAAGAGTTCAGCACTTTCAGTATGTGATCAAATGTCCAAAAGTACATTTTTTTTGCAACCACATGTATAGAATGAGATGCATTCCACTTAAACAGAGGACACCATATTTGTATAAAAATAGTGTTAAGACAGCCTCAATCCCAGCCCATCATAATTACAGTAAAAGAAAAACAACATGTGGTTCTGTAGATAAAGTTACCAGGTATGAGGATAAAGAGTTATTGGTAGTATATAGTGCTCTGCCAAGAAATTATGACTAACAAGAAATTAAGAAACAAGTAGAATTTAATAAAAGGCTCAATAAAAGTGGCTGTATTGCACATCGATCTATTGCAAAAGCTTTTAATAGTAAAACTATTACTTATTTGTGACCCTGGCTTATTATGTAGGTTGTGAAGATGCTTTCTGAGTGCAGAAGGAAGGTGGAAGAAACACTCTATGCTGTACAGTCTTGAGCTCTATTTAAAAATTTTGTCAACCAGAAATGGGTATCTGAGGAAGAGCAATTGTAACAAGTCTCATTATCTTCTGAAAAACCAAGGCATCACAGACAATGTATTTATCCAACAATATAACCATATGTTCATGTTCTTTTGATCAGCAGTAATATTAGCCAGCTAAACTCCAAATTTGAACAGCACTTTAGTACCCAGCTTTTCACTGAGTTGGCAAACAGTCACAGTGAATGAAGTACTCACTGCACTGAGAGATGGTCAAAATTGGAATTTCTGTTCTGCAGGAAACTCAGACCCTTCAAAATTTGATGATTATCTAAATCAGAATGTCACTACTTCACAATTTCCCATTAAACAAATGGCTTGAAGAAAAGAGATTCAGGAATCCAAACCAAAAGCATTTTGATAATGACAAAACAATTTATTTTGACATGATTAATGGTTTTAGTTTGATATGGTAAAAAGCTTTGCATCAATTGTATCTAAATGCTGTCTAAATCATTTGGATTACATTTGACGTCATCACAGTAAGATGGTTAACATTAATACACAATGTAGAAGGACAAAATAAAGAACTGGAATTACTAAACCTGAAGATTTTTATGGAACTGAAATAATTATTTCTGACAGTTTTCCATGGATATCTCCACTGTATCTGTTATAAAATCTTAACATATGACTACCCTTCATTCATTGGTAATAAACAGAACAATCCTCTCTTTTCTTGCCCCAAAACAACTCAGTTGGAAAATGTGATTAGGTATGGCCTTTCTGAAGTGAGTGGGAGTTCTGGCACTGACATCAATTAAGTCAGAACTTTTTTCACTGATTTCAGAAGGACTACTTGTGTACTTGAAAACATGCTAACATAAATCCTGTATTGATCTGGAACCTTAACAACAAAACTTCAAAGGAAATGATCCCATCTAAATCCCAGCTGAGAGCATAGGGCAAGACTCTTAAACATAGTGCATAGACTCTCAAAAAAGCAAAAGCATCATCTAGCCAGATTCTGAGACCATTTTCCATTAATTTACATCATCTGGAACAACAGCAAAAATAGATTATTTCAAAATCAGTATGACCAGTCCACCAATTTTAAAGCATCTTCAACCACAGGAAAAGAGTGACACTATTTTTATAATACACTTAGAAAAAAAAAATCATTACTGTTACTGCATTATTAAAATCTGCATACTTATAAATAAGGTAGTGATTTCCAACATGAAGAAGATACTGTTCTCAACAGTCAATACAATAAAACTAAATCATGTGGTAAGATAAACAAGAGATTTCACCAAATGTGGGCAAATATGCCTCAGGCACTATCTATTATGTGCACATCTGCCCACAGAGCAGATTGCTATCATCTAGCGTTATCAAAAGGCTCCATGTATTTCTCAGGAAACAAGTGCAAACACTCTCAATAAATCATGACGCTAAATACATGTTCCTCCATCAGTAAGACATTGTCTTCCACCTTGGTTGTGTCTGAGAGAAAATGTTTCTTTTTTTTGTGTGTGTGAATTCAGATAAAAAGAAGAGTTGATTCTCTTCTTCCCTCCACTCTAATCCCTTGAGCATGTGCTTTACTGCAGACTTGAAAGGCCTTGTGGGGCCCTTTTGTACTGGTATAGGCAGGGCCTCATTGCCAAGATCATCTACATTGCCTGCCCCTTTTCTGATGGTACCTAGGAGACAAATTTCTTTGGATGACTGCTGGCCTGGATATAAACATGAAGCTAGAGATCCTTACATCATTTTTCCCCGTGTAGTCCAAAGAACATCCCCTCTGCTGCAGCTGATGAAAGACTAACATCCATCTTCATCTACCTCCAAAATCAGCTGGTGCAAAGTAAAAGGTGTCCAACAATAGAGAAGCATATTTAAGGGCAAGCAGAAAACAATATTTCAAGCACAAATCATGCAACACAAATTATTGCAAAATGGCATTGAAATTTTCAGAATGATCACTTAAAAGCCTCTGTTTTCTTTAAATTAATGTTTATTTTTGGTACATTAACTTAGTATTTTTGTATCAGTAGGGGGAATGCATACTTTAATTTAATCATAGGAATATTAGCCAGAGCTTTGCAACTGCATTCATCTAAACAGCTGACTGTATTTAATATTGCAGTATAACCTTGCTTAGTTTTCAAAATAAATTTTCAAAGGGAGTGTACTACTCTGAGGACAATCAATGCGATAGGGAGGAGGTTTTTTTAATCTCTATGCCATTATTTGAAACTGACTAAATCAAATTTGTTATGTTAAGTTACCTGGGAAACCAAATGGAATTTGAACCCTTCTTTTGGGTACAGCAATATAGTTGGAAACAAAGCTGTGCCACAAAGCAGATTACCCAAAGTAGTTCTGTCAACCCTATTAAAACTGGCCAGAGTGACTGAACTGTGTTTCCAGAGCGAATACACCACAGAGATGGAAAAGGAGCAGTGATCTCCCAAGTACCAAGGTCTTTAGTACAAGTCCCAGCCATTACTATGGAAAAACCTGCATGGATCCCATTGGATGTCTATTAGAACTGTGGCAGCCAGCAACAAGACAAAACAGAGACAGGGAGCAAGTAGGCATCCACTGAAAGGTGAGGCTAAGGACCACCTCTCCGTGTTGACAGATGTGATACACCATTTTGACAATGCAATTCCACTGAGGTTCTCTAATCCCCATTTAAGTATTGTTGGATATTGTTAGTGAATTTTCCACGTTTTAAATGTTTAAATAAAGGAATGCTCAATCACCTTGCTCTATCAATGCAAATTTTTACCTATGTTTATTAATTATGTCTATTGAGAGCAAAAGCATGTAAAGTGTTTAACAATGATTAGAATTAATGGCTTGGTAGAATGTGCGAAAGGTTCACTACAAACTCGTGGCTAATGGCCAGAAGTAAACATTACCACAAGCATAAAACTAGAGTAACTGCAAGAATGATTCCAGGCCAATTAAGGTTCAGTAAACATTCAGCATCTGTGGGTTCCTTATGGTTTTTATTAAGCCAGAATTAAAGTTTTATGCACATAATTCTGTACTATTTTTTTCCTTTATGCTTAAAATAAGAAGCTTCTCCCTAAAGGTCTCCCAAGGTCTGAATCCCTCACTACATTTAATCACTTTTGCTGTCTTTCCTTCTTCTTGGCAGCAATTTTGCCTGAGTACTCCTGGGACTGGTGTTGCATTACAGATTCATCAATGATTTGCTGCTTACTCTACATTATCCCACAAGTGCTGAGGCAAACAGTTCCTTGCCAGGATCAAATGATCCTCTATATTCGCCTGCAGTTTAAAATCTTGTTAATGTTGACACTTCTGACGAAAGCTCCACTTTGACACTGGAATTTGTGAAACCTGCAGGCTTTGGTGACTGCCACATAAACAGGTACCCAGGGCACAAAGTTTTTTCTAGGTCCTCTATTAGCCCACAGGGACATAATCAACTTAAGCAACATCCTTACCAGAAACAACGTCAAATAGAACAGCTAACACAGCCTGTCTGTCTGGAGGTGATGCTGCTGATGGGTGACAGAGAGACTGCTTGCTAAACCAGCGTGTCTGAGGACTTTGCTCTTAAGTCAATTAACTTTAATGGTAAGACTCCAAATTGCTTCAATGATCTTTGGACCAAGCTCAATAAGAACTAATTAGGTCTCCATTCCAAAGGTTAGTTGTCAGAATTATTAATGGATTTCTGTTTACTTGTTTTTAATATTGGACAAGAGGGGGTTTTTTAGTTATTTAGAGGAACTAACGTAATTCAGAAAGTCCTAAATTAAAATACAGGTGCCAGAAAACTAAAGTTAGTGACACCTTGTCCTGGTTTTTACTACACTCCCCAGCCTTACCAAAGCTTGCATGTGTTTAACATGAGTACAGCTAGGTTTACTATCTATAGCTTCCAGTTCTGACAACAAAGTCTAGGACCAGGGCTGGACTTTTCAGAGCTCATCTCACTCCCTCTGCTGAAAACTCTTGACACAGGAGAAGATTGTATGTCTGAAAAACTTACCACAGGAGAGAACATACTTGAAGAAAGACTGTGACAAAGGTTCCTCATGTGGGAGTGATACCACAGCAAATGCCTGTGCAGCCTTGGCACTTTCTATGGTTTATTTATTCTGTCAGCAGATCATCACCTGCAAATCAAATAAAGAAATATTCAAAATCTGAAATTTTTTGATTAGACTAAAGTCCTTTAAGTCATTATTTTTCTCCTACTTTTCCTTCCTTTCTTTTCCTGGAAACTGCAGGAAATACTTGAAGTTCAAAGTACAATAAATATAATCTAATCAAGTTGCATTTATAGCATACAAGACAGGAAACAGAGATGTAGTTCTTCAGTAGGAATTGGTCAGAAAACAAAATGATTTAACTTGAAATGCAGTGCTCAAAAAAAAGACCTAAATTCAGTCTTTGGATACTGGAGTCCAATTCTCTCTGGCACTAACAAAATGTCATGTCATTTTCTGGAAGAACAAGGTCTGCACTTTTGCTGCTGAGCTCTGAAAACCTAGTTATACGAGGAGAGGAGAGTCTGTCTTCATGGTATGGTGGAGGGGATGAGAGAAAAGTCACACCCTCACATGGTGCATACAAGGGCAGAGACCCAAAAACCTCTTCCTGGGGACAGGAACTGCCCTTCTTTCTCCCTGATAGGGACCACCCCCCCTGAAATAAAAGGGAGTAAAGGAGGAGGGTTGCTCCCCTCTCCTCCATCTCCCATCCACCTTGCAGTCGCAAAAGGAGTAAGTTCAAATTAATTCTGGCACAGAGGTTTTCCACAGGCTTCCCCACCTGCCCCTTTGCCAGAGGCCTTGTCAGCTGAAATGTGTGCCTGCTCTATACCTGCTCCAAGCCAAGGTCACTCACTGTCTTAAGGCAGATGAGACACCAGGATACAATTATGATGTGCTGAAGGTTACTGGATGGAAGTCAGGGTGGGCACAGGAATATGCACACACATCACTTGTTCTGTGCTTGGACACAAACCCTTGGCAACCAGGTTTGGTCTGATGCGATGGGCTGAGGGCAGTTCACAGTCTTGTAGAGATTTAGGCTGACTGTGTAGCTCTGGTGTTCAGAAGCAGCGACACTTGGGCTGAAGACAATGAAGATGTGGGCAAACAGCTTTTCTGAAAATCAGTTTCTCAACAGTCACAGAGTCATAGAACCATAGAATGGTTTGGGTTGGAAAGGACCTTAAAAATCATCAAGTTTCAAACCCTCTGACATGGGCAGAGACATCTTCCAGTAGATCAGGTTTCTCTAAGTGCCCATCTAACCTGGCTTTGAACTTTTCCAGGAAAGGGGCATTAAAACTTCTCTGGGCAAGGTCTTGTAATAGCACTGAGCAACAGTTACTCAGATTTCAAATTAAAAGAGAGACAATAAAAATATTTTGGATTAACATGAAGAAAAATTGGAAGAGCCTAGATGCACTATATGTCTGTGCCAAGTCCAGACTAAAGTCTCAATTAGGATGTGTAAGCATCTTTGCAACCTGTGTGAAAAATAATAACAAAAAAACAAACCTGGCATTAAACTATGCCCAGTCAATCAGAATGATCCATAATGTGGAAGTTTTTAACAAGCTGCGCCCAACATTTTTGACATGTTTTAAAACAAGCCATCCTGATCAGCCCTGTAGAGGCGAGTGATTCTAAAGTTAATGATTCTCCAAAGAGGAGAAGGCATAAAGATTTAGCAACTCAGTAGACATGACTGCACAGACCTCTGCTGCCAGCTTGGAAATGACAAATGATTTGTTAATATGGAAGCTTTCTTTTTGTATTATTTTTTGCCAATGAAGTGAAAACAGAGCATTGATTAAGCAATCCAAGCTGAGAAAACAGCATCCAAATTGGATGAGAGCTTTCAGACCAGCAGCTTCAGACCAGGTTTCAAGGCTTTGAAATACAACTTCTGCTTGTTGCTTGATGCTTAAAGATACCTATCCTGGAGCCACAGACAGTAATTGATGTCAATCTGACACTGTAGTTCACAGATGAATTTCAGTTGTGTGGGCCATGCCACATGCACAACACTTGTGTGAAAAAATGCTTTCTGTCTCAAATGCTACGAACGGAGAGAGAGGATTAATAGAGACATCAACTAAAAAGTTCTCTGCACAAATAGAGTATGGCTGAAGAATACCAATAGCCCAGCATGCCTCTGACTTAAAATCACCCTTCTCTTTCACCTGTCAGATGAAATCATTTGTACAAAAATTCAGACTGAGCCTTTCACTCACAGTATTAGGTTTCTGCACAGCTAAAATTCTAAGCTTATATCCTGTGGAATAATTTTACCAAAGTCACTATATGTATTCAACAGTAAACAAAAACTAACTGTCTAGAGGTAATTAAAAATATTATCAGGTTTTTTCCTCTTGCAGAAAAGAATTAAATTTTCCAGGGGAGCTTTAAATAGAAGCTTTGGCACTCACAGATATTAAAGTTTGAGTGACTCATATTCTCATTCCCTTGTGTAGCTACATTACTAGACTGTATTTCCCTCAATTCATCACAGAATAGGCTATGTCCACAGCCATAAAGCAGAGATAGTGGCATGTCATGGAGCACTAAGTGCAAACAGGAAAACAGGCCTCTAAGTAGAAGAGGAGCAATAAGCATCTAAATTGTCATACTCAGAAGGCACTATGGAGACTTATTTAAATTAAAATATGTAATAAATGTTTAAGTTGACTGTTTGGTGTCGGGGGTGTTATTAAAATAAACCTGCAAAAAAACATGCCCTTTCACTAAAAATGTCCTAACACACCTATAGAAAACTGCTGCAATGAAAAATTTTCACCTTAATCAGGTCAATTTGTCTGGACAACTGCTGGGTAAATAGCTATGCCATTCTATTTGTATTGCAGCTCATGCTCCAGAGCTCGGAAAAATCAACATAGGCATATAAGCCAAGCCAAAAATATGCTTCATTTTTAACAGACAAGCACTGAAAGAAAGTGTATGGGGTTTCTTTTCAACTAGCAATCTGTATATTTTATGCATCCAAAAATTAAACCAGTTATTTTTGTGTCTCTGAATTTTAAATCAACACCCATTATTTTACAGCCTGTTAACAAACAGATTGTCCCTGATATAGCAAAATTGCTTTCCTGAAAAGTTCATGCAGTACTACAAATCCTAAGGCTAAGATCTTTTTTCTGAAAACATTGTTCAGAAAACAAGCACAGATATGGGAAGGAGCAAATTTCCCTTACCATGAATTTTCATCCCTATTTAACCTATTATCTCCACATTCTTGATTGAAAAGTTTCCAATTGTTTGAACACCTTCTTCCCTGAAAAAAAACCATAAAAACCAAAAAACAAACCTCAAAACACTAAGAATAAGAGAACAAAGATTTGTGTTGTTTGCTGGGTGAGTAACTGCAACACTGGTGCCAGGGGAGACCTTCTTGTAGAACTCTTTGCAACACTGTGGTGGTGCCTGAAATTCTATTCATGGTCTGAGTACCATCTTGATCAGATTTGCCTTGAAATTCCTCAATATAACATTATGCAAGCACTTCTACGGGATTTGTTGTTCTTCTTCTTGGAAATCATAGAATCATAGAACGAATCATAGAATGGTCTGTATTGGACAGGATCTTAAAGATTATGTAGTCCCACACCACCCTTGCCCTGGACAGGAACACCTCTCACTAGACAAGGCTGCTGAAGGCTTTGAACACTGCCGTGTTTGTACCTCCATGGACAACCTGTTCCAGTGTCTCACCACCCTGACAGTAAGGAATTTCTTCATAATTACAGTTACACAAAAAACTATTTCTTTCTAAATAGAGTATATAGGTTCACTGCCTGAGAGGGAAGTAATAGCTGTGTACATGCGTGAAATGACATATTTCAAAACAGAATTCTACTTCCATTTTTTTCTATGGCCCAGGATCCTGCTTTGATGTGAAGATGACATATCGGGTAAATACTGAAACACATACAGATTCCTCACTAACCTCTCTGGAATCTTTCTGACACACACTCACAGAAGTGACATTCCAGCTGACTTTTATCGGTCAAACTTAGATTCACTGATGCTGCTGAAGTAAATGGATGTAGTTACATACAAAAGAGATTTGAAGAAGGCTTTTTTTTTCATTTTCACAGCAAAAAGTTACACTACTCAAAGTAGTTGTGTCCATTAAAAAAAGCCTATTTTTTTCATTAACTCATTATTTTAAAAACATTTATATATATTAAATAAATTTCAAAATTTATTTGTAGTGGAAAAAGGATTCATAAGTAGGAACCACAGGAGAGTCATAATTCAGGTCACATTTGTGCAGCTCACCAGCTAATCTGAAAATCTAAATCTACTGAGACTTTCTGATATCTTCTCAGAACTGTGCATCATATTACTTATGAATAGACTCAATTCGAAAGAAAGCTTTTAAAATACCAAAAAAATATTTTCTGCATTGTCATCTACTTCTTTGTTCAGCCTGTTCATCTCTTTTGCTCAATATTTGCAATTTAACAGACAAATTGGCTTTTGACCCATCCACTGCCTCCTCCCTGTAACAGATTAATGGCTAATGCATAATCCCTCTGGATTGGCTACAAAATGCAATGGCTGCAGTAGAGAACATACCACACTTTCTACTTTTACCAATTGCTTTGTGTATGGTGACAGATTATTAAAGTGAAACGGCAGGAAGATAAATGAAATTTTGTCTCCTTTTATTCCCAGTATCCTACTGAAATTTCCTACTCCTACTAACAACTGTAGTGGATGAAAATAAGAAAAAAGATTCCTGCAACTGAGAGACAGAAATCAACAGGACTGGGTGCAGCTACTGGTTGTGCCCCAGATGAGTGACACTGGCTTCTTTCCCACCTTTCACAGTAACCATGAAAATGATGTTTGCTTCCTTTGGTGCTGAATGCATTTTACATATTTCAGTTGCAAGCTCTTTGGGGCACAGTCAGCTGCTAAATATGCTTTTCTACTGTCAGTGCAACACAGCCATGACATATCTTGAGTCTTAACAAAAATCCAAGCAGAAGTAGTTACCAAAGATTTTTTTCAGGCAACAATTTAGTTCTGTGAAAGACCATTTTCCCAAGCACTCAAAACAGTACTTGTACATTTGGAAATCACCAGCGTGCCAAAAGAAAATCTAATAATACGTAAAAGACAGAAATAAAACGTGTAGATTGGCAAAAAGGCTATTAGAGAAATACTGGGCACCTGAACAAATCCCTGCATTCTTCAGTTTCCAAGCAGTTTCATCCTCCAAAACATTTTGCATTCCTTTTGATACTGCATATGTATCTCTTAAACAGCTTTTACAGCACAGCTAAAAAAGCCACCTCTGTGAAAAAATGCTGTACCTGGTGAAAGTACTTCAAGGAATGTAGACCCTAATCTGCAACCCTTTTCTCTCACAAATAATCTTCATAGCTTTGATTCTGACATGAGTAGGATTACTCACATAAGAGAGAAGAAAGGTAGGCATGGGAACTTAAGAATTGCACTAACATAGTAAAGCATTGTAAAATGACAATAAAAACGGCATTTAAACTCTCTCGAGTTATGCCTATTCTGTAGTACAGAAAAGAGACAGTAAATTGAACAAGTAGCTTTTACAAAACTGTAGCCAGAAACCAAAAAATGGAGGTACTGGAAATAAGCAGAGTTCACACAATGCCAAAAGTACTGTCCACAAGCTAGAAACATCTGAGAAGTCAGGAAGCACAAAGATAAAGTTTGAACTCCCATGAACGTAACTGACTTCTGTCCTGCAAAGAATATTAAAGCACATAGTAAAAGGCTCTTCAGTAGTATAAATAGGAAAAAAAAACCACACACACACACAAGAAAAAAATGCTGTGCCCTGTGGAGGAAGGATGGAAAAGAGATTAAAGACAACACAAGGAAGGCCTCAAGTAAGTATATTCCTCCAATTTTCAATCAGAAATTTTTAGGTTAAATTCACAGACAAAGATAAGTTGAATAATAAGAATGTGGATATGCAAATAGAAACTATCGGAGCTAGCAAAAAACTCAATTCAAAGAGTTAAATGCTTGAAGTCTGATTAATCACCATCTCACACTTCTAAAAATTCCTCTCACGTGTAATGCTGGTCCAGTGACAAATATTTTTAATAGCACCATCTAGTTGGGAGTGAAACTGAAAAATAGTAGATATGGTTTCTTTACTTACAAAAAAATCAGTGAAGAAAAGTAAGAGGAGATGACAGTTGGGAAATTACAAGCTATTTCATTGGACCTCATTAGTATGAAAGGCTTTAAAATACATTTTGAGAGAGACAATATATAAAGACACAGAGGTAAATGAAAAATGGGATAAAGTGCAACAGCAATTTAGCAAGAGGACACCATATAAATTATCCATATAGCTTTCTTAGATGAGGTAAAAGATTTTGTGAACAAATTAGGTGTAATAGGTCTCATCTTTCAGGACTTTAGTAATGCATTTGACATCGTGTTATACACTATTAAGGAATCTGAGGACTAAGACATTCTGCATAGTTAAAAAACAGCTAGAGAAATAATAGCAAGTAAGTGCCATTAAGAAGGGATGTATCAAATCAATTAAGATTAGCAGTGGGTCTTCAGGATCCATTCTGGGGCTACTGTTATGCTTCCATAGCTCTTAATCACCGTGACCAAGATAGAAGAGTACCTGCACATTCTAATATCAGTAGAGTAGTGAAGCGATACAAGTTGAGTGTCTCAAAGATGTCTGCCAAAGAAATGGGGAAAGCAACAAGGCCTGGGGCAGAAAATGAAAATGTAACCTGGGAGATGACCCAGTAAGGACAAATGAGGACTACAGTTGTCAATGAGAGAGTGACAAAACAGCTAACATGATGAAAAAGGCAAATGAGGCCACAGAACCTAAGAGTGGGAATTTCCGGTAGAACCTGGGAGACAAGGAGATTTCCCATCCAAAGATGGTAACAGAGCTGACCTGTTCAGCACAGCAGGAGAAGAACTAACTAAGCACATAACTGTTCCCTAGAAATGCCTTGAGGAAGATACCTCCAGGTAGAAGTAGTATTATCTAATTAAAGGAGCAACAAGAGCAATGTAAGGGAAGGCAGTGTACATGCCACGTTCTCATCTAGGCTGTACAGAATGGAAGCAGCTATGAGTTTCTCAAACACTCTTCCAGATAGGAGAGTGGGGGCAAAATTACAGCCTTGGAGTTAGAGGTTAATACACAGCTGGAAGTATCACGCTGCTGTGACACCCTCTAGAACTGCCTGGACCCACTGCTTGCATACACTCGTCACAGAGTGCCCTTTAGCTCTTCCATCATTAGCGTGGTACTGATATTATCACTGCTTTCATGTTACTGGTTTCATTTTGGGGGACATATCCAACACACCATTCCTTTTTTCACGTACACTTTTCATTACCAAATCCATGTAAAACTAATTACACAGATAAAGGCTTTTGCGATAATGCAGACTACTTGCAAGTGAAAATAAATAGAAGAATGTAGACTCCAAGATTATTTAAACAGCTAAGGCTCACACAAATATAATGTTAATAATAATTAAGTATTTTGTTAAATAATTAATTATTAAGAATAATTTTGTGAAATAATTCAGGGCAAACTGGAGAATTGTCCTTAAATTATTAGCTACTTAAAAGAAATATGTCAGATGGGTGCTCTAAAGAGAAATTTAACAGAAACTGTAATTTTAGAACTTGTGCATAGATGCATTTCTCCTGAAGAGAGTGAAAATTTGGCACTTCATATGAGCAGAGATGATCTGGCCCAAACATTTCTGTTTGCAGATGATGACTACTATATTATTCACTTTGTCTTGGCACAGTCAGTCAACAGAGGGAGTGCAGTAGAATAAAAAAGCCTTTTCTCTATTTGGTGATAACATTTTTAGCACATTTAAGGAGAAATCTGAAGAACCATAGTAATTTCTACACCCTAGAAAATGTGTTGAGCAGAGAGAAAAGGACAGGGAGGACATCAGTAGTTGCAAAATACAAAACAAAACACAGAAAAATGTCTCCAAAAAGGGAATGTGAAGTAATAACCCTTAAAATACATTATAGGAATGTATTTGAAAGAACCTTTCCAGGAAATAGCGTCTGTTTACACCCATTAAGTTTGCACTCACTTGAAAACAAATCAGTTTACTAGGGAGGAATCTAATCCTTGTATCCAAAATAATAAATTCAAGGGATTAGCCAGGACAATCGCATTTTTAGCAAACAGAATTCATTTGCATCCATCCTCACATTACCAGAAAAGTAGCTCTCTCCTAATTAGCAGATCTTGAACATTAACCTTTTGTCTTGACTGCAATCACTTCGATTAGTGGTAATGTTCAGCCTCCTCAAAACTTCTTCTTTCATAAATTTACTATTCCCATGGTAACAGCTGCTACTTTCATTCTACAAACACCAAGAAAATGTGATTTCCCTTATATCAGTTGGCCAGGCTGGGGGTGCAACTTTGGCCTTTGTCAATGCTTTTTTCAGATAAAATTGTGTATTCCAGAAGAAGAGGAAACAGGTGCAAGCACAATTCAGGAAACAGTTGTTGACTAATCCACGAAGCAGGTTTGGCAATGCTTTGAAAGGAAGCTGTCAGACAGCCTACCTGTAATGCCAATGTGTTCTGTGGCTGCATGAGGGAACAACAAGCGCATTCAACAACAGCCACCAAACTTAAATCAATATTTTCCATGCGTTGTTGTTTGGATGGCATTTTTTCCCTTTTTGCTTGTTTCTTCGGTGGCTCCACAAACAGTAGCAAGACATCAGCTTAATACCCCCGCATGAATAGTTGAGAAATGTAAATCAAGGATTTTCATTCAAAGAACATTGAACTTTAGCCAAAAAGAACATCAATTCATTGCTGAGACTCTGACACAGCTTTAATGATTGGTGTCTTCATCTTCAATGCTCACACAGGTCTATAAACAAAGTCCTAATCTCAGCTGAAGTGAATCCCCAAAGTAGCATCAGCTTCGGTGGGACCAGCAAACATTCACAACAAAGGTACTTTTTCCCCAGCAAGTCATGCGAAATTTTTCTGAAAGTTTATCAGATCTGAGGCTTTTTCCAGAAAACCCATCTGTTGCATATGAACTCATCTGATACCTTTACCTTCTTTGAAACTGATGGTTTCCAAGTCAATCTGTCAGGGTGAGAATGGATAAAGTGAGATTCACATGTACTTCTCCAGCAATTCACTGAAATAATCAAGTTTTCCCTTAGTCACAAATGTAAGATTCTGTCAGAAAATAGAAGTGCAATTTTCCAAACTTAGAATTGCATGTTCAGTTTCTTAAATTGGTCTATAAAATGCATTTTTAATTTTTTTAATGAAATTTTTAGCATTCACATAAAGGACTGGCAGACAGAAAAGAGACTGAAAAATTAAACACAACTCTAGAAGCCTTTATTTTTTCCTTCTCTTTAATTCCTCATTAACCCTTTCAGCATCAGACCAGGTGATTTCTTTCCTTGCCTTACATACTTTTCATTCTAGGCATAACCAATCCCTGTTGTTAATGAGACACTTTGAAAACCTGAACACGTTTTGGCAGCAGGCCTACTTTTTTAGCCAAAACTATCAAGTGTTTGAGGACAGAAAAATCATGGGTCTGCTTTTATGAAAGTAAACAGTGGCTGAAATTGTGCAACCCACATAAACTCTGCTCATTCCAGCAGATGTTAAGATTGCTTGGAAATGGACTAATTTCTCACCCTCGTGCCTGAGCATTTATCATTTATGCTTCAATATCTGCAGGTTTTTTTGCCATCAGAAGTACCAAACCCAATTTCAACAGTAAAGGCCACATCTTCTCCCACTGCAGCTGAAAAGGAAAATGTCACTAGAAATGAATAGGAGGCTGTAAATATATTACAGGCACTAAGCTGCTGTATTTATATTTACATGAGTATCACACTGCATGTCATCCAGACTAAAAATCTCACTCTGACACAGGATCATATTCTAAAAGGGGCCAAATTAATTAAATCTCTCAGTTCTGGGCACACATAGGGGATGTCTGGGTTTGAGTTGGTACCCAGCATTTCAAGCTCATGTTTATTTCCACTCCAGCTCCAAAAAAATATTGGTGAATAATCCAGAACTGCTCATCCAGGAAAGATTCCAAAGGCTTGACAAGTTCCAGACTACAGTCCATGGAAAGAACAAAGTGAACAGATTTGTTGGCAAGAGATGTCTCTATCCACGCACAATTTGCACATGTTCTAGAGTGGTTCTCAAAAATGGAATAACCTTGGGAAAAGAAGTACAACGGAATTAATTGAACCCAACCTGTGAAAGCTACAAACAGCCCTCAACTTTAATGCAAAGGAACACCAAAAAATAATCCAAGGTAAGCAAAGAAAGCAAAAGTATTTAAAGTAAGCAAAAAATTACTGCAGATCAATGAGAAGGAGGAAATGGTTGGCAGGAAGGGTTGCCTGTAGGACTGGCATGATATTTCATGGTAACAAAATCATTTTAGAGGACAACTCGTGTTCTGTTGCCACAGCCCAGTTTTGCAGTCATGCTACAGGCATCAGGATTTTTAAGATATTACACCCACATCCCACAATATTAGTCCACACCCTGTTTGGTGCCTTCCTCTGCAGTCTGGCCCACCTTCCTCCACGGAGAGGGATGTGGCTGTTCCTGCATTGGCCCTGGAGTCAGGAGAGGCAGAGGAAGCAAACAGTGCTCATTTTCCACTGTCCTCAAGGTTTGTTCTTTCTCTGCAGCAAAGCACAAGAGCAGAGCAGCTGGACCTGTATGTTTTACAAGGATTTGTGGATCGTAGAGAGTTCAAGGACTGGATAGCCTTAAGCTGGAAAGTCCCATACTGCAGAAGGATAGATAGAGAGGAGGGGATCCCAAGTACAAGGCTTTCCAATTTAAATCCTTAGAGGGTAAGTCCTGGCTTCTCTCCCACCACCCTTGCAACAACATCAGCTCAGATTTCACAGGAAGCAGGCTAGGGAGGCGACCACTGTCCTGACCCACAAGTCCTATAAATCTCACTCACTCTGGCTCAGGAATATTAATCCAATTGCCATATTTAGTGTCTTTACTATACTTAAAAAAAATAAATCAGTAATATGGAGGATTCAACATGTTGGTTTGTCTTCCCACTTCTTTTAAGTGTCTCCAACTCCTGCAAAGCAGTGCATCACAGGCCCTTCCTACCCCATGCCAGAGAAAGATAAAGAGCATCCCTGCATCGCTCTTTGAGTTTTGAGGTTTTTTGCATGCTTTCACCATCTATTAATGAAACTTGTCCCACACCAATTGGTGAGTTAATAGGTGTCGAAGCAGATGGTAAGACACACCTGAAAAAATATTTGGCATCTTTATTTCATGTGAGAGGAATGTAAGAGGAATATTATGTATTTTCCGTTTCCCAACAGCTGAAACAGAAGTTAAAGCAAACTTTTATCATCAGCAGAGTTTGAGGAACAATTACCCAGGTCCAGTGGATGCATACCTTGCATCTAGCTCCATCTAATTCCCTCTTCTGTGGTTTATTTGCCTCATGGGCATGCCACGTGCTGGGGGCTCATTGACTGACAGCATGATATCGAATCTGCTCCAGGCACCGGTGCTCAGAGAGCAGCATTGTGAAGGAATTCAAGATACCAAAACCAGGAGCAAACTCATAAGGTACTCATGATAAGGAGGCAACATTTTTTTCTATATTCCCTGCAGTTATCTTGGAGGGATGCCGGCACAGTAACATCCTCAGTGGGAAACTTCTCCTCAGTGCTGACTTCCCAGTGTTGGCCACCTTACATATTCAAATAGAGATATAAATAGCACAGCATTATAAAAATTAACAACAGGACCAGAGGTCTGTGTGAGGATCAGACCTCAAAACCTGACACTGCGGAAGAGATGCTGCATTGGAGCTATTCAGGCAGAAGGCTCCGCATTTGGAGAAGGAAGAAGAGCTTGCCAATTGGCATTCCAGCAGTTAGTTGCTGGCCAAGATTTTCAAGGTTGAACTTTATACCCGTAGCTTCACAAAGGTCACACTTAGCAAACTGTTGGGGCTTAACAGAGCAAGGATGCATTTGGCTCTTATTCCAAGGGCCTTTCCTTGATATTAATATTGATGACAGTGGAACAAACATCTCAATAGCTGCACAGAAAGGCCAGTGCACAAATGTGCTATACTCAACATATGGAAAAAGTCTGAAGCCTTTCAAACCACTTAATGAGAAAGCTGTGGATATCAACAGCAGAAGGAAAAATCTAAAATGGGAGGAAGAAGCCTGTATCCTACCATGTTAATTTATATTGTGAGAGAGGAAAGTACATGGCAATGTTAGCTATGCTGAGGATTTTCAAAAGTTGCATTTATTTTTGGTTTTATTTCAAAAATAGTGTTTCAATGAATATGCATCATGCTGGGTTTGTGGCACTGGTAGTGTGTTTATCACCATGGTACCTGAGCACTCAAGCCAATGATTAACCAGCGGAGCAAATGAAACAGAAGCTGAGAGCCAAAATGCACAGTGACAAGCTCTTCACAGACCTTATGTATGCCACAGCATCTCTGTCTAGAATTCCTTCAGGCTTTCCACTGTCTTCCCTGCTCTTAGGATAACCAGATCTTTTTTCCTAAACAGTGCTAAGGGATATAGAGATCTCAGACTGGCTCAGGAGAAAGGAGGAGATAAAAAAATCCCAACAAACAAACAAGCAAACAAAACAATACGTAAATGTTTTCATCAGGAAAACATTGCTTAAGCACACAGTAAGGAAAAAATAATTTTCATTTCCATAAATTGATTATGAATTGACAAACTTTGTTGTGTCTGTCCAGCTATCACCCTAGTCTTTAACACTACTGTCCTGAAGAAGGAAAACAAGTCTTTGCTCGCTAAGAAAATGACATTTCAAGGGACCGATGCAGACTATACTTGAATACCACTGTCAGCTTTATCTAATAATAATGAAAAGAATACATAAAAACATATGGCTATGTGCCTTCTTGAAAAAGACCAGAGATTGCATCAGCCCCTCTCCACGCTCCAAAATAAGCAACAAGTTAATATAACTCTGATGATGTTTGTTTAACATATGTGCATACAACTAGTGTGAGCTTTTAATGGCTTGGGATGCTTAAGCAAAGGCCTCTGGATTTTAGAAAAAGAAATCTTCTGTTGAATTATCTACCCCTTGCTGTTTTGTTTTCTGCACAAAGTCTCTCAGGGGCACAGGAAAGCTGAGGGCCTTGCATGCAGGCCAACTTGACAAAGGTTAAATCCTTTCCCTACTGCGGAATTGTGCAGCCATAATACAACCCTCACTGAAGAAGTTTCCTGTTTTCCATCACTAATCAAGGCAGTGATACTGCATTCTAATTAAATTGATGTTACGTGGAGTTTTTCCTCTTTACTGTAGCTGCTTCACACTTAGGAGGTAGTTACATCCAGTTTATCCCTTAAAAGAAGAGTAGGTTTTGGGGACAAGGCCCCATTACCAGCAATGAAAACCCAGGTGCTCACTTCCTAGTGCAGTTACAATATGTTGTGCCTCAGCCGCAGCAGCAGCAGTTTTGAAGCAGATATAAAGCACTGCACCATCCATCTATATTTGACTGTGAAACTCTGGATTAAAGCTCACTCTAAGCATCAGCCTGATTCTGCAACCTCTCCTGTGTCTAAATCATATCCATCACTGTCATCTCTAAAGATTCAGATCCTCTGTGCACTTCATCAGGCATTATAATCGAAGCTAATGAAAGACATGTTTGTTTAGCTGTTGTAAATGGCTTTGAAGATCTTGGTTTCAGCCAGGGTGATGAATTAAGGATGTCAGCTGGACAAACAGTATAATTTGGATTGAATTTAGCTAAAATGGATTACTGAAAAAGCAATATGGATTTTTAAAATTAATATTATTTCACATACTTTAGCAGTAAATATTTCACTCCTTCTTACCATCTGAGTCACCAGGCATAGAACTGGAAGAATCAGCAATGACACCAGCTTTTCAAACACAAGACCAACTTAGGATACTATAAACAGGTGTGAAAAGCCACTTTTCGACTGCAGCAGGGAGTACAGCCCTCAAACAGTTTACCCCTCAGCTGACTACCTTTCTGCCTAATAGCAATTCTGCAAAGCAGCCTGAACACGGTAATTAAAGCATTTTACGACAAAACTCAGAAACCAACAACTGCAAAGAACTATTCCGTAACACTGTTATTTATTAGAAGTACCTGGCTTTTATTTTCCCTGGTGCATTTTCAAATGAATAAAAATAATAACTTAAGGGGAAAGAAAATTATCTTTAAATAGTGGTGGGGTTTTTTTTTCCCTCTCCCAGGTAATTTGGAGTCAGGAGGAATCCAAAATAACAGCATGATTGTTGAAAATTACAGGGTAAGGTTGGAAACCTCTAGAGGTCATCTAGTCCAGCCTCATGCTCAAACTAGTGCCACCTTAGAACAGATCATTCAGACTTAGAAGGGAAAGGAAATAATTTAAAGCAAAAAAGAAAGGAAAATATTAAGTCTTCCTCTACCCCCTTTTGCACAAGAAGGAAAAGAAATGCAAGGAAATATTTTCTTGAAACATGTAGGTCTTCTGTGTTGTTTATAAGTATGACCAATCTGGAAAATAGATTAAAGCTGCCACCTTTGGTGGACCTAGTTCACTTTCTGCCTTGATGCAGGGAACATTTAGCACAACGTGTGGCAAACTCTGACTCAGTTGCCAGCACTGCTCTGCCACACTGCTGGCCAGAAAAGGCTGGGAACCCTGCATGTTCAGCTCCAGTGACAGGGAAAACGCTCCATATCATTCATTAGCAGTCTTCTCCAAGTTAATTAAGGAATGGAGCTGACAGCTGCTGAAGCTGGTTCCACCCCATCTTTTCCTGAGAAAGCAAGGCCTCCAGGGCAGGGCCTGGACTGCACAGCAAAGAAGAATAGGGTGGGGGAACCTTGCAATATCTCAGCGAAACCCAGATGACTCATCAGAAAGTAAAATGTTTCTATTTTGGCAAGAGGCTGAAATAGCAGCCCTGGGTTGTGCTGCAGCACAGCAATAAATGACCCTAATGCCCGGGACAAACTCCTGTGCACACTGATATTCCTAACAGCAGGGGCTATTTCACATCTCATTAAGCAAAGGGGTTTACATGACAATTAACACATTAATTAGCAGCATCTTTTTCACAGGTGATACTTTGGCTTGAGATTTCAACATTTTTAGACAACTGTTCTGTGAGTGAAAATTAAGGAATGGTTTATTATAACTCAAGGCAACAAGGATTTACAGGCAGAACTGGCATAGGAGTATGTTTGTCTGTGTACTGAAGGACACTGCAACCTGGCAATGGCATTTCCCATAACTTGCATGGAAGGAGGGCCTCCTTGTACCATCTGCACCCTTCCACTCAAAGCCCAGCCCTTGGCATGGCAAGGTGCCAGGCTGGCCTCTTCATGAGCTGACCATAAACAAGCCTAATGTACCACAAAGTCACACAGGGACAAAGCAAGGCCTGGACATCCAGGAGCAGCAGCTCCCATTCCTCAGCCCCAGCCGCTGGCCTGTGTGGCTCCCCACCACAAAAAGCCCTTTGACTGTATTTGTATGGACATAACACCACACAGCAACCCTGCTAATGTCACAGAAAATACGTGTCAGCTATAAGGGAATGTTTACTGCCCTACAGCTTCACATCCTAGATACAGAGTTAATAATTTCTACCAGAGACCACTTTAAAGAAGAGTTGGCACTATTAAGCTGCATGGATATTTCTCTCTGAGGTTTTTGTTCAACACCATCTTTAATTTCTATTATCTTTTGAGATAATGGATTTACAAGTATACAGGAAGATGCAGAGTACTGGAAATTGAATGAAAGGAAGAAAAAATAGGGAACTGGAACTTGTAGCTTTCAAGATCAGATGGATTCTAATAGTCATTGGTCCATTCCCTATCAAATGGATGTTGCCAACCCACAGGATATAGTGGCATGCTTTGTATCTTTCACCTCCCTCACGTACATACTGCAAGGAAGCTGTGTTCTAAACAATGTATAAACTAACAAAAAACACACTAATCTTTTACATATTTTGGCACTCAAAGCATAGATAAATCACTGTGTCATAGCGTTTCACCTATGATATCACTTACAAAATAAATCCAAGCTCAGGAGGAACACCAGATAACTTGTCCTTTAAAAGCTGATGCTTTGTTTCAGAATATGATTTATTTATTTTATTTATCAGCATGCCTTGTTTCAAATGGGTACTGTCTGACTGACCTCTAGGTACCCTTGCATTTGCTCTGTGATATCCCCAGAATGTCAATGCTTTGATTCTTCATCTTTCATTTCCCAAACATTTCTTATTGGTCACTTCTGGCAGTGGTGGCAGCTGAAGTGGAAGTTTATCTTCTGATAATCTGTACTGCTTTAATGGTTCCCGGCATCCTGAGGATATTTTCCAAGTGTTATGGTGACACCAGCTGAGATCTTGGAATAGAAAAGTGTTTCACATGTTTATTTCCTAACTTAGTCTCTTGTGGTTTTTACTGTTTTCCCAACCCTCTGCCATCCCTTGATTTCTATGGCTTAACACCTTTCATTATAACTATGTTCTTAGTTATCACTTCTCAGTATCTTTCTGATTAAAAATCCTTTGAGAAACCTGAGGGCATTCCCACTATGCATCCAAAAGTCTCTTAATAAATTTCTCCAAACCTTCAAATCACATTTGTCTAAAAGCTGAGCAAAAATCCCCTCTAAAAGCAGCAACAATAGTCACATTTTTATATATATATTTCTCTGCACATAAACTATAGCACATAAACCTTGTAAAAGGATGAGCACGTTTCAAACAATTCTAATACAAAATATGACACATAAAACAGGTCACTGGTTTTAGCATGTCTCCAAAATAACATATGCTTGGAAAGGCTTATCCTTGTAGCATCATTATTCTCTTTTTTCAGTGAGAAAATGAATCATGCAGAAGCATGCCTGAAAAAGCAAAATTCTCAAATAATTTCTATCATTCACTCAGTGTGTTCATGACTTTTATACAGCTGACTGAACATTTATTATCTCACGTGAAAGAGAAGCTGTGAGTTTGCTCACCTTTGTCACCTGCAGGATCTTTGAAATGCCTCCTCTCCTGTTTCTTCCAAAGAGTACATTTCCGCATCTCCCAGTCCATCCCCGAGTCCACTGAACATGCAGACATCAATAAGTTCTGGCCAAGTTATCCTACGTAACTCTGAAGAAAAAAGGACAGACTTGCAGATGCTGCAGAAGGTCTTCTCTACTCTCTTTGAAAATTTTGTTTTCTTGGTGGTCTGTCACAGTCAGGTCTCCGGTAGTAAACTGAACAACCTATCCTCCTGGCTCTTCTTTTCTTCTTTTTCTTTTCTGTAAACACATAATCAGGGCTTCGAATCCTTTAGGCATCACAAACTGTATTTCTCTATTGCCCTCTACTGACTGCTGGCTCACGCCGCCTTCCCGGAGAAGCGGCGAGCAGCAGATCCGCGGTACGCGCTCCGCGCCGCCCTCCCCCGGATCGATAATGATACACGATGACCAAAAGTCAACACAAATCATTCTATTTTTTCCTTTGTTACAAAACACCAGGCAAGATTTACAGCCTCTTGGCCAGCCGTGGTAGCTACAAAACGCTAAACAACAGAAGCGGGAAGCAGTTTGTAACACGGCTCTGCTAACGCGGGCTTTTTTTTTTTTGGTGAACAAAAGCCAGGAAAAAGTAGAGACGAATGCGTTCTGCCTTGAAACGAGGATGAATTCATCCCACTGATGCCATAAATACTGTGCCGGGGATCTGAAGGTTGTCTGGTTTTAAGGGTTCGGTCCTGCCAGCACTGGATGCACAGAAATACTGCCTTTTGATGGGAGTTCTGCAGGAAGGGACTCGTAGAGAGCCATGAATTTGAGGCCATGGTTTTTGGCCATTTCCCCTTTGTCTCTAGTGCTTTGTTTACCACATTCAGCATCACACCTAATATGGGAAAGCCTCATGTGACAGGACCCGGGACGAGGCACATCACCCTGAGTGTGGATGGCACTGGGAGTGGCTGTCTGCCCAGCTGTTTGGACAAAAATGATCTATAATGCAAAGAGAATCCAGACAACTAAGATTAAAAAAAAAAAAAGAATGGCCTAGTGTTGTCTCAGGAGCAGAAGGGGAAAAAGTGTACAAGCATTTCAGGCAGACTGGAAGACACTGAGGGAGAAAAAAGCAGGGATATAAAGAGTGTAAAAGTGAAGGTGGGGAGTGGGGGAATATAAATGAATCTTTTGCATTGTGTTAGTCACTGCCTAATAAGTACAGCACATGCTGGTTAATCAGGTCACTCAGGCACTTGTTCTCAGAAGAAAAAGTGAATCCACAGTGCTGGTGCAGATGCTCTGGCCCACCTGCACCATGCCAGGGGCAGGGAGGACTCAGGTCCCAGCTCCAGGCAAAAGAAGAAATCCCTAGCACATTTCCTTTTATCTAGGCAGCAGCTGGGAAAGCACTATCTTGCCTCACCATTCTTCCTCCACAACTAACTTCCCTAGGAAACAAACATGCTTAAAAAATTATAGACACAGACCCACACCTCAGAAAAGTGTTAGAATTATTTTTGCTTACTCGTGTTCAAAAAGTACTTTCATTTTCCCTCGCCAGTATTAATAAATGGGAATATTTCATTTGCCAAAAAAATCTGTTGACTGATGGACACTGGTTGTGTTTTGAATGGATATTGCATGACATCTCTCCTCTTCCACTCAGAAAAGGTAGGAGTTCACTCAAGGATCAAAAAAGCCAGCAACAAAGCAACAAAAATGTAACATTGAAAGGTTAACTAAAAAAAAATAGTTTCATTAAAAAAAATAGACTCAACAGAGGCCCTAATTGTACTTATTATGAACATTTCATTAACAAGTCCAAATACTGACTGTGCAGTAAAGCTGTCTTAAAGGAAGCCTTGAAATTTTTCTCTTTGCTTTTCTATTTTTAAAGCCCTTGGCTACTCCATGTCAGAAAATAAGAAATAATTATATTTATTCAAATTCCTTGATAGACTATCGAAGCCTGCTCAGCTGAATACCTCTCCTAAATGAACACCATTACCAATAGATCAAAGGATAAAAACGTCTAGCAAATGAGCAGGGCTGAGGGAATTAATAAAACACACATCAAACGGTGAAAGGCTGAGGGTTTGGTCTAGGGGCTTTTTTGGGGGGTTGTGGGGGAGGCTTTTGGCGGGGTTTTGTGGTTTTGGTAGGGGTTTTTTCGTTGGTTTTGGGGGTTTTTTGTTTGTTTGTTTGTTTGTTTTTTTTTTTGTTTTTTTTTTTTGTTGTTTGTTTGTTTTTTGGTTTTTTTTTTTAATTGGAGGACATTTGCAGAGTGATAAAGTCAAGTCTGCCGTCGCCAAAATGCACGGAAAAGGCACCTCCAATAGAGAGCGTGACAGATGAAGTTCAGCACTGCTGAGCATCAGGCGGATTTCTGCAGCGGCTGCTGCAGATCTTTCACCTGACAAGCCCTCACAGAGAAACGCGTGGGGTTCGGAGTTTGGGATTTTGCGGGTTTTTTTCACAGAATCACAAAATTGTTACGATTTGAAGGGACCTCTGGAAATCATCCATCCAGAGTCCCCTGGAGCAGGTGACACAGGAGCGCATCCAGGTGGGATTGGCATGTCTCCAGAGAAGGAGATTCCACGACCTCTCTGAGCCAGCCTAAGCGCTCTGCCGCCCTCAACGTAAAGCACCTCTTCCTCACATTTTTTCCCCTAAGGTAAAAGTTTCCTTTCCTACCGGAGAAACTTTTCACACGGCCGGGGACACAAGCGGCCCTCCGAGGCGGGTGCCGCGCTCCGGCAGGGCTCGGGGCGGCCTCGGCTCCCGCGGCCCCCCAGGCCAGCCCCGGGGCCCTCCGGCGCCCGCCCCGGCCCTGCCCTCGCTCGGGCCCGCCCCAGCCCGGTACCCTGGTGCTGCGGCCGCGGAGCCGCCGGGGCTCGGCCAAGCGCTGCACATCGCCCGCCTTCCCTTCCCTTCCCATCCTTCCGGCGGGGCGGGCGCTCAGCGCCATGGGGCGGCGGCGGCTGCTGGCTGTGGCGGAGCAGCTGGCGGAGACCTGCCCGGGAGAGGCGCGATTCCTGCTGTAAGGAGCCGCGGCGGGACCGGGACGGGCGGTGCGGGAGCCCGTCGGTGACGCGCGGGATGTCCCCGCCCGTGCCGGCGGCCGCGCCCTGACGCTTTCCCTCTCTCCCGTGCAGGTGGACGCTCCGCAGCTCCCGAGGCGAGTGAGGGACCCGGGCGCAGGCGGTGGAGCCGGGGCCGGAGGAGGGGGCTCCGGAGCCGGGCGCCCCATGATACTGGCGCGCTCCAGCGGAGGCTCCTGCCGTGCGAGAGCAGCGCAAGGACAGGACGGGAGTGTGGGAATGAATGCCGGCTCGCCGTTTCCCTCTCTTTGCCCCTTGCCCCTGCGCTGCCCCCGCAGGGCCGTGACGCGGGGCTGCCGGCAGCGGTGTTGAGCTGGCCAGGAAGCAGGGCCAGGTGTCCTTCGGGGGTTTTGGGAGAGGCGCCCGAGTCCAGCTCCAGCAGCAGGAGACAATAAGGCGGATGCCGGGAGCAAGCCTCTTGTTGGGTCTGAAATTTACCTCAAAGCGTTTCTTCATTCTAGCCTGAGGTCGTGTCATCTTCTCTCACTTAAAATGGGCAAAGAGCTTTCCGAGACCGTAGTGTCCCTGATCTGGTAGAAGATTGTGCCTACGTGGCAGAATTGTGAGCCTCCTTTGCTAAAGATTTTTGGGAAGGAATTGCATTTTTTCAAGAAAATCTACAGTTACATATTGTGTAAACTTGTGCCAGGCATTAACTTAGTCTGAATTGTGCTCAGCTGAGCTCATTCAGCTGCTCAGCTTCCTCTTGTGTTCTAGTGTTACCTTAAACACAAAAACATACACCTAGGTAATGTTAAAATTGAAACACACCATTTTAGAGTTTGCTTATAAAACATAGTTATTTCATCCTTTTGCCTTTATTTATCTGTAGGTAATGAACTTGGATTAGAAAGGATATGTCCTTACTGCTTCCAATTCCTGGTTCCTGACAGCTACCGAGTGCGCCTCAAACCAAAGATGAAAGTGACTCCACAGATAGAGAAGGTTCTTAAACGAGAGGCAAAGAATCATAAGCTGAACATGAAACAGACAAAGCTTTTGAGAAAGTACAGGGAGTCAAGAAGCATTCTGGTAAGGACAGTTATTTGAAACTGACATGTGTATGATATTTCCCTAAATTTCATGTCCCTGTTTCAGTGGCAAAAAAAAGAAGATACAGAAACCTTTCTCTTAGAAAAGGAGCCCACACATTTCTTTTTCACAAGCATAAGACTCTTCCTTTCTTTTTGGAATAACTTTTATGCATAAATGACATTTTTAAAATCTACCTTCCACAATAGATAGATCATGAACACAAGACCAGTAAGCTTTTCTGTCAAAAAAATACCTTGTGACCCCATATGTTAGAGAAGCTACAGGAACATCTCATGTACTGCCTTTGTTTCAGTTTATCGCTTGTTGACCAAATATGTTTTGACACAAGCTTTACTTCATGTGTTTCACGAGCCTCTCATGGCTACATCAGATTATTATTGCCATCTATATTAATAGAATTTTTTACATTTGTCTGAATATTACTGTTTATAGAAGCTCTTTTAAGACTAAAGTACAGAGGTAATTTCAACAAGTTGATGTTTTTCTTGAGGCCTCAGTTATTTTTCCTAAAAGTACTCAGGAATGTGACATTTAATTACTATTGGAAGAATAATAGTAAACATTTAATCTAGTGTTGCCAAGGTATGTACTGTTTTTAAAATAGGTTATGTGAATGGTTGTTGTAATAAAGGAGGCAGCACCCTATTGTGCCCAGCAGTTGCTGGCACACTTGAAATTTTCTTGGATAAGAGTCTTGTGGTTACAGGAGTAAATTTTGTGAAACCAAAAACTATGTAAGAGTTAATTAAAAAATTTAAACTGAGGAATATATCACCAAGGCTTTTGGGTGTCAGAGCAAAATATGATGCTTCATAAAGGCACTCTCCCCAAATTGTAGATCCAAGTTGAGCTTCAGAAAGGACATCTGAAAAGGTTCTTCACCCAGAGGGTGGTTGGGCACTGGAACAGGCTCCCCAGGGGAGAGGTCACAGCAGCAAGGCTGGCAGGAGTTCGAGAAGCATTGGGACAACACTCTCAGTCAGGCACATGCTGGGATTCTTGGCATGTCTTGTGCTGGGCCAGGAGCTGAAGTTCGATGATGTATGTGGGTCCCTTCCAACTCAAGATGCTCTGTGATTCTTCAAGCTGACATGTTTGCTTTATTTTTCTGGTATCCTGAATGTTGAGGGTACATTAAGAACTGTCCCTTTAAGCAACTGATGAATAGAGCAGTGTCCTATGAAATGATGATAGGCTCTTAGACTTACTGTGTAGCTGGAGAGTGTTTGTTAGGGACACACTGTGCATTCATATGAGTAGTTTAAAATTCAGTTTAAATAGGTCCAGTTTAAACTCTGTGTAATATTTTGATCTTGGTATATAATTACAGTCTGCTGTACTTGTGCTTTGTTCAGTTTAAATTTGTCCTGTGGATTATGATTTAAGTGTTTCTTGTCTTAAGTCTTTAAAAATGCTGTCAGCAACTGGCAGCTTTCAAAATTAGCAATGTAGATCCCTGTAATCTAATACCTGAGACTTGTGCAAATGAAAATTCCAGTGTGGTTGGAAATTAATGCGAGCAATAATGTGACAGGTTGAACCTCTGAGAACTTTCTTAGCAAGTAGAACTTGATTTTAGATTGCTTCTGGCACAAAAAGGCATAGAACATAAGGACTGTTTCAAGGCTTTAAAAATTTTTGGAGCTAACTGCTGATCCATTTCAGGGAATGGAAATTAGCTGTGAAGTGCTATGATTAATCCAGTAATTCCTGCATTGTAAAGTGCTCACCTCCAATTATATTCCACACAGTGCTAAGTCACCATGAATGGTTGTGTCCCACTTGAATTTCATTTAGAAGAACTTAAAAATATGTCAATACCTGAGCACTAAAATAGGTAATGCTATTTCTTCTTTTTTTTTTTAGTTTGTTAGGCTGACAAAATATAATGTCTAGAGGAAGTCAAAACACTTAACTAAAAATGTTTCATTTCGGCATCTCTAAATGAAATTTTTAATAAACTATCTGAATTTACACACTTTGAAATGAAGAATGATTTGGTGTAGATGTTTTCAAAACTGCTTAGACATTTTTGTGACAGTCTTCTGAGTATGTTATTTTTAACCAGAAGCATCACATAACTGTTTTTCTGTCAGTCTAATTGGTGCCTCAGAAAGCTGTCTGGCTCTATTACTTTCATATCTCTTAGTATGAGTAGTTGCCATGGCAGTAAGGGATATCAGGAATGCCTGACAGCCTCTGACTGGGTGATGTGATCAGTTCTGATGCACCTCTCAGCCTGGTGTACTGCTGAAGTTCCCTGCAGCCTAGAGGTACACAGAGAGAAGAGAAAGTGCCCTTTAGAACATCCTCCTTATTCTAATAAGTACTTTTGCCCTAATACAAAGGCTTGGCTTTGTTCACTGAGACTTGCTGTTTTTAGTAAAACGGGTGACTGGATTTGAAAGTTTGGTAATTTAAAATTTGTATCCCAAGATTCCCTGAAAAGTGTGCAATATAACTTCATTGGGTGTAGAATATGCTAATGACTTTAGATGACACAGAATGTCACATTTTTTAGCCAAACTCCCGATGTATAGGAGTACTCCAGTATACTCAGTGTATCTTGTACACTCAAAATATGATTTGCCCATTTCAGGTGCTGTTTCATGTCTTGACAGGGTTGTTCTCTTATATCACTGTACAATATTACATTCAGCAGTATGGGTCCCCTGAAATTAGTTTGTAGGGAATTGGAGTAATTTCTAGATAAACCCAAAGGATGTATTTGGCTTAAGAAGCCTGAATTGAAATATGAGTTACAAAGTGTATCTTTGTACTTTTTAGTATCTCATGTTTCACTTAAGCAAATATTTAATGTGTGTCATTTGGAGAACAGTTTGAATAATTCTAATGGCTTTATAACATAAAGGTGGAAAGACTGAAAGACAGCTTGATACTTCTTTTCTTCTCTCCATAGCTGGTTACTTGCAAATCTTGCAACAAAACAAGAAGATATTATGGTAAAAGCAGAGATTTTCTGGCAGCCAAAACACAAAATTGTGGCACTCCAGGTATCAAATCTAGCCTGAAGACACCAGATGTAAAAATTCAGTCTGCAAAGAAAATGACACCTGTAAGCTGCAGTAGGTTGGGATCTAAAGGGAACAGTCCCTCATCACTTTCCAGGTACATGTTTCTTTCCTATTTAAAGCAATCTTTTGCCAAGTAGAGTGTATTAAATCTTGTTGATTTTAGATCAGTCATTTAATAAAGTTTAAATTGATAACTTCTTGCATTTCTTTGTTGGTACGGTTGAGGAGATCAATTTTAACTTTTCAACCTTTAAAATCAAAGATTCTCATGAAAAGCCACCGTGTGCAGAGAATACCCAGTTACATTTGTGTCTTTAATGCAAAATGTCTGCCCTAAAATTTGCATGACAAAGTATCGCTTCTGACTGCTCACTTGCACATATAAATACACTATTTCTCTTGGATATTTTCCACTCAAATTATATATGTGTGCTTTCAGTTACTTTATATCAATTCTGATTTCTCTCCTGTAGGACATCTGAATCTTTTGTTTTTCAGGACACGTGAATCTGGACAGATAACAACCAACTCTGCTTCCAAGACTCCCCGAAATTCCAAATTTCACTTTTCTAAGTTAAAACGGATGCTGGACCTAGAAGAAAAAGAGAAAAACCAGAAGGCAGATTTCAAAACCTTCTTGACTTTACTTTAGTTATATATTATTTCAAAGTAATAAAGATTACAGCAATAAATATTGCTCCAGTTTTAGTAAATCAACAAGGTGATTTCTTTAAAACTCAAGCTAACATCCTGTACCTTGTGGAAGCATAGACCATGTTTTGTACAAGGAAGGTCTGTTTCTAAGGGGAGTGATGGTCTGCCAGAGGGAGATGTAAAGATAGCCAGTTTAATATGCTTGGGGATCTTGAGCATGTTTTGCAGTTTCTGATGGCCCAAGAATTAAAAGCCAGGATTTATCCTTTGAAGAAGCTGATGATGGCCCCATCAGGACCATTTAATTGTCAACATTAAAGATTTTCAGTTGATGTTTGGCACAGAGGTGAGAGAGGAAAGTATAAAGCCACTGTTCAGGACTGAGGTTATAGCCTGTCCTGCATACAGTCTGCAGTGAAAATTCTGCATGTGGTGCTTCACATTCCCCCCTGAAAAATAGAGCCAGTTAGTTAAAAGCATTTACTTTCTCGGATATAAAGGTCTGTATTTTCCTTTTCTTTTGCTAGTTTAATGAATAGTTTAAGTGCCTTCAGACTCAATGAACACTGCTTAAGAAATAGGACTAGCAAATAACTTGGTAGACTGGGAAGCGGTCCAGGGCAGGGGAGAATAGTTTGTTGTAAACTGTACTTAAGAGTCTCAGAGATTGGCGTGCAGCCTTTTTATATCTCCTGTACACTTGTACAATAACTGAAGGACTCACTGCTCATTGTCTTGTATGTACATATAGGATGAAAATGAACTGCCACTCTTTAATCAAAATACAAACCTTGGAGTGTTGCCTTTTCCAGTGTAGAACTTGGCATTAATTGACCTGTTGCTGTACTTACAATCCAGTCCTCTGGAAAAACACTTCATTTTGTTGATGGAAAATGTTCATTGCACAGAAGTATTTGAAAATACTAATTTTGCAATAAATTTTCTTATTAAAAGTACACACATTAGGTACTGCTGTGCTTCCCATGAGGCCCATGTGAAACCAGCACAGGCATCTGCTGTGTTTTAAGGTGCCCCAACGTTAATATGTTTGTTAGATCAAAGCACGTTTCCCCGTTGTCCCTGTTTACAGTGCTTCTTACACAACATCTTGGTGTCTCAAGAGTGAATTCTTTTTGGATAAAACTAGACAGAACGGATGAAAGACATGAAGGGGGGAGAACAACCAGTATGCAGAGAAAGCTAATGGGTGATCTATCCACAGGATCACAGGAGAGCTTGTCTAAACTATGCATTTCCAAAAACGTTTTGTGGGTGGTAGGCACTGAGCTCCAGACATTCTGCACACCAAGAGTGTTACCTTTGCAGCACACTATTTGTTAACAGAGATAGAGCCTTGTCATGCTCCAAACATCTTTTTTTCTTTGGAATTACCAGAGTTGTCAGATATGTCTAGATGTGTTGTTAAAAGGGATTGTTATTGTGAGCTATTAGACTTTATTCTGGGAACAAAGGGAAAGAAGTCATTCAGTACGTGCCTTTTCTTGTTTTACAAGTGTGCTTCAAAATGCTAAGTAGAAATAATCTCCAGTGCTTTCATATTACTCCTAAGCCTTTATTAGTGTGATTTTTCTGTTAACTGGACTTTCACAGAATTGGTTTATTGAAAGATAGACACACATATGTATAAACATATCTCTAGACATAATATATATATATATATATATATATATATACATACCCACATCAGAGGCTTACATGCAAACACAGACTACACACATACATGCTAGTCAGGCACTCTTCCCTTCAGGACACATTACCTTCCTGTACTTGATGAAACACTGAAGGCTGTTGGGTGTGAGAGACTTGCTGAGCTCCCCTGCAAACCACTGCCAGGCCACATTACTGGTTTGTGTTTGAAGAGCTGGAAGAGCAACTCGAGAGAGGAAATGCCTTCTCTGATTTCAGAGCGACTTTGTAAAATAAGAGCAAGAAGGTCTCCATTAAGTATACAGCCCTGCAACGAGGCATTTGAATAGAGAGTAGGAGTTATTTCCCAGCTCACACAAATTCTACTGGGCAATGGTATGTGTATCACTGGCAGTACTCGTACCATCCTGAAAATGTTACAAAAGTGTGTCTTAAAATAACCAGCTCAACTAAATTTACAGTTCTAGAGATAGAACCTCAGACTCTTTAACACACTGCTTTCTCACCGAAAACTGTCACACAAAATACAGGAAGTAATAAACCTCAAAATTAGGATCAAGCATTTTCTCAGCATCATCACTGAGATGAGATCTTGGCTGCCTCCTAAGTATAGGGAGCGGCTGACATTAAAGCCATTTCTCACCATGAGACTGAGAAGGCAAGCAGGGAACAATAATTTTCAAAAATGTTTTTACAACAATGTTTTATTAAATATGAAAGAGCGTACATACAGGTGTAATTCTGAGGACATAAATTACACAAGGATTACAGGTTCTGTCAGAAAAGCACAATAATGAAACATCTTTACATTTCAAACTTTTCTTGTTAACTTTTAACAAATAAGTCTATTTCTGTTGCAAACAAGTAATGAGTGCTATTGAACTTTTTCAAATTCCCACAAAAACATCATGCTTAGTAGGATACTTCAACTATTGTAAATATGAAGTCAGAATTAGATTCCTAAATAACACGATGGAAGAGATTTACTACTTAATCAAGATAAATGACACACTGAAATAGGAGCCGAGACAAAATTGGTCATTCATTAAAAAAAATTCTACTTCAGACACTATGTTTGAGTCTGCTTTCTTTACTTGCAGGAATAATCACTGTGATTAAATGTAATGAGCAGAACTGGCCTAAATATTTGAAATGTAACCATCAAATTTTAGACGTGCTGGTTTTCACTGATTTTCCCACTGAAAAAAACCCACACCCACAGATCTATTTCCTTAAGTTTCAAAAAGCTCTTCTGCAGAGGGCCAACCAAGCCTATGTATGATTTCCATGTCCTCCATGGTCATCTGCACTGCTGGCTACTGCATCCTTCCTACATATGTGTTTAGGGTCATCATCGAAGGGCCAGACTGAGTTACCACTGAGATGTGAGAGCAGAACTAGTCTGTGCAAGTCCTAACACAATGGTTGTTTTAAACTTCAGGTAAGCAGGAATGTAATTTCATCATAATGAAAGCTCTCAATTTGACACTCAGAAGACTACTCAGATAAAATACATAATAAGCATGTGGTTTGGGTTGTGTTGCTAGGGATTAACAGAGGTGCTTTAATATATTAATACAAACATTAACAGAGTGAATCAGACAAGCTAGTATTACTGCAGGCCGTGGTCTAATTTCCAAAAGAAGTCATGAAACATAATTTCTAAGAATGGCAACTTTTGTAACTAAGGACTTCACATTTATTTTTAAAAGTGGGGTAGTATTCCTGATATCTTTCAAAACATTCTGCAAAAAAACACAGTTTGAGCCTGCAAACACTAGAATATACATACAAGCAGTCCCAGTGACCTCCAAGGTAAGCATTCTCATATGGCAAAGAGCTGCAGGAATATCTTTGCTTTTTTTCAGAGAATGCTTAATAAAAGTGCAATAGAGTGAAGCAAATAATCTAATTATTATGCCTTTATTATTAGATGAAAAATATTCAGATATTTTATAATTGTGCCTCTTGTATGGCAGGCGTTCTGCATTGCCAAGAGCCAGACCACATTAGAAGAAGTAGGCAGGGTATGCCCACACATTTTCTTTCCCAGAATGGCAACACCCCAAAGCAGTTCTGTGGTACAAACCCACCCACAGATAAAACATTGTGCTGCCCAGTCTCACACTTATTTCTGTTTTGACAGAAGCTGACATGTGGTTTGCTTTACCTTTCCACCCAGGCATGTTCTCCCTTTTGTCTCTTCAGCACCCTACCCTGCCCCACCCAGCCTCTTTTCTTCCTGAGATGTCAAAAGTACGTACATTAAGCTTTGGAACCTGAGAATTTGGAGGTATTTTTCGACACTAAAGGGCTGCATCTGTACTCTACCATGCTATCTCCTGCTATACTATTACAGTTACATTATAAATCTCCTATCTACTTGATACCCAATGCCCTTCCCATATAAATAAAAAAAAACCCAGCATACCATTCAGCCATTAATATATGACACTTGCTCTAAGAGTGACCTTTGCCTTTCACAAGCCCTCTTTTCCAAACAAATATTGAGGGATCATTTCCAAAACCCCAGCTATGAAAAACTCCTTGAAGTAAACAATTTCACAGTAAAATAAAGGAAAAATATATCTAGAAAATAACACTCTCTCAAAATTAAAACTTATATACAGCAAGAAAAACTTGAGGTTTTTTCCTCACTCTTTTATCAGTTCTACATTACCTGTAGATAAGCAATGTTATCACTAGGAGTTATGAATAGGAAAAACAGATCCAGTGAAGTAAATGTCATGGTTTTTTTAAAACCTTTGAGAAATCAAGAAAATTCAGCAGTCAACTTTACTATTACAACTAATTTCAATTCAGGCAGCAAAAGATGGTTTAAGCTTAATTCTCTATGATTCTGAGTATCCAATACAGATCTTTCAGCGTAGTCTAATAAGCCTTGTCACTGCACTTATAATCACCTCTGGGCATAAATTAAGTTTTCTATGGATGGAATTCAACCATGAACTCACTACTTATGCCTCTTGTTTTATGATTTGTTTTAGAATTCCTAATAGATTAAGCTGGTTTAATATTTACCACAAATTTGGTGCTGTTCTTTAGCAAAACTGAGCTTTAACTGCAACTGCAATGCACATACTTGTGTGTAAGAATTTATGTGATGAGTTTAACATCCTAGAACAGAAATATTTAAAACATTAAAATTGTATCAGAACATTTTCTTATCAAGAATCTACACTGAAAAGATGTCAATAAGTGTTATTTAATTTTGCATATTACACTTAAACTAAAGAAACTAAATCCTCTGGATTCAATATAGTCAGCTTTTTTTTTCCTATGGAATGGAAAATTGCCACTCAAAACTGAAATTTTTGGACCTGTAGTGAGCTCTGATAACTATTTTGCGCACTCCTATTTGTCAGTCAGAATTTTTTAGGAAATCAGTATTCTATATTGCATGCAATGGACTGCTATGTCAATAGCTTTTCAGGCTTTTTTTTCCTACTTAACTGAGGTCTAATTCATAGCAACTTCTGTTATGAACAAAATTCTGCCGATTTTTTTTTTGTAGAAAAAGTTACAGAAACCCATCAGACCAGCGCGGCTGCAGTGCTACTTGTTGTTATGATAATTACAAGTCATTAGTGTTAATTGTTCTTTTTGTATCACTAAAGACCCTAGCCAGGGCTGGGTTGAGAGCTCTTCTCCCCAGTCAGTGGGAGAGAAGACGAAATGTGGGGGGTTGGGGGGGGTGGGGCATTAGAATATGCAGATTTCGGAACCAGCGTACTATGGGACGTGTCAGACTTGCAAAGAAGACCCCAAAAACAACGAGCCAATGCAGAATTAAGAAATTAGAGTGGTGCCTGGACATGAGGAACAGAGTGCTGGGCCTGCAGAGATGTTGAGGGACCCTTGTGCCCCTCGCCCTTGTTATGAACTGAATTTTGTTAAATTTTATATCAGTAGAAAAAAACTGAGTTACAGCATCTATAAACCAGAGCTGCTGAGGCAGAGCTGCTGGGCAGGGTTACTTGTTATGTTAACTATAAGTCGTTAGAGTTAATAGTTCTCTTTGTGTCACTTAACGACCCTAGCCAGGGCAGGTAGATAGCCCTCCTTTTGTGTTGGTAAAACCCTGCCTAAGGCAAAACTGCATTTCTCCTTACCAGGCAGGGAGAATCTGGGGAGGAGGGAGGCATTACAATATGTAGATTTTGAGAACCAGTGTACCATGGGACGTATTGAACTTATAAAAACCCCAAAACCAACGAGCCAAATATAAAATTAAAGAATTAGAATGATTCGTGGACGTGAGGAATAAGAGTGCTAGACCTGCAGAGATGTTGAGAGACCTTGGTGCCCCTCGCCCTGACTAAAGAAGCTGCCTGGGACCGGGACCTGGAGCTGGGAAGCAGGGAAAAGCGAAAAACACCGGGGTTCCACCCAGGCGTTCGTGTGAGGATCGGACCCCTAGCTCTGCCCCTTGTGGACAAAGCTGCACATCCTCCTGCTCTGAGCCACGCTGGGAAGAAGACGGAGACGGCCGCATTGTCGAGCTTCCTAATCCTGAGCTGATCACTTTAATAAAGGCGTTAAAAGGAGAAAAGTCTCCTGCCCTGTTTTTATTTCAGCCCTGACTACGGAAGTCATCTGGAACGGGACCCAGGGCCAGGAAGCAGTGGAAAGTGAGAAAGACTAGGGTCCCGCCCAGAAGCTACCGCGAGGATTGGACCCCCAGCTCTGCCCCTCGGGGACAAAGCTGCACATATCCTCCTCCTCTGAGCCACGCTGGGAACGAAGACGGATACTGCAGACTGTCGGGTTTCCCAATCTTGAGCTGATCACTTTTAATAAAGGCGTTAAAAGGAGAAAAGTCTCCTGCCCTGTTTATTTCAGCTGGGGGCACTCGTCTGGGATAGCCACGCCCGAAGAGGACACCAGGACTGGCCATCTTGGACCTGGAGGACAGCTGGCTACCAGGACCAGAGAAGATCAGCTGATCGGCTCAGGACCAGTGATGCAGAGGAGCGCCGGACTGGTGAGAAATCCAGTGGCGGGAGTGGGAGACGAGTGAGTGTGTGTGTGAGTGAGACGGAGGGCCGGAGCCTCGGACTTCCGTGGGGCAGCAGGGAATCCCTCCCTACGGCGGAATTCTGGACCCCCTCTCGAAGGTGCCAGCCGGGAACAGGGGATAGCTTGTGTGGCGTACGTGGCGCCAAAAGTCGGCTCACAAAGGGGGTAAGTGCACCGTCCCGCGAAGGAGGCAGGGATTTGTTTGTAAGTGGCATGCACCCCAGATTGCAAGTCCCGAGAAGGATTTGGGCAAACCCACAAGCCCTGCAGGCACATTAAGTCCTGGCAAAGGATGCCAGGCACGAATCCCAGCGAAAGAGGCTGCTGTTTGTTTTAAGTCCTGATATGGTGTCCCCTAAAATTGGAAGGTTGGGCACACTATACATCAGGCAGTTGTTTTTCCTGACAGAGGAGGTCAGGCACGAACCGGCTTCTTATGCCGGGTTTCGTGTTTTCATGTCCTGATAGATATAAGACCTGATGCGGAAAGTTAGGCTATCGAAGAGATCAGGCAGTTGTTTCAGTATAAAGTCCTGAGCTTCAGGCAAATAAATTCTTTTGAGATACCTGTCAGTAGAGACACGTTTGAAATTTTTTTCTGTTGAGACCTGAAAAATGGGAGGGTGTAATAGTAAAAAGACAGGCAAGAGACTAAGGAATATACCTCCCAATAGTCCCTTAGGGGAACTGTTAGAGAAATGGGATTCTCTAGAGGCCACAAAGGGATTAGATAAAGTGAAGATGATCCACTACTGTGTAGAAATCTGGCCAGAATTAGAGGTGCAAGGAGGATGGCCTTGGTGTGGGACAAGGGACAAGTGGATGTGCCAGCAACTGAGTAATTATCTGACAGCTCGAGGAGATACTGATCCTGAGCAATTATTGTATGTAGCTTGCTGGTTAAAGAGTGCTATTGGAGATGAAGGGGTGCGAATTTGTAAAGTACAGAAGAAGAAAGAAGGGAATGAAGGAGGGGATGCTGGAATTGGTAAAAGATGGGATCCCCTAGATTATTTACCTCCTGCTGCCTCTTCACTTTATGATCCTCTTGCTCAGGCACCTCAAATGGCAGGCCCGGTTTTTCCCCTGGCTGCCATCTCACCACCGCCCCCTCAAATTCCTCTTTCTACCTCTTCAGCTTCCCCTCTGATAGACCCAGTATCTCCCCTAGTAACCACTCCCTCACTACCCCCTTCAGCTCCTCCAGTTCCTTCTGCACCACCACAAGTGCCTATGCTGTATTCTCCACCCCTTCTCTAGCTCCACCTAATAACTCTTTTACCCCTGCTATGGTTATCCCTTTACCTCCTCCTAGCTGGGAAACAGCTATCACCAAATGCCTCCTTGTCTGGTAAACAGCTATCACCAAATATACCTGCTGATCTGCAGAAAGTTCAGGGTAACCAAGATATCCCTCAAACTAGTAGTTTGGCATCTGAAGATGGGCCCTACTGTGGTACTAGATCTAAGACCTCCAAGGCAGAGAGACATTTTCCCCTCAGAGAAGTTCCTATGGGGGGAGCAGTGGGAGGTGTTGGCTTTGTGAATGCTCCTCTAACAGCTTCTGAGGTGAGGGGATTTAAGAAAGAGTTGGGGCATTTAGTTGAGGACTCAGTGGGCATAGCCAACCAAGTGGATCAATTCTTAGGTCCAAATATCTACACTTGGGGGGCGATGAATTCCATTCTAAATATATTATTCTCCTCAGAAGAGGTCCAGTTGATTAGGGCGGCTGGCATAAGAATTTGGGAGAGAGATAACCATCCGGGACCCCAGGTGCCACCCGGTGAACAAAAATTGCCCCTAACGGATCCCAGCTGGAACCCTAATCAGGAGGGAGGGAGGAAGGCCATGGTAGAATATAGATCTTTGATGATTCGGGGGATCAAAGAGTCAGTTCCCAAAGGAACTAATACCAAATTGGCATTTGAGGGTACACAAGAGAAGGATGAAGCTCCTGCTACTTGGCTTAATCGCCTAAAGCGGAACTTCCAGTTGTACTCCCAATTTGTTACCAAGTCTTGGCCAGATATACAGAGGAAACTGGAAAAGATTGAAGATTGGCAAAACAGGGACATTAATGAGTTATTAAGAGAGGCATTGAAGGTGTATTTGAGGAGGGAGGAAAAAAAGCAAAGGCCAAGGCTAAGATCATGGTTGCAGTAGCTAGAGAAAGTGTGGGGTGGGCGGGTCCACCACCAGGAGGAGGCAAAGATAGGCTTCTTGGACTGTCAGGTACAAGCGAGATGGAGAGACCTCAAGTCCCTTTGAGTGAACGGTGCTGCTATTATTGTGGAAAGGCAGGACACGTCAGGAGGTTGTGTAGAAAGCTCAGTTTCGATGTGGCAATAGCCAGGGAACAAGAAGCCTTGGGGAAGGGTCCTTAGAGGTGGCCATTAGGGGTGTCAAGGGCTATATACTATAGGAGACCCAATGCAACATCTAGAAAAGCCCTTAGTAAACTTTGAGGGGGGACCCCTAAATAAAGAATTGGAATTTTTAGTTGATACAAAAGCAGATAAGTCCTGTCTCAACAAAGTAGACAAAACAGCTAAGTAGAAAGGAAAAAGATATCCAATAGCACTGAGACTGGACAGTAGCACTTAACTGGTAATAAGTGATGTGAAAGTAAAAGGTACCTTATTGTTGTCTTGTTGTGTATGTGAGAGCGAATCACAAACAAAGTCAACCTCAACTCCCCGGGCGGGTGGGAAGGAGGAGGCAGTGGAAAGAGGAATGTGTGACCTGCAAACCAGGCTACTGTTCCCCGGGCAGGTGGGGGCTGTGGCCAAAAGGTGTGTGTTACCTGCAAACCAGACTAGTGTTCCCCAGATGTGTGAGGGGGCTGTAGCTGTAAGACCGTGAGTGACACGCAGACAGCCTCACAGGTGAACGGGCACCCAAGGCAACCAGAGTCAGGGCCCTTCTAAGAGGCCCAGAGATACTGAGACCTGTGGGCCAACCCCAAGGTGAGGGGGGCCACAGGACCTGTGAGTTACTAGCAATAAAAAGAATGTGTGAAAGTGAATGAGAAATAAAAGTGAGTGAATGTAGACGAATTAAAGTATAGGTAATGTAGATTGTGCATTAGAAGTTTACCAATCTCCTTAGAGGGAAGTGTATCGTGTTGAAAAATAATGTGAGAAAAAATTAGTTCTAAGTGTAAGGGGTTGAAAGAAAAGTAATATTTAAGCTGTTAGTGAAAGTAAGAAACAGAGGCAAGAGATGAATAGATAAGATCTTGAAAACAGAACAGAAAACCAGTAAGTTAAATACACAGAAAATAGGAGAATAAAAGCACTTTGAGAGTTAAGTTAGCTAACAGAAATACAACTCCCTGCAAAATACAGAGTGTGCAGGAGTCGATGAGAGAAACATGCAAGCTATAGAAAAAGAGAAATTAACCAATTATACACTAACCGAAGAAACTGAACTTTGCTAGAATCATAAAATTGCAGACCATTAATGCCTATATTTGAAAGCCAGTTTCAGGTACTCCACATTGCTAATTCGACTGGGCAAACCAAAGGAAAAGGGTTGGACCCACATCACCAGATTCCACATCAGTTTGTCCCTCTGGCATTGGACCGGACTCCACCCCACTGACCCTCTGGCATTGGACCAGGACCCTGGCATTGGAGCAGACTCCACCCCATTCTCCCTCTGGCATTGGGCCAGACTCAACATCAGTTTTTCCCTCTGGCATTGGGCCAGAGACCACATCACTCTCACCTCCGGGCACTGGACAAGAGTCAACCACATCACAAGTTAATTTACCCGAGTATACTGTAATAAAAGGACCAAAAGATTTAAAGTTGACTCTCAGAAAGAAGAGTCAAAAAGACTGAACTGTACGGGAAAATAATTGGTATCAGAGTCCTAGCATAGCTTAAATGTTAAAATGTTTCAAGACAGTTCTGTGTGTAAAATAAGTTTGTAAAGAGTTTAAAACTGTAAATAAGTAATTCTGGTTAAGTTCTCCCAATTTGGTTCTAAAGGCTCCTGGTTAATCCTCTACAGAGCACTCCCCTAGGAGAAACCAAAATTGATAGGGAACAGACCAAGAGGGGTTTAACCAGAGAAACGGGTAGAGGAGACTCTAAAGAGCTTGGAAGCTTCTTCTCAGTAAAATTCCCCAAGAGGCAAGGCCGGGTGGGCAGGCTGTGTAAGGATGACCCACACCGGACTCTTGGGAAGGGTAGTAATGATGGCTCTAATTGCTGGTGGTGCTCTGGGGAGCCCAGGAGAGCCGTGCAGTGAGTGCTACCAACCCCTCTATGAGGAGAAAGAAGTGAGCTCCTTGCATAGAGTCCACATCAGTCCTAACCCTAATTGTGATAACCTCTCCCAATTGGTCCTTTATCAGAAAAATAATAGAATAAATTGTATAGCACAGAATACTGCCACTTTTAGGCAGCCACTCCTGAATCAATACAAAAAATTAAAGAAATATGAAGTTCATGAGTCAGAAATTGCAAGTTGATGCGAGCTTAAATTTAAGCTTAAAATTAAATTAAATTTCGATCAAAGAAAAAGAGGGGGGACTGTTATGAACAAAATTCTGCCAATTTTTTTTGTAGAAAAAGTTACAGAAACCTATCAGACCAGTGCGGCTGCAGTGCTACTTGTTGTTATGATAATTACAAGTCATTAGCGTTAATCGTTCTTTTTATATCACTAAAGACCCTAGCCAGGGCTGGGTTGAGAGCTCTTCTCCCCAGTCAGTGGGAGAGAAATTAAGAAATTAGAGTGGTGCCTGGACATGAGGAACAGAGTGCTGGGCCTGCAGAGATGTTGAGGGACCCTTGTGCCCCTCGCCCTGACTACGGAAGTCATCTGGAACGGGACCCAGAGCCAGGAAGCAGTGGAAAGCGAGAAAGACCAGGGTCCCGCCCAAAGCTACCACGAGGACTGGACCCCCAGCTCTGCCCCTAGTGGACAAAGCTGCGCATATCCTCTTCCTCTGAGCCACGCTGGGAAAGAAGACGGAGACTGCAGACTGTCGGGCTTCCTAATCTTGAGCTGATCACTTTTAATAAAGGCATTAAAAGGAGAAAAGTCTCCTGTCCTGTTTATTTCAACTTCCATGAGAAAAAGTAACTGGATTGAGATGCCTGTGTCCAAGTGTATCTATTTTAAAGAGAGTGGTTATTCTCCATTCACATCCTACAACTATTCTAATGATTAACCCTGTAGAAGCCAGTAACAAGTGACAGATAACTACCTTGAACAATTTCACTCCAGGACTATTTTGAATTGTTGTGGGGTTTGAAAAGAAAGAACAGCTTTTTGTAAAAAATTTGATTTCATGTGAGGTGTATTAAACTTGTAAACTGTGAAGTGAACTGGTACAAAACAATGCCCAACAAGTGTAAAACCATGGACAAAATGCAATCATAAAACAGTCCTATGATATATCCAACTCAAAACACTTGCAGCCCAGGTTTTTTAGGTCATCAAAATGCCAAAGGTACAGGTAGGCATATTTAAAATCACTCAATGATTACATGGCTCATTCCGGTAAATTGAAAAGCCGTAACTTTCTGGCAATGTGCTAAATGCCTATCTGTATCTTTAAGTTTTTAAGTGAACTTAAAAGCTGATGCATAGTATGGAAATGAGGATTCTTCACAAATTCAGCTGTTCCCAGACAAATACCACATTTAAGGCATGCAACAGAGTTTTTTAACTGGGCAATAGCTTTCTGCTGTTTGAGTTACACACAGGCCTGAACAGTCTCCTCCTGTTGTGCGAGAAAAAGACAACCAAGATTTAGAAATATTTGCTGGAGCAGGTGAAGGTGGGGTGGTGATAGCCCATGCTGGCGTCCAGGGTTTCTCAGTGGAAGAGGATGTACAGTATAGCTGTATCACCATTTTGTTGCATGTACGGATGGTACATTGTCAAATTTTAATAACGGGCACTTAGCAACTGAGACAGTTTAGAGAATGACCTTTCAATTTAATTAAAACTGTAAAATAGCTTCACATTTTTGGGATTAACCTTTTTAGATGGAAACAGATGTTCCAGAACGGGATTAGATTGCAAATGAATGGTCCCTCGATTTAGAAACTAAGCAGCTGTAAAAAGCTACAATTTCAAAACATAATTAAACTGACCAATTTTATAGTTTCTACATGCTGACTTCTAAATGATACAAAAATATTGTAGTATTTTGAGTCGTCTGAAGATCTGCTCAGTGTAACATGATTAATATTTTCCAATAGCAAATTGGTTATTAGCATTTACTTCAAAAAAACCCACATTGTTTTGGGAGTGGGTAATTTAAATGTAATGGACAGTAAGATCATTTTTAATTTTTAACTTTGCATTAAATTGCATTGGCCTTCTTGCAAACCTAAGCCTGTGACTTCCATGTTTCACTCTCCCACTAGCAACGGAAATGTCTCAAGTTAGAATTATGTTTTGATTATATATTGATCTACATTAAATATAGGGTACATAAGAAAAATCTTAGCATGTTTTTTTACAGGGCACCCAACTAAAATCTTTACAAAAGATAATTATTCATTCTTCCATGTAACAGACAGAGATGCCACTTTTATAAATGTACCCTTATGTTCACTCACCAATAAAATAGTAAACAAATCAACTTTTTAAACCATTTTTTATAAATTATTAAAGTATTTTTACTGACACTCTGCAACAATATACAAAAATAATACTACAAGAGTACCGATCGGTCTGGCCTACCCCTCATTTCACAGAAAAGCAGAGGTTATGGGGGGATGTTTGGGAATCAGTCATCGCTGTAGATGTCTCCTGCAAACGGTAGGTGTACGTGGCTGCCCGTGACATTGGGAAGTCGAGAGAGATCAGGCAGGTTCTGGATGCGTGACCTGAGTTCTTTCCGTACTTGGGACACTCTGGCTAACTTGCGTTTGTACTCCTGTAATGCAGAAGAATTCCATATGAGGTTTTATTGCCATTACCATCCCTACTACTTACTGCACCTGTGATTTTCCAAACTAAGTATTCCTTCTGCAAGTTAGGTAAAGAGCCTATAACAGGTGAGAACCCAGAGATTTGGGTATTTAGGAGGCAGAGGTATCAGCTCTACCATTTTCCCAGCAATGGAGTTCAAAAGCATAGCCATGGGATTATTTTGCTTTAAATTCTGAGAATATCAATGCTAAATAAGGAAGGCAATCTCAGCCAACACAACCACAGGCTTTTCTCCATGTAACTAGGAGAACAGGATTATTCTTAAAACTTAATTAAGGATAGTTGTTACACATATTCTACTATCAATAACAGAGGCTGGAGGGATAAACTTACTGATGTCAAAGAAGTTACTTTCATCTCATACTGCTGAAATAATAAAAACCAACCAAATACCCCCTAACTAGGCCTAATAGGTCCTACCAAGCTGATAAATGACAAGTATTTTGTATTAACTTTTATAATAAAAATATATTTCCTCAGTACATTTATGTATTGAACCCTGGGTTTTCAGAAACTTTTTGAATTAGGAACTTAGGATTTCATATTGTGTTGGAATACAGGTCAAACCACTCCCAATTTACATATTTAATGATTATGAGGCCATTTTCGATTGAAACAACATTATATAAATAAAGTTCAACATTGTAAATCAGTACACTAGAATACAGTCAGTGGTCACCTCTTAAGAACACATGACATAATGGAGAAGAATACCAGCTTTTATAAAATGAAAACAGTTATTCCAAAATATAAGAAGATTAACATATAATTCACAGGAATATTTGAATTTCAAATACTTGGAAAGGAGAAGAAACTAAGCACTAGCAGACAAAGCAGTGCTTCATAAAAAAATAACACAATTCACAACAAATCAAATGCAGGTGCTTTCTAGTATGGCTGCAGGTTTTGCAGCAGCCTGAGAATGGTTGGAAGGAACAACACATAAGTAATCCACAACTTGGATAATGAGCCCATGGAAAACTAAGATGTCATGACTATAACCACTTTTAAATAACAGTGGGGGGAAATTCTACATGATCCAGCAACAGTAACAAATATAAACACTTGATAGTTCCAGCAAGTACGAAAACACTGTGCAAATGTCTATAAAAGGTAACAATCAGGCTATTTCTTTACAAGCTCAAACCACAATTTTAAATATGTTACTATATTGTTAATAACATGGAGTAATAAGGAAGAATAATGAAAAGACCTTTTGGCAGTAGAACCCAATGCAATAGAAAAATGTAGTAAAGAATGTTAGATAATTGGGACATGACCAAGATTACTGGACAAGGTCCAACACAAATTTAAAAGGTTTGCAACTACATGAGCTTCTTATCAAGGGCAGTAAGAGAACCATGAGATACCTTAAATTCTAAATAAGAATCATTATGGGTAGCTAAAAGAATTTCAAATCTTTACATAGGAGAAAGAAAAAGTGCCCCTGAATTAGGATCATCAATTCCTTGGTATCATTTATATTTCAAAATCAAATATTACATGCAGATTCTAATGAGATACTAAACACAGTGAAAATACTACAGATGCCCAGTCAGTGGAACTGTAAACCCTTGGTAATAGTACCCAGGGTAAAGCAGTATTTATTTTAGGATACAGGTGGCCAAAGAAGTCTTACAACTGTGAGTCCCTTGGTCCTGTGAGAACTTGCTACAGTTATCCAAAAATATTCTCTTTGGTGCAAGTGACTTCAGGACGTGGCTGTGGAAATGAAGGTCTGTATCCTGACACTGTATCCCTACACTAATGCCCTAAGACCACAAATACTTCACTGTTTCATACCTGATTTTACAGCAGCATCCAGAGGCCTCACTGAGCAGACTGTGCAAGATGTGTAATCTTTTTCCAGCATGTAAAAGGCCAATCTCAGGCATTCTCACTATGCATTTTAGTCCAGGATGCAGAGACTCCTATTATTTTAGGGAACAGATTTTATGCCAGAGGACAAGACCAGCTTCAGGTTTCATTGTTTACTAAAACAACCATTTTGGGGCAATACAGAATACCAGTCAACTAGAATCCCTATTTTCAGAAGCAGGATGCTTGGAGATTGCTCATGGGGTGACAAGGATTTTGAGGAAGCTAGGTGATCTTGCCTCCACTGTGAAAGATGTAATGCTATACAAAAGAGGATGAGCAGAATTGTAAGCAGAATCAATACACTCAAGAGGCCTAAAAATCATAAAATATATTAACTATAAAATCCCTCCTGCAGTTAATTCTTGTAAAGAGCTGAATCCTGTCCAAGTTTATTCTCTATCAATGAGGAATGTAAAGCCACGAATCAGTATCACTTTACAAGCTTGAAGCCTGAAGTTAGGCAAATAGACAGTCACTTAGCAACAGACCCAGCAGCTATATTCTTGCTAGACTTTACTCCAAAACCTGAAATGTGCCTTATATTAGATTGTCAGTTCCTTCACTCCCTTAAAGTTCCCTTTAGCTGATAATAAATCATTTCCATAACAACATTACATTTCTGACATCCAGCATTTTCCATATAAATCTGCCTGGGACTTGTTGCCTAGTGACTATCAGCTTGATCAATACTACTAACAGTAGGTTCCTTTTCCTCACTAAGGAAAATGTTCTCATAAATTGTGTCTCCCACATAACACAGTCATCTTCCTCTCACCAACATCTCTGGCGTAATGCACTCTAGGGAGACAAAATTTGTTCCTTAAGCCTTCTCAGAAATATGAAACTCTGAGAAAATTTGCTCGAAGTTTTTACTGCAAAACTAGAGTAAAAAAAAAAAAGTAAGGTCTTATAGTTGATTATATTATTGATGTAGTATTCTCACTGTCATATTTTCTGAAAAATCCCTTCACAGGATTTCTTCTCCTGGGAAGCTGAGAAGTCTCAGAGAAGAAGGAAAACAATAATTATCTGGTTGCTTCTCCTGTGTTTGCTGCTTTGGAATGTGGTCTGGAGATTGTTTACCAACTGGTCATTGTTTGACTGGTTTCATGTGAATTGTTTTAACTTAATGACAAATCATGTCCAGCTGTGTTGAGGCTCTGGAGAGTCACGAGTTTGTCATTATCATTCTTGTTAAGCCTTCTGTCTCTATCCTTTCTCTATTCTTTAGTATAGTTTTAGTATAGTATTCTTTAATAAAATATAGTATCATATGTAGGGGGACAGTAGAATGTAATCTTACCCCTCCATGAGTTGCAGCTGGGATCAATTACTAGAAATTAAGAACACCTGTAACTAATGAGAACAAGTGCCATAAAAGGGTGTACCAAGCAGAGGAATCAGATGGCTGCTGCAGGGATCCAGAGGAGTTACTGCTCAGAGGAGCTACTCCACGAGAAGCATTAAGAAGATATGAAGCTTAGAAGCTATGGGATCCTTGCAGCATAAAGATAATAGAACTGTTGCCGTGCACTGTCCTAATGTATGAGACAACAATCATAAAATAATAAATTAGCCTTCTAAGAACATGGAGTCAGAGTCACTCATTTCCTCCTCATCCTGGAGACCCAGCAAATACCACAGAATATAAATTACAGAATGCAATTTTAATCCAATTTCAGTAATCCAAGCATATGTGAGATCTGAAACTGCAGGTTAGATGTCCACAGCAATCCTCCTCCACAAAGAGAAAAAATATTCACCTAACCAGAGCACCTAATTTCCCATGACACTCCTGAAACTATTCTAGAAATCACCGGAGATGTCCAGTTTTTATGACTGGTGAACAAGTCCAAAAGAGGACTGATTTTCAAGTACAGTGACTCAGCAGTTTAAGAGGTATTTTCAAGGCAGGTGCTGTTCACAGTTTGATTCTATTTTAAACCACTAGTCTCTTCTGAAAGGTTTGCTTCTGTATTTTTAAAGCTGTTATTATTGTCCTGGCATGACGTAATTAGTCCTGGACTGCTGGAATACAGGTATTAAGTACTCATTATCAACAACCCTCACTGTATATCCAGCCTTTACTGTTTTATCATAATAGCATGGACATGTACTGACCACCCTTTTCCTCAGTGTGTATGTTAACAGTGTGACAATGAAAGCAGAGAAGTGGGAACTGGGATATCTAGGTGTTATTTCTAGTACTGTTGCTCCATTAGAAATGCTGGGCATTATATAACCAAGTAACAATTTAATTTAATCCTGTTTTCGACACTTTTAACTGTGGAAATCTTCATGGAGAATTTCAATTTGATTGGCACTATTTAAGATAAACTTCAAATTACCCCTGTATAAATGAGGCAAGATTTGAGACATTTACTTCAGAGAGTCAGGGACAGGCAGAAGTATGATGCTTTATTTTGTTACACTGAGCTTAATTTGCATTTCTTCCTACCTACTGGAGAACCTTACTTTTGGTATATATGGGCAACCTGATGTTTGGAATTAAGATCTCTTCAATTTGTCCAGTGGTTTAAGCTAACACTACTTTCAGGTAATATTTGTCTTTACTTCCAGTCATAAAAGCAGGTTTATGAGGTAATTAGAACTTATTTTGCTCATTAGAGTCCTACCAGTTATTACAATTTCCATTATTTGACAGTGTATATAGATATTTTGTGAAAGCAATGCTAATAACATACGGATTCAGAATCTAGATTAATAGTGATTCTCCATCAAAAAGTACCAGGCAAAAAAGCCAAATTTTTGATTAGGCATTATAGACATCATAAATAATAAAAATTTGGGCAGGTTAAACAAGCTGTGCAATGCAGAGAATATATTCCCTTCCAAATAAAATAGATCTTTATAAAGATGCTTTGCAATAGGAAGGTGCTACAGATAAAAAACTTCATGGATATGCTTTTCCTTTATATCATTAATATGACTTTGAACCTTCATCTGATCACTGATGCTATGGATTGCACCAAAATACCGTATGGCAGAACATGTGTAGCAAAGCAAGAATAAAAGGTTTGCAGGAAAGAGAAGTATTTAATTGGTACCCTTGTTAGCTACAGAAAGGTAAGGTGGAAATAAATACTTCAATACAGAAAAACAAAACCCAGACATTTAAAAGGCTTTTAAGGTGATGAGGACATGTGTGTACACCAGCATCCATGGCCTGTATGAACACAGTATTTAAAACTGAGATCTCTGACTTTCTAGGTCCATTCCAACCTTGTTTCAGGTGCAGATGTGAGAGCTGGGTCACAGAGCAAAGGCTTCTCCTGTACTGTGTCCAACAATGCAGAAACTGCCAGAACTCTTCAAAGGTTCAGATGAAAGCAAATGTCATGTGATAGCGTGATATCTAGATTCTGAAGTTCAGTATCACGTTATTTATAGACTCTACCTTGCTAGACTCTACCTCACCCAGTTTGGGTATTTTTCTGCAAGAAGACTGACAACTAGACTCAGAGGATTCAGGTAAGCCTCACTATCACCTTGGAAAATAGATGAGTGGGGTTAAATTTTGTGCTGCCTTTGAAAATTTGGCATGGCTCACATTTGTCAGCAGTACAGTTAAAAGCTCAACCTATTTACCAGTGTTTAGGATAAATGAAACCCTGAAATAACTTTAAGAGACTAACCAATATCCATAAGCTTCACACACGAGGTAGAAGAACTAAGGACAGTTATGACAAGCTTAGGAAAGGATAGACTTGGCTAACCTTCCATTGCACATTGCCTACTCCCTAGAAAAGATATTTCTGGAAGCAAGCTTCAACTTTTTAAATATGTTAATATCTGTTTTGCATTTGGCCTTGCCAAGTTTTGAACTAAGTAAATAGCACTGAATAAATGAGCAACTATGTGGTGACTGCTTTGTTTGTTTTGTTCTATGCACTGCCCCTTACTGTACACATTATTCTGTGCATAGATTTATTAATATTCTCAGGTTTTCTAATGGCTAGATTCACCATTACAAAACACAATTTATTCTTCAGAAACCTTCTTTGAGCTGACAGATGAAAATGAAATGCATCCTCTAATTTCAGGTATCTCATATTTTTAAGTACCTAAAATTTCCAAGAAATTAACACTTCAAAGAAATTTTCTAAGTTAAAGTATTAGAGACTCCTCAGCTTGTCTGCAAGTGAAGCAATAGGAAGCAATCAACTCAGAAGTTTGAAATCCACAAACTAAATTAGTGACCATCTCGGGAAAGCTTGATTATGTGACTTTGCCTACCATCAACCGTTATGCTGTGGTACAGACTGGAATACACTGCAGACCTTCAAACCACAAATTCCTGTCTGGAACAGTAGCAGAAAGAAACAAAGCATTTTATCAGGACACTTCCCATCTGAAGTGTGACTATCACAAATGCGAAGTCTTCTCAGTGGCCAGAAATTATTCTTTCTATTTCTTGAAATGCAATTTTTGTGCAGCTCCTTCCAGCCTAGAACAGTATCTCAAATCTCATTCACTGCAGACTTGACTCCCGGTCTCCATCTCCATTCCTGCAACATTGCTCCTAGAACCAGACTTTGCCCAGGAAGGATATTCAATGCCTCTCAGACTCCTATCACAGCTCTATTCAGACACAATACAAACACTCACAACTGGTTTTTGCCTACTTCTTCCCATTTCTAGCTTTTCTGATTCTGATCTAAATTTCTCCCTCTCCAATCCTGGTCTCCATTTATCAGTCTCTCTATAGTTCTGGTTCAAATTACACCTGTTTCTTCCCAGTCCTCTACTTGGCCTGTCCCTATTCTCCACCTATATATCTTCATCAGATCTATTACATCACATCAGGTTTTGTTTTCATTGTCTTTGTCCAAATGAATTCCAGTTGATTTCAGTCCTACATGGTATTACACCCTTCTGGCTCGTCACTCCCTTCTCAGCCAGATAATCTCCTATTCCATTCTTTAATGTCTAGTCCTGGATCCCTTAATCTTCACAGCCTCTGGTGCCAGGTTCCATATGAATTTATCCAAGTTTTGCATTCAAACCCATTGGCTCCCATCTCCCCATTGTTTAGATACATGGGAGCCATGGACAACCCACCCATGGAAGAACGTCACACATCACAGACAGGAAGTGGCCAAGCAGCACATGGCCAGCACAGAGAACAACTGTACATGGTTGCAATTGCAGAAGTTTTCTTTAGCCCAAGCTGGAAAACTCTTTGGCAGACATCTTCACAGAAGTTAGTAATGTTTTAAATAATCTCTGATGAGTATAATAAAAGTAAGAATTTTTTTTTGCAAAGGCTTGTAATTTCATTCAATTCATTTTCATTAGTATATTAAAATTCAGGTCCCCTCAGAAAAAAGGATTTCCCCCTTTCATAATAATTTGAGAAAACATAAATTACTTAACTCAAAGCTAATTTTTTAAAGACTATTTTATTCTAAACTTGTTTTTAGCCTCTCTGTTGAAGATTGTGTTGCCAAAAAGTTGCCCAATGTTTAGAAAAGTAGAAGAAAACAAAACAGGGCTTGCAAGCCTTCAGGGAGGTGGTGCAGTCACCATGCCTAGAGGCGTTCAACAGGCACTTGGATCTGGTAGGGGGTGATGTGGTTTAGGGGTTACAGTGGTAGAGCTGGGTGGACAGTTGGGCTGGATTGGCTTGAAGGTCCCTTCCAATCTTGATGATTCTATGAGTATACTTAATTAGCAGGGATATTACTAGGCTGGCTTAGTTTATATTTATCTCCCCTCAATCATAAAAGGTCGAGGGTGATGAATATTAATTTATAAAATATATTTCTATATAAAGGCATTGATTTAATTAGTCAATCTCTATGGGACTATGATTTAATTTAAAGCATTCCAGGATGGCTGATATGAGCAGCAGCTGAAATGAAGGATGCCTGCCTGAGGTTACACTTGGTCTACTTGTGTTTATTATCTGATACAGCATTTATTTAGCCATTATAATAAACTCAAAGCTACACACTTCCAAGAGAAGCTTAAATTATACTGAATTTTTAAGTTTCAAACACTGGCTGACAGAATTAAGCTTTGGAGAACTTCTGATGATAAGTAATCAAGTACTTCAGAACAATTCTGAGCAATTTTGCTCAAATACTCAAGTTGCTACTCTGCACAGGCACACAAGGAATAAAGCAGAACAGTTTTGAAAACAAGAAAAAAAATTAAATGGCTGGAGGCTTATAGATAGCTTCTTAAAGTTTCACCTATTCATGGAAGATCTACATGAAATCCAAATTAAAGGGTATCGGTGTTTAATTTTAGAAGAATTTAAAATTAGTGAAGAATTTTGGTGGTCTATTAGAAAGGCACGCCTTTAACAATGCATTTAAGAACAGTTGTGCAAAGTCTTCAAACTCAAATATTTACTGTAGCTAACAGATGAACTGTAAAAATTCAGATGTGTCAGATGCACATTCCTCAGTTCATGCATCCCTTGCCTGTAGGTCATTACAACAGTCTCAGTTCCTACTTCAGATTTCACATGTGCAACTCTTGCAACCTAAAGCTGTAAGCGTTGAACTGCAAAAACATGGACTGTGTAATTCATTATTTAGCAGACACAAATGAACATCTTAAAGTATGAAACTGCTGTAAAGCTGAGACTACATGTACTTATTTTGAAGATGAAAGTGAATTTGAGAATGAAGGTTAACACTGCAGGTTACTAGGTAGAGATTTATCTATTGCTAGCCAGGTCACAACTCTCTCAGATCTTTATCCAAGACAGATCTATGTAATGTAGAAGCACAAAACCTAGTTTTATTGTACTAAGGCTAAGCACTAATAGCATTCTAATCCAAGCAGCATAGAACTTAAAGAAAGGTAACACACACAGCTGTTGCAACTGCAGTATAGAACCACTCAATGTTAACCTGTGGGCAAGAAAGAAAATAAGAAAGCATTCCAGTGGCCTGAGACTGGATCAAGCTAATAAATTAGCTTTATTTAGGGTGAAATAAATAAAGGCAGTGAAGACAGAGGACCCCAAATTTCTGCTACAGGTGAGCCCACACTGGTGACCTTGTTCATTTAATTAATCTATCAGTGTAGGGTCTATCTATGCAAAACTCGTCTTGGACATTTTGAAGAAGTTCTTCCAATCACCTTTTTTTTTAGTAATTCCTGTCCATCTTTTCTAAGTTCACAAATTATTCCTATCTAACCTAAACAAAGAGCTGTGAAGACAGCCCCCTTAAATTTCAAAACAGTCTAACAGCACATGATTTTTAAAGATTTTTAATGGATAGTTCTCAAAGAAGTCAAGAAATGCTATGGGCCATCCAATATGTGTTTGTTTCCAACATTCTAATGAATTTTATCAGCTCAACAGTTTCATATTACATTTGTCAACTCATTCTCACAGCTGCATTAAGTAGGTTGAGCCATCCATTTTAGATACATGGATTCTCAAGAGGAGCATTAAGTTACAGCTCAAAGATAAGCATTCCCAGGCCTGATTTGCTTAATGGCAGTTGAATATGCTCAGTGTCAATTGATAATTGAAACTATAGTTTACATGACTAATTAGAGCAATTCTGTAAGACAAATTGTTGATATGTGCATGGTGATTTCTGTGTTTTTCTTTCATTTTGTGTGAAATAGATATTTCAGATGCTGTGTTGAGCAATGGGGATGGGAGCATAAGAAAGTTAAATAGGGAAAGGAGAACTACACAGCAGCAATAGATATTCTGATTTACTGGCCTCTCAAACACCCTGAGGGGGTATCTCCAGTGAAAACTCTACTATGCATGATGCAAGCCAACAATTGCACTTCTTCCACGATCAACAAGAATCATAATCTGAATTTTCCAAAAATGGACATAGATACAAGTTCTGTAATTTAAAAAACTGTAGGAAAAAAAGTGCTTTTAAAGAAAGTGCTTACCCTCAAGCTTTAGTATTAAAATATTATGACTAGAAAAAACTGCCTTAGAAAGTGATACCAATAGACAGCACAGAACAATTCCAAGAAAAATTCACAATGAGAAGTCCCTTATCAATCAACCAATTTCAGGCAGCAAATTTGGCACACCCACAGGTTTTTTACCCAATTCCAAATTGCTCAAATAGCTGGTTCTATTTTATAATAAAAAAGGTGGAGAAAGAAGTTGTCAGGGAAGAAATGATGAGAAATCAGAAGGAAAAAAGGTTTAGAGAGACAGCAGAACACAGAACAAGTAAACAACATTAAAAAGAACAAGGAAAGATAGTTACACAGTTTGCAACTCTTCTTTCCCATTATAAACTATATTGCTCCCAAAAGCCTACGGATTCCAATAACCTGACTAATGCACATCTTTCTGTGATCTACTGATAAAACATGTATCACAGGTTGGCAATCACAGAATTACAGAATTTGGTGAGTTGGGAGGGACCCACAGGGATCACTGAGTCCAACTCCCACCCAGGACCATCCCCAAGAGTCACACCATCGTGCCTGAGAGCATTGTCCAAACACTTGAACTCATCAGGCTTAGTGCTGCAATATCATTTCAATCTACAATATCTTAGCTTTTTAAAGCACCTTTCTTTCTTTCAAGCCACCTATAGTTCACTAAAATGATCTTTAAAATCATTATCCTGGTTTATATAGAACTCTAGGAGTATCTGTGGGGGTTTCCATCCTGTATGTCTGTATTCCTATCCAGTTGTGGATGAAATGACCTTGGAAGATCAGGTCATGAGGCAACCATAGTAAGTTAAATGTTGTTACAGTAATTTACTACTAAGATATATGCAAACAAAATCATGAGTAATTCAGTAAACTCATTACTGGGGGAAAAAAAGCAAATTATTCACGAAATTCCTTCAGTTTTCATGTTTACACAGTCAAAAGAAATAGAATATACAAAGCAGTAAATCACTTAAATTCTCTTTTTTGCCATGTGCTTCTTACATGTCAAAATGCAAGTCACTTAGGTATATTTTCACCAAGTTCATTACCCTGGGTTTCTTGCATGACAGACACTTCAATCTTCTCTCTGATTCACACTAAATCTGCTCTCACAAATTTGATACTGCTTTAAATTTGCACCAAGGGTTCTGGAGAAAACCTCAGGCTCTACTTCCAGTTGCACAGCCTAAAATAAGAACTTGTACAACCTCTCTTTTAAAAAGTTGGTTTTCCTGACAATGTCTTAGAAAAGCAGGGTTTTAGCACATTTGTTGTACAAATTAATGTCCAAAGTAACGACATCTGTCTCGTTTCACTGGTGAGCTGCTTCAAATTCCCTCAGAAAACAAGATCTGATGTAGCACTAGAAACAGCACTCTTGCTGCAGAAAAGGGTTTACCATGGTGGCAAACTGAATTGAATACAAATCCAGTATACATGGCTAGTACAGCAATTTAAGAACTTTTTTATTAATTGTCTATCCCTACTTGATCTTAAAACCTTTAAGGCTGGTCTCTCCATAGACTCATGTTTCCAGATCTCTTGTAAATGTGAAGTCTGAAAGAAAAATAAAAATAAAGTACACCCAGCATCTGATGACAAGGGAAACAAAACCAGCAGGTCTGAACCTGCAGCTGATGTTCAGGCAAGAGTTGGACCGACTGACTAGCATGTCAAAATCTGCCTGTCAAGACCTGTTTAAGATTTCTGGTGCACTGGACACAATCTGTGGCAGGCTAGAGTGTGTGTTTATGAAGAACTGCACAAATGCCATCTAGGTATATATTTCCAGCCTGCCATGAGGTAGAGGGATTGAGTATTAGGCCTGGGTGTGTCACTTTTCTGTTACTCTGCAGTGCAATGTCATGGAAAAGGCAACCTTTCTCCACGTAGAGTAGAAACATAACAAAATTATTTACTATTTGGCCATGACTTACAATAAAATGTGAAGATTTGCACACAAGATACCATCTTAAAGAGTAACCATACAAGTCACCATGCATTTCAAATTTTTAATTTTTTTTTAAAGGGCGTGCCTTATAAAGTAAAAGGAAGTTTCTCTACTGACACCCCTCAAACCCAGGCTAGCCAGACACCACAGGCTGAAGGGTTCAACAGCCCAAATGAGTCCCTCAGTGATCCCCAGCTATGTCTAGCTGGTTTTTGATGGTGCAATAGCATAGCAAGAGGAGCCCCTGCTGAAAGGGCAAGTAACTGCTGATGGAGCAGAAGGGACACATCTGTCCCCCACTTCCACAGCTAAAAAAAAACAGAAACCAAAATCATCTTTTTGCCACTGTTCAGGGCAAGTAACTTGCTCATAGTTACCTTATCAAGAAGAGTCAAGACCACAGAATCAAATAAAAACAGCAAAAACACTCTCCCCACAGTAATTCATGTGGAGGTGGAAAGCTGCAACTGTGTAGGGCATATTTCATTATGTTTCCAAATGAACTGAAGTTTGGAGGAGAAAGTTCATTGTGCAACATGGCAAAAGCTGTCTGACATTACATAAAAGCATGTTAGGTACTGCAATGTTGGAAGAAAAAGCATTGTTAATCACACATGTGCCATGAAAAAGTGAGCACCATGCTTTAAAAACTACGTCTGTATGCAGTAGCAGAAGAGAAAGCTTGTCTGCCATTAAACATTTTGAGGGACATGAAGAATGTGTCTCGTGAGGAAATTATTTCAGTGAGACTCTGGACCTCACAGCATTCTCAGAATTGCACAGTATTCCTCCCTCCCACTGCAGCACTAAGAGCCTGCCTGCTGACCCTCACAACAGTTTGTCTGTGCATGTGTGTTTTCCACCAGTAGATTTGTTTTCACTGGAGCTCTAATGAAATTCAGTACTTTCCGGCAATCACCTCCTACTGAAATTTGGGCACTGGCTTGCACGCAGAAAATCAATGTGTTCTAAGTCTTAAATCTCGTAATACATTTATGACTTCTTAAATTAAAAATATATATTCTTAAATAGTAACCTTTATCAATTACATTGAAATATGCAAATCTAGAGTTCGTACTCACTATTTTATAACTGAAGATTGTAAAACCTACATTATGAACATCAGTCTTTATTACTCTTGGTATACTTAAGAGTAGCTTCTGTAAACTCTCTTGCTATTTTAGTTATATACCTAACTGGATGTTAGCTATTCAGACTCCAGAAGACAATGAATACTTTCAGGTAAATCCCAATCCGAAGTTCAAGTGACCAAGATTATTCTACAGCCCACGTACGGATTTACCCTCAGAAGCCTAAGAATTATTGCTTATCATTTAACAGAAACACAAGGTGGAAACCTACAGCTACCATTGAGCACATACAATTATTCTGATCATGCTGCATAAGAACATTAATTTTCCACTGACTACAGCAGCTGCTATTGAGCATGGCTTCAAGGATTTGGTACTATGATAGTTGATGACTTGTATATGCACACACAGAGCCCACAGGACACTACTGGAATAAGTGAGATGCTCCTAGTCACCAGTGACAGCAATCTTCTCTATCTTAAATTGTTATAGTTGAAAAAAAAATTATGCTAATAATAATTTAGTGGTGTACATATGGATCAACACAACCATTTTCAACTGGCTTAAAAGCAGTTGCATGATCCAATATTAATAACACTGATTAGCCAAATTATAAAGCAGCATCCTTCTGGGACTCAAAGTACAAAGCACAACAACTCTACTGGTGTATATGTTGGGGAAAAAAAAGGATGACCTTGATGTTCCAGAAAACTGGATTCTTTTCTTTGCATAAAGGAGAAGACCCTTATCAGCCAGAAGGTAAAAAAGTTTTGAGGTGCTCTTTCAAGAAATGCTGAGAACACGGGTACAAAACAGCTGCAGATTACATTTTCAATGACATTAGGATGACTTCCCCTTACAGGCACTACAGTAAGGGAATGCATTAACAATCCATATAAATTACAGGTGAGAGGCTACCCAGGAAACCAAAGGAGTACTGTTTTAAATACTACTGTCTGGAAGATAGCCTAGCCATTTTAAATTTCTTGCTGCTGTGCTCTAAGACAGCACTATCGTACAAGAAGAAATCCAGAAAACCAGGAATTACTGGTTCTTAAGAAGAATATGTTGTCTGGAAAAGTTCAGGCAGGTTCTCAAAACCAAACCTATGTGTAGTGACTGTACTTTCTGCTTTGGGTTTGCACCTGCATCACTGCTTTATTCCCCAACCTTTCAGCATAAGTATAAAACAACTGCAAGATAACACTGCTTGAGCAAGAATGCTTGATAACTTCCACACATAATAGTATCATAAATAGGGACCTTCCATTCCTACATTTTCAGATAAGCTAAGTGTAGTAGTTATGTTATCACCAAGAAAACAAACAACAGGTATACACACACACACAGAATTTAATGCTCTCTACAGAAGCTGCATCTAATATCATCCTATGACACGTTTCTCTGCTGGAAATGGCACTCTATTCACTACACGACAGCAGACACTAGAAATGTCTAGCTTTCAAGATGACAAACTAAATTGTTTTGTTTAAATAATCAGTGTATAAAATACTAATTACAGTGGTACAGCTCCTAGATTTAGATCATGTAAGACTAATGACTGTTTAATGTACCACCATTAAAAAAAACAGCAGCAATAAAAATTTGTCACAACAGAAGTTGTGTCAGTGGAAGACAGAAAATGAGGAAAGAGGAAACCATGATCTACTGGCACTCATCCAGCATCTCTCACACCGGTTATTATGGAATCATAGATGAGTTAAGACTAAACAGATATGTCTGGCAGCTATGTGCTGAGTATCAGTTCAACAAAAACCCTGAGTTCCTCTGGATGACAAATATTCCAAAATAAAGTTGATAATGGCACAGCTCACCAAATTTATCTATCAAATATGCTGGCCTTTTGAGCTCCAGATACCACCTTTTGCCAATGGTTCACTGCAGCTGAAGGATGTCAAGTATCTCCACCAGAAAACAGGTAACTTAGTATGAGAAAATTTATGTTTCTAGAACATGTAAATAATTTATACTTGGCTTCGCCTTTATATTCTCAAATCTTGGGCAATGAAGAGTTCCAGCTTTCACTGCTGAGTCTGGATGTGTAGGACAGCAGAGATAGGGTGGAGGGATGCAGAGAAAAAGGAGTTCTCTATGAATGCAATGTTCTCAGTGGTCTCTGGTTTGGCGCCCATGGTTTGAGGAGAATGCAAAATAAATGACAGTGCACAAAAGAAGAAATAAAGTGATGGGTCATTACAACTAGCAAATAGGGATGTGATGCAGAAAATTACTGATTTCATATCTACTGCCTTTGCAGAATCATTCCTCCTACTCTGGTAGCTACTAGCAACCTAGAAATAAATTACATCAAAACTTTGTGTGTTTGAAACATTGCCAAGTGTAACACTCAAGGGAGTTACACCATCTGCTGTCTCCTGCCTTCTACCTTCTTCAGGATCAAAGGGCTCACATTAACTGAGAACATGACAGTTCTGAGGCTTGTCTTTAGAACAGTTATAAGGAGCTCAGTGTTCCACATAAAATCTGAGAACTGCTTAAAGGCATAAATAACTGTGGTAAAAACAAACAATGACGTCCCTCTACATCCTTTGCTGTCCAATGAAGTATTTGGGCTGGAGTAAAATGAATCTTTGATAGTGACTGATGAAAAACAAAGGAAGAAATACATAATTAAGAACAGAAAGTCACGACAACCTAACATTTGAGGAAATAGAGCCCAATAAGCCTACTTAACCTGCAGGACCACAGTCAGATGTCAATCTTGGTTCTCCACGCCACTTCATATTTTATTGCTACTTCCAACACATTCTTCAAGTTCTATATTCAGAACTGACCTTAAAATAATGGTCTTTTAAAGGGCAGAATTCAAGGCTCAATGCTATCTCCAACTCTCAGTTCTGTTCTTCAAATCTATCAATGTACTAAGCAGCCACTATACATTTTCTACCCTAAATTCTGCCGGCAGCCAAGCTTTAAAACTGTTACATGTGCTGACTACAAAACCAATTATCCACACCTCTACAGGGCAACATAAAAAATCTGGCTTGGATGCATGGAAAGGAAGGAAAAAAAAACCCCACCAAAACACAGATGGAAATGTCTACCTTTTGGGAAGATCAGAAGTTAAATTTTACAATGATTTCTATCTATTTGTTAACATCAGGCTACACTTAAATCAGAGACTCACAACAATGTTTTAAATACTTCAGGATTTGTGCTAGATAATCTGATGAAATATCGACAAATATCCCAGCCCTTTGGTGCATAGCTACAGTAACATCTACAATTATTTTAGAAAGCACATGGCATTTCTCCTACTTTTCTCACCCCCATTTAAAAATTATGTGTATACTATGGAACATAAACTTAACTATGGAGAGAGAGCATCTCTTCTGCACTGAGAAATAAGCCTGATTCAGGGAGAGAAGGCCTGGGGCAGATAATGTTCTTAACAGTCCTTTATCTCATCAGAGTCCTTATTTCATCCACTAACCAAAATGTAGCAAACTTGTCTCTGCCTTAAACTTCACAATGTATTCCTCTCCTACCTATGGTCCTCAAAAATACCATCCTCACTACACTGAATTAAAGTGCATCCTTTCCAGTTTGTTAGTGCAGAAGTGCAGAAAAAGAAGAAACCAAAATTCCTTCTTGATACTAACAAAATCTTCCAAATGTTTTCATTTAAGTATGTACCATCTCACTTCAAATTCTGAACATCTTATTCAATTTCAAAAAGTTGAAAGCAGTAGATTTTCTTCTTTTTGTGATGAAGGGGTATACTCTAGTAGATAATAGGGTAATCATCCTAGTGTGCATAAGGTTGGGGGTTTTTATAATCAATTTGAATTCATAATATATTTCTAAATTACCAACCCAGTCAGAATATAAGAACCTGCTGTGATGCCAGTTTCACAGATTAAGGAAATTAAATAAAGATGCTTTTGTGAAAAAATAAATATTATACTGAATCAGGCAAGAAAATAAAACAGCTAGTGTAACTGGGAGAGAACACCTCAAATACTGGCTCCTTAGATTACTTACTTTCAGAGAAATATTGTTTCAATGTTACTATTTCAGACAACTATTTTACATCCACAGTAGTGCCAAATGTTCTAATTCCATCCGAGTTAGCCTAATTCTCCATCCCACAGTAGTTCCCAGCCAGTATGTGCCCTCCAACTGTTCCCTTTCCACCCCAATATTCCTTGATGTTTTCTACATCACCTGACTACTGTTGTGGCAAAGAGCAGTGGAAGTTATGGCTGGTTCCATGTTCTGACTAGGACAGACTGAGGGGAGAAGAGCTACCGAAACATTCCTCTGGGCCTCTCTTCTCTTTATGTATTCACAGAAGTAATTTCATCAAACTTTTAAGAGCTAATTAGGATTGTTTCCCTGCCAAAGGAAAGAATTTATATGACTGGCAGAATAACTGCAACAGTCAAGTCTCACAGGAAATTGGACAATACCTGTAAGCCTCATGTAACTGCAATTCACTCTTTCCTCTTCTGCCAATCACTGCCAGCAGTAACTGAGAAATACTACAAAAATGTTTTGCCCTCTCTAATAAAGCCAACTTTATGCACTTTTTATGTCAGAGATGCATCTTAATATCATATAAATAAAATGAAACTCCAAGACAACATGGAGTTCATTTACAGGATTTATACATCATCCTGAGTTGTTTCTCTGCATTCTGCTCCTCCATATTTCAACCAATTTTAGTCCACAACATTTCAAACATTGGCAGCGGAAAAACTTTACCAACTACATATTAGATGAATACAATATTCTTAACTTTCGGCAGGACTGAAAAATATCACAACTGCTTCAGTCAAATGCAAAAGTCAATGTACTCTGGCTATTCCTTTAGTTTAAAATAAAGTTTTAAGGCAAGTGTAAGAACCACTTTACACACTTATCAGGTGGTGATGAGTACTCCGTGACAACTTCCACTTCCTCCTGGCTAAGAAATATTCTCAGCAAGAACAACAGCTGTGGGATACAGTGTTTTCTCACTGCTGCTAAAACCGCATCAACTACTCTTACATCACACTGCCCAGAATAACTACTGACACAGCTCCAAAGGACAGTCAAAGAGAGCTGGTGTTTCAACATTGCCCTCAGCATCAACTCACACTTTCCAAGTTGTTCTATCCCCTCTGCAGACACATGTACCATACCTCAATCAATGAGAGGAATCCAGGTATGAAAAAAATAACCCAACTTCTTAATGTATTTTGAAATAAGGTGCATAGAGAAAAACTAAACTACAGTTGCTACTACCTGAAACATTACCCAAAGCTCTGTATTTCATCAATGAGCTTTAACAGAAAGATACAGTTTTTAAGAACCAGATTTTTCAGCACAGTCCAGGTAAAAATTACGTTACCTAAGAGTTTTCATCTTTTCTCTTGACCTACTGCACCATGAAGTGGCCTACTACTCTCTAAGCTTTTTAGCGATGAGGATTAGCTGGTTTTATTTTAAAAGTTTGGATATTTTGAAGTAAATTCCCCACGTTTACTATATGAAGACATTAGTGTAACTGTGGTGGTTTGGTGGTTTTGATTTGTAAAACTCAGTTTCATTATGAGTCCTACTGAAGAGTATTTCTGCTCTCTACATTTAGCCTTAGCTGAAGAGATGGATGTTGTCTGCAACATCACAATAAACTCTGTGACTAGTTTAGTAGCACCATTACAGAAGATCATAATGAATTTAAACCAGGAAAACAGAATAGCTTTGGTTCCTGATTAAAGCTGTTCAACTATTAATTCCTTCATTTTGATTCATGAGTTCAATTTTGACAACAAAATTATTAAAACTAAAAACTAAAAATTATTCTGACCTGTCATGAAAGATTCACATGTATTCTTGAATGTTCTTATGATTTCCAGTGATATTTTACCTACAACAGGGTTTAGTAGTAGACAAATTTCAATTAAAGCTCTGGGCTTAAAGAAAAAAAAAATTAAAAAACCATAACAAAACCCAAAAGGCAACAACAAAAGCCAAATAAAAAACCCACACAGAAAAGTGCACTGTTCTCATACACTACAAAATGTTGATTCACTAGGAATGTTTCACTCTTAATAATGCTTTTTTAAATGCAAACGGGTTTTGTCATGACAATGGCACCTATACTTCCTAATCACTTTGCATAACTTAACATTTCTTACTTTCTCCTATGCTGATTTAAAATACAACATAAAAGGCCATACATTATTTCATTAACAGGCTCTGACAGTATTTGCCGCCTCAGACCATTATGTAAGATGATTAATTATTTTCCTACGTAAACATAAGAACAGTGAGATATCAGCACTCTGCCAAAGATCTACAGTAACTGGATGCATATTTTCTTTAAACGCCATCTCATGGCTACTTGCTGTCCACCTGAAGACTTTCCTTGCTGTGTACATTCAAATTCTCCAAAAGGTATCAGCTCTGTTCACAACAGCATGAGTGCCACTATGTTCTACATTGGATTTTACACAAATTTCTTCTACTATGTAACACTGGAGTGGTTTTGAGTGAAAACATCACAGGTCTGCTGTAGAATAAAATTTGTTTTGTGTTGTTTCAGCAAGGCTGAAAAAAAGCAGGCTGACGTTCTAGCCATTTTTCTTCTTTATTCTGTCAGAGATTTCTACAAGCAGTTCTCATCAGCCCTTCCAATCAACCAGGCAAAACATTATTAAAAATGCAGCAAAAGAATTTTACTACTATTATAGGTCATAGTAAAGCGTAACTTGAGTATGGTGCTTTCTTTTAACTTCACATAGAAGCTCGTTAGCCAAAACCCCCCTTATTTATAAAAAAGTTTCTAGATCTTAGTGATAGCAGAAAAATTAAAATAAATAAAAAATTTAAACTGTAAAAGTTGTAAAACAACTTCTGAATATCAGCCCAACAACACAGGTTTTAATGCAGGCACTATTTACAGAGAACTCTAAGGAGCACTGCTGTTGAGTAAACTGCAATTATATTCAAATCCACATGGGCTTATTTTCCTATTAAATGAAACTACCAGAAGACACTAGCTAAAGCAACATATCTTGATTCAGCCTTTTCATACAAGTCATCTCAAATTGTGAAGCAGAGCTTTCCAACACCCTCCCTTCCCACTCATTTTCAGCCTTAACATTAAGGGGTTTTTGAAACTAGATTATGAATGTTTCCTTTGAAACATTCTATGTTCTATGAATGAACTCCCATGCAGAAAGACTGATGCTTGTTTAGTCTGCCTAGAACGACTACCTACCATTCAGTGTGGTCTTATGTTCCTATTTAGAGTTTATAGCTGCTTCAACAAATAATTTCAAAAGCTTCTAATTGTGGGAGGGATACAAGCAGGGTTTACAGTTCTGCTTTGTATTCAAAATACAGATTTAAAAAAAATAATAATTTAGTAAGTCCAGCAACACAAACATCAGATTTTTAACAAAAATATTTAAACAATAACTGTTGGAAATTAAAGTTTGCAGAAAAGGTAGTTTGAACTTGAAAAACCTCACTGCTACTACTGACATAAACAGGCACTACAAGTATCTCCTACATAATTTTCTTATATCCAGGTTTTCTTTTTAGTCCAGCAAACTCCTGATCAGAGCAAAGGAAATATCTTCTGCAGAATGCATTACAGAAAAGTCACTTGCTAATCTACAGCTATCCTTCAAAAAACTTAAGTTGGAGCACTGATTATTCCCTTTACAATTTCCCATCGTCTCAGATGTTTGCACAAGGTTTTACATACCTGCAAAACTTGTTCTTCTGAGGATGACACAAATAGATCCATTCATTTTGGTTAACTGTATGAAGTTTTTGGCTGGCAATAGCCAGAAACATTCTGGCTACAAGTCTCACAAACAACAGCAGGTCCTACCTAGGTAAATCCAGTATCTTCTCTCAGTATTTCTATATTGAATTCAAAATGCACTTCAAGGGTAATAAAGTTCCTGGTATCTTGTTGGTATCTCATACATATATACTTTTCCCCCCCTTTTAATAAAAACTAACAGGTAAGTTGCAGAATGAAAGCTAAAAAATCTCACCCTTAACAAATAATAAAGGCGAAATAGATAAAAAAACATAACAGCTATAAAATTTTTATTACCTTGTTTCAAAACCAGAATATCCTGAGTGACCAACAATGCTTTAAAATGTGATGAACTGAAGCAAAAGGTTATCTTTATTTTACAGGGATGAGTAAAGTACAATCTACAACCTACTCAAACTGTTAGAAAAGCCAGGATTTATATGCAAATATCTGATAAGTCAATTTAAAAGGAGGAAGCCTTCAAGTGTTTCTGCTGCTTTGAATGACAACATTGAGCTGTGAAGTCTAATCTTTCAGGTACAAACTGAGTAACTCTATACTATGGTATCTGAGGCTGCAGTTGGTAAGTCACTTTATGAAAGAAGCATATTTATTGCTCAAGTACAGAGAGGTATTAAGTTTGTTATGAAAATGGGTCAAATTAGCATTATTCTCACAGAATGGGTATAACACAAAGGAACAAAATGCACTGACCATTGACTTTGCTTTGTTGTGTTTGACATAAGGGCTGCTGCTCTCCACTAGTCTTGCAAATTACTTCTACAAAGCCCTACAAGTTTATCTTGTCACTGAAAAAAGTGCTTATGGAAAGTAAGAAACTACATCTGAAAGACAGGTCAGCAACTTGTAAAAACACTTAGCAACTGCAGGTAAGAGATGCAACCTATGCCTTATTTTAAACATCCCCTCACCTTACCTAAATAAACCTTCAGGAGAAATTAAGGAGAAATTACTATTTCAGTGATCACTTAATTCTCCCCAGTCACCTTCGGGTTGATAATCCAAACAACTGATCTCACTGAAATTTAGTTTTGGTTTTTACAAAACACAACCCCAGTGCTGGTATTCACTAAAAGATCTGAACTGTGAAACTCGCATTTATGCTACACAAACCCTCTCAAAAGGCCATCCTATAAGCAAGCGATTTCAACCAATCTACACCAATATCTAAGTGTAGTGGCCTCTTCCTGAATTACATTTCATTTCATACACAGCAGGATAGAGAGAGCTAGAACATAAAGAATATGTCCATTAGAGATCTTTACCCTAAATTTCTTTCCTAATAGTGAAGAGCTACATACATTTCTCTGAAAAACAGCACAACTTACTTGGAACTGGACCACTAGAGAAAGAAAGTAATTTTGGCAAAGGCTCTCCCCCTTTATTATGAAAAGATCCACAGTCACGTTCTCCTCAGCCCAAGAATATCTGCCTTGACTCAAAAGATATCCTTCAGTAAAAGTCATATATTCCCCAAACTGGAAGCTCTGCCAAGTCAGCCTCAATTTTTGAAGCTGCACTCTTGAACAAAAATGAATACAATGTTTCACCATGTCAAGAGATCACACAACATGGTCTGTTTGTACCCCTATCAGGTACTATTTCTGTTACCAAGCATGTATCAGATCTTAAAACCATCTTAGTGGGTTTGGATGAACCTTACTGACCACTTCTTCATACCCTCCGGTTATCAGTTCTCTAATCACCCCACTGTTAACTGCTCAGCTCCAAATCCAGAATAACTTAAAGAGTTACAATGCCATTCCACATTTATGGAGTTGTAGATCACCTTCAATGCTGCTAAGTCCGCCCCGTAACAAAAGGCAATGTAGGGCTCATCCTACAAATCTTCAACCAAACCTCAGTAAAATAATTTAGGTGCTCAGCTGCAAGGTTATGAAAAATAAATCCAAATTACCAAAAGTGGATTTGAAAAATACAAAGTGTAATGGAATATATTACCCTGAGTACTCTGTCACTGAGCAAAAAAACTGACATACTAAGGATAAGGGGTTTAAAGGAAGAAAAAAAAAAGCCAGCAAGGAAAGCACTACACCCTGTGATAACATGAAGGCTATGGTGAAGGGAAACAGTAGACAATAGTACCAACCCAATAGTTTGGTATTGCAAAACAAAACTTAAGGATAAGAGGCCTATTATACCACTGCCAGTCCTAAACTGTTTGCTTAATATTTCTGTCTACATTTGAAATCATTAAGTGTGAGCTGAGCAGGAGAAAAAAGTCTTTCAAAGCCAGAGCAAAAGTCAAGGCTGACTAACTGCTTGCTGTTTATCTGTAAAATTCCCAGACAAAATTAAAACCTTTAGGAAGATAAGTCAAGCTATATGGAGCCATAAAAGCTCAATCATTAAATAAATGTGCATTGAACATACCATAGTCTCTCAACATGCTAAGAAACCACAATTAAAACCAGATGTGTGAGTGTAAGAATATGAATACTGCTTTTACAGAGCTGTAGAAAATCAGAAATGCAAGATAGCAGCATTAACTGTTTAATTAAAATGCAAGCTGCTAAATGACAGCAGGCTTCCCAGAGTAGCACTTCCCTCACAAAACTTTGAACCTAGTGACAATATATTCCCAAATTTAAAGTGGTAAACTGATAGATGCAAGAAACTGTATACCCACTATACCCCAAGTGTAGGAATACTACATCTTTCCAAAAGGTCAAAACGAAGGTGAGGTGGTGTCTTGTGACCCCCTACTCACACCTGTTCATGAGTCACATAAGATGCCCAACTATCAAACCTTTTATTTGAAATTTAATAAGAGACTAAACACTATAATCCAGGAGACTGTGGGAGGGAGAGGTAAACACAAAGAAACATGAGAGAAAAACAAATCAAGTACTTCTCTTGTTCATGTCACTTTTAAGGCCATATTAATGCTAGAGTAACAAGACAGTCCTATCGAAAGGACATGAGCCAAATTGATACCCAAATCTGGACATCAATTTATGTACCCAATTCCTTATTCCTGTGTAATATAAAAACCTCATTTTATCCTTCCATGACACCAAGAGATGAACCAGTATTTTTGTTCAAAAACTAGGGGACAGGCAGGGAGACAGGAGGGAGATACAACATGGAAGGAAAGAAGGAAAAAGTTAACCAAAGTAGTAGAAAACAGGAATGGTATTAGTCATCAAAGGCTTCAGAAAAAAAGTTCCACAAAAATATTTCTGTAAAAACTTCCATTTTCTCTAGTAGATAGAATCTAGCTAGCTAGAAATCCTAGCTGGAGCCACAGTACACTGAACCTTAAATATTTATACTGCTTTAAAACTACCAAAATGAAGGGAACAGACTCCTTAGCACGATCCTAAATTTGAGGGGGGTTCTAAAGGGGCCTAAGTGAAGTTATGAAGCACATCTTCTCTGTTACCTAATAAAGTGAAAGCTTTTCTATTGTGCTTGTAAAGGAGAAGTCCTACATTCATCACTTCTCATTTCTGATCATGTAAACTCAGCAGTGTAAGTTAAAAAGCAAAAAGGTGAAAAAGTCTTGTTTTCACAGCTTTTTCCTTTTGGAAATGGCAGCTTCAATGCAAGCAACCCCCAAACTTCTGCACTGGGAATTTTTAATTATTTTACTAAAAGAATGTGAGAGTTTTAGGAACAACCATGTGAAAATTTTAGTCTTCAGGAAAAAGAGATGACACTGGATAAATACTTATCCATCTCAGGCATAAACTCAGTAATGCTTGTGAGAATATAGATGAAAATAGCAGAGATTTGGTATGAGTAGTTACAGAATTCTTCCTCTTCAAGCTTTCAAAAACAACAGACAATACAAGATTTTGATTCTTAAATTTATTTTTAGCAGGATGTGTTTACTAATGGATGGTGACATCATTAGAAGATAGGTCCATGTCCACCACCTGCAACAGAAGCTAGACAGATGTTAAAGAAAACAATTTAAGAGTTAAAGATGACACTACTTACCTCAAACACACTTAGGAAAGTCACCTACCAAGCAGTACAGTTAGCTTTTGATGCAGACATAACATTATTTACTTGTTATCAAAATTTCCTGTCAAGATTTAGCACATACATTACCTTGATTTTGATGGGAATCATAAACTTCTGTTTCAGAAATAACTATTAGAGAGACTCTTATTCTTAAAAAATTAAGAAAGATGGCAAGATTGGTTATGCAAAATTACTTAACTGTAAATTATCTTTAGAAGATAAAAGATCTGCCAATTTAGGTCTAAAGCTTCTATCTAATGCTGAAAGCTACTGACAATTCTTTGGGAATTCCAATTCAAATTGTTAAACAAGGTTAACAGCAGGTAACACTTCTAGGTTCAACTAAGAATACATCCACTTGTTCCTTACTATAGCTGTTTGGTATGGTAAGGAATCAGTAGGGTAGGATCTCAGCATTATACTCACAGATTGGTGATAGTAATTCAGGAAGAAATAAAGACTTTCTTTACAACTGAGAGATCATGTTATATTCAGGAAAGTATCAGTAGCCAGAAGTCTAACACAAGAAACAAGCTTGTCTGGAACAAATTAATTTCACCAGAAATTAAACTTGAACAGCAAAACCTAGGGACAGACAGTTCAGGGAAACATATTCTCAAAGAATTATGTGAAAGGCCCTCTCCCAGTTCTATTTGAAATGAGAAGCCGAGAAGTAGTTCAATTTGAGCCATGGAATTTCCCAAATCTGTAAGAACAGCAAGTCCTTGCTTCATCTCCATTTCTTAATCACCAAAATAAATCCTGCATGTGCTAAGTCAGCAAGCCCTACAGACAATATCACTAAGACATCCTAATCTTACATTTCAAAACTTCAGAATGTTTATCAGCCTCTACTTCCCAAACTAAAAAGCACTACTAATAGCGAGCATGAAGTCACTATACTCATCACTAGATTAGAAACTCCATTTTAAGGTTCTTGTTTTTTGAAATCTCTAGGCTCAAAAGCCTTTATTACTAACTGGGTTAACACCATCCTGGCTCGTAGTTCTGTATTAGGAAATCATACTTATGCCACACTAATCAGCCTAAAAACATTCTTACTGTGTAATTCAACATCCTAGGACTTCACCAGTTTAAAACAAGCTGCTACAGACACTGAGACTGTCTCCTACTTTTTAAAGAAAGACCTCAAACTAGTCCAAAAATGAAACTCTGCTATATTAGAATTAAATTCTTTAGCAGTCTAAATAATTCAGCCAAGAAACCATATGAAGGACCATAACAGCCCAGTAATATGCAATTCCTTTCTCTCAGAATTATGAATTCTCTGATCTAGCAATATTGGGAAATTACACTGGTTTGTATTTGTTGAAAACAACCAACAAGGGTGGAATCTGTTCACAGCTGTGCTACTATTTTTAATTTCTTTTCAATCGAGCTCTCTTGTTTTACAGAAGGGTAAATCTGTCTGAAGGACTAAGTCAGTGCCTTTTGACCAACTCACTATCCTGGTAGCCTACCATACCTACACAGGATATAACTGCTGGTAACGAGCTACATAAACAAGTCAGTGCCTCTAGACAAGCAGTCCTTCAATGAAATTGTGGGAACTCGTCCTTCAAACCCATTACACAGGCAGAGGGAAGGTAGGGCATGTGATGAAAAGCTTAAGGCTTCCTGTTCTTTAATCTTCCAGGTTCCATTATGCAGTTGGATCAGTTGCTACTGAAAACAGCACTACTGTGCATGCCATCTATCTTACATGAAGCTGGTTGATACTCTTCCCACAGGATAAACACAGTAAGGTTGATAGGAAGAACCTTCATCAATTGATTTTCTGTGAGGCACAGAGGAAAGGAAGTAAGTCAGGAAATAAGAGTAGGCTAGGAATGACACAGCTGATCTGAATGATGACTTCAAATACATTACAAACAGCATTTTCCGGAAAAAAAAGCACAACAAAATCTGAATCCAAGTTATGAAGCTAAAGGTAAAGGAACCACTAGGGAAAGAAAATGCTCTTGACAGGCACATATGATGAAACCTGAAGATTAATTAATGCTGGGACCATATATGCATATGCTGCAGTTACAGGGCATCAAGATTGTTCAGACGTATCCCCTTGCAAAATGATGCAGCTTCAATTCTATTATTGTAGTACCCAAGGTTAGCATTGGGAAGCCACTGACATGAAATTATGGACATATTCTAAATATTTGGAATGTTCCACAGGAGGCTTTACAGTAGTACATGGTATGAAAGAAAAACAGGTGATTGGTAATAGCAAAGAAAAGAGTAACTTAAGGATCATTTGCTAATAATGAGCTGCTCACCCTGCATCACTCTTTTATTATGATCTGTCTAGTCGTGCTGGTGCTAGTGCTGACAACCAGCTGTGTTAGAGGCTGTAGAAGCTCTAAGAACATTTCCCTGTGTTTAATGGATGCTTGAGGCAGGTTAAAAACTTGTGCTGAAACCTGGAATTAAATTCTTATCCTTTAGCAAATACATAACTAAGACTTACAACAATGAATGAAAAGAGCATGGAAAGAAAACGACACTATGAAGAATTAAGTTTGTAACACCAAGAATAAGACTTTCTATCTGCACTGCTAAAACTAAGTTTGTAGGTATAACCAAGACTGAAAAGCAGAAAGAGCTGGTTTAGTAGGTTTAGAACACTAGAATCAAACAATGTGTTACTAATGTGCTGGAAGCAAAGACATAACAGTGGCAAAAAAATATTTGTTTTTGGAGAGGAAAGTTGCTCAGGCTAACCAAAAACATTTGCAAGAACAAGCTTTAGTGAAGAAGAGACTAAAACAAAATATTACGCACTTCCAGCTTATGTTCTTTCTCTGCAAGGAACTCTTTTTGACATCGGAGAAAGTCTGATAACATTCGAGTTAGCTGTTTTCTATCATCTATTTCAGCTGCCAACCTGCCATTGTAATCCGCCAGCAACATACATGCATCATCTACCATTTTGGAAAGTTGCTCTCCAGATTCCTTATCTAAAAAGCAAGCAGAGAAAAACAGGTAAAGTGTGATTCCATTACGTACCATTACGTTCTTAGAAGAGCATTTTGGTTACCAGACCCCCAACCCTCACCTGTTATTCTGTCTAACAGGGACACATCCTGGACCTCTATAGGCAAGGAAGCTATTCTCTGGTGAACTGCTGCATCCCCAGAGGCAGCATTTTCTAGTTCTTGTAATGCTCTAATGAGATCTGTGGTCTGAAAAAAGCATGCAAGATTGAGAACTAGTTAAAATAAACAGATCCTATAACGAAACAGAAGTATTTTACAACAAACTTATTGATTTGATGGTAATTTTAGCAGCATTTACAGTATCACCTTTAGAGTCAAACAAAACAAAACCAAACCTTTAATCTCAGCACATCGTTGCAGTGTTTCCAGTTTTAAAGGTCACCTTTCTACAAGAGCTTTCTCATTTAAATTCTTTGTATAGGAATACTTATAAACCTTTTCTTCTTGACAGTAGTGATTATTTTACAGTACCTTTCATTTTATTATACATTTTTAAAATTACTTTTCTTGTTGTTTTGCTTCACTATGGCAAAAGACTGTATCAGTGCACTTCTTCTGGAAGTAGGGCTGATGTTCACAGAAGCCCAGATATCTGCTACAGAGAAACATACTAAATTGTGATGACTTGAGGACAGTCATTCTTTGCTATAACAAAAATCCTTTTGAGATAGGGCAATACTGCAACAAAACCCCACAAGAATTAGAAGAGCTGTAACAGAGCAAGGTAAACAAGAATTCCTCACAGCTATCGTGAGTGAAACTTTGGGAAACATTTTATCAATAAATCTGTAACAATCTTACACTGTAATACATGTGTTACTACTACCCTGAACACTGAAAGAGAACTCAATACATTGTACAAACTGCTGAAATCCTGACATGAACAAAGCTGGACATACCGTTCATACATCTGAGTTTAGAGTCAAATACATAAAGTTACACCATACCCTGCTGAAAAACTATTATAAGTTTCAGGTGTAGCCATTCTTTCCCAGAACCAGTTCCTCACTGAAAGACAGAGACCATTCAAAAAAATAGAAACCAAAAACTTCTGTATGAAACCATATGTAAGTAGAGAATTTTATAAACATGCTGTTACCTGAGGAGGATCAGTGGGAGAACTTCGAGGTGAACAGTTATTTTCATCAACTTTGATCTGTTCATATGTGCGCTTCCTCACCTTTCTGTCTCCATCTAAATGAAAACAAACAGCAGTCAGGGCAGTACTATTTCAAACAGGAGACAGAACCTTCATACACTCACAAAATACTTACACAAAGCTTGCCTAAGTTGTTCTAATACATCATTTTCATAAACAGACCTTTCTTCCCAGATAGACAGCACTCGGCCAAGGTGTTTCTTACAACTCTCATCAGACTCACTGTTAGAAGGAAAAAAATCCAAATATCAGCACTAGAAGTATAGCACTGCTTTAGAATTATTTCTCACAGAAGGATCTTCACAGATCTTAGCAATACCCAAGCATCAGAAGTCAAATAACCTCAGAAAACAACAAATTCACTTTTAAAAGAAGTTCAACGTGCCCTAGCAAGCAGATGAAAAAAAAAAAGGGGCCTACATCCAACTCTTTTTTTTTTTTTTTTCGACCCATAAATCTGCAAACACTACAAATAGGTTTTATGTTGCTTCAACAGCTGTGTATCATTGTAAAGATAATCCTGTATCAAGACTCCGGGTTCCTCATGCAATGACATTTGAGGCTGCTGGGGAAAAACAAATCATGCAACACCCAGTAATGAAAAATGCCAAACTGTTGTAGCACATAAACACAGACAGTAAGCAAGTCTCAGTTTCTTACTTCTTGGAAGGCTGCCTTCCAAGGCAAAAAGGAACTGAATGCTGATGAATTTACTATCAAACTTCATCCAGCTGTAGTAAGACTATCCAAGACCACAAGAACACTGAATAAATGAAACTAACAAGATTTGAAGTACAGAAATAGCACATGAAGACTAGATGGGCCAGAAGACATCAACTGACCACTTCTCAAATGCACTGCGAAGGACACTGCACATACAAGTTTACTGTACCTTGAAACATGCTTAAAAGCCTCCACTATTACAGGAGCAAAGTCTTTTGTAAATTCTGGTCCTTTCCTTTTGCTGTTCTGTATGACATCGTTGGCCAAGTACAGGAATGTCAACTTCCTATTTGGTTTTGCTAATAAAAAGAAAAATTAAAAATAATTAAAATTTTTATTTCCTTCAACTAATACCTATATATCTAGGCTCATACTGAATACAAACACCCACTCCCCCACACCCTGAAATCAAGTGTGTTTTTCCCGTTTTCATTTCTGCTTACACCATTTCACATATTCAGTATTTTCATGTGAAAGACTTTAGTCACTCATTGGGTTTTTTCTCCCTTCTGCTCTCTTCGTTAAAGTTCTTCCTTCATAGTATGACACAACTTGCTTTTAGTGCTATCCCAAAAAACAAACAGAAAAAATCCCCAGATATTCCAAAGTGTTCTTCATCCCCAAACTCTTTTCAGGTGTTTTCCTGAGCCTTTTATGATTCCTGTTTGGCAGCCTTCATGGGTTTCTTCAAAGTACTTCAGCTTCCTTCTAAGCCTGCTTAAATTTCTTACACTCATGAAGTCTTCTGATGAGGCACTATCATTCATGTGAAGAACCTCCTCCTTTTCAGTCTGAATTTCACTCAGTCTTACTCTCACATAACCACTCCTCATTCTCACATTTAAGCAAACTCAACAGTCAATCCCCTAGTCAGTGTCCCTGTATCACTGTGATACTCCCCTTCCCCACCTCTGATTTGTTAAAACACTCATATGCCAGCAGGTGTAATAGCACAAAAATGTTTTCAAAAACCACTTTCAAGCTCCTGCGGTGTATCTCTTCTCCCAGCACCTTAAACATCTTATCCCACCTCTCTTAATGTGCAATAGACTACAAGCTTCCAATTTACAAGCTGCTTCTCAAAATCTATTCCATGTTTTTTAAGTGCTCCTACCTGGGTATTTTCATTTATACTTCATCTAATTTTCATTACTCTACAAGTTTATTGGAGCTGAAACTCTTACTGTAACATTTCTACCCTTGGTTAACACCAGAATGCCATTACCACCACATAATCTTTATATGTACACTCTGATTTTAAAAAGAGGTTTCTCTTGAAAGACAAGTTTTTTCTGCTCTCTCAAGGAAAGCAGCACTATGGTAATGACAATCCAGGATTTCTCATAATTTATACAAGCAAATATGATTTGATTTTTTTACTTTCTAGTCCATCTCCTCAAAAATGCAGAACTACCACCCTCACATATCAAGAGAAAATTCAACGTTAATATGCTTTCACTCTAGGGAAATGCTTTTGAGAATAAATTTTGCACTACAGAAAGACTCCTCTGAAGGATTTCTCCTTGAAGTACCGAATTCTTTGCAGTCTCTTGAACAGACATATCTAACAAGTTGGGAGTTCTGGATTGACTGGGGAAAAAAACCCTCTGTTAAACGTAAAAATGCACTTTGCTTACAGTCAAGGTAAAGTAAAGAGTAGGAAACAAAAAAAAAAAAAAGCTTGGAAATCCTGGACACAAGGTGGATTCAATAGAGTCTGCTCCAAACAGTGAAGTCATCACATGCAAGCACACAGGAAATCAATCTATTCAGTCAAATCTATAATGTGGGTTTTATAAAGTTGTGCTGCTCAATTTCCATATTAAGACCTGACTGATGATAAAACATCTCCTATGTTTCATGTAAATCAGAGTTCTGACACCTCACAAGTTTTGAATTATTCAAAGAGAGAATGCCAGAAAACACATATTGTCTCATAGGCATAACCAAAAAGTAACTAAAGTTTACCAAAGATCGCCCTTTCCCCTCTCTCAGTTCTTAAATAAGCCCAGAATTAGGATTCAAAATCTAATGAAGCAGGCTGTTCCCCTTCCTATATCATCTGGAACTTTATGCAGGATAGGCCCTTATCCATCCATTTCACCAAAAAAAAAAAAAAACCCACATTATTTTTTAATCCTTAATGATGTAGCCCACTTGTGAGACACTCTAACTTTTTTCTTTCCAATAAACAGCCAAATCAATTGGGTTGGCAAAGACATGAGATGGATACACAGTGACATGAAGTGGGGTAATGCTGACTCTCACAAAGCCTAGACACTATCTATTCACTGCAGTAAAAGATTGATGTACCATATTTGGTAAAAGCATCCTAAACCAGAGAAAGTCACTTTCAGGCCTATTTTCCCAAGTACTACCTTTTCAGCTTCCTACTACAATTCAACATAAACAAAGCTGTGCAGAATGAACAAAAATCCTAGACCCACTATTAAGCTATCTGTGCCTTTGGTTGAAAATTTGAGTGTTCTACCCTAATAATTTACAAGGAAAATTGTGAAGTAAAATTTAATTCCTCTTGCTGTAAGAACATGCTACACAAAATTCCAAAGGTAAAAATTATGCATAGTCTCGAGAAGTGCTCCCTCTACCTTCACAAATCTTCAAGACTTACATACTGGTCTACTGGCACTCTGCCTTACACATGAGACTGAAGGTAACCTCTGGCAACCTGAACTGAAAACATTCTAATGCTAGCATGACTATAAATTGACTAGTGATGTCTGAAATACAAGTTAAATTCAGTATCAAATACATCTGTTTTGGAGAAACAACTATGTTAGAGCATCTCTCTTCAGTGGCATGAAACTAACTGTCCAGCCTGGGGCATTGATAAACCTCAGAACATCAAAATGGATCAAACAGACAATTTTTGAAGGTCCTCAACACGTGGCAAGGCTAACAGCAAAAGCATTCTTACTGTCAGAAGAAAATTAAGGGAGAAAACCTGTAAGAACCTAGATTGAAGAAGGATCTGAAAGGCACACACTGCCAGAACGTACAGTGTTACAAGTAGCCATCTCTGTACCAACAGTATCCTCTGCAAACACAAAATTGCCAAGAAATCATCCGTGTTGGATTGAGTCATCTTCTCAGAAGCTCTGCGCAGTGTTCACATAACTCCTCTGTTTGTTGCAGCTAAACTCACCATTTAGCCACCAAAGTACCTCCCTGAAGCACTGGATTCTGAAGTATTTTAATGTGTCAACAGTGCTGGTTGGTATAAGAGCCATATTATGCATATTACTCTGAAAGCATCTTCAATGAGACTACATGAGATCGGCACCTTGCAAATGAAACTATGTCTGTACCAAAAATGTATCTGACATGTTTAAATGCCAATGAATATTCTTCAGATAATAATGATATTTCACCAACAATTAGCATATTGAGATATCTGCAGTGGAGACAACATTATCAAGTCTTAGTTTTTGGCAATCCATTCTTCTCAGCAATGCATTTTTGTTAGCCCTGCCTAGGTATGCCAGGTTCTCTAGCAGCTCAGAATTGATGCCTGACATTATTTGCTTTAATCCATAAGACTTAGAGAATTCTTAACACTGACAAGCCACCACTTTAGTGCAAGTAACCAGCATTTCACCCTGAAAGGCAATAAATCAGTCATTTTCACCAAGGTTATCCCTGGCAATCAAAGTCAGCACAATCACCTGTCTTCTCCAGGTTTACCTCCTTCATTTGAAATTGAGCTCCCATGAAGACAGCTAGAAACATGCCCATTAGTTTCATGCTGTTTTACACCTAGAACCGAAACATATTTGCTGGTGTAGATAGGCTAGAAGAAACTACAGAAAAGCACACAAGCATAAGAGATTTCACTTACATCCCACTACAAAGCGTATAGACTAACTGAGCATCTGAAAATGTTACATCAGGCTGGGGCTTTCTGCAGGCCAGCTCTGCTCTGTCAACTGACCTTGAAGGAAAATACCACCTAACAAAAGGGTTTGAAACAATAAGAATCGGTATGTTAAAATCTCACAAAAATTATCAGCCCTAAACATTTCATTAGGATACTTAAATTCTCTAGTATGGATTCAAATAAAAACTTTGCTAAATTGCTTTTGAATTACTTTAGTCTATACACACACATGAGAGTTTATGAGCACCACCACTTTTCCCAAAACCTCTGGGACACTTTCTCACAGCATGCTTCACACCTTTGCAAGAGGAGTTCATGCCATCTCTGCAAATACCTGACAAGATTTCAAGCTTTTGATTACAAGACCAAATATTGTTAAGTCAAGCAGCACTGAAACTTGAGTGCAAGCTCACTGATCCTTCACACTGCAGAGAGCTAACCTGGGTTTTTATGCTGATTAAGCAGAGCATCTTCGGTAATATGACTCTAAAAAGCCACTTGAGAGGCTGCCACCAGAAAAGACAGTTTAAAGACAACATAATCCACAAAAGGCATGTTGTACAACAAGTCCTTAACCTTAAAATTCATTAACCTTCTACTAAGAAAAGGTTAAACTAAGCATTCCAACTTGTGCAGTCACCTGGTGAATTTTACTAAGGTTTGATAATTGCCATGTTTTCTCTTCAAAGAGGGAAATAGGATTGCCTATTGAATGTGTTCAAGGTTTGAGGGTCCAAGTATTTTGACTGGGTTTGGAGACTAGTAACAAAGGGAACACAACACACAGCCACTGCTGGGAGTAAGGCCACTAGCATCAAATTACCACAGGAATGCCAGAAAGCTGGTCACAGACCAAGGAAACCATTCCAACATAATTACACTGCAGAAGCTTCCCACTGCACTTAGTGCATCCTGAACTACCTGAACATATGAAACACACCAATTCCTTTCATTGCCTTACCTGGCTGGTAAAATGCCAAGATGGATATGAATCAACCACAACAACAGCTTCAGGATAGTAAAAAGACCCTACACTTAAGTATTCAGAACCAGAATGGTAGAAGACATGCAGGTTTAACACAACACAACCCAAATATAATTGTTTTAAATAAAAGGCTTTTATATTGCCACTCTGCTGCTCCTAACTGAAGATCATTTTGTAAATCACGCACATAGCAAATAAGTTTCCCTAACTAGACTCAACAACGCCCATCCATCTGAAGTTTTGCCTGTTTGTTGCTGTCCAAACCTTTTGGCGTGGACGAGAAGATTGATGTGGGCATAACCAGTGAAATCCAAAAGCCACAGCTTTGCTTCTTTTAAATAAAATTTAGAAACCAAAATTATTTATTCTCTCGCACTGGACAATGGCACTATACCACCACTAAGTAAAATAATCTTACAATCACCAGAAAAGAAAGACTCCTTCTCCTGGCAGAAAAAACTGCACTATGTGGTACAGCAAATAATTGCTTTAAACCAGGAACTTGTTTCCTGTGATCCACTTCCCATCTACAAGGCAGTATATTACAACCACTTTTGGCTGTAATTGTGCTCCAAAACAGCTAAGTATTAGAGTAGTTCAGATGTAGTACAACTTTCAAATCTGCTTTAAGTGTTGCTAGGCCTTCTCAATTTACTTACTAAAATCCTCTATCTTCCAAATTTCAGCAGCTGCCACAACAGCCAGCAGCCTTAGAAAAACATATTTCATCAACGCAACAGCTATACTGGATGAGGACCCAAGCAGACCCAAGCACCAGCATATGTCCCAGAAGCTGCAGACAAACCATAAATAAGCAAAAAATACCTAGCTTCTTATACCATTGAAAGACTTCAACACCAGGAAAAAACAAACATAGAAAAAACATAATAAACTAGAACAGCAGGTGAACTGGCAGAGTCAAGCACTACAAATACATCTCCCTGTAGCAGCCCAAATGTACCTACACAACTATGGCTCTCCTAAAGGCAATACACAATGGCTCTACTGACCTAGATAAGCTGTGCAGGGAAGAGAGTGATCAGTGTGACACGGGTGGGGTGACAGATGACAGCCCAAAGAAGAGGTCAAGCGATTAAGGAGGATGGGGGATGATCACCATCAGTTTCTGTTACTGTCTTATCATTGAGATGCCGTGTGGGCGCTGAAGAAACAGATACTTGAATCTGAAATTAGGTTTAAAGATAACACAACAGTGTCCCGTGAAGAATGACTTGGACATGATGATCCCTGTGGGTCCCTTCCAACTCAGAATATTCTAAATATTACTAAAATATCACTATGAAATAAATACTTAACAAGTGACAGAGCTGAACCTGGAAAAGGTAACAGAAAATGAGATGACAGGAAAAGATTCTTATGGACAACTAATTAGAACTCAAAACAACAAGTCCCATATTACAAACCTTTAGCAATTTTCGGTTTTCTCCTTTGAAAAAGAACACATTTTAACCAAGTACAGCAAACTGCACATTGAGCCTACTGAACAGGCAGTTACTGTTCACCCTTGAAGGCAGATGCTTTGAATTACAGAACTGAAATTTTTCATTTCAAAAAATGAACTAACACATAGCAAACCTCTACAGTTGCAGAGCCTCCTGAAACCAGGGAGCAAGAGATGTATGCAAGAGAACATACCTGACTTGCAAACAACAAAAACTAATTCTCAAGAGACTCCATCTCAGAAGAGCCTATTCAAAGGTGTTTCTTCCTAAGGGGTTTCCCAGCAGCCATTCAGTGACTGCAGGCTTACATAACAAATTTATATGTTATGCCGATACTCAGTTTAAAAAGAAACCCTGTAAGTCATTCCCTTTATGGATACACAAAACTACACAGGGTTAAATGGGCCCACCTGTTGCCTCTTTGAAATGACTGAGGTAATCACAACTTAATTAATTAGTACTACTTAAATACTGAATAAGCTTATGACTCCCAAGTAATTAACTATTTAACTTTGAGAATTACGTTTCATACCTCTGAAATCTAGCTGAAGCAGGATCATTTCCCTCAGTACACGCTTTTCAAGAAAACTTGTACATGAAGGCATACTGATGATCCATAGGGATGCCAGAATATGGGACTTGACCACAGCCAATTAATCCGAGTAAACAGAAAGGCACTAACATTTTATGCTGTCTAAATTATATCCAGATTTGAAAAGCTACCTTTTCACTCTAATCCAATGTGGCATAAAGAAAAAGATTACTTTAAATATAAAAGAATCAGAACCAAACATCTAGGAAAGAAAGAGCTCTGATCTTAGGACTTGTCTTTATGAATAGCTAGAGACATGTTCAGAAAGGCTCATGAAAGCTCATCTGATGCAAATGGTCTTTTACCAAAACTGAAAGCATCCAGAAAAAAACATAATGTCATTGTACTGTGTTCAACCCAACTAGTTATACAACGTTCCTGAAAAGCAGTAGGCTGAAGGAAGGTCTGGAGAGGAGTGTGACAATAGAAAAGGGGATACAATGAAAGGAAATAAAATCTAGAAAGGCAAGGTTCAATTTTCAGTTCCAGGACACTACTGGCTAGCAATAATAGCTGACAGTGTCAATAATTTTGATATCCACATTCCCAAAGAGAGGTAATTTTCCTCTCAGGTAGAAGAGAAATCCTGTTTCTATGGTTTGAATGACAGGCAAGTCAGGAGCCTTAAACTTACTCTGGTTATGGCCTCATTGCCAATATCCTACTTTGTGGTGTTTTATGCACTCGCTTCACCATAGGACAGATGCTTTCCTCTCATCCTTCCCATGCTGTCTGCTTAGATGACTACTTCCACCTTTGGGGATTAGGCACCATCTTACCAATCCGTGCAGCAATTAGCCAGAAGTTAGTATCAGGTAAATGCAAACTGGCATTTATGAAGTTCAGATATTATAAGAGATGGGAAATTAAAATACATCTTGTGTGTATTAACTATGGCAGCTTTAAATGAAGCTTCCTATCTTCCAAAATTAAACACTTCACAAAGGCCTACAAGCCCAGAAGGGTCAGGACCTTGAAAGCAACTAAGCTACTCCTAGAAGAGGTAGAGTTTCACAGACCCTTGAAGGTTGGCATCTGAAGAGAGGTCACAGCAAAATCTTATTTTGAAGCAGCAAAAGCAGGACAACAACTTCAATAAATAAAACAAACCCAATTATGGCAGCTATTCTCACCAAAAGCTCAAAAGAAGATTGTTATCCTTGCCTCTCAATGCCCAGGTTTCAAAGATTTTATTTCTCCAGTTAGTCAACCAGCACAATAGGAAAATTTAAGAACTGCCCATTATTATCTCAGATTACTATGAACTAATATTGTGCATTATAATTAAGATGAGTAACCAAAACTCTGTGTCTATTTCAATTAGCTTAAGATACCTTCCTGGTATCATTCAAAACCCCAAACATTCATGTTTCTTGACTAGAAGGCCCAGAAATGCGAAATGTTTCAGACACAGGTGGGAGATCCATTCATTTGCTCCTGGAACAAAACAAAAAAAAAGCAAGCCTGCAACTAACACAATGAAAATGTGTTTATGTCCCAACATGGAATACTGTCACCAAGTCAGTCTTTCTTCAGTCAATACAAAAAAGAATGCAAGTCATGCCTCAAAGTTCAAAAGATAACAAATCCCAGAAAGAGAGTATTTTAAACAAAACCCCAGTAGCCATATTACACGGAACTCAGTGGTTCCTTTCTCTTTCATAAGTCCTGTAATGGCTTAGTACTGTTTTTCTGCCCAGTCTGCAAGATTGAGACTTCTATTTTTCCCATAAGAGATCCATATACTAGTGAGGCTCCAAAGGAAGCTACTGCAAACAGCATCATTTTGTAGATTGAAGCAGAGTTCCAGTAAGTGAGTTTTCTTTTTCTTAAATGAACCAACTTAAGATCAAGTTATTATCCAGGCAGATCAAATAAACCCTCATATGCCATTTCTCCCTTTCACTCCCTGAACCACAGCCTATAGCTGCAAGTTCTTTCCTGTTGAACAGAAAGCCACATTAGCATTTAGGTCTGCACGCTGATCACAGCTAAAGAAACTCACGTTTTTATTATGTTAATATTGGTATCAACCATCTGGCAAAACCAGGAAGTAAAAACCACTCTGGATAACATATATTGCTCTTCCCTCAGTGTATTCCCATCCTTATCTGCCCTTCAAGAACCGTTTCTGGCAAGAAAACCTGAGTAGACATGGAATTTAAATAGTGTTACAGCTAACCATCACTACAGACGATGAAAAATAATACGCAAAAAGGCTCCGTCTTGAAAGAGCTGTAATTAATATTAACAACAAAAAGCCCTAAAACCCGGGCTCGCCGGATTCCTTCCGGTTTCCCACTTTCCTTTCTCCTTAAAAAAACAGGAGATAATACACAAGGGGCAGCGTCCTCAGAGACATCTCTTTATTGGGAGACGGGAAAATGGGAAGGAAAAGAAAGGAGCGAGAGGAATGGAAAGAAGAAAAAAAAAGGGAGAAGAAGCACCTGGCAGCCCACGGTCACCGAGAAACGGAGACCCGACGTTTAACGCTGGCCCCAACAGTTCCGCTCTCCCCAGGCGCTCAGGCCTACCCTCGCTCTCTCCCCGCCCGCTTCCCCGGCCCCGCAGGCCGCGCAGCCCCGCCGGACCCTCCCTCTGCCCGCACTCCGGAGCGGGGGCCGCCGCCTCCGCCTCCCGCCCGGCCCCGCCGCCCCGGGGCGCCTCCGGCGGGCCCTGCCCGGCCCCCGGCTCACCTTTGCGCAGCTCCCGCTCCCACACGCTGACGATGAGCGCCGAGTGCTTGCGGTGGTGGATGAGCCACAGGCTCAGGGTCTGCACGCTCTGCTGCGAGTTGCTCAGCTCCGACAGCTTCCGCTCCAGCGCCGCCTCCGAGAACGCCGACATCGCTGCACCACGTTGGGCCCTGCCGCTCCGTCCCTGTCCCGGCCGGGCCGCGCTCAGTCCCCGCCTCTCGGCCCCGACGAGGGAGGAGCCGACCAACGATTCCCAGCCCTTCCCGCCCCGACCGCAGCGCCCGGCGCCAACAAAATGGCGGCGGCCGAGGCCCGTGCGGAGCCGCGCGGCCCCGCCCCCTCCCCCTTCCCGCCTGCCCTCACTTCCGGCCGAGCGCGAGCTCGCGCTGGGGCGGGGCCGCGCGGGAACGGGATCCCTCAGGGGCGGGGTCAGTGCGTCAGCGTCCTGCCCCGGCAAATAACATAAAAACGCAAATGTAAATTTGCCCCCAGAAGGCAAACTAGTCCTAACGGTTTCCTTCACCCAGCAGGTTAAGAATAACAGAATCGTTATGGTTGGAAGGGAGCTATGGAGATCATGCGGTCCAACCCCCTGCCAAGGCAGGGTCACCTGGAGGAAGTTCGAAAGGAATGTCTTCAGAAAGGGAGACTCTGTAATCTCCCTGGGCAGCCTGTTCCAGTGCTCTGCCACCCTCACCATAAAGCAGTTCTTCCTCAGGTTGGGGAGTAACTTCTTGTTTTAGTTTATGGTCATTGCTCCTAGTCCTGTCACTAGGTAACGCTAAAAAGAGTTTGAGACCATCCTCTTGGTACCTGCTTTTGAGATATTTGTCTGTATTGATGAGATCCCCTCTCAGTCTTCTTTTGTCCAGACTAAACATCGCCAGCTGCCTCAATCTCTCTTTGTAAGAGAGATGCTCCAGACCCCACATCATCTTTCTGGCTTCCAGTGGACCATCTCCAGCTCCTCATCTTCCGTGTGCTGAGGAGCCCAGAACTGGGCACAGCACTCCAGATGTGCCTCACTAGGGCCGAGTAGAGGGGCAGGATACCTCCCTCCACCTGCTGGCAGTGCTCTTCCCAGTGCACCACAGGATCCCTCTGATGCTGGCTTATGGTCAACCTGTCACCCACCAAGACTCCCAGGCCCTTCCGAGCTTGCTCTCCAGTGTTGGTACTTGGGTTCTTCTTCCCCAGACACTTACTTACTTACCATACACTTGGGTGTCCGGTATTTCACATCTGCAGGTAGACACATACTCCACAAAGGTGTCTGGCCTCATTTCTAAAAGCTGTCTCTTTTATTTTTGATTTCTGGCATTAACAGTATCATGTGACAGAATTGTACTGTTCACTCACAAGATTATGTGCAAAAATGCTTCATCTTTATTTTTGCTCCTTAAAGTTTCATTACATTCTTGCTACTTCTTCTGCTTTGGAAATAGTGAATAAAAATTGCTGTCTGCTTGCCTTTATATTCTTTTCTAGATTTTTATTATGTCATCTTCAGTAATTTTTCAAGGATTCTCTGAACAGGGAAGGTACTCTGTGCTACTTAACATGAGTAGCATTCCTGATCTTGATGTGAGCATTTCTAACCTTCCCTGCTGTCCATCTGAAAAACACTTGACATAATTTCTTACTTTGAACATTGCCAAGTGGCTGACAATTTCAGAGAGCTATCTGCCTTAGCATCTGCAGGTCTATCCTGAATCCTATTTCTGTAGCTAATAATTATGACTACAGTTGTCAGTATTTTTTTTCAATAAAATTGCATGTGTATTAAATAGAAAAATATGCATATATCTTACTCGTAGGACATCCTGACAATGGCTAACTATCCATCCTTAAAATGGAGCATTCCTATGACCTTTTACACACCCAGTTTGTCCTCATCAAAGAGCAGAATGCTAGTTATGAACAAAAATATTTGTGGAGTATTTTGAAGAATCATAGAGTGGGTCAGGTTGAAGGGACCACAGTGGATCATCTGGTCCAACCTCCATGCTCAAGCAGGGTTATCCCTGAAACATGACACAGGATTATGTCTGGACAGTCCTTGAGTATCTCTGGTGAGGCAGACCCACAGCCTCTTGGGGCACCCTGTTCCTGTGCTCAGTCACCTGCACAGTAAGGAATTTCTTCCTCATATCCAGGTGTAACTTTCTGGGCATCAGTTTCTGCCAGTTTGCTCTTATCCTGTTGCTCAGCGCCACTGAGCAGAGCCTGGATCTGCCTTTTTGACACCCTCCCTTTGGATACTTACAGATATTGATGAGGTCCCCTCTCTGTTGTCTCTTCTTGAGGCTGAACAGGCCAAGTTCTCTCTGCCTTTCCTCATGAGAGAGATGTTCCAGTCCCTTAATCACCTTTGTTGTCCTCTTCTGGACCTGCTCCAGGAGCTCCGTGCCTCTCTGGTACTGAGCAGCCCAGAACTGGGCACAACACTCCAGATGTGGCCTCACCAGGGCTGAGTAGAGGGGCAGGATCATCTCCCTCCACCTGCTGGCAATGCTATTCCTAACGCACTCCAGGACACCACTGACCTCTTGGCTGGTGGCTCATGGACAGCTTCTTTTCCACCAGGACCTCCAGGTCCTTCTCCACAGAGCTGTTTTCCAGCAGCTCAGCCCCCAGCCTTTGCTGGTCCCTGGGGTTATTCTTCCCCAAGTGCAGGGCTCTGCATTTGCCTTTTTTGAATTTCAGAAAGTTCCTCAGTGCCCGTGTCTCCTGTCGAGGTCCTTTTGAAGAGCTGCACAGCACTCTGGGATATTGGCTACTCATTACAGCTTTTTTTTTTTTTATTTCATAAAGGTTTATCCCTATTTCATATCTGACATTCAGAGACGGTGTCCCAGTCGATTGGTTTTGGGCAATTTTCCTAATAATTGTTCTTAGTGAAATCTTCCCTTTAAAAATAAAACTTTGGTGAGGGTGAGGTGGGAGTGTTAGGAGGTTTTAATGTGAATTCTATTTACAAAATAATCCATAGAATGAGTGATTTGGGGGGAACTAGAAAGGATTTTGCAAAAATGCTTTTGACAGAGAAATTTAAATAAGTTGCACAGATCCCTACAGAGTTTCTTATTCACTGCCTTTTGATAGCCATGAATGAAAGAATCTGTAACATACTGCTATTTTTGCTATGTACAGCAGAGGACACTCTGGCATTAAATGGAGCTGACCAGTGAAGTAAAATTAAGACAGAGCTAGAGAGCAAACGTGGATGCACCCATTAGAAAGCTGAAATATGAATGGTGATCTAGTAACCAACACTCGAGCAGCATTTCTTGAAGTCATATATATTCTGATGTTACCAGGAGAAACTTTTGAGCAACTATGGAAGAAGAACTATTTCTTTCACACCTAAGACTAGAAAGTATGCAGCAACAAACAGTAAAATTTATATGGTAAATCAAATAAGAAAAAGGAAGAAAAAAAAGGAAATTGGTAGAGAATTTTAATAATGTTTGTAAAAATGTTTATTACTCCTTCCTCTGCATCTTCTCAGATTATCAGAACATTTTACAAAAAAAAAAAAACTCTGAAATTGGTATTTTTTTGAAATAAATATATTTGAATACCGAGAGATTTCTCTTCTGTGTTATATATACTGTATGATAAACTACACTGCAAAATAGAAATTTCACTTTTCCAATAAAATTTTGTAACACATTTTAAAATTGTAATAATAAGTATTTACATCAGTAAGCTAATTTAAAAGCTGTGCTTTATCCAGTCGGTGAACAGAAATCTGGCACAAGACTTCCTCAAAGCAAAGTGACTCTCTGAAAGGAAGCATGCACAATGGAAGGTTCATTTGTTGCAGAGCTTGGAAAACCTCAGCTTTCATTCAGAAACAAGTCATACATTATTCACCTGCCTTTAAAATTTCACCCACACCCACAGGGGCAGAGCTGTCAACAGATGTCGAGTTTTCTCCCGCCCATTCCTGTGTTCAGACTGCAATAGCATCTTACCCCTGAATTCCTAAGAACAAAGTTCTTACTGCTTCCCTTCTCTCGGGGTAGTCTGCTGTGTTCTCCCGCTCCAGGAGAAAGGAGCAACATGCAAGTGTAAGACAATAACTGTGAATAAATTACTCGATTGATGTTTTTGTAGAACATGGTACTGGGCCGCTCTAGGTAGTTCAAAGATGTAATTATAGCCACCAAGGTGTTGTACAGTGCTCTTACTTTATATACAGGTTGCAGGGTTTTTGTTTCTTATCCTTAGTATTATTCTGTTCTTCACTGGAGTTTTTTAGGAACCCTTATTTTACACTACTACATAGAGCAGTAAAACAATATGTGTATATGCTGGTTTCCTAAACATTGCTCGTCAGCTGTGTGGGATTTGAGTTAAAACCAGCTCTTGCACCAGAACAGATCAAATCTTTCTCTGTATGAGCCTGGCATTTTCTCATTTTAAACTTTGTTTTGTATCTCTTTCTCAAATAGTCTCACCCAGGAGATGCAATAATATTAAAGGAAAAACGAGATTTCTCTAGTCGTGTTTCCTGTCTGAGAATTTATATTAGTCAGCACACCAATCACTATCTGGATCTCAAAAATACAACATTGGCAGAGCAGTTCTTTTTTAATCTTCCAAGTGTCTGGTCCATCAAATCTAACCATTTCTGAAGTTTCATATTTAAAAATATTTTTCCATCTTTCAGAATATGTTTGTGCATCTCACAGCCCAGTGCTGTGTTCCTATTTCCTTACCCCAATAAGAAGATGAAAACTGGAGATACGCAGAAACAGGATCCTGAAGTATAGCAGTAAAGTGACTCTTGACTGGGTGATGGGTAATTTTTTCAGAAATGCTAAGCCCCATTTTTTTACCTGAATAACAAGAGGACGTATCCCTGACAGAAATTAAAAATAAATACATCCATTTATTTAAAAAAAAAAAACAAAACCAGAACCACCCAAAAATGAACATTAAGAAGTCCTGCAGGAGGAGAACAAAAGAAAACTTAAATGGAAGGAGGAAGCCTTCTGAAGTAGCTTAAAGGAGCTGCCTGCTGGAGCCAAAAACCCCAGGGTGATTAATCGTGCTTTTACATGAGTTCCTGCCACTAAACACTTCACCTTTTAATGTAATTCATTAAAGACAGGAATTATTTGCTATTTAGGAGATTAACAAAAACCACTCTCTGAGATATGTGTATATGATTCAGCAAAGCATGCCCATATATTATGGGAAAAGATAGATTGAACAATCTGAAAAATATGTCCAGTATTTCTATGATTTCTTTGGCCCTCTGTGGAAATGTAAAAATGTTTGTGGGAAGCCTTCCTTTTTCCCTAAGTCAGGCATTCAGCCAGACAGTTATGTACATCCGGCTTCTTCATCATTATGCAATTAAGTGAAGCCATACTATGTAAACATCCACTGTAATTAATATATGGGTGCAATCAAGTCCCAGGTTTTTTTTGTAGTAGAGAGTGCTGTAACCAAGCAGGAAAGCACTCCAGGGTATGTATTAACTCAGGTGTGCAGAAAGGCACAAAACATCAGACTGAGTAATTTTAAACATCTGAACAATATATTACTGGATCATTTATATGTGCCTTAAAGTGCATATAGCTCTTAGTCACAGGATAAAAGTAAAAAAAAAAAAAAAACCAACATATTCTTGACAATAAATAATTTTATCTTTCAAGGAAAAGGAAAACACTGTGATATATTGACATACTATGTAAAGAACCAACTTGAAATTACAAAAAATGCAAATTTAAATTTGACTTTAAATCATAGGGGATGAGCTGATTAACCTTTGTGATCCAGTGGAGGACCTGATGTTCCAGAAACTGTTTAGCTGTAGGAAGCAGACACTGTGTTTTTATTACTGTGTACTCAGCTCATGGTGCTGGAGGTGGTTGCTACCAGCATGCTGAGTTCTACTACCACAAGCACAGCCAGAGGGCTGAGGAAAGCACTTATTCACCTTGACTCCACACTCATTCAACCACATCTGGAATAGTGCATTCAGTTTTGGCCTTCCCTAGTATTGGAAAAATATTTATAAGCTTGAGTAAGTTCAGCTGAAGGCCACCAAGATGGTCAGATGGTTGGAACACAGAAACCAGATGGGGAGACTGTGGAAATTTGGCTCATTTTAACCTAGAGAAGTGAATGGTTTGGTGCAACCTAATGGCAGCTTTCCAGTACCTACCAGGAGGTAAACTGAGAAAATGGAGTGGTTCATGGACATGCATGATGAGAGGCTGACAAACAATGGTGAGAAACTGAAATGGAAGCTCCAACTAGGTAGAAGGAAAAAGTTCTTTCACCACAGGGATAGTCAGACAATGGAACAGGTTACCTAAAAAGTTTTGCGTCTTGAGTGTTTTCAAGACTAGACTGGATAAAATTCTTACCACTGTGGTCTGATCACATGGTGGTACCTGCTTTGAGTAGGAGGATGGTGGAGCAATGCTCCAGGTTTTGTTTGTACACTACATATTCACATTTGTGAATTTGTACAAGTTCAAGTTCAAGCTTCATAGGCTCCTGTCAGTTGGATCCACATAATGCAATAGGCTGTGCAGCTGCACAAGGTTACTGTCCTGTCATGCAGAGCCTAACCATAGGTTAACTTGAATGTCAGCGTCACCCTTCAGTACAGAGGGTGCTTGTTGTCTTCTGGAGTGTGCTTACCCTCAAACTCCTACTGCTCAGTGAGCAGGCAGAGTAGGATGGAAAGATCTGCCATTAAAATTGTTACTACACAGCCATCAGCCATATCTTCTACATGTTAGCCATCAGTTATATTGTCAAAAACATCAATTACTTAAGTAGACATAGTTTTCTCAAATGCACAGGGATACACATATAAAAGCTATGTATTTTTTCATGCGTACTTGATCTTTTCTCTTCCTTAAACTGAAAAGACACCTGAGCATTGCCAGAGTGCTAGTGGCTGCTCTCAATGGAGTTTTATTTATTCACACTAAAACTGTATTTTTGAGCCCAGTTTTTGAGGAAAGAGCAATAAATGAAGTGAGTTTATGAAGAAAGAAAGATTGTTCAGGCAGTAGGAACTTAGTTTGCTCTTGCAACACCTTCAGGAACATGACTCAGGCACATTAATTTTTCCAGTCATTGTTAATGACGTGGTACTTGGTCTCTGTGCCATTGTCTTGCCATATCTGACTCAAAACCAAGTCAGAGCTGGTTATGGATAGGCAGCTGTGTGCAGGAGTCAGCTGTAAATGCAATGGAAAGTCCATGTTTCTTCAGACATCTGTGGTTCATAAAGTATTGACCAGACATGCTGTCACTGTCTAGTAGTGGTTCAAGGCCACCATATGCTTTTTTGCTAGGTGACTCCCCTAACATGTCACATTTGGCACTGCTGCCTAATTAGACTAAAAGCCCCTAATTTCTATGGAAATGAGATTCTAATTTCTCTTGGCAAATGGGGAGAACGGGACAGGAAAGTTTGGAAGGTGGATAAGGATGCTGTAGCAGAGAGCACTGTAGCAATGCTGGGAAAATGTGGCAGCCCACACACATTTTCTGGTGTTTCGCCTCTTCCAGCTGTCACATACCTACAACTGTGAGCTGTGTCAGATACCTACAGCTTTATGTCCCCAAGAAGTATAATATTTAAATGAACATGTCTGCGAGGTGTTTGCTGTTGTCCCAGAAAGGACAGTCTTCTGTGCAGTCTCCAGCACTCAGAGTGGCCATTTGCTTTGCTTTTGTTTTAACTTGAACTGGGCACAGTGTGAGGGGAAGGAGGCTCATGGCCTTCCCAGTACTCCGGTGTCCTCAGAGTACTGTAAGGAGAACAGGTCTCACCAGACCTGACTCAATTGCATCTCTACTGCTTGTGAGCATAGGACTTACGTGTGCGCAAGCTGCTTCCACAAGTCCAAGGTTCCCACCTGAGGAGCCAGGTGGTATCACCCCAGAGCTTTTCTGAGTGCACATCAATATTTACAGTGTATGGAAAATCAGGGCATCAATGAAAAAGCAATGATGTAGCCAGACAGCACAGACACAGACATGGCAAAATGTCTGATATGTTATAGCATCACTGCCTTTCACTGAGAGGCCACACCTGCAAGCTCTATGTCCCTTATTGAAGCACAGATTTAATGCACATCTTTTTATTGTCAAAGTCTATTTGTCTGAGGTTATGCTATGCAGAGCTTTGGAATTACCAAGACCTATAGTGTTGCAAGTGGAATCAAATGCATTTTTCCAAGTTGCAGTGTTAATGTAGCTACTGGTATTTTTCTTGGAAACTAGGTGTCACTAGTGGTTTAGAAATAGCAGATACAGTTTCATTCCTATGTGCTTACTTTTCCTGCAACTCATTTATAACCTCTCAGCCTCTCCCTGTGCGCATCCAAAAGAGCATGGAGCTGCCTTCTCTGTAACTGAAGAGTGAAATTAGATCCTTCTGTAGCCTTCTTCTCATCAAGGCAAAGAAAGATAGGTCCTTTGTCTCTGCATCTCATCTTAATCATTCTGGTGTACCTTTGTGAAACTTACACAGTTTTTTCCTTTTCTCTTGCTATTGTGGGACCCACAGCCAGGCAGATCCAGGCATGATCTCACATGTTCCAGACAGAGGGCCCTTCCCTTGGGGTGCATTAATACTGCCAAGTATGGGATGCTCTTCCATCCTCACTGTTCATGCCTCTTCCACTGTTCTGCCTCTAGGACTCAATAAGTCCTGTCCTGCAGAGCTTCTCCTCAGCCAGTGCTCCACAGCACCACGAGTCTGCAACACCTGCATTGCAGAGTTCCAGGATGTCTGGCATCAAATGGCTACCCACCAGTGCACAGAGTGCTTTTCCCCTCCTCGCCATCCAGCCACCAGTGTGCTGTTAACTGCAAACTTGCTGGGGGTATATGCTGTCTCCTTGCCCAGGTCATTCACAGGCATTAACCATTTTGATCCTGGTTTTGACCTCAGGTACTTCCAGTGGGGCACAGCAACTGCACATCAGTCAAATTCAACATCAGTTGAATTTTGTACCACAAAATTCCATTTTTTAATGGAATTTGAATTTTGTACCACAAAATTCTATTTTTCACCCCCCAGTAGCCATCTTCTCTAGTCCTAGATCTCACTGACTCCCTAGAAAGATACTGTGGGATACTGTCTGCTAGGTCTTCATGTTCCTGGATGCATTTTCCAGGAGTATTTGCTCCCTAAACTTCCTGGAGCCTGAGGTTAGGCTGACTAGCAGGTAGTCCATGGTTTCCCCATTCTTAACAATCTTGAAGGGACACTAACCCCTATCCTCTCATGGTAATCCCAGCAAAGATTGTCATCGAATATCACATGTTAAACCACTACTATTTATGAGTAAGGAATCCAGCAGAGGCACCTCCAGTGCTTGATACAAGCTGTATTAAAGAATTGCATCTAAATTCCATAAATTTCCTGAATTCTTGCACCCTACTGTGTTGACCTTACAGTGGATACCCAAAAATAACAGTATTCTACAGTGCTGAAAATAAAAAGTGTGATATAATACATTCTTATTTTCAAGATGGGTTATCAAATGCTTGAAAATCAGAGTGGAAGAAATCCAAGACCTGCGCAGTCCTTTTAAGTAAGGAATTTTTAATGTAACCATTATGTACTAGAATTCCTTCACTAAGTTTCACTGTATAGGCAGAAGTTCATTTTTTTAACACTCCTCAAAGAAAATGTACAGATTCAATAAAATGTTCATATCAATGCTATGGTGTGTAGAATTCTTCAGTATGATCATGGGATGGGTGCACATGCATGATTCAGACTGTAAAGATATATACAAGCTGTTTTTCTTTGCAGAAAGGAACTCCACTGCTTTGAAATGCCTGAAGTAAACTTCAGTACCTCACAACAAATTCTGCTATCACCCAACCATAGTAATACACTGTGGCTCATGCAGAAAATGGCAGAAGGATGTCCCCCAAGGGAAACTTTACATCAGTGATGTAAATTTAGCAATTTAGCAGTTCCTGACATTTTCAGCTTGCATATAATGATGGTACCGATCATCAGCATTCAGAACTAATCACCGTCCTCTGTCTGTCAGAGCTGAGATAAAAACAAAAGGCATATATAAATAATGTAGAAGCAATTCCTTATTGTACAGTTCTTGGATACTGCCTGGTATGTTCAATCAGACCTATTTAGTTGTGATCAAAGTCACTGTTGTTTCATGCATAAATGAATGAAGCAACCCAGCTGTGACCTAGGAATTACTCAAAGCATTTTAAGAAAGAAGGATGATCAGTTGTATGTTTGAACACAGACCTCATGGCACAGGTAGATGAGACTTCCTGCAAAATATATATTCTTATAACATGAAACAATATTTTAGAGTGATATTGTTTTCAAAACACAAAAATTAATAACATAAATAAAATAATTTCTTTAAGTTGATACAGATATTGTTTTGCTTTTACTCAACAGACTGTATTTTCAGCATATCTTCCCACTCTCTATTCTCCAAAAAGCTCATGAAAGTTGTCTGGGCATCATGAGTATGAAAAGGAGTCAGAAGAACTTGGCAGGATAGGGAGGTATTGGTTGCCAGAACTGCCTTAAGTGCTGCTTTTATAAGGAAGGAGCTGGAGTTCTGTCAGTTCCATTGGTCTCGTAAGGTACCAGGACTATGCCAACAGACTTCATATGATATCATCAAGAAATTTTGCTCACCCCAAGAAGTCAATTTTTACTTCCAGTTAGTATGTGATTTGTACTGAAAATTGCCTGAAATCCCACCCTCCCAATGACTACAAACTTGTGTTTTGTTTGTTTTTAATCTGAAGTTTGCTGTGTGCACAGCTCACCACACACCATAGACAACTGTCCTGAGTTAACTTCTGCTATACCTGTATGGCAAGAACATAATTTCACCACAGGCATTCCTCCCAGGATTCACTGCATGGCTGCCAAATTGCCAATGCTTTGATGTGTCTGTCTTTGCTTCAGCTATCACGGCATTTATTCCTTGCCATTCTCCACCTGTCTTTAAGTCTCAAGACTTAAAAGGGCCAGCTAAAAATTCTTAGGGGTCATTTCCCATTCAGCATGAAAAATGGCAGAAAATCACTCCTGCCCTCTCTATCCTCAAACTTTGACCTTATAGAGCAGAAAGACCAATTTGCTGCTTTGACTGGGAATCACTCAAGTACTGAAACATGACTTGAAGGTCTGTTTTCACCCTAACACACAAGAATTAGATAACAGTCAAAAAATAATGGAAATTTTACAGATCTATGTAATTTTCAGACGTGTAGCCAAATTATTTCAGTCTTAGTATGCTTTGAGGGTTGGTAAAAAAATGAAAAGGATATTCTGCCACAAATATCTTGCGTCAGAATGCAGAACGCTCACACTATAAGCAAAATTTTAATCCATTCCCAGCACGGCAAGGCCAGGCTGTGGTCTCTGGTCCTTTTTCCTCCCTTTTTTAAACTTTTAAACTCATGATCTGAGTTTCTAGTCTAAAGCAAAGGTGATTCTCATCTTTCTTACACTGGCACCAATATACCATCAGTGACCTCTGCAGAGCACCATTGGTGTAAAGCAGCCCTACAGCCATGTTTGGAGCTCATCTCCAGTTTGCATGGCTCAGGCCTCTCCCACTGGTATCAGTGTGCAGCCACTGGTGAGCTTAAATGCATATCCTTGCCCATTGGATCGAAGGTAAAATGGAATTCAGCCTATGTTGCTGGAGCTTTCCCTACACTCAAGGTTATTATTCTGCTCTTGATGTGGATGGACACGTGGTGTTGTGAACACTGCAGCACAATGAACTGCACATGTAGGTACTCTGGGTCCTGCTTTGGCTTTTGCTGATGGCAGTACTCGCCGAGGGAGTAGGACCCATCTTTTCAAATAGGCCCTTATTTATTTGAGCGGCTGTATTTTCTATTTTGCTATTGCATTGTGCATACTCTAAGACTTTCCAGGGGTTCAAATTACATACAACTAACATCCACTGATTTTTTACATTTACCTTTGTTTTTGATGGTAAGCAAATATCAGTTTAAAATATATTTGCTGGTAGCCTTAGTATTACAGTATATATATTGTCACTGTAAAATTGCTAGCAATGTATTTCTTCCCGTCTGCTGTACAAAGATCCACTTAGTTTCATATTTTCTGTTTGGACTGTAAAATTTATCTGATAGAGTACAAGAAGAAACAACAGCCAACATGCCACTGGCTGTATCAGTGCCACAGAACAGATTTTAAATGTCATCTTTGAAATTAAAAGTGACATAAAGGTAGTTACCAGTGAAAGAATTTCTGGGGAAAAAGTAGAGTGTGAAACAAACAAAAAAAGTTGCACAGAACTGGTATCATCTTAAAAATGAAAAGAAAGAGAACAAAATACAAGCTAGGTAAAACAAGATTATTTTGCAATTGTTTTCCCAGCTGATAAGAATAAAATCTCCTTTCCTGTTAAACTTTCAACAGTCTCCAGAATATATCTTCCTATTTCTACCCTTATTTTTTTAACAAATGTTTTGTTCTATGTGTGTGTGTGTGTGGTGTGTGTTTGTGTGTGTGTATGTATGGTAAATGAGATGTTCTGATGATACATCTCAGCTAAATGCTTTGTGTGCTACCAAGTGTTACCCAGATAGAACCTCTGAATGCAGCTCCCATATATAATTTGTTAAGTTAGATGTAGCCACTGGATTTTATTTTCATTAAGGAGTGTTGGATGGAAAGTTGATGGCTATAGCAGGACTGATTGGTATTTAACTTTGTTCTGCAAATACTGATTTGTAGGTTTTGCTTACAATTAGTCTCCAACAGGTAGACTAGTGAAAGGTGAAAGTTTGATTTGAAAACTCAAAGGTAAAAGCCCAATTTGAAGGCTGTGTGATAAGGTTATCAGTTTATTCTTCCAAAAGGAACCACCCAGATACCATAAATCTGCAGTGAGATAGCCATGTTAGCAGAGATCATGACCAGTAAATACCAAAGCTCCTTTTCTGCCATGAACACCACCACCTGTCAGCAGACTTGGTAGCAAGTGACTGCTGAAAAGAACAGCAAAAATGTTTTTTGATTTTTTTGGTTTTTTTTTTTTAATGTTTATGGTTTGGGCTAAGTACAAATATAAAGCTAAACCTTTTTTATTCTTTCCACCAACCATGGGGCAACAAACCAGATCTTCCTTCTGCCTAGCAGTGCAGTGGTGTTGTTCTGGTTCGGGATCAGAGGATCAGGTCTACTGGGTGGGCATTGGGAGAGCACCTCAGATCCTGCCCTGCCCCTTCCAAACTTACACACTTACCTCACGAGACAGCTTTGCTCTTGCCAGAGGCAGATTCTCCCTGGCAGGAAGACGGCCTCAGACAGAACTATGTGAAGTTTACTTTTCTTTCCCTTCTCTACCCAAGTGATCCACGTGGTGCAGTTGGCTAATGCATGGTATTTGCTCTTTGTTACAGAGAGAGCCTTCTCTTCCACCACTTCTCCAACCATTTTGTTCAAGACTATTTCTTTCTCTCCACAGCACAAGCTTCACTGCTTAGTTCACTCTGGTCTGGATAAAAGGTTTACCAGGAATTTTAATACGAAATGACTTTCAGAAGGAAGAGCCATATGCTGCATGCCAAGAAAACAATTAAGGAATCACTGTTAGATTGTAGCCGAGTTCGATGCCGTGAACACAGAGCGTGTTTGCTTTTGCATGTCAGCAGAACATCATCAGTCATGGTGTTTCTGGCTCCCACAGCCTTGTTCTTGTCCTGCTCCTCCTCTGCTTCTTCTGAGCAATCTGTTTACTAATGAGAACTTCACTGTGAGAGGTTTAAAGGCTGAGATCAGGATCCTTGACAAGCCACAGGCTTTTATCATCTTCTCTGGGCATTCTTTTTTGACAGTGTCTGTCTCTCCTCTCTTCTGTCAACAATTGATTGAGTTATGATTTGGGCACCTCTCCTCCAGCTGAAGTTAGGAATGAGCCTCTAGGGTTTTCCCCTGACATCAGTTCTAAAAAAAAGAGCCAATCCATGCCTGTTTCCTTGGTTGTGGTAGCTCTTACCCGGTTGGAATTTTTAAGGAAAAAAAACAAAAAAAAAACCCAACCCAAAAACAAATTGCCAAAAAGAAACCCTTAAAAAATTTAAACCAAATAAGAACTAGGAAAGCAGGGAATAAAAATCAGGGTGCAGAAGGATTTTTCTCTTTCTATTCAGTAGCAAAAATGAAAGAAAAAAAAAAAGAAGAAAGGAAAAAAGCTGTCCCCAAAAGTAAATTTTAAGAAATATTTTCTATTAGATATTAAAAAACAGTCATCTATATAAATGTATGATACAAAAACATCAGTATCTGGGGTGAAACAATTTAAGGAACAACTATAATCTAGTCAAAAAATAAAAAATAGATTTTCTTTAAATATATTAGTTTATTAGTTAGTTATATTAGTTAAAAGCCTATGTGCAAATATAATTTTATTAACAAAATATTTCTTGTCTGAAGTTATATCAATGTGTTCAATGGATTTTCTCCTTGAATTTTTCTAATTACTTTCTAAATTAAATTTTACTTTGATGCTCACAATTATCCTCTAACAATGAATACCAGAGTTTAATTCTACTCTGTTAAAACTTTCTTCCTTTTTGAGTTGCTGATAACTTCAGTTAAACTCTCCTATTTTCTGTATTACAATGAACCATAAGTAAAGACTTCCTACTCATTCTCTCTCTTTCTCCTGCAACTCACTGAATTCTATTATCACCACTCTGTGATCACTTTTCAAGGCTGGTAAATCCTGGCCTAAAAGCATCTGGTAGAGAAGTTTTTGTCATAAAAACTAAAATGGTGCTAAACCACCTGGAAGACTAATTCTGATTCATTTACACTTGAGAATCTAAGTAATTTAAAATAAGTCACTCCCTTAACAACTGCAGTTATTTAACCCTTCAGAATATGACCTCTTCTGTTAAAAAAAATATTACCAATGCCAACATTACCAAGGCCTGTAGTTAATATCTGAATAAGAGCATCATTTTAGATGCTCACACTTGCTCCTCTATTGCTGCTCATAGTACTCAGGATTGGTATGATGTACACTACAGGATATATCTGTCAGCTTGAAACCTGAAGGATAGATTGTACACTACTGCTATTTCAGACTTGTCAATGTGAGAGATATATACTGTCTTTGACCCTAAAACTTTACACACCTGAATGGATCAAAGTGTGACACAAAGACCTTTTGCAGGACTACCTTTTTCTTCTTTGGAAACAAATTCTGCATTAGCTCTCAGCCAAAAATCTATAATTGGGTAATGATGTTGAGTAATTGTTCTTGTAAATATCCTTAGCTGATTGTTTTTCTAGAAAATCAGCAAGGAGAAATGTCAAGTGGGAAAAAACCACAAAATTTTAACATACTTTAAAAATTGTAGCTGTGTTAAATTACTGTGTTCTGACTGCGAGAGTTAATCCTCTTTCTCTCTAAATCACAAAATATTCCTCCTTGTGGTGGTGTAGTCAAAGTACTCTATAATTTACTCATGTGCAATCTTCATTCATTTCAGTGAGACTACATGGAAGTGAAAAAGAACCACCTTTCATGGAGGAAAATTTCTATTATGTGCTCTAATTTCAGGGAATACATCCCATCTTTGTCAAAGGCAGACATGCGTAGGGTAGTTACAGAATGTATTTTGCTGAACCACATTACTCATATGTGAATTTGGCTTTACATGCATAGAAGACTGAGTGTCAGATCCTGCTAAGGTTGCTTATGTGAATTGTCTTATTTATTTCATGTCCTACTGTACAAGGAAAGCTGGATTTAGCCCACTGTGTTTTTAGTATACAAAGGAATTCTTATTTCTTCCCTTTCCACAACCAAAAAGAAGTTAATTTCCATGAGTGTGAAAGAGCAGAGTGTTTTTAGAGCTATGTTTTGCAGCCAGTGTTTCTTTGATGGTAAGAAGAAAAGAAAATTCTGCACTATCTGATTTTCCCAGCACATTTAGCAGTGCTTTCAGGTAGGGTTTCCCCAGGTGATAACTGCGCTTCCCTGGGTTATGGCCCATCCCCTCTGGTGGGGTAACTGCAATTCTTGTTAATCCCTGAGGACAGAATAGAGTGAATACACAGAATCACTAGTGTTTATATATTTCTATTTCTATTTCTATTTCTATTTTATGTTTTGTATTTTATATTTTAAATTTTATATTTGTATTTATATATGTATATATACATAAGGCAGATTTAGAAGAATTTAGTTACAGTGGAAAGGAGGTATGTAGCATTTTGGGTATTATCAATAGAAATATAACTATTTAAAATATAAGAATATCACTTAAGAAAATATATAAGGAAGAGCCAGAAAGAGAAAGAAAGGATAAGAGTAGATAGGGGAAAGGAAAGGTATCACCAGGCATGAATTCAGTGGCAAGGCTTGATTGCTACTCTTTCCATGTCTGATGGTTGAATTGATGGTTGCAGACTTGATCCATTGGGGAGCCAGGGAAAGCCTGTGGAACACAAAATTCAGTGGGTTAATAAAAGCTCAGGTTCAGGTGGGAACACCCAGAGACCCCATCTGGAGAGGGAGTTTAACACTCTCTTTCTTGTGCAACACTGTGGATCATGCGCAGTGCTCTGGTGGGAGGGCCCAGAAATGAGTCTGGCGGGGCTTTGAGGATCTTTGATGGTTTTTGATACATTTTAATGGCATGACAGCTGCCTCTCATGCCAATGTAGCTGAGCCAGTCATGCCCCATCAGAAGGGATGAACACCTTCAGACCTAGGAATGAATGTCCCTATATCTCCCCCAGGAGGAAGTTTTGTGCCTGAGCCTTATCAGGACTCAGGATGGAGGACATTGGCATGCTAAAAAGCATTGTCCCACTTTCAAGGATCTGCCTTTCCCTTTCTCTGGCTCAAAAACCAACTTGTTGGTAAACAAAAGTCAGTTTGTCGTGGTCAGCCTCTGGTGGAGGGTTCACATCCATTCTGCACCTGGGTTATTCTTACAGAGATCAGAGATTTTTCTACCACCCACCCAAAAACTCTCCTCCTCCCCTTCAGTTTGAGGGTGCAAACCTGCCTCAGGAATGCACCCTCTGCTTTTGCAAATGGCTGATGGTTTGATTAATTAACCTTTAATATATGAGTCTCTCACAGTCTCTCTTGTTTTTCCTGTGCAAACTAGAATTGTCCAGTGGGTTAGAGCCAGGATGGGGCAGTGACACAGCTCCACTCTGTCACAGTGAGGGTTCTGTCACATGCTGCTCACAGCAGCTGCGTTCTGTACAGTAGTACTGGGGGTTGTCAGCTATTACACTGAGCTAGGTAAGTGGGATGAATCATTGTGTTCCCAAAAACTGCTCTGGCACAAGATGTCTTGTCACAAAATGTTGTTAAATGGACACTCAGTTTGAAGCTGTCTGCCAGGTTCACTGGCTCTGACTGGTTTCAAAACATCACATCGATCAGCATTTACAAAGCGATTTGCAGAAGACATTACTCAAAATAAACTGGAATTTATCAAAGTTGCTGATATGTGTAATGTTTTTTATATGTTATACCATTTAAAAATAAATATGCTTTCAGCTTATCTGTCTTCCAATAGCTCCAAAGTATTATAATTATTTTTTGGACGGATGGCCTATAAAGCAGGACAGGGTATTTTAAACAACTGTTCTCTTTAAAAGAATCACATTATTTTCATGCCTTGGCATCACTTCACACATAGTGACAGAGCCAGGTATTTCCAGTGTAAAGGTCCAACTGATGATCTGACAGAATATTATCATGTCTTTCTGGAGTCACACATGGCTTGATGTTATAGCTCTGTATAAACAGCAATCCAAATCCTGCAAGTGATAGAAATAGGTTTATTATTTGCATGACAGAAAGAAGATTTCAGACAAAGTTATTTGCACCAAAAGCCAGACTCAGCTTTTTTTGATTTCTAGACTGTTTTGTTCACATTTTTCCATGTATATTTTTTTGTGTTACCCACCATAATATTTTTTTCTGTGAATTTCTAACAGAAATAATGATAAATAACTGCTAATGTATTATTATAATTTATTTATATGGGTTTTGAGTTTGTCCTATTAGTTCCATCCTTATGGAACTACCTGGTGACCCTTCTGAAATGGCAGAACTCCAAAATTGTTTTGGCAATGAAAATGCATGATTGGAGGCATTCCTGCCATCACATATACTGGTAGCTTTCTGAAATTTAGCTTGACTTAATCCTGGTGTTCATTCATCTAGAAAAGCTGGGTGTAACAATGGTAGCCTACACACATCCTTTGGATTTCAATGACAAAATTAATAGGACTTTTCATGCTTCATCCATTTCTCTGACTGTGGACAAATTAACAGTCATGCATATTTATATTTCTGCATAACTTTAATATAATAATGATCTCTGATTCCAAGTGCATCTTGGAGTGAAATCCTTTCTCCTCTTGAGCACATAATAAAACTTCCACTGATTCCTGTAAGTTTCATAGACTTCACCTGTGTTTGTTTTATTAGGATTGAACTGTGCAATTCAGATCTGGTTCTGGATTTCAAAAACTGCAAAATTTGAGAAAATCTAAATCCCAGATTTAATGATTGCCCATCTTGCATGAACCTGTACTTAGAAAAAAAAAAAAGACATTTTGGGACTGAACACAAACAATATTAATTTTGCATTCATATTTGTTTGGGCAGGGTTTTTTATTTTATAGGGACTCTCCAGATAACTGCTGTACCTCTGGGATTTAAAGTAAGTGTTTTAACACATTACCCAAATGCTGAAATCCTGATACAAAAGACACTGCACCAGTTCCCTGACTGTTGCCCTGACATCCTATTAACTTTTCTACACATAATGAGACATAAATCATAGTATTACTAATACAAGTTCTCTAACCTTTGAACACTGCTACACTGGTTGGCATGAGTTTTGCCCAGAGCTGAACATTTAGTCCTGACCTGGTTCAAATAATGGAAAAATAATTTAATGAAGTGTACTGTCATTCTGAAGTTTCTTTGTTTCTAAAGGCTTAAAAGTTGAGATTTTTTTTCCACCCACATGTTTGTGACCTTTCAGAAGAGACTACTTAAATTGCTATTTTTTCCTGTTCCTACTTTTTTCCTTTGAGTATAAAAAAGAACAAGGTTCAAGGTTTACTTTGGGTTGCTTTTTTTCCCCCTGACTGCTTTTCATCTTTGCTATTCTACAACTATTCAAAATTGCTCCAATTCTGAAGCAGTTATCAGATCATATCTCAGATATTTTTTCAAAGGTATGGAACTGCTGAAAAATTTCTGGCACAAAGAAGGATATCTAAAAATAAAGGAATAGAGGGAAGATGGTAGATAACAATTTCTTATATGAACAAAAAGAAGGGAAAAACAAGGGGAAAAGGAGAGAAATTAGAACCAAGTTTAGTTCTCTGAAGATTAGGAGAAAATGGAAAAAAAATTATTAAAAAAAGATTTTTAATGAAAAGTTTGTCACCCTTTTTCTTGGTTCTGCTGGTGATGACTCAGTCTCACTAAAGAGAGATATCAGAACCCAAACCAAAGTTGTACATCGGCTAACAATCTTAACTAATTTACATAAACTAAAATAAATTTTAAGAGTTTAATTTTGGGGTAAGGTATTTTCCACTATAACAAGGCAAAATTTGACTACTGAAAGGTAAAACATCCAAAAGTGGTTGTCCTGTTAGGAATCAGAAGACTTCTAACCACAGCATCTCTCCAGGATTCCTTGTTGTTTGGAAGAGAGCCACGTGCTCCTCTAGGCACATGTTATTCTGCTTTGATCCCCACTTGGGAACACAGAGGATCTGTTTCAATATTTAGTGATTGTACTAGGGAAATTTCATTGCCACTTTTGAGTACAAGTTGCCCTCTCTGTATATTGGGTTCACTCATTTTAAGACAAGTTCAATAGGACTTACCTGTGGTTACACCCTTTCCTGTGCTAAAGCAAATCTGTAAAATTTAAAATTACATTCTTATTGTTTTGCCAACATTATATAATTGTCATTAATAATAACAACAATTTTCAAGGCATTCTTGTTCAAATACCTTAGGCATTCTTATCAGGTTGCATTAGAAGGATTAGACAATGCATTAGTTACATTAGTCATTCCTCACACCTCTGTACAACCCCTTCCAGATGTTCCTTGCTATTATTTTTTCCAGATACATGTGGAATGTAATGAGGAATTGGAGCTTCTCACTCCTGCTTCCGAACATTACCTTGGAGATGAGATGGAGATTGTTTATCATTTAGACAATGGTAGAGATGAATGATTTATGGCAGTCACTCAGCAGCAGTGAAGTTAGTGCAGAGTAAGGCACAGGTTATCATACCCGCAGAGCAAACCTATTAACTGTGTAGGATAATTGCATAATACTCCAGTCACTGAATTACTTCACAATAAAATCATGACAGAAGATGTCCCAGATGTCTGTGTTTTAAAAATTATGCTCTAATATGAGATTTAAGAGGATTTATATTTTTATGCAAGAATAAGAGGAAGCAACAGATTAATGTACTGATTTAGAGTATTGATTTTGCAAGATACTCAGGCATCTGCACAGCATAAGTAGCTCTGTCAGAATCTTTGGGACTCAAGGATCATTGCAGAATTGCTCTTAGTCTGGAAAAGCATGGATGTACCTTGTAGCTATGTCATCAGAACTCAGAAAGGAGGAGGCATGGAACAAATAATATCGAAGAATAAGCCTCCTGTACCAGTACTTGTTACTTGGGAGGAAGTATTATCAATTAATAAGTAATCAGTTCTGCTTATGAACAGCAAGTAAGCTGTTCACAAGCACATACAAATCTAAATAAGATGATTAATTGTCTCAGTTGCCCTCCAGAATGTAATATGAGGTGTTAATTTGTTTTACAGTAACGATAGCCATGCAAGTCATGTGTGAATGCTGTGTGACAGAATACTGATGTGTCATGCTGTTTCGGAGCCCATAAAAGAAAGAACAGAATTGGAAATTACTAAGATTTTTGGTGAAGTTCTTCTATGCCTATCCTTCATAATTATGCTCCTCTGAATTTTATTTAAATCAGAAAATAAACTCTTTCCCCGAGTTTTTAAACAAGACTGTACAGGGATCATCTTGCTTCCCAAAAATTAGCAGCAAAATTCAATTAATTGTAGTCTGAACAAGAGCAGGTCCAAAAATGGCTGTTCCTGAAGCGTCTGACCAGAGAGTTCAGCTGTTTTTTCAGACATGGGCTTGTGACACAGCATTCAGATTCTTTTCAGCTGCCCAAGAAGCCGGCACAGCACGTGAAACTGCTGTTGCAAAGCCACAATACCAGCAAAGAAGGGTATTAAAAGGGCTTTCAAACAAACAAGGAGAGGAGCAAAAGGTAAAATCAGATACCAGTCCCAGAGAAATAAAACTTACAATAATATATGGATTCTACCTCTGCCCAGCATATGTAATTTCTGGCAATGAGGAACTACTGTTGGAGAAGTAAATAAAGGATGACAAAAGAATCAAGCTCAACACTAAGGCTGTAAAGATCAGAGAGGGCCAAGTTAATAATGAAATAACATCAATGGTCAAAGACTGCTACAGCTTTTCTGACTCCTTCTGTTTTTTAGAAAAAGACTCAGTCCTGCACATACTGCAGACAGGAAAATGGTGATACACCAATAGCAAAATTGTATTTTGGTCTACCAGAGCTAACTTAGCTGACATAGATATGTCAAAATTACACGGGTAACAATCTCCTTCAGTGTGCTCATCAAGTTGACATTTCAAGTTGTTCTTTTCATTCTGCAAAAGAAAAACATGCTCTCTAGACAAAAAGGTGTATGGAAGCCAGAGAATGCCAAGAAAATGTTTGTATTTAGCATGGAAATGCAGTTCTTTGTCCTGGGTGGATCATAAAACATTCAGTTTAAAAAGAAATGGAGTAGAGAAATGCTGTCCTCATGATATGTCTTTTTATAAAGCTCTTCTAAGGATCAGCTCAAAGATATTGTCCAATATTATTTTGAGGCTCAGAAGGAGCATTATAGGGTACTGCAGAACATTCCCACATGTTCATCTAATGACAGAGGCTAATTTTGGCCATTCAGTACAAAGTTTTGTGTTGGGAAAACAAAGAATTTCTTCATCCCAAGTGAACAGGGTTTGTATTGGTCCCGGTCCCAACTGAGAGTGCAAAAAGAGTGCTCCAGTGTTCTCCAAGTGTCCCAAGTGAAGTCCAATAGCCAGAGTGAAGATGGCTTTTTCTTCTTTATGGGAATAAACTGCAGAAGGTAGCTTCAGCATGCACTTTCTGCTCTCTGTCACAAGACAAATGGCTTTATAATTCCAGGGGAACCCTACTACCTTGGAAACTGGTAGTCACACCAAGAGAAATAGCACCTTAAGAATCTGCATCTCAATTGATAGAAAGTTTTATGTGCTTAGGACAGACATCCTAAATTTCTGGGGGCTTCACGTGGGAGAAAGCAGTAATGTGAAATTTTCCAAGCAGTCTGTCCTGCTACCAAGCTGGCTGCCATATCTCATATAGCATATGGGTCTTCCTGGATTTCTTCGTTTTCATAGTAACCATGAATCATTATGGCTGGTTCTGACCCCAGTAGGAGATGATGCAATGTCTGGCTCTTCTAAATTATCACCATTATGTTTGCCTCTCCACAAGACTTGTTCTCACATGATAGTTAAAGGAGTCCAGCAGGTCAAAAGTCTGTACAATGACCTTATCTAAGGACCAGAGCTGGATATAGATGAGATTTCACTTGAGACAAGTCCCTTGTTTTGATCAGCATCATCCTTTAGATGTTGTATTTCACTAGCCCTAGAGGAAGCCAGAAGGCAATTATGGTCATATTTGAAATAAAAATAGATGCTGAGTAGTAACCTTGCCAACACTGGAGCTGCTCTGCTCCTTCTGCTTCACTGCTCTGGGTCTGCACCTGCGAGGGTATAGTCAGTGCCTTGGTGTGAGTCTTGGCTCTAGCTCATCTTCGCTCATCTCACAGAGCAGGCCTGCAATGAAACCAGCCTTAGCTAACAGTCCAAATTGCCAGGTAGATCCATAGGGATGGGACAGCTTCAAGGTCAAGCCAGAAAGTCAAGTCAGTGGGTAAGGATCAGGGCCAAAATCAGGGAAGTAAAAGGGTGGGCGCTGGTGAACCAACAATGTAGCTCAGGCAGACATCAAGAGGCTGAACCATTTGACAAGTACCAGGTGAAGGAGGGGCAGGCCCCCACTGCAGCTGCCCACAGCGCTGGTTTAAGTCTGAACATCTCTGTTATCAAAATTGGCCCTGAGCCCAGGGTGCCAAACCCCCAGGAGGAAGATGTGGTCAGGTCCATGACAGTAAAACTACTGAGAGTTTGAAAGTAGTAGTTGTTGAAAAGAAAGATGAGAAAAAGAGGATGTTAACTTTCTTGAAAGAGCACATTTTTACTTACTTATATATTATTTTAGGTTGTATTTCTAAATCTTGGGAATGCCTTGTAGACATCTGTTGCAAGACTGGAGAGAACAGGCTGTATTCTCCCCATTCAGTTGCACCCTAAAAAGCATCCTCCTAGTAAAGGTTTATCAGACCCATGCCCTGGAGATCTGAACATTTCACTGCCAAATGTCTGATTGTTTTTCAACTCTGTATACAAGCTGCTACCAACTTGCCTTGATATGTGTCAAAGAGGCTGAGTTTTCAAATACGCTGAGTAATGAAGAGATTAATAGAAGTGTCTAAAATCTAGGGATGAAGTTCACTTACACTTGCAGCTGCTCTTGCCTACCAGGGTCTTCTATAAGGCTCTATCTGTGTATGTTCTGTACCAGATTGCTGAAGATCAGCCAGTGACTTTGGGTGAAGCATCCAACAGTTTTGTCTTCAGAAATGAGACACAGTGCATAAAAAGGATGCCAAATAATCATTGACACTCTTTGCCTGTTTCTAGGATGTGTTAGAGAACATTCTTTGATGCTTTAATGACATAACAAGAGGTGACAGTAATGTTATTAGTCCTTAGTCATCTCACAAAGAAGGAAAAGCTAAAAAATTCAAGCTTCAGATATATTTGCTATCAAATTCCCTCAGCAGACCTTTGGTGTTCAAATTTATTTTCCCCTTTTTGCACTGTCTTTTTCAAGACCAACAGATACTCATCACAAAAAGTCTGATGTTGTCCTAAGCTTGTAACAGCTTTCAGAAACTCAGATTTATACTTAGACATATGAAATATGTAGAATGTGTTTCTAGCCAACATTTAGTCCATGGCATCCTAGAAACCCTTTTTCTTTGCCTCACTGTATTCCTACCCATCAGCCTGTGCTTGCTTGGTCTTTATGAATGCCAACACCTCAGACACCTGAGAGTGCAGCCAGCATAGAACATGCTTGGAAATTTGCCACCTTTCCAATTGAGAAAGGCTCATTCAGTGCTTGGAAATTAAGAAGGCAGATAAAAGGATAATGTGATTGGTTTGGGTTTTTCTAAAGTCTTTTAGTTTTAAACTATCGGATGGAGTTTTTAAGTGATCTGGAGAGAAAGAGATGTTAGCTACAAATTTGGGGCTAAAAAGAAGGATACAGTACTTTCTATTCTAAAGAAAATGAACTCTAAAGCAAAGCAAAAAACTGTTAAGCAGGTAGAAAATGCAGAACAAAGATTGAAAATGCTTTAATTCCAACCCTTGTATTTGCATATTTAAGTAAATCTATGCATTATGTGTTTTAAAGAGATTTATCAAATAATAAGCCCTACAGTTTACTGCAACCTGGAATTGTTTACAGAACCTCACAAACAGCAGTTCTGTGGGCAAACAGCTATGCTTAGCTGTGAGCAAAATCTCTTCAGGCAGAAAAAATGACATTTTGAGAAATCTTTGCATTTTCCACCCCAAGGTCTGCAAAAGAAGGTGTTAAGTCAGGACAGTCTGATGGAAGATAAAATTTATAAGTTTTCCTTAAAAAAAAAGAAAAAAAGTTTTCCCTTGAGAAATTGAGGAGTGGGGAAGGAGGAAGGTGTTAAGTGTGTGGAAATGTTTATGAAACAGCATATTCATTTCATTCTCTCTCTGTTGGAATTTCTTTCAGTCTTCATTGCACAGAGCAGCAGGAGAAGAGGAGCAAGTCCAAGCTCAAGAGAAGTCAATCAACTCATCATCTATGATCCTTTCATAGTGAACAGTGAAAGGTGAAAAGTCTTCCAGAGAAAGACAGCAGAGGAGAAGCTCCTTTTATGCCCTCTGGGAACCCCTCATTCCTCATCAACTATAGACACCTAGAAAGTCCCTAGACTACTAGTTTTGGCATCTAACACTCCTGAAGCAGGGAGATGTGATTATAGCCAAGAATGATTTACCTCTTGGAGACTGGCGAACAATAATAGAACTGGGTCTGTTTGTGGTGCCCCAGGTGGCCTCTTCCTTGCTGTGTTTCTAAGAACTGCTTTTTTGTCCTCTGGAGGACAACATTAAAATTTTCCCTTTTTTTAACAGTTTGGTTGACACAGTCTGAATGGGTGCCAGAGGATGAGCCCTGCTGTCTGGCGCCAGTGACTGGCTCCAACGAGAAGCCTCTCCCCATTTCCCTCATACACCAGAGAGCATGAAGGAGCTTTGCCCTGCTGAGCTAAGCTGTTATCCTAACTGTTATCTACAAGACCTCAAACATCAAGAAAGCAGGAACTTGAGGTGTTTTACAGTGTCACATTGCAGTTGGAATTTGGGAAACACTTTTTACCTCATTCTACCAAGGGCTTCTGATGACTTTGGACTTTGCCATTGTCCATGTAGTCTTTTTACACATTTGTAGGGGTGGAAAAAACATTTTTCATTTTGAGGAGTCTCTTTCCAATTTATTGTGGAAAAGGGGAAAAGATGGAAAGGCTCAGCAGAACATTTGCAGTCTTTGTTGTTTCCTTAAAAAACCTTGCATCAGACTTTCAGAGAGACTGGGGAATCCAGTGCTTTCTCCCTAATATCTCCTGAACATTTGCCTAAGGCCACTGTGCAGGAGTTTTCCATGCTGCAGTCTGTGTCTGGGAAACTCTCTCAAACCCTTTAAGTCTGTTTTAGCAGGTTGAACTCTAGCATGCATTCTGTGCTGTGCTGATCACCTTCCAAGTGCTGAGGTACTGTAACAATGCCAGTCAGCTGTCAGGTTTTGGAGCTTACAATGTTTAGGGCCAACAGTTCTTTATGGAATTCAACCACAGAGAGCTGCAAAAGAACAGGCACAGGTGCTAAAAATATCTTGTATGTTCAATATTTTCAGGGTATTTTTTTCATTGTTGGGGAGAGCTTGCACTGATACACTGGAGGTTCTGCCATCTGGGCAAACAAGCCAACATGGACATGAGACTGAAAATAAATCATTCCTGATTTTTATGTCTACCCCTTCTTAGTTTGAAGACTTGCTTCTTGGGAGTATTTTTCCTCCAGATAAAAGCCTCATCTGAGATTCAGACGTATTTGGGTTTGAATTCCAGACACTGACTTGGAAAATCTTGCCTTGCACATGGAAAAAGTGATACCTGACTCTAATGGCTCGCTGTAGCTCTATCATTTTCTCATCTAGTGGCAATGCTTTCTTAGCATTCTGTACTTAACAAAGTTCTCCTTAATGAGGTCCTGCTAACGATTTGCAAGCCCTGTGAAGAGAAATCTGAAGTTTGCTTTACCCAGTTGCTATCAGAGCTGAATGCCAATGGGCTGCACTGTGAAAACCTGTTTTGTCCATACGTGGAGGGGTGTGTCCCTGTGAGTATGAAGACATCAACTACTATACTCCTGAGTATTCCCAGGTGAGGCTGCCTTTAATCCAGACTGCACTTTGTACAAGCGCAACCTTACCACTTCCGTGCCCTTTATTGCTCATCTCCCCCTCTCCTGCTTCTTGCCAGTTGTCTTCTAGTCTGGTTTTGATCACTTGCATTCAGACAGCCAACTTCAGTGTGGACTAAAGAGCTTGGAAACCAATGCATTTGCAGAAAATCAGTTAGCAAACTTAGTTTCATTGCCCTATGTAACTTTCTTTTTTCCTTACCCCAACCAGTTAAATGAATAGGATTGTAAAATATTCCTAGAAATTACTTAAATATATAAGGAATGGAGGTAATTTAAAATGACATCTGGAGGCCAAGAGAAATCATTAAATGAATCCAAGCCTAAATTTTTAATTACTAAGGCCTCTTCTTCTGCAGTGCAGTTTTTGGCAAATCAAATTTCTACTGGCAAATGTAAACAAATATTATCAGGATTTCACTCTTTGAATGCTGCTTTACAGGAGCAAAAAAGTTCTACCAATATCTCTCTCACATTGTTATGGAGACTTAAAGCAACATGTTCTGTTTGGAGTATTGTGTTTTTTCTTTCCAGTGACTATTTCAATAGACCAAAGGGAAAATCTCCCCACAGTGCTTGGTTTGGTCCTGTTAAAAAGGAAAAATCTGTAAACTGTATTTGTAATTTTTTATCTTTATCAATCTCTTCTGACAGAAAACAATAGCTGTTGGCTGAGGTGCCTAATGCTGAGGCCAAATAAGATTAGGGAAGGTAATATTAGCTTGCATATCCCAGAACTGTTCATGGTTTGTGATAACCATTGAATAACCAGTATCAAATCAGTGTTTTCCTGTTAGTATGAGCAGATGAGCTCCCAAAATAACTTGTTTCATTGAGTCTGTGATAAGCCAAGGGTCTGAGGAGACAGCATTACTGATGAGAGGAGCTAGACAAACCCACCTGTGTCTGAGTTCATACATCAGCTGAATGGAAATAATAATGCTTAATTTATTTATTTCACAAGTCTTTTGCAAGTTTAAGTAGGAGATGTCCCCACGTGGTTAGCAAGAACTGTACAGTCTTTCTATTATTGTGACACATCTGATAATTTTCTTGGCTTTAATGATGATTTTTCTTCCTGTCAGCAGTCATTTTGCTATATATTTTCTGAAAAGTTGCATATGGTAAATCCAACTGTATCTACTTTTAGCATCTATTAGAGTCTGATGTTATTTGTTTATGGAGCCAAGTGCAATTTCAAATTGAGGAAAACATACATTTATTCTCACTTTGGAGAGAATGTCTGCTTCTTTACTGTCCTATCTTCAAAATATCAGATGATAGCTGTGGCTCACCTGTTTACAATGAAGTTCCTTCAAGGCTTTATTTCCTATTTCTGGCTCTGCCTGATCTCTTCAATATGGCCTGAATATTTCTTTGAACTTCAGTTCTTCATTGTATTTAATTTCTAAGCTGATGGTACTGAGTCATTGATTTCTTTTCATGGATTTGAACTATGTTCCAGTTCAAGACATGATTGGAATTTTTTCCTCACACCCACTAAATATTGCTTGCTTACAGATCAACTCCTAGCCACAAGTTATTAATCTGGTGTGCAAATCCCATAAATGTGGCAATTATTCTTCTTTTCATCATCCTTATGTAGGCTCTTATCTGATGTTTGCAGGCAGCCAAGAATGTCTGCAGCACATTTAGAAAACCTTACAAAAACTGCACTTTGATCCTTACTCCCATTGCTGCTCATGTCTGTGCCAAACTCACTTTGCTTTTGAAATGTCTTCATAGGATCCTGCAGACATCATAGCCATTATACCTTACCATTTTGATGCCCTTTCAATCAGAAAATTCTGAAACCTGTATTTAAGTCAAGACACTAAAAAATCAAGATTTAAGTCTGGAAGGGAAAAACACAGCTTAATTAATGCCAATGCAAGTCTTTACTTGAGATATTTCATCACTAGCTTGGAATCTTATCCTCCTTTGCTTCTGTTAATACTGTGCTAAAGCATTCAGTAGGCAAGATGAGGGACCACGTACTTGTGCATTTATCAACAAGGAATAATTGTGGAATAGTTTATAACAAATATATCTGATCAGCATAATATAATTTTATTTTTTGCTGCAGCACATGGAATATCTGTTCAGTCCAGTATTTGTAAGCTCACCTCCTGTCCTCTTCAGAAATTTAATTTAGTTCTTTGTAAAAATAATGAAAAAATGAAAAAACCCTGTGAGGTACAAAGATGATCCCTTACATTTATTTATGGGTATGACATACAAGCAAGATTGTAAATCTTATTTTCCAAGATAATGAGGTACTTAAAGATTCAGAAAGACACTTGGCAGAATTGTCAGATGCACATAGACATTTGGCTTCCCAAGATGCAGAGCACAGAGATTCAAGCCCAGAAAGAGTATGGGGGCTATGGCATGTCATACAAGAGTATCCTAAAGCAGAACCTGTTGCTCAAGCTAGGTGGTGGGACTCTTCACATATGGCACAGACTTGGGAGCTTCAGGTGAAGAAAATAATGAAACATCATTTAAAAGGCAGTTAGGCAGCAGCAAGCATAAGTCCTTCCTTTCATGGGCTGTTCTTTTCTATTTTGGGCTCTGTAATGAACTCTGGTCTCTTGAAGACTGGAGTGTGAAGCCACACTTCAGACATCAGAAAAACAGAGCAGAATCACTCTGTTTTTTCAGAGACAAGTTATTAATTCAGCAGGTGAGCACCTGTGATGCTTTAAATCAGAAGTGTGAGCACAGAGACTTTAAAGCATACACACCTACTGAGGATTTTTAGAATCTGCATTTTAGACTTAAGTGTCTGTCTTAGCCAATCTTAATAAGTCCGAGTCCTTTCATGACCTTTCAGAACCTAAAAGGTATTTTTTGAAATTTCCTAAGTCTTTGAAGTTCTTAATGGGTGGTTATGTATACTTTGGGGTAACAAAAGGCTTTTGCAATTCTGGTATGGTTGGGATGTACAAACAAATGTGGAGCTGGAGTAGAGATGGGAACCAAAGGTCCTTCTGATCTGAGTAGTTACATATGAAGTCTAGTGTTCATGAAAACTAATATGTTGGTATAGATGACCTCAAAAATTTGTTCCCACAAACGTAAGTGCTGCTAGAACTCCATCACTTTTATGTTTCCAAAGAAACAAATGTAAAAGGAGTGTGAGATTGACCCATGCACAATTTAAAACTTTATAGGGTTACTTACATTAAAAATGTGCGGTATTTGTTGAACTGTTACTATAAATGTAGCTTTTAAAGTATCCGAGACCCTGGTCTAGTTATTTATTGTTCTAGGAAATGGCTTTTATGAGACCTGCACAGAAACCAGAGACTTTTGATTCTAAGTCTAGACTAAAGCTCAGCAAACGGTCCAGAGAAAGTGGCTTTCTGACTTATTGCCCAGTGTGGAGGAACAGTTTCAGTGACAAAAGGGTTACCTCAGATGAGCAAGTAGGCTGTCATCACTATGAGATTTTTTTCTCAAAGGCCATTCATGTGCGGTAATGTCAAGTAAATATCTCTGAGGGACTGCAGCCAGTTTTCCCAGTTTGGTGACCATGGAGAATCGTTTGAAATCTCTTCACCTGAAATGTTGCTTCTAGTCCACTTTTCAGTACTCTGAAATTTACAAAGTCAAAAAGATGCTACTGATTCACAAACAGAAAACATTAACTGTTTCTTCAATCTTTGAATAAATAGAGCAGGACACGATGTTACAAAAAAGCAAAGTAGAATCCAGCTTAGAAGACAGAGCCTGTAACTGGTGGTACAACTTCCTTGTTGCAATAAACTCTACTCTGGTGGTACCCATCTGTGAAGGTGAGTAATGTAAGAACACCTCTATCAGGGCAGATCAGAAATCTTTCTCTTCCAGTACCACATTCCTGGCATTGGCATTGGGGGGATGCCTAGAGAAAGGAGCACAAGGATGAGAAAACCATGCAGTGCTCTTTGCCAGCATGCATTCTCTGCCTCCACTGGTTTACAGCTGGCTGCCTCTTCCTTTCTACTCTATACCTTTCAAGGAATCTTCTGACACAAATTTTTTCCACTTATATTTTTGAACTCATAGAGCCTTTGGCAAACAGTATTTGGATTTTGAAGTCAGGGCCCTCCTGTGTTCTGCGCCTGTTGTGAAGCAGGCACATGCTATCTCCTTAGAGCAGTGCTTTTCAGTCCTGTTTGATTTCCAGGTCCTTGTGCATTTATAGAATAGCAAAAACAATCCCTGACTGACTTATTGTTCTTAGTTACAGCTTGTGGCTTCATTACTTATAGTCTGTGGACTCCCAGAAGCCTGCTAACCCTTGGATTTGCTCTCTAGTATGACCTCTCTTAAAAAAATGGTGTTAGTCTACCATACAATTTTCCCAAAGAGACCTCTTATTACACCACCAGACTTTTGGATAGGAACTGTTCATGTTTCCAAAAGACATACCAGTTATGTAATAATGTATTAATTACCATTAGCAGTATGTAAGAATATTAGTTAGACTTCTTCTGTTTTAAATTGAGTTTGATTTTTCAAAGCAAAGTTAGTTAAGAATACACATTAATTATGCAATCTTTAAGCATGACATATTAAAAAAGTAATTAGATTTATTTAAGAAATGTGTATTTTATTTGTGATCTGTAACACCAAAAATTGAGTTGCTCCTTTCAGTTTTAGTTTCTATATCTATAAATTTTATGTGGAAAGTATTTTGATATATGAATAAAGAAGTCTTACATAAAGACTGAATACTGTTCTGCTACTTGGTTGGCAAAGGTACATTATATAAGTGTGTCAAAATATAGAAACATAAAAATTTCTATGGCAGGCTGAATCAGACCATGAAACTAATTTCTTGAGAAGGCCCCTACCAAATACTTTAGACAGAAATAAATTTCAAATGCAGCAGGCAGAAAAGCCTACTCAGTGCTCCACTGAAGTACAGAGTACTAAAGGGTATTTTCATGCTGTCTGGCTGTAATACTGAAACCATACTATTTCTGGAAGACTCAGTAGTATCTTATGGTGGCAACTTTCAGGCCTTAATCAGGCATTGTGAAGAAGATGTAGTTCTTGTCAAGGTTGCTTTCCCATTCAGAGCCTTCCTTTAACTCTCTCCATGACAGAACAGAAAGCTGGGGGCCTCCAATGCACAGAGAGCATTCATTATTTTCTGAATGGTTTGTAAGAATTACCTATGGAGCTCTTTTATCTCTGGGTTTGTTTTGCAAAGAGAAGCCAAAGCAAATATCCTGAATAGTAGTAATGTGTTTGGTTGTTTTCTGTAGCTGAAACCTTGTGTGATTTAAGATCTTAAAACTGCCCAGAGAGTGGCTGGGGCAAAGGGACCTAAACTTCACATTGTTTGCACAACAGTGTTAAGAGCTGCACCAGAAAGAGTTACTTTTTAATTCTAAATAATATGTGTACTTTCCTGGTATCAGTGACTGTTTAATAATTGGTTATACAAGACTTGGAAACAAGAAAGTTGTAATCCTTGAGTGGGCCAGTGATGAGGGCAACTGTGCCCTGGTAGGTGAAAGACAGACAATAAAATTGACTAAAAGAAAAAATGTACCAAACAAGTGACTCACAATCACATCACTCCTTGGAAAATCCTCTTAATTTCAACAGGCACATACACAGGCCAGCCTCAGTCTTCAGTGGAGGTCAATCAGCACATTCTTCCATTAACAGGAATGACCTAACGATGATTTAATCTACCAGAGGATCTGGCCCTGAACATTTAGCCGCAGGTTAGATCTGATTCTATCAGTTTTTCAGTCTAATTTTCCTGCCTGGACACTTGGAATGATTCTCCTCTAAGCACACAATGTTTTCTGTGTCATCATTTCAAACTAGCCAGCAAGTTCTGTATGGCACCAAAACCAGTGCTGGAATGAGGTGCAAGCCAGAGATCCCAGCTAAGACAAGCAAATGCTTCTGAACTCACACGCTCATTGTCCAGAGTTTGTGCTAAAGAAAAAGCCCAGAACACCTGCCAAAAATCATAAGACACTTGCACAACTAAAAAGAAAAAAATAAAAAGAAGAAAAAAATATCTCAACCAAAGAGTTTTAAAACTATTCTGAAAACATTAAATAAAACCACATCATCTCCAGGCTGGATTTTTCTTTATTTTCCTCTAAAGCAGCTATTTAAAACACCAACCCTCTACAGATACCTTCTTCCATTATGAAGCCTCTCATTTTTGGGCCAAGGAGCTTGAAGGAAAGCATCAAATCAGGCAAGGCCAGGTGACTCAGGGCAGAGTGGTTTGCTTCCAAAGTCAAAGCTCAAGGGTATTTCATGACTGTAAATTCTTTTCCTCTTACATACAGGTCTGGTGAGAATTTACAGGAGAACAAAACTGTTCTAATCTTGGACTACATTTTCTCATCTCAAATATTGTCCTTTCAAGCCGATTTATTTCAAAGTAGCTAGAGGAGTGCTGTAGCAGTGATTTCTTGGGCAAGCAGCAGGTACTGCAGCACCAGGGTGAAGATGCTGGTAGGAAAGGCTGGGAGCGGCCTGGGTTGTGTCCTCCCTCCCTCCATGTGCTGAGTTGCACAAGAACAACCTGGATAAAACGGGTTCAGGCATTGCATTTTTTTTTTTGTCTTTACAGGCCTGGGGACTGTGCTACCCTCACTGCTTTGTGGTCCTACAAGAGGGGGCATTTGGGTGGGATGAGAGAGGCAACAGGAACTTTGGTCATTCACCACCAGCTCTAAACCCTTGTCAGGTAGTTATCATCCATGAGCCTTCCATTAGGAAGAACTTTATTAAAGTAACAAAGCAAGCCTTTCTCTTCAGAGGATCCCAGGCACTGTGTCGCTACTAATTGCTATGTCCCGTCTGGAATTCTGATAGATTTAAATGTGTTATTCCCTTTTGACTAATCCCTTTAGTTCAATCCCTCCCAGCAGTGCCATTGCTGCATATCAGGGAGAGGGGAGAAGCTCTGATTACCTGTTGGTGTGAACCCTCTTTTAGGTAAGAGAACTAAGAAGGGAATGATCAAGAACAACTTGCAGCTCCCCAAGTAATGAAAAAAATTACAGCCAGTAAGTCAGTGCCAGCCTTGTAATTCTGTAACCTGTGCAGTTTACCTGTGAATGGGAATCCAATCACATCACAGCATCATCACACACAGACAGGCAAAAGGCCAAAGTGCACAAAGTCTTTGTCCAGTACGAGAAGGGGGCAAACTCATGCCAAAATACTCTTTGGAAGATATACACGACATTTTGCATGATGCTGTGTTTGTGTACCTTGGAAAGCTCTCCCACAAATGAAGAACTAGTTAATAAACTCTTTTTTTTTTCAAGTTCAATACATCCTGTTCATAGTAATATAAGACATAGACTTTGAAATTTATGGGCAAATGATACTCTTAGGAAGTGCTGTTTGGAAGGGAGCACAGAAGCACGGGTCCTGAGGAACAGCCAGCAGTGTTTTGGGCCCAGGTTTGGTACCAACTGAGTTTTGTTCACGTTGCTTTGGGCTTGTCCCCTCCACAGTGGGTGGAGTACAAGGCTGAGAAGTGCAGAAGGGAGAAGATGAGGAGTGAATGGAAGAAGAATGAAGAAGATGATGCAGCATATGTAGAAATAGTGTGACAGAAAGAAGAAACCTACTGAGCAGAACTTTTGTAGCAAAGGAGAGAATAACAGATGGGACAGAGATGAGAAATATGCTGCAGAGCACATCAAATAGAGCATATGATGATAATGTGGGCAGGTGGCATATAATCACATCCTATTGCAGACATGGATGCTTTTTATCCATCTCCACAACATTGGAGTGCCTGCTGTGGCTCCATTTGCCATGTCTGCATTTCCATATGCCACATGCCTCCAGGTTGCCACAAGCCTGCTGCCTATTTGTCCTGAGCACCCCAACCACTTGTGTAATTACCCTTAAGTGAATCCAGGCTCACAGACAGGCCATCCTGAACTGAGTGGGAAGGACTTGAGTTGGGTAACGAGAACCTCAAAGCATCATGCATTTTGAAATTTATGAGAAAATGAAAGTAGCATCTACTGCCATTTATTTTCAGCTACAGAAAAGTTCAGAGAATCTACTCCTGACCCAGAGAAGACTAAGTATAGAAAATTATTGTTTTGGACCAAGAGTGGAGCTTCCTGTGGAATAGAGCTTTTACAGCATGTATTTAGTTGGTAGGAAAAAAAGTTTTATTCTCTTGGTAACCTCCTTCTTCAGTTACTCAAATATTAGATACCCTCATGACAAACATGCATGGTTGTATATGAGCCACTGCCATTCTGCCTTTGAAAAAGGTCCCAGGTAGATTTGCTCCTTTGCTGGATTGTCTGAAAAATGATTGGACGGACCAGCCAGCATGTTAGCTCAGAGAGTACTGTGTGCTTTTTATCTTCTTGCTCTATCTCCCACCCTTGGTTTCTGGTTGAGGGTTATCCTCTCTCCAGCTTTCTCTGGAGATAACTGTTTGTTCTCTAAGCTCTTGATCCTGGCAAGTTTTATCTGCTACCATGTCTTACATGCTTACCACACAGATCTTCTCATGCTCTCTTTGCTCTAGTCAAAATATTTGCAGGAAAGCTGAATATACATCACTTCTGTCTCCCTTTTACCTTACATGACCTAAATTAGTACTTAGTTATACTCTTCTTAGTGGTATAATATAGTGAAGGCAATTTATTTGCCATTTCCTGGCGTGTTTGTTTTTTGTTAGTGAAATTAGAGATACTAAAAGAGCTCCAATTGGAGACATATAATTTTACCAGGGAAAAGACCAAGAACCCTTTAAATCACATAAGTATGTGTACGCTGTTGCATATGGATATACTTAAGTTTTTAGAGGGTTAGACATTTTTTTACAGTTAATGTGTTACTATAGCAACAGCAGTACTTATTCTGGTTCCATTTGACATTCAGACATTAATAGCTGACAGCATTTTGGATGGGTTATTTGGGGGTTTTAGCCTCTGTTTTGCCTTGTTAATAGCAATGAAAATTAAGCATTGGGACAGATTCTGTTCATATTTAGAGAGGTGCAAGCTTGTTCTCAGCTGAAGAATTGCATAATGTGATCAGTAGCAAAACTTGGCCTTTCTAAAATACATTGGGAAAATCCCTGAAGAAGATGAGCCCTTACCTTACAAGCTTTCTGAAATGAGCAGCACCAGAGAGCTAAAAAGAAAAAGTTCTTTAGTTTTTCCAGAAAATAGGTCTATCTCTGTAAAAGTAAAGCTTGTACTGGCTCTCTCTTCTTTGCAGAATATAAAGTAGTTTATAAATATTTGATTGAAAATACCCTTTGGTATGATGATTAGATGTTATGGTATTCACTGCTTTGTGGATTAGAACTCATGGATGTTCAGAAGTCTAACTAAGCAAATTGGGAAACACTGGATACTGCTTGGCAGAACTTGGTGGTTAACCCAGGGAATAATCCTTTGCCCCAGAGATGATGTTGATGAAAACAATTTGGCCCATGGTGACTGCAAGAAGCTGCCCTTCCATACTGAGAAGGCTTGGCGTGCACCTAGAAAAAAGAACGGGCTATAGAGAAATACTTTTACCCATGTATAGTTTCACTGCTTGTAACACACAGATATATGCAGCTATACTACCTTTCTGCTTTACCAAACAAAAAATATCTAATAATAGCCTAGAAAAAGGCATCTGTAAACATATCAGAACAATATCTCTGTTTACAATGCAATATAATTTCAAGGCCTTTTATTGATAGTACAATAACTCTGTTTTTGTTTCTGGCAGAGATTTTAGAGTACATAACACAGTATAGGAAACAGGTGGGACAGTAATTTAATATTCCTAGTGGCATACTTTAATATCAGAAGAGGCCACTGAGAGTCTTCAAAGAAGTCTCAGAACAATAACCATTTACTGAAATGATGTGTAGTGTCTACCAGATTTTGCATCAAAGCATGTTTTGAAAGACCACTATAAAAGAGAAGAAAACACCACTTTTATTGGGAAATCTATCTTTACGAAGGGAAAAAGTCCATCATCATTGCATTATCTTGGCAGCAGCTAGGAAGCGTTCCAAGGTCTGGGATAAGTTTACAGAATGGTAGGTAAAACATTTAAGCATAAATGTTTAGGAATAAATGAACATAATTCACGTTAACATAAATGTCTCTCAAGTGGTGCAGTCACTGGCCAACTTATTAGAAAGTGATCTCCTCAATTCTAAAGTTATATTAAAAATCTTAAAGGAAAAAAATGTAAATTATTAAACTGATGGGTGAGGAGCTGGATGCTAATTTCCTGTTTAAAAACAGCAGGAGTTTTCAGTTTGTTACCCTGCTGTGGTAGCAGTGCCATTGACTTAGGATTCCATGACTTAGGAATCTAAGTGATTTGTAGGGCTAAATAATGTGTTTCTAGGCTATAAAGCATCGCTTATAGCTTAAAAAACATAAGCCTTTTTGGCCTTTCATGTGTGGCTGAACGGGACAAAAGCTACTGCTTAAGCGAAGGACATGGGGTCTTTTTGGCAAACTGGCAATCTTGTTTGCCTTCAAAAGACAGTGCTATTGCTGTCTTTCAAGGCAGTGTGCCTCCTTTTCACCAGATGGTTTGTTTTAGCTGTTATTTATACCCCCGTATCTATTCCTGCACTGAAGAAGGCCAGGGTAAGGCCTTATTAAGGATTGGCGGTTTTATGAAAGAAATAGACTGGATTTTTCACTTGGAAGAGAGTCTCCTTCATGTACAGTTGTACTGTGAGCAACTACCCAAATGAAAGGTGTGGTGGGATTTCTTTTTTATTGCCCTTCATTTCCTTCTGATTCAGATATTTTCCATTTGATTGCTTAAAGCTCTAACCAACCCTCTAACCAATAACCATGAAATATAGCTTCCCAGTCAACACCCTCCATTTAAAGAGGAAATAGGTCTGTCACAAACCCAGTAATAGGAGAACTATTCAGTGCCAGTTACCATCCTTTTCCCCTGACAAACAGGCATTTTGCTCATTTTGTCACACAGCCTGGCCTCAAGTTAAGAGGTAAAAAGCCTCACGGTGGCCATCAAGATGGTGCAGACAAAGAGCTGCACAAGCCCAGTGATAAAGATTACATTCAAGCATCTCTATTCATCATCAACAATAAAAATTCTGTGAGTTGTTACTAACCATCTGTTGTTATTTCTGCTGCTGACAGGCAAAACTATATTCTAGCTCAGCATACCAAGTTTCCATTGCTTTCTTCAAATTAGGAGCCCTTTAAGGGAACTGGATAAGTATTGAGATGTCTGTCAAACACCATTGATGAGTATGTTGCTCAGGATCTCAGTAACTACCCTCATCATTTATTAAACTAAATTATTTGACTTATGTAAGTAGTAGCCAAGATAGCCTTCCCAAGTGCAGTAATTATAATAGCAGATAACCACCAAAACCCATAGATATCTTTGGAAAAGCTGCAATGTGGGCTCCAACCTCTGATGTGTCTATCCCCCTCCTCTTCCTGTATTGTAAAAATGATTACAATATGATGTTAAAATAGTAATTGTCTTTAAAAATTTCAATTGGAGACTCCACATTTGAATAACAAATCATGGCATATTTTCCATATGCAGGGTGGGGTTCTCAGCAAGCTAATGGGAGCTCATCTGCAGATGGGGCATAGTGCTGTGTTCATTAATGCCATCTCTGGATGCTTCCACAGGACTTATCTTCAAGACTTACAAGACTTAAATATTGGCATAACACACTCACCCAGCAAATAGTTCATTGCAAGTAAAAAAGGTTAATAAACATATGGTGCAGATAAGGTAAAACATCTATCCTAAATTACATCAAATGATCAGGAAAAAAAAAACCCAACAGAACAATTAAAACTTTACAGCTAAAATTTTATTGGTTTTTCCATTGTGAGGCAAATCAGCTAAGAAGCCAACAGAGTAGTAGTTTCTTGCTGTCAGAAAGGCATTCAAAGCATCTGTGTAAAGTGGTCTGCTCTGAGGAAGAGTAGCAGGGCTGTGGGATGCTGAGGACCAGCCCAGCTGCAGCATCACTGGGGCAATATCTGGGGCCCTGGGGGCTGACCTGGCCATGGGCAGGATGCAGCAAAAAGGGGCAGTAGAGCCCAAAATGCCCTCTGGGCAAAGACAGTCTGGTCCCTATGAAGCTGCAGATATTTCAGAATCCAGCCTGATGCCCAGCTCTGCTGTATATTTGGGGAATTTCAGATTCAGACTGAAAATAAAGAGAAAATTAAAAAAAAAAGTCGGAGGCCAAGGTTCCTTTTCAACATGATGGCCTTTCTTGGCAGACAGGATATTCTAATGATGTTCTTCTGCTGAACAATATGAAACATCACACAAGTCGCTTTACAATAACATGAGTGGATCTAACTGTCTCCATATGCACATTTTTACAGCATCATTGTTCAATTAATACTTTATATGGTAAGAAAAGGAGTAACAAAAATATTTCATCTGGAAGTATGATCAAAGATTTGTTTCTCACTGCTGAATATTGTGAGAGTATATAATATGGGACACAAGTCAACTTCTTTGTCCAAAAATGTCTTTTCATGTAATATTTTGCAAGTCTTATGGATTTTATAGCAAAGACTATATGAAATGCCTGGGGAGGAGAAATATATATATATATGTATGTCTCAAATCATCCTGAAATTCCTCAAAGAGGGGAGAGGGAGAAGGGGAAATAGAAAGTAATTTTGCAGTATTGTTCTCAGCTTTAGCAATGAAATGACCCTGATGTAATATTGAGTAGTTATAGGGTTACTGCAGTAAAAATAATTATTTTAAGGGACAAACCCCTGGAATTCTTGATTTTCAGCTGTTAAAGTCATACCTTCTAGGAAAGAGAGGGAACATCTTATCATCACAGGAATAATAAGCTTGTATATTAGAAACATGAAATATTAATCTCAATTTTCATCTATTTCTAATTCAATGAACCAATATAGATTAGAATTATGGCAGAACAATTCTCCATGTGACATTTCTTATTGTGTGGCATGTTTCATTTCAGGGTGAAGTTATGGTTTCCTATGATAAAGGTTATGGCTACCTGTAATTCCCAGTGATTCTGCAGCAGAGACGGCATCAGGTCTGTGGTCTCCTTCCAAGCACAACAAAGAAACACAGATTAAAGGCAGCTCTGGGATTCCTGATTTCTGCATTCAGAGCTTGGCTCTATCACCAATGTGATGTATTACAGGGAGCAAATTCACTTCATACTTTCTAACTGTGAGTTGGAAAATAGGATAAATGTTTCCCTGTAGCATTATGGTGGGATATACAGGGAAAAAGTTGCCCATCAAGAAAATGAAGAGCAGAGAAACAGACTGAAAAAGTGTAACTGAACTTCAACTGAAATTAAAGGATATCCACATCTTTACATGGCTCCAAACGCAGATATGTCTACTCAGTGGATTCAGGGAATACAAGCATATTTTGAACTTGTTTCCTCCTGGGAGGAACAAAGCCATGTTTGAAATAAAGGAAAGACAACAACCTTCCATTTCCATTTTTTTCGCCTGAAAGTCCACAGAGAGAGAAACGTGGTGGGCTTAAAAATGCTGAAGACAGTAATGCAAAATAAAGCTGATTGATCCAGAAGTTTTCCTATGGTGAAAATGAGTGAGGCAGATTAATGCTAAACATAAAAAAACCCAACAACCTAACAACTGTAAATCTCACTTGTTTCCTCATGTTAAGGTATAGGCACCTTTTAATATGCATATGCACATTCTATATGAGTAATCCCTATCCTTCTAGGTGTCTGTCCCTAGGGAAAATTTATGTTTCATGGAATTTTTGCCTTGTTCTCTGTGGTTTTATAATTTTCAGTTTTGCAGTTTTGGGGCTTTAATTTATTTTGCATAAGTCGCAACTCTGAATTCCTTGTAACAAGAAGTGTTTTATTGATATGTTATCAAAGATGTAATAGGAAAAGTTTTATCTTTTAACCACAGGCAAAATGCCAGAATTTTGTCTCTTCTGCACAAAAAGTATGGGTCTAAACAGACCCAACACAACATTTATTTTCTCCTCCTAGAAAGAGTATGAATTCAGCTGCATATCATTTAAGGCAATAAAGTTGAGAAAACACCCATTTTATGACAGATGCCATGTTCAGTACAGGGACTACACCGTGTGATTACAAAGTCTGTTTACTATGTTCTTGTGAATCCCAGTTTTAGGCTTTGCCAACACTCAAACTAGATCAGGGTGTCTAGAAAAGGTCACCCGAAAAAGGTCACCTGCAAAAAAACTCCCACATCGTAAGTATAACAGTGCTCTTTCATTTCCCTCCTTAGCCTAGAGCCAACCTGAAGCTGCAGCAAGGAAAGAAAAAAATGGATTTTTTTTTTAAACTGAATAATTCATTTAGTATGTCAAATATTTTCTAATTCAGCGCTTCTCTGGAATACTTCAGTCAAAAATTTATCATCCCCACCTGAATGTCCTTGGGATGGGCAACTTACAATATGTGAGATATGCACTCCTCAACACATTTCAAGATGAAGCCCATCTATCTCTTTCCTTGGCCCAAGCCTTCTGGCATCCAAATCTGTATTGCATCTGAGTAGACATTTTCCTCCTGCAGACATCTGGCTGCATCTCTGTTGCAATGAAGCTGGTCATGTAAATCATGGAAAGCAATGTCACGCGTGTGATCTGCTCTTCAGCTGTGCATTCTCCTCCACATGAAGAACCGAGAGGCCACGGGGAGGAGTCTACCAGGAAAGGTGATCCAACTACAATAACTGTTGGCATCAGGTTAAAGCAGCCCCTTCAAAACATACCCAGGGGAGGGAGGCAGAGAGATGAAGATGAAAGCCCGACCACTGGCCTTGTGCAAGCCTTTCTCCTCCTTCAGTACAGTCAGGGCTTTACATACCGAACTTCAAAAGTTTGAAGACTTTTAAATTATTAAAACATCCTTAAATCAACTAAGTATGGAGACTTGTTCTTTATGTCACACTAGTCTTTTCATTTCCAGGAAAGAAGAGATAATGGAAGGATAATTTAAGCTTTGCTGTTTAAAAGAATTTTTTTAAAATCATGATTGAAAAAAAAATCAAATCTGTGATAGAAACTGATGAATGTAGCACCTGGTAAACTATAACTTTGGACGTCTATGTCTAATGGCAGAGCACACTTGAGCTTCTCATACATTCTGAATAAATGGAAATACACAGGGGTTATCTGTCAGGTATTGGTGGTTTCTGCTGCTGGTTTTCACCTCTTTTTCACACATACAAAGGAAGGTTATAAAGTCTTTTAAAATACACTAAATAATGACAGAAGAAAACATATATTCTCCCAAAGAAAATATGACCTTACATAAGATTTGTTTTGCTGCTGCAAGAATGACAATTTCAACAAAATAGAAGTAGGATGGTTCCCATTATGGCACATTTTTATTAAAGATAACACAATGCAATAGAGTGGTGGGAAGCATCTGGACCATCTTCTGTATGGGGACAGAAGTAACCAGGGCCGCTTGAGGAGCATGAGTCTTTATTGATGCTAACTTAATTGCTCATGAGACTCAACAAATACTCTTTTTCTCTTCATGTTATTCGTAACACATAAAAATCAGGATTCAGGATTTCATGAAGATGGATTCTTTAGCACTTTTGAAATGAGACTCCTTACCTGCTGAGCGTAGAATGGCCCATGATGGCCTTTACCAAATGCAGCAAAGGAAGTGGAGCACCCCTGTGGCCCAAAATTTGACCAAAGCAGCACTGAAATGAGTTGTCTTCTGGATGAACACTTCTTGCAAATATTTCCTTTGTTATATTTTGCTGTGCAACTGACTTTCCAAATGGGACTTGTCAGAGCAACAAACATATGTGGCTATGGACTCAAAATGTTGTCATTCTGGTTCTGCTGTTAGTGGGATGGCAGAGGAGACAGTGCATACAAACAGCTGAGACCTCAAGCAGGCTAATGTGCTTGAAAAGCTTCCCTTCAGTAGAGTGAAAATATTTATCTGCTGTGCAATCTTATTTAATACTAAGTTAAGTTCGAGTCTCCAAGGCCAAGCTGAAAGTCAGGAGGACCTTTCTTCTCTTTAGTCTAGTAGTCTATTAAGGTTGCTCCTAGTTCTGATCTATATTCCTTATTTACTTTAGACAAAAATAAAATAAAAAGAAAAATGTAGTCCATCTTGGAAAATATTTTGATGTTACATCTACTCAGAATTACAGTAAAGTAGGAAATATTTCCCTCATAAAATCTCATGCCATTTTTCTTCAAACCTTTTCAGCTGCAGCCTCTATTACAGAACTGAAGACTTATTTATCTATGTCATTCATGCACATTGACATCTGTTAATTCTCAATAATCTTTCACCAGAGAGGTAAAAGAGAATTAAAACCTACAGCATTTGTTGTGTAACTATGGAGTTTGCTTCCTAGGACAAATGAGAAAAAACAGAAGTGATACTTTACATCAGTTATTCAGCCATAAATGTATCAAAAGAAATAGGGAAAATTTTGATTGTCATATAGCATTAATAGCTTTCTATAGAAGTGATCATCATTCTTCTTCATGCAGTTCATACTTTAGGATGAAGGAGCTTACAATGCCTCCTTGATTGAAGTACCATCTAGAAGTTAATAAAAATGGACTGTGATTTTTATGTGTGCATTTTGTAGTCTTTCTATTAATTAATTCTTCTTGCTCTAATTTCTTAAGGTAGCATTCAAAGGAACAAAGTTTTAAAACTACTGAATCTGAAGTTCTTTTGTCCTTGTCATCACGTTGCTTCACACAGGAAGATTCAACACAAGAATCTGGCACAGAGTCAACAAATAATTTACAGCACTTCCCTACCTTTGTAGGTCTGGCACATACAGAACCATATATGTACTTTTTTATTTCCTACTTCGTAAGACAAACTCTGCCCCTTTTTTTAACACATCCTAAGAGAAACTACAACAGACCTATGGATCATTTGTATATTAGGATATGAACCTGTTTAAAGAGATGTTTACATTCAGAGCCAATACATGCCAGATTGTACATGAAACAGACTTTGCATAAGTCTTCACCTCATCAAGTGCAGCATATGGCTGATTTACACAAAACAGCAGCTCTTATTTAGTGAAGTATAGCTTTCCAGAGCTTCCACCAATGCAGTTTCTTGTGTGTTTTTACTTGATGGCGTGGCCCAAGAGAAAATAATTGGGGTTTCTTATTCTAAGGACAGTAGTCTTCAAATGCTTACAGGTATGCACTGTCTGCATCTCTAGAGTAAATAAAAATATAACAGCGTCTGGTGGTCATTGCACAACTCCACTCGTGACAATAACAAATCTTCCTAAAGATATGTTTGGGAGGCTGCAACATCTCTGGGAGATGTGACAACGGGCTAGATGTAGTTCTGCCATGGTTCAGGAAATATTGGCCCTGCTATGGGGTAGAGGGCTAGACAGGATAGTTCTGGATGGTTTTTTCCTATTTTGTAAGATTTTGTCTCGTGTTTCCAAAAAACTAATCAATTTTTTGTATGGCAACATAAAAATATCTGAATTACTTTTCCTGTGTCCTGATTTACTTCGTGCCACCAGCCTGGAACAGGGCACACACACATACAAAAAAAATATTAAGATGAAATTTGACAAATTTGTTTTGTTAATCGACTGCTCATCTGGTGTCTTAATTCTACAAAAGTGTGCTTCAGGTGCAATTTAAACTACACCTCCATCTTTTTTCTCCCCATTTCATCACGTTCCATGGAACAACTGCTGCTCTCCTGAAGTATCAACGAGGTGAGAGGTTGCCAAGTGCTCATGTCTCCTATACCAAAATTTTCTAGAAAAGAGAACTCTTGTCTGTCTTCAGAGTCAGGATAAAGCACACAGGAGGTTTAAATGGGGGAGAGATCTTTTGAGATTATTCTTCAGATTTTCATTCATTTTAAAGAAATGGTGCAAATGAGAGAACAAGGGTGCCATTGTGTCCTTGAGCATCCCTCACCCAATGATTTTTCCTCAGAGCTCTGAAGACATGATATGCGAGTGCTGAGCAACATTCCAGAAACAGCATGCTGCAGTGTATTTATTTCCTTTGCATGGGCTTATCACCAGTTTTGCATGTAACTTGTGACCCACTGCTTCCCTCATGGCAAGCAACCAAAGGGAACATAGGACCTTAATAAGAAACAATCCGTTTTGATAAGGGACCTCAGAGCAGCTTTGAGAGGCAGCAGGACTGCAAGTGCTAATGCTCTGAGAATGCCCAGGACACATGCCCACTACATAGTTTTGGGTGTTAAGTACTTATAAAAAAAACAACAAAAAGAAGAGACGTGTTGGCTGTTGTTGGGTATGAGCCTTTATAAGGTTGTTTCTGCCATTTGTTGCTAGACAGAACCCAAAGCTATTCAGTGAGATTATCTGAATAAATTTGTCTTTAGAAAGCAGCTGTTCACCAGATGTTCTGCAACACATACAGTAAAATTACAGGTAGATATATTCCTTTTTTTTTAAGCCACAAAAACATATTGATAGGCATGAAATCTGACTTACTTATCTTCTTGCTATTGCCTTCTAGCAGAAAAAAAATTAAATTACAGCACAGTATCCTTTAGCCGTCACATAAAAACGTGTATGCATGCTAATTGCTTTAAACGTGCTATGAAGACTCCTTTCATAACATGCTGGCTACTGTCAATATGGAACTGATTAATCCAAGAAAACTCTCCTGTCATTCCAGAAATATCTGCCTGCAACATTCATTCTGCAACTATCACCATGGGAAGACCAAGCAATGTCATCTACCTAGACATCTGTAAGTCCTTCAACAGTGTCCCACACAACATCCTTAACTCCAGATGAGAGAGACAACAGTTCAAAGGATGGATTATTTGGTGGCTAAGGAATTAGCTGAATGGACAAAAGCAGAGAGTTGTAGTCAATGGCCCTATGTCCAGGCTGAGATAAGTGACAAGTGTTGTTCCTCAGGGCTGATGTCGTGCCGTCAGTGTTCTTCAAAATTTTCATCAACAACACAGACAGACGGCAGGAAGCTGAGTGGGGCAATTCGGCACAACACAAGGATGGGATGCCATCCAGAGGGACCTAGGCAAACATGAGAAGTGGGTTAATGAGAAACTCATGAAGTACAAGTCCAAAGGCAAGGTGCTGCACCTGGGTCAGGGTAATCCCAGACATGAGCACAGACTGGGGGAACAACTCATTGACAGTCCTTCCCTGTGAAGAAGAACTTGGCTGTTCCCATGGATGCAGAGCTGGACATGACCCAGCAATGCGCACTGGCAGCCCAAAAAGTCAAAAGTGTTCTGGTTTCCATCCAAAGCAGCGTGGTCAAAAGGGTGAGGGAGGGGATTCTGCCCCTCTACTCTGCCCCACCTGCAGTGCTGCATCCAGCTCTGGGGTCCCAGCGCAGAAAGGACATGGACCTGATGGAGCAGATGCAGAGGAGGGACACCAAGATGGTCAGAGGGCTGGAGCACCTCTCCTGTGAAGACAGGCTGAGAGAGCTGGGGAAGAGTAGGCTTTAGGGAGACTTTATAGCCCCTTCCAGTACTTGGAGGGGCATATACAAAAAAAGGAAGAGCAACTTTTTATACAGGCAAGTGGGTAAGGGTGATGGCTTTAAGGGAAGATGGCTTTAAACTGAAGAAATTCTTCACTGAGAGGGTGGTAAGACACTGGAAAAGTTTTCCCAGAGGACCGTGGATGTCCCGTTCCTTGGGGTGTTCAAGGTCAGGCTGGACAGAGCTTTGAACAACCAAGTTTAGTGAGATGTGTCCCTGCCCATGGCAGGAGGGTTTGAACTAGATGATTTATAAGGTCCCTTCCTACCCAAGCCTTTCTGTGTTTCTATATTTTTATGATTCTCTCAATTCTGTAAAAACAACTTTGATACATTTTTTTTACCACGCAGTACAACATATTTTTAACAAATCCTAACAGAAAAAATATTGAAGACAAGCAAGTTACTTGACCGCTGTTATATGTGCTTGTTTAAAGTAAATTACTGGTTTTATCAGTAATTACAAAAAAATTCAGAGCAATGATGCCTCATATAAAATTGAGAAGGGTTTTGTAGAAGAAGCAAGTCTGACAGAAGTAGTCAAAGAGAGAGATAATTTTTCAGAAACAAAAACTATTCACCAGATTAAGCCAAGAATACCTAAGTTTGACAATTTATGTGTATCACAGTGTGTTAGGAAAATGTATTTTTTTGCTACAATTCTATTTCCCCTCTTATTTTAATTTATCTTTCTTTAGATTTTTGTTGTCAGTCTGATATTTCAAAGTGCATCTGTAATAAAAAGAAAGATCCATAGCTTCTAAAAAGACACAGAAAATGTTGAGCAGATGCTAGAAAATGAAATTGAGAAATCTGCAGAGGATAACTAAGTCAACTGGACAGAAGTATCTTCTATCAGTGAAGTTGTCAGTGGGTTGAAGAAGCTGCTTTTAAGAGAAAGGTCCAAAGGATGGTCATGAACTCAGATTGTTCAGGGATCCATAAGGGACATTACTGCAACAATATCTAGAAACCATTCAGAGAAAGATACTGTCCTTGTGGTGGGATGATGAATGACAAGGTGTCCCAATGCAGTGTGTCTTATAACAAGTTTCTACTACATCTATGTTTTAAAAGTAAGGATAGGGGGATAGACACCAGCAGGCAAAATCAGCCTGGCTGAAGTTTCTTGTTCACAAATCTACAAGGCAACCAGGAAAACCACACACCTGATGAAACACATCTTTGCTACCAAGATGAACCTGCTGGTGAACCTAAGGGGAAAAATTCATTGCTGTAGGAAATCTTAATGTAGGAATTCAAGAGGAGCTCAGGAAAACTTTGGTCTACATGGACCTTGAAAAGCTTTTGCTCCTAGGAATTCTTGGCTACCTACCTAGCACATCTTGGCATAGGCTGAAAGGGGTGGTGGCTACAGAGCTTGTTTCTCCATACTGCACGTGTATAGATGGCAATCCTTGAGCATCATAGTCAGACGCTGTGTATGGCGTGTGTATGTGTGTGTGTGTGTGTGTGTGTGTGTGTGTGTGTATGAGTGTGTCTGATCCGTTTTTCCTAGATCTCTGCAAGACCCAGGCATTGAGTAAAAGGGAAAATGTCATATTCTGGAAAGATATTTGATGAATATGTTTGGTGATATGAGACACTAATTTCTACCTTATCATGAGAAAAAAAAACTATAGCAAGGCCCCTTTGCATGCAAGAAGGCTTTAGAATAAAACAAAAATATGGAAAGGGAAAAATTTTGCTTCAGGTGGGAGCCTTGTAGAAGAGTCAGACAACAGGACATGATATCAGCTGTGCAGAAACATGGATTTATGGTTTTCCTTGGGACAGCATAAAAATGCAGCAGACTAACCTTCATCTTAATAACAGGCACAGTGTAATGTCTGTCTTACAGAATGTCTTTAAGGTTGGATTTGGTCATGGTTTGGATGGTAGAAATAGGAAAGAATTCTGGCAGTAAAAATCCCATAATATTTATCTCACTGGAACGATACTGCAGGATGATAACACTGATGTGTGTGTGTACATTTGTGTCTACACATGTACTTTAGCACCTGCTCTAAATAAAAGTCTGTTCTCTACTCTGAATACTGGAGCTGTCTGATTAACAGACCACCTGGCTACACCCACCCTTCCAGGCAGCTGTAGAGACTGATAAGGATTTTCCTGAGCCTCCTCTTCTCCAGGCTAAACAACCCCAGCTCCCCCAGCGACTTCTCATAGGTCTTGTGTTCTAGACCCCTCATCAGCCTTGTTGCCCTTCTCTGGGCAAGTTCCAGCATCTCAACATCCTTCCCAAACTGAGGGGCCCAGAATTGGACACAGCACTCAAGGTGTGGCCTCACCAGTGCCAAGTACAGGGGGACAATCACTGCCATGCTCCTGCTGGCCACATTATTCCTGATACGGACCAGGATGCCATTGGCCTTCTTGGCCACCTGGGCACACTGCTGGCTCATGTTCAGTGTGCCACCAATTAGTCCCCCAGTTCCCTTTCTGCTGGGAGGATTTCTAGCTGCTCTGTCCCTAGCCTGCAGCACTGCAGGGGGTTGCTGTATCCAAAGGGTACTGGCACTTTGTCTTGTTGAACCTCATGTTATTGGATTTGGCCCATCAGCCCAGCCTGTCCCTCTGCAGAGCCCTTCTACCCTCCAGCAGATCAACACTCCCCACTATTTGGTGTCCTCAAATTTCCAAATGGCAGAATCTATCCCCACTTCCAGATCATCAATAAATAGTCTTAAACAGCACTGGGCCCAACACAGATCCCTGGAGGACACCAATAGGGACCAGACACCCGCTGGATGCAGCACCACTCACCACCACTCTCTGGCCTGGCCATCCAACCAGTTCTTAACTCAGCAAACTCGCCTCTACAAGCCATGGGCTGCCAGCTTTTCCAGGAGGGTGCTGTGGGTGATGTTGTCAAAGGCTTTGCTGGAGTCCAGGTTGACACATCCACAGCCTTTCCCTCGCCCACCAGGTGGGGAACCTGGTCATAAAAGGACATCAGGTTGGTCAGGCAGGACCTGCCTTAAACCATGCTGGCTGGATTCCATTCTACAGGGATGAGTGCGCTGTGATGCAGGGAAGATCACTGATGTGAAAATTGAGATAAGTCTAGAATACTAGCATGGTGTAGGTCAGGAATCAGCAGCTGGGCTTTCTCCTGGCAACTGGGCAAAAGAAGCATCCAGATTTTGAGCCTGATCAAAGCTTGTTGAAGAAGCAGATGCAGCCTGTAGTTTTATCTTCAGGACCCCTCAGACATCCTCAGGAGCATGATAATGCCTCCCCCACAGCTTGTAATGAGGTAAACACCAAACACGTGCACACATGTAGGACAGATTATCAGAGTCAAGAATTAATGCAAGGAGCATTAATGCCACATAAGCCCAAAATGTCATTTTAGCATATATAACTGACAGCAAAAGTGTATTTAAATACTTGTGCTACTTGGGTAACTTTTGGTGGCAGCTAGAGCAACTTGACAGAGGAATTGTCTTACAAAATGAGAAACAAGTTAAAATATTTGAACTTTCACATTTTTATCTTATACGAAGAAATATATTGTCTTTTATGTGGAGTTTAGTAGGAGGTTGAGGTGGCAGCTTCCAGGCTGCAATTCATTTTTTCATGAAAAAATGAATTGCAACAACAGAGCTTTTTCCAAACTCAAAGTTGTTATGCCACTAAATGTTGATGCAAAGATACACAAGAGACAATGGCAGCTCAGAAACACGTGGTCCTTGGGGGCTAAGTTTCCTAATACTTGATAAACATGAGTTTGCAAGTGGTGTATGTGAGCAGTTTTAAGTTTGCATATCTATGCAATCATGAAAGAGAGGTGAAAATTTTCTCAGGAAATACCTTCTTCAGTGACAGGAGAGGGAGAGAATCCACAAATCATCACATGGGAGTCACATCACAGCTCTGCTATTCCAGAAACTCCTTCCATTTGCTGGTGCACTGCAGATAATATCCCCAGCAAATTCATTGCATGCAAAATATGTTAAAGGTGGGGATAAAAAATTGTATAAATCCAAAGAATTTGCTTATAGATTACAAATTAGAGACCTGCATAATGCTCCCTTAGCTATGACAGAATAAAAAGAAATCCCACAAATTTTTTTAAGATCAGCAACAAGTGCATGTGCATTTACTTTAAACATTTTATGCCATGTTTATGTCGACCTTGCCATCTGCTTCTTTCTACGTATGGAGTCTTGTGGGTCTTGAAATCGGCATGATTTCCCTTTCCAATAGCCAGCACCTCTCTGGAAAGAGGGACTCCTTTTGTTTTTGTCAGTTCTTGGGCTGCTGCCCTAGTAGACAAAACCAGTCCAATAGTCTCAGCAGGAAATCACAGCCAGTGCTGTCGGAGCCAGTTGGTCTCCTATTATCCTATTCCTGTGGAATGGCTTATCTTGACTCATTGTTTCTTTACAGCCTCCTTTTAGGCTGAATCAATGTACTCACACAGTGTCTACCCTGTAATAAGGCCATCAGAGTTTTTATACACTTTTATGGCCCAGTCAACATCCTTCACAACAGCTAACTTGAGAGATTTCTGTCATTGTAGAGATGGGCCTTAGGCCCATAGAATCTTGGCTGAACTAAAAAAAAGTCTTTTAGACAGACACTCAAAGCTTAAATAATTTTTGGAAAATATGATCAAATCCTTCATAAAAACAAATGTGTAATGAGGCAAAGAAATATAACCAGAAGAAGATGAAAGACCGGGCAACCCTTTTTCTTTAAGAGATGGGAATGTGATATTTGAGACAATAAATAATATTAGAAAACAATTTCAACAACAAAGTAATAAAAAGGATCAGGAAGAATACCCTGGAGATCAACTTCACTGAGCCTGGTTTCCACATCAATTCTTGAGTGCACTAATATTACTCACTCCTGTCCTAAAACTGCTCCTTCCAAGAAATACATAGTTCTGTGTAGCCCCATTAATCCCCCACATCCCCTCTCTGCTGATTAAGTGGCTTGAAGAAGTTTATTTAGTCTCTCTAGCTTTCAAGATGAAAGGCTATTTCCTCAAATACTCAAGGCTTGTAGATACAGAAGGTTCAAGCTCCATTCCATATACTAGACAGGAATATCCTTGGCCAAGGAGCCCCTCAGAACACAAACATCAGAGCACAGCCCACTGGGAAGTGCTAAAATGAGAAGAGACAGGATGACACCACTTACAGTGACACTCTTTAGTTCAGGTCACAGTGTGCTGTTCTTGCAAGATCTCCAAGATAACAAAGAGAGAAAGAGAGTGAGGAAGGCAAAACAGAGTAGCCTTCTGCTTCACTTGTCACCTTCATTCAGAGTAAAAAAGTGAATGAGAAGCCACCCTCAGCCATGGCTAAATGTACTAAGGGGCAGAGCTACTTAACTACTTAATATTTCAGAAAAATTAAGGTAATATTCATGCAACAGCCAAAGAATATCTCAAAGCTCTGTCACAGATTGGAAACACTATTAATTCTGTGTGGACATTTCTCCTGTCCTGAGCCTTCTGGAGCATCTATCTCCTGAGATGCCTAGCCTATGTAGATCTCCACATCATGAGAAAAAAACTTCCAAAAGGCTTTTTCATCCCTTTTCACAATTTAAAATTAAAGGGGTTGTCAATAGGAATACTAAAGAGAGGTTGTATTGAAGTTACTATTAAGAACAAGTGGTATGTGAAAAATTCAAAGTTAAACTCCAGAATTTGCATCAGGTAGGTATAGAGCTCCAACATGAGACTTTAGCCTGTCTGGAGGTCCCTGGGCAGAAGAATAAGAATCTCCTTCCCCAGTACATTTGAATTTCTGTGTGGACAAACCTGGGATATCACTATAGGACACAAAATAACACGATGTGGGCACGTAGCTTTCTGATGGTAAAAAGAGAACGTTTGTCCCTCTGCAGGGACATTTTCAAGTGAAGGCAAGAGCATCAAGCTTTCACTGGTTCCATCAACACATGTAGCTCTGGTACACACAGAAATAGAAACTTGCTTTTAGCATGATTTTAACCATGCCTTCTGCCTGCAAGTAAGGACCAATAAAGACAATTCTCCTGTTCTGTGAGGACGCACTGATACTCCATGTATCTTTTAAGCTAGTTCACCTTCTCCCCAAGGCAATAATGTAACGAAATACATGAGTATTGCAAATTGACTGGACTTCAAAAAGGGCATTTACAGTGTTTATGATACGCAGTATGTATGTGGAGCCATATTCAAAAAAGTGCACTTTGATTACTGACATTTTTACCATTTAAATTTTGCCCAATAAATCTCATAGAGGACAAGTAGGGGAATTTATTCAAGAACACTGCCAGGTTCATTATTTACAGCTGCAATAGTTTTTGAATATTCACTGTAACTGAATCCCTGTTTGCCTCTAGAACACTTTAACAATTTCTAATTTTTGCTTCTATCTTTTGAAGATTTTAATGGTAGATAAAAATATAAGAAATCACTGTGATCATTACCAGCTTATGTATGCAAGGAGAATACTCCATGTAAGAGTATTTTTGGTATTTAAGTCTAAAAATTGTGAAAGTGAAATAAAGGAAAATGGAAATTAGAGAAAAAAAAGTGAATGAAAACTTAAAGAATTCAGTGAGAGCTGCTGATTAGATAATTGAATTTCCTAATTATCCAATGGGGAAAGAAGATAACTTTGGCTAAAATCTTATAATTTTTTAATGGTAAAGTGAAATCTGTTAGGTGACAAATGTCAAATGAAAAATAAGATGATGGTAGAAACAGAAATCATGTCTGGCAGAGCAATGAATGTTAAGAAGAAATCTGAATATACTAGTCATTAATTCTTGTAATAGGGAGGCTGTTTATGTAGGAATGTTGATGGAGAAGTCTTTTCTGTCACTAATATGACACTAATATTTCTGTCACTAATATGACACTAATGTTTCTGTTCTGCATTTGAAAAGAAGCAGAACAAGATAAGGGTAAGAGAAAAGTAAGCTTGTAACCACTTTGCTAAGCAGTATTCAGTGAGAGAAACTAGGAAAAAATCCTGAATATCTTGAATGCTAAAGTTCTGAATTTTTTTGCTGAGTGATCTTTAGTCCAGGGAAATTAACTTTTTGTAATACTTTGAATACCAGCAGGAATCCAAACTGTGCAGGAGTCAGGGAGGGTAAGGGGGTTAACACACTGGACTACAGCAGGCTTCTGCAAATCCCCCAGAAACTAAATGGAAAAATTAATATGGCATTTAAGCAGCTGGAGATCTTCAAAGACAGTGATATAATTAATGTGTTCTGTAGGAATTCAGTTCATTCATAGGAAATAAGTTCATTTAAACAAGTCCCACATGGCTGATGCCTGTTTACAAGGGTGTTTTTATGCATGCAGATCATCTGCTGGCATATGTTACAGGTTGAGGAGGTGAAAATAACAATACTCGCTTAAGCCAGATGATGATTACCTGTTCTGAGCTGGGCTTTTCGTGCTCTAAAGGCACTAGTTAAGGACTTTCTTCAGACACGTTCTCTACTTTCCTCAGATTTTGGAGAGCTACTCAAATAAAAGCAGAGAAAAATTTGCTTCCCTGCTTGTCCTGGCCAAGATATGATCTGCAGCATAGAGAGAGCACGTCACACCGAATGAAAGATGCTTTCAGCTTCATAAAGCCTCTTTATCTAAGTGCTCTTGCATGTCTCTAGTGGGTGGTGCTGCAGGTGATGTCTGGGTGACTTGAGCTGTCCTGGCACCTGTGTGAGGGGTGGCATCAGCTCTGCATTTCAGAACCCTCCTTCATGAGAAGCTAATCAAATGTGCAGTATAATGCAGTGGGAAGTTCCCCATGCAAAATCCCTGGGGCAGTTTTCAGGACTACCTTCTAGAATTACTGGGTTTGGTCAGGCTGGGTTTGGTTTGGTTCTTTGTGTGGTTTTTTTTTTTTTTTTTTGTTTTGTTTTGTTTCTTTTCCATTTCTGCTCCACTGCATGAACATCTGGGCAAACTGTCATTGGCACATTGTACTGAGAGGCAACTGGACAATAAATAAATACTAAATCCCTTGTTTACACCCAATGAAATTGTGGGAGTTGCAACTACTCCACCTGACATCATGGATCAGTCCATTGTAATGTAAAAGACACACATTTTAGATGGCAGTGATATTTTGTAGACTCATACACCAACTTTAAAACTTCAGAGGTGACACAGGGAGAATACTATGATAATTTAAAAAAAAAATCTCTCCAAGGACTTGTGGTCTATGTCAATGCCAATTCTACTTTGGGCATAACTATATGCACAAGGTTTATCACAGCCAGTAACTTCAGCCAAAAGTTCTTTCCAAAACTGTGGATAATGCAATTTCTGCCAAGTATAAGTAAAGACTTTGAAAACACAAACTGCTACAAGGCAGTTATCCTGCAACCACACTCCTCTTAGTTAAGAGTGTGTATTCATTGGTTGCCACATTTAAAATGTTGACAGGACTGCTCTCAAGGCTTATGTATTTTTCAAGAAGTCATTTGCTATTATGGGCTACAAATTCAAAACGTCTCAGAAGTATCTGTTGTTGAAAATCCACTTAAGAATAACACAGGCTTTACTGACAGCCAAGGAGCTTCAGACATTTGTGCACTGAGATTGCATTCACGTTTTATAATGGGAACAAGGAAAGATTGCCTCTATTCCTTGTGGCTGTGGCAAAGTGCTGTTTTATCCTGCAGCTGTTCTGAACACAAGCATCCTTTGGTCTGGTTCAACATCAAACTCTTGGTAAGCAAACCTGACTAAGTGTTACAGAAACAATTCTGTATCCAGTGGTACTACAGTCTACTCTGAAATGCGCTTAGAGCTCCAAATTGCAAAGATGTCTAATGTTCAAAGTAAAAGGAAGAAAGTCTCTTCTCCTTCAGTTTGTGCTGTGAGGTCAAACTTACACCTGTGGCTCATAGAAGTAAGACAATATAATTATATCAGACTAAAGAAGTAACAAATTCAAGTTCTGTTTTCTGCCTATCTGCCAAGTCCACAGAGATGAGTGTACATAATTGCCTACAAAATTTAATCCATCACCTATTCAAATATCATGCATCCATTAACAGTCCAAAAGCACCACATCAGAGCATTTTGTTTTAAACTCCCTTTTACTGAGCATTACTGAACTCTTACCATGAGTATTGATATTAGCAGTGGCACCCTATAATCTTTCTGAAGTACAAGTGTTTTCTATAATTTTCTAAATTGTCTTGATTTTTTTACTGGATTTCAACAGTCTCCCTCTAGTAAGGCTCACAGACTTATCGATTTGACTTTTACTATTCCAGCTTCACTTTTCTAGGTCTTAAATTCCCAGTGAAGATATTACAATAAACAAACTGTAGATAATAAGTAATTATTCCTTTACCCAAGCAAATTCGATTCCTTATATCAAGATTTGCTTAGCCTACCCATCTATTACCTCTATATCTTAAAAAAGTGAATTTTCTTTCTTCCTTTTTTTTTCCAGGAGGTTCACCAAGACTAATCACCTTTACAAAGACTGCTGGTTTTATTTTCCTCATCAAGAAATTCCAACTCCATGCTTTGATTTTGCAGACTGGATTCTATAATGCATCATCGTATGAGTGCCATCATGTCCTGTCCATCACTGCAAATTTTACCTCCTTCCCTTTGACATTATGAGTTTTTTTATAACTCTCACATTGAAGTTCTCCTTTTCAAAACCTCTACATTTTTCTGTGCCAGTAATCATAGAATAAAGTCAGAATATTTTTGGCATGAACTAGAGGAGAACATGAGCTTATTTGTCTCCCTCACTTGCTAGCAGTAGCTTCTGTAGTAGATATGAAGATGACATTAAAAAATGAGTGTTTCACCCTGTGGTTACTTGTTTCTGGGCCCCAGGAAGGAAACACAGAATAAGACCACAGTGGTATTAGTTGGCAAATGGGATGTTGTCAGGGTTCTGCTCTGAGGAGCCTCTTCTTACTCTTGGGTCAGCACTCTGGTGTCAGGGACCACACAAGGAAACTTATAGATCACTTGCAATGCATTCCTGGAACCTAGTGCCAAAAAAAAATAAAGAACTGACAGAAACAGTGACATATGATGATGAGTAACTGGAACCTTTAAGCTGATGAAAGAGAAAGCCAACATTTCCTACCTGGACTTAGAAACATTTCTCAAGGACTTATTCTCTTTGGTCTCTGACTTTGTAAGAAAACTACCCTTAAATACTGCAGAGATGGCAATGTTGTCAGAAACAGTATGCCTTCAGTAAAGATTTTTTAAGAGTTTCCAGCAAATTATGGTCCTTATATGCAGAAAACGTACATATTTTCTACAAGCAAGCCTGCTTTCTCTCCACAATTACACCCTTTTAACTGCCAAGGAGAAAGTTAAGCTGCTAACAGTCTGACTTGGGGAGACCACAGAGCTTCTTGACTGTCATCTTCCTATGTCCTCTGATCAGATTTGGCAGCTGGGGATGAATTGCATTAAACTTTGCCTGTGTCTGCTGACCCAAATGCTTTAGTAAGAGAGAAAACCTTCTTCAGGGTGTATAAAGAGTGACTGACATAGACAACAACCCCAGGTTTGACTGAAGGTTCTGTGAGTGAGATCCCTGGCTACAAGGGGAGTGATCAACAGCACATTTCCCTGAGCATCCAGAACCACTAACATAATCCCGCTCTAACTTCTGCTTACTTAGGGGAGCTACATTTGCTAAATCCTCCTAGGTGTGTACTGAAATACTTCTTACCAAGATCTGGTCCAATTTAAAGCACACTGTAGCCATCTCCACAATATTCAACCCCCAGCTAAGATGAGAGGGCTCTCCGTGCCCTCTTGCTGGGGCCAAAAGGCTCTTTGGCATCTTGTCTGCAGCCTCCAACTTGTTCTCACCAATTCCAGTTGCACTGTATCCTTTTTTAGCCATCTGAGGGTACAAAATGTTACCTGAAGGAGCCCTAAGGCTACTTGATGCAAGGAAAAGAGAAGAGTATCTGTTACAAGGGAGAATTTCTGGCCTTTTCTCTGTCCTCTGCTGCTTCAATATAGATAATGACAAAGGGAGTCACAGGCCATGAAGCTGATGATGCTCAGCAGAGTCCAGCCTCTCAAAGCCTGAGGAATACAAACTCCTGACACAGACAGAGGTGCAACACCAGCAGAACCATGGATTATCCCATTTTCTCCAGTTAGGATTTTATTATGGCCCAACAAGGGGTGATGCCCTCACTGACACACACTGAATTTGTGATTGTCTCAAGGCAGCAAGGCCCAGAGCAGCTCCTTTTTTTGGAGTCATGCCTCATTTATGTTGCACTTACATTTTTTGCTCACCTCAAAAAAGAAGTCTTGGTAATTATAAAATTCTTAAAACAGGTTAGATAGTCTGTTAAGGCAAATCCACTTAGCAGCCTGTGTGATGTCCCCTTTCTTATCTTCTCCCTGTGTACATACAAACTGTCCCTCCCTCCTTATAATGACAGAGGTCATAATCAATCCCCTTCTTCTTTTCATGTAGTTTAATACAAAACTTCTCTACAAGTAAGCCTTTCTACCTTGCACATTAAGCTAAATGTCCCCTTCCCAGCCTTCCAACTCACTGCTGCACTTGGGCTTCATTTAGTCCAATGCTTGAAGAGCTGTTGCTAAAATGATCTTTGCGCTTTTCTTTGTTGGGTTTGCCTGTATATCAAAATAAGAATCTTGTCCTTGACTTTGTTTCTTTTTAAGCTATACTGTCAATTTTGGATTTCCTTTCTGTTACCCAAATACCTTCTTTCCCTGTATCCTTTCTGCCATGGAAAGTGCTCTTTGATGGAGTGTTATTTTCATATGCACCCTAGTGTTCCCCTTTACTGGGACCATGTCAGCTTCTGATGTCCAAACACATAAGAAGTTGTGATTGTACAAGAGATTGTAGAAGATTTCTTACGCTAAGAATGTGTAAGAAATAGGTGCTGATCATTCTTCAGGAAATTCATATCCCAGTGTGTTTAGATCTCTGGCCTCGTTGTTTGGAGAGCCATGCTCTGAAAGATACAAAGAGCAGTAAACCCTGCTACTTTCTAATAGTGTCAATCTCCTCTACCAATAAATAATCTCCAAAGTTAAACCACACATATTACCATCTCCTTTTCTTCCCACCCTGAAAAAATATGCTCTGAAGTCAAGATAAGAAGTTACCAGATTATAGAATCCACTTGCATATTCAAAAATTCTCTTGAGGTGTGACAGAAGAATAAATTACGTAATGCTGCTGAGAGATATTTGAAAATATGGATATTTATCTGTTACATACCATAATGTAAGGTCCACTCTCAGATTAACTAATATCAAGTAATCACAACTTTATAAATACCCTGATTACCTCTAGAAAGATTTCTAGGATATTAGCAAATAGTAAGGTATTTGCTCATCATTATGTGTGCCAGATAAGTCATTCCTATCATAGAAAACTAAGAAAACCTAAAGATGGTGGAAGTTAGCTTTGCATGGAGGATGCAGATTTGGAGAAGTAACTATTTACCTTAAGCAAAATTGATTAGCAAGAAACTTCTCAGAGTTCTTAAGACCAGCCTTAAACTTAAACTTGTTAGTTTCTATTAAACTGTCTACCAGTGTCTTTCTGTAAAGAAATAGTAAAAATTTTGTAACAGTAAAAGAGTTTCTACTGAAACTTTGTTTTCCTGTGAGGAAATTTACTGGTTGTCACATTCAATAGTAAAAGAAAAAAAAAAGGCACCTGGCTGCTTCAGGTGGTTTTGTTTTCAGATTTTGTAGTGTTTTGGCTTCTAAAAAGATGCAGAATTTCCAGACCATATAATTTTGGATGCTAACTGTGTTTTGTCCCACATACTTGTAATCTGAACACATTTGAGATAATTTCTCTGAAAACAAGGATTCACTCTTTATTTTCAGGCTATGGTGTGCTGTCCATTCTTGAAAGAGAATTCCCCAGTGTTACTGGTGAGGTTAAAGTGATTTAGGGCCTTTTTTGCCAGAGAAGAAATTCAATTTTCTGTCTAGCTTAACATTGTAATAGTTATCTTTGGGGGCTTGATTCAGGCTTGCTGATGTCCATCAGGCTCGTTGCACTGCTCACAGAGCCAATATCATCAAATTTTCATTTGGCTTTGGTCACTATTGCCTGATTTCCAATATACTTTATCATTACACTCACAGCTAGTTTTATTTAGATCAGAACTGTTGATACAGGGATTATTTAGTTTTTTTTTTTTTTATTAACCTGTGCAGCCGTTGCTCCCCATAATTAATGCAGTACATCTAGGAGGTGTTCCAGACAGACCTGTGTGAAGGCAGTCTAGTCCACATTCAAAAATGTATCTTGACATTTTATAAGAAGAGTTTCCTTCTTTCTTGACTTTACTGTGAGGTCAATAATTTTCCGTAAGTTTATGTGAGGAAAAAGTTTGTTGAAACAATATCCAGGGCCTCTTTTTAACAATAATTTTCCTTTGCTATATCTTGCCAAGATTATTTAAGCCTCCCAGTGCATGTTTATAGGAAGCCTGGACAATGATGGAAGGAGGATTCATTTTTTTGAGATCTTGTTCAAAAGTCTCAGTACTTCATTGCTTTATTAAAAAAGAGAATTTTTACCCTGCTGAAGCTTTCTGATTCCTGGGAGAAATGTGTTTTCCCAGGTTACTCCAAGGTCCATAGTACACATATTTACACCCAACAGGCAGTCATGGTGCATGCCTTTACCATGGTGGATATACTCCAGAGGTGGATCTATTCCAGACCCTTTGTCACCTGCTGGCCCCTCACCTGAGCCCTGCCAGGCTCTGGCAGAGCTTTCTGCTCCCTGTACCAGGGATAAGATTTCAAACCAGGGCTGTAAAGCAAATGCAGAGCTCTTCCAAGATAGGCTTGGCTAATGCTGCCTTCAGATGGAACGAGCAAATGTTTACTGGAGGCTATGACACGGCTTTGACTCACCTTTGCCTTCAAGTTTGTCCAGTTTTGAGTACTGCGGATTTCACTGACAGTTAATTTCCTTTGTTGCTTGTTAACTGCTGTTCTTCTTTTATTAAGTATGGAACAAACAAAGGAGAAGATGTACAGAAGTCAAGACCAGTCTGTTTTCTAGGCAGAAGGATCTGAACACTCACCAAGAGAGGGCTACAAATCTCTTTGCAAGATTTTGGCACATGCTTAAAGCATTTCTGCTCATTATAACACCAATTATAGAGCAGGATATGCCCATGGATGTGTCCTGGGACACTCAAAGAGCCTCACCCTCCCCAGTGCTGGTACAAATCTTCTGTACAGTGACATGCTCCATGGTGTTTTGCAGATACATAACAAATTACAGGCTCTGGGATTGGCTCAAGCAAGAGAGCAGGCTTGGGGCAGCAGTGGGAGAGAGGTTGGTGTTGGAGAGAATTGGACTCCTAATCTTGGAAACTGAGAAATCAGTATTTTTGAGCAGAATACCTCTCCAGATGGATGAGTCCTGCTCCTACTCAAAATTCACTCAGAAAAAGCTGTGGAGAGGCCCTCACTGGCATGACACTTCATGTAGGCTGTGTCCCTTTTGGGATTTCCCAGCAGAGGTCTGTCTCATCAGAGCCATGCCAATACAGGCATCATTCTTCATTTCCTGCAGAGAAACTCGCAAGAGGTGAAGCTTTGAGAACAGCCCTCTCCCTTTTCCAAACTGCATTCCCATCAGAAAACTTGGAGAAGTTATGATAGGAAAAATTGTTTGTTTTTTTGTTTCTTTAGTTGTGTGTTCTCAAACTGTTTTGAAGGGTTTATAAACCAGGGCATGCAGCTTTGTAATGGATAATCTGCATACTTACTCATACCCTGACTACAGGCCAGAGGCTTCTCTGTGACAACAAATGAGTTCTGACTGGGCACCAGGTCTGAAAAATATATGTACGCATTGTCAGTGCACATCTGGAATTTAGAACTGCTAATGGATATGCTGTGATAGAAAAGTGTCTGGCCAATAAACTTGGTTTATATATTTATTTTAAAAAGCATTACCACATTTCTGGCTAGTAGCCTTTCATCCCCTAGACTTTACACCAGTGCATCTGGAATGCTAAGCAGCTCTTTCAGGGATGCAGCCATATCCCAAAAAGCACCTTTTAATTTGAAATAACTTTAAAAACTAATTAAAAAGGAGGAAGGCTTACATACCTACCCTGTATATCAGCTCCTACAATCTCAGAAACCACAGGTGAGAATTCTCTCTCAGACTCTCTGTCAACCTACTTTATTTTCCAGGGTGCTATGAACATGTGCAGCTGTCTTTGAATAATATATTTTGACCTCATTACAAGTACAACTCAAAAGAGCAATTGTGAGTTACTTTTTCCCAGGACTAGCAGTGGAAGTCTGAGCATTTTGAGTTCCTACAAGTCACTCTGACCCCCTTGTCACCATACTTATTGAACCCTCAGGCAGAGCTCAGCTCAACTTCTGTAGGGGCAGGGAAGCCACGTTTGTCAACTCAGCCTCTCTCCAGTGCTGGGAAACAGCAGTAAAAGAAAGCATCAGAGACCAGCAAAGAGAGAAAACTGCAAGATCACTGCCTCTCCAGGCATGCTCATAGGCAGCCACCAGAAAAATTCATTCCACAACGATGCATGAAGAGTATTTCAGCCAAGTTGAAGGCAAGTCTTGTTTACAGGCCACCTTTACAGCTCTGAAGCTCTGCCAGGGACAGTGTTTCACATCTTGATGCAGAGGCAATGTCAAAAGCTTCTCCACATAGAGGTTGTCTTTCATCTTATTGATGTTTGCTTCTGCAAATCCCATACCTGTGCGCTGTGTGCTCTGTGCACAGAGTATTTTTTAGGCAGGAGCCAACTCCAAGCTCCATACTCCCATGTATGTTTAAGTGAGGATTTGTAGGGCTGGAGTACTGAAAGCCCGGAGAACCAGAGACACATTTTCACTTTCCTGTCTCAACACTAGGAATTAGGCTCAAACTGTGGAACTAGGTGTAAAATACCAGCTTTTTATGATCACTCAGATGGCTTACTGGTAGCTGTTTTGATGTCCACATGATGGCATTGCAGGCACATGGGGGATATGAAGAAAAACAATTCATGACCCTCCTTCCCATCCATTTTCCACCCAAGCTCCCATGATTGGCTTCATCAACAAAACCAGAACCAGCCCAGTCAGTGCTTTATAAAGCTTTATTGCAAGATGTGTTTACATAATGCTGTAGAGGTGAGCTTTTTAACTACTTATATCAAGAACTTTTGGACACTGGTCTGCAGTCAGTTTTCCATATTGACCCTGCATGGCACAGAAAAAAAAATAGGGTGTGATTGGATCTTTCCAGACAGTTAAGTGGGAAGAGTGGGGGGAGAAGAGGCAGATAAAAATAAAATCCCCCCTAGTTTACACTAAATGTGACACAGCTTCTGAAGGATCAATACAAATGGTAGGTGAGCTTCGTGTGTAATAAAATCTTAAAAGAGTAATTCAAGTTCTTTATGAAATAGAACAGAAACAAAAATGCATTTTCATGGACAATTAAATTTAACACAGAATGAATTCATCTAAAATGAGAAAACAACAAACAAATCCAAATACTCAACCAAAAGGACCTGTAGATAATATCTCTGACCATGCATGGCTTGTTTTTTAAATTACAATTCACAGAATAACACTGCTGGAGAGCCTATTTTACACTATGCTACACAGAACATGGAAAAACATGAGTAGTGACATTTACACAATTTTACAGTATTTCTCCCTTGTCTAAGAAACACGTCCTCTTCTACTTTACATTTTTTTACAATTCCCAGCTCACAAAAAAAGGACACTATATGCGCAAAGACAGTCTTTAAAAAGGAGAAATGTATCCAATGCTACAAATAAACCTTTTCTTTCACAGAAGCCTCTGTATTAGATAGTGATTAAACAAAATATATCTCTATCTGCCACTCAATGTGAAATGGGACTAATTAGAATTTTTTTTTTTGGCATAAACTTCAAACTATACATCTCTGAAACTCCTTGCTATGTAACTATTAAACTGCTTGCCAAAAACTTCCTGGGGTCACATCTGAAATGCCAATTGAGCCAGTTGCTGCCCCAGTTGAAGCAAAGGAAGGTGGGCCTTACATGCTGTTCAAATGTTTGTGAATGGTTTTCAATGGTTGCCTACAACCAAGCATTTTCTCATTCAAAACCACTTCAGTTTATTTTCTTTCAGAGCCTGTAAGTACCTGGCAGTTTCTCCTCCAGAGGAACATCAACATTCATATCCCTTCCGCTTAAACAAGTGTTTCTTGCATCCTGTTGCTGCAAGCACAGAGCCACATCCAGCTGTGTCCTGGGGTCAGGCTGCCCACCAGTGCACACTGAGCCTGCCTTGAAGGTAATGGGAGGATTGGAACATGTGCAGTGAGCTACAGGAGTGAAAAGGAGAGAGGAATATGCTCCTGCTTCTGCCTAACACCATGTCCCCGTGCATCCTTTGGATAGAGGCAGGCAGTGCGTGCACCTGCCCATGAGCTGCAGTGGAAGGAGGAAGGATGAGGGATGTGAAACTGGTGGGCTGGCTCCTTGTTCCCATTTCATCTCTGTGAAATCAAAGCATTGCAATAGCTACAGCTGCACAGTGAACCTGAACACAGACAACTGCCCTCAGCCCCATGGCTTCTAAAGCCTTTTGGACAGCCACTTGCTGTGGTTACATCCCCAGGGAGGCTGCTGCAGGGCAGGTGCTTGACAAAAGGAACCATTCCTGCACCTACAATGGCATTGTGCCTCTGGACATTGCGGTGGTTGTTGAAGTCCTCAAATGTAACTTCTCAATGGCTTTTAGGGTTGGCCAGGGTACATCTGGAGCACAGCACACCAGGGATTTAAGGTGCTGTCCTGTGGAACCTTACAGGAGGCCCTTGCTGTTCACTCACATCATGACTGACTCAAAATTTCTGTTAAATTGGGACAATAACTCATATCTTTATATTGATATGTGAGGATCCATTACGCTAAAGTCAAATTCTTGTTTATCTACAAAACTGATGTGTTATTTTGTTGACAGAATCAACCACTGCAAAGATTCACTAAAAAAGGGTGTCAAAAGAGAAAAAGAAACGTATTTTTAAAACCATGTTTGAAGCTACTTCCAGTATTTAAGGGAGAAAGAAAGATCCTCATTAAACCACCTTTTTTTTTGTTGTTGATTTTGGATTATGGACAAGGAGCTATCAAACAGAAAGGTCATACATAGCAGCCAAGGGGCTATAAAACATCTGGAATCCATGAATCTGGTGCCTGGCCTGACTGAAAAGTGAAGAGTGATGAATTTAACTTTTGTGAGGGATCTTTTACTCTTGAGTGTGGCACACAAGCATTCCCTGGGGGTTTCTTCACTGCAACTGCTACTGAGCATTGTCTCCACTTGGGAGTGAGATTATAGAAAGCATTTTTAAACATCAAGTGAGATGAAAGAAAATTAGGATAGCTTCCCTTTCATGTTATTTCATGTGCTAAAGGTTACCTCAGCATCTGGATCAGGAAGGCTTTATGGTGGCAGTCAAGCAGACACAGTGCTCTGGGCACTGCATCGGCAGCTGACCATATCTACTGGAAAGGGAAGAGAGGTAGTTATTATGGCTGCAAGTGTTTAAAAACAGCCTTCATGGATCTCTGAGTGAGAAATGGGAACATGTGTTACTACGTTGTGTATCCAAGATTTTTATATTTGTCAGAAAGCAATCCATATCTCACACAAAACTTGTCTTAAACCAAGAGTTACATCCTTATGGTGGGCTCTTCCAATCATGGAAGGGCAGGCAGCAGCTCAAAACCTGAAGGTTATAACCTCACTAGACAGAGGGAGGCATACAGATATAATGAATTCCTCCACTTCATCTGCAATCCACTAGTTAGATGAAGGGGAAGAAATGTTATTTCCATAATCAGGGCATGCTGGCACTCTGGAGGAAATACTGCCCCCTTACAGATTAGTTGGTCTTTTTTATCAGGAACCAACATGGAAATCTGTAGTTACAGGAAATCCTGTAGTTACTGTGCTACACTGTGTCTGATCATCTTGTTGCAATAAATGGTGAGGACAGTGGAATTGATCTGATTGTATACTAATGCATAAGCAAGACCAAGTTATTCCTCAGAAAATTTGCTGTCAGTTTTACAGATAGAGAGCACAAACCAAAAAACAAATGCCATGGAAGAACAGAAAAGGAAGAATCTGCTTCACACGTAAGACACATCCAGAGAATCTGAAAGAAACCACCTTTTTTTTTCACTGAACCTATCCCAACCTCTATTATTCCCCATACTTAATGTTCTCCTTGGTAAGGAGCATATAAAGTTTTGTGCAATTTTTGCACAATTTGGAAAATACATCTGCCCAACCATTAGTAATTCACCAGCTATGGCATGTCTCAGAGACAGATACTGTACTATGCTTAAATGAAATACAAATTTGTTCCCTGTTCGAAAGTGGCCACCAACAGCCAAGTGGTCACGAATTTTGCACATTCAGCATATTTTAATTAAAATATTAATTTTTAAAGACTTGTTTGATTTTTCTACCTCCAATCAAATATAGAATCTCTGACAGCATAAATGTACTTTGTTGCATTTTTGGTTTTTTTATCACTTAGCAAGTAGGACAGTTCAACATGACAATTTACATTCAGGGTGTCTTCCTCTTCTTTCAGACTTCAAACACCTCCACGAACCCCCATTACCTTCAGTTCTTTGTTCTAAGCATCCTTAAGCAAGATTTTAAAAGTCCATAGTGGTGAGCAGCACATAAAGATCCACTTTAAAATCCAGATGCTCATAGGTCTTGCCTATTTTACAGTGAAATTAGTTATATGCCATTTTGTTTCCTAACCAGCTCCTTCCTTTCCATAGCCTTCAAACACACAACATATTGTATTGATTACCCAACTACCACCTCCTGTCTACTTGTAAAATTGGTTTTTTAACAAATTGAGGGGAAAACCACATCAAACTCAATGCTGTTCTTAAGAACCATTGCTCATTAATGACTTTTTATTCTATGGGAGATTCAAGGCATCAGCAGACAAAGAATGAAATGTTACAATCAAGAGTGTGGACAGCATAGGTAGGATGTTCAGCCACAGGTCTCTCTGCAGCGTTGCCACCTACCTGGCTCTGCCATCACTTGGATGCTGTGCTCAGTGCAATGTGATGGATGACCATGGTTTCAGAGGTTTATTGTGTTTGGTTCAACTCTCTTGAACAATCTCCACTGACTATCCTGTCCTTAAAGAGAGCAGAGTAGAATAATCTGAAATACCTGACCTAGCCTGGGTGCCAGAAGCAACATTGCTATGGCATTAGGACCCCAGCACAGATTATTATTTAACTCTATTTTCCAAGAATGTTTTGCAGCCAAAATGGAACCCTGTTACCATGACTAAACTGCTGCAGCTCCTCCGTTAACCAGCTTGAAGAAAGTCTTAGTTGTTACTGCTGTGCAGACATACCCTTAATCTGAGAAGCTAAGGCAATGGAAAGAGACAATCTTGTGCATCCTTGAGGATCTATTGGACATATACAGACTTTGGCTTAAAAAGTTCCCTTTATGTTATTGTTGTTTGCAGTTTGCAGTTCACTGGCTGGGGTGACTGTTCAATTAATCTTCACTGCTGTACATGTCCTCCACTTAAAGGCAGATGGGTTGACTAAAGGTTCTTCAAACATGCTGAGGGCAGTTATAAAAGTCAGTTATAAAACTGTGAGATAAGGGCAAATATATTGGAGCTGTTTACTGTAGTACTCACTCCACTGGTATCAAGGATAATCACAAAAAACCAGTAAAGAACAGCAAAAACACAGCAGGCTTTTTAGCAGGGCTATTTCATATTCAGATTCATGAAATTGAAATAAAATCACCACCACGTTATCTTGCAGCAGAGAAAAGCAGCATGAAGGGCACAGGCAAGTGAACAAAACTTCTTGATCTTAGCATCCAAATGCATTTATCGAGCATGTAAAATTGCTGACGTAGATCTCTCTGAGACTGTACAAATGCAGAGTACAACCACAGCTCAACAAGAGGGGGGAATTGTGTTCTCTCCTCTGTGTGCATGCTGCTATGTACAGTGTGGGTGTGCATTAATGCACATGAATTCAGTATCCTAAACTCTCCACTTGTATTGCAGGCCATGGCCTGCCCCACAGGGTGAGTCACACTGAACAACACTGAGTTCCTGCAAAAAAGACATTCTTTTCCTCCTGTCCAGGTGGAACAGTAAGGCCCCACAGTGAAAATCATGGTCCAGCTGGCTTCAGCAAAAGCATGATTTCACACCATGACTGCATATGTACAGATACATGCACACATGTCCACACATTCATTCTGTACATATACAAAGGTACACATACATTTTTACATTCTTTGGAGGCAAAATAATAAAATACCCAACAAACCACAGGGTTGCACAGACTGTGCATCTTTGCTTAATGAATCTGCTTGAGGGAAATATGGGTTGCTGTAACAGGAGTTATTTTGCCTCTTTAAGGACTGTTCCTTGCATTGACAAAACACCATACATTTACAATGACTAAAACAGGGCACAAGGAAAGCCAACGTAAACACAGCTCACATAATGACAGATAACTTAGAGAGCCCCCTCCTACCCACATCAACACACCAGAGGAGAAAAAGCAGCCATGTGCTTTCACTTAGGAACACTCAAATGCTTCCTCAGTTACCGTCTGGATGTCATGCTGCGCTGTGGCACACCCTTCTTCTGCCCTGGATGTGGGGTTTTCTTTTTGTTGCTTATTAAAATTGAACTAACAGAGGAAGGGATGTTGGGAGCAGCAGAGGAGGCTGGCAGTCCAATGCCACGCTGAAGGGTTGTCAGCCTGTGTGCTTCAGATGATCGGCTCTTCTTGTGGCCACCTCTGGGATGTCAAACCTGCATCTCAGAAGTGCTGATGAGGCCCAGTGCTTTGGCTTCTTCTGGTGTTAGCCCACTCTTTAGTGTCCTTCTCACTGCACAGTCGTGAGTTCCAAAAGCAGACAAAACCAAAAAAAAACCCAAACAAAACAAAACAAAGCAAAAAACAACAGAGAAAATACAAACAATTAGAATCAGTAATTACACAAGACTTTCAGCTGCAAAATCCCCTGTTAACATGCAAGCTCAATCGAATCAAAAGTTGCTATCAATTTAGGGCCTCAAGTTCAGAAACACTGAGTAATGCCGTATGCCAAACTCATGGGAGCATCAACAGCAACTCCAAACAGTCAGGCAAAAATACATTTGTCATTTGACATTTAGTCAACAAAAAGTCTTAAGGAAAAATACCCCAGCTTCTTAAGAATTTCTTTTTCTCTGAAATTGTATCAGTTGATTTTCAGTCCATAGCAAGTATCATCTGCCCTATTATTTTATAATTTCATAAGAATTTTTTGAAAGAGCTTTGGGATCTTTATAGGGATCTATTGAATTTATCACTATTAAATCCTTTGAGAATCTTTTAATTTTTAAAACTCTCTCCCTCAACCAAAGTTAAAAGACGATAAAAATAACTACTTTATAGTTGATTTAAATCATTAAAATGACTGTTTTCATACATGTTCCCCTTTCCTTTGTAATGTTCCCCCATCCTAGCGCCATTTGTGCCCTCTTTGCTATTGGTAGTCTGCAGCATTTTAGCTGAATTTAAATGATAAATCTAAGCCAAAATCTTGTTTCTTAATTTTCCATAGAGTCTTCTGAACACTAGCCCTGACAAGAATTTTAAAATTTGTGATTGCCTTTTTTATTCAGAAACAAGTGACTGTGACTGCACACATTGAGCATCAGCGTCCTCCTAGTTTTACTGGTGCTTTGGTTTTCAGGTGGATGGGCTTTAATTCAAGACACAAATGAGGTGTTCACACTTTAATGTTCTTCAAGTACAAAATGCACACTGAGAAGTTCAAGCTTCATGCAAAGCATAAACAGTGACTTAATATTGAACAGAATACATTTGGAGCCTAGAAACAGTGAACTCTAGGGGAAATTAATCTTAAAGAAACCAATTGCAAAGAGTGGTCAAGGAGCTCTTGCATCATTTAGCACAATTAAGGTCTCTCATTTAGTGAGATATTCAGTCCATGTAACTGAAACTGGGTGGTCACACTCAAGGGTTGATCAGGAGTGAGAGAAGGGAATGGATTGGCATAGAAAACAAGGGGATAAGATAAAGGAAGAATATGGCATATCTGAACATTTGATACCATGCAGGTTGAATGAGTGGGGTCTATTTCTGATTATCAAATCACTTTCATCAGATACTGATGTTAATCAAATGAGCTGGGAATGCCACATTTCTAGTTCCTCCATTATCAAACCCTCACTTGTAAACATTTTTCCAAAGCTCACTCCTTTCTCCTAGATTATTTGTATTATTAAACACCACCAGGGGCTGCATGAGAGCCTTTTTAGGATACCCAGTTTTTCCTACAGTACTGATCAGCAACATCTCCCAAGTTTACCAACGCTTAGCTTAAAGCACTGCAAGGTTAAATGAAACTGCCAAAACTAAGTTTAAAAAGACCAAAAAGTAGTACCAGGAGAGAAATAAACTTCAGAAAATGCTCTGGTCTCCTTGGTAAAGAACAGCCAACAGGATTTTTGAGTCAGTTTTTATCACTGGCATTCTTTCTGGCTTCTCAGATTTGATATGCAAAATGTCCATGGTGGTAAGTGGTAATTTCTAGACATATGCTGTGGAATACCTTAGGATCTTAAGGTCTCAGTGAATCACCCAATCCTTATTTCTATATCAAAATGAACTGTATGAGGAGTGCAGTGGAAGAGCAGTAGAAACATTTCTTTCATATTAAACCCAAAGATTTCCCTGTGTATTTCGCCTGCTTAGCTGCCTACACTGACTCTCCTCTGAATGCTTTTTTCTTTACCCTCTGTAACATCAACAGCCAAACATGGACCGTAGCTTGTTTGGCCACCAGACAACAGTGTCATGCTAAAAAACACAGGGGACCAAACTTTCCCAGGGTGGCTGTCTAGATGACATTTTATCTTCCCACTGATGCAAAAATGAACTGGAAAATCAAATGTGGAATGAATTTCCATGTTTTAGGCACTTCTGTGGAAGTGTCAAACCAAATGCATTCAGGACTACTCTCACACATATCCTCAACTCTCTCAGACCACAGTCACTCACCCACATTTTCAAACTAAGCACAGTAACTACTGTAAAACAAAGCTATTTTTTTCTTGTCAGACAGGAAGAGAACAAGTTGTTATTCCTGTTTGTAAACATTTCACAGGAACTGATGTACTCTGCTAACACTGGTTAGGTATCAGACTAAGCTAATTTCTGCTCCTATTTATGATAAGATAAATCTGGAACAACCTTTGTTAGGTCAGTACAATTGCTACTGCACAAATAATTGAGCTGAGACTCTATCTAACAATTGAAAGGAAAATTAGGGCCTCTGTAAATTCTGCCAAGCAGAACACAGTAGCTACATTCCTCCATCAGCCTGAGTAAGACAATTACTAGTTTACTAGGAAAAGCCAAATGGATCTACAATAATATATAGGCTTCTTTGAAGTAAACTACAGGAGTTTATATTCAGAAACCATAATTAGGAGCTAAAATACCATGGAAGAAACTATCTTCATGGAAAAGCAAGTAGTCTTCTTTATGTTAAACAAGGTAAGTCTCTGAATCTCCAGATGCCTACCTATCAAACATACTAAAGTATTAGACTGACATCTTTTTGTTTTAACCCTTTGATGACTGAAGGAAAGAAATCCTGTATGTAGCAGGCAGTAAAGACGAATGTCCTTTTCTGGGTTTGCCGTATGATTCACACAAGAATTCTGGAACCCAGCCTCACACTTGCATATTTTGTGCCACTGCAAAACAAGTAGGAATGGCAATATTCAATGAATTGCTGGGACATATGCAGCTGTCATTAAACAAAATTACAGCTAGGTTCTAACTTAGCTCTCCTTTAATACAGAGAATGATAACTTGGGTTTAAAATATTACAGCGACTCAAGGTATTAAGCAGGAAATTTCCAGCAGGAAAAAAGAAAAAACAGAGGAAAAAAACAAAGCTCCAAACAATGCAGAATTTTTGTAGTCATAATGAGATTGTCAAGAAAATAATAAAAAGCAAAGATGCGAAGAATATTTTCAGTGACAGAATGATTCCCATAAAAACTGATGGCTGCTGACTTGTATAAACCAAGCATGTGGGGCCAAATACTGCAATATTCTGTGGCTACTGGCAAGATTAAAGCTGTCCACTATCAATAGGCAACTGGAAGGATAACAGCTGACAGAACCATGGTCCAGACTCAAATGAGGGAATTCTTAAACCTACAATGCAACAGGCCAGTATGACACAAACAAAGCCACTAAGTGTTTCAAGTATTCTGTAGTTAGGGAGATGAAAGTAGTTTAATAAAAGGTCTCTTTGATAAAAATTGTATCTACTATGCAGAAATTACAGTACATTTCCTCATCTGTATCTTTACAGTGGATGGGCGCAGCATACATAGTAACACAAGTTCCAGCCCCACTATTTCTGCACTGATTTGTTGAATATAAAGGCTTGTGGGTGATGAAACCAGAAGAAGGCTGAGTTATCTACAGGAGCAAAAACTGCTGTGGGAGGTGGGTGAACCTGTCTTGACATTCTGTTACACAGTGTCCTCAGTCATTTGTCTATTTCCTCATAAAGCTTGGTAGGGCTCCTCTACCTTAGGTCATGAACATGTTCTGTCATCAAAACTGAATGCAGGGAGATATTTTCCTTCCATGTTTTATAGACAATGCAAAATTACATTTCTCAACCTAGGTCTTCACCCTCCCTGCTTCACTGAACTTTGTCATGCTTCTAACTGGACTAGACATAATATCTTGGCTTGTAAAACTCTTGGCCTGCTGCAGATCACATTAAACTGAGTTATGGAATGCATTTTGGAGGCAGTGACAATAAAAATAAGACTTTCAAATGACCTTTTAGGTTCTTTGAGCAATTTTTAAAACATTTGCTAAAGAAACATAACACAGAGAGAAAATAACTTTTACTCTTGTCACAAGCAAAGCCTGCTGAGATCCCATAACCAAGAAACTAAATGTTGTTTTTCTGGGGTTAGAGTGTATGATATTCTTTATGAATCATGAAATCTAGAATTCTATTTGATATTCTGGCACAATGCAGTGTGCTTAGGATGAACTCAATGACTTTGACTCTGCCTGTTGGGTCAAAATCTACAGAGACACACAGCCCTTGCTTTATGCTGGAACAGTTTTTAAAAAGACTAATTCCTGAAGTATAACTTCTCTCTTGGTCAGAGAACATAATTATCTAGGGTTTGGTTGTTTCTTTAAAGAGCAAATAGCACTTCTAATTTTCTCTTGCCATACTTTTTTTTTTTTTAAGATTCAACAAAGAGTAAAGATCAGTCTGGCTGGCAGCATTTATTCTTGCATTTGCAATGGCTTTTGGCATGTGTGTCTACATTTGTAGAGTGAGTCACTTGTAAGGCAGAATAGATGCGACCATTCTGCTCAGCAGTCACAGAATGAGTGCCATTCCTGCTACAAAGATGTGGCAGCCACAGAATTTTCCCTCAATCCCAGCTGCAAAGGTAAAGCAGCAAGTTGCTGATTTGGAATGAAGAAAATTCCACATGGTGTAAATTACACAATGAGGACAGCAAAAAGGGCAGAATATAAGAGACAATACAGGCCAGCTCCATAATCTCATTTCATTTAATGTATTTTAGGGTTTTTTTTCTGTTACCTATCCACATACAGCTTGCACTCTTAAGTCTATGTTTTCATATATTTACATTTAACATATTGTTTTGGACTTTATTACAGTGAGTCCAGCAATGGCAATTTCCAACTCAAAAGTTCAATCCATACAGCCTTGCTCCTATTTTCTTATGTTAATCCTTGCCATATTTTTATGCCACTGTCTGTATAAGTTATGTTTAATTATGCATATATCATTGCTTAATATGAGTAAGCCTAAATGCTTCATAGAAATGCTGTAACATTTTGCGTAGCGATCTTCTTACAGAGATTTGTGGGTCAATTTTTGGAGTGTATCACACACTTCTCTGAAGTAGTACAGACAACTGAAATGTGGTCTTTGTCTGGGTCAGCCACATAGAAAGCTCTCAGAACCAACATATTGTTATGCATTATTATTCTGCAGCTTTGCTTTGAGTCCTGTCAGCACTTCATAGAGGGCACAAGTCTCTCCTAGCAAGATAATCCAGTAGGTCACAGCCACCTTTGGGTGTTACTTATGGTGGCTGTGAGATAAAGAGGAGTCTAGCAGCAGGAAAGGACAAACTGGCACTTTATAAGGAAAGCTAAATTTGCTTTTTTCATCTCCAGGTGGCTTATATTATAGGGAACAAAAAGTAACATTGCTTTAGAGAACCTAGGCTGCATATGAAGAGCATATGTGTTTTCAAAGTAATATCTAACATGTAGTTGAAACTGTTAAAGCCTCCAACTTTATGTATTTCACAGATCATCATTTACACAGTCCCAACAGTAGGGCAGAAAAGATTTAACTCCTTCCTTGAAAGCCTTCTGTGACAAAATCCCCTTCATTTACATGAATTCCACTATGAAGAGTTACTACTAAAAGCAATCCTGCTCCCACCTCTCATAATTTCTCCCACTTAATTTCACCAGTCAGAAGTGATTCTACTAATAACAGGTAAAGTATCAACAGTATAAAGCTCACCAGCAACCAAGGCTGCATGACTGAGTATACAGTGAGTCATGACTGCGTCACTATACACTATTTTCAAGACCAGACTGTGCATTAAATATGCACAGGTTGGGAAAAGACAGGAGATGTTACACAAAAAGTAAATAATTTACTGTAAATGCTTAAGGCCTGCAGCCTTTACCTGTCATTTGGAATTTTAAAATGACTCACTAAGGGTATTTATCAGGCTCTGAACATAGAGATGTCTCTTGGAGAGTGACTTAGCAGAGGAGTGTGACCAAGCTTGAGCACCTGGACTCTGTGGAATGCAAATTAATTATTCCCATTACGAATCCACGCTGGGGAATAAAACAGTAAAAGGCATCTTCTCTATGAGCCCATCAGATGAAAAATAACTGTGATCAAAACAATCTTGTAAATTCCCTAATCAGATGGTGTTATTCTGCCTAGAGAAAGCCACATATACATTTTTTTCTTGACCACAGTGCTGGGACAAGATAAATGCAAAATAGCTTTTTGTGAAACATTTTTCTTCTTCTTTTAAGAGAGACTTCCCTCCAAATACTCCTGACATTCGTGTCCAAGCAAATCCCTGCCTTCCCAGCTCCTCCTGCTAATCTCCTTGGTGGCAGCAGAGGGCTCCCTTTGGCAGCGGTGGCAGCGCCCTGCTCTGGAAAGCCACACAGGAGATGGTGTTTGTTTGCTGCACCTCTTCAGAAAGGCAGCATGAAAGCCTCCCTGTACCTCTCTGCCTTCTCTCCTTCTCAGATGAGGCTTTCCAGAAGAACTCAGTGATTTTGTCAGCCAGCAATTCACTGCTGCCGAGTTCTTACTAGGATGCTGAAAGACATGATCTTTCAGGAAGGAAGGATGATGAAAATAAGGCATAAATTACTGACCGGAGAAACATTTGTAACTTACTTTAATACTGAGAGAAAGAAAACAAAATACATATCCTATCAACTTCGGATTAATGGTGTGCAAATCAACTATCCCCATTTTCTTAGATACTTAAAACTTAGGAATCCTACTTTTGGGAATGAATCCTGTGACAAGAATTCAAAAGCCTTTACCTGTAAAAGATATCAATTTAAATGAAATCAGAGGACAATACAGATGAATTCACTGATGCAGTGAATGGCAAACTGGCAAAAGTGAAAACAATTTGTATGTCCTGTAAGATGCAAACAAATGGAGTAAAGTTATTTCTTCTTCCTACAGAACTACAGTTGAAAAAATTGAAAAACTGTGTAGCATAATGGTATTTATATAGAAAATGTCAATGCCAATATGATGTGATTAGGGAACAGGAGCGGCTTTTTTCCCTACATATAATACTGATAGCACCTGCTCTTTTTCAGCTGCTTCTCTCTTGCCAGTTTCCCCTGCATTACCTTTGGCTTGCTCTCTCCTGAAATTAAGGAAGTGCCACTTGGCTAAGAAAAGATAGCCAGAAAGATTCCAGCACTTGTAAGTCCTTGTCTAGAAGGCCATGGGAAGTTGCATTTAGTTCTCCCAGTGTTGGAGACACAGCACAAGGATGGTCTGCCTATGCTGCCAGATCCTGGGGTGACACTGGCTTCACCTGGACAGGCACTTAGTCCCATGAGGTGACAGCTGCTCTAAAACCACCCGGGACCGCCCATCATAGCAGCAGTTTTCTCCTTGCTCCTACACCACACCCTCTGTGCTTGGGTTGTAATGTACATGTACATGTACATGTGAATGTGTAGTGTTCATATCTCTCTTCTCCCTGTAAAGTGAAATAAACAGGGATAAAAGATATGTAGTTTTTGTAAGCATTGCATATTTAATTCTGACTTCCCACATCAATGCAATGACTTCTTGCCCCTTTTTCAGGTGATGTATTACAACAATGCTGCCCAGTTATAAGCAAATACTACAGTCCACAAAATCTCTAATAGTGGTACAGGAATCCAACATAAAGTTAAGGAATGTACATATTGGTGCAGGCTAGGATAATTTGTTTTGTGACCTCTATTAAAAAAAAAAAAAGAAAAAAAGCTGCATTAATCAGAAAGTTTGAGGTTAGGAGCCCTAAAAGAAATAATTTCTATCAGAATATACTCATTTTAGAAATGACTCACGGATTCCTCTAAAATAGTGAGTGGAAAATGAATTTAAGCCTATTTTACAAGCCATTTTTTAAACAGATATTTAAACCAGCCTTTCAAAAACCCTTTTGTTTCGAAGGCTACATGATGTAAAATTGTACAGGATTATTGCAAGTTCCCTTTACAGTGCTAGGATCAGGGAAACACTCTTGAGCAAACCCTGAGATATGAGAGATATGGTCTGAAACTCATGGAGACTGCCAACAAAATATATAGGTACTATATAGGTACATGTGAAATGCAAAAAGTAGAATGTCTACCCCTATCTGTCAAAATCAGATATCTTAAAAGAAAGTTGTTGAAAAACCCCATAAAACACATTGTAAAGCCGAAGCAGAACACTTACAAATAAATGTGTGTCAGCTTAGAAATGGTATTGACCTCAACAATCACAATTATGTATGCCATCAATTACAAGGGACAAAACTGAAAACATGGAACCAGCTATTCAGCCTCAAGAGTTAAATACATTTATAGCTATCAAAACTCATGGCAAGTCCTATGGGTTACACAACTAATGGCTAGTGGTTATGCAGCAGAACAGCAGATATGGTGGTACCTAGGCAAAGGTTGGACTTGGTGAACTTGGAGGTCTCTTCCACCCTGAGTGATTCTGTGCTTCTATGATTCTACCTCTCCTGTTTGTTCTCCTACAGCTGTTGGTGTTGACCTCTGGCATAGATGAGATAGGGGACTACAGAGGCCTTACCCTAATCAGATACATCAATTTCTAGAGATTACTGTGTTTAACTGCATTTATTATTAATTCATGAAGTGCAATTAATAATTTAAATTCATTGGTTTTGTTTTTATTTATTGTAGATCATGGAGTTCTATTCTCCTACTTTTGCAAAGATCTTGCCATCTAAGGATGGAAGAATGTATTACTTAAAAGGCATCCAAGACTCAAGCTATCTTGGCATCTAATGGAGATAAAGCACTTAGAGCTCTGGCAGCTGGAAGGTTATCTCACATTCTATTTTTATTCAATAATTACATTTTTTTTAAACCTTGTACTGGCCTTTTGAAGGCTCAGTACTTTGCGTAGGAACAAACAGACTTTGATACTGAATACAATCAGTCATACATTTACTTTTTCTAAATGCAAAGAATGGTTCTAAATATGCATCACTAACAAGATTACTCTGCCCCATACTCTAACTCCTGATAGGATCCAGCTACTCAAATCCTAAATAATTAATTGCAAATTCAAAGTGATGTTGTTTGCCTTTAAAGAATTTTATACAGTCTTTCTTCTTGCAAGGTTTTAATTTTTTAAAAAGTAAAATTTCCATTAACTCCTGCTTTTAGTCAGGCTATAAATACCAGAAGAACAGTCTCCCTCCTGGTATTTTGGCACTTCTGTACATTTTCAAAGCCAGAAAAAGTAAGTGAAGAGACATGAAACTGAAAAATAATGAAAATAACAAAGAAAATATGAAGAAAAAGTCAAATAATGCACCCTATGAATGCTCAACAAAAAAATATTCACCTTTGGATTCAAATAGTGTCCCATGTAGTACTTTGTTTGCTTACAACATGTTTATTCCAAAGCAACACTGCATGTGGCACTAAAACTTGTCTAAAGCTGGCCTCCATGCCTGGTCCTTTGGCACAGCTCTTTTCCCACATTTTAGCACCTGATGACACCATACTGATTCCTATTTCACTTTTACATTATGAAATATCTGACCTAGGATGTTCTGTAGTTAAATTTAATCCACCAGCCCTGAGTTTACTTGTCTAGGATTCAGGTAAACTTGACTCAATTCCTATCTCCACCTACTCGAGTGGTGCCTCAGACCCATTTCTGCATCATGATTTGTAAGTATTTGCTACTCCCTGCAAGCCATTACACAAGTAAGTCATAAATCCTTATGACATGTTTCCATACCTCAACGGTCTGCCATTATTGGGCTAGCACATGATTTCAAAGCCTGATAAAAGAGCAAGGCATTATCATGTCTCTCTCTTTTTTAAACATCACAAATCAGTTTGATCATGTTATCTCACATAAATATTAAATTAAATTGTGATTCAATTATAATGCGTTCCAAACCCTCTTTTCTAACTCAAATCTAAAGCAGATTTTAAATTTGAATGAAATCTAAGAGTAACAGGAGTGTGTGCACACACACACAGACACTCTGAGATAAAATAGTGTGTGGGGAAACAAGCCTCTGACTCTGTGCCATCCCCATGCGGTGTCTCCAGCAGCATCTGATAAAGCCATCAGTGTGCTCCTCATCATCAAATGCCAATCACACCCAGGCCCTACATTATAGTGCCTCATCCAGGGTCAGGCGAATATCTAGATCCAAACAATGCTGCACAGTCAAGCCATATTGAAAGACCTATTTCCTTTGAAATAAATAGCCCTGTTTGGCTATTTATTTCTAAGGAATTCACAAATGTTGCTCACAATTTCTAAGCATTGCCCATTTCTAAGTGTTGCCCAGCATAGGCTAGAATTAGTGCAAATATCTTCCATATGCTTATTCATGTTTAATAAACTGGAGTGATTTTTCCTGATGCTGACTCATAGGAATTATATCATTCTCCTGAGACAGATCCATCCAGCTCAATGAGACCAACACAGAGGTGGCACCACAGCAAGAGCCTAATCCTGAGAAGACTGATTTTCCCTTAAGGGGGCTATATTTAAATAGACAGCATGGACAAGTAAGAAAACAGCAGTATCTTCCTACTTGTTATTATGGAGCTTTGGGGAGGCTCTTTAATTAAATATATGTAAGTAAAACATTGTATCCTATGGATGATACTGCTAGTCTTTATGAAATTTAGAATATCAAGTAGAGTGATTCCTAAAACTTTCTTATCCCAACTTTCCCTTGCACTCATTGTTTGTTATGGCACCATTTGTGAAGGCTTTCCTAAACTCACCAGAGAACCAGACAATCCTAATTATATTATCTTTATTTCATTGCTAAGTTGAACATGTCCCTATAATGTTATAGAAAACCTTCTCACAGGGAGCTGCCCTCAGACTGCAAGAACAGAAACAATATATTTTCAACTTAATTTTTATACTTTTGAAACTTGCTGAACTGACATCTCTGGTGGCTGGAGCCTATTTTTTTACACACAGAATATAAGATGAAAAAAAAAAACCCACAGCAGAATCTTCCCATGGCAACTTCCTTTGAAGCTGTCTTTGAACAATTACCTTGAGGGGGTGACAGAGCATTTCAGTTCCTGTGGCTCATTCCATCCTGTGCCCTTCTGATGAACAAATACAACTGCAATGTTATTTTCTCAGATATAATGCCAATCTAGTGTATCTGGTAGGCAGGTCACTAAACACCTGTCATAAGCCAGTGACTTCCAGTTGATTACTGTACTTCTAAACGACAAATTTTATCCTGAAAATCTTCCACTGTGTAAAGGTCTAGCACAGAATCGCTTCAGATCATCACAGGAACTCAATTGTTATGCACTTATCATGTACCTTAGATTTCTGCAATTCACTTCAGCTCCCACTGAACACATTCCTTCTTACTAGTCGTATCTTGATTTATCAGTGACCCCTTCTATCTTCAACCAACACATACAGACATTTTCATCTGTCTTTTGTTGGGTGACTCCCTGCCTTATTCCTCCTTCAATTTTATAGTCCTGATGATTACCCTGAGCTTTCAATCTCTTCTACATCATTATGCCCTAACCAAGCTCTCTCCATACCAGTCACACTGGTCAACAACCACAAAAGGTAAAATGCTTCAAATGAACATATCAAGATGTCTCATCTTCCCATTGCAACAATTTAATATGAATTTAACATAACATTTTCCATAAACCTATTTTTGCTTTCCCCTAGCTATAAAGGACTTGATTAATTAGTTTGGGTTTTTTTTTTTTTTTTTTTTTTTTTACTTCACATGTCACTGTCTTTTTTATGGGAAACAATCCCTTGCCCATGAGAACCTTCTGCTGGAACCACAGCAAACGTTTATAGTGCAACTGCATATAAATATTTTGGGTTTCTGATTTTGCTAAAAACCATGTGTCTCAGTTCATGTTCACTAAAATCTTTGCTGAATGCTAAGTAAGCCTGACAAGTTTTCCAGTTGTGCACTGAAAGCAATGAGACATATGCAACATGATGCACAGGGAAAATAATTCCTTTCAAGTGAGTTTCTCTTTGATGTTCCTGAAAAGATTGAATACCAAGCTCATGGTAAAAGCAAAAAGATATCTGAAGATTGAAGGTGATGAATCAAACCTATCCGATAATAGGGTCTCTTTGCTCTACAGGTAATAAATATCTTAGTGTCTGCTAATCTAAATCATTGAGATATGCCTAAAAATCTACTTTCTTACATGCTTATGTGTTTCTAACTGGACTATCTTCTGCTCAATTAACTCACATCATGCATTAGCAAGGGCTGATCTCTCTTCATATCCTGGAGATGTCATATTATCAGTCCAGCTGAGTGTATTTTAAAGATAAACTACTTAATTAATTCATCATCCAAGTATATTGACTATCTATCAGAGTGAAACAGTTCAATTGGGATATTCTCCTTCCATGCTTCTGCACATTTCAGCTAAAAGGGACATTAAACTACTGAACTTTATGTTTGTTTTGAAACTGTCTTTTAATCCACTTAAGAGTCTCATCCAGATCTTGAAGAACAAACAAGCACAAGAGCTGGATTCTAGCATGATTAATTACAATGGAAATCAGTCCCAGCCTAAACATTTACTGAATGTTTAATCCCCTTTAATGCTTTTACTGAGTATAAAAGACAGTTCAATCGGAAAATAATATAGTATTTTTATTATCATTATCCTGTTTTGTTGTTTCTGCAGCAAGTGCTTCCTAGGGAAAAAAAGGTATCTGGCAAAAATTAGGAATAAGAGGTTTTGGTATATGTGTGTATGAAGACAGTGTTGCCAACAGAGGAGATACTTTAATATGGGATAAACCACAGAAATAGGGATAAAACATGAAAATAGGCAAACATACAGGAGATTTATTTGATTTGCACAAGCCAGCTGCAGCAGTCAGCACGTGCAGAATGCCAGAACTGTGTGGGGAAGTGGGTAGCAGCAGGTGATACCAGAAAGAGGTAAGGCACGGTATATGACAGAAGGTAAGACAGACAATCCAGTGTCAGCTCATTTTCTTTGTTTAGAGACTGGCTCATCTAACCAGAGTGTCCACTTTGCCTCTGCTCTTGCCACATGCATAAGTTCCTTTTTTAGCATGTTGGGGAAAGTGAATATGCTTTCAGCACATGCTAATTTATAGCAAATACCAAATGTTTTTGATCACCCATTATGTTAGAACAACTCCACAAGAAAGAAAGTCTGTGTCATTTTTCACTCACTGTTGTTGTCTCCTCTTTGTCCTAACTTCCCAGAAATGCTAAAAAAATGGATGGAAAGGTAGTCAAAAAGCCACATATGGTTAATGACTTAAAACATTAAAATCTTACGTTCTTTGGGTAGTTTTCCTTCTCATACTATTTGCACTAGTTTCTGCACATTAGGAAAAATAAAAAAACAAACCCAGAAAGTTTCATCACCTCTTAAACACTGGATTTACTAAACCATGAAACCAAACTCCTCAAACTTGGGTGTTGCAGCTCATTCCCAAGGCCACACTACACCATTGAAAGACCACCTTATAAATGTGCTACCTTTTCTTCCCAGTGGAAGTTAAACTCCTCTATAACCACTTTGCAGCCAAGCAGCAGTAGACATTTTGTTTTCAGGGCTGCGGAAAGATAGCATACAGCACGAGAGAGAAAGATTTTAAAAGGCGAAATATCTCAAACTATTTTTTGCTTTATGAATAAGTTCAGCTACAGACACAACTATTAATCTTTATGCCAGTTCACAGTAGGTTACAGAATTTTAAGCAGTCTCCATCTGAGGTCCTGATCTGAACTCTCTAGTTATGCATAAGCACTGTCATAAATCACCATAAACCATTCTTCTTCTGCTAAGGACATTTCAAGTTCTGTAGAAGACAGAGTCACCCACTGCATACAACACTGATTAAACAATAGTAAGAGGAACATAAGCCAATCATCAGCACACACTCAAGCCACTCCCAATGCATCTCTACCTACCAAAGGCCTGGTTCCTACACCGATACTCCTAAATATTTGCACATTCCCTTACTTTGAGCAATTTAATAGCCTTATACTCACATGATTTCCTATTTGCTCGTGACCGCTTCCTCTCTCTAGGCACCGCTCGCTGGCTTGGCACTTGGGTGGCGGACTTGACGATGCGATCCATGATCTCATCCGCGGCATCATCTGTTGCGTTCGGTGAGTCGTCATTGCCAGCATTCCACGAACCGATACGGCCTGGAAAAGTCCAGCAAGCGAATTCAGGGAAAAGGAGAGAGAAAGTCTCTTGCATCACTTTGGTTTTGCAATTGGGAAAAACCCAAATGGGAAATTACAGCAGGCAGCTTAGTCATCCTGACTTGAATTCGACCAAAAAAGAAGAATCTGCCTAATGAAGAATATTTCTAAATAATAGCCTAGACTCTGCTGCACCAGGAGAGAGCCAAGAGCTTAAACACAATTATTATATATATATATATATATATATATATTTATATACACACTTTCTATTCCTTTGAGCTGTGGTGTCTTGCTGCCTATAAGCTAAGGATGGATAGTGTAGTGTGACCATGTTTCTCTCTGCTCCTATTACAAAAACAGTAGAAGACATGGCACACCTTAGAGATTGATGCAAATCAGAAACACAGGTCCTTTTGTACTGGAAGAAAGAAAGACATAACAATTTCTGAGCATCTGTATCACAACCTAGTGCAAAGGAGACAAGAAAAGGGCATAAAGTGTGGTTTGACATGTATTGTCCCCCTCACTATGAAGAATTCACCTTCTTATCACAGAGCTGTACACATCCTGGCATGACTGTGTGTGCTCTGTTGTGAGCGGAAAGCTGAAAAGCTGAAAGCAGTTTTGGTTAAAACCTCAAACAAGCAAGTGAGCCATATTTCCAAATCCAAGGCCCTGGCACTCCTCTCCCCACAGAGCATTGTGTAACACATCTTTGGGTTCCTCTGCTACTGGCTACTGTTCTGTGTGCATTTTGTTTTTAAATTATTTGAAGGCCAGTGTGCAGTGTGAACATTGACAGTGAGCTTTGCAGGAGCGGATGTGGTACAATTGCAAGCAGCTAAGAAATTACCAACAAGGCCATTTTATACCACATCTCTGAAGTCCATGAACAGCTTTGATTAGGCCTTTACTTAGCTGGTTTGTCTCCTTGCTTTTACAGGAGCAGTTCTACTATAACAGTGCTTCTGACAAGCTCTTGTCTGGGTCACCCATCTTCTGCCTCTGCTGTTTTTCTGCGGAACACAAGCTGACTCTCACAATCAGGCCATTCCCCTAATCAGCATTCAGTGGATTACTTCAGCTGTTCAGCTTGTTGCAGTGCAGCTTGAATTATTTAATCTGCATATTTTACTTAGCTGACTGGCTTCTTACACTGGAGCTGTGAAACTTCTGAATTAGCCAGGACCACGGTTTTAAGCCTTAGTAAGCTACACATACATAGACTTAGAGTTGGACACTGTGGATGCGCTATCAGTTGTATCAAAAAAAAAGGTATCAAGAAAGTGTAAGATATCCAGATATGAAGGAGAAGAAATACCAGGTAAGAAAATGAAGACTTGAATTTTGGTGCATCATCTTTACTCCAAAACCATCTTCCATGTATTGCAAGTATGGGAGTGTCAAGGGGAACACAAATGTAAGTACCTATTACCTTTGCAGTTTAGCAGGGAGGTGGTTAAAAGACACATCACCTTTTTCCTACTCATTTTCTCACCAGTTTCTCCCTAGTCATTCGTAAAATGCTGCAAGGTCTTTTCACTTGAATTGCTGCTTTCAACTTGCTTCTATTGAAAATAAAGAGAAAACCACATCCTGGATTCTCCAGATGGCCCATTTTGCTTTCATGATGAGAACAAGAATTGGTGTGTTAGTGGGCCGTCACCATCATCATGTAGGGAGAATTGAAAATTTCTGCAGGCTTGGACTCCTGATACTCCTACTCTGGCTGTGAAACATCAGGAAAATTGTTTTGAAATGTCAGGAAAATTCTTCTTCATCCCCTTGCCTCAAATTCCTTCTATCATGAAAACACCACTTGGATGTTCTCCTTCCCCTTCCACCTTTTCAGCTGTGAGTGCTACCCAAGGGGGACATGACCCACGTTTGGGCCACTGTGCAGCTACCACAGCCCAGGAAAGGCGGCCAAGAGGAAACGCTGGCGCTCACCTCGGCTGGCGCGGCTCCGAGTGCGGACACCGAGGGCCATGGTGCTGTCCCCCCCCACGGAGCAGGTCTTCAGCACAGCCTTCATGTTCTCGTGCTCGGCAGCATCCTCGGCGTACTGCAGGCCCTGGGGCTGGCTCTGGCAGGGCGGGGAGCTGCTGGAGAACTTGCCGGACTGCGGGAGGAAAAGGATTTGTTGTGTCAACTGAGAACAGCATGGACAATAGGCCAGGGGCTTGACTGCGAATTGCAAGGAAAGAAGCGTCCTCCCGGGCTTGGTTAGGAGTAGCACTATTCCCAAAAGAGCACAGCAACAGTTGCTCCTCTCCCAGAGCATCCACTATGACCAGAAATAAACCAGAAACCGGGTGACAGCAGGGAGCAGACACAGTCAGAGGAAGAACAGATGCATTAGCTTGAGCTTTGTAATTTTGACCTTATGTCTGAGAGTGAAAGGTACAAAGCAAGGACTTGCTTTGAAACCTTCGATCTAGACTGGGCCTGATCTGGGGTCAGGCATAATGCTGAGAGGAACAGCATGAGACCCAACAGAAAAAAGAAATTGCTTTTTTTTCTGTACAATCAACTTTCACTAGCAAGGCAAAATTGGTCTAGGAAAAGACATCTTTCCCTCTTGCCTCTCTGTCTTGCTGCTCAGAAAACTCTCAATCTGCTCTAAAACATAATTATCTAGAAGTAACTTTAATAAACATTACCACTAACACTTAAAAAGTCCCTGGTCCCAAAACACCCAGACAAATTATTTATGGTTGAAACACAAAAATTGCAGCCAGAAGTCAGAAGAACAAACAAAACCTTACAAGAGATTGAGGACTCTGCCCTCTACTTCCCTGTCACCGCAACTATGTGAACAACAGCAGCTACACTAGCTGGGCATGCACAGTGTGGGTATGCAGCAGCCCCACCAGTGACCAAAACAACCACCTAGGAATAGGTAGGAGCAGCAGGAGTGGGTACTTCCTAAGAAGAAGGCCTTGCATCGCTGGGCTGCTCTCCCTTCCCAGACTATGCCTCCAAAGGGCTTGGATGCTGGTATTCACCACTGTGCTTTTATCTACAGAAAGGTCAAAGCACATTGGAAATACAGCCCTGACTGCAGGAAATACCGACCCTGTTGACAGCAAACAGGCATCAACAGATAATAATAAACCTCAGTATCTCACTCATATCAGCCCAGCATCAGACACAGAAGTATGTTTTGTTATTCCTTTTAATCTTTCTTACTCTAATTCAGCACAGATGAAAGGACAAGTGCTGCATTCTCTTCTTCCTTTGCATAATAAACAACATTAATTATTCACTTGATGATATCAAGCCAGTAAGTTAAAGGGATGCAAACCTGCAAAGCTCTTTGTCAGAGAGCAGTAAATTGAAAGAAAAGACTGAGCCCTACTTTCAGAGCTTGGATCAAGTCTCCATCTCAAGACTGCAAATTGAAAAAGTTTAATCAGGAAACGAATGATAAGATGATTCTATTTTAACATAGTGACTTTTTGGGGTAAGATAGCAAGTTAACTGAGTAGCAAAACAATAATCCCTACAAGGCACTGAGCTAAATATATCAGTAAAAGACCTACTTTGATAGCTAGAAGTTTGTTTTCTTGTTAAAAGATTAGCTTGCAACATTTTGATGTGAAAAGTATGCAAGTGCTAGAGTTTCACATGTGAAATTAAGAGACAGAAAAATATTAGAGAAAAACTCCTATGAAAGGGCATGCTGTTTTTGCATTAAGACTACTCTCTTATACAACGTGGGTTGTTCAGTAATCAATACAATTTCCAAAAAATTCCAAAGGATAAAGCCGCTACATAACTGTTAGTTCCTGTTCACACAGATTAGTTACATGTTGTCATAAACAGGCAAATTAATGTAATTTTCTTTCCATGCCCTAAGCTATACAGCACAAACCATCACTGGGGGCAAACCTCTACAGCCAAAAGTTTTATTTCATTTCCTTAGTTTTCAGATGTTGCCATAAATTGCTGGTCAAACCCCAGTCTAGTGGGAAAATGACCACCACTATGAAACAGCATTAAGACACATTGTTTATGTTCAGCTAGTTGAAGAAAGCTCTAATGCTGAACAAAAAATGCATTACAAAAAAGATGCTCCTCAAATCAATAAACTTTTATTATGAATATAGCTAGAACATCACCTTCAGGAGCACTTTATGATAGATACATGAACTACTCCATGACTCCCCTCCATGATGAATGAAGTGTCTCATTCTCTATTTACACAGCAAGGCAACCAGTTAGGATTTGCTTAACATCCCCATATCCTGATGCTTTTGAAAACTTTATAAAAGAATACCATATGGGGTTACACAGCTTAAGGAGTATGAAATTATCCTGGTAATCCATAGCCCAAGGTAATTTATGATATCCATAACATTTAGATCACTGATGTTTTGGGTAATGGGGAGACTTTGCAGTACATTACAGACAGTAAGGAAAAGAAATGAGGAAACTTAAAATTATTAAGGCCTCAGATAAGGATTTCCTTATTCAAGAGGACCAGAATCCATATGGTTAAAGCTGACTGTAAAATGCATTCTTATGACTGAGACAAAAAGGTATGAGAAGTATGTCATGGTTCATAGTTCCAGTTGAGCAGATGGAGTTGAGCAGTCCATACTGAGTTAGAAATTAGATGTCACAGCACACAGGAGACATGAGATGACATGCTTTTTCAGAGAACCATACCTCAACATCCTCTTCTTCATCAGTCTGCCACTGGAAACAAAGGACAAGGTGGAGAAGGACAAACAGCAAGATTTAGGAAAGACAGCACTGTCAAACCATGACAGAGTAAGAGGTAACCATGGTACTGTTTATGCAATAAGAGGACATAAAAATAGAAGACATATAAGGAGCTCATTTTCATGCCTTAGACAATCAGCTTGCTTTTCTTTTTTTTTTTTTTTAATCTGTCCCTGCCAGTACTGTATGTAGAATTTTCCTGATTTTCCTTACAGAAATGGTGAACTGAAACTACCCCTAACCCATCCCATTTCTCTCCCTTGAGTCATGAGGCTGTTTGCCCCATGGAAGCTGACAACACTAGGTAGGGCTCCTTCTCCTTCTTCCAGCTCTGTGCAGCACAGGGAGGTCCTGGCTGCTGTTCCTCTCAGTGCAGAGGTCAACTTCTTGGCAATTCCTTTTCTCTACACTTAAGTGTTTGTTTTAATTCCTTTTTTAAGCTGGGGTTTTTCAACTTCCAATTCAACAGAGCAAATCAAATCAAATGCTGCGCAGTCTTTCAATAAATGCTTAAAGTTCTCCAGTAGCTGCCTGATACCTGATCCTGGAAATCAGAGATGCAGTTATCCATTGTTATTCAGGGCCTTCACCCTCTGTGACAGCAGGCATCTAAAATTATCTTGACAGTTGCCCTACATTAAATGCAACAGACATACAAAAATATTGTGGGATATGGAGTACTCTTAAATTTGGGGATTTACAGGGAATTAGCAAACTATTTAGATCTGTATTCCCAAATGCCTTGGGAATTCTTCACTGGGCTAGAAGATACCCCACATGGAAGTTTCCCAAAGTAAAACATGGCTTCTCAAGTATCTGGGCTCCCTGTTTCCATAATTTTCAGTTTGATTGTTTATAAAATGCAAACATAGTCCAGAAATTTTATGCACTTTTTTTTTATTTTGCGGGTTTTTTTTTTTAGAAGAAGCATTCCACCAATAGTATTCCTCTCTATCGTGTTACTAATACACATTTTTGAGCTTATCTCCATCTCAGCTCTGATTTCTGTCTGGGATTGATACATTCTGTTCCAGAAACATTCATCATTAAATATGAAAGCCTGATTTACTTTGGCCCTCAGTTTAGTTTCAGCACAATCTCCATAAGAAGATTAGCTGTGGCTGCTGAGCAGCACATTAACATTACTTTTTAAGGGTATGTTTTATGATGTGAGATGAGTGTGAGTGAGATGCTTATTCTAATTTGGATACAGTGGTACAGACAGAAACACAGGCAGTGTGTTTTGCAGAGGGACCATAGCAGATATGTTCCCTTTGCATTAAAATTGTCTGTTTGTCTTTCTTCTGTCCCCTGGGGGGCACGGAGTCACTCTATAAAGCAATTCTTCTGAAGAGGACCACAGTTCAATTTTTGTCATCAGTAAGAAACAGAAAGAATAGGAAATACAAACAGTCTTGTATTCCAGTTCTATCTATCTATCTATCTATCTATCTATCTATCTATCTATCTATCTATCTATCTATCTATCTATCTATCTATCTACCTACCTACCTACCTACCTACCTACCTACCTATCTACCTATCTACCTATCTATCTCTATTTATCTATCTATCTGTCTATCTATCTCTGTCTGATCTAATGCATCATTCCGTACATTCAGCTAATAAGTAAAGGGCAGCAGAAGAGTAAATTAAGCTAAACAATACAAAAAGGCAGTCCGGGCAAGGTAAAATACTAGAGAACACACATTACAAAGACTGTGCTCCAAACAAAAGTGTATTTATAGTATTACTTTGTATCAAGCTAGCTTTTTACAGGCCCAGCTGCTGGCCTTCCGGCCCATTTAATCTAGCTATGAGTGATTTGCTGTGGACTCACTTTGAGGGCACTTTGCTTGACTTTGCCCATCTCCAGTACCTGGGCATTACCATTTCTCTCCCTCCTGCTCCACATGGAGAACACTCACTCCTAGAACCACTGTCCTACACCCAAAGCTACTCCAGTGCACAGGAGGAATAGTTCACCACTCCCTTCATATTCTCATGTCTGAAGAGGCATTTGCCTCTAGCAAATACTGACAACAGAAGTAAAAGCAGCAAAATAAATAAATCAAACTTATGTTTCACTAGGGAATCTGCCCTCACCCTGGTGTGTACATTCTGTCTTGTATTTACTTCTTTATTTCATCATTATAAAAACCATTGAGAAATAGCAATAAATTAGGAATTTTTCAACATGTAATATTATCAAAAAAGCAGTGAAAAAATATTGGTATACTGAACACCACTTGCAGACACAAGATGCTAATTGGAAGGTAAAAAAGGTCATTTGATTCTTCTGTCATTCAATATTAGATGTTGCAGGACAGTTTGGGCTCTCTCTCCTTCTCTTCCTCCTGTCCTCACACTTTTCCTTTAGGCTAGTATTTCTGTGCATGGATTTGCTGTTTCAAAATATTATGTCTATTACATAGCAATTTTGGAATTGAAACTCTTAAGTATCATGAAAAGCAGAGCTTCATAAATCTGGGAGACAGATGCTTATATTACCTACCATTATTAAAAATAATTTAAAAGCTCAGGCTTGTATCTATAATTGCATTTCTCCCCTATTTTGCTTGCTTGTTATTTTTAGAGTGCCTGAAATGAGTGCCATCATTGGCTAAAGCCAGATATAAGGTTACAGAGTCTAGGCAATTTTCCCTGTGAAACTGTGGCAAAAAACTGTTCTTTTCTTTCCTTACCCATCTCCTCCAGACAACATTCACCAAGATTTAAACTGACAGTGCCCAGTCCACTTCAGCTATTACAGAACGTATAAACACAAAGATATCTGTGGTAAAAGGCTGAAAGAAAGACTGGAAATGTTCCCCATTGTGCTCCTGAGCCCTTCTCCATGTGAGTAGTTGTTGAAGCTAATGCAAGTTCTCCATGTCAAGAGCCAGCAGACTCTCCATGCAACAAGCCAGCACCCTCTGCCTTCCAAGTCTGCAGGGGGAACAAGGTTTGAGAGATACAGCCCTTCTCCTTAAGAACTGGGCTGGTTCTGGCTTATTCCTTTCCTGCTTTTGCTAGAATCCCTCCTCATCTGCCTAAAAGCAGTGTAATGTGAGGTGATAAAAATGAGACCCTGAGGAAACTCTCAGAAGGACAAGGAGGTAAATTTCAATTAACTGTACAATACTTTTAGGTCATCAAAAGCAGAAAGTAAAATTCCATATGACTACTGCATATTATAATCACTTTCTACAAAGAATTTCTTTCCAATGTCAAGATCTCAACTTTCTTCTATCAGTATTTTGTAACTAGTGAATCACTGTCAATGCATTACTGATCCATCTCCCCTTTCCAAGCCTTCAAATATAAAACACTAAGAAAATCAAGACCAGATACAAACCACAGCCAAAACAAAACTACAATAAAATTCCACGTTTTCAAAATTCTTCACACATAAATATCTTCCATCCTGCTGACTTGGAAACTTGTTCTGAGGTAGATATAACTTTGAAGTTGTCAGAGGAAGCCGTGACAAATAGTCTGATGCAACTTCAATTCAGTTTTACCATATAGTGCAGTTCAAATAAAAGGTAAATGAGACCATATTACTGGGCTATGCTCAAAGAGATTTAGCTAAGTTCTGAAATAACTATGTGGCCACCTTAATAACTCCCTTAAAGAATATTCCTTTAAGGGCAGTTTTAAAGACTGTTGGTTTTTACTCATGCAGGCTTTTTGGTTTCAAGCTAATAGGACTGTTTTATAATTATAAATTAGTGATAGGCAAAATATACTTCCTTTTTTAAGATCTGTAAGATATTTTTGGTGCAACACTAACTGTCAGATGGCATTTAATTCTTGCCAAATCTCAACAGCATCTTGAGGTTAACAAGAGATCTTCCTCCAATACTACTTTTGTTCTAGGAAAGCTCCGTCCCTCCATTTTCAGGCCTTGGCCCCTGGTTCTGCCCCTTGCTGACTCACTGTCAAGCCTGAGACTTTTTGAGGTTTGAAAGGGTCCCATTTCTCTGATTCCTGAACCCAGCTGCCACTGACCAGAACTCCTTACCCTCTCACATTTTCTGCAGGCAGGATATAGAAAAGCTTTTTGTCCCATCACTGCCGTTATTCTGGACAGATAATACATAAACACTACATTATATGGCAGGAACACAGTAGGAAAACAGTAACTCCTTTACACCTCAGTCTTGCTCAAACTAGTAAAAAGTGTCAAGGCTATGTGAGGGAATGAAAATTTTAATTTATAAAATGTTTTGGTTAATGTTGTCTTTTGTCTCCTTTAAAACACATCAGGAAAACCAAGAAGCAATTGCAGAAAGTGATTTCACTTTTCTAGTGGTAGTTTTGTAAATTTGTATGACTATATTACACCCTTTGTACAAAATCAGAGCCTCTTCCTTAACCTGAGACTACACCAAAAGAAAAAAAAATCCTTTGATAATAATGAAGGTTTAACATTTTCCTGAGATGGGGCAGATTTCCATATGTAAAGAGGATATTGCCAGGAAAGATCTACAAATGATTTTGAGTCAATGGCTTGAATACAATCTCAATTGATGTCAGTCCCAATACATATATATGTATTTATATATTTATATTGACCCATGTTGCCTGAGTCATAAAACTGTAATCAGCTTTGGGCTTTTCATGCCAAAGGCAGGGGTAGCTTCATATGCAATGAAACACTTGCATTTAATCGAGACTCCAGATCTGGATTTTGAGACAGCTGGAAACTTTTATTAAGTACTGGCACTTCTTAAAACTCTATTTGGATTGAGTCAAACTACATCAACTTAAAGAAAAAAAAAGACAGAAAAAAATAGAAAAAGGGGATTTAAAAACCTATTATGCTGAGAAAACGAATCTTATTTTTATTTATTCTATGAGTATGCAATCTTACAGTCAAAAAGTTTACAGAGTAACATCTACTGTGGACATAAATTTGTCCATCCTTTCAGAATCCCAAAGCAGTCTATTACCATAAAATTGGCTGGTCTGTGCTTGAAGTTAAGAAGAAAATGCACATGAAATACATGTGTATGTGCATATATATGTATATACACAGACATAAAAAAATAAAATGTCAAGGCTCAAGATAATTGGAATATTTAAAGATGGAGAAAAAAATCCATTGAAATTTGGTTGCAATCACTTAAATAGCTACAATGATTCATCATCTAAATTATGTTCTCAATTAGGACTATAATTTCTAGGGTTTTTTTCTTTTTCATATTCTTGGCTGGTCAGATACACACAGCTCCTGATGTCTTCTAGATATCCTGGACACTGTCTGTGCAGCACACAGAGAAACTCTTTTTGGATAATTAATTTCAGTCTGTTCTTGTCCTACACGATTTTATGAAGTAGAAATTATACACAATCAAGGACTTGCAAGTTTTGTCTTCTAATAGAGGAGAGTTCATTACCTACAGCACAAGGACCTCTAAAATTAAAAATAGAGTAACAACACCTCATATACCACATGCAGTGAAAGAAAGTTTTAAAAATCTGTGCTATGGCAGATACCATTTGCAACTTACATCTGTTATCATTTTCCCTCTGGTCTTGTTTCTTTCCCTGTGGTTAGCTCGTTTCTGTTTTTGCTGCAGGACTCGTTCCCTGGTGGTGCGGTACTCCAGAGCAAACTCACTAATAATCTTGCAGAACTTATTGATGTTGACTTCACGTATCGCGTAGGGAGGATGGCCCATAAATAACAAAAATGAGTGAAACCTGGAAAAAAATGAGTCATAAATGTAAAGGGAAAAAATCCTTATTGATGGTCTCTTGGAAAAAAAACAACAACCCTATATTTCACTGAATCCATTTATTACTTTACTACCTCCCATCATTTCCTTTGTGCTACAGAATTTTCATGGATGCTTTGCATAACATTGGTATGTTTTATAATTAAAACCATGAAAGTCTAGCCTATGACAACTTCATCCTGGTCTACTTTCCCAGGCTGATGCAGGAGATAAAATATTTATGGAACTCCATCACTTTATATGACTAATTTGGCACGTGAATGACCAATTTCATTTCTGTTATAGAAAAAAATATTTATTAAGTTTCAATTCTATTTATTTGTATTAAGCAACTTCAAAGAGGCTGTTAGGACTTTGGGCAAAGTCTAGACAAGAAGAATGCAGATTTACAGGCTAGCAAACACAAGAAGGAAAGAATTTCTGGTTCACAAAACTGACCATAAAATTATATTATCTACCAAGTACGTTAGTTTGAGACACTCTCAATTCACAGTTTTACTGCTTCTGTGGCATTCAGAGCTTTTGCACTATTTGCAGTTTTTACTATTGCTTCTATATTGCATGATTTACAGCAGCACACTGAATGTGTAAAAATGTATGAGAATTCCTTTTAACTGCATCTACATCCCTGAGGACAAAAAGTCTTCCCAGTCTTAGAAAGATGCAAGTATATGAAAGCATTTTTAAAAACTATCATAGCAGTTGCAGGATATCAGAGGAGAAAGTTGATATTTTTTTACTTGCACATGCATATGATAAACACAACAGGAAACTAATGAATTCACTTCCCTTCCATTGCAATTTGGATTTCTACTTACCTGTGGCATAAACCCTAAGTCATTACAAAAATGAAAGAAGAACTGAATCAACTTCTCAAGTGTATACTGACAAATTTGGGATAATTTGGAATCCAGTTCTTAATTTTGACCACAGCAATTTGGAAATTATCCAGAAGTCAGAAAACCTCTCACAGTTTCATTAAACTCAACTGCAAATCCTAGGGAGAGGAATCTTAAATCTGTCTTCAGCTGGTATAGGCATAAAACACATAGTCGAAGATCTTGCAAATAGGAGTGGTTCTGCCTACAAAAGAACTCACTGTACAAGACTGATTTCAGCTGCTGTATATGATGAATTTGTCAAGAGAACTTAATTTTTTTTGCTACAGTCTGTTCTTGTTTCTGAGACAGTAAGTCAAGTCTCCTTAAAAAAATTCCAGGGATAAACAGAAAATCTATCAACTTAACTATAAAGCTGCTAGCTTTTGGGGACTAGGAGACAAAAGACACAGTTATTGCACCTTGGGAATAAATGATTGCCTGGATGATTGCTTTTTTTAAATCAAAAATACAGAAATTTCTGGAGTGAGGGTGTTTCTTAAATGGAGACTATAACAAAATATGCACCACATACAACCCAGTGACATTCCCCGCAGGAATGGGCATTAAATGCTTAAAAACACATATGTATGATGTCATAACTTAGAATTTTATCATGTCATTTACTATCAAGGTATTGCTGTCACCAATATAATTCTGTACCTGTTAATTATTCTTCTATGAACAATCTTCAGGATTATGATTCTTTCTGCACAGTCTTTAAGGAACTCAGACATTTTTTGCTTTAGACTTGGCTTCATTTCATGCTTTGCTATAGCCTTAAGGTGATCCCATGATGCTTTGCACCGTCTTTCCATCTGACACAAGTTTTCCTGGAGTTGTTCAAAGTCAACCTGGAAAAAGAGAAAGGAAAAGAAAAGGTAACACTTGAAGGGAAAACACTGCAGTTGTATACCTGGATATCCGAGTAATGCAATCTGTGTATATGAAAGTGTCAAGGTAGTGGCAGCATGACATCAATTCACATTATTAATTATAAGTAAACAATAAAAAATAGCTTCCTCTATCACACTATGTCTAGGCATGTAATACTAGTAAGGAAAAACTGAAAACAAAAAAATACCCATACACATATATTTGGTTTTATTCTTGGAGGCCTAACATCTAAAGAAGGGACCAAAAAAAAAATTGTGATGTGTTTTTTCCCTTGCTAATAACTTCATGTTTGCACCAAGCAACTGCATGACTCAGTTCTTTCTGAGGTAATACAAAACTTTCTCTTTTTCTTAATCCTTTTCTCTACCACTCAAAGCTTTTTATACCCTGTTTACTGCTCACTGTTGTACCCTGCCAAGCATTCTCCATTTTAGGAAGTGCTTGGATCTATTCCCTAGTCATGCACTGACTTGTTAATAGACGATCTAGTTCTAATCACAAGATTCATGGGCCAGAATTTTTTAAAGCCCTATTGAAAGTATGTGTTATTTAGTGATCTCAGCACTAACTTTCATCCCTTGATATACAATACCAATTTACTGGCTTGTAACAAGATCATATAATGACTCTGAAAGTCTCTCAACAAGTTAAAATAAATGATTGCACCTTACAGTAACATTCATCAGGATAGAGGCCAACACATTCCACAGAAGGTGAGGGAGAGCTTCTCCTTTATTCATCAACCAAAAAAGGTGTTCAAATTGTGATACTCTTATAGGAGACACTCAGGACGTGTTGCTAACAACTCAACAAAGTGCATCAACGACCCAGCCGCAGCACACAACAGATGAAAAAAATAAAACTACCCATGTTCTGGAATTCTGGAGAAAGGAAAAAATGATTTTATAATACCACTTCACAGTTCAGATGAACTGAAGCTATAAAGTACAGACTTAGTTCTCAGATTCTAAACACATCAGTGCTTGGGATGTTACAGTCTCATACTCCAGTTAATTCCTCAATGCTAAATGAAAACCAATGTCAGGGGCAGGTTTTATTTCATTCTTTTTAGCTGTATGCAGCATCCACTGCTGAGACCTATACTGAGAATAGCCATAAGAAATGCATTATTATTAAAAAGCTCCTGGTATTGATTTGATTTGTTTATGCTGTGATTTATAAAGTGATGAATTTTTCCTCTTCCCAAGGAAATAGAAACATCCTTTGATCCACTCTGCTATTCAGAAAAGCCCTGCAGGCAGAGCAGCTGTGGGGTATTTGCTTTCCTTATATCCATATCAATGCATATGTTGAAAAAAAAAAAAGTCCTTTCCAGGTCAGTATTTTCACTGTTGATGATAAACACATTGCTGCTCTCCACAGATGGTGTATCTAAAACACACATGGAGAAAAATACTAGCATTCCTGTTAAGAAAAATAAAAAATACAAGGTTTAGGTCTTCTCAGTAAGAATTATACAACCTGGCTGAGGAAGCATCTCAGCCTCTGTAGCTGAGAAATTTAAACTCACGACATTTTATGACAGAATGAGTTTTATCTGTCAAAAAGCTCTGAAGTTCAGGCTTGTAGGGGTTCAAGAAATGTCCTTGGAGAACAACAAATCTGGGGGGAATGTGGTGAATTCCTGGGCCCTTGAAATCTGCCAACAGTCAGCACATTCACAGGAATGGGAAGTTCCAGCAGGGATGGGGGCTGGCAGGTTGGACTACAGGACATTCACAAGTTTTTTGAGCACAAACAAAAATTCAGTCCTCTGTGGAAGTCCTAAGGAGACTGCAGTAAGAAGAACACCACCTGAACTCTCCTGGAATAAACCTCTGTGGAGCACAAGTGTGCTCGAGCAGGAGCTGTAGAGACCTGGAAGGACTAAAGTAGGAACTCCAATACAGGATAATGTACCTGTGTATTCCCCAAAGGCAAACTGAACAGCACCTGAAAGAATGTGCCAAACCTTCACGGAATCACTGTCTGCCAGCTCTCTAGTGTCTGGCCACTTGCTTGTGGACAGAAAAGAATATACTTGGACAAAAACATCCTCATGTGAAATATTAAAGTTCCAGTTTTTCTTGGATTCAATCAGGTACCCCATCTGATACTTTAAGAAATGCTATTTCACCAGTGCCAATTTTGTGTGTAGACACAGAATCCACTACATTTCAGTCTGCTCCAGGTCTGTGGTTCTGCTTAGGATATTATATACAAATATAATAGTAAGAGTGATGAGAAATCCCAGCTACAATAGATCCCCAATCATGTGTTCATATGATAAGGAGAATAAAAACTTGTGTGGAGTAATAATGGCAATTATTCAATATGTTATGCATAAAGAAAACATAAAAAGGAATTTGTAATACCATACTACCTCTTTACCAGTTCACACAGCATTGCTAAGGGAGCATAGATTGCACCTTCTGATTTACATGCTTAATTCCAGCACTTCACTAAAGGAAGTAATGATATATAATAGTAGAGAGACACGAATCCTCTTTTTTGTTCTTTCTTTCTTGAAACAAAAGATGCACCAACTCTTGCCTGCAGGCGGATGGTCATGCTGGGACTAAGAAAGAACTCAGGTGAGTTGTGGCTCCAGGAGAGCTCAGCATATGAGGTACTCAGACAAGAACTGCTGTGGCATTATTTTATAACTATGCTCCACTGAATAAAAGGAACAGTAATCTGAAATAGTACAGCTTTCTTGCTGGACAGTAGTGTACAGATATTGTACCTGGCCTGAGGATTTGGAGGAAGGTGGAAACATACCTTCTTCTTCCTCCTCAGCACATATATGTGCAAAAGACATGCAGCCTGCTGACTGAATAATTACCTTCTGGTAAAATTTTTTAAATTAATACATGTTCTTTTCTGTGGGTAAAAGAATGAGTGGTTTTAGGCTGTAATGCAAAATACAAAAGCCCTTTCTTTTAAACACTATGAAATGTTTATTTTAATTTGTAAACTAATTTAAAAACAGCAACTTTTTAAATGGTTCTGGGACATATTTGATATGTTCCTCATTTCTCTGGCCAGGTTCCTCTCCATTCACAATCACACTAGCTAAAAAATATTCAGAACTATTGCTGTCTATGAAATCTCTTGCTAGGCCCACTGTTCAGTTTTCTGAGAAGTGCCTTATAGACACTGTTTGATCAGAGAGGAGTAACCAGAGACAGTATATGCAAACAGGATGTAAAATCCAGTTTACGTGACAAAAGCCCCTCAGAGAAAGCCTCAGGAAACCGCTGCCCTAAACTCGCTAATGGGCAACTTTAGAATTAAAAATCTATTTTTCAATTTAACACAACACCATATTTTTCACAAATGACTCAGAACAAAGATTAAAACCTTCCAACCACATGCCAGGAACAGTAGCACTCACTTTAATCACTTTATATCATTATTTACTGCTTGCTACCATAGAAGAAGATTACTTTCCCATAAACAACAAAAATAAAAAGAATTCTACCAAGTTTCTCATTCCACTGCGCTGAGAATTCAGTACCTCGTGACAGACTTACAAACAAACATACCAGAACAAACAGCTTCTGTCCTCACTGTTTTTCACCTGACTCAAAAACTGCCACTACCATCAAATGGCTCAGCATTTATTTCTCTGCTTGTTCTGGTTCCCTGAACACTGGTCCTTACAAGGCCTATTTTTCTCAAGTTCATCCAGTATCACATGCCATGTATAAAAGTTTAAAACTTTCTCATTCATGAAATACTACACCATGCTCCAATCATTCAGGCAGGACATGAATCAGGGAGCCTTTCAGGTCTTTGGGCTGGGGTGTTATTCCTCTGTGTGGCCACAAATACCTCATGGCAACACAGGAATTGTGCATTTTATTATTTGTTGGGAGAGAGAGGAATGGCTGCTTTGGGAATTAAATGCAGTAGTTCAAACCTGAAATGCCTCCCACTATATATTCCCCAGGGCAGCATATACAACTCCAGGTATGCACTGCCATGCACTGCAAACAACTGCAGCCACTGTGAGATAAGAGGTAATTTTTCTTCAGCTTTCCCTTAGCTGGAATGTGCTTTACAAACATGTTTCCTCTTCCAGCTAAATCTCCTCTAGTCTTTGGGCTAAGCTCCCCCACTGCTGCAAAATACAAAACCATCCTAGAGTCAAAGATGCTGCACCTAAATACACTCACGTTTCCTGCCTCCTGTGTTAACATTCAGCTCTTCAACAGGGTCAAAAATGCCACATGTGGATTGAAGCAAAAACCCCCAAACAAGTAAATGAATGGAAATTGATGAAAGACTTATTTTCAAAAACACTGTATCCAAAGTTTTGTTCTGAAGGCCAGTGAATAACTTATTATATAGCCTCAGCATGCTTGTATAAGATTTCTATTGTTTGATAGTCTATTGTTTATTGGTATAGCTTGCTTCTTTTAGTGGTGAACATACAAAACCCAGTTATTTTCTAAGGAAGACCTGGATTTCTGCATTTTTTTCTTAGTTACAAGGTGCATTTAAGAGAAGATTGATGCTTTCACAATGACATGTTGTCTTAAATGCACAATAAAATGACAACTATTTTATTGTACCTCATAGAAAGATATACATAACCACACACAAGCTTTCTCTTTTCCAAGTTCAAGATAGTTTCTGCAGCAGACCACAGTCTAGTCTGAGCTGTTTATAAGTTAGGGTCAGACCGTTCATTCTCACATTATTACAGGGATGCGTTCTGGCAGGGAACATGAAATCTTCCTCTTTTCCTGAGTTGGGTCAGTGCCAAAGGAAATTCTGAGAATTGCTCCTTGCAAACACACTGTCATCTGAGAGCAGCGACCTTCTGTGGCGTATGTTCAAAACTCTGTCTCCTCTAATATTTCCAGACTGGTTTCCTTCACCAAGTGTCACAAGAATTATCCCAAGACCCTTGTGAGTCTGACTTGCACACTGTGGGCATGCATTTTAACCAAGATAGATGCCAGCTCTCTCAAGCAAGCAATATATAAAGAAGGTTCTGCTTAGACAGTTCTAATTCCTGGGTAAGAAGTGGCATCCTGTGAAAATAATTTTGGAAATGAGAGCACCTGAATCAACCCACTAATGAAAAATTACAGGACAGAGGTGGCAGAGGTGCTCACTGAGGTATGACCAGATGAGTCTACCCAATGGTACACACATCTCTACTGCATTTTACTTCATTAAACAATATCCTAACTACATGGGATCTTTTTGCAGATGCTGTATGGCAGTTTCCAAAATCTGGGACAAAGGAGAGCTATACCAGACAGTGACGTAGGTCGCTTCAGATAGTGTTATGTCACCTGCAACAATTCCTGCAGTCATATCACCTGGAATGCTACTGAAACACCACAGTGCCATAAGGCACATGTGCTAAACTTCATCTGCTCTCTTTGAGACACAACCTCAAAGTCTCATTTGCCATAGAAACTCCTTCCCCCTTGCCCCAGTATGCTCTGTAGCCAACAGGATCTGCCTTTCCCTGCTCTGCTTTCACCTCTGCTCCTGCTAGCCCATGCCACAATCTGCGGCAGCTGCTGGCATCACAAGGAATGACTGCAAGAAACCTTGCATTCCTGGACGTGTTTTTCATGGAAAATAATTTGACTTTTGGCATTTATTTTTGTTTGAAATAATGTAGGGAAAACATACTTGAATGATAACTGCACACAAATACTTTCTGTCATGCGAGACGTGAGAAACCGCACTGAAAGAATACAGGAGGCAACATGATTCTTCCTACCTTTTTTAAATTTACTTTTTTTATCCTTTCTCTGCTTTCCACTGTATCAGGCAGAAGCTACAGCATGTCAAATATCACTTCTGTTCCAGCCAGCTCCTGCCTCCTTATGCCTCCCTGCTAAGGTCCTTGGAGGGCAGGCTGCTGCAGGCTTCCTTCTCCCCTGTGTATGCCTTAGGCTCATCCTAAGTTCTTTCCCATCAGCAATCCTTGTCCCCTCCTGTGTTGCTAACATTTCCTATTTCTTACTTTTAAAAGCTGCCTGCCTCTCCACTGCTCAGTAGCTGTGAGTGTCCTGTGCCCAAGTGTCTTGCTGCAGGGGTAAAAAACCAGATAGAAGTTTGACATCTTGTAAGTCATTAAAATCAGGGGAAGAAAATGACAATTATAGTTTATCTACAGAGCTGGCCAGTTTTCAGGTGCACAGGGGAAATATTTAAGGGTTAGAGAGAGAAGATGAACATTTTTAATATGAACACATTTTTCATTCACTAACAGAGGAGATATTGGGGTTGAGGCAACCACTTAAGGAAATTTCTAGGAACAACACTCGATCTTAACTGCAGAAATCTGAGGGTCTGCTTCAGTATTAGGTACATCAGTTTTGGTACAACTTCAGTGAAAAAAACAACTTAAAATATCAAGAAAATAAGAAAGAAAAGTCATTTTAATTCATGTGATACTAAATAATCAGTGCTGTGCATGACTTTATAAATGATTTTATTTATCTAGAATTGTATTTTTTCTCTAATGTGTCTGGTTTTTTTTGGTGCCATTTATGACTTCAGTCCTTCAGTAAAAAGCCACAAGTTTTGCAATAACTATACCATTTTGTTTCTGGTCTTTCTAGTTCCTTTTTGGTGGGGCAGCCTGTTTCCTTTATGTTTTTGGGTTTTTTCATGAACTAATGCTCAGGAAATTCTTATATGATGCACATTTCAGGGGAAGGGGCATCTCTGTTTACAGGATGGAAATTGTTTAGCCTTTGTGGTTTCTGAAAGATGTTTGTAGGCAAAATAGAGCTCAAAATACAGCCTAATCCACAGTGATATATTAGTTCTCCTTTCCTGTCAGCTTCCCTAAACCAAGATTTCGCCTTGTCTGTGAACATTCCCTTGAAGAGGGCAGCTTGGATGGCTTCCACATCCTAACTCTCTGATTTGTGGCAGCTATGATCAAGTGGGAATAGAGCTTGTTACAGTAATCCATCAGTGGTTTAACACATGCAGGAACATCCCAAGGAGGGAGACCTTGGGCGACACGGGGAAGGTTAAGGCTGTAATTTCTCTTAATGTGATTTTGTCTGGCCTTTTTGGATTTTCATCCGCTTTGGGCAGGGCCACTGGATCAGCAAACCACAGACTGAAAGACTGTGCTCAATTTTGCACGCTCTTAAACCTAATTTTTTTTTTTAAGTGACAGCAGTAGGTTAAGCTTTCTTCCACTTTCTATGATTGAAAAATAGAAGAACCACTTGGGAGAATACCATGCATGGTTGGTGAGAATTTTGGAAAACAAAGGCTCTTCTCTTTTGTGGTAATTTTTCTTCTTAGTGATTAACTTGATCCCAATCTAAGAAAAAAGGGAAATAATTTCTTAGCAAAGAGAAGAAGTAGGAAATGAGAAACCAATATACCTAAATGTTAAAAAAGTAAGAATCACTCAAATTAAAAACAAAAACACAACAGAAAGTTAAATCTTCCAAACATGAGAAACCAAACTCACTGAAGGCAATAAACGAGAGCCTAAACATAGGCTGTACAAGAGGAAAACTAGGAGAAAAGAGATGGAATCTAAAGAGAAAATATCTAAGGATATAAAACAAAAGCCACAAACTCCTTTATGGTACCAAAAAAAAAAAAAAGAAAAAAAAAAAAAAAAAGAAAATATGTAGGAGGTCCTGGATCACTGGGGAGGAAAGAAACTGAGGAAGACAAAAATTAGAGAAGGGAAGCAAGATGACTTCTTTTCATCCAACTTCACCACAGAGAATGTTGGGGAAAAACCTACTCTGGTGCTCCTTTCCTTTTTCTGTATTATATTTTTAAGAGATGTGAACTGATAGTAAGGTTTGAAACCTTACTAGCAGAAATTCATGTTGGAGAGAGATGATATCTTACAAAGAAGTAAACAAGTAGAATACAGTAATTATGACATCAATCAAAATAAAGAAATTAAGCCACTGGCTAAAATGAACATGAATATGTATGAAACTATACTTGGTAACTTAGAGAATAAAAGGATAGTAGAAGTTTTGCCTATCCCTAGAAAAGCAGCAATGTTGGGGCTGAGGTCCAGGTTTTGTTACTGCATCTGGTAACTTGGCTGAAAGGATGAGTGACAGGAAACGTAACACATAAAAATAACCAGTATATTGTGAATGTTTATAAAATAGGAAATGGATAAGACTAAGTAATGAAAATTAAATTTCAAAATCTTTTCAAGGGACTCATGGCAGGCCACCTATGAATTGTGAGGTTAAGAGAGCAAAAGAAAAGAAGGAATACACATTGATTCTCGTTTGTTGACAGGGCTAACAACAGGCATCTCATGGTTTGTACTTTGTTTATCAAAATAATCTGGAAATAAGGAAGGACATCCAGAGGGTAAAATCTACAGATGGCAGGAATATTTTCAGATTAGTCCTGACTGAACTGAATTATTAGGGGTTTGAGAGATAAGCAGCAAATCTTCTTCAGCAGATCATGGTCACTGCTATAGACTGCAATGAAGTGCAGAGTGCATGGCAGCATCCGACTCCCTTGGGAGTTCTGAATGCTCTGTCAGCTCAGGACAGCCTGGCTCTCCTTGGGAACTGCCCTGGGACAATGGGTGTCCAAAGGGTACCAGCAGTCAAAGAACACAGAGAAAACCTCAGAACATCTAACAAAAGGTAGCAGAATGGACAAACACAGTAAGATTTGACAGTGATAAGGAGAGGCTGGAATACTGTACTTAATATTGTTTAACATATTCCAAAAAATTAAGATGAAGGAAAAGTGTGGAAATGGTCTCATAAACAAAAGACATAAAAGGATCATTTAAGACTTAGACAAGGATCTGAGCAGCCTAGTTTAATCTGGTCTTGCACTGAAAAGGGTGATGGATCATATGACCTTCAGAGATCCTTTCCAACCTAAGTTATTCTGTTAATTAGAAAGAAAAAATATTTTATTGGTCAGTATATTCAGACAGTAATTCCTGAAACTAGCAAATTGGACAGCAGAAAAAATAGATTATGAATTCATTTTTGCAAGAGCTCCACTAGGAGCCAAAATAAGATTTCATTTTTGCAGTTAAAAAAAAGTATTGTATTATACAGATGTCCTGGGTTGTGGGGCAGAGTTGTTTGCCCTGACACTCTCCAGCTCCTCTCCCAATATCCAAATAAGGTGGCCTTTGGAAAAGAACTCATCCCTCTATTTGATGCACATAATGAGAATTATGGCTCATGAAATAATATTTTTCTAGGAGAAATCTTTCATTCCCTTAGAAAGTTCTTGTGCTCTTCTGTCAAGCAGCTGGTATTGGCCACTGTCTGAATCAAGACACTGGACTAGAAGGACACTATAATTATCTGCTGTAATTATTGCCATTTCCATGAGACATGACTCCTAAAGAGAAATTTTATGTTTGCTATCTCCCATGTTTACATTAATCAAGCAATGTACTATTTTTAAGGGTTATTAATGAAATTTCACACTCTGAGAGATTCAAGAGTGAGTTTACAGCGTTCCTATCATGCCCACCCACAGCATGTAATAATCTTCATACCGTACTGAGCCATTGACCAGACCTATGCATTAACCAGGGAATTATCATTTTTTGACAAGAGGTGCTGCAACAAAATTCCTTTATTTCTATTCATGTTCCCTAACTCCTAAGGAGATCTCAAGAGATCATCTGGAGATGCTCCAAACCCACCTGGACTTTTCTTCTGCAACCTGCTTTAGGTGAACATGCTTTAGCAGGGGGTTGTACTAAGTCACATGCTGAGGTCCTGTCCAACCCCAGCAATTCTGTGATTCTGTGAGTTAAACCAAGTATTTCAAGGACTCTTTAATTCTAGAGACAAATTTTATTAGTAAAAAATTCATTCCTTCCATTGGATTTAAAATACAATCAGGCATCTGCCTTTAGAGATTCCCCCAAGCCACAGAATAAATGAACCTGAAGATACTGGTCAAAGTTTTAACTTGAAAATAGTTCCCAATAGTTATATACATTAATAATGTACATAACATTAGCATGGCTGTCATAACCAATGGCTGCCTAAGAGTGCTCTGATGAAGGAACCTTGTGACAGACACAAATAATGTTCAGAAGAGGGAATACTGGCATCTTTGAAACTCAGTGCAAATGACACAATGAACACATGCTTATAAATAGGGCTGCAACCAGGGAGGCTCAGAAAATCAAAAAAGAGAATAGAATAAAATCTTAAATATATCACTTCAAAGAGGTGTTATAAAAATTTACATATAGATGTATTTACCTACTGGACATACCTTGGCTGACCTAGTGATGGCCCCGATCTCCGAATAAAGATCAGTGCTGTCTGGGAACTTTTCTACCACCATAGTGCAGACATGGTGCAGGAGGGACTGTTTGTGCACTGTGTCCTTGACTTCTGGAACCTTCTCGAGGTAGCTCAACTCAAAAGCTTTGGCCTGTAACGAAAAAAAGGGCATTAAAAATAAAGACACTAAAAAAACGACATTAAAAATAAAAATGCTTACTCCTTCCCATGCAGGCTAGCAGACAAAAATGATGACCAATAAGGGATAGAGGGGAAAGAAGAAGAATCCTACAGGAGAGAAAACTCCTTGCTTTTAATAATTTTTAACTTGCTGAAGACTAGGCCTAAAATCAGTCCATCTGCAGTGAAATGACCCACGACACAGTTCTCACACTTTGAATGCAAAGCATCAATACTACACTTAAGGGAGTTACACTAGAACAGTGCTTAGTTCCACTTTCCTTCAGATTATGCTGAAAGAGGCAAGACACAACACAAAACACCCTAACACAGAAAAAAAGCACGTTATGTTCCCTAAATTACTTTTCTGGTACAAAATAAATAGTGGGTTGCAATTTTCACAATGGTTTTGACTTCTGTTTTTTTGAAGAAAAAAAGCTGCAGGGGAAATGCTGGGACATCAGGCTTACATTGGTTCCATTCAGAAAGTTCCCAATGGCTAGCAGAGTAGAAAGGATAAATCCCAAAGTTTTATTGTGCTCCAGTTGGTCCATTCCCTCCTTCAGGTCTAGCAGCGGTTCTGCAACTTCCTACCATAAGAGCAGAAACAAGAAAGTGAAGGTTAGTTTTTAATTCTATGGTTTAGATTAATTACTGCAAAAAGTTCCTGAACTGGCGTCTTGCAGAGTGTAAACTGGCCATGTGTACTGGCTTTCTTCCATGTTCCAGCTAATAAATCACATGCAAGGACAGCAAAAAAAGTACATAAAATATTTTCCTACTGTTGTTCCTTCATGTGTGCAACTGCCTTACTTGTCCTGGGGACTATCCTGTAATTCCAAACAGGAGAATGCTGCTGCATGTCAGTTAAATCCATGAACACCTCCAAGCCCCAACTTATAAAAAAGCTTCATAAAAGTATTTTTCTAATCTTTGAACAACAAATTTAAAAATTTAGACTTAAAATTTGTAGCTTGACCCTACAGCTTTCTTCAAACGATAGCTATTTCTGTGATTTAGATATGGTTTTGAGCTTGTGAGAATTTAAAACTGAAAAAAATCTGCTGTAAACATCAAGCTTTACAAATAGCCTCATTTCAATATTTTAATTTAATGCATCTTCCATTTACACGTTATCTGAATATAGATGTGCATACTGGTAAGGCTTGAAATCATAAATTCTGTTCTATTACCTCAGGAAATGAACTGCACCAGAGAGTTCAAAGGAAGAGAGTGAGGCTAATTGAGTTGACAGAACTTATTTTTATGTCTCTGTGTGAGGCCCAGGGTTATTTATTTTGTATGCACACTAACAGTTCACATTGTTTCTATCTTCAAATGCCATTCTAACATCCGTGAGCAGCATTCTTTTCACAGAATCATAGAATGGTTTGTTTTGGAAAAGACCTAAGGATCATCTAGTTCCGACCCCTGTGCCATGGGCAGAGAGACTTTTTTCCCAATTTCCCATGTTGTTATACTCTTTATGAGCCAAGAAGCCAAAATTAAGCTGCTATTTTAGACCAAGAGGCAAAGTAATTGAGAATTTCATTTTCTTGGAGACACACAATAATGTCTTCAACAACTATAGCGATATTTTACCATAAAAGATTAATCAAATATATTTCTAGTCCCTATAGAACAATTTGTCTCTTTAAAAGAATATGGAAAATTAAAGACAAATTAAGAGATGAGATAATGAGCTAAGTAGTTTATACATCAGAGGAGAGGTGTTAAATAATCCAAGACTCTATCAAAGTGAATTAAAATGATACTGCTGCACAGTATTCTTTGAGCTGCTTTTAAATCAGAGTTGATTTAGTTTGTTTTGTTGCATCATGGGATGACTCAAACTGCTCTGAATCTGTGGTAAACATGGGCTTCTGAACTATTTCATTTAGATCAATTTTCAGCCTGCCAAAAAAACATTGTTAAAAGACTAATTTAAAACATTCTCCAGGTGAATAAGAAGGTGGCATAAGAGGCTTCCAAACCAGGCCATACTGAGCCCTTCATTGAGCCATTTAGACAAGTTATCTAATCTTAGACTTTTCTGCATATAGTACGCATTTGTAATTACTCTTTATTTCTTATTGTATTGTAGGATTAAAAAACAAAAAAGCGTGCAAGATACTGAACAATCAGACAAATTTCTGATTTTTTCAAATTTACCCACTCTTGTTTCCTATAAAACTCACCTTCTATCTAAAGAGGGCAGATAGAGAAGGCAGAGCTACCTCATATCCTTGGATATCACATTTTTATTTTTCAGCTAAAAATTAGGTTTGAATGAAATTTGAGGATTGGTCCAGAACTTCTGTCTGAAAGACACCTTATAATGCCTGATTCAATGTTTGACGGACATGTAAAAATGAACTCAACTCATTGTACTTTTTTCATTTCTGCACCTGCTTTTATTAATTTTGTGACCTTTTAAGTAGTCAGCAAAAAGGATATATTTGTCTGCAGTGATCTTAATTAAAAAAAAAATCAAAGTTTCTATTCGTTTTTTAAGACTTTTACAGCCTGTTTGAGATAATAGAAATTGACAATATCTGCATCATAAGTAATTCCATATGAGGAATGAGTAGGAACACAGTGCATTTTTTAACCTCTTCTGTCTGTGCATTTAAACTAGGATACCAAAAGAAAGGAGAGGGAAATTATTGTTCCACTAATGACCTTCGGTACGCATTTAAATTAACACTGATTCATTTTTCTTTAACTTTAAATTTTCTATAGAGAGCAAAGAGTGAATATTTATTCATCCAGTTCAGCTCCTTACAGGCTGCGGATGCTCCCTACAAATGTACCCCTACTTGCTTCAGCTAATTAAATTCAAGCTAAGAAAGATGATTTCCCTTATTATACCTGAAAAGCTTTTAATTAACATAAAAAATGTATCACTTAACCCATTTCTTGAACAATTCATATTCCTTTCTTTCAGGTTGTCAGAGATGAAGCTAAAACCTACTTAGGCAGAACCCTGTTCTGGGCAGGTGAAGAGTCTCATGTATGAGAACCCTGGTCTTACCAGTAATTCAGGTATTTCCCACTGTTGGTAACAGGGACCATCTAAAACTTCCAGCCTCATGGAAATAATAGCACTTATATCTTACATAAAATGTATGTGTGACTTGGTAAATAATATGAGTGCATTCTGGACTGCTATGAATTTTCCTTATTGCAAAATCAGATTAAAAAAGAAAAGATCAAGCGAATGCCAGACAAAAAAAGAAAAGCAAAGCTGTGGAGCTAAGTGATTCTAGGACCTATATTTCATGAAGGTTTTGACCTTTTGCAGATAGGTCTTCTGCAAAAACATAGTTTCAAGAATAGAAGAATGTTAGCAGCTCAAGGGTCTCTTTTATCATCATAATCAATAATGTAAATTACTTCATTTTTTAAAAATGGAATATCACAGTATATTATTTCAGTCCAAATAACATGTACATTTACTGATTACCTGGAACTCTGACCTTAACCTTCTGTCACTGGAGACACCCAGATGCTCACTCTGCCTTACACTCCTGATGTCTGATCCTGTTTCTTTGTCCTCACTCAAGACCCAAGCTGTCTGTCCTATCTATGCTTGTCTGCTAGGCTTATCATATGCTCCGCATACTTTATCACACTTATCACATGTTACTTCCTCTACCATTTTATGGTAAGTACTGTGCTTAGTCCTATCTACCTTCAAACAGGGACAAAAATGTTGGTTTTGTCTTCCCTACAGCTGTTGCTTCTCTGAGTAATTTAAGTATTTGAGACATTTTGTACTAGTGTCCATTCTACATGGATTTTAGCTGGCCATAAATTAACTTTGTGGCAAAAGGAAACTCAGAATTTCTTTAGCTTTTAGTGGTGCTTCAAATGTTGCTTTTTGATTGAGAGGACCCTAGAAATTCTAGGTATATGCAGAGATTAATAACTACTGCTAACTCACCTTACATGAAAGGTACAATTTAGCCTTGTGGTAACTTCAAAGCAGAATAAATAGCTGCACCAGAGTGAAAAAAAACCAAAACAAAATGGAGAAAACTGGCAAAAAAGTATTCATGCCAGATACAAGTATTTTGCCATACAAGTCAGAAATGTAAATGGCTAATACTAAAACATTCCAATAAAAATCCTGAGTATTCATGTGATTGCATGTCCTAACATCTAGGAAAATGAAATAAAGGTTGAGTTACCTTGACAGTATCACGTGCAAATCAATCCACTGTTGCACAACTCATTAAATAACCATTGCTAGGTAAACATAAGGAATTTTCACAACCATGTGGAACCTTCTTCACCTTTCACTTTTTAGAATCCATATCACACAGTTATACTGATTTTTCAATACACACCTATGTGCACAGATACAAAAGGAATATGTAGAGGAGAGAGCTGCTTTAATGGCAATGCCAGGGGTATGCACCAGAAGTGCAGCCAAAAAGAAGCTCCCATGCAGAGATTCCTGGAAGACCTTGTGAAAGGCAGCAAGTACCTGAAATCCCCTACACAGTTTCATTCTGTCTCACCTATGCACCAAAATTTTATCCTCTTTTTTAAAATTTGTTTCCATGATTCATCATTCTTGACAGACACCCCAATTATAGTGTTCTTTGAATGAATGCAAAACACGGAGAAGATGGCAACAACTGTGTGTGACTGAGCTGAACTGTCTTATCTTTTGTTTAGAATTTTGAGAGCTATACACAAAAAACCCTTAATGGATGGTGTTTTCCTTAGTTCAAATGCATGTAAGATCAATACTCTTATGCTATAAAACTGAATACAGTAGTCCTCACTCAATCTTTACAAAAAAAAATTCTCATTGCTCTGAAGTAATTTCCTGAATAATAACATCTGGAGAAGATGCGGCAGAGATTTAGCTCTCTTCTTTGTTTCAATATCATTAGTGACTAATTAAAGGAAGGAAGACATAATCTTTTAATTTTCTTTTATAGAAGGAAGAGATTATGAAGGATCAGTTTAGCTGTTTCCTGCTTGGCCACCGAAACAAAAGCGACCCATTTACCATTTCCTCAAAATGTCCATATAATACCAAGGTCAGGGAAAGATTAGGCAAAGCCTCGGAAGAGTCTCCACCCATCCCTGTGCTTTTCCTCACCTTTTCCACTATCTCATAGTCCATCTTGAAAGCCCAGAGCTGGAGCCTGGCAGAGAGTTCACTGATGGAGGAGAGGGTGAGAAGGAACTGCTCAGCGCTGCCCAGGGGGACATCGGGATTCGCCAGCTGTGCCTCCTGGATCTTCTGCTTTTCCTCCTCGGTGGGGATCATGGTCAGGATTTTCTGTACAGGGAGCCAAAAGGCAAACATCAGTGGTGGGGCTGAAAGGAGTGTGAGGGCTGGTTGCTGTGTGACCCCACAGCAGCCACAGTAGAAGTCCTTAAGTCCTTGTCTGTTAAACTAGGACAGCACAGCAGCAACCAAGAACTAATCCACTGTAAAAGGAAGCAAAACAAGGACTGCTATCTCACACACCTGCAGTTTGTTTAAAAATGTATCTGGATTGAAATTTTTATTTTTTTAAAGTCTGTATTCAGTAGATAGTAAGTGGCTAATCATGGGATGAAACACTGAAGGCATGAAAGGAAATTGGTTAGGACTCATCTCATCGACTTCCATATGTTTAAGTCAGAACTTAATATCTTTTTGCAAATTACATGTGGAAGTAAGGGTAGAAGGAGAACAGTTTTGTGGCCTGTGATTTACAGCAAGTCAGACTAGATTTTAAGGTCCCTTTTAGCCCCAATATCTATAAATCTTCTAACACACTTCTAAGTATACAGGAATAACTTGAAGACTCCTGTCCCTTGCTGTCCCCATCATTTCTTACTTTTGTTCAGTCTGTTTTGTTTTTCTTATGGAACATGGGAACTATTACAGTTTACTAGGTCACTCCTAAAGATTTTACCCTAACCAACAACTTCCCAAGGAACCAAGGAACACGCATTGAATTTAAAGCTGAATTATGCACTGCATAACTTATGGCCTTTTTTTCTTTTTATCTGAAAAAGGATCTCAGTATTTTCAGTTTCTGCTGTCAGTGTGGTACAAAATATTTAAATTTTCCCTTTAAGTCATGAATTTTACAGGCTTGTTTAAATGTGGCAGCTTTCCTTCTGAAATTATTGCTCTCTAAGTTATTGCCTCTTAATCAGTTTTTAACACAATAAATGCACTTCAAAATAAAAAAGAAAAGCAAAACATCATAAAGGCATCAGATAAATTAAGGTCTCTACCCTACTGATCAATGCCTCCTTAAAGCAAAGCAGATTTTTAACACAACTTATGTTTATTCATCTCAGGAATGACATGTTTTTGCTGTAGCCGTCTATAATGATAGAGGCTGTTTTGAAGGGGAGGAGAGAATAATAAAAATACAGCCAAAGAGCTATCAGACCTGCCAATCCAAACTACAGCCTTGTTCCAGCCCTGGACATAGCCAATTCATCAAAGCAGCACAACTGCCCCCTTCCAGTACTGAAAGTTTCCCTGGCTGTTTGTACAGTGCTGGAGCTAAGTGTGGATAGAGAGCAAGGGACTTCTGGTCAATAAGGCAAAGAACAAGAGTTAAGCAGACAAATAAGGTTCAATTTGTTGAACTGGGCCTATTTAATTTCAGCCACAGCATTTCTATTGCTGTCCATTTTCTTCTGTTGACTTCTGTAAACATTAATAAAGAAGCATTTTTTCTGTTAATATTGCCTCTCTCTCTTGCTCTTTGTAATAAATGACCAAAAAAAAAAAAAAGCCTCCTTGCTTGGAAATTCAAGATTCTACCTTAATAAATTAATATCTTAAGTAAAAAAAAAAGAAGAGGAAGTGGAGGAAAATCCCTCAACACACTGGTGCTTTTCCTTAGCCTGAAAGGACTGCTTGGAAAATATTCTGATGTACACATGTTTCAACTGACAGCATTTGTGTATTGATTTTGAGATGTGCCTGTCATCCATCCATCCATCCATCCATCCATCCATCCATCCATCCATCCATCCATCCATCCATCCATCCATCCATCCATCCATCCATCCATCCATCCATCCATCCATCCACCCACCTAGACATGCTGAAATCTGTAACTTGGGTCATGCCTAACATAAAACTAGATTTCTAAGTAGCAGCTTTATGGGCTCAGTGCTGAATCAATACTCATGTAAAAAAGTCTGAAAAAACCCCCCAGACTGAGCCTGAAACTCATAAAGAAAGGTGCTTTGCAGTGTCCCTTGAAGGAGTCAGGCATCTTAGTGCCTACTTCTCTCTTCCACAAGAGGAAGACACGCCCTCAGCTGAGACAGGGCAGCTTGCAAATAGGATCATATTGGACATCCATACATGGAGAGTTTAGCAGTAGCCATGTGATGGGTGTAAAAATGCTTCTGATGCATTTTTGAAGCCTAACACTGCAGCAGCATTCTCAACTGCCTCCTACAAATAACTAGGATTTTGGCAGCTACTCAGGGATCCCACAAGTATTTTGTGGTGGGGCAATGCCTTCACTCCAAATTTTACATTGCTTTGGGGCATTTTAAAGAGAGCAAAGAAACAGTAAGCTTTATTTCCAAAGGGACTCTCCTCCTCCTTGAGCTTTATATAAACATCACAAGATAGATGGAGCTGACAAAAAGCATTCAAGTCCAAGTTCTGCAAGACTGCTGTGCTGCATACCATACTATGTGAAACAGGGGATGCCAAACAAAAGAGGCTGTGCTTGTGGTGCCAGCTGCTGAGGATCAGCCTGGCTGCTGAAAGCCATGCCTTGGTGGGGCCAGAGCTGCTGGCAGATCTCACACCATGCAGGGTGCAAGTGCCCCCATAACAACGACCTACACCAGCACCCCTGACCTGCTTGGGCAAATGATTCTGATCCTGCTGGTCATCATCCTTGGTGTGCCCCTGAGCAAGTACTGAAATGCTCCTCTTCTTGATTTCCACTCTGTGACTAATTTGAGCCATTTCTTTGGTGCTGGAAACTGATGAGTACACCATCTGCCACTTTTTTATTATTTTAGTTTTTATTTCTATTATTTTTGGAAAAAAAAAAACCTAACAGTAAAAGTAGCACAAAATCACAGCAGGGCAGAAGGTTCCTGGCACCTGATGTGACCATTAAATCATAAACAGCTTAGAGTCCAACCATTAGTTCATCCTGCTCTTCCCAGTACACAGAATCCCAGAGTGGCTTATGTTGGAGGGGACCGCAGTGGGACTACTGATCCAAGCTCCTTGCTCAAGGAACCGTGCCAAAACATATGGCACAGGATTGCAACCAGATGGTTTATGAATATCTTCAGTGAGGGAGACTCCACAGCCTCTCTGGGCACCCTGTTCCAGTGCTTGGTCACCTGCACAGTAAAGAAGTTCTTCTTCATATTCAGGTGGAATTTCCTGTGCATCAGTTTCTGCCCATTGCTCTTGTCCTATTGCTGGGAACTACTGAGAAGAACCTGGATGTATCCTCTTGACACCCTCCCTTCAGACACTTAAATATTCTCAGTTTGCTCTTCCCCAGGCTGGAGAGGCCCAGCTCCCTCAGTCTTTTCTTGTAACTGAGGTGGACTCAGCAACCTTCAGGTCAATGAAAGAAGAACTGGTGATCAATAAACCCTATGCTCATATTCTCTAGTACATGTGACACATGTATTTCACCTTCATGCATTCTCACACAACTGTTTGGGCCAGAGCCTTATGTTTTGAGGAAGACATGTGTGCAAATAATCTAGGAAAATAAGCAATTTTTGCATGAGATAATGGACCCCCATTATTCTGCTGCCAGACTCAGCCACCTGCTTGAACTTCCAGCAAAGGGATCAAACTGCTCATTTCCTGGACTCTGCCATCCTGAGGTATAATCTCCAAAAGTTCCTAAGAGGGAGGACTTACAAAAGCAACATATGGCTGAGGGTGATGGACCTCAGTGTGGGATGCAAGGAAGCACCTAAGCAGTGATGGTGAATAGCCCAGAGCCTCTGAGGAAATTAGGTGCTTAAGTTTTCTCTTTCATGAGATGCTGGGGCTTCTCAGTGATGATGAGGTTGCAGGGGTGTCTCATCTTTGGTGTTTGGTTTCACCTGATCTTACCAGGTGAACAACAGCCAAAGAAAACAGTAACTCAAATATCTGTTTGTTGTTGTTGTGTTCAAAGCTTTCGGCTTGAGGACCACAAATACGTAAGCTGCGTCACCAAGTACACATTAGTGGGTATTTCACCAGCTGTTTGACAGGTCTCAGAAGACAATCCAACTCCTGAAAGGCTCTCTCACATTTCAGGTTCCCAGGCAGCTGTTAACAAGACCCAGTGCTGGTTTGCATTACCTGCTGAAACTCTAAGAAAATGTAACAGCATATGAAGGCTAGAACTTCACTGTAAGGGAAGCTGCCTGCACTAATTTTATTACAACTCTTCCAAAAATGATCCAGTTCTGAGAAAGAATTACATCTTAAATGCTGATGACCATCCCTGTAAATCAGGAACTGATACCTCAGTCAGACCAGTCCTCTTCCTCAGCTCTCTACAGAAATACATGAACATGTCATTGCTGGTCACAGGAACTGCAGATTACGTTTTGGTTTGCTGCAATGAGAGAAAGTGTGTTTTTTTTTTTTTTTTAATAAAGTCTGAAACAGATTAGGGCTGTGGTATGCTGACTGTGGGTCAGCAAGGCACCACTGAGGCCATTCTCTCTTCTGTCTAGACTTGTGAAAAAAGGTGTTCTTCCAGGTCACACAAGCTAGCATAGTTTGAAACATCACACTCTTACAAAGCATTAGACAAACAAATTGGAAACTGCAAATGTTGATGTACCGTGTCAATGATCAGAATAAAAATGTAAATACCTTACTTGTTTCAAAAAATCAAATTTTGATTTCTCTTTATACATATCACCATCTGACTTCTTAACATCAAGCTCTCACTTCCTACCCCTTTTTACATCTCAGGGCTATCTAGCCACTCCAGACACCAATACTTCAAGCTATTTATTATGGGTATGCAGGGTGTAGCACACCTGGGTAAGGAGGGTACAGCACATCCAGAGAGATTTTTTTTCATTTCAAAGATTTATTAAAAAGCTATACCTACTAATGCAATCAACATTGTGTAGCATCACGAAGCCATATTCTAAAGCAGAAAACAAACCATGCTAATTTCCTCATAGCATTACCCTAATTTTAGTCTGCTAAATTAACCATAGTCTTTGGTATTGCTTGATTTTGGTCCACGTTTCCTTACTAAGCAGCCCTTTATAGAGGGATCCACTCATTTCCTTCTCTACAGACAAGCACCAAGGACTGGTTTATTGGACTCCCTTCTTGCAGTTGCCTCTGATACATAAAAATTAGGCGCCAGGATTTTAAACTTGCCTCTTTTGCTTAGCTCACAGAAAGACCTCATCCATTGTAAGGAGGCAGTTCTTTACTCTGCAGTGAGCTCCAGGTTGTTTGAACACAATGAATGCCAAGTTTTCAAAGAAAGGAAAACACAAGCACTTTCGCAAATGTAAGGTGGCACAAAAATTTTTTTTTTGTTGGACTGGCTCAGGCTTGCAAACACATGATGTGCATTCCTTTGAAAATACATTTCAAACAGTGCCTGCTTTGCATACTAAGCGGACTACATCTGCCTTTCTAGTGTCATGGCCCCACTTTCTGCCTTTTTTCACAGCTCAGGGGTACCTACCTGCTTTATGACCTAAAAATATAGAACATACTTAGGAATAGAGGGCTTTAAAATAAGTGGAGTATTTTTTCCACTTAGTTATATATTTAAAGTTAAAAAGTAAAGTATGGATTACTAACAAGAATTCAATGTCAAAAGCAAAGCAGCATTCAGGAGATGTAGGGCAGCAGTGGAGGCTCTACTGGACCTAGTGCTCCAACTATGGACTTGAGCATATGATGAACTGGGCTATCATGAACCTGGGCCTGCAGCCCACTGCATCCCTGCTTGTTGCTAGCACTACTGCCAGCACTGCTTTAGTCCACTGTCCTTAAAGGAATCCTTAAGGTCACTTTTAAGGCACCATTTAATCTACTGAGGTGCAGAACTAAAGGCACACACACATTCACATGACAGTGACAATGCTTCTCAGCAAAGGACACAACACAGAGCTCACTGCCAAGGCAAAGGATGGGTCAGGTGACTTTTACACTGTAGGTGCTCTGCTCTTTGTTGGTTCTGACAAAAGCTGAAGATGATCCTAAATTTTAGCTTCTCTGAAATATTAGCAGTGAAGGTTATGTTGCCACTGCACATATCTATTTTCCTGTCCTCTTTACATCTCTCTTCTGCTTACTGGATATGACATCTCTTCTAGACCTAGATCTGCACAATTATTGTGCAGAAAGGCTTTTGAGTATCCACTGTGGTACAATTTTTTAATTAGGCAAATTGCATTTTTTTTTCCATACCGGTCCTGACTCAATCAACCCATAGATAAGCTATCAATTGCATTATATAGCAAATTGCTGTATTATCTGTGGGGTTTTTAATACATGAAGCTGATTCTCACATTATTACTGATTCATTCAAAATGACTACCAATTATTTCCTGATGTTTAGATAGATATGAACCATAAAACCACAACAACCTCTCTTCCCTCTAACTTAAGGGCTAAAGCCAATGATAGAGAAAGAGAAGAGACAGAGGAAACAAAGCTTGCCTACATTGTAGAACAAAGGGGCAGTATGGAAAACTGAGTCAGGTTCTGCTGAAAACAGTGAGGCTCACAATAATGCATTTTTGTACCAACCTCTGTGCTACCTGGCCAATTCTGTGTAGCTTAATCCAGACCTCTCTATCACTATAAAGGTCTGACTCTGTAACATGCTGTAAGAAAAATATGTAATTTGGGATTGAAAAGGAAATTTGAATTCAGTGTAGGGTTTTACTTGATAAGAAGTAAATAAATATATATAACTGAGGAAAAAAACGCTTTTCTCCACGGACATAATCCTTTCCAACCAATTAAGACTTCACTCCTCAAAGTGCAAAGTATCTGGCCTCTGCTGCACTTACCCTTTCTCCTGATTTCAAATACCTGAATGATCACATGAGGATTACTCACATCCTTAGCTTCAAGCTGTGGGGACAGACCTCAGAGACCTTTTCTATAGTGCTGGGCAAGTATATTAACAGTGTACAATTTCCTGGTTTCTTGAATTCTTCAAATTGAAATCCACCTTCATATATATTTTAAATTAAATTATGGGTTCCTGGCAGCTAATGGAAAGGCCACCCAAGGGAGGGTGTGGTGGTACAAAGCACAGCTGCAGACACCACAACAGGTGGTTGGCAGATGGACAGCCCAGAGACAAATGTTGGCAGTGGAAAGGATGGGCTGTGCAGAGCACCTGAAGCCAGAGAAGGACACAATTCTAAGGAGATGATACCCAGAAGTTAATGAAGACTTGTCCACCTTTGTCAGCCATTTTATGTTGGACTTTGCATGGAAACACCACCTACAGCACTGAGATCTAACTGGCTGTGAGTTGGGCTTGGCTGGAGGGGTACTGCTCTCCAACACTTTAAAGCTCAGTACTGCAGACTGCAGTGGTGGGTACATGGGTTGGGTCATGAAAAAATTACTGGTTTTAGAGTGATTTGTCACCTTCGAGTAAAATATGCATATAGCAAAAAGCAATATAGCTTGAGGAAGAAATTATGTTCTAGTAGGGACAAATCAGCCCCTGGCTTCTAACTAGAAGGATCTTTTGCCTTAAGCATTTCTTTTGCATGCAACTGCTGGCAATACCATTTTCATTCCAGGAAGCTTTTCTCATTTTCTTTTGTAGTCAGCAAGGTGGAGGTGGAAAGGGGGAAATAATGAAACACAGTGCCAAACCACAAAAAGGTGACTGTGAATTAATATATGATTTCTGAGAGCCACTGATTGAGATTTGTAGTTGTGCAGATTACTCTCACTAGATGATACAGCCTTACTGAAAAAAAAAAATTGAAATGAATATGACCATAATGAAAAAAACAGTGGAGCCACAGGCTTCTTTTACACTTCACAGAAGAAAAATGTTTTGATAAAAAAAATAATAAACAGAGCTCATCTTGGATCTTAGTAAGAATATCTGCAAAGTCAAACATGTAGTGGTAAAAATTACATCATCTGTAATCTTTATACTAACTGCTTTTCTTCAAACAACAGTAACAAAGAAATGCTATTCTGGGCAGAACTAGTCGCTGTATTTGTTTTCCATTAGATATACAATCTAGAATGACTCCAACAGCAAGCTGGGCATGAAATTTATTAAACCCTGTACCTGTTGCATCAGCCCTAGTAACTCACTGCCTGTTTTTGCTGCTCACAATATTTCAGTCAAGCTTCAGATAATACTCTGAAAAACCTGACAGGAATTAACACCATTGCTACTCAAACAAAGCAGATAATCCACGATCACTGAGCATGCCCAGCCTCATGATACTTCCTGCTTCTGAGTCCACTGCACTGGTTTCACAAATTTCAACACAGACGTGACATAATACACCCCCTTCTCCGTCTTCCAAGACCAGTCCTGGCCTGTACCATATGCAAAATGAGGAAAAAAGTATTGAAGATGCCGACTTGAAGACATTGACTGTTCTTTCTTACCTCTATTCCTTCCTTGTTTAAGGCATATTCATCAAAGTTCAAAATAGCAGTCTTGATGGTGCGGGGAGGGGGCAGCACAGTCAAGCCAATATTAATGGCATTGCTTCGCTTTGAGTCCAACACAATGATCTCCTGTCGCTTCCCATCTGCAGCAGTTTTCTTGGTAAAGAATAGAACAAGGTCATTATTCGTCTGATCTGTTTTATAAAGGAAAAGTCACTCCTTTCACTAATGACTTCCCCCTCTCACAAAAGCTGACACTGACTGTAAACCTGATTTATTTTTAGGCATCAAAACATGCTGAATTCTTGTAGCATATCCTTATCATATCAACATGAGCTGTCCAGATTCAATCAGACATCTGAACGTTGCTGTGCAAAGCAGAGCTAGTCTGACACAGTCCTCAAAAGGGCAGTTTGGGGCAGGAGCCAGTTTGAAAAATACCTTAAACTGCCTCTGCCAGCCCAGAGCTCTGCTGTGCAGCAGGACTGGCCAGCACAGGCCTGCTGGGGCAGCAGCTGGGCAGCCAAGGGGCTCCAGGGCTCAATTCCCTGCTGGATGCACCAGTCTGGACCCTCTCTCACTTGTATGGCTGGCTGGGAAACAGAGTAGCTCCCACATGACTGCTAGCATTCTCCTGTGTTATAAATCCACCTTGGACACTGGCAAAGGAGCCATAGGTGCCTCTCTGGAGGCACTGGCTTGGTTTTCTGACCTTTGGCTGCCAGGGGAAAGTTCTTGCTGCTCATGATATGTCTGTCAAGTCCTTCATAGATGCAGAAACATTTAAACTCTTGTGCTTCTTACAAAGTTGTATTTGAGACTATCCATATCCTTGGATCTTAGCTTCAGTACAAGTAATAATAAAATCACAAAGAACTGGCAACCTATGCTTTAAATTCCGTTCTATAGGAGACCCAAGGAATTTTTTTCTCTTCCTCCCATCCTAATAGTGGCAAAATGTGAACCAACTATGCAAGCTGACTCAAAATCCACTTATGTGGCATAATGTAGTGTTGAATGTGCTCTTTGGTTTTATACCTCAGCACGTCTCTCTTTCTCTCTCTCATCATCCCAGGCTAGAAGGCGTCTCTTTGGTAACAATGTATGTCGTGCCGGGTAGCTGAAAGGTGAGAGGACTCTGCTCCTCATACTCAGGTTTTTTTTCCTCCCTCTGCATATATGTGAACATTGTAAACATGTTTTCTGTGGTTCTTCTAACCTTTTCCCTATCAGAGACGGGCTGAGGAATGCCATTGAGCACAGGAGTGTAGGGAGAAGTCCTGCACGCTGATGTTATCAGTCTTTGATCTCTTGTGGATTCGGGGAAAGCCCAGGAGGAGACTTACTACTCGAGTCTCAGTCTGTGCTCAGGATTGTTTTTTAGACTACTGAGCTTCGTCCTTCACTTTCCTTGGGTCTGCACCACAGCCACGGAGACACTGCCAGGCCTACGTGTTGTTTTTGAATTGGAAGTTAGCAAATATGATTTAATCAAAGCACCTCCAGCCGTGGACAGCCCATAATGGGGAATGCAGCTGTATCATTAAAAAGATACCTTCTTCTGGCACAGCCCAGAACCTTGCTCACACAGGAAGAGGTTTGCCCACCTTGATTCCTGCAGCCTGCCCAGCACCTATATGATACCACAGACCTTTCATCATACCAGAACAACTAACATGGTAGGATGCAACTTTTGTGCGCACATAGGACTCAAGGCAGGTGCTGTTTACAGGAATTAGGGAATACCGGAATACCGCATGTGTATGATCGGAAAAAGTAATAGGAAGGTTGTTTTTTTAAACTTAAACAGAAACAACAATTTTGCAGTAAACAGAATAAATTTAAGGAGAGCAAAGATAACTTTTGATTTTTTTTATCAGTTCTGTCAGAACTGATCTCTTCTTAACAGCTTAAAAGTATCCCCAAAGCCTTCCTGAATTTTCCCCTTTTTTAAAAAATAGTCTTATCTTTTTCTTGGGGAGCTACCTGAAGGATGTGAGATGCAGCTCCTCCTTTAATGCAGTAACTTTAACTTCCTGAACCACTAATCACATTCTCAGGACTACAGTTAGTGGCCAAGACCACATTAAGACCAAAGTGGGTTCACAAGAGACTGCTTCCTCTTGAGTTTGTATTGCACTAAGCCTTTTTAAAACCATACTTTTTACCTTGTCCTTTGGAGCACAGAATTACACAGCTCCAAAGAATTTATGCAGAAGAGAAAAGGAAAGGAGTTAAATTTAGGCTTCCCACATGTGGTATGGGTAAGTAAGTCTCAAATCTTCAGCTCTGTTTTTAGGCTCCCAAGTCTGACAAAAGAGACATTTTCATTTGGGGGACACAGGACGCTCACAGCTGGGATCACTGCGATCCCTACAGTGCACACACTCCTGAGCAATGAGTTGTGGAAGACAGATCAGCTGCACAGGGCATGAGTGCATGCAGGTATTTTCCACAGCTAGAACTGGTAACCCTTTTCAAAAACAGGGGCTGAAGAGATTTTAAATCCATTCCTGGGATGATGTCTGAGTTCCAAAGAAATCCTTTCCAAATAAATAAAAGGATGAAGAAAAGAGAAAGATTTTACGACTATGAACTTTACTACCTTACCACTAGGAAAAGAATTGCTTTTTGTCTGCAGTGAAATTGCACAGTGGAAGTGTCTGACTGTAAAATAAGCTACAACTACTAATTTCTACTACAATATTTGGTGACTTCAATCTGTGCATTATAAATTCATTAACAGAGAGTGAGTTAAAATGCTTGAGGGAACAGTGAACTAGTGCACTTGATTTTATATTTTAATGTGTCAGTCTGAAGTGCAATCCCTGAACTTCTGAATATTATATATACTATATTATTATGTGTAATTACAAAGTAATTATAAAATACAAGCATACCAGCTAGTATAATCTTTAGGAAACAAACACTTCTGCAATGTATTAACAATTATAGTGTTTATAAGACACTTTACAAAACCTAACTGGCCACATTCTCCTGCTTCTGTTGAAGACTGGGTAGTCCAGATGGATTATTTAAAACCCATTACCATCCCACAGAAAGTGATTTGCAGTGTGATGAAAACATAGTCTTAAATATGCCTCTTTGCTTTAATTAATATGGGAAGTAGAAAAAATTAAATAACTTTTCAAGTGGTCATATAAATAAACAATTATTTTATTAGTATCAATTTAGAAATATCTTCTGCCTTTAAAGTTGTAAAAGTCTGCATCAGTAGTGCACAAAAATCTACCTCAATAGTGAGATGACTTTTAGGTTTTTTTTTTTTAATTTTATTTTATTTCTATCTCAATTAGCAAGGATTTAGTACAAGAGATGTAAAATGGAATCGCTCAGCTGCCACTGACTTTTTCCAGGATATCTGTATGCAATCTTTTTCAGAAATTCCGGTCCACATTTATGACTTGTCTTGGCATTCACTGAAATTGCAACAAATCCTTTCAAAAGGAATATGTGTCTAAGCATGTGTACATGAAAACAGATTCCTTCCTTTTTCTCTCCTACTAATTTTTATGTCTGTGGGCACATGATGGATCACTATATCCCACAGGGTATACATGAATCAGCAAAATAATACTTTCATGCAAAACCAAGTGGATGGTAAAAGGGCTGAACAACAGCATTTGACTGAGGAGTGTCTGCATGTTTTCACTTCTCTTCACAGAAAAGTAAACACTTTGAAGTAATTTGCCAAAATATCTGCTTTGTTCAGTGGAGTGAGAAGGAAGGAAATACTACACTGCTTTGGAGGGGATACCTGATCACTCCTTCTATTGGCAAATATAATGTTGGGTGCTCTATTCTAAAAAATAAACCATCTGCAACTAAAGGTGCTTCACTAAATAATATCAATGTGCAAGTTTCTCAGTATGGCATAAGTTTTCCTAAAATCAAGAATCTCCTCTCGCAGTCCCAGCCCCCAAAATCCTGTATTATATCCCACAATTTTAAATCCACTTTATTTTATTACAGTCTATTGTGTTTAATGAAAAACTTCTCATGAGCCAGGAAGTAGCTGTTTATAGCTGTGTGTTGTGGAAATCACAGTGAAGGATTAGAAACTGGAGTAAAATTGGTTACAGCTGTATGAGAGAGCATAAGCACAACATAGAGCCAAGCTCCCCCTTTATGCATCCTGACTTTACTTTTCCTCTCATCCTTCTGAACTGTTCCTTTTCTGTGCACCTACTTCCATCTCTTAATATGAAATCTAGAGATTTGACTTCTGATTTGTTGCTCTGCACTCTCTTTTTTCGGCTGAACCAGCTGAGCTGTGAGTCAGACTTTACGATATTATAGCATAAACCTGTTTTGGATTGCAGCCATTGGACAGGAGAAACTAGACACAACGGGGAATGTGCTCTCTGGAAATAAACCAAGCAGTCTGGAAAAATCAAGACCTATCCTAATTTGAGTGTAATCTTTGTACCAAACCTCAAGTCTTTTACAGATTCGGTGGTCTGCCTAATTATTCCCACTCTCACTTCATCTACGGACCATCTCCTGCTCTGGAAGATTTGCTGGTGTTCACGAAAATCAGGCAGGAGTTTCAAAAGCTTGCACAGAGCTCTACTATGGTACTTCTCAGTCCCCATTGTTTTCTCTGCAATGAGACAATGAGACTTCTATGTCTGTGTTATGGGACAGGGTGGAAAGAGAGCCAAAAGTACAATGTCTCATGCAGAGAGCAGTTATTGGTAGCCAAGGGGAAAGCACCTAAATCATTCCTCAGACTTGCACCAATTTCAAAGAAACCTGCTCACTCATCTTCAGCCAGAAGCCAAAAGCTCTGCCAAAGCATCAGGCAGGTTTGAGAAGCAAGTGTGAGGGAGGGAAAATGGCCAAGGGTAGTTTGGGAACATGCACAATGATTGACTGGAAAAGTAAACAAGTCATAACTCCAACAACTTAAAATTTTATCAAAATTTCATGTAAGAATAAAAAATTAGGAATCAGCCAGAGTACTCCATTACAATGCTGGCACTTAGCACAAAGCTAAATTTTGGAAATGGCAAATATGTTATCATTCCACATTCAATTCAAGGAATTAAATATTTTATGGATCTAAGAAAATGCTCTCATTCCTTCCATCTATGAACCATCTGTGTCAGATTTCTATTTACGGGGAGAGAGATGAGGAATAGCACGCCACGGTGTCACCAGCATTCCTTCCTCAGCAGAAAAGGAATCAGAGAGAGAAATTAATCTCAGCATTGGCCAGATGAACAATCAGCTGGATGTGTTGTTAAAGGTGCTACACCATACGTTTCAGATTTGCATGCATCTGTGTTACAAAGAAATTCAGCTAAGAGCAGTGATGGCAGGACCTACATGAGCCATCTCTTTATGTATCTGTTGCACACTAGATACTTGGGAGCTTGATTATAGAAATTCCAATGTTTCCACTTTGTCAAGATGATCAAGAATGACTATTAGAAAATTTTGACTTAATAAACTGGGCAAGTGACACAGAGAACCTTTACTGTGAGACATCCAGATTCCAATTATACTGCTTAGAAGAAAAAGAGTTTATGTAGCCATGAAAAACTATTGTTCAGGCTAATAAATTTTTTAATGCTACTTCAAGTTCCTCTTAAGTGTAACTATTAAAAGCTTCCTTTTTTTGTTGATTCTAATGTTAAACAGCCATGTCATGAGCCTTTGTGAGTTTATTTTATAACAATACTAAGGAAGAGGGAATCCTAGCTACGGAGGTATTTCCTGTGCCAGCTTCTATCCCAAAAGTGCCACATTGTATAAATTAAAGATTTTAAATAGGCCTGTTCACCAGTATAAAACAAAAACCCAACACCCCTGCAGAGTTCAGCTGTAAACATGGTCCAGTTAATAATTCCATCCTTCAGAACAAAGCACATGTGTACTCTTTGCAGCAGATCCAGTCTGATATTCTAACCTTTCCACACAATGATTAGGAAAATATTACCAAGTGAAGAACTGTCAAATACACAGATATGAATCACCACGCTGTGACCTTTTTACGAGTGCAACAGAAAATATTTCAGATTCCAGTATCTCGTCTGGCACTCAGCTATGGACAATCTAATGTAAAATTTGTAGGTATTTGCCACCTGGAGTGATATCGCACAACTGGAAGACCTGAGACAGGAGGGCAACTTGGCACATACACCACCCCAGGCTCATCTCTAGCGTCAGGCCATGGAATATCTTCTGTCATAGGCCAAGCTAGAAACACATCCAGTAATTTCCACTGGTTTGATATAAACAACATAAATCACCTAGATCTAATTCAGAATGAATACCAATACAATAGCAGAAAAATAGCAAACTGAATACAAGCTGTACCTTTGTGACAGGCAGTTCTTTGGATTTAGACTCAAAGAGATGCTCCAGTTTGGAAGTGTCTACCTTAATGGGTTCCAGTTTCGACCACAGGAATTCTCTGCAGCGTTTGTTGTTTTTACACTGCCACTCAAATGGCCGTACCTCATTCCAAAACAGACGGATGGTTTTCTTCTTCTTTATAAATGCTGGCTGACCCCTAGAAACCTGGGGTGACCCTAAACCCTGAGGAGTGCTGAACAGTGGAGGAGGAGCCAATAAATTACCAGAGGGCGGTGGTGGAGGCGGACATCCAAACAAGGGGGGAGGTGGTGGAGGAGGCAAACCCAGAAAAGAAGGTGGAGGTGGAGGAGGGGGAGCAAGGGAGTCCCCAGGACCCATATCTATGTCCAACACATCTACATCATCCTCCTCCCCCAAGTCTGTAAAATCCATGTCCTTGATTTTAAGTTCTCGAGGATTAGCCATGAGCTGATCCCAGATGTAATCAGATTCCTTCTTTGTCTGTGCTGGTGTTTTCTCGGGGACCTGTTCACTGATTTCATCTTCAGGTACTGCTGTCCCCTTAGCCAGCTCACCACTGTTAAATTTTTCTGCAAAGGCTTTCACACTGCCTTGGTTGTCCAGATTTCCGATCTCCATCTTTTTGACACTTTCATCTTTGGCCTGCTTTGTGGCCTGAAGAATAGAGATCCTGCTGGCTAGGCTAGTGAGTGACTCCTCGTTTTCCTCCGTCTCCTTCTTTTCCTCCTTCGCCTCCAGCTCCTTCTCCTCTTCATCTTTGGGCTTTTTGTTATGCGCATACAACATGTCCAGCATAAACCGCTTGTTGTTGAGGATGTTGCTGCACTGCTCATTCACACCAGCATCCTGAATGGTCTGTGACCATGGACCTGCAATCACACACAGAGAGATGAGAAGAGTCAAGGGAAGGAAGTCAGAGCACCAAGAACACTCTTCAGCCAACAAAAAAACACTATGCAAGGAATGCATGTACAACTACTCTTAAACTAGGGAAACAGTTACTGTGAAAAATTTGAAATAAGATACAGCGCTGATATGGCCTGATCTTGATGGGTTCAGAGTAATTCTCAAAAAAGGAAGGGGACTAGAGAATAACATGTAGTTTGGTAGGGATTATATAACTTTCAAGATTTGAATGCTCAGGTTTCTCTTGAAATCTGTCAGGTTTCATTTTGTACTTACTACCTCAGCTCATTTTATACAACACATAAATTCTTATAACCTTTGGTATTTCAGAATGGGGCTTAAATATCATGACAATGACACAAAGCAGGTTATCATCATATTCTTCACCTGGCCATGTACTGGAACAACCTCAGGAAAATATTATCATATGAAAGAGATGTTCCTTGCCTGATGCCAAGGCTGACCTGTACTTGTTTACTTCTCCTTCTTCCACTCTGCTGGCTAGGGAAGGGCAGCTTTCAGACCCTCAGAACCTGGCTTGGTACCTGGGCCATCTTCACAACACAGACTATTGGAATTCCAAAGTAGGCTGCATACCAAGGGTATAGCTCTCAGGGCAATTCTCAGGGCAAAGAGTGCAAGCATAAGCAAGATTTTAAAAGTTGTTTATGATATGAGAACCTCTATAAAATAATTTTGAACAAGCTGCTCATCAACTACTGTTAACCTCCCTGTTATATGTCAGTGTTGAAAGACTACTGGCCTTCCCACATTACAATCATTTAACATTTCACTGTAAATGAAGCTTCATCTTTCTGACTACTGCTTTCTCACCAAAAATAAGCAAAATACCATGTCTGAGACAGCACCATAAATAACAAATTATAGTGGTCAAACTTGAAAAATATATGATGTAAGCGTCTCTGTGACTCCATTTCCCCAAATTTAATACTACTAACCAATGTGGATAATGGGTCTAACAATTATGGTGTTCCTTTTTCCAGTGGGCATCAGATGAAGTGATTAAACAATGATAATTCTTCACACTTACTGTATTTCCTGTATGGAATTCCTTCTGTTCCCCATAGTCCTTACACATTTTTCATAAACTCTACTTCTTTTATTTCATCATTTTACTTTGATTGCTAGCCTGCCTTTTTTGGGGGGCCTCGTGGTTAAAGATTTTATTTTATACCTGTAGGTTGCCATTTTTCTTAAACTCTCATTTTATCTTGGTTTCTTCACTTATGCTGCCACCTTTTTCAATACCTTGGGGTTTTAAGTATCTTTTACAGCTTTCTCTGTGAATGGAGTTTCTTTCTTACCACAACATCTAGTCCTGTGCTCTGAGAACATGTCCTCTTGGTGAGATCTACATCCAGAGCCCCACAACTCCCAGCCTCCCCTCCCTTAAAAGAACGCATTAAAATGTAGGGCCTTGCACCACAAAGTATATAGACAGCAGTAACTCCTGCCTCTATTTAGATCAAGCTCTAAACTGTGTTTTAAAATCAGTCCAGAGGTTTAACCCCACACAAAAGAAAGAGTTTTTTTCAGAAATGGATTTTTCCTGCTGGTGGACTGACTGCTTCCATTATCTGCTCATTTTTCCTCAGACTTGATCCATGGGATTGTTTTCTTACCAATACTTGTCCACCTGAGGCAGTTTCTTTGATTTCTTTCTGAGGTAGCTTCATTAGACAACATCACTAGACAACTCCTTCCCCACACCATAGATTCTACCCAGCTGTGCCCTCTCAGAGGATTTCCCCCTACTCCAAGCCTTTTCTTCAAAGATGTTGAAGATGGCTCCCAAGATCCGTCCCACAAACCCCACATGATCTGCCCCCTCTCAGTTTCACCCAATGGGATCCTCCAGTGTTTAATGCCTTTGCAAAACTACTCATCAGAATTTGCCCAGACACAATCTCTAATTTGCATTCTCCAATTCCACCCCAACTGTCCAAGCTGATCAAAGATCATATCTGTGAAGACTCTTGCTACCTTGGTGGCCTCTTCTGCTCTCCTCTCCACAGGTAAAGCTTTGAAATACCATTGGAGAAACAAGACTTGTTGGAAAGCCAAATTTGGCAGGATGGGTAATGAAGAAGCTTGCACCAAGGGCAAGCCTTTGTCCTCAGTGCACCTGGGCAGAAGCAATGGACCATCTCATAAATGGCAAAATGCTTCTTGGGAGTGTCAAAACTGAGGAAGTGCTCGTTTGCTTTCCAGAGGTCCTCACCTACTAGAGAGCAAACAACTCACTACATGAGTCCTCCTATACATCAGTACTAAATAAATCTTTGTGCAGGACAATTTTAAGATGTTGATTTTAGTAAGAATACATTTCTTAGCTTTTAACAAAAGTACATAAGGACTTTAAATTAGAGTGGTAACAGGTCGGTAATAGACAAGGTAATAAGAAAAGACTTGCAACTGTTCTTTTTTGCACTTGGCATATCTTGGACTATACCACAGTGTAGCAACATCCTTCATTTGTGTCCTTCCCTAGCCTTTCCTACAGATATATCCATCTACATTCTTTATGAGTACAATAGCATTCTAGGTAACTCAATCTTGGTGCTGACTGAAAAGAAATTAGCTCTAAATTTAGGATAAAATTCATGTAATGCTTCCCAGAAAAAAGTGACAGATTTAAACTTGAACAATTCAATCTGACAGTTTATGTTTGTGAGGTAATTGTTGGGATTCAGAACTACCCTCTTCTTTCAGGACAGAGCAGGATTATTTCACACTGTGAAGCACATCTCATTTTCTTACCTAGAATTTAGAAAATATAGGACAATTCCATGGTTCAGACCAAAGAAAACTTGGGAATCAAATGCCCTAATTACATTACAATTCTTTACCTCCCTATAAAAAATGGAAAAGAGTAATCAACAAAGTCAAAATCTGCCTTTTATTCCCTCCATGCCTGGGCTGAAATCATTATCTCTCTGGGCAGAAACTTGGTACTTAAGGTGTTTCCCAGGCTGAGCCTTTCCAGGCTGGTACCTGGTGGCCTATTTCACTAGAATCCCTCAGCACCATGAAACTGGTCTTTTCCAGACAAGGTGTATTTCATGTGCCTCCTCCACATGAGCTAAAGATAGCCCAGAGCTATCTTCAGCAGCTCCTATGTATCTATCTCTGATGTCTGAAGCCTGTCCAAGATAGAAATACTGAAGGGAAGGAACAAGCATCTCAGCCCTCACTACTCTTCCTTTTCCACTAAAATGATGAGAAAAAATATCTGGAACTTCATGATGAATCATGCCAGCACAGCCCTTTGTCTCACTTACTTATGTACAGAAAACCCAAATAAGTTCTCCAGAAGCTAGAGATCCAAGTCTCTGCACATGCTGATTCAGTACTTAATATATTAATCTTAGGGAAAGACGATGATCTCAAATCAAATGAAACTAAGTCTCTGAAACATGCTGATTCAGTAATTAATATATTAATCTTAGGGGAAGAAAATTAAATCAAATGAAACTTCATTTCATCAAGGCCCTACTGTCCCTCAAACCTAGTAACCCAAATAAAATCTGGAAGTCCAAGCAGAGAAAGTCTGGAAGTCCAAGCAGAGAGTAGACAAGATTTGGCCATGGTGAAGAAAGTCTTAGATAGGTGCAAAGGGTTTGTTAGCTAATTAATACAATATCAGAGCTGCTAATTTAACACCTTTTTTTCCACCAGAAACCCTTCATTATTGAAAAAGCTTCACTTTACCAGTTTCATTGTCACTGGTTAACTTGTCCTCTCTCTCTTCCCTCTCTAAAGTGCTGCTTGCTGAGGATATACTGGATGCAGAACAGTTGTCTTTTTCATTCACTTCCTCATTCTGCCTCTCCTTGTCACTGAGTATTGCACTTTCTTCTGGCTCTCTCTCTGGTCCTTGCTCCACCTCACTCTCTGGTCCCACCTCTGCAGCCTCTATTTCCTTGGGTGTCTCCGTTCCCTGCTTGGCCTCAGCCTCAGCCTCCTGCTCTGGTTCTGGTTCTGGTTCTGTCTCTGTCTCTGGTTCGGGTTCACTGGCACTCACTGGTGGAGAGAACAATGGGAGAAAGAGATTCACTTAACAACAGAGCCGTCTCAGGTTCACCCTTCCAAATGAGAGCGACGTGAGAGTTGTACAAGTGCCTTATGGAAAGAAAATAAAACGCAAGCCCACAGCGTGCTTAGGAACATTAGGAGCAACAGACTGATGGATGTTGTGCGACGACAGCATTGCAGGTGAGAGTGGCCTGGCAGGCCCCCTCACTGGCTGTCTGGAGCCAGCCCACTGTTTTTACACATACTTCCACAGCTGCACGTTGGACTTGCACAAGGATTTGAACGAACAAGCAGAAAATGGGCATCTCACCTGAGCATTGACAACTCAGTGCCTAGACAGAGCCAGGAAAGAAGAGATTAAATAAAAAAAACAAACAAAAAGGAGGGTGATTGTGGCTTTTGGTTGAATTTTCTTTGGGTTCTGGAAGAGTTCTTTTTTCACCTGATGAGGAACATTTCAACAAAAAAAAATACAAATATTAGTTTTAATAACACACTTGAATGGCACAGTCTTGAAATGGCACTGTCACACATTTGGCTGACAAAAACCATATGTTGTTTCACATTTACTTCAGAATAGCCACATCAAAATTAAGCAAAGTTTCCAACTGCCTGGCATATGGCACATATTTAGTTTCCAGTTGGTTGGCACATGGCACACAATGAGCTTTTCTATCAGTTGGCACACAGAAAACACTGTTGATAGTACACTTGGCTTCTTCTTCCCTGTTTTCCCAGTTAAAATAATTCATTCACCTTTAGGGTTTTTAGCAGTAACAGCAGATTTTCACATGCAAATATTCTCTGCATGCTGCAAAGAAAATGAAGAGCATCCACACATATTCACATCAAGAAGCTCACAGTTCTCTGAAACCTGAAACGGCCATGCAAAGTGTGGCAAAAATGGACATGCATGTTAGCTCTGCATACTTCCTGAATTCCCTCTGTATATCCCTCCCTATGTATTCCATCTTGTGGGTGGCCGAACTATAATGACCAAGTCATACTTGTTTTGTCCCTCTGTTAACTATTTTTCATTACAATATTGCAAAAGAGTCTTCTGGACTTCTCATTGTCTTTGGATTACACAAAATACAATGAGAATTTCTTCAGGTACAACATGAACCTTTGAAGGAAAAAAAAATCACACTGAAATACTGGAATGAAATCCAAATATTTCAGTCCTCTAGTAAGCAGGTAAGTAGATTTATCCTAAGTAAATATAAGCCAAAATAATGAAGATCACATTCTTCTCCATTGAGAGCACCTAAATGTCTAATACTAGATATGCAAGCACCTCTGCTCATGCCTCATTTCTCTAAATGTACCTTACCTATGACTGTATCCTGGACACTGCCTAGGAGAGAGTGAAAATTACAGAGGGCTGTCAAGAAGTTGGCAGATGCTGCAAATCCCAGTGATGTGTTACTCACCACAGCTGTCAGTGTGTAGGTATAGAATGAGAACATTTAAAACTCAAGCCAAGATTTGAATATGACTGAGATGAAAGTTTAGGAATTCTCCAGGAGTTCCTGGAACTAATGGGGTACTTTAGCAAGAAAGATTCTCGGCTTGCTGTGGTTCAATAGTCCATATATACAAATGTCACCAATTCATCCATGAATAATCATAAATTCATATAAATTTTAGATATTTATCTCTAAAAAACCCAACAACCAAGCCAACTGTCATGCAACAACCAAAAAAGTCAACTCCAGCAGCTCAGATGGAGAAAGAAGCTGATTAAAACATGGCTAGGACTCCTAAAGCTTACTGCAACTTTGTCATGATGAAGCCACACTGAAGATCCAATAGAAAAAAGTCAGAGGAGATGTAAGAAATGCTTGAAAAATTTTGAATGTTCAAAAGAATTCCAGATATTCTTCTAACAAGAAATATTTCACATATACCAGAAATGCGCAGCAACGTAGCAATATCTAATACCTAACAAAGAGTAAAGAGCACTATACTGACATAGTCTGCTCTTTTGAGTTCCAGGAATAAAAAAAATCCAAGTACTGGAACAAAACAAGGATATGTTGACACTCATTTTGACAGCCCCTCTCTCTCTCTCTCTCTAGGGATAATATCAAACAATCCACTTATAGCCAAAATCACTTGAAAATAGTGAGCTAAGTCCAGCAGCAGTTTCCTTAAGAAACAGTACAAAAATCAAATCTGCCAGGAAACACTATCAAGAGAACAAAGCCAGCAAGCTAGACATGTGTCTATCATTTGCATTTCCATCATGTAATCCACTGCATTGATATTAGTGAGAACTTCTAAAGATGTTAAAAAATACAATTCTCATTGAATGCTTGGTAGTGGCCTATTTGAAATGAACTCAAACTTTCAGTCCCTCACCTACTGGGTCCATTTTCAAATCAGATGAAACACTACTCTAAGTGCAACCTCACAGGTGGCAAGAGAATAACAGACCAGGCTCCATCCCCTGTCTTCAGACTTCTTGCTAGTGGAGACTGCAAAGAATCAGGAAAGCAAGCCTGGTCAAATCAAAAAGCATCAACAGCAAAGAAGGTGTGCCTGAGATGTGAAGAAGCATGATACCTTTATAAGCTGATCCTTTCTGAAAAGCAAGTCTGAGAACTTATAATGTGGTAGAGGGATATGGACATTTCCTTTAATACTCAAGTATAAATCAACTTTGAAGCAGACACAAGATGCTGTAACCTGCTGATAAGAACTTAAACCCTACAGTCCTATAAGCCCTCAGAGAGAAGAAATATCCCTCTGGGCTCACATCTAATCCCCTGTTAGGCTAATTGTTTAGCCAGCCACATCCCTATCTATTTTCTCTGCCTTCCACTTGGAGGTGTGAGATAGATACGCTGGGTGTCTCTTGTGGATGCATACAGTAAGTCTGAAAATGTCTGTATGCCCAAGACCTCTTGGTCAATTGTTCAGGCATTGCCTAAAGTCTTGGCTGTTATCTCCCTTCAGTTACTCCAGCACAGGATTCCTCTTCCTCTGAATTCTGCAGGGACTCTTTATCCCTCCCCACTCCCACTCCAATCTTTTCCTCCCATCCTTTGTGTTGGTAAGAACAGATGCAGACTGAATTGGCTCTTTCTTCATGCAGTCAGAATGTTCATTTTTTGTCCTCCAACCCCAGTTCCTGTATCATGGCTCCTTTGGCTCTGCAACTGGGGCCGCACTGGCCTCATTCCATGCTCATGCTCTGGTGCTTCCCCATTTGCTGAGATGCTCTTATCAGCCATGCTTTGGGCAGCATCTGAACCCTGCTAAACTACCACTATGCTCAGAAGGTGTCCTACTGTCCACCATGTGCACTTGGGTTGGCCTGCTTACTTTCTTAAGAGCTAAAAAAGCTGTTTCTTTCAGAGAAGGGTTCACCTGAAATTCCTTTGTAGATTGACTTCAGAGATGTCCCAGTTATTGTTGGCCCTCCTTTACTGCATACTTACACTTCACAAAATATTCTCCAATTAAATTACAAAAGAGTAAGTAGCTGCTCTGAAAAAAAAATTAAGTTCCTTTTTGTAGTTACAGGACTGCCTTAATTTCCTCTGAATGCCACAATACAAGTTTTACAAGAGTAAGTCCTACAAGACTTGATTACTTTAGTGGAACCGATTGTTTTATATGAGAAAACACTGCAGCTCAGTAAGTCCAGATTTTTATATTGGGTAATGGTACTGACACATTTCACAGTGCGAGACAAAGTTCCACAGACAGAATCTGTTTCCTTCTTAATAACAGTAGATACCGGATTGGCCAAAGGATATTTCAGCACAAAAGGAATAAAATAAATCTGACTTCAAAAATTCCTTATTCTTTTGCTAGTAGATGAACACTCTTTGCCTTTGACCTCAGGTTCTGAATTCTGCAGATGAATATCACACATCTGTTAACACCATTCTTGCAGAGTCTTTAGAGTGTCATATGCACAGAACCAAGGAACTGTTTTCCTTCTGCAGTTTCATTCCTGCTTGGGAAGATGGTGAACCTCATATTAAAAGCAACCCCATATTGGGGTGCAAGTAATCTGAGTTCTGTCCATGGCTCTGTTTCAGCTTTTCTTACAACTGACTTAAGCAAGTTAATGCTTCATTTTCTCTACCTGTTAAGTGGGATTCATAACCCTTCCTAAAACCAGTAAAATTGTGATTTTAATTCAGTATGGAGCACAAGGAAGTCAAGCAATAGTTTAGAGACCATGGCACAGTGTCTACATTAAGCTTGTCCCCTGCTGGCAGATATCCAATAATATGGGCATTTCCAGACGATATATCCTGCCCACATGCTCATGACTACCTATGATGTTTCCAATACTCTTGGTAGGTCTGAAAAAACAGTCATTCCCCATGCCTAGATCCCACTGAAGTATGCCGATTTCAGGACTCTGTTTAGGTTCTATCCTGGCTATCTGCCCGCAGCTGCCTCTGGCTGGAAGGCTACCCTGCCCCATCCATATATTCTCTCCTTGTGGTCCATTTGCCAGGCTTTCAGGTGCTGCCCTCCAATGCCCACTATATTGCCAGGAATTTTAGTAGAGATGTCCTGTCTACCCACATGTTGATAGTTTTGCCATATTCTGGCTGTCTGAAGCTGCCCTGTACACCTGCTCTAAATGTATTCTCCAAATGGTTTGCGCTGTTCCATTTCATGCTGCAATTTTTTTTAATGCTTCCAGGAGAAATATGTTAAAATAATCATCACAAGAGATACTTGCTCCCTACCCAGCTCTGAAATCCTAATGGTGGAAAAATTTGGTCTAAAAGCAATATAGCACTAAACAAAATGGGTGTTTGGATATTTCTGACTATCAGTATTGGAGGGAAATACCTGTGGTTTCTAAGTTCAAACGATTCCACTGAGACTCTTAAGGTTCCAAACAAGAAAACTGGGGAATATAATATATAAAACTAAATAAAATAAACTTCACCTACTTAGTACGGTGAGGACAAACATATGCAGCATTCAGTATTTGTAATGTTTTTCTTAAATTGCCTTGCTTTATAGCATGCTACCAGCCATAACACTCCATAAAACCAAGCAGTGCAAGTTACAAATGCATTAATCACCAATAGCATGTAGCAGGAAATCAAATAAAATAAAAATGAGTGATGGTGATAATTTGCCCTCAACATGCATTCTAGCTCCCAATGTTAATGCAACATCATGTGGTGCAAATACAAATCTGTATGGCATGTGTTGTTTTGAGGACTGAAGGAGAGGTACATGATGCAAGTGGCAGAATGACATACAAACATACACAAAAGGCATTGCTCTGTATACCAATAAATTATATGACAGCAAACCAACCATGCAAACACTAGTTATACTTTCCTTTTTACTAATTGTCTGTGGTCTCTTTTAAGTCCTTTATGACTTGTGCTACAATTTTAAGAGTTTTTTCTTGGTATTAAAAATAATCAACAGACTCCCCCTGCCTTAAATTCAAGAACTTTTCAGTTGGTCACATTCAGCCTGTGCTCTACTGGAAGGTTATTATAATCTTGGCATTAATCTGTTGCATTTCTTTCAGAGGATCCACATACGCAAAATCTGTTGGCAGGAATACTGTTTGTCTAGTATTCAGTAACTCCTCATATATAAGGAACATGACACTAAAATTAAGACCCTCTGTATTCTCTATTTTCTAATTACTCCATTTGAAAAGCAACAGAAAATGGTAGTATGAATCATAGCAACAATTTGTAATGTATCCTATTATTGAACAGATTACATGATATCCAAATTAATGCAAAAAAATAGGCAATTTAGGAAGACAGGATGGAACAATGTAGGATCCTTTACTCTGGCACCTTATAGATTGCATTCTTGCACTCATGCATCAAAAATCACCATCCCAAGAGAAACTGATAAACCAGCATTGTTTCCCCTACCCTCCTTTGCACTTACCTTCTGGGGGCTGAGGAGTTCCACATGGGATGGAAGGGGTCTTCAGCTCTTCCTGGGACTCTATGGATGCTGGGCTGATGCACTTGGGTACAGGTGAGGATGGAGCTGAAGGGGATCTCAGGTTCAAGGACAGCTCACTTCTGCCTCGGCTGACACTCCGACTCTTCAGCTCCTTCTCATACTCCTCTGCTGCCAACTTCTCCAAGTATTTGTATCTGAAAGTTAAATTCCAGAGGGTTTCCGTAAAGAAAAAGAAGCCTGTGGCTGATGCTTGTTTATGGATGAAACACCTGCAGAAAATGAGCTGACTTCCTGACACAAGGAGTACAGTACTGAACTGCCTGCTTGCTCAATCTGCCAAAAAGTGCACACTAAACCAAAGACTACTGCCCTGAAAAATGTTAAACTGCTCATTACAATACAAAAGCAAAAAACCAGCAGAGTTAAAGAACCTTTAGCTATAGTATTTTGTCTGCACAGTTCTCCTTTTTGGAAGCATTTGTCTATCCTCCTTTTGACCCTCCTCTTTCACCTCCTCCTCCTCTTCCTCCTCCCCTCAGCCCTCCCTCTCCCAAAACTAAAACGGGAGAGAAAAAAAAACCAACCAAAAGAAGAAAAAAACCTTTCCAAACCCAGAGCCCCTTAATACTGGTGCAAATTGCCAAAATCTGAGACTTGCTGTAAGGAGAGGAAAATGCAGCAGACAAAACCAGATCTTCCTGCAAAATAACACCAATAATAAACATCTGAATTGACTATCTAAAGATTCTGAACCTGCTTCTATTTGCTCTGAGAGCAATGCACTGGAATTCACTTTGTTCTCTCCAGAGCCTACAATGGAAAGTTTTTTTTTTTATTCTGAAGAATTTCTCTGCCGGACTCAGACATCCAATAGCTTGTACCTGACGTCACATGTAGTTTATTCATCAAAGTCACTTTAAAAGAACAAAGATACATCTGTTTTGCATTTTAGGCAGGCAGAACTCACTAACTGTTTATTAAGACCAGCTACCAATCATATTCTTCATAGTATGCTTTATACATTTCGACCAAAATAACTTTTAAATATGTGCCTGTTCCAGATGTCTGCTAATTTTATCCACCGTTATTTGCTAAGGAATAAATTCATGAATACAGCTGGATTGGGCTTTAGACTGTTTGCCTTATCCACAAGTGAGCTGTTAAACAGGTTAATCAGGACTACTACTTATGTCCCTGAAACACTCTGGTCATTCCCTATAACACACTGTTGTAAACACTTTATAACATTGAACACCTCTCCTCCCCCCTTCTGCATCACTGACAGCCCAAATTAGTACAAAAGGGTGCACTAAAAGCAGGCAGGGTAAAGAAGTCAGCCACATGTGGCAACAAACATGCTAAGTACATATGGTAGCCACACACACATGCACATTTGCAAACATTCATATAGAGGACAGAAATGTGTCTTTGAAGAACAGTCCTTGTGTTTTCAGAGGCAATTTGCCTTACTGCAAACAGCAATAATGAAGAACAAACTCATTTTCTTTTATTCCTCCAGAGGTATGCACAGGCTTTGAACAAATTCTGCAAGAAAAAGAACCCCTACAGACTCTGGATGAAAATATAACAAGCTACATACTTGCATGGTTATAAAATAGGAACTGTTTACAGTTCTAACATGAAGCCAATTCTCGAGACTGAATCTTGCCTTTTCAATAGAGGGGAAAGCATTTCTCTGGCATCAGCATGATGTTTTGTTACAGCTCATGAAGCCACTCTTTCTTTGAATGTTGGTCACTTACATACAGTGCCTTCCACCTCCTCACAAGCAGAGCAGATGGGACTCCAGACTCATAAAGAGCGCTCAAACTGATCACTTGGCACTAACAGGTACAGCCCAGCTGGCTGCTGCCAAGGGGGTTTTGCAGTTTGCCAACAGACTACAACAAAGATCTGGATGGATCCTTATATGATGTGGGGAGCTACAATTTTTTATTGTCCTCAGCTCTTTTTCAGGTGCTTTAACATTTTCTGTAGCTGCATGCTGCACTGCCAACCAGCAAAGCAGAGACTATCATCAAGAGGTGACTTTTCAAAATGTATCTGATTATTATACTGAAACAAAAAAGGGAACCAGAACAGCAACTCCAATGGCAGCACATCAGCAGAACTCCTTATCAAATGGGAAGCTTAATAAATAGGTATCACTGAGAAATAAAAAAACATTCAAGAATCAATTATTAATGCTTCACACTTGATAAATGACATTATTTAGGTTAATTTTTGTTTCTGACAAATATCTTCATATTGAATAAATGCCAGCTGCAGATATGCAAGGTCATGTAGACCAAAATCTGAAGGGGCTGAAAGGATGAGCTACCATGCCTCCACTACGGGATTGACAAATTGCCCCTGTATATGCTGCCATATTCTTTTAAATCATGGGAACCTGTAGACATCATCTCAGCTATGCTGACTCTTCTCTGTAGACAACAAGCCAAAAGTCTGTGGCTATCCATTTGGTATTCCTCATGAACATAACACTGGATTTATCATCTTCAAGTAGATGAAATTATCATTTGGAGTTCTCTAGGCATCTGAGTAACGCCCTGAGGGCAACTTAAAATGTTAGGGTATCAACAAAGTCATGGGGGTGGAGAGCATTTGAACTGTACCTTACACCAGAGAGGGCTTGGGAGCTCACCTTTCTTGGTTTTATTCTTTAACTACCATTGGAAAACACCCAACCAAGCAAAGGGAAAAGGCTGCAAATCATTGAACAGCAAGAACTGATATGGAGGAAACATACAAATCAGTATTTAACTAGGATTTTAGGCATCTTGACTATAGAATTTTCTTACAGTCTATGCACTCTACTAAAACAAGTTATCATGCAATTTCCTCTAGGAAATAAAACTTCATTTGTGCAAAAGTGTCTATAAAAAGTAGCTACAGAATGCCAATGTAATGGACTACTGGTGCAAGAATTCATTTGCAGAAGTTTTCTCCAATATTTATCTGCTGTCAAAGCAAACATGTCTTTCCTTTTTATGAGTAGGAACTGATAGTTTGATATCTCAGTTCAAAAGAGCCCTAAGGATAACAAAACATTGCTAATGAAGGGTGAAATAGTCTCAGATTGTGCAGCAGTGATGGTGAACACTTCCCCAAGAATAGTCCAGTTGGCATTTTCCCTTACAACTTGAAAGTTCTAAAGAACTCACTTCTAATTTGTTTCAAAACTTGCAGATGAGCATGCTCACTGAAGAAAGGCTTTACTCATCTCATGATGCTTCTGTGCTCAGATGTATTTCATTTCAGAAAATGCTTTACGCTGTTCGGAACTGTTTTGGGACTGGAGCACAATGGAAAGTCCATCCACCTTTTCTTACTCTTAGAGATGTTAAAATAATTCTTTTAATATTAGCTACTTCAGCCTCAACAGATAAAACTTCAGTCTGCAGAAACAAACTGTCCCCTGTATGATAATTTTGTGAAAAAAAAAACCCAATAAAACAAACAAACTCTAAAACACAAAAGCAATCCGAAAAAAACCCAAGTAAAAACATAGCAACACAATGATTTCTGAGATGGCTGCTCTCTTATTTTGATAATGTAACTCCAATTCTTGACAATCCAAAAGTATCTCCAGAGAGTAATCTCTAGAGGACCATAAAAGCAGAACTGAAGCACTCTGGATGATTTTTCATCTATTTGTACAGTAACTTGCATATTTTCCAGGTAAAAACAAGCACTCCCTCCAGGATGCAATTACTAGCAGGGGTAGAGATGAAGCTACTGAAAGACAAAAGTCCTTAGTTGAGCATTCCTTGAAAAATATGCTTTTATAAGCACATACCTCCCAGCCTAGCCCAGAGTTTCTAAATTTGTTCATTGAATTAAAAAAAAAAGGAAAAATAAAACCCAAACCCTCCATCCCTTCAAATATGCTATTTAAATAAAACTAAAACAATGCCCCAATGATAAACACTGCTAAGCTTTGTAATTTACTTGCTGATGTTTAAAGAGATCAGCAAAGAAAACTTGGCTCTGAAAGATAAAAATATGCCGAGAGTGGGTCAGAACCATTTCCATCAGCCTGTTACTGCAGTTTTGCAATGCTTGTGACCCCAATTTCCTTTATCCTCACTTGCCTTTTCTGACCCTCCAGAAAGCTTGGGACCCACTGGGTGAAAAAGACAGGCCTATTCAATTTATAACTCTACTAAATTTGGGCAAATTTCTGAGGCAAATGGGGTAAGCTTATTTCCCACACAAATAGATAAAGGATCATCAATCATTCTTATGCATTCTCATTGCTCTTCATTTATTGCTGTGCTTACAGCTGGACTTCGTTCTGCTCTTTAACAACTTCTTTCTTATAGAAGTCTTTAGGAATAAAAGTGTTTTGTGCAAGCTGAGTTAAAAATGTAAACATACAACAGCTCCACAGCAAAGAATATAGGAAGTACAAACAACCAGAGGGAAGGATAGGGAAGGATGGATGCATGACATACAAACCTCTCTTCTCTTGCTTGTCTTAGTTCTTCTCTTTTGTCTAAATAATCCCGGCTAGAAAGAGAATTACAGTAAATTGCAGTAGAAACCAGAAGAAAAAGGTAAGTAATAGAAATATAAGTACAGTAGGAGAAACCAAGAGTGGTACACACAAACTGATCGGAGACAAAGAAGGCTGTTGTCAAAAAAATGTTTGTTTTCCAAAAATTGCTGAAGACTATACACTTATCCATACATACACCACCATATATGTAGTTTGGAAGGTCATTAAAAGTAATTCTAAAAAACCTGCAAAAAGTAAAGAACTTGAAGCATGCTTTGAAATCTGGTATCTGAAATGAGATTCAATGAACTGCACTTATCCAGAGGGAGCAGGCACATGAGTGCCTATTAAACCATCACTCATTCACTCCATCTTAGAATGTGCCAAGACAGTGACTGTAGCTCCTGGCTGTGACCTGAGGCAGTGAGAAAACCTATTGGCCTTCTTTGTAAGGAACCTTTCCTTAGTGAGTTTTAGTTGCCACAGGAAACAGAACAGGGGACTGGCTTTACTAAGAAGAACAATTCTGCATTCCAAGAGGGTGTGTGCAGCATCATTGGACAGATAACAACCTTTCACTTCCTCATTTTCCACACGGAGTTTTAGATACAAAACTCCTTTTATGTCAGCTTCCACTGCCACAGCTCCTCAAGTAACCCACATATTTAACTTTTGCCAAGTCAAGTTTGCTGGATGATTGAGTACTATGATTTCAGACAGGCCTGCCACATCCACAAACATGGATGCATATTTAACTTGGAGCACAGCAGAACCCAGCAAATGTCCACCCTGTCTCACTATCACAGCAAGATGGCTCCTTACAATATATTTTTAATACTTGGTTGAATCTGGTAGACAAAACTGATGTGATCTTCAGCTTATCTGCTAGATTCTTTCACACTGTAAGCTGTGAGTACCAGAAATATTTTCAGAACTACTCCTTTTATTAATAACTCCTTTTTTTCCCCTTTATATTGTGTCATTAAATGAATTACTTATCATCTATTATACCAATAGCTATCAAACATGTGGGTGCAAGTGCTCTTCAAAAGTCCTCTAACAGGGAACACACATTACTGTTTCAGGCCATCTCCACAGGCTTTGAATTCTGAACTGATTATACTTTCACAATATTTTAAAAGTATTCCAGGAAATCTTCAGCAGGCAAATTTTAACAATACTCTTTCTCTTCTGACTACTTTCACTCTTCCCTACAGCTGAAAAATAACCACTTTATTTTAGGACATATTGTTCTACATAAGCAATGGGTACAATTGTCCTTCTGAGACAAGAGAAAAGAGTCTCCTTCTGAGACTGAGAAAAATGTTCATTCTGCAAAGCATTCCTTTAGTTAGCAATACTTTATGAAGCTTTGTAGCTCCTCTCCTAATCCTCCAGCTCTCCTATCCTCCAGCTCTTTCACAACTAGTGATGCTTTCCTTTAAATTATCCTCAATTTGTCAATAATGGTGCCAGAACCTAGTGCAATGTTCTTGAGGCAGAGTTGGAAAGAATGAGATAACAAATGAGTCATGATGGTAAATCCAGTATGGCTCACGAGTTTAAAGACTGAATTGCAAGCGCTATTTTTAATCAAAAATACATCTTCAGAGACTGGGTTTCTAGCCAGACTGATGATATGATAATGAAATCCCAGGAACTCTTATGAAACTGTCCATGACTGCTTGCTGTGACTTTGTCTTCCTCCTGCCAGACTGTTTAATCAACTGTGGGATGCTGTCTGTTTGTGAAGTCTGGTGGCTTTGGAGACCCTCTGCTCGAACAAAAGTTATAACTTTTGGGTGATCACAAAACTCAAATCCAAAAGATGAAAAACACTGAGCATTGAAAAATAATCTTAAATATGTAGCATAATTATGAGATTTAGTTAATCAGTTTCTGACTCTGAAATGAAGGGATGAAAAGGTATACTTTGATTTTTTTTTTCTGATTTTAAGAAACCTCTTTCAGTGACAGAACAACCAGTGTAGCCAACCTCTACTGAAATGTACAGATCTGTTATTCAAGCAGGTCAATCTGCCAAATGCCCTGTTGGCTTTTTTGGTCTGGGAGTTTCCTTTCTGAAAGATCATGTTGGCTGTCCATGGCAGCCTGCTGCAGCCTGATGATACCACTTAGAGGGAGAGTTTTTGGAAGAGGCTGGAAGACTGCAACCTTATTGTTTCTGTTTCAGGAGGACTTGGGCAGCTGCTGGCTGCCAAAGATCCTATTATGGTACTCTTCCACCTTCCCTCTGCCTCTCATTTCCTTCTAAACTAGCTATCTTCTGGAGCCAGGAGAATATCAATCAACCACTCCTAAGCTATTCCTCTTTCCAAATTCACAGAATCACAGCCTGTTTCCACTTTTTACTAAAGGGATGATTACAGCGAAAACAATCCTGCATACTAATAAACAAGCTAACATGAAACCCTGTGCCATCTTTTCTGTAACTACCAATTCTAAGGCTACAAAACATTTATATTACCCTTCTTTAAGTTATTACATCTTCTAAATACTAAAAATAGGTTTGCTTTTCACTTCTGTCTATGAGGAAACAAGTTGATTTCTTAGTGTACACTCTTCAGACTGAAGGCACACAATTTCAGGTATAGATTCCATATCTCTCCTTGGCCCACTACAGTCTTTGTTAATGTCTCTGCTGGGATTTCTAGGCATGGACTTGAAGAGGTTGAGGGGGCTTGTCACTTACTATCCTCAGGCAGCACACCATGGGATCCCATATCACACAGCATTTTCTCATATGTGAAAATTCTAAGTCCCACATTCAGCTATGACATTTGTCTGCCCAAGGTTTGAACAGTTATTTTGGTCATTACCTTCTGTCAGTTGTTGATTCCAGGAGGAAGAGACATGTGTTCAGAAACACAGGGAAAAGTAGTTAAAAACCACTACCATACAGCAAGACATTTTTACTTTGCATAACTTAAAAGCAAAAAGATGTTTCAGTGCTGTCCCTTCCTCCCTTCTTGATACGTATGTCCCACTGTTTCACCTTCAAATCCTATGCCTCACTGAGATTGTAATTTGGTGAGAATATTAACTAATATAATTGAGCCTCTGTACATACCCAGGCAGTGTAATTGGCTACCTTTACAAAAATAGCTTTTTTATTAAATTCGTGATGGGTTTAATCTATCTGTTTTTAAGATATTTAGATCAAGAAAAGTATCTAAAGAGACAAACTATTCATCAATTCAATTATTTTGCAGTTGAATGTCTCAATGATTGATCAATCTATCACACATTAAAGCAAGAGACTGAGAGCAAATTTGGGTCCTACTTGAATTTGTTTCTTTCTTCACGTTCTATCCTTTGCAACCTTTCTTCTCTCTCCTGACGCCTGCGTTCTCTTTCTGCTGCCAAGGACTCCTGGTGCTGCCGAAAAGATGATGTAAGGAGACCACCCAAAGCTGGCCTGCAGAAAAGGAAGATCGGATTTCTCAGTGTCACTTTTATTGATTATACTGGCAAAAAATCAGTAGCAATCATGCAGTAAGTAACATAATCCCAACCAGCAGAATGACATGGCAATATTATGTAGAGATCTTTCAAAGCATTGGCTAAGCGTCTTCTTGCTGAATTGATTATAGATTCTGCAATGAGCTGAAGAGAAACAATTAGGGTAGGCTTCCTAAATAGCCAAATTTCTAAAGCACAAATAAAGTATGTGTAAAAATTCTTCAGTCTGTTTCAACTGCAATATTGTCTTTTTTTTTTTTTAACTTTATAATCCTGTTAATAGAAAAGCTGAATCCTGTAAAGGAATTTTGAAATTTTAAAGGAAAAAACTGTTATGCAATGATGTTAAAAACAGATGTGTTACAAACACCTGAGAATACTCCATACAGAAAAACAAAAGAAAGAGAAGATGTCAGAAGTGTCCACAAGAATTTAAATGCTCTTGTAACTATCAGACATATTTTTCCTTTATACATTAATAAATTGGATTATCATGATTTCCCTGCTGCATGTGCTGTAAGAGCAAGATGAATCTCATATTAGAACATATCAGTAAAACACAAAGGGACAGTCTTCTCGAACCATTTTTAAAAACTAACAGAAATGATGGCCTCTACAGTAAAAACTTTTCAAAGATATAAAGTTACTTTTACATTCACTAATAGTTTGGTGTTGACATAGATTTTTTTATTGGCTTTACTCTAAGTAGTACTTTGGGAGAGTGGGTCCTCTTACACAACCTTCCCCCAACATGGTGGTATTGGTACCACCAACCTCTGACAAGCGAGTGACCTCTGAGTAAACATGTCTTTCTTTCTGTCTCTTAGACAGGAAAAAATCTGAATTGCACAGGGTAGCTTTATACAGATGCACACTGATTGAATTAGACTGATAAAATCAAAAAGACATAACTCATGTAGAGAGGTTTCTGTGCATTGTTGTAACATGAGTTTTGCAATGAAAGGATTAACGAGAGAAATAGATACTGCCTTTTGTGTAAGAAGAAACTAAACCCTGCCTGCCTAGAGGAAGATTCCTTAACCAGTAATGCAAACCTGAATAAATTTTCCTTATTTTTAAGAACTCAGACCCTCTCCCGTATTTATTTACTTACCTATGTCTGCACAGTGTAGGCATTTAGCATAATGGCACCAATTCACTACTGAACATAGGTGCAAAAGAAGATAAAAATATTAATGCAAACCTATCTTCCCCAAGAGTCTATGTCTGTATAAGCAGGAACACCACAAAACATAGCCATTTCAGCCCCACTGGCAGCAGGGCAGCATGAATATAATGTCAATAATTTCAATACATTGAATTTCAATATGTCATATCCCACCCGCATAAACATTACATAAGATGGTATAGAACTTGATATTCTGTAAGAGTTCCTGCTGGCACTCCTCCAAAACTACAGTATCAATGCTGGATCACACTCAAAACCATAAAAATCTCTAATATGCTTCAGCACTAAGAAAAGGGGGAAAAAATCCTCAAACCCTGACAGTCAAGTACGTGTGGTGAATTTTCCCTTGAGCATATTTAAAATTTATTTTAACTTTTGACCTCTTAGTGCATGTTTCAAGAGAAAGCTCTTAGCAAAAACAGTAGCACCACTGTACTGAAACTCAAAAGCTAGAGCTCCATCCCTGTAATAGCAAAAAACCCCACGGCTATATGGTTGTATATAACATCAGAAATTACTTTTGGAGGGGAATAATGAACAGTGCCTCCATTTGAAGATATATGGAAATTAACTAGGAGGGATGGCAAAAGAGGGTCCCTATCAAGTCTTTGTTTTTATCTGTTTTGTGTATTCAGCTTGATATCCTATCCTGCCCAGCTGCCGTGAAGTCTGCAAACTCCATTTAGAGTCAAAGGAAGGTATGGCTCAAAAGAAGACTGAAGGAAAATTAAGGGGAAGGATGGGGTGATGATGAGAGACCAAAAGAGTGATTGTAGGTCTGCACATCATCTAGCAGGTTGGAAGCCTTCAGCTCTGACTGAGCTCTTTGAGGCCCTACAATAAATGCATATTCTTATGCAGGGGATTACAGGGAAATCACATGGCGATGCACAACTTAGTCCTGCAGATGGGATTCTAAGCTAACCCTGGTAGTAAAATATCTCCACACCTTGTTTGGAGGTTTGGTCTAGCATAGTTTGGCTAGCACTGCTCACTGGGATAAAATTTACAGATGTATGAAGAGCAGCATCACAATCTAAATAGAAGATCCACAGCTGTATGTCCAGAAAAAAAGCCAGTGTTTAAAGAACTGAAAATGTTAGCTGGCCATCTCTTCAAAACTAATCAAATCAACAATTTGTCAAAACTTGGAATTCCCGTATTTCTCACTGGTTATGAATGTGCACTTCAGCTGAATTACAAGCTGTGAACACACATACAATTCCTTTGTCCCAAACACAGCCCTGTCGTGTACAACACAGTTTGTTGCATGAAATGGTCACATCTAACAGTCCAAGCTGCCAGAAGCTTCTGTACATAGAGGCCATAATTAAACAGACAGGAACACGGTCAGCTGACCCCCTGTGTGACACTGACTTCTTGAAGCACAAATAGTCAAGGTTTTGGGTCTTCAGTCACATTTAGAAAAGGGCTGGCAAAGAAATAGCACTGCCATAGCTGAGTTAGTGCTCTCTTAGTGGTTACACCCACTCAACCACACACATCTGCCCTCGGTGGGGACCACACCTCATACCAAATGCTGAGACCAGCTGCCTTATGAAGCCTGATGAACTCACAGCCTCACTGCAGATATCAAGCACTGTGCCTCAACTGGTGTTTGGGTGCACCAATACTCTTTTTAATGTGAAGTGCAACTGTAAATGCACAGTTTTACTATTTAGTAAACTCTATCGGTAATTTTCTACATGTGCATAAACTAAACCTGGAGTAAGCAGGTTACTTTCAGTGTGTACAAACCTGTAAAGCCAGAGGAAAAACAAACATTACGGGGTATTCCTCTCACATTCTAAACAATTTAAAAAGGGATTTGTCTATGTACAGTTTGTTGACAAAATCTGATTTTTATTTCTGTATTTCCCTGGCAATAACGCTTAAAGTAAATGTTCCCTTTCAGTGAGAACATACTTGAATTGCAAATGGCAGCATAAGTGGCCAAACCAGTTGGTGGGAAGGCTTGGGCTTAGCCATTGGGTAATTTTGTTGCTTTGATGGTATTTGAAGAGTGAAAGTGCCTTCAGGCCTCATGAATTTTTAGGTCTTATTGCTGCAGGATGCATTTTAAAAATGGATAAGCAAGAAAAAGGCTAAAAAAACTTCTGGCATTGAATCAAAGGTGATAAGAGATTTTAACAGTAAAGAGAAATGTGAATGCTCAATGAAAGCATAATAGAGCGAACACTCACAAAATGGGGTTACAGCTAATATATGCCAGCATTTTAGTGCTGGTGTCATATGTTACCAGCTGGTAATATCAACCATTTGTTCAGCTCCACCAATACAATCCAGAAGGATGCTTACTCTGACTACTATTTTTAGTTTTGTAGAGAATGCAAGGCTATTAAGAATGGACTGTTAATATAAAAAATGTTAAGAAAAGCTTTCTTATGCCTGCTGTTAAAACCAGTAAAAGCTAAACAAGCTATGTTATTACTTTCTCATTCCAGAAAGAAAATACACAACCAGAAAGCATCTAGGTCTGTGGATTTGTGAATAGAGCTCCTCACCACAGAATCAGGACACAGGGCCAAAGAGGTCATTAGTAACTTATCTTACTGGAAGAAGAGATAGGAAAAGGAAAGAATGGGGGGGAAAAAAAGAAAAGACAGCAAAACATACACAGAGCATCGGATACAAAGCCAAAAGTTTGACTGTAGGCCAAAGCTCTTCTGAATAAAAATTCAGCTAGCCTGACCTACAGCATTTAACACAGCAGTGAATTAGTAATCGTTATTATAAACGCTAATTCAAGCAGACACAAGATCTCTCACACTTTTTTGCAAGCTCTTGCAGTTTTCTGAAAATACTCCATCATGGACTATACCTTGTGAAGGGGATTATGTGCCCTGAATTACTCTAATCTTGTTGCAAACTGAAGAAAATATTTCTGTCTTACTGAAAGCAAAACTGAAATTCTGAACTTCAAATGTTCTTCATTCATGTAAGCTCTGAGATACTATTTTGTAGTATCTTTTGGCTGCCTTTCCCTCTGTTTAGTTGAATTTTTAAAATTTGCTAAATAGAAATGGTTATAGAATAACCATATAATAATAGAATGGTTAAAAAAATTAACAGATGACTTACGAGAGGAAATCCCTTTAGGTCATAAGGTTAATATTCAGGATTGTTTTTAATACAACATGGGGCAGAGTCATTAGTAACTTTAATAAGGAAGCACTCATTACCTAATTTTGCAAAGTGCTCCTGTTCCAGCAGCCATGGGAATGCTACAGTTTCTGTAGTTGGCTCCTACTTGGCCTTAAGTAACTCTAAATGTCTCTTGGCTTTAACAAAATAAATCCATTTTCCAGCTTAGGAAGCGACAAAAGGGAAGGCAAAGCTGCCAAGAGCCATATTGCTTTTCACAGTTAAAGAAACTCCCCATGTGTTATGTCTCCCTACATGACATGGCAAATTCAAAAGCATGTTGATATAAGACTTTGCAAACAGACTAAACATTACTTAAGGAATCTTTATAAAACTTCTCTCAAAAATAAACATAAAATTGAGAGCTAAAACTACTAATGCTTCCCTTAAGAAAGACATTTGAGAATGACCAAGAGAAGAACTGATTAATGTTAGACTTTTAAGTGGTACAGGGGACTACCCAAATTAGGGGTAGAGCAGGACAGAGCAGCACACAAAGCCTGGGCAAGGCACAAAGACTTTCTACATACACTCTCCTCTTCCAGCTGACCTCCGCAGCTTTTACACTGTGCTTCTGTCTTTCTCCAACCTGAAGCTTCTCATCCTCCTGTGAGTTACACCTTGCCTGGATGTGACTTACAGAGCCCAGGTGTAGATCGAGGCCAAGGTGGGTGAGCCCTGAGCACCAGCACTGCACATGGCATGTTCAGCCAGCAACACTCTGCAGTCTGAAACCATAACCAGTTCATGCTTCTGTTTAAACATATGCCCTATGATGAAGTCCACAAAGCTGCAATCAAGAATATTGCTTACACAGTAGTTCAACAAGCAGCTAAGCCAGTGCAAGCCACCACTGCTTCCCAAACTGTAAATCATCAAGTAATTCCTAAGGTCATTTTTCCTCTTAAAATCTCTGCAATAAAGCTGAGGCTTTTGCCCTGGGCCACTATTATCAGCTACCAAGCTATCTGTCCCTCATTATGTTACTCAGAGTGAGATGTGCTTGGCAGTTACCACAAGGAAAAATCTCTGGTCTGAGAGCCCAGAAGTACGCACAGAAAGAACAGAAAGCCAAGCAAAGAGGAGCAGTTCTTGGGAGAGCAGCAGCTTTGCAGGCTGTATAGCAGGTTGTGTTCCATAGGCTTTTGTTTTACCTTCGTGCTTAACAGCTGGAGTAAGGGAACTGCAGAGCACAAATCAGTGATAAATGGCTAACGGAAAAAAAAAAAAAGGAACCTGCCAAGAAGCTTCATCCAGCAGCATCTCCCTGGTGTTATCCATTACTGAAACCTTTAATTTTAATAGAAAATCTAACTGAAAAGCTGTTTGACATTATCAAGGGGGTTTTTTTTTGGGTTGTTTTGATTTGCTTTAAAGAGAGAAATTTGAAAGAAAGCATCAGATTTCCAGCAAATCACTATTTCAGGCACCTGGAAAGGGAATAAAACTCAAAAGAAGAGTATCTGCAGACTTTTGCTGCACTTTAAGCTTATGCTTCAGGTATGGTGTTTAAGTGTCAGAGGAGAAAAAAACCACCTATAATCTAGGCATGCTAATCTCTCTGTCTGTGACCTGTTTTAGAAATAAATGTTTGAAGGTACATTTCCTTTAAATCATATAGAAGAACATGGAAATGAACACTCAATATTCAAGGCCCCGCATCATGGGAGCCCAAGGTAATGTACTGCTGTAGATCACAAAGCAAGTGAAATGGAAAACATATTAAAGAATGTGAAATATATTTAATATTTCTTAAGCCTATTTTCTAATGCTCTGGAAAAGCTGGAGATGCTTCAAACAGGAATAATCTGCAAACAGCATAGCAGGCCTTTACAAGGCTTGGAGATTTGGAAGAAGTTCTGAGGGACCAGCTAGAGGTGGAGACTAAGTTCACAGTGACTGGCCAAGAGACTCAAGAAGTGGAAGATTGCGAGCTGAACTTTCTGGCATTTGATTTAACAGATAGAGGTGAGACTATGAACTCCTGCTCCTTTGGCAGGAGTGCCCTGAGAAGGCTTTCTGAGCTAGGCTGACTGTACTACTGTTTGACTGTCAAGCCCAGGGGGAGCCACCTCCTGGCAAATGCATCAGAAGAAACTCACCCTGCAAAACACACCAGCAGGATATTTTTCTGGTGGTGGAATGAATTAAAGCTAGTGCTGAATTTAGAAGCTCTTGCCTTAGAAGTTACACTCCTTCATGATCTCGTCTAAGGATAGCCATGATCAACAGTGCAAACACTTCACCCCCAAAAGGACACTATGAGGGGGTGTGAAGCTTTGCAAGTAACAAGTTTGATGTCCTGGCAGACTCCAGGCTGCAGTTTCAACGGGAGTGACTGTCTTAGATTCTGAGTCTGACAAAGCAGTCTGGCTAGACAGAAATATCCTAGGCGTGAGCATAAGACAGGGAAATGCAGACTAGTCCTACAACACCTTGTGCCCTCAGGCACGGGGCCAATTTGGAGGGACAGAAAAATGCTATTCCCCCGATGTGCCTCAGTCATGCATTGCTCTTCCCCTTTGTTATGAAAATTTATGAGGTTTTGAGAGTGATTTTTAAATTTTTTTTATTAACTGGGGAAGAAGAGTTAATTGGTGATTTAAGTTGTGAAGAGTGGGAGCAGAGTATTTATGGAGCAAAGCACTCTTTGGCATTAGAAAACAGGCAGACTGGGTTATACTTCTTATGCATTAGGAGTGACTTTCCCAAACAGAGAGATACAAGAGAACTGAGACACTCCTTCTTCTCTCCCAGTGAAGGCCTGAACAGAAAGTGCCCTGCAATTTGCCCTCCTTCAGCAGAATTCCCATGGCTGCAATATGTACTTCACAAACACGGGTCTCCACAGGGAACCCAGGGAAATGAGAGAGAACAACAGCATTGCAAGAAGTTGCCAAAAGGCTGCAGATGCATTTAGAAACAGTAAAGTAAGCCTTTTCTTCTGCTTTGCAATCAGCAATATATAGATGATGTGGACTTCAAAGAACAAAATCCAGCTACTTTTGCACTGACTTATACTGCTCTTATGATTCCCTACTGATCTCAACAAAAGAGGGTTTTAAAAGTATGAATGTCAAAATGTCAACCACACTGCTTCTTTCCACCTAAGTTGTAGCTCTTGTTTACATAAGCAATATGCAGGCAAGGGTTTGAAAGGCCCGTCAGGGCAACTGAATGGAGCATGAATCACTGTGCTGGGCACTGCTCTAAATGCTGCTTCTTCCTTCCTCCTCATTCTCGAAGGTCAGATAAACAGTACCAGGGCCTGCATCTGAAGCTCTTCCCGGCATGATAAAAGACAGGAATCTTTCTGTGAAGGCTTTGCATAACTGAAGCATAAGCTGAAACCAGAAAACACACCTTACAGCCAACCATAGATATGCATCTGCTTCTTATCAAATGTCTTCCTCTCCCCCCTACTCACATCTTTTAACTTTTTTTGGGTGTTTGAATCCATGTAAATTTTTAACCATCAGGAGGTAGGAAATAGTGTTTACATAATCTGAGGCAAACACCATTCATAGAAAACTGAGAAAACCTCCACAATATTTTCCATTTACTAATTAGTGCCAAGCATTGCGTCATGCAGTACATGGCTTACTCTCCAATAAGCAAATTCCATCTGTCAGTCTCTACATGGGCATTTCTTCACTGCATATCTTTCAGGACAATGAAATTAAGGAAGGCTTCTGCCCTTCTTCAAAGTAGTCAGTACTTTAGAGCTTGCAGAAGTATACAGCTGCAGTGGCAGCACTCTCAAAAAGAACAAGAGAATGCAAAATGGCATCTGAAACTGTAAACCTAATTGTCTTTAAAGAAATAACTGCATCTATTCTGCAGACAACATGCAGCCATGGTGTACACACAATTTTCACGCTTCTCAGATACTCATATGCAGGAAGCATCAGGCTGTAACATCACTCAAATATAAGAATGCAGTAACCCTAGTGAGTTCATGAACTACCATGAACAGCAAGCTACAAATTTAAACAGGAATACAGAGATTTTTATCATGTGAGGTGGAAAGCAGCAAACATAACCTGAAGGAAAGACAGAGATGAGATGCTGAGCACTGTGTTCAGTCACAACATGTAAGAGACAGCTGGTGGTTGAAGGTAGAGTACTTTACAGTTTCACAGAAAAAAGAAAGATGAGGTGCGCTGGCTGGAAGATGCTGCTAGAAAAACTGGCTTCAAAATATAAAATATTTTCCGAGCAGTGATAAGAAATATTGGAATATTTTCAGGAGAAATCATGTGCTGCCACTTGAAAACGTGAGGGTACAGGAGTCTTTCATTTAGCTTCTGTGAGACCCATTATAGGTCACAAGAGATGATTGCAGAGCTCCCCTCTGGCCTGACTCTCCATGAATCTGCAAATTTTACAGCTTCATCCTGTGGGGCCAAGGCATTTTGGCTCCAAACCAGCAAGGCACTTACGCAGATGCCGAAATGAAAGCTGGCTTTCCTCACTGGAGCAGGGCCAGCACCATCAGCCTCTTGCAGGACAAGCCCAACCATCTTTAGCCATCTCAGCGTTTGACCACTTTGGGGTTTCTTTGCCACAGTAGCAATCAGAAGCTTACAAGAGCAGGAGCTTGAAAATCCTAAACTTCTAGAACAGCAGGATACTTTTAACTCTTGCTTATCTTGCATCAATTTTGCTGAGGTCAACAGGGGTGAATATGCTGCTGTAGAGTTTTTTATTGTGGTTGCACTCGGCAATAATTTAATTGAGATCAGGAAAGGCAAATCAAGGCAAGGTACTCCAGGAAGATGAGCAAATGAAAAACAATGCCTTTCTCCAAAGAGAAACTTAATCTAATTATTCACTTGAAAAAAAGGATTAAATCAATACCTCATGGCTACAAATACATGTATGCTGGAAGAACCTAACTTGAACCATTCTGAGTAGCAGTCTGGAAAGGATGTGAGGTATTAGGAAGGCTCAAACATATATACATACACACACAAACAACATACATATACATAAATATGCCAAAGAGTAATTAACAAAAATTAGCTGGAATACAGAAAAAGAGTCCTGTAAAAAACCTTAAGTTCAGAAAACAGGATGCAAGATGCAGTTTTTAGGCCAATTTGAAAACAAACAATCCAAATCCCATCTGGCCTAATTGGATGTTATTTACATTATTGTATCATACTATTGAATTAAATTAATTGAAAACTTTTACCTTTCCTTCTTAAAATCAGCATGATGTCCTTTGAAGCTGTCATTTATTCTCAGGTTGTAACAGATAGTTAATTTGTGGTGGTCCAAGAATTTGGACCTCTTGCCAAGAATTTCTTTCAAGTATTCCTAACATTTTCCTATCTGTTTTCTTCCTCTAGTACCTTATATAATTCAAAAGAGTTTTTTCATTGTTCAATTTTTCTTTTTTTTTGCTGGTTTGGGTTTTTTGTCCTTTAATTTTTTTTCTTAAAGCAAGCTGATAACTGGTTGCTTATTAGGAGTTTGCTTTAGCTACAGCAATAAATGTTTTGCTTTTGGTGAAATACAATGAGATATATCACATATTTTCAAGAAAGGACAAAATTATGGCCTTGGAAATTCTGAGCTAAGCACATTTCCAAGATTTTGCAGTTGATTTAAGAGGATAGAAGTGAAAATAGATCTATCTGAATTTAATATTAAAAATGGAAAGAAAGAAAATTTTAATTCACCTTTTAATACTTAGAACAGCATATGGGTGAAGCAACTCTGCTTTATCCATTTAAGTGGAAAAAACAGAAGAGGGATAGAAATACACCCAACCTTTAACACCAAGTCAGACAGAAAGGCTTGAGAATGAGTGGGAAATGAACACATTTAGATTTTTTCCATTTTTTCCCCAATGTCAGAAAAAATCTGGCTAGAATCTATTTCCAGTACTCATTCAGAACAGCTTACATTTGCCTTCTTCATTCTGTCTGCAAATGAACGGTTGTCAAAACACTGATTAATTTACAAACCTGTCAGATTTGGTCTCCTGAGGTGGTGACAGAGTTGTCCCATAACGAGTAGTTGGTGTTGTAGGGGCACTCACACCAGCGTAAGGTCGTGGAGAAGAGTAAGAGCTGCTGCCATAGCTATTGTATCTGAAGAAATGGGAAGAAAAGGAGAAAGGGAGAGACAGAAAAAATCCATCAGCAAAAAGTCATGCAACAATAAATCCTCTTGTTTACAGGGTGGTAATGACTCTATACCCCAGAATTTTTGAAACAGTCACCTTCTGAAAATGTTGCTCTATTTCCAAATATGCAACCAATCATGTACTCTTAATATCAACCATGGCATGAACATACATGATGAATCAGTGAGCTATTGGCAAGGAAAATAATGAGAGATTTGAATAGTTCTCCCAAGTGACAACTCAGAACAGGAATACTTGAATACTGCTCAGTTACTCAGAATTATTAGCTGTTTTGTGAGTGATATCCAGCCTTTAGAAAACGGATCAAACCAGCCCAAGACAGCAGTATCCATATCTGCTAAAATTAAGGAAAATGACAGCACTCCTGAGACATGATCTGAACATGGGCATCCATGACTTGGAAATGCTGCAATTTAAATGGAAAAGCAACCACATTCTTTTCAATTAAAGCCAGCAGTATTTTCTTTCCCCTCCCCCCAACATAAGTAATAGCTTATGTGCCATTTCTTACAGTGCCTGTAAAAAATCATCACCGTGGTTAAAAAGACATGTCTCCGGAAGCACGGCTTTAGAAATTTCTATCAGCCCTTCTCTCCATTAAAAATCCCCATAAACTCGCTTCACTTCAACGTGAGCTTACTGATGAAAGAGAAATTGTTTCCAGGACTCCTGGAATGGCCACCTCCCCAGAGTCCTTTCTATCAATGTTTTCATCCTGGCTCCTGTATTGAATAGAAAAGTAGTTGTATTGCTTTGCTGTGCCTTTTAACCATTGTACTTAAACAGCATGTCAAGAAAAGATTCTTGATTTGGGAAAATGTTAATATTTCTCTCTTTAATACTGTTCACAGACAATGCCATTTTCCCACATGGAAAGCATATGGTGCTCTGAACATCAGTACTCAGCAAGGTCAACTCATCCAAACTGCAAAATTCATTTCAGGAAATAGAGCAACATAATTTTCCTTATTATACTTCACAAGATACAATATATCCTCCTTCACCATATCTTTTCTCTGCTGCTTCTTCCCTCGCACACATCAGCACTCAGTAATTTCACTCAGCAATTTTATTTGAAAAGCATTGTTGGCTTCCTTGAGCTCCATTTAGCACACTCATCTAGCCATGCAAAATTTCATTCAAAGTTTCAAGTTTTTCCTTAGGGTTCAACAGCATTGCTGCCTGCCAAGGCCCCCATTAAAATCAGAGTAGATTTCATCTTGGTGCTTTTACAATGGAAGGGATCATGCTTTAGAGAACATGTTCTCTGGAACAGCATTTTCAGGTTAATGCTCTAGAAAACACCCCCCATACCTCATCTGTTTTTCAGACACTATACTGACAAGCAACAGGGAAATAATTTTGGAAAAAAAACTCTAACAAGCTTGTTTCTGAGCCACAAAAGGAATCTTGCAGGAAATAATCTTGCAAAAGGAATCTTGCAGGCCTGCTGTCCAGGCCTTCTTGTCCTAGAAGAAAGCTAACTAGGAACTGGAGACAGTGGTCCACTGGAGACTGTGTAACTGGACAGTGTGGAGCTTCCCTGGTAGCACAGACCTATCTTGGGTCTTCTCTCTGACAGGCTTAGCCCAGGAAATGTTCTGACTGTGCCAGTACTGAGTTACAGATGAGTAAACTCCACTGTCCTGATAAGAATTCAGAGCTGATTTGGTTCCTGACAGAAACCTCCATTTCCATTTCGATCAACTGCAAGGAGACCTTCTTATCAACCATTACATGCGCTTTTCTTCTCCTCTGCCCCATGAAAAAGCTGACATAGAGCAGAACCCTTTTTCAGACCAAAGGTTTTCAATTAGTCCAAAGATAACTCTCATGAAAATGGAGGGAATGCATCTCCTATGGAGTCAGACCGACAACAATTAAAAAAATCAAATTCAGGGGGACTGGTCCGGACACAACATTCTACCAAATTTAGAGGAACACTGAGTTGCTGTGATAGGAGCAAGGCAAGACCAGAATACCAGGGTAAGTCTGTATGCTGTACACAAATGTATCTTTCTAACCTTCCTCTGGTTCTGGCTATTGCTTCCACTTTCCCTTCTTGTCTCATGTACCAGTGTGGATGCAACAGTCTTATCCAGCAGCATTCAACCTCAAGACATTTTCCTCTTTTATGGGCATACTATTGAATAAATTGTGCAGGCTTTGCCCTCCTTTTCCTCCAGATAAACCTGCATGAATCTCCATCCCCACCCCTGAACCTCTGTACTAAATGGAAGCAGAAAAGATGGTCAGAGGAAAAAAAAAACACTGCAGAAATACTAAATATTTCAGCAACAGAAGGTATTTAGGAATCTACTCTCTAAAGTATAACAGCAGCAGCAATGGGAGATGAATAAACGAGTGTGAGACGTCTAAGGGAAAAATGCACCTATGAAGGAAAATGTAAATTTAGAGGAATTCCAGTGTTGAAGTTGCAGGTAAAGGAAAAATATGCGAACTAAGTCACTTGTCAACAACTACTTAGATTTACAGACTTTTCAGAAAAATGAAAAAGGGACAAAACACACCCACCTATTAGGAGAGAAAGATCAAAAATTAAAAGGATCAAAAGAATCAAAACATTTGTTCACATGCAGAAACTCAGAAGGACTGCTGGAGAGAGGAAGAAATAAATATGCATGCAATATAAATGTACATTTTCAGCACCTAATTCAAACACGGACAACTGTAAGAGACAGCAAAAAATCATCAACCTCTTCAAGGTGATTCTTGGTCATTGTTTTTAGTGCTACTTACTGTCAACTTCTTTTACTTGAAAACAGATGAGACAAAACAATATTTTTCTTTTTCATTTTAGAGGGGTGGGATGGGGAAATTAACGTTAAAAACTAAGATAAATGCATGAGGAACAAGTAAATTCAACAGATGTTGTGGAGATAAAACTGTCTATTCTGAGTGCTACGTTATCTTTATAGATCTCTTATTACAAGCATGAGCTGAAATTGCACATGAGATGGACATGCAGTGTAACCAGACAACAAATTTAGGATTTGGCAGTTCAGCCTTTGAAGCTAGGACTTCACCCCTGAATTTCAAGTGCTGATCTGACCTCTCTTGATTTTATAGCAGAAGAGCCCCATTAATTTTCATGAAAACATGTCTCCAAATCACATTGTTGTAAATGAGAGCAAAATGGTGCTCCTTTCTTGGAAACCATGGGTTATTTACCCACTGCTTTATGGAGGAGGCCAGGATATTTATCAACTACAGGCCTGGAAGAAGAGTAATGATGTCAGCAAAGGCAAGGGGAAAATATAAAATCAAAATACAGGCTTACAGGGCTAAAATTAGTACAGTATGTTCTGGAAATAATACAACACATAGAGTAGCATTATTAGCACTGTAAAATTATTGAAAGGTTTTATTCATTTATCTAAAAATTATTGTTAGCTATATAAAATCTACCTGTTTTCCCTCATCATTTCTGCTTCCTTCTCTTTCGCAGATGCTGGAGAGTCTTCAAAGTCATACGAGAAGAGGTGAAAAGGAGTGTGTGGTACATAAGGCAATTTCTCCACTGTTGGAGATGCCTTTGGAGTAATGGACGCTGAGGAATTTTGGGGAGAGTTCAGCAATGCTGTTGCTGGTGAAGATGGTGATGAAAGGACAGAATTATGATGAAAGACAGATGAATCAGGCACAGAAGAGGAGTTGCTAGAAAAGCTCTTTGCTCTAGAGCAGGTGAGAGGCCTCTCAGCTGGAGAAATGGCACTGGAGACAGCTGAAGAGTCAGAACACTGTGAAAAGCTTTCCTTCACAGCCTCATGCACATCTGGAACCTCACTGCAGGAGGAAAAAATCATTAGAAAGAGAAGCGGAGAGAAAAATGGGGTGAGGGGAGATCACAGATAGTATCACTTGCAGGGAAAAAAATGAAGAAGAGTCAGACAAACAAAAACTTCCAAAATTTAGACAAACATCACATCTTTTTAAATAAAGAGAACTCACATCTTTGTATCCCAGTGGGATCCTTCTTGCAGTTGGAAATACTGGGGAAAAGAAGCAACTCATTCTAAAGGAAAAGAAGTGATTTAACCTATAGGCTTCAGAACTAATTTTCATGAGCCTGTTCACACCTATTTTTGGAACATTATTCATATATTTCAAGTGAGGTTGTAAACATTGTCAGAGCAGTACAAACTGAGCACACTGGAAAATACTGCATGGAGTACAGATGGTTCAAGATACAGTCTGCAGGACTTCTTCTCCAAGTCCAGATATCTTATATAGATATCTGGACTATCTGATATCTGGCTATCATCCTCCCTGGGAATCTTGATCTTTTTACTAAAAATGTTCATCCAACAAAGATGAAAAAAAAAAAGGTACTCAATTACTAGCACTGTTCTGTAAATATTCAAGTTTAGAATGATCTCAAAAGCAACACCTTAACAAATATTTTTCTAGTTATGAAAGCACTAATTTCTGGTTTCTCTGAGTGTCAGCATTCCACGCTGGTCTTTCATAGAGACTTGCAGAGTTTGCATCAAAGAAAACAGAAAACACATCTGCTTTGCTCTACTGAAGGCAGATGTTGGTGAGTGACAAAAGGCACAAAGCAGGTGAGAAGCCATGGGATCTGCACTCCAGGGTGTCTGTTTCCACTAGTAACTCCAGCACAAACACTGTGCACAGGCTTTGGGCTGGATCATTGATGTGGCTGATTTCATTCTCCCAAGAGCACTTCTGCAGTCCCCCAGCCGGTATGGAAGGCACAAGTCCTTATTTGAGGACTGTGGGCTTGGCACAGCATAAGCAACAAAACCAAAATTTATGTTAGATATGTTGGGATGTTATGCACTTAAATCATCAGGTGTATACCAGGTAATTGTTCTCTCAATGGAAAATCTGGAAACCTTCATCTATTGCACCTGCTGTGCTTGACAGGAGACAAGGCCAGTCCAGGCCTACCTGTCAGCATCCAACACAAATAACCACGTTACAGATAATTTTTTTTTATGCTACAGAGACAGTGAAAGAAGGTACTTAGGAAAGTCATGGGAATATCACCCAGTAATCTTAAAGAGATAATTATCTTAAAAAGACCAATGACCTAAAAACACATTATGCTCTTCACATTTCTTAATGAGGCTCTTCCTCACTTTTTAAAGCAGTATTTTAGTATACTCATGAGATTTACCAGTAACCTGTGTCTTAAATTTGACTTTTAAGAATCAGATTCGAGGAAATTGTCACTTAATTTTGAAATTTCAGGCAGCCATTGCCAAGATTTGCAGACTGGAAGATAATAATAACAAAAGTACAGTATTTTCTTTGGAATTCACACATTAAACAGTTTCCTTTCTTCCTTCTGTGCTGTACAGTGTCTGCATGAATGTGGTTTATGTAAAAAAAAAATAAAATTTCAATCTCATTTTCTGAGTTGCAAAGCCAAACAATTTAACCTAAATCAAATGGCTGTCCGGAACAAAGAATATATTTTCTTGCTTTCAGTTTATTAGGATCAAGTTGCCAAATGCCAAATACATATATATATCTCAGAAATAAGTGGAAAATTTTTACACAAGAGTATTGATATGTGATGAAGCATACTGATTGGTGATTTTCTTATATCTGTATATACACAGATGGGCAGGCATTTATAAAATTTTATATATACATATGTATGTTTATATAGATATATGTATTATATACACATGTATATCAGTTTTGCCTCAAAGTAGTTATTTGCTATTAAAACATGAACAAAACTTTTATGGAATCTAAGGCAGCATTCAAAAAATGTCAATTTACTGCATAACAACAGATATTCCTAATAAGGTAGTATTATGAAGATAGGGGTGAAAACCTAAGAAACTAAGCAACATCCTCAGCTAAGCATTGTAGTGTTTCATCGTTGCCTTAACTAAGACATTAAACCAAACCATGCTTTAAGTTACGCTTTTACTAAAGCTTTTAGGATTTGTGAGCATTACCTAAAGGGAGTGAGTGCAGACAATTCATAGTGCACTGAACCTACATAATTGAGTGCTTCCATTAGCACTGCCACCCCCCAGCCCCTTCCCCAAAGCTTTTAAATGCAAAAATATTTCTGTGGGGGGTGGCTTTAACAGGTGGTCAAGGAATGTGAGTGAAAAGGTGGATGCTGCTGCACACTGTGCTGGTGAGTTCACGCCAGAGCCTGAAGAAAAGGTGGAGGGACAATGCTGAATCCTGGTACCTGGCTTTGACCTGCCTATTGGCCTCTTCCTCCCCCTCATCCTCAGTATTGGGTTCTGTGACTGGCTGCTCTTCTTCCTCCTCTTCATACTCGTCCTCTCTGAGGTCAGACCAAGGAAAGAGGCATGCAGTGGGATGGAAAGAAAGAAGGTGGAAGAGAAAACAACATGAATCCACAGGAAAGGAAATGCAATGAAGTTAGAAATGGAAGGAAGAACCTGATGAAGTTACGGGCCTCTTATGTTAGTCACCTAAAGCTTCCTGCTAAGTATGTGTTTGCACAAGGGTAGCTACTGATATAAAACTGTTATCCTCTCCCCTATTTACATTTTTTACTATTATTTTAAGATTCAAAGCTACCATTGATTTTTCTTGAGCTTTACTTTCCATTTGCAGCTGCCCTACCTGCAGAGGCATTAATGGAAAGCATTCATGACAATAGCAATGTTCAACTCATTAGTCATTAAGTTGTGTCTTTTTGGCCTAAAGGACAGTACACACTGTGCTGGCATGGGACAGCTGGCACTGGACATCACACTTCCTAAATTAAACCAAGTAAAACATTCCTGCTAAGTAACCAATAGCTCAACTGGAAAAGAGAACAGGGTGAACCACTGAGTTAGAAATAACAGAAACCAAATCAGTTCAGGACTATTAGCAAATAGCAATATTTAAGTTATCAGATGGCAGTACATTAATTATTTCAGTAGAGTCATTACTATGGTCAAAGCAGGCTTCAGCTCAGCAGTAATTCTGGCAGGAGTGTAAGTCATGCATAAAGCCTCCACAACCTACAAACCACATAAGTAAAATAGAAACCTATATTAAACATAATGGAAAAGCTACACTGTCTGCCTCCCATCCCTTGTAACCATGCTTTTCACCTTCCCAAACCAACAGACTCACAGAAGATATATTTGCAGTTGATACAGTTCTCCACTTGATTTAATGATGTATACACCATTGTGTTATGCTCCATGCAAAAAGAAAAACATACAATCAGTAATGAAGTTTGTAAGACACTTATATTCCTTGCAATTTCCTGAAAGCTCGTTTTCTTTCCTCTGATTCTGAAGGGATGCTCTATGGCTTTTTCCATTTAGAATTAGTTTCCATGCTATAAGAATAATGAAAATTTACAGTGTGAGATCACGAACTCATTGAGTGCAAGGCAAAGTGTCAATCTAAAATTTGTTGCATTTATATGGAGTTACAGAATAACAAGGCAAATGGCAGTGCCTGGAACTTTTCCAGTACTCTGGCAAACATTTACAGAGTGAACACTTTCAACCATTCCTAAAGTGGCTTAGTGACATAACCATCTCAGTTGTCATCTCATCATCTCCCTGTCCTGCCCACAAATATATACTTCCCTTACACAGACACCTCTCAACTTTCACACATTTACTCATTTACTGGAGAAAAGAAAAGAAAAGAAAAGAAAAGAGAGAGTTGAACCAGGGACCATTCATATAATCCCTTCTTACTAGCTCAAGCTCTGCTATTTCTGGTGAAGGGAAACTTCTGTATCTGCTTGTCCTACAGCACTCAGATTTAAGAAATAACTCATGAATCTCTGTAGGATCATGGTTGTCTGTTTAGAGTACAATGCATCCTATAATGCTGGCAGCACAGCTGCTGCTCATATGAACAAAAAGTGTTCCCATTATTGCTGTGTTTAAAGCTCCGACCAGGATTCCACATGAATGATGTCAAAATTTCCCCTCTCCTCAGCTGTCTCAAAATTCCAAAAATCATTTGTGAAATACTCATTTGATATGGTCAATCTCATAAATTTGAAAGCGTTCTTTGAGAATTTATTCCACCTTTTGAGGGCATGGCTAAAACAACAGGAGTTTATATGGCACGGATAAAGGAGCTGAAAAAAATTTTAGAGATTCCAGAGTGATAATTCTTCTGTCATGCCAATGACTCCTTCCTCAAAGAGTCCTTGAGTACTAGGTCAAAATCTCAGAAGAAGCTTTGATTGGAAAGCTCTTCTCCTTTGCTAATATTAAGTGCACGAGTGCAGCAACTACATGGCATGTGGTTGGAAAATCCAGAGGAAGGATCTGGCTCTGTGTGACTTGGTAGCAGAGATGATCAGTGTGCACAGAGGCAGGCACACTCTCCAGTCTGGGGAGCCAATGTGGTCAAGGGAAACTTGCACAAAGGAAATAAGTGATTGCATAGGGGAGATGCTCAAAACTCTTTTAGCAACAAAACTCAGTTTCAGAGTCCTTGAGTATCCCCAGAAAGGGGCTCAGATACAGATCAGAGAACAGGGGTAAGCTCACAGGCAGGAATGATGTGTGTTCTTCTGTTAAACAAAGCAACAGTGGCAGTCATTGCAGTCTTGTCAGAGGACAGATATTCTGTCCAACAAAACAGGTACCTGCTAACTAAATCTTTCCTAAGGGTAGAAAAGGAAAATTACCGTGTGAATATTTATTAAAATTGGAAATCACTAACTGGATTCAGACGCTCAAACACAACAGCAGACAGGTTTGTGAACTCATCTGAACTATTCAGAGTTATGTGTTCATTTTTGTATGCAGTGGAGAAGGGATGGTATGGAAAAGCTCATTGTCCCTCTCACATACAGATGCAAATCTGGAGTCAATGCAATAGTGGAATTAAATTAAGAGAAAAGGACTTATAGGGAGGTTTCCAGTTAAATAAGATTCAGAAGCCAGCATGGTTTTTAGTAGTGCAGAGGAATCTATCCAGTTTACAAAAGGCAAATATTTATCCAGGGGCAGGGAGGAAGGTCTTCAGCTAATGCAGAGGGATCAAATATATTCAGTTAACCTTAAGACTGTTCCTGGGTTACTTCAGTTCCATGATGAAAGCATCAGGTTAGAAATATTTTAAAAGAAGCTTTATAGCACTGAAAACAAATTTCAAAACTATCACTCTTTTTAAAATGCAATCTTTAAAATCCATTACTGCTACAGGCTAAAAAACCTAAACAAATAAACAAAACCCCACCTCCCCGCTAATCTTTAGAAAGTATATCATTGGTCATGGCAACTAACAAACATCTTCTAGAGCACAGGTTTTGCTTAGTTGTTTCAACTAAAATTTGACATTAAAGTATTTTTAACCCCTTAAAATAATGTGCATATTAAAAAAGACTATGAAAGTGCACTTTATGGAGATAGAACCATTAGATGGCAAAACAAAATCTTGACAAAGGATTTAGAACTAAAGGATTAACTTCTCTCCTTTTTAGAATGAAAACTTGCCCAGCTGATATTAAATACCTATTCAAAGTTGCAAAGAGAAAAGCTCTAATAAATGCAGACTGATGAAAGGAAATCATAAGAAAGACTCTTCTACAAGTTTAGCTGAAGGCAGGGGCAGAGTCCTTGAGATGCCAGGCCTTGCACCTCACACCTAACCTGGCCACAGTTGGATGATTTTAAATTAAGAGCACTCTGAAGAGAACAGCTCTTAGTCCAAAAGAACTCAAAGCACCAAAACTTGCTCTCTATCCCACTGGACCCTGGAGCTGACCAATGTGTACAAGGTTTTGTGTAGCCTCTGTCTTCTCCAGGCTCTCTCCAATCTCTTTTCAGAGTTTTGATGAAGGCAGCTTGAAAGAACTTAGGATTTCTTTCTAGCTTGTAGCCCAGAAACACAAGTTCCTCACTACTCACCTCCAAAAAATCCCAAAGGAAGAGCTAAAAGAAAAATCAAAGGCTGTCCTGAAGGAACAAAAAAATGCCCCAACAAACAACAACCCCAACCAAACCAAACAAAAACCCACACCAACAAAATAAGCATGAGCACAGAAACACATTCTGCTTTGCTTGGTATCAAAGGAAATTTTGAAAAGGTAAGATACGCTTCAAATCATTTTAATTCAGGATGAATTTAACCAGTAACGAACCAGAATATAGAACAATGGAAAAAATTATCATCTTGCCACAATTAGGCTACCAAGGCTTTGGTCAACACATACAATGCACATAGAAGCTAACTCATGAGATCTAGTAGATGATCTTTAGGTCTCTTCCAACACCAATCATTCTATGATTCTGTGACCAGGACTACAAGCCACATTTAGTGAAATAAGACCACCATTGCCCATTTCACAATGTTATTTTAAATTGCTTATTACAGCTGATCTCACAAATTTTCCTTTCAAGGTTGTTTTCCACCCTCTCTCCTGAAAACCTCTGACCTCTTTTACCTCGTGCACAGCTGCATCCCTGAACTCCAAGTGAACAAAGAAAAACTGAAAAATGTTCTATCAAGGAAAGATATAAGTCACAGTGGATGTAATTTTATTTTCCCTTGCCATTGCTTGCTATTTTCTTCAGTTTATGAGTTCAATTCCACTTTTATAGCTTAGACGGCACAATTCACAGCCAAATTCCTAAATCATTGTAAAATAAACAAATGCTTTGGTACACTTCTGTGGCTTCCTCCTTTCTTCTATCCTAACTGCCAAAACAGATTCAACTAGTCCTTTAGGTGAAAGCTAAAAGTGGTAATAATTCAAATTCAACATTTTTAAGTCTGTACAAAGACATGGCAATACACTTTCCTCATCCATTAAAAATAAAGCCAAAGAAACAACCAATTAACCCCACTACCTATTTCTATTCCACTGCAGTTGGTACAATTATGTGAAGAAGAAATTACATGGATAACAATGTACTTACAAAGCCTCAAAATTTGACCTTTTGCATACAGGAAGACTAAGGTGACTCATTACAAAGGTCAAAAGGAAAATGATCCTGGTATTTCTGCCCTAAATAAAACAGTTCAGAGAAAAAGGTGAGGAAATGTCAAATGCTGTGGAGTACATGCACTCACTATACCTTCCTATCTGTCTTTTATCTTTAGGTTCCTGTTACTTTTTTATCCCTAAATTATGATCAGCAGCAGCTTTTCACACCTAAATAATACCCAGGCAATGCCTCCAGACTTGTTTAACTGCTGCAGTTGGTTTATATAGGACACCTCAAAGCAGAGCAAGACAGCAGAACATTGCTTAAGATACTGGCAAGGCTTTGCAAAGACATCAAGAGTCACAACTCTCTGATTATTTAATGGCATTTCTGTTTTTACATTTCTAAGAGCAGAGAGGTAAAGAAACAGAAAAATGATGCAGATAGACTTTTTGGAGCAATATATACTGAAACATATACAGAAAGAGAGAAGAAATGTTTTTTTCAGAGCTTGGAAGTGCATATTGTTTAACAGTTGAAGGCCACTGTTATTGACCCTTCAAAGGGAAATGGCATCCTACCAAGCTGCTGTCTTTTCTCTCCGCCCCCCACCATTGCATCCTATGTGTAAAAAAGCTTTCCTGTTCTCAGAGGGTCATGCTTGCAAACACTGGGAACACACTGGAGAGGTGATCTCTCTAAAGCATGTACATTCCAGTGCATAAGACACTACCATACAGATCCAGAGAAACGCATTCACGCCCTGGTCTGGCATTGCATTTCCTCAGGTAGCTCATGAAAGCTAAACACACAGTGGAAAAAACCAGTGTAAAATAATCAGGCTAAGTCATGCTGTGATTTCATTTGCCATGCAGCTATAATCTATTTAAACTTCAGTGCTTTCTTGATTCCTCCTGAAGTTCAAATAGGAAAATCTACCATTGCCTTTACAGTAAAGTGCACTGCTGTTAACTGCACTCTGCATGTATACCAAGCATAAAACATTTCCTTTCAGCGAGATGTGCAGTCAGAAAAGAGTATCCCTACTAGAAAACCTGACACACCTACAGAGATGTTTTAATTAATATAAAAAAAGCTGGTATCAACTTGAAACAGTAATTGGACCTGGACCTGAGAAACTCATCAAGTTGTAAATTTTAAATTTTTGTGTCATTATTACTTATTGGGTCAATAGTGGGTTAATCCCTATCTATACATCAGTGCAGTCCTTTTTTATGGTATGGCTTAAAAAATTATTTTTCTTAACCTATCTTATGTATCTTCCTCTACTGCATTCCTTATGGGACCTTCCAAATATTCTAACAAAGAATAAGATTGCAAATTTCACACTTTTAGGGTTCTCCTTTAGAATCTGCTTGACTTAAAGCTTCAAATCCTACCTGCACAGGAGAAATTAACGTGCTGTCCTGCTCCAAACTTAACATAGCAGGTTAGATTTTTATATGATATTGTTGTCAAAGACTAATAAAGATCTGATGCTATGAACAGACACTACTTTGGCTACCTTACCAAGCCATTTCATTTCACAGATAAATCTTTCCAAAACCTTTTCTTTTTTATCCCATTTTCATTTTCACTCATACCAACCAAACTGTGAAAAGTTATTCTCTCCCTCATAACCGATCATATGCCATTCAATGTCAAAGCACACCCAAATGCTAGGTGGCTCAGCTCATATATGTGTGTCTCTATGTTTATGTACATGTATTAAAGAGATTCACATCCACAGATATGTGCCTGCATGTTTATCCTGGAAGATGTTTTCTTTGCCTAATTTCATGCCTCAGTTGTTTTAAATATCCAAAACTAGGAACCAGAGACAAACATCAAGGAAAAAAAATCCAATGTGTTTCTTTCTATTACAGCAATAAAAGAGAAATTAACTTCTCTCATCTGGGCCTTTAGTAATCTGTACCACAACCTGAGTCTTAGAACAAATGATGATGTTGAGTCTCCCCACTTTGCTGTTTCATACCTACAAACCACTCATCATATTTGACACAGACAGCAACTCTAAGAGATCCTAAATAAAATGAAATGAACCCCACCCACAACTGTATCTTTGATCTATACTCATTAAGTATTTATACAATCAAATCTTTTCTTATAGTGTTGTGGAAAGTCACCAGAACTTGAAACATCATGACAAAAACTAGAATTTTTCTGTAGCAAATGCTAGAGAAAAATAAAAGATTAGTTATGATTTGGGATGTCTGAAAACATGGAAAATAATGATAATAAAAAAAACAAGTCTCAGCTGTATCTTGGGCAAACCAATTCTGCAGTCCTGGCTCTACATGAAGCAATTTGAACAATCAGTTAATGAGGACTAATAAGCAAACTAAGGTCTGTGCTGTTGGTTAGAAACTCATCAGGAATCCAAAGCTGAGCTGAAAAAATGCTTAGCATCAGAAGCTCAGCTGTATTCATTGTTTTCTGGTAAAACCAAAATAGCATCACGGTCTCTGCCTGCATCTTGGCAATCCTCAAACATCAGAAATATGCATTTTCTAACAAACAGGACCTTACAACTTCTCAGCACAGCTTTCCTTTATTTAGACAACTATTTCCCTGTTTTTTTCTAGGACCATAAAGGGTGTTAAAGACCTTGAGCCCAGGGTGCACGATGCAATGGAGCTGTGTCCAGGTAGCCTAGGAATTTGTGGGAAACTTTGGAATTCCCTGTGCTACTCTTTGCTCAGAGGAAGAGTACTAACAGGCTTCCAGGCAGGACCCTGAAAAAAGCAAAGTTCATAGATACATAATTCCCTGTTTGCTTCTCTGTTGTTTTTACCTTATCAATATAGCTCTCTTGAAGGCCAGCTTTCTTCAAATTGAAAAATATGGAAGCCTCAGGTGGACCTGAACAGTTGGTCTTCCTCATATCTTTTTAGCCTCATGGTCTACTAAGAGAAAGCTTATTAAAGCCAGCTTTGGTCACTGATGCAGAATGCAGGCTCCACTCTGACAAGTTCTTAAGATGGCAGTCAGTTCTTTCATTTGTTAGGTGTCAAACACAGGAATACTGAAAAGAAAGTTCTAACCATGGCCAGGTTATCTCTAGCCAAATGTATTTAGTGTCATAAGATCAATCTTAGCAATTCTTTGGTGATTTTTGATAATATAAAACAAATAAAGGTTATGGAAATAAAAAGCAGAGTCTAGTAAAGAGAGGAAAATACCTAATCCTTGTTATTTACAACTTCATAAACCTCAGTCTTTGACCTGTAACTAATTCCATAGTGATGGAGCTGCTCACTCAAATGCTGGTAAGAGGTGTCAGTGAAAATCTCCCAGAAGCTCACTTGAACATGTTTGATAAGGTCTGGCTGACACAGCTCTGATGGGACACCCAGGGCGAGAGACGAGTATGGTCTCTGTGCAGTACTGAAGAAAGGGAAATGCACAGGAAAACGTGAAACATTAATTTAAAAAGCTGGGAGGAGCACTTTTTCTGATTTCGATGTACAGAACTCAGAGAAGCTGTGCCGTGCTCAAGACAGCACTGAGAACTTCTGACCAGGCTGCCTTTTACTCTCTGAAACCCAATCAGGACGAGACTAAAAGACAGAGAGACAGAAATTTGCCTTTTAATGCTTATTTAGCCAGAAATCACTGCATACAATAACAACATTAATCTAGTGCAAATCCCATGCCACTCCTTGCATTTTTCCCTGACTCTATCCATGGTGTGGCTGGAAAAAGCTAGCTTTACTTTAAAAACAAAACAATCAAACAAACAACACAACCCATGGAAGAATGTGTTTAAAAGTCTACTGCATAAGAAGCAGCATGCTAAACCACAGACTGAGAGCACTCAGTGTGGGCCAGGGCAGAAAGCCTTAGGAGGTACCTCCAGCACAGCATTAAAACATCATGCTAAACAGGACTGAAGTTCCCTCCAGGCTTATTGGTGCCCTATGCCATCATGGTAAGAGAAAAAAGTTTTAGCAAAGCAGACCTGCTGCTGGTCAGGACAGGCATCTTAAAGTACACTGCAGTAGGTACAGACCTTTAAATCAACCTTCAGGCTTACTTAGTAGCTGTTATCAACTTCTTTACTTACTTTAGTAACAGGCACATCAGCCTGAGCTTTGCTCTCCATGAAAACTATTTTAACACAAAACAGATTTGGGTCCTTATTTGTTTTGAACCACAGGCGAAAAAACAATACATTTAGTTTGGAAAGAGGCTGCCAAGTGGATGAAAAAGGCCTGCAAGTTTTCCTTTAGGTCGCCCTTAGCATTTACTGTCAACTTTTCCCAGCTCAAAACCCAAAGTCTGCTCTCAATTAGCCTGGCATAGATCAGACCAACTCCATTGACTTCAGACAACTTTTCTGGATATAGAGCATTGTGAGACAGAACAGAATTTGGCCAATATTGTCCTTTTTTTGTTGTTTTACCGGCACTATGAATTTCTCTCTTTTTGGAAGACTTATCGGTTGACACAAAGCAGATGACTGTGGACAACCTGTTTGATGTGGTAAACAAAAGCAAAGCCATTGCCAAAACAGCTGATGAGCTAGAAAGAAAAGAAACATGAACATTGTGGGAAGGAGAATGATGGGAAAGATCTTGAACCTTCTCCTGATTTTGGTACAGAAGTCCAAAAATAACCTAGAATATTTCCCAAAATAAAATTTAGTACAGTGTATGAGTGCGACTGTGTTCATCAGAAGCAATTCCACTGGGTCTAATCCACTGTAAAACCAGACATAAGACATCTGCAGCCACACACAAAGTTTAGAGCTTTCAGCAGGAACAATGCAGTAAGATTATCATTAGTACTGTTATGATTCCTACTGGGAAAGAAAATGTAGTGAAGGAATAAGAACTGAAATCCATTTTGTAACTATTTTTTGGGAAATAGAGCACTGCAAAAACTTACTGCCAAATTTTATTCCTTTCTCAAGAGGAACCAGGGTTATGAATTAGAAGGTCATTAGCAGGAGACAGTTCTTTCATGGCTGAACAGAAGTCACTTTCAATTTACAGAGGTAATAAGTAATTTTATCCATTTTTATAGATTTCTCTCTACAACATTAACAATGGAAGCAACAGGGTCATAAAAAGCATTTCTTTTGACAAAATGAAGTGATGCCTGCATCATATTCTAACATAGGATTTTAAAATTTAAATACAAATTGCCACAAGATCAATCTATTCAAGTCCTTTAAACCCATAAATATCTTGCATTGAAGACCATATGCTCAAATTTGAAAATCTGATTACAGAAAACCTCTTTCCATTTAAGTCTAATTCAAATTCTATAAATGTGTAAAAACCTTAAAGGACACATTCAACTTCACTATTTTTCTGCCTAAACATTAATGAGTAGAAGCCATAAGGCTTTTAGGCTTTTCCTTTTTTCCTTCTTTTTTCCTTCTTTTTTTTTTTTGTCTCAATTTAGCTATCAGGTGTAGAGATACTGTTGCACACATCTGGACTATTTCACTGGAAGCTGAGACTTACTGGAATAAGATAAAGCAGGAAGGCTGTTTTTCCTCTTCCTACCACAACTACAGATTTGGGCAGATAATGAATCTAAAAATGTGAAGGACAGAATCTGCTTATCTGAAAAGCTTGTTTACCAGAAACACTTTACCAGAAAAAATTAGAATTTTAGAAGATCCAACAGATGACTAACTTCTTTTATGGTAACTTAAACGATTTCACTGAGCATAGAACTTGCATCCTCAAATCCTGAACATACTTTTTAGTCTGTAATGTCCCATAGGAAAAAAATCTGATTTGCTAGCTACAAATAATTCCCTGCTTTACTTGCTAAGAGGACTGGAGAATGGGGGTGGAGGCTGAGGCAGTATTTTTTATTTTTTATTTAACTAATATGCAAAGTAAAGATCAGAATTACACACATTCATAATTGAATGCCTGTTTCCTTGCAGAGCCAGGTGAGCAAGTTGAACATTCCAAATGGAATTGAAGAGAATTTAATTATTGTCCTACAGAAGATAACTGCAACACAAAATTAAAATTCACTGCTTAGATAAATATTTCTTACGTGTATTTAAACTTAAATTATGCTTTAAAATATGACACTGTCAAAAAGTGTGTGGAGTAGAGTTGGATAATTTTTTTTCAGAAAAGTAGTATGATTATTGAAATTATGCTATGTTGGTTAAAAAATATTTCAAAGAGCTTCTGAAACTGATTTGTTGTGGTTTTATTCCCTCTATTCTATTTCACTAAAAATTAGCTCAAACACAAATTTATCAGAAGTTACTGTAGACTGCAAAATAAAGCTAGCAAGCACACACAATAATAGTGAGAAAACATGTTGGTAGAAGTTGTTGTCCTGGATGGCTTCTATTAGTTTAATTAACAGTAAGGGAATGAACAATTTCTGCAGAGTAGAAGCATCTCCCCATTTCCAATTCAAATCCATCAGCTTAACAAAAAAAAAATCATATAAATCATATAACCATAAATATCTGCTCCACATTCATGGTTACAGATTCCCAGTCATATTGTTAAGTCCTGAAGCAGGGCCCAAGGTCATGCAGAAGGCATCCCATGCTGAAGCTCCCAGCTGTACTCACTCTGAAGATACTTTAAACTCATCCTCAAATGCACTGTCATCCTTGTAATCAGCCTGTAAGAGCATGGGGCTCTTGGCTGGCAGCCCACTAAAGACCAGGCCATGGAAGGTGATGGAAAACAAGTGTTAATGTGTTGTCAAATGCCAAAAGAAAAAGGAAAGGAAAAGGAAAAGGAAAAGAAAAGGAAAGGAAAAGGAAAAGGAAAAGGAAAAGGAAAAGGAAAAGGAAAAGGAAAAGGAAAAGGAAAAAGGAAAAGGAAAAGGAAAAGGAAAAGGAAAAGGAAAAGGAAAAGGAAAAGGAAAAGGAAAAGGAAAAGGAAAAGGAAAAGGAAAAGGAAAAGGAAAAGGAAAAGAAAAAAAAGAAAAAGAAAAGAAAAGACGGTGCTATGTATGTATGCATTCAACTACTATTTCAGTTATCTGGAGTCTTACATTTTCATATTGCCAGAACCCATTAAACTACTGTCAACCCAGGTCTCTTTGCAAGAAGGACTGCTTTACATGCAACATAGGATTTTAAGGCTCTAAGTTTACATCCCCTGCTAACCAAGAGAAACCTTCAATGAACTTCCCAAAAGTTATAATTAATACAAGATATGCTCTTGTACAGACCATGCTTCAGTTTTTCAAACTGCATCTTCAGCAGTGAGATGACAGTGTCCAGCTTTTGCTGTCTGCAGCTTTTATGTGTCACCATCTGAGCTAGTCAGCCAGATTCCCTTTAGAATCAACAGCCAGTCTCAGAGCTTGATTCATCTTGGTTGAAATTTCAGGCATGTAGAACACATTAGATAACTGAAGGCCCACCAGTGCTTGCTGCACTCCACTGACATCAAAGAGAGGAGGGCTGATCAAACATGTAACTGTGGTGAATTACTTCCAGCCCTCTTGTGCAGCAGTCAGACACGCTGAGGATCTGCAGTTCCTTTTTTTCCTAAGCACACACAGCCTAAGCCAACCATCACAGGACTGGCAAAGACACCATCTTCAACTGACTCCACTGTTGCAGACTGCTGCTCAGCTAGCCATTACTGCCTCTCTTTTGCTAATTATAAAACATTAGATATATTCACTACTCTGCCATAACCTCAAAGGCAAATATTTATGCTGGAATGAAGAGGAGGAAAAAAAATAAGAATGAACTGTAACATACACAGGACAAATAGCTCTGAATTAACGTTGCCATGCTCTTGTTACAATCTTCTGTTATGTGAACATAGTGAATATAAAATCTGTCAATGGATGAAATTAGGTTGAGTTAGTTCTCATACCAAATGCTCTATGTCGTGTGGTTTGGGTCTGCTTACGATGGACGGTGCCAAAGAACTTAGCAATGTAGGTAAGTCACCCACAAATCCATTTCTTTTTTGTGCTGGTGTTTTAACTCTGAATGTGCTTTTGTTTTTTCCATTTTTATTTCAATGAAAAGAAGAAGACAAAGAAAAGCCTATCATATTAATAAAGTGCAATGAGCAGAAAGCGACGGGAGAAGAAAGCAGTATCCCTCAGCTCCTGCCCTTACCTCTCACTGAGCTCTTCCACGCGCTGCCCGTGGCTCAGCACGAAGCTGGACTGCCCGCAGGGGCTGGCAGGGGCTGATAAAGTGCTCTTGATGTTGTTGTGTGCTGAGTGCCTGCGGCTCCGCCGGCGCTCCAGCCCCCTGCGCTCGCCGGCACCGAGGCTGGCCCTCCTCCGGTCCTTGCGCCCGCTGGGAGGGGGCTCAGCACCCTCATCTCCGTCTTCATGCCTCAGTGTCACCTGAGAAAGAAAGGAAGAAGGCCGACACGGTCCCTTCAGCTACCACGGGTCTTCACACCTAGGCTTAAAAATTTCCTGGTCTCAACATGATTAACTCCAATTAGCAGCACCGTTTCTACAGTTATCCCTGAAAGTCACTGTCTATCCATTAGTGCAATGTGGCAGCTCTAACAATGGAATTATATACTGATGTCTTGCATGCAACATTACAGGACCTGTAACAACTCATCAATGTGCCTCCTAATCTGCTTGTTTTCTTTTTAATGTGGGACCAAATTTTCAAGGAAGCTGAGCAGTCTTGGACAACTAGTTCTCTTTATATCCTTCCAAAATGCTTAGGCGAAGATTTGGTTTTAGTGAAGTTAACAGGAAAAAACTCCATGCATTGACTGATTCAACACTTCTTCATGTTCAGACATGACACTTGTAGTGATTAAGTGGAAGTTACCATCTAGAGTGTGCTGGAATTAGCAGAGGACTAAATCATGGGTGCAATGCCAAATATCTCAAACTGCTGCATGCTCCTGATGTGCCAGTGTGAACTACCTCTAATAGAAACTACCTCTAATAGAAACATGAGGAGAGAGATTCCTGGCAGAAACAACGTAGTATCGAGTGGCTCTCATCTGAAATGCAGCCTAACATCTAAATAATCATTGTATGAGAAAGATCCACTCAAATGGGCAGAGGTACAGAAAGGGTGAGGTGTGCCATCAGAAGAATGCCTATCTTCTTGTTTCTATTAGTCTTGTTACTCTGGTAATTCTTACAAGAAGTTTTTAAAAAAACAAAGAGGGAAGTGAGATATCTCTGCTTGGGGTGTAAAATCTGTTTCTGTGAGAAAAAACAGATTTTTCAGGTAAAAAACAGGATTGGCAGATAAAAGAAAGAACCTGCATAGACATGTTTAATTTTAATTTGGTCATCAAGAAACAGCTGGCACCTAACTAAGTCAACTGCTAATTCTGTAAGTATGTCTTTCAGTAGGTGCAGCATGCACAAAAAAAAAAAATCCATCCTTTTAAGATTAATCACTATATTTTTAAAAGGGTGTTATAAGATGATGCCTCCAATGATAGAAAAAGAAAGAACACTACTGAGCCCTCTCATTCTCTTGTTCTTCCTAGAAATTGCTGCGTATAAAGCTTAACTCTGCTAGTTAGTGAAGTGGCATGGGAGTAGAATTGATGGAGAAAATTGAGACTTAAATCTATTAAATCCTTTGCTGGACTTAGGCAGCGATGAAGTAATTTAACTTTGTCATATGAGAACACTAATTCATATTTACATTACAACTTCAGCCTAAACCTCCTAGCTCCAACACTTCCCAAAATCTGAAAAAGGCTAATTATTAAGAAACTGGATTTCCTACCCCTACATATAAATGCTTCAGAAGTAGTTATTTTATACCTAGGTGGTAAATGTGGAGTCACTCATTACTCCATTGCTGCAAACTGCACAGGATCTGGTCCAGCGTAAACTCTTAAACATGGACTTGCTGGATATTCAGTTGCAGAACAAGTGGTACTTGTGAAATTGAGCTCAGCTGAACCTTTTTGATGAGCTGAATACTTTTGCACATGGGAAGAACTTCTACTTGCTTCAGCATGTGCAACTAGCAATTGCAGAAAGGAGGCTAGTAAATGTGCTGGTTTGCCTTGGACTATGCCCCAGCTTTAATACAAAATGCCTTTGCATTAAAGGCAGCTATGTGCCATAGCAGGTTACATATACAAATGTGTACAATACTTACAGCAACCAGATGTTTTTCTTTTAAAATAGGAGAGATAACCAAATTTCACCTAGGTTACATTCCCCCCCTCCTCTCAGCTTTGAAGTTTGCACAAGCTGTAAGATGCATAAAACAGGGCATGTTATGTTACCTCATAAATGTTAAATTGCTCAACTAAGTCCAAGTCTGTTCCTTTCTTGTTCAAGTGTCTCTGTGAAATAGCTTCGATGCCTAGCTCTTCCAGACAGTCCACCACATCGTAGAAAGAGTCTTGATCTGGCAATCCTGACAGCGTCTAAGAATCAAAGGAAAAACATTTAAGTCTGTTTGTTTTGAAAAGAATTAAACAAAGGATTTTAAAAGTGGGTGGCAAGTGGTGCTATGTATGATTTCAATAAAGTAAAACCCATGATGTGGGATCAGAAACACCAATAGAAAATAAAAAACAAGTGGCACAGCTTTTAACAAACAACTCTCTGCACTGTGTAGAAAAATGAATAATTGGCAAAACAAATCAATGTTGTTATTTTATACAAAAAAGTATGGAAAATGTAGATCTTTAAAATGCACAGTTGGATTCTTTCTGCCTGCATTCAAGTGAAGACTTAAAGAACAGAGAATGTTAAACCATCAAACACAGGGATAAAAGCAAAGAGGGAGGAAAAAAACCCAAAATGCTTAGCTAAAAGAGTAAAACTCAATTCCTACTGATTCTTTTAAGTTTAGCCTTAAGAAGAAAAAGTCCAATGCACAGCTGTGTGATGTCAGGATAGCAAGAAATATCCTGCACCATGTGCCCACTGTCCTCCACACCTGCAGCAACAGTCATCTTGCCTGAGCACAAATTGGTTGGTACAGAGATAGTGACTCCTCTGCTCCCTTTCAAATTAAAAAGTCTTATTAAAGTTACACTGACTCCTTAATTCCTATTCCAGCTTGCTACTGATTCCTAGTCAGCTTGTGCAGACTTTTTACTGCTCCTTATGCATGATGCAGAAAGACTAATCCTGCACATGTTGAGCAGAAACTACTGAACACACCATGCCACTTACCTGCTGGGCAAGGACATCCCTCGCCACAGGAACCAGTCTATGCAGAGCTGCTGCTGCAAAATACCTGAGAGTGCAGGCTGGAAGCAACACAGTTTTTTTGGATTAGCTCATCAGAGAGAAGTTTGCTCTGAAGTAGTTTCCTCTCTCCCATTCAATTAGCTAAGTAATTTATCTATATTCCCAGCAGAGGAGGGACAGAGCAAGGCAAAGAGATGCAAAACCCAGGCCCTCTCCAAGGAGCGTTACATCATCTCATGCCTGGGATGAACTGTGCTTTGTGAATGCTGTTTTTCTGGAGCCCATCTTTTCCAAGGTGGCTCTGAGCGTCAGAGTGCAGAAAACAGGAGCCCCTCTGGGCTGCCTCCCTACACCAAGAACCTTTACATTCAGAAAAATGGGTCTGGATTACATGACTAATGAGAGAGAAACGGGCAGCTGACATAGCTGTCTTGTTAAAGCACCTCTTTCCTGTGATGTAAGCCACTGAAATATATGCACCAACAAAGTACATTTTAATTTATTTTTTTTCTAATTAAACACAACACAGCAACATTTTCTTCTTCAGTCATTACAGGATTATTAATTGGTGAAATCCACCACAACAGGAATTCTTAGCACAAAGATCAATTAAGTGTTAAGGTTATATATTCAGGCTTTAATTAGAAATTTCTCTCTTTCCAGGACAGCATTTAAACCTCTGTTTAGAACCCACTGAAGACTATGAAACTAAAACCTCCTGAACAGTGCTGAAAACAGGTACCACATTTATTTTGTTCCTTCCTAAACTGACACCTAGCATTGACTAAAAATCTTAGGATTCAGCAAATGAAGTTCTCACACTGCACATTCAGTGGAACTTTAACTTGGATGTGGAAATATTATCATAGAAAACTGTTTAACTATGAGGCTTTCAGTTGCAAATGAAAGACATGGACAGCAACTATTCTGACCAAAATGCCTTCATGCACAGTAGGATGTGATGTTTTATCTGCAAAACGGTGGAGGAAAAGTCAAATCTTCTGAGCATTTACATCCTAAAATAACAGGAAATTATCTTAATGTTGATATGCAGATCACCCACCTTCAAGTACAGCTTTTTTAAAATCCAGGGTAAGACAAGCTGTAGACTGGAAAAACAGCAGCATAAGGTAGCATTTACTGGCAACTGCTGCTGTCAGCAGCCTTTTATTGGTTATAATTTTCAATCACACAGCAGTATAAATCCAATTTTCACTGCATGTTGTTGACCAGAACTGGACAACTGAACTCTCCAGTATAGAAATAAAATATTTTTCCTTTGCACTGTTTGTCATTGAACTCACAGATCCGCTTTCAGAGCCTAAAGCATATCAAATTCAATTTCTAACTACTCCAAGAAAAATAACAAAGGTTATATTGGAACTCTGCATATCCAGAAGTATCTGCACTGGGATCACTCTCATCTAAGAAATTCATTAATGCCTAAATCCTCACCAATTAAGAGAGCGTTAATAAAATATTGGCATAACTAAATTGGTTAAGCATCAACAAAAGAGAGGGAGAGGATAAAAGGACTGGAGTGATTCTTATGTCTGGGCAGATATGTTTTCTGCTCTGGAGCAGGAAGGAACACAGTCTGTAAATGGATACACGGAGAAAGAAAAAAGAGTATAGACATGCTTCCTTAAGACAAATCCTTCATGAGGACTCTGCTCGCACTGAAACCTTTGACATTTCCTTGTCTAGAGAAGCTGAAACCATCTGAGCCGTCTTTGTATTCTCTTTGGGGTAAAAAATTACAACTGTTACATACTGCTTGCTGTTTTCTCTATAATCATGAAAAATATCCCATTAAAAACATCATAAAGCTTCCCATAAGCCAGATCATAATTATAAGTGTAGATTTGTGGGATTCCTCTCTTCCTTGATCTTTGTAACTGCCTTGCTCCTTTGACTGTGACATGCTTTTTCTTTTTGTGTGTTTTTAAAGAACTACCTCCTCCTAAAAATAGCTTTAATGTACTGAAAAACTCAGACTAAAGGAATCAACTGCAGGATAATAAAAGCATCAGCAGGGAAAACCTTTGAGGAAGTCAAACACCAGGTAGGTTACAACTGTGCAAATGATGAAGAGAACTATCTCAGAACGAGGAATCAGTACACAAAACAAAGTGTAAAGCAGAGACATTAATGACTAGTCACCTTGGCTTTAATAGCAGCTACAGACAGAAGCATATATCACTGGTGATACTTTTCAGAAAGAGTACAGCAGTAAGGTAAGGTGGTCTTTTAAACTCAAGAGGAACCTTACTACTGTGGAATCAGGAGCAAAGGTGACTCTAAGCGTAAGTACAGTAAGATCAGTAATACCACCAGGAGAGCTTAGTCTCCCCTCAGACATATTTGCTGGAAAATATCTGCGATTAAGAAATCATTTTATTAAAAAAAAGAAAAAAAAAAAAAACTAACAAAAACCCAAACAAAAAAACAACCCACTATTCCAATCATGTAGCCAAGAGCCCAATAAACTGGCAGCTTGGTGTATAACCCCCACGAACAAACTCAGCATCTTCAAGTGAATACAATGAGTCATAATAATATTTCCTAATACTCTGCCCTATTAAGTATAACCATAAACCACACAATTATTTTGTTTGCCAAGAGTATGCTGGCTTTCTGTGCTCTTAAAAAAATTAAAACTAATCTTTAGTTTTAGTACTCCCTCCCCCTACAATTTGTCTATGACTAGATGCTGATTTTTAAGGAATTTACAATTATAAATTTCTAACTTTCAAGAACTTTCCATTTTCTCCCTCCCAATAGCATAAGCCAATATTTCAGAAAATATTTGACTTTACTGCAAAACTATGACTTATAAATCCAGTCACCAAAAAATATAAGGAAAGCAGAAAAAATGTAACCTTACTTACACCTGTTAAATTCATCATATTTATATCACAGCGAAAACAAAATAAAAAATTAAACTCTATGAACTAGAAAACTGTGCATGACACAAGCCTTTGTGAGCATGTGATCTTTTCACCAGCACTTGCTTTCCGGCTCCCCTCGGATAATCTGTTGAGTTACTTTGTTGTATTTTCCTTCAGCACAGCATTGTCAGCGCTGGGAGAGGAGCCATGTCAGACCACAATTCCACACAACATCTACCAAAATAACACCTCTACTCCCGGCTGCTGCCTCTGGGTGGCTGCAGCACAAGTAACAGGAGTGTGCTGATTGATTACAGCTTGTCCTGCAACTTCTCTGTGACAGGTCTCTTCCATCACATACTCTCAACAGGGAAGTTCATTACACAATTGAAAACGCTGATATTAACTGCACCAGTCATGCTAACAAAGTAAACAAACCTTGTTAACCAAAGTCATTGCATAAACCAGTAGTTCCGTATCAACCCCATCCTTCTCCTCCAGGATCTCCATGATGTTGGACCATGGCTTGGCTCCTAGAGGAAAAGCAGAAACTTTGGTTATGGTGATCAAAATGGAAAGCTACATAAAAACCTTCTACTTATCCACAAAGTAGCACAAACTGCAATATGTGGCCAGGTGAAAGCTCAAGCAGAAAGATCCAGCTTTGTCTATAGTCTCTCCTGCTCCCCTGAGAGCAAAGTTAATGTAGACAGTGAAAACTACAGTCCAGCCTGTTGCAGGGACATAAAATATGGCAGGTGGACTCTCTACAAAGACACCAACTTCTCTCCCTTGAAGGGAGCATAGCACAGTGTCCTTTGTTAGCACAGGGTGACTGACACCAAAATTCTAAAAATCAGGTGACAGGCAGCCTATCATAGGTTCACATAGGCTTTGATAAATCTTCAGCAGAGACCTACGTGCTGTGCTTTCAGTGTGCCTGCTGCTCCTATTTCTAGTGCTATTGCTGAGTTGTGCTGCATTAAGGTAAGGCAGGTTAACAAAACATTGTGGCAGAGAAGCAGTTTTCTCAAATTACAGGCTATATGTCTTGGACAAAAGAAATGATCAATGAGGGAAAAGATTTTTGCTGTGGCTTGTTCTCAAAATACTTTAATAGGAAACCCACCTACAGAACTTTCAGATATGATTCTCTCATTTTCCACTACGAAAGGTCAAAATTTGTGCTTTTAGTTACTTGCTTGATTTGCATGTTGATTTGAATGTACATATTTCTCTGACACCTAAACCCTAAGGATTTAGTGAGTTATTGTGCTAAAAATATCAGGCAAGCAACACACTACCCAGACTCAGCCTCTTGCGTGAAAGGTAGCTTACAAAACTGTCCTATCTCACTTGACTGAATGGCAAGATGGCTGTATGTACCAAATTTTATCTAGGGAAACTGAAATAAATAATGAAAGACTGCAATTCAGTGTTTTGTTTGGAGTGAAGTTAAAGGTGAGGAGGACTAAGCAGAGAGCTAACGTTAGCCTCAAAATACACTCAAATCAACTACACAACATAATTGTGACAGTCTTTCAGTTTCAGAGGGAGATATGCAGAGTATTTCAACAGTCCACATCCCCTGAACACTATAAAGATAATAATCAGGCAGATTATTGAGTATAATCAGGCAGAAAAATGCAAACATGCCATCACAGCCACCTGTCACTGACTGATCAGCCACCCCAAGGTCTAAACTCTGTATTGCCCTGTAACAGCCCTTGCTTATTAAAGATGGTATCAGATAGGTACCCTGCTAAACAGACATAAAATCTCTGCTAACCAAGGATCTGCATTTTCAAGGCAATGGCAGTGCACTGCATGGAAAAACCTGTCTAAAAGTGAATGTGCAGACAGCAGTATTTCTCCTTTTTTTTCTCCCCCCTCAGACAGTCTCTGATCTTTACTACATAGTCACGGCTTTTTTATCTTAAGCAAAATCAAAGGAGGAAGGGGATTCACTCTCAGATCTCCAGATGTATCTATATGCATTCCTAATTAAATACTAATTCAAATGCAATCTGTAATGAAAATACACTAGACACCTCTTTACCAGATTCTCTATATTGCCAGACATTTTGTGCAATATGTGTTCAAAAGTCATGTGGAACAAATTCACTCAGCTTGCAAATGATATATGATCAGCAGGAATGATATTCTCACTACAAAAATGTTTTCCTGTGGTTTTCAGTGAAAAAATGAAAAATGGAAGGAAATAGGAAAGAGAAACAAAATGGGGAAACCATGCAAGTCTGACTCACAATAATGCCATTTGGAAAAAACAGTGAGTTGATAACAACATAAAAACATAATTATTTAATCCACTGAATTATTCTGCAAGAGTCCTTTGTTATTGCAGGCAGGTTCTACTCTTATTGGAACAATCCTGGTTTATTTTTTGGGCAGCATCCATGTGGTTTTTTTTTCTTTTGTTCCCTGAATCTCTCAATAATTCTTCATTATCATAAAATAATAATTTCATGGTCACCTTGCTGTTTTCCTGCAAGGACGATATATAATATTCTTCTAGCAATGCTACTATTTTATTTCAGAATAGAATTTTTAAAAAATATTGTTGATTGGACACACCTGCTAGTAAGGCAGCCCTGTAACAGCTCATCTGTCTTTCAAAGGCTTTCTTTATGCTTCTGCTACTAAACTTCCAAAATATAGGCTTAAATTCCAAATTCTTCATCTATTCCCTAACTACAGTCAAAAGGAGGCAGTACTATCAATAACTTTGACAGAGCTATTCCAATTTGTATCAGGTTAAACCTTTATTTCAAATGTCATTTCCTCCATTATGATCTCAGTCTGAACAGCCAAGAAGTGAACGTGGAAATAGCTGTAAGGCCATCTACTACCCACCCAGAGTAAGGCAGTTCTGCTGTGGAAGTTGCACCATGAGCTTACTGCCTTGCTGTCCTTGGGTTAATATTCTTGCACATATATAATGAGAATCTGTAGTTTCCAACCTATGATCCATACAGCATGGGACATACACAGATCCAGCTCAGCTCCCCCTTTCAGAGCTCGCCCTTCCAGAACCTGTGCAGTCCAGCATGCTTAAAGCGAAAAGAGACTTGTTCAAACTAAGATCATACTGAAGAAAACTGCATTTGAAAATAAAGGTTTCATCTTGTACATATTGGAGTAGCTCTGCCAAAGTCATTGATAGTACTGCCTCCTCTTGATTCTAGTTAGGGAACAGGTGAATGTCTTCCTTCACAGATCCAGATGTAGAAAAATGATAATCTAGAAGACTGATGATATAGAATCCAGTGATTTTTCTGGGAGCAGATGGGGATGTTTCTACAAAGTTATGACTTTCATAAAAGACTTTGTGGCAACATCAATGGGAGTGATGAAATAGGCTCAGTGAAGTGAAGCACCAGAGATTGAGTTTTGTGTGTTTTCCTGCCTCCTAATGGGTAAAATGAGAACTGCTTGACTGCCCTTTAGGGGCTTGTCACTTGGAAAAGCTCTTTGTCACAGCTATTCTGATGGGGAGGCTGCAGTCTCAACTCTGATGCTACCTGCAGTGTTATGAGTAACCATGCATGGTGTATAGACAAAGAACAATGAGGCTGCAACAATTAAGCAAATATTAAATTAATTCAGTCTCTTTTCAGAACGACATTGCCTATTGTTTTAAGTCCCAGTCTTTTCTCAGTTTCCTCTTTGAATGTTTTTACATATTTATTTGTATGCTTTTGTTCATGTCATACACAAAACCTTGACATTAGAACTACAGAACTGCTGCACAGTTTGTATAAAGCATGAAATATCTTGCACAAGGGCAGAACCATGCATGAGAACTGCCACCAGCTTAGAGAGTGTCTGTCTCCAGCAGCTATAGGCTGGAAAGGTAGTGATACTTTTGTAAAGACCTTGACATCTTGTACTTCTGGCTATTTATATTTGAATGAACTTATATCTTTCCATCATACCTACAGTGTATGAGTTAATTTAGTGGAATCTAACTATGAATGAAATTGCAGGAAAAGCAAAGAACAGATAATGAGGGCCATTTGGCTCTAATCTCTATCCTAAAATATGATTGTGATAAAGAAGCCCTAGACAGCAGCGTACAATGCCAGCTCCACTTCCCAGAGCCTTTGCAATCTTATGCTTAAACTTAAAAGAGACCAAATTCCTCTAGAGTTCTGAAACAAAAAGCATCGGAGAAGGGAGGAGCTAAATGGAAGTGTAAGGAGAAGCAAATTCCTACATGACGAAGGCCATGCAGTCATTCATTCGAGGCTTGTACCTCAGAGTAAAGCCAGTACTTCCATGGATCTCTGCACTCCAGCTTGCATATGGATGTATTCACACATAGAAACCACAGCTGGGATCACTTTGAAACCAGGCTGAGTTAATATGGGGTTCTAGAAGTTAATCATGTGTGCTACACATGTTGAAGAATTATGTCATATCTCATCACCTTGTATGTACATGAAACATCGAACTTTTATCAAAGCAGCGCTGAACTTAATTACATACCTGCAAGATTTATGACAATGGTTCAAGAAAAGGCATATTGCTTTTTTCTCCTTTTCTGTTTCGTTTCATCAGTCATTAAAAGCAGGTACTTCTCATTTATAGGCCACTAATTAAACATTATAAATTAAAAGATAGCATATGCACATCTAAAAGTGAAGGGCTTTGACATTGTATCCCACAGCATTCTTCTAGAGAAACTGGCTGCTCATGGCTTGCGTGGGTGCACTGTTCACTGGGCAGAAAACTGACTGGATGGTTGGCCTAGAGAGTGGTAGTGCCTGGAGTTCAGTTCAGCTGGCAGATGATCACTCTTAGGGTCCCCCAGGGCTCAATGTTGGGGCCACTCCCGTTTAATATCATTACCAATGACCTGGATGAGGGGACTGAGGGCACCCTCAAGTCAGTTTGCAGGTGACACCAAGTTAGATGGGAGTGTTGATCTGCTGAAGGGCAACAAATCCTTTCAGGGGAATCTGGACAGGGAAGATCAATGGGACAAGGCCAGTTGTATGACAATCAGCAAGGTCCTGGTGCTTGGGTCACAACAGCCCCGTGCAGCGCTGGGGCAGAGCAGCTGGAAAGCAGCCTGTCAGAAAAGGACCTGGAGTGCTGGTCAACAGCAGCTGAACTTGAGCCAGGTGGCCAAGAAAGCCAAATGGCATCCTAGCCTGTATCAGGAATAGTGTGGACAGCAGCACTAGGGAAGTTATTGTCTCTTTGTACTTGGCACTGGTGAGGCCTCCTCTTGAATCCTGTGTTCAGTTTTGGCCCTTCACTGCAAGAAAGATGTTGAGGTACTGGAGTGTGTCCAGAGAAACACAATGAAGATGGTGAAGGGTCTGGAGCACAAGCCTTATGAAGAGTGACTGAAGGAGCTGGGGTTCTTTAGCTTGGAGAAAAAGAGGCTCAGGGGAACCTTACTTCTCTCTACAACTCCTGAAATGAAGCTGCAGCCAGGTGAGGGTTGTCCTCTTTTCCTGGTTAACAAATGACAGAATGAGAGGAAATTACCCCAGGTTGCATCAAGGGAGGTTTAGGTTGGCTATTAGGAAGAATTGTTTTCACCAAAAGGGTTGTCAGTTTCTGGAACAGGCTGCCCAGGGAAGTGGTGGAGTCACAATCTCCAGAGGTATTTAAAGGACATGCAGATGCAGCACTGAGGGACATGGTTTAGTGATGAACCTGGCAGTGCTGTGTTAATGGTTTGACTCAGTAGTCTTAAAAGTCTTTTCCAACCAAAATGACTCTGTGACTATTATATTCATGACCTAAAAAGCGAACTATATATAAAATCAGAAAAAAAAATCTCTTAAGGAGCTAAGAACAACTGCTTCACGAAAATTATTTTAAAAAATAGGAAAAATGAAAAACTGGGTATTTGAGTTAAGGTATTTGCAAGAGTTCATAAAATAATCTACTAAAGCACAGGTACTAGAATTCCTGTAAAACCTCTCATTATGCTCTTAACATATGCTCATCTAACTGCATCAGTTTTTTCAAGTCTTGTGTTGTCACTTAAGTTGTTTTATTACTTTGGAGCATTTAAATGATTGCCTAAGACTGCTTTACAGACAGAGAAGGGAATTCTTTGTTTCTCACTTTTCTTTAATAATGACCTTACTAACATGTTAGTAGATATAGGGCATTTTGAATTCATTGAGAATGCCAGTGAGCTCAGAAAGCTGATGAAATATTAAGAATGAAAAAAGGAGTCACAGTGCTTACAGGTACATGAATATTATAATCATATTTATACTTATGGCATTGTAAGGTTTACTGCTTTTAATTTAAAACAGAAAGCCAACTTGCAGAATTTGCTGTTTTGAATTGCCCCTGCTGACTTCCTTGCTATAAGAGCTAATTTGGGTTTTTTCTTTTCAACCCATTCTGATAACTGAAAGCAAAATCTGGCTCCTTTTTCCTATTTCTGGCACCACCTTTCTCCCCAGCCCCCAACATTTTCTTGTTTCACTTTTACCGTATCAAGTCTCAGACAAGTTGAGTATGGAGGCAGTTGCTCCACAGAAGGAAGCTTGCTTTCAACCTCCATGTTTGAGACCACAACAATGGATCTCCTAACCTCAAAAACTCTCCTTGAGGCAAAGGAATGTTTTGCATCAAGAGAGAATGCCCCAGGAGCTTAGTGATGGCTTTGTGGGAAGAACAAGAAAGAACCATTTTTGTTCTATTTATTTGTAAAAAATACAGTATACATATTCAAGTATTTTTCATGAGCCTGAAGGGTAACAGATTTCATAGTATAATATCTGCTCAAGGGCTTTATTTTAATGTAACAACAGATGGTTTCGCTTTTACTATAAAGCCTGTACTATTACTGACCTCGTCTTTCTCTTCAAAGGGATTACACTGATTAGATATCATTTTCTCCTCTAAGTCAGACTGCTGCTTCCCAGAAGGAAGTGGAAAGATGGTCTTGCCCAAAGGAGCCTCTGAGTCAGAAGATACAGGGGGGTGGGTTTACTTAGCATGTGGGTGCAGGGAAAGGGCAATGACTCTGGCACCCCAGGAGGTAATGGAGTTCTTCAGTTTTCACTCTTCACTTTCCCATTATAATTAATTCTTCAAACAACCTTAGATTATAGGAATACTTAAAAATGCTTTATGCTTTTAAGAAATAAAAGGTATATTGGACAAAGCAGGCATCAATGACAGCAACTCTAGGACCACTGAAAGCAGTGATGAAATGCTACCTTGATCTCAGCAGTGCTGGGATGTTGCAACCCCCTGGTAAGGCTACTCACCTCTCTTTTCATCCACAGTGGATACTGCCTGGATCAAAAGTGGTGCGTTGGACTCTGTGTACTCCACAAACACCAGCAGCAGCTTCAGTGCTGTCTTTACCACCAGGCGAAACTGGAAGAAAAGAGTGCGACTTGTCATTCTCCAAACCACAGCATTCCCAGCTGTGGGAAATGACACTGGGCAAGAGGCAAGCCCAGCAGTCCACATCTGGTAGTAACACACAAACAGAAGAGATTAAACTGTGACAGCACTGAAAAAATGGAAGGTAAACAGCTGGCTGAGAATTTCATTCTCTGGATAGTGCTCTCCTAGGGAATCCCCAGTAGTCAATGAATGCAAATGAAAGCTTAATACTGCCACAAGTAACAAAAGGGTGAACATCCTACCTCTGCATATTCCCAACATTCCTGCCCAAAGCTTGATGTATGCAGAACTTACTGAGCTAATACAACATATATTTCTTTATTTCTCAACACATTTATTTCCTCCTTCTGCTCTGAGACTTTAATCCTGTCAAAATACTGTATGGTGGGATGATTTCCTCCTTATGCTTTCTTCTCTTATAATGCTACTGTTTAATCCCTAAATTATTATATAGATTGATCTTCACTATTAAACACAACTAGGGAGGAAGCGTGTTTAATCTCCAGCTATCCCATCCTGTCACAAAATGTGTGGTTTACTGGAACATTCTGCCTGCAAGTTTTCAAACTCAGGTTTTTGTACATCCTTAAGAGTGAGTGTTCATCAAAGACTCGGCATTGGTAAAATGGATCTACTAGAATTCAATAGCCAAACTATCAATTTCACCTCAGAGCTCCCACTTCCAGGGAGGATCACTTGACTAAAAGAGCTAAGTTAGAATTTTTAGAAATGATCTAGTATGATTACTTGTCATGATCAGGTATGTGGAAAACCAACTCTTTAATTGAGGGGAGGATTTTTTAATAGGCAGGTCTCTGCGTGCTGAGAGGGCTTTTACTGGGGGAATTGATACTGGTTCAAATTTGCTATACTTTCAATCTAAATAATGGATTATTATACAGTTTCTGTCAATATTGACTAATTCCCATTTCCAATTTTTTTTCAAGTCCTCTCAACAAAACTCTCCTAAGAAGCAAAAAAATCATTATTAATAATTTCATAGATGTACACATGGTCACAAGACAGTGACTGTGTCTATATTCTAAAAAAGACTGCAAGTGCAACAGGCATAGACTCAAGCTGCTGTGCTCACACAGCCACTCATGGAGATGTATTGGAGCTCACTTGAAGGTAATGAGCTAAAATGCAGCTTGCTGCTCTTAACACAGTTCAGTGTCAACAGTGATCCCAGCTATTTCCCTAGTTTCTTGGGGTTTACCAATTCATGCAAATGGAGCTTAATGCCTGCAATGGCACTACTAGCAATGCAAAATATTCTGCTGTTGAGTCTAGACTTTTTTCAGGTTTTGTTTTCAAATTGTTGAATTTTAGGGCTGACAGCCAGGAAATCCCAGTGACAAACCTGACCAGGTCCCTTAAGACCCTTGGTTAGTCTAATTTGCAGTTGTACTGCTGCAGTGATATTTCATAGATACATGGGGTAGAGTCAAATTAAAGGAAATTGAAACCTGATAACACAACAAACACTTCCCCACATTTGCACTGTACATCTGTGTATTTGCCTGTTAAGCCAATAGCATGGAGTTGCTGGTCTGCAGTGACATTTCTCTTAGGAATCAAGTTCAATTGTTTAATAAACATACTGGAAGATTTTCAAAAAGTCTCCACTTTTTTTGTAAAGTTACTTTGTAAACAGGACTTATACCAGATTACTATAAACTATGCTAGCATTAAGACACTTCCCAGATAACCATTTACATCCTACCTACTAATCTGATTAGGTTTTTTTTTCCTTAAAAAGGAAAGCTTGTATATTAATTTTGATGGTTCTTAAAGCCTCAAGCCTCGACCATGTGGTGGCAACGGGATGAATTCTCACAAAAGTGCTGCATGGCAACGTCCCCATAGGTCTCCATTTCACAGCAATCAGCGGGGGACACACCAGGCTTAAGTCTATTTTTGCAAATCTTCTTCCAGGAAGAAGAACCTTTGGCAGTACCTTTGCTCAGATTGTTGCCTGCAGGCCATGGCAGCTGTTGCAAAGAGGAGCTGGTCCCTCTGCACCTGCCACACTGCAAACCCTGAGCAGCCTCAGGGCAGCCCACTGCACTTGCACCAGACCAAGGCTCAAGCTGGCTGATTTCAGGTGCTATCTGTAGGTATCAGCTTCCTGTGCTCAACAAGCTAACAGATGGTTTTGTAAGGAATAAATGCCACTCAGAAGCAGTCCTGGAGAAAAGGAAAGCTATGTTTTGCTTACCATTTACGTCCTAGAAGGACACTCTAAGTTCAGTTCGTCAATCTGCAAATTTTCAGGGCTTATCCAGCTCCTCACAAAAGAGTTAATCAACCCTGGAAGTGGATGTGCTTTCTACTGAAGGTGCATACCATGATTGCTTTCTTCTCACACCACACAAGCACTAGCTTTGAAAAACCTGCATTTAAAACAATGCTGTTTCCTGCTTAACAGAAAATGGCATTTGGGACTCCTGGGGCACTTTTAAGCCTGCCTGCTGCTCTGGACACTTTGGGCAAAGACAAAAGCAAAACACTACAGTCCTAGCCTAAGCTGCACAATGCCTATACTGAGGACTTATCTAGCTACCCATGACCCATACAGTCTTTGTGCTCATCCTGCAGTGCTTTTCTAAACTGCATTAACAGTGCTTCTTGACAGGAGCAGGCAGTCATTGAGCAGCTGCACTGGCCCTAGGAAACTGAAGTTTTCAGCCAGCCAAAGCCCCTCTGAAACATCTGATAGCCTGTCACACCCAGACACAAAAACAGTCCAGAGCCTGAAATACTCACACTAAAACCAGCTCCAGTTATCCACTGTGGCACCAAGCAGTCTCTGAAAGGTTTGTTCAGGGATACCTGGCAGGAGGACCCATTTGAAGCACAGGGAATTTTTTTAATGTGGCCTCCAATATGATGTCCAATCTATTATACGCTCCCTTTGTGACCACCTGTGGGCCTAAAGTTCCCATTTGTGAGTAACTATTTGACTGCCAAAGATCCTCACAGCTTCCTATGTGAGTTCCAAAATGTGTTTGCAGGACATAACTTTTCAATTAATTATATAGCTAGATTGCAAATAAAATAACTAAATCTCAAAATCAGAAGATTGTTACACAGGAAAAAACAGCAGCTGTTCACTGATTTTCTTGCTTCCTTTTGCAAAGCCATGGGACTTTTTGCCAGTCACTATCATTTTATTTCACATGATTTACCCAGATGGCACAGCAATAGGAGCAACAGAAACAAGTTTCATATCTCATTCACAAGCTGGTGAATCACTAATAATCTGAATCACTGTTAAAAACTTAATGAAAACTTTTAAGACTGTTTCTGGGATTTTTCTCCTGGTACTCATTTACTATTGAAGAGGGGAACAACTGCTTTCTGAATCTGCTTCAGTAGTCACAGTTTTGTTAAAGCCCATGGGCCAATCACACTTCTACTTCAAACAAGATTAGAAAGGCAAAAAAAGAAATAGATATGCTAGTTCAAAAAAGTCCTGTTACTATCACTTTGCAAACATTGGTTGTTCTAATTAAACCCAAATTTCAATTTAAATATTGCTGCTTAGTTAAAAAGGAAGGCTCATTGAGGCAATGTGCATACTCACTGGCTTGGTAAAATAATTTTTTAACAGTTCTGAAATGAAATCAGAATTCTTGAATATCCAAACACTGAAGCAGCAGAACTTCTATTAAGCTAGAAAATAAAGTTTATGTTGTGTTTTGTATCATGTGCAAGCCAATTTATAGAGATGAAATGATGTTAGCATCTTCCAGCTAAAGATAAGAACAAGCCAGCAATGTAAAAGGAAGAAGAAAAATTATAAACCTTTTCCCTCTGACTCATTTTACCTTATACAGTGCAGTTTGGCAATCCCTTTCCCTTTTATCTCTTTATATTTAGACAATTACAGACTCAGACAAGGATACCACACAACAGGCTGCAAAACTCATGTCTCATGGAAGGGCTTATCGCAGTTGTTAATCACTTGTCTGGAAAGGCTTTAACCTTTACAAGGAATGTTGTCACAAAGTTCATTGACTTAGAGACCAAAGCAATATTTGTAGAGTTCAGATTGAAACATTCCGGATTCAATTATTATTCTTTTTTAAAAGGAAGAAAGTAAAAAGGAAATTGAATAAAAATATTTTACTTGGGGAGATGTCGCTACTTCAGATTTACACAATTCAAATTTAAAGGAGAAATAGGCATTGAATTTTTAAATAAAGATTTACTACAGCCAAATCCTTTGAAACCTAATTCAGGTGCAGACTTGGATTTACTGTAGGTCAGGTACTCATCCTTTTTTTAGGATACAGCCAGGCAGAGCTGCAGCTAAAGAAACACCCAGTGCAACCAGTGCTCAGCCTGCCTGGGAGAGGTGCACAGGGAAGCTGGAGCCCCTCTCTCTCTTTGGGTGCAAAGATGCCTCCAACTTCAGATCTAGTGCTGCAGGGAGAGCCCATTGACATCCCACCAGCACCTGCAATTCGACTCAATTTCATGTTTTGCAATGAAATAAAATCACCTTCTGTTCACAAAAGGAGGAAAGATCTTCCTAGAATGGAAGGGTTTTTATATATATAACTAAAGATATATATATATTTAAATAAAATACGTTATACATACATACATACATATATATATATATATATATATACACACACATATAATGTATCTATATAAAGCCACTATTTATTATAATAAGCAATAAAAATATAAAACAAATACTAATACTATATGGTAATATTATAATATACAATATTATTATAATATTTTTTCCTTTCTAACAATCAAAAAAAGTAACTATAAATAGTGAGCTTGAGAGAATCTCAGAGTAATAATTTAAGTTGGAATGGCCCTAATAAGATTTTCCTTCTTATCTTAGGTGAAAAAATCCAGCTCCTTTCCTCATATAGCATGTGCTCTACCCCATCTCACCATCATGGTGAGCCTCACTGCACTTGCTCCAGTAGATAAATATCTAACCCCTTACTGAGGAGCCCAACACTGGACTCCTGAACTCCTGATGCTGCCTTATCAGCACCAAAGAGGGAGAGGCACTTCCTTCACCTTGGTGGCTGCACTGCCAGCAGCCCAGCCTGGGATGTGTTTGACCTTCATTCACACAAAGGCACACCATTAATGCCTGCTTCAATTCATGTTCTCTTATTCAGAATAAGTACACAGAATCAAATGGTGTGATGCTTAAAGAACCACCTGTAATTTTCCCAGCTTTTAAGAAGAGAAGGGGTAAGGGCTTTAAGCTGAAAGAGATCATAGTTATACATTAGGAAAAATTCTTCATTGTGAGGGTGGTGAGGCACTGAAAGAGGTTGCCCAGAGAGGTTGTGGATGCTCCATTTCTGGAAATTTTCAGGGCCAGGTTTGATGGGGATTTGAGTAAACTGGTCTAGTGGAAGTAAACCCAATGGCAGAGGAGTTGGAACTACTTGATCTTTAAGGTTCCTTTCAACCCAAACCATTCCATTGTGTGATTTTATGACATCCCACTACTTTTTAAATTAATATTAAATTTTCTGAAATCTCTACAACAATGTTATTCCAGTATTTCACATGCTGTCCACCTGTATTTATGTAAAAGAATGTCTCCACTGCATCCAACATCTTAGTGAACCTTTCCCACATCTGCACTGCAGAAAGCCAAACAAGAGTTCCAGCGCTGACTGTACAAGCAGGAAGAGCCACCTCTGTCTCAGAAGCATACAGGGCTGGCTAAACATTGCAAAGAGCCTTAACAGCTACAGCCAGAGCTTTGGAAACATGAGTGCTTACACAACCCAGACAAGACTGGGGCTTAAAGTGCCAAACAAGCAAGGGGAAAGGCATTAGGGGGTAAAACATTTGAAGCTCTCTAATACTAGGATTTGCAAATGCCTTACAGAACACAGAAACAACCCAAATTCTTTCTAGTCTCTCTCTTGTCCAAAACTGACATTTGAGGTCAGTTACTTCAGTCCAAAAACAGGTGACAAGTCTATTTAGTAATTTAGTTCCTTTTTAATCATAGTTCCTGAAGGCAGGAATGATCACAAGAATGAGATCCTTTTGTGTCACCTATGCCAAGAACTTCCAATCACCCTAATTTTCCATCAGAACTTCAAAACTGCATCTTTAAAGATGGAAAATTTAGAAAATCAAATGACTTACAGAATACCAAACAAAACTTTGTAAATGAGTGTAATCTTCCTTTACCGGAAGGAAGGAAGAATTCATATGTGCTAGGGCTCTAAAAGCTGCTTGATGGACCACAATGAACAGGTGCCAATTCCCCCACTTGCTTTTCAGAGACCCAGCATCTGCCCAAGTCACAGGGTGTGCACAGCACAGGGAGGATCACAAAGCTGGGAGGCAACATTAAATACAGTGTGCACAAAGCATGTGAATAACCCCCATACTAGGTACCGAATACTGTGAACACTTAGGTGTTTTATATCATTAGGAATTTAACTATTAAACAATCTTTTCTGTTTCTGCGGGCTGGTGTACCAATAGAACAAATAAGAATGCACGTGATGCCATATCTATATTTTAAGCAATTTTTACAAGTTTTATATTAAAACAATGCAAGGTTGCATTTTAATAATTCAGCCATTTTTGCTCACATCTTCAAAGAGGGATGCTTAAATAAGGCAAATGAACTGTTGCTAAGGGCTTTGCCAGCTAAGAACTGAAGCTGTGAAAGGAATTAGATTGAGTTGAAAACCCCTATAAGCTTAGATGCAAGATGCTCCAAAATCATCAGTTAAACAACAGTCTGTTTATTCTGAATGCTCCTTTAAGTTTTTTTCCTCCACAGAATGTGTAATGCTAGGAATGGCAGAGAAATACATGCATTTACTATTCTGAAAATGAAATTTCTCAGAACTTTGCAAACATACTGGATAATGATTACATGTTCTGCGCACTGTTACATATGTGGTGTGTATCTGTCATTTATCTGTGGTGAGACTTCTGACATGAAGAGAAAGAAGGTCATTAACAAGAAATTCATCTAGCCTACCAACAAAACACAGGGATGAGCAAATAGTGATTAGTGAATGGTTAACAAGAGAACAAAAAAAGGCTCATGCCTGGAAATTACTATGTACACCATCAATCATGGTCCAGAAGAAGAAGAAGGGGGAAATACAAAAAAACATCTGTGCACAGAAGTAGGCAACTCATACAACAAATCAAGGCCTACTGCAGGTCAAAGTGGCACTCAGATGAATACATGCAGTTCTGATGGGAGCTTTGAAAGAATATGTTTGGGGTAGAAATCAGCCCTGTGTTAAGTCACTTCTAATGAACTACTGATGTAGCTGCATTTCTCTTGCACTAATTGCCACATCAGACAGACATTGTTTGAATAAACCTGAGGCTGCAGTGTTTGGAACAAGACATGAGATGATACAGGGTTTTTTTGAGCATTCCTCTCTCCTCATTTCAGAATATCAATAACAATCGTGAAGAGGTGGGGAAGTGCTTTTCTGCTCCCATAAAGTAGTCTAAAATGAAAATGACTTTTTTTTGTTTTTGTTTTATGACAGGATAAATGAAAGACCATTCACAGCTCTCCAGGACAACACACAAAGTGAGAGCAACCTCATTGTGCTTTTCTGCCCTACAACCAGACCAATCCCCCAGTGTCTCCCACAAGAACTATTCATTGTGTAAAAACTACATGTAATTATTGAGCTAGAAAGGAGGACAGGATAGGACTTGGAGATTATAGGACATAAAAGGATTAAACTTCTTTACCCTCAGGTGACTTCTGAGCTGGTGTCCTTGCACCTTTGTCAGGGGCCCAACCACAGGTCTATTAGGTGTTACACAGTTTTAAATGCCTTTCTATTTGGCTTTTTCAGATATTGCTGAAACAAAAGGGTTTGGTTTCAATCAAAGTTTTAGTTTTTTCCATTGCAAAACACAAACCAAAAATATTTCACTGGAAATTTGCCATCAGCCTGTGTCCAGACTAGGAATTATGCTTCGCTTGTAAAGATTTACACTCAGATTTAATTTTCTTTCTCTCTTTAAATAGTGCAGTTTCATTGTATCATCTGTTGATTCTTTTATTAACCATTCCCAAACACTGGTATCTTTTAGGATTCCGGGAAAATAAACACTATCAGTACCTCTAGCACTGTCTTCTCTGTCTGGATGAAGATTGTGATTGAATTATCTTAAATAAGGTATAAAACACTTAGCTTGAGAGAAACCACAGTAACGTGAGAACCAATTTCTGGTTAGACTCATGCTTGTGTGTAACGTGCTATCAAACATGATAAGGAACAGACCTCTTTATTCTCTTTTTGTCTTCTACAAACATGCACCTTATTTATGTCTAGCCTCAGTTTTCTAGCATTTTCCTGCTATGGATCATACAGTAAGATTGTCTAGTAAAGTCTGTTCCTTTCATTAGATAGCAAAATCTCAGTCGGGTACATGCTAAACTAGCTTTATGCAAAAGCAACAACAGCAATATATTATGATATGTATAAAGTCATTCTAACGCAACTTAGCATCTGGAAACATACTGCCTGACTAGGCCATTTTTTGGTAGTTCCTGCAAATCCATGACCCTAAAGTCTGTAAGTCACAGTCAAACATGATGGGTCTTTAGGAATTAGTCATATGTCTATTAAATAAAATGCGTGCTTCTCATCAGCAGAATAAATTAAAAACAACCTTGTTTCTCTTGAACACTACACTGATGATATGTTCAGCAATTATGCAATAATGAGATTTCATGTTTTGGTAACAGCAAGGTAAGTAGATAATAAACAACAAGATTTGAAGTCATGCAGAATCAGAATTCCATATTAGAAATGAGTTTGGAAACTGAAATGGATCACAAGAATGGGTTTTGTGCACCTGCATAGGGGAAATATGATTAAGGCCATTTGGCATGTCTTTTTTTTTTTTTTTTTATGACCGAGGAGTTACATGCAGAGCTTTCCCACCAGCCCCCTAAATTGATGTATGATTTTAGCCTTGAACTGTGCTGTCCTCAACAGATGGTCATTGGGCTGAACCTCTGGCAACCGGAAAGGTTTGAGAGATTGGCATTTTCAGCAACTTCTTTTCCTTGGGCAGGGCCAAGTTGATATTTCCTTAACTGTGTTACAAAAAAAAAAAAAAAAAAAAGGGAGAGGAAAAGAGTTTTTAATTGCAGATAGCACTTTATCTTCACTCCCTGCTCCGAAATCCCTTTCATATCACATATCCTTTAGCTTTTGTTATACTGCTGAATGACATCTTCGTTTGAAAAAACATCTAATGCAATACAAAGTCACCTTACCCAAGACAAAAGGCAATTAATTTTAAAGAGAGAAAGGATTCAATAACCTATTACTAAGGTATCTCATGCAAAGCATGTAAGGATATGAAAGTCATCTACAATTAATCAAGTAATGCAACAGTTCTGTGATGCACGCAGTGTTTGATCACATTTTATGTACAGAAAAGCTGAAGTATTGTACATTTAAAAGGCAAAGAGAAGATCTAACATTGCATTTTATTTCTTCTTTTAAGCCTCCAAGTAAATATTTGACTAATGTGTGTTTTCAGAAATATTTTAAATTCCAAATTAAGTCTTTAGATTTAAGATCAAATTACTACTGTATAATTTTCTTGAGCGACTAAAAATTACATAGAAGGAAGTTCACTTGCTCCACATCAATTTTCCATAGCAAACTACTTGCTTCCAAGACCCACTCTCTATCATCTGATTTATATAGCTGGTGACCAGAAATTTCCTCATGACAGCAGCAGAGAGGGCTTCACAAGCTTCAGTATGTTTGATATGGGAACTGTGCACAAAGCAGAATATCAAAACTCTAATATCTTCAGGATGTTAATTTTCCTCCTGGCCAATGCAGAGTGGCTCAAGTAGAGCTCAGAGGTCGCCCTGTCCCTGATTGTGAAAGCCATCACCAATAAAATGAATGAATTACAGTCAAAGCCAGAGGAAAACAGAGAAATAACAGAACTATTAGTGTACATTCTCTTGGAGCCTCTTGAAAAATTAAACCCACTGAAACACACAACAGCCATGAGGAGCACAGCATTGTCACCCTCGTTTCCTTAGGCAGCTGTGTTGTCCCTCCCACTGCCCACTTCTGGACTCTTTCCTGTAACTATGAGATCTATCTGCCCACTGCCCTGTCATACTTGACAGTAATGGGGTTATGTTCCTACTCACGTTGAAAAAGGCATTAAAAAAGACCCCAAGTTGGTAATCTCATAAGAGAAGTTTCCAGTCATTTTGAAAGGAACACAGCTAGAAAATTAGTCCTCAGTCCTCAGCCTTCCACCAGCAATGCTGCAGGCTGCCATTTGCACAAAATACAGCAGGCATGGGGGACACAGCAGGACTGAGCCACCAAGAGCATGTGGGATGGCAAGAAAAAAGCAAGGAAGAAGGAAAACAAAGATAACAAATTGCTTCATTAGTTCTACTGCTTATGAAACAACTTGCTAGAATTAGTGGCCTTGGAAATGTCCTGTTTAAATAATATCAAGGTTGAGTTCAAGGACCTTAGGGGGAAAAACTATTTGAGTTTGCAAGTACAGTGGAAAACTACTCTATTATTATTCTGTGGTTTTCTGCACGTGAAATTTGTTCTTTCAACAGTTTCATTAAAATGTACTCATATTAAATACCCAAACTATGCCTGTGTTTAAATAACTTCGCCTGAAAACAACTGTAAGTTTAATGATATGGTTAGCAGTCCTTTCCTGACACTGTACAATCTTATAGACAACATTTCAACAGCAAAAACACAAAATCATAACAACCTATGAATAAAATATGTGGAAATGGTTGAAGATAGTATGTCAACAAAGATTCCAGATTATAAAATATTACCTATTGCAACATCTTTCTTAAGCAATTCATTGTTAACAGGTTATTCTTTTTAAGCATCCTAAAAAGCAAATGCTAGTGGTTTGAACTACTGAAATGATAAAACTGTTGAAAGAACAAATATCACACATCAAACCATGGGACAAACCCATCACAAGTAATTCTTCTTGAAAGAATATGTAATAAAGTAAAACTAGAGAAGGAATATATATATATATTCCACTTATTAATATAATGATAAAAGCACTATTGTTTCACTGTACATAAAGACTGCAGATTTTTCTCTATTCTCAAACTTCTGAGCATTATCAGGCATAAAAAGTAATTCAGAAGCAGAGGTTTGACTGCAAAACCAGACACACTTATTTACCTTTGGATAACTTGCCAAATAAATTTAATAAATAAAGATACTTTTCCCCCAAAGAGCCGGGGGCCATGTGAACATAACAGAAGTGGTCATATTTCTCCAGCAATCGTCTGTTTGTCTGTCCTAAATCTGGAAGAGGCTGCTATCCTCAAATCCAGTTCTCATTATAAGTCCAGTCCAGATGCTTTTTTTGTAAATTCAAAAAACTTCATGATAAAAACAAAAATGTAACAGACTAGACATTTGTAGCTTCCCCCATTGTGGGAAGGGAGTGGCAGGATACTTCATGGAGCCATTCAAAAACCTCATTTATGGGGACACAAGTCACTGCATATCAGCTAAGACACTGCCTAATTACACAGCCCTAGCAGTGTCACACTATTCGAACTCCCTCCTTTGCCAGAACAGGACAGGGATGAAGATATTCTCAATTTTGGTTTTCATTAGTGCTAGCAAGTATGCAACTTCTGCATACAAGTGGACAATTTTAAGCATATATTATATTATTGTAGGCTTCTTTCAACAGGGATCTTCTATTAAAGTGATAACTATTTTTTAAGAGTTACAAAGCTCAGTGTTGAAAGAAATAATGTAATTCCTCTGTCTCAAGCTACCTCCTTCCTCTGACTTTTATCAACCAAACTCATTACATCCACCCCCAATTTTACATACAAATTGAAAATGTGTACGGTTGGTTTTGAATCCCACAAAGGTGAAAGAGCTGGAAAAAGACTCCTCAGGCTCCTGTTTGGATAAGAAAAATAGAATTGTTTCCATACAGCACTTCTGGTGATGTGGCAAAGGCTTACCAATATGGGCTAAACTCTAATCACACTCATGTTCAATTGTGTTCCAAAGGTCTGCAGATTAAATGAAGCTAACTTCAGCTTCACTAACCTCCATGTCCAGATCCCAACTGCAGTTTGACTAAAAGCAAATTCCTTTGTTGCAACTCATAAAAAAGATCTGGCTTTTACAGTTTTCCTCAAAGTATAAAGCAAACATATGTGGGTACCCCTACAGCAGGAAAAAGAGGAGGAAGTTTGGGTGATTCACTTAAGGGTTGAGCTGGAAGGGATCTCTCTTGAGATCATCTTGTCCAGCTATCTGCAAAGCCACCTACACTTAGTTGTCCAGAATGGTGTCTAGTTTATTAAACGTGGCTAAAAATTAACAGATATAAAAAGCATGAATTTAAAAAATTGTGATTCTTAAATACATATTTTAAACTATTCTTTATTTTTCAAAGCACGACACTTGCAATTTATTTTCTGCCTCTCTCTCACACACCCATACCAGCTCCCAAACATACATATACTGAAAGAGACAAAAAATCCCTAACACTCAAAGCAGTTCCATGTATGTTAAGATTCAAATGCCCATACATATGCCCAAAATGTAGTTCTCAGTTCATCTATCGTGCGAAGACAAGACTTTTTATGCAATGATACCCACGTAGTTCTCTGGACACCAGGAATAGTCTGGGATTACAGTAAAAATCTGTGATGCTGTATATTAAATGAATTACATTTTCCCAAGCATTTAAGAGAACACTGAGTGGTTTGCTCAGGAATCTCCAGTGACTCAGGTTTTGTGTCTCAGGTCCTCAGCAGCACCACAGTAACAGCAATGCTCACTCTGGGTCTAGTTTGACAGCAGACAGAAAGGGATAGAAACATGTTTTCTATACAGCAGAATTGGAACATGGAAATGAAAGGAATTCAAGGCTTGGAAACTCATGGTCAGAACTGAGAGGTTCAGCAGGGCTTCTGAACTAACCCATTTGCATGTGTAGTCTCCCTGCAGCCTCCTTTTCTGGAAATCTGGATGTGCAGCTCAAAGACAAGATTGGAATAGGTTCTCATCTCCCAAGTGAGGTTAAAAGAGCTTCAGAAGTGCAACAGAGCATCATCTGAAATCACCTGAGATGTGACCACAAACACGAAACAGCAATGTAATAACTGAAGTCAGGTATTTGCCTGTATATTCCTAAGAGGCTGTAGCTACCAAGCTATAGGTAGGTTTGCAGTAGCAGTGATGACGACAAGGGATCAGATTCCAGAGTCTGTGTTTCTCTTCATCTGGCCCCTAGTGCACTGTTCTGGACCTAAAGACTTTTGACTAAGTACATTTGACTAAGCTACTGCACAGTGAGATGTGCCTTTACTTGTGGCATTGTTTCACACATATTTCAGTTTTTGTTTCATCAGAATGAAACCTATTTCAGATGCAGGATTTAAGAATTATTCAGCATCTGGGACTTGAATAGTTTTTAGCCAAGTAATTGCCAGGGTCATTCAAAGAGCTGAACCCACAGAAGCATGAGATCATAATCAGCAGTGATTTGACTTGCATCATAGATCAATTTTGAGCTGTTGTTTCAGTTCTTTGGGAGCAGTACAGAGGGACAGAGAGGAGACTGCAGGGCAGGGGTTGGGCAGGGGAACCCAACAAAAAAACCCCAAGTCTTTCTTCTTCCTGAACTAACCACAAGAGATTACTTCCATTTTCTTCTGAAGTCAAGAGTAACTGCAGACAAAATCAGTAAATACAGCAATGCCTTGATGAGGGGCAGCAGTTAACAAAAGCAGTAAAATAAACTTCTCCAGAACATGATCCTTTGTATCCAAGAAAGCTCTGCTGAAATGCACTGTGGTAGCTGTGTAATGCCTGATGGGAATAGTTCCTATAGATTTAGCAAATGTAATTGAGATTTGACCCTTTCAACACAGTGGAGTACAGGTTTTGAGGAGGTGATTTTATTGAGAGTACTAAAATCACACTGAACTCTTTCTTTTGGTGTAATTTTGCTTGCTTTTAGAAAGTTTTTCATGGTAGGCTCTCACATGGAGCAACCGTGTGAATGGCATGAAAGATATTACCACAGTAACTGTGGAAACACCAGAAAATTTTGGGTTTCTCTGGCAGTGTTTCCATTCCCCCCCCACCAAGTTAGTACATAAGCACATTTCCTTTTATAAGAGCAAAATGTCCCACAATATTTGAAAGAATTAAGTTTCCACATAGGGATTTAGTTGTACAGTTCTTGAATATTCTTTTTCTTCTTATTATTAATAATAATAACAACATAATAATAACATCATGTTTGCCAATGCTACCGAGAAAATTAAGAGTCTTGATAGACTCTTGATTAAGAGTCTCAAATAATCCTTCCTTCCTTTAACAAGGAAAATAAGATCTCAGAACCTGGAAAGGACTGGACTTCAGCCTTGCTGCCAGAGATCCCTCTGTTCTGCATCTGAGTAATACAGCAGATCAGCCTAAATGAATAATGCCAAACTAAAAATCTCTGCAAGCTGGAGTCCTACTCCTCCTCCCTAATTACTGAGTCACGTTTTTTTGAACCCATGTATTCACAGCACAATTCACAGGAGAAACAGTGCTGCTCTAGCTCAGCATAACCAGCTACAACTCCTTCTCTGAAAGCATGTCTTTAATTGCAGCCCTGACGTTTTCCTTCGATCTCCTAGACAGTTTCCCACAAGTGGGTATTGCCAGAGCCTTTCATTTCCGCCTGTTTAGGATGGCAGGATGAAGGCTAAAAGGCTGTGTAAGCTATGGAGATGAACAAAATTAACCAAAGTAGAGGCAACAGGCTGCTATAGAATCACAAATAAATACTTCACATTTGCAGCTCAAAAGAAAGCTCCATGTTCTGGGCCCCCTAGAAAAATAAACATGTAAAACAACTGTTTTTAAAAACAGAGACATCTAGCAGCTGCAGCTTAAATATTTTAAAATACATCTTTCCCTGATGAGGATGTGCTTGCTGGCCTCTTCAGAATCTGCACTCTGGCAGTATTCCTCAGCAGGCAGCTGGGTAATTCCTCCCCAGCACCTCAGACTGATTGGAGACAAAACCATAAAATTCCACAATAAGTAATTCCATCACTCTGATTAAACTAGGTGTGTTAGAAATACGTGGAGTTAAAGAGAAAAATTCCAGATTACAAAATACACCCCAAAACTGAGGATGCATTTCATTAGACATGCAGAGAGATTCATTAGCTGTATGAAGCTACAAATATCCAAAACTAAAGGATACCAACTGCCTGAGGGAAGGACAGCACAACTCAGTTTTTATCAATAACCTGTGCTAGGTGTTAGATGGAATAGGTGTTTTAAAGCACATAGTCCTGCTCAACTTGTATTCTCCCAGAGGCATTTTGCTCCAGTCCTGCCCTCACACGTTTATTCATATCCATCTGTGCCTGCTAGGTGGTGCTGTGGGATGGTTTTTCTAAGGCAGAAAAGGCAAGTTGCTTTTTTCATTCCCCTCACTGATAATTTTTTTTCCTTCTACATGAGAACAGCTGCAGTGTTTTCTGTATCTTGGCTGTACAGGATGTGTCCTGTCAGGTCTCTTGTCAAGCACGTGGTGGCCACCACTGAGGATGCTGCTTCTCCAGAGCAGCCAGGGAAAATGAGTGTATCAGCTTTCATCTGCATATGTCCATGCAGGAAAGCTGTAACCTCAGATGGAGGCAGGAGATATTAATATCTAGTCTAAAATTTTCAAAATTTTCATTACCCTTTGGTTCAAAAGATACAGGACATTTAAACAAACTATTTTCATTGACAAATAAGGCTTTAAAATTAATTCAGATACATAAATCAAAAGCATGGTTTCAAAGAAAAGGGAAAGACTAAAACTTCTCAGTGGCCCAACAAGTGAAATGTCTCCACTTTTCCCCCTCAGACTGCAACTTACTTCTATGATGAAAAGCAACCTACTGCAAAAACTTTGGAAAACACCCTTTGAAAAGGGTGGTAATGAGAAGGAAGCTGGTTTAGGCTTCATTTTTTTTTCTGTAACTAACCAATAACTCAAGTGGCAGGATGGTACCAGTGCTATAACATCCACAGTATCATAAATGGTGCAGACTGGAACTGAACTAGGCAGACCTGTAGTAAAGTAAGTCTGGTCCATCTGTTCCATATAACTTCATGTCAGTTTAGCCAAAGATGACGAATACTCCTAACCCACCCTTCTGAGCAGGAGGGAAATAAAACAAAACAACCTCCAAGATGAGTAACTGTAGTACTACATCAAATGATGACATCAGGAAAATTTTGTGCTCGGTTTTCAGATCCTGTCCCATGCCTTGGGACACCCTCAGAGCCCTTGCTGCCCCTATACAAAAGACACCCTAGTAAATGGCAATATGTCTTTAACACAGCATTTTTTGTCTGATGCTCTGCTATGAATAATCTTCCACTGCCGGAAGCTGAACTTGGGCCTCCACGTTGCATCCCTTCATCAGAAGGGGATGACAAGGAACAAGAACAGAAAATTTTGCAGACCAGTGACGAAAGTTGAAGTATATCCTGCTTGTAAGGAAGTTTGCCTCAAATCTCTCTATTGCATCCAGCTATTATGGACACCCATCTGAGCAGTGCAGATCTGGAAGCAAACCTACTTTCAGGTGGTGTAACATGTCTTTCCCCCTACAGACATGCACAGTTTTTACTGCAAAAGGCTCTAGAGTTCCTGAGTGCCTGGAAGGGTGGCCCAAGAAACACCCAACATGTGAAGAGTGTGTATTTGTGGAAGCTTGACTGCAGATGAGAAAGGGAAAAAGAAAAAATTACCTGAACAGAACGCACTGCAAACCACACAGAGTGGCAGTGACACAAAAGGAGCAAAAATTATGAAGTGAAACTCTATCTTCTCTAGTTAATAAAAGGAGTAAAACATTTCACTTTATTTAATAGACACATATTTGATATAGTTTAAATAAATTTAATATCTTCAGGAAAACACAAATGAACTAAAACACAGTCCTCAGGGATTAAAAGTTTTGAAGTAACCTCATACATTAATAGCTGTGGTAGTCTCTTGTCCCACTTTACTCTTTCTTTACTGTAAGAAAGCCTGTGTCATAGGAAAAGCTTAACTGGGGAAGCAGAAGCAGTCAAACTCTAAGTTAGAGAAGCGCTACATTTCCGTCAAAAACATAACAATAACATGCTTAGACAACCACACTGACATTTAAAGTGCAATGGAGAAAAAGGGCTTCAGAGAGGTTGCTTTAATTATACTACTGAGCTGAAGAAGGAAGCAGTTACACACTGCTGGAAATGAAAAAGGCAAAGCATACATTTACTACAGTTGTGTGTCTTCTAATAAGAAGAGGAAATTCAAAAATAAAAGGGACCAATCTATAAAAATTCCATGCTGGCTGAGGTATTAACAGTATGTTTTATATTGAACATCACATTCTTGTTTTTTATTAATGTGGTCTTCAAAAAGGGAAAACAGTGAAGAGATAGAGGGGGGCAAACCAGGAAGCATCTGAACTCCTTGTTCAATTGCTGTGATCAAAGAGGGTCAGAATATGGGAAGAGAGTACACAGCATGCCCAGATGAGGCTCATTTCAGTGTATCATGGGAGCCAGCTAGAAAACCTGCTGGTATGCTGGAAATTATTCTGAAAAGTCTTTATATGGTATGAACTACTCTTAGAGAACTGTGGAGAGAGAAAAAAAAAAAAGGAAGAAAGAAAACCTATTAAAGAACCTTCCTTTTGATCCTGATCTTATGAAAAGATTGAGGTCCACACATCTTACCAGACCTTTTTCTTCCTAAGGACAAGTCCTGCAACTGACGAGACCAACATAAAATCAGTGAGGTAGCCACAAGGAGTCCTGGGTGATACCCTGGTGAGGGACCTGAGCTGCTTGCACCTCAGAGGTTCCTTGGGGTGCACTACATGCTGAATATAGAGCCATCATGCGTGTTTTGGTAGTTTCCATTTTTGATACAGCGTATTTTTTCTGTTATCCAAGTATTTTCAGCTAGTAGCCTTTGCTTTAAAAAACAACTATTCTAAATAAAAGCATGACAAACATTTTTGAGCGATGCCAAAAGAGCAGATATGGTAACAATTAGTATCAGGTTCAACTTTTACCTACGTATCTGTCTTCACATATAATCTGTCCTTCTACTCCCTTATGTTCTTCCTCCAGGCCTCTAAAATCCAAATACAAATTTTCTAGATGAGGGACCAAGGCAAAAAGGGATTTGAAAACTGGTTCAAGAATGTGCCTGGCAGCTGGATTCAGCCTGGGTCTCCCAATGTAAAAACTCTCTCCCTATCTGGGCCATTCTTCCAGGCTAAGCTACAAGCAAAACACTGGTATATTAACTGCTGTGTTGGCTGAACTGTCTCGGGTCTGGTTTACATGACGCTGCAAAAAATGTTGGATACCACCTTTCCTGCAGGCAGAATTCCACTACTGCACTATATATATGGGAATGAGGAACGATACTGATTTAAGAAGAAAATTATGATGAATTTAAGAGGAAAAATAAATAGTAATAATAATAATAATAGAAATTATATAGTAATTCAAAAATAGTAATTGTATAGTAATTCTGTTTCTGTTCAAAAAGAGGAATATTCAGAAAAATAACACAGAGAAGGTTAAGCAGAACAATTCTGCAGAAAAAGATGGGTCCTATATGTATCATAGCAGCAGCTGCAGAGTACACAGCAGATTTAAGTCATACTTTTGGAGAAGTAAGAGATCCTTGCACAGACAAACATTTGAAGAGGTGTGGAATTTCTGCTACTTCCATGCAAACTCTCCATCCATTTCTTCAAAATCCTGTAAAAAAGATGCACACCAATTGTGCAGTTCTCAAACATCTTTAATAACAATTCAATAAACATCAAAATAGAGGTGAGAGGAAGAAGTAACTTGGTAATGAAGTTACAAAGTTTACTAAAAACTGTTTGAGAAATTAAGTGATTAACAAAAACATCTTACCCACATCCTATGAATCAATTGAACTCTGCTTGTACCAGAATAAATATTATAGTGCACTGAGATAAATATGTAAACTGAGCCCAAAGCTCTGTTAAAACAAGGATGGAATACCTGCAGTCTTCAAATTTGATGGAATAAGTAAAAATTAACCATAATGCCCTTTCTTTAACAGTCAAAAAATCCCAGAATGTTAACACCTACTCAAGAATGCAAAGGTTGGCCACCTCCTTTCCTCTATAGGAGTGCAGGAGTCTTAGCATCACCACTGCAACCCTCCACCCCCATATGCTACTTTCTACTGGCAGAATAACAAAAAGTTCTGCCAGAAATTCAAGACACTTAACTAAGTCTCAGGAGATCTGGATGCCAGGTTTATTTCTTACACTGGTCTCAGCACACAGTTCAGATGAGGTACTGGTACTTTGTGGAAACGTATCCATTCACTATGGTGCATTTTCACAGAAACACAGAATCACAGGATAGTCTGAAATGGAAGGGACCCACCAGGATTGTGAAGTCCCTCTCTTAAATGAATGGCCCATTCAAGGATGGAACACACAGCCTTGGTGCCATTAGAACTGTGCTGTAACCAATTGAGCCAATCTCGTTAGGGCATTTTCTTACGTTTCACAGTGATCTATCTCCTGTACCACACATGCCACTGACATGGTCCTGTCAGTGAAGGCAAGAAGGAATGATTGAGCACGGAGGGTATTTGCCAGCATTACGGGACATTTTGTGAATGAATATTTTAACTATGAAATAGATTAAGAAAACTATCACTTGACCTTCACTAAAGGTCTGAGCTCACAAATTTGAGTTTGGTGACATTTCAGTGATTGTGCACTAGAAGAAGTTTCCCTGCTGCTCCAGCTAAATTTCTAATACCCTACTGTCTAATGCCTTCTGCCAAGCACCACAGCCACTGTCATAAAAGATACATCACTAAAACACCTAAGAGCAACAAGACCAGAAAATGGGAAACCCTGGAAACTGAAGTCTTATGCACCAGAGTTCATGAAACAGTGTTCCCAGAAAAGGTGCAGACACAGCTGCTTATTTTAATTTTAAATCACTCCTGAAAATGCAGCTTATTAAACTCCTGAGTTAGGACTATTGATATTTCTACCCTGAAAAATGATAACACAGCTGTCCCAAAAGGTTTGTCATAATGACCACAATGTGCTTTATACTGGCCAAGTTGATTTCTGCATTTAGATACGCATAAAAATCTCATGTGTATCCTATACCATAAGCCTGGATTATAACTAGCAACTTTTTATCCTTTGAGCAACTCTCTTATAATTCTTCATTCTGTTTCACCTGGAAACTTAATTTTTCTATTTCTTTTGGTTAGGCAATTGATTTTATTGTCAAAGACATTTCCCACTGGTGGCTTCAAGCATGCTGGAATAAGTAGGCTCCATTTTCTTTAGTGTCAGTCCCCAATATAGGCAAACTTTCCAACTGTATCTTTTCCTTTCACTGCAGTGCTGGACATAATGCTTGTTAGAAAACACTAGAGCTAATAGCAGATATAGATATTATTATTATATAATTTTTATTTATATTTATTTAATATATTATGTTGTTGAAGCACAGTACTTCGCTCACACACGTGAATGGTAACAGGCCTGTAACACTGAACTACTGTAGTGAGGGAGACCAAGGCAATCCTAAAAGCTAGCACTGACTTTAGAGGTGTTTTTCAGTTTTTACCCCACCTAATTCTAGTACAACTCTTGCTTTTTTTTCTCTCTTCTTGCCCTTCCTTCACAACTAGAAATTTGTACATCTGCATGGATGCATGGTATTTTCTGGGAATAGTTGGACATATTTCACTCATCTCTAACCCAACACTTTCTTAAACAGTTTTGAACACATGAAACTGAGTGAAAAGTTGTGTCTGAGCATTGGCCACATTGTTGGCAGTTAATCATTACATTTTCTCATTCCCCACTTCAAACGAGTTGAAATCAGATCTCTGATATCTTGTGAGGGAACTCTGTGTTTTCTAGTATCTCCTTAATCTACAAGAGTTCATTTTGACCACAGAAAAATGTGTATTCACCCCTTCAAAATACTTGTAAGGGAATGCAACAGATGGAGCTACAGGAATAGTTAGTGCTGCAGGACTCAACTACTTTTATGTTTGATGGAAGGACTTTGAAATCTACCTACAAATATGTTTGGTAAAGAGCAGCAGCACTCACAGCAGTCTGTCTGGTGAGTTGGAGAGACCAAAGCAAGTGCTTAACACAGTCTGTGCTGGCTAGTGTATCCTATTCCAAGTTTATTGCAACATCCTGATCCTTATCTTCAAAGCGCCAATTAAATACAATTCAAAATAAACTCAGTTCATGCAACAGTGCTGATCCAGTTTCTGAGTGAAAGAGGAAGAAAGCTCTCTGATGGCCTGGGTGAGCATAGGCTCATGACCTCAAGATATATGAAATAGGGAACTTCCAGTCAAGCCAGGATTTCATTTCTCCCTCCCGTAGCCATTTTCATAACAACAGTTCAATGGCCAAATGCACAGCAGATAAACTATAAGAGGCAGCTGCTAAGCTGAGATGAACGTTCAGGGTTTCGGTAAACTCAAAGCAGTTGTACCTGCTCACCACAGCCCAACATCTCGAGTGCAGGGCAGCCCATGGGTGAGACTGAAATAATTTTAGGTTTTGAGGGGAGATCTCAGTTTTACTCTGAACACTTCCAGGAAGCAAAGGAGCCAGAAAGCCTGTAAGACTGATACCCAGCTAACATTTCTACTTGGTGTAGGCCTGAAAACAGAACAAAACTAGAGGCTTGCCAGAGTTGTGGCTGGAGGAAAGAGAGCAATGATGCAACCTAAATAGCCTGTGCTTAAGCTGTATGGGGCATCTCATTTGTCAGAAGCTGCGGGAAGGTTTGTTAACCATCAGGGCAGCAGACTGGGAAGAAAACACGTAAAATTGCTCATAGCAAGTCTCCAAGCTGTGTGATTTTTCCTGGATTCTTAATTCTTTTAGCTAGCCAGAGTTCCTAGATCACCTTCCAAACATGTTGAGAATAAAGCATGGGACAGTTCTACAGCACAGGCTCTTGCCCACAAAAATCAGGCATATGAATAGACCAGCTATACACACAATTAGTTTTCAAAATATATGGCCATAAAATTCAGTGGGATCCACATACCTAGTATTTCCAAGATTCTCAACAAGAGGGCATTCCATCCAGGTTGGCAGTGATTTCAACATGCTTTGGGGTTAGGTTGTACTAGTACTTTAATTCATATCTGTTGAGGCCCTTAGAATTGTAACCTTCTCCATTACTACAAACCAATTTTTGATATTTATTTGGAGATCCACTTTAAAATCCAGTTGCATAACTTTGCTTCTGTCTTCAGTGTAGCACATATATAAATGACTTGTGAAATGGAGACTAAATTAGCCAAGCTTTTCAACTGAGTATCTACCTCTACACATCTTAAATGATTCATTTGTGTAAAAAAAAAATTAGGATTTTTTGTGAATAGTATTTCTCTCAAAATTCTCATGAAATGACTACCAACCACATGCATGCTTTAATCTGCCCATGGCACCATGCAGAAAAAGCAGTCCCTAACGGACTTGTTTGAAGCCAGGTTGATAGGGCCCTGAGAAACCTGGTCTAGTGGAAGGTGTCCCTGCATGTGGCAGGGAGAGCCTGGAACTAAATTATCCTTACTAACCCTCCCAATGCAAACCAATTCTATGGTTCTATGATCCTGTGACTTTCCTCCTGCAATCAACAAATTTACCCACTAAAATGACATTGTTCTATCTGAATGTGTCGGGTTTTGTTTTTCCTTTTGCTTTGAAATAGGTTTTTTGCTTCTTTCTGACATAATTATATTTTTAAATATTCAGAAAGTAATTTCTTCAATACCAAAGCAAGCAAAAGGTTCACACAAGGCACAGGGAACAACTTGATAGTTAAAGTTTGTAGTTAACTTTGCAATCTAGGACTCAGACAGAAGCAAAGTAGGAAAAAAAATTAAAACAATATGTGAGATAGGAATCTTTAATCAACCTCGTTGTATCAGCCTGGGCCCAGCATTCCACCCTGTCTTCTGAGGTTACCCAGCACCACTTTGAAAATGGATTATTTTCCACTGAAAACAATGCCAAAAAGGGGTTTTAGCTCCCCTGGGGGAAATTAGAACAGCCTGGATCATCAAATGGGAAAAAATAATCATTATCAGGAGCAGTAAAAAACAGGGGGGAAGAAAAGGTGAAACTAAACTCAGATTTTGGACCACTTTATGTGCCTTAGAAGTGGCTTTGAAAACCAAGATGGATTGGCAAAAGCTTGTGTGTTTGTGATGCAGAGAAGCATTTGATTCTCTAGATATAGAGAAGATATAGAGAAGCTCCTATGCTTTTTCCAAGATGTCTGGTCCAGAAATGTACTTTTGTAAACAGTCAATAGCTAATCCTGGAGGACTTAAAGCACTGATACACTAAAAGTATTGTACACCTTTTCTTACTAGGTCAGAGGAATTGCCAACACATATGAAAGATTTTATGCGTGTGTGTATATATATATAACCCCTTATACATGCCTATAGATCAGAAATACATTCTATGGACTTACTATGGCTTAATATATACACATCTTTAACTTGGTGTCCCTTCTTTTGGGTGAGAGAAATTTTCCTAGAGCTAGTACCATTTACTTGACAGTGATCCACCAAAGAGCTCCAGTGCCAGCTGCCAGCATAAAAAACTCCATTTGCAACCAGCCTAAATATATTTGCAATACAACACAAAAACTAAATTCCAACTGCAGGAGTAGTAAGGCATAGGTGGCAGAAACACTGAGAAAGTGAGAAAGCGGTGAAACATATTCTCCCAGGTACCGTGAAGTTGAAACATGAATGCTACAGCACGCAGCCAGTTAAGGCATCATCCTTGACAGGTTAGTTTCAAAAAAAAAAAAAAAAAAGGTAAAAATTAGGAGCAATTCTGAAAGGACTGTTAACTAACATTCAATTAAACTTCTAGGTTGGTCTCCTAAGAACCAAACTCTCTTGCATAAATGTCCCATGCTAGCACCAAATGCTAAAGGAAAACTTGGTCGACACCCATATTTCCTCTTTACATAATGTGTAGCTTATATAAGATGGTTAGAGCTTTGGCCCTGCTATATCCCTCTTTTGCATGCCTGCAGCAGCTCACTGCTGACCTCAGTTATGTATTAAAGCTATCTGGAAGCCAACAGCATGTAACCATACACCCATAATTGAGTACATACTTGAATGCTTTGTCAAACAGGGAACCACTGATGAATTAGTGCCCATATAACTAATAATGAAATAATAGTAATGTGCATTTACATTGGGATTATGCTGCCAATGTTTTATGCCAGGGATGTATCAGCCACTGATGACTGGAAAGCAGTCTACAGGCAGCCCATGAAAGCCCGCTGCCACACACTGGTGTGGTCATTTATGGTTGGACACAACTTGCAAAGAACCAGCAGTGGGCCTAAGAGTCTGGGATGTGCCAGTAATGCTCTTATCTCCACATAATATCACTAAACAATGGTACTGCTACCATCACATTTCCAACCTAATGCCTATATAATACCAATCTGCAACAAAAGGCTCTTTCTGTGCCATAGCAAACAAGTAATCTAAGATTAAGTCTCTTCCTGCTTTTCAGTTCTTCACCCTGACACAGCTGGTGCCTCTGAACTGGTGCAATGACAACAGTGCCAGTGCACTCACACCACTGGAATTCTAACTGCCTCCCTAATAACTTTATTCAGAGCAAACGGATAACAGCACTGAAATTATCAACAACTTCTGATAACCCATCAATGCAAGCATTCATTGATGCTCAGCAGGGTAAATGCAGCAGAATTAGCAATAGTAAGGAATACAATGGAAAAATCTGGGGAGGCTTTCAATAAATTGCTTAGTCGTCCTTTCACACTAATTTAAACTTTTATTTCCCACATTTCCCCCCCATCTTTATACAGAAGTATTGCTCAGTGCATAAATTGATCTTGGAGCTGGGTACCAAAATCAGAGCTGTTGCAGTGCTGAACATGCCAGCCCCTGAGGTGCTCTGCTGAACCGTGCGATGCAACAATCCACTGCTCAAAGTGAGCAAGGGTGACAGAGCCAGCAGCCCCTTGCAAACAGAGCAGAGTAAGCAACAGTGAAGGGGCAAAATCACTACAGATTTTGATAAAACAATAAAAAATATCTGTGGAACAGATTCAACAACCTCCACTGCTAAGTATATTAAACCCAGTCAGAGCTTTTGAGAAGGCAAGAAACCATGTGTCACAGCTGTGGCAGCTGAATAACTATATTCCTCCTGCATCCTATTAAAGGGATTTGTCCCAAGACTTAATTGGCAGTTTCACTATTTCTTTTTTGTTCAGCAATGTTAATGTATTTTTCATCACCTTTGCTGTGGAAAAGGCACCAGCATAGCCGGGCTGAAAATCAGACTGTAGGTGCATTGCAAATTCCAGGGCTTCATTTTTCACAGAAAGTCAAAACCACCTTTAAGTGAATAAAGCAGCTGTCCCACCCCAGTGACAGTAAGCCTGCCATACCTTCGGTTAACTTCTGGCACACAGACAGGGACTTAGATCTCCTCCAAGACAGTCGAAGAATAATGAAAAAGCAACTTTGATGCTACCTGAAACCAAACTATTCCAAGCACATTGCCTGCATTCCTCAGCTGCAGGCACTGAGCCAGGACATGGAGATAATCATTCAGGCTGGCAATGGGGGAGGGAGAAAGGAGCTTAAGGACCCAAGAGCTGAAGTACTCAGAGCAAGAAAATCTAGAAAGAATTTAATCTGCAAGGTAGCAATACAGTCATGTTTCTTTCCCATTCCATTCCCATTATGTGCTTTAGAGAATTAAAATAGTCATGGACATGGCAGTATTTCTGTTTCTTTTTTGCTCCTTTATCTGTTCCATAGAAAATGTAGATTTATATATGAAGCAAATGGTTTCTCTCTCATCTCACACTGCTTTTCCAACTGTGGCAACATCCCCTGTTTCAGAAGGACAAATGGCTCAGAGTAATACCTCGACAACACTGGAACATTTTACACTGGGGGAAAAGTTTCTCCTTATCTTTTCCCAATCATGAAGCCTGCCCTTTAAGCCTGAGATTTGATAACCATAATTAATTACTTTTATTTATCTACCAATACAGGTATGTAGACCCAATATAAATCGGTTCTTTCAATACTGCAGCATCTGTTCTTTGACTTGACAATCTGCTGCAGAAGTGAAGTTCGCACTTTGTAGAAAAATTCTAGTTAAAAAAGGACTCCTGGGACATCGAGCTCTTCCTCCGTGTGTTATGAGAGTCAGAGGAAAAGGGGAGAGCAGCAGCCTCTCTATGTCACTACAGTATGCAACAGCAACTTTGTGTGACTCAGACACTTGAAACATTCCTGGAAATTTCTTAGTAACTATAACTATGGATTCAACTCCACCAACTATGGCAACTTTTGAGTTGTAAAGAACTAGCATACTCTGTTCTAGCTATTGTGTCATACATATCTATCTATGTACAGGTCTGCAAGGTAAGAGCAGCAGCAGCCCCTGGCAGGCCTTAGTAAGTTTCCTAAAGCTCATTAAGAGCCAACAGGATGGAGAAGGGTACATTTGTGGGTTTACCCACCCTATGGCCCCTCAGGATGTCATGTCAGCAGAATTTGTGTTCTGCTTGCTTTTCAAATTCCAGCAAAGGTGGCCTTAAAGGTAGACTGTGCACTATATAAATCACTATTCCACTGAAGAAGACCTACCCAAGCTACATATATTCCAGCTTTCAACTTTTGTCTCAATATGTGGGGACCAGAAAGAAAACCCCACAGGCAGGTACCAGACTTTGCCTTCAAGGGCTCTCCAGGCAAAAGAAGACTTGACATTAGGATACATTTCTTTGCTGAGAGGGTGGACAAACACTGGAAGAGGCTTACTGGAGAGGTGGGCAAAGTCCCAAACCTGTCAGTGTTTCAGAAGTATTTGGACAACGACCTTCATAAAGTGAAGCTGTTGGGCGTTTGGTCTAGATGATTGTTGTACGTAACCTGCAATTGAACTTGTATATTCTAGTTTAAGAAGGGGTCACGCTGAACTGTCCTCTCCCAGTGCTCAGCAGAGGTGAGCAATGTAGAATGGTGGGTAGAGTGGTTCCAAAGAATGCCTTAGGAACTGACACTGAAAAACCAAGTAATTTTCTCCATGGTCAAGTGCAGTAGCAGAGCAGACAGTAATGAGGCCATCTTTGCTTTTAAGAGCAGAGCATGTGCTGACAAAAGAGTATAAAAACAGTAGAAAAGAAGTAACAGCTCAGTGTGACCTGATTTCCACACAAAATATTATGGAATGTTTTAGAGCCAAACGCATAGTCTATTTATACCCCAAAAGCATAAAAAGATGCATTAAAAGAACACCAAAACTATATAAAATGAGAATATTTAAAGTCTTACCTTTGAGCCAATGAGCGTGTACAGCCATTGGATGGTTTCATTATGATTTATCACTCCATTCATACCATCGACATAAAGCATTATCTGGCCCAAGGCTATTGCAAAGAAAAGAGAGAAAATAAAATTAGATCTAGTGAACACTTTTTATAATTCTAAGCATTGCTGACAATTTTCTCTGAGCAGGGTTTACCAGAGACGTGGGGAGTTCAACTAATGAAAGATATATTGGGCAAGATTGTGCTGGATTAAATCCTGGAAAACTGCACAAACACTACTGACTTATTCTGAAAATATAACTGTGAATTTCATTCAGAGACAAGCCCAAACACTTGTTCTTTCCTAGAAGATGCCGTATTTTATGCTCCCCAAGTCTGCAAACAGTACTTTACACACTGCTTACTATCACAATTGTTCCTTCAGCTACAGCGCTTTACATATTATGAGCCAAGACTTTCACCATTTGTTTCAGCACCATATATAATGTTTGGAATTAGTATATTTGAACTGACAGTTTCAGTGAATTCCAGTGATATGAAATTAAAGCTGGATAATTAACATCAATAAGGACATCAACTATTCACTACTGCACAGTGCTCTCTTGAAAAGAAGTTTTACATTTTACTGAGAAAATACAAAAATCAAAGCATGGTTATAACAAAGAAGCACCTTGATTAATCTATCCAAAAGCTTTACAACAGCATTAAAAAATATACTAGTAAAATATTTCACAACAGTATTTTCATAGTTTGCAATTGTGATAATATGAGACTTTCAAGAGACAACAGCTATTAAATCTTTTCTGAATGATAAGAAGAGACAGTTTTTGTAAGGATTATGAAAACAGAATTAGTACAATTCATCTATCATCTTCAAAAGTTTCCACTGTTAGATCTTCTGCTTTATAGCCGGAGATCAAAGCACAGTGGGATGAAAAAGAAATCCCTGATGTAACACCTTTTAGCACAGCCTGTTGGCATAACAACTCTATTTAATGCACAGCCTGGTGAGCCCCTAGAACATTGCTTTATGGGGAAAAAAGAAAAAAAAAACAGCCACAGGGTAAGGAAAATTATGACACTATTAATCTTCCAAACACATTCTGAATGTTTGCTAACTTTTGCACAGGTTGTGTGCAGTGCAGCATCATTTAGCTTGAGGGCAGATTTTCAAAGACACGAATGCTAGGCAAGCACTTAGGTACCCCTATAGCCAATGAGCTAACAGTCATTTTTGCACCATCTCCTCCTTTTCCCTTTGGTCTAGTTGGTCAATTTATAGTTAAAAACCTGAGGTACTATTTTTACATTCTTTATCTCATCTGTCACATGAAGCTAGAAGGAAAGTCACACTCACTGAATTCCACACAATCAATGAAGACTGAGAAAAAGCAAGCAAGAGAGCTCTGGCACAGAGATAACATGTGTCCTAGGCAGGCATTGCCACTGGAGTATGCCAGGCACTCTCTGCTCCTCCTCTCCAGGAAGCAATCAGTCAGCACTCTCTGAAGACATGTCTCTCAGGTGAATAAAATCAGGTGGGAGGGACACAGGCCCAAGTGTTATGGTAAAATAAAAGATGTAAGTCAGCCAGTAAAAAGAGAGATGAATTACACTGTCTGAATAAATGGCTGCTTTGAAGCATTTCATTGCAGGTAGAGGAAATGCTACTATCCCAGCAGTAATCAGAGAAAGTTCTTAATTCTTGTTTTTACTTCCTTTCAATGCTAAAAAGATTTGGCACTGGATCAGGATGAGATCCAGTCATGATAAGGTCAATAAATCCATTCTTTTCCCCTTGCAAATTCTTTGGTTGAGGGTGAAATGCTTTAATTTGAATTTGAAGCAAATGTGAAACAAATTTAAGTCTTGAAGCATATTTTCCAAATTAATATAGAAATCAAAGACAGCAAAAAGTTTGCTTTAAAAAACACATACACAATACAAAATGACTCCACTGCTTATACTTAAGACTAATTAGACAGGAAGGCTAAGCAAGAGCTGGCATGCATTTGTTTTGGGCCTGTTAGATGTGACTCTCCATAACAGCAATATGTTAAGGCAAATTAGTAGACCTTAGAAAGAAGCCAAAAACTGTTTTAGGGATTCTTGAAAACACAAGAAAAAAACTACTCCCATTGCTGCTTGAACTAGTGGCCAGTAAGTTTCACAGGGCAAGGAATTACAAATGCCATGAAACAACCAAGATGTAAACAGTTATGTGTCCACATCCAAATCACATCTCCAGTAGTTATCTGCCACACATGAAGCTCTCAGCTGCTGCCAAACCTTGGTGTGGATCTTCATACTGCTATTTCCTGTCTTCAGGGGTCAGAAAAATGAGACAAGATGGGTATGGTTGAGGGAAATCTGTTTTCATTAAGAGGTAGAGTAAGATAAGGAGAATTTGTATTTTGTACAAAGCTGAAGCTCCATAAATTCTTAGTAAAAGAAGGCCAGAAGAAGACCTAAGAGGAGGAGAATGATGGTTTTCATACCCCATCAAGTTTCTGCGCTGATCAAGAAAAGGTATTTCCTTTACCATAACCACACCACACAGCCAAAATGGAAGACACCACCAAAAACACCAGTGTAGGAGCAGGCTGGAGGTCTTTGGGCCCTTCCAGGCCTGAGTAAGACACAGCAGCTTGGCATTAAATGGAGACTGACAGAGGACATTTTACATTCTTTGAAGCTTTTCTACCCAACTCCTATCTCACCTCTCAGCCCACAGCCATACTCTGCTGAAATGGCTGTGGCTGAAGCGCAAGCTCCACACACCCAGTGCGCCCACACATCCGCCACCAACATCCAAGGCCCCAAGAAGGGAGGGCAGCCTCATCTGCACGACAGTTTGGAAGGCCAATCTAGTCCAAAATAATTTAAGTTCACATCTGTCTGTGCCTTTAACCAAACATTTTTTTTCTTCTTTACCAAAAAATGAGGAGGCTATTTAATCCATTTAATCCCATCCCTCAGCTAACTGGAATTCTTTTTGGAAGTATATCAACAACTTACTTGTATTAGGAAAGTTTACTATTGTGCAACAAGGGGCTGGGAGAGGGGAAGTTTAAATATGAAGCAGACCTAATTTGGAATTTCTTTGTTCCCACTACCGTTGTCAAACCCTTAATCTTATGTGAAAGTAGTGTGTGACTTTACCCATAGCTATTTTCAAGTGGAAAATTGATGGATTTCTTAGGAAAGGCTTAGGCTAGAATAGGACAGACCAGCCAGAAAGCTCAGAGATTTCTGTGAAATAAGAGGTTTAAGAAAGCCTCTAAAAACTTGCCAATATTGGCACTGATACTCTCCTGGGATATAAAGTTTACAGGACCAAAGAGGAAAAGCTCTAGCACAAAACTATCATCACAATGAACATCATTTTAAGTTAAAGTCTCTTTATCCCACCCAGACTGGAAAAAGTTCCAAAGCTGCTCCTTGCCGGGGCACACACCTGCTTCTTCAGTCTTCTCTGCTTCCGTTTTACCACAAGACTGACTTAGAGAAAACAAAATCACTGAATCAGCAGAAAACCTATTTTCATACAATTTCCCATGAGTCAAACCCCTTCTCACCGTGTCAAGAATTACAGCAGGGATGCATCTTGTGACTGCGTGTTTCCATCAGAATAAGCAAAATGTACAGCATGAAGCAGACCAAAGACAGACCTTTGTCACTGCAGGTTTCAATCCCAAGAAAGCTTCAGGCCCAAGTTCATCAATTCATACCCAGTAGCTGTGGTGGATGTCATGTGCTGCAACATGCATGTACATGCATGTACAACAACATGCATGTTGTGCACACTTATAGACAGGTGTGCACAACAGACAATGGTGATGAAACTAATGGGGAAGAAGAATCAGCTGCTAAAATTCATATTTTCATTGCTAGCTAAACTCTTACCATCATCAATGAGAAATCAAGGGTCTGTGTGATTGCATTCATTCCATTTGAAAACTTGACTGCTAGTTTGGGTATTCTATCCTGGGCACCAAAAAGGAAACATCCTGATGCAGAAAAACTCCATCTATGTCTAGTGAGAGACCCCAGGAAGGAGATAATACAGTTACCTAATGGAGTACTACAAAGGTACTAGCATACTACTACTACTACTAGGTGGTAATTCTGAAGAAAACAACCATACTTCAAACGTCTTTCTTGGTGTTTCCTCATTAGAGGGAGGCAAGATCCCAGCTACCAAGGGGGACCATCTTGAACACAAAATCTCCAACTCAGCTCAGCCTCGAGAGTCTGTATGTCAGAAGCTGCTACTTTTGCTTGTAGCACATTCCCACCATGCTTGCATGCACACCCTCCGATCAGAGCTTATTGTCTCTAAAAAATCCAAGGATATTTAATTTCCCTGATGATAAATCAGTATTAAATACAACTTCTGTACCATCCAGCTACTTGAAAATTAGCAAAATCACAGCAGAGCTCCTTCTTCTAAGAGGCGACATCAGATAAAACAGATGACCTGGACTCTCCACTGCTTCTGAAAAGGATCTTACAAAGCAACACTGTGGCAAACCACATGACTCACACTCAGTCCACATCACTAGAACCACCTAAAATTTGTGTGTTTGGGGGTTGGTTTTGTTTTTTTCCTGTTACTATTTGTATGGGTTGGTTTTAGCTTCAGTGAAAAATCTGCTATTTATAGAGCTATTCCAATTTCTTTACTATTGTTGATTCTATATGTAATGTCATCCAGAAGCTAAAAAACAATCTTGTTCCTGGCCACAAGCGCATGAATATTTTGTTTCTTATCAAATATTTTTAAATCCCAAATCTTTTAATTTGGCATATTTGCCCTCTGTTCGTTTGTTCTTTCTATTATAACACACATCATGGTTCAAACAGGCTAAGGAATTAATTTTCAGAACTCCCATATAAGCCACAGGCTGAACTTCTATTACACAAGAACTGAACTATCTCAGAAGAATCACATTGAAGAACTAATGCTCTGAACCAAAGCTGTAAAACCAGTTCTGAACAGATGTCAATGCATTAAGTTGTAATTATACTTCAGAAGCTCTTATGCTGGTCAACACTACTTTAAACTCGAACTTTTTGTCTTATGCACTTTGAGAACTTCTGCAAGTTAGTTTCAGACGTATTTTTCAAAGTTCAAATCTTTTGCAGAGACAGTGATTTTTCCAGATCAAACTCAATCTTCATTTTTTCCTCCATCTACTTTACAAAAAATACATAGAGACACCACAAGTCCACCACCACAGAAACATACTACACAGGAATTTTCTCCTCTCCATGTTTGCTCTGTCACCCTTTTCCTCTGGTGTTTCTGCCTTTAAAACAGGACACAGCCAAATCAAAGGGGACACAGCACCTTTATTCAGCTGACGTGTTTCATCAAAAGCTGATCCTTTATACCCACCATGAACACGTGGCAGTGGACAGTCCCTAACAGAGCCAAAGCAGCTTCTTTTCCAGGATTTCTTTTGTGCTATTTTAGAAAATTTGAGTGCAAAGAAAGAATGGATGCTCACTTGACTCTGCCAGTAGTTAAACTACTGAAGGCCTTTTTATATGAATTAAAACCTAGCTTACATTTATGCATTATAAAGGGTTTGCAGGATTAGTCATAATTGTTTTAATAATTATTTTATGTTGCAGCACTCAAGCTTTGAATGCACTATGTTCTAGCATGTTTTACAAGATTAATAACACAGCAATGTAAAATAAACTGGATACTGCTTATATAGCAATAGGTAAAAACTTTTCCTCATGAGGAATAAATATCTAATTAAAATAACTTATTAATAAGTGAGCAAATATAGCTGAGAATTGGACTGCTATTTTGCAAGCTGACTAGAGGAATGGAAGAATGAAAAAAAAAAGGAAAGAAAGAAAGAAAGGAACAAGATAAATGGAAGAATTAAGGAAGGAAGAAGATGGGAGAAGGGGAAAAAAAGACAAAAGAAAAGAATATGAAAGGCTAAGTAGATGGTTTTAAAAGATACTTATTCATCCTCAGTGCTTCATGAAGCAAAACGCATTTAGAAAAAGATATGTGTGGTAGCCAGTAATTAAGATGACATATATACAGATGTAGAGCTGAATTAGGCAGCTGCTTCTTAATGGAGTCAATATTGGCTGTAACACTAAATAATGTTCACCTAATTTATATAATGTACATATTTTTCTTAAGAATTGAGATTTTTTTGAGTTTGAAAGCATTTTCCGAGGAGACTTCCTCATTGGCCCTCAGAACTTAAATTCTGAGGGAGTAGGACATGATGACAAGATTGCCAGATTTTCTTGTGAAGGTGAGCTATTCTGCAAAAGCACCATAGCAGAGCAGGACATTGCCCATGCAAACACTGAAGACTTATCTCCAATGGACTTACCTCATCTCCTAGCTATGGACTCCTGCAACGAGTACTGATGCTGCAGCCAGGGAGAAATAGTTTGATTTTAGAGCAGAAATTAGAATCTGTTTCAGGATTAGGTCTCTCATCTTTAAATGCATTTTAAACTGTTTATCCTGGATTTATCAAGCTAGAGGCTGCCTAGCCCAACCTGTCACTCAAACTAGGGAAATCCAGAGCAGGTTATTCATTACTCTGTACATCTGTGTGTTGAATATAGCTCCAGGTTGCTGCTCAGCCTCTCTAGGCAACTTGTGCCAGTGCTCAGACACCCTCACAGGATTTTTTATTAATTTTTTTAATTTAAATCAAATTTCCTGTATTTCAGCTAGTCCCAATGACAAGCCTCTTGTCCTTTTATTGTGCATCTCTGAAATCAGGCTCTGTTCTTACTCTCCCAATCATATATTCAGTTCCCTTCATAACATTGAAATTTAATTAAACTGAATTTAAATGGAAGATGCATACATAGTCAAGAAATCAAAACTACACATTAAGCTAAAAGTCTCCAAAAAAAAAAAACCTTCAATTTAGGATTAAACTAGGGAAATTTAGTGAGCCTCCCAAGTTAAGAAGTGATACCTTAGTGCTTTTATTTGGGAGCTGATTGAGTAATTTAGTCTGGCAATGTGCTAGATGTGATGGATTTCAAGGCCTTTACCTCTCCATTAATCATCATGAACATAAGCCTTCTGTCTGTGTAAACAATACTAATCCTGACTTTGAAGGTACAAAGAAGGAAACACAAACCAACCTTTGCAGAATGGAAAAGATAATTTTTGCAGCTCCCTTTCTTGAGCTCCTCAGACACCTATTTACCCTGCACAAAGAAAGGTCCTGCAGGTGCAAGCTGTCTTTTATCAATCATTATCAATTACATACAGCACATCAGTTTGGAATTCCAGCATCTGCTTTACATGCCAAAAAACCTAAGCTTTGAGAATGAACTCAGCCTTTGGACTGGGAAACACTCTAGAGTCAGAAATGGGTTTGGAAGAAAATGCAATCAGGACTCAGTATCAGCAAAAAGCACAGGTTATTTTGATTGTTGGACTCTGTGTGTTGTTGCACCTGGGGCAAAGAAAAGTATGAGGGAATACATGGAATTTTTCTTTTTTTCTATTATACATCAGCAGGATTTTGCTCACTGCAAGTAGGCTGCCAGTGACTATGGAAAAAAGAACGCTGCCTTGGGGCTCTGGCAAGTAAAGAAGTGTGGCACAGCTAGGTTATTTAACAAATGGACTAACACTAGAGCAGAAAAAGGACATATGGTAGGGTAAAAGTGTTCACATACCGAACATTTTTAGTCATCAACAGTGCTTCTACTTAGTACAACTGTAAACCTTCCAAAATGAAACCTGTGGTTTTGAAGCGAGCAAGTGATAAATTCTCACTGACAGCTTTTTCCCCCTGTTTCCCTTGGGGGAGAAGCCACATTTCCAAATATTTATTTTTTTCCTAAAAAGAAAGAAGATTCTCAGGGAAGCAAAAGGGGGAAAATCAACAATTCCAAGCATTATTGTATTCCTCTTATTACAGGAATATCTTACTACATATCCCTTCCTACAATTTAATAACTTATAATATTCATATTTCCATGCAATTCTTACTAGAGGAATATTGCATTTTATTCTTATTATTAGAGGACTAGAAGAATAAAAAATAAGATAAAAAACAGCGCCAGTCAAAATTTCAGACGTCACCCAGCTCCATCAGCACAGTCTTTGTAAAGCGTAACATTGATCAATGATTTCTTGCTGCCATGTAGCAACAAGTTGGTAATATCATGAGAGCTAGTGTTCTCCTAGATAGGAGTTCTTTGTTTTCTAAGCTCAACTTCATTCTCTGAGGTCCAGCCCTGGGCAGGTAAACATGGGCTCAGTTTGGCATCCTGGGATAACAGCGTTGCAATCAGTATGGTTGCTAAATACACTTAAACCAGGGTTTAGCACAGAGGCTTAGAGAGAGTTGCAATGATTTCCAGGGGCATGTAAATTTACCTCTGCTACTCCCATGCCAACAGCCAGTCTCCAAAATTCATGTATTGTGATATTCACTCAATAAACCTGGACCTCTGAAAAATGACACGAACTATATTCCCGAAGAACAGAAAAGCTGTGAAAGAAAGATGAATGAAAACCACTGAAAACAGTAATCCTACCACTTGTGTTTTATTTCACTTCTCACAGAGTGTTTTGCAGGAAACAAAGCACGCTGCCAAAAGTGATTCTCAGGAAGCCATCCAATTTTGAGTTAAATTCAAACACTGTTTATTCTAGCCATTAGAATAAGGTATGCTTGGGGAACACCAGGGTAGAGATGCACTGAGAATAAAAATACAAGTAAAATTCTGCAGCTATTTACTTCAATATAAAGCTGTTTTCTTAATTCTTACATAGTTCTTTCACCTGGAGATGCATTCCAAACACAGTTCCCTCTTCTTCCAATGTGAGGTACTACGTGTGAAAAGCACAATAAAAGTTATTTTAAGAAGCACTACAAAAAACTTTACGTAGAATCACTTTTGTAATTTCTTGTTGCTTAAGTGACAACAGGTACATATTTTAGACAAAGCCAGAAGTTCCTAGAAAGGGATCCATCGGCTTTCATCATCTCAGCAGACAGGAATGCAACAAGTGAACACACAGCACAGATGTATTAAGATTATTCCAGGGCACTTGAGTAGTGTTTGAAATGTTAGTGTCAAAAAAGATAAAGAAGCTCTGCTTTTTAAAATTGTGCTTTTTAATACAAACTTGAGACTTCTTCAAAGCTTTTATCATCTTGAAACCAACTGATTTAAAGAGCACTGTAGAGCAGCAGAGAAAGTAATTTTTCTTAACTTTATTCCAGACCATCCAAAATCCTTGAATAAAAGTTTCCTCCCCTGCTCAAGAAGGACTCACTCAAGGGCAGAAATTAGTAGGATAAACAAGAACTGACTATGCTTTAAATTCAGCAATTAAATTAAAACAGTTTCTAAGCAAAGTGAGAGAAAAAAAATGTCTGTTCAAAGCAAAGACAAGACTGGAAGTAAGGCCTTCTCACAGCATCCCAGCCTTTTCAGCATACTGTGTTGGCTAAAAATGAATCAAACCAAACAGCCCGAAAATAAAAGCTATTTGAAGCAAGATCTCTGTCTTTTATCTACTGAGGGATAGATCCCAACATCCAACGATTTTATGAAAAAGAATGCATCTGTCACTTTTTATTCACTTATCTGTCTTAAAACCAATAGTGAGTGTATCTTTCTAATTTTCTTTATTGTAATTATATCATGACAGATGCTGAAACTAAATTCCTGATATACTTTTCAGATATTTTATTGCTCTTCAGCATGCTCAACCTGTCTCTAATGTTTCAGATAGACTCTACCCTGCAGTAATGTGCATGCCATTAAAGAATTCACTTTCATCTCTTGAATTTATGCTTGTTAGGGCAAATTAATGAAAGACTCTATTCTTTAAGTACTGGCTAAACAAAGCCAAAGTCAGCACTAGAAAGCAAACCAATACAACACTTCATTAAATGTGCTTTTTATTTCTTCTTTTTTCAAGTATGTCTGTTCTAGGTGAAATTTAGGGTTATACAGTCTCCTTTCAAATCGCACAGTAAAGAATGTCTCAAGCCACAAGTTCATACCTCCCATTTGAAGTGGACTTCCCATGAGAAAGGTGCAGGGAAGAGACGTAATTACAAATCCCTTTAAGTACAGAGCTCACACTCTCCCCAAAATATTGACTGAAAATGCTGTTTTGTGTCTCTGCTCATTCATCTCAGATAATGAGCAAAGATTCCTTCCAAATTAACTGTAATTCTCTTCTAATCCCTCTATTCTTTTTTCCCCCTTCAGCATGGTGATAGTGAGAACTCCTTTGAATTCTGAATCCCACCTTATTACAGCAATTCTTAAAGAGAAACATAACAAAATCATTGGTGTCATGCTCAGACTTCTCTGCTCTCTGACTCAGTAGGTGGACAGCTAAAGCACAACACACGCCGGTCCTGTTTTTTTTGCTTTCTCAAAATTTGCAGTTGACATTTACAAAAAAAATTATTTCTAATTTCTGATTGAAATAAAGACAGAATAGAGAATCTCTGCTTTGAAATTTATTTTCTTAGCATATTAAAAATTAATAAAATAGATTCAAGAACAAAAACAAAACAAAAACAATAAAGTATTTGGGGGCATAAGCTTCATTTGACCAAAGAATGTAAGGTCTGCCATTGGTAACCAATTGTCATCTATGTGGTGGCAGGGAGAGATAATCATGTAATAGCTGAATATGAAGATGAAGGCTTTATTCAGGTTTGACCATCTACATTTCTTATGTATCAGTAACCCTGTAAAAGAGAAATGCAGTTGAATAACCATATTTTATTTATAGAGAATATTTGAGGTGATTTTATTCCTTTTGCTGATTATTCTATGATTCAGTGATCATTATTGGTAATCCTCATACAAACCAAGCATGTTTCTATGACTCTATTATTGGTCAGCACTCCCTTAGGAGGAGTTACATAGGACTGTATGGTTATAGGATCCCAGGATAACAACACTGAAGAAGATGGTGCAGAGACAATTTGGAGACAGGAGTTTTGCAGCTCCTTGTGTTAGTTTGGAGCAAGGTTGCTGAGCTCTGCTGTATGACCAATAACATCAGGCTCCACATAGAAGCAGCTAAATTACTTCCAGACTCAAACCAGTCCTGGAAGTATCACGGACACTTCTGCACAACACTTCTCCAGTAAGTGATGTGGCCTGAACCCAAACCATCTGTGCATAACTGGAGTAGAAGGCTATGCATCTATGGAATAATTAGTCCACAAACAAGAAAAACCATCATGGGCAATTAGCTAGGTACTCAGAAAGAAGTTAAAAGAACATTAGGTACACAAAATTCAAGCACTTGAAACTTCAAGAAATGCCAGAGTTAAGATTCCTGCAGAAAACTTTGTTCAGCCTACTCTGTGCACAAACTTAACTATGTCAAAATCAATTTTAAGAAACAATATTCCTGAGCTTTGGAGTACTTCCTCGCTCAAAGTAAGTGCTGCAAAGTACTGTCTATAAAGCACTCTCTCACTGTGTGGTCCTAGGAATTTTTCAGTGCAAACCTGCTGTGAAGACAGAATATTTCATTTCCTGCGGAATGATGTTCATCAATACACTGAGTGCTCCACAAGTCTGAATACTTTTTCTGCATAGCACATTGATGAGGTAAAGAAACTATTCTGTTCTGGAGGGAAGTTGGGGCTTCCACTAGCTCTGGATATCACATCTGAGACACCTGATGATCTGACTTGTATTTGAGAATACCTTTTGGTATAACAGTACTTCAAGTTTAGGCTAAGCTCTGCACAGTACGGTCTCAGATTGGGCTCCCAGAAAACAAACACTCCTTGACAGGGAACATAATGATACTTTCTGACAAGTCAAGCTGAAATTTCTTGCCTAGAAGGTACAATACATACTAACACTGTGGCAGAGATTCAGTTAAAACCTTTCTCCCGCTATGTCAGGAACCTTAAAATGTGTAGCACCACCATCCCTTTTCTCTCCTTGAACTTTGAGAACGGACAACCTTATTTCCAATGTCTGGAAAACTTGGCTTTACAAACATTCTAATCCTTTAAGAGTTGGACTCAACGATCCTTGTGGGTCCCTTCCAACTCAGAATATTCTTTGTAATCTGCTTTTTTGTTAGATTGGTTTGTTTTGGTTTTGAGGAAAAAAACAAAAAGGTGTGCGTAAAAGAATCCCTTATCACACTCATCATGTGAAAGTGGAATGAAACTCTGATGTTCATCAAACTGGGTTTTGCAATTTAATTTAACAGAACAAATACTTTTCCCATTACCTTTTTACACAACCTAAAGCAACAAACAAATCTACAAGCTACTTCTGGTTTATAACACAAGGCACATTGGCAGAAGTTGCTTTCAACAGACACGATTTAAAAAGTTCATTACATCCTTGCAACAACACTTGGAGCTTGAAGAAGCAAGAGTCATTTCAGATGGATAGCAATTCAAATGACATATCTAGAGGTACTTGGCTGATCAGCTTTTATACCCCTGAGCTTCCACAAAACACCACCCACCATCCCTAATGCACAGCTTTGTCATCCTCCAAACTATTCTCTGGATTTGGGGCACCTTCTCTATTCATCCATGTTTCTCAACAGCAACACTGATAAAATGTCACAAAATGCCAAAACTTTCTCATTACCCTACTGAACCCTAAGAGAATGATGAGCATCCTGCTGCTCTAGAGAACAAATTCTGGCAAGTGGAGATTATGAGACAGGGAGAGACAACAGACCTCTGATCTGCTCTATGCCACTGTTCCTGAAGGATACTGCTCTGTGGCCTCCTAGTTGTCCTGGATGGGCATCTTTAGCTCCAAGCATCTATTCAAAATACATCTCACCTTCTTTTGGGGCTGGTACGCATATGTCTGGGAGAATGCTGCTAACAATTTGATCACTGTTATCATCCAGAACAACCTCTGTTTAACAAATGATTATTAAACAAAATCGGGTAAATTACTTGCTTGTGAAATGAAATGGGTGTATGCTGTCTTCAGCCTTCTTCCTCTTCATAAAATGATGCCTACTTTCTCTAGAATTGTTACTTAAGAATTAAGTAATTAATTCTAGAAATAATTTCAATTAATCTCATCCCTTCTGACTGCTCAAGGCCAAAAGGGGATTTTTTTAGCACAGCATGCAGACTATCCACGACAGTTTTTCACTTTTCACATAGTACAAATAATACAAACCTTAAAAAGGTAAATAAAACACCTGAGTTGCTTTATTGGTGTAGAATATAAAGTGGAAATAAAACCTACTCATTTTGATTAACTGCTTGATCTACAGAAATTTATGTTAGCACAAAGTGTAGAAGCAACAGAAAAGCTTGAAAGCCAGTAATTCACATTTTGCAGTCGAATAGAAGAAAAAATAAAAGCAAACAATAGTTATCAGCTAAATGAGGATGGTTGCTTGCTACTGTGAAATAAAATTTCAGAGCTTTACAAAAATCAACACTGCAGTACTATAGCTGATATAAACCTGTAAAAAAATTATTTTACAACCACTACATAATAAATTACACTAAACTGTTCATATCTTCACAATAAAGTATTCAGACTCCAAAATACCACTGTATGAACTTTTGAGAGCTCCATTTTTGCATATCAACTTGGGAAAATGCTTCTAAGTTGGTTACATAAATAGGTTGCCTATAATGCATCCAATCCAAGTGACCTTACAAATAGAAATAAAATATGAAGTGAGAGAAAGAATCAACATTGCTGGTACAAGAACTAAAAAAATAAAGTCTATTATTTTCCGCCTCCCTTAATTTCATTTCAAGTTTAACATACAGAAAGGCTCAGAGCCAGAATCCTTATCCAAACTACATAAATCTCGAGGCAAACTCTCCATACTATATGGTCCTGTCCCCATAAAACCTTGCAATTCTTCCTAATGGTGTTTCCAGCAGGAAAAATTACTAGAGAGCTATCTTTTCTCACCAAATCTTTGATCAATCTTTTCCTACCACATCTTTCCTTAGAAGAATGAATACCCTTCCTTGTAATATGTTTATTAAATGAAATGGAAATGGAAACAAGCCCCAAAACTCAAAGTGAACTCTGCAGCAACTGGGTACCCCACACTGCTGCTGAGGCTGCCTCTGAGAAAGACCCAATTAATTCCCTTATTCCCTTCCTGAATTCCTGAGCAAGGTCAAAGGGAGGCAACACCATTTACCACCACACAACCTATTTCAGACAGCTGGTCCAGCTAATAATGTAAACATGGTAACACCTTGGAAAGGTCAATCAGAGGAATGGTAGCATTAGCAAAGCAATTAATTTTTGGTTTGACCACATGCATATTTCCCTCTTACTTTACTCTCCTCCCTTCCTTCCCTCACCTTCTTAAAGGAAACATAAGGAAGAATTTTCACTCATATGAACAGAAACTTTCAAAAGGTGAGAGATGGAATTTTCTCAAACATTAGAGAATGCCTTGTTTTCTTGGGATGATTTCCAGCACAATATTTTATTTATCTGTTGCCAAAAGAAACACTTTTTCATTTTTTCATTAGTCAAAGGGCTTTAAGAACACACTTGAGGGAAATGATCCAACTAACAAAACAAATAAAACCTTTCCCTGCATTTCACATGCTCCATTGAAAAGTGGACACTCCATGGAAACAGCACCTGTAGAGCTATCTGTTCAACCTGAGGTGTGTTTACTATCTCCTTAACAATCCTCATAAACCATTCATAAATGCACATGGAAAAGCTGTAGATCTTCTTCATCTATCTGTCATTCCGTTCTACCATTCTATTGTTTTTCACTAAAGTGAAACTCGAAGAAAAGGAAAAAAAAAGTTCTAAACTCATGAGATTCAATGGTCTCCTTTCATTTCTCTGAGGGTTTAATTACATGACATTTCATAAAGCTGGAGAGTAAAACGTAAACCAGAGACAGAGCAAGGCACCAAAATCCCAGGTGGATTTCCAAGGTCACATTGAGCTTGCCTGCCCCCGGAGCCTTCGACAGCTATAAAGCTGAAATCAGATACTGCTGCATTTACCTCCTGTCTTCTTTCACCACCCTTTTTTCTTAAATCTAGACTGCCAACTTTAACAAGCCTTCTATATGCATCACACACCATACACATTCCTCATCTAATTGACATGAAGAATATGGAGCTTATGGAAGGAAGAACTCAAAGACTAGCTATGTGACATAGTCTCTATTTGTAGAACTGCCATGGTGCTTTCCTCTTCAAGCTTTTGTACTGTGTTTTTTCTTTGCACAACCAGTTACAAACATCCCAGATCTGGCAAGACTGGTCAGGACCCATGTAAAGAACTGTGCCTTCCAAATAGGGTAATATTTTCCTTTTGGTTTTCCAAACTCACCTACATTAGCACCTACAATTACAATTAAGCAAATAAATTTCAGAGATCTGAAAGAGTAGGAAGTATTCAAATGCAGATGAAATGCATTATTGCAGTGTAAACTACTTCTACCAGGTCACTTCTACAGTTCAGCAATGCTTTTAATTCTCCCTGAACTGTGCGTTAACATGCTTGGGTATTTTTGTGCACATATCCTTGCTTTTAAATATACACCATGTTTACAGATGTATATCTGCAAATAAAACTATTTAACTGTAAATATCTGAATTAATATATCTCTCTCTAAAAATTCTTACAGTATTGGAAAAAATTGGTCACTTCATGATACATGCTTTTAATATGTATAATTAGTTTTTTAAAGGCTTGCTGTTTATTTCTACAAAAACTTTCAAATAATGTTTAAAAAGCCCAGATCTTCGCAGTGGTTTCAGAATTCTATTTTTACAACAAAATGCATGCTACAAACAACAGATAACATTGCCTTGTTTAAGGCCCAAGATAATGATGTATGTGGAAATAAAAGGAGATGTTTCACACCACTTTCACCACCAGTTCCTACTAGAATATCATTTCAGTGCCTGCAGAGGGAAACCTTAAAAAGCATAAGAAAATTCCTAAATTTATCCTCCCCTCAATGAAGTAGAAATATTTTTCTCTTTTTTCTACCCAATTTGACAAAGTTTATCAAGGTTAAATTTGAAATCACTCACTCCTTACAATAATTTCACAGTATTCAGTGAACGAACAGTGCTTCTGCTGCTTTCATTTTCAGAGTTGCCATGCAAGGTATCTTTATAGCCTGAATTTTGAACAGCAAAATGTCAATCCAACCAAAGTCATAACTAACGTGACTCTTAAAAAGTAAACAAAAGAGAGTGAACTGCCACAAGAAGTTTCTAAAACCAAATGAAGGCATATGAAAACATGTGAGCAACACCTGTAATTTCTCACTTTAAAGAGGCCTAAATGAGATAATATGAGATACCAAGTAATGGTTGCTTGTTGCAGTCTGCATGACTTATCAGCACTCAGTGCTGGAAAGCAGGATTTTGTGTTATGTCATCTGTCTCATTCAAAGTAGGAAGCCTGGCAGAACAGACAGTAACATGAACACAGCCCTAATGACACAATTTTAATTCCATGATAATTTAGTCTGGGATGCTTTTTTAATGTGCACTAGAAAAGTCTGAGATAGAGAATCAGCTGTCATTTTTACAAGTCACTTTTTGCTTAAGGGGATCCAAGACTGCTAGACAAGAGCTTTATTTTGAGATCAAAAATTTAGCAATTCTGACACAGAGAACACCAACCATACATATAACCCTGGACAAGTAGTCCACAACTCTCCAGCCAGAACAATGATAGCTGCACTAGGCTGTGAAACAAAATCACACTGAAAAAAAGGTAGGGACCAATGGACTTTCCACTGTATTAGGAATACCCGCAGGACAACAGCACCTCCTGATTCTTAGGAGGCAAACTCAAAGCAGTTCAAACCCCAAGGGGCAGAATGGGTAAGCCATGGTAATAAGGATGGCAAGAAGAGCATTTTGCCTTGTTTCCTATTTTGTAGGACATCTGTAATGCACTAGAGAGCTTCACCCTCCTTGTATTTTGCATCTCAAAATTCTGAGTAGAACTGGATTCAAAAGAATGGGTGTCAATTTTCCTTTGCCTTGAGCAGTAAGATTTCATTCAATACTATTGCTCCTGTAAAGAGTTAGATGTCAAATAAAATGGAACCTAGCTGTAATCTGTGTCTCGCAACACAAATAACATAATCTGACAACAGAAAGTAAACCTGTAACAACCTTAATCCTGCTTCACATATGAGTACTTAGAAAAAGGTATATGAATTCCTGAGGATATCTACCACCCTCCTCTCTGATACACTCTAATACAAATATTCTGCCTATTATGCATTGTGCTATTATTTTGAAAGCATTTACAAGTTCATTGGCTTGCTTTAGATGAATTTAACACTTCTCAGCAGTCATCTCTCAAAGTATCAGCTGGCTTTAGGTACCTAAGTGATTCTCTCTAGCTGCTCTCCTGGAACATATGAATAAAAATTGAGCTTTCTTCTTCATGGTTTTCTTGAGCAATCTGTCAGTTGCCCAGTGGCCCTTACCTTCTTCATTTAGCTGAGTTAAGTGCAGTGTTGAAAAGCACAAATACTTCATCTCTATTCCTTTTTCCAAAGAAGAGAAGAAAAATATTAGCTAGGACATTCTTCCCTTTATCTACCCAGTCTCTAATAAAACCCGTGGCATCTTCTGAGAAATAACTCCAGGAACACAGCAACAGCCCACAAAACCTTAATATGAGCATCTCCCTAAAGCAGCAGACTAGTAGAGGAATCAAACAGACAGAGTGTTGCTTCCCTTTGCTGAAAAATACAGGCTGGGTTAGACTGTGGCAACAAAATGAAGAGACAAAGCTGAAAGGGTGGTACTTATCACTGGAGATGTGTAAGAGCTGTGGCAACCAACTACTGCTCTGCTCCATCTCTTTTGCAGCAGCTGCAAAGAGAGCTCCCCAGGTCACTTCCCAGCTATTCCTATTTGCAGTGTCCTCCTCCTCATCCAGCAGCAGAAAGCCTTGATGCTTCTGCCCTCAAGCAGCATAAACCAGTTCTGATCACAATGGAGAGAAATATGGAATGGTTTGGGTTGGAAAGGACTTTAAAAATCATCTTCCACTCCCACTGGCATGGGCAGGGACACCTTCCCCTAAACCAGGTTACTCAAAGCCCCATCTAACTTTGCCATCAACACTTCCAGGGATGGGACATCCAAAATTTCTCTGGGAAACCTGTTCCTGTGCCTCACCACTGTCATTAAAGAATGTCTTCCTGATATCTAATCTAAATCTACGCTCTTTCAGTTTGGAGCAATTCCCCCCATGTCCTATCACTACATGTCCCCATAAAAAATCCCTCTCCAGCTCTCTTGCAGGCACTGGGTAGGTCCTGGGAGGTGCTCCAAGGTGTCCTCAGAGCCTTCTCTTCTCCAGACTGAACAACCCAAGCTCTCTCAGCCTGTCTGCATAAGAGAGGTGCTGCAGCCCTACGAGCATCTCCATGGCCCTAGTTTGAACTCACTTCACCAGGTCAACCTCTTTCTAGTGTTGGGGGCTCCAGAGCTGGATGCAGCACTCCAGGTGTGGTCTCATGAGTGCAGAGTAGGCGGCAGAACCATCTCTGTTGACCTTTTGGCCACATTCCTTTTGATGCAGACCAGGACATGGTTGGCTTTCTGGCCTGCAAGCACACATTGCCAGGTCATGTTGAGTGTGTTTTCTATGCATGTTTGACAGAATACTGTGAATATCTAATTTTGCCTACAAACTAAAAAAAATAGAAAAAGGGAGTATGTTAGCATAAGGTTTTACAGATGGTCAGATTGAAAAAGCTAGAGTCAAAAGTGCCTTACTTGAAATCAAGCCCCAAGCCAGTAACAGCAGAAAGAAACCAAAGTTGTCTCACACAAGTCACTGGAGCAAGAATTCCACTTGCACTCTCAAACAGTCAATGCCATCACTGGAAGATATTTTCCCTCTCCCACTCAAGGGAGCCACTTAAATTTGTACTGCTGCATCTGTTTACGCATGCCCATGCATAAATGGATCAAGAACTGAAAGAATTTCAGACCCAACAAATTAATAGGAAACCAGTGAATTCAACACATTCTAGACGAGTGGTGTGGAATATGGGAATAGACAGCAATAGTGCAGAAGGACAGGGAGGGAATGACATTTTGTTCTGCTTTTTTGGAACAGCAAACTAATGCTTTCCCTACGTTCTTCCAGCTGGAGTAGAAGTCTTTTCACTGACAGACATATGTAATAGCCTCCACTGCTGCAAAGAGATGCCAAAGGAAAGCTTAATGCCTGTTAGAGTGGAAATATTGCTTTGTGAAAGCAAAGCTGTCTCTATGATTTTGATTTGCTGGATCTTATCTGCTGGCAGTAATGGTGATGTAAAGAAGATTTGAATCATCAAGAAGAGGAAATTAAAAACTGAAATTTTCTTTTCTTTGCCTAAAAGCTCTCTGAATTTCATTTGATGGGGAAAATAAGACAAAAAAAATTTCCAAAAAATATAGCATACTATGTTCTTCATTAGCAGCATGAAGAATATAGATTTAAAATTCTTTCAAGTTATTAGCTAGCACATATAAAAAAGGCCTCAAATGCAATGTGGTTCTCGTCATGAACACAAGTGTTGGGAGAAAACCAGAAATGCCAAACGAAAATAATCAACCAGTATATTTAGAGAAATCATAGTCCTATGTATTGTATATAATAAGACATCTACTGGAATTTCATTATGTATAGTAATGTGTTTGTGTTCTCACAGGATAACACAGAAATCTGTTTTAATCTAAAGACTTAAAAAAACCTCTTATAAATAAACATGAAAGAACACAATTGAAAAATAAGCTCTTCAGCTAAAGCAGCACTGCATTATCCTGATTATTTTTAACAAACTTCAGAGAACCTACATAAAAAAGCTCTTGCATTTCATGGCTTCTTCTGAGAAGAAAAATTGCCAGTAAACGTCAATACAACATGCAGAAAAAATAAATATTACTTTTTCAATATGAACATATTTATCAAGATTCCTGTGTTTTTGTTGGCTTGAACAGTACAAGTGACAGGCAAACATATATGGAAGACTTGGAAGACTCTTATTTTTAATTATTTAAGATTCTGGACCAAATTTGTGTTTCACACACATGTCAAGAGTTAACTCCTATTCATGTCAGTACAATAAACAAAAGCACAATCAAACCCATCAGATCTTAATCTACTTTGAAATAAAACTTTCTAAATTACTACTGGTAAGAACCATCCTAGTTTATAACATTTAAAGGCAGAAGTGTGATACCTGGTTATGATGCACACACCTCATACCTGTATGCTGAAGCAGCTCTTTCAAGAGCCATTTGCAATCAGAAGAAAGAATATTTCTTGCACCATCACCTTATAAGGAGCAGAAACCTATTTATGTTTTAACTCTACAGCAACCTGTTTACATTTTAACTACAAGATCATGTTTGGAGTGATGTCATTAGCAGACAATCTCCTCCATGCTTCTTGGTCTTTTGACTGCAGAGTAAAACTTAGAAATATTATACCTCTTCCATGCAGAAATCATTCTGAAAATGCAGAGAATCAAGTACATTTTATTTCTATTAATTCAGCACTATGTAAGTGTATCTTACAACCTAAGGCATTGGTGTTTACCATGCTCTCCCTCAGCTGCAAACAAAGGCTAGAGTAGTCATAACACTTTCCTGATGACTGCAAGTGCAGAATGGGGGAAGAACACATAAATCAAAGAAAGAATATGTGTTGTCTTATTCATATTGACCACATATCAAGAAGTTTCAGATTCTTGAGAGTAACCATTATATATTCTTCAAGTACTCATGCAGTATTTAAGCATTCCACATTTTATCCTTACAGCTTATGAGGAATAAGGAGCTTCAGTCTCTCAAGTTCAGACTGCTTTCCTGGGCCACATATTGGATACATATGGATCTTACACATCCATCTATCTATCTATCCATGTTGTACCTGGTCTTGTCTGAAACAAGTGCAGGATGCCAAATGCCAATAGTGAAAGATTTTAGGATAGAAAAAGCTCAAACAAAAGCTCCAACCTTTTTTTTTCTGCCACAAACTTTGCAAGGGGATGCATCTAAGAACAGCCCTCTGTGGACAGCTGTTCTGTCAAATTGTAACCAAGCAATATATTCTGATACACATCTGCAAAAAGGCTGTCAATACTTCCACTATAAGTTAGCTCACATGAAGTTCTAGTACCACTGAGGACAGAGGTTGATTAAGGTCAGTGGTTGATCATTGTGGTCAAATGAAGTGTCACATAAAGAGTGCAGGCCATGACTTCCTGAAATTCACTCACACAGGCATTCAATAAAGGTTTTCTTAGCACCATCTGGGAAACAATCCAAGAGAAGACTCCATGAACACATGTAGTACTTTCTCAAGTCTACAGGCAGGAGTAGATTTTTCTAATCTCTCAGCATTTTAAGAGCCTTGAGTAGCTCTGAACCAAACACAATTGCACAGGAGGACTGAATCTGGAATGCCAGTGAAAAAGCTCAGGAGGATTTAGCTGTTTTACATGCACTCAAGAATAACTGATTTGGCACCAACTGTGAAGGCTTACAATGGTGTTTTCCAACAAGGCTGTTAAGCCCCAAGTCTTGAGCACGCTATGGCTGGGCTGCCCCTGTCCATGGTACTCAAATAAGGAGCTCCAGGCCAACACAGGTCACTGTGCTCAATGACTTTGGGTTTAGGTGGCACATCTAACCACTCTGTTTGTCAGGTCTGGAACACACGCACTATGGTTTTGTTGGCAAAAAGCTGGCTTTGCTGGCATAGTCTAATGAATAGGATTCATGCTTGCTCTTCTGAAAGACCTACTCAGGTCTTTCTTCAACTGAGGCAATGAGGCTAAAACCCCCTTGAAATAACAATTCTGCCATCTGTAAATGCCAGTCAGGGAAAGTGAGAGAGCCCAGCCTTTGATAATGCACGGCTTTGGGTATCATTCAGTTCCAGTGGGACACAGTACAGAACACAGACCTTTTTTTGACCAAGTCCTGTGGGGCAGGCAGACCCCTGTCCTGACCAGACTGATAGTCCCAAGTATGCAAGAACAGTTGCATGTACTCATCAGAGATCCAGGAGATCTGATTTTGCAGGTGGTCCAAATGTCCTTCCCAACTTATTCTTCCAGATCCTTCTCAACTTGTTCTTTCATAATCAGCATGGCTAAAGATACGTATTACACAGGGGTGGTTGCTTCTATAGTGTGCGTCCAATTACTATTAAATATTACAAAGCAGGCTCCTAATCTAACGTTCTTTCACACATAGCTGTTCCTACTTGCCTAGAGAGACCTAGGGAAAGGTGGCATTCACAGTATATAACCTGGACACCAAATACAGGAGCTCAGTCTTCCTGAGCCCTTAAAATCAAAGGGATAGTCTTGCCCTTTAATTAGGTGATTCAGGGAACCATTATACCCACTAAACACATAATGGTGCCCCATTTTTGACTATAGCAGTGTCTATGCCTATCGACTGCAACAATGATCACGTCACATCATCAGAATTTCTAAAGCCTGAAAACATGAAGCCCAGGTGTCTATGCTCTCTGATTTTCAAACTCAAGAGCAGAAGACAGGGGTTTGTCTCTCTTTCCTCATCTCATCCAGTCTCCAAATACATACCAAATGCAATGGAAGTCACTGAACAACAAATAGTTTTCTTAAAGGTAAGTACATACCAGCTTATTCAACCTCTTCAAGGAGAGACAGATGAGACTCATTGAGGAAAACGACCACCAATAATCACTGAGACTCTCCACCACCAATGGGTTTCCTGTCAGAACTGAGGAAGCCTACAGATCCAAAGTGGTTTCTGCCAAGTTCCCTCAACTGGACTTGAGGAAGAATTCCAATTAAAATGAAAGAAATTGCATCAAATACTCAAGACTTTCCATGTTACACTATAAGTTCAGACACAGACTCATGACTTCACATGAAAAAAACCTGAGAAACAAAAGATAACAAGAGATATGAAACAAACTACCAATCAAGGAGCAAATCCAGCTCAGTCACAAGTGTGTACTGGGTTCTTTCCTACTCAGGGAGTCCACCTAACTACTTGAGACAAGGTAACTGGAATTAGGTGAGAGGAATTCTATCCTGTAATATAACTAAAAGGTGTTATCATTTTATCACAGAAGTTCCATGCCTTCTTGGTGATTTCTCATGGGCATCTCCTCACAGCACTGACTCCTTCTTCCTAACAGCATAGCCAAAAAACTCCAGCTCTCCTCTCAACCAACTAACCCACTCTTTTGTAGCACTCATCCTCACTGGACACAGCTGTGGCCTGTTAAGGGCAGGCCTGTTCCTAATCTTTGGTAATTAGCACAGTTGCAACTCCTCAGGGGTGAGATTACCTTCTACTATCTTTATTTTCTTACATTCTATCCCCCCACAAAAAGGGATTATTTTATACTTCCTACATCTTTAACTTTCATTATATATTCCAAAGGATTGATATAAAGGCAAGATTCCAACACGCATTTTTGATAAACGTTTACTTCTCCATCAGGTCTTGCTCTACTAATTCATGATGAAGATACTACACGAGAACTCAACATTAAAACACTAAATTAAAAAAAAAAAGTCAGTTTTTTGTAGGCAAAATCCAAACAATTACACTCTCAGTGTAACTGATTCAGTAGTCACCCCATCGAATCACATTACTACACCTGAAGACCAGAGTAAAGCAACACAAGCCATTTCATCCTTGTAGCCAATAAAGCACTAGTTTCCTATGTATTTTCAACATTTGAATTGAGCCATCAGCCTCATGACACATAAATTGAAGGCATTCTTCATATGGGACAGTCTGCTTGCTTCTAAAATAGCCTGTTAGTTCCCATGAAAACACTCCAGGGTTTAGCTGTCCATCATTTCCTCAAGTTTTAGGTTTGAACTGAAACTTTCCCTGTGGTATTTGAATTACAACACTTTCTTTTTTTCATGGATAATTTCCAACATTTATTACATTTGGGGTGGGTTTCTAAAAGGCAGGAAGAAAAAGGAGGAAGAGAATTTATCACTGGAATTGAAAATACTACTGAGAATATTTTCAGAAAGATGAATATTTTGGGAATTTGAGCTCTTTGGAATACTCAGAAAAGCTATAACCTCGTGTCAGTGAAAAAGTTCATACAGAGAGCATTAAAATGTGCCCAAATTTTATGTGATTATAAGGTTTTGAAATAGCTGTTTGATACTTGTAGCAGCCTCTACTGAACACATACAATAAGCTGAAATCTTTGTATACTCAATTCTTGAAGCTCAAAATATCCCCATAATGCTCCCAGCTGCTGCCCTCCAAGGAAGGCCAAGGCATTCAAAGAAAGAGGAGCAGCTTGTGAGAGTTTTTGGTTTTGTTTTAAAGAACTACCTTCTTAGTCAGATAATGATAAGAAGAATTCTCATCTGAATGCAGAAGGAAACAAAATACAAACCTAGAGATGTTCAAGGAAATGAAAGAGGGGGAAACCCTGACAGAATACCCGATGAGTGTCTGAGAGTTATGAAAAGAGATGAAGTGACTGGGATAAATGAGGGAAATAATGGGAAAGACTAACAGCTATTTGGCTGGTGGAAACACACAGATTAGGGCTGATGTGAGTGACGTTGAGGAAAGAAATGTACAGAAGATAAGATACTGAAGCTTGACTGGATTGCTGATAGCGGCACCACAACACTCTCCCTTATTTGTTTGACTCAGATCAAAATCAGGGTTTTGCTGGCACAGGAGTCTGTGTCCTAACATTAAGAAGTGGAACAAGTAACTCAACAGTACTATAAAAAAATCCAAAACAATAACAATATAACAACCTTTTCATACCCATTTTTCAGATGAACACATTCCTTTGTCAAGTTCATTACACCATCACACAAACACAGCTGCGGTGGCAGAACCCAGGACAGACAACGCAGAGGTGGAAAGATGTGATGGGAAGAAAAGGCATTTAGAACAGCTTAAACTGGTGAAGAAAATAATGTAAATGAATTTATGAATATTGTTGACTGGATTGATGATGTAAATAAACTGACAGACTGACGGAGGTTAAAGGAAGGTGATGTGAAAATCATGAAATAGAAACAGATCCGAGAAAGAAAATTAGGACAGACTGGACAAGAGTCTGAATAGGAAAAGAAGTGCTAAGAGTAACAATAAAAAAAGAAATAAACAGAAAATAGCACATTAACTTTGGAAAACCAACCCAAGGACAAGCTCCAAACCATAACTCAGAGTTACTGAGTCTCTCTGAATTCAGAATGCGTTTTCAAGTGCCTCATTTCCTTATCTGCCACACAAAGATAATGCTGCCCTTTGAGCTCTTGGATAACATCTAGTGACAAAACACAGAATCATGCATGAAGAAAACAAACGTTTTATAAGAGAGTTTGCATAACATGAAATAATCGAAAAGCCTGGGGAAGGACTGCTGATAAGAGCAGCTATTTAAAAGGTGTTCAGTAAGTGCACAGGTGTGATGGTGCGCATTGGCTGAAGCAGAGCAGCTGAGGGAAAAAGCTGTACCACTGTGCCATCAAAGCCTGAATCAACTGCCACACAAAGGGGGCAGGCATGTCTGCAAAGAAAGCTCAGACAGGTATTTTTAATTTTCAAGAGTTTTGTTTATCAGCCTTAACAGTATTCTTAATGCATTTGTCCATAATCATCTTAGGGAAAAAAAAAAACAAACCAAAAACATTTATCACAAACAAATATAAAAAAAATATCCTTAGCAACCTATATATATATATATATATATATGTACACACACACACAATACAGTCAATGTTTCCATTATTGATATTCACCCAAATACTAAAGCAAGCTTATGATGACCCACTACCGAATTTTGGGAATGTGGAAACTGTGTTTAGAAGTTGCAGATTTAAAACCAGAATTTCTGCCCAGTGAGTGGATTTTGCCTGAGCGAAGAAACAGTGTCTTCTCATAAGACTGCTCCCTGCATGCCAGGGGAAGGGTACTGAGATTGGGAACACCTGGGATGTAAGTCTGCAGACAGGGACCCTTGTCACTACAGAGACTTGATGCTCATCAGGAGTAAGTGCAGTGCAACCCTGCTGTACCCAATGCCAATTTGGGCATAAGTTCGTAAATCACAGAGTTGTCTCTGAAAAAGGGAATTGCAGGGGGGAGGGGAAGGGACAGAGAAAGCAAGAGGGAGTTGAAAGCCTTGTCTATGCTGGTGATAACATATAGTAGGAGTCAGCTTAAGTAAGAGGAAACAGGATATTGCCCAGTATTGGCAGAAGTTCCTCAAGACCCCACCTGTCATTTAAATAAACCTACTTCAAACACACAACAGACTTCAGTAGCACACAGTAGCACTTCAGTGACTCAAGCCAAGAGCCATTTGATGGCACTCCGCACAGCACACAACAGCATTTTTAGTGTTTCTTAACTTCAGGGAACCCAAAGCACTTATAAGGTCAGAGGACAGAAGAATATTTGTTTTCTAGCTGTAAACAAATCAAAGAGGCAAAGGGAAAAAAAAAGGCTTATTTTACATAGCACCAACATCAGTAAACTCTCTTTACTAAATTGACTGGGAAGAAACCTCAAAGCGATAAATTACTGAAAGACACACCCTGAACAACAAAGGAACTGTATTTTTAGCAGCTAGTGCAGGCCAGTGATCCTGTATTGCTTGAGTGCAGGAGGTAGGCATAGTCTTCTCTTTTGGCATGACACCGCCAGCTTTAGTGCCAAGAATTTAAATGGAAAAAGCTGGAGATGCCTCACACACTAAACACAGGGGAAAAAAAAAATCCTTACTGTCAGGCAATATGGAGAGAAAGAAATCATGTCACAATTAATAAATAGTGTACCAAACTCCACTTTTTGTAAAACTGTAGGGATGGGATAAACCTCTGCTTCTCCCCACTGCAGGCAGGGAGTCCCAAGTACAACTCTTCTCCTTCTGGCTTGCAAAGGGAAGACAATATCCTGTCTGCCTTTACACGTCACCTTGAATTTGCTGCCTTACCCAGTCTGCTCAGCCCCTGCCTGTGCATTCACTGACAGCTTCAATCACACGTGGGGCATGGGAGGATGCCAGCCCCCACTCTACTCTCCTCATTCCAATGCCACCCTCAGTGTCTCCAGTCCTGTGTATGGAAGGAGGTGGAGATGGCAGAGGAGGAGGATAGGAAGTAGAAGGCTGGCAGAAGGTAAGCTGGTCCTTACACTTCACTACAAAGCAGCAAAAAGTTTCACTCTTTCTCATTCAACCCATGTACTTATTTGCTAGTTCTGCTCTCCTGAGGGGCATGTGCTGCTCCATCCATGCTTCTTTGGGCTGCACAGAAGAACAGGCAAGCAGAAATCCTCCACAGCAGAAACAGAAACATTATTACTTCCATGTGTTCACTAAGATTATCCTTCACTGTCATCAGCCTACAAGCATTCTACAGTTTTTCTTAGACACATATGTATGAGCACAGCATTTACAATCAGTTAATAATTAATACCATGCTAATACATGCAAGTCCCATGGCTTAGTTTTAAGTTCTTCAATCATCTACAGTTTCTTCGTATTTGATTCAGTAGTAATCATAGACTGAAAAGCAGGTCACTGCCTAACAGTAATGAAAAAAAAGATTTTAAGAGTTTACAGTTCACCGGTCCAGCTTCCTGATTGCACCTACGAGAACATGATTGATAGAAATCCACACGCTTGCACATTTGCAAGGATTCCAGACACACAGAGCTAATATGTGACTTAAGAGAATGTATCTGGATATGGAAATTACCTCCAAAGATATCTGAAGAACTTCATTTTTGTCAGGTCCTTATATCACACAATAATCACCTTCATGGAATAGCCAGAACCTCTCAATTATCTTACACATTTGACTCCACCTCTTCCAATTCTCATTTAAAGTCTTGAATTTTCCCTGATTATGTATCAGGATGGAGCACTCTGTGGCAGTCTAGCAACTACCATCTCAAATAGCTGTGAAAGTCTCTAATCTCAAAATGAGAATAATCAAACTCTATTTCCCAATGATATTTTAACATGTTTTATGTGCATATACTCAATGCAAATAATTTATAGTGAAATGACCAGCAGCCATATACTTTGTGCAATTATTCATGTTTGTGCTGGTTTATGAATGTCTTTACTTTTCTGCACATTTTCTCCTTCTCTACTTTTGGGCTACAATATTACTACAAAAAGGCAGAAACACTCTGTAATACGCTCATAACCAGCTGGAATCAGTACATTGTTTTCAAGGCTTGTTCATGAAGTTTGAGTAGTTAAAGCATAAAATATCCACAATGGCTTTAACGGCCTCTGGGAGTACTTAGTCTTTGCTCAGTAGTTCAGGATGTGCATTTTTCATATTCAGTTCCTCATTTTACATGGAGTCTGCATAGTCTGAGGTGTCACATTTCATGGGAATTTCACAAAGCATAAAAAAAATTACCCAGAACCTGAAGATTCATTTTCATAGAGACAGGAAGCAACTCAAAGGCTCCCAGCCCCTGTCAGCTTTAAAAAAAAGGTAAATCCATAATTTTATGGTGGTGTTATTACTGAATTCCTTGTAGACCCTATATCCTCCTCACAGCAGTCCCAGCATAAAAGGCCATTTCATATAATGCACGGTGCAAGGAACAGCTCAGGTTTTTTAGTAGATGTGTAAATTACTATAGGGTGGTTAAACTTTTGAACTCAAATTTGCTTTGATGCCAATTCCCATCCCAGACTGGGAGGACTTGTACTGTATGCTCGGTGTGAGGACTATCTGGCTCTGCTTCCAGGTGGATCATGCATCACAATCACATCCTGGGAGAAGGGAGGGAGGAGGACAAAGGAGACTGCAGTGCTTGCTCCAACAACTAAGGGAATGCCTAAGGTCATACCCAGTAGGGAACTCACTGTAATGCATGTATAGAACAAGTTTAATAAACATAATTTTAAAATATGCAGATGAGAAATGAAGAAAGGAAACGCTAGAAGTGTAGAGTGGAAAGGAGAGAGGATGTTCTCCCTCTTTTTAAACTGCATGGCTTCCAATGTCAAGCTCTCCCTACTACCCTTGTACACATAAACAAATGCATTTAGTCTTAAAGAGATCATTGCAGAAGGGAAAGAGGATTCACCTACTGAGACAAGGAGGTTTATTGTTTATATTATTAATCATGGAGACAGTATAATGTGCCCTTTTCTTCTGGTATAACAAAGAGCATCTTAACATCATTATTTCTGATCTAAAGGGTTCATGAATCTGGATGCCAAATCCATTTGTATTTTTTTCATTTCATGGCTTTTCAAGAAGAGGCGCATCTTGAGGTTTCTGCACATGTAACAGAAAGAGTTACTGATCCATCAGATATATAGGTCTGATTTTTCTGGGACTGCTACTTTTCATCTGAACTACAAGAAGTGGTACTTATAACGTTTGCTGATGGAAAACTGGCAGTGTAGTCCATTTCACAAAGGGAGATGGCATGGCTGCATCCCTGCCAGGCTGTACCTCAGCTCAGCAGTGCTGCTCATTAACAGGTCTTGTTAGCCCAGCTACACTAATCTGCTACTAATTTGCTCATATAGGGCTTGGTTTGGTGTCTTTTATTTCGCAGATTTTTTTTGGAGTGGTGGTAGGAAACCTAGGTTGTATCTCCATGTGGAGCTGCCCTGTACTATGTGGGCATAACAACTTCCAGGTGGAGTTGCCATCTGTTGGTATGGTTCCACAGGAACTGTGGTCTGATGTCCAGCATAAAATTGAAAGACATGAATTTTGAAATGCCCACAGGACAAGTGTCCAGTTCTGATAAGATTTCTGAAAGGCCAAAGAACTGAATTTACTGGGAGACTGTGCCAGCAAATCTCTCAGAAGAAACACTCCCAAGTAATCAAGCTACAGGCACTGTTTGTCTTTAAAGTTCAGGCTGTTACAGCAGCTACTTTGAGATAGAGTGAGAAGTTTACATCCTTTTAAAGTACTGCACATTAAGAAAACAACTTGAATATGTAGAGACATATATAGGAACTTCACAGTTGCATATGGATACCTTCACACTGAAGGCTAAGAGAAAACAAAGAAATACAAAGGTAAGCCTAATCAAGTGCTGTCTATTCCTATTTACTCGGGGCTGGGATACTTTTCTACAGCTGGAAAACTTTAAATAGTTCTCCAGTTCACACTAAAACAAGAATATTGCAAAGATATGGAGTATTGACTATTAGCTCCCTTTTCCCCACTAAACTTACATTTCTACCATCTGTTTTATTGCTGCAGTACCAATCAGCAAGACACGTCTATTTGGGATAGAAATAGCCTCTCATAGACTTTATTTCTATTTCCTTTGTTATTTACACAACCCCTGCTTCCCATATAGACATTTACTGCAGCAGAACATGCTTCTCTATGCTAAATGCTTTGTAATACCTAACCTTTAATGCAAAAGCCCCATAATTTATCAGGCTGAGGGAGTAAAGTTCAAGAGCACTGGAAACATTCATGTCCTTATAAATAACGAGAGGTCTTTTTGATAAAAACAGCCAGCCAATTCCTGGAAGTAGATCATCCCCGTGTTACAGAGAGAGCACACTTACAAACCCCAAGCATTCCTAGTAGCAGTTGGCTCAATGCAGAAATGCCACCAGCTTGCTGATAACTTCATGCCTGACTTTCAGAATGAAAGGGTTATCAGCAACAGCTTCCACTGCCTGCTTGCAAAACCTCATCCTCACCTTCAACTTCCTCTAGCTCCTTGACATCTTCGGGCACACATGGTGTCCTGGTGACAGACAGCAACCAGATGGTCTTTTACCATCCAGCACTGACTCGTTTCAGGAATTTAATCTGATTTCCCAGAATATGCAGCACAGCCCTTGGTTCCAAACTTGGCATGCAGGTGGGATTGCATGCCTCTGGCTTTATAAATAGGCATAACTGTTGGTGGCTTTGGTACATGTCAGTGTTTGAGCTGTTTGCCTGTTAGTTTGGAAAGCCTGACTCCCTTCATGGGCATCCATCTGTGGTTCTGACTGACTGGTGGCTCCTGTGCATGTCTAACCACCCTGTCAAAGAGCTCAGCATCTCCTAATTCCAACAGCAAAGTCACTTTCTGCTTTACAACCTAGTAGCTCTTACAGTAATTTCTTTCCATTTTTTATTGTTGTCAGCTGCACTGTACTGTATAATTAAAAGCACATGCAAAATACAGATTTAGAATCACCTTGCTGCAGTAGGGAGCTGAGGTTACTAAAAGGGCAACTACCCAGATACAGCTACACTCTTTCTCTCTTCATCCATCCTTTGCAAAGGTTGTCTCCCATTTACCAGGTAGACAGGTGAGGAATCAAAATATTGCCCCATTCTTATGCCTCACTGGGGGATTGGAAAGTTTCAGGCTCCTCAGTTCTCATTGCTCTACCTTGGGAAGTCACTGCTTGTCTTGGAAACTTCTCCATCACTGGCAGTTCACATCTGTGCAAATTGCAACTATCAGGAAAACTGAAGGAAACTGTTTTAATGGATCTCTAATAATTTAAGCACGTAACAAAGATCAAAATGTGCCTTGAAGTTATGTTTCACATGTGATTTTAGTGTTTTAAGACACTCAGTTCTTTTTTATTTACATTTTAGGACTCATATAGAACTTTTCTGGTAAAAGTCCCTCATAAAATTACTTAGAAGCCCCCAAAAGACTTGCAAAACACAGAAAAAAAAAAAAAAAAAGAGCATTATTATATACTTATTCTATCTGCATGAAGATAAAAGCATTCTTGTACAAATGCATTTCCAAAACAAACTACATTTACTATTTATAAGGAAAAAGTTGTAGGGCATAATAATAATAAAGGTGCTGTTCTATCAGACTGAAGATGCTGTTGACTTTGTGCATGAATTTATCAACCTTTAATCCTCTTAAATGGTATGTCACTCTCCCTCAGAGCATGTCAAATCCCTTACCCAGGACCATTACCAATATCTTCTGTGCTTGCACCAATATCTGTAGAAACACACAGGACTTCAGCACTTTATCAGAAGTGCAGAGAGTCTGTGACAGGAAAATGGTCTACTGCAACCTAGTGTTCAGCCCAGATTATTGAATTAAGTCTAAATTACTGAAGTTTTGACTATACTGTCCTTGGAGATACTTAAAGGATGTGCAGACCTGGTGCTTAAGGCCATGGTTTCATGGTGAATTTGGCAGTGTTAGGTTAATGGTTGAACTCAGTGATATTGAGGGCCTTTTTCAACCTAAATATTTTAGGATTCTAATTATCTTTAATTTTAGATTACAGTAATGGTTTAGGGATTTACGGGAGAGTGGTTAACTTAAAGCACAAATATTACCTCAAATAATCACTCCTAGACTCCTCCAAGCACTTGCTTTTCTTTATTTCTTCTTTTTAAAAAAACCCTACACTAGAAATTCAAAACCACCAAACAAAATTGAAACCATCTCTCATCCAGACTTGACACTCAAATTCTTATTCTCAATATAAGCACACAGCTCTCACTAAATCAGAGAGCTGCATCCAAAAGCTGAATTTGATTCAAGCATAGTCTAGTATGAGCACTGTATGACTAGTCTGCTATGACTGCTGTCCTATTTTTTTCCTCAGCCTTAGCTCCTCAGACCTTGCAGCAAGGTCAAGGCCTTTGCCTGCTCAGACTGAACACTTGGCTTGTGCTTTCAGACCACAAGAACAATATCTAGCTTTCATCTAATTATGGACACCTCTAAATACTGATCTGAATCCATAAGCAGCCAAATATGGACCCAAGTACACGACTAGACTCTACAAACGAGGCTGGATGACCTTTTGACAACCTTCTCATTTGATCTGAGGGACAGACAGCACAGGACCCCACCAGGCAGAACTCACATCACAGGGCCAGCAAAGCCATCCCTGAACCTCATAGCTTACTTATTCAGTATATCTTTAAAACAATTAAGCCTTGGTGTACACAAGCTGCTTTTTTTTCCCCTCACTTTCCCAACACCACTGGCTAAATTATCAGAAAACATGAAGCTACCATGGCATTTCATGTGTTGCTTTCTCATTCTGTGTAAGGAACAGATGATCTCAAAATTATATCCAAAGAATCTTCAAAATTACAATTAGGTTTACATTAATTGTCATCAGTTATGGATATTTTCATTACCTTTAACCCATTCCTATCTGGTTTTGAATATTTAGGTAACATCCAGCATACTGCAATCTTGTAACTGGGAAAGAAAATTTTAACTTCAATGTTATCCAGTCATCCTTGTGGATCCTTGTGGAAAAAAAGGAAGAGGGAAGAAAGAACAAAAGGAAAACAAGCTTGTTTCCATGGTGGGGGGGGAGCGGGGCAGGGGGAAGTCCCTCAAAACACAGTTTCTTTAGATGGCCATAATAATTAATAGGAAGATTGGAAAATAAATTTCGTTTTAAGAACCATTAAATAAGGAGGATCAAAAGCTGTTTTCTAAGCCAGTCTTTTTTAAAAAGCAACCCTCCAGAGAAGCCTGGCTAATGTTGGCTTCCAGTCTATAGGTTACGTGCTGACAGAAGGGAATACTTTGGGAAAGATACAGTCAAAAAGCCCTAGTTCAGGGACCTGAGCAGAAATAAACAGTTCTTCCTTAGCACTCAACAGCAAACTGTCTGGATTTCTCAACATTGTATGTAAAAGCCACACTTACCTTCTCTTCACTTACCCACTAAAGTAACTAAAATTTTCATGACTCATATTTAATCATTTTTGGCAGCTCAGTCTGACTTGAACCAAGTCAAAACCCCTAAGCAGAAATTCACAACCAGGAAACATTAGAGTGAAGCAATGCAGCCTTTTGGAAAAAGGAAAATAATATCCTCAAGAAACAACTTGTACCTGGAACTCACTGAAGCACCTACAGCCCTTAAGCACATGTGTATTTCCAGCCTATTTTCCCTCCAAGGTACAAAGCTATTTCTTGATGAGTGCAGGCAAACAAGTTGATATGAAACACTGGGAAATTGCTCAGTAAAGATGACGGACAGTCTCATGTAGGTAAGTCCTCAAAGCAAAGGAGGCAATGCCATGCCTAAGGCTGCCACTTACTGTCACAGGCCCTGTGAACTGACTTAGAATTGCCACAGGAAAAGAGTGAATGATACCAAAGGTGCTGGAGAAATGCCAGAATATGGAACTTATGAGAAATCCCATCTATTTATTATTTAGGTTAAATGCAATGAAAATAAGTAGAATATTCCACTCCAAAATTATCTGCAGACCAAGGACACCACAGTAGGAAGGCACAAAATATCTAAAAAACTACTACTTTTTCCTTCTCAAATCTCCACTACTTGACACTAATCTTAGAGCTTACAGGACCCATCTCTGTGCTAACTGTGATGGACTTTCAGTAAAATTTATTCACCTATTTACCAGTACTCCAAGTTTAGTAAAATGCACTGCAATAGGTACACACAACTGCCACAAAAAAAACCTCCAAAAAACCACAAAAACAAAAACAAACAAACAAACAAAAAACCAAAAAAAAACCCCAAAAAACAACAAAACAACCTAACCAATCACTATGATCTTCCAGAAATAATATACCAATATACGAGAAACACTCTAACATGATGTATTTAATGCTCCTTTTCAGCACCCTCCTCAATGTATCCAGATAAGATTGTTTGGCTACACTGTAATTCGAAATCTATCTTTATCTCATTGTACACACAGACCTATTCAGAAAGTACATGCTGCCTCCTGGAACTGCAAACCACCTGACATAATTTTGGAGTTGTAACAACCTTTGAAATTCCTGAAAGACCATCAAGACCAAACTGAAATGAAGCCACATCACACAGAAAAAAATTGTATTATTGTAAAGGATGCTAGGATACACTACGCAGAGAGACTCTTCAGCTTCACACAGCAGCAATGTAGAGAAAAAAATACCTGATTTCAGAAGTTACCAATCCCTAAAAACATCTTCCTAAAATAATGTTTTTACCTTTAATACATACTTCTACATAGTTAGCTTTTGTTATTGTTAATGTTGTTTTGTTACATTCATTTTGAACAAGCTGTAATCACTCTTTAATAACAATGCAACAAGGTGAATTTGCAGTAGCATTTGTATGATGCCATGGATATTGACACTAAGTCTCTGTTTTATAATTAATTGAATTCACGTGAAAATTTCTAATTTTAGATCATGGAAATCAGGCTCTTGAAAGCCACCACAAGAAACAGACCATTAGATCTCCTTGAATGCTGGATGCATTAGGGTATGGGAAGGGAAGGAGAATGGGAAGGCTCCTAGACTAAGGGCCAGAATGTCCCATACAGCACTTTTATTTTGCTTCCAGTCTGAATTTTCCGAGACCATCTATGGCCAGTTTTCTCACAGAAACTTCTAACTGCACATGTTTCTGTGTCCTTGTCTTCTATTCAAGTACTTTTATGTGACTGCACAGCTACTGACATGGAAAATAATTCCTGTAGTACTAGTCTGTTTCTTTTACACCTCCAAACCTGGTCTTATCTTCAACGTCTTTGCATGAAGCTCCACTTACTATTCGAATCCTTGCTTTCCATAATTCAGCATTTCTGGTTCATACAAAATCCTTCTACTTATTTTTGTTGGTTTTTAGGGGATTTTTTGCCCCTCAATGTGTAGTTTGGGTTTTAGCAGTTAAATACATCAAAGTGACATTTTTAAATACAGTTATATACGTCAGTCTAAGAAAACTCAAATGAGCAATCTACCACAACTGTGTATAATCAGCCTCCATTTACTATGAGATCATCCAGCAGCAAAAATCCCTTGGAGTGACTGTTCTCCCCTCAAATACTGAAGAAACTCTCCAAACTTACAGCCCAGGTTCCTTGGCTAGATGAAAAACACATGCATCCATTTGGCCCACAACAGAGGAAATCAGCTTTCTAATCACACAGCACACCTTTTCCAAATCCCTCTCCAAACCCCACCTTTGCCAGTTACCTCTTAAGCGCAAAGAAGAGAACATTAACCTCTCATTACCTGTTTAACTCCAAAATGCCAGATAGTTTAAAATTGTTTCCAGCCAACTGACCCCTTAAGGTATGACTTTCTCCTAGTCTATTCCATAAATACTGCATGATATCCAAGAGATACCAATGATGCTGCATTCTGGGAAATGAAATAAGAAAAGAAATAAGAAAATAAGAAAATACATCTCCCAACAGGGTGATAGAGCAGTCTAGGTGCTGCCCATCTCTGTTTCCCTAGTGCTTTTCAACTGTCTAAGCAGCATGGAGAAAACCCTCCATGCTGCCTGGGAGGTCAACAGCCATTCATCACTGCAAGGAAGGAGAGAAACACAGCTCACAGAACTCCTCCTGTTTGGAACAGTCCAACATGTTCACAGTAGCTCCTTTGTAAAAGATGACCACTCCACACTCTACTTTGTTCTGTGCCCTCTGACACAGTTATCCAGTAAAGGCTTTAGAATGTCTTTTCTTTCCTAGAATTAGAGATTTGCAGCAAAATCTACAAGAAAAGGTGAAAAATGGGGAGAATATTACAATTCCAAATATTCTAGTTCATTCTTCTCAGTGGTGAGTATTAATCTTCCCTTAGCTTTCTTGCATAATGTGAAAGAATCGGGGCCAAACTTAGAAGCAAGTTCAAAGATACTTTACATAGCAAGTTGCTGCAGACCTGTGAGAGCTTCCAAGCAATAAAAACAACTTTTGGATGCATTTCCTTTACCTCTCAGGATGTAGTTCTGATAATTCTGGTCAGCTTCTGCTCCCACTTTGATTAAGCAAGTCAGACCTTCAGCAACAACAAACTCATGAACCAAGTCCTTGTCATCCTGTAACAGGAGAAAGAAAAGCTGAATTAGATTTTTGAAAGACAAAGAAACAGATTATTTCATAATGTAAAAAACAAATGCATGCCTGCAACACTGATTTTATGTTTCACATGTTGTAAGCAAGTTGGTATGAAAGTTGTTATACAGAGGACCAAAAGCAAAACTTTAAGTTTTAAAATCAGAATGAAATACATCAGTGCAAAGCAAGAAAAAATGTGCTTTAACCTTTCAGTCAACTACAGAAAATTAAAATCTGCAAAATATGACTTTTCCCTTTTTTCATTGAAGGCTTCCAGACATTCTCCACGATATTAAATCTCTCATCATACCACATAAACAAATATAAAAGCCCTAAAGTGTCAGGATCAACAAGAGAACAGCATCTCTATTCCTTAGCATAATTCCAGTTTCAGTATTTTAGCTGTGTGCAGCAAAACTTTAAAACTGGTTTCATTGCAATGCAATATTATATTTATTACCTTACCATAATATTAATTAATTATATTTAGAATGGGAAAGTAAAGTGTTAAAGATAAGAGTATTAGTAGACAATATGCCTACACTGTGATGGAAAACAGCAAATACAAAATTTCACAGGAATTTATGCTGGCTAAAGTGCTCACTATTTTTTCATCATCATGTCTTTCCTCAGGGTAGCAGAATGATCCCATAACCCAGTGACACCAGGCAGTGGAGGGGTTTCCTGAGCCTTACATGCAAAACTACTGTGCCAAGGTACTACAGAGCACCACATCTAAAGCTTGTCTGTTCTTACAGAAGGCTCATGCAGACAAGTAAGAAGCTACTAAGAGCTGGATTAAACAGCCCTCAATGAATTAGCCATGCAAATTAGGCAAAAGACCAATTAAAGGTATTAATGGGAAAGAATTACTCTGCAGACAATCCCAGTTGCCAACTGCCTTCTTTTAAATAATCTTAATTTATGCTTTCATACATAACAGTGTAACAGACAAATTCCAGCTTTCCAATAATGCAGCTCCACGAACCCGAACTGTACAGAAAATTTGCTGAGAGTGATTTTTGAATTCATGGCAAACACTTAGCAAACTGCCAAGAGAAATCAAATAATCAAGCCCTTTTTAGTGAGACATTTCATTTACTGCAAGTTTCTTTCAGCTGGATAGTTTATTTACTATGAATTTCCTTCTTTCATCAGAGATAATTTACATAATTCCTACAGTCTGACCAAAGGGGATGTTAATAACTGGGAGGCGATCTACCAGTTTGTGAGAAGTTTAGAAATTACGAGAAAAAAAAATCCATTTCATGTTTTAGCTTGTCAAATTTGTAAAAACAATTTGAAAAATCTTATACAGTCATGTACAGATTCACAAATTTATCGCATGATAAAGGTGATTTATCCTTTAAATAAAGTATAAAAGTATACAAAGTGGAAGCATGCAATCATAACCCACATCTTGGTGAAAGGACATTGTAAAAGCCCAAAACACATAAGATAAAATTCACCCCTGCATATGCACTCTTGAGCTAAAAATTCTCATTTCTTAGTCTCAATGTTTTATCTTTTAGGAGTGCTATTTTTTCCCCCAGTATCTAGATAGAAGCCTTAATAGTGTTTAATAGAACACTTAATAGTGTTTTGGAAAGCTAAGAAGTTTACAAACTCATATGTCAGACCAAGGCACTACAGATGCAAGCCCACAATTTTATGAAGACAAATTTCCTCTATTCATTTTCACCACCAGGTGAGTGCTCCCTCCCAGGTATCCCTTTGTTAAACAGTGTTTTTAACTCAAAACACCTGAATAAGTTCTTCTTCTTTAAGAATTTTGAATCCAGTTTCTCTTAAAACTCAAGAGAGGAAACATATCTATGCAATCACCCAATCTTAATGCAAAGTATATTAAGGTTTCAGGTAAACTAAGGCTATGTGTTATGGTAACAAATTGTCTAATTTAAGAGAAACAATATATATATGTTTCTCTTAAATAGATATATAGATATATATATAACATATCTAATTATTGAGTGAACTAATCACAATTTTTTTCTGGATGGTAATGTTATCCTAGTTCAAAAACATTTCCTTTTTCTTAACATGTCTTTTCTTGATACTTGAGCATATATTTTCATTTTGCATCAAGTATGTTTGCATAGTCCTTGAATTGAGGAAAAAAGGAATCTATTCTGGATTGACACATAGTGAAATAAAGAACATTGGAAAAACAGGAAAAAGTAGGAATAACTGTGGTCTGTGGCAGAATCTGAATTTTATTAATAGATTTAAAATGCCTGTTTGGGAAAAAAAAAGACATTTGGATAAAAAAAAAAAGTCCATATAGCAGAGAAGTTAACATTAGTTCAGTCTTAGAGTCTTCCAGATTGAACCCTAAAAATAAAATAAATGTTTTAATAGCATTTAGCAATTAACAGTTGCTGACTTTCAGTGAAAGATCAACACTGAAACACCCACTGTAACTTAAGGATGTTTTCCCATAATCTTAAATAGTGAGTACATATTAGTTAATCACCTGGGGAAAAATTAGAAATTAGCATTTGACTGTCAAAATAAATCAAGGGTTTATGTTGATGGTATTTATTTGTCTAGTTAGTTATTTAATTATCTATTTTTTATTATGGCCCTCTTCACAGCAAATTTTGAGGTCTGTCTTCTGGAACTTTTTCAAAGCAACCAAGTCATAGAGTCACCCTAAATTGATAGGAGATACATTGCAGGGGAACAGCAGAGGAAATAGAGGGGATGAGGAACTCCAACCAGACTACTTTTGGAAAGCACTGAATAAACAAATCAAACCTGAATTTAAAAAAAGGCTTTTAAGATACTTCTCCTTTCCCAAATAAAAGGGAAAAAAAAGGTGTAATGAAGTAGAGTACAAACACATCATGCCTAAGACATAAATCTCAACTCAGTACATTATCTATCCCATCATGTATATACGATGAGAGGAAAGAAGCAAACATCTGGAATGTGCAGTGAAAGATGAAAGGCCTGCAAGCACATGCGTTCTACATTGAAAGGAGAATGTTTACATCAATTTTGGTCTAGGATAATCTTTTCAGACCCATTAAATCACTGACTTGCCAAGTTAGGTGACCTCAAGAGTAAAGGCTACTCTCTAGCAGTGGTTAAGAGGTTCAGGTTACCAGGAAGAGAGCATTCATTGTTCAGAATATATGGCATGAGCGTGACAATGATACCTACAAGTACATGCCACACGTGTGTGATAGCAGCTAGAAGGAGGCAGGGAAATGTTGCCATTTGCTATGGAAATGGACTCCTCTGCTAATATTGCAAAGATTTATGAGCCCTTAATCAGCAGGCATTAAGGCACTGATGAGAAAAGCAGCAAAACAGGCAAAGCTGTCTAAGCTTACAGCTAAGCTCCTGCAACCGTAAAGATTGTGCAGCGACACAAAGGCTGGCTACTTAAAAGTCTTTATGAAAAGGTATCATTGGCATCATCAAAATATCATAAATATATTTTACTCATTTATTCACTGACTTATATCATGTCTCTTCCTTTTTTAGGCTTCTCAAAGAAGATATGTATGTCTGTGCAATAGAAGTCTATTTTCATCCAATGTGTAACAGAAAAGACACTAAGTATACTCAAAGTGGTGACTTTAGAACTTGCTTATGTGGTTGACAAAATGCACAAACTATACTTTTTCACCTCCATAACTCAGCCTAGCGACTAAAAAGTCCTCACAAACCCTGTGATCAAGCAGTCTGTACCATGGGCTCCTGTGCAACTGGCAGAAGTAGAGGGAGACATTGTCTTCCTTCCCACACATTTGTACCATTTGATATATTTTATAATGAAGTTTTGCAGGGTCTTACCTGAAGATGCAGACTGAAGATGTTTTTCTAAGGAATGGCCTTTTGCAAGAACATGTTTTATCTGGTGTGCAGCTTCCATGTGCAAAGATAAATTGTTTATGTACTGTTTAAGATAAATTTTTCTTAAGCCTGCTATTTCTGTGGGCCATACGGTTGAAAGTTTGTACCCAAAGCATCATTATTTTTATGCCACAAGAAAGTTGCTTCATTTCCTAATAAGAATTGAGGTTTTGGAACATAGTTTCTCAAGGGGATTTTTTTTTTAATCTAACAAGCACCGTTAAAAGCCTCATTCCAAGTATTTGGGGAAACTGGATTAGTAAGGAATATTCACACTTGGATATGCACATATGTATTTCTTTCTTACGTGGCTAACAGCTGTGCAGAATACTGTCTTTCCAAGGAATCACAAAACAAAACAAGTTGCTTGTCTATAAGATTTTCACCAAGAAGAATCTAACTTTTATGTTTTGAGCTTCCCCCCTTCCTTTAATAAGCTAACCCATTGTTTCTGTGTGCTTAAGCATTCCCATATTTAATTCTATCTTGTACAATTCTCTCCTGTTTTTGTTACAGAATTAAAGACTGTACATTTTATAATGTTCATTTCTTTAAAGAAGGAAAACCAAGAGTTTCCCATGGTTTCCAGGTTTCCCAGCCTGTGCTCTCCACATGACACATTATTGAGAGAGCCAGCAATCACATTCCATACTGACCAAACTTTCCAAAATGCAGAAGTTGCTGCAATTCAGCCTAAAAGTGAGAGCAGCACAGGCAGACAGACTACCAGCCAGAGACAGGAGAATCTCCTCTCTAAGCTTTGCCTGTGGGTTTACAAGAGGGGATTGCATTCAAACCAGCTCCAGTGGCTGATGCATTTCGCTGTCTGCTAGAGGAAGAGCTTCCTTCTCTGCTCTGTCACTCTGCAACATCCCTATTAAGAGAGATTTAAACTCTGATTATCAGGTCAGCTCTGGTTTTGTCTGTAGACCAAAACTTGTAGCTTCACAAAGATATACTGCATTCACATTCCAAAAATGTGATAATTCACCTAGGCAAAAGGTAAGGTGAATACTGCCAATTCACTGGGCACCATGCATAGGAGAAGAAATATATATCGGCTTAAAGAGGAGGAGCAACCTCCTCTGCTGCCTGAAATCTTTTGGGACAAGATGCTGGCAGCATATCAATACAGAATCCTATGAGCAGAAAGGGCGCAGCTCATTCAGATAATACCTGGCCTGGCTCCTGAAGTAAACATTCTTACTTTTCAAGAGGGAGAGCTAGTGAAATTTTGATTCATTGCTATGTTCATCTATGAAACAGTATCATGGCAGAGTACACTGTCCCTAGTCCACGTTATTATGTCAGAACAAGGTCTCCTTGGAAAGCTCTCTTCCTCTGATTCCCCTGCCAAGAGTTCGCACTGCACAGATCTGAAACAGAAACCCCAAATGATTAAGCTCAATGTGAAAAAAATAAAATAACAAGGAAAACTACATTGATCAGTAAAATGCCAGTGCATTTTAGCCCTCTGAAAAACATAAAAGATGACTGCACTCTTTAGAAGTTAAAGCACATTTTTTCAAACAGCCCCCACCTCCCCCCCCTTTTTTATTTTTAATCTCCTGCAAAGTCAAGATAGGATCACAAAGTTCAGCTGGTTTTAGGAGGATTAAGGTTTAGGGATTAAGCTTCATTCATTTGGGGATGTAAATTAGCGGCAGAGGGACAGCAGCTGACTGGTGAGGAAAGGGAGGAAGGAGGAGGCAGGTCAAAGAGCAAACCATGCACGACTGCAGGCTTTCGCTGGCATAAATCTCAAATGACAATGTATCTGGCACTCCACAACAAGAAAGTAAAATAAAGGAATATTGCCCAATATACTTCAAAATCTTTCTCTGTTACTGAGTCCATAAAGGCAGAATTATAAAATCCAGATTTCTATTAGCAACAGCATCACCAAGGAGTAGGTACTTGTTCTGCCCTTCCTATACTTACTAGTACAAGGAGAATAGAAACAGATTTTTTTTCCTAAGCATTCCTCTGGATCAGGAAGACTTTCACATTAAAAAAAAAAAATAAAAATCCCCCCCCCAAAAAAACCCAAACCAGCCCCATACTTTGCTCCTAATTTGACTGCCCTGGGCAGCAGTAGCCATGTGGTAGCACAGATCAGAACACACTTCCATGTCCTGAGAGCCTTCATATCCACAGGCTCCTTGTACAATCTCAAAGGCTCATACGATTCCCCATGCCAGCAGTAACGGAAAACTAACATACAATTCCTCTCAGCTGCCCTTTTGGGTGCCTACCTCTGCAACCTCAGTGACTACATTAGAAATATATCATAACTAAGCCTCCACAATAATGTTTTTAACTATTGCTACCTGCCTTCAGTATGCATCACATCTGCTGAAATTACCAGCAAAATAATTGCTCCCACTGACAAGACTAAAATGATGTAGTAATAAAAGTTATTTCGTGCTCTATTAGAAACAGAAATCCCAAAGCATTTCCATGGTCCAGCTTTTTTATTGGCTAAATGACAGGTTGCATTTTGCAGATCAAGATTGGCTTGCAATGTTTGCCATTAGAAAAACTCACTCTGGCTTGAAACTGAGTAAACATAGTCAGGAAGTGATTGAAGGAGCACAGATTGCCAAGATATAATTTATAGTTGCTTTCCCACACTTCAAACTATAGTTCTGTCCTTTGGACTCCAAAATTATTGATATAATTAAAATACTAGATTGCCAATCCAGAAGTGTCTGATATCATCTAATTCAATTGTCACTGTTTATTTCAGTCCATTTTAAAAGCCAAATCATCTATTGCAAACAAATCTAGAAAGAAATGATTCCAAAAACATACACACACGCACATATACACACACATCCATACAATAGCTACACACATCCATACATAAACTGAAGTCCTACAAGTCTCTCAAGACTGTGTTCCCATTTCAACCTCTATTATTTATGGAGCTACAAAACAATTCTATGTATGGACTAGAGCCAGTGGTTAAGAAGGCAAGTCTTGTACTAAATATGAAACCTAGCTCTATCTTGGTCAGGGCATTACTCCTAGAAGATGAACCAAACAGAGATCTGAGAGTCCTCTGCTGTGACATGTATTTCCACTCTGCGATACTTGGTAACTCAGAAACTACCCCAAGATAGGTGCTTGTCAGGTTCACTTGCTGTCTTTCTTCTGTCAAATTCCCACCAGCACACCTAGAAGAACAGCTCCTTGAGAAAAAGATTGCCCTGGACTGGGACGTCCCAAAACTGCTCATCTGCTAGAAATAAATGAGGTAGAAGCATTTAAGTGGCAAAGGGTCTGCAAGGACCAAGCAGCTGGTTTGTATCTCAATGGAAGCTTCTTCCCCTTGCTCTACTTGTTGATTGGAAATGCATTTCACCCACTTTACAGACCTTACCAGCTTTGCCAAGCTTCCATCCCTGTTCCCTCCAAACTTTTCCCTACACTCCTCCATGCTGTGCCTCCATTCCTCATTTTCTTCTGTTCACCAGCCTTTACACCTTCCCAACTCATTTCATGTACATCTGTGTAGAAGCATGGACATAACATGACACAAAGACATCAGTATTTTTATATTGTTCTCTTTTTTCCTATTCTTTCATCTATTTACATGGAGCAACATTTTACAACAGCATGCATGGAAATTACCATCCCCCCCTACTTTCAGTGAGGGAATATACTTAGCCAGCATACAATGGCTTCTGGCGATGATAACAATGAAAATTTATCCCCAGCTCTGTTGTTGGAAGGAAGGGATGCCATCCAGAGGGATCCTGACAGGATTGAGAGGTAGGCCAATGCAAACCTTATGTAGTTCAACAAAGTGACCTGGGTAATGGCAATTGCAGACACATTTACAGGTGGAGCAGAGAAACAATTGATAGCAGCCCTGTGGAGAAAACTTGGAGGAAAAATGTGGGGGATACTTGGGTTGATGAAAAACTCAACATGAGCCGGCCATGTGCACTGGCAGCCCAGAAAGCCAGCTGTATCCTGGGCTGCATCCAAAGCAGGGCAGCCAGCAGGGTGTGGGAGGGTATTCCGCCCCTCTGCTCTGCTCTGGTGAGACCCCACCTGGACTGCTGTGCACAGTTCTGGTGTCCCCAACATAAGAAGAACACAGAACTGTTGGAGCAAGTCCAGAGGAGGGTCATGAAGTGGATTATAGGACTGGAGCACTGTTCCTACAAAACCAGGTCAAAAGAGTTGGGGCTGCTCAGCCTGGAGAAGAGAAGGTTCCATGGAGACCTCATAGCAACCTCCCAGTACCTGAAGAGAGCCTACAGGGAAGTCAGAAAGGGATTCTTCATCAGGAACTGTAGTGATAGGACAAGGAGTAATGGGTACAAACTGAAAGAGGCGACATTTAGGTTAGATCAAGGAGAAAAATCAGCCTAAAGTCTTTTATGTTTAAATTTTTCTGATAGATAACAAGTCAGTAAAACACACATATTGGCACCTAACATGGAGGGAAGAAAATAGAGATTTGCACAACTAAGACAAAAACAAAGATTCCTTCAGTGGATGTAACTGAAAACCCCAAAAATTTATGGTTGTCTTATGTTAATTAAAGACAAAATTTAGAGAGGAAAGGGTCCTTAGCCTGCACAACAAAGTTGCTCCCATGTCACTTATGTTCTTTAAGTTTGCTTTCTTCAATAACCAAGATTGAATTATTGTGATCCTGCCTCATCTTCACCACTATCTTCTTCAAAAAAGTCTTATTTCCCCTTTACTCTGAACATTTCCTCTTCTGTGACTTTAACTGCATTACTTTTACATAACCTGCCTGATTTCTGCAACAGATGAGGGTAGGAAAACCATCTTACTGTGACGATATAATGTTTACTTCTAGTGCTCCCACTGAACTTAACTTTGTACCTGGGATGAATGCCATGTTCACCTGCAAAAGTCCAGGTTCTACTACTGCAAATGTTGGGCTGCCTTTTTGAGTTGCGCAGAACAATAAACTGAGAGGGAACTGAACTGCACTACAATTCTTAAAACAGGCTGAAAGAAAGAACACAGAAAAGAAACTGTGCTCCTATTTAACATGTTGAACAATTTGTAAGCACCTTTCTGCTTTCAATATTTCATTTTATTCAGTTAATAAGGCCCAGATAATTAGATCTTTTTTCCCCACATAACTTTTTCTTTCCCCTGTGAGTGCAAGAAGCAAGCAAGCAAAAAAAAAGTCACACCTCACTCTCACATTAAGCTATTCAATTATTAGGCAGAAAATCTTTGGTTGCCTCCCCCCTATAACGGCATTTAGCAGGAAATGAACAAAAAAAAAAGCCCTGCTGTACCTATCTCTGTTTACCATAGTCTATCTCCCTACATACACTCAACCACCCAATAAAAATAGCAGTGAAACTAAAGACATTTTATGCCACTGATTTGATGGGGACAGAATTTCTTTTTTTTCACCTTTTGTAGACCACAGATATATCAACACACTGTGTGTTTGACCTCCCAGTTAATAGCAGAATTAAAAATTCCTCAAAAAGTCACCTAGAGCAGACCTAACAAAGTATATTCTCCACAGCAGATAAGCAACAGATCAAGCAACATCCAGGTATTGTATTACATACCTGAGGAAGCTAAAGTAGACAGGGGTATCATACTAAACAACATTTCCTGTTACAATTCAAACATTCACAGTGATTAGAGAAGGAATACTGGTGGGTTTCCAAGTTTTAGGCTATCTGTATGGTGTAAGCAGTTCACATTTTTTACTCTCATTAAGCATTGTTCAGATCTTGGCCTGTAACACTGTCTAGACATGAAGAAGGCACGCTACTTGCTAATGAAACTGAGAAACTCATTTTGACATTTAATGTGTCATATCTATTTTATTTATAATCTCTAAACAGTAATGAGACATCTCCTTTGTAAAATAGGATTAAACAGATCTGTAAACTGCTACATAGAACTCTGGTGAATTTGATTTGTGAAGGAAATGAAGGTTTCTCTTTTTCATGACTTAAACAAGAACCCTTCCAAGAGGCTCTTAAAGGGGAGAGGTGGCAGGCAGCCTCCTCACAAGTGATGACAGCAGCCCCTAAATCAAGTGTCACCCAGCTTCAAACCCTAAGGAGTCATCAGTCATGCTTGCAGGAGGGGAAGGAGCAGCCCCCTTCCTTGCTATCAATGAGGCAAACACAGAATACTCCTTCTGCACTCCTAAGGATGATTGATGACTCCTTAGCAGCTGAAGTGTGTGACATTTGATTTCACTCACTGATAAGATTGTGTCTTCCAAACACCTTCTAGTTAATGTTTCCAGGGCCCGCACATAGCTGTTCTTTGTCACATTTTTTAACACAAAGCTCAATTGTTCAATGATTAATGAATTTCTCAACAACAGATGAAAATTCTGTAAGAGAATTTTGTAAGAGAATTTTCCCTTGATAGTCTGATCACAACACAAAACAGGAATCTAGGCTCCTTAAGAAAACTGATGGCAGATCTCCTGCCCCTGTCAAATGACACTTGCAGGCAAAACAATCCTAAAAAAGAATTATCTTTTTTTCCTGAAGACTTTAAAATATACACTTGAGGTCTGCTTATCAGAAAACCTAATGCATTGGTTGATATTGATTAAAAGTATTTTCCGAAATTTTAATAAGCAGATTTCCACAAGGTTATCCATTTCAACATACTTGAAATGTGCTTTACGGCATTCTTATTTTTCTTACAGCATCATATTCTTATTCAGTTATTTCCTATTTTGAAATGATGCAATCAGCATGATTTGAAACTATACTTTGTAACTACAAGGTACACTTGCTTATAGGTTTTAAAGCATGCCAGCTTTATATTGCATCCTGTTGTATCACAGGCCATGTTACATAAACTTTTCAGTATCACTTAAATCTTACAGCACTATTTATATTCATTTTTGTGGTTTTGCCCAATTTTTTTGCTTTTAAAGAGTGATATTGAATTAAATGCTTTAAGCAGATGTATTTTTAAATCTCTTATGAAATGAATAGCATTTTTTGATCCTGATTTTCTAAGTGCCATGTTTGGCTGGATTCTGCTCAATGCCTTTGGAAGTTTTAGCACTTTGCACAAAAGTCATGAGGTTTTGATAAATACAAGAACCAGGCAATTCAGAAGTCTGTCAGAAAATCCATTCAAAAGGAAAGAAACTGTACTGGTTGTCAATCCTATCTTACTCTGTAAGCTTGTTTGTCAAAAAGCATACTGGTAAATAGAGAAGGAAAACTGCAGTACAATCCAGAAAAAGATGATGACTGTAGCTCTCCCACCCCTTCAGAATGAATGACTGGAACAGAATGGCAGCACTGTCAAAGAAAAACGCTCCACATAACCTTCATCATTTTGCCAAAACCAGCCCACCAGAAGAAATCAAAGGGAAATTCCAAGTGTAGACTTGCAAAATGAATCTTTCATCTAAATTTTGAAACAAAGACATTGCTCTTGCCAAACATTGCTAAACTTTGCCGAGGCCTCACGTGAAAAATCCAGAACTCTGACTATTTGGAATTCAACTTCAATGTAAAACTTGGGCTTATTCCCAATTAATGCAAATGAGACAGTGCACACTACTTGAAGGTCTTTAAATTAAAAATTATCCTGATGTAGAACTGTGCCAAATTAAGTCAGCAATGATGAATTTATAAAAAAATGGTGTTATGAACTGTCCTGGCACCTAAAGACATGAAGTCTCCATAACACTTGGAAACCTTGTTATTATGAAAACACTTTTTTTAAGTCAACATCTTATTTCTAAAGTGTTACACTCTCAAGGAATTTTAAATACTCTCTTTTAAGGGCATACAAAATTAAAAAATATATTTATGTTGAACAACACACTTTAAAAAAACTATTACCATAACGATAAATTTCTAATGCTGACATACTTTCATGTCACACACACACACACACAAAAAAAAAGACATTTTGGACAAAAATATTCCATTTATAATATAACCTTATTATATTTACTTGTATTTTTCTTCAGTAAAAAACTGGAACAGCTTTTCTTTCTAAAACTGATACACAATCACTTTACATTTTCTCTCATGGTTCATTACGAGATAAACTAAAATCACACTCAAAGGATGCCCTTAGCAATGCTGTTGTTAAGGACAGCAAAGCTGGCAGGTAAACCCGGGTTGCCAGGGGTTTGTTTTCCAACTGAAAGTGTACTACCTCAAACACTTGTGCATATTCTATGAATCCTACCCAGCCCAAGGAACACTCTTCAAGTTCCCCCTAAGAGAACCTGCATTTTAAGAGTATATGTATTTCAACCTGTATTTTAAGATTTTTTTAAGGGTACATTTGCTCAAAAATTAGCCACAGTTCCACCAGAAAGAGCTTCTTTATGTGATAACTGATAATTCCCAAATTCCTCTCCCTACCACTTTCATTACAAAATAAGAAAGTTAAATTCTTCAAGGAAAATTATGTCCTGAAACAGCCTGATAGGTTTCACTTAAAACTCAATTCATACACAGATATGGGTTTGTGCATCACTTTTCCCTTCTCTCTTCTTACTCTCCAACACAGTCAACCCCTTAAATTACTAGGATAAATATTTAAACAGCATTTTCATTAGAACAACTGATCAGATGGAAGAGAGAGATCTTACTGATGTGTTCTCTGAAAGCATTGAGCACATGTGCTCAGAAATATCTACTAGACTTCAAATAACCTATAGTAAAGAGGGCATTTATGAATACCCAAACTGGGAGAATTCATGATGGAAGGGCATGGATGATGGAAGGGAATTAATGACAGGAGTTGAAGGATGGGTGGGAAGAGAGGCTTAGCCTCTCATTGCTAAATATGTGCAAGTGCCCAGATTACCTGTGTAACACATAAATGCAGAGAAATACAAACATTTCCCAGAAAGAGCTGAGGTGCACAAAAAGATAAGAAACCAGAGAAGTCTCTTGGAAACCTGCCTGATTTCCTGTGAGCACACAGGCCACATGCTTGGCAACCTTACAGGGAAACCCAACTTGCCTCCCTGTGACTCTCAAGCACTTGTCTCCCTCTGGGAATGAGGGACTGCTTCTTGAAGAAACAGGGATTTTCCCAATCTGCACTCATGGGATGACCAGGCTGTTTGGAACTGGAACTCCTTTCTTTGTCCAAAAATTTCAAAAATCTGGGAGATTTTTCTGACCCAGAACACATCTTCAACTACCAAGATTTAACATTAAATGGTCCACCCGTCACCACTCACTCCTATTGTTTAGAAAATTTTAATTCTGGCATTAGCTAAATTCTAAATCTGAAACCTATAAAAAGGATTATGCATTTAGAAAATTTGCAGTTCTGCAGTCTTGCAGATTTTTTAAATGTTTTTATTCTTATTAGAATAAATGTCTATTTAAAACAAAGCAAAAATGTTAAACTAAGAGTTTAAAATCTTTCCATCTATCTATTATAGCTAAAAAAAAGGATTATAGGTTTTCATCCTCCATTTGGATCCATTAGTAAAGAAGTGCTCCTCTTATTGTTCTCACTTATATTTACTGAAAATGGAATGTCTCAAATGAATTCCATTTTAGAATTGCATTGAGAGCATGCTCTAATTCACACAGATGGAATTTTTTTTCACTTTTCCTGACCTCTTCTCTCTAACAAGTTTCCTCGCATCCTGCAGTTTTCCCAAGTCCCTCTCCATATCCAGTGAAACCATCTGAAATCCAAGACTTTAATTCAAGCAAATGAAGTGGCACCACACCACTTGTCTATCACATTGTCTACTCCCCCACAGGACCCAAAATCCTCCAGATTTCAGATTTCCTCCATAATGAACATTCACATTCAAATCCATGCCTTTCCTTAAAATGATCAGTCACTACCACATCCTCCTCAGCTCCATGAAGCATCTTTTCGGCTTATCAGTAAATCCTTTCCTCTAAACTGAGTCTAAATTCAAACACATTCAGAGATCTCCCAGTGCATTTTGGTTCCTCATCAGAACTGTTGCATGTTTCCCATAAGTCTTTTAAGTTTTTGATATGGCTTAAACCCAGACTATTTGTCCATTATCAGGCCAACACTGGGCCATCACCCTAACTCATGGTTTCCCTGGCTCACCTTTTCAAGTTCCCCTCCAAGTCTTCCCAATACCAAGATATGCCACTGTCTAAAGAGCAGTCTAAATTCCCACCTAAGAATTTCAATTTACTTGTCTCCTTTCCTGGTAGATTTACACTCCTCACTCTGCCATTACACCACATCTCATCCTTCTGACAGACTGAAGGAACACAGGAAGGTTTGCAGATCATAAAAATAAAAGACTCTAAAAGGGAATTGGCCAATTCCAAATTACAAATGAAGTAAAAAGTCTCTTTTGCCAGAAATTGTAAGTTATTCTCTAAATTAAATTTTAAAAAAGTTAAAAAAAGAAATTAAATTCATGTTCAAATCACAGAATAGACAGCTATTATTTGCTCACCTGAAATATCTGTTTCAAGGAAAAAAGTGCCCGTCTCAGCTCCCGTCCACTGGAATTGTAAAGTTTTTCTGGGAAAACAAAATAAGACAACAGAAAAAACTTCAGCATAAACAAAACTGACAACACAACAAGAATGTAGTACAGCTTTTGAAAGAATTATAGCACCCACTTCACATTAGGCAGACTTCTCTTAAAAAAATTAGTTTTTTAAAATATAGATACAGGACTTATTCATTAAATGTGCATGTAAACCAGGATTTAGTTGTCTATAATTTAAGATGGCATCTTCCAGGTAAATTCACAATAGCTTCAACAAGATCAGTGAGAAACAATTGTTTCTGGAGTTTTTGAAAATGCTTAGAAATACTGTTCTTTCTGGATTAGGTAAATTTAGGGTTTACTGAAAGTACCAGATTAATCTCAAAAGACTTGTCTGAGACCACTCTTTGCCTTTGTTATCAAAGCTAGAGCCACTGAATCCCATCCTTGACTGCCTTCCCTCTAGACATTCTTTTCTCATGTTCTCATCTTTCTATTGTTAAATCCTTTCTCCAATAGCAATGAACGTTAATACCAGAAATAGTCGGACAGTCTGTTCTTAGCATAATTCAAAACAGTGTTTTATTCTCCTGAAAACTGATCTTGACCTTTTTCTAAATGAACCAGAAGCCTTCTTTTCATCATCCAATACTGAAATGTATTACTTCATTTATTCCCCTACTAATGCATTCTCACAGAAATAATTTAAAGACAAAAGCAACTCTGCTATCCTTCTGAACCCTGCTACAATGTTCATGCCTTGGGAAGAAGTCTTGAACTGTGCCTCTCAAGTCTGTTACAAATTTGTGACTGTGCGGGAATAGAGCAGAAGTGAGCTCTTCAAACCTTCCTGGTCTACTATGCTTGGCGTATTTGATAGAAAGAGACTTTATTCAACACATCTACAGTCCTAAATTTAATTTTGTTACACTACTGTAATCCAAGAGCAAGGACAAAGGAAAATCAAATCTTCATGGTCACCTCAGATGACACACTTGCCTCAGCCACGAATCACCATGAAAGCACCCTCTCTGCAATCGATAGAGCAGTGGCCTGTAGTGGCCACCAAGTCCTGAGATGAAAGCTGGAATGCCCATAGAATGATAATAATCTTACGAGAAAATTAAATATCAAACCCCAACATCTTATATCTTACTTTCCCTCGTCTATTTCTCTTTCATTTACTACTTTACACTACAAAACCAAATTAAATTTTATTTCCCTCTGTTAGCAAGTTGCAAAAAAGGGACTAGCATTTGAGGATTCAATGCATTTATAACTCAGTGATCATTTTTTGTTTCAATCAAGGAAGGTGAGGTCTAATGTTAAAAAAAAAAATAATTCTTATTCCAACAGTCATCTTCAACCAAAGGGAAAATATGAAGCAAAATGTCAGCAGAACTAACACTATTTTTTTTTAACTTTGGAAGTAGTTTTGTTCATCCCTAATTGCCTCTGATTTCAAAGGTAGAATGTACAGAACTGGCAAAACTATTGTTTTTATAAGTTGCCTCCTTTCTTGCACTTTTATAGATTCTTGACAAAACATTGGAGAAACAGATTTCACTTCAAGCTATAAACTTAGAGGCACACTTTAATTACTCTCACTTAAAAATGCACTGGCATGTGGGACCACATTTCTTGGCAGGATAAAGAGTAATTTTGTCAGGAAAGCCTAAAGAATAATAAAGATCTTCCAAGACCCGGTCTGTCAACTTTACATGCCACATTACACAAAATATTTCTTTTTGAAAGTTACCTCCATCTGGCATTTGTTATTACTAATTTCCCTCTATTCATAATTCACCAGCATCATTATGAGCAGAATGTCTCCAAACAAGGCAGTGCATTATCATCTTAATTAAGAGAGGCACCACTTCTTAAAGTCCTGGCAACTTTGTACATAAATATCAATGTCCTAACAAATGCCATCTGTTGGTCTTGGTCTTGAACAGAAATCATCATCCCAGCCTGGGGTGAAGTCCTAACAAGCCATTGTTATGATACCATAACACTGGTTGTTTCATTGGTGCGTGAAGATTTTTGGTACATTTCAGAGGAACAATGCTAAACATTTTTTCTCCTTGATGTTTTCACAGAGCATAACCTCATCCTTGGCAGTGAGGACAAACAATGCTCTCCCTGCTCGTCTGCAGCAAGGAGGATAGAAGTTACTGACTGCAGCTCAAAAAGGGGTCTATGGATAGAGTTAAGAATCAACAACTACTGCAAGTATCAAGTTTGACAACAGTTGTGGCACGTGTCACAAATGTTTGAGGTGGGTTGCAAATCCATCTGAAGAGTGACAGTCCAGGTAAGTCATCTCACTTCTGACATCTTCTACCAGAGACAATGTACACTCGCAGGTACCTCCTCACGCAGAGCTGATCTTGTTCACTCAGCTCAAAGATACAAGTCCACAGCATCTTCACCTGTGACTCTTACACACAGGCACCACACTCTCTGCATAAGTCTTGACACTCACTTCTTACAATGTGGGCAGCCACCAGAAACATTCACTGGCCATAACCCAAGGAGGAAAGTGAGGTGACCATGCTACATCAGAAGATGCTTTGGTTTAAAAAACCTCAGTTCAGGATGAACCTCATCCAGGGCAGCAAAAGCCTGCATAAGCCAAGGTACTGCACAGACCTTTAAAAAAGCTTGTACTTTTATTGTGTGTGCTGTTTTTCATGTTACAACTGGGGGACACTTGCTAAGATGTTCTCAAGGCCTTAGAGAATTCCCACTTGTTAACAGTAACTTTGGCACCCCAGGGACCTCAGGATCATCTTAAAATCTCTAGACTGCAAATGAAGTTACAAAAATGCATCAGCAGAAACTGAAAGCAGAAATCAGTTCTGAGCTCTTTTCCTATGGCCGAAAAACAAAATTTAAGAAAAAAAAGAGTGAGAGGAAAAGCCACATTTGTTTACAATGTTTTCACACTGCAGACGATCCAGAAACTACATAGCAAATGCTTTTTAATGCTCGTTTGACATAAGCAGTTTAAAGCATTGCCCTATGAAGCAGACTGAGAAATAACTTTCCATGTTACAGCACAGAGGTGACTAATTCCCATAGTACCTCCCTGGCAGAGCTGTCTGTAACTGAAACAAATTATGCCTACAGCTTTGAAACAGGAATCTAGCCAGCTACTATCACCAAACCCAGAAAATTCTGAGGTGCTCCAAGGACAGTCCAAAAGATTCACAAGTTCACTGCTTTGTTATAAGGTGTCTGATAAGCTTGAATGTGTACACCAAAACTGCTTTACACCAGAAAACAAACATCTGTATTTCAAGCAGGAACATGTGCTGCTACACCTCTCCCTGAAACTTCTCTGGCCCTTTGGTAAAACACACATCCTGTCCTTCCCCAGGCCAGGTGCAGGCTGGAGACATTCTACATTCATATACTTGAAGGTAAGATAAAACAGGTCAGTAAGTTCGTAGGTCAGGGAGTTGGTGATACCTGACACTGCTAATGATGGTGGCTTTGACAGCCGTGTCCTGATAAGTGACACTATTGCAGCCACTTTTACTACCTTTTTTCAAGAAATAAAGAGCTGCATCTGTGGCTGTGAAATATTTTTAATTGCATATACACAGATGACAGAAAATTCTCCTTGCAGCTCCCTCTGACGTTAACTAACACTAGAGGGCACTGCTTATTGCCTTATTCTATGAAAGAAAAGGCACTCTGCCCCTCCGTGGGCTTCCCACTGATACAGCAGCACTGTTTGGGATGCAGAGTTGGTACTCCATTAACCGGGAAATCCTGCTTTTAACCTGTAGACTGTAAGATATCCAAAGAAATTGAAAAGCATCAGTTCTGCCAATCTCAAACATTCAAAATCAGAGTCAACTCTTTTGAAACTGATAGAAAACCAGGTATTGGTATGGGCCTGAGTTTTATTAACTGCAAGAACCAAGAGTCACATTTATTAAATTATCCTTCACATCATAGTAGGGAGGTGTATATCCTTGGAAGACAGAGAGATTTCCTTAGCTCAGCACTTGTTTCTAGAGGCAGAGAGTCACAGATAACCAGAATTGTGGTAGAGCCAGACACGTGTGAGAGGCAGCAACCTGCAAGTGGCTATTTTGGTTGCTGTTGCAACCTGCAACAGCAGAACTTTGATTAAGAGAAGCAAATATGCTCTAAAAGAAAAATATTATTCGTTACTCTGTATTTTTTGCTTGTTTTTACTTTTGTAAAAAATAACTCGGGCTAAGTGAAAAGGGATTCCTATAGGTGAATTTGGTACATATGTAGCAGTGGAGGGAAGGCAGTTTGGTTTGAAATCAACATCTTTTCAGAAACGAAGTCTTTAAAGATATATTATCAGACAACTTGCAGCTTTCAAATAGACTCTGTATTTTCAAAGAAAATTGTCAGAGGCTCAAATTTCATTGGTTTTCACCTCTTTTGATTATGTGGGAAAAGGGACCTTTTAAAGAAAATAGTAATTTGTCCTTATATTCTTAAATAAAGTACTGACTTTTCTTTTGCCTTCTATGGGGAAAAAAAAAAAAAAAGAGTGTTTTCAATCCACAGTAATAAAAGAAAAAGTGGAACTGGCTGAACATTGCTTGGTTCAGTCCCATGTGTTACACCTGACCTCTGACCGACAGGGTACCATCCTCCTCCCTTCCTCTTCCATCACACCCATTGAATTAGTCCCTGGGATATAGTAATTTATACAGCATCAGCCTTTTGAGCTGTTGGCAAAGGCTTGTGAACATCTGGCTGAGCACAAATGGGAGTTGCTCTGCTTCACTTGCTGCTGCGTGAATGACCTCCATGTCTCCCATCCATGCCTCTTTTCTTTAAACTATAATTTCAAGACGAAGCTCTTTTCCTTACAAAAACATAAAAGGGAGATTAACTCCACATTTGATTACATTAGCAGGATACCTGGTGCAGATCCACTTAAATGACATTTGAAACATTTCCTGCCATTCATTTTTACCTGGCATTGGACAGAAGTAGCAACATTCTCTGGCTTCCAGTAGCCACTTGCAAATTAGGCAGTACTTAGTTTTCTAAGTACTTGCTGCAAATTAGGCAGTACTTAGTTTTCTAAAAAAAATTCTAAATTTTTTAGAAGCTAAAAAATTTAATTCCTCTCCCTGCAACAAGGAGTAAAATATTATTTTAAATGCTCACTAGGAAGAAGTGTTAATAAAACTAAAAGGCTTTCAAAATTTAAATGAAATGCCTACCCTTCCAGCAGCACTGATGGGAAAAAAAAAAAAAAAACTTGAAAGAACAAAATAAGTGTTTACAATGGTAAGAAATTTTGGCATTCATTCTTTCTGTGAATGCCCATGCCACACTTCTAAATTTATTACTGAACTATTCCAATTTTAAATGCATGTTACTTTATCTGAACAAATGTATACAATTGTAGAACTAAAAATTTGAGCAATACAGCAACAAGTCAGGCAAATGAGTCCACTCCTGTGAACAGGCATCAGGAACCAGCCAGGCAGACTTCACTTGAGTAGGCTCATGGCTACATACAGTGCTGCAGATCTATAAAACAACTGTATATAAAACTAATTAGCGTAGTGTGCCAGTCTTTCACTTTATGTCAAACAAATTAAAGCAGTTCTCTAAGAAAAGACCTGGTCCTGTGCCAAGAATAGGCTCTTAGTTTAGCTTTTGTCCACGAAAGTTAGTCATAAATGTGTTGGCCAGACAAGGCACTCTCCTTTTCTTCCCAGACCCCCTAGAAAATGCACGAAGAAGGGATTCATTCACAGGCATATTGCCCACTATTACATTAACACAATTGCTGCTTCTGCTGAGATTACTTTGCTTTGTATATTATAAATTTCCTTTTTTTCTCTCTGAATTCAATCTTACTTTGTCTGGATAAATGGATAATGCATTAATTAGTGGAACATGTCACATGTGAACTCAAGCTACATATTCTCCCACTTATCTAGGGATAAATGGTTAGCACTTAGCATAGGAAAGGAGCTTTCTCACAATACAGGACCTTCGGCAAAGCAAGTGGCCGCGTACAAATTTCGGGAAGCCAAGCCCACATCACTGTCAGCACCGACTGCTTTGGAGGAATGCGCAGGCTGCCTCCAAGGAATGCTGCCCCAGCTCCCCGGCAGAGAAAAACCCTCCCTACTCTCCTTTTCATTCAGGCACACAGCAGCTGCTTAGCTAATTATCTGGGACAGTGGGTCCCCTCAGCGAGCAGGGTCCTTTGCCCCCAGTGGGAGAGGGGGATCCTTTGTCGGGAAAGGATCCTATTACGCCCGCATATGAGAAGAGCTCAGCTTCAAGCCTGCATCCTTATTCCCTTTCTCTGTAAAGGACCTGCAGGTGGGGAGGGGGAGGAGGGAAAGACAAAATAGTCTTGGACACCCTTTCCTATCCCATACCCTAAAGCCATGTTGGCAGAGGCTCAAAGTAAAGAGTGCAAAGAGCCACCTGCAAACCCCAGGGAGCCTGTGGGTTTGGACTGACAAGCAGGGAGAACTCCAGGGCAGGATCTCCCCTGGGAATGAAAAATACCCAATTTGGCCAGCACTTCAGAGCAACTGTATACACTCACGCATGGGATTTTCTGCCTCTTTGAAAGTAGAAGTCTGCTCTCCTGACACTGCAAAAAGTACCCAGCTGAAAGAGCCCCTGGATTTCCACAGAGAGAGTACACATGGCAAAACTCCTACTCTGGGAAGATGGGTGGAGCTAATATTTTTTGAATCTTTTTCTGAAATGCCAAATGTCTTAACTTCTGTCACAAGGGAATTAACATAAGACTGTCAGCACAAGAATGATTATACATTTAAATCCACTGAAAAAAGTATCTGCTCCTGCAGGTGCAAGTGTCCCCCCTCACTTCTTGCTCCTGTGTTTCTAAGAGATATGAAATGAGACTCAATCACTTGGGAAATAAGTAATATATAAGAAAAGTCCAGAGGATTACAAGGACCCTGAGGATGAGGATTCAGAGACATGCAACAACAGGTCCTTTACATTCCGAACATATAATTCCTGAATGTCCTGGTGACTCCCCTACCCTTGGTTCTAGGTGTTAGTCAGTGCTGGAGGCATAAACTACAGTAACATCTAAATAGCTCCACGACATTTAAAAGAAGGAGGTTTTTATGTAGATATCTGGTAGAAGGGACTTTCCAGTCTTTATCGTACTCCACTGTCATGGTTTAACCCCAGCTGGTAGCCAAGCCCCAGGCAGACACTCACTCTCCCATGAGCGGGATGGGAGAGAGAATGGGAAGTGTAACTGAGAAAACCTGTGGGTGAGATAAAGATAGTTTAATAGTAAAGAAAAAGCCACCCACACAAGCAAAGCCAAACAAAGAATTCATTCACCACTTCTGATGGGCAGGCAGGTGTTCAGTCATCTCCAGGAAAGCCGGGCTTCATCATGCCTAACAGTGACTTAAGGAGACAAACACCTTCATCCCCAGTGCTCCCCCCTTCCTCCTTCTTTCCCCAGCTTTATACGCTGAGCATGATGCCATATGACATGGAATGTCCCTTTTTGGTATGCTGGGGTCCGTTCTTGTGCACCCCCAGCCCCCTCGCTGATGGTGTGGCGCAAGAAGCAGAAAAGGCCTTGACTCTGTGTAAGTGCTGCTCAGCAGTAACAAACACATCCCTGGATTACCGACAGCGTCTTCAGCAGAAATCCAAAACAGTCCAGAAGTCTCTCCCAAACTAGGTACTATGAAGAAAATTAACTCTACCTCAGCCAAAACCACTCTGGTAGCATAAAAGGACTATAGTGATGTCACCCATTTCTATCAAACTTCTGCATATTCTGCTTGGTTTCAAGCAAACTACATGTAATGGATAAACCATTAGCCAGAATTTCCCCTTTACACAGGTCTAAATTACTATGCTTTTACTTCTACAGACCCATCCACATGGAACTAGGAAGAACATTTGTTGTGCTATCTGCACATATTATGGCAAACAAATGCCAGTGATTTACACTAAAGGGAGATGTTAAAATGCAGCAAGTGTTTATATAGTTAAGTGCAAAAGGAAACCTTAGTCTTCATCTGCTGGATCCAGGTATTTAAAGCTGTGGAAGATGGGGCTCTCTGTGTATCCTGCACTGCATTATGCTTGGGATCCTAAAAACTGATGGTGTCAAAACTTCCTCTTACTGTTTCCATTTCTAAATTAGCATATTAAGGCCCTGCTTGCTCATAAGCAAAAGAAAGGACATATAAGGCAATGTGGGCTGAGATCAGGGTGAAGCTGCCTGACAAAAAGGGCTTGTACTTTTCTTCTTAGTTTTATATGTCTGTACTCACTACTGCTTTCCCAGTTCTCTACTGTAGAAACCTGTGTCAGTTATCTTTGACGGCTGCTGTGGAAAAAAGGACATAAGCAGTAAGAAAGCCCAACAGCAGGAGAGCATAACAGTAGGTTCTACCTAATGTATGAAGTAAAACTCAGAGTGGGATATTAAAACTCAGTGTCAACAAGGAATCACTTCATTAAACAAAAGGCAACACCAATGATCCCAAGAAACTTGAATAGTTTGCAAATTTCCATGATTAATACCCCCAGGCTTTTAAAATTAGTTGTAGCTGGAGAGATAAAGAAAATGCATGGAGTGTTCATTGCGAAAAGACCTTTTGTAGAACTGGCTTTCAGGGTCTGGCTGTGAAAAATATTGCAGAGCAGTGCCACAAAAAGTTTTCTGGCCCTCTATGAGCCAAAAACTGTGACTGGAACAGCAAGTCAGCTCTGAATCCACTTCCCATCTGGTTATCACCACAGCTTTTATTTCCAGTTCCAAATTAGTTCTCTCATGTATCCTTTCTGATTTTGTAAGCTAGAATACAGAATTCCTCTTTACAGTTACAGTTACATTTCCCAGTGAGTCTGATGCCTGCTGATAACTTCAAACCCATGGGGACACTATGGAGGTCTATGCACACAGAACAAACTGCTCAATCAGCTCAGTCTTCCTTCCTTCCTTGAAATAAAAAAAAATAAAAAAATATTCAAAAGATACAGCCTTTCCAACATATTAACAAAATAAAGAGCCTCTGCCTCTTCAGCCTACTTATTCCAGCCATGGAACAGGCACCATAGTGTACTTCCCTACAATGATTTATTGATATAGGTCCTCTCCACTTGAATGCAAAAGGCACTAATATACTCTTTAGTTCTGAAGTGCAGGAAACAGTACTTTGGGTTGACATCTTCAAAGGAGGGCACTTCTGCATGTCCAGAAAATGCTACGACTTCCCTTCTGTAAAAGTCAAAGGGTTACAAAAGGGAAAAGGCTGCATAACAAGGTCAAATATTACAGCACTGGATTAGAGCAAGTGGTGATGGAAAAGACTTGAGAGATCATCTTGTTCATCCCCCTGCTAATGCAAAATTGTTCCCTAGAGAGTAATACAGCAGAAAAGTAGTTGTTATGCTAAAATATAGGCTATATAATTCAAGAGAATGGAGCTGGGGAAAATTGCTAGAAAAGAAAATAATATAGAAGAACTTACTGCTTCTTTAGCGATTACTGCAGCAAAACTGAGGCTAAACCATAATTTTAAAAAGTATGTGGAGACCAACCTTTAATGTTTGTTTCAGTTTACAACTCAGTCCCTGAGTTGCTGACCTGTGTATTTGTGCTTGAACAAGCACATTAGCCAGTGCCTCCTAGATTAGAAATATTTAATAAGAATATGCTAGCCGTGATTTGTGTTTTCTGGTTTTATTCCATTTTAAATACAGTGCCAACGTGTTGCTCTGCATGTTCAATCAGTATTAGTAAACAAAGAGCAACAAGAAAATTACAGCAAACCATCACCAAAAAAAGTAAAAAAATTGGGCACAACCTCACTATTCCTTGAATTATGGATGCCTTATCTGTGCTGACAGCTTGGCAAAGCGTCTGAGCACAAAGACATCGCAGCTTTGTGCCAAGAACCTGAAAGAGCTCCTGAGCTTAAAGCTCATATCAAGTTTTTCTATTGCATAATACATGACAAAATATGTCAGATGCTCTCTCCAAGACCAAGTTGTTGCAGTGATCCTAAGTCCAGCCTCAACAAGTGCATCAGAACTTAACTAGTCCTTTCACTTCAGAGGATGCAGCCTCCTAATTACCTGCTTGCATTGAAGCATCAATTTCTTCAGAAATTTGGGAAGCAAGGATGAAACCATTCATCTGATAGCAAGGCAACAGGCAAGAGGAGCAGCAGCAGCAGTTCATGTTGAAAACCTGATAAAGCTGCTTCTCCTCAGACTGCTGTAAGCAATTAAAATTGTGTGTGTATTTTTAAATATATGAGCCTGCATTGCCTATGTGCTTCCCAGTCTCACAGCCACGCTGCTGGAGACAACTGGTTCCAACTCAGTGTTAGGAGGTTTTTTTTGACCATTTGAAGTGGCCAAGATCAATAATCCATCACAAAATCCTCAAACACAAAACTCAGCAGGTGTGCCTGTGATTGTGACACACTTTCAATATTAAGGATTAGTATTTAATTGTACTTCAGCAACCCCCAGAAACATCATCCACACAATGACAAAGATCCCTTCTGGAAAGCTTCTAGAGGTGACATCGGAATCCAGTGGAGCTTCATCTTTATGATTCTTTTATCCCAAAATTAATTTGAAAAGAGAATAAGCAAAGAATGCCACTGTAAATGCCATAGCATCTTCAGGATTTTTATTTCAAATTTTCATTACAATTAGTGATGAAAATATTGATTTCTAAAACATTTTTTATAATTTAAATTAAATATACAAACCTCCTTAGTCTAAAACTCTTGCAATATCTCAATATAACAGCCTTTTCCTTATGTTAAGAACTTTATTTGTAACTTATCTTTTCTACACCTTCCTGTTCTTGTGTACATCCTCTAATCAATTCACATCTTTAAATGTGTAAACCCAGACACAGCAATACAACTAAGGCTTTACTGATTTTGAGTATAGAGGAGAAAGAGCATTTCAACAGACAAAGATTTGGCTTTGTTTTAGTGTTACAGTCACACAACAAAGAACAACCCCTTAAGTAATAGTCTCACAGTTCCTAGCAGATGTGATCTCAGTCAAAAACAATAAGCTTGTTCACCAGCTTTGTTCTAATAACTTAAACTGCCTTTTCCCATGTGCCTTGATGCATTTTAGAGTTTTTTGGAAGGATGCTTCTTTAGAATACTTGAAGGATATAGTTAAATTAACAGAAATTAAATTTACAGAGATGGATTTGCAACAGAGGGAGAATGAAGAAATATCAGATGTGCAGAAGGAAAGACTGAAGCACAAATACTTTTAGCAGATGTCAAAGTAATTCAGGGTGAGCAAGTTTCCCATCATTCTGAAATTGCTGGGACATATGAAAAACACACTATTTTGGCAACTGAAAAGCAAACCCCACAAATAAACTGGAACAGAACCACTAAGATCTCAGGCTAAATCCATGCCAATGCATGACTCTCATCTGATGTAGATGCCAGATCAAGCACATGGCCAGTCCTCCTTCAGTAGGCTGGGGAGGCTTGGAGATCCCTGCTATCTGCTGGACAACTCACTTCCCAGCATTTCTATTGCTGCTGCACCCTGTGCCTCGCCATCTCCTGGGTCACACTGGCACACAGGGGGTGCAGGTGGCTGGCACATCGGTGCTCCATCTGCTGTCCCATATCTTACAGCCACAGGGACAGGAACAGGCATCCCAGGAACGTGGCACAGGCACCCTGAGTGGCTTAACACAGGAGGAAGGAAGGAAGGTGACACCCTGGGGCAGCCAAGAGTCTTGAGCTTCACATGCTGCACACAGTAGCCCTGCAAGACAGAACTGCTGCTGTCCTGTACTCCAGAGCAATCTCTTTGTCCTTCAGTTACTATCTTTTGTGATCATTCAGAGGGTTGGGAATACAAAGGCTTTTTCAGAAGTGGAGACACCTTTGTACTCTCTTAAGGACCTGTACATCAGACTGCAAAGATTTAACAGCAGAAGTACTTTGGTGTTTCACATCCATATAAAAATTATGTAAAAGTAGGGTATATCTCCATTTTCCAAATACCATTTCCAAGTTCCATGATTAGGGCGAAGAGAGGTGTCCAAAGCTACATGTATTAAAATAAGGAAATTACTGATAAAAGACTGTGTTCATCAGGTAGAAATTTTCCTTTTGGAAATTCTCCCCCATTTTCATAGCTGAAAAATATCCTAGATTTTCCAGAAACAAGATGCATGATGCTTTTAGGGTACAGAACAGTATGATTGGATCTTTGAGAGGGAATACAAAACCAATATCAGAACAATCATTTCACCTCCATTAACAAACACAAACACAACAACTATACACCTCTGTGCCAGATGCTTCTCTGAGTTCTGTTTGAAAATCAGTGAGTTCAGTTAAGTGCATTTGCAGTTGGAGAGAAGTTGGTATATAAATCCACCCACTGCTCTGGCAACACATTTTCCCTTTTGAAACAAAACCTGGCTGATGCCTCTCCAGGCAATGGTGTGCTGCCCATTGGGGCATCAGCTCTTCACCTCCCTTTCTGTCTGCAGAGACAGAGGTAAGAGAGACCTTGGAGCATTCCTAGCCTCACTTGGAATGATTTCCTGCCTAAGTTTCCCCCTCAACATCTCCACATCAACAGTTTTTACACAAATAATTTATATGAAAAGTCACTCAGGCTATGGGGTTCCTTTCCATATGTCCCCATCCTCTGCTGGATCAGGGCAGCTTCCAGGCAAGTTTGCAGCATAAAAAAAAAGGCTGTTCTCACAGTGCTCCAACCATACCACCCTACAAGACATTTACATTTTCAGACATTCCTCAAGTACAATTTCTGTTTACCATACCATGCAGAACCCGGCCTGAACTTGTTTAACACATGTTTGCATTATTTATCCAAACTCATTCATCACAGTTGTAAAACATCTGACAGACGATGGAGGTTTTCCAGTGTGCATCAGGCCTCTCGCTTAATCCAACCACTGATTATTTCCACCTCTAAGTAATTTGACCAAAGCCACACGAAAGCGTTCAGCTATACTAAATCTTTCTCTGTTTGTTATTAACTCAGTCACTGGCTGTAAAGAACTCTACCTCTCTCTCTACTTATCTAATTAATCAGAAGAATATCTATATACACATGTATACGATATATATTAACACACATGATGTATACCCACATATACAATATACATATTCTACACATATAAATACAATAGCTTCTTTTTAAGAGGCTCCATGTGATAAGAAAAGCTTAATTGCTACATGGATTGAATTGTCATTTGTACCATAAACACAGCCAGCTGCTGTGCAAAGTGCTTCCCCATGCAAAATGCATACACTACAGCACACATTGAACACATTCAGCTATTTAATGTGGATTTTTCTAATTCTCAGTTTTAGGAAAAGCACAGTAGCATAAAATCCATGAATTCACAAATTCACTTAGTATAAGCACACCAAGTCAATGCAGCTTTGAATCAGATCTTGAAACTGGAATGTAAAAACTGTTCTTTCTCTGATTATTGAGCACAAGTACTGTATTTATTGCCTTTTTACTTCTTGTCTCTTACAGAAGGAAGACCTTTCACTGTTCCTCTTATTTTTTTCCTTTTTTGCATACTTTCCATTGCTCATTAATCACACTGACACAAGTCTGTAACTATGAAACTAGAAGCAAGTTAACAGCTAAGACCTACAAGAACATTAAAAGGACCAAATCCTGTCTTCTATCTAGGTTTCCTAGATTCAAAAAAATACGGTTCAAAAAGTGTCATATGTGCTGCAGAAGTTCAAGATCTGTTCACTATTCCTGGCAAACCCTCAACTGTTTGCCGCATGGTTTGCTGTCTCACATGTCACTATTTTTCCCCTTTGGAAAACTGTATAAAAAACCATTATGAACTATATCATCATACTTTCACTCGACAGCACAGGCTGGTTAGTCCAGACATCAGAGTAAATAAGTCCCTGTCCTTTCTCACTTCAGGAATCAGAAGGGCCTGGGAGTTTGAGGCCAAGGTAAAAGCTGGGACAGTAAACTGAGCATGAAAAATCTCTGCTTCTCTTAAGTCAGTGGTGCTGTGCCATTGCCTTTGAGAATCACTATGTTCCAGGGGCTACTATGGATCTGAACCCTTTGTCTCCCTCAATTCCCACCCTATTATTATTTCTAAAGCCTATACAGAGATACTGGAAAATAACAATGATGACAAGGGATGAGTACAGAAGACAGCTCCAGCAAGAAAACAATAGGGTTTGCACATCTGATTATATTCTATTACATTCAGAAAACAGGAAAATGTGGCTTTTTAGAAGAAATGTAATATATATTATTACTGTCAGCTAGAGAAGGAAAACCATGAAGAAATAACCAGTTGCTCAAGGTTGCCTCAGTAATGTTCCTGGTCTGCAATCACTACTAATCTTTCCTACAGAAAGCAGGCAATGAAGCTGAAGGGGCAAACGACTTTCAGAAAAAAAAACCCCAACAATATCCTTATTCTTTTGACTGAGGAACACTTTCTTACTGCATACTTTTTTTTCATTGCTCTTGGCAAGGCTTTTAATGGAAATAAGTGCCCTACAGCCTACTGTCATATGCTGTATATAAGACAACCTCTCAAGTGCGTACAGAAAACTTAGATGATGTAGAATTTGGCAACTTGTTTGTTAAGTGGCACTTTAGTTCATGAGCATATTAAATCCATGATGCATAATCTGCTTGGGCAGCCTGCTAGTTTTAAGATGTTAGTCTAGACCTATAAAGTCCTAAATGTCTTGGGACCTATTTATCCAGGCACTGAGCTTTTTTGGAAGTTTTCTGATGAAACAAAAGTTATAATCAGAAAATGTCAGTCACTAAATTGGAAACACTGCATTCAAAGTCTCTTGCAGCCAACGAACTTTCTTTAGATCCAAGACAGGATCCCAAAGAAGTCTGCCTATATTCATTGTAACTGAAGACCCAGGAAGGATATGATCTTCAGCCTTAAGATTGGTGTTATGGGAAACTGTGGTGCTGCACCATGATGAGGCAAATCAGAGGAGAACAAAACTGCAGGTCCTAAAAAACTGCACTGCAGACAACCCAGAGAGCCCAATCCTGAGCACAAGTGCCAAAAATCAGTCACAAATTCAGAAAAGAAAAATTCATTTGTACTCAGACTTGTTCACTTCAATATCAATTTTATGCAGAGGTATTAGGATGGTATTTCCTGAGTAGTTTCCTAGTCGTGCCACAGAATATTGGGTGTGTTTGTGAAAGCTCTGTCACTCCTCACTCCCTGCAACTTCAGGGTTTTGCATGTCTGGAACAATCTTATTTTTTTCCGGTGTTTCATTAGCAGCCCCTTTCTGAGAAATGCCAAGTGGCACCATGCCCAGAATCACTTGCCAGCTAATCTCAGAGGATTGGGCATTATGCCATTTGAATTAAAAGAGCTCAGCTCTAACTCACTGATAACATTTAGGAATCAAACCAATAAAAATGGGAAAACAAAACGAATACAAATAACCTCTGAATGCACACAGATGATAGCTTTTAACTGAAAATTTATACAGTTATGGAGAAAGAAAGAAAGAAAAAAAGGCAGTAGAGATCTTTTTCCAAAACTTAAACCAGGGTTCAAGTGAGAAAAATCAGCTATGATTACATTGGTTTCTGAAAACAGCAAAAAGAAAAAGAAGGAATTTGTACATTTAAGTACAAAGTTAATGTCACAGGATTCCCTGCAGCCGGGGAGCTCAAACTTTAGGCAAGCTGTGCTATGCCAATCACCCCATGAAGTGCAGAGGAGAAAGAGGAAGAAAAGAATTTGCATTTGAAGGGAACAAAGGAGTTTCCCCCTCAGTCCCTTCATTCTGCCATTTTGACATGTCCTTCCTAAAATAAAAGCGACATTTAATTTATGAAGACCAATAAAATCATAAATAGCCAGTTAAAAAGTCTACATAATCCTAATGCTGTCCACATCAACAGTAAAACATGGGATACTCCAGCATGTGCACGTAGACGAGCAGGCAAGAACATAGACTAACGATTCTATAAATTATAAACTCTTTTTCTATCATGGGTTTTTAAGTTTTAGAGGCTAGAAATTCCCACGTACAACACACTTCACAGGAGGGGTAAGGGAAGGAAAAACACAAGGCTAATAAGGATGTGACTATTAGGAAATAAAACAATTCAAAACCATTTCCTATAACACAGTTAAAGAAAAATATGGGAGGCAACTTTGGCTTGCTCCGACTTCTGTCTTTATAAAAGCGTATCTGTATTATTTACATCTTCTCCTCTATTCTTTCAGAGACCATGAGTCAGTACAGGACAGCTATTTTTCCTTTCACTTTGTCATACACGTCTTGGAGGGTCAGAAAGCACTGGTCTTGTAGTATTTCACAGCTAATTAACAGAGATAACAGCTAATCAAATTAAATAAATCACCCAGAGAAACTGCCTTTTTCCTGTGGCATAACAGCATCTGGGGAATTTTTATAGGAGAAACAGCTGAGATGAGAGTTAGCAGGTCTCTCCCCATCTTACAAGCAAGGATAAGGCAGTTTTAATTTTGGTCAGAACAATCCCCCAACAGTTCAGATGGATGAAGGCCCATGAAAGTTGCTTGATTTTCTGGCTCTTTGCAAAGCATGGACATGAGCCATGGGCAGACACTTCAGCACCCTCCACACAGAGGCAGGCATTTCAGAGAGGATGCAATCCTGTGTGAGATGCCTGCCTTCTCCCTGCCTTCACCCCTCATGTGCCCTGTTGCCCATGGGGGGCTGCAGGGACTTACTCTTTACAGAACACACATTTCTTCCAGTGAGAAACACATGTGACTTGCTACTGATCCAGGCAGAAATTCAGAAGGACAGGGACTAGCTTTGGAGGTGCAATCCATAAAAATGTCTGCTACTTGATTTGTTGGATATGAATCATTCTGGGGTTTCTGGGGTGCCTTATCAATCCTCAGCAAAGCTTGCTTGTGACAAGACACACAACAAAGCAAAACCAGAAACAAACCGTGCTCCAAGGAGAGCAGAGCAGACCAAACCTAGAAATTAATGAAAGACAAGAAGTGGAATTACAGATGACATTTGTACAAGGTCACTTCCACACCCCAGCTGTGTGTTTTATACAGATCTTTTAGCTGCTGTGGGGCTGGATTAGTTACAGTGCTTACACCAATAAAGGTAGTCAGATTTTTAAATAATTCCATGCATCCCATTTTTTCAAGGACATGAACACACCATACAGAAATCCTCAAGACATCAAATGATATGGATAGGCAGAAACTACCTCTATTTGTCCTCTGTATTATATCACATCCATCGTCAATACTAAGCAGTAATATAAGATGAATTTGCAAGAAATATATGCACACATACAAACACATCTATACAATCGAAGTATATTTCGCCATTTGCATTTTTTGGTACCTTGTTTTAATCACATTTTTGATCAAAATACACTGTTGTTTTTCTGTACCAATAATACTTATCCAATACTTGGATACCAAAAAATGCATTTCACTGAAAAATTATATGCCCTGAAAGAAGTAAAGGAATTCCACCACAACTGCTTTTGCTTTGGCATGCTGGCCTTCCCTGCATCATGAGCTGTGACAACAGATTACAGTTTAGAGATTTTAAGTAAAGTACCCTGGACACAGAAGATCACCAACTATAAGCAATCAGAAAACCACCTCACTTCAAGATCTCTGACACTAGAAAACGGTAATGAAAAAAGAAAAAATAAAGAAATCAAAGTTTCTGTGAGAAGCAATCTAGGATCTGAACTTCAGGTTCAATTACTCCCTAAGCCCTCGATTCACAGATGAGCCTGAATGTGGCAAATGTGGTCTCTCTAAAGACTATCAAAACAAATGAAACTTTATAATGCAAATAAAATCAGACATAATTTTTCTATCATTACATCAGAATTTGCCTAAAGAAATCAACATTCCTGAAGCTGGAGCACTCTAGCAATGTTACACATGCTGTTGGAGGCAGGTTAAATCAGTTGGGAATCCTAAATGCCTAGAATCTGCCTTCAGTTTTCCCTGGCAGTTACTTCCTTAGCACTAAACTGCATTGAATCAGTACACTGCCAGGTAAGTTTCCTTTTCCTTCTCTTTTTGAGATATTGTCCTATGAAAATCCTAACTAAAAGAAATATTTTGCAGGTGGATGGAAATTACTTTGCAGGCTACAGCCTTCAATACATCACTGCACTACCTACCCACCAAAGACTTCTGGCACTAGATAAACATGTTTGTGTGTCCCTTGGTCATGTTTTCATTTTCTCTCGGACTGTTTTCTGAAGGACAAAACAAAAGACTGTGAACAGACTTGTGCAAGTGCTTTGGCATGGGAATGACTTCACACAGCAGCATTTCCACAAGACCCTGATGAGGTAGGACAGTGCTGGTCCAGTCATACCAAGTCACACCAGTTTTTTCTGTCTGGAGACAAACTCCCCCCCAATAGACCAAACCTGCAGAATCCACACAGTTCTGCCTAAATTGGAAGAGAGTGACAGCAAAAATGAACTTCTTTTTTTTCTTCTACAAGACAAGCACAAAAAAAAAATCACCAAAAAGCTACAGAGATATGGTATGCACACATTTGGTTTGCGCTTTCCTCCCTTTTGATAAACTTTTTAGTTTTAGTCAAAAGCAGCTTTCATGACAAGTCCTTGGTTGAAATCCTTGAAACTTTTACTCATTTGGCTCACTTACGTGAAAGCCCAAAACACAAAAACTTTTGTTTTCATGCCATCCCCAGCAAGCGGAACCAAAGCAAAGACTTGACGGCTATTTTATGTTTGAAATATTGGCTTCAAAGTAATGGGGACAGCACAGTGTGGGTGGGCCTGACACTACAGCTGTCTTAAAACAAAGAGTCTATATATCAAAAAAAGCTCACAAGAGACAGGATTTACCCGGAAAGAATTACATACAACAAAAATGAAGATGAGGAAGAGGACACGCATGCACACATGTTCAGGGGAAGCAGGGGGAAAATGATAATGGTGCAGTTAAAAATTAAAAACAAACAACAAAAAGATACTGAAGAATGTTGTATCCATTTACAGCTGTAACCATTTCCATGGGAAGTATTTTTTAAAGAGCTTTCTGACTGCATTATGCTATCAGTGCAGTATCATAAAAATGAGAAGAGTTACTTCAGCTAGTAATGGGGCAAAACACTCAAAAAGGGTCTGTATTCAAATGAGGCATCCCATGCATCTATAAACTAACTTGGAATAGCAAGATCCACAGGGTAAGTGAATAAAAATGTCAATGAAGTGGTTAAGATTTAGATCATTCTTTTAATCTCTATATTTCACTGCAATGGATTCAGAGTGATTTTGCTGTTTAAGCAATGGGAAGCAGCAAACATTAAAATATCACACCCACAAAATTCTTGTCAGCACGTATTATCAAAATAATAGAAAGCCTAATTTTAAATAGAAGTGAAGCAGATAAAGATTACAGGGGCAAATTATTGCCACAATTACCCCTGTGTCTGAGTTTGCCAATGGAGTTTATGACAGGTGAATATTTTGACTGCAGCATCAGTTTAAAACATTCGACAGGCATCCAGGCACTGGGAGCTGTTAAGTTCCCAGAGCCTAGATTCTCTCCTCTTATGTTCCAACTGCTGAAGCCAGCATGTTTACACACAGTAGTCTTCCTATGCCTGTCCCAGCAAAAAGGCTATCAGGAGGTAAATCAACGTGGGGTCATTTCTGTCCCTCCCTCCTGGGACTGCATGGGACAATACAACATAGCTGGACAGAGCCACCTTACCTCTGAAAGACTCACTTTGCAAATAAAATATGATTAAAATGTCACCTGGTGTTTTGCAAAGGCTACCATGGTGTCACAGTACACACACTGTGCTTGAAAATGGAATTTCATCAAATCTCAGAGGCAAGCTGGTTCACCTTTGGGACACAGGCATTGCAGATTTGAGACGAGAAGTAAGAACTGTAAAGACACACACTCATGTGATGCTGAAATCAATATCCTGACACCTCCCTCTTGGAAAAGAAAGTGCTCTGGGTCATGCTGTAATGTGTCAAACAATATTAGAAGCCTCTCCCTTGGAGCTGGAATCTTGTTGATCCACACCAAACGTATCCACCACTCTCCACAGCCTAATAGAGCTGTGTTGTGGGCCAGCAATAAAGAACATCATCAGAAAGGGCAGAAGCACTAGTTTAAAGCAAACCAGTATACCTTTGTATTGTAAATTTATCCCCTCTCTCACCCACACATGCACTAAAACTTGCTATTCAAATTCAACAAAATAATTTCTGTTTCAAAGCTGGGACCCTTCAACTAAGAAAAACCATTCGGTGGGGGCAGAGGTATCTCCTTCATACCTAGAGAGAGAGGACATCCACAGCTCCATTTGCTCCCAAAAGGTCCCTTCACTTCAAGGGCCCTCACACAGAGGAAAGCTGAAAGACTCTTTTGCAAACCTCTCTTTGTTTTGTTTTTCCCCTTTGCCAACTATGATGGTTCCAGAGCCATTGATAACAAAAGCAGATGTTTACAGCCACATGGGAGGCTTCCCTGTATACAGTGGCTACTGCATTACACTGCATTAATCACTCCATGACATCTACCATATGTATCACATTGATTAGTAGGCATTTTAAATCCCATTGACAGTGGTGGGATTAGATGTACACAAATATTAAAATGTAGACTCCTTCCCCATATGGTGGTCATAAAAATGATTGTATAAAACATTGGCTTTTTTCAAGATTCTCATTTCTCCAACTGAAAAGTGAGTGGATAGTTATATATCTGGCTGAGAAACAACTATGAGGCTTTCTTAGTACTTAATGCAATTGTAGGATCTAGGATGAAGCCTTCACAGTCTTTTACTATTTTTTATATATTTTAGAAAGCAGAATTTTCCTTTTATTTTGCATATTTCTGGAGACAGTGCAAATACCTCTGTCATTCAACACAACTGACAACCTTGGTAGAGTACTCTATATACCTAGAAAAGGGCTTCTCACTGATATATTCAGATCATTGCTAACTAGCCCCGGCTGGCAAAACTCAATCTGTGAATTGCTTCCTGACATCTACTTAGTTTTGTTTGTTTTCCTCTGGTTTAGTACAGATTGTTGGTCTGATTCACTGACTGCCTTTCACTGACACCAAACCCCTTCATTCTGACCATCAGTTTTGCTTTCATCTATGCTGAACACAGGGATGGTGTATCTGACCTTCTATCAGCTCCATCCATAATCATTATTACAACCAAGGCCTGTTAGTGCCAGTATAAATGTTAGGTCATTGGAAAATTATGGGTACAATTTACAGACTAAGCATTTCCCTGAAATTGCAAGTAAGGCTTTAAATTAGTAACTCACACTAGTGCATAAACTGGAACAGAATTACTCATCAGCTGTGACCAAGACATCCTCAATAAACTTGTATTAGGCATCCATGCACATTAGAATACGATTATCCTATGCTGATGGAGGCACAGATTTCATCTATCAGATGAGGACGGGTATCAAACATAAAACTTTTCTGGTGGTGTAATTTACAAAGAAGACTTAGTATTTGATGCTGTATAGGATCTGGCATTGTTACAACAGAATCCTGAGGAGATTACTTCCAAGAAAATACATTTTATAAACATCACCTATTACTGCAAGCTCTGCGGCGCTGACTTCCAATTACACATTTATTTCTTATGCCAAGCAGAAATGTGAAATCTTGTATTATTATCTGAATATAACTTCAGGGGATGCTGGGATTCAGCTGTTGTAACTAGTGAAGCCCATATTTAGCGTTCATATACTGTCATAATGGGAACAAGCTGTTTTCTTTACAAGGCTGATTTCATGCTCAGCATGGCCTACTGCAGTATATTCATAAGGAACAATAAAAGTAGATAAAATTATCCAATAAAATCCCTGGTCTTTCCTACAAATAACTAAGGTGTTACAAAAACAGATAAAAAAGCTGGTTTTTTTTTGTTGTTGTTGGGTTTGGTGTGTTTTTTGTTTTTGTTTTTTTTTTTTAATTAAACACTAGGTAACAAACTAGACAGCCTGGTCCATTTTGCTATACTGCAGCATGCGCAGCCTGCTGGGTCTCCTGCCCATGTGCTTGAGATCCAAGCTCTATCTAATGTGAGACACAAACAGGACAGCTCCTGCTCAGCCACCCCTAAAGATTAGGGTGTTTGGGATCTGCATGCTGGCAGGACTCCAGAAGGCTCTGCAGCACACTGGGAATCTGGTGAGAGCAAACACCCATGTTAAGTCTCAAAGTCCCCCTGGCAGAGAGTAACAGGTAACATACAGGGGCACCTCTCCACCTTCTGTCCCTGCCCTCCCCAGCCCAAATGGACAAGAAAAAGCAACTTTGCAAATAACTACATATAGGGATAACTCTTTCTTAGCATACTTTCTCAGAAGATGTGAACTTTTCTGAAGATGAATGTTGAATGATCTTAGGGGCAACTCAAGTGTTTTGGTAGGCTGAATTCACTGGCACTGACTGCCCTTAGACTGATGAGCAGCTTCAAAGGTCTATCTCCTCCAGTACCCCCTTCTCTTCATGTCACGCAAAGAACTGCTGGGGCTACAAGCTCAGTGCTGTGTTTCATATCATCGAACTGGTAGTAAATTTAATCACAGCTCCCTAGACAGCACTTCTTGTGCTGGAGAGATGGGAGAATAGAGCATTTACATTTGGGAACATTTTTCTCCATTCTGGTGCAATTTGTGCTTCTCATGACAAAACAATGCTGCATGAAAGTCGACAACTGTAGCTGTGCCAACTCTCAAGCATGCCAGTGAACTCTGGATAAGTTTTAATTTCACACTAAAGAGCTTGTTAAGTCTCATTGGGACCTTGATATTAAGTATTCCAGCTGATAGATTCTGCCAGCTGCAAGCTAATCCCATCGAGGCAAGCCCTTGCTGCAGCTCTCAAGTGAGAGAAGTAGGAGATGCATCTGGCTGCACACACACATTTCTCCTTATCACATATCAGCTGCTGCCTCACTGGCTCTTACATTTATACCACACGCATCTCACAATCCTTTCCCCTTGACCAGAATTAATTACAAAGAAGTCATCCAGGAGGTGAAAGACAGGTACACTTAAACAACCCCAACAAAGTCATACCCCTGCGAGCAGGCTATGCTTTGACCACTAAATTCCTCAGCACTTGTAATTGTGAGCAAACCCCCCACCAAAAAAATACCATTTGCGTGCAAAGATTAAGTATTAGTTTTTGCTTAGTTGATTTTTGCTTATTTTGTCATATTTAAAATGGGCAGAATAGCACTTTCATACTTAACAGAAATTCAGATGTGCCTTTGGAGCAGGCTGCTTTAAGTTCTTTCATGACAGATTTATTTGTAAGGACAAGTCAAACATAAATAGATTTCTTAATGAATGCAGGATGGCACCAAACATTTGTTACATTCTGAACAGATTAGTTTTCCTTTAAAGGGAGCAGAGGCAAAGCTGACACATCACACACAGCTATGTAAAATGCCAACTTCCAGCCCAAGAGCCATGAGATTTGCTGCTATGCATCTCTTACACCTGGGTTTTCAAATAGCTGGGCAGTGGAGCCAAATGCATCCATAAATTTTGTTCCACTTGGAACTTCACTTAGCTGCATGGCCAGCAATTTGCTCGCTGCTCAGACCCTCATCAGAGACCTGAATGGCATCTTGGTTTATTACTCAGCAGATTTTAGACTTGAAAATAATTTTAGAGTAGCAAGGGGGGTGCAGGGGGAGTTGTCAGGATGCTTTAGCTCCAATGGCTATGATCTAGGATTTCAATCTGCTTTTGAAACAGCATGATTCTCACATAAGTCCAGCATGAGAAGTCGAGCTCTGTTGCTCAGTGGCACCGCTCCTTCCCTAGCAGCAGACGCTTGGAAACAGCAGAAGGTGCAAAACCCAACTGACTCCAAGTTCTCCAAAACATTAGAAAAACACGAATCTGAAGCTTGCAGCTGCATTTTATCAGATTTATCCATATAAATAGACCAAACCCAAAGTGGATCCAGACCTGAACTTTTCACCTTGTGTCCCTCTGTGACGAAAATGTATCTCATTTTGTTACTCAGACTAGAAATTCTTTAAAGACTTATATTATATTTCTAGCTAAGGAATGACGCTCTCACCAAAACCCTACTGTGCTATGGTGCCTAAAATAGTTAGCTCACTAATACTGTCCAGGTTTAGAGGTTACATTCGGTTTTGACTGAATAAGGATTTTTTAAATAATCTTTTCAGTTTTCTCCCATCATTTGTCTTCTTGGAGCATGAGCACTCTGAGCCTGGACTGGTTACAAATACCAGTGAAGAGAACACTGCTCTCCTGTGGGCACTACCAGAACATCTTTAAGAGAGGAAGAGATGTTCAGGAGGATATCACAAGTCTTTTGTCTGGTCTTCAGCGTATCATATACCTTGGAATGTCTCATTAACTCTTGGATAAATGTCTCCCATAACGCATAATAAAATTACTGATGACTGATCAACTACCCTTCTTTATCAAACCCTGTCTTTCATCAAAACCAGACACCTTCACAGTGATTCTGCATTATTTCTTCCTCCAAACTTAAACTGAAAACACGTCCCGTTTCAAATCCACAAATTGTGAAATTTCAGACACCATTAAAAAAAAATTAAAGAGTACAAATCACATGGAAATGGCATGCACTAAACACAAACATTATTAGTATATAGGTTTTGGGGGGGGATTTTAGAGCTCAGAAGTTGGGAGTTTGGGTTTAATTAACACATTTTGCTGGAGCCAGCTCTCCTTTAGTTCTCCTAGTGTGGAATGAGGGAGATGCTGATTTTCTTGTTAGAGAACAAGTACGGCTAATGTTGCTGGTGCTATCTCAGAGAGTCAAACTCAGACAAGCTTTGTGCTGCAGTCACCACTGTGTTCAGTGTCAAGGGGACAAGAAAAGACAGCAATGTCTGGTGCCTGAGCTACTGCATCCCACTTGACTGAAACCAGCCTGCACAGAGACAATGTAGGGATCTCCAGTTGGTAATACAATCTGGTTAGTTTCCTTATAATAAACCCAAGGTGATTTTTTTTCACAATGCATATTTATAGGCAGAGGTCAGCTTTTTAGACTTATTCAGATACCTAAATAAGTACAAAGCATCTCCAGGCAGCTTCCAAATACTAAGGGACCCACCTTCTTGACAACTGAAAGGGCCAGATAGCTCAGTACAAAGGTACTGCTAACAAAAAGCAGCACCAGAGCTTGCTAGAGCCACAGCTGGCTACTGTGCTGTATTTAAATGGAGGATGGGCCATGCTGCCTAATCACCCTAAGTGGGACAACTTTCTTTAAAATCAGTGGAAGTTGTGAGTGAATGACAGGATCCACAATCCTTTTTCTTTTTTTTTTTTTCTTCTAGAAAATCTGTTTGAAAATCCATGCAAATTAAAGCCTTATGCTCATTGTTTAGTTTTGTGGAAACAGATTCATATAAAGCAACGGTCTTGACTCGTAGGAGATGGTTGAAGCAGACTGATTTTAAATGAAGTAACAGCTTTCTAAATCAGTTCTGGAGAGCATCTACTATGTCATTCATTCACTTGTTCTCTGATGAATTTTTTCCCTCAACTTAAATTCACCAGTAGCTTATTTTTCTTGCTTCAGTAGTGATGTGAGTCAATCCTACCAAAACATAGGGGTTTTTTTATTACTAACCTTACAACTCTTGACAACAGTAAACTCATGTTTGTATAAAACACACTTACAAATAGCCAGTGTCCTGCTCTACAGCCACAGAAAAATAGAGGAAGCCTAACATACAACAAAGAATAAACAAGTCCTCAAATTATCTGCTGTATATACCTACAGGGTACAATCACTGGAAAGGAGAAAGCATAAAGGAATTATTTTTTCCATCAATGAATCAAAATAATTCAGTTTTCCAAGTTTCTTAAATTACTTTAGATATCTGGCCCCCACCCCTCTTACCAAGGCTTCACTGCTGCAGCTGTGTACCCCAAACAGAGTCTTACAGCCCCCAAATTCACAGGAAGTGTGAAACTCAGATGTGCAAAACACTGTACTTGGTATACAAAAAGAAGATTGCTGATCCTTGATCCAACCCTGCTGCAAACTAATTAGGAGCAACACTGGCTACATTGCTGTGCAGGATGCTCACAGGTATTAGTCTGGAGAATCTACTCTCATGTTAGCCCATGAATACACAACACAAAGATCATTGAATTAAAAGAGTTCTGACATACATCTGGGTTTGTATGTCACAAGATGACTTTAAGCTGGCTACCTGCACTGAGAGCCAGGAAACCAGAACTCAGTCCTTCACAGAGGCCTGTCCTGCATTTGTTCCTGTGCTTCTGCAGATGCAAAAGCAGCAGGTCCTGCTGAAGGGCAGAGGAAAACACTGGAGCAGCAGATTTCCATTTATGCTACGCAGAGAGGAGTGGACTTTCTCTCATAACAACAGATCAACTGACTGTTGACTGTGTCAACCAAGAGCTCCTTTCATCATCACCATGGAATCATCCGCCCTTGGTGGAAATTTTGAACTACCTTAATTACAAAGTGCCATGGTTTCAATTTGCCGTATCTGCTAACAGCAATCAAGGTGCAAACATGCTTCTAAAACAAACTCAGCAAAATAAGTATGAAGTTACAGAGTCAAAAACAATTTAGGCTGCAAGTGAAGTTAAGAACACCTGGTCCAACCCACCCAAAGCAGGGCTCCAAAAACCTAGGTATGAGCTACCTGAAGCACTGCATGCAATAAAACCAGAAAATGTCAAGACACACAGTTCTAGCTTTCCCTTTAGTGGGACCACATTTGGCTACATCTAGTGGTGAAGACGCCATTGTCCTAAAGAAAACAATCAGATCTGCTTTCTTCCCCTGAATGTTCTCAAATGCAAGGGACATATCATTTAAATGGCTGGTTTTTTTCTAACCAAAGACATCAGTTACATCCAAGAATCTGCAGCTGTTAAAATTGCTTAGGCTCCTACACTGAAATAGCTGTCTGGCTACTCAGAAGCAAAGGGTAAGACTCTACAGGATGGTTAAAAGGGAGCCTGAATTTAAACATGAGAGATAAAAAATACATACACTTGAGCTGAAAAAGAGAGCTGACCAGAATGGAATTAGAAATAATTTTTTGCAAATGAGAGAATTAATGTAGACACTGTGCGGAAAAAAAAAAAAAAAGAAGAGAAAAGATCAAAGCATTAGTAATGATTGTAATTTTCTTGTTTCCAGACTTTGAAAGCATTTGAATAAATACTAAAAGACAGGGGTGTTTTAGAGATAAATGACCTTCATCCCATCTCTCTGTCTCCCTCACTGCATGAGTTAAAAATGGCATCGCTTCTCAGTACTATATATAAAAGGTAGGGACTTCAGGCACTTGCTCACAATGTCGAGTATCTCCAACACTTTGCAAAGTTTATTCAATTCACATTTGAAGGTCTCCATGCAAGCCTTCGGAAAACATGTAATGTGTGAGCAAATGGCAGAACAAGTGATATAATCCTACTTTTACTAAAAAGCAATGGATAGATTCCTGTTTGTTCCAAGAGGTTGCATGTGGCCATGAATATCTGGTTCCTTTACTGCTCTGCCTATCTGATTTGCTTAAAACATTTTTTTTTTTGCTTCAGCATTTTCCTCTCTGGCTCCTGAGAGTATTTGAGTTCTGCCTGAACCTTAGCAGTTATTTCATTACTGTAATGCCAATTAATGCAGTAAGCATACAGCTTTTTTGCTGTCCAAACAGCTTTAAAGAAATTATTTTACACACTTTGCTTATTACACCAACCAGACTTTGTGATTTCCCAGTACAGCTGCTTTCCTAAGGTATCCCTCAGTTAAACTGTGTAATTACACTAGTTCTGTACTCTCCCACAGCCTAGACTTATTTTCTGATGTCTTTCTCATCATTCAAGTGTTTGCTGTAATGAAGCAACAGACCTTCAGCTAAAGGCTGCTTTGCCACAGGGAATTATCATGGCATGAAGGGCTGGAGGGTGACTTCCAAACAGAGATTACACGGGCTGGAACCAAAACAGAAATGCCCACGTCCAGCTGTTCTGTTTATGGACCCTGTGGTCTCCAGCCAAAAGGGCAGGATATTTCACACATAAACCCAAAATGCCAATTGTGCAATTCCTTACAGAAAATAAGCCTCTGGCCACTCAGATTTAGCCCCATCAAACAGCTGCCAGTGCAACAAAAATAAACCAGGGATCGTGCAGAGGATGAAACAGTGAATGTTATCACATCACATTGGAACCTCAGCACCAACAGATGAAGAGAAACCACAAATACTTCAGCAACACCTTTGGTGAAAGTGTGCATTCAGCCATAATTAAGCACTGAAACAGAATGCTGCTATTTAGGTATTGCTTAAAATGTCACACATTTAAAATGGCCACTTTTAAAAGGTCTCCTCAGGGCATACAAGGAGATCAAGTGTCTCACAATGAGGTTGCAGTTTGGACAGACAAGAGAAGAAATGTGACTGTCGACAGTTGTATTTTTATAAATAAGCATCAGTCCCATCATGCAGCTGATATTTCCTCTTTTCAGTAAGGAAGGATGTCATTTAACTGAGAATAATCCATGAAGAAAATTTTTGATTCCTCTGAGAAATTCTCTGGGTAAGATTGTCTGGATCCATGTTAAAGGTTAAAAAAAATACTCAATAGTCATGCTGAAGTAAAACATTTGATTTTAAAACCTTGCAAATATCACTTTCTGTTACATTTATGACATCTTTTCTATTTAAGCAGTTAAGATTTAATGTCATAAAATAACATTATTTTATGACAATAATTCTGATCTCACATCAGAACTTATCCATATTCAAGCTTTTACAAAGACAAACTGATACATACCTGTTATGTAACTCAATAAAAATTTGTCTATGAAATTCTTGCGTTTCCTGAGAATCTGAAATCCTTCAAAGGAATTTGTTTTTATTCAAACATGTAAATAAAATATTCCAATAAGTGAATAATCAAGATTAACATACAATGGCTTTCCATGATAACACTTTTGATTACAGTTCTTAATGTAAAGTTATAATTATTGCCCTATTACTGCCATAAATGCAACACAATTTGGGATTACAACTTCCCCAACTCTGAAATTATTTGTGCACACTCAACAGTTGAAGCTGTTTAATACATTTTCTAATCCTGCATAAAATCCTATAACTACAGAAGCCTTTGTTTTTTCTTATAGTTGAACTCTCTATCCAGTACATTTGAATTATTTCAACTTCTCCCATCCTGTCCAGAGTTCTTTCAGCTTCCATAGCAATGATAAATACACAGTTAATACAGAGAAATTAGAAGCCATTTTGAAAAATGTCTTCAAAAGTCTCAGCAATTAGAACAATGATTCAGATTGAAAGATGTAGCTCCCCAAACCCAAGTGGATCACAAATGTTTAAACTTCCTCTCTGCCCCATTTCTTGCCTTGGAAACCCCAGAGACGCTGCTGCAGCATGGCCATCTTATAGTTGGGGAGATAAACTGTGTCTCCTTAGCAAACTGTGAACGTCACACAGAAATTTCAGGTAGTTCAGCTCTTGTCAACAATGCTGAGGCACCCGTTGCATCTGCCCCTGCATTTCTGCTGATCTCCGAGTAACTGTGTGTGTATGTGAGCAAGGCTGTGTGCAGTTTTCACGCCTGAAGCTCTGCTAATGCCGGTCAGCATTCGGCACACACCCCTAATGACATATTTTTAGGACTGTTGAGAGCCTTAATGCAAACCTGCTCTCCTCTGCTAGCCATAACATAGTACCACAAATAGCTTAGCAGTTGGCAGCACTTTCTATGTCTCATAAAAAGTTACTTCTGATCATAGACTGAGCTTTTCTACACGTACTATTCTGTCCAAACAGGCAAAATATATTGTGGGTGTAATGCTATCTTTTTGGGCAAATATCCTGGACAGATTTAACTTTTTTTTATTTATTTTGTAATAGTTTAATCTAGAATTGCAGCCTGAAGACTCAATATGAAATTGTAGCAAACATTTTTGTGTTACTTCTTTCATCTTGACTTATTCTATATTAAGAGAAATTCCACAGCAGCAGGGCTAAACCTAACATTTGTTCTCATCACCTTTTAAGCTGCAAGAATTACCTGTTGCATCAGATCCAGTTTTTACTTATAGTCTTCTCTAAAATCACCATGTATCTCTAAGCGGCCTTAGGTTTGAAATAGGGTCTGAAATGGGGTCTCAGATGCAAGAGACTGACAAAAAAATACTGGGAAATTACCCAGGCACAAAACTCTACTGGAAGATCATCAATCTTCCCCTTATTCCTGACTTGTTCCTTTCAGCCCTCAGTTACACACAATCTTTTGTCTTCTCCACTGCCCACAGCAGAACAAAACCCATGCACAGTTCAGCTGCCTTTCCTGGAAGAAGGCCTGGGGAAAGCTGTTCCTACAATTGGCTCACTGTTGGGAGAAACCCATCTTCCAGCCACCACCAAAACATAACATCTGAAACAGAGCAAAAGCCATCAGCCTGAAACATGCACAGAAACATGCGTACCAGTGAGGTGGCTAGGTATCTAAGATATGATCCACGTGATCATATTCCTGTGTTCTCCAGGTATGGAAATAAAAACAGGCATCTGTCTTATTTAGTAAAACATGAGAATACCCTGAAAAGTTTTACCTCAAGGCCATAAATTATGAAAAGAGGTTTTGCACAGCCTGAGAAAACCCTTCAAACTGGTAGTTGAAGTGTTGTTCCTCCAGTTCCTCCAGTGTTGTGAAAATGTGAAAAGAAAATACAGCCAAGGCAGGGTTTGAGGGTAGGAGAGATTTAGAAAAATACAAATACTTTCAGCTCAACATTCCTACACCTTTTCCAGCTCTAAGATTAACAATACATTGAGCTAAACGTAATCAAAAAGAACCAGGAGTTGTTATCCAGGAGGCTGCAAGGTAGAAGAGTTATCTGTGCAACTCCAGCACAGACTGTGAGGGGCTGACGGGGACAGGCTAATTTACGGATCTAACATGTAACCAACCAAATAACTGCCACAAGTGACAAGAAGGACCCACCTGGTTAGTGCCCTCAGAGCACACGTAAAGGAAGTTGCAGTGCCTGTGGAGCATTAGAAGTCCTACACCAAGGGCCAGCAGTCACCTCTTGAGCTAAAAGCTGGCCACTGAATCCTGCTGCCAGGATGTCCTGCGGAATCCTGATTCCCCCTGACACGAAGCAATCAATATTTTGGGGACAAGCGCTTCATTCACTTGAGCCAACAAATCCATGAATACTACAAGTGACTCCAATTTTCAAACAGATTTTCCTTTAGAAATTTCCTATACACTGACCAGTTTTTGTTAACAAGTAAAAAGCTCAAACAGGTATAAACATCTTAACCATGTACTTATCAAACTCCTGCTTGTTTCTCTTACATAATAAAAGCAAAATTGACAGTGGATCTGCAATTTTCAGGACTTACCAAAGCCAAGTGGTATAATAAAAACTGGCTGTAGGCTTTAGGACAACTTTCAAAAGCAGTGAAGTGACTTAACAGCCAGGGTCAAATTCTGAAAAAGTGATCTGGGATACGGATCATAAATGCTTAAGTGGCAGTATGAAAGAGGTAATTTTTCCTTTCCAAGCCACTGGCAGAGCATACTGATAGGAACTCAGCAGAAGCTGAGTCAGTTCCTGGAGCTGACACCTCCCTCCAGGTGCTATGCACTCCTGCTCCCAGGGCAGAGCTGGACCTGCTGAGCCACGCAACATCTACCCACGCACCACTGCCCATGCCCAGCTTGTAGGTACCAGCTTTGGGCACGTCTGCAAGGGGAACTGGAGACTCTTGCATTCATGGAACTTTACTGCTTTCAGACAGGAATCTGTCACAAATTCATTGATGCTTTGATTGTCAGAGGTGAGAGAAAGGCACGTACATTCAACACCTCCCTTGCTCAAATTAGGCACCTCTGAATCTGGACCCAGCCCCTGGAACACTCCCTCCTGCTGGACATGAGACCCCCACTACAAACATGCTGTGCTCCAGAGACACTATCAGGCCCCAAGATTTGATGGTACGCTTTCCAAACTCACGCTCTTGGTGCATTCCTGATTTAGAAAGTGCTTCTTCAGTTACACTATGCAGTTGAAACAACCAATAACAAGTTTTTTAAGGAGTTTATCTGAAACATATATGCATTACATTCCACAGGCAATTATGCAGCACAGATGGAGATAAAACAATCAACGATCAAAAAAACCAGAAAAACCAAATCTTTATCCAGATTAGTAAGAAGACAGACGTGGTAGCCACAGCCCTACTTAGAAGCTATAAAGGTCCATATAAAAGACTCAGGGTGGAGACAGAAAGGCACAGTGCAATCGGGGGTGAAAAAAGGGATACCATACAGAAAAAAATGCAGTTTATATAGGTTACTACTATGTGAAAAGTGGAAATGACAAACAAAAAGCCTCCCAAAATATAATAACAACATTCTAATTTGGGGGAATATTTATCATTTTAACAAAAATAATCATAATTTCAGTTATGCTTTGCACTTATGATCAAGTTTCACTAAAATGATGTGAACATACAGCCTCAAAGAGGCTATACTGAGTAATATCCAGATATTTTTGAATAACAAGGTTTATCTCTTTTTCTTGTTTGTATCTATCAAGACAAGGTAGTCAAGGTAGATTTCAAACAAACACTGAAGAAAGCAAGGAACACACCTAAAACTCCTGCACTTCAAAATTCAAGAAAAGATGTCCTTCCCAAGTCCAGATATCAATAACAATCCTTAAAAATGGTTGGTACATCTCATCTTTTTCACTCTACACACAAACACACACACTCATACACTGGGTTGCTGGAGCAGCAGCCCTTCAGCTAAGAGACAGGACTTCCCAGAGCTTAGCTTGATGTGGAGACCTGGGCTGCTCCATTCCCACAGGAAATGTCAACTTGAGGAGATTGCACATGTAGTTAATTCCAGTTAGCAAACTATTTTCTAACAACACCAACACTTGAAAAAAACTCTTACTCTGAAAAAATCAGACATGGCTGCAATAAATGTAAATACAAGAACCTGAAGATTTTGAGATTGAGAATAAGAAAGAACTTAAGCTGCATAAAAACAGTATTTTGCCAAACAAACGTCAATAATAACAATGAGAAAACAGAGACTATGGAACATATCTGTAATTTCTACCTCTGTAACTCACAAAATACTGGTTTCCAATATTCCTTAGAAATACTCAGCCCACTGACTTACATGTAGTGTTGTAAACAAAAAAATCATTTTACTTCCATGTCAAGTAAGATGAGCACAGATGTTCTGCAAAAAGACCATACAAGGAAGTAAAGAGGTAAAGAACATGTCTGTGTATTTTCTAATTGTGTTTCAGCTATTGTTAAACTAATTTTACGGCACTTGAATCTCTAAAGAAAAACAATACTTACAGAAAATTGTAGAGAACTGAACTTATTCAAGGAATGCTGCTCAGCTTACAAATCAGATTTTTCTACTCTGCTAGAATACCCACTGACTTGCAAACAGGAGCAGTAAGGGTGAGATCTCTTGATCTCAACTCAAGTCTTCACCTTACAGAGTGGGAAATTCTCATTTAAAAAGAAAATTAAGCCTAGGATGATACTCTTATTTTGGTATGTTGTCCACCTTCAGGACTTTCTTTTTCCACAGCACTCAATAAACTCTTTTAGTAAATAAGAACAGGGAGTTTATCTCCTCACCTCCTTTCTCCACTGTTGCTTCACATTAACAGAAATATTATAATTTAGTAATATTTCTCTTTAGAGATGAACATAGTAAAAATTCTTTTCCCCTTTGTACAGTGTTGTCATATTTGCTTTGAGACACATATCAGACAGACTCAAAGACCTTAGTGTGGGACAAAACCATAACATCAATATTTCTTTTATATTTCAACAGTTGATTAAATGTCTCAATGAAAGTTATATGACATTTTAATCAAGATTAAGTTGACTTACAGCAGCAGAGCTCATGATAGCACTTTTCCAGGCCATGCTTGGCAAATGTACTCTCTAAAATCTATTTCAGCCACCAAAAGGAGATGGGCATGAAGCTCTTTGTATTCCCCACTTTTCATTACATACTCATGGCTTGATTGCTCAGGTTCTGATGGAGGGGTAGCTGTGCTGACATCAGCATTTTTCAGATACACTTCTGAATACTTGTCACATTTAAGGGTGGCTTCAGCACTGATACCACACAGGAAAACTAAAAAAAAATCTGAACCCTTGTGTGGCCCAGGACTGTAGATACAGGAACCAGCATTTTGAGCTGTAATACGAAGAAGCTGATAACTGCATAGCATTTGGAAGAATGATGGAAAGCAATTCAAGAGAGTCATGGAATACATGAAGAATAATTAGTCTCCTTTAGCCAGGCTATTTTCAGTGACAGGACAAGAGGCAAGAGGCAAAGGAGGCTCCATCTGAACATCGGGAACCCCTGAGTGCGACCAAGCACTGGCACAGAGTGCCCAGAGAGGCTGTGGTGTCCCCATCCCTGGAGATGCTCAAAGGCCATTTGAACAGAATCCTGGAGAGCAGGCTCTAGGTGTCCCTGTTTAAGCAAGGGGTGAGACCAGGTGACCTACAGTGACCCCTTCCAATTCTGTAATCTCACCCATTCTGTAATTCTACCACTTGCATTTCCCTGTGTATTCTATGTATATCCTTCCAGACACATTGATGGTTAGCTTCTTGCCAAAATTAAGAACATGGCAGATGAAGACTAAGCACCAGAAATGCAGGCACTGAGTGTAATTCCAATCTAAGACCTAGACTGTGAATACATGGATGAAAACAGAAGCAAACACTGATACTTTGGTACAAGGCTTCATTTCTGAAGCTTGGACTAGGGCCCAGGCCAAAGTGAAAGAGTTAATATAATTCCCTTACAATGTAAAAATTAATGTAATAGACTACAGTTGTTCTCATGTGAAAGAGGATATAAGGCAGACTTTGTGAAACAGAAAAAAAAAGACCTAAAATGTATAAAAATTAATACTGTGATTCAGACTAAGGGAACTCCAGCTAAGAACTGGCTGATGCAAAGCTGACAGACCAAGTGGTGAGTGGGGGCTGAGACACGAGTAAAGTAATAAGAAATTCTGAAAGTTTGAGTTTACAAGGCTTACTAAAAGCACACCACAAAACTTGTATAAATGTACACTTACTGCAAAAACCTGGCACACAAACTATCCTCTTGTCTGTAAAAGATGCTTATTGGGCACTTCTATTTCAACCACCAAGAAATACAGGATAGGAATCACTGAGCCAAAGCCCAGCTTGTTGAAGCAACACAGAGCTGCAGGGCTCAGCAGCTGAACAGCCACAGTCCATTAATGAAGAGCTGAAGGATCCATCCCCTAAGGTGACCAAAAGCTCAACACAGAAACAATATCCCAACCAGCCAAGACAACAGTTACCTTAGGAAGCTGAGGCATAATGCTCTCTCAATTGCAAACCCTGTTGCACAGGCTGTATCAGGTAAATTCCCCAAAGGCTGTAGGCAGCAATGAGGCCATGGCTTCAGCACAGCGAAGCTCCCACCCACGACACACAGCACGCAGAAGATTATAGAATCACAGAATCACAGAATATGCTGAATTGGAAGGGACCCATTAGGATCATTGAGTCCAACCCCTGACCCTGTGCAAGACATGCTGTCATCTCCTCTAAGGGGGTTCAAGAGCAACCCAGGATCAAAAGTTTTCTTGCAAACCTTCTCGGCAGGAGTTGAATGATTTTTTGCTGTGTCTGTACAATTCTGTGAAGATGAACCACTGGCAAGTCACTACCAAAGAAAGAACTCATGCTCCTTCTTTTCCTTGCTGTAATGTATCTTGAGGGGAGGAGGAAAGGAAGAGAAAAGTAAAGCAAAAACCTTAAAGAAACAAAGGCTGCAATCACTCAAGGGTTATTCTTTCCAAAAGAATATTCAAGACCGTATTTGTAATGGCAATAAACACTTTAGTTATATGCTTACTGTATTTCAGATTAGCAGATATGTTAGCAGTCTGTCATACAATAGCTTTAGGGGCCAAATAGTTTGCTCAATTCAAGTATCTACTCTGAGACCCACAGGAGAGTAAGTAAAACAATTTGAGCCAAGTATTTGTGTAAAATACTTATTTTGCCAGCACCCTAAAGAAAATAAGCAGAAAAATCTCAAATTGCAACTTAAACACGAACATCTATTACCGGTTCCTTGTGGTCTATAAATCTAACCCTACTGCCCATACATCAGACTTAGCCATGCCTTCTGCAACTTCTCAAGTGTCTTCTCTTTTAGGAAGTCTTAATCTGTATTAGCTTTTCTTCTTCATGTGCATTTAAGATGCAAAACTGCACCTTGCTTCCTGAATTTGTCTTTGAAAGACCTCACAATGACTTTTAGTTTTCTCCTCTTCCTAATGTAATACACTAACATAAATCTAATCAAAGAAGTGGTGTGGCAGCTGTCCTGTAACAGATTCTGATGATCAGCAAATTGATCACAAAGCCAAAACCAGAGAAGTTCAGTAAGAGTAATTTTAGAAGCAAAAAGGGCCATAATCCTTTCTGAAAGCACTTTTATTCTGCCAATAACAAATTACCAAAAGATGAAAATTGGTTTTGATGTTAAAATTGTCCTTGATTTTAATTTGTTTTCTGCAATGTTGGCTTTTTAAAGAGATAGAGATGGGCCTCTCCAATTCCTAGATTACCACTCAGAAAAATGCTTAAACAGTCCTTTCTGACAAATATAAATAATGCTTTTTTAAAAATGGTTAAATCATTCATCTAATATAACAATATTCTGGATTCATCTTTATGAATTTATGCATTTTATGCCCATATAAGTGCAAATCTCTGAATTTGAAAAATTTGTGAAAATTACACCACAGTCTAATAATAAAAAACCCAGACTACTTAGTATCATTCTTAGATAAATAAATTAATAATGAAAAAATAACCTATCAATTATGAAAATAGTATCAACATAACCACTTATTGTATCCTTAGCTGTATCCTAAGTCTACAATTAGCTAATAATAAAATTCCTTTTTCCCTTTATTTCCAGGCAATGTTTCCCTGCGGTCAACAAACAGTACAGAAGGAAGGATTAGAAAGCTATCCCACAGAAAGCAGCATGAATGCTTATTAACCTCAAAAGACTGACTCAGAGGAAACTAAATTCCAAAACTTGACACATCCTACTTGTATCCCAACCAGCTCTGTGGTTTCCACCGTGATTTCTCATTCTCCAGCAAAAACACTTAACTATTTGGAACCAGATGCAGTTCAGACAGTAATGGAGATCCCAAAACACAGCTTTTCTGAGCCATGGACAGACATCATCGTCCAAGACTGGGCTTACGCAGAGAGGCATGGTTAAATGCAGATGTTATTTTACTGGAGTTGCTATGGCTTTGAAGTTTTCCAACTCATTTAAGAAAGTTGCTGCACAGTAAGAATGCTGTCAGAATGCTGTCATATGCAACAAAACATTTGTTGCTCACAAAACACCAAAACCACATCTTCAAACTTCTCTGCCTGCCCTTTGTCAGCAGGACACAGTGAGGCATCAATTTTCCAGAATGCAGAACTGTATCTTACAACAAGTTGATTAATAAGAGTTATTTTTAAATCTTTTTCCTATGATACTACAATGTAAACTCCTGATCTGGTAAGATATTTTTGAGGCTTCATGCTTACTACATCTAAAGCATTAAGCCCAGTATATTTTCTCTTTTAAAAACAGGTTAAGTCACATGAACGAAAAGGTTATAAGAAAACAATTAATGCATCATTTAACGAACACTAGCACTCCAAAAGTTGTCAGACTGGAAGTCAATATAAATCCTTTAAACAAAAGTACTTCAAAAGTGCTGAACAACAAAAACCTAGGGTAGATAACTGTATGTTAAAATATTCTACCATCTGTTCAGCAGCTGCTTGCAAAAAAAGTCTCAAAACCTTCTAATCATTAAAATAATTTTATATTTCCAATGAACGAATGGAGAATACATCTCAAAATAAACAGATTCAGTTTCCATTATCTCTGTAGTAGAAGCAAGAAACAGTCAAGAATGGGAAGATGGTTTTTCATGGCCATGAACACACAAAGTTCCCCATGATGTGAAATGTGCCACCATCTTTTGTCTGAAAAACATACAATAAAAGCTAACAAAGGATGGCTACACTTAGGAGGTCAAATCATGAAACAATCACAGAGTATCATGAGATGGCTCATCAGGTTAGAAGATTCCCAGCTACATAATGAAATAATGGAATCATACAACGGAACCATAAAGTTCATCCAGTTCCAATCCCTCCACCATGGGCAGGGACACCTTCTACAAGACCAGATTGCTCAGAATGCCATTCAACCTGCCCTTCAACACTTCCAGGGATGGGACATCCACAACTTCTCTGGGCAACCTGTTCTAGTGCCTCACCCACCACCCTCCTACTAAAGAATTTCTTCCTAAAATGCAATCTAAACCTTACCTCTTTTAGTTTAAAACCATTCCCTTCTGCTCTATCATTATCTTCCTATGTAAAAACTCACTCTGCTTCTTTTTTATAAGCTCCCTTTAGGGACTGAAAGGCTTCAGTGAGGCCTGCCCAGAGCCTTTTCTTCAGGCTGAACTCCTGCTCTCTCAGCCTGTCTTCAAAGGAGAGGTGCTCCAGCCCTCTGACCATCTTGGTGTCCCTCCTCTGCATTTGCTCCAACAGGTCAGTGTCCTTTCTGTGCTGGGGACCCAGAGCTGGATGCAGCACTGCAGTGGGATCCCACCAGAGCAGAAGGGTAGAATAACCCTCCCTCACCCTGTTGGCCACACTGCTTTGGATGGAGCCCAGAATACTTTTGGCTTTTTGGGCTGCCAGTGTACATTGCTGGCTCATGACCAGCTCTTCATCCACAAGAACACCCAAGTCCTCCTTCACAGTGAAGGACTGTCAATGAGTTCTGCGCTCATGTCTCAGATTACCCTGACCCAGGTGCAGCATCTTGCCTTTAGATTTGCTGAACCTCATGAGGTTCCTGTGGGCCCCCTTCTCCTGTTTGTCCAGGTCCCTCTGGATGGCATCCCATCTTTGTGTTGTGCCAGTTGCCCCAGCTTCCTGCCATCTGCAATCTTGTTGGCAGTGCACTCGATCCCTCTGTGTCATTGATAATGATGCTGAAGAACAATGGTCTCAAGACAGAGCCCTGAGGGACAACACTCATCACTAGCACTGGCCTCAGCCTGGACAGAGCCACTGACTACAACTGTCCATCTGTGTCCATCTAGCCGAGTCCTTATGAAATAAGTAATCCACCCTTCAAATTTATGTCTCTCCAATTTGGAGATAAGAAAGTCACATGGGAAATGAAAGATCATCCTTATCCATTTTAGACCAGACTTAAAAGTGAATTCTCCCAAGTATTATCTTGGGTTTCTAAGTTCAGCATTTAGAAAGTTTCTGATATGGTCAGAAATTTTATGTTCATACTAGCAATGACTGCCTTCTTTAGAGTAAACATTTTCCACAACCTCCCATGGCATCTAAGCCATTCTGTTAACCACAGACATATGCTGCGTATTACTATTTGCAGTAACAATCTGTTTGCATTCACAGTCTTTTATTCTGGTTTATCAGTGAACCTCTATCACACAATGCATATTCACTTCAGTGGTTTTGGTTTATTAATTTTTTGTCCTGTCTTTGTTAGCTTGCTTCTTCCAATTTTTGAAGTTAACAACTAAAAAAAAAAACAACCCTCAAACATTCAATGACATAAAATGGTAAGTAGAAACAAAAGAATGCTGTGACGGTGGTCACAAGGGTTCTTGGGTGAAGGAAAAGACGAGAAGGTTCACTCTATTTTTAGAAGACTTGATTTATTATTTCACGATATATACATCTATTATAACTATACTAAAAAGAAAAAGAAAAGAAAAGTTTCTTCAGAAGCTAGCTACTTAACCTAAGAATAGAAAAGTAAAGAATGATAACAAACTTCGCTCTCTCGGACTGTCTCCGAGAGACCTCAGTTCTGGATTGGCTATTAACTCCAAACATCTAACCTGAGCCAATCTAGACAGACTTGTTGCATTCCACAGCAGCAGATAACCTATTGTTTACGTCTTGTTGCTGAACTTCTCAGCTTCAGCAGGAAAAATCCTGAGAGAAGATTTTTCATAAAAGAAATGTCTGTGAGAGAATGCTATTGTGAAATTTCACATAAACATGACCTAACAGTTCTAGTCTCACTTTTATGCTCTCAGGTCCCTCATTTTACAGAAAATTATTTGTTGTAGGTATCATATTTTATTTGCACACACTAATACTACCACACTTCTTTAATGAACATGATAATTTTTAACAATACTTTTTAAAGTACTAGGAAAAGGAAAAACAGTTAATTCAGCCAGTTTAATGAATCCAGTATATCCCTTTTCATCCTTCTAACAAATCAGCAATTCACTGAGGCAAACAGTGCTTGCTGTCCTTCTTTCTGTTTTCCCAAAGAGATCTGGCAGAATCAGACTTCTGTTTTGCCACGGTCAACCAGACTTGATTTTTCTGACAGCAAAATTTCTGATGATAGAATTAAGGACTTCTAAATGAAAGCCAGCCAGATGATTAAAGCCTCTTCTGCTAAAACAATGAGAAATACTTAATTTGCCTAAATCAGTACCCAAGCACTAGCCACAGAGTCAATCAACAGCTCACACAAAGATATGAGAGGCAGCATCATCTACTTGAACGCAAGCAAGTAGGTATCAGGAGGGTGGGATGGGGCAGGGAGCAGATTTGAGAAAAGGGAGATGGTGATTTAGGTAGAACAGGTGTCAACCCTCAGCTTTGGTTCCCCATTTTGTCAGACGCTTTGCCCTTGAGGGGCGCAAAGAAAACCAGAAAGAAATCATTCAGCTTAAGGATCACTGTCTATTCTGCTGCTGCTTTGAGCATAAAGACCGTGTGCTACCATGTGTACTAAAAATAAATAAAGCAAATTTTTGCAATATAGTCTTATTTTTGGATTTAATCAATTTTTTCACATTCTCACCGTCCTTTTCCAGTTCACAGAGATTGCTTCCCTCAGCTTTTCTAACAGCATTGCTTTTGGAAGCAGCACAAGGTAACCTGGATGCTGTCCTGTTTGGCCTGCTGTGCTCTTGCAGTAAATTTTGAGAAAAAACACTACATCAGCACAATTTCAGAACTCAGGTTCCTTTGCAAATCACAGGAAGCAAAGAATTTTGCAAGTTGGCAAAGCATCAGAAGGACATCATCATAGTCAGGAGTGCAGCAGTTACAGATCACAGAGAAAAGCCTGAGGACATTGAAGGATGCAATTCCAAGGGCATGGGTTTTACCACCACCACCAGATAGCGAGCAGACTTTTTAAGTGGTGCTTTCCAAATAAAGGCCAATGGGATTTTTCCACCCTGTCACTCAATATTACAGAGTTAGCAAACATTTTTAATTGATCTATCTGGTTGTTCCCATCCTTCAAATAACCTCTGTTGACCTAACACTCTAGGCTGTATGCTGCAAACTCTGCCTCTGGAGAGTTCCACATTAAAACACTGCTGGTTTCCTCTGCAAATTAAAAAACCTTCTAACTGCACTTTAGGCAATATAGCACCAACACACATGAAGACTTTTAGTCAACAACCTTTCAAAACACACACTTTTTTCTCTCTCAGAAAGTGGTGTTTAAATCTGAAATACTATCTCTCTTCTTAAATCCTGGAAAGCATTCAGCTTCCCTTCACCATCACAGTTCATTTATCTTCCAAGAAGTTTCTGAGTGCTTGCTACAGAGAGGAAATTTTTAAAAGGCACAGAGAGAGACAGAAAATGTCATGGTGCCTGACATTGGGCTCTGGATCTGACTCATGCAGGCTGCACCTTGGAGAAGGCTATACTCAGACCCACACTGGAGTCATCATTTCAGCTGGCCACCACTTTTGCACCTGGAGTTGTGAAAGTGTGAACAGAGGCACCACAAAATTATACGCTCATTTTATTCAGGATTTAACAAGTGTTTCTCCAGAGAAAAGTTTTGTTTCTTTCTGATCTCCACCCCAACATACAGAAATTTTCAAGAAAGCATCTAGATACAAAAGACATTGTAAGCTAAAGTTATACAGAATGCAGTGAGCACATTCCACAATCATAGTGATTTTTTTTTTTTTTTAGTTCCTCTCATAGTCACCTTGGTTCTATTTTTGAAAACAGAAATCTTCGTGTTGAATACCTCCTCCTGATCCTCTCCTCCCACAAGTAAAAAAAAAAGTTTAAACCAAAAAAGAATGCATTGGGATGTCTGGCATAGTTATGGCTGAGACACAGCTAAGGGGCATTTAGGTACCCAAGAGAGAAACGTGTAAACTTTTTTAAAGTATGAGTTGCCCACACCTTCCTCTGAGGCAAAATGGGAACACAACCTAGAACTTTCTGCGACCTTGCAAATAAAATAAGTAAAAAAGCAAAGTATCTGTTTGTGGCCACTAAATATATATATATCTTTTTTTCCAAATAAAGAGAAACCTCCACCTTCTGTGAAGCTGAAAATATTCAACCTCCCCCTTTATCTCAGTCTTCAAAAACCTTCAATACTTTGGCAACAAAAAATACAGAACCTTGTATGAATGTGGCCAAGTAAAGAAAATGCATGCAGCTCTAAGGTTTATGTCACACTGATATATCTTAAATGTAATAGATTACCACTTAAATTTAAAAGAGACTAGACAGCAACATAGGTAATTAACCAATTTGAGGTCAATATCCAAAATGCACACATTTGTGTGTGAGAGCCACCAAGGCAGGGATGAGATTCAGTTTTGAGAGGACCAACTGTTAGCACTGGAAGGTAATGGAAAAGAAAAACTATCATCTGAGAGTTCATTGAACTTATTTGCTGCCCTACTGAGTGAGTTTTTCTTCTCTAAACTCATTCTGGCCAGATACAGATATTTACACAGATCTTGTTTTGTAGCATGATAATAAGAGAAAGTCTTTATACATAAAAGTTGTTTGGTCACTGATTACAAGAGTCTTTTAAAGGTTTTTTTTCTTCACTTAGCAGCAATTTCATTTTTCACCATCTAGCAGCCACACCATTCTGTGAATTGTAATTCACTCATCACCAAGCAGAGGCAATCTAATCCTTATCTCGTTAGTCAGTACTGGTTCCTCAGCTTCATTTATTATTTGTTCTGTCTGAAATACTTCAGATGATGGATAGAACCAGGAATTAATATGGGGAGTTTTCACAGATGCATATAAACATTTAATATGGCCACATGACGTGAAGACTGTGGACTGGGTCCAGTTAATTAGGGCTAAGGCATTGGTTTCTGCAAATGCTCAGTGAGAGTATTTGCTGGAGGAAGGGGGTCTGTAACACCTGTGAAACACATTCATTTTCAGAAAACTAAAAGATACTTCAGGCTCCTACTTTTTTCAGCCTGATGTGAAAGGAACTGAGTGGTTTTCTGTCCTAGTCTTAGGAAGCCTTTCTTGTAAGCATCTCCTTTCCTCTTGAGACAAAACCAGAGCCAGATGAAAACAGCCACAGTGGACGCAGTGACACAGAAGCAGGGCCAGGGGAAGATGGTATGAGTGGGGATGAACCCAACCCACCAAGCCTAGCCTCCTACCCACTCCTTCCTTATTTCCCTCCTACTGATGGGCAGCACACTGTTTCCAGCAGTGATCCTCAGCGAGCAGACAACAGGAAAGCACGTAAATGACAAAGAGTGAGGAAAGAGAAACATCACCAGAGCCCATTGCTTAAATCACCAAAGAAATTGAGGAGCAGTTGGCAGCACTGGAGCTGTCTCTCACAGGAGCATCTGCGTGGCACTCAGTTCTAATGCTTCATGCGGCTGTATTCTATGCATCTGTTGCCATATGGGAAGGATAGAAGGCAACTGAGATGGGAACATCTCGGAACATCAGAATTATTTCTGCCATTCTAACATTTGTCTCTACATCAAAGGAGTTTTGGGTTGTTTTTTTGTTTGTTTGTTTGTTTTCTTGTTTGTTTTTTTTTAGTACAAGGACAAATTTGACCAATTTGGCCATGGTTTGGAGCAAGCTCCAAAAAGACCATGGAAGATGGTGGATACTTACTGACAATATGCATAAGGGCTTCCGAAGGCATAGAGATTAAAACACTGACTTTTGTTAGAAGATTTTGGCAGGGGCAAAAGCCACCTTGAATGAATTACTTCAAAATTACTGTGGCAACAATCCTCAGGAGGAATTTCAATTTCTAGTGAGGAGGGGAAGAAAATAAAAGTGGGGGGGAAAGCAGTAATATATGGAAAAGAAAAAAAAATCTTTTTTAGGAGGGACAAGCTGCACTCAGAATTTGCAAAAATAAACTTTTTTTAGGAACCCAGCTGGGGTGGAAGTGTCTCCCACACAGGTAAGGTAAAGTTGCACAAGGTTTTATCTCATAATGACAGAAAATTAAATCTTCTAAAATTTTATCTTTCAGTAGATAAGCCTAATGATAACAGGAACTTGAAAAAAATTATTAAAACATGTCACAAGATTTAGCTGCATCTTAAATGTCATCTTCATTTACAGTACATTGCTTAAATCACCAAAACAAGACCTGAACCACCCAGCTGGAATTTAGGAATGATAATTTAATCAAATTATCTACTGAATACAAAACCTGGTCATTCTAGTGTACAGGGTTGCAAAAATCAGCTGATTACTTAAACATGTTTTCTCCTGTTTTTAATTGCTACAAGAGTTACCATGCCATTTACTCTGTACTAGCATTAGGTTTTCACAACTAAAGGAACGATACCATGCTATAGCATAGTATAATATATCAACATACCATAGAGCATACTATGCTATAGCACACTTTTGAAAATACTACCCTCTTAAAAGATATTTCTTACCATCCTTCTTCAAGATTTGGCTTGTGTGAGACAGTTAAAAATTTTATTAAAGCATAAAAATAGATTATAAGAAAAAGTTTCTCAGTTCTACAGTAAGAAAATGACTGTAAAAACCCTGTAAAAAACAACAACAAAGAAACAAAGAGCTTTTAATGTTTAGCACCCTGTTTGGGTTTGAAAAATTCTCACTGAAGAAGGCAGGGATTGTGCGTCAGCAGCTGAACTTGAGACTGGGACAAGGAAAAGCCACTGTGCAAGTGTGGAGAAAAAAATAAAAAGAGAACAGAAAGATTAACAGCTTCTCCAAAAAAACTACATAATAAGCTACAGAACAGAATGTCATTTCCAGAAAAGATAAGAAGCTATTGCTTTTTGGTTACAACCAAAGCTTAGTCTAAGATTTCGATCTAGCACATAGCTGCAAAAGAGCCATCTAAGGCAAGAGCAGGATATAGGCAAAATGCTTTGCTAAATCAATTTCTAAATGTTCCATGAACAAAGGGTGGTTTCAGAAAAATGGAACACTCCACATTTGAAGATGCTTTTGCATCAAGACACCATACATAAATAAGATTTTGAAAACTGGATTTAACCTTGCAACTCTGCTAATGGAGTTTCATATACTGACAAGGTGTCCTGTCAGGGAGTGTACAAAGGTTGCATCCCCCTGGGCATCTCCAGCTTTGGCTTCTATGGAAAAGTAAGTAATCATTTGTTAATTCAAGTGTTATTGCTTTGACTGCTTCTGTTTTCTCAAGTAAAAATTTTGACTGGCGAAAAAGAAAAATAATTGTTACCCAGGAAGGAAAGCAGCATATATTAAAACACTTCTCAGGCAAAGACATTGTTCCTGTACGGACTGAAATGAGATCCAGTGAGGAAAGTATTTCATGAATGTTAATCCAGGTCCACTGAGTCTCAGCCCAATACCCACAGGTTTGCATACATCAGTTCCACTAAATTACACTTCTATGCCTGTCTATCGGAGGTAATAACAATTATTTTCTCTTCACCATTACTCTGCTCTGGTGGAAGTTATACTAATGTATGTATGTTTATTTTACATACAAGTTCCTTCCATCATTTGTCTAATAAAATATAAATTTAAAAATACTCTGCAGAACATGAATGCAAAAGAAAACAACTTAGTGTAATTTCCACACAAAACTTGACAAGCCACACTAGGAACACTAAAATCAAAGATGGCAATGTAAGACAAATTTTCACTCCCCTTTGTCTCTTTGTCTTTTCTTATTAAAAAAACCCTGAGGATGGGAGTCTTCAATTTAACTTTCATATGCTCTTCTGAAGACTATGTGCAAATGGGCTTAATAATTACGATTTCTGGGACCTTACTTGATTTTTTTTTTAATACCTGCTGCAACTTGAATCTGGGGTATGTATTTATCCCGGAGCTGTAAGACAGAGTGCGCTAATGCCTGATACAATGCAAGGAATGCTACTGTCTGCATAGTTTACATATGAATGGGGGGACACCAGCTCCTACCTGGAGAGCAAAGTCTGCAGAGCCCATGCCTTGGCATGTATATAAATTTCTGACCCTGAGACACACTGAAACCTCAGCAAGTACTAGTGCAGTCAACAGTGGCTGCGGTTCCAAGTGCTGTGAATCCAGTGGGCAGCAGTCACTGAAGCAGAGCCAGCTCAGCTCCTTTGAGAAGGCATCCCTGTGGTCCAGGCTCTGAGCAGTACTGGAAGAACAAGCTCCAAGAGCAGGTGCTGCAAGAAGCCATTTGTCAACTGTGACAACTGAGCTATTATCCTGAGACACTCTGGAAAACAGGCATTTTATCTCATCTTTTAGTGGCTGCTCTGTACCTTTAAAATACTCTAGTAACATCTGCCATACTATTTAGACATCCTAGAAGTGTTCTTTAAAAAAACCCACATCATCTGAATTCTAAAACTTGGAAGAGTCAACTACCTGCTATCCTCTGCAATATGGTAGAAATGCTGAAAGCAATCACTGAGCAGTAAGGATTGGGCAGCAGGGGGTTGAAATGTTTTTCAGCTTTGTGTCAAGCATATCGCTTATACAGCGAAGCTGGAAGATTAGAACATGAAAATCTAGGATGCAGATGCATGAATTAAACTGTAATTTAAGGACACAAAGCCAGAAGGTCGCCCTTTCCAGGCATGGGACTAGGGCTGTCCTACAGAGATGGCCTGCAGTGTGCTAGCTGCTGTAAGGCAGGGCAGCAAGCAGCTTCTTCCATGAGAGGCTTCAGGGATTGAGGAGCAAGTTCATTGTGAGAAAATCCAGACTGTCACTGTGAAAGCAACCTAAAACTGTCCATCTCCTAATCACACTGCCTGGTCCCTTCAACACTCGCAAACCAGGTTGTCTCTTTTATTCCATTGTGCTACAGTGTGCAAGCGAAAACATGCCTTCCTGCTATCAATACATGCACATCAACCAGTGATTGGGCCCAACCAATTTCTTCTGGAGGAAAATAAGAAATGGAAAAAAGGGATCTGTTGATTCAATAACAGGAATGGGTTATGTAATTTGTTCCAGAAAGGCCTGACAGACTTCACCTTTTCAGCTTCATATTTCTTTCACTTATCTTATTTGAATGATACACATTAAAACACCTTAAAAAATAATTCAAAGCAGGTATCCACTTGCCATAGTCCAGCGAAAACCAGATTGAAATCAAATTTATAACTGAAATAAGATATTAAAAATTTTACTACGAATATTTGATTCAAGAATGGACTTTCATTCCAGAATTCCCTGTGACACTATGCACAGTTGTTATCTGCTTGTTTGCTAAGAAGAGAAGTTACATTTTCAAGCGTCATTGCTTGCTGTCCTGAAAATCCTGGTCATATTTCCTCCAAGGGAAAATGCACAGACTTCTCAGGGGCAGCCTCACACAGCACCAAGACTGTAATGCAAAGTATCCTTTTTCAGAAGCAAGTGTAACACAACAAAACAGATTTTGAGAAATAATATTTGTGTAGCAGTCTGTAATATTTTAAAATGTTCTGCTAAAAGGGAAAAAAAAAACCGCAACAAAACAACAAACCTCCAACTTTTAACTTGCAATGCCGCGGATATTTCAGCTCCTCAAAGTATCATATTATTGTACTCTCAGACAACCCAACCACCCAGTCTATCATATTAAATATGGGAGTAATTTACAGGCCAGACTTTAGGTCTAGTTTTACAAAAGCAGTCCCTCAGCAGAGGGATGTCAGACTCATTGACCTGGGCACTGAGTGACAGCCTTCTCCACATAACAGAAGAGAAAGAGAGAGCTAGAGAGAAAAAGATGAAAAATTATGTAAGCCAGTATTCATAAATGCTGGTCCTCATTTTCAAAATACATCTACACAAAACTTTTTATTTTCCCCCTGTGGCTGTATGCAACATTCAGCAGAGGAAAAATTATGCTGTTACATATTTTGCATCTTTTGAATCTCTCGGAGGATTTGAATAGAAATGCTAGATACTGGTACTATACGCTTTCACATCTCTCTTCCCCACAAAGAGAAAAATCCTGTAGATGATTAAAGACACTTACTCATCACAGACATTCCACCCACCTCCCAGGGAGAAGGGTGCTAGGCTTGATGCTCTGCTAACACTTCAGAGGGGACACGGGCTCAGTGCTGTGCACAGATCCATGGGCCTGGGCGTGTACTCTGGACATCTATTAGTCAAATGCTGCTTAAGGGATATAGGTCTCCAAAGTGGGACTTAGCGCAGTTAGTCACCTCTAGCTGATTCTGAGCCATCCACCTCTGCTCTCACATCTTCTGCTAAGGGGCAGGTAACAGGTTTAGCTGAACGTGGATTTTCTGGATTAATATCCAATCAACTTGGTTCTCTGGTCCAACTCACCATGTAGCTGGACAAATACTGCTTGCTGGGAGGAGGAGGACAGAACAGACACCACATTTCTATTACACTGAAGCAATTCTGGATCCAACCCCACATTGCCAGGATTCAGCTGTGCCTGCAGTTCAAGCACAGCCAGGCACATTGAATTTTAACTTCTCTCAGTGAACCAAGGCCATATCCAGTCCTGGCATATTAGAAATTGGTTTCAAGTTACCAAATACAGCTGTAAGCAAATATTTGATACAAAAAAGGAGGTATTTTCATAGTATGTGATAATTAAAAAACTAAAATACTGTCCAACTGCTACAGAAAGTAAGAAACAGATGAGAAGAAAGGGTGGGGAAGATGAGGGCTGCCCACAGTGAGAACACAATGGGTTGTCTTAGAAGTTCCTCTGAGGAAACCACACTGAAACAGTAAACCTCCAACACGGTGAGCAGGATCACTGCTAATGTACAGAGCTGAAGGGCCAAATTAATTCCTTGTGTAACCCCAGTGACTTCAAAGGAGTTAGCCCAGAGATGAGTTTGGCTTAGGAATTTTGCAATGGAACCTAACCAATTCCCCCTAAGTAGATTTCAAATCTGTGGCTTCTTGTGTTACAAAATTGCCTTGGCTCTGCACTGTTACTGTGTCCTTTATCAGCATTTTTATTCATACAGAATGACTAAGAACTCCAAACCAGTAGCACCACCTGATTAATATCATCCACTCTTCAAAGCATTTGTCTTAACACCAGGGGTTGTTGTTTTTTCAAGCTGGTGGGTCTCAGCACTGATGACTTCATTGTGTGGTCTGTCTGGTCAAATTTGCTGCTGAAATCCAGTCTTTTTGCAGCGGAAGGGTAATATTTTAAATTAGTCATGAGCGGGGATTGAATGCTAAACTTGACCTTTCCACCTTTTCCAGTGTGTGTATTTCTGTGCTTCCTCTGCAGCCTCTGGATGCCCATGTGCAGTCTGCTTCTTCTGGCTCCCAGAGAGACAAGATTAATACTGTCTTGTCACGTATTGATAGCCAGCAGTGCAACATAAACAGCCAAAAAGCTGTAATGAGTCCTACTTACTATCTTTATATAAAACAGGATTTATGGTGACAGACTACATTTCCAGCAGCCAAAAGATGTGTAAGGAGGGATCATACAGTCTTCTGACTGCTCGTCTCTGCTTCGGCTCTAACAACACTTTTGGGTGGCTTGGACTAAGCGCACCATTTTTACACATCTCTCCCCTAATTGTTCAAAAAGCAGCATATCGGCCAAAAACCACCTCTGCAGCCAAAATTATGACTTTAATACTCATGGATACATTCACGTGTGCTGCACTGCTGAAGCAGTTCCAGTAATTTAAAGGGGGAGAAAGGAACAACTCAGGGCAGGTAAGGCAATCACTGTTGGGCCCACAGGCATCTATACTGCCCTTAAAATATAACCTATATGTTTTTTGCCACAGTCTGAGCAAAACTGCATTCAATCCAGAATATCCTTCCCTTCAGAAGCTTTGCTGTGACAGTGTGGGTGGCTGAAAGAATTGTTTGAATCTGCTTTTTCCTCCACGTTGCTTCTTTCATCACAATTTTTGTACATCTTACAGGATATTCTGTTTTTCATCAAACTAGGACAGACTTTCAGACTGCACTGCTAAAGCCTGACCAGCCAAACTTTAGAAGAAAATATACATCAAAAAGTGGTATGAAAGTAAAAAAACAATTAATAACATATATTCATGGCTCAATTCCAACTTATATTATGTGCTTTTTACCACTCTCTTCATATAAACTCATTCAAATTCACAGCAAAAATCAGTGACTATCAGCAAAACAAATAATTTAACAGGGAGCAAAAGGCATTCAAAATATTTAGCTTCCATGCTCCAAGTGAATGGCAAGTAGGTAATTTGTGTGGTGAAAGACCTATTTTCTATTTTGTTAACAAATTCATTATGTCTGGCTCATTGTTTTCATTAAGTAAGTACATCTGGCTGCTGTAAGGAAAGCATGATGAATATTTTATACATGATTTTGTTCATCATTTCAGAAAAAAAGTGAAAATCGATTTGCAATAGAAGTCAAAACTAAAACTGAGGAAGACAGGAATTGCCATATTAAATCAGAGTGGAGGCGCTAGTGCTTGACAGCTGTACAGCCCAGCTGCTCGAGAGACAGCTGTAAGACCTCCATCACAGAGAGATGTGGGATAGTCAGCCAGCATCCTGAGGCACATCTTGATCTCCAACAGATAAGAAACTGGATTATGACAGATAATGGTTTACTATATCTTCATGACCAGTAACCAGACGCAGATTTACAGGCAAATGAGGAGGATTCACAGACAGGAGCGCTCTAATCCCATTCCTTTGGCATATTAGTATGTCCAAAAGCTTAGCAAAAGGACAAAGGAAAGTCAGGCATTTCCTTCCCCCTCCCCTCCAATTCAGATCTAGATGGAGCATAAGAAGAGAAAGCATCCAATGAATATGAGGATGTCTGGAAATTCACTACAGATTAAGGAGAGAGTATGCACTATTATCTTACTCTGGGACATATCTGTAGGACCTATACAGTTTTCCTCTTCTCTCCACATGCTCTGAAAAACTGAAGGAAAATGAAGGGCGTCTCGGCATTGAGCTGAAAAAAAAAAAACATTCTTCCCCTCCTGTCTTGCTAAATCCATTATCTGAAATCATTGTCTACATTACATGCCTGCATAAATAAAAATTAAATGCAATTCTCACATACCTAACTAGAAAAACACACATGTGGCCTCATTTCATGACTTAAGCTAATCATTTATAGTCACTGTGGTGCTGTTATCTACTATCTAAATGACATGGAAAATTACCACTATCAGTGTCCTAATGCTGATATATTATCCCTATCAGGAGTAATTATTTGGTTTCACATACAGAGTTTCAGTCAGTATCTGGGGTCTATGCCAATAAGCATCAACATCAAATAAAAGGGCAGTCATGATACAAGCAGACCTTTACCATTTTGTGATAACTATCAGTAAATTTCTAAGAAATTTGTGGCTCTTCTTTAGGGCTTTTAGATTTTTTAGAAAATATCAAGTGACAAAAAAAAGAAAGACTTTCCAATGTTTTTTTAATTCCTGAACAACGTTGAGGCTTCTCTTTTCAGCTAGGTATCTAATCATTATCTTAGTAAACAAATGTATAGTGAATTATTTCAAAACACTGAAGTGCATTAGAGTCCTTTCTAGTGTTCAAAACAAATTAACAAATACACTATCAAAGTAAATAATAATACTATAAAATAAATAGGAATTTCTTAAATGATATGCTAACTGGAAAGGCTCTGAGTTCTTCATTTAACTAGCTTAATCTTCTGAAATTCCTAAGTCAGAGCTATTTAGAGCTGTTTTACTGCAAATTCACTATCTTCTTTAAGGGGTTCTACAGGAAAAAGCAAAATTTGGTTTGATGAAATAAAACTTGACAGCTCTAACTCTGCCTTCAAACGGCACAGAAAATTCACTGAATGGGACTAAATCACACAAGTTGTTTTGGTTGGTTGCATTTTTTTGTTGGTTGGTTTGTGGGTTTTGCACATAAACATTTTACTACTAACCCTCTCCTCCAAAAAAGAGCTGTAAGGTCTTTCTCAGGTCATTTAAGGAAACATAACTGTTGCTGGATAAAGAAATCTGAATAACGCAGGTGTACCATTCATCTGTGAAAAAAGCTTTGTCTCCAGTGATTCAGCATATTACTGGTCTGAATTTTAACTTTTTAGTCAAATTTATTTTGGTGACTCTTAGCATAGGAATAAGCCAAACTCAGTCTCCTTGTTCCCCCAGTCTGGTACCAAGCACCAGAGCAAAAATTCTCATATAAAGAGTTATTTTATTCAGGCTAGTAAATAAGCACACAAAATCAAGTGAATTGTCATACTGAAGCCATTGAAATGAAGTTTCTTTTTCTCCAGCTGAAAGGATCTGCAGGATATCTTCAGCCATCCTAAATACAAAAATGAAACATCCCAATTTTGGCCCAAGTACCAGACTTCAGGAAGGCAATTCAGTCGATGCACAAAATGCAGGTCTCAAGAGCATGCTACTTGTCTTTTATGTATTTGATCATCCTGGAGACAAGCAATATGTAATTCTTTCTCCAAGTCTGAAATGCTATCTATAAGTTACATATATTAGTCCAAAGAGATAAAAAATAAATCCCTTCCTTAAGCATGTAATGATTATCATCCTGGATATTTTCATATGTTTAAAAAAGACATTAGCTCTAGAGATAACACATTATATCTTCATCGTTATCAACCCCCTCCCCACCATTTATGCTATAGGACAACAATGAAAGAACTTAATGTTCCTTCAATTAGTAATTAAGGGCCGCATTCCTACCAAGGTCTTTTCCATAACACCACCGAGGCCAGTGCCCCAGTTTTGCATCTCTATTCTGCAGTGCCACACGCTGATGTTTCAGCTCGTAGCATTTACACTGCTGGAAATCTTCTGTTAGCTCCCATAAGAGTCAGATGATCAAATAAAGCTCCCTTTATGAACTCATTCACTGCACATAAACATGGTATAAATAAATATTTGACATGCAAGTTTCATTAGTTACTTCCACTGAATTCTCACCAGGATCATGAGAGCACTGTATAGAAAACAATGAAAGTTAAGAATTTAGTGACACAAAAGTAAGGGACTCAGAAGAGAGAGATTGGCTGGAGAAAGACAGAAAAATTACCTATAGCTCATATCCCATATGATCTACAAATACATTTTACTTCTAGCCAAATGGTCCTCCCTCTGGAAAGTTTTATTAATACCAACTTTCCAGAGGTGCATTAGATTTTTACATTGCAAAATACACAACAATGCTCTAAAATACACGAATCCTCAATTTTGGGTTCCTACTTGTTAATAAAAGATGACAAATTCAACACTTACCAAGCTCTGAGAACAATGTAAGGTTAAGATTTAAAAGGTGTTACAGAAATGGTTTTATTTGAGCCATCTCCTATATACAAGTTCCATCTTCCAAGTAACACATGCCAAAACATATGCCACAAAGGTAAGGGTGTATGTTTGTGTTATAAATAATGATAGTTTCACTTACCAAGTGATAGATTCTTCAGTGATACCTAACAAACAGCTCCAGAAATCAGACAAAACAGAGTGGCTGCTACTGAAACATAATTTATATACAGGATCTACCTGAGCGCAATTGCTTCATGAGTTATGAATGCACGTGCTTTCATGCACATGTATATACAATTATGGAGGGTATGGTCTACTCATGTATATATGTGCACGCACACACATTTTGTTATGATCATGTATAAATTATACGTATTTTAGAGTAAAAGAAATTTAAATGCGTGTGTCAGTGGGGATGCTGGCGTTGCGGTGTGCAATGCGACCGCTTTTCAGTTGCTGTTATATGTTTTTTAAGTTTACATTTTAAGTTTAAAGTTTATTCTGTATTAAGTCAAATTGTGTTAAGATGGCACCTGCCTCAGGCTCCCTCCCCCGTTTCTCCCCCTCTGTGACATGTCAATCCTCTGGTTGCCTAGGGAACTCCCGCCATTTTGCATATCAGTCTTTAGTCCCCTCCTTAGTTGCCATGGCTTCTGTGTAAACCCCTCCCATGTTTCCCCGGTAACCTCCCTGTCCACCACTTTCTGCCCACACCCTGTCCCTAGAATCTTCTACCGTGGGCAGAAGGTGATTGGAGCAGAAGTTGCTGTCCCTCCCCAACAAGCCTCCTATTTGTTACTATGTTAAATCAATCACTCAGTGCTGTTTTGTTACTGGCCAGGAGGTGGGTCGCTCCTCTCTTCTGGAAGCCTTTATCACTCTGTGCAATTTCCTCCCACCTTGGGGCAGATCCCTGCAGCCATTACCTGAATATGTACCCTTCCTCTCCCTCAATAAAACTCACCCTGCTGCAGAGACCTGCCTAGCCTCCTTTCCATCATTCATGCGACCTCATTTAGCTGGAGCGCAAGCTTTGCCAGATCTTCGGACACAGCCGAGGCCATCTCCCCCTCTGCCGGGGAGAGCTCGGTCCCAAGAAGCTGCTGGCGTGCTGTGGAGCTAGCCAGGCAATTCTTACGCACCCCGGCATGCTCGTTTGATATTTTTAAAGGGAGTTGGTTGGTTGCTTCTGATTTTTAAACAAGATACCAGCATCTTGCACATAGTCATGATGGGAATACCCAGGAATGAAATATCTCATATAGAATAAACTACATAAAACACCACACCAGTGAATCCTTTCGCAATATAAACTCCAAAAGCTCTGTATAATATATACTGAACTTAACCACGCAAACAAAATGAGATTCCCTAGTGGGACATAAACTCTGTCTTCTTCTCAGCTGAAGTGCTTTAAGGCAAATATCGTTTCTACTGGAATTTGCCAACTACTCATATTTTACTGGTTTTGGTTTTTTTTCCTGAACTGTAAGCATGATGTCTAAGTAGCAGAACAATGATCTAAGACTACTATGTACATATATGTAAATCTGTGGAAAAAGATGATCTCATCAGCCTATAAAAAAAAAGGGAAAAAAATCCTGAATCTCTAGGAACTGTATCACCTGGTCAAACACGGAACAAAAGACGAAAATATGCCACAATATTTCAAACACTGTCTTTAAGAAAGTCCTTAATTTGCAGGTCTTGTAATATATCTCATTATGGTATCAATTTCAGTATCTCTTCCTGAGAAATTCAGTCAATTCAGTAAAATTTCTGGTGGCCTAAAGACATAATTGATGTTATTTATCTTCCCACACCAACCTGTACATCTATATAGCTTTAAAAACATTTTTTTCCATATACTGGAGTTAATGAATTTTGTTTCAATTTTTTTTTCTTTAATGCCTGGGGTAGTAAGCAGGATTCAGATTTTGGTAAAGATTGAGCATGTGACTACACTTGCTTACAACACTTAAATATCAATACATAAATAATTAGCCAGGCTAACTGTGCTTTGGGGGATTTCCACAGGCAGTAAAATTCAATGTTTCGCATTCAATGAGGAGATGCTTTTTGGAGCTTGTGGTGGTACAACACATACCAGTTCTTTACGTTTTAGCCAGAATTTCTGATTTGTGTGGTAGTTCAGGCTTAATCTACATATAGAAATCTATTACTTAAAAAAACTAATATCCATGATTTTTAAGTGTAGAGAAAGTGTGAAGAAAGGTCAAACACAGGAAGACTCCACAAAAACAAAAATGAAATGTGTCCAGAGGAGGCAATGAGGCTGGTGAAGGGCTTGGAACACAAGCCCTGTAAGGAACAACTGAGGGAGCTGGGGATGTTCAGCCTGGAGAAAAGGAGACTCTGAGGTGACCTTATCACTCTACTCCTGAAAGGTGGCTGTAGTCAGGTGGGGGTTGGTCTTTTTCTCCAGGCAGCAAGTGACAGAATGAGAGGACACAGTCTTAAGCTGGGCCAAAGGAAATATAGGTTGGATATTAGTAAAAAGATTTTTACAGAAAGGGTGATAAAATACTGGAATGGTCTGCCCAGCGGGGTACTCGTTTTTAAACCATCCTTAGATGTGTTTAAAAGCAGACTGGATGTGGCACTCAGTGCCATGATTTAGTTGAGGTGTTAGGGCTGGGTTGGACTCAATGATCTTGATGGTCTCTTCCAATCTAGTTATTCTGTGATTCTGTAGAGTTTAACTCCAAGATCCCTATCACCAAATTTAAAACAGAAAACTTGACCAAAACAAAGTGAACCAACAACATCACACTGCCCATAAGTGACAGACATAAGAAACCCCTGTGTTTTCTGAATTAACTACTGTACCATGCACGGAAAAGGATAGTGTTTGCTTGGCTCTCTACAAGGCAGGTAACATTACAAGTAGAAAGTTGTCTTCACATGTCAAACACAGCAGATATGTGTACTGCAGAAAAACCAGTGCAAGCAGCACCTACTGTAGCCTGAAACCAGGTGTGTGCTCCACTTCAGAAGGACTCAAACATTCATGGGAATTCATTGATTTTTTTGTTGTTTTTGCCAAACAATTCCTAAGTTTGGCTTTGTGTTGTAGTATAATTATTTGCAGAGGAGCAGCAAACTTAAATACATCTGTTTACCAAATGAAAGTCAAATAAAGTAGTAAAAGCTCTTGTGTAGTATCAGACCATTTACTCCAACTACTCTTAAAAAGCTTATTCATCTGCTACCAGACCCTTAGGCCACCATACATTAAAAATCAATGACAAATAAGAACAGTTTGGCTCCACTCAAGAAGTGAGTTCACTCAGAAAGAGCTGAAGTGGAAAGCTGTAATGATTAACAAAATGAATGAAACCTACACTAGTTTCTGCAAGCATACTTAGAATTTAAAGCACAGACATTGATATAAAGCATAAAGAAAAAGGTGAACAAGAATCATTTCACATTTATTATTTGCCAACATACATGTAATTCCTTTATTAAGACACAAGCTATTACATCCAGCTCCACTGCAATTCTAGCAGTAAGGATTTGGCTGTATTTTTAGAAGACCTTACATATGTTTTTCAATAAAATGTGCTTTCTTTTACTGCTTGTATTTCAAAGTCTTCACAACATAAAATGCAGTCAAGCAGCAGAATAGGCTGTTTGTGGTCAGAACACCAGCACACGTTTTGATAGCTTGTTAGTTGGGCAATTCTGTTTCCTTTATTATATCTTAATGATAATACTACAACCATGAAAATTGAAAGTACTGTTATTTCCAGACACCTTTCTCTACCTAATCAAACTTTTTAGGAGGGACTTAAACTGACTAACAGCAAGTTATTTTGAAGAGATCGGTTTTGAATAGATCTAGATAATTTTCCAAAAGAAACCTGTTAACTCGCTTGAAAATCTTTGCAAAGATTAAAATCATTACAGTTTAAAGATAAAATCAGTGGAAAATTTTAACAAAAAGTTGGCTAGGAAACCTACCCAGCACAGGTGCACTACCATAATCAGACTGTGTTACTGTGGCACTGGTATGTGGTCGGTTGTGGTCAGGAGAAAACTGAGGAATGCGGACTAAGGCAATTGCAGATCAGAATTCCACTCTGCATTACGTAAACTTTTGTTACCACTACTGGACAAATATCTCGTTCACCTTGCCCCTCACATGGTTAAGAAACAATATTTCTCTGGCTTCTGTGTTTGACACCAGAGGTGTAAAGGATCCTTGGTCTGAGAAGAATCAATGGTCAAGGTCAATCTTGTGAAACCAGTGACAGTGGTGACTCCTGGATAAGTCTGGTTAGCTCCATAATATTTTCCTACTCTGCAAACCCAACAGATAAGGGGGAATCAGTATGGTTTTGGCTGCTGGAATACCACTAACAAAAAATTGGTCTAGACTTGACACTCAGTGATGTTAGAACAACCTAAATTTCTTTCCATGTACATTAACTAAGACAAAAATTAACTTGTGATGCCTGGGATAAAGGTCATCTTTCACAGCCCCCATGGCTGCAGCTGCGGAATTGGAGAATCAGTGCTTTCCACCCACCCCAACCCCTGAGTTTGGCTTTACTTTTGCTCTTTTAAGCTACACAGAAACATTTAGGAGATTTGCAGTGTTGGTTTTTTCAGGTCTAGACCAGAAAAGGTCAATGAAATGGCATGTCACCTGTACATGCTCAAATGGAAAGAACAGCTACAAGCCAGGTTTCTGAGTAGGTTTTTATCTGCAGGTTTGACACCCGACTAGACACTTGGATTCAGTCCTAGGCTGATTTTAAAAAAATAAAAAATTAAAACTAATCTGAAACCCCTCTAAGGTTTCCCCAAACTCACAGACCTCCAATATTTCCTTCTGTCTCCCATCTCTCCTGGCTCCTTCCAAAATGCCTGGCAGCCTTCTGGCATATTGCCAACAACCTCAGACTCTCCTGGATTGCTGATCTGGTCTACCTGTACACTTCTTAAAGACTAAACCTTAATTTAAAATATCTCTTTCCTTCCAATTTCTATCCCTGACAGCTACTTGCCCCCCCCCCCCATACCTAAAAGGAAACTGGATTTTTTTTTTTTTCCTCTGACTCAGATGTGGAGTTGCATGAAATTTCGGAGGGGAACTGGCAGTTACTTTATATCATCATCAGACCCATATAATTCACCAGTTTTACAGGGCTTTATTTGTTCATTTTCTTTTGATTTCTTAACTGCATTTTCCTTTATATGCTGTTGGATTGCAAAACCAGCTGGTTTTTGATAGCCAAGTGGCAACACCAGTCCATGCACTTCTCCACTTGCTCCTGCCTCAGGAGACTTGGTGGAAATGTTGAGCATCCCACACAAATCAACAGAAAATGCTCCCAGTGGGTTGGATATATTTTCAATACTAAACAAATACGGGATTTTTTTTATACTTTCTGGCATCTATATGAGCCTTTGATATGGCTGCCTTCCTTGTTTTCTAAGGCTATATTAAATCCCAAAAGGCAGCAAGTCCAAGAGAAAACACGTACCATTTAACAGTATTTCTACCACTTAAGCAATTCAAGTATATTAGTTTCAGAAGACAACATCTGGACACAAATGAAACTGAACTAAGAAACAGGCTTGAAAGCAAATTCAGAGATAAATTTTAGTTTTATTGCAGTCAAAATTCAATACGATGTTGAATGGCAGGACTGAAGAAGAGACTGTCTTGGCTGGATCTCAGTCATGGGGGGAAAAAAAGACAACTCTGAAATGTAGTTAGAAAGAAATAGTAGGAATTGATTTGACCCCTGGAAGTTGAATCAAATTTTTTGCTTTGAAATATGAGAAATAACAGATTCACTTTAAGTTGGTCCTAGATTGCAACAGCAGAAGAAAAGCATCTGACAAAATCGTAACATAAATCTGAGACTGACAACACTCCTCCCTTTTCCATCTTTGTCTTCATGAACATCAAATGCAGAGCAACACCAACAGCTGCACAGTGAGTGATTAACTTCAGCAGAAGAATAATGCTGCCCCAAACCTACACTACACAGTTCAGAGCTTTCTGCCTGTCTAGACTCAAGGGAGTGCAAGATTTATCACAGATTAATAAAGCTGCTGCTAGATCTGGCTTTGCTGTGGCTCAACCACACAACACCAAATTGTCAGAAGAATATTGCCACATAAACAGACCCTGCTTTCTCTCTGGTTCTGGGCCCTGAGACCCACCATGGGCTGCAGCCTCTTACTCTTACAAATATATGACAGTGAAAGTATTTGCCATTTTCAAATCTTGCCAGGGCCCAATGCTGTCAAAATCTGCTGCTTAGAAATCTTAAGATTGTTGTTGTTTTTTTAAAGATTGAATCTTAAAATTATTACATTTGATTAATTTATTATTAATTGTATTATTGATTTGATTAATTTTAATTTATTTTACTTCTCATTTAATTTCAAGTTTTAGGAGACATGCACAAATATTTTCACATGACCTTCCAAGACTGAAGTAAAAGATTTTCTTCTAATAAAAATTTACCCCAAATTTTCACCCAACTGATTTGCTTGTGAGACTGATTTTGTAAAATAATGAAAGAATTCAGATGTCAGCCAGACCCCAGGCATGCCTGGTCTCCCACACTACCTCAGACTGGGAGCAGCAGCAGCTCCAGAGGAAAAGGGGCAAGGTCTGTGGCAGTCGTGCAACACTTGTGATTCTACTCACCAGCTCTTCCTCTTGGTTTGAGTGCACAACAGGCTGATTTGGGGTCTCAAGTATGGAGTTTAACTACTTTATTGATCATTAAAAATAATTCCACTAGTGTAAGGGCAGCGAGTCTTAGGAAATTGCAATCAAGTGTGAAAGAGCTTATTTAACTGGAAGTACTGAATGCTCCTGAGACTTCACAACTAGTTGAGCGGCTTTAGTGTTGAGTTTTGCACTGGTCTTCAATATTTTAGCAGCATTTTTGTTCCTTAGCAATAAGCTTCTCCCACAAAGCACAGCCTGAGTGAAGAAAATAACAATAAAAAAAAAAGAATGCAAAACAGAAGAAGGGCAAAAATTGCCAAATTTGAGTTGGTTGCCCCTGACAAATGTCTTATTTTCCATGTATTATGCTAAATATTATTCAGCACATTTCCAAGCTATTGAGATAGAGAGAAATCATCTACAGCAGAAAGTACTTTCTATATTCATTACATGGTCTATATTATATAAAGCTACTTGTATTCCAAGGAATGAAGGGCAGTGTGGTGGTGCAACCACAGCTCCCTGTCTTCCACAAAGCAGGAGACTTCTACCACTTGTTCCTGGACCATGGCAAATGAACGGGGGCAATCCCAGCTACACACAAATGCTCCTGAGCCAAAGCAAGGACTCTGTCCTGATTTGCTTTCGTCAATAAAACTTCAACCCAGGAACAGTTCCTAAAACCAAGTCAGATAATCACGATAGAATTCTGCAGAATTTAAATAAATAAGCTCTGTGAAGTTACTCCTTCTGTTTACTGGGATTTCCAGAAAAGTTAGGAAGTTGAAAAAGATGAGATAGATTCACATTTCACTCACTACCTTGAAAGTCTGGTGTGAATAAAGTCCATGCAAATTCTGGTTAATTACTTCAGAAGAAATGGCAGCAAATCTTGCTTTAGGTGTCTTGACTACTTAGCCAATGACATAAGAGACTTCTGAATGCAAAACTAAGTTTTAAACAACAGCATAAAAATATCCACCTTTAGCAGTTGAGATGCAGAGGCCACCTACTACAGTGAATAGTGAGAGTGAAAACCAGGTATCCCCCAGCCAAAAATAAGCTCCAACACATCACAAAACAAATCACGATATGTGAAGAATATACATGCACAACACAAAGAAAACGAAGAAATCCAAGCTGACAAGCCAGAACAGAAACCACAATATACTGATGCGCAGCAGCCGTAAAATTGCCGTATGTAAGGAAAATCTTCCCAAGTGGATTAACTGCCTGATTGACAGATGCCACTGGGCTTCTGGCTCTACCAGCCACTGCTCAGAAGTGGCAATTTACCTCTCCTTCAAACATCTTTCCATATAACAAGAAAACAACAAATATGCTCAAATGGAATGGGAATATTACAAGAAGGCTGTCAGACAGCAGCAGACAGTGGAAGTTGAAGGACAGGAACAATTTTTACATCTAAAGGGGGAAGAATATGGAAACAAACACTGAGCTGCATGACATGGAGGTCATAAATACCACAAAATACTAAGCCCATAAATACCATGTAACATGCTTGCAAGTAAATATTCAAGAAGGCATAAAGAAGTAATCTCTATCAAAAACTGCAAAAATAAAACAATGCACCATGAATACCACCAGTTTTGTCTTCAAGAAAAAAGTATTCCAGATTTATCTGACTTCAGTGAAAAAACAATTTTCCCCAGGTTTAAATACACTGTGTTCTCTTTGCTTCTTTTGTTCCCATTCTTTCTTACTGACCTCCATGCCATAGTGGGAAACAGGCCAATGGTGACCACTGATCTACCTGCTTTAGCTGAGACGTCAATGCATTCCACTAGAAGTCAACCTGACATGAACACAGTTATTTCTCTGTAATCTATACAAATTTAATGCACATTAGCTCTGTAAAAAGACAATTTTAAAAAAAGTCAAAGAAATATCTGCTTTATGTTATTTAAATGAAAAGTTAAGTCTGCTAGGAAAACAATTTTTGTACACTATCATAGCTTTATATATATAGATACTAAAAATCCCCACAAAATCAAACAAAACCATAACCTCAAAAAATCCCAAAACAACCACCAAATGCTGAGGATTTTCATTAAATGGCATTCTGACACATACTTGGCTCATTCCAGGAAGAGAAAAAGCTTGTGCAAGGAAATATCAAATAAAATATTTATTAGCCTTCTCCAGGTTGCAAATTTCCCAAGCTCCCACATTTTGTAATGTCAGGAAATTGCTACTATAAACAGCCTAAATCTGCCAAAAATTAAAGTAATTGGGGCCAACTAAAGGTTTCTCATCCCTCATTTCCCATCCCTTGGGAGGTTCCTGCCTCAGGGACACACTGAGCACAGGTGCTGCCTTGACAGAAGTGGAGCCAGAGGCTGCAGAGAGCTCACCTCCCCCTGCCTGTCACCCCAGGAGAGCTGCAAGGAGGTGGCACAGGCAGCAGCTGTAGGCTGGAGTAGGGTGGGAGCCCCAGGAGCTGACTGGAGCCTCCAGCCAGGCAGAGTTGGAGGCCAGGGGCTTGTGAGCCATGGCAGCCTGGAGCCTGTTGTTCACCTGGAAGGCCAAGCTTCCCAAGAACTTACTCTGCAGCTTTTTAGCTGCCCTTACACAAGCTTTGGTTCTTAAATTTCAAATGCAATGTTACTTTTTTTTAATCTCAAAGACAAGATTAAAAAAGGTTCTAATTTTTTTTTCCAAGTCAACTTCACCTCTCGCTCCACTTAGAAACAAGAACAAGTCGACCATTTCACAGTGGCTTCTTCAAAATTTCAAATCACATACATTCAGTGGTTTTATTTACTCAATAGTTCAAAGTTTCCTTTCATATCAACATTGCCCCAGACAATCCCTTTCATTATGTCAAGAAAAGCCAAAATTGGAAACTTTTTATGTAGCCCCCACTCAGGTTATTGTGGCAAGGCATGGCATTTCCACCACCCCGCCAACACAGGCGCTTTGTTAAAATATGGCCAGACAAAGACAAGGCAACAGAGCACTCATTGACTCCTTGCTGGAGCTATTTGGGCTGGCAGCAACCTCTGACTGACTGGGCAAAGCCTCTCAAAGACAAGACGCTTGCAGAGGCGCCAAGGGCCTCCCACACAAAAGATGCTACTTTACAATGCCAATCAGAACTCAACTCTCTTCTACCTCAAGGAACCTAAGTCAGGCCAACATTTACACTTACCAGAGAATGCTAAAGACTATTCGTTTCTTTTGGAGGCAACTGCCCTAGAAAACACACTCTCCAAAATAAATCCCCGCTGTAAGGCAGACTGGAAGGGTCCCAGGGAGCTGGCTGTGCTACCATCCACAAGGGACTGCCAAAGCAATACCAAAAATCAGAACAGAGGCAGGGACCCAAAACAACATCTATGCCATGATACATATTTTTTCAAGCACTCAGTCATCACTCATGGAAACTGAAAACAACCTTGAATCAGATATTTTACAAAACTTTCCCTCAAACTAAAATCAGATGGGAAGGGGCATCAAGCTTCTTTCTCAGCCTTACCTTGCAAACACAGTAATAGTTATTTCTGCTTCATGGAACAAAATAATTATCAATAATACATTATATTCATTGGAATAGATTTATTCAAATATCTAGCTATTTTCTTTCAAGTATTTTGCTGGATACCTTATTTTCCTTTAGAGAATCCTGAACTACCTGTGTTTTGCAGGTTGGCAATAAATCCCAGATGGTGGTTTCTTGTCTCTGAGAAGCACATGACTCCGCCAAACTAAGCAAAAAGTATTTTTGGATTCTATAGCACCTTAAGAGTTATTTTTTGCTAAAATTTCATAAGCAATTCAGAAAATTTGCCGTGCAGTTCTGGATCCAATGTCCATCAGATCCATCTCTTTCATTTTCAGCCTTAACCTTACATTTTGCCAAAGGCCATACAGAAATCGAATGCAACAAATATTTCTTTTTGGCCTCTTATTGGGGAAGATTACTTACACAAGAATATTATTTCAATTGAGTATGAGCGAAAGAAAAAAGATCAGATAAAATGGTTTTTGAATGAAATTATTGTAAGACCTCTTAGTTATAAATACACCAGAGATGCTGGTTTATATAAACATAAGCAGCAACTCAATTGCAGTTACCTCATTTGCTCCTGCCTTGAGCTCTGCCTGGAATGATTGCATCAATACATCTCAGGAAATTCATTTTTCCTCTTCAAATTCTTTTACAAACATTATCAGATCCTTCTAACAAACTAGGAAAGCCAACATCAACATGTTTAAATGCATGATAACTCAGCAACATCAGCACAATGCAGTGCTTTAGCATTTACTTTTTCTTTGCCTATTCTGTATTTGCTGTCCCTTGCCTTCTCTATTCCTGATCCTCTCCTGGCTGTGGAGCTTGCTGCCACTGCCCAGGCACTGAGGGAAGTGCCTGAGAGGCACCAAGAGCCAGGCCATGCCAATGCGTGCAGCCAGCTGGTAACAGCTTTGCCTTCCTAACATGGGCAGACCATCACCATGTGGTCCCTCTTAGAGCTGTTGCGTGGTTCCTTGTTTCACCTCATCCTCATCCATATAATCCTTCAGTGCTCTCCTGCCACCCTTCCCTTACACTCTGATTTAAAGGCTTCTTGAGTCCCTAAAACCAGCACACACTGATATCAGTGATTTAGAGGCTCAAGTTATGCTTTCAAAGAGGAATGTATTTGCAAGTTTTATCAATCACTCTAAACCTACTGTGTACTCATTTACACTGCACCTTTCCCAGCTCTTGATAGCTAAGTCACCATTCCTCTGCCCCAACCTCTATCCTCATTCTGCAGAGGCTGTCATGAACAAGCTCTGTATCACCTTAACTGCAACACTCTATGTTATATCAGAAAGCAGAAAACATTGCTGAAAAATCTTAATCTGCTATGGAACTGGCTGCAGGGACTTATACAGAAAGGGAAAAAAAGACTATTCACAGAGGAACATGCAAGAGAAAGTCAAACAATGTACAAGAGCAACACAAAAACAGGTAGTTTCACGCAGTATGCAGCTGCCCACACAACAGGATCATCCTTGAGAAATTTCTCTAGGAAACAAACTTGGCAAAATTCATCAGCTTAATAAAGCACACAATGAAAAATAAAATTTAAAAAATGCATTCTATTTGCATGGAGAAAAAAAAAAGGCCACAGCACCCCCAGAAAAAGAGAGTTTTATTAAATCAGAAGTGCCTGCCAAGTAATAAGATTTCTAAAAAGAGCAGGATTTAAAAAAAGTTTTAAAATAAGAAGAGGCAGCAATTTGTTTTGAAACACGACTCCAGCTGGCTTAGCATCTGAATGAAAGAAAATTATAGATCACAGTAAACATCATGTGTAAAAATAAAGAGTAATCAGAGTCCCTCTTAAAAGAAAAAAAAGTCAGACCAAACAAGTTATCCATACAACCAATAATTCTGAGCCACTTCCATGCCAGCTGTAATTGCCACACTGCAAAATACATTTTTCTTAACGATACTCAACTTCTTTGTGAAGTTCGCCAAGTAACTATTGGAAAGCAGAAAGAGCAGCATGGGATTCTCATGAAAATAAGTTAAAAGTATCATTGCAAGAAGAAGTATTATCTTGTGGAATTCAAAATAGATGCCACATGAATGTCAAACGTTACAGCAAAAAATGAAAGGGGACTCTACTCTTTCTTTCAATGAAGGAAACATATAAAAGTGCCTTAAGTCAAACTTATAGCAAAAACAATTATAATATTCAAACAAAGTATGTCAACCTGAACATGATCCATGTGCTTTTAGCATGGACAGGTCTTCAGAAAGTCCCAAATGCAGTCACCTGGAGGTGGAGAACCAAACCCATATGGCAGAAATTAACACTACAGTTGTGTCTCCTGCTAGCTCCAACCCAGCATCCTCAATTATACCAGAAACACAGAAATCAATACAAACATGATGTTTTCTTTCTTTGTAGAAAGCTGTTCATGGTGCAGAACCAGGCTCAAACGACAAACAGTGCACTGTAAATTTTAGTGTACCATAAGAATCATACAGCACTGAGTCAAACTTTTTGAACCAAATTAAGATAAAACATCAATTAAAAAGGCAGGAGTCAGAAGCCAGCACTTCTTAGGATACAGACACTCTACAGCGTAATTTCATATGACCAATGGCTGATTTTCTGTATGCTATCACCAAATACTACAAAGATTTGCGTTAATACAAAGAAGGGTGTCCTGTAGAAGGGTGTCCAAAAGGCTTCACTGACCCCTTGTGAAGGAGCTGGTTCCCTGTTTCTGGCCTACAGCACATGGCAGTAACCCACACAAATACCAATAACTACCTGTCACCAAGGCTGGAGAAAGTATTTCATGCTCCAAGCAACATACGTATGCCATGAAAATTTCTAGAATACAAATTATGAAAAACCTCCAAAGAAAAGCACATAAATAGATATATCCCACTAGGTTCAATCTAGATTTGATAGGCTTTGCTATTATATAAATATTTGTTGGACATTTAATCCTCTTTCCACTGCCCCTAATCTGCCTCCTCTAACCTGACCTTCCCATAATAACAAATTTACAAACCAATTTTAGTGCACTCTTCAGAGTCCATTACCCTTCTGGGAAAGGATATGTAAAATATGTTAGGTTTGTCTAGAAAGATGCCCTGCTCATAACAGTTTCTTAAAAATCAGTTCTACTGCCAAGATTTTGTTCCTTTTTTACAAAGTGGTCACAGATTCTTTTAGGAAGCAGTGGGATGAGATGGAGTAAAATTAAAAGTGGCAGAAATAGCAGGGAGCAGAAGGGGAAAACGGCCCTGGTGCAAAATTCCCCAGTAAAATCTTCCATTCAACTCCTGTATCAGAAATCTGATATCAGCCACTTGTTCAGCAACCATCTATATTCTCAGACCTCCAGTTTCATAGCCCTTCTTTTTTTCAAAACCTTCACCAGTTTACTACTGAGTGTTATAATAGCTTAATAGCCCTTAAAAAGATTAGGTACAGGACACAAATTAGGTAACACAGATTCATAAAACAAAGTCTCAAGATTAAGATCTAGATTTACTATCTCTATGTCTAAGGTGCTTGGAAAAGCCCACTGAAGGGAAACAGTTTCAGGTCTCTGAACTGAGTACTGGTTCTCCTGGTGACAAATGTCTCCAGTGTTTCAGCTGGGACCCGTCCTCAGCTGCAAATCAAACAGCTGGCATTAATCAGTGTCTCTTCATACACAATCCTTCATCCCCATGGAGGAGAATTAAAAAACATGCAGGAAATCCAGCCTTTGTGTTTGCTTGCAAGGCAGATAAAATGAGCTGTCATCCTTTCTCACAGCAGGAAAGACTAAGGACAGCTCAGATGAAAGTGCTGACAGGCCTGGCGGCGAGTGCTGGGTGAAAGGACTTCGAAAGCACCATGTGTTCATAGAAGACCACCAGCTAGCAAAATAAAACATTCTTTAACACCAGGTACATTTAAAATTATTAAATACAACCACAGTTTACCTAATGTTGCTCAGTTCCAGACAATTAGTTTGTTCTTCTACTTTACAGGCTATCACAAAACAATAACCATGAAAACAACAAAATAAAAAGCTTGGTGTTTTAGCAACATGTTCTCACATTCTTTATGTTATCTCCTGTTTGAGTGACCAGGAACTGGTTAAAGGCTGAATTGCCCTTTTGAGTCACCATCAAAAATTATCCATGTCACACTAGTCCACACAGAGTGGTCTTGCACTACAGTGCCAAGACAGTACAAAACATAACCAAAAATGAAGACAAACAAGTGAAAACATCCTGTGGCATTAGCTCACAATTGCAACATTTTCTGACCCAGCTGGACTTCAGATGGACTTTTTAGCCAGCCATCTAAAGAAGTTTAGTTTCTATTGCTAGAAAGCTTTGAGAAGAATATTCATCATGGATGAACATTCATCACCAATGGTTTGGGTACAGGCGCCAGAAGTCTGCAAAAAGAAATGGACTTTTACCTCATGACATGAGGTGAGATAGGAAGGACTGATGCTCCAGAAAGTACTGACCAGTATTTCATAATGACTGGGGGAAATATCATGAGTCAGCACCTATGTCTGCATACAAAATTAAAAAATCAGTAAGGCTGTATGTTAAAAGAAACAAAAGTCACATTAAAACTCAAGCTAAATTACTAACAATTTTCACACTACATAAGCAGCACAGTGGTTTATTTCAGGGTTTTTTTGAGATACTTGCTTAGTTTAGGCAGATTAAAACTTGAAGCTGTTTATTTAAAAAAACAAACAAAAAGCAATATATGAACTTACACTCCCACCCAAAGCTGATATCTCCGATAGGAACCTACAATTCCAGGAGCTGAAGTTTTAGAAACTTCAGTTCCTCAACATTTCTGACTGAATAACAAGAAAAAGGAGAAGAGAAGCTTTTAAAGTTAAAAAAAAAAAAAAAAAAAAAAAAAAAAGAGCAAACAGAGCAAAACTGCAACCAAACTTGTCAGGAAATAAAGAGGAATTGAGTTTTCAAAATGGAAGAGTGCTTGATTGACCTAGGTCACAAATTACTGTTCCTATTCTTTCCTTTTCAAACTGAACAATGCCTTCATAAACAAAAGATAACCTGTAATTTCAACTGGTTTAAAAGTGAAGTTACACCACATGTTTTGTGTGTTGGTTTTTTTAAAGCAAAGAGAAAGAATGTGAACTGATACATGAGATGAAATATATGACTAGTGAGATCCTTTGCCATACAGACTGGATTCATCTCTACTCTAAAAAGCTAGGACCTTTTACAAAGAGATATACAGAGTGACAATAAGAGAAGTTCCACATAAACCCTCTTCCCATTACCTTTAATACACTAAAAACCCAAACGGCTGCAATGCTGGCATGCCCATTGCCCTCCTCTGGCACATAAATGAATCACCAGAGACGAAGGATGACCCTTCTCCTTCCTGTCCATGAAAGCTGAGGCATAGCAATGTTCAACAAAACTCCAGGCATGACAGGTGTGGATGCTTTTTAGGCCTTACAGCTTTCTGCTTTGCTCCAAACATGGGCCCAGTTACTGGGATGATACCAAGAAACATGGTATCACTCAATTAGAAGCTCCCTATCGGCATCACTTAAAAGATAAAATTTACCAAATCCATATCTGGTAGCAATCCGGCATGGGAATCCTTAAAATCCTTAAAATAAACTGGTGTGCTATTTTGACTGGCAGCATGAAAGCCATTTTTGATCCAAAATATATATAACTGGGCTGTATAAAAACTTACAAGACCAGAATAAAGTGTAACTACCCACCACTGCAAATGTTTATCTCATTACATATCATAGACTTAAGACATTGATCCTCACAACAGCTTTTCCCATAAGACATAACCACATCTTTGCTTGACAGCATCAAGACTACATGAAAGGACAGTGCTTTCTGAATAAAGGCAGAAATCAGTCACTCTAAGGTTTGTTCTGTGGAGCCCTCTGGAATACCAGCATTTTCAATCTCGAGCATTATCCACATGTATTTAGAATATAAACATGTCTTTGGTAGACATCTCACTGTATCTGCTCGTGTATAAACACTGCAAGCAGTCTCTCTTGGGTATGTCCAAGCTTAGCAGAGTGTCAGAGCCAAACACCATCATCCTTGATCCCTGGACAGCAGCAGCACCAGTGAGAAAGCAGAGATAAAAAATGGCTTGAAAACCCATTTGAAAATCTTGACCTTTCCTCTGCACACTGCGGATAATTGGGCAAGAGCAGCTGCTACCACCTCTAAGCCAGACATCCCATAGGACAGGGGCTGCTGTCACCTGAGGCACATGACACTCGCTGCCCTGACACTGCTCCACTCCTCTCAACTCCCCTGCTCCCAACACAGAGCAGTAGCAGGTGAGATGGGTAGAACAACTGCTCTCTTTCAATCCCACCCATCTCATTATCTTCAATTCCATATGAAAAAAATTGAAGCAGAGAGCTCTCCATGTCTAGGGGCAAACATGGTTTTCAGGGCAGAGATCAAACACACAGACTGCTATTTCATTTCTGTGCTGGCTCTTCATACCTTGTCCTGACAGTGTGAAAACTGATTAAATCAGTAAGTTGAAAGGATGTGGTAAAGCTACCAAAGCCAAGAATTTGACCTTTAAGTTAGACAGTAGTACCTTAAAGCTTTCACCTAATTTTTCACATCTCCTCAGTTAAGATTTGCTTACAAACTTTCTAGTGTGTATTTGTTTGGTTCTCTTAGGAAACGCACAATCACCACTCCTGATATTATGATTCTGCCTCTATTTCATAAGAAACCTACCTCCCTATCTTCTTTACTGCTTCGCAGAATTTTCTACGTTCTGATCCTAATAAAAGCAAGAAATCAGTAATTTTATCAGCAGCTTGCTTTTGAGAGGATTATGAAACGTTCTGCATGCCGCACATAAAAGAACTGCAAGCTGTTCTCACTGCTCAAGCCAGCCAAACAGAGGGCAGGCTGCACGCACTCATCTGCAGCAAACAAGAGTGCTTAGAGTGGTTACTGCAGAGTATGATTTGAAACCTACCTCTAGTGATGTGATTTCCACCTATTTCTCTCCTTTTTAATAAAAATCACAAGTTTGATGTGTATGTGTAAAGGCTGCCATTCCTTTCAGAAGCAGCAGACTACACAAGTTTGCTTGGCTTTCCCTTTCCCTGGAGTTTACACACAGCTTCCGAACCGCATTAGGGACAGAATGGAGTGAATTAATCTACCAAAACTATTTCTAATGTTTACTCACTTTTAATATCTTCTTTTGAGGTTTCTCTAGCTGGCTGACCTGAGACCTGTTTCCCCCTGGAGCCTGTGTTGTGGTGCCAGCCCTTTTATTACAGCAGGTTCACATCTAACGGTGAGAGCAGACCAGGAGGAACTGCAAGCTCCCTGCTGCTGCATTTGGTTAGCAGCCTCCTCCTCCTCCTCCCACTCTTCAGCAGATGTTTCTGCTGTTTTACCACAACGGGATCTTTTCATATCCTCACAATTCCTAAAGCAAACAGCAGCCAAAATCAGAGACCCATCTCCAAAGAGCCACAACAAAAGCACTGACCCAAACTACTGCCACAATACAACTGGAATAAAACCCTTGGCCCTTGGGAGAAGAGGAGGTTGTACACAATGTCATCAGGACAGTGACTAATCTTTGGCAGATCATGTGAGAAAGTCCTGAAGTAGCTGTAGTGACAGAGAACAGCATGAAAACAAAAGGATGATTCAGATGTGCATAATATTCCTTAGAAGTGATATTATCAGAAGCTCACATAAAATATTATCCAATCTTTTTACCATTCGGAAAAGCCAATGGCATTTACAGCCGTCTTCCAGATGTTGTGCATTTTCAGTTACATGTGTCTCTGCGCATGTGCATGAAGTTTGTGGGTTCAAAACAGGTTGGATTTCTAGAATCTCCATTTGGAAACAAATTCCTAGATGCCACTAAACATACATCCCATAGAGTAGGAAAAATCAGCTTTCAGACTCTGTGCCTCAGACTCTGTGCCAGGCTCTTGCAGCTGACGTCGAGTCCATGCTAGGAATTTTCTCACAACAATGGAATCAGACTCTAGGAATGAAACAGTTATTCCTGGATTCCTCAGGTCTCAGTGGCTGGTAGGGCAGAAAAAAGGTCCATTCAGATTTAAGTACAGCTATGTATGCCAACTAGTTAAGCTAGTCTCCCTTTAACCTGCTGATGTACACACAAAAGGCACTATACAAAGGTTCTCTGAAAAGTACTTAAACTAGTTTTCCCCTAGTTTCCCTGCCCTCCCTCCCCAATATTGTCTTAATTAAGCCTTATTTCCAGTAGTAGGTAAAATTACTCCTATATGAACATGCAGAAATAGACACCATATTGCTTTGTCTTTCAGACTTGTTGGATGTAAGTAATTTGTGCCACTGCTGTGGTGAATACAGCAAATCCTACATGGTGTGTCACTGTCATGTATTTACTGACAGAAGGCATCTGTACCATCCAGTTCAGGTAATAATCAAAGAGATGGCTGTGGCTGAGCTAAGGTCTTTGCCTGCACTGCACTGCTACTATTGCCTGCTTTGAAGAAGCCACATGTGAAATGCTGTGGGGTGATGTAAACATTACCCAGACCTTCCATCTGGTTTGCAACACTCCTAAGGGCTGAGTGCAAGCACATGTGTGCCCATGCACAGACGTCCTAAGAAACTGCACAGCCCAGATCTCGGGCGGACCTTGTAGCACATCCTGCTGCCATGATCTCCACTTAACACATGAATGGCAGCGATGCTCTGCTGCCATTTCACTCCCTCAAAACCAAAAGCACACTCACTCTCAGCCAAGCATCTATGCTTGCCACTGCTTATCCACACAGGGTTCCTTAGATAGCTGGGTTTCCTTATTCTTCCTTAGGTATCTGCTTCTCTTTGATGTTCAGGCTTTCATCTGTGGTAACAATGAGGAATCAGCTGTTTGGGGAAGAAAAGAACAGTTCAAGATATTCTTAGGAGAGAGAGTTGGATGCCAACATCATCTACGGTGGAGGATGACTGCAGGTCAACTACTATTTTCCTCCTGATCTTTAGCCTGGAGGTGGTTAAAGGGAAACTGAATGAATTATTTCCTTGTTCTAGTGACATTTGTAAATCCTGTGTAAATGAAGCTATCTTTGACAAAATCTTAGTAAGCCTTAAGTTAAAATAACAGTGGTGATGTCATTGACCAGGCAGTTGTACTGAATGCTTCCTACAGCTTCTGTTGAACTGTTCCATGGACACCATACTGGAAAATTCCCCATGTTTTAGCCACCTTTCAAAGTCTGCAATTTGATTTCATCAAGTAAAAATGCCTGATTTTTTTTAATTTGCTGTTCTTTAGATGAAGATTAAACCCAGAACCAAAAATTTTTGAAGCATCAAACATTTAAAATAATATTAAAAACAGGTATGCTGAGTTTAAAATCCTGAGTGATTATGGTGGAGGAGATTTATTAATACCATTTTAAGAAAGATAAGCTTTCTTTCATCAGTTGTGTTGGACAGAGCTGCTAGTGAAGATTTTGGTGGAATTTTCTGAAAAAATGCACATTAAGTATTATTTTGAGAGCTTCTGCAGGGAGAGTTTTGAGAGCAAATACAAATATTTACACTATAAATGCACTTTAATCTTGCGGCTCTTACTTTGGGGAACAGATCAGAGTACCACCTAATCCATGGGCTTTATAATAGAGGTCAACAACACAGCTTGGGATTTGAAATACTGCTCTTTGTAATAGATTTCTCACAAACAAGCTGGAGAACAAGCACTACCTGCAAGAATTATGCAGACCCTTCCCACAGTAAATAACTGAAGATTGATACAATTTTAAAAATTTCAGATTTCTTGCAGAGTGAACTGTTTTCTTATTAAATAAATTCTTGCGAGAAGACTTATAAGTGTACTAAGAGAACACTGGCAGAAAAGCATGCTCAGCACCAATGAAAGACAAAATAATTAGACAGCTCAAAAAAGAGTTGAGGACTCATTAGCACAGAGAAATGAAAACTGAACTGCTAGATGACAATGAAGACAGACATTTACATCCAAGCTATAAGATATCTCATAGGGATTCTTCAGGCTTCTTTGGTTTTTGCTACTTTAAAATTAAAGCTCAATCATCATTCAGAGGATTAGAATGACATTTTAAGCCTTTTGTCTGAAATTCAAATTCTTCTATCCAATGTACTTCTCAAGACTTTATTTTTGAATGGGTGGTATACCTAGACTATTTGTTTACTTGAGTTTTTGTCTTAAATCAGTAAAAGGTTCTTTTGATACAGCTCTCACACCATGGGTACAGTCACATTAGTGCCACAGAGACTCAGGTTGGTCTGCTTCATTCTGTTTCAGTAAGGAGTGACTACTGGTACAGGATGACATTATTGCAATAAAACTGTGGCAACATTTGGCAAGGTTTTACCACACTCAGGCACTTACATGGGCATACTGTAACAGTCTTTAAACACCTGACTCAAATATTTGTCCTTATGGATATGCCCTACATACATACTGGGCAAGGCAGGTACATCCAGAAGGTTGATGAGAGCAATCACCCTGGATGTCTAATGCTAGACTGATGTTCACTTTGCAAAAAGTATTTTATTTTTGTTTTAAAGCTTGTTTTAACTGGCCTACACTTCACAGAGATGGAGATCAAGTGAAATTTTAGGCACCTCAGTTTTAAGGACAAATCTCACTGGAATCTAGCTTTCAAAAGCAAAATATTTACATTTTCTTAAAATCAAATATCTAGTATCTTGAGACCTTTCTGATGCACCTTTCTGATAGGTTTTGCTATTACTTTTCCTTTAAATGGAATATATTGGTCAAACCAAAGTTTACAGAGAGTGATAGCACAGCAACGGACTCAATTAGGAAATGGAAGGAAACACAAAGGAAATTCAAATGTTTTTTCAGGCCTAAAATAGAAGTAACAAACTTCCAAGATAAACAGCTCGAGAGTAACTGCTTCAAGTTTAATTTGATAAACAACATTACAAAATTACTTTATAATGCTCAGCAGCTTGATAGCACTGGAGATATCTGGAAACAAGGAAAATCTGAGCCTCTCATGAGAAACTTTCCTGCTTAACATTTTAAATGATGAACTAAAAACAAGACAAGAGTCCCTAACACTACACTCTACATTCTGTCTTAAATCCCCTACCTCACTTCAGCAGTAATTAGCAAAATGTGGCCAGTAGAATATGTGGCAATGACTTTACAGAGATAAATGTAAAGTTCAGATGTGAACTGCATAAAATGCAGTATGTATTGATAAAACTCTGTGCATTTGTTGTACACAGTGAATTTTTGATCTTAAGTTTTGTGTATCCACTGCTGCAGGCTTGTGAAGCCAACTTTATCCACCTGAAGTTACTGCAGCCTGCAGCCTACAGGTCAGCCCCAGCATAAAGGTATTAAACCTAATTAACCACTTGGTGTTTTAATGATAAGCTAGAAGTTCCTCTACCATGTGTTTTATTTCTTAGAATTATACCCCTATTTTTTAAAATCCCATTATTCTACAGTATGTTTTTCTCAATACATCAAAACTCATCATTGCCTGGTGAGTTTTGTTGATACTGTTAAACTTCAAACTGTTGGTTATCAGTTACAGAATCTGTATTTCCTTCAGACCTGAACCAGATGAAAACTTGACAAAAGTTCAGCAAATTAAAAAGAGAACATTTCAAGGTGAACAGCTCAGCCATGGTACAACTCAAACTAGCTGCCTCCTAATAACTCCTATAACAGAAGACTTGGGAAAGCCCCTTCCCCATTCCAGACCAATACCATTGAGAGTGAACATTCACACTGCACCTTCTCTGTTTCTCAAAATACCATGATTTCCTGGGGTTTGTGACAATCTGAAACTATCTCCAGCACAAAGATTCAAGACATATCTTCAGGTTTTCAGTCGTCTCAGCCAGAAACAGACCTCAGACACAAGACAGAAGAACACAAAGTTTCCTTACACAGATCTAAGTTTATCATTAGTTATGAAAATAACTACAGCCCAGCTCCAAAGAGGCTGGCACAAAGCTGCAATAGGATTTGGGTACTGTTTAGGCATGCAAGAGTTTGGACACCTTTATTTAAATATCAACATTTTTAAAAATTGTGCTATCAGACTTTCATCTCTGCCTACATATTTATCACTGAACACCCAAGGACTCATCACAGCAAATTCTACCAAAGTACATATTCTGGATCATGCAAAAAAAATCCATGATAATTTGAACGAAGTCCAAAGAAAGGATCTGAATAATGACATTTCTTAAACTGTGATGAGGTTGGGCATCTTTCTTTGTTGCCTGGACCTCAGAATACAAATAAGTGAAAGTACAAAGAATAAAGAGAAATAGAAATAGCACTGTCACAAAGAATTAAGGCACACCCAGTACTCTATTCTATATGATGACTGATGCAAGTAAAATGTGAAATACACCCAGAGAAAATTAAAACTGACAATAGCAAGCCTGCATTTTTTGAGCTATTCAGCAACTTAAGACATTAATCAATTTCTTTGGGACATCTCTGCTGTTCATTACTTCAGCTTATTCTTCTTTATGCCTTACTACTATTCACTGTGCAGCAAACAAATACAATAGGACACAGGAAGCAGCAAACAAAAGTCCTTTTAACACTTGCTCACACTATTTGCTGCACATGTCAGGGCTGCCCAGAGGCTACTGGTTTACAACCAAAAGTGAGTTTTCTCAAACACATAGCAGAACAGTATCTCACTTTGAAAGTCAAGAAAGTTGGATTTCTTAAAACTTGAGGAAGCAGGGTAGAAAACAGATCACAGCGCTGACACAACCAGCTTTCTTTAGGCTTTCTTTATTTAAGTGTTCTGAACATTCCATTGAATTCTCACAAATAGTTTTGCTGGAGGCATTAAGCATACATTTGCTCTATATTCCCTTGCTCCTCTGCTAATACTGACATTTCTTAGTGTTAAATCATTCTCAGAGATGAAGACACATCACAGACTGCCCTTTTGCTTTCTAGGATGAGCTCAGGGAAAACTCAAGAGACCAGCCACTCAGAGTACTCCTTTTCTGTTTGTATGCAAAAGAAATTAACTGATAGGTATGTTTAACAAAGTCACGGCATGGTCTAGATGTCCACTCTGCAATTATTTTCAGAAATTTGGCTTAAATACTTAGAAAAAAAAATATTTCTTTTGGAAAAATTACTTAAGTTTCATAGTGGCAAAAAGGTTAGAATTAATTTTTCAGTTTTTCTCTAAATGGCAGCATGATCCATCAATACTGCACAGATTCCCAATGAAAACTCTCAAAGACATCATAAAAAATTCCATGAAAGCACAAATTTCAACAAGTATGATTTGGGAAAATTTATCACTTCAAAACTAACCCATCACAGAAATTTCTCTTGCAGTCTATACCCAGAAGCAGCATTACCAAGGGCAGTTAATACAGCAGGCATCTGATTTACGCTGCTGTCCTGTGCCAAATGCTTTACCTTGTCAAATTGCAGCTGCACAAGCTGTCCTGCCTCTTACAGGAGAAAATGTCAGTCAGGGACACACACTGTCCTGGTTTTGCTGGGTGAAGTTACAAAGAGAAAAAGACATTTCTGTACTAGTTTCTTAGAAATTGTTATAATGTCTTTTTGAAAAGGAGGGAAAGAAGGATAAACAGAAAAAACCCAAATTCTTTTATTTTAAAGTTTTTGTTAGGGACTAACATGCTTTTTCTTTTTGTTGTAAATTAACACCATGAATACAATAATGAAATATATATCAGTGGCCTGGGATTTGGTTTAGATTTTTTTTTGCTCTGTTCTTCAGGCAATAGCTAAGGACCAGCAGCAGAAGCCTCACCCTTGCTTTGGAGTGGCTAAACTCTTTTGTAAAATCATGGCATTTTTTGGCAAAGGATAAAATTAAAGAAATTAAAATGGTGATGGAGTCCAGTGCCCATTAAAGTAAGGAAGACCAAGGAAAAGTTCATTCAGAGTTCTAACACAGGATATTAAGTTAAAAGCAAGATCCAAGCAGAAAGACTAATCTCAGTAAACAGTCCCACCACCTTCCCATTTTTCTGTCACAATGTAGTTGAAGTAGCTCTGAGTAGGGCACATGTGAAAATGAAAATTTTAAAAGTTTTGGGCTGTTTTGGTTCTTCTGTGTTTTGTTTTTCTCTTTTTAACTCTGCACCACAGTTTTGTCATTTTAAGACCCTTAAAATAATTTAAATCACCAGTGAATTGGACAAAGCTATAAACCCATGATATTAAAAAAAAAAAAAACATTGAACAAATGTTCAAATTTTACCACATAGTATTACTGTTTGATTTTAGCAGAAAAACTTCTTTATGTTTAACCCATAATGTCTTGGCATTTGAGTGAGGGAGAAATCAGAAGAAATAAATAAGAAGAAAGAAATAAATAAAAAAGCAGCATAAATCAACAAACCAAATCTCTCTCTCTCCAGTATAAAAAAAGAAAAAGAATAAGAAAAAAAAAAGGGCTCAGTATGTCACAGCAATAGTAAAGCACAAAACACCTTACAAAAGCAAGTTCTGGCTCTGTAAGATCACCTCAATTCAAGCAAGCATCAGGGGAAGTGAGGAAACAATTAGGAGAAAAGAAATACTAGTCTTATCCTAGGAACATGAACAGCTTTGGGGTAAGGCACATAACTCACCTTCAAGTTATAGAAATACATCTCTATTCCCAGCAGGCGCTCAGCCAATAAACCCCCTAAAACCCTTGTTATTTTCCAAGGTTATCTAACAAAGCGGAAAAAAACCTATTCCACCTGCTCTCTTTGTGCCTCATTTTCTCCCCTTCAATCCTGTCCCTCTTGCCCCTTCCCTTTCCTGGTTTTATATAGATCCAAAAGTCATGTTTCAAACCAGTACACTTATGTTAGCATAAGAGGCATGGAAAGTGCTACCACAAAGCCTTAAAAACTGAATTATAGTCATGTGTTTCAAATAACAAAGAACAAGAGCAAAATACATGGTTAGGCCCCAAGTCTCTCTCCATAAACACGAGCACAGCCAAAGGATGGCATAGATGTTTCTATAGGACCCTACACAAACATTAGGAAGGAGAGGCACAGACAGGCTGTCCAGCAGGGGAATGTCGACCTGGCACAAGTGGGAACCTCCTGGTAGACCCACTTTGTTACTCTGATACCAGAGTAAGGGTCAGGCTGAGGCTGCTTTATCAACCTCAGACAGACTCATGGAAAACTAACATGATTATTTCTTTCCAGCAAAAGGGAGACATATGAAAGACAAAAGGATTTGTTGCAGATGGCAAGGACATCTCTGCAGACCACTGGAAAGCCAGCTGCATTGGGAGCGCCCTGAATCCACAGAAAGTTGAAGCAAAGTTGGCTGATGTGGAATAGTTAAAGACTTTTTCAAGAAATACAAAAAGGATCTTGGAAAAGAAATTCCATAGAGAATTAATCTTGCAAAATTCACATGCTTCCCATGGAAGGATGGCTTCAATTGCATCAGAAAGAAAGGTGAGCTCATCCAAAGGCAAAGTCTTGAAAGCATTATGACTTGCTCATTAAATTATTCTCTTCACTTCAAGTTACTGTCAAATTGATGTCAGCCCATGATTCTCAATTAATCATGGCAACAAGTCAGCCTTCACACAAAGTTCAGACCTGAGCTGTGCCAGCCCACCTAAATGCTTCTACACCAGCACATCACTAACGGGGATGACTGAACATCCAGCTTGTGTACAGCAGCTCCCTCCTTCTCCTTGTAACTATCTGCTGTTAGAGAAATACTAGGAAGAAGCTCAAAATATTACCCAGTTTCTTAAGTACACTGCAATAGATGCTAAAGCAGACAAGAGCTCATTCTCTCTCTCTCTCATACTTGTTTTAGTGAGTAACACACTCACTAAAAATCTGTGGATGAGTTAGTGCTTTTGTTTTGCCCTCTAGTCTCTAGAAAGATGTTCGAGCACTAGAGTATAGCATGGCTGCTGTTTGAAAAATGTAATTCCAGGAGTGGTTCATCTGTAATAGATTATAAATTCCAACTATGCATCAGATTTTTCAGAGGACAATTTTTTTTCTGATCAGTTCTCCTTAAGCAGTAGCAGATTCAACATAAGCAGGATTTCTCAATACACCTTTCTTTATAGTGAAAAGAGAGGTGCAAACACTCATCAACCTCCTTGAAATGCAGCCATGCAAAAGGGACAGGACACACCAGCAATGTTGCTGAATTCTTTTCCTAAATTCCTTTTCTTCTCTCTGCTTTCACAGTATTTCTCATCAGCTATATGGCAGGTTAATCACATTACCCCATTTTATTCCTCTCCTTGCCAGTGAGGGAGAACAAAAGTGGCAGAGTTATGATGCATCAAATCCTGGCATATACTATTTCATTTTCCAGAACTCCTTGAAATTGTAAAACACCCCTATTGTTCTTATTGTTTTATCTTAGGATTTGCATCTTTCTTTCTGCATGACAAGCAGACACTGGAATTTTTACAAGTTCAGTTGGATGAGCACACTTAAAAGTGTTCCTGTTCCCATACGGAATTACTGCACACAGGAAGATGCCATGATCAGCTAACAAAGTGGGTATTCTAAGTTTCTGGCACCAAAGAAATAAAGGGAGGAAAGACTTCCAAGCTTTGACTAAGTCACTGCATGTGAACAAACTGACTTTTTATTATTAAAACCTAAACCCCTTCCTCTTTTCAAAAATGCACTTACAAAATGTGAGAAGCCAAGTGGATAAAACTGCACTTGAGGCCCATTGAAGGTTAATGATGATCACTGCAGGATCATTACTGACCAGTCTCTGCTTCTAACCACCCTTGGAATTTTGCCTTCCATAGGGACCACCTGATAAATAGGAGGCAGCAAAATGTCCAATAAGAATAGAGGATAAAGCCAAACAACTGAGAATAGAAGATATTTTTCCCCAGGGATATGAAGTTTCAGTACTTTCCACATAATTTCTAGCAGCTAACAACACATTCAAAAGAAAATACAAATTGGTCAAGGTTATTCTATTTCAGCTAAAGTAGGAGAACTAAAAGGACACCTGAAGCAGCAACTTCTAATTATCTTTCCAGAAATCTTCTTGTTAACCAAAGAATAACTGTTCCTGGCATTCACACTAAGTAAATAAATAAATAAAATTAAGTCTGAAAAAAAACAAGAAAACAAAAGACTCCACCAAAACACTTTGCACAAGTAAGCCTAAGCACCACATTTTAGAAGTCCTTTAAGCAACACTTTGCTATCTGTAAAAAGACCAGGAAAAGAAATGGCCACTTAAATGTTCCATGTGCTATCTTACTAAAAGGTTACACAGCCCATTCAAAGGTTTGACAAGCACTTCCCCAACTTTTTGTTTATCCTACAGATGGTATAATTACACAACACAGCAAAAAAACAGACTGCCAGCTTGCAGAACATTTTAAACTGCATTTTGGAGGAGAGTTTTTAAGTGTTCATAGAATCATAGAATATCCTCTATGGATAGTTGGAAGGGGCCTGAGGAATATCGAAACACAGCTCCTGTTACAACAAACATCTTGCATTAATGTCAATAACTTGCAATAACTGGGAAGAGAGATGGTATACATCTAATAGTGTTTCAAAGAGAAAAAATCTTTACCCAGATTGTCACATTCTCTTTCTGGATATTCAAGATAGCACAGCTTCTGCTCCTTCATGCAAATGTTCTGAAATATATTTTGAAAATCTTCGAAAGGTGTTTAGAGAATAATGCAATTATCAGGATTTTAAATATTAAGTTTCACCCTGGCAAGCACTGCATTACCATGGAAGTACATCAGCCTCTGAAGCAGGATTCTACTATTGAAGTGCCTTACATGTGCAGTACTACCAAGGACAATTAATTCCTGAGAAAGTCTGCTTGGAATCGCTGCAGTCATTATTTTGCAGAAACATGTACACATGATGCTGACTGAAAAGCCAAACGTGCTCTGTAAAGGGCTCCAACCTATGCAAAGCAGGAATAAATTAAAGCTACTTACTCACATGCCATGGCTGTCATGGCAGACAAGTAGGGCAAAGACACTTCTTTTTTTGTCAACACAAGCACTGCTGCATGGGTTATTGGAACAAGTCAGCAGGAACAAAACCCCATGCTTGTCTTCAAGCCTTGGGCAATATATCTACCTCTAATGTTTAGTACACGTCGTTATTATGCAAAAAACTTCCCAAAAACTTCCAGGTTTGGGCTGGTTTTTTGTTGTTGCTGTTGTTGGATTTTTTTAAGCAAGAAAGATAAGAGGAAGATAAAAAGACCTATGTGAAAATACTATGAAGGTTATGCATATAGGACCAGAGACTTGAATGGTGCTTGTCATACATGAAAAATGGCTGCAATATGCAGTCTGTATTCCACCAGCTGATGGAACCATGAAAATAGATGCTTTTCTTTTCATGAAGCACCTGTGTAACTTCAAAAACCTCTTTGTATAAAACCCCTTGGAAGACTAGACGCTCTGAAGACACAGACCTGATCAAGCATTTCTGAAAGGGAAAACATAAATTAAACCAAGATACAGAAGCAGATCTAAAATTACTTATTTCAATACCTTTCCCATCCTACGAACACAAAACACATCCTATGCTTCATCATTGACCTTGTGTCTTCACTGAAACCTTCTTTCAAAAGCTCACAATAAAATAAAAACACATAAACAGCATCCACATTTTTGTAAGAAGAATTTGGTTAGTGGTAAGTCCAAGATCTTAATTAAAGAGAGATCAATCTGCTCAAAAGCGTGACCATTCCCACAGGAATGAGAAGAAATCCTACTTAATGAAATAAGAGCAGAAAAATAAAATGGAATTCATTCTTGTTTCTGGCAAGAAAGGCATTTTCAAATCCCATTTGGTGTTGTAATTCTAATAGCTTCTTCTTTCAACACTACAGTGAAGTACATGTTTAACCTTTCCAAGACTCTGGCTTTTTCATTGTCTTTAACAGATTTATACACATATTAAACATGCGTATCTCCATCTATACACATATCCCTCCCCTTTTTTGTACATCCTACTTAAGTTTGTCAAATAAAGGAACTGAACTGAGTAACAGACTGATCTGGGAACTCAGAGATTGCCTAAACTGTGAAATCAAACCTGCTGCTACTCAATCAAATAATGCTCATGACCTAACATTTCAATCCCCACCCTTATCTGACTGATACTAATTTTACACTGGCATCCAAAAAGGTCATGATTTCAGCTGGAAATCACCTAAGGAGATTTTATTTTTTCTGGGAACTAAAGACATTTAACTCCTTTCTGACTAAGACATACAACTTCAAATATTCCTACCCTTAGCATCACCATGACTTCAGCTTCACAATCAACTTAAATGACCAAAACTGGTCAGCAACATCCAAAAAAAATAATGTTTTAAATTGTTCCTGAACTTTAGGGCAAATGGGAGAATCTTTGCAAAATGAGGTTCAGCAGAGAACTGGGAATTAAAAGCAGCAAGTAATATTCCAATGCTAACACCTACAAACTGTTGCAACTATTTTTTTTCTTTTTAATTACTCCTTTAATTAACCCTGATAATCTAATGGAAATGAAGTGGATGTGTGATTTAATTTTCTTCCATTTTCCCCTCTGAATGTACTATGGTGTCACGATACTTATCAATGAAATAAGACTACTAAAAAAATAGAAAGAACATTTTTATCTAAAGCTGACTTCAACTGATTACAATATGAGCTTACAGAACAACTTCCAGCCCATGTGTTTTTGTCATGTCAACAGTTTCCAAAGATAATAAATGCTCTTCAGTATCATGCCTGGCATAACTAAGCCTGTGAGCAGGCTGCTAAAATTATATAGAGAATGTACAAGTGAACTCTTCAAGCAGTTCTCTAATGACTTCAACCCAAGAGCAGCACTCCAGCGAAATGGAGGGATTTGGGCAGGAATGCAGACTGTACAATAGGCAGCCCTAAATAGAAACCAAACTTCGTCACCACCAGCATCCACAGCACGTCTCCACATTGCACTGCACGATGCTGGCTCTACCTCACCAGCTCCAGCAAGCGCTCACCAGGGTCGGCACAGCTCTGCTACACTCCCTTCAAGCTACAGCCGACTGCAAGGGCTCTGAGGTGTAGACATATATATATATATAGATAGATAGATATAGAGGTATAGATATATATAGACTCTTTATCATCTTTTCCTACATTTTACTGGCAATTTTCAAGCCTTGGTCCACAGACCAATTGAAAAGGGTACACAAACAACAGTTAAGAAAAGCAAGGCTACTGACAAGCTTTAAGTCATTGGGCAGATTGCTGTTCTGGGCTATGCAGCATCCACAGAGAGTGAACCCTGTGCACATGGTTGTGGCACGGCTGATTCCTCATTAGCAATGATGTCATGTGCTTTGCAGGCAATCCTGCTAAGACTACATTATATAAATATATATGCACGCACTAATTATGAAATAAAATAAATGTATGAATTTAGCATAAGATAACACAGAGGCATTAAAAAATATGTTGGGAACCCATGTTTACTAAAACCAAAAAATTTGGAATCAAAAATAGGTAAGTTTTTCTATACAAACTACTGCAGCCTTTAGGCAAGATGACAATGTAGCTAAAACTAACATCACAACCTTGCAACCCATTTGAACAGTGCTTCACTTTTGGGAGAATATTATTTCCTTGAAGGTCCAGTTCCTGCAATCAAGAAACTGCAAATGAATTTTACCATTATAAATTAAATTAAGTGAAATAAAATAAACAAATAAAATCACTTCAATCCCTGAAGCTGGGAGACTGAAGATGTGTTACCTACTTCTGATCACATGCAAAATACCAATGGTCCAGCTCCTGTGAAAAATGCCTGAGCAGGTTTATGTACTTTTTATACACAATGTACTGTGAAGTCTTAAATTGGGCATCCAAGGGGCACTCCAGACCCATGTGAGATCTCATCTCAGGGCTGGATTCGATCCACTGCTGACAAAGGGCTCAGAAAAAGCTTTCTCCTCTGACAGCATGGTCTCCTTGACAATTTCTTAAAGGACTCAGAAATGCAACTTCTTGAATTTCAAAGCTTTCTCAGGTTTAGTCTTTCTCAAAGCTGATTTTCAAGGAGCTGATCCAATGCTCAGGGAAGCAAGTGAAAAGACTCCAACTAAGTTCAGCAGCCTGTGGATTGGGTTCTGCAACTGGAAGAGCTATTCTGCATCAGTTTTTTGATTCAATACAACAAATGCCATAAGAAGCATTTATAATTTTACTGATCAAATGACACAATCTAAGGAGACCTTAAGATAAAATTTGTACTCAGTTATGTCCTTCCATTGACTTTTAAAACATTCAGAAATATAAAATATATTCTTTTTTCCATTATTCCTTTCCTTTTATTCGTTGGCAAACATCTCCCCTTACTATTACTTTTTAAAAAACCAAAAAATAAAACCCACCCCCCCAAAAAATATTAATTTAAAAGAGAGTTATGCAGAAGTCAATAATGCACTTTCCAAAACTCATATTAATTGAAGGCAAGGTAAGGTCCTAAAACAGAGAGGGCAATATTTGAAACCCCTGACAAAGTTAAATTTCTTCCACCTTTTCTGAAAAATTACAAACTATGCTCTTAATGGTCAAATGGTCAAAAGTAACATGTCAGAAATATATTATTACAGGACAGCAGTATTGCCAAAACCTCATTTAAGTTCCTACAGCCTACAGAAATATTCATCTTAAGGACTTTTCCACCTGCAGATAAGAAAAATACTCTTTAAAAAAGCATGGGCTAAACTGGTCTTTGCCTTCATCCAAAGAAATCAATAGGTGTAACACTTAGACTTTATCCCACCACACACAGCTGTATGACACCATTGATCCCCTTCCTTCATGCAAAAATTGTAGACAAAAATAACCAAACAGCCCATCAGCAGGAACTGTAATCCCAAGAAACATCTTCTTACTAATCTTTTATCAGAGAGAGTTACGAGTACTTGTTCCTCTTTATTCATTTTTGTTCAGCATTAACACCAAAGCAATGAACAAGGAAGACTTGAAATTATTTCATTGCCTGTTGTTTTTCTGTCTCCATTTCAAAATAACTGAAGCATTAATGGGTTCATCTCTACAACATCCACAGGTAGGCTAACAAAAGAGCAATAGTCCACTTGCAAACAGAAATTGTTATAAAAACCACAATTAATAAATCATATAAACTTCAAGGAAACATTCATACTATTCTACTTTCAACCAACTTTGCATTCACGTGTTTTCAGTGATGGTGTAACTTCAGCAGGGAGAAATGCAGTCTGCATGCTGATCCAGTGCAGTATTTCTCAGGTTGCTGCCTTTTGTCGGTGGTGCAGTAAGGTGACTGCTCATGGGGCTTGGGCTTGAACAAAGCCAGCAGCACAAAGCCCTGACTGCTCTCGCTGCTTTCCCACAGCCCCCTGTGCCAGGGGTGGCAAAGGCCTTTCAGGGGGTGCCCTGGGACTCCCAGCTGCTGTTTGACATGCAAATGGCATCAAAGATCTTTCAATCCCACCTCAAGAAGGGAAGATAAAGGCAGCAGTTCCCAGAGGAGCTCTGCTTCCAGAGCAGCATCCCTGCATCTCTTCAGGATGCTGGCACTGCTGCGCACAAAAAAAATCACCCTTCAGGTTATGTGAAGGACTTAAAGGAACGAACTGAGGGGAATTAAGAGAAAGGTACTTCAGGCTACAATTCTTCTCCTCAAGCATAACAACAGAGTATCTTAAAAACTTCTCTTTTATCTTCTTACATGCAAGCACACAATAATTCCATTTGATAACTCCATCATTTCCATTCCACATGCAATAATTCCATCATTTCCATTTTATTTAGAGACCCAACACAAATGGTAAAATTCATGTCCGAATTTCAGGCTCTTATTGCTTCTTTTATCAGTCCAGCTTCACGTGCTAGTATTTTCCAACCAGTTTCAGTGGAAATCAAGCTCTGTAAAGCTATGCAACTTCACAGACCTCTAAGTCATCCCACAGGTAGCTTACAAGAATTTTAGAGTTTCTACTCTTATCTTCAACCCAAATAATTATTATATCACTTTTATTATAAACACCCTAAATCAAAATGCATTTTCCCCCTCCAGTTTAATAAGACCATCTAAACCCAGTTATTTCCAACTGGAGGCTGACAATTTAACCATTACTGAAATAAAAGTTGAGTAATTTTCAGACACATTCAAAAAACAGAAATGTGTTCCCATGACTTTAACCAGAAGAGCACCAGCTGATTTTTGTTTGTAAATTAAAGCTCTTCCAATTAAGTTGCTAAATAATGATATCAATATGTTAAATGATTATTAAATATTATAATTACTACTACCTTCAGAAATACAGAAATACATAGCAAAGAATCTAAGTTAACCAAACTCTGAAAGTTGGAAAAACTTGTGGAAAATGTGAGTATAAAAGAGAAAGAATGGTGGGAGCAGAAATAGCATGCATGAACAGATCCTACCTACCATAGTATCTAAGGGAAAAGAAGCTTTCTCATTTTCCACACTTTAAAGTATATCTATTTTTTTTTAATGTGCCTTATTTGTAAATTCATTTGTTACTTTCATATCCTCTTCATTCTTTTCAGTCACTGAACAGAACATGACATGCTACTAAGTAACATTAATGTCAAAATCAGATGGCAAAACAAAATGTGACCAATTTCTTGGGCTCAAACACTGAACAGCTTTTGAAGAACCCATTTCTTCCTTGCTTCCTGCACATCTTGAGAAAAAAAATCGCATCTTCATCTCAGTGGTACTGGTAAGAATAAAGATATGTAGAGAGCTGAGGAGAACCCGAACACATTAGAGACACATGCAGAACTAGATATAAAGTGATTGATAAAACCTCATCATGGAATTGATACAATGGCCTCTGATCTCCTCATAAGAAATACATTAGTCAAAAAAATAAATCAGATATTCTTACTTTACAACACTCATAAAAAAGGCCTAACAAGTAGCTTGTCTAGATTCTTACAAACCACACTCCATGTCTGCATTTCTTAATACGTATTTCAACATCACAAAAGGATCTGTACTGATTTGGTGAACAGCTTGATATCTTCCCAAAGTAATTTTCGCAATCCAGATGATAGTTATGGATAGTAACTGAAGACGTTGTAAGAAGAATGCACAAAGGATTCCTGTCTTAAACTCAGGTGGTTTGTTTTTCCCTCACCCTGAATTTCAGCATTATCATGGACTAGATATAAGTTTCCTTGGCCAAGACTTTGAAAAAACCACTATGTAACATTTATTCTGCTTGAATGAAGCAAATGTAGGTTGGCTAAGGGTTTTCTGTTTATCTGTTTTGCATCACATTTCCGTTTCCAGCTTTCCAAAAGCTTCTAGATTGCTGGACTTGTTCATAATATTAGCACTGTCAAGGCAATACTTAAAAACAGTATTTTAAAGCTTCAAGTAAACTTACTAAAAATTAGAAATTCAAAGACCCTGGCATTCTGCCTAGGCATCACAGTTTGTGTCTATTCCTGAAAGGAATACTCAATGTGAATCTGAATTCACTCTGTATTTTTAGTCACCAAAAAAGCCCAAACACTATTCAAAGAAAAAATAAACAACAAGCCACCCACCCCATCCCAGTAAAATTTAAATTGAAGTGTGCAAGAACAAAGCATGTTCAGAATTTAAGGATGTAGTCTACAACATCTAATTCATTTCAATACAATTTACAGTTGCACATTTATAGACTGCGCAAACCACACAACCTAAGAATTAAGACACTGAATAGATGCAATAGTGGTATTTTTCAGCATAAAAGACACAGTAGTTGTGAAATAGCCAGTACATGTTTTTCCCATATGACAGACTCCACCTTCACATTACACATACTCACTTGAAATTAAGGAGTGCTTAACTCAATAAAGATCTAAACCTGTTTGTATTGTTGCACACTGCGTAGAGAGAAATTCCATGGAGTCAAGTACAAATTTTTTGTTCTCTCAAGTTCCTCAAGACAAAGAGCCACAGCACAATTAAGAGTTGAACGGGTCATACAGTAAGCATTCTCATGCACATATTGGAAATATTTAATAAACACACACAAATTACTACCAGAAGAAGGAAGAAAACTGAGAACTATGAAGACTGCATTCTTCTGCATGGAGAAGTATGCTATACACTGTTCAGGTTTAGGTATTTTTCAGTCCTACAAAGGGGATTAGACTCACAACACAGACCACTTGCAATCTCTCTGGGTAATTACAGAGTGAAATGATGACAACTAGTTCACTTGGAACATAGAAACTTTTGGGTATGTTCACTTTAATTAATCAACATCCACTTATGTCTTCTGACGTTAAACTGAAAACAAGTATCTTGCATCTTGCTCCAATTTTTTAATGCTTTATTAATGAGGTTGATGTTAAAATGGAAACAATGTTTAAATAAATTTAGTGTGCTATTTTGAGAGTTTTTTGCTGCAACTCTCGTGTCAATACAGAAAAATACACATAGTGCTTTATATATATATATACACACACACATATATATAGACTCTATTAAATATATGAAAATATAACAAAGAAAGGGGGTTGAAAATCTTCTTGTAGAGGGTGAGTGCTTATACACATCCGGGTTGCTTTTACACAGCACATTACATTTGGGAAACACCAGTTCTGAAAAAACTCTCCAGTTCATGTACTTGCTGACACGCTGCCTAACCAGCAAACAAAACCCACTGCCGCAATCACTAGAAATAACAGCCTGATATGGAAAGGTGCAGGATCCCCCCGTGGCCCAAGGCCTGACAATAGCTGTAGCCACAAATGTAAATGAGCAAGACTTCTCTATTTCATTGAACCAATGGTACCACCTTGAAAACAGCGATAGAACATTTTCTGGCCCATGGTAAATCATTACCATATCCCCCGAAGGAAAGACATCAATGGCAGGACTTTGTTGAACGGCATTTTTTTTTTCATTTGCTGCATAAGCAACATTGCTAGATGTGACAGGCTAGATGAAGAACTACAGCAAAGCATTTCCATCAGTTGATTTTCTGGAACCTCTCTTGACAGCTAAATTTGCCTTTGATAGCAGCTGGAGTTGTTTTGAAATAAAAAAATTCCAGCTTGCTCCCACTAATCATTCATTGCTTTGGTTTACTGAGCAGTTTTGGTGTATGCTAACATACTCCTTCATTTGGACAAAAATTAAACCAGAAGTCATGATCCAGACACACAACAAATATGTTGTAACTGCTAAAGACAAAGTGAAAGTCCAAATCAATGACTGGTCTTTTATACAGCTGTGAGTGACCCATAAACTAGGGTAAGAGCATCCAAGGGCCAACTAAATGCAATTTGAAGACTCTGAGTTGTATATAGTACAGAATTAGAGTCCTCCAACACTAATCATATCAGTGTCAACATTTGATCATACCTTACCAAATTACACATTGATTTGTATGTAACTAGAATCTTGATTATAGAGATCCATTTATGATTAAGTAGGAGTCAGGACTAAAAAATCCAGCTTTTTAAAAGAACATCTTAACACATACATACTGTAAATAAAATGTCCCACTTAGATACTCTCCAGAATTATTGATAGATCTCAAAATATAGTAGGCAAAACTTTGTCTCAAAGTTTACAAAATCATGAACTAGCATCTTAAATAAATCTAACAAACAGCTAGTACTAACGGAATCAATGAAAGAATCTACTCTCACACCAGTTACATGACAAATAAAAACTAATTCTACTGCAGTATGCATAAAAAAAATCCATTGTTCAAACTGTGCTATCATTTTCTTGATGACAGTTTCCTATACAGTAAAATTAGCAACTGATGAAATAGTCATTATAAACAATGATCAGGGATAGTATTAGTGTTTAAATATAAATGTTTCCATAATGTGCACAAGCTCAGTAATCTCTGAACAACAGAGGATTACAAAGTTTCTGCACTACAGAAAGCCTACACATGCCTTTTTTGCTCTAGGACTCATAACTTAAGCAGCATGGACTACATGCTTCCCCATACCACAGAATGCTATGACTGTTCCCATTTTCACCAGTGCAACCAGAGGAGATCCAATCCAGTCACTGCTACAGAGAGAACGTATCTCAGCAAGGCCAATTTTGTACTATATACTACTGAGAGCTGTAATGACAATGCCACCCTCTGACAAAACTCTAGCATTCAGTAATAGCTTAAAATTTAAGCTACATTTTATTACTTAGCTACTAATATAAAGACAAAAATCAAAACATGTATTATGGAATAAGCAATGTAACAGTGCAATGCTGACACTACAGGAAATAAATATTCTCAACATTTCAGTACACAATTAACAACTGAAGGACACAGCCCAACATATTGACCTAAAGAAAGAAAACTACATGAAAAAACCTCCTGTTGTTGAGGGTGGCCCATGTACCCCTCCTGTGCTCAACCAGAAGACACTGGTAGAAAAGTGTTTCCCAATCCGCCAGGAGTGGGACCTTTCCCTGTCACTACCCCACTGGGCATCAGAAAACAAGAATCATTCCTGCTTCCTACTTGAAAAAAGCCTTTCACACTTACTGACCTCACTTCACCCCCACAGACAGATTTCAGCCTGCACACCTCCTGCACATGGCCTGAGCCACGGGACAGAGGGAGATCTAGGAATGCAGACTATCCCAACAATTCCCAATAGCCTATGCACTGTCTCAGCCATCATGCAGTCTGTTTTCATCCATCACTGGCAACATTTGAACATCTTTTCGCCCCAAAGGATGACATGACAATCACAACTGAAATTTGGGCACAGCTCTACTCCTGAAAAATGAAACGCTGGGACACCACAGGGCTGTGCTAACTTCAGGTCAGGAAGGCAAGGACAGACATTGATGCTGGGTTTTAAATCTTGCTCTATCTTTACTCAATTGTTAGTTAAAAATGCTAAGTAGAAGCTCTCTTATTGGATATTCCATACCCTTTGAGCTTTGAGAGAAGTCGTACCTGGTGGGTTTCAGGAACTGTTAACACCAAGGAAGAAGACAATTCCCTTTTGTACACTCACCACCTGTACAATCTGTTAACCCTCATGGCAGCTGTTCTGTGTATAGGCTTGTGAGCTGTGACCAAGAACAAGCCTGTTAGAAAAGAAAATATAAGACAACACCACTGCTGCATCCAACTATAACAGTAATTGAACGTCCCTCCATCTTAGCCAGGCTCCATTTACTCAAAGATCTTGACTTCCTTCGATAGACACACCAGCCCACTAGTACCCATCAAACTGCTTCAGCAAGGAACAAAATCTGATTACCTACATTTGCTATCCAAACTCAATGAAAGTAAAAGAGTTTCAAAGGAAACAAAATATTAATTTAACTATTTATTTCTGCTCACTCCAATGCAGGATGTATTTCACTAATCTGAAAAGCTAGTAAGGGAAGAAGCAATTTAGCTGTAACAGGACTCTCTTGAACTTTAGTAACAGAATTAGCAGATAATTAGGTTGCCTGATGTGTTGATCAACAAAAAGATGTATTCCCACAAAACTTTAGAGAATTTGCCTGTTGAATATTTACAGAACTGCTGCATTGCTGTGGTACATCAGTGTACAGCCACTGCAAATTCAGAAACTCGTTGATTTTGAATGAGCAACAAGCACTTTGGTCTCTTTAGAGAAGAACAAGCTATTTCAGAAAATGAAGAGAAATCTTTACCTGGTATAAGGGTCTAGTGATCTATCATAAAGTTTGTCAGAGTTATGAAACTAATGAATCAACATCTTTCATAAAATATGATGTACAAGATAATGAATTGATAAGTAGCAACGCAGACTTCATAACAAAGAAGTAACTCATTCCTCAGTTTTAGCGATTAGATTCTCTTACAGTAAAAAAACGGCTTTTTTTAATTCATATGCATTAAGCTTTTAAAAATAAATAACCTAAACAAACAGAGCAGTAAAATCAAACAGTAATGTCGCGGCCTTTCTCTTTCTTCCTGAAGAATCTCTCAAAGACCTGAACCTGCTCATCTCAAGAGAAAAATCTCAAGTGTCCCTTGCTCTTAGAGAATGACAAAGAAATAGGAGGCAATGACTCATTCTCCTTCAAATACTGAGATTTAACTGATGTCCTCACTCGCTTCTTTCATTGCTGTGCCCTTCTGCAAACAGGAGTGCAGTACTTCTCATAATGCTGAACATGGATGTACACATAACTGTGTATTTACACACACCTACGGGTCTCTCTTTTTAACAGGTGATCTCTTTTTAAATATCACAATCATTCCTGAATGTGAATTAACAAAATCACTACCTCAATGACTTTGTATTTTCTATCTGATCCCCAAAACATGATCCAACACCATTGTATCCTACAACCAAAGGAACTGAATTTATAATACTGTAGTCAAAGTGTGTTTAGCATAGCATCTTCCCTATGCAGCTGCCACAAAGTAATGTGAAGTTGAGTAAGAAGTTTTTATAAATAGAGCTTGGGGATCCCCCGTCCTGTGGAGCTTGAATTTGTATTTGTTTTTCTTTAAGCTGTTAAGACAGAAATAACATGGGCAGGGAAACATAGCTGCTTGGAGACAACAGCAGAAACTTGCACGCCAGCCAGATTGACTGTACTCCTGCTGTCCAGGTGGTCCAAGAGGACACTGAGTTAGGTGGAGGTGGTGTAACAAACTCTGCCTCTGGGATACTGACTCCAGGGAAGAGCAGGAGTAAGTGGCAGCCCAGCACGCTGCAGGACACACACTACCTGCCATACACAAAACCAATCTCCTACAGGTTGTCACTCTAGTCACAGCAACATTTCAAAGTTCCAGTCCAGCACTTGAAAAATCTTTACTCACCCCAGCCTCTGGAGGATAACTGCTCTTCCAGAGCCCTTTCCACTCAGCCCATAGCAGAAGCAAGGAGCCAGCCTAAAGGCAGCTGCACAACACAGAACTGGCAGGACAGCCACAAAAAGTTGGCCTTAATAGTGAAAATCAGGCTTTGGAGGAGTAAGTGGTTCTTGCAATGCCTGTAACCATCAGTTTACAATGCACTATTTTGCATTTCTCTCAGCCTCTTAAATAAGACTTCCACAGAAAACAGTTCTTTGAAAGGCTCTAAAAGGCATTTCAAATTAAAATAGATTACAGACGGCTGTGTACATCTCCTAAAAAGGGGTAATAGTGAAGAGATACAGTGAGGTACAATGATCCAGTGAGCTGCTAATACCTGAAAACATTAAGTCATCGTGTGACAAAAAATATTGAAGTGATACAACTACATAAAATTTAGATTGTAAAATCCTTAGCAATATTATCCACTTACATTTAATTCTAGGATCACATACACAGTTTCACTCACTTTTATTTCAAGTAATAATAAAGCCTCTCACCTTCCCAATGTTGTATCCATGTCTAGAAAAGCTGATGAAGAAACACACAAATTATATTTTAAATATACTGTATCGCCACTCCTGCCTGGTTTGCTACACTGGAGACAATATATTTATTTATTTATTCGTTTATTTTGATTGAACTGTAGAGTATTTTGACTGACAATTTTTTGTGTATCAATACAAAGAAAAAACAGATTTCTATACTCCTGTAAATTGTGAATCTAACAGGACAAGTGACAGGGAATAAAGATGGAAAAGAAAATAAATGAGGTTAACCTGAACTGAATCTCTGAGATAACACATAACCCATACAATGGCCACCTAGAGCTGCAAACAGAACAAGACAGTGCACAATCCAATGCTTGGCAACCAAGGGACTTATGTTTTGACGTGGCACTTTTCCTGCCTGCTGGAGGTACTGGCAGTCACACATGGTTTACCTCCACAAGACGTCCTTGGCAATAACCTCCTTTTGGAAAGATATTCAAACAGTTGGATATAGTCTTGGAGGTTGACTCAGAGAAAACTCAAATGTGTATGCTCATGCTAAAGGTTTTCTTGCACAGTCTTTATACTCAGTGGGATAATTTACAGCTTTTGGTAACCCATTGTCCTAAAAATAAAGAAGAGGGGAAGGGTTCAACAGTGCACTGTGCCACCCATCTTCTTTTCAGTTACAGAAATGTAAGAAAGTTAAAAGTACACTTGTTAAATTGTTATTTTATGAGAATTTTCTCCCTAGCCCTACATGTTGATAGAAGAAGCAGCTGTTTTATCAGTCATCCTTAGCATCCTGTGAGTGACACTTCTGTCCCAGAACATTAGTAGGTTAGCTACAAGTAAGTCTGGTAAGTTTTGCCACTTGTTAATATCACCTAATACTTGTTTTTATAAGACCCTACTCTTCACTGTTTATTCTTTTTAGCCAAACTTTAGCCATCTGGTCTGCTGCCTCTCCCCTCTTCACTCCTTCCTGGGAGGCAAAGACGCAGTCAAGGAAAGATAAGAAAGGGAAAAATGGTTCAGACATGGAACAAACAAACTACTCGGTTCCTTTTCTCCTCTACCAGTAGCTAGAAAATCTAGCTACCTAAACAGAAAAACTTGGTGGTTTCTAATACATATTCCCTCCAGCAAGTGAAGTGAAATCTGAGCTTTTAAATGTCAACATAGTTTTGATGCAAATAACTGAGAAAACCATTGGCAAAATATGAGTTCCCACAGACAACCTCAACCTTCTCATGCCATGCATTAGGGTGGTTCCAGCTGTGCCAAGAAGTCCAGGACACAGATTCACCTAAGTCTCCCCAGAAACCCTGCACTCAGCCCTGGATGCTTCACATCAGAATTTGACATGGGCCTTTCTGCAAGCTGAACACAACTCTAAGACTTCTATGCCATGCTTAATTAAGGAACAAATCACATCTGGGAAATGCACTGCCCACCATCACTTCTAGGCTGTCATTACATCTGCCAGTACTTCACTCTGCCCTTTAATTGCCTGCAGGATGGTGAGAAGTGTGCCACGACCTATGGTATTTGCTGCAAAGGTCCTTCTCACCCAACATCTAATGCACACAGTTGCCTGAAGTAGCAGAAGCTTAACTCCATAAGCAGTGATCCCCATTCAGACTTTTCTTCTTTTACAGTATGCATGACCAAGAAAAGATACACAGATAAAAAGTTCATAATAAAAGCTTTGAAATCTACTGTAATTCCACAGTTCCTAACTTTTTAAAGTTAACTCCTAACCTTAACAGTTTTAAGTATTTTCTGGATGGGAAACTAGGCATTTAAAGTACATATACCTTTCTACATTTCTGTAGTCAAAAAATGAATGCTTTGAAGCAGAGATTATCCTTTTCAAGTATTTGGAAAGTACCTTGCATGTAAGCATATAAAAGAAGTCATAATAGAAATAATGCTTTGTTTCCACTTTTATACTCCTTCTTTTTGGTGTTACAGACAAAGACCTCCAGGAAGGTTGCTGTTGATTCCAGCCCTAGTCATGTACGTAGTGTCATGCAATACATTTGTCTCCTGCCCTAATTACCTTACTCTGTTCCAATCTCTTTCCCAAGCAGTTCTCTCTGTCTGTTGCAGCAGTATTTTACACCTCTGCTCAACTAACCTGTCCTCTAGGAGTAAGCCTGTATTGAATTAACTCAGCTTCATTTCAACCCAAGTATCTGTTCACAGCAGCACTGAAAACTTCCCAGTAACACTGTCATTTTTTTTCCTAAAGCAATAGCGAAATTCAAGTGTTCCATTTGGATATGAAGGTGACCAAGACCACTGTAACATGAATATACACCACTTAGACATTCTTTATCCTCAGAAGCCAGCATTCCCTCAGGACGGGAGGGAAGGGTGAGTTGTCAGGTTTTATTCTCTTGGGTTAGCTTAGTAGCCTCGACAGTATTTCTATATCCTCCTTTTTGGTGCAGAATAACCTACTGTAATGCCAGAGAAAGTTCAGTGAATTTAACTGCCTTCCCAGCTGCTCCTTTGGAAATCTTCTGGGTATGCAACACAGCAGCATCCAGCACCAATCAGTGTCATAATTTGCTCAAGATAAATTGCTTGGATTCAGAAATTCAAGACTCATGGACAAACTCACAGTCTCTTCCCACCACTCTAGACGTTTGTCCAGTGCTTCTAAGTTGTCAATATTCAATGAACACATGCCACATACAACACTCGGTTGATTAAAATCAATGCAATGAAAATATACTCAGCATAAAACTAATTCTACAGAATTTCTGAAGGAGAAGTACTGCTGTACAGAAATGTTCAACCTGAAATTTGAGCATGAGACCTTAATTAATCTCTGACTGATGATCTCTACCCCAACTGTGTTTATCTTAATTTTATTCCACTCTCAGATTCCACCTTGGAAGCTCCTTGCTGCTTTGAACCCAAAATCTACAGAGCAACAACAAAGGTCAGCATAAGTGTTTCACATCTATACATGACAGAAACGACATACAGGCTGTACCAGCTTCTCAGCTGACTACAAAAGTATTAGTTTGCACAGGCTGAAGATCTGATTCAGCACACTCAGCTGTTCCCAAACTTTGGATGCCAAGTCAGGTCAGCAGTAACTAAATCTTGGGCTGCAGGCCTAGCAGAAATTCACTTTTATCCCAGATCTACAGAGTGAATTCAGAAAAATGTAGATGCAACTGAAAGCAAAAAGAATGGCTGTTGCAATGTCTGTGTATATTAAGTAGGAATTTTATAGAGAAGATTATGAAATGTGGGATAGGATGCCCTTGCCAGTCTTAAATCCTTCACAGACGAGCAAAAAAACAAAACTTTTCTAAAGTGATTTTTACTATATGTGATGTAGTAAACCAACTTTCATACAGAACGGTGGAAAATAGCAGTGATTTCCCAAAGCACATGCTTTACAGCACACAGTTTTCAAAGCATGCACAAATTTTCAAATCAACATCCATAAACACCCTTGTGCATATAAACTAAAGTAACAGAGGATTCTTTTTTCCTTGTGGAAAGCAATGCTTTCACCTCATGAGTTACTTTATATTTCTGATATACAGATGGCAGATTTGCAGACATTTTTTGAGTTTCCACAGTAAACTGATCTCTGTACACAGGGTGTATCAGCTGCCCTCCCTGCTCAGCAGTAATTGCCCTCAAAACCCCCTACTTTGCCACTGTGGGTCAGATTTACACATGCAAACAGACTGCAAACCTTTAGGATTTTCAACCCATATCAAATGGGAATTCACAATGACTGAGCAACCAAGTAATAAAACTGAAGTCATCAGCACATTTCCTGCTGGTGAACAAGTTCCAGTGACTGAAGTGCACAACTCTAAGACACTGCAAAGCAGAAAGGGAAGAAAAAACCCAAAACAGACCTTCAAATGAGTCTGATGAGTACTTGACAAATACAGGGACTGATTTCAAGATAAGCTAATGTCCCAGAGCTCCAGCAGAAATTAATGCAACTGTTTCTGGCATGAAATGGGAAAAATCTGTCCAGAGAGTGAAGATAGCAGGAGGACAAGGAGATCAGGAGATCTAAAACATGTTAGATATAAAGCAGGACAAGGAACAAGTTTTCTCAACAGAACATTTTTACTGGTTTGTGCACAGATGATGCAGATTGCTTTTCCTTAATCCTCTGAAATATAGCACCTACCTAAAAACATTCTATTTTTTAAACAGGATGCTCATATGTTTTGGTTAAAATTGAGGAATGTATAAAACATCTTTTAGCCCTGTGTTTGTAGTCCATCCAGGACTTGTGCCAGGACACAGACTGTGATTATTCCCAGGAATCCCACTAAATTCTGGTGTATCCACCAAGGAACACAGTCTAGCAGAGGCACTTGTGGGACTGAGAGGATGGCAAAATGTGGTGGAAGGGCAGGAGGCAGAAAAGTCCCTCTTGGAAACCACAGTCTGAATTTAGCTAATCCTCAATACACACAGGGTCCTCCAGTTCCCCCAAATCACCAAACTGACTAGGAGGTAGAAAGCTATTACTGTACTTAATTTTCCTTCCCATGTGCACAAGGCATGACATTAGTGGTTGGGACACCACACTGACCCTTCTTAAACCCTCATTATTAAGAGTCATCAATAGGCTCGACGAATTGCTGGACCTTTCTAAACATGAAAACTTCGTAGGCAAATGCCTGCAGAAAATTCTTGCATTCAAGCCTTATGGAAGTACCATTGTCACAGACATCCTTTTTATGAAAAATCCTTTCTTAGGATTTTTCCTGCTGAAGCTGACAGGTTTCAGCAACAAGATGTGAACAATGATTATCTGCTGCTGTGGATCCATGATTGGTCTTGGGTGGATGTTTTGATTCATTGACCAGTCACGGCAGAGCTGGCTCTCTCTCTCTGTTGGAGCCAGCTGCTTTTGTTATCATTCTTTCTTTTCTATTCTTAGCTTCACTAGCTTCTGAAGAAACCTTTCCTTCTATTTCTTTTTAGTATAGTTATAATGTAATATATATATCATAAAAAAATAAATCAAGCCTTCTGAACATGGAGTCAACATTCTCGTCTCTTCCCTCAACCAAGAACCCTTGTGACCACTGTCACATACCATCATGAGGGAGAAGAGAAAATCACCCCTACAAGCACTGTATCTTTGGCAGTTCAACAAGCAGAAGGGAAACTACAGTGACAGAGGAGTGGTGCTATTTCTGATAAGGTAATGAGCTTGTAAAGCAAAGACCTATTTTCTGTCAAATTATAGTCATAATTCTTACTACATAACATTAATTGAAATTTACTGGTGATATTCAAGTAATTTTACTGAAATGATCTCAAATTTCAGCCAAACACAGCAAACCTTTTTCTTGAGTCTGTTATGGACTCATGAAAAATCAGTGATGAGCAAGCAAAAAGAGGTATTAGTTACATTTTGATTAGAATGAAAAACAGATGTGTGGTGATTAATCACATTCAAGTTTAGACAAGCCCATCCTGGAACAATGAACACAAGGGTTAGTTCTGGCTCCTTCAATACACCTAAACATGCATCAGGGTACACCTTCATTTTCACATCAGAAGAGATGTATTAGGGCAAGCTCAGATCTTTGTTAACTCCTCAGAAAGTAAAGAGCTAAAATTATATCCCATTTATACTTACAAAATTTTAATATAGGGTCTAGTGAACCGATCTGATGAACAGGCCCTATGCTGATTACCATGATCACAAAAAACGCGAACAAAAACGTTACATGGAAAGGGAGAAACATTTAAGTAGAATGAACAAAGGAAGCAAGAGTTACGGCTGTGAAGAAACAACAAAGGAACACCCAGTACTTACTGGGTAATAGAAGAGACAGATGAAATTCAATGCACAGCAGTGTTACATATTTGGTGTATTTCTTTTTTTGACTTTGTGTTGTTTGGTTGGGGGTTTTGTGGGTATTTTAGTGAGGTTTTAAAATCATACAAACCCTCCATATAGTGATGGTCTTGAATAGAATTTTATCACTCAGAAGCTGCTCAGATGATACTGTTCTGTAGCAACATGGCTCTTTAGCTTCTCCAGAGCAAAATTATCTTTGGAATGATTTTAAAAGGATCACAAAGAAGAAAGAATCATTAAAGTACCGTTTAAAGAAATTGTGTACTCACATTTTCAATAGCAATTACAAGTGAGACCCTGAGTCTCGAACATTATACATACAGCTCTAGCTCTTCCAGTCTTGTTATTAGTCAACATTGCCACAGTAAGTAACTGCTGAAATATTTTAAGGAAGCATAACACAGCAAAGACAGTTCAGTTTGCACTTGAGCCTATTGCACTGGACACCCAGACCATTCCTAAATATTTTACAGGCCTTTCCCATCCTTTTGTGGGGATTTCCACTCCTTAAAGAGATGATCTGGTGAGAGTGTGGGAGAATAACAGAGAGCTACCGAGCTTTCAGCAGAAGCCTGAAGGTGAATAGCAAAATCCTTTTCCAATAAAGCTACAGGGAATAAAATTAAACTTCCAAGTACAAAAAAAAAAAAAAACCAACCAACCAAAAAAAACCACCCAACCAGAACAAAACTCAACAAAACCAACTAATCAACTTACAAAAAAACAAACAAACAAACAAACAAAAAATCTCTCCCTCACCCAGCTGCAGTTGAATTGTTTGAACTCATGCTTGTGGTATTTTATATACACTAAAAGTTTGAAAGGTGTCTCAAATGTAGCTGGGCAGGTTCCCAGAAGAAAAGTCTACAGAGGATGGCAAACTTCATAGACAGCACCTTGAAGATACCACCTTTGAGTCCCTGAAGCACAAAACTGCCAGAGGATGGAGAACACTCTGGTGAAACACTGTCACTTTTCTTTATATTCTTCATTTCAACAACTCAAACTAGCTGTTGCAAAGAGAAGCAGGATTGAGGAACTGGCCTAGATGAAGCTTTGATCTGATCCAGCAAAGGCCATTTTCTTACACAGCCCATTTGTGAATCACTTCATGCTTGCCCACCCTTTTTAAGAGGGAAGATGAAAATCAATCAGATGTTATCCATTGGGAATAATCCAATTAATGTCTGTAAAATAATTGTGTACAAAATAAAACAATCACCCTCACAGTATGTGCTTGCAAGCCTATTTTATTTCATCAAAGCACAACAGCAAGACCATGCATTCACAACCTTCCTACAAATAACTGCTTCCTAAGGATGCTGGAGTTATTTACCACTACATCATTACTCGCTTAGTTTTCCGAATATGCAAACCTGTGTTGCAAGGGGTGGATATGGTATTATTCTTTCTACTTGGTTCCTAGGGATTACAAAGTGGTTTCCCTTTGGAAAACAGAATAAGTTTTTATGCTTTTACCTCGCCTGCTAGCAAGGAATGCTCCCACAGATCCTGCTTGTAGACTGTTTTCTACCTGCACAGCTGTTCCCAGGCAAGAGACACCAAAATTTTTCCTATTGCACATGCAATTCAGCTGCAAAATGGAGCAGTATTCAGGTTTCAGGAGATGATCAGAGAGAAAGTACACTTAAAGAAAGGCGGCACCTAAAAAAAAAAAAATCCAGGCTGGAATTTTCCAGAGCTGAAAGCAGAGAACCAAGTGTCTCTAACCAGCATTTGTTTTGCAGCTGTCCAGATGTGTTCGTTCATTTTCTGTGAACATAAGCAGCACAATATGGCCTTCCTACTTGTGCACTTCAGAGCAGCCAAAGTACCAGGCAGCTACAAAAATCAAGAGAACATGGAACAATAAACATAAGATGGAGAAAACTGCGGTATTCACTAACACATCTTTAATGAAAGTCTTACAAATCAAAATGGAAAAGAAATACCCATTCTCAGGAAAACCCATTTTTCCAAGAAATTTAATCTCCTTATATTTGACCAAGACCGTCAAAGAAGTGAGCCTGAGAAACATAATCCTAATTACCTCATAAGGGAAAAACTAATCCAGTCACTTGAGCACATGTGAGAAATCCACAGAACATGAACATCACCTTGTCCCCAGTGTGTGTGTTTGTTCAGGCTGATTAAAACCCCTGAAAGCCACAAGCAAGCTACCTGCTTTTTCAGGCATGAGGCAGTGCTTTGGGAGCCTCAGGTTCAGGGGAAGAGGCCAAGTTCTCAGTTGCACACCCACCTCCCACTGCCCCATGAGGACCATGGGATTACTGGAAAAGCACTAGACCAACAGAAAGAGAGGGACCCAGCTGCTCAGGCCACTGCTTTGGACAGACAAAGGCAGGGGTGAATGCTGAAGGCATTTACACCAATTTACACCAGCCAGGAAACCTTGTAACACTAACACACTCAACTTCAAATCGGATGTGGTGCTCAAAATGACAAACACACATCTGCAAGCAAATGCTCCATCTACAACAGCTACTTTTATTCTGAAATGAGAGGTTAATGTAAGTAAATATAAGAGGTTCCCTGCATAATTCTGATGTTACTTAACCCCAAAGTATTAATGAAAAGAAAGGGTAGGCAGATAGGAATTTGGGCTCTTCAGCCAAACTGTGCTACTGTTTTTCTTCCTGGAGAAAACAAGCTAACCTGATAAGAAGTACTGAGGTTGTAATACATTTCATGTACTATCAAGGAGGTAAGAAAAAAAGAAAAATTAAAAACAATGTTGTCATGTACATGAACAGCAACAGTACAGACAGATATGAAGAGGTCACCGGGATGTAGTTGTGTCGCTGGAATGCTGGCTGTCATATCAAGAAGGCAGAATTGACAGGTGTGAGTCACAATTTCACTATCTACCAACAAGACAGGGTAAAAAGGGTGAATGCTGACATGTGCCACAGCCACCTCTGATAAGGTATCTCATTTAGATGCCCAGGACATTCAGCTGCCTGAAAACAGATCCCTTGTTTTTTCAGTGGGGAGAATGCAGGTACAGCTACAGCCCACAAAATTACTCTCTCCTCCTTATTATTCTTTGGAAACACAGCAAAGATCTTTCCAGCCGGGTGCTGAATGTCGAAGTACAGCTGAGTTGACCCTCAGAGGCAGGACAAGCAGCAGGCTGTGTGCGTGGCGCCGGGGCTGCCTGACCGCCTGACACGGACCCATCTGTCAGCAGGAGGCACAGGCAGGCAGCCGCCCCCAGAAACTGCCAGCTGCAGGGCATCGGGCTCAGAAGAGGAGCAGGCAATGCCAGAAAGTTACTCTTTGGCAGCAACAGGAGATAGACAAAATGAAAAGACATTCCCTTTTTAAGCATTTGCAGCTTGGCACATGACATGGCAGGCTCTGCAACATGGAAAGCTCCTTGTTTCCTCTGAAGGCAGTCATGCCAGAAAGACCAGAGTAAAACTCTTTTAACTCTTCTCTTCTCCTGGGAAGGCATGTACCTGCACATCTGATCCCTGAGAAACTGGCTGGTACAAGTTGTCAAAAAGCACCATCTCATTTGAGTGCAAGACTGGTTTTCCATAAGGGTAGAATGGACCAACTGTAACACCAAACCACCTTTTGGGGCAAGGGTTTGCCCAGAAAGTCTTCTGCACCAACGCTGATAATTTCTGTCTCAGTCTTAGCAAAGCTTTTACTACACATGCAGAGCAGACTCCACCTCCATTTGATTCCATATGATGGGCCTTAGAGCCAATGGAGGTAACTCACAGCCTGAATCCCTGAATCCTACCCTTACTTCCTTTCCAGTGAAACTTTAGAGGAGTTACTCCAGCAAGTTATTCCAAATTTACATACACAAATTATGCATTAGGTTCTGAAAGCATCTAGGAAAAAGAAATCAGTACAACTATATTCAGAGCTTGGCAAGGAACCAAACTTCGATAAAAAGCTGCATCATTCAAGATTGACTATCAGGACTGAAGACAGAAACCAGAAATGAGCAATGGACCATATGCATACCTCTCAACCAGGCAATTTGTCTCCCAGATCTGTTCCCTTTATGGTCAATGGAGCAAGAGCAATTCAGGGCAGGACCATAACTGAGATGCTCCGGTGTGCCCTCTGAGCTGGTTCTGCTCCCCATGACAGAGGAGGCCCAGTGGCTGATGCAGTGGCCAAGCAGCATGCCTGGCATCACTGGGAGGCTGACAACAAGAGAAACCCTGGCAGTGCTACAGCAGTAAACCTTCACCTAGAAACAGATTTTTCCTACATACTTAAAACCAATTTAAGCAATATGAGAAAGAATAACTGTTCCTGATGACTTGAAGCAACCTGGCAGCTGAAAAAAAGGCTTGCAAGGGTCTTACTGCTTCCCTGACTCAAAGAAATGAGGGAAGAACTAAATCCATGCTGTTTCCTTGTTGCATTTGAAACATTTTTTGCATTGGAGGGTTCTCTTGAGGCCTGGGTGATCATTTTTATGGGTTTTTGCTTTTATTTTTAAGAGTAAGACCAAAGGTTCTCAGCCTTCACAAAACAGATACAATTGCAAAAATGCTTTTTCTGCATAGCACTCGCAGTTTTCCTGTTGAGCTTTTTGTTTTGTCTTTTCCTACTGAGAAATTTAGAAACTGGGAATTTTTGTGTTTGAATTGCTCCCATTCTTTGCCTTCCCAATAAGCATCCCCAGGGGCCAGCTGGAAACAGTACCCAGCACCCTAAGGTAACAGGCAGCTAGTCAAGCAGGTACTGCCAAGTCACAGATGGTCATTTAGGTCCTGCTAGTCGGTACCAAATTATACGCATTTTAGTGGCTTAAAACAAAAAGATTCAATCTCACAGCTGTTGGGTTAGAAAAACTCCTCCCAAAGTCCTAGTAAAGACCTGCAAATGACTGAATGTCAGCCTGAAACATGCACTGTACAGAAGGGAAGACCACACACCACAGCAGCAGTACACAATATAAAACAGGAAGACCATGGTGACAGCAACCTGCCGATCACTAACCTCAGGGTGAAAATCCAGGAGACTCAATTACTGCTGCCAGAATGTGTTGTCTAGGGTAGCTATAGGTGCTTGTTATTCATCACTTGTACTCACCTTGTGTCAAAAGCACAGCATGTGCTCACAGCCAGGGCTTTAAGGAGCTATTCAGAGTATCCTTGGAGCGCCCTTTTCCCAGGTTACACCACCCCTGAGAATACTGCAGGAGTACCTGGCTATTCCAGCAAAGATATAGGGGGGGATTTTATTTGCTCACCCGTTCCTTCTGGTTCCAAAGTATTTTTAGTGTACTGTGAATTTTAACATATTGGTATTAATAAAAATTACTAAGCTGTAATGTACTGTTGTTGAAGAGAATAACATAGCAGAACTTCCTTGTGAGGGATTTGATAAAGGTTTTCTGGTTAGTTACTTATGTGCTAGACCTTTCATGCAAACATACCCACGTTTTCTACGGCAAGTTTTTCCTAAATGCAACATCAAGAATTTCAGTGTAACAACACGGGGGAAAAAAAGAGGTAAGGAAGCCTCCTGAAGTATTTGTGATGCAGTTACAAGGAACCACTCATGCATGCCCTGAGCAGCAAGAAGCAGAAAGGCAGTCACAGGTGGCTGCCGTCCTGCCAGCATCACTACCACCCTCCCTGCCCAAAACAGCTCATGCAGGCCCCACGCATTGCAGAATAAGCCCTACTGTTGAAAGGGCTGAGGAAAGCCCCAGCCCCCGGGCACAGGTGAGATCAGTCCCAAGCCTCCTCCCATGCCCAACCTGATGCAAACTCTTCCACACTCTCAGGTTTCTTTATTTCACACAAAGTCAAGGAGAAAGCAAATGTCTCCACAGGCATTTGATTCTGAATAGGCTTTTAAGCATCCATTGAATCTGAATTTAGGATTATGGGAAGAAGTAAGGAAGACATCCAACATTTATATTTCACTCCCTAGTACAGAAACAAGTTAACTGGATATGCTAGTTTTTAAACATTCTGGCCATTAAAGTTGATGTGTAAACCTTATAGTCACAGGGAGAAATAAACCTGCAAAAACAGGACCTTTATTAAGCAAGGAGTTTACCAACATACTCCTCATCATGTTTTAATAGAAAGACCAGAGCTAAATATTTAATGCCTGAAAGGTTAAAAGAAACCTGATGTAGAACTTCATACATACCAGACTTCTCTCAAACTGTTAAATATGAATTGACATAGCTTATGACATTCTACATCTTACAATAGCATGCTGCTCAGCCACAGTAACTGCTGGGGTTCTAAATAAAGAGGTTGTAACTTTACCTCTTCGCAGCCTAAATTTTTATGTGCCTTGTTGAGTCATAAGCAGGAAAAGAAAGCCTTAAAGAAGCTGATGTCATTATTAAAATACAGATGCTGCACATAAAAAAACACAAGAAAACCAATCAACCAGCCAACCAAAAACAACACCAAAACCAAACAAACTCTCCCCTCCCCTACAAACAAAACACCCACACCCACAGAAAGGACAGCTCATATTTAAAAACACTTGAAGACATGAAAAGTTGTGAAATAAAGCTAATTTTCCACATTGCATAATATTCCAAATTAAATACTGCCATCTCTCTCTTCCTCTTTTCCAGACCAAGATACCATGATTTCCTCAATTTCATCAAGCTCATACAAGTACAAAAACCATAATGAAAATGAGTGGTGCCTCTTCCACCATTCATGACCACGTCTGACCATGGCATGTTCTGAGCCCAAAATAAGAATTTCATCTAAATGCTTCCAGAGGTACTGTCACAATATTTTTCACGATAGTAAACACTTTATTCTTGAAAGTGGGTTGATTTAGTGTATCCCACTTGAGAGTCTTAGAGAAAACAACATATATTACATCAGGGTGCTCTGCCACCTATTTAAATAAAGCTCCTCAATCTTTGAAGTATTTCTTTCATGAAAGAAATAAATTGAGAAGTACATAATTTACAAATTAAATCATCTTAATTTCTACAGAAATAAAAGCAGCTGCACATGAAAAAGATGAAAAGAATATAAATGAAAGAGGAATAGAATAGCTGAAGGCAAGGAAAGAACAGTACACACTACTTCAATGCCATAATGAAAACCAACAACAGGGAGCAGCTATTTCTTGACTGCTGAATTATGAGATAGTGCATTTATCATTACATATCATTGTTGGAAGGAAAGTTATTAAACCATACCGAAAATCAGTTGAACAGCATTATGAAACCACATGTATTTTATATCATCTTCCACAGTGAGATCTTCAAATGGTAACCTTCCTTTCAGTAAGTATAACAACTGAAACAACATAGCCCTGGTCTAAACTATGATACTTATATATCCGGCCTTGCAGCAAGTTCACAAAAAGTTGGCAAGTGGCATTTGCTTGAAGCATCATTGACCATGAGTTTGCACATTTTGAGCATGCCATTTTTAAAGATAATCAGTCTGACAACGTTCGAACATTCATCTCCCGACCTTGCATTTCAATGACATGCACACCTTTTTCTTTTTTAAGCTAATATGAAATAAACCATCATAAGGCATCAAAAGCTTGCATGTAATGTTTAATTTTGAAGAGAAGAGAAGCTTACTTTCTAGCATGATTCCCTGTTTTAGGAACTAACACCCTTCTTCCCTTTTATTACACTACATGTGCAGGTCATGCATCTTGCAACACTTCAGAGAGGATCGAACTACATTTAGCCCAATTCCACTTCAGCAAAACCAGCAACCCTCGGCCTTCCTTACAAACAAAGCTAAATCAGAAGTTGTGCTGAAAACAACATCACATGGAAATACCAACATTTCCTATTCCAAACCCACAGCTTTTAAGTAACAGCTTCTAATTTTGCTTCCATAGTTTATGTCCTTAATTTTGTTTTACTGTTCTACAGGGTAAAGCTTAAAACATGAGAGTGTGCTGGACTGTTTCAAGAGAACTGATCTGAATCCAATTCACTTGTTTGGTTTACATCTTATGTATAGAGCAGGTTTACATGGAGGCAGGAAACAAATAATTCTGTTCTTTTCCAAGTGTAATGCTAATTTATTTGAAGATATTTCATATGAACCTTTTCCCCCCCTAATTAAGGGCTTGAACATGCTGTACTTCAGTCTACAGCAAAATGAGTTAACAGTCTGAATACAGACCATATGAGGAAGAACTGCTTTGTCTGTCAATACAAATATCTATAATGTATATGGGAAGAGCAAATAGCCAAAAAGGGAAACTGTATGAAAACTATCAACAGCTATTGATGTGCTATCAATAGCATTGACCTCATTAACATAGATACAGCACTTGTTACCATTTTTTTCAAAGGAGTCCATTATAGGCAGCTATAAACTGTTTAAATTTTTGTAAATCTGTTAAATTTTTTTAATCTTCAAGAACATATGTTTAGATTGCATTGAAAAAAATCTACTTACAAAAATTCCATTATCAATAATATGATACTTTTTAAGTACTTTAAGAAAAACAATCTGAAACAAGTCTAAATGGACTTCTGTTGAGCAGTGGGAAGCAAAGTATCACACTAATTTACCTTCCTGGCTTTATGAGGAAATGGTTTCCTTTATAGTACCACTGAAGATGATTGCGAAGTTTTGTTGTTTTTATTTTGTTTAGAAATAGGACTTCTTTTAAATTTCACTATTCAGAGTCAAAAACAGATTCCATCTTCCTTGCAGATTTTTACATATGGTAAAAACAAAACAAGCAAACAAAAAAAAGAGGAAAGTTGTCAGGAAAAAAAAGTCAGAGGATATCGAAATTCAAATACATTTCACTCAATTTCACTCTCAAACAACTTCTGAGATCCTACAGAACTGCCCAGAGCTTTCTCAGTGAGATAACAGAAGGTAAATCACAGGTTATGGGGAAGTACCATGGTTCATAACCACAAAAGAGGCTGACCATACATGGGCACGACAAGTACAACTAATCTAATATTTCATGGGCACGACAAGTACAACTAATCTAATATTTCAATTTATAGAGGTGTACATTTTTAAACCAAACCACAAGTTATTTATATGGATAGATTTTTCACAAAGTAATCTGATCTGGGAACCAGAAGATTTTACTTAGAGCATCTGTGTTCCACATTCTCAGGAAAGAAAATTTAAATAATCCTAAAAGCTGAAAAAGGTATTTTTATCACAGACTTTGCAACTATTTCACATTTCACTCAAAGAGAGCTGAACCAGATATCTCAAATCACATCTGGATGCAGGCCCCAGTAAGTACTGTGTGCCCTGCTTTAACTAGAACTCAAATTATTCTATTAAAAAAGCCCAGCCCTTAAAAAACTCCCCCTGAGTTCTGGCATTCCTTTTCAGGTTTTTTCAATTTGTGTGATGTCAGTTTACATCTAATAAGTATGTTGTTTATTATCTTCATTTAAGTCAGGACTTCTACCAAGTTACAGGAAGAGTCATAGGAAGCGTATCACGATTACAAATCCATAATGCATGCAAGATCCCTGTGTAGCACCATTAAATCCATTAATCACAGTCTTTTTGGTCCCAATTATGCTAAGAAGATATTCAATAAAGCAATTTCAACTCACCTCTCTCTCTCTCTCCTGTTACCATCAGTGCAAAGAAGGCAAAACCACAGCGCTTCCGACAAATTCTCAAGGCACGTCTTTTGTTCCCTTTAAATTAAATCCGAATTGGTTGCACGTTTTACTGAACTGCTAATGCTCTCCACATGTTCCCTCTCTCAGACTGAAAATGTTTTTTATTAGGAATGCCTAGCACTGAACATAAAACTGTAAAATGTCCTTCAAACAACCCAAAGTTCCTCTCTTTATTTGGAATGTATCACTACTTGCCCAAATGAACAGCTCATAGTCCTACAATTAAGCTGCCTTTAGGAAAGCTTTTTAGTAAGGCTCCTTTTCTTAGTGTGTTCAGAAACTCCCTTATCAAAAGCAAGCTGTTTATTTTAAAATCCATTAAGTTATTTCCTTTAAAAAAACAAAGCACCAAGGATTTAAAGTGTGAGCTAGAGGAACTTCAAATTGTCCATGGCCATGAAAAACCTACTCCAGCACTCAACAAATGCACAGATTCCAGAAGGATGAAATGGGGTAATGATATTTGCAGGGAGAAGCATCTCATGTGAGACAGTACCAAGAACATGGGTTGTAGGCTCAAGCTTAACTTTGTTCTCAGAGAATGAAATGCAACATGGTTTCACATTTCCTCAAGCATAACAGCACTGACTTTTCAACACTTGAATGCTCTTACAAGGAAAAAAACATGTTTTTCCCTCTTTCAGTCCATGTATCTCAACTTTTCTGCAACAGAGGGCCAGGTAAAGTTACAGACCTAAGACAAGATTTTGTCTTTGTGAAAGCAGAGTGGTTCCACTCTGAAGGAACTTGTCCCTCCGTCTGCTTGAGGTGCAAGTCCTACCAGAAGGTTCAATAGATGCACAAATAGTTGTAGAATCTAATCATATCTGCTCTAACGCATGCAACAAGTCCACATAATGGATAACAGAAGGGAAAACTGTACGTGGAAAAAAGGACTAGGTGCATAGTTCAGCTATTACAGAACAAATAAAAACAGCTGGCCTCTAATAGTCCCCTGGTTACAACCAGCTTACAGCTTCCCTCAGGTATCCCAGAACAATACAGGCTCAAGAAAATATTTATGGCTACATTTCATAAATTATATTAAGAGCAAGGGGATATCAAAAAGATAATCCCAAGAGCTCTGTGGAAAGGCTGAGTTATTGGTGCTAACACTGCTGGTTAACACAGATGCCCTGATAGTAGGGGCTAGAAAGAGCTGCTGTGCAGCACGGCAGCACTGGTGTCCCAGAGTTGGGAATAATCCACTGTGGAGGTAACTCTGCACCTACTCACATGCAAGAGCCAATAGAACAGGATTATAAAATGGCTATAACAACTGATACCAAAGCTCTATTATATGTTTTGCAAGACTCTTGCAATAATATACTTGCACTCTGTTTAGGGCCCTCACTGGATCAAGCTATGAAATGCAATATACACAAATATCTATGCAAATTATTTAAAATCTACTGGCAAATAAAAGAAAACTTTGCACAAATATAGGAGAGAGATCTAACCATACAAAACTGTAATTTTATAGAGCAAAAGCATTTAAATAACCAACTGGGGGTCCTGTGTGTGTGTTTTAGTTGGTTTTGTTTGTTTATTTGGCTTGGGGTTTTGGGGGATTTTTTAATAATAAACTGACACAAAAAGGTAGTAAAGTTTAAAATACTCCTTGCAACATTTGCTAACCTTCCAAGCCACAGTACTCTAAGTAATCCCAGGTCAATACATTCACTCAGAATCACATCAACTTTTGTTATTTGCATTCTTCTTGTATTACATTGTATTAACAACTGAAGCTTACACCAAACTTCTTTTGGCAGAACCATTCTAAGTCATTGTCATGGATCCCTGTCCAAACACCATTCTCAGTACTGATTGCAACACTCCTGATTTAGCATCACAGGAATAAGCATTTTAGAAGAGGACTTGGGGGCTCTCTTAGGCTAAATACAGCATCCAGATATATGAGAGCAAATGGTGCCTTTTCTCTCAGAGATCACACCAAATTTTGAGAAAAAAGCCATGAAGCAATGAACAAACAAATGAAGCAGGAGCTGCAAACAGAGCGGGCCAACCAAGGACCTAATGGTTAAACTGAATCCTTCTGCAGGAAAAGTGGAACTGGTAGAGATCTTTAAAACTTGACTGTCATCATGTTGCTCTGACTACAACCTTCCATTTTGTTTCAGGGACTAAAACTTTTGACATTGTTGGTGTTCACTCTCTATAGTTACATTCTCATTTACATTAGACTTTATCAAGGCTTCAGCTGAGCCCTGTAGTTGTTAAATATACACAAACTAAAATAATGTTAAGACACAATAAATACAAAGTCATATGGCTGCCAAAAATACTAAAAAGACTTTTCCCACAAGGGTAGTAATTCATAATAAATGTGATTTGAATAAAAGGTCAAATTAAAAAGCTTGTGGGAAAAAAACCCTACAGTGGACGCTATCTGATTTAAGGAGCATTCAGAGCCCAGAAGGCCACTCATGTTCTGGGTTGCATCAAAAGTATGGCCAGAAGGCTGAGTGAGGGGATTCTGCCCCTCTATTCTGCCCTTTTGAGATGCCAGCTGGAGCTCTGCATCCAGCTCTGGAGTCCCCAGCACAGGATAGACATGGACTTGGTAGAACAGGTCTGAAGGGCACAAAGGTGCTCCAGCCCTCTGGTCACCTCTCCTGTGAAGGCTGAGAGAAGTGGGACTCATCAGCCTGGAGAAGACAAGGCTTCAAGGAGACCTTATAGCAGCCTTGCAGTAATCAAAGGGGTCTTTTAAAAAAGAAGAGCCACTTTATATACGGGCAGCTAGTGATAGGACAAAAGGCAACAGTTTTTAACTGAGAGAGGGCAAATTTAAATTAGAAGTTAGGAAGAAATTCTTTACTATAAGAGTGCTGAGAGACTGGAACAGGATGCCCAGAGAAGCTGTAGATGCCCCATCACTGGAAGTGCTGGAGGCCAGCTTGGATGAGGCCCTGAGCAAGCTGTTCTAGCGGCATCACTGCCCATGGCAGGGAGTTAGAACTAAATGACTTTTAGTCATTAGGATTGAACTAAATGATTTTTAAGTTCCTTCCAACCCTCTCTATTCTATGATTTTATGATTCCTCCACTAAGGTCTTTGGACATCAACAAGTACAAAAATGCATCTATCATTTTCAATTAGTTACGTTCTCTTAACAGAACTGTTTTCAGCAATGTTCTTTTGATATAAAGAAACATTCTAAATATTGAAGTTTGTATTAAAACCACTTAAAAGTATTAGCTATTAATTAATATTGATAATTTAATCAGCATTAAGCCAAAATGAGAGAATAGAGTAATTTTTAAAAGAAAATTTATTCCTTCATGCTGAAAGTCCTTAGTATATACATAAGAAAATAACTCAAATTGAGAGCTGAAAAAGAGAAAGTAATAATGCATTCAATTAAGGTACTTAACAGGGACTTGTATTTAACAGGGTAGAAAATACCACAACTTCTGCACTCAAGTTATTAAGTATTATTCCTTCCCTGCTCTGCTTGAAACCAAAAACCCTACCCCACTGGACATGAGACTTGCTAAGTCTTCCCATGTCCCAAAAACATCAGTAGTAGTAGATGTAATCAATACATCCTCTGACACTGAAGCCCAATGAATTCTCCAGAGATTTGAAGTCACTAAAGATGGAAAACTTTATCTGGACATCTGAACATAAACACTTCTGTTATTTCCCACAATTTAAAAGTACAATGAGTTAAGGCAAAAAAATAGTGATCCAGCTTCAAAATGGGAGAATTTATGGCAGGAGAGCTATTTCTTTACACCTATCAGGTCTTAAGAAGAAAGCAAAACTCTGAATACAAAGATGACAGGAGGTTCTGCAGAAAGGTCACTACATAACAAACCACACCTTCTCAGAAAGCATCCCTAGCTACCTGTTAACTTTGCAGAGTCAGTAACATTGCTAACCACAATGTGTTCCATGGAGACTGTGAAGACTAAAAGAAAACACCCAAAGTGTGACAGTTTTACTCCATGTAACACCATCTCAGATTCCTCTAGCTCCTGGCTTCTACTCCAAATATGTAACATATCTTTTAACATCTAAACCTAATGCTTGCATTTCAGAAGAGACCTTAACAGGCAGCTGATGTGCACACACATACCAGCAGTACCCACTGTGCCAGAGAAATAGCCCTCTTATTCTGTGATAGGTTTGACTGCCAGGCACAGCTCTGCAAACAGTGCCAGTAGTATGAAACACAGAATGTTCCCTGACTCTCTCAAACTATCCCATACCAAAAAAATAAGACAAACTAGATATGAAAAGAAATGAAAAAGAAAATAAGAGAAAAGAAACTACATTACATCAAGCTAGGGGCTGAAACAAAAACTTCTCCCAAAAATCTAAACTTCAGCAGGGGGGGATGGAAATTAGATCCAGAACTTGCATTTGGCTTTTCTGACTATAATCAACCAAGCCAAAAGCCCATATCCAAACACACCTCTTCTCTAGGAGTTTGAAACCTGGACTCAAGTTTTGCAGCCTGGCTTCCTCTGTACTCACTGCTGAATGCATCACTGCCGCCAGAGAGCAACAGCACTTGACGGGGGATTACACTTTCATACAGGAACAACTAAGATACATGCACAGTAATATGGCTAATTGCCCACAGTAAGCTTGAATGAAAACAGATAATAACAATGCAACCACATGTCGACACTCATAACCCTATGTGCTCCAATTCCTCGATGGCTGCACTCTGGAGAAAAAAAAATTACATGAAAATTCTTTTTATAAAACCTCAATCCGGGAAACTTATCAAATCTTGTCTTGCTGTACTGGTCTGTTTTGCCAAATATACTTCCAGACCTAACAAGAAAAATCTTCTACAAGCTGTTCTTAATTTCACTCACATTTATAAAATCAGTTTATACTTTGCATCATCTCTGTTCCTTCTCTAGCACTTAACATGTATGCTTGCTCTACTGATCTTCCTCAAGTCAATGGTAGTAGAAGAGAAACTGTTCCTGCACAAGGCAGCCTAAAGATTGTTCTCAATGAGAGGTATTTGTGGAATTCTGTAGGTTGCTTATACTCAGTTCAAATTCTCAGAAATGCCATTTAGTAACATATCCTGGGGGCAGGAGAAAAGGTTTAGCTGTATTTAAAGCCTGAATCCTTCCAAAGCCACTGTAGAAATGACACAAAACTTTGACTTTCTCCTCTTCTTTTAAGGAAGATATCTATATTTCAAGGTTTCAGCTATGATATCTTGAACCAAGACCAACAAGTTAAACATATTACACTGTTGAATCTACTATGGAGAAGCTGAAAACAACTGTGGCACAGACACACAGACACACAGGATTTTTAATTTTTTTGTTTTAAACCAGCTGTCCATAGAATCTGTCATACTGTCACCAGGACATGAGCATTAGCTTTGCCACTGAGACTCAAACATTCTGCTCTGTAGGATGCTGGAGAACATATTAATGCCATCCCAGACCATCAGCCTCCTTTCATGGAACCTTAAAGCTCTTTTGACACACACATTATGACTTTCATTAGACTTTTCCTTGTGACAGCATTGTTTTAACCAGGGTTTTTAAGACAGTGACACTGTGATAATGACAAATATGCAGCCAAGATCTGCAAGATGTGAAGTAATAAACTTCATATGCTATTAAAATATAGCAGATAGCTGTCAGCCAACAATTCTTCAGATCTCATTCCCAATCCAGAACACAGTCTTTTTCAGGTGCACACAAAGGCTGTGACAAGACAGATAACTGAAGATTCTTCAAAGAACCACCCAACCATCTGACATCACTGTCAAATGCTATACTTCCCTGTGATATTTAACATGCTTTAAGGGTAGTGTAGTTAATACAACCTAATAACAGCATGCAACAAACAAAATAATAAAATCAATTTATTGGCCATTACCGTCAATTTGGAACACAGCCAAGTCCGATTCATACTCCCCAGATTTGCTTCTTGGAAATCAATTCTGTTTATTTGTTCTCTTTCAGACATGTGGAACTTAACTTACCAATGCAGGCATGGACTCTCACCGAGAGCTGGGTCCTCAGAATTATGCTGTGCTTCTTGCCCCTCCTAAAACGAGAAGAAACGTATGTAAAGGTATAGTGAGGAAGAAGAGGAACTGGAAATAAACAAGTCAAGTTGAGCCTAGGAAAAAAGGGGATGGGAGGGAAGGGAAGACACTAGAAATTTTGTCTTTGTTTCTCATAATCCACTTCCACTTTAATTTGCAATAAATTAATTTTCCTCATCAAGACTGTTTTGACTATGATAGCAATGGTTAAGGGATCTCTCCATCTTTATCTCAAACAAATTTTCTTATCCTATTTTCCCTCCCTTTTGCTGAGGACAGGGAGTAAGAGAGCAGCTGGGTAGGCATCTGGACAATTGCCAAGGACAGCCCACCACAATGAAAACTGTGTTAGAGAAGTATCAAGTGATGACTGCACATTTTAGTTTTCACAGAAATACTTTAATGCTAAGCATAATTAAGCATTAAAAGAAAACCCAAGGTTAAACAAATCATTGACACTTTTACAAATCGGCCTGCCTATGTAGCCTAATATGTTTTTAAAGCACATAAGTAGCTATGTTTTTCATGTAAAGAGGCAAAACTGAGGTCCTTTTCCACTCTGACTCTCAGTTCCATATCGGACTTAAATGGAATGACTATTTTAATTAGCTTCTAAATATCTCATTTGGTTTTCACTCAATTTCTTCAACCTGGACAAGAGCACAGTTCTTGATTTCTAGGTGCTACACCTGCACACTGACATGAGGGCACCAACAACACCTTGTCTCTGCACCCAACCTGCTCACCTGATGGAAGATGGGAGGGTAAGAAAAGCCAAATGTCTTTTATGCTTGTACAGCATCATATTCTCCCTCTTTTTTCTGAAACTAAAAAGGTAATTCCTGGACACGTGGCTCTAGGTCACCCAGATGACCTCCAGAGGTCCCTTCCTACTCAGCCATTCTGTGATTCAGTGAATTTATTTCGGGAAAACACTCATGAGGACACACTGAAGCTTAGCTGTGTCGTGCGAACTGTAGACTCAATTCAACATACAAGTTAGAGCACAAACCAGCACAACCTTTCTCAGTTACAAATTTTGCAACTCTGCTGAGAGGATTCAGGCCCAAATCCTTTACACAGACACCCAGCAGAATCTTATGGTGGCTGTAACTTAAAACGGTTTTCTAGTAATAACAGAAGTTCTTCTCCACCTTATTGTTTTCCTGCCCACAGTTATTCTGCAGAACAAAATATTTTTCATTATTTTCATGAAAAAAACTAAGCAAAATGTTTTATATTATTTCTCAGAAAGACTTGCAGGGGAAGAAAGGAAGGGAAGTTGTGACAGGTATTTTCAGAAAAATATTGCCCTTAGGAAAATATAAGGGAAAACAAAGAAAAGTAAGGACCTGAAAAAAGGTGATTAATGTTGACCTGTGTACCTGCTAATAGAGGACTTTATTTCAGTTTCACTCATCTATTTCTCTATAGATTAAAAAAAAAGTTAAACAGAGGGCTTTTTTAAAAAATAGCAAAACCAAAAACCTTTAATCAAAATTGCTCTTTAAAAGATCCATTTGGACATCAGTAGTGGGCAAAGTGTCACCCTTCTCTTAATAACTTGAAGTGCCAAGCAGCACATGCCATTGCCCCTACAAAAGCAGGCTGTAGTTCGGACTGGGAAATTCCCTAGAGCACTTCCAGGTTCAGGACTGACTCTCTGTCCACCTAAACACCTCCTTTTGTTCTGGTAGGACAAAGTCTTTGCCTGCATTCATATTCTGCAGATTTTTAACAGCTGCTTCTCCCCACAGGAATGCCAGGATTCCTCTGGAATATTGAATTTGCTAAGTTAGTGAAGAATTTTTGACCAAACCTCTTGCCCTTCACAACATCTGATTCTGTACAGAAACTGCTTCTCTTGATCTCCCTTCCTTCATGGACATGTTGATACACCTGACATATACAACTCCTCCAAGATAAAATCAGAAAATGGAAGAATTGAGTCAAGATTGTTTATTTCAAAACTGTAAAAGGATAGCTCAGAATTAGCAAAGAAAAAGGAAGTCTATATAATCAGACATATTATTCTTCCCATCCTGAAAAACTGTTCAACTAAAAGAAACTGAGAAATCAGCACCATTTTAAGGCCTGTAGAGATTCAAGCCCATTACAATTTAATAGATTTTTTCCCTCCTTTTCTAAAAATCCAATGCACAATATTACCTGGTATTAACAATTTATTTTTTTGGTAGTTCTCCAAGCTTCAACAGTGATGCTACTTCCTTCTCAACCTTACCTCCTTACAAAGACCCCTGAAAACTTAAAGCAAAACTTAGAGCAAGCTCTTTTCTACAGGCTCTGTTCTACACTATCGTTGCAACTGTAATACCTCCCAGGACAAAAAATTCTCATGCACACAAACATTAATTTTTATCTCCCACTGGAGTTGCACTGGCAATTTTTCCATTCTACCAAAATGAGTATGATTCAAGCCCCAGAAATTACTAAGATGAAGACTCATTTGTGATGCTGATTTCCCCACTTCCCCCCAGGCCACATCATGATCATCACCACAGAGGCATTTTGTGTGGTTTAGGCATACTAGATTTACCACGCAGCAGCTAATTCTAATAAGACCAGTCACATGTAAAATATTAGAAATTAGACAATTTCCTGATGAATACTTCTGACTATCATGCAATATGAATAACACTTTTGCAAAATGAAGATCATCTCTGAAAATTACTGCATCCATGATTCTACTTATACCAATTTCCTGGAAAGCACAAAAGCACATTACAATAATAAATTCCCAAAAAGAGAGTAACTTGAGATCCATCGATGATTTCACAGACTCATGAACTACTGGCCAAATAGTATTAAAAAGCATGCCTGTAGGCAAGCTTGCCATGATATCAGGACAGGGAAGGGGGGTACCACAGGACAGACAGGCCATTTGCATTAAAAACAATGTAGGTTCAAAAATACACAGAAGAAAAGACTATTTCCAACAAACAAGATTCATTTATTAAAAACAAAATCTAGAAATGTAACAAAGTTTGTAATCTACTCTTAACTAAGGTTTATATTTTTATTGATAAGACTTTTTAAAAAAATGTTTCAGTGAGTGCAGCTGGCTACTGCTTTTATTAAAAAAATCCAGTAAGTATTTAACAGCGTTCATTTAATAGCTGAAATTTAGCAGTAGAAGAGTAGGTAAACTTCACATATTGTCCTGAAATAGCATTCTGTTGATCTTTGTTGAGATCAAAATCATTATTGCTGTAAGATTAACTTCTAGTCTTTGGAGTTACCAGGACACAAAACTTTTTCTATATTCAATTTCTCTAATAAATTAAAGTAAATAAGCACATGCCAACAGTTCGAGTGCCTGTCTTATGGAATATAAATGCTTTATTTTGTCATTGTTTATGTACCACATTACAAATAGTTTCCCTCAATTATACATTTTCAAGTCTTGATTTAAGTGACATTTTGAAAATAGTACCTCAATTGACTGTCTTAAACAGTTACTTGTTTTGAAGCAAAGCCTTTTTCTGAGATAAGCAATCCCTTGACCAGAGGAAAAATACCAAGAATGTTTTTAGGGGTGCAGAGGGGAAAAGCATTAACAAACAAAATAATAACCATTTAACGCCAAAACCACACCTTAAAAGAAACCAACACACAGTCTTCTCTTAGTGTCTCAAGCAAACTTCGAAAGGAAATTTTAAGAGAGTTTATTTTATTAAGACATGACATCCTTCTTCTCAGACCTACAATAAAGACCCGCTGGTATCAAAAATGGGACTTTTATGTAAATATCTAATTAAGATTCATTAATGTTATTAGACCACAATCATTCCTTGACAAAGCTCATCTTTGTAAAATAAGAGAATGCATCAATTAACATATAATTTCTATTTCAATGTTTTCTTTCTTTCAGAAAACAACTATTCATACTTCCTAATACTCTTCCAAAGGGCTAGATATTTCAATTCAATAAACTAAGCTTCAAACAATCCCAATTCTGAAAACAGTTATTTTATAATTTAAAACCAAAGTACAAAATCACTTTTCTAACTTTCTTAATGATTACTTAATAACTCTTTAAAGAAAATTCATTAGATTAAAGGTGTTAATTCTACAAAAGGCCATGTTATGTCCTTCAGGGGTCCTCCTGTTCTGCTTTCTACAACCAATACTTGACAACCATGGAAAAAGCTACAGTTGTATAGCACAGCAGCAGATGAATTGCAGTGGTTTTAATAACACTCTACAGTCGTACAAACAAACTTATTACTCTTTATTGTATTTGCTCAAAAAAAAATCTGTCACAGGCATCTGAATCATGAAAAGGCAATCATAAGTAGAAGCTGAGTCCAATGCTGTTAGAAGCCATGATTTTAGCTCACCAACAATTTGGATCTTTTCAGTTAATGTAGATAAGAGTGTCTAAGCTCTGCTCTTATCCAGGGTCTGTACACTCTTCTATTTCAGAAATATTTAAAATATATAAAAAAATGTTATCCCATAAAGGCAAACTTGGATTTCAATCTTTCCTGCAGTGCTACACATATTCATATGGCAACACAGCAACTAAAAGTGATGCATCTTGTTGGGGTGACTCTTGTTTTTTTGTGAGTTCTTAAAAAAAATAGATTATAATAGGCAACCATATCCTACCCTCAGAGCAGTTTTCCAGTAGCATACTCCCATGACTCTCATTGTACTCTGTTCCAAGCAGGGATTTCATCGATTAAGATTAGTGTTATCAGTCAGTTGTAGACAGAGATAATTCTAGAGGATCACTCAGAGATAAAAATCATTTGCTGTGCTAGAAAGTACAATTATGCAAAACCTTTGAAAACTACAAAGTAGTTCGATTGTGCACACAGAGGTTCGGATATTTCAACTAACGAGTATCCTTTCTCTCATATCCCAGCCAAGATTCTGGAAATATAGCCTAGATGTGGTGGAAAATGAATACTAGAAGTTTCAATTCAAACAGACAACAGCAGTAAGAATGGGAGTCCAGAGGATGGACCTTAGCTTTCCCTCTGCACTGAGCTAACAGCACAGCTGAGGCCCCTCCTCACCCTACTTCAGAGGAGCACTGTAAAGAGCAAGTGGTTCCCAACTGCAGCCTGCTTTTAACTTGTGGAACTAAACAAAAACCTACAGGTTTGCCCTCCTAAGTTTCACCAAATCAAGGAAAATAAAATCATATACTAGCAAACAGTATAGGTACCTTGTATTTTCATTAGTTAGCTGTTATTAGATGGGAAGGTTTGCTGCTCCCCTAGCCTCCCACTCTCCCCATAGTTAGTTTTTCACACTGCTGTGAAGCGCAGTATCAGTCAATCACTCACAGCAAGGCCAACTCTGAGCCAGAGGGAATCAGATGATCCAGGCACGCATTTACCTGACACCAAGGCTCTCTTGAAATAACCAGATGATTTTTTCATTATCCTTCAGAACCACTACCAATGCAAACACAACGGGTTACTGAACCCAGCTAAACTAACACCATGAGCTGTTGCCTGTTTATCCCAAAGAAGGCAGAGGTTGGAGAGAAAACAAACTTCAACATGATAACACTGAAACTATTTCCAGACTTAGACAGCATTTAACATCAGCCTAACCTGACAACTTCCCCTATAACAATTCTGCAGCTAATTCTGCCTGATGTAACAACCTAACCATTATGAAAACCTATCTACCACAGATGCTGCTTTCAAAATACACATGCACAACACATGCTTCACATTTTGTTACAGCTTATCATAGCACTCAGGTTTCTTCGTGGGCCATTAACGATCTCCAATAATCACATCCATGTTTTCCAACAGAAGTAGCTTAATGAGAACAGCATCCAGCAGCTCCTGAGCTCAAGAATCACTGACTCCCACAAAAGAAACCTAGACTACAGTATGCCATCAGAAGCAAACACATGGCAACAGACTTGCTCTAGAGTGCATTACTTCTGCAAATGGCTTCTGCTTTTTCATTTTAGAACCCATCCATTTCCATCTTCACTTGCATACTCCCTTTAGGGAGTGAAAAATGTTTCTGCAATGGGGTATTGCCTCACAGTTACTTCAGTTTAAGATTCTCCACAGCAGCAACGGAAAACAAACTGCTCCTTGTTAAATGCATAAAGGATGAAATTTTTGCCAGAGTTCAAGCACTTGAGTCTATCAGGCTTTCGCTGAAAAAGATCTGCAAGCCAGCACACACACACAATAAGAAAAGTGTTTTTTAACCTGCTATTAATCAGACAGCATAAATCCTAGGCTTTGATTTCAAAGCTGTTAAGATACAGTTTGACTGCCATTTCACTATGATATGCTTCTCCAGTCAACTGCAGATTCAAGAGATGGAAAAAAAATTCTGACACCTCAAAAAAAAAGTTGTATAAAAGCCAAGTCTTTTTAAAGTGAGAGAGTGCACATGTGCATGGAGAGGGGAATTAAGAATCTCCCTGAAACTCATCCGAAAATCTTATCCAAACAAGTAACCTTTTTGAAGTTCTTAGGTGATTATTTTCCAAAGATCCAACTATCATGTTCAAGGTCTTGTTATTGCCATTGAATAATGGAAGCAGAGGAGGTCAGGAAATAATATAAATAATTAAAAAGAAGTCTTTTAGATGCTAATATCCTTCAAATGGATGACAGCCCTAGCAACCTATTCTGGTACATGATAGGCTGTATGAGGCAAACACACTCATCTTCACAGGAAGTAAGCCAGTGGACTTCTCTCTTACCTCATTTTTTCCATCTAAAAAATTAGTGTGAAGTCAGAATGTAATGTGCCTACATCCTGTTCGTGTAATACATTTGCAAGTCATCTAATTATTTTGCAGAGTGGTTTTATTGAGAGCATTCCTACATCGTGACAAATTTACTAACGTAACAATCATTTGACAAGAGTGGACAAAAATAAGTAAACAGATAGCAACCATTCCTGTCTGCTCAGTCCACATTAAAAAAAAAAAAATAAAAAAAATTTAAACTTTACTAATCCAAGTAGAAATAATCCCAGCATATTCCCTAAGCAAAACCTGGGATGGCAAAATCTGGCCAATTATTAGAGCAAGAAACAGTATCCAAAAGGACATAGTATGCTCAGATTTGTATGGTTTTTTCCCTGCAGAGTATTCTAATATTGCGTTCTGTGTTTGTCAACATGATTTTAACAAATAACTGCCTCATTCCCACCAAAAACCTATAAACCACCACCATGTGAATGCCAGTGAGTGCAAGAGCATCCTGGCTGACGCACCATTGTCTGCACAACTGTGCAAATAAGGACTACCTATAACTGTCACTATGAGGTGCTGGGTTTTTACGTACCCCTAACTCTTCATAAGTACATTTACTAGGCAGGGTTGCCATTTTTCTTTTTTTTTTTTTCTTCGTCTCTTTTCCCCATCTTTTTAAATGGAAACAAAATAGGATAGAAGGAGAAGGGGGAAGAAAATGAGAAATTCAAAAGTCTGGAGTGAAATAATCAAGGGATTTACCAAGTATGCGTTATAAGCCACGTGAATATCACCAAATTATTTATTACTAATGTTGGTAAAAGGTGCAGTCTTCTGCATACCTCACCACAAGGTAACAATTTTTGCCAAAAGATAATGAATCACTTTTACACTCTCTAAAAGGCAATGAGTTCAAAATGGGGAAAACATTTGTTCCATTTGTTGTTTTTAGTAGTTTATGTGCAAGCAAACTTCAGAAGCTGGAAAGTGAGAATTCCCTCCCCACTTTCTCCCTGTACTTTCTGAATCATCATGCTGGCTCTTTCTCAGTTGTTAATGGCTCAATTTCCACACATTAAAACAAAAACCTTCCAACAACCCCTCAAATATTTCAGGGCTGACTGCTGCCTTCATAGTCAGAAAATAAGCATTTTTCAAGAGCTGTCATTCATGAACAAAACTATGTCCCTTCTCAACCCAAAAGCTCAACTCGTAATTGTTTTGAGCGGGATGTTTATCCTGTCATTTTGTGAAACACTGATAGCATTTTCAATTAAATCTCGTTCTTATATTTTTGTATTAAGAAAACACAAACTTCATGAGTTGGAAAAGAGTGAAGAGAATTGCATTAGAAGAGCTATTTTAACAATAATATTGTTTCTGGATAAAACACAAAACCAAAAGCATTGTTTCCACATTTTTTGTCAACCTTGCATCATGTTTTTCTTCAGAAATGACACATCACTGGACCACTGCTTTCCAGTTCTTAGGTTATATATTTCCCACTGCTGTCAGTAACTGTCAAGCTCTAGCTGCACATTCCTCCCAGGAATCTTTACACCAGGTAATTTCTGGCCATATGGTTTTGCTATCACCATACTTGAAGTTCACATTACGTGAGGATTTTAGTTTAAAACCTCTTCACACTTGGAGAAACAGATGCCTTTGAAATATCTGAATTTTTGGGGAAAAAACGTTAGAAGAACTGGAAACCTAAAGGACAAGGGCAAGGAGGAAAGTCAAATAAATTATCCTCCAACAGCTGAGTCACTTGATGTTTCCACATCTTCAGGCAGAGTTTTTCCAGTGCTCCCAGCCACAATGTGGGACCCAGAGTTTTGGTTCCAGACCATTGCGAGTGGTCTGGTTGCATTAAGAAGAGCACTGCAGCAGGTCAAGGGAGGTGATTCTGCCCTTCTACTCAGTCCTGGTGAGGCCACATCTGGAGTGCTGTGTCCAGTTCTGGGCTGCCCAGGACAAGAGAGACAGAGAGTTCCTGGAGCACATAGAACAGAGGGCTACAAAGATCATTAAGGGACTGAAACATCTCTCTTATGGGGAAGGGCTGAGGGTGCTGGGCCTGTTCAGCTTCCAGAGGAGACAACCAAGAGAGGATCTCATCAGTGTCTGTCAGTATCTGAAGGAAAGGTGTCAAGAGGGTGGATGCGGGCTCTGCTCAGTGGTGCCAAGCAATAGGACAAAAGGCCATGGGCAGAAACTGATGCACAGGAAATTCCACCTGGACATAAGAAAGAACTTATTTACTGTGCAGGTCACTGAATACTGGAACAGGCTGCCCAGAGAGGTTGTGGAGTCTCCTTCCTTGAAGATATTCAAGAACCAGCTGGACACAATCCTTTGCAATGGCCTCTCAGATGACCCTGGTTGAGTAGGGAGTTTGGACTAGAAATCTCACTGTGGTCCCATCCAACCTGACCCACTTGGTGATTTTGTGACCAACTTCTAATGAAGTTCCATAGTTTCAGAGCAGAAACAAACAGCACCTGAACAATTTTTTTTTCCTTACAAAAGCCCCTGATACCTGACATTACTCTTGACTTACAGTTCCAAAAGAGGTACTAATTTTTTTACAACTAAAAAAAAAAGAAAAAAATTGATTTCTAGTAAAAGGGAAAGGTTTATGAAAAGTTCTTAAAACTGTTTTTTACAAACTGAGTCATTCTCTACTACCTTAAGGGAAAAACCCTTATCTTGTATGGGTTTCCAATTTAATTGATGATACTAAACAAAGTGAAGCAGATATTATCCAAAGCAGGGCAACACATTTCAAAGCAATGTCCTACTCACTTAATAGGTCATTTACACTTTATCAGAATGTGACCATTTTAACCAGACTCCGCAAGAACCATTTAAAAGCTGTCCTACCTTGCAGTAGAACATGCATATGATTATGTAAGTACATAAAAATAAAGTCTACTTTGCACTGATCAACATACTACTTTCTGTCTCTTTCTTCTTTTGGAAGTTTTCCATTAGCATCATATTTGGCAAGGGCTTCTTCCTAACCTGACATACAAATTTTTAAATATAAAACACTGTTCTCAGACCACTTATTTCTCCATATTAACTCCACTTTGGAAATGGGCTTTATATTTATTGCGGGGCCATCAATGCTTTTGCTAGCGAGCACAATTACTGAACAGTAAATGTGACATAAACTACTGTTTTGCTGCACTGCTGTGGTCTTAACCCTGGCAGTATTCACTAATTTTCATGGCTTCATTACCGGAGATCCTGGCTATCACAAATTTGCAGCGGTTTAAGCTGTTAGCTCACAACTGGAGGTTAAATTGGAGACACTTATTTTTATCAGAAGCAGATTACCACCTTAGTTTAGTCAAGGGTAAACCAAATAAACACACCACACACCAAGCACACAGACAAATGGATTCCCATGGGAGAAAAGCAAGAGTGAGCTTGCTTATACAAACCTTTGCATTTACCGCCGGGTAGGAGAACATATAGGAACAGTTGCCATGGGATAGGAAGTGTAGCTAATTCACAGCTTTTATTAATTAACCAGCACAAACTCCCTTGGCTGCCCACACACTCTGGGCAATACTACAATAGCTTGCCCCTGCAGACTGGCAGTGAGCGCCCACGGTACTGGTACTGTTCCAGGTTTGGATTCCAAATCACTGGTTCTACTCACAACAGGAGTTCAGAGCAGCCCTGCAGCACTTTCTGGCAGCCTTACCTGAAGCCCTGCAGATGATCTGTTTATGGAGAGAGGAAGGGATTTTCTCCTCACAAGTTGAAGGGAAACACATTTCCAAGCCTCAAGAGCCACTCACTTCACTTACAGCTTTCGTCATTGAGGAGGAGGGCAGAGTGCAAACACAGCCATTAAGCAGCTTCAATGTTAATAAAATTAAATGGTTTTAAATAGAACATCTGGCATCAGCTGTTTCCATAAGCTGTTTTTATTTAAATTTCCACCAAAAAATACTGGACTTCTCAGCTATTTTCACATGCAAATCTGAAAGCCAAATTAGGCTGTCTTTAAAAAAAGTTGTCTTAGCAAAAGCTGTAAGAATTATTCACACGCTTTTTGGTTTGGCACTTCATTTGGTATGTAACGGGCTGGGAGAGAGCTAAGCACAACAGTATTTTTGCAATACAATTTAGTGGAAATTATTTTTCAATAAAAGCATGCATTGCATTCATTTGCCAGTAGTAATCACTAAATTCAAAACCAGCAAACCTTCAAATGTTTCCACAGGTACTTTGTTACAGATGTAGTTTTTTTCCCTTTACGACTGAGTAAACTCTGGGGCAAAGTGGGAGAGAAAGAGACACAGCTGCTGTAGTATTGAGAAACAAAAGCTGTGAAATAATGAGTCAAGCTCTTAAACACCCCAACATTTAAACACCCTCAAAAAAAAAAAAACCCAAACCAAAATCACACAGAGGGTAGAGAGCTCATGAAGCCTCCTTGTCCAAGCCAGGGGAGTCCCTACAATGGATGCTGGTTCCTTCACAGTGGGAAGGATGCAGTACAGTTTGCAAGACTGGGGCACTTGGAGAAGAGCAAAACCAACTCTGCTTCCCTTTGAAGGACATGTTCAGCACATCAGTGAAAGTTAACACTACCCAGTATTGCAACTCCTTTTTTCTAGGCTACTTGCCTGAACGTTCTCCATCTAGACTGGAAAGAAGCTGTAAGGTGCACAGACTGCACCCCCATCTGACATCCCCAGATTTCTGCTACACACAGTAAGTTGTGATCCCTGTAATTTCTGTGCTTACTGTCACACTCCAGACCCCTCCTAGACTGCGCACACCAAAACAGGGCACCACACTTTTCTTTTCAAAAGCTTGCATAGACTTTGCATTTTGTGTCTTTTGGCGTGAGCAAAGTGGCTTGCAGACTCTGACCTCAATATATATGCAGAAGTGATTTACTTTTATACCATCAAGCCAGCTTTAAAGCTGAAACAATGTAAGAAAACAAGCCTTGGCCTACAATAACGTTTATTGAAGTTTGTTGTTATTTGGAAGATGCTTGTTTTCTAAATACATTTTATATTCACAAATCAGTATTTATTTCTTAACGACAAAAGTAGTAGCATTTAACTATTAGTAGGAACCCTAATTTGTCAATAATTTCTTCACAAGATACTGTGTCAAGGAGATCCACTGACAAGAAATCTCATAACTGGTGAATAATTTTCATGGTGGAACTTACAACTGTTAATTGCCTCCATCCTGCTTTCAGAGCACATCCCTCAAAGTCCCATGTTTCTTTTTCAGGCCTACAAAATATATGCACATTTGTGTAATTATTTTGATTACACACTCTGGAAGCAGGAATGCTCAGAGATGTCTTGCCAATTGTTCTAAACAGGGAAACCATATGGGACGAGTAATTTAATTTCATTTTGCTGTCAATGGTTATTGCAAGATAACTATGAAAATGAATTACTACAGTTCCACCTAAAGATTAATTTCCATATTTTACCTAAATTTTTTTATATAAACAATGAAATTGTATCAGGATTAAGAAGCAAAAAAGCTGCATAAAGTTTTGGAAATATAGGTGGTAATAGTTATTGCCCTCAATCTTTTGAGGTAATTAAGAACAGCATCAACTTACTCATCCATAAAAACCAATGTATTTCTTTAGGAATGTGAAATTTTCATCTGTATCACCATTTATTCTGCAACAGTAAAATTTTAGCAAAACATCCACGTCAAAATATGGTTCAACATCTCAATCTGATACATTTTAGAATGAAATACTGCTAGCCTGTAGAAATTCTCACACCTTCCAAAAACTATCATAACCTCTCAGCCCAGGTTTTTTAGTTAGATGTTTATAGGAAGCTGTTTTCCTTGTGTTTTTGTTGGGTATTTTTCTTGCTTTGTTGCATGTTTTTAATTGTTACTATCAATTGCATTTTTCAGATTCAGCATTTCATCAGATCTAATAGCTAAATATCACAGAAATCAAAATATTTGGGCGGACAATGTGAGTAAATAATGTCACTAAGTAGTCACATTCTCCTGTTTGTAACAATGCAATGACGATCTTTCGCTGGTACCTCCCTTATTTTTCTTGTTGCTGGCACTGAGAAACATAGAAATGACATCAAGACAAAACACGGAGAGAAAGCTATCAGAAGTTGAGAGCATTTTCCACCCATGAACAAACACAAATACATTCTGTTTAAACGAATGCAAAATCAGCATAGAATCTGCTAGATTTCAGTACTGCTTCAAGAAATAAGCCATAACATTTTTCTAAGACAAAACTAAATTAACTTTCAAACACATCCCCAATTTCCTTATGTAAACAAGTGACAAAAAGTTTTCATTCTCACAATTGTGCTATTTGCAAAGTCTAAGTGGGAAAAAATACAGCACACAAGCAGGAAAATAATGTAAGAGATCCTTGCCAGACTCCACTGTCTCCAACAGAATCTGAATCAGGACCAGAATGAACAGCACCATCAAGAGTTTTGGAAAAGGTCTGTCATGGGACTCACCCAACCAAAACAGCTTGAGATAGGGAGTCTAGAAGGAATGCTGCAGGGCAAGCTTAATTACTTGGCCAGATGTTCATCCTGGCTCTTCCAAAACTAGCCCCCATACAAAAATAATCTTATTCTCCTGAATCTCACAGCTATTCTCAAGGGTGCAAATGGCAGCAGGTGAAGTTGTGGAGACCAGAAAGCCACCCAATCCCCACCCATGTTTTAGTTAAAGGCCACATGCAGTACAAGCCCACATGTGTTGGCTTTTCTCCTTCACTAGATAAAAGTTTCTGTCCTGCTGGAGTGGACAGCAACGAACAAAAAGCCTCTTTTCACTAGATTCACTAACAGAATAGCATTCATTTGAAATTGCATGAGTGCATATGCTTCTTGCCCAGGTTATTTACAGATACACATTATAAACCTCCAGCAACTGCCATCATTCTCTTCTTTCCTTTTGAAGAAAAATCCTTCATGTTTTCACTATGCTCATCCAATCCCTCACAGAGAAAGCAAATACCTACAGCCTCTCAAACCAATAAACTTTTTTTAAGACTTGGCTTTCTGCTTGTTTTATTTACAAGTCTCCTTTTAACAGTGTTTAAAAAGAATATAAATCATCATCATTTTTCCCAGGATGAACAGGAACTTTTGGCAAAAAGATGCTGAAAACAGCCTGATTACAGGACATTCTGGCCATTTTGAGTAGGAGTTTCCACAGCTAAGGTTCTGAAATTTTAAAAATGCCATGAATATCCAGCTACTAAAGCCTTCACTCAGAGTTCAGCAAGCTTCAGTGACCCTGATGAGCACAGCAGCTTTGGCATGGCAGAAAGGCAGGTCCTAAGGTAGCCTAATCTCAGAAAATTAAAAGCTTTGAAGATTAAGAGCAGGACCTTGAAATGACCCAGACAGAAACAGAGAGAGACTAAATGGTTTCTGCAGCCAGTCCCTCCCAGACAGCAAGCTGCTGTTAAGCTCCCAAGATCTGCAGCCAGAAGGTCCAGCTCAGGAGCACTCCAGCTCAGTGTCTTTTTCTCAGAACTGTAAGGCCCAAAAATTGAGTTTAATTTGCTAGAAATACAGGACAAAGAAGACATTACTGACTGCATTTGCTACCCTATGTCCAGAATATTCCAGTTTTATGAATAACATCACATAAACTGCATTTACCGTGAAGTAACAATGTTAAGTCCTACAGAGAAGCTTATCCCACATACTGCCCAAAGCTCTGGTGGTTCTTGTTTATCTTTTGTTTTCTCACAAAACATGGACAAAAATGAAATGCAGAAATCCATCTGAAACCTCACTTTCAAGCACCAGTTCCATGTGTTTTGTTGTTTTTTTTTTCCCCCGGATAGCTACCACAGAGAAAATTAAAATTGTGTTTCAGGAACAAAACATATCATTGATTTCACATGCCCAAAACAAGCAAAAAAAATAAAACAAGGTGGATAATAGCTTGCTATTTCAAGAGCAAAGTCTGGCAGGAAAAGCATCAAATGGTTTCTCACTTGCCTGATTGCTTGGCAGTGCCAAATTGCTACTGTGGAGTGTTAGAAGTAGTGAAGTTAAAATTATCAGAATTATCACAGAGACACCAATGGAAGGGAAAAAATGTGACAATTCAAAATGTATTGCTACCCCTCAAAAAATCCTTTAAATTACTTGCTTTCAGCTCATTATAAAGTTAGTTGAAAATTTGAACTTGCTGTTCTTGGCAGTGATTTTCATCATCTATGCACAAAACTGAAGACTGTATCAATTTCTACACTCAACACTCCTATTGCATAGGAAAGGAGGCTTGTATTGGCTACTCTAATCGACAGACTCCCTTCTAACTGGTTTATAATAGAAGAGTTTTTAATCTTGTAATGGTTATAAAACGTGCCCCAAACTGGGAGGTGCAAATAAAACATACACAAATGCACACACATGAATGTCTGGAAAATATTATTTAAAATGCTTCTCCACATAAAATAATCTTCAGAGGCACAGTTCAGATTTATAAGGCATATTCATCAAAGGCAAGAGAGCTACCAGAAGTGGAGAAGGAGTATAAGCAAAAGGCCTGTGTCTCCTACTGTTAACAAACTCTGACCAAAATTCAGTTAAACACACCCATAAAATAATCACAACTATCCAGACCAATATAGTAACCAGAAATACGAAAATAGATCTAGACTTTCTGTTCATTTTATATCTTAAGTAAGACAATCACCATTTTTTCTTCAAGAAAGCAAATCTCCTATGTGCATTTACACAAACACACACTGATGCTAACTTCTGCTTTCACTTTCAGTTCGCAAAGAGATGATTATGGAAACTGTGTCATAGCAATCCACGTGTGCCAGCAATAATTAAATAAGAAAAAAAAGCAAGAGAGGAGAATATTGAAAAAAAACCATGCACTCCCATCCCTTGGACTGGTTCAATCAATTCCAGGAGTAAAAAAAGCAACCAATACAGGTCTTTTCTTCAAAAATATATATGGAGGACTTAACTTATCAAGGCAAAATAAATTGAGTTTTTAACTTCAGGAACACCACCCCAGTATAATCCTCTACATGACTAATATCATAAGAAAGATCTCAGAGTTCTCCAAACAAACGATCCTCATTTATCAAGTTTCAAAGAACTATAAAATCTTACTAGACTAATCAAGATATTCACAGATTTCTTTACACTAGGTCATATTTTAGAGAAACTGTAAAATTGAACGTAGAGAAAAGTCATAAAATTCTTTATCATACAACGGGACAGACATATAGGCATACAAGGGAATGATTTATATTTTCTCTTCCTATGCTGACCTGAACACATGAAGTTAGCCACATGCTTATTTACAAAAAATTTAGTAAATGTTTACTTACCCAGCATCCTCCTGGAAGCCTTCTAGTTCATCTCTTTGCTCTGCTAGGGTGGATTCTAGATCCAGATAGGTACCATTATGAGACAATTGCAGGGTGCAGTCATCAAGCTGTAGAACAAAATTCAGACCATCAGATTAGAGCAGTCTTTTTCTCTAACATACCTCTAACATTGCCTTCCTATTTTCCATGTCCCCAGACAAGATCTCCCTAAAACAAACAATATGTTGGGAGCAGGTAAGAAAAATTTTTTGGCAATTTACTCAATTCCAAACCCATGTTCCCTAAACCATGCTTGCTCACAACAATACCAACACAACTAACACAATGAAATTTATTAGAACATACAGAAGAAGATTAGAGGGCTTTAGCACAGAGCCTTTAAAATGTAATACAGAAAGAGAAGTTATTTTCAATGTGTATTTAGGATATAAATTATAGTTCTCTGCTCTTACACTACAGTTGTAAGTAGAGTTTCTGAGCCCCTGGATGAAGATAGAAGGAAGAAATAGCTGTTTTGTCAGCCACTGAATGGCACCTGTGAGGACAGATATAGCCAAGAGACAGTGCAAAATGCGGCAGCCAAGAGTTGGGGTCCTACAGTAAGGGCAAGTACACTCAACCAAGTTACAGATTTTCTGGCATTCTGCTTTTAGGGCCAGGCACTGACCAGCCTCAGAAGGTGTAGGAACAACATTCCTAGGCACTGGGTGGGGGGAGGACTGGAAACCTGTGCCAGCTTCCTACAAAAGTACTGAGGTAATCAAGGACCAGACCTGAAAGCAGAAATCTGCCCACAATGATGCTAGGGAGGGAGGGAGGGAGGGATTAATAAACTATCTTTATTTCTTTTCTGTTTTCCTTCATCTTCAAGTTTTCCATTAATTGTTCCAGCTGTTAAAAAGAGGCAAATTTGACCAAATTTAGAAATTTTCTGGGGTTTTATTTGCAGGGTGCTCATCACAATAGAAGACCTAGAATGAATCATCCCACAACTCTGGCCAACTCATTGACCAGGAAAACAAAATAGTTACTGATCGAGAGGGAAAACAAAAGAAGCTGGGAGTTAGAAAGGAACTTGACTTCCTCTCTCGCCATGACATAACTCAGTGTCAAATAACAAATAATGAGGAAAAAGCCTTCCCAGAGAACAAGACAACATTTACCAAGGGGCAAGTGAACGTACAGGGTTGTCTTACCTCACCACTAGGGAGGTAAGTGACCATCTGCTCAGAGAATCCAGCCCAGAAGCATAGAAATGGACATCAGGGAGGAACGCACTGCTGGGACCATCATGTGCAGCACTGTACTGAGGGTCCTTTTGTAACTGCTTCCAAGCTCACAAATATTGTAAGTTCCGGATATGTTGTGCTACTAGATACAAAATCCAGTCTGACAGCCAAACAGAACAGAGAACCATTAAGGCTGGAGAAGACCTCTATGATCATCAAGTCTCACTGTTAACCCAGCACATGTTAACCACAAAAGCACGTTCCTCCATGCCACATCCATATGTCTTTTGAACACTGCAGGGATGGCAATTCCACCACTTCACTGGAGAGCCTGTTCCAACACCTGGCCACTCTTCCAGTGAAGAAATTTTTTCTAATATCCAATCTAAACCTCTGCAGGTGGAACTTGAGACCATGTCCTCTTGTCACAGAATCAGAACAGTTTGGGTTGGAAGGAACCTTAATCATCCCCTTCCAACCCCCTATAGTCATAGTTTTACTGCTGCACAATGGGTTCCACTTCCTCCCGTTGGCTGCCCATGCTGCATGTGTATGTGTAGATGCACTTCATTTGGGTGATCAATCCCACTGCCTTTTCATGGGAGAAGCTCCAATTCCTGCATGAGCATTCCCAAGTGCTTTTGCAGTTTCTAGTACATCAGTAACCCTTGCTGCTGCATGGATCTCCACCCCCTACCACTAACGAGGCAGCAGACCAAAGGACCTCATTAGCACACTGTCTCTCAAACAGTGGCATGCTGCCTCCAGGTGTCTCTTCAGTGATCATGATTTGATCCCGTCACCCCTCCAAATCTTGTTTAAAGCTGTAACTGCACCAAAGGTAAAACAGCCGCAGCCACAAGGCTGCAACCGGGTTTTCTGGTTCTGTTTGTTGTTAATGCTGTAGTTGTTGTTTGTTTATTATAAACACTAGTAAAGAACTGTTACCCCTATCCCCATACCTTTTTGCCTGAGAGCTCGTTAATTTCCAAAATTATAATAATTCAGAGGGAGGGGGTTCATATGCTCCATTCCAAGGGATGCTCCTGCCTTCCCGAGCAGACACGTCTTTCAAACCAAGACAATCAAAGAACCCAAAATGAAGATGGTTTCGTTCCTCTGGATTTTGCAAAAATAACCTGACAGATTCTTTGCATGCCTCCATCTACCAAAAGGCAACCACGGCAATGGTGGTGTAACCATACATCCCTGCTGCAAAGGCCACTTTGAGAAGAGTCAAATATTTAACACCATACTTCATGCCCATCTTCTGCCACAGGTGTCAGCCAGTGACTCCCTGAAAGAGTGAGCAGGGGTCTGAAACAGCCAGTGACTCAAGAAAAGGAAATGACCACCCTTTATCACTTCTGTGGAATTCTTTTTTCTGCTCTTTTTAATACATAGAAAGAAAATCAATTAAACTCTATCCTTGATGAATTACCTCTTTTAATTTCCCATCCAAGCTTTGATTTTCAGTACCTGTTCAGGAAAAGCCTAATAAGCAGCCATTTGTCTTATCTGGCAGTCAATACCTAAATTTAGTCACTCTGTTTCCTGTCACTGATTTATATACAAGAAAGGAAGACAAGCAGTGTATTCTGGATTAGCTGTGTTGGAAATACTGTAGAAAAGCTCATTCACAATTAGTGATAGAGTGCGACTTTTGCAATTTGAAAGAAAAGTTCAACCTCTGGAGAAAGGGTGGAGAGAGGAGGTAAAGTTGTTTTTAAAACTTGTTCCATTTCTTTTGCTTTTCTTTTTTGGATTTTTCCCTGGTAAAGGAGTAAGCCATTAATTATGGTGACATAAGATTTTACTCTGATTCCTAGAGATTAAAGAAAACAAAGAACCTTCAAGTGCAACCCTCTAATACTAAAAATACAATAGCAGTGCTACTCTGTCTCTTTCCAGTTACAAAGGAGATTATTAACCTACACTAATTCAAAATACACTCTTCAGAAAAGAAAGACTAAATACTACTCTGGGAAACTTTTTCCAAGTAGTTCAGGGTATGTAATGAAATGCTAATTTATTCAAAGTAATGCCAAAAGGCAAACTTCTAATTAGATAAATGTTGTGCTGTCTCTATGGAGATTAGGAGATTTGCCCACAATTTCCATTTATACTGCATAATTAGAGAAAAGAAGTTGTGCCTTACTAATATCTTGTGACTTTAGTGGACAAAAAGCATTCTGGGAACAGGAAGTCCTTCATGGACAAAATAAGTAAGAATAGTACATTGTACCTACATTCATCTTATTTTCATAGTTTCAGCTGAACATGGCATTCATTTGGGCTTTAAGGCACTGTACAACGCATGCTATATTTGTTAACAGAAGTTATGGTAATGAAAGAAATGGCAATATCTTTTATTTCCCTTAATTCTGAGTCTTGCCAAAAAGTTGGGTGTTTTTTATTCTGTCATGAGTACACACAAAGATGGAAGTGATCAAAACAACACTTTAAAAGTTAAGGTAAGTATTAAGGCAATAAACTCTTAAAATCTTCCTTATATAGGATCAGTTTGCTACTCTGCCTCCAGCTTCACTTGTACACATATATTACAGGCAGAATACAAAAAGAGAAGCCACTTTATGAATTATTTTTAATTAGTAAATTGCCTGCATTTTTCAACACAAAGGGTGGCTGATGTTCTCTCATTAGTGCTTATCAGCAACAATTCAGGATGTTGGTCCCTCCCCTCTGCTCAACTTTAATCCCAAGTTTATCTGCTATACATCACTTATCCTGTCTCTGGAGACTGTCACAAATAGCCCCATCTAGCTAATTCATTACATGCTTCTCCATGCTTGATCATAATTCCCATTGAAATCCTTATCAAAAACATCTCTTAGGAAAATCAAGAGGCAGAATTCCTACAAACAATCTTTTAAAGACTATTTAACTGAGTTGCTTTACATCATCATGAATGAGACTTCTATTCAGCTCTTGGGAATTTATTTTATTTAACCTTTCTTATTCATAATTTTCTTTAACTGTTCAGTATTCCTTACTAGTCTCAAAATTCTGATCTGCATTCTGTTATTAAACTGTATAATTCATTTATACTACTGCCAAAAGGTGAGATTGATCAAGACATTTTCAAAATCTTGCAAAACCATTTGTTCTAAAAATCTCTAACCCATCCCTTCAAATTGCTTATCATTTTTTGCATGATACTCGACTGTACTGCCAAGAAGACCCAAAAGGTTGATACAAGTCATTTAAATGGAACTCATCCTGTAGGCTTTTCCAAACTTTCCAATAATCACATTAAAATACTACCAGTATTGTGGAACCATAAATAGAAATAAGCACCATCAAATGAGACAAAAATAATGCTACTTTGCTGAGTAAAACACAGGCTTACTCCATAATCAGTCATCTGCAAGATTTCAAAGGCTTTGATTTTAGTATAAGCATTAAATGGTATCAAAAAGCCATAAAAAACCTATGTGTTCATTTAAATTACATTCTCATCTTTGCAAATGAACAGTTTCTTTGGAAAACATCCATGGTATATTTTTGAATACCTATGGAAATTTTTGCAGTCTCTATGAAGAGTGGGACTATGAAGGAGTAGCCTCATTCACACAAGTGAAGGAACAAAAACACATGTAAAAGTCAACAAAATAAGTGCTTTAGTCAGACTCACCAGCTGTAGATAGTCAGACCTGTGCACCAGGTTTACAGCAAGGAAGCAAAAAAATTAAGACTGTCTGTACACAAATCATCATAGTGCAAAGCTCTCATAGCTCCTCAGTGATTTCTCATGGGCAGCCCCTCACAGCACAGCCGACAAACTCCAGCTCTCTCCTCACCCAGATAACTCACCTTTTTGTAGCACTCATCTTCTTACTGGACTCAGCTGTGGCCTATTAAGAGCAGGCCTGTTCCTAATCTTTGGTAATTAGCACAGCTGCAACTCCTCAGGTGTGAGACTACCTTCTGCACTATTCTCTTCCATTCTATCCCTCCACAGTCATCCTCATTAAAAATGTAACTGATGTGCTAATTATCATCTTCAGTTCAGACTGAAATGGTAAGATCTGTACTCTGTCATGAGTTTCAAGATCAGTTTCAAGAAGTAGTAGTTGCTTAGGTGCTGATTCACTGATTTATAGCGGTCTATTTGAACAAGAGGAAAACCTGGAAAAGGCTTCTTAAGCAGCACTGACCTCACTAGCTACTCAGTGATTTTCCATAACTGACCAGAAACATAGAAACAGTGAGACAACCAGATGTTTGTGTACAACAGCCTGACGTGTAAATAGAGCAACTAAATGAAACCATTCTTTCTGTAATAAAAGTTCTAGAAGAAGAACAGAGAGATGTTTGAACTTTTTCAGATTGTATCTGGTATCCACACAGTGGTAACTGATCCATACCACCCACACACTACAGTACCTATGCTGCAACCAAAACTGGCACAAATGGAAAGCATGAAAGCACCATGCACACAAAGCTAAACACAACCATCCAAACAGTTCCATATATATACATGGATATAAATTATGCATGTATTTTAGATAGTTTTCCCTGCAGTTTTAAAACAAAAAGTAACAGTTGCCTAAATTTGACAGACACATCTAAAACAACTGAAGAGGAAGTACATAAAAAGAGCATAAGATTACAAACAACAGTTAGACTGTTATATATTTATACCTACACTGGTTAAAGTTTCACTTAGTTGAGCACAATTCATTATGCAAAAGCAAATAAACATCTGATTAAAAAGTTAAAATTTGAGGATATTTAGGAGCAGAGCTTCTTACTCCTTCATATTTTGCCATTTCCCCCATTATGGAGTGAAACTGTACCACACAAAAGGATAGAGGTATCCTGGCTTCAATTATTGCCAGGAACAAGCATAACAGGGTCAGAGCTGCAGAGCTTGATCCTGGCCCTAAACCAAGGGTCACGCCCTCCTCACCACCACATGGAGAGCTCTCAGCAGCAACACAGCAACACACCCATCTGCAAAATTGAACACACACAGGTTGGAGAAACCTGGAGCAACCCACTCATGCAAGTGTTCCTTATAGGCTACCAGTAAGTCAAGAACATAGGGCAGAAGCTCAGTTTGTTATCTTCTGTCTCAGGTCACCATATCTGGCTAATAGTGGCTAGTTCCTTATCCTGTGGGGCAAAGATAGTTCATAAAACAAGAATATTAAGCTTAAGAAGACTCAAAATAGATCAATAGTAGTATCCCTGTGATTATTTTTTTCTCATTTCAAGCACTGACTCACAGAAAAAGATAACAGCCATTTTTCTTCATTAGGAAGTCCTTATTGCCATGCAACAGGAAAGCTATTTTTTTTAAATTTCACAGTTGAAGCACATCACCAAAAGGAGCAAAGAATAGCAGGGGAAAAATAGGAGCAGCAAGAAAAGGTATTGAATCAGCCAGTTACCTGATGCTGATAAATGACTGCTGCCACTTTCAGAAACTAGTTAGGTAACAGAAATTAAAGTAAATTTAAAAAAATATAAATGTGCATTCAGTGATTATTTTCATCTACTGCCTTCATTTTCTTGCAATGCAAGAGAAATACCAAGCAACCAAGCACCAGGGGTGTGAGGAGAGAAGAACAGAGCAATTCCACACACTGAGGACTGCTGCGTGCTCCTCCTCACGCACCCTTGTGAGACTCCATGTACACACCAGTCTCCTCACTCACGAAGCCCACTGGGCACATAATTCAGTGCATAGTCAGCCCATATTTTACTATGCCAAAAGAAACTCACACATATCTGCTTTCCTTCAGAAGGCTTTGATAGGCAGCAGTATACATCCAAGTGGATGTTCCTTGGTTTTAATGTCTCTGTCTCATGGCAGCAGTAGGCTGGCAGAGGTTAAGGCAGGGAAATGGCAGATGCACCCTACTGCCATATCAAAAAGACACAGCAGACCCACAAGCCATTCTCTTCTTCCCTGTTTATTCAAAGACCACAGAATTGTACTTTTTCAACAAACAATCATGAGAAATGGTCTTTTCTCACCTCCTGAGAATCTATTCAGAAGAACATCTTTTGAACAAATCTCTCTAAATGGCAGGACCAGTAGATTGAATGAGGTGATTCTCCACCTCTGCCTGAGACCCCAGCTGAAGTACTGCATCTGGTTCTGTGGTACTCAGCGTAAGATGTGGACCTATCAGAGGGTTCCAGAGGAAGGCCATGAAGATGGTCAGAGGGCTGGAACACCTCTCCTGTGAAGAAAGGCTGAGACAGCTGGACTTGTTCAACCTGGAGAAGAGGAGGCTTCAGGGAGACCTCACTGAGGCCTCCCAGTACTTAGAGTGCTTGTAAATAAAAGGGAGAGCAGCTTTTTTTATGAGTAGATAGTAAAAGGAGAAGGGAGAACAACTCTAAACATGAGGAAAGATTTAAATTAGATATTAGAAAGAAATTCTTTACTCAGAATAGTAAGGCACTCTAACAAGTTTCCCAGAGAAGTGTAAATGTGCCATCAATCAAAATATTCAAGGCCAGATTGGATGGCCTTAAGCAACCTAATCTAGTGGGTGACATTGCTGCCCATGGCAAGGGGTTGGAACTAAATGATCTTTAAGATCTCTTCTAACCCAAACAGATCTATGATAAATATGAACAAAGTGTGACCAAGTTGGCAGCCAGTGTGTGTGCCAAGATATAGCCAAGTATTCTTTTCTATTTAAATAGAAGTAGGCACACCTCAAACATTTATCAAGGATTCCAACAGTAATCAAGGATTCCATTCATAGGACAAAGGTGTGAGTATGAGATGAGAGGAGGGTACTCTCATTTACTGGTGTTAGTACAAAACACCAAAACCACTAAACTTTGCAGTTACTCACTGGAATCACAGCCAGCTCTCACCAGATTTCCAGTAATTTGAGCTAGACCCACTGGACAGATTACTTTGTTCATTTGGTTGTTTCCAAAATTTACAGAGAAAGGGAATGAGAGAGGGAGACATTAGAGAAATCCAGTATCAAACTGCAGAAATAAAAATCCTTCTTCAATTCTAGCCTTTGGCACAGCCTCTGAAAATCCTTATCTTACTCAAATGTCTTAGCTCAGCTTTCATTTAAACATGATTGGGTTACAATTGTTCTTATTAGTGGTGGTGCACTCCTTATTCATCTACAGCATGTTCTGCAGAGTAGGATTGATGAAAAGCAAAGTTTCTTAACGCTCAGTTTTCCCTTTCTAAATCCAAAGCCTTGTTTGGCTTTACACATCACGAGTCTGACACATTCACACACTTGAGCTATGCAGTTCTTAAACACTCTCCCTTCTGGTTCAGCTGTTTCCAACACAATGGGAATCCTGTTACCAGGGCCATCAAGTCTGTTTTCCCTTTGCATTCCCATATCCCCTCTTCTTTAAAAAAACAATTACTCCTCAGGAAAAGGCAGAAAAAACAGCTCTTCCTACTCACCAGCACAAAAGTATTCTATATTTCTAAGCAAAGTAGTACAAATTGATTGGCAGAAATGAATATTTAATACTGTGTCATCCAAGACCAAGCTTCACATGAGAATGACCACGCTGTTCTCAGAATGTGCCATATTTTAATGTTTTTCAAATTTTATTGCAGATCAGCAGATTCAGGTTTTCTGTACCTGCACACAGTGGTCCTTTGGTGGCACTTTAAAACATAACATGGCTGCTGTCACTGTTAGTTGTCACAGACTAAGAAAAAATAGGAATGGCCTAATTGCATCCCACAGATCACAGAAAATGCAAAAATTATTTATCCAACTTCAGTTACAAACAACTGCTCTCTTGTGTGCCCTTTCTCATGTGAGTAGGTGCTACCTGGTCTGTGTCATGTCATCATCACTTTGGGCAATATGATGCAGAAAGAACAAAGCACCTAGGCCAGGACTGATGCCACACAACTTTCTCGAGTAAAAAGCCTGACATTTATGAGATAAAAGGAAAGCAAATAATCTGTAGGTAAGCTACATGTTACTGCCCAAAATCAACAGTGGACACTAAAACTACTCTCATTTTCACCTACGACAGCAACCCCACACACCATCACTATCTTGATCTAAAAGCCCTGTGTGCCAAGCAGCTCCACTGCAATTACTTGAAACTAAGTTGTACTCCCTCCCCCATACCTTTTTAAAGCTAATTTTGTAACTAAAAGTATCTTCTAAAAACAACACAAAAACCTATCCTTTAAAATTCCAACTAAACCAGTATGTCTGTGAGGTCAGAGTTTTAAAAGTAAGGTCAGGCACAGGGGCTATACAGAAGGTCATTTTTGGTGATGGCAACTGTGCCACATTCAGTCATCCATGCTCACAAGTCAGTGGTTGCTGAACTCTACCAAACTCACTCTTCCATACTCATTCAGAGGTTGATGGAAAGACCCCTAATAACATCCTAGATCTTAAACTTTACATTATAAGAAGTAATCCAGCATGTACAACAGTATCCCAAATTTTTCAGCCCTTTAGGAGTGATTAGCCTATCTTGTAGGAGTAGTTATTAATGCTAATGCTCATGTGTTTTATTTTTAGCACATTAATTGCCATTGTCAAAACACTTCATAAACTACGCTCACTTTGCAGAGCTTATGTGCAGTCACATTGACCGAGCCATGCCTTCATGCAAAGGATAATTCAAAGGTTTGCAAAACTGGGCATAGGGACACAGGAGCACAATCATTTTAAAAGGAACTGCTACTCTGATATGGAAATGGTGGTATTTTGAACAAAGCCTGCACTCCTAGTCTGAAACAGCAGCTTTTATCTCTGGTCTGGTAGACGCCACAAAATACTCCTGGGGTCAGGTAATACAGGGCATGAAGTGAAACATAAATGCCACATTAGATCCTCAAGAGCCACTGGAAAAATACACTGCCAATAAAAATATTCTGCTGAAATAACAAAGACATTGAAAACAAACACAGAAAGCTGTTATATTAATATTATGGGTTTGACATAAGAATAACAAAAGGAAGTTCAGAGTTCAAAATTCTGAAACTGCTATTTCAGAGGTCTCAAATACAGACAACACCACAGCGAACACGTAATGAGTGGATGCCTACCTGGTCCTATTCTTGGGCTGCTTTGTCACCGTCTCTCAGACCTTTTGCTTTGCAGTTCCCTTTAACACACTGTTCCCCAGGGACCAATTTAGAATTTATTACAGTATCTGCATCCAAGTGTGACACCACAGCTTCCAACAGCAGCCACATAGGCATTGTTAGAAAGCACATGATTACTCAAAATGTCAATAGTCATGGAACAAGACAGCTAAATTCATTTAGCGTTTAGTGCAATGTTTACTATTAACTAAAAAAAAAGTAATTGAAAAAATTTAAAATAATTGCATTTCTGCATTTAAAAAAACCCTGATAATAGCAATGGGATGGAGAACTAACACACCTTATTCTAGCATTTTAAGTTATATAATTTGAGATGACACACCAACCAAACAGGCAACATAATTCAGCAAAGTCAAATTTCAACTAAAAAGCTATATCTTTTTAACTCAAAAAACCCACATTTTTCTCACAGCAAACATAACAAACCTATATCATGAGAATAACTTAACCTCTGCATCTATTCAAACTTTTTGGCATCTAGATTTTTCAAATCACTTTCCTCAATTTGTTCAGCTTTTCCTAACTAAGATGAAGAGCTAGCTCTCCTCACCTTCATGATTAAGGACATCTTCAGCTGAACAGAAAGGAGAGAGGCCATAAAACCAAGATTCTTTATTTGAAAGTATATTCAGCTTTTTGGCTGATACACAGGGGATGCGTACATCTGATAAGATTCCATTAACATTTGGCTGGAATTACTGTGAAGGTATCCAAGGAAATGGAAATAATCTCAAAGAAGGAGATAAGTCAAGAAAAGTGAGAGGAGGAGGAGGAGAGACAGGATTAGGTTCAATGAAGTTTATCATCTGAGGAATCCTTAGTTCAGATTGTGTGTATCTGTGTGTAGGAAAAGCACTGAGTTAAAATCTCAGAAATCATTATTTTAAATGTAAATAGTAGTCCAGGAAGGCAAAAATGATAACTACTTCATGATAATTCCACCTCTCTTTTGTGCATCTCTTATTAAACTGAAAACTGAATATTTCATATTTGAAAAAGGATTTTTGTAGTCACGTAGGAGAATGAATGTATAAATTGCAGCCTCTTATTCTTAACATATAACCCTGAGTAAAAACTTTCTATTGATATCCTCCATCTTGCACACAAGGATTATATCATTACTATTCTAAATGCACTTGGGACACTGCAGGTAGCTCACTATTCTATCACAAAACTAAAATACTGGACTACTTCAGAACCACCCACACAATTTACAGATATGCAGGAATGCACACAGTAAGCAATTTCCCATTTTGGCTGTGGTGGTTTCATTGCCATAACTGGCTCAACACCTACTAGACAATAAACCAAAAAAAAAAAATTACAGCAAGCAATAACACCATGTGTAGATGGCATTTCTATCTATATGATCCACATCGGCACTTTTTTAAAAATGGTGCAGCTGAAATGTCAAGTCATGCAATAAGATGTACTTAAAATCAGTATTTGATAGAGAGGTTATTTGCATCTATGAGCACTTCTCTATGAAAAATCAAAAGTAAGGAAAAATGAGAAAGGTAGGGGCAAGACACCAGGCCATTTGAAAGCCTACAGCATGAAGGTCCTGGGGGAAAGAAGACAGCTTCAGAAGAAGAGGAGTAGGGAACAGTTCTGGAACAACAGCAGTTCTAGTAAAATTCACAAATCTTTGAGGGCCAAAAGAGATGGGGGTTAATGAGAGTAAGAGACTGAGCCAGCAAAAGATATAAGAAGCCCAGGATAAACTGTCTTGTTATAATCAAACTCTGACTCAGAAGCTTCTGATCAGGTGTCTGAAAGCTAAAATCCCAACAACAATAACAACAAAAACTAAAAAAACTAGCACAAACCCATAGGTTTAGATAGAAGAAAATACACTAAACATATTCACACAAAGGGTTTGCCTGAAATACAAAATAAAATAAAGTATGACAACACTATCAAAGAGAACATCATACATTTGTCAACAGAATCATTTTTCAGACATAGCCGGAACCTTGGAGGTTTAAATGAAAGATCTGCTCTACTAACAATATCATAATGAGTACAGTCATCAACTCTTCCTAATACTTAGACTGCCTCTTAAAGGCTTTGTGGTTTCTAAACCAAACATCAATTGGGATGTCATTAAAAGAGCAAGATTAAAGTTTATGAGAATGAAACTTAATATAAGAAGACTGAAAAATGGGGGAAATACGTGTATCCTGCAGACTTTCTTCTTAGCTTCAAGATTTTAGAAAAGCACAAAGGATCTCAAGTCACATTTTCTACCCTTAAGCAGGATTTATTTGGCACTTGTACTTCATTTTTTTTTTAAATCAGTCATTTCGTCCTTGTTTGATTAGCTGCCAAGAAGTTTCAAACCTCAGCTTTAAAACAGTTGTCTGGACTAGAACAGGCAAACAAAAAAAACCCCTCTGAATTCATTAGGATAACATCTGAATAACACTAAAACAAAAAACCACACTGTTCAATGCAGTTACAAGTAAAATAATAGGTTTGTGGGGAAAGAATGAACGCAACACTACCAGCCATATCTCAACAATACTCATTCCTTGCTTACACTCTGATCACCCTGTTTCAAAGTTCATCAGGAAAATAAGTAGAAAAAAATGGCTTTAATAATGAATCCCTGATCTATTTTCCTTTACAGTGGACAGACTCTAAAAGACACATGGAGGACTAGCTGATCCCCTAAGAGGAAAAAAAAAGACTGGAATAGCTTGGGGAAATAGCAAGTGAGGATCATGGTACTCTAGAATACCAACAAAAAGAAAGCTAATTATGCTTTTAGCCTGATGGAAATGCAAAACTGTTTAAAAGTGAACATTCAAAACATTACATAATGGGCCAATAAAGCTCTTAATTAGAGCAAAGCTTAGATATCAAATCTAGTTAAATACTTTTAGGAATTGGAAGATTAATTTTTTGTACTTAAGATCAAATAAAACACATATGTTTCAAGACATCAGCCATCCAACATCTATTATTTAAATTGGTTCATTAGGGTGGCACTCAGTATAGGTTACAGACTCATAGGATGGTTTGCATTGAAAAGGACCTTAATCATCATCTAGTTCCACCCCCCTGCCATGGGCAGGGACACCTTCTGCTGCACAAGGCTGCCCAAATCCCCATCCAACCTGGCCTTAAAAACTTCCAGGGATGGCATATCTACAACTTCTCTGGGCAACCTATCCCACTGCCTCCCCACCTTCACTGTAAAGAATTTCTTCCTAATATCCAATCTAAACTCATTCTCTTTCAGTTTAAAGCCATTCTGCCTCGTCCTGTCACTGCAGGACCTTGGAGAAAGTCCCTGTCCAGGTCTCTTACACCCTTTATAAGTACTGGAAGGTGCTGTACAGTCTCCCTGCAGGCCTCTCTTCCCCAGCCTGAAGAGCCCCAACTCTCATAGCCTGTCTTCAAAGGAAAGATGCACCAGCCCTCTAAGCATCTTTGTGGCCCTCCTCTGGATTCTCTCCAACACATCCATGTCTTTCTTATGCTGGTGGGCCCAGAGCTGAATGCAGTACTCCAAGTGAGGTCTCACAAGAGCAGGGTATCTCTAGATGGCATCCCTTCCCTCCACATGACCCAGTTGGGTGTCATCAGTGAACTTGCTGAGGGTGCACTCGATCCCACTGCCCATGCCACCAACAAAGATGTTGAACAGCGCTGGTCCCATTACCATCACCTGAGGAACACCACTCACCACTGGTCTCCACCTGGGCACTGAACCATTGACTGCAACCCAGACAATTTCTCATCCACTAAGTGGCCTGTCCATCGAATCCATGTCTCTCCAGTTTAGAGAACAGGAGTTTGTATGTGACTTTGTTGAATGCTTTGCACAATTATGGGTAGACGATGGCAGCTGCTCTTCCCTCACCCACCAACACCAGAACCTCATCACAGAAGGCTACCAAATTTGTCAGGCATTATTTGCCCTTAGTGAAGCCATGTTGGTTGTCATCAATGACGTCATGATTTTCCATGTGCCTCCGCATAATTTCCAGGAGGATATGCTCCATGACCTTGCTGGGCACCAAGATAAGACTGACTGATACGTAATTCCCTGGGTTATGTTTCCCCTTTTTCAAACAGTCAACCTTCACCAGAATGCCACAGCTTCTCAGATACAATGGATAGTGGTTCAGCAACATCATCGCCAGTTCCATCAGTACTCATGAATGAATCTCATCAGGTCCCATGGATTTGTGCACTTTCTGGTTCTTTAGATGATCTCAAACCTGATCTCCTACAACAGGCAGCTCTTCATTCTCACAGTACCTCCCTTTGCCTTCTGAACCCTGGGTGGCATGGCTGGAGCATTTGTCATCTAGACCTAGGTAAAAAAGTCATTGAGTACCTCAGTCTTTTCCATATTTTGGGTCTCCAGGTCTCCTGTTTCCTTCCATAGAAGGCTAACATTTCCCTAATCTTTCTTTAATCACTGACGTGCCTGCTGAAACTTTTGCTGTCCTTGACATTCCCAGCCAGATTTAATTCTGTCAGGGCTTTAGTATTCCTAACCCAATTCCTGCTTGGCTGCTTGGATGATTTCCTTGTGTTCCTCCCAGTCTACCTGTCCTTGCTTCCACCTTCTGTATGCTTCTTTTTTGAGTCTAAATTTGCCCAGATGCTTCTCGTTCATCCATGAAGACCTCCTGGTGGTTTTGCCCGACATCCTTTTTTTGGGGACGCATCACTCCTGAGCTTGAAGAAAGTGAACCTTCAATATTAACCAGCTTCTCTGGGCTCCTCCTTTCTCCAAGGCTTCATTCCATGGTAGTCTACTAAGCAGCTCCTTGAAGAGACCAGACTGCTCTTCTGAAGCCTAGGGCAGAGAGCTTGATGTGCATCCCCCTGGCTGCCCCAAGGATCTTGAAGTCCATCAGTTCCTGGCCACCGCAGCTGAGGCTGCCCTTAAGCTTCACATTCCCCATCAGCCCCTCCTTGTTGGTGAGAATAAAGTTCATCATAGCACTCCTCCTCAAAGGCTCCTCCATCACTTGGAGAAAGAAGTTATCATCAACATATTCCAGGAACCTTCTGGAGTGCTTCTGCCCACTGTGTTGTCCCTCCAACAGATAATGGAATGGTCAAATTCCCCTTTGAGGACCAGAGATTGTGAACATGAGGCTTCTCCGATCTGTCTACAGAGGGCCTCATCTACTTGGTCTTCCCACTAAGGCAGCCTGTACCAGACCCCCACTACAATATCCTCCCTTTAATCTTGATCTATAAACTCTTTGTTGTGTCCTCACTCACCCCTAGCCAGAGTTCCATGCACTCCAGATGGTCACTGACTAGTGGTCAATATCCCCTCCTTGTGTCCCCTCTCCCTGTCCTTCATAAGGAGCCTGCATCCATCCATTCTAGTCATAGGACCCATCCCACCATGTCTCATGCAAGTGGCCAGCTCCTGGCAGGTCTTGGCACTTCCCTGGGATTTCCCCATCTCAGGAAATCCCCCTATATGCTATGATCTCCTCTTCCACTCTGCTGTGGAACATGCCTGCATCACCTCAGTAATCCCTCTAAAACACCTGGCATTAACTACTATAGATCAATGACATCAGCTATCACTTTCTTTAATGCACAAAAGAACAACTAAGTGTGTATTTTGCTATAAGCATAAAAGTTCCTATAAACCAACCCACCTGGAGCCCTTGTTTTCAGGGCTTGCTGCCAACATAAAAAAAGAACCCAAACAACCAAACCTGAATGACCGAAATAAGGCATGAAGAGCAGTTCTGATAAACGAAATGGGTCAAATCCACTTAGACTGCACATGGCTTTCTGCAGTACTTGTCTGGACTTATGGAAGTCTATCTAATTGATTTGAGTGTATTTGCCTGCAAAAAAGACACTGTAAATGGTTGCAGACACCTACAAGACCTACATATGTACATGGCACCTTTATGTAATTATGTGTCATCGTCAGGCAAGCTGGAACTTTGTCAGCTTCAGAGCACACAGTCTCCTGTGTACTCCAGCTCCTGCCCAGCACTCACAACTTGTAACATAGATCATTTTGACAATCTACTTCGCAACAAATGGTTGGGTTTCCTTGCAATGCAATTGGGCATCAAGCTGTCAAAATAGCCCTGGACCAGCTGTTTGGAAGTGTCTGATGGAGATTTGCAACCGAACCCATGCATCATGTGAGAACTCTCCTTTAGAGAGCTGACAACAAGCAAGGAAGGGGAAGATGCTATTTTGAATATTAAACTGTCAAAATTAATTCACAGACGTCCAGGGCTATTGTGCAGATCTGGTCCTTAGGGGTGTGCTCATATGAGCTGGGCAAGACCACAAACAGTTCTCCATTCCCAAATTAATTGATGTATTATTTTGTACCACAGATAAGCCTTCATACCCATGTGGTTGAGAGCTCAGATGTTTCTTGTTGCTGCCTGTAACAAAGTAACTTGGAATACCTCATTACAAACAGAATATGCCCTGAGGCTGTATGGATTATCTGGTCTCGTATTTCCTGGAAGGTGCAGGAACACCACTAGGTGTTTCTAGTCCCTAGAAACTAGGGACTTCCCAACTTTGTGGGGCAGGACTTCCCTTAAAAAAAAATGAAAAAAAAAAGAGAAATAAAAAAAAAACAATCCTCAATAAGCACACTAAATACCCTGATTTATGATTTTGAGTTAAATGGGAATGTGTATGTGGTTTATGAAAGGAACTCGGCTGCATGAAGACACCTTTAATACTAAAAGTTGAAAAGACTTCTAATGTTTTCACATGGACAAACATGGCCAATGCTTGAAGTTTGGAACAAAGCTAGGAGCAAATTTAAAACAGTGGGAAGAATCACACTTCCCACAGCAGAGGCAACCCTAAGATGGTTAACCCACAGTCACACAGCAAGCTTCTGGCACATCCAGAAAGAGCAAATGTTCTCCCAAGCCTTAGATCAAGGCATTCATCTCAAGATTATCCCCTCTTTCCAAACATGGCCTTTTGGTACTTGTTTTGAGACCCAAAACTCTCAAAACAAAAGTATAGGCTTTCTTCTGACACGAGAATTAATTCTACACTACCTTACACTAAAAAAAGAATCATGTTAACTAGTAATGATGAATAAAATAGTTTTCCCTTCCATAAAGCTGCTTTAACCTCATTACAAAAGGGTCTGTACAAAAGGGTCTGGCTCAAGTAAAAGGGCAAACTCTCCCTCTGATAAAAAAGCACTCATTTTGAGCAACTAGTAGGAAGACATACCTGTTTCTCACTTCACATATTCCTTCTATAGTCACCATACCTTTCACTGGCTTAAAAAAAAGCAGCAGCACAGTGATAAACCACAAAAACAAGTAAACAACACATTCAGGAAAAAAAAACCAAAACAACAACAGCCATTAGTCTCTCTCTTCAGAATTGATTTCACTATGAATTACAACAAGAACTAATTTACTTTCAGAGTGAGCTTAACCACTATTATACCACAATAACATAACAGAACTTTACCTTGGAGCTGCTGCTATTCATCCTTCCAGTTTCATTCACTACAGGCAAATGTCTCACATAGCTCACACTCTCTAGTGGGAGCTAGCTACAATCAAAAACTCTGAAATACGAAGCACATAGCTTTGTTTTATTCATGGTGCTTTTATTTGCCAATTAATTTGAAAGCAATTTTTACAGTGGGAAGAGAAGCATGGCTTGGCTAAGCTGACCTCTTAGACTACACAGTGAAAGGACAGAGGCATAACTCCTATATAATTTTTAAAATTAACATATAAACAACTGCAGTTTGCAAAGCATCAGAGCCTTTGGTGCCATTCTACACTCACAAGGTATACACCAGTGTAACTGTATCAGCTCTGCAGGGATGATGTCATCCTCTCCAAGAGCTTGCAAGTGAAATAAGAAACTAGTTCTTTCAATAAGCAAGAAGGCCCATTCCTTTTGTTTGGCTTTCATAGAATCATAAAATCATTTAGGCTGGAAAAGACCTTATGATAATCAAGCTAACCATTAACTGTAGCACTGCCAAGTGAACCCCTAAACCATGTCCCCAAATGCCACATTTACACATCTTTCAAATACCTCCAGGAATCATGACTCTGCCATTTCCCTGGGCACCCTGTTCCAGTGTCTGACCACCCTTTTCATAAATAATTTTTTTCTAATATCCAATCTAAACCTCCCTGATGCAACTTGTGGCCAATATCCTCTTGTCCAGTTAGCTGGGAGAAGAGACTGATTCCCACCTCACTACAGCCCCCTTTCAGGGAGCTGTAGAGAGTGATTAGGTCTCCCCTGAGCTTCCTGTTCCCCAGGCTAAACAGCCCCAGCACCCTCAGTTGCTTCTCATGAGGCTTGTGCTCCAGACCCTTCACCAGCTCCACTGCCCTTCTCTGGACACCCTCCAGCTCCTCCATGTCTTCCCTGCAGTGAGGGGCCCAGAATTGGACACAGAAGGTCAGTGTGGCTTCACCAGAGCCTAATACAGGGGGCAATCACTGCCCTGATCTTGCTGACCACACTGTTACTGATACAAGCCAGGTGCCACTGGCATTCTTGGCGACCTGGGCGCACGCTGACTCATGTCCAGCTGCTCTCAACCAGTACCCCCAGGTCCTTTTCCAGTGGACAGTTTGCCAGGCACTCTGCCCCCAGCTTCCAGCACTGCCTGGGGTTGTGGTGACTCAAGGGCAGGACTTGACACTTGTTGAACCTCATGCAGATAGCCTTGGCCCCTCGATTCAGCCAGTCCAGATCCCTCTGCAGAGCCTTCCTAGCCTCCAGCAGATCAACAATCCTGTCCAACTTGGTGTTGTCTTTGAACTTAGGGTACATGCAACCACTTATTTATTATCATTTATTTATTGATGACCATTTATCATCAATAAAGATGCTAAGCAGGACTGGCCCAAATAATGAGCTGTGGGGAACTCCACTTGTAACTGGCTGCCAACTGGTTTGTAACTCCATTCACCATCACTCTCTGGACTCGACCACCCACACAGTTTACCCATTATTTTTTCACTGCACACACAGTCCCCTCTTGAAACGCTAGTCCTTCTCTATTTATAAGGGGTAAAACAAGGATTGAATACTGGGGGTGCATTCAAAAGGCAGTCTGTGAAAGGGGAGACAGTTTTGAAATTCTCCACAGGTGCTTTGCTGTTGTAGTTGGTTGGTACACGGCCATAGAAACCCTGGGCACCCAGGAGCATTCCTGTGGCCACAGATACTCACTCTTCTCCTGCCTGCAGTTCTTCTAGATGACTTTCCACTTCCAGAGCAAAACATAAATTGAAAAAGAAAAAAAAAAAAAAAGGCAAAAGCAAGAGGCAACATTCAAGCCCATCCTGGCAATGGTCCAAAGGACAAAGACCGAAACAAAGCACAATCCAACAAAGATCCACAGATTAGGAAAATGCTGGCAACCTAAGTAGAAGGAAGTTTTTGATGACCCAAAAGCCATTGTGAAGCCCAGCTAAAAAGAAAACAACAGCTATGGTTGCTCAGCTTGGCCAGGCAAAAAATAGACAACTCAATCATCCTAAAACAAGAAAATAATGAACATTTTTTGTCATGTAAGAAGAAGGTTCAAAGTAAGAAATTAGAAATACAGGTTTTCCCTCCATAAAAAAAACCAAAAAAAAATTTTAAAGAAGTCCACAAAAAACCCAACCAAAAAAAAAAAATCAGAAAACATTTTCACTAAGTGTCAGCTCAGTGAAAAAAGCAAGTGTGAGCACAAGACCTTCCTACTCTTTATTTTGAAAATGATACTTCAATTTCTGCACCAGAGGCATTTCAGGTTGGGCTTTTTGAGTCCTTTTTTTCTGAAGCATTTCATTGCTCTTCACTGGTAGAGCAAACATCCTGGTAGTTATTATGTTTAAATACATGCTTCAAACAATTTTCAGGTTATTTGGTTTTAGACAGAGAAATAAGCCCCAGATGTTTCACTGAGAAGGTTTTCCACCAGGAAATTCATAGCCCTTCCAGATGTCTCACATATCTAAAAGTCAAAACTTTTTTTTTTTCATGACAGGCATGAATATGTTCTTTCCAACAAGTTGCTTATAAGATTATTATAAATGTATCCATAGGCTATAGGTGCAGATTGCACCAGATGGATTTGGGATTATTAGAAAGAGTGAGCAGCAACTAAATCTTCCTAGTACCTTCCTCTTAGTAGTGTTTTGCATATCTGTATCCTTGTTTGGCACACTATGGCAAGCAAAATTTGACAGAAACAATCTAATTAAAAATACATCATCTCTATTTATAATTACATGAAGTAGGTTGAAATGAGGGGTGGTTTTCATTTTTGTAAACCTTGAACAGTCTTGTAGCTTTAATGATGTGTAGACCCATCTTTTAGGTAGTAAGATGTAGAACCCTTGATGATCATGTTATTTCAGTAGCCAAAATTCCTATCTCTCTCTGCTTTTCCTCATTGATAGGTAACTTTTGGATGTCTTGCAGGCAGCAACTGCTGCCTTTTCTCCCCACCCTTGCTAACATTGTCTCTGCACCCCAGTTATCAAGTCATCTTCCCTCTCAAATTTTTTGTCATGTTAACATGATCTATCACAGAGGGCTCTGACATTCAGGCCTCAGAGTTCCTACTTCTATTTCAGAACCGAGGAAAGGTTCATCATCTAAGAAAAGAATCCTACTGCTCTTGGCAGCTTTGTCTTTTTTTCCTGAGACAGTGGCACAAAAATTCTCAGCAAGCAATGCTGGGAAGAAAAATGAATACCGCATGCTTTTTTTTAAACAGGAAATATGTCAGCTGTCTTCTTGGGAAGCACTATACAAGATCGGGTTTGCAGGTTTATTTAATGTACTCTTGTTGGATTTTTCTGGCAGCAGCACCTCCTACTCCTCATAGATATACAGGCACAATTCCAGAGAAGATACTGGGACTCTATATGGCCATCTGTAGGAACAGACAGATTTTGCACTCAGATTTTTTAGACAGCCACAAAAATATATTGAGAAATACCAAGCATGAAGAGATGAAGGCCCTGATTTTTCAGGGAGCAAACAAAAAAGTGTTCTCCTCAGTGGGGCAGGAGCGGGGTCTCTATCATTCTCATGGTTATACACCAACTTCTCATTCACACCATAAGCACAGTTCTTCCATAAATCCCCACGGAATCAGCCTTGATACCTCCTGACTCTCAGAGCAAAGCAGAGAGTTCTGGCAACCCAGCAACAAGGATTTGTTTAGAGTATTTGCTTAGAAGGCAGTCTTTTATTGTCTCAATTACCTGATATTCCTGAACACACAGAGAGAAGATCATATTTAACTGATTTATATTTTTTATAAGACCAAATGTACAAAGTTGTATCTTGAGCTGTACTAGCAAAAAATTTTAAATCTCGATTCACTGGGGCACAAAACACTTCTAGTAAAATAATTAAATCTGTGATATTTCTCTTTTTCTCTCTTCTTTTCCAATTGGACACAGTGTTTATTATATGAAATTGCACTACATTTATAACAAGAAATTACACTGATGAGTAACTGGATGAGTAACTGCAAGTCCTATGAACCAACAGAGAAGTTAATAAACACAATTTGTTTGTCCTGACTGCCCTTCCAGAACCATATGAAAACATTGATTACTAGTAAATAAATAGTCCTCCTTTAGAAACCACTTAATAAATAATCGAGGTGGTGGGTTGTAAACAATGTAGGGTATAGATCTGCAATCAATTTCTACTATACTTTGCAATTATTATGTAAGTGGTAACTTTGTCCTTATGCTGGAGGGGAACCACAACTCAAAGTCCATCATTGAAAACAAAAGCCAAGAATGTTGCAAATGATAGACAGAAATCCTGCAAGTGAAACTTTGCAATCTAAGCTTATGTTGGATATTTCAATCCCAACATTAGGCTCCCTTCATTAGCTTTGACAAACAGTGGATTAAAAATTTAATCTGTTGGGCATATGCAGTAACTTTTTCATACTAGTACGCTTTAATGGCCCTGTAAGCTGTGAAGGTAGTAGGTTTCCCTGCTAAGCAAAGGCCACAATTCAAGCACAAGTGACAGAAACAGCTCTTAAGTCACACAGTTTTGTGAGACACCAAAGCAGAAAACTGATTCCATAAAACAACAAGTCTTCCACAGTACAGAGGATCCCATTGCAGAAATGCATATAAGAGAACCTCAGTATATAAATGCCAAGGCTAACCCATTCCAAAGGCTAACCCATGCTTCCCTTCCACTACAGCCTTGGTTCGAATTTAGCTTCAGGTGACATAAGTCAATTTGAGAACATTGGTATATTTTGCATAAAACATTAAAGAGATTCTTTTCCCAGGTCATAGACCTTTCAGGTACACTATGATCATCTTTCAAAGAGTGTAATCAAGTCATTCAGCAATTTATACTCCAGAAAGATCAGCTCTGATTGCTAAACAACGGTGTCATGATGACAAGCTGACCTAGCTTTGGCCTGATTATACATAGTGGTTGCTGAAATCTCAACAGGATGTGAAGAGAAAGGAATCCAAGATCATTACTAGCTGTGGTTGATTTTCTGCTGGGAGGGTTTTTGATTGACAAACCACTCTGCTGAGTTACCCTTAAACACGTCCAGCTTCACATACTTCTGTATTTTTGGTAGCAAATCATTTGTTTGCAAAACGCAAAAAATATAAAAAAATGCAACAGATTTCATGTAAAGCCTATAGCAGTTTTTGGATGACTGTTATTATAAGCCTAAATGATGGCTTGTGACAAAACAATAATTGTAATACCAAATAAGGGTATTTACTTTTTCCAGGAAAAAGAAGAAGCAGAAGAACAATCAGGCTCAATAGACAAGTAAAAACCAGAAGCTGCTTATTCTTATATTATGAATACTGAATAATTTGACAGCATGATGAAAAACACTAACAAAGGGGTAACAGAGAACAAAAGTACATAATCACACACACAAAAAAAAAAGCAGAATAAAGAATGCATACCAGCACTGGTATGTTCATTCAGTAGCCAAATGACATCTACAGTATATTTAAAAAAAGTACCTTGGGTTTGGATATTAAAACAGTTAGTGTAATTTACACAAGGACAGTGCACATAAACTTACTATTTAAGCCATTATTTCACTAAAAAGAGCTCTTGGAAAAATAACATTTGAGAATCCAGCTGAGCTGCATATTAAGGCCATACTCATGACCCACTACTCCACCACATCCAATTCAAGATGATTCAAACTTAAAAGAAAAATGTCTCCTCTGACCCACATCTAGAAAACCTCATTCAAGACAGCTAAGAAAGTAGGAAAATGGCTTTCAAGCACCAGTCATTCACCACTGTGCTATGGAGACACACACAGTAAAATACCAAAAGTACTTATTGAAAGATCCAGAGTCAAAATTCTAGCCAATTCACTGTGTCATCAAGAGCATGAAGAAAATATCCCCACCTTTGACAACTGTCCTGCTACAATCTGTTAAATTAGATTAAAATTAATTAAAACACATTTGTGCAGAGAGCACCTTACATGTCTGGAGAGTCTTTCACCACATATGCCAACATGGTGTATTCCTTCAACAGCAAGTATTTTGCAAACAAGTATCTTCCCATCATTCATTTTCTATGTGTCTCCAAAAACTGAAGGTAGCTCAAAAAATCTTGTTCTCAAATCAAAAGTTTAATTTAATATGATATTTTTATTTAGGTTCCCATTTATATGTTCCTTCTTTACTTTCTTCAGTTTAAATTACTTGAATTGAATAGCAAAAATATACACTACTTTTTAAACAGTTCTTATTCATTATAATAATTTCAAATATCAGTAACATTCTCACAGGAGAGATGACAGTTAGAAGACTCTTGGGCCCATTAAAAGAAGTACATCCCTAAGGGAAGTCTCATTAACACCTCTCCTCCATGAATGATAGGATTCAACATGCCAAAACTAGGGTGACTGCAGATTGCAGCATGGGTCATATTGTCAAACATCACCACTGTCTTGTATGCTGGATTTCTATTTTTAATACAAATGTGGAATGGTCCACATTTAACAGTGACAGCCCTCTCCTTAGAGATGAGAAATGGATACAGATTCCTTCGGGCAAAGGAAACTGAATATTGAGCCCTGTTCAAAAATCAACTGCTTAAGCAGGTACTGACATGACTATCCTGACAACTTCTGTTAAACTTTTCATCCCAAAAAATTTTCCAACAAACGTTCAACTAACTACTTTTAAATACATGAGATTTACACTTGCAACAAAACAGTCCATCTAGATACAGTTTTATTGCACTAACTGGGGATTTTTAGTACATTGGACTAGCATAATAAAACCATGGCCTAAATATGTTTCACTCAATATACAGTAAAAAACCAGTTTTCCTCACAGCAACTTTAGACACCTGCTGCTCTGACACTGATGAGACGTAAATATAGTTTTTTCTCTGGACAAATAAAACAACTGGGTACCAACTCATAAGTAAAATGAGTTGTAAAAGTTTTCTGAGGGGCTGGCTGAAGTATAACAGTTAGTTAGAGAAGTTGGATAGACTTCATATCTTTTTCCCTGGCAACAGACATATTTCTTAAGCTTATTTTCACTTTAGAAAGTCTGAAGAACTTAAAGACAACAAAATAATTCCCCTGCCTCCAAATCATAAAACAATAGATTATGTACAAACCTTTTTTCTCCTGAACCAGAACAAAACAAGGTGCAATAAAAGACTGTTTATCAGTTTAATACTTTATTTTGTACTTTAGAAGACTATGCTGAGGTTGTAATATAACACTCAAAGGAAAAGTGCATAAACAAAACATTAACTGTATAATCTGCAACAGCAATGTTGCTATACAAACATCATGCCAATTTTTCCATTAGGAGCCATTCAGCTGAAATGCTTCTCCTGGAATCCCAGGCACTGCTCTCCTCTACCATCCCGCTCACTCCTGCACTCAGAGAGACAATGATCCATGCTTCAAAACCTTTTGTTGCTCTGGGAAGATTAAATGGCTATTTTCCAAGACTTGATACAGGAAAGAAAATCTGTTTTGCATTCTTCGTTACACCACAAACATACATGTGCATCCAGGGGTGAGGTAGACTTTCTCTGTATTGCAAGGCTTTTGTCTGATTCTTCCTTTTGGTCTAGCATAGCAGCTCTGCCAGTTCTGCCTTTCTATACTGATGTGGTTCAAAGCTATGACCTACTGCAAGCATGTCTGCAACTAACAGTAAGCATTTCCCAAATGTAAATCACAAATATGGGCAGGAGTACAACAAGGCTTTGAATATTACGTTGTACTGCATAGTTCAAATGCAATTTCCTTACTTGCCTATCCTTTTGTTACTACTGGAGATTACAGCCACGCCCCTTTTATAGATGGCCCTCCAGAAATTGCTTCTGAGAATCAAGCAATTACAATGCCATTTCTGGCTTTTAAATAACCCTTTTCTTAAAAAAGAACAGACTTTCCTTTTCTGTTACCTGTACTGCATGAAAGGAGCAAGCCCTGGTTACTCAAGACAGCTGTCCCATGCACCAAATGCCCATCACCATGGTGTCACCCATGAAGAGGAACAAAGTAGTTATCATCAATCACCAAAATCTGTCTCCTTGAGGAGGCTGACTCACAGCAAGCCACAAACCCACATCAGCTTTAAGCTGAGCTTGTACCTTCTGACATAGCACAGGCTGCAATACTGAAAAACAGAAAGGGGATGGGTAGGAAGAATGAGACATGGCACAAACCACATAGCCTGCTTTGCTACACAGGCCTTTGTAATTGCCCAAACACCTCCATGTGTTTTATAAACACTCTGTGGTTGGGGATTTGCACTCACCTCCCTTCTCCACAAGACAAACAAACTAAACACAGTAATTAGCTTCAACAGCATCTGATTAAGTAAATAGGGTTTTCCGTTTCCATTAGTAGCTCATAAAGGTAGACACTAATATGAGCACCACTCAGGTCATTGCCCAGTGGTGACAGTTTAACAGTCAAGCCAAAACAGGTTCCACTGCAACAGCAAACATCAGTCAAACTCCCTGGCAGGACAGGCACAAGTTCACAGAACTATGCTGTTACAGGCTATGGTAAGAACATTCAAGCCAAATCACTCAGACTTGCCCAAGCAGCTAATTAGAACTTCTCACAACAAAGCCCATCAATATTTAACAGAGATATCCAAAAATAAACAAGGGGTTTGGTTTGCTAGAACAGATTTTCCTACAAAATATCTTGACATAACACCTATTCAAGTTACAAGTGACAAAGTGCAGTCTACAATAGATACTAAATTTGGCTGGCAACCTGCTCATGATTGTATTCTTGCTTCTGGGCCAGGAAAGCTTTATAGACTTCCTTTTATTCCTTATCGTGTACCCTCACCCTACTTCATCAGTCTTTGGTTGTCTCAAAAATCTGACTTCAAAAATAATTTGAACCATACAACTTATTAGTAGCCACATGGAAATGCAGCATGAAATCAGTCACTTTATTTAAACTGTCAAACATCCAGCTGGTTAAAAAGTACCACAGTGGCATGGCTTCAATAATAACCTCCTATGACTCACCTACAGAACACACTTCAGCCTTGACTTATTTTGAAGAAATGCACAAATAATCAACATGAGAAAACAAAGGTAGGATTAATATTACTTTGATTGCAGTTACATATACACAAATGTTCAAGAAAGTAATCTTTTTACAGTAATTATTTGTAGCTTACTTTCCCTTCCCTGATTTTAACAATTAAACACAGAGACTGAGTACCCATCAGCCTTCATCCCATGGTTGGTCCTGCAGAGGAATTCAGTGAGGAAAAAGGCTGGTTTTTTTTTCCTTTTTGAGTATTTCTTCCAACCATAATTTATGAATTGGTGCTTAATTATCTCAGACATTTAGATTACTCTTTTCATTTCAAGAAATCTAGTTTGGCAGATGAAGAACATGAAAGCATAATTTCAATCAATCTCCCTTGAAACGTCTTAAAATAACACTAGCTGATGACTACTCACAAGATAGTAAGCTATTTCCCTCTTCTCAGCGGCATATATCTTTCGGAAATATTTGTTGGAATATCAGTGACAAACTGTAATAACATAAAGGAAGTAAATATAGCTCAACTTACACTGCACTGAAAAATATTTCTAATCTCCTTTTTGTCACTAAAATCACACCTAACTGTAATGATTTCCAAATGCTATGGTCTATTACCAGTGGCTTTCCCACAGAAGCAACATCAATCTAAAGAATGGGTTTAAGACAAGGACATTCTTTCAACAGCCTACCAGAAAATATAGAAGAATAGTACAGTAGGTCATTTATTTGAGCTAAAATCACATGAGCCAAATTCATCAAGTTCAGAAAATACCTTCTTCAAGCATTAAATCCTAGAAATCATGGGACAGCATTCTGCCTATGGCCTTTGTCAACTTTTAATTATGTCATGTTACAACAGACTGCTAAAGCAGAGCGCAAGTGATAGCACACAGCATGTCTGAGTACAGCCTATTTTTAGTCTGCAATTCAATCAGCACTCTTACAATGGCAAGGATTACAGTCCAAGACAGACACATTGCTGTATACAGGCCAATGCAATTACATGTTGAAACATGTTGAGAGAATGTGGTGGCAAACTGGAGTCAATGTTGGGAGGAGGCACACCAGACATGCAGCTGCTCCGTGGTAGCTGATGTCTTCACTGGCAGAGCCCACGCTCCCATCTCACCCATCTTTGTTAACAGACCACAAAGGAAAACATTAAAACAAATCACAGTTTTACGCCAATTCCTTTCAATATGATTTACCGCTTATGAAAGACAGACAACATTTTGGCAGTCTCAAAAATCAATATCCTTCTACCTTCATTGGCAGGTGTTCAGAAACCTTTAGCTTGACCAACTCTGAGCAGCCCCCTTCAATCCTGCCTGAGAATGGTGCCAATGAAGAGACAACTCTGTCCTCATTCTGGCTCTCCTGAACTCTTGTGCTGAGGTAGCAGTTACAACATTTGCAAGGATGCTTTTAAATAGCTGTCTTTCATAACACAGAAAAGAAAAATTAAGATTTTCAAGCCAATATATTTTTACACATTGAAATGCTAACTCTTAATTTAAAATGTTACACTCTTGTTGTGTTTTTAATCTTCAGGAGTCACATTTCAGGCTTTTCTCATCCAACTATACAGACTTTAAAAAAAAAAAAAAATTAATTGAACCTTGCTGTGCAACAGACAGGATCAGACTTAGGACCTATAGGATTTAATGCTTTGAAACTATAAAAAAAACCAGGTGACCCCACAAGACAATCACTTATTCTTTAGGACACAGTTAAATGATTCATCCAACAGTAAAGACTTTTGTACACTAAAACTATGGCTGAATACTAAACAATGACATGAGGAAGCTTATGGCTGTGTTCCACTACCAGTTTCCCAGGACCAATAATTTTTTTTTTATACAGCCTCTGAAAAGTAGCCTAAATAGTATCCTACTCGTCCTCATCTTTATACAAATGACCACTAGGAAACACTTCCTTCAAACCCCTTGATGAAAGAGAGAAAAATACTAAAAGGAAGGCATACATATTCTGAGGACTTTCAAGCCAAACACTTATATAAGTTATGGGCACATCTAATTAGCAAAGAAAGAAATCTGTATCTTGAGATAAATCTCTGCATTATAAAAAGCTCCTAGATTTCAAACTTACTACAGGTGGTCATTTCTCCAAAGGGCACATTTTTGAGTGCTGATCACTTCTCTTTAGCAAGATGAAATGAAGGCACCAAAAAAACAGACACAGAGTCTCTGAACAATAAGTTCAGAAACTCAAAGATATGGGCACACCCTAGGCTTGACATAAATTCACAGTGATAACTAGTGGCTTTTTCATCCACATTTCAAAACTAAGCAAAGAAAATATTAAGAAGACAGAAAACCTAAAAGCATTTTAGGTTTTAGCAAATTCAGCAGCATCTGAACTGAGACACCCATCTTAAGCCTCAGAAACTACACTTTAACTTCTAAGATATGAGGATTTTCTTCCACCACTTTCCCCCACAACTCTCAGCTTTGTCAGAAAAATGACTTATTTTTCTTCCCAGACAAAGCTCAGTCTAGAAGAAGCATAACAACAGTAATGCACACATAAGGCAGAATAACATACAGTAATGCCACCATACAGTAACTGAAACAATACTGCAGACAAATTGACTTTTTAATTAGGCTTAAAAAAGCAACATTTGAAATCAGCATCTAAACAAGAACACATTACTGTCTAAAAAGGCAAGTATAACAAATCTAAGTGCACTACTTGCAGTTATTCAAGCTCACTTCTGTGCAAAAACTAAAGGGGACGTAACAAGTAAAATAATGAGTAATATTACAGTATAAAGTGAAGGCTGTATATAAGCCACTACAGGAGTGCTCAGGTCACAGGCAAACACAACTGTGGATACTAAACCCAGAGGAGTTGCATTTCTTTCTGCCTTGTGTAGTCAGAGACAAAAACACCTCATGCACTATGATCAAACCAGAACAAAAAAATTCACAGTAAGATGAGAGCCCTTCAGCTGTGACCAGCAATGATCATTGCAATACATGAATCATTTAGAATACTCATATAGGATAAGTCAGTCATGTCTGTCTGAAATAAAATACACTGCTTTTCCACCTGTGAATGAAACCTGCCTGCCTTACTCATAGTCACTGGGATTGCAGGTTGCTTGCATTTATAACTGAAGCTCAAACCAACTAGTAGCATGGTAGAGTACTTGAAAAAGAATGATGACACTAAAATAACACATGTAGAGACTGAAAAGCACAGTGTAATTTAGCAGCACCTTTTCTTCCTCAGTAACACACTTTTTTTACAAAACACCTATTTTCAAATCACATTACAATTTCCTTTAAAGATGCCTAAAGGAAGGAGTGTGATGAAATGTGCCTCATGAGGGGGACTTCTGAAATTCAGAAAGCCTTAGGACCAACACAGTTCCATAACGAGATATACGTGAATCTGCATCTCCTTGGAACTCACCACTATAAAGCTTCCCAGTCCCTGCACTTTTTTGAAGATGACGAACTTTAATGAAAATAAGTACACCCAAACCAAAACACAAAGAAAATCCCGCAAATTCACTTACTTTTATAGACAATAATCAGACAATGAAGTCCTTCCTGCCTGTGAGGCAGGGCAGCACAGAAAAATCTTACAATTTCAGGAATCTGAAACAGGTATCCTTAATTCTCTGCCTGGCAAACCTGAAAGGGTCTTCCATAACAGAGACACCAAGACCTCCTTTAAAGAGGGCAGAGGACTCAAGATTTTCACAAGCCAAGTCCCTCACAGTGCTAGAGCTGAAGGGGAAAATAACAACCCTTTGTGTGTGGAGTCAAAGGTCATGCTCCAGGGCCAGCTGCTGCAGTATGGGAATAAACAGAGTATAGATATGTGGTTTTTTCCAATTTCTTCACTACCTATAAAATGCCAAGTACTATAAAATTTCCAAGTACTAGAAGTCTATTAATGTCTTCTCCATAGCTAGAATGGGTTCATCACTGGCACTTGGAGAAAACTCAGAACTTTAATTCCACACTAGAAAAAACAGGCACAAGACCCCATTTGGCATTTCACTAGCACAGATGAGATTCCTGTTGATTTCCTGATTGCACACTCCACTATTACATTCATTCCTTGCAAGCCTTGCAGTAATAAAGTAAGAAAGCAGACACAATGTGCTTTTTCAACTAGCTTTACCTGGCATATGACACTCAGATAAGCAACCTGACTGGCACAGCTGTGAGAGCAACAAGTGCCTTTTTTGCCAGCCCCCAAATCATGCCAGGTGGTTCACGCTGAACATGCAGAGAAAGCCCACCAGACAGAGTCCAGGGACTTCATCTTCTCCTTGTCAATAACAAAACCATCCCAAAAAGAACTAAACACAAAAGTCACAGGCACCTCACCAGCAGCAGGAGCAGCTACTTTACCTCCGATGCCGCTACTTGTGGCTGCAATAGTATATTTACAATTCTAAAGAAAATACTTATTTTCTCAATTTCACTTACAAAGGTTGAAGGGCTCATTAGTAAACCTGAAGCAGCTAGCTTCATGCAACAGCACTAAAATGTCCCTCATTTTTATTTTTTAACCAATAGCAAAGTTACTTAAAACTATCTTTTTAACTGGCATAGTCTGTAGCTTTTAGAAGAGAAGAAACACAGAAATCAAGATGAAAGTAAACTTTCTTTCTTTCCTAAATAGGGAAATACATTTTATCTTAAGTGCATTTTATTCCAATATAATCGTGCATGCTGTGTACAATAGGAAAAGTGTATTGCTTTATCCGTATCACTAGAGTTAAAGCAATACAACTGCACAAGATACTACTTTTGTGGCTGATGAACATAAAGCTTCAAGCCATACACAACCCCCCACTACTGCATGTAATCAGACATATCTGACTTTACTTTGTATTACCACTTGTTTATTTATGCACCTTCTTCTTACCATCGTGATACTAAGAGTTTAATTGTTAGTAAACACAAGACAACACTGTTTCATTTTTCCAAGTATATATATTTTGTCATACAAACCCCTCTAGAACTACAACTAAATGAAGATGAAGCTGCTTTTCCAGTCACCCCAATCCTTTCTATACAGCCTAACGATCACTACCATGTAAAATGATGACCATTATGACCAAAAGATTAATAATAATGCACACATTGCCCATATTTAACAATAGCAACTAGGCATGCAGGACCAAAATTAGCAATTTTCCAGGATTCTGTGGAATAAAATAAATATCCTTCTCACAAAATAGACAGAGGGTCAGTTGAGAAGCATGACTACTAAAAGTCAAGCAGTCATACTGAAAGTAAAGGAAAAGGTCTAAGCTTTTTTTTTTTTTTTTAAGCATCCTTAAAATGCTGGGAATGACAGAATTACTTCTTTTTAACTTGGAAATTGGAAACTGCAATGCATTTTTGTGGTATATATGTGTTGAGCTGATGACGTGGCAAGTCTTCAATAGTTTCATATGCCAGACAGTTGCAGATGTTTCTAGGTAGCTGGGCTTACTAGAGAGCTCACTGCTACTATTGTCCCAACTTGTTCCACTGCTAAAAATATGTAACAACATTCCTTGCTGTCTTATTAGTAACTGTAATACAATATAAAGTTAGTATTAATATAACACAATCCAGGTTGTGTGGAAAGTGATGACAGAGGTGTAAGTAGCTGGCACTCTTTCCTCTGAGCTGGTAACAAAGTAATATCTTAGCACATGGGTTCAGCCTACTGAAGCAGCATTTACCAAAGGAGCTGTATAGCCCCAGCCCAGACCACTTCGCATCACACAGAAATACAAAACAACTTTTGAAAGAGTAGAGGTACCAACCTGTCCTGGCTGAACTCCAGCCAGAGAAATGGACTGTAAAACCAAGTAGGGTTGTCATCAGTGACAATGTGATGGATGGGTAAGTTACAGCCCAGCTGCCTTGCATACATTTGCACAAAGGCTGTAACGCTCATCGCTCATCGTCACAACCCAGCGAGTGAGATCAGACAGAAAGAAAAGGGATTCTCATTTAGACCCTAATTACTGGCAAGGTAGGATGGCTGTGGATGCACTGGGAAGTGCAAACTTCTGTGAGAACTTTTGTTCTTATTTGGAACAACAGAGGAAGAGGAGATTGCAACAGGCCAAGTCCGACATATCTGACTATTCCTTTACCAACATAGATATGAACTGCAGTCATCTTAGTTTCTTGCTCAGTTAATCCACTAGTAATATTTACACAAGAAGAATTTGGATAAAATGAGGTATCTACAAACTGGTTTTGAGAGCAAGCATTAAAAGTTGGAACTGCAAGTACGAGACTTGTGGTAGGATAACAGCAAGGTCAGACTTCTTCCTATTAATCTCCTTTCTTTGACTAAGAACCTTCCAGCAAACATAGGGTGATGATGTGAGTTTCCAGAAGCTGCATCTGACCAATCTGTGTTCTAAAAATTTAGTGGAATCCTGAGAAACACCAGTACGCTCGCTCCTATCATTGTTGACACGGAGCTCTACCAAGGCTCTTAAGCTATGATCAGCCAAACTCAGTGACCTGCAAGAGAGGTGTCAAAGTCAGGAACTGAATCTCTGGGATAGATAGATAGATAGATAGATAGATAGATAGATAGATAGATAGATAGATAGATAGATAGATAGATAGATAGACAGACAGACAGACAGACAGAGACAGACAGACAGATAGATAGACAGACAGACAGACAGATAGATTTGTGCCCCTGATTTTACAACACAGCTTTTTTAAGCTTGGATCAAACAACTGAACTGAACTGCAACTTGCCCAAACTGTAACTTGTCAGAAGAAATTTGTAAGAACTTCAAAGTCCTCTTACCTTAAACTGCCAGAGATGAAGCTGGGCATTTGACAATTACTTTGTATCCATTCTACAGGTATTTCTTCTCCTTTGAAGGCCCACACCACAGAAGACAGTCAGCTGGTGGAGACTGAGAAGCTTTTCACAGTTGTGCTTTAGGGCAGGTGTTTATACTCCCCCAGAAAAGTGTGTTTCACAAAGGAGTCTGATGCAGCTTGTGCTGTCAAGTCAAGGAGACAGAGCAGTATCCTACCCCGCTCTACCCTCATAAATAATTCCCTATAAAATTCAAGCATATGTGTCTGCTACAGGATCAATCTCTTGAAGCACAGGAATTTGTCAGCTCCAGAAATACTTACTAGAGTCATAACACTTTGGAAATCATTTGGAAACAACCTTTGTGTTAAATCCCCTCTCCTCTCAAAGGATGAAAAAAGGCTGATGTCCACCTGCCTCAGGCAGAATATGAAAGACCTATGTGTCTTGACAGCCCTCAACTAAAATATTTCCCAGTCCTCAGCAGCAATACTTGCAGAAGATACCAGTCAGTTTTCCTTAGGTGTGGGTTCATTTTCCCTGGGAAAATGACAACATTCCAGTTTCCATCTTCTATTCTTCAAGCTCCCATTAACAACATAAACCCAAAAATGTTCTCTTCAGAGAAGAGAAATGCTCTCTTCAGCTGCTCTTTACCAGTATCTACATCAGGATCAGGATTCAAATCATACTTTCTTCTTTTTCTGCCTAGCCTCTATGGACCAATGCATTACTACTCAATGCCAAGAAAACCCAGGGAAGAGGAGCCAGCAGGTAGGCTTAATGCTCTCAGAAAACCTGAAGCTGCTGCCAGGGTATAGCCTGGCACTGAGTTCAATGCCAGAGCTGAGCTCCATGCCAGGACACAACCAGCGGAACTATTCCTGCTATCAGTTTACATCACACCATGCCTCAGAGTGAGCCCTGGCTTAAACGTAGGGCTAAATCACGGCAGCTGAAGACGGAAATGTGGATGGCTTCTTTATGAATGAAAGTCCCAAATCCCTCTAGCACTCACTGGATTTATTTGCTTGTACCACTGTTTTCTGAATGACATTGTTCCTAATTACAAATTCTTGGAAGGCATTTAAACACAGAAGTTGTCTCCAGTTTTCTCAGAGGGAACAGGACATCAAAACAATTATCCTTATCGCACTATAACTCTCCTTTACACCATCTCCACCAGTACCCCATATGGAAAGATTTTTGTTGTTGTTGCTTTCCATTGTCACACAAAGTATTTCAATTACATTTTCTTGATAAATTAGGCAGTGTGACGTCCTATTATTGTAAAGATGTACTTCTTACAGAGCTGCCCCAACAATAGACACTATCATGGCATGTGAAAACAGACTATGGCAACATACTCAGCATGCTGTAATTATGTGAATAAGTTATAATGAAGAAGATTTCTAAAAAAAGCACACCACTTGACATTGGCCATGTATATATAGTTACTCTCCTGAGTGACCCTATGTCAGCAAGTTATAAGTATCAAGTAACTCAAAGCAATTCAAAACCAACAAACCCAATGTACCGAATTAGATTCAAAGAGCATTATTGGCACAGGGCCTGAGCCACAAATTTAGACCCAGTTCTGAATTTTCCCAAGGTTCACAGAAATGGGCAAAAGGGACATCTGAAGTCAGAGTCCAAACTAGATCCAGTTCTACTTCATACAACAGACAGTAAGAGTGACATAAAATCCTCGTGAACAATAAAAGCCAAATTCAAAATGGCACCTTAGGCAGCCAAATCAATATAGGCAAACCACAAAAACTCTGCAATGTGGCATACTTACTCAGCAAGAATTTGTAAATGTGGCTAAAATACTGTAACAGAATTTGTGGTATTTCATTGCATTGTCAACTAGGATGGTGTGTTACCATCTAGGACCAAATCACTCATAACCACGGGGGATAGCTGAAACAAGCATTCCTGATGACAGTGTCCTGCCCCATGAGGCTCAGTGTGCATGCCAGACAGAGCTGAGCACAACCCAATGAACAACAAGTGGCAGTATCCCGAGATATGGATGTAGAGAAAAGTATGTGCACAGAGAGAAGCAGGGAAAAAAAAGAAGAAGGAGGATACAATTAGGCACCCAATCCCAAGTGAAAGATTGCAGAGACTCTTCTTATCGGTTTTCCCTATCAACCAGCTTAGGTACCCCACATTATTCAGGGTTGTAAAGACCATCCCAGACATTATTCTCAGAACTCAGTTTCTTAACTTCCCAGTGAACCTGCATAAGGATCTAAAAATATTGCTGCTCAGAAGACAGAATGTAGATCTAGACTTGCATCCAAACTCAAGTAGAAGTGTGAGTTTAAAGAAAAGAAGCAGTAAAACCAACATGCAAAACTGAGTTGTACTTTCAAAGAACTAGAGTGAAGAAATCCTGCTCTTTGGAATCAAGCAAGAACATCTGTTGGCTACAAAAAAGCTACTAATGACATACTATGACAGGTCCGAATGTCAAAGCATTTTTAGTTTACTTTTTAAATGGTTTTCTTAATAATTATTTATAATGTTTAATTCAAAATGACTTGCAGTATACAAGTAGTCTTACTAACTACAAAAATACCACCATCGCAACACTGTCGTCATTACTAATTTCAAGACAGCAATGGCGAAATCTGACCCCACAGAAGTGAGCTGGATTCCTGACACTGACTTCATTCTATCAAGTGCTTCCCACAGCAGTAGATAATCTAAAAGATGTGCAAATCATCCAGTGGTGTGAAGGCAACAAGCTGGCAGCTCTCTTCAGAGAGTAAGTGAATGTTCACCCAAGTCAAGAGCTGGAAACTTAAAACTCGCTGGAAAAAAAGCATAGTGCTGATCCTTCAAACCTGCTGGCAAAAAGGCCACAAGTTTATAAAACCTCAGAAATTATTTAGGAACACATTGGTGTTCCTATGCATTTCATCATCATCATAGAAAGGCTTGGGTTGCAAGAGACTTTAAAGTTCCAACTCTTCTGCCATGGGCAGGGACACCATTTGAGCTAGAAACTCCTAGGTCTGTTTCAAGATATTTGGCTCTAGTCACCGTGATGATACTAAATGGACCCTCAATCCATTAGCTCAGCAATTTTCAAAGTAATTAATCAATCAAACCTCAGATGCATTGATGTGAACTGACACCTGAATTTCAACCTATGCTCCACTTTGACAGCTGCATTCCTCTGAGATCAGAATTTGCCCTAATCTCTGCGTGAAATGGAGCAAAATTATTCTTAGTCAAATAATGCGGTGATCTTCTATTGACCAGTGAATATGATCTTGAGGAAAGGTCGCAGAAAGAATATGCCCACCTCCCAAAAAAAAACAAAACAAAAAAAAACAGAAGAAAGCAACACAAGTCAGTAATCAGTTTATTTTACAGAATTACAGGTACAAAGATGTAATGCCAAACACAGAAATGCTGCCCTGACTGCAAGTGCAAACACGGAACTAAGCTTTCATTATAATGAATAAAGGTAAACAAGTCTAATCAACCAACCCTTTTTTTTACCTGGTAGAAGCCAAGAGATAGCCAAGAGACATAATTAAGGCAGAAACAGGAGGCTCTGCAAACACAAAGGTAACTGTAACCATGTAAGCAGATTTCAATGAGCCTGCCTACACCCTCACAACGGAAACAAAGTATTTGGAAGAGCCAGAACCTCAGATTAACAACTCACTGGGTCAGGACTTGCCTCTAGCAGAGCAGCTATCTTTCAATAGCCAGGTCTACAGCGTCTCTAGGGACACAGGCCATCTCTAACCCCAAGTCTGCAAGTACACTTTCCAAACATTAATTACACTTGAGAAATGCTGCATGCAGAAAGACTGGGAAAGAGTGAAGCATATACAAGTGGCCATGGATTTTGGCTAGCTCCTAAGATGCTAAATCAAGTTGGTGGCAGTGTTAGTATAAAAAGTTATAAAAAATTGCCAGGGAAGTATTCAAACCAAAGCAAAACATAACAAAGTGAAATATCTCTGAAAATGAGGTTGAATTAACTCTAAATCCAGATTTTAAACAATCTCTTTATTCACTTCATTAGGTGTCAGAATCCATCTTGCCTTTCTTTTAATTAGCTCTAACTCCTAAAAAAAAAAAGCCTCCCATGAAAACAATGGGACCACTCTCTGAATTGGGGACGACTGAGCACATGAAAACAGAATTGACCCAGCACACCAAGAGCTTCCAAAGTTTTTGTGCTTTAGGCAGAGCTCTGTTCACTGGATGCTGTATCCTTGGCAACTATTATGCGAAGAAACCGTTCTACAAATGCAAAACTTCTGTCTGCTCCATGAGCTTTTCTCTGAAATACTCTTATGGGGTTTTGGATATCCTTAAATCTAAGGGGACACACAGCCCTTTGTCATCTTTCCGCAGGCTCCCATGAGCATAATACAACAAGTGATGTTAAGAGAGTATTTTCCTCCCACTTCATCACAGAGCAAATAAAAGTTTTACAACTTTTACTTTGTAGAAAAAAAAAAGTGGTTATTTTTTCCTTTCTTCTTCAGTGCACTCTGCAGAACTAATGTGCAGATACAAGATAATAATGAAAAGACATTATGTCAATCAATGGCATTACTTTGAAAATTAAAAATTCAAGGATAATGCTCGGGTGCCTGATTTCAAGGGCAGAGCTACAAATGCCAGCACATGTATTAGAAGAAGCATGCAAGAAGAGATAGGTAAGACTTGACAAGAGCCATGCTGCAGTTCTCCGCAAGAGAGACTAGTAGCACCGATTGTTTCAAGGGCAGCAGACGCTGCTATTTTTACCAAAGCCCCGGCTGGAACTGCCTGGCTCATTAAATCTCACCAGCAAAGCCCGGGTCCTGCCGGCGCGACCGTGCCCGGCTGGCCCGACACACCACGTTATCCCGCAGTACCCCCAGATACCCAGGCAACGCTAGCGAAGGACAGGCACCGAGTACTTGATACCCAACTTGGCCTTTGGTTTGATGAGCTTTTTCTTCTCCTAGGGAACGAGTGAGGCAGCTACAGCTAAAGCAGAGGCGGTAGCTGCCCTTGAGAGCGTTTGGGAACGCGGGAGAGCAGCAGAGGGAACCCCTCCGCCGTCCCCCGGGGCCTCTCCCCAGGACTTAGGGACATGCCGATACTGTCGGGGCGAAGGATAGCACCGGCAAAGGCACGGGAGCCGGCGGGCTTGGAGCCCTGGCTACCGCCCCACAGGGGCCGGGGGCCGCCCGCTGGCCTCCGCTCCCCGCTGCCGGGCGCTTGCGGAGAGGCCGCTGCCCTTTCCCGGCGCCCCCCACTCACTCGCCCCTGCCCTCCCCCGGTACCTTCTGCGGGGCGCGGAGGAGGCGGTGCACCCCGGCCAGCTGGGTGGCGAGCGGGATGTCCTCCCGGAACGTGTACAGCGGCGGCCGGGTGGGCTCGGGGAAGTTGGTGCTGTTGAAGGGGTCGGTGTCATCCAGCAGCTGCACCCGGCACACCAGCGTGGCCATGGCGCATCCATCCACCGCCGCGGCCGGGCACGGGCGGGGAGCGGCACCCCCAAGTCACCGGCACCGAGGTGCTGCTTCCTGCGCGCCCGCCGCCGGCTGCAAGCGGCACTCCCTTCCCCGGCGCAGCCTGGACGGCCGCCGGCAGCCTCTCCCCCTGGCTCCCCGAGTGAGCGCCGGCCGCCTCACAGCCGCCGCGCCTCGGGGAGGCGGCCCATGGCCCCTTCCCCGCCGGGATCCACGAGTGCGAGCGCGCTTCAGGCCGAGCGAGGAGGAGGAGGCGGCGCCGGAGCCGCGGGGCGCGGGCAGAGCGGCAGCGGCAGCAGCAGCGCGGCGGCGGCGGCAGCAGCTCCCCCATTCCCGGCCGCTGCGCGCCGAGCGGGCAGCGGGAATGCCGTGGCCGGCACGCGCAGCCCCCAGGCCGCGCGCAGGGCCCGCAGTGCCCCCACGCGGCCGCGCGCCGCCGCCCCGCCTCCCCCGGCCTGAGGAGACCTCCCCGCGGCCCGGCGGGAAGGGAGAACTCCCGGGATGGCCCCCGCCTCCGCCGGCCTCCGTGGGCACGGAGACACACACCGAGAGGGCCAGAGGGAGGGAGAGGGGCCAGCGGGACCCCGGGCACGGAGACACACACCGAGAGGGCCAGAGAGAGGGAGAGCGGCCAGCGGGCCCGCCGGCCGCGCCCGCTGCATCACCCTTGGCTCCCGGCAACAGGGCGCGTGTACTGAGCTCGGTGTTGCTGTGACAAATATCCCAGATGTCCTAAATCTTCAGTGTAATATTTACCCCGTTCCAACTAATAGTTTTAAAAAGAAATACCCCCTTAAAAAATAAAAAAAAAAAAAAAAAAAAAAAAAATTTAAAAAAACAGAGAAAAAAAGTTTTAGAAACTGACCAGTAAAGTTTTAGAAACTGACCTGAAACAAGGGTATTCTTTAGAAACTGACCTGAAACCTGGGTATTCCTTAGAAACTGATCTGTAATATTGTGGGTATTCTTTAGAAACGGACCTGAAACCTTGTGGATATTCTACTCAAAATCGTTTTTCTGTATTTGTACTAAAGCCTTTCTGCCATTAGGATTGTGCATACCCAGTGTTCATCTGGCTTCCCAGAGCATAGGGCCTGGCAGACTTCCCATCCCGGACAGGAGGCTGCCTATCTTTGCATCTTGGCTCTCTCTTGCCTTAGGCCTGTTCTTTCTTTCTTTCTTTTTTTTTGGGGAAAAATGGGGACAAAGTGCCAAGCCTCTGGGTGGGCACAGGGCAGAGCACTGCACTCTTCGCTCTTGGAAGTGAATCTGTGCTCTGTCTGCAACCTCCTGGCTGGGGATTCAGCATGCACACCCTGGTCTTCACTCTTGGGGGCACGGGGTGCAGGAAGAGCCATGAAATAAGTCACAGGTGAAACACAGAGAGTGAAGGGTCTCACCTGTGGGAATGGCTGCATTTGCACAGGCTGAGTATCTGCCCAAGGGGATGCCCCATGCTTTAAAGCCATGGTTTATAACCTTTCATCCTTCACAGACTGGCCTGTGGGGCAAGACCTGAAGCGCTGTGAGAACTGGGGGATTTACCACAGAAATGTGTATTTGGCAAGAAAGTATGACCTCTAGATCATAGTGTTTGCATGAAGCAACAGTTTCCTCCCAAAATGATTACTGGTTTGTGAGTATTTGTCGGAACTGAGACAAAAGGGGATTTCTGTCCACACGTGGTCTGTCCTTCTGTTTCTGTTATTCTTGGGACTAACTTGTCATGGTTCAGTTTTGCCAGCAGTTATGCATATTTTCAGAAAAGAGAAGTTGTATGTGGTTGCGATTTTTGCATCTAATTAATTTAAAATTCCTATTTGGCAAAGAAATCTGTTTTCACATGTCCTCTAGTAACAGGAAGTAAGTTTCTAGAGAAAGCAGTACTGCTGTATATCTGTCTGCTTATTTATCTTATATATTTTTGTCACCATGTGAAGTGAAAGTTAAACAGGGTATTGTGGTTTTCTAAATCATCATTTATTAAATTGCCATTCAACTTCCACTTTTGTTAAACAGATTTCTACATTTTGCTGCTAATCAGTGGTTAAAATGAGGTGGCGTAAGATTGCCATCCTTGCTATCCATTGGATTAACCCTGATTTTTTTGTAAATTAAAATCTGGCACTTGCCTCATTGCAGAGACATTAATACTTGGAGGACAGTTTCAAATAAATCATGGAAGCCAAGATTTCGAATAGAATCTATGTGAAAGCATCAGTTTCTCTTTTGTCCAATACTGGAAAATGGAAACAAAGGATGGCTGTAATCCTTGGAGCTAACAGAGATCAGATAACTCTGATCAGATAGCTCAATGTCTAGCTACAGACTCTAAATCCCATAAGGAAGAATTAGTCCTTGCGTGTTGTGGTCTTCAACTGCATTTCCAAATACAAAGTGGCCACTGGAGATACATTTTATGACCAGGAAGGAAGGAAAATAGAGAAATCCAACCATCAAAGCATCCTGAGTTAGGCAGAGCTTTTTTACAATTATTTCTTAATTGTAAACACTCCCAAACCACTATAAACCTATGAATTTCAAAATCTGGGTTTTACTTGAATTTTAATTCAATTTATACAGGTAGAACTAAAACGAATCTGCTGGATAAAACAGAATAACATTACAAGCTCGGTAAGTGTGAGTGTAGAGGGAGAGATACACACCTAAATTCTACATTTGAATGTTTTCCCACCTTTCTACATATTTTTCAGAGGCCTTCTGAATCTGCAGTCTCTTCTCATCAGCCTGAGCCAGGGCTGTACACAGTTTGCTCCCTCCTCTTCCAGTCACCAGTTTATGATTCTGCTGCAAAGTTGTACCTTTGAAAAGTCCTTTCCTGACTCACTGCCTGCATTTGCAGACTGCAGGAAAGTGCCCTCTCTCCTCTCTTTTCTCTCTCCAGGTTTTATTTATATAATGCAGCAGCTAAACCAAGGCAAGTAGCCTGACTTTTCTTCTCAGTGTTCCACTACAGCCTTTCAAATGAATGTGAGATGCTTTTAAAAGACCTTAACACACAGTCAGATGCAAACCGTAAGATACCACCTGTTAGAAGTCTGTGGCGTGAGGCACTGTGGGCATTGCACCTGGAAGGACACAGACACGACAAGAACAGCAGAAGAGGTTGCCTCATCCCATTCCCCATCGTGGAAGGTAAGATGAGGCCTTCTCAGAGAGAGAGAGAGCATTTACTTCAGTCATGCTGAACAAAATCAGCGCTCAGGAACTCTGAGAAATCGCCAGCAAAGGTCAGGCTTGTTGTAGTGTGTGTTCAGTGGTTTGTTCCAATTCCCCCTTTTCATGTCCTGTTAATGGTTCTGTCCCGGTTCTCCTTCCCGCTCTTTTCTGTATTCGGTATTTGTCATTTAATCAGTCACTGTAGTAATTAATTGGTTCCCCTTGCACCCCTCCCCAGTTTCCATGGTACTTAATTGGTTCTCTCTCCCCAGTGCCCAGCCACTCACTTTCAGTTCGCTAGAAACTTCTATCTAGGGCAGAGGATGAGTGGCTCAGAGGCTGGGAACCCTCCTTTGCATTGTTACTATTGGTTTACCTGTAATGTCTGTTATCTGTAGCTTATATTTGATTTGTCCGAGGACGGGTGCCTCCCTTACCCCTTAAAACCCACCTGCTTGCACACTATCAAGTAAAGTTCAGTTTCAAGCTCACAAGTTTTTGGGTTTGGTTTTTTTTTTTTTTTTCCACATAATCATGAGGGGAAAATCCTTCATGTGCACATATTTCTCAGGAATGAAACATAACTTAGAAGTTTTTATTTAGGACTGATTTATTCATCTTAACTGTCTTGGTTTGGAAAGACAGGAGTCTGCTAAGGAAGGCAGGAGCCTCCCCTGAAATGGAGAATGTAAACCCTTCTCACCTCTCTGAATTGCTATAAATTTTAAATTAAGGGGCTCTCAGGCAAAAATATGGGAGCAGGAAATAACAGTTCTTTAATAGGGAAAAGAAAAAAAAAAAAAAGGATAAAATAAATAATGCAGTACACTAGAACAACACTGACAGAGTCAGAACCCAACCTGACACCCTGTGGGTCAGGGTGTTGGTGGCAGTCCAATGTGGCTGCAGTCCTCTTGAAGTACCAGGTGTGGTTCTGTTGAAGCAAGGGGGATCTGTAGAGAAGGATGTATTCTTCTGAAGATCCAGTGGAAGAAGAGACAGCTGCTGTCCTTTTGGGAAATCCTGCGGAGAAAGCTGTGCTGGTGTCTCAAAAATTTCTAGATTATATCAGGGTAACAATGCTTGGCTCCTCCCTCTGGGCGGAGCAGCTCACAATGGGATGTTATAGTTCTTGTCAGTCATGCAGTGACATTCAATAGTCTCTTATCAGCAGATATCCCCTCCCCAGGGTGGTGTGAATGTGGTCACTTAAAGAGAGAGATAAAGCAAACTGCCCACTTGAGAAAGGTAATCTGCGATATAGATGGTAATGGAAAACAACTTGCATTGCAATATTCAACATTAACCCATCCCATTACTGGCATTTCTTAGAAATACATTGTTGAACGAGTTAAGATGGTGTGTCAAGCTTAAATTTGAATTTCATTATTGTTGAAACCTCAATGTTAAAATAACATAGGGTTTTTTTGTGTTTAATTTCCTCTTTTTTATTAAAATAAAAAATATGTATTTGAGGCAAAGTTATTGAAAGCATATTTTTTAACCCGAAGACCACCCAGACACAATGTAAATGTGTATTTAAGCAGTTTTAAAAAATGATTCTAGGTATCAGAGCAATTGGAAGAGCTACACAGGAGTATTATTTTTTCTGGTATATTGTCTTGTCAATACAGATATAGATACATGATGGTGAGATTGAATTCTAAGTATGTGAAGTGGCTGGTCCTTTGATGCTATCTCTTTCTTTTGGACAAATTGAATTGCTTTCCAAATTTCATAGATTGAACTTCAAGCCAATTTTAGTTATGGGAGAACAAAAGCAATTTTAACTTCCATAATTTATTCACTTAACATTAATAAAGCTGAAAAATAGCAGTCTATTTGGTAATGGTAATCAAAATGGGCTTGCAAACCACTGGAATTGAAGTATGGTAATGGAAGTGCTGACAGATCCTCTACCATAGTGATGGGAACAGTATTTCTGCCTTATCCACACTGTAATCTGTAAATAGTGCTTGGTTCTCTCAGTGAGGTGTGGAGAGTGATTTATTGTCATTGTTAGCATGGACAGGCAAATAACCTAACAGACTTTCAAAATAATGGTGTGTAAGTGAAATCCAGTCTGTCACAAGACCAAAAAAGAAAAATACTGTGGATTTTGGCCTTCATCATCCAGGGATCTCAAAGCACTCAGCTACCATTAAATGTTGCCTGCTTATTGCCACCCTGCAGATGGAGAAACTGGGAAGCTGACAGGTCAAGGATACAATACTAATATGATTTTTTTTTTTTTTTGACTGATTGCAATGGAACCCGAACTGAGTGTCATATGACTGGGTCATAGAAAACATCCACAGAAAACCCCATGGTATAAAAACCTTTTTATTTGGTTGCTAAGGACTTGTAACAGTCCCAAAGTTTGTCAGTGGTCTTCATCAAGCTTGAGTTGCAGAATCACACATTCCAATTCTGTTGAGTTGTACTGAAAATTATTTTTCTGTGGTGGCTGGCTAATACTTTATATGAAGTAATATGGATGCCATTAACACTGGATAATACTGCAGTCTGGTGATGAAGCTCAAGGTTCACAATTCCAAAGTCACTCAATATTTGAAGTTAATGCAGAGATCTGTAAAAACCAAGCCCTGGATCCATGGATATACTGCCCCAGGAGATAATCTGTTAGATGTTCTGGTGGTGATCCTGCCAATCACCTTCTGTGCAAAGTCTTCACCTAAGGCAGCCAAGTCTTAAAGATGTAATCATCGCTGAAAGGGCTGAAAAGTGGTGTTTCTGTGATGTGCACACTTCTCAGTGCCATTTAATGCAGTCTTTGGTTGCACAAGCACATTTGGTTTCCTAAAGGACTTCTGCCTTTTTCAGCACAATGAGTAGGGGGCTTGATTCATGCATGGAGGTGTTTTACTTCACCTTCACCGTTTGATGCCGCCTCCTGCCATATCCATTGCACACTACTTAAACCCTGTTCTGATGACAGAACTAATTTCCTCAAGAGCTTTGCTCCAGTGCTCTGTACTAAATTAGACGATTGCTTTGCAACTATTTATTAATTTATTTTCATGGCACTCCTCTGCAGAGAGAAGGTCATTTTGCCCCCCTTTTATGGTTAGAGTGCTACGAGACAAAATGCTGTTGACTCTTCAGTTCTGGGCTACCTAAAACCAGTTTTCAAAACTTCTAGAAATATTATGCTTTGGAAGTGCAGCTGAGAGTGACTCGACTGCACAAAGGAGGAGAGAATGCATGGAGTGAGATTCTGAAAAAGTTCCTAGGAGTGATTTTAGCTATGCACTGGAATTTTACCATGGCAGAATTTATGGGGCTCAATCATAACTTAATTGTGGGGCTTAATACCCTTACCTGAGTCCAAGCCTCTGGATTCATTCACTTTAAGTGACTTAACAAGTGAGGTGGTGAGCTTTCAGGAAACAATCTTCTCTGCCACTCAGCCATGATTCATTCTCAGAAAGAAAACTTGTATATCACATGAAGTTGTAAAGTAAAATTTATTCGGAAAATACTTTATTCTGCACCTGTGTAAGCCTGTATATCCATGTGCAGAAACTTTTTTTCTTAGTTTCCAAAGAAAATTCCCACTACTCTTTACTCTTCGTAACTATACATCAAACCTCCAGCCAAGGGTCATCCATGCTTTATCAAATTCCAAATAACTTAACTGTTCAAGCTCTCAAGTCCCATGGATATCACTGAGGTCACAAACATGTCTAAGGTGTATAAGGACATAAATGTGAAACAATGAGAAAAAACAAGCATCAGTTAAAAGCTACTTCTGCTTTTGGGGTCTTTTACCATTTGTAATGTTGCAGGGCTGTAACCACACATGATTTTTGAAATGCTGACAGATTCTCCAGAGCTGACCATCAAAATCAGACAAAAACACAATCTTCAAATCAAAGTACTCATTTTGTCACCTAGTTATGTCTTTTATAGATTTTCTGACCATTTTTCATTATCCTTTAAAAGATCAGAGGCTGTGTAGATTCTTCCAGGTGACATTAATGTTGCTCTTTTCTGGGAATTGGCTAATTAGGATGAAGGGGAGGAAGTTGCACAGCTTAAAGTATATGGCAAGGTGGAGAGTAAGGGTCCCAGGAGGGACCTCAGAGCCTGTAGATCATGCTCAGATGGAGAGGTTGCTGAGTTGGGCCACAAAAGAACTGGAAAGAAAGCCTGCTAGGGGGCAGAGGGGAAGGCACAGAGTTTGCTGCTACTTAGAAAGTTAATGAAATGACTGAAAAGAGAACTGGAAGCCAGCTCTGACTTAACTCTGCAAGTGCATTGAAAGAGAAATTGGCTACGAGCATTTTCTATTTCTGGGTTCCTCACTTTGAGTTTACTGGAAATATACTAGCCCATATTCTAACACTCCTGGCTTTTGAATGGAAAAGCCATTTGATCCACTTTGGAAAGTTCACTTTGGCGAAAGGGGTCAACAGAGCTTGCCTCACTTCATCTCTCTCCTCATTCTCACTAAAGGAGAACAACAGAGTGATGAAAGGGTTTCTGAGCTTTGCCTTTAGAGAGGATATGGGGAAAAGGCTACATCCAGAAGCAAGGTGAGACTATGATGGACCAGTTGTCCATCCTAGTATGGCAAATTCTATAAGGACCCCCAAAACTTTCAGTAATTTCCTGCCCAGTAGTTACTTGAAAACATAAATGTTTTTTGGCTCAGCAATGATGAGGATTATTTCTTTTCAGTGGGATAAAGAATAAAGCACAGTCCTTTTTCTCCATTATAAAAGAACACCGGAACTTAAAAAAAAACCACTGAAAAAAAAAAGAAAAAACCATTCTCACCATAAAGGTGATTATTTTTTTTTTTTTTTTTTTTTTTTTTTACCCACAAATTCTAAAATAAGCTGACATTTGGTTTACCAAATATGTCTCAGTTAAGTCGGATAAACTAGTTGTTTCTTGGAAAATGGGAAGACACTGCCATAGATTATATTACTTAGCAAACAAATTATATTTTCATGAGTAATTTGTGTTACTGCTTTTTTAATTATTTGTTTCCCCAAAGGAGAAAAGCTCGTGTTTCATACACATTTGTACAGAAAGCCTCTATCATTGCAGGACTAAGGAGAAGAAGGAAACAGGGATAAAGCAACCTGCTTACAGGCATGCTTGTAGCTGTGGTGGCCATTTTTGCATTTTCAGCTCAATAGAAACAAGCACCAGACAAAAGCAGTGCAGACATTTAACAGACAGCAGCCAGGAATGCAGTGGCCATTTGCTGGCACATGACCATAACTGAGCACAACTGAAAAACTATCAAGATCCAGTTCATTTTTAAAAGTATTCTCTAAGATAAGAATAGCATCTCCTTGAGTAAAAACAGTACATTTTGGTTTGAAATCTGAGCATCTGAAATTTGCTTTAATTTGTCTGTTATCAACAGCTTTTATCCAGTGATTAATTGTTATCACATTACTTTTATCTTATAAAGTAATGCTGTTTTGCCTCAGTGACTTGTATAAACTAAATTTGGACATTTTACATTTTGAGTTTGCACTTTGCATTGTGGATGTTCATTTGATGAAAATTGATCTAGCAACTGGGAAGGTTAAAATAAACAGATTTTACAGGGAAAAGTGTTTATGGAAAAAAAACACAAATACTTGGTGTGCTTGACAGTTTATTAGTCCTTTTGTCAACAAAATGAGCTTCTGCAGCTTTACAAGTTGTCTTAGTATTAGGACATTTGTGCCTTAAGTAAGTTAGCTGCTAATTAAAATACTACTTAAAATATATTTTCCCCAGTTAGTGTGTACACATACAACAAGTGTATCCCAGGATTGGACCAAGAATAAATATTTGTGGCTTGATGAAAACACAGGGGAGTGTTCATATCAACTTTTATAAACAAGAAAAGTGACTGTAGATAATCCAGCATTATTTATTTTGACGTAAAGAGTCCTATGCTGATATAAACATCCTCAATGCAAAATTACTTGAGATTGGTTTTGTAAACACAAGATCATAAACAAATTTCTGGGGACAGTTAAAACAGCAGAATATTAGTCTTAGACCAGTATCACCTCCCCCAGGATGAGGAGCAGAGGAATTCATATTAAGAAATTGCAAGATAGTTAGTACATACTTTTTAATGATAAGCACTGTTTGGAAGATGACTTTGTATGTTCCACAACGGTTTTGGTTTCAAATATTCATCTTTCATACGCTTTTCTCGGTTCATATGCTCCCATAACTGTAACCAATCCCTCCTTTCTTGAATGCCGGCATATATTTGACCTCATTGCATTTTCGCATTAAGAAGTTCCACAGGCTAAATATGGATTTTTTTTAATTCTTCCACTTCATCATTTTGGAATTCCTCTATTTTCAATTTTCTTTAAAGCTTACATTATTAGACAGCTGCATAGATACTAATACTTTTCCTTTTACAGCATTCATTGTTTTAAATAGTTTTTTTCACATCTTTTTTATTCAATTTCTTTTTAAAATAAGCATGTCTAATATTTTTTTCCTCTCTTCAAATGAAAATTTTACATTCCTGTGCTATTCTGTAGTCCGTCTTTGAGCATGCTGTATGTTTGGCTTGTATTTTGGGGAGTGGAAAATTGAAAATTGGACAGAGAATTGTAAGAACTATCTTCATAAAGCCATTGTAATGTTTTCTGTGTTAGTTTTTATCCCATTTTTATGCATCCAAATAGTTTTATTTATTAAATTTTTAGCTTTCCAGCTCCTGGTGTAAGTAGAGCAGGAGTTTCATCTCTCTTTCCAGAGTAAAGCAATGCTATTTTCCTGGAATGGGCACAGTTACTATAGAACCCGGTAAGACTTTGTACTGGATACAGACTGCTTCTTCCAATGTATAGCAGAAACACATTGCATATTTTAAATTTTCTGAATAATTTGTTGTAATGACTCATCTTACCTCATCTCTCTTGTGTACATCAATCTCTTGTAAATTTGATTATAAATATTTGTATGCATAGGCAAATAGAGAATCCTGCATATCCCTTGCTTTTGGGAGCAATTAAACATCCTTCTTGAGTTGCAGGTGGCCATTTTGAACACAGGCTTTTTTGAAGACTTGCAAAATAATTCCCTACTAGGACTCTTATTTAGAATCTCTGGCTTGAGGGCTGAATGGCACAAGAATCCTGATGCCTCTGGGCCAGGGAGATGTTTTCTGTTTTGCTAGTCTACAATGTCTTCTACCTTGGCTGTAGCCTGAGGTTGTGACTTGCAACTTAGTAAATGTCCATTTTCCTTTCCCTGAAGAAACATGAAGGGATCCCTATGTATTCCAGATGGATAAAAACCTGTTCTGCTGGCTAAAGCTTGCAGGCCTATTCCTTGGACCTGTGCCACTTGACACCAGCCAGCTAAGGAGTCTGCCTCTTTGGATATTATTGGATTTCTGCTAAGCAAAAGTCCGACAAACCTGCACAGAGATTTCCTGTCTATCTCCTTGAACAGTATTTGATTAAGAGGGAAAACAATTACACCTCTCTAACAATTTCCTTGGAAGCATTGGCAGTGCCAGGTAGTCACAACCACCAGGCTGTTCTCCAACAGACTCTCCACTCCTCAGTCTGCATGTTGGGCACATGGCTTGGGGCAGGGACTAGGTGTTAGAAAGCTCTCAATGTGCTCTGGGTCCAAAACTTGGAACTGTTCTAGTCATGTGAGAAGTTTTTTTATCCTGGTGGACTAGTCATGCTGAATAGAACACAGAGGCAAATTTTTAGGACCAGCCAAATGTTTGTAGGATGCCAAAATTCGCCCCCTAAAGAGTGATAGCAAAATCTCCTAGACCACTTCATATATGTACAGACAAATATTTCACTTTTTGAAAATATAATTTGTTTTTTTCAGCATTTTTAATCAAGAGAAAGTAACTCCTTGAAGGAGCTATTTATTTTGTTTAGTTTGTGCTATCCTTAAAACTCTGGATACCAGCATATCCTGCTTACTGCTTGAACTGTTGAATCAGAAGGCACTACACCCTATATTTTAATGTGGCACCCTTTCCCCCTTTTTCATCTTCAGAAAGCATCCCCAAACCAAACCCACAATGTGTAATCCTGGTGGTCTAGTCCCCACTCCATGTCTGCCAGCATCTGAGGCAAGGAGCAGAAATGACTCACAATGATTTAGGAGGACAGAGGGCATTTTCTTATTTTATCATGATACATTAATTTTACAAGATATTTTATTAGTAGTATTGAAAATGTCCTCTGGAGACTCATTTGCATTAGCATGCTGCCCTCTCCTCTTGTTACTCTTTCTTCTGTAGAAAGGTACTTCTCAATGTTATCTGTATGAAAAGCTTTGAGATTTACTTTCTTTAGTTTGTGAGATTTTTCCCCCTTAACTGCTGAATAGTGCAAATAACCTGTAGATCTCTGCTGAGATAAGGAGTAGTGAATGGAATTTTTGCTTAAGGCCACTGTGTTCAAGCACAGCAGCCTGGGCACCTCCTACAAACCCCTGTAATCAAGATTCAGAAAATGACCTTGCCCTACCTCTCCCTTCAAGCCCCCAACTGGGTGCACATGAGACTGTGGATACTGAAAGCTAATGAGGCTGCAGCTAGAATAAGTCACATGTAAGATTGTGAATGAAGCACAGATGGCTGAGGAGGATCACAGACAGCTTTCCTGTTGGAGAGAAGGATAGGAAGGCTGCAATGAAGTTCAGCCAGGACTTCAGTAAAGGCAGTGAGAGTCCTGATTCCCAGTGGGATACAGGAATTAGGTTGATGGGCTCAGTCTGCCAGTCAGCATGAAGCAGCTCATTTTCAGCACTGCATTAACCATAACAACTACCCCAACATCTGCACTCCTGGTGCCTCACGCTGCTGCGGTAGCGCCATCCTCGGATATACCCAGATGAAGAAGTACATGCACAACATGCAGATTTAATAGGAATTTATTATGCATGTTGCATTGGAGGACAGTATTGGATCAGGCAAGGGACTGATCATGGACTCTGGAATTCAGGACAGCGACCTCCTTTTTTGCGCCTGGCACTGAATCTTGGTATTTGCTTAATAATGATTTTCTTTGATTAAAAAATTTGTTGAGCTATCACAGACTTCCTTCCTGTCTTTCTGTTCTCATCTTAACTGGTTATGTACCAAAAATGGAAACAACAGTCAACCCATGAAGAACAGTACTGAAAAAGATCTGTGGGGTAAAAAGTTATAAACTCCTAATAATACACCGTTTGTTTCATTCTTGATTTTGAGACTGACTTTCATGCCTGCAACATGAACCACTGTTTTTTCTGTGATATTCAATTTAATAGGTAGTCCATCTTTTGGGTTTTAATAGTCTAAACCAGTTTGGAATACTTTTCCTTGATGTGGTCACCTTTCTTCAAGAAAGAACAAATCAAACTTGAGAATGATTTTATAGTGTTGAAAAGGTAATGCATTTGTCTTCCTTTTTTAGGGTGTAATCTCTTCTCCATGTTCAGAGGAGATCTGCAGTCATATTCCATGACAGCAGAGTTCAGTGCCCGCCAAAAAAAGGACCTTCCAAAATTCTGTGGAGAGTAACCTTGTTATAAAGTGCAAGCAAAGCAAAGAACGAAAGCTTAAATATTAATGTAAAAGTGGTGCAACATCAAGAATAATAACAGCATATGGATATAATTTTTTCCTCTGAAACTGGAAATTATGATTTATAATTGATAAGTTTTTTCACTTGCTCTTTCTGCTGTTTCTAAAAGTAAAGCAAGGTTAAATGCAGCTGATGACTCTGAAAGCCAAGAGCCACTCTATCAAGTGAATTCTGAAGAATGACAAAGCAGAGGCATCATATTAAAACAATTAGAAGATCCATGGCAATTAATTAAAAAGAATTTACTTACAGCTGAGCTCAAGAACAGAGAGTGTTGTTGTAGTATTGTACAGTCATACAGCAAGCAATATATCCTAATTGGCTTTATAGCTAATGAAGAATGACATAGAATGCAAATCTCTTATTAATCTGGATTAAGCAGAGAAAACAAACTTGTTTTAAACCCAGCCTTATAAACAGAAGGTCTAATCCTGAGCCTGCTTGTATAGGGGTGTTAAACTAAATACAGTAGGAATGGTGTGTTTGCTCAATGGTGGAGAACAAAGCAGGAGGCAGCCCTACACACTGCCAGCGAGGGGGTTACCCTTTGCAGTGAAATATGAGTCACGGGATCACATACACAATTAATAAGCCAAAATCAACACAGGCGGGAACATTAGGCTCATTTGTTTAATTATTCACTACAGGCAAAGTCTGTTGTTCATTTGATTTCAGAATCTGAGCAGCACCGTTTTGCACAGGATCAGTCCCCATTCAGATCTGCCTCTCTAGACCAAACAAGGGAGTTTCTGATCCAAGCAATGGCCACATGTAAGAATTTTGGATAAAGTGGTATTTAACTTTTGTCTAGGAGTTGCAAACTGTCTGCAAGGTATAGTGGCTTAAATTGACACATGCCAAAAGATCACTAAACTTTCAACAGCTGTATTATGTATCAAGAAGCATTTTTATAAATAACATTCACAAGAAAACAATTACAGACTAAAATCAGATTCATTCAAGCACTCAGGATTTCTGTGAGAATCTTTATCATTGTGTTTTTGAAGAATATTTATGTCATTAAAATACACCATTTTGGCCGCAAGGAAATATTTCATGCAGAAGTGTCAGTGGTAACAGCAGTTTAAATGGAGTGTTTTATCACATCTATAGCAAGGTTTTGAAAAGATAAAGATTATTGGTTATGATCATCAGAATTTGTGTGGCTGGAGACAATTTTATTCTGTGACATTGTTCCAAAGACATGTGCTCAGCTCACTGTGAGCAGAAAGATGCTCACACTTCATAATTCGTCAGGAAACTGAGCAGTGATCTGTAAGCCATCCCTACAGGGCAGGAATTATTTTGCACAAAGAGAAACTAAGGTATCATTTATCTTTTGAGCATTAAATACTGCCTGATAAGAAGCTAACACTGAATTTTACTATTCATTTATTTTCTAAAGGAAAGATGAAATAAGCTAGTGTCCCTTGGGTATTAACAGTAGGATCTGGCCACCAGCCTAACTCAATGCTTCTTTGAGAGCCCTGATGGCAAATGACAGGCATCAGCTTTTCTGCAACAATGAAGAAGATAATGATTACCTAGATAAAACTGTTACTAGCTCAATATGTACACTGAGCCGAGTTAAAAGGAAACACTCCGCACTGTGTTCCTGTGAGCACACTCAGGCACTTAGTGCATGTCTGGATGTTCAGGAGTCCTGACCTCTCTCAGCTGGTCGGTCTGTGGATTTCAGTATTTAAGTAGCTGAGAAGGAGCTTGCAGGCTCAGCACTTCTGTGCATCAGGCCACCTGTTGAAGTGCCTAAATATAGTTCTCTGAGCTTAACCTCAGGCCTGACAACCTTAGGTATTAGAAACCACTATTGCGCCTCTAGCAGTTATTCTAAAAGCAGTTCAAGGATCCTGTGGGTCAGGAAATTAGCAGAAAGGCAACCACAGCTCTCTTCTTGCAGAGAGAAAGGCAAAGCTGAATGAATTAGCAAATAATATAATGAGATTTGGCAAATAGCTGAAGTGTGAGGAACCACTGTGTTACCATTTAATGCTACAGCTGATGTCTGGCTGAAGCTTGCCACTAAAGAGCTAATGGAAAATGAGCTGTACACCCTTCTTTTAGTGGCTGTATCACATTTACGCTACCAAAGGATAAAAATCTAACTGCAATATGTAGCTCAAAAGTGGAAACTCGTATATAATTTCTCCAGTACTGGATGTATCTGTCTCTCCTGGTAAACATTGATTTGGTTAGGGAGCTGAAAATGTGACTGGAGAACAGATTTTCATGATTAAAATAAATCAGGTTGTCTCTAAGTTCTAAAGATGGAATTATTATGCACAGGAATGCTTTCATGTGACCATTTGGTTTTTGAACAAGATAATTGCAGCAGCATAAGTAGATAGATCTGTGTATACAGCAGTAGTGTTACTGAGGAGACTCACACCAGCCTAGTTATTCCACTTCAGCTGAAATGACCACTGGCAATCCTGAAAAAAAAATCCTTTTATAGTGCTAGGTCTGTAGAGATCTTACATTTGTGTACATTTCTGTGTATATTATGTAAACAGTGCCTCTACCCTTAAAGTGAACACAGCCCTTGGATTAGCAATTTTCACAAGATCATCAGGCAGATCTTGTCGATAGGATTAGCTCACCTCATTTTCAGAGTAAGAGGGAAAACAAGAATCTGGTGTCAGCACATTTTGTAAGCACAAACAAAAATACCACTGCAGTACAGTCACTTCTCAGTTGAAAAATAATACTGTTTGTCTGTCCTGAATGCCAGAGGACCCACTGAAGAACGTGTGACAAAACACCAGGAAGGAATACAGCGTTACAAAAGGAAATGCCAGTGCAGTTACAGTAATGGATGTGCTGCGCTGCTGGGGGTCTTGCTCAGAGACCTCCAGTTCTGGAAAACGCTTTCAGCTGCTCTTGATTAAACTAAGACTGGCAGCACAAGTACTGAGATCTATTTCCAGTGAGATCTTTGAACCTTGTTTATGGCTAGCTGCCCCCAACGGCAACCACCTCACAGCGGGTGATGTTTCCCCTGCATGTGCCGAGCTCGCCGGATGCTCCCATACCCACACAGCCGGGAAAGCACAGCCTCCAGCCAGGACACCAAGTGTCACTGCCAGCATCAAGCACTGCTACATCCCATCCCATGTGCTCCCCTACATCTGTGCCCCACATACATCTCTGCCACGCTCTGCTTTCATACCCTGAATATAATAGAGCATTATAACTGCAGAAAGTTGCTCCTCAGAGACACTTTGCGCTCACAGAAGGCTGCTGGGCTGCTATGCACACAACTTCTTACCTACCAACTTTCATATGCAAATATTTTTCAATGAACCTTACACTTAAATTGAAATGATGAAGATCACACAGTGTCAGGCTGCAGGACTTGTCAGATGGATTGCAATGTCCTCAGAATAGAGGTTTTGGTCCTATTATACCTCCAGTTAATTGATTACTAATTAACTTGAGTTAGCTGAATTCAACACTAAGTGCTGGTCTAGACATGCCATAAATGTTTGTTCCAGAACATTCAGAAGAAAAGCCACAAGTATTTGAATCCTGGAAGAAAAAATGTGCGGAATATCCAGACTAGCATTTGCAATTGTGCTATTATGTCAAGTTAGCATTGCAATTAATTACTGTGGGGTAGAGGGTACTAAAATGCTGACACTAACATTACCTAATAAATTTGGTGTTCCAGATTGCCACTGACAGAAAATTAATTATTTCATGTCATTTGTAGCTGGTCAGTAGACATATGAGAATTCACTGATCTTGGAGTATAAGGTTGTAATAAATATGTAAATGTTTTGGGTAAAATAAACTTAGCTACAAAAACATTAGCAACTTTCTTGTTTGTGATTTCTATGTGTTACCTAAAGTTCTAACAATGTATTTACATTACATCCTTGCTTAGGTATGTTAATTAACTTAAGCTTAACAGTCATAAACCACCAGGAATGTAATGAAGAAAACTAGTATTTGCTTTACTACCTTTTCCCATACTTTAAAATATTGATGTAAGCTCAGTTTTTATATTCTTATGCTTTTCTTGTCTTTTAAGTCTCTCCCCCTTTGTCTTCTTAAATCTTTGTTCTTCATGGGTGGGAGCAAGCGGCTCCACATCTCAACCTTTTCCAATTAAAGTAATATAAAAAAACAACATTGTAACATTTTCTCTGACTGACATCTTCCAGAAAAAAGTGTTATGATCAAATGATAAGCCAGTTCCTGCCCCATGCACTGCACATTTATGTTCTTAGTTCCAACCGCCCACAGCCCTGCTGCCAGCCAAGTGGGATATCTCGTGTTATTTGCAGTTTGCACCTAACATTTTATCCCCTGCCTGTCCACAGGCAAACCTCCTAGTTTCCTTGTGTTATGTGAAAAAGCAGTGGCAGATGTCTGGCCTTTGGCTCTTCCACAGTCATGTAAATCCCAGAATCTTGCAGAGGAGGAGTAATTAGCATTATGCTGCTCTCTGGGGAGTGAGCCTTTCAGAAAATCCCTTTGAGCATAGGGCTGGAAGAATCCCCTCAGCACCCACAGTGAAGAGGCACAGAACACATCCTGAACAGTGCTTGTAGGATGGGAGCTGACCACAAGGCTCAGAGTACATGTTTGAGTTTGGGGGAAGAGGCTATCAGAGAACTTGCCTCACATCTTGGCTGACCTACCATGGGCTAACTCATGCATGGAAGATCCCTCCCAAAATGCCAGCTTCCATAATTCCTTTCTGTCTCTGTTCAGTACATTTGGCAAACTCTCTCAGAAAATCCCTGTAGCCACAATCCCACACACAAGTCAGATGGTGAAAAAAGGCATGACAGCAGCTTTCCAGTACTTAAAGAAGACTTGTAAAAAAGGAGAGGGATTTTTACACAGGCACATAGTGATAGAACAAGGGAGAAAGGTTTTAAACTGAAAGAGGGAAGGTTTCAATTAGCTGTTAGGAATAAATTCTTTGTCCAGATGGCTGTGAGCCACAAGTCCAGAGAAGTTCAGGGATACCTCATCCCTGGAAGTGTTCAAGGCCAGTTTAGATGGGGCTTGGAACAACCTGGTCTAGCAGAATGTCTCCCTGCCCATGACAGGTGGTTTGGGACTAGATGATCTTTAAGGCTCCTTTCAACCCAAATTTTCTGGGATACTCCAATATAGAATGGCATGCATAAGAGCAAGTGCACTCCATGAAGAAGAGCAAGCTGGGAGATGAGGATGACCACAACACAGACAAGAGTCTCACCCAGAAAATACAGCCCTTGAGCAGGGGAGAGAACAGGAGCAGTCAGAGAACTGGAGAGCTACAGGCTTCACCAGGACCCCACTGAGCACCAAGAGGTGAAATAAAATGTCAGGTCCAAGATCAAGTTAAGGAAAACCAGCAGAAATTTGAAAGGACCAGGAGTTGAAAGAAGGCTTGCTGTAAAAGGAGGTGCCAGCAGAAAACAGGGTTTCTGCTGAAATAAGTTAAAGTAAAAAAACCTCTTGTATTTAATACTCTGGCTGCTTATACCTAAGGTTTTGGGGTGTGTGATCTGGGCTGGTGATGGAAAGTCTGGGTGATATGACTTAAGCAGGGAAAACTGGAAAAACTAGATAGATTTGCAAGGACTGTGGGTGCTCAAAGAAGTTTGTCCCTGGATTGATGTGATTAGCAGTGGGAAAAGGCTCCATATAAAAATGGCCTAGTTTGGGAGATGTGCTTTCTAGAAAGCTAAACCTGGCTACCTTTGATAGCAAATGTCTGAAAATGTGTCCCTTCTGGCTCTCACAAATTCTTCTGGCATTATTTATCAGAAGAGTATGAGCCTGGTGAAACTGGGCAACCAGGCTATGTGGGATGGGGTGGAATATTTTGGTGGTAGAAACTGAAATGAACAAAGGATGAAACTTGTGTGAGTATGTGAATATTATTGACATAGGTAACTGTTGAGGGGAGGTCACTCAACCATCTTGGAAAAAGCTCATGTTATGCTAGAGATTACAGGATTGTTACAGGATTTCATTCACTCTCTTTGTGAGTGAAGCAGAAATGGGGTAGAAATCAGGCTGCTGGTTTCACAAACCCACAGAACAGCTGAGATTGAAAGGGACCTTTGTCAGTCATCTTGTCAAACCCCCTTGCTCAGGAGCATAGGCCCATGGTCAGGAGGCTTTGCAATATCTTCAAGGGGGAACACAGTTTGAAGATGGTGAAATGAGGACAAGGGAGTTTGCACTGGGAGAAGACCCGTGAGTTTCTTCCAATATCTGCCTTTGTCTTGGCCCTTACCAATCATTAAGGAACAATGGGGTAATTATTGCTTGTTAGGACCTTTGGGACACTGGTAGGATTCTGGGCTTCCCCAAAGTGGAATAATGGTTATGAAGGAAAGCTAAATTACGCTGATGGCTTTTCTTTTTCTGAAAATCAACTGAAAAATGTTACCTGATGCTATTATTTAAAGCTGTCATGAAGAGACTGTATGTTTAATCTGAGAAATTCTTCCACACTTCCACTTTTGAGCCCATTGCTCTTTCTGTAAATTAAGGGAGATCAATTCCCTTGCATATTACTGTACTGTCCAAATCAGGTGACCTGTTTGATAATGTTTTCATCATATCAAATTAGTAGCTGCAAAAGCCTTCACATCCTTTCCCTAGAACATACTCACTATTAGGCATTGTTAGTTGTATAGCTTTTTTTTCATGGAAATAGGCCTCTTTCAGAAAGGGAGAAGGGACTTCATGCCTTTGGTTGTAGCTGATAAACTTCTTAATTCCTAACCAATGTTCTTATTCAACATCTGTGTTTGTGTCGTCAGGCAGCTGGGCTTCCTGTAGGCCTTGTGCTTATTTTCTATGTGACCTTTTCAGATCCAGCTGTATTCTGAATCACAGGTTATATGAATGACATCTCTTTTATCTTGATTTTGCTTTTCTCTGATTTCCTTTTACCTATAGAATGCTAACTTAGAGCTTCAGATGGATTCCATATGAATCAAATATTAATCTTCAAGAACAGCAAAAAAGTAAATCTGTGGAAACATCTTCTTTCCCAGTTTTGTTGTTATTGATAAGCTTTTCATGCTTGGTTTTGTAATAATGCCAAGATATAAGTGAGAAATGGGGTTCCACTGATGTAAGGCTCTTTCCAGATATGCATGAAAGCGTCTCCAATTAAGTTATTGCAATATGAAAGCTAAAATAGACACAAAATTGGAAAGAAAAAGGAAGCATATGCTCTTTCTGGAGCTCAGCAAACATGGGAAGACGTGGCAAAGGGGTAATGGGAAGCTCTTGCACCCTCAGGTAACAGCTGTATGATGCAATAGTCAGTCTGTCTACCCACGAGACCTCCCAAGCAGCCTCATTCAAACTGCTTGTGCCTCTGCCTTCCAAACACTGGGAAGAATATATTAAACATTTAAGATACCCTCAAAGGTTCAAGTCCTAAGTATGGAACATACAGCTTTCTTAACCTGGTGTTGAAGATTGCATGCAAGATGTTTTCCATTACCATCTGTATGGCTGATTACCTTGTCAAGTGACAGTTTGCCTTATCTCTCTTGTGACCACATTCACACCTTCCTCGGGAGGGACCTCCGCTGATAACAGACTATTGAATGTGCATGACTGATAAGAAAACATCCCATTGTGAGATGCTCCGCCCAGAGAAGCCAAGCACCTACTCCATATACTCCAAGATTCTGAAATTGCAGTTTCAGTTTATTTTTTCACGAGATTCAAGGAACAGCACTTTTTCCTTCTACATCCTTCTTTAGTCCAAACCACTCTACTTTAACATGCAGCCACATTTTCAGTTACAGTACCGCACCCCCAACAGGGTGTCAGGTTGGGTTCTGACTCTGTCAGTGTTCCAGTGCTGTATTGTTTATTTTATTCTTTTTATTTCTTCCCTATTAAAGAACTGTTTCCTTCTTCCCATATCTTTGCCTGAGAGCCCCTTAATTTAAAATTGTAGCACTTCCGGGGGGTGGGGAGGGTTTACATTCTCCCGTTTCAGGGGAGGCTCCTGCCTTCCTTAGCAGACTCCTGTCTTTCCAAACCAAGACAGATTTTGGCGCCCAACGTGCGGCTCGAGGGCACAGAAACCAAAAAGGGAATAACAGTTCTTGAGTAATCTAACTTGTGTGTGTGGCTATAGAAACCTCATTAAGCGACACCATGTGGTCCAACTTGCCCTGGTTTGGGTGGCACGTGATCGTGGCTGTATTTCTCCCATTTATAGGCCCTTATCTAAACATGGGTCCTATAACCAAGGCTACTGTGTCTGTTATCCGGTTTGTGTTATGGGTGAATAAGGTGAGGAATTCATGGATTTTTAACTTCCTCTGGAAAGCAGGCACATGGATTCACAGCTATCACACATTAAGTGTGTGTTTTTGGGGTTACTTTAATAATGGAACCTGCTGTAAGGAAATGACCCCAGGCGAAATCTTCTCCCAACCCTTTAGCCATTTCTTTGGGTCCACCCCACCAGTTTTTGAAGGGTTCAGATCCACTTTAAATATTAATGATATCATACAGTGGCTGGTGTTGCTGATAGGCCTGCTCTATTTAGCATTCAGAGAGAAGGGGAGACTAACCTGGATAACTACCATGACACCTACCCCAGAACCTAATACGCCTCCAGAGTCTAGGGATGCTGCTGCCCCAGAGCCTGCCCCCTGCCCCACAGTCCACCCCAGCTAGGGATGCTGCTGCCCCAGAGCCTGACCCTGCCCCACAACCCACTCCAGATGTGAACTACCCAGATTGGGTGGGGGGTTTGGTGAAGGAGATAGGCCAGATGCTGAAGGAATACACTTCCCCAGCTGGTGAGAGGCCTTCCCCCACCCTGAAGAGGGAGAGTCTAACAGTGCAGCAGCAGCAGAACCCACAGATGTTACAACTGTCCAGGCTCCAGCTGAATTGCAAAGGCAATCACAGCCAGCAGCAGTTGCCCCTGTAGAAACAAGGAGATCTAAGATGAAAGCAGAGCACCCAGATAGGGGAGGGCCCTCACAAGCCACAGGGGAACCAGAGGTTGCGATCATCACCGAGTCCCTGACGTACGAAAGTCTCCGTAATCTGCACAAAGACATTGTACGACGGGGACGTGAGGCTTATACAACCTGGCTACTTCGGGTCTGGGATCTTATGGGTACAGGTGTCCAGCTGGATGGTGGTGAGGCAAGGAATTTGGGACCCTTGACCCAGGACTCAGGTATCAATCAGATTTTTGTAAGGGAGCCAGGGTCCCTTTCCCTCTGGGAGCGGCTTTTAATAAGTGTCAGAGAGAGGTTTGTTCACAGGGAAAGAATGCAGGAGCACCACCATAGAATGCGCTGGAAGACTCTTGAGGAAGGGATCCAACAGCTGAGAGAAGTGGCAGTGTTGGAGGTACTTTTTGGGAGGGATGGACAGCATGATAATGACCCCGACAAAGTCAGGTGCACAGGGCAAATGTTGTGGAGCCTGGCAAATCTAGGGCCATCCCAATACACCACCTTTATTGCAACAATTAATGCTGACACCAACCGAGAGACAGTGGGTTCTGTGGCCAACAAGCTTAGGAATTATGAAAGTATGATTAATGGCCCGATGCAGGCTCATGTCTCTGCCGTAGTCCAAGAACTCAGAGAGGAGATGAGGGAGATGAGGGAGGAGGTGAGGAGGAACAGTTCCCATATGGCACCAGTGCGAGTCACAGGCCCCAGAGTCAGAGTCCAACGTTCCCCAACTACAGAGAGAGGGTACACCCCACGAGCCGACCTGTGGTTTTTCCTGCGTGATCATGGGGAAGACATGGGAAGGTGGGATAGAAAACCCACTTCTGTCCTGGCAGCACGAAGTCGTCAACTCAAGGAGGGAAACACTAATCGAGGGAACTCCAGTAAAGTGAAGGTAGCCTCAACCTCCCATGACCGAGCTGCTGAGTATGATCTGTCAGATCCCCTGGAAGGTACCTCTACCATGTATACCCAGGGTTAGAGGGCCCTGCCTCTAGCCAGGGAGAGGTACGGGAAAACCGGATTTTCTGGACGGTGTGGATCCGATGGCCTGGCTCATCAGAACCACGAAAGTACAATGCCTTAGTTGATACTGGTGCGCAGTGTACCCTAATACCATCGGGACATGTGGGGGCAGAACCCATTTCCATTGCCGGGGTGACGGGGGATCACAGCAATTGACCCTGTTAGAAGCCGAGGTGAGCCTGACTGGGAAAGAGTGGAAAAAACATCCTATTGTGACTGGCCCAGAGGCCCCGTGTATTCTGGGCATAGATTTCCTCCGGAACGGCTATTACAAAGACCCAAAGGGACTCAGATGGGCTTTTGGCATAGCTGCTGTGGAGGCAGAAAACATCAAGCAGTTGAACACTTTGCCTGGACTATCAGAAAGTCCATCCGCAGTAGGTCTCCTGAAAGTGGAAGAGCAACGAGTGCCAATTGCCACCTCAACAGTGCACCGCCGGCAGTATCGGACGAATCGAGATGCTGTGATCCCCATCCACAAAATGATCCGTGAGCTGGAGAGCCAAGGGGTGGTCAGCAAGACTCACTCACCCTTCAACAGTCCCATCTGGCCTGTGCGCAAGTCTGACAAAGAATGGAGATTGACTGTGGACTACCGTGGCTTGAATGAAGTGACTCCACCGCTGAGCGCTGCTGTGCCGGACATGCTGGAGCTCCAGTACGAGCTGGAGTCCAAGGCAGCAAAGTGGTATGCCACTATAGACATTGCTAACGCATTTTTCTCCATTCCTTTGGCAGCAGAATGCAGGCCTCAGTTTGCTTTCACCTGGAGGGGCGTGCAGTACACCTGGAACCGACTGCCCCAGGGGTGGAAGCACAGTCCCACCATCTGCCATGGACTGATCCAGACTGCACTGGAAAAGGGTGAGGCTCCAGAGCACTTGCAGTACATCGATGACATCATTGTGTGGGGAAACACGGCAATGGAAGTATTTGAGAAAGGAGAGAGGATCATCAGGATTCTGCTAGAAGCCGGCTTCGCTATCAAGAAGAGCAAAGTCAAGGGACCTGCCCGAGAGATCCAGTTCCTGGGAGTTAAGTGGCAAGACGGAAGGCGTCAGATTCCCACTGAAGTCATCAACAAAATCACCGCGATGTCTCCACCAACTAGCAAGAAGGAAACGCAAGCTTTTCTGGGTGCCATAGGCTTTTGGAGGATGCACATTCCCGAATACAGTCAGATTGTGAGCCCTCTCTACCTGGTCACCCGCAAGAAGAACGAGTTCCACTGGGGCCCAGAGCAGCAACAAGCCTTTGCCCAGATCAAGCAGGAAATCGCTCATGCGGTTGCCCTTGGCCCAGTCAGGACAGGACCAGAGGTGAAGAACGTGCTCTACTCTGCAGCCGGGAACCATGGCTTGTCCTGGAGCCTTTGGCAGAAGGCGCCTGGGGAGACTCGAGGCCGACCCCTGGGATTTTGGAGCCGAAGTTACAGAGGGTCTGAAGCCAACTACACTCCCACAGAGAAGGAAATCTTGGCTGCCTATGAAGGAGTCCAGGCTGCCTCAGAGGTGATTGGCACGGAAGCACAACTCCTCCTGGCACCCCGACTACCGGTACTGGGGTGGATGTTTAAAGGAAAGGTTCCCACCACCCACCATGCCACTGACACTACATGGAGCAAGTGGATTGCTCTTATCACACAGCGCGCCCGTATTGGAAACCCGAATTGCCCTGGGATTCTGGAAATAATTACAAACTGGCCGGAAGGTGAGAACTTTGGTCTGACTGATGAAGAGGAACAAGAACCAGTGACACGGGCTGAAGAAGCTCCTCCATATAACCAGCTGCCCCCAGAGGAAATGCGCTACGCTCTTTTCACTGATGGTTCCTGTCGCATCGTAGGGATGAACCGGAAGTGGAAAGCAGCTGTATGGAGCCCCACACGACAAGTTGCACAAGCTACCGATGGAGAAGGTGGGTCAAGCCAACTTGCTGAACTCAAAGCTGTTCAGCTGGCCCTGGACATTGCTGAGAGAGAGAGTGGCCAAAGCTCTACCTTTACACTGATTCATGGATGGTAGCCAATGCTCTGTGGGGATGGCTAGAGAGGTGGAAAAAGGCCAACTGGCAGCGTAGGGGAAAACCGATCTGGGCTGCTGATGAATGGAAAGACATTGCCGCTCGGTTAGAGAAGCTACCTGTGAAAGTCCGTCATGTTGATGCCCATGTCCCCAAGAGTCGGGCTAATGAGGAACACCAAAACAATGAGCAGGTAGATCTGGCAGCAAAAATAGAGGTGTCAAAGATAGACTTAGATTGGCAACATAGGGGGGAGTTGTTCTTAGCTCGATGGGCCCATGATGCCTCAGGTCATCAGGGTAGAGATGCCACCTATAAGTGGGCACGAGACCGAGGGGTGGATCTAACCATGGACAGCATTTCTCAGGTTATCCATGACTGTGAGACATGCGCTGCCATCAAACAGGCCAAGCGAGTGAAGCCCCTCTGGTATGGTGGGCGGTGGTCCAAGTACAAGTATGGGGGAGGCCTGGCAGATTGACTACATCACACTGCCCCAGACACGCCAAGGCAAGCGCTACGTGCTGACCATGGTGGAAGCCACCACTGGATGGTTGGAGACCCACCCTGTGCCTCATGCCACTGCCAGGAACACCATCCTGGGCCTGGAAAAGCAAATCCTGTGGAGACATGGCACCCCTGAGAGAATTGAGTCAGATAATGGGACTCATTTCAAGAATGGCCTTATCAACACCTGGGCCAGGGAACATGGCATTGAATGGATATATCATATCCCCTATCATGCACCAGCTGCCGGGAAAGTTGAACGGTGCAATGGACTACTTAAAACTACCCTGAAAGCACTCGGGGGGGGGACTTTTAGAAATTGGGAAATGAACCTAGCAAAAGCCACCTGGATGGTCAACACCAGAGGGTCCATAAATCGAGCTGGTCCTGCCCAGTCTGAACCACTGCACACAGTGGATGGAGATAAAGTCCCTGTTGTACACATGAAAGGTATTTTAGGAAAGACTGTTTGGATTACTCCCACCTCAGGCAAAGATAAACCCATCCGTGGAATTGTTTTTGCTCAAGGACCTGGTTGCACTTGGTGGGTAATGCAGAAAGATGGAGAAAGCCGTTGTGTACCACAGGGAAACCTAGTCTTAAGTGAGGACTGTGTGTAAGGTTTGGGTTTTGTTTGTTGTTTTTTTTGTGATACAGATGGAAATAGGAAAAGGGGTGGATAATGTTGAAGATTGCATGCAAGATGTTTTCCATTACCATCTGTATGGCTGATTACCTTGTCAAGTGAGCAGTTTGCCTTATCTCTCTCTTTGAATGACCACATTCACACCTTCCTCGGGAGGGGACCTCCGCTGATAACAGACTATTGAATATCGGTGCATGACTGATAAGAACTATAACATCCCATTGTGAGATGCTCCGCCCAGAGGGAGGAGCCAAGCACTGCTACCCCATATACTCCAAGATTCTGAAATTGCAGTTTCAGTTTATTTTTCTCCACGAGATTCCCCAGAGGAACAGCAGCTACCTTTTCCTCCTGGATCTTCAGAGGAAGACTACATCCTTCTCTACAGAACCCCCTTGCTCCAACAGAACCACACCTGATACTTCAGAGGACTGCAGCCACATTTTCAATCGGACTGCCACTAGCACCCTGACCAACAGGGTGTCAGGTTGGGTTCTGACTCTGTCAGTGTTGTTCCAGTGGACTGTATTGTTTATTTTATTCTTTTTATTTCTTCCCTATTAAAGAACTGTTATTGCCTGCTCCCATATCTTTGCCTGAGAGCCCCTTAATTTAAAATTGTAGCAATTCGGAGGGGTGGGGAGGGTTTACATTCTCCGTTTCAGGGGAGGCTCCTGCCTTCCTTAGCAGACTCCTGTCTTTCCAAACCAAGACACCTGGAGAAAAGAGGTGTCCAACACCAAGGGTTGATTTTCATACCTGTTACTTCACATCAGTAAAATGCACCGAGTAGCAGTGCATGCAAGATGGCTGTGATAACTTCTTTTTAGATAAGAATCATTATTTTCTACTTAATGGATCAAACACAAGCTTTATGCTGCTACTGTGCTTGGAAGAAAGGGAACCAGTGAGGCCTTACTGTGTTGGAGGTGACTGATTTCTTTACTAGGTGTAGAGTGCCACCTGCAGCACCAAGTTTGAAGCTGAAAATGAGGTAAATAAAGCCAGAGCCATAACTGAAGTGAATGTAATATTATTATTTATGTAGTGTAAAGGACAGATTCACAGGACTGAAATTGAAAAACATGTGAAAAAAACCATACCAAGATGATTCTTTTTTGTCTTTAAAATGACATAAGGAGATTAATGAATATTTGAAATGAGTAAATGAATTTATAAAGTCAATACATCATTTAGTAAGAAAATGTATCATTAATTTTTGGTGGGATATATACAGAAATATATGTGAAGAGACATAATGAATGTCAAATATATATTGCAATTGCATTTACTTCGAAGAGTTATTAATAGTCTTTTAAGATTCCTTAAGACTTTTAAACTTACACTTTGATTACTGTTAATTCAGAAAGTGTATTTGAAAATATACTGTTAGTATTCATCACTGAAATGGATGGAAACTCCTTTATTCCTAAGTAGCTAGATGGGGTCCAAGCTTTTAAACAGATTTTATAGTTGTTTGTCTTCATATGTGGACAGGCTACCGTCCCATATTTCCACACACTTGAAATCGGAAGAAATTGAAGCCTATTACAGATCCAAGCTTTAAAGCTTGTTTTAAAAATATTTACAAATTAATTTGGAAACATGCCAAACATATTTTTCACTTTAGCAGTATAGTGCATGCAGCCATTAAGTAATCTGCAGAAGGAAGGTGATCTTTAAAGAATTCAGGAGTACAGGAAATCTGCAAAGGAAAAAGAAAAAGGCAGATGGTCGTGGCAGCTCTGGCATCTTTTCACTGATGCCTTGTAGCCATCATATCTCTGGCTTTGAATATGAAAAAGAAAGCAAGAAAAGGCACTTATATAGTAAATATGTGCTGGGCTGGAGCCATGGCTTTCAGATGCTGACAGCATATTGCTAAGGATTTACACAGTACAAACAGTACAAGGAAACTACCATTCTAACCCTGAAAAAACCTGGTGGCCTTGGGAATTCCTTTAAGAATGTTGTTTTAGTTACCACCAACCTGAATTTGACATAATGTCGTTTAAAGGCCAGTGGTAATTTTATTGTTAAGGTACAAGGACAGAGGAATTGGCCTGCATTTTTAGGGCTGAATGGAATCAGATGCTACTTTTATGGCAAAAAAACCTCTTTGCTGCTGCAATCAAAGAAAAAAAAATTGGAAAGAAAGGCATGATACAAAAACACTCAGAAGTACTCAATTTCAGAGACAAATTGTAGATTTGGGATTCAATGATGTTTGTAAAAATTGTTGTGATCTACTAGTTTGAGAGACACTTTGTACAAGTTCCCATTTTTATGAAATACTCTATGCATGATTTGAAAAGAAAATAATTCTTCCCTTCCCTGCCAATATTTCTGCTGGCTTCTGGGCTAAATAAAAACAAAACAAAACAAACACCAATAAACAAACAAATCTAATCTGAGAAAAACACTGTCACTAAAATCACCTTGGGAGCTAGGTGTTGTGAATAAGCCAAGAGGACACTGAAGACATCAGTGTTCTTTTGATTAGGGATTTACTTTTTCAAATTGAGCAAAAAAAGCTGAAAACTCTAATGGAAAACTAAAATAGAAGTATAACCAACTTCTGACATAGGGATTGTTTCTAAAAATGTCAACTATTTCTTAACTTTATTAGGCACAGCTAGTTTAATCAAAATAAACTAGTCATGGTTAATATGGCTATCAAGAGTGGAAATACATTTTACAGGTTCAATTACCTAAAGGACAGAATGAAATCTTTCAGGTTCTAAATGAAGGATTTGAAGAGGTGATGTCATATTTCTCAAAGAAAAGAGTAGGAAAATAACTCACTCATTCTGAAAAAAGCTTTGAAACCATGAGAGTGGATTTTCAGTGAATACAGAATATTCAGCAAATAAAAACTGTAGCAGCTTGCATTTCTGTCCTCTTATTAGTGGTTTTCAAATGTGAAAACTCTCACTTTACTGCAAAGGTAGAATTGCAGTGGAAGATTGAAATACTTACTGATTTTCTCTTCTTGTACTTTCAATTTTAGCATAATGCTGATTTTTTGTATATATACATTCTTGCATTATGTTCAGTAATATTCAAGGTTGCAAATTCAAACTGCGAAGTGTGAAAATCTAAGATAAAATACTCAAATCTAAACAGCTCATAGTAGTGTTATAGCTGCATCTCTTACACTGGTGGTGGAAAAGAAGCAGGGAGCCTTTCATCTTTTATCCCATGGGACCATGGAGAGAAAAACTTAAATTTGTGATAACGATATTACACTTATATCTGACTGTGGTATGGTTTGTACACTTGTCCCAAATTCCAGTTTACTCTGTGGAAAGGCCATTAAGTGTGAGGTAGGCTGCATTCCCGGCAGACCTTTCTGTTGCTTTTATCCAAAAAAGGCACAGTTTAAAGCCTTGCAAGGCAGGTTTGGGTGGCCTAAGCCACTTAGATCCATGCATCACAGATGGAGAATAGTTGACCTTTATGCTACGTGGCCTTTCCAAACCCACAACTTATCAGCAGTGGTATCCCCTTTTATGTTCCCTGAATTACAAGGTGTTCCCTGGAGTGTGTGAGAGAAAGCCAGGCAGAGCTGCTTCAGGGAATTTTGAATGGGTCTCTAAGGAAAAAAGACCCATCCCTGTGAGAGCAGCTGATTTTGACTAAGCTGTAAAATAAGAAAATCTAGTATTAAAATCTCCAGAAGAGGGCATTATTAAATATTAAAAGAGCATTATTTTCCAGAGCCTGTGTGTGGAAGTGCTGGTGACACTATGATTAATTAGATTTATTTTCACTCAGTTTTTTATGGGGCTGCCTGAGTTCAGAGATTAGAAAATCCTAAGACTGAGATAAAGGCAATAAGAGGCAGCAAATATCAGTCCTCCATGTTATCTGAAGCACAGATTATGCATGTTCTATTGCCAGTTCCCATCATCCTGGTGAGATGGAAAAAAAATTATGAGATGAGATCCTGGGAGTCAATGCTCCACAAAAAATAACTCCTGCCTAGTCAATAACATGAGGCTGTGCTTAACACTAGTTACCCTCTTAGAATATAATGGATTTACTTGGAGATATAGGAATATAGTTACTTTACTTGGTGGACTCACACTCAGTTGGGCAACAGCAGGGGAATTTGATCTTGTGGTAGGAAAAGTTAGAAAAACCTAGGTAAATGGAAGGAATAACTAAGAGAAATAGGTTGTGATGTCTGAGAGGGAATTGTGCCAAATCCTGAACAAACAATGCAAAAAGGGACAAAAAACACTGAAGAAAGGTTAGCAGAAAAATACAATGAAAATAGGTGTCCTTGGTGTTTTAGTTATTGCCAGGTACAGAGAAGTGCCCATGTCCTTGACTGTGCTTGCTCCAGGTGGTGTTCAGTGATGGGCACAGCCATCTAGTCATTCGAGGTCTAGTCACAGCCCTGTGTGCTTCCATCCCAGATGGTCCTGTTTATTTGCCAGGGCTTTGTATGTGGTTGCTAGCCCTGATAGCTCAGCCATGTCAAAGGGTGTGAATTCAGAATTATAGGAAGAAGAAATAAACAGAAGTGATTATAACAAAGAAAAAGAGCTCCAAGAGGCTTGTGTTTATAAAGACTTTACAATTCAACCATATGGTGCATTCTGCTTGTACAAATACTTTTTTTCATGCAAAAAATATTGCCTATAACCACCGAGATTCAGCCTGAAATTTGCCACAAGAGTTTTCTAAATTGCAATATCTTTTTCTCTTGCAAGAATCCAGAAAAAGCTAAGACTTGAAGCCAAATTATTTTCCCCTGACAAAGAATATGTATACACAGAGCAGCAGCGTGCTGTATATCTTGTTGATCTGGTGTTTTCTTCTTTAGAGCACAGTTAAAGCCACCAACGCTCAGAAAACCTGAGGAAAATGTTCCCCAGGTCCCATATTACAATATCGTTATATTCAATTGTGCAGAAACAGCTCCCTACCACACTTTGCTATTGGGTCTTTGTTAAAATACTTCCATTTTTATTGCTCCCTCTCCCATCTGATTTATTTGTTTATGTATTATTTTGTTAACTTGGAGGATTTAGCAGCTTCTGGCATATATGTAGGACTGGCTGAACTTGAAGTAATTATTTTTCAAATGAGTTTTCATGCTTCAATGATTCCCTCTTGTGAAGAACTTCCTTTGGCTCTGAACTTTTTTACTTAAAGCATGCTTGAAAAACAAGTTGCAAAAATGATCACACCGTTCAAAACTGCTCTTCTATTAATGCTTCTAGCAAATTTGCCATGAGGAAAACTGTTAATATTCTACTGAAAGAATTCAAGTGTATAAACCAAACAGGACCTGTTTTTTAATGGGTGGGGAAGGATAACACTTAGAAACCTTGTGTCCTAAAGGACTGAAGGTGGGAGAGGAGATATTTTCAGCACCTCTAAGGAAAAGATGAGGCTGGATTCAGCCAGAGAGGTAATCATCACTTTAGTTGTAAACAACCAAGAATGGGTCAGGAAAAGATTAAATCAAATCATCTTAATTCTAGAGGAGTAACAGAAGGAAGAAGCACCTGGGTTTTCCCCCTCCAGATAAACCTGAAGCATCTGATGAGCTCTGATCACAACTTGTCATCACCTGAAGAAGGTCACCAGGAACCCACTGGGGTGCCCTGAGAAAGGGATTACAGCCCTGCTCATCGCTGGTAACCTTCCCCAGGGGTTCTTGAAAATACCTTAAAAGGCAAACATATTCTACTTGCTTTTGCTGGTTTTGCACAATTTCTGGTGCTAAACATAGCACCTCCATCTCCACAGAATCTCTAAAGCATCGACGATTTAAGAAGAAAAGCAATTAAGTTTTTCTCTTTTTTCTTTCAAAATATGCATGTTCTCTCAGTTCATCTTCTTTGATATCAAATGCGGCAACTTTTCATTTGTGTATTAGAGGGATTTTTCTAGATGTAAAATTTTGCAGAGGTTAAAATGATTCTGCATGGTTTCTATTGTTGTGGCAAGAAATGTCAACTTTAAGAAGGAAAATTCTAGCTTAGTGCTGGGATTTGCTACTTGTTTCTTCTTTTTTGTGGCAGCAGTCATATTAAACTCACTTTTGATATAGAAATACTTCCATTTTAATCTAAATTTATTTATGATTATTTTGCCATCTCTAACCACCATTCCATGTAGTTTTACCCAGGCACCAAAAGTAACTGAAGAAAGCAAGAAATGGTTCCATTTGGTTCCAATGGTTCCAAATGGTTCCATTCCAAGAAATGTTCCAATTGCTATTGGTACGTGGCAATAGCTATAGCATAGCTTACAGATAGCAATATTAATATTTTTCCTTCAATTAGGAATTACTTGTGTATAAATTTAAGTTAATGCACAAATATTTTTAGAGCAGAAATATAAAAGGTGTTGGCTGCATGAGCCTTTTTTTTGTTAGATTTTCTAAGGAAGCCAGTCTTTGGGAGTGCAATGATGTACAGTTTTACTAAGAGTGGCTGTACATGGGCCCATATGGTGCCTTTGGGTATTTTCTGGGCATATCCTAAACGTTGTGATCTAAACAAAAAAAAAAAGTGTGAATGTGTACAGATATTAGCAAAAACATTTGAATTGGATTGGAAGAGGAAACTGTTATTTATTCACTGTGCAAGCTAGAAATTGGAAAGGATAGGAGTCACCAAAGGAAAAAGAAGAGTAGTCTAAGTTGCAAGATGTGGAGAGAGAAATGAGCTTACTCTCTGTCTTGTTTGTTGTAGCCAGGAAGGCTAGTAACAAAATTATGAGTTGTTTCTGAAGATATATCTGGGGGCGATGATGAGAAGATGAAAGCTGAGGTTAACTCAAACAGTTTTTGATTGAGGAAGAAGGGGAAAGGTTTGGTTTTTACCAGATATTTATGGACTGTAAAAGGCTTAATTGAAAAGTGAGAAAACATAGCAGTGACAATAGGTGGCAGTGTCGTGTCAGAAAAACGCATTTCTTATACTTTTGCTTTTGCCTGGATTTGCTCTTTAAGGGAAAGGGAGGGGATAATAACCCTCTTTTGCCGTGGAGAGCATTAGGAGTCAGGAGTCAAGATTATTACTAGCTTTCATCTGAGGTTAATTTTCTTCCTGGATTTTTCTTTTCTTTTTTTTCTTTTGTCGTCATCTTGAAGATTTGTGTGAAGATCTGTTTGGAACTGACCTTGAATCTTACAGTTACAAAGCAGACCAAAAGGTAGTTTTTAATACTTGGTCTGTATTCTGGGATTTGAAAGCCTACAGGCCTCAGTCAGCTGGAAAGCAATTCAATTGATTAAGGGATGAGTTGAATTTGTTTAGGATGCTCTGCCTGCCTGTCAGTTCTTCTGGTGATTCCTTAAGGTTTCATATTTCCTGGCTTTGTGAGCAGCAATCTCTTCTCCCCTGCTGCAGTGTGAGACCTTGCATGCAGCAGCAGTGGGAAATGTCACTAGGCAGATGAACAAAACTATTCTTAAAGTTGGTAACACCTGAGAAACAATCTGCCTTCCAGGCTCACAGAAGTAACTTTTAGTTACAGGCTAAAGGAAAGTGATGGTCTGCAGCTTTGAACAGGGTTCAAGGCATCTCAGCTCCCCACACTATCAGAGATGTTTTTTCCTGTCACCTCTGGCAAGTTGCCTAATCTCCCCCTCTGCTGCTTAGCCTGTACAATGGAGATAGCACTTTAATTTGCCTGACTTCAGGGTAATGCTTGTCTCTCACTCTGCTGTCCTCTGCTAGAGGCATTCTGATACTGACTTAGACTTTTGATTGTGTAATATGAATAAAATTAGCTGTATCTGCTTAAGAGTTTCCAGGTTTGAGGGGAGCAATAGAAGCAGAGTAAAGGTAGCACAAGAAGTCACCTAATATGAAGTGCTTTGGTGGACCATGATCAGCCTGGAAACCAGCAGCTAGATCACTGACCTAGAATACAGAAAGATCTAGAGTAAATTTTCTCCTCTGCCAGAAAATGTTTAAAGTTTCCAAATTACCTGAAAGAACATTGATTTGGAGGAAATGGGATATTTATGGGAAAACAAGGCTTGGAACTTTCTCATATTAATTTTGTGCACAAAAGAGTGAAAATCATAATTTACTTACATACTTAGATCACTCAGATGAGTACAAAGAATTGTAGCACAGGTCTTACCTGCTCAGGATGATATAAGGAGTGCTGCTTGTGAATAGATAGCAAAAACACCTAAGCATGATTGGAACTGCCCTTTGTTACCTCTCCTGCGGCAAAGAACTCAGCCTTGTTTGCCTTCCACTGCTAGTTTACTGCAGAAAGCTATATTGGGTAAACCCCCTCTTTTCTCTCCCAAAACTTGGGCATTCAAACTCTGCATCGATTTTTTTTCCTCTATATTACCACTGCAATCTTTTTTTCTGGGTACCTCCTGGGTTTGCACTACAGTCAAGGTGCAGTGTCCAACATTGAAAGCAGAGGTTCTCATATACCTGAGAGGCAGTGGGCTGCCAGTTCTGTATTTCCTTCTTGGTAGTGGATCATCAGAGGGTGTAGAAATCCCAGGTACTAATACTGCTGTGGTAGCTGATGCTCAGCTGCAAACATTGAACATGTTTGGGCTCTGAATCCTCTGGTGAATTTGGGTAAAAGAGGTCTTGCTTCACTGGCTGACCTGAAAGCTGTAAACTGCCACTCTGCTCCTGTTGTGAAGAACTGCTGATCCATGTGGCTAAAAATTAGGCTTCTCATATGTTTCCCCATGAGAGCCTTGAAACTGTTTGGTGTGCAGTGGGAATTAACACTCACTGTTGGCATAATCATTTTGAAATATCACCTCGTGAAAATTATTTGCTATGCAGTTAGATGAATTCTGGAAAATAATTGAGCTTTTCTCTGGCTGCAGGTATGTGCACTGGCTACTCCTGTGATTACAAATAATGTTGGAAATGCTTGGCACAAGGAACTGGTGTGCATTGGTGGAGAGAGCTGACACTGGTATCACCCACAAGTTCCATTCTCTGCGTCCTTTGTCACCAGTTGTGCTCTGCTCTGTAGAAAATGAGTGTGTATGAAGGTAAATGCCTCTATGATTCCATGACAATAACTCTTCAGTAGCTCACTGCTGCAAAAGAGGGAATTTCTGTGTGCTAGGTCCCTGCCAGATGACCTAGGACAATAAACCCGTAATAAATACGGAGAACAGAATTATTCTAGACACTTTGAATAGCAGTGAAGTGTGGGATGCTGTTGGGAGAAAAGAATCACTTCTCAGTTTATAGATTTTGGGCAGCTGTGGTATTTTAGATATAATACAATTATTATCCAGACTAACAATCTTTCACCATGCCTGATGCCATGGGAACTCTATCTCCTACTGGAAGGACTCCTGAATATTTTCTTTCTTTATATCTGCCTTCCCTGAAGTCTGTAGGGATTCACTGGGTAATGACTGTTTTCAAGAGCCCCCGAAATATGAAAATGCTTAAATCCCACACCACTTTCAAGAAAAATGAAGTACCTAAACATATGTGAGTATCTGCGTTCTCAGAATAGTATTTTTAATTAAAAATCCCAGATAGAAATATTCAGATTTGAATTAATATGAAACTATGAGGAAATATATGGTTATTATCTGAATAATTATAATATATAGTGCATAATATATTAATATGTATGCTATAATTCATGTTTTATTATAATTGCATATGAATTATGAATATGAATATGGTATGGTATGAATTAATATGAAATCTATGGTTAAATTTGCACCAAACTCCACTATGTCAGATAGCTGTACAAGAATGAGATGTCTTTGCCCTATTCCAAGCAGGAATGAGGTAGAAGAAAAACCATGAAAACTGATATTCTCTGGCTCTTATTTCTTCATCCACTGCTATTTAGTTTGTTGCTGCCTTTTTCGCCATGGAGTGGCTATTTGCAGAGGATAAGCTGTTTTCCTGAACTGTTTTCTTGTCAAGCACTGCCCAAAATAAATGGAGATGGGGAAGGCTCTTCCACATGGGGCCTTCCACAAAAATACTGTCAGCTATTGATATGAGTTAGATACTTGAGCCAGCTATGGGAATCTGGATATGTACTACATATTCCTGCTGCAGAGCAGTTATGTACAATTGTATAGGGTATTTTTGCAGTAGAACAACAGGAAGAAGACAGCAAAAAAGTCCCACCTCACTAAAAAGTCCCACCTCACTGCCTTCAAAAATATTACTCCAAATAGTTGAAATTATCTGATAGTCAGCACTAGACAAATGAATTATTGCTTCAATGCTCATGTCAGTCCATTGTGTCTGCATTCTTTTGCATTATTTCTTTAAAAATATATTATTCTGGTTTCTGGTTTTGTATGAAGTCTGAAATTGTGTTTACCAGATCTGTCAGAGCTGGCCTAGAGCACTTCCAGTTCTGTCTAAAATCTTGATATATAAAGGAGAATGTAACTTTATTATACTTTTCTCAGTAGAGACAAACACTGTTATTGGTTTTCTTCTATATTCCTTTTGGTTTTTTAAGCTGGGGAGTGGGAAAAAAGGAAAATCAAACTTTTAATAGCAGGCTACATTGTGATGTGCATTAAAGACATATCATTCATGTGTTAATATCTGTTTTATTACTAAAATCAAGTCTTTCAAGAGCTAAATAAAGTATTCATAATATTTCCTTGCCCTAATACTTAGAAATGTTGGTAAATGATAGAAATATTCCCTTGTGTAGATCATACTGCTAGCTGCTAAAGCCTGAAAATCTCCTAAATCTTTTACTCTTAAGGAAAATATTATTGTACTTAAACAGTAAGCCTTTAACTGTAATCTTACTTCACTTATTTCTCACATGGCGTCACATCCCTGTGGCCCACAGTTACACCATGACAACTTATTGTATTTGGGAAAAAATTAAATAAATAAGTTCAGTATACTTCTGTCTACGTGCAATTAATATATTGAGGCAATTGTCAGCAAAAAATACCAACAGATGGTAAATCTTTCACTGATGTATCTGTGAGTAAAACTTGTGGCAGATTTGGTAAAATACATTTATAGGAGTCTGTACTTCAAGAAATTAAGAGAAAAAAGAGAAACATTATTATAAGCTAAGTAATTTTTTCTGAACGTGATTTTTAAAGTTTTGTCTTAGATCCAAGCAAAAACACAAGTAAATATTTTGTCTGAACTAGCCTGTCTCCAGTGCAAATACTGATTCCTTCATATCTCCACATGTCCCCTTGTTCCTGATCTAATGTGCAAACATATTTCCTGCCAAATTACTTTTTACTTAACATCTGATTACCAATGGTCCTTTCTGTATCAAATCGATTCCTGATCAGAGGTATAGGTTGGCTAAATTTTGTAGAAAGCTGCCTAGGAAACCTTGCTGTGAGTGTTCAGGTGGGAAGCCTGAGTGCTGGAATAGATATTTCTTTCATTAATATTTAAATACTGTCTTAGACGCTATTATAGCTATACAAAGTAAGTAGCTAAAGCTGTAATTTCAAGTCTAAACCACATCCAAATACAGTTTCAGGAGAAACTGCTATCAAACCTTAAGCGTGTTTACAAGCTAGGTTATGTTGCCTGTCTTCTTCAAACAAAACCTTTTTCCTTTCCTTGCTGTTTCCAGTCTCTAGTTCTTTTGTTTGCTTATGACTTGGGGGGTGTAATTTCAATCCAGTAAGCATTTCCTATAAAGTAATCTTCAGCATTCTGTAGAAGCAGAGGTGGTGACACTGGATCTGAGCTAGCCTGCCTCTAAAAGATAAAGTTTAAATGAAAGAAATACTGGCTTCTAGTAATTGCCAGGTCAGGCCAAAAGCACCAGGAAGTTGTTTCATCTGTTAAATGCTGTATTTATAAGTACAGATGGGGAAGATTGATTTTTTGTTGCTTTGGACAGCCTAAACAAGCTACCTATTTTCCTGCATCCCAGACCCCACTCTTCCCAATGCTTTTGAAGCAGTACAAGACTGTTGCTTTCATGTTTCATTTCTGCCTCCTGCCCTGTATTGGCTGAGAAGAAAAATGGATTTCCTAATGGGCTAAAGCAAGAAGGAAAAGGGAAAATATGACTCAGGCACCAATCTTGCTGTCTATCAAACTTATTAAAGTCATTTAAAGTGGCCTCATGTATGGGTGCATGCAGATAACAAATTACTGGTTTGCTCAGCGCTTGCTTTTTGGGTCACCAGGTTTGGAATGCTGTAGGCTTTATCCTTGAAACAAGTTTCTAAACCAAGTGCAGAAGTTGTGTACTAAGTGTAACAGACTTGGTAATTATAATGTAGCACACACAGAGTTATTTAAGTTCCACATGTGACCAAGAGGTGAGGTACTGAAAAGGAGCATTTTATTTTGCAGGATTATTTTAATTTCCTTGTTGTAAATACAGCCCTGGATGCATCAAGAAAGATGCTCACAGTAGGGTTCTTCTATGTTTTCAAAGTCTGCTCTCTCCCACTGTTTCCTAAACAGCTATTCTTTAAGGTCTTTCTTGAGCACCTGTGCAAGAAAAAAGAAAAGCTGATTTGGCATTTAGTTTCCTGTTCAGTGGGGAATGGGAATGACAGGATGGGAGGGGGGAGGAGGGATTAGTCCTTCCCACTATGGCACTAATGAAAGAACGCTTCTTCATGAAAGAAATTTGTTGTGCTTTGAAGTCAGTGGAAGGACTAATGATATGGAGGAGTTGACTAGTGAAGTGTAACACCATGCAAATGTCTGTATTTTAATCTTTATACTGAAAGCAATTACTGCCTTCTGTCTTGTCTTCCAAGGAGGCATTTTTCTGCCACCTGTTGTGGGTATTGTTCCCCACGTATCCCAAGTACACATAGGACTTCATCCTAACATAAAGACCTTTGGTTTGAGCATGGTCCCTGCAGGCATAAATTCCAGTATGTCCAACTTTTCCCCACAGAAGAGGGTGTGAACAGGACTAACAATGTTCTGAAGGAAGCAGATTTCCAAAGGAGTGAGTATTCAGTCTTTCAGCTGTTTGTTTTCTGTTTTGTAGAGACAGCTTATGCCAGTCAGAGGGTTTAAAGTTTTCTGGGACCAGAAAACGCAGGAAAGAAACCCTTTAATGCCAGTTTTGAGGAAAATAATCTGAAATAAAAGGCAAAAAGAGGCAGTACAATGTGAAGTGTCCTAGTGGTGCTTCTGGCACAATGTGCTGCTTTAGCCAAGTTAGATGGGTGCCTGCTGGTTGTCCCTTGTTTAGTGACAATCCCTCTGTTCCCTCCACCTCTTCCTTCCCTGTTGGAATAAGTGTGGAATTACTTCTTCATTTTTGATTTTGCTCTTTGATAAAGGTATCAGAACAGTAGACTCTGAACAGTAGACTCTAAACAAATCTACTACATATCTGTATCTAGAGGGGATAAAGAGTGATTTTATCCATGTATAGATATACTACTTTTGGTTTTCTTAAAAGGTGAACTTCTGCAATGAAGAAGGCTTCCTCTGAAAGACTTGCTTCCTTTTTTCTAGAAAAAATTCCAAATAATTTTATATTGAATTTAAACTCTTAGCTGGGCCTAAGTTCAAACAGGTTTATGAAACTGTCTTTGTCATATAAAAAGCTCTGGGCAAGATTTTACAGTGTTTAAACTTCCCCCACAATGGGGAAAGAAGAAGGAATTCAGAAAATCTAATTCCCTTAGCAAAAACTGAGCAGCCAAGGAGTACTTTGGAGTTAAATCAATCAAAGAAAGATGACCCTTTTTCTTAAAGAACCATAGACCCTGCACTGCTGGGACTTGTTGAAAAGTTTCATATAGTCTTTGCTTAGTTTTCTGCTTAGACTGAATTTCAACTATTTTCTTCCTTTTCCTACTTTTTCTGTAGTGGACACATGATTCAACAGTCCTTGATGATTATTTTTTTAAATACTACTTTCTCATGCATTTCAATATGTGTTTTAAATACATACTACATGTGTAGCACTTCCACTGGGAGTTTTAGTGCCAATTTGTGCATGGAAAACATGCTCATCCCAGGCTCTGAAAAATTCATTTTTCTTATAACCAGTAAATATTTCCACTTTATATTTTGCTGGCAGTAGTTTGTCTTTAGACATTATGTACTTTTGTCTAGGACTCCCAGCAAGCTTTGTGTCAAGAAAATCGCTCATTCCTGGAGGCTTCCAGCAGCCTCAAATGAAAAGGGAGCAGATTTCACATGTTTAAGGTCAGGAAAGTGAGGTCAGGAAGGAACCAAACAAACTTTATCTTAGTTTCCAATTGCTACTGATGTGAACATAGTGTGGTGCTGGGGAAAGGTAGTATACTTACAGAAGAAGCAACTTGCAAGTATCTGTCAGCTCATTGTTCCTGCCTGTGGTGCCCAGCCCAGTGGAATACAAAAATGGAACTATCCTTCCCAGCACAACAGAGAAATGCATGAGCTGCTTTTAAAAATATCAGCTAGGGTGTTGCACTTGAGATTGCACCCAGCAGTATCCATGTTTGGATGATGATGTGTCATAAGCATTTATTCTTCATCTCGCAAGGAAGACAAGTGACTGTGTAAAGCCCTTCCTGCAACCCAGACACTGGGAAGGCTCCCTGGGCAGCAGATGGGAGTCAGATGTCTGCAGCCCCACTGGGCCATATGCTGTTATTGGGGTTTTCATCTCCTGTGAGAATAATTGACTTCAGCCTCTTGCTGCCAGCTGACAAAGCACTGCTGTAGGTTATTCTCATTGAACTTGGCTTGCGGGCCACCATGGGAGCTACTTTCCTTCTGCAGGAAAGGCAGGGAGCACCAACACTGCACGGAGTCTTGGCCGTGTTTCTCTTCACGTTCTGTACCACTTGCCCACTGGAATTTTCCTCCAGGTTCTTGATCATGGCTGGCAGAGTTACCAACTGCATTAGCACTCCTGTGTTATGTGCTCTAAGCTTTCTGTCTGGGCATCTTGTAGGAGCTCCTCCAGGCCTGAGCCAGATATGTGTGCTCAGCAGTGGCCATCCCACTGTGCTCCAGGAGCTTGCATTAGCTGGGACTAATGGTACACACACAGTCCAGAAAGGGAGACTAACTTTTCTGTCTCTGGGGCTCTTCAATTAGTAGAAGTGATGCAGGGATGATGCAATCAGTTTTCCCAATTAAAACTATTTTGAAGCCATTATAATATCTTCTGCAAAAAATTCCTGATTGCTCTTCAGGATGTAAATGAGTGTTCTGTTTCCCAGGAAGGTCACTAAATTGAGATCATTAATCTAAGGTCTCTTTGTCTCTCTGACTATTGATTTAATAACTCCTTTCCCCTCTGAGCATCATCTATGGATACAAGTTTCATACTGCTCCCTGCAGATGACTATTTGCTACCTGTTTTTCAGATCAGACAGCAGAGAGATTGTGGTTTTGCCTTACAGAACTAGAGCTAAAAATTCAAACTGCTGCCAGAGGCATAGCAAAACTTCTTGTCATGTGTGGGTTTTCCCCTTTGTTGTGGCTCAAACCAAGACATCCTTCCATCACATGACCTATCTTCCCACAACTCATTGGCATTGTTTGCACCCCTGCATTAAAAATGGTTTCTGAGAGGAGGTGTCGTGTATGGGCTTCCTTATGGGATATCTGTTCCCCCATCATCCTTGTTCTCTGTAGCTCTCCCTGTTTCCATGTATACCAGATTGAACTCATTTGCTTTGCCCTGAGTTCTTAGCACTGGGGACAGACACATGCAGTGATGCATGGCACGTATCTTAGGTTATATGCAAAAATGTAAACTCCTGCTGCCGTCATGATTCCTCAGATTAAATGTTCAGCAATCCAATTAAAGCATATGCCCACACACCTTGTAATTTCAAGATTGCAAACTCTCTTCAAAGATAGAGAAACCTAACGCACAATGTCATCCACTCCCGTAAATGCTAAACATCTGAAAATGTTTGTGTAGCTCTCTAACAGAATTGTAAATCTGCTGAACCTCCCAGATTTCACCTTAGCTGCTAGTAAGTAATTTATTGTGAATGTAAGACTGAATTCAGATCCTGCTTATGACTGGTGTGAAGGCAGGGGGGAAAAAAGGGGAGATTCCACAGTTGTCTTGAGAACAGTGGATGCTGCTGGGAGCAGTGATGAATGTGAACATTTCAGAAAGCAAACCTTGCTATACAGTGTGTGCCTGCCAAGCATCACTAAAGTAACAGAGCTGTCCATCCACATGCTGGCTCTTTTGCACCCTCCTAGTTGCTGGGTGAAAGAGTCTTGTATCTCTTCAACCCCTAAATTTTATGATAAAGGCACTGCAGTAGCTTTTGTGGGCTGTAAAGTGCCAAATGGGAATTAGAATGCAAATTTGATCAAGGTTCACTATAAGTGAGAATCTTCACTATCAGATGCTGCAAAGTCTGAATATGTTATTTCCTGCTCTTATTAGAAGCAGTATGGCAAAACCGATATAAACAAAATATTTAATTTGAGCTTGACAAGAACCCCAGTTTAGCAAATCCATGAGTCCCAGTTTTCCACCACCTTTATTCCTTTGCACCTGTCTGTAGGTGCAGGATTCTGACACAGCAGAATCACAGACCTGCTTGCTGGAGTACTGACTTGATTGCCTGCCTTCCCTCTAAGGAGAAAGTTTATAGCCTGCTGCCTATTTGTAACATGGCAGTTTAGAAATGCCAGAGACTGGAAATTGGACCAAATGTGCCATTCATAGAGTTACAAATGGGAATCATTTAATGCTAAAAACATCTCCTGCTTTTCCTCTACTTTCTCTTTTCTAAAGGTCAAGGTATTTGTATAGAAGCATTAAACCAGCTGTAGAGAGGTTGCAAGACCATTCCAGCTACACTGTGATGTGATTTTTATCTCCCACCCTAACAGGGAATGTCAGTCATAATTAGAGTTACATATAAATTTCTCACTCGGATTCAGGTTTTCATGATTAGGAGCTAAACTATGTAGAGTGCTGCTCTTCTGACTCTGTAGTTTCAATTATCAGATTCAGCGATGAAAAACTGCAGTGAGAGATAATGGCTGAGGTCAGAGAGGTTATCTTTTTTTATAGCAGTTGTCTTCATAAATGAGAAAACACAAATGAAAGAGACTTTCATTAACCTGACTAAGGAAATGGCTGCTGCGATAGTGTGTCAGCAGGAAAAGTGTGATCAGGACAAAATCCTTCCCATGGCCTTGGTCACTGTTATAATCATCCTAATCCCCAGTGGGAATTGTGGTGATGTGCAGTACAAGCCTGCTGTAGCCTAGCTCTGTTTCATTGATGAAGCACGTAAGCAGATTATTACTGATTTGATCAGTGCTCTTGCCGATCAAGAAACTCTTGTTACTTTAGAGCAAAGAATAAGAAAGCCAGAAGATGAAATAAATACTGCACAGAGACAGAAACCCACCTCTGCAGTTCAGGAAAGAGACCCTGGATTTCTTCCTTTTCTTTCAAGGGGCCTTAGAGCTCCGAAATCCCATCCTAAGAAATATTCAAGGGACAGAGTATTTAAAGGAGTTAAAAAAAAAAAAAGATACAATTATAGGGTTGGCATTAGCATTGGAAAAGTAGGTCTGCCTGGGGTGGAGACTATCAGCAGTGGCAAGGAAAATGGACGTGCTCCGTGCTTGGTCTGTGTGGATTTTGGGGAGCTGTGTGGGGTGACCGCCACAAAGAGATATTACTATGAAACCAACTCACTGTTGGAAATGGTGATTCCAAGAAATAGAAAACTTCCAAAGAAAGATCACTTAACCTGCAACCTGGGTATAAAGACGCTGACTGGACCCTAGCATCATAATCTATCTAGAAAGGCCTTATCTTATGGAGGAACAAATGTGTTCTACTTCTCATGGCTGTTTTCACAGTATGGAGTTCTTCCAGCAGTCAGAAATATCTGTCTGTCATTTCTATTTCTCTCTTCCTTCATGAGACCAGGAGTTTGCTGCTGGAAGGAAGGGATATTCACATCTTCCAGGAGTTGCTTGATCTAAGTACATGAGTTAAAGGGCTATGCAAGTATGTCATACAGATGCTCTTTGTGTCCTATTTGTAAGGTCTTAGACCAGCAGGGAAGAGTTGGGAGTAGTTTATTTTTCAGTAGACTCCTCACTACACACACAAGAAGACTTTGGATATCTCCGCCTTGAAAAATCATTATAGGTTGAATGTCAGAATGAGGTGGGGCAGAAGAGTAATAAACAACGCCATTTTCCCTCAACTTTTTAGTTACTGATGCACAGTGATCTTCATCAATGTCTCCTGGTACTGGCACAGCGTGACTTCTGTGTATGCAGATAGCTCAGAACTTTGGCTGTTCACATCTTTCCGTATTACAGCTCATTTGCATCTATAACTGTTTACCTTGATAACTGCTTGGAGTGGTCTGCAGTTCCCAGTCTGCATCACCTGGCTCTTCTGGCTGATGTTCAGGCAATCTCCAAGCAGAATGCCTATGAAACAAGGTTATAAAATGAATGATCTCTCTGCTTTCAACATGGTTATGCAACTGTTATGTCCAGAAGACAAATGAATTTTGATTTCCCTTTTGATTTTTAATGAAAACAAAAAATTGAATAAGAAAAATTATTTTTAAAAACTATAACTGCTCACAATTTAAGGAAAGGACTGAACTGCTCTCTTCCAGCTTGTCTCTGGTTGTACTGGTCCTTACTGGATGGTTGAACCTGGTTACCAGCTGTTCTTGAAAGGCTGTCAGCTCTCAAAGCAGATACCTAGCACTTTTTCCCCTTCATTCAGTGGGAATTAACCAGATATCTCTGGGGATAGTGACAGCTGGATGGATTTTCTTCCTAAATCTGATTTTTTTGGTGATAATGCAGGGAGAGTGGAGAGTGTTAAAAAAAAAATACTTAATCACAGCCTTCCTGACTGTTTTGAAGGGTCAACCATAATATGGGAGAGCAGATCTGAAGTTACAGGTAGGGAGCTGCTTTCATTTGTAAGTAGCATCCTTAAAAGAAAAAAGGAAAGAAAAAAAAAAACCAGAGAAAAAGCATTAAACAAAAAAGAAGGGGAAAAAAGAGAAAAGCATTAAACATCTGAAATACATTTCAGAAAGATAGACGTAAATGTGAGTTCTAGTACTTTTGCAAGGAGTTGTATCAAACAAATGCTTTCAAGCAGACAGCATAATGGCCTATTACAGAAACACAATGTCACTTGTAGGTGGCTAGAAGTACAAAGTAGGAAGATGATAGCGTCACTAAATGCTTTTTCCAAATTGCAAGGATGGGTGTTCACTGAAATGTTTTCTGGCTGAGTAAAGCTACAAGTGCAGATAGATGGGGGCAGGAGGAGACAAACAGCTTGTTTTCCCCAAAAGACTGTCTCCTGTCCCTTCATCTTTATTCTGATTCAAGCATCCAAAATTTGTGGGTGATTTACTGAGGCTTTAACATCATTCAGCTATGAATAGATACCCAGTGACCATAGAGAACTGTCCATGTTTGTTTCTCTCTCCCTTTAAAGCAGTGTCCACAATGCTATAATATTGCTGTCATTTGGGGGGAGGAAAAAAATCAGCAACAAATTCTGTTTTCTGGAGTGTCGGGGAATTTTTTAGCTGTTTTATTTTGGCGGCTATATAGAAAATTAAACATATATAAAAGGTGTGCTGTAAAATGCAGTGTAGGTTGGGGATGTCTATGCTAATTTTAAAGGACTCAACTTGAAAAATCAGGAGTTATCTAGCAGTCACTGTACAGTGCTCTGCACTGACTCATATTGTCATGTTATTCAGGCAAACTACTCGTCAAGAGTTAACTCAGTAAGTGCATCGCCTTAGCAACCAGAATATTAACACACTACAGCAGCAAAGTATAGCCAGTTTATACTTTGATTTCAGGCACAGGAGTTTGAGGTGGTGATATATGTGCCGTAGTGCTGTGCAGGATTGGGATAAAAAGTAATGGTAAAACTAAAGAAGCACCAAATGTAATATTTATTGTGTATCTAATGCTTAGGCACTTCTGGTTACTGGAGTGATTTCAAAGAAAAAAAAAAAAAGAAAATAATGCATGAGCCAGAATATATGGGCAGATCACTCCATATTCTCTTTTCACTTCTTTGCCTAACCTTCATTAATTTTACATTTTTTGCCTTCATGAGCAAAACCTATCATGAGCTTTTTAGTGTCCCTTATTTTTTTCCTGTCATTCATACATTTCATCCAATATGTAAAACATATTGCCTAAATGGAAAATACTTTTAAAGCAGCAAATATGTAGCAAGTGGCAGATACCTGGCAGAGCATCATCTAAGAGAATAAACTGAGCACTTAATATGACTGAAAGACAAAGTTTAATTTTTAGATGACTCAGTATTTTTCTACATATGGATCTGAAGTAGGGAGCAAACCACTATGAAATGCAACATTTATTATTATCCATCCAGGACAGCACTGATTCACCTTGTTTTATTGCTTGCTGCAGCTGTAGGTACACTTTATATTACTTCCTGAATCCCAGTGTGCCCCAAATGTTCTTTAAATAAGACACTGTCTGAACTAAGAACAAACTTAAATATTCCATCCCTACACAGACAGTTACTTCCCATGCACATGACCTGTTATCACCATCTCCAGCCTTGGCCCAGGGGTGTGAATGGGACTGACTCATGTAGGATGCAGAGAACTACTTTTATTTCAAACTATTAGCTCTTTTGCCCAAGTCTTCAGAGTTATGTTGTAAAAACTTGCTTGGGCATTATATCATGACAACAAAAGTCTTCTATGAAACAGCTTTTTGTTTATACAGAAATTATACTTCTGAAGGCTGGGATCATACCTGTAATTTCATCTAAAGAAAAATTAAAATGTGATTTCAATTTTTTTCTTACATTGTTTCTTGTTCACTCCAGTCCTAGACACAAAAGGGGAGTCTTGAATTCTGTTGTTTGAAGTCTGACTTGATCTATGCGATAGGAACCTAAACAAAAGCCTGCCTAAAACTTCTCTTGTATACTTTGTTTGTGTCATATATTTAATGCTGTTTTGACAGCCCGTTTAATATTGTGTTCAGGCGATACCCACAGAAGTGTGGGCAGTTTGACAAACCTGTATAGGATTGTCACTGAGATGCAGATTTGCCCACATGGAAGCAGATGGTAAACCAGCCAGCACTTCAGGGAGACAGGCATCAGAAATTACAGCAGTGGCAGAAATTAAACACTTAGTGCCAGTGGCTCAGTTTCTTAAGTGATGTGAATTTCTGTATGTGAGGGACACCATATTATGAAAAAAGGAGAAATGAGACTAGATATTGCATATTATAGTTTCTCTTTTAAAATGATCTGGTCCCTAAGCACTAAATTTCCTACAATAAAATCTCTCACAATGGTTAAAATGAAAAAAAAAAAGAAAACAACAACCCCCAAAAAAAAAAAAAAAAAAAAACCCACCCCAAAACAAAACAAAACAAAAAAACCCAAAAAACAAGAAACCCAAACAAAACTAAATTTTGAAATATTTTTTCTTTGAAAAATTTTGTCCCCTGCCGCATTCTTTAAATTTTCCCACAAATATGACTTGCCACTTTGCTCTTGTGGGAAACACTGAATGTGTGACCCAGAGGGACTCACTTCTGGGAGGCTGAAGCTAAAATAAAGAAGTCCTTGTGATGGATTAGAGAATCAGTTTGATGGATGAAGAAATTACTGCCCCTACCAGCTGAAAATGTCTGGACATGCATGCAGCTGGGTCATAAGCTAAGAGTAAAAAATGTTTCATACATGTTTTCCAGCTCACCTGATTTTGTGTCTCAGATAAGATGTCTGTTACAACAAACACTGCATTCTAAAAGTAACATAGGACATCCTGAAGGAAGCAGCTGACTTTTTCTGTTTTAGTTTCTGTGTACCTCTTTTCAGGAAGGAGAAGAAGGTAAGGAAACTCCACTCATGCCTCTCTAAGCAGTCAGGACCCCATCTTCCACTATTTTCTCTCTCAAAACTATCTTTGCCTCATTTATGCATCTTCAGAAAGAAAAGAAGGCCACACTTATGTCTCAATTCCTGCAAGTGCACATGGTGTACATGTCCTTTTTCTGTGTAAGGCAAAGTAGTATTTGGCACGTGTTGATGCCCAGCGTCTGTGTTTGTGAAACAAACTGCTGCCTTGTATGACTCCTGTCAGATATACTCTGGAGAAAAACCCTCTTGTTTTCATTCAAGTGAACATAAAAGATGGGGAGAAAAGATTAGGGATGGGAAGAAATGAGTGGGAGGAGGAGGTGGAGGAGTAAATTGCATTTGCTTGATTGTCAGGGCAGAGGGAAGGAATAGAAGTTTGAAGGAGTGTTGCTTCAGGTTTCAAGCTATCTTTCTGATCTATAACTCTGGAAGCAGTATGACTAGCTTGGATGCTTTGTCTAATGACATTCAGACCACAAATTCCATGGAAATTCTCTGCTTTATACTAATCCTATAAAAATCTGGCTAAGACTAATTGAAATTTTTATTTTGGGTTCAGCAGAAAGCAAATACCCAGATATTTCAGACTTTGCATAAAGCTCAACAATGCTGCATTATTAAATAAACAGGGTAGTTCCTTCAAGCATGATAGTGTTAAATTTTTGTTTGTTTGTTTCTATTTTTTTAAGAAAATAATTTCATCAATGTGAACAGCTTTTTTTTTTTTTTTTTTCCCTCACCCAGTGCTCATTGGGTGGCTACAGAAGACCTGTTCCAACATTTATGGAAAAGACAGAAATCTCAGTTCTGGGGTTCCAAATAGCAATTCTGCCCATGGCCTGGAAACAAGGGTCAGATTATGGACCAGCATAGCTGTGATTTTATTGGTTTCAGTTTTACAGATGTATTAAAATTGAATGCTTTGTAGAGCACCTACTTAACACAAGTGCTAGATTTGCTGAAATTACTGCCTGCTTCTGCTCCCTTTTATGACTTCCACAGCTTGATGTATGTTCCTACTATGACATCTCTTCTTAATATGAATGTCTGGCTTGCAATGAACCCTGAAAATTTGGGTTCTGTACATTAACCCACATTCTGAGAGCAATAGCTCTTCCTGAAAGATCTCAAAGCCAACCACATGGCTAATTAGTAATAAGGAACTACTTATGCTCCTGTAAGTGTCTCTTAGATCCTTTGACAAAGAATTGTGATAGCTGTCAGAAACTCCTTAGAAAGCAGTATCAATTTAGTAAACAATGCTGTTGGTTATTTCAAACAATGCTGTTGGTTATTTCAGTATTAGAAAGCCTGGATAATTCCCTCCCACTCACAGATCCAGTATATACTTTTCCATGTGGTTCATTTGCTTTACGAAGAAATTGCATGAAGAAGCATCAAATGCTAAGTCTGCTTGAAATTAGTGCATCCTGATAAATATCATCCTGGTGTCTCTTGATTGTGGAGTAAAAGAAATGATGGGTCTATGCCAAGCTAACTCTGCTGCTGCTAACTGTCTATAAGTACAGAAAGATTCTCGGGGGGAAATGCCGTGGAAAGGGGCAAAAACCCCCCTTCATTTAGGGATTTCAGTCTTTTCCCTAGCAAGAAATGAGGAACATCATTTCTGCAGAAATAAGTATTAAATAAGTACTTAACCAAAATCTAGAAGTGCTTATGGTTGAAAAAGCCCCAGTAGACCAGTTGAGTTGCACAGAAAAATTGATTATGGACTAATTGGAAATAATGGGACATTTTGACTGTACCTCCTAAGTTGTTGTTTTTGTTGGTTTTTTTTTTTCCCAGGAATAGAGCTACTCTGGAACTGTGGGTGTATATGATAAAACTTTGTTCAAAAAGCATATCCCACTGAAATTCATGGCTCTAAGCTGAATAGTGGATTTCTGAATACAGTGGCATAGATTTATAAATTCATTATCTTCATTTAATCATAGAAGAAAAACCTCCTAATCTCTGTGGTTCACAACTTCAGCTTTTCATTGCAAACTAAGACTGATACCAAGAGCACAAAGCTAAAATTCTTGAAATAATAATATTTTGAGGGTTTGCCAATGACAATGGTTTCCACTCAGATTATCAGCTTTGCCAAACATGCTAATATGTTAGCTTAGCATTTAATAAGAAGAGAATGCTTCTGTGCATGTTCTTTTATTGGAAATTTAGTTGCTTTGAAACATGATTTTGCTTGATACCTGTTCTTTTTGCAACAATTTCCCCAGTTTTATTAAAAAATGTCAAGATACTCATCTAATCGGCGGCTGTTTCTAGCTGTGCTTTTGGAAAAAACTCTGTTTTCACATCTATTTCTTTTTTTATCTCTGAAAGCATGCAGTTGCTGTCTAAAGTTCTCCTGCATGCTACATGGAATGTGTGTATTTAATAAAAGCTATATTTATTAGTCTCAATAGGATACATTTGGAACCCAAAATTTTCAGAATTTCCCTAGCAGAAATTATATGATTTACATACACCTTTTATGTTTACCATTGCTGTATTCTATTTCCTATAGCATTAGGGAGATGTCTGTAGTTTCTCACTGCATGGAAGAACAGAAACTCTTAATCTGTTCTACAGTCCATCTGTGTAGCATTAGATGTCTGCCTAGGCTGTGGGGACCTCTGCACAGCATAGCAGAGAGCCAGCCTGAGCTACACCAAAGATTTGTTTGGTCCAGCATCCTGCCTCTGGCAGCATTAAAATGCCAGAGAACAAGAGCAAAACAAACTCAGCCTTCAAGGGTTTTACAAGCAGCAACACTGGATACAGAAGGGTGATCACATCTTTTGATGGTCACGCTGTATTTGGTGTGGGTGAGGGTGGGGCTTGGTCTCACGCACTGCTCTCTCAAACTGAGCCTGCTGCTGGTCCCTTTCTGGGCCCCACGATTTAGGAAGGATGTGAAAGTCCATGAATTTCAGAGGAGGGCAAAAATGGTAGTGAAAGGGCTGGAAGGAATGTTCTGTGTGGAGCACCTGCGACCTTTGGTCTTGTTTGGTTTGGAGAAAGGAGTGTGATGGGCAACCTCATTGCTCTCTGCAGCAATCTCAGGTGGGGAAATGGAGAGGGAGATGCTGAACTCCTCTCCCTGGATTCCAGTGGAGGATGCATAGGAATGATTCAAAGCTGTGCCAAGAAAAGCTTAGATTGGATGTTATGAAATCTTTCTCTACCAACCAGGAGATCTAACAGTGGAAAAGGCTTCCTAGAGAGCTGATTGATATCCCAAGCCTCTCGGTGTTTAAGAGGCATTCAGACAATGCCCTTAATTATATGCTTTGACTTCTGGTCAGCCCTCAGCTGGTTAGACAGTTGGATTAGATGATCACTTAGATGGTCACTTCCAAGTGAAACAGTCTATTCTAGTCTGGTCTAGTCCAGCATTTTTAGCATAGGGGCTCTATGCATTTATACAGTCTCAGTGGATTCATCTATGAATTTATCCAGTCATTTTGTCATGTTTGGTGTAGAATTTCAATTTATCACATACCATAGTGTATTCTATATCTTCACTACCTGCTATGTGAAGAATCAGGCCCTTCTGAATAGTCTAAATTATGCAATTGGTAACTTTATTGAAGGCCTGCAGCCTTCACATTTGCAGGAGAGGGGAGCAATTGATTCCTATCTATTATTCCTATCTATCCTATCTATTCCTATCATTATACACAGATTTTACAGATATATGCCATATCCTAATTTGTTTTGATTTGTTTGTTTGTTTGTTTTTTTCTTTTAGAAGCCATTGCATATTTTAAAACCTTCTCAGAACCACCTCTGGAGGGAAAAGGAAGGCCAGTGTTGAATATGGTGTTCAGCCAAAATCATACACAATTTGACAATGACAGCATCCATTTTGTTATTTAGTTCTTTCTTAATAATTCTTACCATTGATTTGCTTTTCTTACCACCACTGAGCAGTGAGTTGATAGTAACCCCAAGAGTGCATGCTGATGGCTGGAAATCCATTGTTCCACGTGTGAATATAGGACTGTTTTCCCCATGTCGCTTAAACTGTCATAAAGATACTTTATTTCTCAGCAGCTTCATGAGAAATTTCAGATGTGCTTCCTTTTGTTCTAAGGGCTGAAAGTCAACTGTAGGAGAAAATCAGAGAGGAATCCTTAAGGGCACAGGAACTGAGTTTAAGCAGGTTTTATGTTCTGTAACCTCCAAGGGGCATCATATTATTTAGTCTGTACTTTACATTTGTTTTTTTCCCCTCTCAAAACTCTGAACTTCTGTTTTGCATCCATGACACTAAATGGTGCCTATGGGCAGCTGTCAATCTTTTACTGCATGTTCGTGCACTAAATTTTATGTACTGTTAGAGGTGAAATGCTGCCATTAAGAGTAAGCAGTCTTCCTTTCTAGTATAATGGATACAAAACTCTGAAAAACAAGGAAGGCAAATGAATATTTGAAAGAGACACAGGATTTAGACTATGTTAGCAAAATCTCTGCTGAACATTCAACCACATCCACTTACATCTCTACTCTTTTTTAATGGCTAGGACTTCTGGAATTGGGTCTATTTTGCATTGAACCTTGCTCTGTAGTACAGCTCTGCTGTACATGACAGATTCTGTACCTGTAATGTCAGCTAATCTGGAAAATAAGCTATAGTTTTGAGGAAGACAGACACATCAAGTTGCCAGGTGTGTTACTAGAACTATTCCTACACTTATAAAAGCTTGGCTGCTTTATCAAAGCCCCATCCATGTCACAGGTGTGCACTTTTAAAGTGAGGGAGAAGAAGCGAAAAAGATAAAAGAAGACAAAATGTTTTATTGGCTTCTGGAAGCAGACAGATTTTTGTAAAATCTCATAAATAGCTCTGTTCCCAGTGTATGGACTTACAGAAAGCATTTTTTTTTCTATTTCTGCTTACAGACATCTGTTCACATTTTCTGGTGGGAATTCTGGGATTTAAACAGCCATCTGCTTCCTACTGTAGCAGCTCAACAACAAAGGGCATTTTCTCAACTAACAAAGAAGAATCTTTGACTAATATAAAGGCACAGTTAGGAACATATGCTACTTTTTCCTTTTAACCTTAGTCAATATATTTTTCAGTCTATTTAGATTATACCAATTTACCAAAACAAACTGAATAAAGCGTTCAACATTTCACACAGGGAGTTGAAACTTTAAATAAAGCTGCAGGTGTGCAGCTATTGTGTGCCTCTGCATGAGCGTGTTGCTGAACTCTGCAGCTTAGCAAAGATGGAGAAATTCAGAGTGGTTGTACTGCAAGCTTATTTGTTTCAATAAGTTGGATAAAATGGCTACATGGCTGGTAGACTAGAAAGTAAACCAGACCACACATGCCTAGGAAGCAGCAGTCATCTGGTAGCTGTGTGGCTGTCAGTGTCCTGTTTCCCTGAAGTCTAACTGGTAGCATTCAGTATGAGGCTTGTAGGACTAGGCAGTTTCTGACATGCGAGCTTGTCTCTGCAATAATCAGACTAGACAACCTTTATTGTAGGTTTATGGGCAATATGTTGTGTATTAACTACCTATAAGTGGTACATATTGAATATAATATTCAAAAGGTCAGCCTACCCTCCTTCCCACTCCCCTTGTGAGGGCATTCCAAGTATTATTGAACTGTGCTTTGTATTATGTGAATAATCATATTACATTTCCAAGATATAATCTATCCCTGAGCCATAAAGAAGATCTTCAAGGATTAATTCTGGGACAGATCTCCATTCAAAGCAAGTAGCATGTGCTTTATATATATACTTAATGAATGGAAATGAAGCTGTAAGTTACTGTCAATACAGAGGAGATTAAAACAGAGAAGAGCTAAAATGACCCTGAAGAACTTAGAGTGATAAAAAGGGGATATAATACAAGGTCACAAACAAGAATTTCTGCCATACAGCAGGCATTTGTTAAATAGAATCTATGTCTGTACTCATGAAATCATTCTAATTCTGGAATGCAATTTTAAATTGCACCCAGACATGCTTTTCCACTGGTCACATACTAGACATCTGTGACCCTTGTGATGTAATGTATGTTGATTTTGTTACTGCACTTGGGAAAGATATATTCCAACAAACTAGAGAAGAGATAAAAGGCTAGTCAGAAGAGCGGACACTCTTACTTACAGGCAAGACTTAAAATCATGTAATCACTGGCTAACAGGAGGTTAAGAAGACATGAGCATACTCTAAATACATTCAGTGAGGATCAAGCAGTAGGAAGAGTAAACTGCAAAGTAGTCAGGAAGGTGATGTTGGCACAAGAGCAAGAGGTGTAAACCAGCTATGAAAGCAATTTTTAAAGGATATTTCATTCTGAATTAATTTTTTAGTGAGAGTAGTATAAACAAAGACCAATAACCTTCAGAGAGACTTCAATCAGTTTATGAATGGGATTAAATAATATATTTTATTACAATGACACAGAGGGGTTTCCCATCAGAATTTAGGGGAGGTGTCACTCCTGCTTTACTGTGATATGGAGAAAAACTGAGAAATTCTTTTTGATGGACTTGTCTTCAGAACGTCGAGCTACACAGTTGTCTGTTGTGAAGTTCTCTACCATAGTTTTCAACCTTTCTCTCTGCATATTTTCTTTCCTTTTCTTCCTTTTTTTTTTTTTTTTACATTTTGGTAGGCCCCATTTGCAGTTAACCCTCTTCTCTCCAACAAACAGTACGTCCTCTCCTCCCTGCACCTCTTCCTCTTATCCAACACCACAAAACTAGGTTCCTGCCACATTAAATCTTATACTTGTGTTGCTGTGCGCAAGTTTCTGTGATACAGATCCATACTTCAACTATACTTAGTGTTTGTTCAAAAAAATGAAATTAATCCCATCTTAGTATACCAAATTTAAAAATTTATAAATTTGTGATGTTACTGAGGACAAAACCTCCACAGTCCACCCATTTTCTGGACTTGACCTTGGCAAATCAAATCCAATACAGAATCTTGAAATGCAGTGAAAGTTCTCTAAATGAAGAGAACTTTCTACTTCTTTCTCCTTTCTTACTAATTTCAGTCAGTCTGCTTTTAAGGACTGCTAGTGGAGCACAAAGCTTAAAGAGCCATGCCCAGCCTTATATGAAAGGTCAGTGGAAGAAAAATTATTTTCTTTGTCCTCAAACTACCTGTATGCAGGTCACAGAACTGAGCTTTTTGTTGTATCTCCAAATCATCCCATTCCTGGAAATTTCTACATTTTTTCCAGATTGGCTTCAGTTATGAGTGACATAAGTTCTACCACAATTAGAAGACCACCTAAGAGAAAAGATATGCCTATTCTGCTTGGGAATGGGCACATCGTCTGGAGTTCTGGAAGCAGCTTTTGGCTTTTGAGAAGTTAGCTGGGATTTTATGAACCATTCAAAGACCTGCTGTTTTCTTACCAACAAGACCACCTAGAAATAATAATTAAATTTCAGCTCTTGGCCTCTGTTATTCAAAAATTACCTTTCTCTCTGTCCACTAAAAACCTTATGAAAGTACTGTATCATGGCAAGTGGAACAGCTTGTCAGTCAGAAGACTGTTCACTCTGGAGCCACTTAAAATCAGTGGATGTTGGCCAGAGGGTCTTGAGACCCCCTCTTCCCACTGGCATTTGAACTGGAAGATTAGGTACATCCCCTGTCTAGGTACATCTCTTTGGTGCTGGGCCAGGGGAGAGGAAATGGGAAAAGTGACCTTTTTACTGCACATACAAGAAACAAAAATGTTTAGGAGGGAAATGGTATGCATCTGTTTCAATAAGCAAAACAAGACAATTGAAATGGAAAACAATAAAAGGCCTAAAAGAATTAAAAGTACTATCAGATGAGACTAATCCAAGATGCTGCTGGGATCCATGTACATGTACACAGACCCTTACACTGAATTCTGAGAGGTTACTTGAGATTAACAGTCATTTCAAAACCAATAAAGTTGTCCATGCAAATCCACATTTAATATCCTACTGAGATGCATTTAAAACCCATTAGCAAGATAATATTCATATGCCTCATAGAAAGGACATGAAAAGATTAGATTTTTAAAGAGATGAATCTTCACCAGTTTTACTGGGAGCTTGCCTAAGGAAGGACAGAAAAATCATTTCACTATCTCTGTCAGTGCTAGCAAATAGAACCAAGGGGCCAATCTGCTTTGGCAACCAGGTCTTGGCAAAGACGCAAGCCTTTGATTCCTTCCTCTCAAGGAATTCCTCTCAAGCTGCTGCCCCTACCCAGTTAAACAGGTTGTTTGCAGTGGAAGCCCATTTACTCAGTTTCCCAGTGCTGGAACAGACTATTCAAGGTCTTTCTTCAGAACAGTTCAGAGTGTGAGGTCACACTTCTTCATTTGGTTGTGCCTGAATACTTCCTATTACATCCTCCTGAAATGTTTCAGGCCTGATCCATTGCTGGTGGCCAGAATATTTTCATTAGTCTAAGCAAGGGAGGTTTGACTCTTTCTGATTGGTTTATCTTTGATGTATCAAATCAATAGAAGATGGAGAGTCTCTTACACTTTAACCAGTTTTTTGCTATCACAAGAAGATTTACTTATATCCCTAAACCCAAAGATTGTATGTTTTTCAGTATATCAGTTATCAGTTATCCTCTGTTTCTAACTACAGCAGTCAAATTCTATGTAACAGGTTTTTGTAACTGATTTCCCTATTATGTTCTTGTGCTCCTTCAGTACCTTTACTTTTTGTGGTGCTCTCTCAATGTTATGGTCTCATTTGCTTTATATAAGCAGCATTCTTGCTCCACCACTTTTCTAACACTTCTCTGAGAGAGACTTATTTAATCTGTTTGGATGCCTCTCTTTCAATTGTTCTTGCTCTTGTGAGGTTTTGACATATGAAGTAAACCAACCTTCCTTCAACTGTACTAAAACCAACTTCAGAAACAATCTGAATGGAAGTGCAAAGAGAAAATTTAGTGTTATGACTTCAGACTGAAAAATATAGCTGGGTTACTACGGGAATGAAAACATGCCCTCTACACCAGAGCTGCATGAAAAATGGTTTATATGGTTGTTTTTCTCTTTGACCATTCAATTCAAACCCAAAAATGGACTCCTACAAAGCAAAACTGAAATTGTGCTTAGAAGTGTACCATTCCAATCCTAAGAGCTGAAAGGAAAACAAGAGAAACAGAGCTAACTCCTTGAAATGTGGAGAGGGGAGGAAGTTCTCTCTCCATTTTTTCCTGTAGCCCAGAATTACAGGAATTGTGCAGAGGGATGAGCACCATTGCTGCGGGTGAGATAGTCTTTATTTCAGAGTTTCATTTAATTTAATGCCAATTAACAAACTTCAATTTACTGATATGGGTACTGAAAAAAACAAGAAGATAAACAATTAAACACTTACTGAAACATCGTTCTTCTCACTTCTCCAGGCTCTGTTTCAGTCCAGTTCCTCTCCTCCTCACTTTCTAGTCTCAATTCCTCTTGTTTTTACAGTGAGTTATGTTCAGTTCCCTCTCAATTCCCACTGTGAGGCAACAAGTGGTGCTGGAGGCTGGAATCAGTATATAATGGTTTCTATCAGCAGCTTCTTGCTCCTTACTCTATTTCACCTCCACTGCTCCACTCACCTTATGTAAAAAATGCAGAACCTGCGAGGTCACAACAGTTTAAATAAATAACCACTACAAACTCCACCTTTTATTTTTACACAATAGACTACATAATAATACAGATTTGCATTACAAAGTTATAGCCTTCTCTGTGCAAGATTTTCAGCCTAGAACGTTGCAGCAGTTTCATTACACATGCATTACAAATTCCACACTTTATCACTGCAAGGGGATATCTCCTTTGCAGGAACAAGAGGATTCAGCCATCACTGATGACAAGGTTATCTGGCTTCTGCAGGGCAGCTTTTATGAGGGGAGCAGCCCCCAAGTTATGCAGATCAATGCTTTCTTAAAAAATCATCTCCTATCCCAGCAGCATCACTTTGGTTGTGTCCAGGGGGAATGTAGATCTCTCATCCCAACTAATAAGAAATAGGACAAGAAGAAACAGCTTCAAGTTGTGCCAGGGAAAGTTTAGATGGAATATTAGGGAAAGGGATTGCCCTAGGCCCATTGTGTGTGGACTGTGGCCCCTCAGGGCTGCCCTGGCACCCGTGCATGGTCCTCTCCTCATGCTCCTGTCCGTATGCCTTAGCTGGCCCCTCTGACTGGTGGAGGTTCTGAAGTAGGTTTGATCAGCCAAAGAACTGTCCGCAGCTGACTGCAAGAGGCACAAGGCAGCACACAGCCACCCCCTGCCCCGGTGTACCCCACTGGGACCAAGGAGAGACAAACTCAAATGTCTGGAGAGTATTCTGTGGGCCATGGAATGGGCTGTTCTCTAGCAGGGCTCAGGATGCGGGCAGTGTTCTGCTGGCAGCAAACATTGGCCAACTCATACCAGAGGGATGGTGAGCCCAATGGGGTGTTCTTGGTTACTACAGCTGGAGCAGTCTCCTCCATGATCCAGAGAACCTTCCTGTGATGTGACAGAAACTGAGGGAATGACGAGAGAAGCTTTGGGAGCCCTTGGTCACAGTGGTGCAGTCTGAGGCACAGAAGGTAAAGCACAATGTAGACGACTGTGCATGCAGCCATTTCAGTTCAAAGTTCTGGTGGAATGAAAAGGGAACAGCCAGCAATAAAAGGACTGGGGGAACATGAATCTTTTCCTCAAATCTATACTTTTGTTTTTCTTCTGCAGTTTCTTTAAATTGTTTTTGTTATAGTTTTTAGATGGCAAGATACTTTTTCTCACTAAACCTATTTGTTGTTGGTGGCTCCTAAGTGATTCCCAAGCTGAGTACTCCTTGCAGACCTCAACACAGACTGCAGAGTAGTCCTGTGCAATTTCATTCCCCACCCTGACTCTTTGGGAGGCAATGACAAACTGCTGTCTTGACTTGGCTGTCAACAAAATTGGATCCTTACTTACCAAGAGTGATGTAGTCTTTTAGGCTGCACTCTTATTGATCCTATTAGCTTTCTTAGCAATTCATGAATATTTATGGCAACATACCAGCTGCACAGTTTACTGGTTCCCTAAGAGTGAAAGTTGTATTAAATTGGACATAGTTCGGTGACTTAAAGGCATCAAATATTCTCAAAGCTCCTGAGCGATGCATCCCAACAAAGAGGAAGTCAGGCAAAAATGCCAGGAGGAACAAGGAGCTCTTGAAGAAGCTCCATCTCAAAAAAGAAGCCTGCAAGGGATGCCTACACAGAAGTTGGCCAAGTAGCCAGGGATCAGGTTAGTTAAGCTAAAGCACTGATAAAATTATATCTGGTCAGGGACATCAAGGGCAACAACAAATGCTTTTATAGTGATAAAATGAAGACTAGGGAAAATGTTGCCTGTCTCTGGAAGGAAATGGGAGACTTGGTTGCCCAGGACATGGAGAAGGCTGAAGTACTCCATGACTTTTTTACCAATCTTCACTGGCAAGTGCTCCAGCCACACTGTCCTGCTACTTTCCAAAGGCAAAGGCAGGGACAGGGAGAATGAACTAGCTGACGTAGGAAAAAACTTAGTTTGAGACTGCCTAAGGAACCTGAAGGTGCACAAGGCACCTGATGAAATAAATTCATGGATGCTGAGGAAAGTGGTGAAAAAAGTGGCTATGCACCATATTTGAGAAGTCACAGCAATTTGGTGAAGTTCCCACTGACTAGGAAAGGAGAAACAACCCTAATTTTTAAAAAGGAAACTACAGGGCAGTTAGTTTCACCTTGGGGCCTGGAAAGATCATGGAGCAGATCCTCCTGGAAAATGTGCTGAGGGACATGGAAAATCAGGAGGTGATTGGTGACAGCTAGCATGGCTTCACTAAGCAAATGGTGTCTGACAAATTTGGTGGCCTTCTATGATGGGGTTATGGAGAAGTTGTTGCTGCCCCATCCCTCAAAATGTTCAAGGCCAGGGGTGCTGCACAACCTGGTCTAGTGCAAAAGGTGTTACTCTAAGGTCCCTTCAACCAAAATCATCCTATGATTATGATTCTGTGTTTTAAAACTCATGTATTTATGGTGAATTAATCTCCAAATAAATACACAAGTTGTATGCTTTACCACCTCCTCCTTTCTTTTTTCAGTTGAGTAGGTTACCTAGAAGGGCACTTGCTGTGATCTCAACCTTAGTCCAATTCTGATTTGCTTAATGAAAAGAAATTATGCCTTCTATAGGGACTCTCCAAGGATTGGAATTGCAATAGATTTTAGGCCTGCTGCAGGTTTTTGCTACTGTTGGTATAGATCTTTAATCCTGTTATCTTTTTTCCTGAGAAGTTCAGTTGTTTCAAGTCTCATGGCAAGAACCAAAGCGGAGACAATATCCTTCAACAGATGAGGAAATGCCACATGTAGCTGACTGAGGGCAAGGATTGTGAATGCATCTCAAAACCATTCCTGCACACTCCTCATCCTTGTGCCTTTTAGAGCTTGAATCACCAGCCCTAAATGGAAGGATTACCCATGTATGCAGCGCTTGGATTAATATGCCCTTCTCAACAGCTTGCTTGATTTGGAAAATAATGTAACTTCTAATACATGTAAGCTGCAGACTGAAGGTTGAAAAGGGTGTCAAACAGACTTCAAGGTGTAATTCAGATGTTCTTTCTGGTACTGAAGATACCACTCTGCATACACACTGCAAAGATAGCATCCCCTACCATCAGTAATTTTTGCTGGGGTGTCTCTTGCAGACAAGTTTCTGCCACAGATGGTGCTGAGGCATTATTTTTTGAATCTTACTTTGGAGATTTTTGTTTGCTGTCGGAATCTTCTGGATAACTACTGGGGCTGAGCTGAAATGATTAAAATGGAGCAATTAAAAAGAAGGGATAGCAGGGAATGCAGCCACAGAAGCCAGCCTGCTACTGCAGTGGTTTCACAGCTGACTGCATAACTGGATATCTGACACAACAAATGTTGCTTTGAGCTCTGTTCTCTGCTGAGCCATGGCACTGATTCCATGGAGGCTTTCTTCTGGGTTATTATTATTAAAGACTTCTGATTAGAAAATTAAAACAGCGATGTTCTGACTACTCTGAATGTGTCTTTTCAGAAAGGAAGGAAATAACAAGGTGAAGACCAACAGGGAGGGGTAAGAGTCTTGGGACTGCTGTGATGGTAGTTTCTGAGTAAGCACATGAAATCTATCATTCTCCTGCCCCATAAGAGGGCTGAAATCCTAAAAGGCAGAGATTTTTGAGAGTGTCTGTCAAGTCTATATTTCACAGATTAAAAGTGGAAAAAAAAAGGAGGGAAAAACAAAACAAAAATAAGAAGAAATGGACACATGTCTTTCTGGGAAACCAATCTTAGAGCTTCTGGCTGGTAAATATGCCAAAGTAAATAAAATTTTGCAAAATTCCTGTATAACTATACAAAGTATTTAGGCTAACAGAAGGGAATTCAGCACAGAGGCTGGAGAAAATATTAGTCAGGGAAGATAAGAGAGCTAGAGGTGATGGTGTATGTTGGTGCTCTGAAAGAATATTAAAGAAGCAGGCACTGGCAATAAGTTTAAAATGGAAGAGAAAAACAAGAATCAATATATTTTATTTGTTTATTTTATTTTACTTACTTTTACTTCAGGGTTATGAGAAATGGATTTTAATTTCTCCTTTCAGAGGTCACAGTGTATTATTGGTTTTGATGAGAATATAGGCCCAGGCATTGAAACGTTTATGCTTATCCTATGTTAACAGATGTTATGGGGACTTTTCTGTGGACTGCTGCAGATTGAGGTGGTCCCAGTCACAATCTCCCACTGTATAACCACAAATGAAAACCCTGGGATACTTTCTAACCCTAATAGATAGCAGCTTACCTGCACTATTATATGAGATACTGCAGCGCTGTTTTGATATTAAGATGAAATAATGAGAAAATAATGGAGGTATAAACCTGAAAAAAGACTTTTTGTCAGCCTAGTGCAGAAAAGCACATTATAGACAGAACAAAAGCTGTCATTTTACAGGGGAAACAACTCAATGTTATTTTTATTTCTTTTGTAATGAAGTAGGTGATTGCAGTCAGTTTGCCCTGTTTTAAGTCATTATTGCCTTTGCACCTACTCTTAATTATGTATTTGGAACCTCTGAATCTATCTGAAACTGTCCCTTCCATTAGTGGTGGCTGGAACTTGTACCTCTTTCACAGTAAGCCTACTTCAATATTAACTCAAAAAGGATTTTGTGCTTTTAGCAGGGGAGATGTGGATAAATTTGTCAAAGGCAGAATGTTAAGTAGTTTAGAGTGTCTGTCTTGTCAGATGGTGGCCTGCTCCTAACCTGAGTACAGTACAATGAGTACCTGAGAGAGTAATGTAGTTGTGTCTTCTGTCACACACACATACATAAATTACAAAAGGAGATATGGGCAAAATGGTGTGAGGAGAAGTTTAGAAAGCTGTTTCAAAGTAATATCACAGACAATCCATCAGTTGCTGGAGTTATTTAAGGAAGTGATGACATGAATGCTGCATTTGGCTTCTGGTCTCCTAATGCAAGCTCCTTTAGACAGATTTCAACCTTCCTTTTCAGAGTGCGTATTTATGTGTGTTTTTCTCTTCTTCTACAATGACTTGCAGAATTGTTTCCCTCACAGGAATGGCAGTAACTGCTTCATTCCAAAAAGCCTAAATGGAAGATCCATTGCCATGAGTTTTTGAACCCAGATACATGACACCTGAAACATCAGATTGCAGGAGGGAAGAAAGGGCTCAGAACTAATTACCTTTCTTAAGAAAATATTTTCTAGGGATTCTTACATTAGATGTGCAAAATGATCAATTTTATGAAAAAGTAGGCTTCATTTGGGAAACCTTGCCAGATGGAGCACAGGGAGAGTGAAGTCCCACTTTTCCTGTATTGCGAAATAGACTGAGGCAGCAGAGAGGAGCTCTTTGCCTAGACAAAGAGACCTGTGGCTCTGCACTTAAGGTAGCTTTTTTCTTTTAATTTTCCTGGCAAAACCAAAGGAGGAGAAACCTGAGGAACTAAATCATGGAGAATTATGCAGACTGTCACAAGCTGAGACTGTCTTAGTGACCTTGGCAGACCTTGGTAGTGCCACACTCTGTGGAATAGGAAGGACGTGATGTGCCTCCTGACAAACTTCCAAGTCTGTCCCATGTGGTTCTGATTTTTATTTGTAAAATACTGGAATACCAGCTAATGTTCTGGTGGAGAGATAGAATGTAAGAGAATAGCGCAGAAGGCAATCTCAGCCCTGAGGAATTGCAGCTGCACTAATCATCAAAGATTAGGAACAGGCCTGCCCTTAACAGGCCACAGCTGTGTCCAATGAGGATGAGTGCTATAAAAGAGTGGGTTAGCTGGGTGAGGTGGGAGTTTCCTATGTGAAATCATCAAGAAGGTATGGAACTTTTGCAAAAAGGTGGCAGCATGGTCTCTATTTTGGAAGCAGTCTTGTGGTGCCTGACATTTTTTTTTCTTCCAGGATTTCTATTCTCTCAAATCTTCTATAACTTTAACTGTTTTGGTTATGGAATCTGGATAGGGACTTTCTTGCTGAGTGAAGCAGTCTCAGTCAGCAGACTGAGATTTGAGTCAGACCAAAGCACTTTAAAATGGCAAGCAGTTCTATGGGTCTTTGAGGAGATTTGAGGTCCTTTAGCTTTTCTTGGGAGGATTTAGCATCTGTTAGTTGTACTAGAAGCCACAGTTGTCCTAGCAAGGGCTGTCCTTGATGGCACAACAAGCTGGTGGATATCCTTGTCAATTTAGTGTTTCCTTAGGGCTCTCTCTTTGTGAGAACACAGCCTGTTGAAAAAAAAAAATAGCCAAAGTAGCTCACCCAAATGACATGTTATGTGTGGACAAAACCATAATCCAGTGGAGATTTGAGTTTTGCTCTTGGGGAGCATCTTGGGGAAGAGTAAACCATTCTTTCCTAAGGAAGCTTAAGCTTTCACCTGATTACTACCAGGGATAATTAAGATGATGGTCAATTGCACCTTAGTGGCAGCCATGTATCTGTCATGAAGCATTCCCCTCTAACACCTTTAGTGTATTTTGTTCTTCTTTTATTCTCCTTTTGAAACAATTTATTACACCCTTCACAACACAACCATCTCATCATGGAGTTTAGTTATTATTGCATAACTTGAGCTGTCAGTAGGGTGACACAACTAATGTGTAGTTCCTTCACTGTTTTGTTAACATTAACCCTGGAAAATATGGATTTACTTTTAAGGCTAGCAAGTTGTTTGTTTTCCCCAGCCTAAGTTTTAGAGTATTATAATGCTTTTAAATGCTTCAGAATTCACAGATGATGGTAGAAACAAGGCCTGGTAGGTAGCTGATGAAGAGTAGCTTTTTCCTTGTGACCTTCCTTTCCTTCACAGCAGCCTTTACTACACAGAGTTTGTGTACATCGTTATATGCAACTTCTGTTCTAGGGAAGTACTTTTTCAATAAATACGAGCTGGAGTAGCAATATTTCTAGACAGGAATCATTACCTAATGGATAAAGCACTAGATTGAAATTCAAGAAACAGAAAGTGGTTTAAAGTGAAACTTTACAATGGAAGTGATAAAAAAAGATTATGCTTTCCTTATTTATTGTGTTTGATTTTAAACAAAGTGTGCTGAGTTTTAAAACAGACAAAGGTAATGTGTGCATCAGTCATCCCAAGTATTCTCTTTGGGACCCAGAGGCCAAACTGGTGCATTAATTTATGAACCATTACCAACACCAGAAATTTCCACTGGAGAAGTTGTGTAGCTATCCTGTGTCTCTCACCTATACAGCCCTGATTGTACAAATGAAAGCCAAACCTGTGTGGTATAGGTGGCTTTATCCATGGTATCTATTTATTCTGTGTACTAGCCTTTCACATTTTTAAAGAATTAGCTGCCTAGAGCCCCGGGCAAAGAAAGAGATCAAAAAGGATGCACTTCTGAACTGCGACTTCTGATTACTTAAGTAGCTGCTGCAGTTTATCAAGTTTAAATTACTGCTGAAAGGATATCTTGAATGCAGCTAGGGGGTTGTTAAAATGTGCTAATGGCTTATGGTTTTCATTGTGGGGCACCAAGGTGGATGACTTCAGTTCCCATGACCTACATTATGTCCTGTGCAGGTGCAGAGGAGACAGAAGAAATTTTCATTTCAATATAATTTATTTGAGCTAGAGCTTAAGTTAAGGCCTTAAAAATACTTCAGTGGTCTCTTTCTGCAAAAGACGCCCTGTGAAGGGCAGCTGTTAACTGTTCACACATGGGAAGGCCTGGCAGGCTGGCATAACCTATTTTCAAATTGTGCTCTGTTACACCTGTGATCATGACTGTGAGTCTGCACTGATGGACTTAATTGTCTTCAGTGGGACTGGGGCTTATGGAGAGTAGTTTGGCTCAGCAGGTGAAACCAAGGCAATGTGCTAATGTGTCGGACTTTATATATTCAAACAAGCAAGCTATGCCTTCCTTACCTGTGGCTGTGTTGGCTTTGCAGTATTTGGGAGCAGGAGACTCTTCAGTGAGTTAGTTCAGCAAAGATGACCCTAAATGTTCGTGGGAAGTGAGTCTGCACAGTGAGCAGGTGCCACCTTTACACAGTGTAATTGTCTTGCATGGAGACTGGGGGGCTGGGTTTGCTGAAGGAGACGGTACAGCTAAATCACCAGACTGCATCAGTTTGTGCCTGTGTGGTTTTTTGCAGCTGCAGGCATAGGAATATGCAGCCTGCTGGCTCCTTGAGAGGGTGAGAGCTCCTCTCTGTGTAACACTAAATTCTCTCAGTCTTGGTGCTTGCACATGTGGGATTAGATTAGCTCAGAGTAGAAGTGTATGAGTGGTGTCAGCTGTTGTGACTGCAAAAGGACAAGTAATGTATGAATTTGTTGACTCTAGAGGTTCTAAAGGTTTCAATTTAGAGGTTTCAACTTCTTGAAAGTAGTGGCTCTTTTCGACAGAGCTCTGAGGTGAGTTTAGAATGAAGCCTAGCTGTCTATGAGCTTACTTGGAAGAAGGCAGGAGGGTAATGTTTTTAATCTGTTTTCATGAAAAATACATTGATGAATGGAGGTTAAAAGATGGTTTGATGTAGAACGCAAATACCTTCTTGCTGTTACAAGACTCCAAACTACCATATTTTGAAATGTATGTGTAATCAAGTAATTGTTGGGGGTTTTGTTTGCTAATAAAAGAATTTCATTAGAGAATGTCCTTTTTTAGACCTCTCTTTTGAAAGTCTTATCAGCTGGCTTGATGCAGAATCAATTTTACTATAACTCTGTGTTACCATTTCTTGAAAGCTATCTTTGTAGCAGGAAAGACTGTTCTCTGCTAGAGGTAATGTAATAGGTGATGGCTGTAGAGGTGAGAGGATGTGGTCTGCTAACAGTGATTTCTATAGCATATTCAGTAGTATTTTGAGGGAAAAATAGAAAGAATACGGACAGAGAGTTCCTTGCCTTTCTTCTTAAAAATGAAGTTATTTCCCAAATACTCTGTGAATATACTGTTCATTCAAAAACACTCTGGAAATGTTATAACTGAAATAATGATTCCTTTTTTCCTTTCCTCAGTTAAATAATAAACCTCAGACTGAGAAACCCCTATGGGAGCAGGGTAATGGGGCTTACCAGATAGATCTGGCACCAGGAATAATAATCACTTTGTGAATGGACCCAGTAGATAAAAGAAGAAATGATAGAAGTCCTTTCCTAGCAAAACCAAAGTATGTCTGGATAGGAAGGTATTCCTCTTGCTCTGTAGAGCAGCCTGGGTAGCTGGAACTAGAAAAGAAGGACCATAATGATTTGGGATGCATAGCTCTTTAAGACACTGATGGTGAGGCTGGTTTGGTAGCCTAATAGTTGGGGCATTCACTTGGAAGAACAAAAATGAGTGCTTGATGTTTAAAATCTTGAGATATTGCCTAGTTCAAAGGTCACAGATCAGAGTCTGTAGAGCTTATTTCCTCTTCCTGGTCTGATAATGAACTGTACTGACTATCTCATGTATTAAAGGAATATAGATGTGGCTAATTCTACAGAATGCACTGAAGAAAACAGATTTGCTGTGGTTTAGCTTCAGATTTGCTGTCATTGAGTCATAGGTCTATAAACTAGATCACATTTTTGTTAAGCTACTACTGATGACTTCTGTATATTTTCAAGGAATTGGTCTGTAGCTGTCATCTCTCAGTCTGTGCTGAAGATCACTTGCTTTCCTTTGCTCTGAAACAGCAAAGTGCTCAGACAAGCACAGAGCAATTCACTCAGTGTGTTGCCAAAGTACCAGTACAGTTTGCAGATTCTGCTGCACAAAGGAAAAGTTCCATCTTCAATGTCAACCTGACATAACCTTCGTATTCTGGTCAAAGGAGGTTTTCAGGTATCATAGGAAGAGAAAAGAAACTCTGTAAAGGCTGGGAGAAATGGTCTGAAAACTAAGTCTCAGATTCTAACTTAAATGGTAATTTGTCTTGCAGAGTGAATTTGCCTCATGTTAGTTAATTCACAGTCCTGCTGCATGTCTGGAATGTGGAGTTCAGTGTAGATGAATAATAAATGAATGTAAGAATATTAAATTCAGAAGTTAATTTTAACAGCATCACATGCATTAGTGACAGCAGAAAAAAATACATGTGAGTTTAGATTCTGCGAAGCTGTGACAGTTATTTTATGTGAATCCCCAGCACTTGTAAATGTTTAACTTAGATGGTGCTCTTGCATACTCTACTCCCTAATTTTTATGTTCTGGGCTGAGTTAAAAGGAGTTTGACATGGGGTTTTTCTAACTCTAATACTCTGAGATATGTGATGTACATGTGTGATTAGCTTTAAATGAACTAGTCTGAATATTGCTAACAATTTAACTATGAGATTATAAAAGTACTTTACATGTCTGAATAAATTAATTTTTGGATTGCTTTTGTGAAAATTAATAGGATTGTTTTTCCTGTGCTCTCTGCCTAAACTGAGTTATCAAATTGAACATCAAGAATCTGGTTAAATGTCTAAGACTTAAGGATAATAAAATCATGTAGCTTAAATTTTGTGAGGAGTGATCTCTTCATGCCTGTAGCCTCTCCATTCCCCCAGTCCCAACATCTGGTTGATATTCCTAGAACTTTGCCTGTTGTTTCTAAAAGCAAGGATTGCTAAAGTAGGGAGCTTTTCCTTTGTGATTGCAACCTTGGTTAGTCCCTCATCGTGAATCATTCTTGGGCATTTGTATACCTGTCAATTTCTAGAAGTGATTATTTATAAGCTATATATAGAGAGTACAAAAACACTATGGAAAAGCCTTTTTTTAAGCAAACCTCTATGAGCAAAGGGCACTCTGTGGTTGGGTCTGTGACAGCTGTGTAGGAGTACCTCTCCAAGGCACTGTTTGGCTCTGGAAAGAGGTTGGTTCAGTGATGATTCATGGAATTGAGATTACAAAGGAGAAATTAAAGGCAGGAGAGGAATTGTCTTCTAGGCTGGGAGCTACTTTTTATTCTGTTCTTGTAACTCTGTGAGCAGTTCTAGAGCCTTTTGGCTGGAGCCAAAGGGTCACAATCACTGTTACCCTCAAACCAGACTTGGTATGTGGGTGGGGTTTGCAAATTAATTGTTCACTGCTTTTTAAGAAGCTGCCTCTTTGCTGTATTTTAGATCTCCTGATTTTAAGAAAAACTGAAGAAACCAGTTTTGATTCTTTCTGTGCATGAAACACACATCTTTATATATGCTAACCAGCCACGCTTGAAACAATCAAATGTATCTTATGACTTGCATTTTGTATCAATTACTGTTGAAAGAATGATGTAAAAAATGTGTGGACTGCACCAAAAACAATAGATGTTAACCCTTTTCTGATATTCAGAATCTTTGGCCCTGTATATAATTGTTTTATCAGTAATATTAGTGGAACATATTTGTACCCAAGATGGTCCTCTTTTAAGAGAGAAAGTTTGCATATTCAGTAGATACATGGGATTTCTTTATGTAAATTCACAACACCTCTGTGGAAGTTGGAAATAAAAAATTTATTAGTGGTGACATGTATAAATCTCAGATTATCACTAGTTTTATTCTACTGTTATGAAAAGTCAGGATGGAGTGATCACATGATAATATAAAACATTAAAAGAAAATTGTCTCACTCATTTGTATATTGAAGCAGCATACTTTGCTTGGAGATTGTCTATGTAGAGCAAAGTTTGAGTTCAGCAGTACAAGGGACAGGAAATCTGTGATGTTGCTGAACAAAACTTATAAAAAGACCTCAAGAGATACTAATGTACAAAGCAGTGAATACTAGAAACTACTAAAAAGGGATCGTGGTGACAGCCTCTGTGGACCATGAATGATAATATCAAAAGCTTCCGTCTAGACATTTTTCTTTTTATTCTGTTCTGTGAATGTTTTTCAAGGGTATTACTGTAAATTTTCAGTTATTCCTTGTAATGAGAGGGTTTTGTGTCCCATTTAAATGTAATTCTATTTACTAACTGAGCAAGCAAGTTTCTCACTTTTTGGGCCTGATGGTTATGTGTTTCTGCTGTTAGTATATATTCTATTTAATGATGTTTGGAAGATATAGGCAGTTGTAACTCTGAGACCTTATTCTCATTATTCTATGGAACAGGTGACCTCTGTGACTTGAGGTACTGTGAAGACGTAAAAAGCACAATTGCCTGTTCCAAAGACTTTTAAAGGCCAAAGAAGGACTTTTCCACGAGATAAGCACAGCAGGGAGCAATAGGATGGCATCAACACCAGGCCTGGCAGAGGTGAGATGTAGCTAGCACACTCTTTGTAATGCATCCAAACAAAAATTCCCACTGCAACATGGTGTAAAGAAGCAACTGCCTGTAGTCATGTCACAGGTCCAAAGAAAGATCACACCCAGTTATGGGACAGATGGCATCTGCACCCACAGAATACTGTGTCTCTGCCCTGACCCTTTCCTACAGATATGTCTCCATGGGTACCTGGAAACTTGGACTGTAAGTTAAGTCACTGGCAGAAACCTGAGAACTCCTGGACAATAATACCACCTTTATCTTACCTCAGACCTAGGAGAGGTGAACGAACTCGGGGGGGACAAGAATGTATCACTTGTAAGGGACACAAAGAATCTGGAATTTATGGGGCACAAGGAAAGTCAGCTCAGCAACTGTGCAGAAATCGGCTCCTACTTGGTAAAAGTTAATTTCAGCAGGGAGAAGCTGTGACCACCAACTCATGGCCCACTGACCCAAGAAATCACTGACTCAAAAGAAGAGAAATGCTGAGCATAGACTAATTAGCATGAGAAGCAAGGAAATAATTTAACCAATAGAATAAGAAACTGTGTATCCAATGAACAATAATTCCTTTGTTTGCAAAAATGTATAAATAGGTAAGTTTGGAGTAGTCTTGGGACCCCACCACCACTGAGAATCCCATGGTGAAAAAGGGCCAGTGGAATGCTGCTGGATCCACCAGCAGTGACCATCTTCTGCTTGATATCTCTCTCTGCCCTTCCCACTCAATCTATCTAATATATCTCTCTCACATTTAATGTTAAATAAATCTGTATTACTGACTTTGGTATATGGTGTGGTTTACACCTTAATTTGGGGTGCAAATTACAGTAGTGAGACATCTCTCATTACTTAGATCATAACAGGTACTGAAAGAAACCATAATCATTTTGGACACTGAAAATATGCATTATTTAACTGGGATTGCAGTGTTGTCCTTTGGACTTGAATTAAACTTCTATTTCTGAAGATGAGTTGGACAATCCTACCTATTTAGTAACTTGGACTACTTCTTTTCCCAAGTAGTGATGGTGAGAAAAAAATTGTGATAAAAGAAGATAAATTTGCAGTTACAATCCTCATAAAGCGTGAAGTAGGTATATTGGGTAGTATGTTATTATTCAAGTATTAAAAAAAAACAGTATGGCAACTTGTTTTGAGAGAGACACATCAGTGGTCTGCAAACTGAGGCATGTGCAAGATGAGGTGTGGGAGGAAATACTGGAGCTTCCATTTATGTATACTTTTTAGATTAAAAAAAACCCACAAAAATAAGTATTAGCAATATTTAATATTGCTTGACGCTGATGCTCTGACTGGGTCCACATGTCAGATGACCACATTAAGGTCACAGGGTCTACTCAGGGAAGAGTGGATGCTCCAAAATGTAGAGAAGTTGTGTTGCCTTGTATATTACAATAATTCTATTAACATGCAAAGATTCCATAGCTTCAGCTTCATACCTTTCCAATGCTTCTCGTGGTGAGCTCCTCAGAGCAGTGACTCTTGGTCCTTGCAGTGGCCATCTGACTCCTCCTATTACTCCACCCTTTATGCCACTTGTTCTTATTAGTTACAGGTGTTCCTAATCTTTAGTAATTGGTTCCAGCTGCAACTCATTGGGGGGTAAGATTGCCTTCATTTATCCATACTGTGCCCCCCTACAAGGTTGACAATGGTGCTGTCACTTGTTCATTCCTTTGAAATATTTTGTGATGCGTTACAGTGTACATGTGTCTAGTTAAGTGGATTTAAACATTATATGATCTACTTTTAGCTAAACTAAGCCTCACAAAATAGACGAGTATCTTAAAAAGATACCTGCAAAGGAATCAAATGTTGATCAAATGTAAAGCTAATAATGTGAGAACAAGTGTGCAAGAAGGAAAATGGCAGAGCTGGCATTTCTAGTTATAGTAGAAGCTGTCAGCTGCATTATGAGGTGAAAGCAATGATCTGACCAGATCTGACAAGAACTTGGGAAAAAAAAAAGTCATTATAGAAATAAACTGAACTTTGAACTAGACTTTTGAATTGGTGCATCACAAAATGTTGAACCAAATTGGCAAAAAATATGGACCATATTCAATCACATACCTCTCCCTAAAAAAATGAAAAAATTAGTTTTATTTTTAGGGGAAAGCAAAAATAGGGTTTCTATGCTGTTAATAAGTACAATTATAATTAAATTATTGGTTATTTAATCCTTAATTTAAATTTTGTTTGTTTTAATATGTGCATAGCGTATTAAAAGAGTAGTACATAACTTTTAAAGAAAAAACTATGCAGGTGTTGGGAGTGCATGCCCAAATTTATTTTACTTTATGCTCAATAGGCATATAGGAAAAGCATTGGAAACTGTTGAACAAGGGAATAGACGCTTAAAGAGTAAATAGAGATTAGATTATTTACCTTCATTTGTTTAGTGTCCTATGACACTCTAGACTGTTAGTGTTGTGGGGAATGGAAACTTTCCTATGGCTTACCACAGTTTGTTTCACATGGGACGTCTCAGAGGTGAATCAGTTGTGTCATGTACAGAATGCAGCATCCTGTGAGGCTGCTGCTACTGTGAGACACGTGTTGTGCAGTGCCTGAGTAAGGAATTCAGCTAAAGAGTCTACATATTAACTGCTGGCATTTTGTTGAGTTCATTAGCATCCTTTTTTAGGTTTTAGCTTTTTAAAGTGAGTTTCTTTGACCAGAGTGATTTGCGCTAACCTTGGTGCTGGTGGGAAGGTTAACATGACATAAAATTTTTTGGAACACAAACTTTGTCATGGTTGTCATTATGTGAAATACTGCTGTATAGGTCAGCCAAGGACACCTTGATTAGTCTGTTACATCTTTTGATTAACATTTTCTTTTTCCCCCAATGACAGATATTTATTAATACAAGCTACATAATGAAGATTTATTTCTTCTACAGAACTATATACATGTTCTTTTATTTCTGATTATATAGCAATTTTTGAATTAATGGTAAAAGACTAATGACCTGAGGAAAGATCTGTGGAGATGCAAAACTTTGCCAACTCTGACTGTATAACATGGTGCTTTTTATGTTGGTTCTACATGAATGAATGCATAATCATGTATTTAATGTCAATATTGGACATTACTCTGTGGTAATGAATTAGGACATTATTTTGCACAAGAATTGCACAGGGAAATGCAATCAATGACATTTCATGTTCATTTCAGCTAATGTCATTATTTTTATAGTCTCATTTCAGTCTTTTCTTTCACTTCAAAAGTCTAGTGCTATTATTTTGTGTGAAGTAACTCTAAATCCACATTTATTAAGGGCACAACTTTTCATACATCCATAGTAATTCTAGAATTTAAACTATGGGTGTGCAAGTTAGGGCCTGAGATAGGAGTTTCTTTATGCAATTATAATTTTAGACAATGCAATGCCTTTGCCATGAATATGACAAGAGGAGAAGATACTGTATTAAGTGATTTTTCTTTTTCTCTTTTTTTGCTTAAATGATTTTTCTAGTAGTTTTTAGTCATACTTGATGTGTTCTATCCAGAGGAGGAGGCAATTTGGGCATCACTCAAATCCACTGACAAGCAATTACTTGGCATTTCATCTTTCTGTGGTCTTCCTGTGCTTTTTCTGTCTGACTCACTGTGAAGGCAGTCCCTTTCCACTCTGCTTAGTTATAAACCTGGGATACCTTTCCCTATATCCTCTTTATCTGCACCTGTGCACCATTTTTCTGTGTTCAGGCAGTTACTTTGCCCTGCAAAGCAAGCTGTAAGGGTCAAACAGACCAAGCCTCTTCTCTGCATCCACCACCCACTGCACTGATGAAAAATGTGCTAGTGGTGCTAAGCACCAAAGAGGACTTGTAGAATGGGCTATTTCTGCCATGCAGGTGACACCTGTCTGGAGCTGTTATCCAGTGATAGAGGGTGGCTGGTGTGTCTGTCTAGAAAATGTTGCATTTCTGGACTTGCTCAGCTTGTCCTAAAAAGAATTCATGTGTTCTTTTCAGAAAGCAGGAGGAGATCAGAGGGCTAATTGTTCCTGCAGTTTTCTCACGTATTGTGTTTGTGTATGAGTGAACACTGGTGCCAGCTCTGGCGGTCAGGCTGGGGGTATGAGCACCTATGACATCTGGAGTAGGTGGGGGTACTAAATTTCCATCCACTGGAGTAGGAACAGGATATGTCCTGAAAAATTAGCTACTGGGGGAGGGCTGTCATGAGTGAGGGGCTCCATGTCAGCAGGTGGAGCAGGACTGCCTGCTGCTGAGGAGGAGTGGTGTCTGTATCTTCACCCTTTTTGGTACACCAAGGGTGCACACCCATGTTCAGTAGCAAACTTGAAGCTGAAGAGGAGGGGCACCTTGGCTCCAGGCCAGAGTATCCAGCGGGATAGGGAGCACCACCTCTCCAGGCAGGAGAAGCCCTGGGGCACAGCAGGGGGAGGAGATGGCGGTACCACCTACATCACTTAAGTCGGCAAACACAGGATCTGCTTAGCATCTCAGAAGAGCCAGTAAGGGATTTCAGAGGATGTTAAGGGGTTGGAAAGGCCCTTAAAGATCATCTCATTCCAACCCCCTGCCATGAGCAGGGACACCTTCTGTGAGATCATTTTGGTCCAAGCCCCATCCAACCTGGCCTTGAACTGTCCCAGAACCGGAGCAGTGCAGTAATCCGCGGCTCTCTGGGCTTTAAATAAGTCCAATCCGGCCAGTTCGAACTCTTAGCCCACACGGACTGCATAGATGAAGTAGGAGATGAGAAACGCTCTTTCCCACGTGGGGACGAGTGTCCAGTTATTGGCTTGGGGCAGGACACAGCCAGCAGACCGACCACCCAGGCATAAAAAGGCTGCGGTCCCCTTGCAGGGCAGTTTTATACCCAAGGGAAAGGGGGTGGGGAAAGAGGACCGCGGCCAATGGGATGCCATTGGGAGGGGCAACGGGAGGGGCCATCTGTGGGGCAGATCACCAGGGGATGTATAACCGGGGGGTGTGTGAGGGAGAAACCATGTGAAAGGGAGGGGGAATGAACCATCCACGTGACCTGATGTACCCAGTAAAAATTTTCTATTACCCAGAGCAAACAACAACTAAATAAACTATTTAGTGCAATACATGTGTTGGTAACTGGTGAGCCACCACGGATTCTGTTTTCTAGGAAATGTACTGCCAAAATATTCACAAAGACCTACTGGGGAGTGGAAGGAGAACAGGAATGAATCTTAGAGGATGTAGTCCAACAGAAACCTGGAAGTTTATTAAATTGCCACTCAATATTAGGAAGTTTTTCTACCTTCTTGCTTTAAAACCCACAGTTTCCAGGTTTTTAAAAATAGTTGTGTACTTTTCAAAGGTCTAGTGTAGTTTAATTTTTTTCCCCTGGTGTTTATGGAAGACATTGAATCCATTCTTTATTCAGAGACTCATTTGGATTTAAAATGACTAGTTTTATTAAGAAGGATTGGTTCTGCTTACTTGTGAGGTAACTTTCCAACAAGTCTTTCACAGTTGTATGTTTTCTTCTATTTTGCTTCAGTTCCAGAACTCCCTCTTCTTTAAATTTTATTTCAATTCTGAGATGGGTCCTTCCTACTTTAGTTGTGTTAAATATTTATATCAGATAAAGAGGAATAGTGGAAGAAATAGACAGAGTTGGGATAGTTAGTGTTATCCAGTAGTACCCTGGAGATACAATGAATAAGTCAGGTGTTTAATATGAAAGAGTGATCAGTTTAATTTCTGCATCCTTCAGGTCTCTTTGTGATCATGTAATTTATCAGTAGTTAGCACAACATGTCACTGGTGACAATGTTATAAACAGATTTTAATTTGGAGATAAATGTTAAAATAGAGAAAGAAATTGAACTCCTTTGTCCATCTGCTTATGTGAATTCCCACACATATGTCAGGATTGCAGCAGCATGTACATAAATTATGAGTAAAATATGTTTATTATTTAAGTAACATGTAGTGCTCAGCTTTTAAGAGATCTCATCTGGTCCTGCTTTTCAGTTTAATATTCAGTTTTTAAATGCATGGAGACCGAAATTTGGTGTTCAAAGTAAAACAAATCTAGAGTCTTTCCTGTATTTCTTAATCTTTTGAGCCCTTATTTTTGTTCAGAATAAAGCACCAGTGAAATATAACACCAAGTCCTTCACTCTTGCATTTCGCTCAGCCTTAATTCCTCTCATTCTCTCTTGTGTTCTTAGTAATGGTGTGTGGAGGGTTTTTTTAAGATTTTCAAGCTGAAGAATAAGTGCAGATTATCATTCTTTCCTCAGGCTCCATTTTGCTCTTGTGATTCTTGAACTGAAATAATATGAACTCTTAAATGAGATGAGAACTGCTACCTTGTGGCAAGAATAAAGTCTGGTTTTCTACAGATTTTGCTCTTATGAAACATGGCTTTGACAGCAATGGCAAAATAGCATAAAAATGGGCAGGAAACCATCTTGATACAGATTTTTGGCGTTCTGGTTTTAGTAAGTCCCATCTTCTACTACATTTCCATCTTGCCTAGTCAAACAGGAGGAGGTTCTGTCTCAAGATTAATATTCAAAACTTTTCATTGATTTCTGCTCCCTGAAACTATCCTCAGCAGTCAAGGTTTCACAGTGCTTCTCAATAAGGTTCCTGGTTAAGATTTTTCTGAAGAACAAGTTAAATATTATGTATAAATAAAAAATGCCTGAATTGGACAAAAAACCCCTGATTTTGTGGGTAGCTGTGGACAACTCCATGTATCAAGATTTTTCAACTGACCTTGATTAGACGTGAAGAAAAAAATCTCCTGCAAACTGCATGCCACATTTCTGCCTCTAGGACGTTTCTCCTGCTCTAATGACAGAGTTTGAGCATTGTTATAACTGAGTGGCTGTAAGTAATGTCTTTGCCATAGTTCTTTACTCTTTCCTTGGTGTACACTAAATAAAAGTCTCAATTTTTGCATTTTTAGTTTGGGTTTTTTAATGTTTTAACATAGCTAAGTGTAGACTGGGAGTAACATAGACCAAGTCCTTTGAAAATTGCCTTGCAGAGTGGTGAGAGTGTATTTCTGGACTGTCATGGTTCATAAATTTCATGTGGCTGATGAATTACACAGTAGATAACCACCTCATACTTTGTATTTCCTGCTGTGGATAGAGAAACTTCCTGAGCTCTCTGTGGCAGAGAGGAACAAATAATTTATTGGCTTTTCTCACTTTCAAGTTTTGTAGGCAAAGGACCAAAAATACATCTTGCTATATGACAGGAAACCCAGACTTTTTCCTAAGTCTGTTATTCAACCATCTGGGAAATGATGTTTGTTCTCCCACAGAAAAAAGAAATGCTATTTAATTTCAATGCAGTTGAGCAAACTTGAAAGTCAGGTTTTCATGTATAAATGTCATTATAAGAAGCATCTCTCCTGCAGTGCAAGCTAGCTTTTAAGTGTTGTGACTGGGAAGTAGGCTTGTCCTTCATGCCTTCCAAAGGATCTTATCCTAATTTAAATTATGGGATACTGTAGATTTACTAACCTTGACCACAGCCAAGAGTATCTTGGGACAGCTGGGTGCCTGAGGTGCTGCCCCTGCATTCGTTGCTCCCGTGCTCCCCATGCTGCTCTCTCAGAGAACTTTGCTTAGGCTCACAGGATCATCTCCAGGTCCTCTTCCCACATCCCATGGGACAGACAACTCCTTGTGTAGCTGGTTTCCTCTACCGCCGCCCCCTCTGCCTTCTGCATCTTCCTGTTGAAACTGCTCTTTGCCCCCGTCATCTTTCAACACACCTCAAAACACCTGGATTTTGCTTTAGTCCTCTCACTTCTCCAAGGATGAGAAACTTGCAGGTTATTGAAATTCTAAACATGAAAGTGTCGCAATAGACTTGGTGGGAATGATTTTTAAAGGATGTTTTGCAAGTAAACTGAATAATGATAAGGATATCTTTGAAGTAGTAAAATTTCTTTGTGGTGAGTGCTTGCCTTTGGTTACAGGTATCTGAACAGGTACACGGAAATGAGCTTTGAACTGGGCTGACTAGTTTTGTCTGTATATTGGAAGGGATATGCAAACAAGCTAGTGTTCTTAAGCTGTTTGAGGTAACAGTGAAGATACGATAGAAAACAAGTAGAACATAAACCTAGTTGTCCATTACATTTTAACTTCTCATATATGTGAAAAGCGTAGTTTCCTAAACAGTAATTTTCTTTACAATGGTGTATTTTGCAGTCTGAGTTAGATGGACTATGTCTATATCTGTATAGTTTATATCTCTATCTGTTTATATATATATATATTGCCTCAAGAACAAGTAGTCCAAGGATAGTCTGGGGCCTCATAGCAGTGACAGAAATAATAAACCACAGGACAGTTTTCAGGCTTAGCAGAAGCTGCAGAGAGCTTGGAACAGCAGGTATTGCCAGCAGCCCTGCTTGACTGGGTAGCTAGGAATGATGGACAGATTTATCACAGGTGAGTTCATAAAGGTCTCTATGATTCCAACAGCAGAGCAAATATATTGGTTGTAGGTGCTATATTTCAGAGGCATAAAGTCAAAGAAAGGCTATGTTCCCAGAAGGGATTAGAGAGTCATAATATCATATGTCCAGAGAGGCTGTCATTTGCAAACAAGCTAGGCATGTGTCTTACTAAGGGGCTTAGACTGAGCAAAACACTACTGCAGAAAGCATGTGAACCACAGCTGATTGTGTTATCAGTTTCAGTGATCATTAGAGCTGAAGGAAAAACAGAAACTGCCAGATGTATGTTTGGAGAAGTGATGTGCAATTTTAATTCCATTAATTTCAGATGAAGTGAGCAGGAACTTTTGGGGAAGTGTCTTAGGAAAAAACCTTTCTCAGGCACTTATTTATTGAATTATTTGAGAAAATAACCTGTACTCTTAAAGCAATAGAAAACAGTGCTTTTTAAACTCTGAATTGCAGTGCCACTATTTATTTTAGAATATCAGATTTTACTGGCTAGTATCTTTACTATCCAAGAGCTGATGCTGATGTGTAGAAGTCTAGTTATTAGTCATTACAAAGGTATGAGTTATTTGAACCAGCCAATTACAAGGAAATAACATTTTTCCATGCCAAAAGCCCTGAAAAAAAAACTACACCACAGGAGCATATGTACTTAGTCAAACCAAGTCATTATGCGTTCCTACCTCATATCTGATAAATGGCTGGGAGGAATAAACAAGCTAAGAATAAAAGAACACAGCAAGTGTCTACAATACATATTCTTGATTCCTGTCCAATTTTTACCAGTTATTTCCAAGGAATTTCAGAACCACCTGTGATTTCTCCACAGTTATGTTGCTGTTAATGGATTGGTTTTTGTGATTATGTCCACTCTCTTCTTGTATAAATTTTTTACTATAACTACATCCTTGTCAGGGAATTCTATGACCTGTCTCCAGTTTAAGAAGTAGCTGACTGGGGCTGTGAAGACAGATGCTTACTAGAGGTGTCCACTTTACTGAAAGCTTGAAAGCCACACAAGTTCAATGGAAAAACATTGTCTTCTGCATGGTATTGACATACATTTTATGTCCAATATTGTGTCTACGTGACACATTTAAGCTTATTGATTTACAATTCTTACTTAAATAGAATGAAAAAGGAATGAGAGTAGAAATAAAAAATAATTAATGGGATATACTGATTAATTCTGCTGAAGTCTGGGGTATGTCGGCCTGTTCAAATTAGTGTGATGGCTGTGACTGTCAGGAATCACACCTTTGAACTGGTGTGTTGTGATTGGGAGCCAGCGGCTTTGAAGAGTTTGTTGTGGGAGCTGTGACAGTGAATTGGTGCCATGGACAGGACACTGAAATGGGCTGAACATCCCCTTAGATGTTTCTATCTGGGATGGCCTCAGCTTTCTCCATCCCAGAGATAGGATGGATATGGAACATGCAGGAATAGGGCATGCTAAGCCTTGAACCCTTTCACTTTGTGACAAGGCTTGTCTCATCCTTGTCTTCCTAAGTGAAGAGTGTCTCCTGTGTTGTGCTGATGCAACCTGAAAGAATAAAAAGATTTATGACTCTTTATGAAAATGTTTAGATAAAGTGCAAAATGAAAGAGAAAAATGTGTACAAAATCTGTGTGCCGCTTTACAAAAACGTTCACAAGTTCTGGTTTACTTTTAACAAAAACATTCACAAAATTTTGTTGTCTCCTTGCAGAAGTGTTCAGATGGGGAGCAAAATGAAAGGGTGAAATTGGAAACTGTGCTGCACATAGAAAGAGGTATTGTCTGACAGCTGCACTTTGTGCCCTGAATGGCTGCAGAGTGAGAGAAATTACTGAGGGCAGTGCTGGATGCTGGGATAGGAATGAGATGTTGGCTTTGGGAAGATTTATTTTGTTATTGTACCATGATTGAATTATTTTAAGGATCAAAATTATGAAGACACTGCTATGGTAAATCTCAGGCAATGCCAGTGAGGAAACCTGGTCAGATTATATGAGTGTGGGGTGTGTAATTGCAAAGGGGCCTTGATCCCAGCTCAGGTGGTGCAGGTGTGGCTACCAGAGTGGCTCCTGGATGGCTGGAAAGGGAAATGTCCTCAACAACTGTACAATAAAGCATACAAGTTCCCTGATATGTGGTCTGATGTCTTTGGACAACGGGAACATCTCTTGTCCCCTTGATGGGTTGTGGCCCTGCTTCTTGCTTTGTAGAACTAATCTATTTTGTTGTTCACTGTTTTCCCTAACAGAGGTGATTCATGTCACCAACTTGAGGCGGATCTGGAGTGAATTTTGAGAATGAAGGGTGTGTCTGAACACGTTTTTTAAACATAGCTTCTTGTGGCATTGCATTATGTCCATTTCTTCTAGTGCTCAGAGATCAGCCGGAGTGTGAAGGACAAAAAAGAATCCATCTTTTATATTTGTGTAGAAGTAAATTCAAACAAGTCTCCTAGGTTTTTATCCCCCTCACCCCATATTTTTAAATGAGGAAAAGTATCTCTGCTGTCAGGATTATCATGATGGGGATTCCTCTGCTTTGGATTTCTTTGCTCTGTGCAGCAACAGCAGCATATCATACTACTGAAATCATACCTGAAACTATGATTATGGATAGTGCAGGCAGCTGTGTTTGACACAAGTCTAAGCTAACTAGAAAAGCATGGCTGTTATGTTGTCCTGTTATGGTGAGTGAATTCACCTTGATTTTTTAGTAGTCTCACTAGTTTGGTGAAACAGGTGGTATTTTATTGTGGTTATAAAATCATAATTTAAAGTTGAAATGTCCTCAATTTTTTCCCTTGTATGTAATGAATCATACCTGAAAATACACACAGATATAAATGTCTGAAGATTTTCTCTGCGACAAAAGCAGACTGCGGATGGACTGCTAAGTACTACTTGTCTAATAGTATTTAAAAAGCCTCTTTAAATAGTTCTGTGTCATTCAACAAGAGCACTTCTAGGAGAGTGTTATTTTAGGAGAAATTACTTGAAAACATGCTGAAATATGCATTGGAACTGAATACTTAGTATTGCTGTAGGAATTCACATTCAACTCTGCAACTTGGTTTTTCTTTTTGCACATTTGAAGTAACTTTATGGTGGTCTCTTCTTCCCAGTGAGTCTGTTGTGAATGCATGTGTGTGGTGTCTTGTTTAATATATTAGGAATTCTGCTTTTTTGTGAGGTCTCTGCATAAAGAGTTAAGCGAGTGCTGTCATATTAATATGAATGCCTTCAGCTGAGCCTAAGAATGTAGTGCAGGATAATGTGAAACCTCAGAAATTTCCAAGTTTTTTTTGTACCCATACTAAGGCAGCAAGTAATAAAAAATTAATATGATCTCCATTGGTATTTTAGCATGTTTCTCTTTAGGTATCTCAAAGCACAGTAAAAGACCTGTGATACACTGGTCTAGATAAAGTTTAAGGTCCCTCCCATCCCAAACTGTTCTGTGTTTCTATGAGATTTTTACTTGGGAACAAATGATCAAAGCATATTCCTTTACAGACACAACAAAACTTTTGTTCTTTTTCTTTCTTGGGATGTGTGTGAAATGAGGAATAATCCTAGTCGCACTATATTCCTTTACACAAACACTCTTCTTTCTTGCAAATAGTTATTAGTTGTTGTCTCAAAAGGTGTTTTACTGAGAAATCACTTGGAATGCAATTTGAACCATATATTTTAAAAGTGAATAATCAGCATGTAGTTCATACTTTTGTATCTACTACTTAGATGATTAAATTGAGGTATGAGTCTTCTCTATGCACATCTTTCATTGTGGAGAACCTTTCATACATGAGACTGTTTCAGAGTAGAATAATATTGTGTTTCAGCTGTGTGTTTTCTGCATGGTTCTGTATTTTTTTGTTGTTGTTGCTTTTGTTTTGTTTTTCTAAACTTTTCTTTCATCTTGGTCTAAAATTATTTGTGGGAAGATTGTTTTGCCCTTTCTCCAGGACAAAAAATTATGCTTTTCCAGTGTCCCCAGGTCAATGCTTGGTGTTTTCAGTGCAGTAAGAAGTGGAACAAAGTGTTTTCTTCAAATTACTTTTCCTTAGTTTGAATTGGCTTATATGGGGCTTTTAGAGTTCACTTCCAGAGATTTGTTCTTACTGCTGTAAAGGGTCATGAAGAAGCAGATGAGCAGATAACTGATGGGTTTGTGACCTGCAGTTACTTGAAGAGCTGCACTTCCTAGCCCTGTGTTATGATTCTAGAGAGAGGGATCCCCTCTCCCAATGCAGCTGTCAGATCACACAGTGCATATTCCAGATAATATTCCGGAAGATATTAACTCTTCTAATTTTAGCTCAGGTCATCCTAGATCCAAATTTCCAGGGCAGAAAATGGCCATCAATGTAAAATCAGTCATGTGACACTATTCAGTGAAATGATTAGCTAGATTGCTCTATATTATAAAAAGTGAACAGCATTGCTTCATGTTGAGATAAAAAGTACAAGCTCCACTATGGGTCTTGGAGTCTGTTGTTGCTGACAGAATGGGCTGTTGAAGCTGCTCTTGTGAGTGCTCAGAGTTTGTTGTATTCTTAAACTGTCAAAAGCATTTATTGTGTTGGGAGCGTTGAACTAGAAAATGTCTTGTTTTCTGTCAAGTGTGTTGCTACTATTTCTCTAATATGAGAGCCTCTCATTGCGTTTTCAAGATAATTCACACACCTGCACAAGCACAAGACTCTAGGGTTCCAGGAGGCACTAAAATCCTCTAACTGATATTCCTGGCTTTGCTCTGGGGCAGTAGCTGGCAAAAAAAAAAAAAAGATTTAGTGTCATTAGACTCTCATGCTTAGAGTTATAGCCCTTCAAAATACTCTAGTTGTGAATAATTAACATGGAAGGTAAGTGGAAAATTATTAGAAATATTTCAGAATTCAGTGGATGTAGAGAACAAGGGCTCTGCATGAAAAGCTTCTCTAACTGTTCAGTGGAGTTCCTCTGGTGATCAAAGCCATTACCATCCTAATTAAGGCTGGGGCTGGAAACCCAGAGCTCTGCATTCCCATGGGTTTTTCTGGGGTGGAAGGTTGCTCTGTTTCCTCGGGACTTTTCAGGATATTGGAGAAAATTCTTGTGAAAGACCATAATTTTAGGAGAAAGGAGACAAGGGAGTAACCTGATGTTCAGGGTGTGAAGCTTATATGTCTGTATGTGGTAGTGTAGCAGTGATAAGGGCAAGATGTGCACCAGGCACCTTTTTGCCAGAAGAACATTCCTAACTGAATTACCTTTTCCAACTCAAGAACTTCTCTTAATTCCAAAGCAAATGCAGTGGGCTTTTCTAGAACACTTAGACTTATTTTAGGAACACTGAAGTATTTGCATAGATGGATGGTGTGAATGTGACATGTTTGTTTTAATACATGTTGAACTGGATCTCGACTAATAGAGGATGATTGTGAAGCTCTACAGAGAAGTGATAAAGGTGGTAGAGGAATCTCTGAGGGGGACATGAAGGACAAGAAAATAAAGATACTTAAGATGGAGAAGACTTAACATCCAAATCAGGTAAAAACAAGAGAGATGACTTTGTTATATAGCACTGCATAGGAAATGGAACACTATGATCCTGCTAATCTGGAGATGGCAAAATTTATTTAGAACAGGTAAAAAATAAAATGTTCTAAGTCATATGAGTTGTCCTTGTGGGAACACTGATCTATCTGAATGACATTACATTATTTAATACTGGAAGATGAAATAAATTCCCACAACAGGAATATGCTTACATTCTATAGGTTAGGATTTTAGAAGTTCTATCCAACTTTATTTTCATCTGAAACCAAAGTTAAGAAATATTTCATTACCTCAGGATTTTGACAGCTAAACACTTTTGAGATCTGCTTACTTTGAAAGTACTTCATGTTTTGAGTTAGTATGTGTGTAGTTATGTTGCCTGCAGCACTTTACTATCATCATCTGCTGTGGTTGCTGTAAAAAGGTTAAGATCATTCTAAGAGTATTTTCACAGGGAAGAAAAACTCAGTAACAGAAGAGTCTTTCAATAAGCTCTGAGAAGTGCAGCAAGTATCAGTGTCTCAAAACTGAAGCTGGAAAAAAGAGGCAAAACCCAAATAAATACCACTAAATGTAATGTTTGGGCATCTTTCACACACCCATTTAAGTGGATTCCATATTTGGTGTACTTATTGGCAAGGGATAATGTTTTTGCACTTCTTTTTGCTGTACTGTCTTCTGCTTGCTCTCCATTAAGATGATATTGACTAATTTCTATACAATCCTGGACAATTCCATTTACATAAATTTTGAAAATAAATCTAATGTTTTTTATTTGCTATTCTGGTTTTAGGGAGCCTCACTGTTACTACTTGTTCCTTTTTTCCAAGCAAGTTAATAGCAGCCCAGTGCTTTGAATTTATTTTTCTTTAACAAGAATATCTGAATTTAATGAACCTGGGAAGAATGCAAGTGGGGCTAAAACAACTGAATGGATTTGTGAGCTTCACTACAAGTGAGGAGTCTGACTTGATAGTTTAGTTAACTGAGAAACACCGAAACCTACCCTTTTAGAAGACCAAGGTTTTAGGCTCGCTTCTTTTTCCCTTTTCTTTTGGTTTGCTCTGAGCTGTTGCTTCATATTTTCCCCCAATTGTTACCAAGTAACAGCCAGAAAATTGGCCTTGTCTTTAACAGCAGAATGCTTGGGTATTGTTTGGCTGAAGATGTTTCTTGCTACTTGACTCCCTTGTAGAGAGCAGTTATGTCTACTTATTTCTGCTAGGAATTTGAAGTATGCTGGAAGGACTTTTTTGCTTCACTGTGCAGGTGGCTTCTTTAATTAACAATTAACCCAGGTTGCAATGAGCCTTTTCTTCTCATCTCATCATGCAGTAGGGCATTCAGTTTCTGGAGACTGCTTTGAAGACTTCTGCTTGTGGGTTTTTTATTTATATAAATTAAATTAGCAGTTCTTTCTCATTGATCCTTCACACTGACATAAATTCTGGGCTCTACTGCATCTGCAACATTCAATGTGGAAGTGTGGGGAAGTGGTATAATGTTCTTTTTAATCTTTGCTTTCTTTATTCTTCTATTTTTCCTGTGAGGGCCATGAGCCCAGTGTTCCAAATCCCTAAACATAAAACCCCCAAACCAGTCCTCCCACTGTTGTACACAGTTTTCTCTTTTCCTGAAGAAGTTTCAGTACAGGTTTCAGAGGTTTCTGCTGTAACCCAAGAGATATTTAAAAACCTTCCTTAAAACAACAATTACCATATTGTTAAAAGTCCTAGTTTTTACCTGCCCATCAACCCTTCATACCCACAAAGCCTTTAAAGTTCAGGTATCTTAGTTTGATGCCCCAGGAAACTCTGCCAACTTCTAAAATGAATTTTAAAAGTTCTTTCTACAGTAATCTCTTCAATTGTAGTATTGCAACACCAGTATATCCTACTTTGCATCATCACTGTGATCTCGTAAAGAGATTGTCATGGCAACAATGGCCTGTAGGCTACAGGGACTAAGACCATGCCTAGAAAGTGGTGATCCATCAGTTCAATAGTCACAAATGGGATTACGTCTCAATGAATGCTGTGGAAGTGATAAAACCTGTAGCATCTTAGGAAACTTTTTCCATTTTCATCAAAATATCTTTATCTTTGAAGGAGACCTTAGTCTGCTTCAATAAACTGCACTTGATTTTGCAGTTTGTGTGTACTCAGACATGTGCTCACAAATATATTCTCTCTAAGGAATATTAAGTGGGTTGTGCCAGGTAAAAATTCAGACCAGGACAAAATTAGTGACTAGAGAGATACTTTCATGGGTAGGTCTGTTTCAGACATCTTTTTCTTAAGAACAGTAAACTGTGTGTTCTGCCTTTACCTCTGAAAGAATGAATGAACTCTGCTGAACTGAGTGGTATCTTTGCTCCGAATGTTTTGACAGGAAGATCTATGTTTTGACTAAGCTTGACTGATCTTCACTCTTGTATAAAAAAATTTCTTTCCTTATCTATCTTTTTGATACTTAGTTATCTCAGACTATTTAAGCCATGTGTCTCCACTGGTTGTGGCTGGGATAAAGTTAATTTCTTTTGAGCAGTTTGTATATTGCTGTGTTTTGGATGTGCTTACACAGTCTTTTCTGTTTCTCAAACTGTCCCACCAGCAGTGGAGGAGGCTGGGAGGGCAGAAGAAACTGGGAGAGGACACAACCGGGACAGCAGACCCCAAATGACCCGTATTATATAATGTTGTTACCCGGGGGCACAAGGGGAAGAAGGAAGCTTGGAAAATTAGGAGGAGAGGGGTGACTTTGGGAGTGATGGTGTTTGCATTCCCAAGTTGCTGTTAAATGTGATGGAGCCCTGCTCTTTGGGGGATGGCTGAACAGCTGCCTGACCTTGGGAAGTGGTGAACTAATGACTTGTTTTGCTTTGCTTTCATACATGGTTCTTTTGTACCTTTTAAATCATCTTTATCTGAACCCATGTCTCCCTGCATTTTTATCTTTCTGATTCTCTTTGTCATCCCATAGTGAGGGAGTTAGCAAGCGTGGTGTTTTGCTGCCTGCTGGGGTTAAATCATGATGATAGTGGGGCCCTGGAAAAATGTTAGAAATATACTCTGAAAATGTTAGGCTTTGTGTTTTGCCAGATCATGTGAAATTGCACCTGCGTAAGCAGTATGATAAATGATATAATTGTTAGATGTGATGATTGTTTAGTAATTAAATATAATTATTGTATAATCATAAGAAGAGTCATGAGAAACTATGTTAGAAGTTTGAGGAGGGCCACGAGGAGCCCATGCTTGGCTGAAATCTATGTATACAATAGAACAATATAAGTTTAATAATTAACATGAAAGTTATATAATGATAGAATATAAAAACATGTTCATCCCGAACCCATATGGGAGTCAGATCTGGGTTTGTACCCCTGACACCCAGAGCTCTTCAATAAAAGCACCTACATATAATCATTCTCGTGATTATGTGTTTCTGAATGCTAACATTTTGGTGACCCAGATGGCACCCTGTGAGTGCTGCTGAGCAAGTTCGCGACTCAATCACGCTCCAGCCGGCACCAAGGGAATTCTCGGGGAGCACATCAGCTGCGACCACCTCTGCCGATCACAATGTCCCTGGGAGAGAGGTAAGGTGCTTTTACTTTGGTTTGGTTGCCTGCCAATCAGACACAGCGAAAGCTATGCTTGGTTGGACTAAAGGAATTCCTGGTGGTATTGCCTAGGCGCCGTTCCATAAGACAATCATTAAAGTGTTGCAAGTTCGGCAATTTTGGTATATTTTTGGATGGAGAAGCGCAAAGGGATTTTGGGCAGTAATGCCTCCATTCTGCGAACTTCTCCTTTGGGGTGCTTATTAGCACATTGGAAACAGGGTAATTTTGGGGAAGAATTACATAAGGCTAAGTTGATTCATTATTGTAATACATGGTGGCCAGAATATGTCTGGGAGAATGGCAAAAAATGGCCAAAGTACGGGTCTTTGCAATATAACACCATTTCGCAGTTAATGTCATTCTGTAAGCAAGAAGGAAAATGGGATGAGGTTCCGGATGTTGATTTGTTTTTCTATTTACAGGGAAAGCCAGAATGGCAGGATGAATGTGGATTAATGGTGGTTAGAGCGTCTGCAATTGATAAGTGTGGGGTTTGTGAGAAAGGTTGTCTAGAACACTTGGCGTTGAAAGAAAGTCTGAGTAGGGAAAATTATACAGATATTGACTTACAGACAGCTCCAATAAGACCAAGAGAACCTAGCCCTATGCCACCTGCTTCACCCGTCCCTATCCCACCGTCTGCCCCTACCTCACCTAATCCTGAACCTATCTTGTCTAGTACACCCTTCTCTCTTTATCCTCCTCTCCCACCGTCACCTGATCCCTATTCCTCGGAAGCAAAGCAAAACCTAACTGTGATAGAAAGGAGGGGGGGAGGGATGCAAGTGAAAAAGATAGCAATAGTGATGAATTGGTGACACCAGTATCTCACAGAACTCTAAGTCGGTCAAAGCTTGCCCTGGTCATGGGCAGACAAAAGGGAACTGTGATCGCTCCCTTGCAACAAGGTGTAGGAGTGGAAGGATCGGTGTTTGTAAAAGTGCCTTTTTCTCCTGCAGATTTAGTTATTTGGAAACAATCAGCCAGAACTTATAGAGAAAATCCTGATAAGGTGGCACGAGTAGTAAAAATGGTTATAAAAATTCAGAATCCTGACTGGGATGACATACAAGTAATATTAGATACTTTTATGGATTCTACTGAGAAAGAGATGGTACTTAAGGCAGCCAAAGAAAGGGCAAGGGAGGATATCAGAAACAGGCTCGTAACAGGAACTCTAGATGAAAAGTTTCCAATTGAGGATCCAAAATGGGACCCTAATTTATCTTGGGGTATGAGGAGACTACAGAGATATCAGGAATGGATCCAAATCAGAGTTCAGAATGCTGTGCCCAAAACTATGAATTGGTCTAAACTATATGAGGTTCGACAGGAAAAGAAAGAATCTCCCACTGTGTTTTTGGAGAAGCTTAAGGAGGTAGCAAGGAAATATGCAGAGGGAAATTCTTTAAATGAGTGGGACTGATTTGCACTGACAGTGCTTTAAATACTTTTTCCCATGGACTTCATCCAGCAAAGATGACCAGGACCCCAACATGAGCCAATGCATTCTTGAGGGTTTCACCTTCTTCTCACACGAAAATTCCTTACAGGAGAGCAAGTGATAAGGTCTAGCACAATTATTATTTTTTTTAATTTGTGCTTTATTCTAATACAGTGGATGTAGTATACTTTAGTATATGCATATGTAGCATATGCATGAAAATCAGAGCAGAAATTTTGGGTGTGGACTTAAGTGTCTATGCTAGACCATACATGCAATAATGTGCCTGTTTTCTTACTGCCCTTCATATCAGTTTCACAGGCAGAACAACTGCATATTGTATGCTGACATTTTTATGGGAAGTTATATTGGATGACTGTGGGAGCCATGTTATGACGTTGTATTACCTTCTGAAAGTGGTACTATTACTTATGTCAAGGGTAGCTTACTTTGTGGTCTGTACACATTCCCTAGTGTCTAGGAAGCTAATGATTTAAAGATCATTTCATGTTTTAAAAGAGACTTCTACTTCTGAATGTGGTAGGATGCAATTAGTTGTAGAATGTGGTTTGTAGCTACCTATTTAAAATTGCAGGCTAAATATAAAGTGTTCCAGCTACTGCTGCTGCTGCTAGTTCTGGAAGAAGCTCAGTAGGCAGCCTGAAACATTTTTTATTAGAAAACCATTAATGTTTGGTCTGCTAAACTTGTGTCTTCAGAATAACTGCATGAAAAACATACAACAGGCATTGCATTAAGACCAGATGATGATTGTTTTTCTTGCTTTTGTCCCCATCTGTACTAACCTCTGCTTTCAGCTTTTGGGAGCTTGAGAGTACTTCACCTGTGTAGGGGGAAAAAAAGGTCCCACAAAATCCCCATGCTATCATCAGATTTTTATGCAAGTGAGTGAGCATCTTCTGGTTGGGTTCAATCCAAGGTGCAGAAGTACCTTTTGATGTGTTTGATAGTACCTGGGAAGAGGAAGAAGGTGGAAAATCTCTTCCACTGTGAGTATGAAAAATAAGGCATAAGAATCTGGCATACACATATGTGCGTGTTCTTCAGGTTCAAGGCTGGAAAATTGCAAACCTGGTAATGACATTTGCTTGAGAGATGGATCTGACGTCTGTAGAAAGATTGTGATGGCATCGCTTAATTTTTTTTGGGGCACAAGAGGCAGAACTGAGTTTTGGCTCAGCACAATGCGAGCACTGTGCTCTGTCTCCCAAAGCATGTTGGTACGGCTGAAAAGAGGTGGTGACATTGCTACTTCCCGCTTCTGCTTGAAGTTGTTTGGCAGCATCTTGAAAGTCCATCTGGCTGTAGAGATGGGCAGAACTCACAGGCATTACTTGGCTACTAGTTTACCCCATCCTTTCCTATTCTGTCTTCTTCCCCTGATGCAGTAAGTTTTCCTCTAGCGTTCCAAAGGTTGAAATTTTACTTCCACAACTTTATAACTTGTGTAGTAAAAGTTTTGAAGGCTTAGCCTGGAAATGTCACTTTTCTGCTTGAGAAACCTTGTTTTTGGAATATCTAATTTTGGTGTGTAGTAGGAGGATTTATGCTTGCTGACAGAGGTAACTGCTGAGGCATGGCAAAACACATTTACTTAAAATTTCAACTTTTTTTCCAGGTAAAGAAAAGAAACAGTATGAGTAAATGAATTGAGAAATGTTTATGAATTAGATGTGATATAAAGAAATTAATTTCTTACTCAGCAGCCTGAGTTGCTTAAAACATTGCTATATTAGAACTGAATGTCATGGATGCCCTTGTTAATATTAAATCTTTGGTATAAATACTATTTCTTGCATATATGCTAGGAACATGGTGGACTCTACAACAGGAATTGAACTAATCTGTAAGCAAGCATGGTCTTTAAAGATTGCATGTGGTGGTATAGACTATTCTTCTTAAAGGGAATTAAGCAAATAACTGTTATCTTCTTCTAGAATTTTAAGTGTGAACTAATCTTTTCTTATTAATTTGCCTTCTGCTTCATGAATACTTATTCTGTCTTTGCCACTTGTCTGTGATATATTGATTCTATTATTCTGTTTTTCCTGGTTAACTCAAAAGGCATCAACATTTCAGTCTTAGCTAGCCTTCTTGCAGGGGAAAGCCCTGGGAACATTATAGACAATGTTGTCCAGTTCTAGCAGGTTATTTTTTGGACAGAGCATTGTCACTTCTTTAGTGGTCATATGAACTCTGGGTGTGCCACCATTGCAACAACAGTGTCATTTGGTACTTTTTAGAAGTCCTTAATATTGCAAGTGAATCAATAATAGCAGTTCTTGCTGTCCTTGGAAGGGATTTGGACAAAGGGATTCAAAATAAATAGACTAATGATGAAGTTTAGCTGGTCCTCTATACTATTAGTCACTTACAATTGCAAGTGAAGGAAGAAGTAAATTTTCAGTGGGAAACTTAAAACGCTTTCCATCAGAAGGAAAAAATCCTTTACTGTTTCATTCTATTGTGTCTAAATGTAATAAAATGGATACTTGATTGGTTCTACTGGGATTTTTTGTTCATTAGTTTTTTTAAAAATAAAATTATAAGCAATAAAAATGTAATACCACTTATCCCACTTATCTCAACATTATTTTTTTCCTCAAACTTGTTTCTGTGTATTTTCAGTTTCTGAGTTCTCATTCCCCAAATTCAGCATTACTGCTCAAATTGTTGGTCCTGTTTCATGGGATCAATAACTCATTATTCTTCCCTTTTTGGTGTACCTATGTCTTGCTGAGAGATCAATTCTTCAAATATGAAATCTGAGAAGCAATGATCATTGGTGCGATAAATATGTCAGGTTGGTGGGAAAGATTTTGAGAAGAAAAAGATAATTTCCAATGTGTGAATATGCTTGGACAGAGCCATTCCCAAATGATTAAACTAGAATGTATTTATTAGTCTGATTATGATCAAGCATAAGAAATCCTCTGATATTCTATTGTTTTTCTTTTGAAGCAGATCATATTGTAACTTGATTGTGGAGGAAAAGAAGAGCTAAGCTCATTCTTCAGGAGTTAAAAAGACTATCTCAAGTTTCCTTACTTATTGCTACAATATATTGGTGCTGTCTTCCATTTATGCTAATTTGTTCGTGAGATGATGCACGAACACTTAACAAACCCAAATTGAAAAATCTTCATTGAAATAATAGCTTGATTCAGGAAGGAGAGGTGGGATAATAAGCCAATCTAAGAAAACTTATATTTAACTGCCACCTTTGTAGATAAGTTTTTTTGTAACATGTGGAACTGTGGTTTTCAGCTTCTCCTAATTTGCGACCCCTTATGTACTTTTTTTTTTTTAAATGAGGATGATCAATTTGATGAGTCTGAAAGCGGTTTTTTGGTATATAACACTTTAAATTCACCCTGAATTGCTGTATCCCGGGAAGTGGTCAAGGGGGAAGGAGTGTTGTGAAAGCACATAGTTGCAGTTGTGATTTACAGTCCTCTGCAAGTACATGCCCTGTGGTCTTAGGAAAATAAAGGCACGTATGTCTGATCAGTTTTTAAAAGAAAGCAAATGAACATGAAAAATAAAAATCAGAATATTATTAAGTGGGGCTTTAAAAATAGTTCAATGTGTGTTCCAAATTTGATATTGGAGGCAGCAATAGTGGTTTACCTGTTATTCCAGTGGTGATCTTACTACCCTTTTGGGAAGGATGAACACTTATGAATAAGGTTGTGTGTGTAAACCAGAGAGAGAATGAAGATAACTCGTAGATAATGTTTGTGAATTTTACCTTTTTTTCAGACTCAGTTGTATTCATAGGTATAACCGTTGGAGATGTTTCAGTCAATTGGCAAAATTATTTAAACAAAAATCTTCCTTTTTTTTCCTCCTGTTTTCTGCATTGTTATTATGTGCCATTATTTCTTTGACTTTTGTAGGAGGAAAATGCAGTATTTAAGCAAGGTGCCTCTATGAAAAGCTTGGATATGTTTCTTGCCTTCTGAATGTGGTATGAAATAGTTGATTGGCACTTCAGTATCTTCTTACTCTGTTTTACTGCCTCCAAAGAACAAATCTTGTCCTGTTTCCTTACTAGAAAGAACAGTTTGTGTCTTAGGACTTTAACCTACAAGATTTACCTTACGGCAGTACAACACTTGAACGTTAATTAGAAACATTGTCTTGAGTCACTGATTCTTTGAGATGTACTTGTCGTTGAATATGCAACATTTGAATTTAAAGTTGGGAGGTTTTGTTTGTTTGTTGTTTACTGACTAGGCTGTACCCCCTTAACCCAGTTAAATTATTATCTTTTGTGTGTATTTCCAAGTTATAGGGTGTATTCTATATCTTCTGTATAGTTTAGCTGAGAAGGTGCTTTAAAGGACTGGCTTGTATGACATTTTACAACTGATCACTGTTTCTGTGTTTTGTGAAGACAGATTGGGATGAATTCAATCATTTCACTCAGTGAAATGTCATGGTACAGACACTCTTTAACAGCTATGCCTTGATTTCAGTGTGTACAGTTACTGGTAGATAGCTCCAACAAAATATGCACAAGTCACTATTGTGCTCTGGTTTAGTTAATGTTGGGGATTTTTTTTTGGTGATTCTCTGTGCTATTTTTGTTCTTATGTTGTTATTTTGTCTCTTGCAGAAAAGAGGAATGCTATATTATCTTACTAATGAGAATGAACAAACATTCATTCTAAAAATTCATAAGACTTTTGGGATTTCCAAGTGTTGTTTTTACACAACCTGCTACTACAGTGCTCCTAAATAACAACAGACAAACAGCTCTGTGAATTGGGCAATAAAAAGGCCTGGTAATATTTTTTTGCTTGGAACTCCGTTTCAAGGTCCACAGCTTTGTTGGATGGCTTGCATTGACTCTTCCAAACAGCTGAAACTTAGTTGTCTTCTGCAAGGACAGGTATTAAAAAATTTTAAGGGAAAATGGCTGTTTACTCATAAAATGTATTTCTGGCAATGCATCCAGGCAATGTTGTTTTTCCATTCACCAGTGCTTCTCTAGTCATTTGTATCCATGGATTTCTATTTCTTTTTAAACAGCAGCTGCTTGTATTGTACCAGAGCTGCCAAAAGTCTCAGTTAAACACTCCGCTGTAACACAGAAATTTCAAGAAAATTTATTCAGAAGTGCTGTAACATATTTCAAGCTACAATCTGAACATCTTTGTATCTCTGCACTAGTCCATCACTGAATATATATAGAATATTTAATCTGAGTGTGCTGGACGTTGTAGGTTTCAGACAGCTTCTTCTCTCCCTGTTTTCAATGATCTCTACTTACCTTAAGTATTTCAACCCGTAGACATGATTCTGCATCCTGTTTAAACATCATACATTTTGCCATCTTGAACAGTCTTCCAAAACATCAAAAATCATTTGCATTGGTAACTCTGCTCCTAGAAAGGGAGAGTAAATCAGTTTTCCCTTATTAATTTTGTTTGTATCTGAGAGCTGGGGGCCATAAGGACTAAGTAAGCTAGGGAGAGCAATGGCTGTTATGGTGGAGAGGAAGAAGAAATTCCTACCTTTCTTTGGGGAAAGCTTGTCGTGCAATTGTCTATGTAGTTGTCTTGCAGTATTGGTATCAATATAGTGTTGGAAAAAATCACTCCTCAAGGTAATAATTGACTGCAAGTATGGCACTGCTCCAACTACCCCTGTGACAGGCACACCAAATAAATTGTATCTCCCTGTCAGTGTCAGTAAGTGAACTCTTACGGTGATGAGAGAATTTGACAAAAGAAAGATTTTTTCCTTTTTCTCTGCAGGATGTAATTGTTCCGAACAGATGTAAGCATTACCCCCTGCTCTAAAGCAGGCCACAGTTCAGATTAGGGTGAAGCTGGGAACCGAGGATAAAATTCATGTCAGAGCATTTACAGAGGGTGTAATTTGCTCTCCCAGCTCAACTGAGTCCCTGTGGCTGCCTCAGTGCCCTGCCCTGATATGTAGCAGGGCTGCAGAGCATCGCTGCTACTGCAGCAAGTGCAGTTGTAAGCTCAGTTCAGAAAGAAACTCTCACACCAGAATGATTCATGATTATCCAGGAGAAGTGAAGAGAAATTCTGGGAGAATTTTTCACTCTGCACAGCCCAAGAACAGGACTTGTTCTCTTGGGTATGTCTTGCCTTGAGCATTTTAAATGTAACCGTCAAAGTAGAATGCTTTTTAGGGTGCATTTTAAGTATCGAACTTGAAAGTTCAATGAGTGCCTGGCAAACACAGAAATTGCAGCCTTCTCTAAAGGTTTTTCTTGAAATGTTGATGTTTGCAGTAATGTATACTTGTTTCCTAAAATTTAGAGACAAAAATGCATCCACCTTCCTTTTCTTTGGGTGTGGTAGTTTGACTGGTTTCTTGTTTTCTTTCCTATGTTTATTTGTTAGTTTTTTCCTTCCTCAATAAATAAAATAGTTTTGATGGTGGAAAAATCATAGACTCATAGAATAGCTTGGGTTAGAAGGGACATTAAAGATCACTTAGTTCCAACTTCCCCCCTGTCATGGGAAGAGATACCACCCATTAGAGCAAGTTACTCAGGGCCCTTTCCAACTTGTCCTTGAACACTTCCAGGCATGGGGTGTCCATGGCTTCTCTCGGCAACCTATTCCAGTACCATCACTGCCATTTGAGTGATGATTCTGAACTAAACTGGACTGCTCCTTGGGTAATATTAATTTTAAATCTTTGAATTTATGTCCCTGTGTTCAAAAGTTCATCTTGTGTTCTCTAACTACTTGTATGATTTTTTTTTAAAAGTACTCTTCCTAGTGCCGCAGCTGCATCTACAAACCATTTAAAAAACATTCAAGGCAGCCTTGTAAATAACTGTAACTGACTGTATTCAATCATTTTTTTCTCCTGAGACATTATTCTGAGGCATGTGGAAGTACTTCTTCCAGGTAGCTCTCCTGAGGGCCAGTCCTGTGTCATGCTGATTTAGGCTGTTTGAGCAATGGTTTTTCTGTATTCCAGGTATTCTGTGTGTAGGCAAGCAGAAAATGCATGTGTATTCACTCTTTAAATTCACTAATTTACTTAAGTGTTTAAACACACCTGATGGCATTTTGCCATCTCAAAAAGAACAGAGTAAGTTTTCTCTACTTGGTAATGGGAAAACTCATTTTTTTGAGTTTTGAGGATTTTTTTCTCCTTTTGTAGTAGACTAGAATTATGTGTTTAAATGCTATTTGTTTTAACCAATTTGTTTTGGAAGCTGGGCAAAGGCATGGTGAGAGGGGAAAACCAATCATGGGGTGGATATCTAATATGCAAATATACTGAAGCCGACTATTTCCTAAGGACCAGAAGAACACTGTGGTTATATGACCAAAATGTTTCTGAACATTTATAACTGTTCCACCAATAGCTGAGAAAATCTTGTTAGATAATTTAGTTCACTGAGGACTTGAAAGCAAAAGGACTCAGCTTACACTTTGTAACTTGATGATGTCTGGAGCCAGGAAATCAAAGTGCATTGGCATTTCCCTTCCTTATCATTCTGTAATTTTCTAATCCCTGGAAAAGATTGACTGTCCAATTTAGGCTCTTTGAGATACTTCTGAAGAGAAGTGTGTCAGTTTTCAAAAGGTGTGATTGCCCAGATCTTAAATATTTAAAACCCAATGCCTCTGGAAATGAAAGTCCTTTTGGATAAAAGAAATGGATTATCAGGGAGTGTTATCAACATGCTGCATTTATTTTTAGGAAACATGATGTATGCTTCCAGCAATGTGCAGTTATGGACTCAGTACTAATAAATCTTTTCTACTACATAAAAGAAAGGTTATTTGGTTTAGTGACAAACAGATTTCATCAGATTCTTGCCTTTTGCTTTTGTCAGATCTGTGCTGTCCAAGGGGAAGGCATTGAGGATGCACTTGCCAAAACATGACTGCAGATGCTTTTGCAAATTAAGTTTTCCCAAAGTAATGTAACAGCATGAATCTGCTCATAAAAGTACTGCAGAAAAAAATTAGAACTTTATTCAAGTATGTGTACCAATAACATGTGCCATAAAAGATGATAATTTTGACTTTATATTGACATAAATCACTTACTGGTGAGCAGTACCTTTTTGTGAAAGTGGCATCATAAGAGCAGGCAATAACTGATTGGAAAGGTCATTTGACGAACCAAGAACTTCAGGCATCTGTTTATTATTGACATTCTTCTTTTCTCTCTCAAACAGAAAACAATTTTCTTTCTGTCACTCTGAAATCTCCATATAAATTGTTAAGAGTAGCCAAATACTTTGGCTTCGGGACCTGAAGGTATTTCTCCCCTTTCTGTCTGCAGTTTCCAGATCCTGTAAGGCAGATAATGTGCTCCCAGTTGGTGCACCCACACAATACCAACACAAATTTTTGTAGAAAGATTAAAACAGACAGAAAAAAATACATTTGGGGACATCCCCAGAAAACATGAACAAATCTACTGGCCTCCCTTGAATCTTCTCTTTAGCTAATTTGCTTTAATGTGTGCTCATGGAACACACACATGCACACATGTATTCTCACTCAGCTCATAAGACTGGCATTATTAATGGGGTTATTTGGGCACTGATGATCTTGGAAAAGATGCTGATCTGTCTCCCAAAAGATCTCCTACTTTCTCCTCAATAAGCAGTGGAATTTTGGGCATTCGTTGCACAGCTTCCCCTTCAACCATCTGTGCAAGCCATCTCTCTCTTAATGTGCTTTCAGGAACATGTCAGCAGCTTGATGTTATCCATTTATGTCCACCAATTTCTTAGGTCACCTCAAGTAGTTTCCTGTGCTAGGTAACTAAGTTACCTAACTTAGTTGGCTTGGTTAGGTAACTTGAGAGAGGGACTAGTGTTCTGCCTCCAGCCTTAACAAGTTTTTTTCTCTTTCTTTATGTGCCCACTTCATTGTATGATACTAAAGGTTTTGGCTTAATTCCAGGCAGTTGTTGAAAAACATCTCTCGTGTGAGGCTATCTGATCTGCACTTTAATGTACCAAGTAAATACCATCTTCATGTTGTGGTTTAGGAATGGTACCTGTAAATCCAGTGTTCCCACTGAGAGTGTCCCAAACCATGCACTGCTTTCTCACACCACCTCACCCCTGCCTTCTCCTTCTCACTCCAGGAGGATGGACTTGAGAATTGGAGGCACAAAAGGTAAAGATTACAGGTGGAGAGAAGAACACTTTACTGGAAACACCAATGAGATAAAGAAAGGAACAGTAACAGCCATAATATTAATAATAATAATAAAAGTGTACAAAAGAGAGAGTAATTCACATGCAAAAATGCTCACCATGGACCTCTGAGACAATTAACAATGGTAGGCAGCCTTGCTACTACCATGTGCTTCCAGGAATGAGGCACCCACAACTCCTCTGGGCAACCTGTTCCAATCACTCACTCACTCTCAGACTAAATTTTTTCCTGAAAACTGATCTAAACCTACTCTTTTCTGTATTGAAACCAATCCCCCTTGTCCTGTCACTACATGCGTTTGTAAGCAGTCCCACTTAATCTTTCTGGTAGGATCCCTTTAGGTACCAGAAGGCTGCAATTAGGTCACCTAATTAGGTCACCTTAGGTTGCCTTTTCTTCTCCAGGTTGAACTCAATTCTCTCAGCCTTTCCTTGTAGGACAGGTGCTTCATCCCTCTAAACAACTTGGTGGTCTCCTCTGACTTGCTCCAACAAACCATGTCCTTCCTGTGCCGGGGACCCCAGAGCTGGCTGCAGCACTGCTGATGGGGTCTCACCAGAGCAGAGGGGGCAGAATCCCCTGCCTCCTCTGCTGGCCACGCTGCTTTGGATGCAGCTCAGGACATGTTTGACTTCCTGGGCTGTGAGTGCACATGGCTGGGTCATGTCCAGCCTCTCAACCACCAGCACCCCCAAGTCCTTCTGGGCAGGGCTGCTTTCTAGCTGTTAAACCCCCAGACTATGATGATACCAGGGGTTGCACTGACCCAGGTGCAGCACCTTGAACCTGGTCTGGTTAAACCACGAGATACCTAGTGGCCCACTTTTTGAGCTTGTCTAGATCCCTCTGGATGGCATGCCATCCTACAGGAGTGACAACCATACACTCCAGCTTCCTGTCATCTGCAGATATTCTGGAGGCGCACTCAATCCCTTTGTCTACATCATTACTGAAGAGATTAAATAATATTGGTCTCAATACAGACCCCTGCGGGACACCATTTGTCACTCTTATCCATTGTGACTCTGAGCCATTGATCACTACCCTCTGGACATGACTGCCCAGCCACTTCCTTCTCCATCTAGAAGTCCATCCATCTAACTCATTTCTTTTTACTTTAGGGAGAGGGATATTGTGAGGGACCATGTCAAATGCTTGACAGAAGTTCAGATAAATGACACCTGTCCCTCTTCCCTTGTCCATGGATATAGAAAACCTCTGGACTGGTCAGGCAGGACTTGCTCTTAGTGAAGCTGTGCCGGCTTTTGAATAACAGCATTGGAACAGAGTCTCTGGATCGCATTTTTTGGTACAGCGTTCAATATTGTTACTTCAGGTTCACTTTATGGAGTCTAGAATTCAGGGGGAGAATTATTTATTATTGTGAGAAATCCAGATTATTCTAAACCAAGTGCCATTTAGGCCCTAATATTGTTCTCTTTCATGTATCACAAAGTACCACTAAGCAGAACACAGACTAGGAAAATTAGTATCAGAGGAAATCATGGAATTTTTGACACTTATCTTTTGGTTGTGAAGGGAAGGCTGAGGAAGGAGGATTGAGAGAGAACAATTGGAGTAAATAGTCAAAAAATCAGTATTTTGTTTAAAAATAGTACATAATTATGTATTTATTCTAAAAATATGAAAAATCTACATTACATTTAGTAAGTAAGCAAATTTCTTTCAACAGATGTGAGGATGCTCTTCATCTTAATTGTGTAGCATTGTGTGATATTGCTTGGCATTCAATATCTTCCTGTAATTATTATTGAGATTTGTACTTCCTTGCTTGTTTAGAGAATTTCTGTAGTTTATTTGTAAAACTTACTTATATTCTCGAGATCTTTTTAATGGCTTTATGTATTTTCATGTGAGCTTTCTGTACCATATGACAGAAGCAACTTCTGAAGATTCAGTTTTCCTTTTTTTAAAATTTTTATATTCTGGATTTTGAAAATCCTCTCTGTATTCCTGGGCATATGAATATTGCACAAAAAAATGTGATGTAGAAATCTTAGCCTGATGGAGCATACACCACTTCCTCAGATTTTAAAAAGAGCATTTATTTTTCAGTATGGCTATGCATTTCCACAGATATCTATTCAAGAGCAGATGCTTTCTGTCTCTCTCTATCATCTACTTCTTTAAACTCAAGTGTATGAAACTACTAGAGAGATAAAATCTGTTTCAAATATCTTTTCAGCAGCAAAGAGGTATGAGTCAAAACCATCTCTGAGTTGGCTTTAATTTAGAGTTGCTTAACTACCTTTAGCTAGTTGTTGTTGAGGTTGGAGATAAATTCATTGGCTATACTTGTGTAATTATTCTAAGTTAGATTTTACTCAGTTTCCAGCGCAAATAGCTTCTTCATAGGCCATTTCCTTTCAAATTATTCATTTACAGAAAAACAACAATCAGTATGGTTTTTTTCACTCTTAATGAGGTTAAAAAAATGTGCACACATTTTGTGACTAATTATATGTTTCTAGCACTTTAGTTTTCAACATTTTAATTGCTTCAATTCAAATATGATAGTCCTCTTAAGGCTTTACTTCCACTTTGTGATCTTTTTTGAAATATTGTTGACTTGCAAAAGTTGGGTACATGATATAATAATGAAAACTCTTTCAATATTAAATAAGTATATATGGGCAAACTTAGGACTCACTTCATGTAGCTTTGACAGTCTACTTCTAAGTAGTAAAATAAAACATGAAACTGTAGATTCGCAGAAGAATAGTTTTGGCTGTTTTTCCTAATGCATAAGTACAGGTTAGTTTTGGCATTGATTAAATGGATTACCTAGAAATTCTAAACTTTTTTTTTTGGACACTCCATATCTAAGTGCTTATGTTACAGGAGGTTATGGAAGATCCAGAAAAAAGAACATATGTTTTAGAGAAATATGTCACTTTTCATAACATGAACAAGGCTTTATTTTTATAGGCTGGAGAAAATTTTTGCCACTAGAGGGATAAATAATTAATTTTAATGGTTCTAAGAATATTTATATGCAAGGATCTAGTACATAACCTCTAATCTCCATCAAGTCAATGCAAACTGACCACTAAAAAATGCAAAGTTCCTATGGGACAAAGATGAAATGCTGCAATATGAACATGTTATTTCATTCAGTGGGAAAATTTCTATCTTCCTCGTTCCAGAGGGACCACTCTACTTCTCAGTGGTCATGAATGTCTAAAACATGGGAATACTCATATTCATTATTTAGGAAAAGAATGTTCATTGCATTATGGGGAAATCTGAGTTATATCCGTTTGTGGATCAAGATAGGCACATTCTTTATTTTTTTTCAGGACACATATTTTTGAGAGAGCAACCCATTAAAGCAACCTTACTGTAGTACTGCAGAACGTAACTGTATTTGTGGAAATACAGGCATTAATAAGTTAAGATTTCCATTTACACTTTTAAGTAGGTGTGGTGGGTTGTCCCTGGCTGGATGCCAGGTGCCTACCAAAGCTGCTTTCTCTCTCTGTTTCTCAGCTGGACGGGAGAGAGAAAATATAATCAAAGATCCGTGGGTTGAGACAAGGACCAGGAGAGATCTATCACCTGTTACCATCATGAGCAAAACAGACTGGACTTGGGCAGATTAGTTTAATTTATTGCCAATCAAATTAGAGTAGGGTAATGAGAAATAAAACACCTTCACCTCACCTCTCTGTTCTTCTGGGCTAGGATTCAGTCTTGATTTTCTCTACCTCCTCCATCTCAATGATGCAGAGGGGCCAGGAATGGGGCCTGTGTTGATACTTTGTTTCTGGGTCCTAATGGACAAGAAGCTGACCCCATAATGCTCCCTTGTAGCAAAGAAGGCCAGAAGCAGGTCAGGGGGAGCTGATTCTTCCCATCTCTTCAGCCTGAGAAGGCTCAGGGGGAATTTAGCATGTATGAATTACCTGATGGGAGGGAATGAAGATGGAGGAAGTCTCTTTTCATCAAAGCTAGTGATGGGACAAGAGGCAATGGGCAAAAATTCACATATACAAAGTTTCATCTGAACACAAGAGAACACTGTTCTGCTGTGAGGGGAGCCAAGCAGACTAACAGCTTGTGCAGAGAGGTTGTGGAGTCTCCATCTTGGACATACTCAGGAGTCAGTTGGACAAAGCTCTGAACAATGTACCCAAGCTGATTCCCTTTGAGCAGGAGGTTAGGACTATAAAACTATAACTTTCTAACCTCAATGATTCAATGATTTTGATATCCCTGATCATAGTCATCACAATTATTTTTATTTACTTTTTACCCAGTGCATCTTAAATTGTTCAATTAACACATGCATTTAAAAGCTTTTTTTTTTTTTTGACTTGTTGAGAAAGATTTTATTTTTAAGAAACAGAACTCCTCTGGAATTTGCAAACCAATTCACAAGAGAAATGCTTATTCTTTTTTCTGCTACATCCAGAGTTCTGAAAATGTAAATAATTTCTGCACTCTTTTCTTTGTAGGACTTCTGTAGAGATGTTTCATTTCCTAGAGTAAGGTATCTAGAAAAATTAAGGTATATTCGTTCTCTGAATTTATTACATTATTTACATGTCAAAATGTAGATTGGGTACCTACATGCGAAATACATGCGGTAGCTTGAGCTTTTTCCTGGCTTTCATGCTTTCCTGCATGAAAAATAAAAAAGAAAAAGAAATAAGATGATACTTCATATTCCTTCTTAAGAAGAAACAACAATAAGCAAAAAATTTTTAAAGTGCAAAACACTTCTACAAAGATGGGAAGTTGATCTTATTTCTTGTCCATTCTGAAGTCATAGGTTTAATTTATTGGGACAGACAGGATGAGCTAGACAAGTGGATTCTAGCCAAAATGTAGAAATTTTGGTTAATCCTAGCTTTGCTATTTATTTATTCATCATTTCAAAAGATCTTGGAGGCTTACACATACTCATTGTGTTGACTTGTGTCTAAGAGGTGATTGTAAGTTACCAGCACCAGCCACCTTGAAGGCAGATGTCATCAGTAACCCCTTTGGTTCTCTAAGATATGTCCTTCTCCTGCTACATGTGGGATTCAAAATCAACAGATATGGCCACTTTAGAATATGTACAAGAGGAGCTGATGAAGTAGTGAAACTGTAGGTGTAAGCTTTAAGAACAGCATCAGTTTACAGTCTCTAATCTGCCACAGAGGAAGATATAGAAGTTTTATTTTTCCTTTTTGAGTACAGAGACTCTTATGTTTTCATATCCTTGTTTCTAGCAGCCCACAAGTCCATGCAGGTTACTTCTTGTGTGTGGGTCAGCAAAAAAAAACTTTCACCACTGATTACTCAAAAAGCTGGATGCTAGTTTTCAAGGTGACAGATATTTTTAATGCTGAATAGAGTGGGTGTTCTTAGAGGAGAAGCAAAAATCACAGGAATACTATTGTTTATAAAAGGACTAAAAGAAACTAGAATATTTCCTGAGAAATTTATTGGTCAAGAAGGACCTATTGGTCAAGCATCCACCTTATTTTCTAAGATTTAGCCTAATTAAAATGGACACTGAGCAATTAAAACTTCTCTAGTTGTGTTTTAGTTTTAGATCACTATATTCTAGGTATGTGAGTCATAAGCAGTATTTCTTGGACCCAGCTACCAATTAATTGGCAATAAAAGTAGCTACAGGGTGACAGAAAAATTCTGAGGGGATAGGAGGCTTTTCTGAAAAAATAAGCACCTAGTGAGAAACACATGAAGAATGTGGTACTTCATTACTGTTACTGCAGTTAATATTGATGTTTTAATTGGTTGTATTAATAGCTAAACTGTACAGCACTTATTTCAGGGTCTAATTTTACTTGCAGTTATAATGAATAAGAGAGTTCTTGAAAGTGGTTTTTAGCTGAAGGCTTCAAAGTAGATACCTTCATGCCAAGTAAGTGTATCAACAGGACAATCATTGCACAGAGCTTAGCATTAAGTCCCTTTTCTCCAGCTATGTGAAATGAATTATTATACAATAGTGTTTGGCTGCTCTCTCTAAATGGAAATAGGTTTCTCATGGTTTAAGCAAAATGATGAAACTAAATTTTGCGTAGAGCTCATGCCTTTTCAGTGGTAAAATAAAAACCAAAGAAAAGAAAAACAGAAGTGTATAGAAAAGCAAAGCCTCAGGGTAATATTTCACTAGCAGATAATATACCTAAAATTGTCACAAAAATTTTCATAGCAAAATGCATTTACCATTAACAAGGTAATTTTTTTTCTTATTGTATCGTATTTTCTTACTATATAGACACAATTGGCCAAAATCCATTAGTAGTAGTTGTTGTGTACTTTGTTTTTTGGTTGAAGCATGTAATGACTGTCTTACTGTTGATTTGTGAATATATGACTGTATAGGTCTTGTCTAGCAAATGAATTTAAGATTACCTGAGTTGGTTGGGGCATGGTGCTAGCAACACCAAGGTTGTGAGTTTGATCCCTGTGTAGACCATTCACCTCAATGATCCTTGTGGTGAGCCCCTTCCAACTCAGAAGACTCTGAAAATTGTTTTGGCATGATTATTCTCTGTATGTTTTATCTTTCAGGATATTGTTTACATATTTGCAAAAGGCTTTTTTGGTGGTTCTATTTCTGTTTTCTTTTTTTGCAAAATTTCCTGCCCATCCAGATGCATGTGGATGTGTACGTATTGTGTGTATGCAAAAAACCTATTTGGTACGGTAAATATAGTACCTGTTGTTAGACCCTCATAATTTCAGGCTTTGATATTCCAGCAGCCTGCTTTTTGTAACAAGTCTTTGGTTTTCTGAAATAAAGTACACTTTGTTCAGACTGGCACTAGTTCCAAATCTGTTCTCAGAAAAAGCTTTAGAATTTGTGAATCCATGACATTGACTCAGAGGACTTAAATACTTCTTCTTTCTACTCTAATATGATGTTGACTTTTCTTGTGATTAGCTGTCTTAAAGAAAACTGTATCTTGTTCTTTAAAATTACTGTGATGGTGCAGGTACAGAATTTCTAGAAGTATGTTGTGATGGTTGCAATTTAACTTCTTTAGCCTTATTAACCTTAACTTTCGTAGTCCTGCCTAAAAAGATGATATTAGTACCTTGCATGCGTTTTATTCTGATTTTGAAATGTTGAAGGAAATGGAAATGAAAGGAATGGAAAGGCTCCGTATTAAAATGGAAATTTTAATACACAGCCCTTGAACTGGAGATGTAATCATTAGAGGCAAAGCTCAGTATTCTCTGTTTAATGTAGGTAGGAAAAGAAAATAGTGAGATGTTTCTCCACAAAGCCATACTGGGTGCTCGCATTGCCTGTGCATCTTAATATTTCAAGAAACTGTTGCTCTTAAAAAACAAAGAAAATGGCTTTTTAATCAGAAATATTGAATGAATTGGTAGTACATTCCTTATATTATTATGTGCCCAGTGCTTTCAATTTGATCTTTCTATGTAATTTTGGTAAAACTGAGATAATTGTGGAGAAGTAAGAAAACCCCTCATTTTTAAAACAAACGTTTTTTAATTGAAAAATTTTAAAAAGAAGAAACTTTTAGCACAGCAGAGAAATTTAGTCAGTGCACGAGTATGGTGTTTAAAATAACCGTGTAAGACTTGAAAATTGGAGTCTGAAATGCAGAAATTGTTTGCCCTCTGTTCCTCCACTAGCTTTTGCATGGGTTGAATTAATGTTGTTAGTGAATTTACAAGTAGTTCTTACTCCATTTAGTAGTGAGAAGTGTTATGTGCAATCTGGGTAGCATACTAACTTCAGTGTCTTAGTTTAAGCCATAATAGAGTAGAATCTCTTTAATCCCTACCAAGGGGGTCAGCAACATGCAAATGGACATAAGGACATTATATTCATTTATTCATAGAAGTAGGTTTATGAATGTTGAGGCTGTGTAGAGTAGCTACTTGTCAGTTAGCCATTAGAAATTGGTATTAGTTGTTGAGATAATTTCTTGACTGAGTGCTCTGGTTTTGCATTGGAACCACTCATGGAAGTGATTTTTTTCTGAGAGGAGCTGCTGAGAGCTTCTTCTGTGCCTAGCAAAATGAATTGCTGGTTAGCTTTGAGAATAAGCATGTTAATTAGCCAATTAAAACTAGATCCTGCCTCTGAGATTCACATTTTAAAATGAACAAACCCCGGGAATGCTCTCTAAAGTGATAGAAAAGGACAGAGGAAAGACACGTAGAGGAACAACATAAAGATACCAAGGTTAGTAAAGAAAGAGTCAAGTCCCAGATGGGAGGAGAATGAGGAGATACCCTAATCTTGGACTGAAATCCTCTTGTAAGGCTATAGAGAAGATATAAATATAATTGATACTTTGGACTCTTTTTCCATGTAACTCATTGAAAGTATGGGAGGATTAAGTGTTCAAACTTGTAGATATGAGCAAAGGCATCTATGCTAAAGCAAGCAGATGTTAAAGTAGCTGTGATCCCATGAGAAGTTTGAACAGAGAGAGAGAAGAGTGATGGGGACCCTTTGCCCCCAGGGAAAGAAGAAGAAAACCTCTGTTCTCAGAGATGATCTCAGAAATAGATAAAGAAAACCTTTGCTCTTGAACAGCTCATCCTTAAAATAGTAGCCCATAAGGTGACAGGGCCCATTAAGGCAGCTGTAGGAAGGCTGCAAAAAGGAGGACTTCACAATTGCAGATTCACAGATGGCTGCGATTCATGGAAATGGAAAGCCATGAGAGAACGGTTTTCTTGTGGAAAAGTCTCCATAAAATGTCAAGAGGAACTCCTCTCCCATACTGAGCTAAAGAAAGACCATTCTAGAGGTGATAAACTGACTGAATTGTTTCTGCCCATTGCTAGTGGGAAAGAAAAAGTTGTAGTGGGAGGAGATGTGTCTAAAAGTTTTATTCTGATTCTTATTCTTCTTTATTTTACTGTTAATAAACTTTTCTTTATACCTTTTTGAAGTTTTACTCTTGGAGCCTATTTACCTTTCTCCTAATCCTATCGCACAGAAAAAAATGAGTAAGTATATTTTTAGTGAGTGCACTGGCATTTAATCAACACTAGACCCACCACAGTGAGAATGTAGTGAAGCATTAAGTTCATTGGATTCAAACCTTTGACTTTGTCTTGCAATCTCCAAGCATCCAGACATTCCCAACTGTGTTAACCCTGCTTCAGTAACGCAGAATTTATTCTAATAACTAAGACACCCGAAAGTCAGATTTGGTATTACGCCTTTTAAGACAAGGTGTTTGCTATTATGTCTTGTCTTGCAAAGTGAAGATGCAAATATTTAGAAAAGTAGGGAAAGCTTATATTTGTTTGGTGCTGTAGTACATAATTTGGGCTTCAAGTAAAGTGCCAAGCTGAATTTCCTGTTTAAAACCAGTTCTACTGATGAATAACACCATCAAGCATCATTTTGCCCCTGCATATGAGAACGGCTCTTCAGAGCAATTTCTCTTTTCTTGAGTTTTCAGTTATAATTTTTTAATGAACCTCTGACTACTCTGCTTGAACTGAAATCTTCTGAGAAACTCTGTGATGTATAGTATTACTCCATTTACATTTTCCTTTCTCTTTTCTTCCATGCTGCTTTTCTTTCCTCCACTTCTTCCTCCCTTTTCAATCCCTACCAACCTTTAAGTTGCAGACTAGTCATAAAATTAAAATTTAATTTTGTGGTTAGGGCATCTCTTCTTATTAGCACACTAGGGATTAATACCTGCCTGTTTCTTCAAGAGTACACATCATGTATACTAAGGGAATTTGGAGGCATATCACTTTTTCCAGCTGTTGAAGGTAATGGTAACATCATGCTTGTGTCTTGCTGTGACTGCTACAGAGGGCTATATTCACTATTTCCCATTGCAATATCATTCATTGCTTGCCCTTTTGTTCTTTGAAAGTCTAGGATGTGTGGGTTTTTTCCCCAAGGAATTCAGATTTGTTTGGTTTGTAATTGCAAGTACTTCTGTTGGGGACATTGGATGGCATTTATCTCTGTCCATATAACTTTTTCCTTTACACATGTTGCACCTTTCATCTGTGCATTGCCCATACCCAACACTAATCAACTAATTTTTAGAGTGGTGTAAGAGTGAAACAAAAAACTATGTGCAATAAAAGTTTAAAGGTTAATATAAGTTGGAGCAAACTATTTTAAAAGAGCTGAATCAAAACAATTAATTAATTTGAAATAATGAGCTTTTTTAAAGACATGTTCTAAAAACAAAACAGTAGATCAATAGGGATCCTAAAATTCAAGTAAGCACTGAAACAGCTAATTCACCATTATTTCTACTGTGTGTGCTGAACAGATTGGCAGTGATTGCTGTTGATGAGAAAAAGCCTGCCTCCAAACTTGATGAGCGTTTTGCCTCTGTCATCAAAAGTGGTTGAGGTTTTACTCTTTTGTGGGTTTAGTAAACACTGAGGAGTTCTTTACTTGTCTGTCCAGGGAATGGAGAATAAGACACAACTATTGTCCATCCTAGTGTCTGTCATAAAAATACTCTTCCTTAATGTTTGAAAATTCTATCCTCTTCCTGTTGCATCTTTATAAAAAAGAGATATTGCAGTCTGAGAGCACTGCTTAAAGGACTATTTTGTAGTCTTCTCCTCTAAGACTGCTGTGAAGATATGTGTCACATGAAGAGGAAAAGAGCACTATTTTTGGGCAGTTTTGCTGGGATGCAAGGGAGTGTAGAGAAATTAAAAAGTAACCATTATACCAGCTTTCTTTGGCTGTTCTGCACAGATGTTGCAGCAGTTTCCCAGAAACCTCTTTGGACAATTTTTTTCCAGAGATATGAGGCAGCTGCAGGTGGCCCTATTTACTGACACTGAAATTCACAAATGGAATCAAGTTGTTAATGCTTTTTGTTTCTTTAAAAAAAAGGTGGAAAAATGAAATGGGATGGGCAGCAGAAAATGGAAGAAAGCCATTGTGTGTGTCTTGCTGTTCTTTAGACTGTTATATGATGTTAATCAATATCCTCTGATAGAGTTTGAACAGAGGTTGGGATTGTTATTAATGATCAGTACAGGATATTTAAATGTTTAGCAATCGATGCTGAATATCGATTTTGTTCAAATTACACTAAGGATGTTTTTCTTCTTTTCATTGCCAAGATAAGTTTTACATCTTTTGTTTTCCTGGCAATAAATAATTTTGCTACGCATTGTGTTGTAATTTGATAGTTGCACTGATGTAATTTATTTACTTTTTAGGATGGAACCTTTCCTGGAGATGTAATTGGGTAATTTGTTTTGAATAAGGGAAATTTATTTTCAGCCATGTCTCTAGAATATATGTATTCAGGGAGATAAAGACTTCTAATATAAAGCTTGCCATGTAAAAAAAAATCATATTCAGTCTCTGTGCTCTTGTAGAATTCTGCTATCATAGTTCTGCAGTACAGTGTAAGCTGTAAGACGTTATTATCTAGTTCTCTGTATGCACCTGTATAGGCAAATGACAGTAAATGAGCTCCATTTACCAAAGGGAAGAAATACCATGATAATCCTTCCTAATAACTTGAAATTCACACTTAACTCCCAGTCATATAAATTCACAGAAATATAATATTAGGGAGAATTATTTTTTTTTTAGGACTAGGTCTCAGACTGGTCTGTTAAAAGGATATGTACTATACTAAAATAGTAAATTCCAAATATTCATTAAGGTAGTTGACTATTCATATGTCTCAGTACTACCAAAGGTGAAGGAAAAATAAATGAATGTAGAAGCATATAAAGAATGAGGCAAAAATACAATCTAGGGATGCCACAGCGTGTGTTGCTTTAGTTCTTGCAAACATTGGCCAACAAAGAGATACAGAAAACCTCACAGAGAATTATCTATGAGATCTTTTAACTGTTGTGGAACTGCATTAACAAATGCCTGTTCAACATTTGGCAAATGAAATATTTTTTCAGGTACCAGCAGGGGAGATTCTGTTAAGATTATCACTATAAAATAAATACATTTTATTCCTTCTTTAACTACTTTCATTTGCAGCATCTATTTACAGAAAAGAAACTACAGATGGAGTTATTATTTAGGCCAGTCAGGTGCTATTTAGAGATAGTTGCTTACACAGCCTGGAAATACAAACTCGTTGGTGTTCTAGCCCATCTAGTACTGGGCTGCTTCATGATGGATACCTAACCTGAAAATGTCCTTCCTAATAATGCTTATTTAGGAGGAGTTAGCATCTGGGGTATATTCCTAACTTCCCAACAGTCTTGAGCATAGAATCTGTCAGTGCATAACTTCTATTATTTTTGTTGTTTATTTGAATCAATATAGTTGGGAATTACAGAGGAGCTACAACTAACCAAAACCAGTTATTTTCAGATATCCTAATTTTCTAGTCTCCTGCTTAGGATCTGGTTGAGTAATGCCTGTAGCCATTGTGTAACTTTACTTTCTCCTGAAACTAAGTCATAGATACACATTCAGCTTTTGTAAACTATATTAAGAACAGTCATGGTTTTGTAGTGAATTAGAATGTGCTGAGTAGTACATCTTTGGTCATTAAACTGTAGTGGAAGTAAATTATCCTCTCTCTGAAAGTCTCTCATGGCAAAGAGTGATATGATGACAACATGAACAAAGACTGCTCCCCATGAGTATGATTTGGCTTACTAGCAGGACATATCAGTGACTGGAATGGAATGAATCTTCTTGTCTTTCTTACTGATAGGCAGCAGGTGGGGAACCATTGTACCCTCCTACAGTATAGTCACTGCAAAAACTACAGCAGCAACTAGATCTGGCTTTGAAAAACAAACTATCCATTCTGAGGTAACAATGATGTTTAGTCCCATTTAAAGTTGTTCAGAGCTTCTTTTTCTCCCTTTGGGAAAAATATCTCATTATATTTTCACTTAAAAGATTGCACTTCCTTCTTGTGTATATGTTTGTGCATGTGTTTTATTAGAAGTACTTTGATAGAAGTACAGGGAAATTGAAACTTCTGGTTTCAGAAGGAAGTCTATCTTACTGTAGTGGCTCTAGGTAGTAAGGTTTTTGTATTGGGGAGGTGGGAGCTGCAGGGATAGCCTCTGAAGGAAGATATCAAGGTCTGCTTTGCTCTGGTTCCAGGCTGCTTCCAGCCTTCTTTGTAATGGACTTAGTGGAGAACACAGTGAGCCCATCAGCCACTGTGGGCACCTCTGGGAAAGCTTATGTAAGACAAGTAAAGAGCAAACAAAATCTGAGGGTGGAGTTGAGATAAAATTTGTTTGCTGAGAACTATCTTAGCATGGCAGTCTGGGAAGGTAGAGGACTGTGAATGCCTGTTTGCCAAAAGATTTTAAATTAAATCTGTTTATCAATTATCAAAAATACATCAGGTCAGGTCCTCTTAGATGTTGTTTTATTTCTTTGATAAGGACTTAACCTTGTACAGATTATAAATAAAGCTAATTAGAGTGGTGGTTGGCTATTTTTTTTTAATGCTTACCTTTCTACCAAAGCAAATAAACTAATTTACTACAGTACAGGAAAGCAACTGGATGCTTTACACTTTTTTATTTTATCCTTCCACAGTGAATTATCTCGCCTTTTGAGTTACTCTATTTTGAGTAACATTTCTGTGACACCTCAGCTTCAACACCTTCTACATACACATAATAAACCAGTAAACAAAGTCACTATGAGACCACAGGGCAAGAAAACACCTTGGTAAGTACATATTTACTTTACAATTATGAGCTAACTCTATGGAGATACTGAAGTATTTCATGCTAATTTTACTAAATTATCATATGATTACGCAGGTAAATTGACATCTGCAAAGTTGTCTGAATGCCAGGCAAGCCCAGCAGCAACATATTGTATAAATTCACATTTTAACAGCATGAAGCTGAGTCCCACAGTTCTGCTATTCAGTTATTGTTCCCAATCAAGCTGTCAGTATTATTTGGTGTGATTCAGGTGCTTACATGTACTAATATTGCTATATTGTCTCATTCTGAAAGCAAAAAAGATTAGTATACATCTAAATATGGAGAACAGGATTATCAGTTCAAGTAATTATATGCTAGTATACATCACCAATAAAACATTTAACTCAAATTCCCATCTTCATATATACCTCCTTATTGACTTTTATTTGTCCCTCCAAGGTCCCATTACTTATCACTTTTCCTTTGTGAATTAAAGCAATATTATTTTACATATAATATCTTACATGTTATGAAAATTATGCATAACAAATATTATCTGTGAGATATTTAATCACAACATTTTGTACACAGCATAAGAATATTTGTGCCCAAGTCTCAGAGACCTTGAGACATCAGCAGTGATTTCTAGCCTTTTTCCCCTCACCAAGCTATGGGAAAGGCTGAAAATTAAAAATTTTACTGTCAGACATTGGTCCTGCCCAAGAGTCCATCAGCTGTGACTGTTCCAGATACACATGGAGTTCAAAGGTGCCTTCTGTGAGAGCAAGACATAATACCATAAGATGAAGTAAACAAGCTCCCATCAGGGATAGTGGACAATCATGTTCATTATTTAATCATTGTCCCAGAAGGCCATAAACTCTTCAAGCTTAGTCCTTATTTCTTTCAGTGAAGACTCTCCTTTGCCAGCTAAAGGTTGTTGGGCTCAGTTCTCCAGTTTACTACCAAGGGGAGGCAGCCCATGTACCTGGAGAGGGCCCGTCACATGTCTAGTTCTAAGAGCTCAATTTAAATGAACTACAGGCCTGGCCCATGAGTAGCCCTGTTTTGTGCAGGGGCGTCGATCTGCTAGAGGGTAGGAAGGCTCTGCAGGGGGATCAGGACTGGCTGGAACAATGGGCAGAGGCTAACTGTGTGAGGTTCATACCAGTTGTATAAGGTGAAGAGTTAGGTCCTGCACTTGGATCAGAACCAACCCCTTGCAGTGCTCTAGATTAGGGTCAGAGTGGCTGGAGAGCAGACCAACAGAAAAGGAACCCAGCGATGCTGACTGACAGCAGGTGGAACATGACCCAGCAGTATGTCCAGGTGACTGAGAAGGCCAATGGCATCCTTGTTTGTATCAAAAATAATGCAGCCAGCAGGACCCAGGGAAGTGATTGCCTTCCTGTACAACGCACTGCTGAGGCTGCACTTCAAGTCCTTTGTTTAGCTTTGGGCTCCTCACTACATGAAAAACACTGAAATGCTGGAATGTGTCCAGAGAAGGGCAATGAAGCTGGTGAAGAGCATGAGTCTCATGAGAAGTGGCTGAGGGAGCTGGTGTTGTTTAGGCTGGAGGAAAGGGAAACCTTATTGCTCTCTGAAACTATCTTGACAGGAAGTTGTAGTGAGGTAGATTTCAGCCTCTTCTCCCAGCTAATAAGTGATAGGTTGAGAGGAAGTGCCCTCAAGTTACGTCAGGGAAGGTTTAGTTAGGTATTAGGAAAAAATTCTTCATGGAAACAGTGACCCAGCATTAGAACAGGGTTCCCAGAGAAGTGTTTGCATTGCTATCTTGGAAGTGCTCAGAAAATGTGTGGATATGGCATCTTAGGACATGGTTTAGAGGTGAATGTGGAGATGGGACTAGCTGATGGTTGGTCTTGATCCTAAAGTTCTTCTCCAACCTTAATGACTTTGCGATTCTATTGAAATACAGATGAGTGACAGCTGGAAACTCTGCCTTCCCATGTGCACTGCCACTGGGCATGTAGGCTGTTTCTTCTACACCTAAATAAATCCTTTTTCATTATTGCACTGGGCAGACTGGGAATCAGTTCAAGCACCAGCTCTCAGGACTGACAGGCAGATGGTTTGTCTTTCTTGGGGAAAATGGCTATGTTGCTGTTTCAGTGTAACATTCAGTAGCTGCATGTGCAGAAGCATAGTGAGGAATAAAGCTCTGTTGGGATGAGTGATGTCCGAAATCATTGACAAGTCTGTGAACAAAGGGCCTGCCAAATGGCATTCTGGCATCAAGTCTGATACCCACTGCTCTTTGTTGTTCCTTGTTTATGGTTATTCTCTGTATGATATAGTAACTTTGTGATTGCCAAATTCACATGTCTGGTGCTCACTCAGGATAAAATTGTTTTTACCAGACCTCCTAGTCTGGAGAACTAGTACAGAATATTTCCTGTACGGAATATCTCCTCTGCATGGCAATGCCTCAGATGATTTCAGTGTTTATATCAGAGATCAAGAAGGCTAAGATAGGAAAGAGGATTTGACCAGTGGAAGAACAGTGGTACTGTTTCCAGTGAATCCAGCCGAGAGCATCTGGTGGACCCAGCTGGATTACTGTGTTGGGCTCAGATGGAGTAGCTTAAACTTTGGCACAATCACCTGCAGTATTTATTCAGTATGGCATGTCATCATAAAACCATAGTTTTATGAGACCATGAAACCATAGGAAGAGACCTTAAAGATAATCCAGTTCCAACCCCCGTGCTGTGGACAAGGACACGTTCCACTAGACCTTGTTGCAGGAGACATCCACAACTTCTCTGGGCAATCTGCACTCTGCTACTGAGTTGGTAGGTTGGAGAGTTTTCATATTGTCAAGATACGATACACTCCTTTAGAATTGCATCAGTCTTCAAGATCAGTACGCAAACTGATCAGAAATTTGCAAAAGGGGGAGAAAAGGGAAAGGGGGTGAACAAAATTCCTGAAAAGAAAGAGCATTTTTTTCTGAAAGCTTCTACCCAGTTGAAAAGGCAACCAGGTTTTTTGTTTACTTTCATAATAATTTTGGATTCTGTAATAAAGCACAGCAGGTAGGTTTGTTCTGCACAGATTTCAAAAGAAAAAGTTCATCTGTACAATAGAGCATATTTTTAGCAAATTGTATAATGTGATTACTTTCATAAATAAAACTTCTAAATGTCTATTTTGGAAGTCATTGAACTTTGAAAGAGGTTGGACAAGACATACTTATCAATTAAGAGTACTTTTGCAGAAGAGGAAAAATAGCAAGAGGGCACATGTGTAAATTCTCACAAGGTCTAAATAATGATATTTAAAGGAACTTGTAATATGAAATGAAACAATAGAGAAATCTGTGCACTATTATTTGTATCTGGAATTATTATGGTCTATTTGTTCACTCTTCAGGATATTTGAATTATATTTCATGGTTGCAGCAGGCAACTTGTTCGATTATGATTTCAGACACTTTCTGACATGGGGGCTGAATGTCATCTACTGTTCTAGTTCCTTTGGACCTTGTCCTGCAACTTGTCTTCAGAACACTGAATCTCTTGCTGTAGTGAACTGGAAAGAGTTTGTATTTTAGCATAAGAGAAAGAATTGTTATTCCAGGATATGTAAGTTGTTGGGTTTTTCCTGCATATCAGTTAAGTATCTTAGGACTTTACTGTGAGCTTCAGCAAAGAATACATGCAATAATTTAGGAAGCAGTTTTAAATTAATTTTAATTAGGAGGATCTGCGCTGTATACTAAATGTATATGGGGGGAAAAAAAGGAGAAGGACTGGAAAGGAGAAATTACCTCAATGTGTAACACTCTGCTTCTAGTTCCACAGTTCATATCCATCACTTGAAAAAATAAAGACTAGCTTCTGCACAGAAATTTTTCTCAAATTGTATATATCTTTAATAAAATATTTGTAAAATTTAATATATTTAATCTACAATGTAGAAATTTAAGATAACTACAGCTCTAAGTCTTATTTGCATAGCCATCTATTTCCACTGCTGCCTTCTTCTGCATTGCAACCTGGCCACCCTGTCCCAGCTGTCTGCTTTTCCTGCTCCCATATTGAACACATACTCTGCTCCTAGTGGGCTCTTGACTGTCTATCCTTGTATTTGTTTTGTCCTTACTGTAGTCTCATGACTGATTTTTAAATTTTTGGGTGCAATTTTCTTCAATGGCCCCTGAGTTGTGTCAGTATAACAATTTGTGCTGATCTTCTTGCCATTGTTGTTCTTTGCTAGTCCTCTAATTACAGTTGAAAATTTTTGCCTTATCTTGTCCCCAAGTACTGTGGTCTTTCAGTGATGGTTGCTTTTCTGACTTGATATTTGGAATACTCCTCTGACTCTAATTTTACTTTTCCTGCACAGATTTCATCAGCTTTCAATGTTTCTCATTATTTTTTTCTTCCATCTCTGTTTTTCACTCCTTTTGTGATATTTAGTCAGTAACAATGGTCAAGTGTCAATGTTGTTTGACATTGCAGGTGCAGGGGTGTGTCCCTAGGATACTGCAGCTCTGTGACATATCTTTGAATGCCTCATTAATTAAGTAAATTAAAGCAACCCTGTAGAAGTGAGATGAGATATCTGAGAAGTCACTCCCTATGTCCCATTTTTCACTCAAAAGTGTTTCCTTTGGGAAAGATGTGGAAGGCCTAACTTTTTTTTTGTCCTTTGCCAGTTGAGCAGCAGTGTATAGAATTGAAAAAGTTTGTGTTGATTCTGACATCATTGTTTACAGCTCAGTGAACAGAAGTCATTGTTCTCATCACCTGCCACTGCAACGTAAAATCACAGTTTTTAAAAATTCATCTGTCCAGCCACAGCAGCCAGCCTGTGGTTACTTGAAACGCTTTGTATTAATTTGTGATTGTCATGGGTGTTTAACCACAGATTTTAGGGTTTGGCCAAGGATTTCTCTTTATCTTCTCTCCATTTTTTTTTCCTATTCTCTCCCTTTTCCATTCTATAAGTTAAGAAACTTCCTACTATAAAGCATAAAATAATTAACAGAGGAGTGAGCACAGCATTAAGAACTAGATGACCCCTTTGAATTCATCATCTGTGAATTGTACATTAAATGTGTTCAGTGAGAGACAAACTAGCAAGATGCTTTGCTTTTCACCTGGGTGTTTTCCATGTACATATGAACCTACTTTTTGAAAGAGTGCGCAGGAGAGTAGAGCAAATGTTAGGAAGGTGAAGAGGTTCTGCATGCAGATATTAGCACTTTACAAATGGTGCTAGGGCCAAGTCAGTCTTGGTCTAAGTCTCAAATATTTTTATAATATAATACACATGTAAAAGTAAAAAAAGTCACATCATTTTTTGTTAAATGCCATAAACCAAGGCAGCATCTGGCTGCCATGTCCTTTCTCACTAATTGCATTTCATTAGCCAATGCATGAGCAAGGTTAATACCTTTGCTAATAGTGATCTCACTCATGATGCATAGCGAGTTTCAGAAATCTGAAACTGCAGCAACTGCTCATGTCCATGCAGAGTGAACGGTGTCTTACACCTGGAATATCATCTTGCCATGAGTACAGCATCAGGCAGTTCAAAGAATGGATAACAGGAGATGCTTTTAGGCAGCACGACTGTGAAACATTGCAGCAGTTATGTCCAATAATGTAAACACCCAGCTTGGTTTTAATGTTTGTTTTCAACAGAGCAAGTGCTATGTATCTAATTATTTCTTACCTCTTTGTTTAATTGTCTTCATTAACAAAATGAACATATTTTCTGCATAGATAGTAAGAATATAAATTGAACTAATACAAATAGATTTAATTTGAGAAATTACAAAACCAGTACTTCATAAAATGAGAGAACTGTAATATTGAGTTTTGCAACATTGTAGCTGAGCACAGAGATTAACACGTTCCACTCTTGACTGAAAAGATGTAGGCTAAAAGTCTGGGGTAAAAATGGCACCATTGAAATGTGACTCTTTGGGCTTTCTGGATTCTAGAAGCTCAAAAGACAGCTGAAGTGCAAAGTTAAAGATAAGTCTCATTTGTGCTCCTGCTTTTTGGAAACATCTGAGGCTGATGCTGGGCTGCAGTGAGATTTCACAGAGAGATACCCAAGGAATGTCCACCCCATTAAGTGTTGTAGTGCACAAAGCCACATCACCCGGTACAGCTCTATAGTCATGTTGATCTAGCACCAAAGCCAAGATTATCACTCTGAGGATATAATTAGCTGAAGTGCAGTGTGGTAGAGGTAGAGCTGTACTGCTCCTGGCTCTGCAGGTACTGTGATTTTTCTCTACCTTTGCTTCGTCTTCACTGCAAACAATAAACTTTCTCCCCTTTGGTTTTTTTGCTTTTTGTTTTTTCATTTTTTTTTCCCTTTAAGTGAAACTTTGGTGAGTTTGATGGTCACATTTCTCAAGGAGAACTTTAGATTTATGCCTTTAGGTGGAGCTCCATACTCATCTTCTGCTGAGGCAGACTCACTGGTGTGAAACAAGCAAACCAAAAAGGCAAGCCTTAAAAGACGACTTCTAAGTACAATATCCAATTTGTAAAATTTTACAGAAGAACATGCTTAAAATTTTATAACAGAATGTTTCCAGTTTTCAAAATAATGAGAACTGATAGCAGTTTTATAGTTGAAAAAAACATGTTGTTTGTTTCCTTTACTTGCTCAATCATCTCAGTGGAAGCAATTTCTTCCTGTTTAGGCATCTTATTTAGCCTTATAAAATTTTAAATCTTAGTCAGGAAAAGGTAGTAAAAGCTCCTTTATTTTTCCTTCTTCTTAATGGCTTCTCTAATATGAATGTTGAAACACGAGGCTATGACTCCCTTCCTGATAAAGAGTTGTGTCAGCAGTCTGGTTTTGTCCGTGGTTTTCTTCTGTGAAACATAAAGATGTAGCAGATATCAAACCCTGGATCAGTCCTTTGCATTATCATCCCCTATTTAGCAGACAGTAATTTCAGAGTCACCTCTGTCCCAGTGAGCACTGTGTGTGAACATCCTCAGGTTTAACAGGGGGATTTGAATTCTGTCGTGAGAAGAACCAGTGCAACCATGCTATAGAATGGTTACTCTTACTAATTCTTGTAATTAGCTTCTTTCTTTCTGTGGGGACTAGGAGACAACTGAATTTGTGTCATGATATGAGAGTTTTCAGGTGATTTTTCACCTATGTGAGTTTCAGTTCTTCACCGAATGACCTTTTTTGTTTGTTTTCTTACTGTTTTATCAGAGGAAATAAAAAAGAAATTTCTGTTCCTAACGGCTGTTTTTATAAGAACTGTTTTTTTTTCCTGTTGTCTTTTCAGTGACATATTTTTTTCCATTCAAATATCAAGATAAAAATGCTGAAGTTAAAAGAAATCTCTTCTCTGTAGTGACTTTATCCATTCTTCTCCAGATGAGTAATGGTGATTAGCTTTTAATGTGCTTGGAAGAATGGATGTGAGTAAATCACTGGTATTTGGAAGACAAACTAACAGAACGTCCCAGGTACAGACTCAGCAGTGTATGCTCAGTGCTCCTACTGTTCAGGGAGATGCATATTGGCTCCTTTAGTGTACTGTTAGTCCACTTACAAGTTATACTATAAAACAAAACAATTTCTTCTGGGACAAATGATATTTTAAGAAGAGGCAGCAGATGTGTTTTAAGGGGCTAAGTTTTCATTTTGCAGTGTTTTTTATATAGTATGTTGATATTGTCCACTGACTGCTTTATGCTATCAAAAAAGTGTATTCTTCTCAGAATTTGTTTGGTTTAATTCCTTACAGAAATATCCTTGCAGTATATGGAACTACATTTTTATAGGTTGAGGGATTACTTGTGTGCCTGTAATAAAGATTTGTTGCAAGAAAAGGAAATATGGGTATGATTTCAGATGATACAAAAATATCCCCCTACTCTCTCTAGCACTACAGTTTTACTGACAGTGGTTATTCCAGTTTTTGAACACCTGAGATAGAACCTATAACCTTGTTTACAAATAGCTCTTGCTGTTTAAATATTTAAGAGCACTAAGATAAGATTTCCTGAATTTCAATGACATAAATGACAGTACAGTGAACAAACATTAGATCCTTAGACTTAAGCATAAAAAACCCTCACATTCTTCTGAAAATAGTGGCTAGCCTAATTTTGACAAAAGGAGAGAAAATATGAGGTGGGAACAACCTTTGCTGACTAAAAAGTGACAGCTTCATAACATATCTGAAATGCAATGTGATATTTGTTTTCACAGGTAAGCAGACTTGTTACTGACATGGTTATGACTTGAAAGATTTTTTTTTTGTAATTTGATATATATATATTAAATGAACAGAATATTTCATGTTGAACTGACAAGGCAAAAATCTTTCTATGACACTTCTCTGACTAGAGCAGTAATGTTAGGGGAGGTTTTGGTTTAAATAATTCTGGTACTGGTTTATAGACTACGAGTAAGACTTGACATCTCGGCTCTGGCTTATTTCCTTTACCCTTACTTTTTTATCTTGTTTTTGTATTTACAGAGTTCTCTTTACCAAGCTTCACTTCAGAAGTAAAAAAAAAAAAAAAGGCTGCTAGAAGATGCAATATGTTCCTTTTTGCCATCTCTAGACCATGGGCTAGCTGATTCTACCTTCACTTTCCTAAAGTCTAAAGTTCAGGCTACAAAGGCTTCTGATTGATGTCATAAACATTCTACCCTCTAGATATAGATTCACCTGGTCTGTCTCCCCCACCAAATTCCCAATTTTGGCCTGTATCTTACATTAAAGTTATGGATATAAGGAATTTGTGACTTGTTTTAAAATCCTAGAGACTGATCAGTTCTGTTCCTGTTCATTTGTAGCTTTTCAAAAGAGCTGGGACAGCCAAATAGATCATGCCAGTGTGCTTCATGCTGATAGTGCCTGGAAGCAAGTGAGCACTCTGGGTGCAAAGCCATGTCAAATCTGTCTTATGGGACTGATGCTTGACTATTAGAATGCAAATTTTACTCTTCCCCTGCAGAATGGATATTTCTGAGGCACCTGGGAATGGATGTATTGATATGTGGATGACTTGTGGGAAAAGAACAGGAGCTCTAGAACTGATATAAAATTAAAAAGAAAAAAAAAAGGAGTGGGGAGATTCTGCATTCAGGTGATACACAAATCAGGGGGAAAAATGAATGGAGATGCATTAAAAACAGATTGGACATTTTCTTGCTCACAAATACATGTTCCTTTTGTTTTAGAGTATGTGCTGGATTAATTGTAGGAATTTTCATTCTGAATGTTTGCTTCTAAAAATAGTTTTATATCCTAAAATTATACAGTATAACCACTTTTTCTTTTTCAATTACTTTTTTTGACCAAATTCAGCTGCTGGTGGCAGTCTGCACACTTATTGTAAGAGTAAGCCTTAAGTGTGTGATTTTGGTGATACAGTATTTGATCACATTGTAGAAACAGAAATTGAAGGGCTTTTCGCTTTCTGTCTCTAAATAATGAGTGTAGTATTTTGTCAGTACTGAGTACTTTCAGTACCTTCTTGAGAAATGGGATTCTGTTATTGACTTGACAAGCTTTGAATTAAACCTTTAACTGGGATTATTGTTTGTATCCATTTCCATTGTGGTATAATTCCATTTATACATTCTTGATGTATTTGGCCCGTAGCAGTGTTACATGGAATAAAAATCAAAATGATAACAGCAAAACAATTAAGGATCTATTCCAAAGTCCATAGAAGTCACCCATAAGAGTCCCACTCAGCACATCTGCCTCACTACGTTATGCACCACCAAAAAAAAAAAGCTAAAATTATTTCCTTTCATAAGTACTTATTCTATGTGTTGTGATTATCACAATGGCATTTCCTTTAAGAAATTTTATGAACTAGTCTTTGAAATTTTATAAGTTATTTGCTCTACATCTCTAAAGTTTATAAAATCATTACTAGCATCCTAAAACCTGTGAAATTCTGTGAAATATTTCCATTTGTTGTGTACTTAATACAAGATCAGAGTCATTTTTGCTGATATCTTCCTGTTAAAATTTGTAGCCACAGATCATTGTTTTCTAATGACAAAAATAATTAGCAGTAAGACATATGAATGACTGTGTTATCAGGTAATGATGTCTTCATTAATGCATGGCTCTAATCTTTGAAATAACTTTGTCAGTAGCTGCACGTGGAAGGAATGCTTAGAGAGGAGGGAACACTTTGATGTGCCTACTGTCCAAATTCATTAACTGCGTAAAACTCAATCCTGTCTTCTGGATGGTAAGGCTATACCTCAGGTCTTTAAAGGCCAGACTTGAATTCCCTTGAATTTATGCTGGAAACTCTCTGTGATATCTGTTTTGATTTTGTATGTGCATACATTTGTTGAATTCAAATGCCATGTATCTGATCAGTGAGAGTTCATTCTAGAATCTAAAGATTATGAAGATTAATGTGCTATAAGAAATCTTTATTTGGATTTTGAATTGAGTTTTCTATCACTGCCTTTTTTCTACTGTGGACTGAATCTAGCTGTTATATCCTGGACCCTAGAGACAAGGAGAAAGAATGAAATTTCTTTATGGATTCCAATTGGTTTGGAACAGTTTCCTTTTTTCTTTTAATAAAATATTCTTTTTCAGGATTATCATGGAGACTGTTATGAGAACTTGGAGGAATTCAGTAAAATGAGTAATGCTGTCAATATAGCAGTAGCTTTAAGCAAGTTTATATTGCTTGCAACCTTTGCAAATACATTATATTTTTTAGTTGATAGAGGGAAACAAAACAGGGAAATCCTCTGTCTTTAATGTTCTTTCAATAAAGAATATTTAATTAAGTGTTCTTTATTTAATAACTTTTATTTAGGATACTTATATGCTTATGTTCCTTTTAATATTTTATTTCCAGCTCTTGGAGATTCTGCTGCAAACTCTAAATGTGTTTTAATTATTAAAATAAGAGTGAGAATTTTGTTCTGCCTTCAGAGCAGATATTTACAAATATCTGGAGTTACGTGACAGAATTTCTATAACTTTTCTCTAGATGTGAGTTCATAAACAGAACAGGGTTCCATTCTAGAAACCTTTTTGATTTCAATGTGCAAAACATGTGTTGGCTCCTAATAAGTTTCTACTTTTTCAGAATTTCATTGGAGATGTAAAATTCTAAAGAAATTATTTGATGTGAAAACAACATTTTTTCTTTTAACTTCACGATTTTTTTTCTTCATTACATAATGCCTCCTTGCTTAATGTAAGAATATAATTGGGTATTGAACTATTCTCTCCTTTCACCCTCTGTGCCTAAATGCATTTCCTTCAATCTCTGAAGAAAACCCAAGCTGAAAGCCTGGCATCCAAGGCCAAAAAGTAGAAACAGCATGACAGGTAACAGATGTAGGTGTGAAGATTTGTTGTGTATTTTTTCCTAGTAGTAACATCTGTCATGGCTAGTTTCCCCGTAGTTATGTGGAAGACCAGTGATCTGTCATTGTTTTTGTTCATGGAAGTGAATACTACCACTTACTCCTGTGAATTCCAGACGGTTGTTTTTCTTTTATATTGTCAACTGGAGCGTAACTCACTTTAAGAACTACTCTGTTATGTTTGATGCAAGTCTGTTGTTGCTATTACAAGATTGGAGTGTTCTAAGACTATTCACCTGTGGATACCTCTAAAAATATTTATAGGTTTGCAAAAAATTAGCACTAATGCTTGAAAATGTACCAGTCTCCTGTTCAGAAATGTTGATTTATGAGTGGTTCTGAAAATGTAAAACAGTGTTTTAGTAGAGATGATTATTGATATTGCTATCTGACTAGTAGAACACTCAGTTTTCTTAAAAGTGGGACAAGAGTCTATTGTTTCTTTTTTGCAGCAATATCATCATGTCAATATATCTCTGAGGACAAAGAAAAAGGCGTCTTATCAATCTCATGTCTAATGATGACAAAGAAATGGCATCCTCTGTTTTCTTTACTGTACCTTGTATAGGCCATATTTTCAGAGATAGCTTTGGGGCCGCTTTTGTTCTTTATCCTTCAGAGTTTCACTTGTATTTGACCAAGTAAACACAGGAAATGGTTATTTTTTGGTAGCTGAAATAATTCCCTGGGAACATAATGAAGGCGGACAGCTACACCAATGTTATACTAGATTGGGAGATTTTTTTCCCCTGATTTGTTAACTTTTCCTCCAAAAACGAATGGTAGCTAAGCCACTGTAAGGTAGTGTGACCCATTCAGGCATTCCATTTTAAAACACCCTGGTGTGTCACACTGGTGTGAGAGACTGGAAAGGCTGATGTCTCAAGACATTTTGGGGTACCTGTGTGAGGGGCCGGGGCAGATCCTGTGGTGAGGTGGTGCACTGCCCTGTACACTACACTCCCCTAAAGCCTATATGCCTGCCAATCCCTGGCACACCAAGGCAATGCTCCACGCCCACCTCTGAAGCCCCGAACCCAGCTCCTGAGTGGCCAAATGACCAGGATTCCCAACTGTGGGAAGGGCCGAGGAAGGCCAAGGGGGTACTTTAAGGGCAAACATGCGGCAAGTGCATCTTGACTCTACCTCATCTTCTATCTGAGCTCTGCTGGAGTCCAGGAGTTGGTAACTGTAAGTGTACTTTTCTACAGAATTTCTGTCTTTCTCTCCTTATTCTTCTTCTAATTCCCTTTTCTAGGAATTTTTGAGTAACTTGAAATTGAATAGGCTGAGAGCTCACTAAGTTGGATGGGCCAAGTTAATGCTTTGAGAAGTGTTTTATGTTGGTTAAATGTTGCATTAAACATTTTGCCAAAGTTCTTTGGTTTTCCAAAATTGCCAGTAAAATGTTTTTTTGTTGTTTTGACCTCTGCAGAATATCTTATCAGCATTTCTCCTGTGTGTCTAGCTCAGAGTAAATGAAGAACAGTAAGCCCTTTTAAAAACCTCATTAACTGTCTTTTTTTGCTAGTCCCTACAACTGGAATATAGAGTCGAGATTTACAATTTTCTTTGTGGCTGACAAATAGCGTGAGGACAAGAATAAAGGGAAGTGGATTGTAGTGAAAGTGATTAAGATAGGTTAGATGTCATGTCTCTTCATGTGCTGTGGAGGGGGTAAGAATAGGCATAAAGATGAGAGAAGGTAGAGAAGACATGCAGTCTGAAAGAATAATTATACCAGGTCTGTGTTTTGGCGAATCACCTCTTGTGGGTTTTTGGGTTCTTTCTGGGTTTCCTTAAAAAAATATGATTTTAAGGGGTGAAAGTAGCTTGCTTCTGGCTTGTTCACTCTCATAAGGTTTAAACTGTGTAGTTACTTGAAATAACAGAAGCTGGAGGTTGGGGTTTATTATCATGCAAAACTCACTAGAGAAGATGTTTATTTGCATGTAGCCTTCTGAGAATCCTTTCATCAGTTTCATTATGTTCTAACTTATAAAAGAGATTTCTTTATGGTATGTTGACTAATTCACAGTTGAGAGAGACTCCTTAAAATACAGTTTCCAGGATCATTAGATCATTTATGGACTGTTGTTTCCTTCACTGGAATCAGTGGGAAAAATCATGCTGTTCTACACAACATTATTAATCCATTGGAACAGGCTTTTGTAACATAAAATAACTGTGGTGTAAAACAACAGAGGAAATCTGCATTACATATTCAGCACATAAATTGTGCTCCTTTTCCTGGAAACTGATAATTATTAATGAAAAATGAAGAGTGAATAAGGGAAAAAGATTTTTTTTTTTTAATGAGGAGAATAACTCAGTAAGTTAATAGTGTAATGACATTTAATGATCTGCCATGAATTCCTGATCTAACCATAGAATGTTTTTTACACCTTTGTTTTGCATGTATTGTATCTGACTGGCAAACAAAGAACATGTTTTTTTAAAAGAACTGTTATTTTTGTCCTTTAGAGAGAAACAAAACACTTCATAAAACTCCGCTTGTTTTTTGCTTGTTTTTTGCATTGCGCTGTATTTTTTTTAAAATTCTTCCATATGATAAAGATTAACCAAATGTTCCATGAAAAGATTAATTTTTTTTAGAAAGCTTGTCAATTGTTATTTTATTAATAATTTGTAGGGTCTTGGGCACCTTGTTGTACTGTTTCACATGAACTTTGCAGTTCTCTGAAGACAACCAAATTTATTTTGACAAGGTATTATCACCAAAAGTAGGCAAATGCTTAGTGATATGTACATCTTTCTAATGCTTTGTCATCTTAAATTTATTTTATTTTACGGCGTAAGTGGAGCCTTGTATATAATTACACTCATAAGCATCTTGCTGAATAATATTGACTTTTGCAAGAGCTAAATCTGCAGATTTTCACTTAGTTACTCTTGCTTCTTTCTAAAAGTATAAGTTCTCCGTAGAGTAACAACTTAATGCTGTATATTTTGTGTATATAGTGTATTGGGGAAGTGTTTTTCCTCATAAAAGCCTGACAAACTTTGTAGAAATAAAAGTATTTGCAAAGATGTTTTTGGACAAGGAAGCAGAAAGGGATAGGAGTGTACAGAGCCTAAATTGCTACATGGAAAATGCTAAATTATTGTGGGAGACTAATCCATCATGCTGATAGAGATGAAGCAGTTCTGTATCCTCAGGGCCAAGCAAAAGCAAGGCTGAGAATGTGTTGCAGATGCACAAACATAACTAGACACTTTGTAAATGCAGGCAATGCTCTTCACCTATGTTTTAAAATGTATTCTCTGCCCTTTGACAGTGACCCCTTCTGACCAAACTGTGCCCCAGAGACCTATCTCCTGTTAGTTCATCTTGGGTTTCACACCTGGGTTATGGGGCTGATGGCTCTCCTGGGACAGCCCTGGGGCAGGATGGACACCCTGGAGAGGATATCCTTTGGGTTCCTGACTGTGCTTGCTCTTCTGTGCATATCTGGACTTGTGGAGATGGACCACTGATAGACCTGGGAGGAGCTAGAACAGAATAGAGTATTTATTATTCAGGTTGCTGCATGTGCCATTGTCTCTCTGTGCTTCTGTGTAGAGATGAGCTTTTTATCACATGACATAACAATAAGAAGCTCAGGAAACATATTTTTGCCACAGATCACCCATACTTGTCTAGAAAATACTTGCCATAAGACTATTGATGACAATTAAGCTGCACAGTCCTCTGCCAAATTATTTTAGCTGTTACTATCGTGCTGATATGAGCCTGTCTATTGTTAAGCTAAAAGCTGGGCATTGGTGTCGGCAGTTTGTTAAATAACAGTATAAAGCGAGCTGACCTTCAGCTCATCTACTGGAAAGCCTACTTTTCCATAAGGGATTTAATCCACAGGCTTTTGACATCAGTGGAAATAATCCTATGGACCTCCTGCACAATTATTATGGGTATAAGCGCCCTTGAAACTTGATTTTTCAAACTGCCCCCCTTGCTGGTGCTTGACTGTTTTAAATAGGTGCTACCAACATTAAAAAAAAAAACTGAGATAGGCTTGAGTGTGCTAACTTCTAGGTTTTAATTCTATCAAGAATCTGGTGGTATTCTTAATTAAGGCTGTGTAGTAAGTGGACCTGTGGGTGAGGGTTTTCTAGTTTCTTTGGTCAGCTTGCATTTATTATCTCACATCAAACGACTCAATTCACCCTAGGATGCTCATATTTCTTTTCTTTTTCTTGGTCTTCTTGCTATGTCTAGCTTGAAAGGTTCTTAGGAATTTAGGCTGTTATGAGTTTGTGTAGCAAGACAAAAAAGTTGCCAGTATCAGCTGTGAAGGACTAGTTTAATATAAACAATAAAAATAATAATTAGTCAATTACCTTGCTACAAATGCCTTTATCTCTGAATATGGTTTATGTACACTATTACTGCATTTTTGTAGTCTTAGCATGTTTGTTGTCTGTATTGTTATATGTGAGTTTTTAATTTATTTTTTTTTATGCAAGGAAAGTGAGACAGAAAAGAGATGTTCTGTAAATGCATCTGTCTCGCTGTAATTTGATCACCAGGCTGTACCTGTTAAGCAAGCTCTCAATTGTTGTATAATTTCAGTTTTCCTCCCCTTTAAGTCGGAGAGTGCTAGCAACAATAGTCCTGCTATAAATTTTAGGTGTGCTTAATGATTTAAACATGAGCCAAATCTCTGTATATAAACATTTCTGGTTGATATAAAAAATTTATGATAAATATAAGTGGTTGTGTATCTTCTATGCATGCATAGCACATAATTTTTCCATTGGTCAATTGAGTGCAGGCTCCTCTACATGTAATTTAAGGCATATGAATGAAAAGAAAATGACAAAAGTTTTCCATAAAAACTATTTGGAGGCACCATGGAACTACATAGCTGCTATGCTTCTCCCTGAGTGCCCAACATAATTGCTATTCTGCTGCTAAAGTGGCCACAGGTATCCCTGGACCAGGCTAAATATTATTGCTTATTTCCTGTGGCCAAGTCAGTGTCTCTGCCAGGTTCATCCATTCCTGTGAATACAATGGGCAAATGTCTGAGTGAACCTCCAGGATAAGTTGATAATGTACAGAAAAAAGAAGCTTCTACTATTAATCTGACTTAACTGTCATAAAATCAACTGTAGAAACATGACAATTTTAAGATGAGAAACTGTTGCAGCAGCAGATAAATACTTGCAGTTAATCCTTTAATGGACAACATGACAAGAAAACTACATAAAGGCTTTGTCAGTGTAGTCTCTGTGCTAACCAAATTCCCCATCTTATGTTTTATAGCTATACCACATGTAACACTCCAGTGCTGTTCGTTGGAAATGTAGGGAGACACTGGAGATTTATCTTTATTTCCAGCCTGACATTTAAATGTTGTTGGGTTTATTTTCAGACCTTTTCTGGTTTCCAAATGCTCAAAATTGTTTATTTCAGTATGTATGTTCAACTATATAGATGCATCTGTTGGTTATGCTGACATTTTAGAAAACAGTATCTACTTTTCTTGTTTTGTTTTTTTTTTTAATTGTGTTTTTTTCCTTACTGCTTTATACTAAAAGAGATTATTAATGCTTCATTAATCAACTGTTCAAAGTGTGATTGCTCCTGAATAGCTCTCAAAAGCTGGCTTTTTACCACTTACTTTCATTAGTGCTTAATTAACAGAGGAGATGAAAACTAAAATCTTCAGCCCACTCAAGAATGAGATATTGCTTTTCAGAAGAGCGATTCAGAAAAGGTCTGTGTTTTGCAAATGTATTGCAAAAACGCTGTAAATTTAGACCAACATTTTCTGTACAGACTAGAAATATCCCTGCTTTGTGCCAAAAGGAAAAGTGGTAATATTGGGCCATCACCTTAAACTGTAATGTATAACTTGGCTGGATGCATAAGAAACAGTAAATGCCTGAGAAAACATTTCTAGATGTGGAAGCAAGAATTACCCAGTCTTCTCAGCCAATACTGTTCTACTGCAGTACTGATCTACAGTAGGACTGATCTACTCTGGTCTGCCTAATATAATGATAAAAAAGGATGAAAATACTTATGGTGCAAAAGAAGCTTGGGAGTGGAACAGTTTCCTGAGCATCTGGCTTTGTTGGTGCTGTTTGTTGGCAGGTAGCTCAAGAGAGCCAGATTTGTGTGACAAATAACAAACATCATATTATGGTTCCCCTTATTAGTCTTTTTTTGTTACAACTCAGTGTTTGACACCTCACCTGACTTCCTATAATAGAATTAAAGGAATTTAAGTCAAAAACAAGTACATAAGATGCATATCCTATGAATGAACTGGCTGTCACATTCTTCATGATTTAAAAGGATTAGGATTTGATTTCCTACTTCAGGATTATTGATTATTTTAGAGCCTGATCCAAATTTGGTTAGTACCACTGACCTGTGCTTATGCAACTAAGTGACTGAACATCCAGGCCTTACTTGTATATAAAAGAAGAGATGGTCTCAACGTTCCATGGCAACAAAAATATTATGGACTGAAGTGACATTATGTAATGAACAGCCTAATGTAATAAAGAAAATTATAAGTATTGTATTTTAAAATATTACCAGACATTAGAATATTCATGTGTGTTTAGGACTGACTTTTATGTTCTTGTTTCAGAAATTCAAACATTCAGGAAAATATTCACTCAGGTTTCAAATACTTGAACCTTTGCTTGTGGGTGCAGATTAAGGAGCATTCTTAAATGTGACTCTTTACTGAATTTTATGAGAATGTGTTTTGAATTTTTCTACTCCTCTGTAGCTGCATATGCAGTTGTTACTTTCCCTTTCCTATACTTTTCTAAAGTTTACTTTATTAGCAAATTCTGTACCAGGATGCTAGTAGTCTAAGATATTTTTTGTCTTGTTCTAATTGCCATTATTTGATATGATCTTGCTATTGATATGTGTGGGGGGATAGAATGTAAGAAAATAAAGATAGTGCAGAAGGTAGTCTCACCCCTGAGGAGTTGCAGCTGTATTAATTACCAAAGATTAGGAACAGGCCTGCCCTTAACAGGCCACAGCTGTGTCCAGTGAGGATGAGTGCTACAAAAGAGTGGGTTAGTTGGTTGAGAGGAGAGCTGGAGTCTGTTGGCTGTGCTGTGAGGAGCTGCCCATAAGAAATCACTGAGAAGGTATGGGAGCTTTGCAATAAGATGACAACAGATATGCATTTAAACAAGAATGTATGCGAGAAACTGTAAGGTATCAGACCATGACAAAATTTATAATAAACATACAATAGTATGAATACAGATAACTCCATCACCTTTTAGAAGGAAGTTCAATATAATACTTTAATTTATCTGAAAACTTCAGGACTGGTTAGGGCCTCAGATCACTGAATCTGCACATGTTTATCTTCCTTGAAACCTGTGATGATTAGTTGTGAAAACACATTTAAAGATTTAGCTTGAAATTTGGAAGAACTGATTCTTCAAAGGTAGCCTGGAACGTGCATTAGCTGCATTCATGGGTATGTGTGTCCTGCCCTGGTGTTCTGTTCTGTGGGCATTCTTGATCTAAGAAACAAGAAATCCCCAAGCCAGGGTACTTATTGAGAGTTGATGACAGATGAAGGAAATGGACTGACAGGAACTCCATGAGGTTCTTCAAGGAGAAGTGTCAAGCCCTGCACTTGTAGAGGAGCAACCCTGGGCACTCAGTTTTGCAGGCAAGGCCCTGGGGGCCTTAGTGGACACTGGGTGGACATGAGCCAGCAATGTGTCCTTGCTGCAAATGTGGCTGATGATATTCTGGGCTGCCACTGACAAAGCACTGGCAGCAGGTGAAAGAAGCTGATCCCTCCACTTTGTTCAGCACTGGTGAGTCCACACCTGGAGTGCTGGGTTCAGTTTTGGATGTTTCAGTAAAAGAGAGTCATGGACATATTAGAGATACAGAGAAGGTCCACAAAGATAAGGAGATAGAGGATCTCATGTATGAGGAAAACTTGAGAGAGTTGGGGCTATTCAGCTTGGAGAAGAGAACACTCAGGGGAATCTCATCAGCAGATATAAATACCTGAAAGGAGGATGCAAGGAAGAGAGAGCCAGGTTCTTTTCAGTGGTACTCAGTGACAGGACAGAGGTAATGGACACAAACTGAAACATGGAACATTCAATTTGAATCTCAGAAATTACTTTTTCACTGTGAGGATGATTGAGCACTGGCACAGTTTGCTCAGGGCTGTTATGAGGTGTCTGTCCTTGGAGATATATTCCAAAGCCATTTGGATGTGATCTCAAGAAATTGGCTCTAAGTGACTGTGCTTGAGCAGAAGTATGGAGCACATGACCCAGCTTCAACCCATCTGTGATTTCATAAAAGTTCTTGTAGAAGTGATTTGCTATTTCTTCTTGAGAGACTAGTTGCCTCTTAATAAATTCTTCAGTCTGACCTATGATGCTGTGGATCAGATGCTCTTTGTGACTTTCTGGTGTGATTTTTCTTTCCTGAAATTTTTATGATTTGAAGCTGCATAGCTTTTGAAAATGATTGGCCTGCATAAGGCAACCATCTGCCATCGTTGCAGAAGAAACAAATGTTTTTAAAGTCACTGGAAGTCAGGTGACACAGCAGACTTAGACTAGTCCTTTCTCATTCTAAATTACTTGAGCATATTTTTCTCTACTTAATTGATACTGGGAGGTTTTATGGGAAATTTAATCAGTCAGGCTTTGCCAGTTCTCAAAAACAACCCTATGGAACAATATTTATGTGATATTAAACCACTAGGAGTTACTGGAAAGGCTAATTAAAGCAGAGTTATTTGCTAGTTTAAAGCTATATTGCATTTCCATATTTCATCCATGTCTGAGTTTTTAAATGTATGTATGGAGAAACATCAAAACAACAACTTATGCGTCTGTGCACATATTCTATATATTTAACTTGTATCATGACAGTGTATCATGAACCAGAATTAATTTGATCTGTGGATTTTTTTTATTTTTTATATAAAGGATGAAGTATGTGCACTCTACAAGATCACAGGTAATTAAGCAGGTACAGCTTGGCTTGTTTATCCTCAGTGCCAGAAATTGTTCCATATCAGCTAATCAAGGTTGGAGTATGGTTCATTATGCATTTTCATTTGAAACCAATGCTTTAAAATGCAAAATAATTTTTACATAGCTCAGCAGTATTAACGCTCTTATTACAGAATTGGAGTATTTACTTTGCAAAAGATGACAAGGAGCTAATATAATTTGCTGCTTTAAAATATGGCTTCAATCCTCAAGATTTTTTTTTTTGTTATTTTACAGGAAGGGACGTTTTTAGTGACCTAGACATGGAATAATAGGAAGAACAATCTGTACACTGCGGACAGGAGTAGAAATGGTGATGGATGGTCTGGCAAGATGCATTTGGCTTTTCAGGGTAAATATGCCTATAACTGCCAAATAATTCCCTTCTTCCTGCTATTGATGTGTCATTCAGTAAACCATATATTTCCATCATCTTCATTTTGCCTCAGACTTAAAGCTTAGTGTTTGATGAAGAAAAGTGGTCTTAAATATCTTTCTCATAATCAATGACAGAGTTGTAAACTTAATATAAACAAAAAGATGTCTGTAATAGGTTTTTATTTATGAGAATATTTTTAAAAGATAAAAACATAAAAACTGTATTGCTGCAAGGGATTGCTTTGGTGAGTAGTGGTGTATGTATATACATATACATCAGAAAAGCTGGAAAATTCTTCACAGACCAGAAGATTGAAGTTCCTCATGGAAAGTCATGTTTTTGTATTATGAATACGAAGATGAAGTAAAAAAAAACAAGTCACAACTCACCTGATAATTATGGGATTTGTGTCTTTTTCTATCAGAATACATGCTGATATCATGTTTTCTTGGAGGCATCCTAATTAAGGCAAGCACTGCATGTAGTAGTCATCCTTTTATTGACGTAAAGCCTCTATGACTAAGGCTGACTTGAAAATGGAATTGTTATGGATATAATTATCCTATTTTTTGACATTTTAAAAATGGCACAGCAAGTGTTTCTCAAATATTCACATTTGAAGTGAAGACATATACTGCAGAAAATACAGAAAAATATCCCAGACTTTATTAATCACAAAGCCCTAGGTAGTAGTCATGAACTGGTTTCTTTATCTAGCTTGACTCTTTTCAGTCTCAGTGTTACATGTCATGACTTTAGGTGAGAATTCATGCATTTGTTTACCTTAATAGAGAAGAAACTCCAAAGATTATAGGGGGTTTTATGCCCAACTTATTCCAAAGCTTGATGTCTTTCTGCTGACTTTGTCACAGCAGTAGTTTGTGACATTTACAGTAGACAGCTGTGCAGATCAGATGTCTGGTAAAAGAAACACATTTTAATTCTAAATCTGTGACAGGGTGTTAAAGGAAAATGTACACCAAAAAATACTGATGTATACTTTTTTAGTGTTTTTTTTAGACTGGAATTTATATTAAGTCCTACAGCTTTTATCTCTGGAAAAACCCCCACATTCTCCCTGTTTGAAAATATGGATTGAACATGGCCAGCAGCTGAGCTCCTATCCAGTCATGAGCTCATTCCCCACAGCAGAATGGGCAAGCAGAAAAAACTTGCGGGTTGAGACAAAGGCAGTTTAATCAATGAAAGGGAAAACCACACAAACCAAATTATGTGAAGGCTGTCACTCATCACCTCCCACTGGCAGACCAATGCCCAGCCCATGTCTGAGCAATGACTACATTGGGAAAACTGCCACCTGACAGTTTTATAGCTGAGCATGATGTTATGTGGTCAGGAATGAGTCTCTGGTGAATTTGAGTCAGGTCTCCTGGCTGTGTGCCCTGACAACCTCTTGACAATGTTACTCCTCCCATATCACTTCTACTTCAGCTGTGGTTTTGGGAGCCACCACTTTGGTGTGCCACCCAAAGATGGGCAGTCCCTCTGCTCCAGGTCCTCTCTTCTCCAATGGTGGTTGGCATCAGAGGGCCTCAAATTTCAGCAAATTGCAAGCCAGCTACTGGGACCCCTGGATTTATAGTGCCTGGAAGAGAGGTGGCTTGTGTCATCAGGAGGCTGCTGTGATGACTCCTTCCAGATATTGGAAGGACTGGTTCCCTTTTTTTGTGTGCAGTACTGCGACAGTGTGTACAGCCTGCATGCCACAAAGCTCACACATCAGGAACTGCTGCACCATCAGGGGGAGATGGTTACCTAAAAGGACTCTCGTCCCCCTTGGATGAAAAAATTCTGTGGTGACAGGCCTTTTTGCATAAGGAGAGAGCTCTCCACAACCATCCTGGCTGCCAAGTCACTTGCAGTCTGACTTTCCTAGGCCTGTGCAATTACATGGATTTCCTTCCTATTTTCCAGGCCAGCCCATGCCTGTATTCTCTCCTGCCACCTGTTTCCATAGCCCTAGATCTGCCCTTGTTCTACTCTAGTTTTAAGGACAAACCTCACCACTCTTTCAGGTTTCTTGCCTAACCAGTTCAGAGAACAAACTTTCAGGGTGTGTTTGAAGAACTGCAAAGAGCTTCTGAATTGGAACCTGCAAGCAGGTTTCCAGGGTGAAGCTCCTGCTCTTCCACGACTTTGGGTACACAGAAGTTGGGGAAGGATGAGAGAAACAGCATTATTTTTCTGTCAGTAGCTTCTTAAGGGAGAGTAAGAGCAGGGAATTAGAAAAGTGAGTAATGAGATCATTTGAGAAATGTGTAGAGAAGTGTCTTATGAAAGGTTTATCTTTGCTTGATTAGGAGGCCTTTTCAGGATCAAGGTCAGTTCCTGACGTAGTTAAGACTTTATTCCCTGTTTAACACTGGGTGTTTGTCAGCACTCTTTTTCAGGACTGTAGTAGTATTTTTTTTTTTCTAAGCTAGTACCATTTCCCTTCCTTTCTTCATTTCTTTATGTTCAGTCTGGTGATACATATATATATAATAAAAGAAAAAAGATTGTAATCAAGCAAAATGATAAACTAACCCCTAAAACTTAATGGTGTGTTATTTTTGTACATATCCTGAGAGATCTGGGAGGCTTGGTCAACAAAAGGGGTTGAATACAATGTCATAATGAATACGAAGGAAAACAAAAAGAAATAGATATTACCTCAAATGCTTTTTGAATGTATAGTATACTTTATGTATAAGCATATATAATTCATATTCTTGGCTGGCCTTTACAGAACATGTACTAATTTTAAACTTTAGTCAGCTGAATAAGTTCTCAGTGGTTTAGTATTACAATTTTTTGTGCTGACAAGAAATATTTCCTGTTTTGTGTTCTTTTACTTATCTAAAGAAATACATACATCCTGGAATCCTTTGTTGGAATTTGTGGTGCAATAGATTTGGCTTCAGAAGGCAAGTATTCAAGTCTTTTCATCAAATTATTTCTGTGAGTTCTTATTTCCTATTTCTGGTTAGTGTTTCCATGTTTAAGGAAAACAAAAAACACCAGGAACCCTCACATGAAAACAAACCCTTTTAATTTAAAAATATTTAATAAATAGGAAAAAGGCATGATTTTGCAGAAATGTAAATATTCATATTACTGGACTTCTTTAACTTTTTCATTGTAATGAAGTTAGAATTATGGACTAACATACACTTGTAAAAAATACTTTCTTCACATTAACCTTGATCTTTCAGTGGCTTTTAAACATCATAACCTTGTTCCAGATTTGTTGAATGATGCTGAAGTAGTTTATCACAAAATAAAGTACAGAACAGATGGAAAGGCAAACCCAGTTCATCCTGATTTGTCATATTGATCTTCTTATATTGCAAATTCATGAAGAAGTTGAAGGAAATTTCTCACTTCTTCTGTGTAGCTTGCAAAGTCTTTTCTAATGTAAAGAGACAAAATCTGTGTGTTTTCATTTAAACTTGTTTCCTTTTCTCCAGTGAGTTTAAGGAGGTTTGCATAATTTAGATACTCCTTTTACTTTCCAGAATCTTCACTTTGCTATGATCCTTCTTCTATTGGATGCTTTAAAGCCTCATATCTAGGACTTGTAAAGCTACATTAAAACCCCTAAACTATATAAAATATTTATTCAATGCAGTCATATCCATATTTCTAAAGTTCTTTTATGATTATTTTTTCTTCCTCCTTCTTATTTAAAAGTAGTTACTGAACTGCCTGTCTTCACTTCCTGGAAGAACCAGCTTTTTTCAGTGTCTTGTAGTAAGAGGGAACAATAGTTTAGGCAAAATTTTGACAGAAAACTGCTGGATAGTCTAGTAGGCCTGCTCTCCACTGGCTTTTTAAAGTAAGATATGTAGACGGCTCTTTGATAAAGAACCAATTTCCATTGTTCCTGAGAATTTGTTTTCCAAAATTCTTTTGCATATTCTAAGTTTCTGTACGACATACTGTTTTGAAGTCTTTGGGTTTGAAGACTTCAAATTCAAACACTTTTAATCACAGCACGTGGACTAGAGAAGACTTTTTCTAGTTATTATGGCATCATGGAGAGAAATTGTTGCATTGAATTTTAACAGCAAGTCCTTGGTGGGGGATAACTAGACCAAAAAAATACAATCGACAGAATCTCAGAGCAAGAAGCAAAAAGCAGTTCCCTCAATATAGCAATCATTATAGCAATATAATATAAATATAGCAATATATAGCAATGAAAGCTCTGGCAACAACAAAAAACCCCATTATTTGACTTGTGATTAATTCTAGCATGATTTGTTTGCCTATGTTTCTTATTTCAGAAGAAGAATTTTGTTTCCACAAGTAGTAGTTTTGTGGTTTTTTTTGTTTTTTTGAGGAAGGGCTGCAATATTCGATTTACTTGGATTGATGAGCTCATGTTATTTTTCCATGCTTGCTGTTCTCTGGCAGTAACATAGTCTTTGGTATTAATAAAGATGGCAGTGCAAAAAAATCAGTGTGCAACATTGCTGTCTGTTAGAACTGTTTATTAAGTTGTGGAGATGTTTTTTGTCTTTTTTGCTAGTCATGTATCTCTGCTCTTGGGTTTGTTTTTTGTTTTGGCATCAAAAGGGGTAAGCAACAGGCTGTTTCTTTGATTGAAACTGCCAAAAAAACCCCTGAAGGCTGTACACTGAAACACCTGTATTACTGCCACCTGTTTCACTATTCCAGCAATGCCAGAACATATGGTTTCATTCAACTTCAGAGTTGCAGTTCTTTGGTATTTTTCAAGGCTATGCCTTAACTTTTTGCAACTGAGGCTTATCAACAGGAATGTCCTCCTTATCCATGCCATCTTTCCACCCGATTGCTGGAAGGTTTGGGTCTTTGTTTTTATAATTTTGTGAGTTCAAATTTTCTATTGTGAACATGCAAATTCAAATTGTGTGAACATGCAAAGTGAAGCGTGCCACTTACAGCATGTCAGCCAACCTGTAGAAGTCTCTTAAGAAGGTTTTGACTTGCTTGTTTTTGACAATATGACAGGAGCTCCGTGTTTTTTAGGAGAAAATTCACTAAGGCTTTCTGAATCCTAACTGTTACATCTGTGTTCTATGTCCCTGTCCATTTGTAAATTAGAGAAGTCAGTATTTAACTGTAAGGTATAAAATCACTAACATGTCTGTCTTTTGTTGGAATTGTTCTGCTTTTCTGGAAATATAGGAATGTTTAATAGGCTATGTACTGGAACATTGCATCCACTCACACTGTGTTTTGTACACTTTGCCCCTCATTGTGTTGTGATCTCAGTGGATTATTCTAAACATGATCTCTTTCCTGTTTATTTTATTCTCCCTGCAGAGTGCTTTGCTTCTGTGTGAGATCTCCTGTGACTCATTTCCATCAGATTACATCCTGTCACTTAAATAAAAAGTGATTTCTTTTTAGTGAGACTTTAATAACATGCTCTGGTTCCAAGCAGAACTTGAAGAAAATATTTTTAGCTGTGTTTTCTGAGAGTCACAAACACATCCTCATTCACTTTCTCGCAAAACAATTATAGCATCAGCTTAGCAGGCAATTAGCAGTAACTTGTATTTTGTTGTATATTTTTCCACTAGGGGAGTGTTGGTGGCTGAAAATTATTATATTCCTGTTGGTAAGGAATCTGATGCATGGGTAGTTTTGTCCTATATTTCCTTTTCTCCATAAAGCTTAATTTCAAGCAGATGTTCTATGCCTTCAGAGTGGTGCCGTGTAATTTTAGGCATGTGGTAGATGTTATGTGTGGCTTTTTGGATATGATCAACACAGGTGTTGTAGGATGTGTTGCTCTCTATTTCTGTAGGCAGTATTTTACTGTTGGTGGTATTTAGCTTGTCCATTCAGAGTGAACCAGCAGGGTTTGCAGAGTAAGAATAAAGCTATTAACACTGCTGTTGCTGCTTCTGGCAGTTTTGTTTATCCAGACTGTGGTTTCTATTGACTTTTCTACAAATTCCTGTGGACTAAAGTTTTCAGCTTTCTTACAGTGCACTGTTTCTTTCGCTTCCCCAAATGTAGTGTGTTTCGGGCTTGGTTTTGTCTGAATCAAAATGGATGCAAACATCTTGGAGAAACAAAAGGAAACAATTGTCAAGATCTGTGTTTTGGTTCAGGAGGTAAACCAAAATGCAAATTTATTTTTTTGCTGTTAATCATATATGTTTCCAAAATAGTAAGAAAAACAATACTTGTTTCTTTTTTTCCTTTCTACAACCTATAATTTGAGATTTATATGCTTCTTTACTAACGCCAGAAGATATTCATCACAAAAATGGTAGCTTTAGTAGGAGGTACCCTGTAAATTGGGAATTGACTGCTGTAGAAGGCCACAGGGCTCTGAATTGATACTTTTGGTAAAAATATAAGAACTATGTCCTGAGGCTTATATTGTCTCATGCTTGCACCAAAAGTATTCATTTGGTTTGTATTGAATATAGGATGAGTGACTAGGTAAAGTTTCCTTCCTTCCTGTATGACTCTGACTTCTGAAAATATTGTGGGAAGGGATGCTGTTGAGTCAGGGACAGAATGAAGGACTTCAGTCATCAGAAGGTCAAATAGAATCTTTATTAGGAAGGAGGTGTGACTTTTATAGTCTGACTCTAAGCTGAGACCTGATTGGTCTCAAAGTGCAAACCTCTCACACTATTGGTAAACTATGAATAGCACACTCTGGAGAACTTTATCTATAAACAACGGTTACAGAAAGAGAGATAATAGTTGTTTGAATTATTCTCTCTAAGTTTCTCACAGCTTCTGACTTTCCCAGGAAAATCCTGGGAGAACTACGTCTTTCTCTATTCAGAGAATATGGGATTACCACAGGAAATACTCAACCTGCTGACATATCCTTGGAAAAGTTGAATTATTTTATCTAGAAAATGTCAAAAATGAAATGTTTTGACTTTTTAGAATGAAATGTCCGATTTTGAAAAAGTTGCTGTAAAATGTGCTTATATTATCAAATTCCCCCTTTCATTAAGGCTAAGCTACTTTGCCCGATTTGACTTGTATATGTAATTGGTTTTTCTCTGAGACAGGGCATTTGATGCATTTTCTATGCTCTGATGTGTTCTTTGAGCTCTAAAGAAAAAGTCTGTTATGTTTTTCTTTTTTTTTAATTATTTGACATATATCATTTAATTTGGTCTCCCTTCTTTAAACAATTAAGTGTTGCTGGCAATTGTAGCCTATATTTATGCATATATAATATGTGGAGCTATTCTGCTATTTTGGACTGCTTTGAATTGATCATTTACATGTTTAAAAGGTTTCCCTCTGAGTAATTAAACTTAATATGTTTTTCTTCTTAAAACCAAAACAAAGCAAAACAAAACTAACTTGCTTTACCTATATTGTTTTATAGTCTATCTGTAGCTTCCCTTTTAACGTGAAAAATTAAATCTGTTAATAGACCAAAGTATGATGAATATGATAATGCCTGTTCTTTTTATTGGGAGAAGAATGGGGGTGGCCTCCAAAGATCGCTGTAACCAAGGAAAGAGGGAAAATTTTCTACTAGAAAATGCATCTCTGATTAAAAAAGGTATGATGCTTATATAACCTTTACTCAGGTAGACTCCTTCACTGTCTTTACAGACAGGTGTTGAGTATTAAATGAAAAGGGAACAATTAAAATTTCTTCTGGATGTTGCGTCAAGTATAGCAGCAGTAATTCTACTGCAGCTTTCTCAGCCAGTCCTCTTAGGAGAAATGTTCCATCCCTCTCATTGACTTGTGTCCTTCCTCTGGACTTGCTCCAATGGGTCAATGCCTTTCCTTTAGTCCCCTGAGCTGGATGCAGCACTCCAGGTGGTGTCTCACCCTGCTGCCCACACTGCTTTTGATGGTGCCCAGGACATGTTTGGCTTCCTGGGCCATGAGTGCACATGGATGGGTCGTGTCGAGCTTCTCACCCACCTACACTGCCAAGTCCTTCTCCCCAGGGTTGTTCTCAATCCTTTCTTTGCCCAGCCTGTATTTGTACTTTGAGTTACCCCAGCCCAGATGCGGGACCTTGGCTTTGGTGAACTTCAGGTTTCAAGTGAAGCCGCCTCTCAGGCCTGAGGTGCTGTATATTACAAATCAGTGTAACAGTGACATGTCTGTCTTCTTCCTGTTTCATCATTTTCAAACAATTATTTTTCTCCTTAGATATGAATGATCCCTACTGAATATTCCACCAGAAGGAAAGGAGAGACATTAAGAGTCATTCATGATGCTTTTCTCTGTTGAGCTGTATTGTACAGCAGAATCAGTTAATTTTGTCAGATTTTAGAATTCTTTGTAGAATCTGAACACTTTCAAAAAATATGCCTGACTACTTTAGCTTCTTATTATGCCATATACCTGATTAAATAAGCTGAGAAAAAAAATCACTTTGAGAGAGTTTTACTTTTAAAGCAGGGAACAAAGAGGTGATCATAAATATTAATATATTGTTGGAAAAGCATGAGAAATTTTGGTTGTCTTTCCTTTTTCTTCGCATTAAATTGGTAGTTTAATTGCAAAGTTTGCTGTTCAGAACATTTTAGTTTAGAAGTAAGATTTGCCATTTAGTACTATGTGCTTTAATTGGAAGGGTATGAAACTTCTAAATTAGGTTTTAAAGCCTTTTTAGCATACTGTACATGGCAATACAAAAGACAGGTTGTCTGAACAAGAATGGGAAAATTTGTGTCCAAATGTTATATTGTATATACTGTTTTACTGCAATTAATGTTGTATTCTAGCACACTAGAATGTATGCTTTATGTATTTTACTTGAAACAAAAATTCCACACTTTAATCTTACTTGTAAGTCCCAAAAATTCTAAGCGCTTAGTGAATTTGACTCAGATATCCTATATTTATATTTTATTTATGGTGTAAACATAAAGCAGTCACTAGTCAATTTTTAAAATCATAATTAGTGAAGTCATGCTTGTCCTTTCATTTGTCTTTGAGGGAAATGGGGGTATAAAAATGAAGAGATTTTGATGGGACATGCATCTTTCATTGATTAACTTGAAAGAAAGATTGCTGTTGTGGTATGGGAAAACTAATTTCGCTTGCAATATGGATTCAACATGTCTTTTGAGTATAATTTTTGTGGTTGCTCCTTGAGTAGAATGTAACCTCAGTTAAACTCTCAGTGCAGTTTAAGAGGGTTGCATGGTGCAACTGACTACAGAATTACCTACCTAAAGCAAATCCCATGGAAGGGATTTGGATTTCAATAACCTTCAATTGTGTCACCGACTTTATACAGGGTGGAAAGTAAGATGTTTGCCTGTTACTTGTACAGTTCTTCAGTGGTCAGTGCCAAATTAATTGCTGTGAGATCAAGAGACCATCATTATCATGCAGACTGTCTTTCATTTGAGAAAAGATTTCTCTTACAGGATAACTTAATATTTTTTTCTCCATTTTTATGGTGAGTCACTCCTTATTTCTAACCTCAAACCTCTCTGCTGACAGAGTATGTTTTCCAGTTAAAAACAGATCTAGGGTAAGTGAGAAAGCAGACTTGTTAACTTCAAGGTTTTTATATGAAATAATCATGGACGCTGCTGATTCTTTCCTTCTTTGTGAAAAGAAGATCAATGATATTTCTATACCAAGTACTGTAGTGGTCAGAGGGCATGATATTGCAAAGAATTACTTCCTACTGACAGAGGTCCCAGCTGATGACAGGAAAGTGTAAGAAATATCCTCCTACCTCAGAGCGGCAGTCTATCAATTCTCATACCCAACTCCAACAGTGACTCTGGGAGATGAGGGTTAGGGAAAGCTTTGTGCACTCCTGTGTGTTCTCTGGTCCTTTGTCCTTGAGTTTTTCCAGGATCTGCAGCTTTATCAGACATGTGAGAGGGTGCATCCTTGCCCAGTCCTTTTAGTACATGACATGCAAAGGTCCTGAATTTGGCTAATTTGTCACTGAGCCTTCTGATACTGACTGCCTTCACAGCCTCCTGTGGCAGCAAAAGGTGTTTGCTGTTTGCTGTCCAAAGAAACACTTTTATCTGCTTTGGGCTATCTCTCTCCCACTGCTTTTATCAAGTGGCCACCTCATTCTTGTGCTGCAGGATTTGCTGAATCACAGTTTATCCATCATTTTTGTGACATTATACACTGCAGTCCTACCTCCCCCTCATGCTGCTTCTGTCTAAAATTGGAGTCTCATGTTGTGGGGTTTTTTAGTTTTTTATTTTTGGTTGGGCTTTTTTATTTTTTTAATTTTTTTTCCTAGTCCCTGAGCTCTGGATGTGCAGCCAGCTTGGCTACCTGTGCTCTCTTTGTGCAAATAGTGTTTATACAAGTCCTGCCCTATGATGTTGGACCTCTTGAGGTTACAGGACTGCTGGCACTGAATTTCAAATATAATTTCTGTGGTGCTACCAAAGTCTGCCACCTCTTACCTCGGTGAAAAAATAATGTTGTTTTCTACCTCTGTTAAAGTTTTCATATGAAAATCTGAAATGTTTATATACATATTAAGGAGCTTTTCTATAAACGAGAGTTGTAATAAGAAAGAAGAAACACAGTAGGTTTCTAAGTAGAAACTCCTAAAATAAACTGTACATTAAATGATGTGTTTGCTCTGCCTCATTCTTTTTATATAAACCATTAAATCTGATTTTATTACATTAGAAGTTAAAATTGCTTCAATCAAGGCATAGCTTGGGATGCTTTGGGATTTGAGGGTTTTTTTAACTATGATTTCTTGATTATACTCTTAAAATCTGCAGAGAAAAAGAGAAGTGATTAAAATGTTATGTTCTGCATATGTCCTCCAAGCACACAGAGTTTTTAATGCTAAAATAGGAAAGCGATAACATTATTATGAGAGAACCTATATATAACCTCTATATAACCTATTTAATTTAAAATTGTACCCAGAAAATGGAATTTAGGTCAGAGACCACACTGATTCCTGTATTCTAAGTATTTTTAGGCTTTCTATCATGAATAGGGTATTACCCATGTTGTAGTTCTTGAGGTACAATAACTAAATTTTCCAGCTGACCACCTAAATGATTTCAGAATTTCATCTTGAAGCTTGACTAAATTCTTATGTCAAATTCAGGAGTTGTCCACATAATCCTCAAATTTAGTTGAAGTTACTCTTAAGAATATTTTTACTGTAGAATAATAATGGAATCTCAATCCTAGAATTATTTTTATTATCCAGTGTTATGACACTGTAAAAAAAGTTATATGAAGAATACACTCTCTGATCACAGTGTTACAACAAAAAAATGTCTGTGTTCAGTTTTTGAGAAAATAGGTTTCTCTAACTACGGGAATGTTCACAGTCGAGGATGGGAAATATATTGTGATGTTTGTTTGGTGGGGTTTTTTTGTTTGTTTCTGGTGGGGTTTTTTGGGTTTTTTTTGGTTGGTTTTTTTTTTCTCTTAGTGTGAGAAAGCCAGCAGTAACACGCTGATATAGGAAGGATGCAAAGATGCTGGTGTAGTACTGCAATTCAAAATAAACCTGTTTATAAAATTACTTTCTGCTATTGAGAGACCCTACCACATGACACTGTAGTATTGTGATACCTTTTCTTATGTACTGTTTTGGAAAATATTCATATTCTATAACTCCAGATATTCTAAAGTTCAAAGTCCCAAAGAGGCTTTCAGCCTTTCAAGTGCGCTCTTAAATTTCTGGTGACTTGCCCATTTTCAGCTGACTCTGTGGACATGTGGATGCGTGCATGCATCTGTATTACGCAACTGTTCGTGGACCAGAAAGCAAAGGTTATTTCAAGAAGAAAGAACTGTTTATTCAGGTGAATCTCTGATTTCATGGCACTATGTTGCCCACAGATGGTTCAGGTTTCCCTATCTCTCCTTATTTGATGACTGCTGACACACTGCAATTTTATTTATTGATCTTCTCCAAATAAAGCTTTGTTGTTGGTAGCTTTTTTCTTTACCCACTTCTGGAAGAGTCTCTGTACATGTGCTTTCAGACTCTGGACTGCACTAAACACAAATTGCTTGACTGTGCTTTGGTTTATGAGAAAGCACTTGCTTGTTCCAAGAACTTTCTACTTAAATATGACTATTGTAGAGAAGACTCTCACAAATTTACAGGGAAACCATTTGGGTTTAGGGGAGAGGTAGGATGGATTAGGGTAGAAAGAAGTCAACTAAGTTTTTAAACATGTACTGCCTTTAAATTTCCCTATTGCCTCAGTGCATTAGTTGGAATGTCACACCACATTTTCTGAGCTCCTTTGTATTATGTCGCATAATGTGACAGAGATAATCTTTGTGACAAATCACAGAAGCCAGTGCGTCAGTGGGGAACTAGGAAACTGACAGTTTTATGAGCAGTCCCATAAAAACATTCAATAAATTTATGTAAAAAAGCAGCTTTTTAGAAATTTAGAATTTAGAAATGCTCTTGCTTGAAGCCTTTTCTTCAAGCAGACTAAGGAGTATTAATTAAAAAAATTAAGAAAAAAGATGAACAAAAACTGACATGGGAGGGACTCTGGATGATGCACGGGAAAAGCCTAAACTGGAATGAGGAAAAGGGGATCCAGACTCAGTTTTCCCTTCTGCCCCCACGGCACAGTTGTCTGAGATGTTCATTCTGCAGTTTTACAGTCTTAAATCTTCCCAGTGGAAATCACCCTGACTCCTGGGTAGGTCAGGAGGAACTTCTGTATGAGGAGAGCCAGGAGGTGTTTTGATAACTATACTAAAATAAATACCTGGTATTTCCCCTGAAACAGAGGCAGGCTGGATCGATAGATCCTCTCTCCCACCCCTCTTTCTGTCTTTGCACTAAATAATAATTAAATGTTTAGGCTTTCTTTCCTGGTAAAAGGCTGATGTTGCTTGTGTATTTGTATTCATTATTTGTATTCATCGTGGTTTGCAGTTTCTATTTCAAAGACTCACCTTTTACCTTCTGAGTTTTCTACTTAGAAAGTGTGCCTATAACAGCAAAAATGTCTTTGGTTCTTGGGTGGCGCAACCCTGCAGCTGCTATAAAAAGAGAAAGGTATTAGAGGTGAACTTTCACATTTTGAAAAACCTTTGCTGTATATTGTACCCGTTTTCTCTTTTGTCTTCTTTTTTTGTTTGTTTTGTGTGTGTGGTGTACACTTGCAAACTAACCAAAGGAACACATCTCTTCCCACTCTGTTCAAACCTAGCTACAGCATTCTCACTCAGATTACATGGTCAGCCCACAAATTTAGAAGTTGTGGGAGGGAACCATTGTCCTGAAATATAAAGAAGAACTTATGGGTAACTGGAATTGGTGAATATTTGCATATTTGTTGAGCTCTTCTTAATATTTTTAGTGGTTCTTTCCAAACAATAGGAAACAAACAAATGGTTGGTGCTAAAATTTTTACCTACAAACGTAAAACCTAGAACCACTGATATACTATTGCTGTCATTGGTTTCTTGTAATTTTAAAATTTAAAGAAAGTTGAGTGATTGATAAAGCCCTCAGGCTGTTTAAAAAATAAGATCATGCTTCTCTGCTACAATTACTTCTAACAGTTTCTGATTTCCATGTTCATGGACAGCTAAACAGTAGCATTGCTTAGGGGGCTTTATGAGCAATATGTGGGTGGCATATCCCCCCTTGTTTTCAAATATTGTTTAATATAAATAAAAAATATTCTAGTAGCTCCATCTCTACGGGCTGTGATTTACATTCCCTATAACAATAATACTACAGTAGTTCGAGATGCTACAGCAACAGTGATGGCTACCCTAGTCTTAGAAGTTAGGATCCCAGGGTTAGCCAGCACTTCCATCTCTCCTATTACAGCAATCCTGTCTGGCAGAGGGGTCATCTCTGGTCAGTTGGAAGGGATATCTTAAACTCTTGCAGATATAGAGATTTATATATGTATATAGATATATATATATGTCATGGTGTCTGCACAGAGTTCCGTTTATTTTTATGGGTAAGCAAAAGCTGCACTCTGTTTTTGTACTGAAGCTTGAGAGGATGAATAGTTGTAAGATGTTTGTTTTTGTAGAACTTGAGTATGTGAATAACATCTGCATCCTCATTCTGCACTGTGAGGAGGTGGGGGATGAGAGGGAGAGAGAAATGCTGCAGGGTTCTTTTGGAACTCAGTGAGAAAGACCTGACAACAAATGGAGCAATAATGTACCCGGTTTAATAAGATAGAATAAGAGGAACACAGATAGCAAGTAAATCTTACATCCATTGAGATGCTGGGAACTGCGTTTTCATGTAGCATTAGATGAGTCCTGAATGGACTTTCCCATAGCATGCTACAGGGAATGGGTTCATGGGGAGCCTCCTCCTCTTTCAAATGCCCTTGTGCCTTCTTTGTGAACCTACTTCAGAGAGATTGAATGTTACCTTTTAATAATATCCACTAGTCTGCCCCACAGACTGGCACAGGGCACCCTGACAGGTTACCTTACAGCAGCTGCACACGCCAACATGCAGGTTTCTCCCAAGATATCAGAACAGGTAGAGCTGGCATTGCCTATTCCAGACTCTTAAGTCTTCTGCAGAGTTCTTAGTGCAATCTCTAGGGGATGCTTGTTACTGGTTTTCAAGACAGTGTTTTTAACTAGGGATAGGTTGAACATGCATGCGGAGGAGAAGCTGGAACCCTAGGGAAAGAAGAAAATGATGCTTTTCCTGGATTCTTCAGGAGTGGTCACTTGTGAACTTAAAAAGCTATAGTTATGTGTTTTGCCATATAGTTATGTAATTTGCCTACTCTAGTAAATCTTGATGACTGCAAAGCAGTCTCTGATGTAAACAGCTCAGGGATTTATCTTTGATCAAATAACTGCTAAGAGTGAGTCAGAGATGTATTTCTCTACTCCCAAATTTGTTTTCTGTGATGACAGATTCGATTGCATTTACTCATGCTGATTCTGAAACTGGAAAATAATTTGTTGAATGACTCTTGCTGATGCCATCAATATTTAAGTTTTCCTACAAACCTGTAAAATAAGCTTATGTTCTTTTAGGAAGAAATTGCAATCTGTAACACAAACCAAATCAAGTTTTGCACTTGTGCAGAGGGAATAATGTATATGTGCAACACAGACTATATAGGAGTTCAACATTTTTTGGGGAAGAAGGATAATTCAGTGTAATGTTCTGTTGATCACTTGTTGATAAACTTTAGTTATCTCAGTTTTGAACTCAGCAGCTTGATTTAAGTACATCCATCAGACTAGAGTCTGATATTTACCTCCTTACTGCCATTAGCAATCCCATATACATCTTCTGTTAGAGGAAAAATTAGTGTCTGAAATCACAATTTCCTGCATTCCTGTAATGTGTATGTCACTTATGTAAAATGGTTTCAGCAATATATTATCCTCCCTCCAAGCCATCATAATCTTGGGTTTTGCATGTTAATATAAACTGCTGTCCATAAAGAGGTTGCTTACAGTTGATTATGTGTGGTGCTTGCCTTGGTAACCTTATTTTGTTTTTGTTTTTGTTGCTTAATATTTAAGAGAACCATAAGCCGTTATATGCCTGCAGCTGTTACAGAAAGGGTCATGTCTTTCTTCCTGTTGTTCAGTGAGATGTGTTAGGAGTGACTTGTAGTAAACAAGCTGTTTCTTGACCTCTTGTGTTTCCCTTTGACAGTCCAAATCTGTGCAATTCCTTGGATTTCAACTGAATTAGGATTTTTCTAAACCAATTTCAAAGTCTGGGACAACAGCAGGCATTTGAAATTCAGATACTCACTTTCAGCAATGGTGTTACATTTCCTCACTGATAACCATCCTTTTAACTCCTCTTCCATGTAAACATTAGTTGGCATTGTGATTTGAAAACTTCTAGCTGAGCTGTATCAGGGTACATTGGGATATTTATGCAGCACTGTCCAGAACTGTATAATTGTTCCAAGTGTGGTATGTCGACACAGTTCTGTGATATGCCATTATAAGTAACACTTTCCTGATTTGATTTTTCATTACTTTTCTGTATGTTTTTGTAGAATCTTTGATACAATAAATTTCTCCCAAAACTTAGATTTTGCATATTAATCCCTATTTATTTTTAGTACTTCTTTTCTTTCCCACTTCATGACTGCTTTCATTTTCTTGGCTTTACCCTGTAACCTGAAATTAGATACGTTTGTCACAGCTATAGCCAATAGTAGCATGATATACTGAATATTGTGTTGAATTCACTCTTTTCTTTTTTCTTCCTCTGGAGTGGGACAGTTTTTCTGGTTGTGATGCAGTGAAAGAAAAGCATTAATAAATATCTCCTGTTTTACTAAATGCACAAATACTACAAAATCAGTGGGCTTTTTTGTATTATGAGATTCCATGAAAGCTTTGGTGAAAGATATTTGGCCTGAAAAATTTATAAAAACAACAGTTAAAGCTTAACTAAAACCTTAATACAGTTTTGGGGGTTTGAGACAAGGCTGAAAAGCATCTCATAAAGGAAGTATGTATATTTTCACTATTCAAAGTGCTTCTCTCAGTTCTTAGTGTCTCTGTAGCCATCAGGAAGGGCAATTTAGTGTTTATATATGTGGCATGTTGGTTGAATACTCTGTAGTACATACTCCTGATCTCCAGAATGTCCCAGAGGAGGTGTAGTTCAGATCTCACATATTCATGTTGTTTGAAATAGCAGAGTACTTCAGATAAGAAGGACTGTTAGTTATGAATCTTGTTTAGGAAGCGTCTTCCTGCAATGCATTGCTTTCCCTCCCTTTCTCTTGTTTTGATGAAATCCTGGTTGATATTATGTCAGGGATATTTTTGCTGATTTTTACTTCTTCAAGGGTATTAAACCCACAGGATCTGACTGACTTAGCAGTTCATTCTGCTTTTGGCTTGGTCTTTCGGCCTTCTGTATAGAATTCTGTTCTTTTCAGACATGTATGTGTACCTTACTTGCACTTTCCCAATTTGTGCTTTATTCCCCTTTTCACTTTGACAACTGTATTCACAAAGTGAGATTTCTTGTTCATTCTCTTTTTAATGATCATGAATAATTGAACACAACCTTTGAATTTTTCTATTCCCCCTAACAAAATATGCAAGGAAAAAATATTTTGCGGAATTTATTTTAACAAAGTTATATTTAAAGTCAAAATTTAAGAGATTTCTTCTCTGTTTGTTCACTTGCAGACTTGTTTTTCAAACTGTACAAAAGTCTGACTTTTAAATATTACATGACAGTTGAAGCTGAATATAGTGGATTGCACTTGTTTTTATGTAACTGTAATATTGAATGTCATGAAAATTTGGCACATAGGAAATTCTGTGCAGGCCTGTTTTCTATCATGTTGAGTTATCACAAACTTTTTATTATTAGTGATTTGAAAGGTTTCTGTAATTAAATATATTGGGAAATTTCAGTTTCTGTGGACATGCGTGTATAACAAATGTCAGAATAATCCCACTGATTCTGGATGATTATGCCAAGTTGAATTCCTCTCATTAACATAGGAAATTTTTTTATTTCCATGTTTGCTGAGGACACTGTATTGCACTGTGTTGCAGAGATATCTGCAAAATAACAGGACTGTCACTGTCAGCTGAATGTTGGTGCTGTATAGTTTGGTGAAAACCAACACCAGAGCTAGCTGGGAAAATGGCACTGTTGTGACATATGGGAAGACCTTGAAACTTTTCATTTCAGCAATGGAAAAAACCCCAAATTCTGTGTAGTTTTATGCAATAAGATTATGCAAAATACTGGAATTGGAACCATTTCTTTCCCACACAGATATTTCACTCACGTACTTTGAGCTTGAAAAGCTCTCCTTTGTAACTTAAACCTATTTTTGTCAGAATTTTTCTGAAGCTTACAGCACTTATGCAGGAAAACTACTAATTCAGTGTAAGTTTTGATTTGTCAGAAATCATAACTGATCATTGCAGCTTCAAAAGCTGGACAGATTAGTGGTGTTCAATCTTTCATCCCAATGGCAAAGCCAGCTAGAGTGCTGTTGCAGTGATAGATGAGTCTATACAGCTGATGGGCAGATATGATTTTTTTTTCCCTCTGCAGCTTTACTTAATACTTTAGTTTATAAGCATTTTTTTTCTTTTTTTAGCATGTCAAAGACTGTGGACCCATTTTCTGAATCCATGCATTTTAAAGACTCTGACAGTCTGGGCACAATGCATGTTCCTTGCACATGGCTTCCTTACTCTGACTGCCAGGTAATGCCTTTGTGCGTGAAATCACACTCTGTGCAGGTTTTATTTTTGAGATGTATACATTTACAGGACTTTTCTATCACATCTTCAAACTGTGGATAATAAGGACAGTAAAAAAGCAAGAGAACCATCTGGTTTAGAGTTTAAAAATAGCCTAATTGGTCAGTTGGAAAAAAAAAAAAAACCAGGAAAAATTGGAAGGATGGGATTATATGAAGACAGTAAAGATATCTGCCTTGAGGTGTCACATCTTGGAGATATGAAGAGACATCAAAGTTTTAATCTCTTTTGTTTTCATTTCCTTTTTCTCAGATCTTTGTTACACTGAAGCCTGCTCTTTCCTGGCACTGGCTTCACAGATTCTTGAGCACCTGAGCTCTGAGCTGGGAAACAAAGTCCAGTTAAGAATATGACAAGAAATGAAGGCTTTGGCTGCCCTACTCCTGAGTCACATGGGAGGAGGTTCAAGTGAAAAAAATCTTCATTGGATTTCAAGTAAAATTTTTTTCAGAAAGTTGATAATCCTTTGGGGCAAAAAGAGGGAAACTTTCCTACATTTACTATTAAAATAAAGTAAAAAAAAAAAATCTTGTTGGATGCTTTTGCCACTTTTTATTGCTTTTCTTCTCATAGTTTCTACATTGTGTATTTGATTAATTAGAAATTATCTTTTATTTGAGATAATCATCCAAGAGAACACTTGAAAAAAGTTTTATGTGTGAGACAATTATGAAGTTATTTTGGTTGAAGTTTTATTTTGATGAAGTTTTTTTGGTTGTTGTTGGTTAGGGTTTTTTTTGTTAGGGGTTTGTAGGGTTTTTTTTGTGTAATGAAAGAAGTGTTACTAATGTTCCTTCCCCAACTCAGATACCTGCAAAAGAAGATTTTTCAGAAATATTTGCAAAACAAGCCTTCAACCAGGAACAGAAGCGTTGTGTAGAGGTGTATGATGGTAACATATTGCAATATGCTCTTCAAATCATAAAACTGGTATATAGGAAGGAAAATTTTAAGATGATTTAACGGTAAAGATGGTAAGAGGATTTAATGGTAAATGATTTTTTGTTAAAGTCACTTTCTTAGCAAGGTGTTATTGCCTAATTATTACGAAGATTTGTTGCTGGAAAATCTAGTGACTGGTGAAATTAAAAGAAATATAAGAAAGCTGATAATAAAGAACCATCTTCCACTTTGCCTTGAGCTCTATATTTTTTGTACTGATAGCTCATTTGGTACAGCACTGAAAATAATTCTGACTAATTAATATAGTTAGTATTTACTGAGGATGCTTAAGCATCAGCAAGTTAAATTGAGTTGTTTAGATTCAACAACCATGGGTTCGTTGTTCCATATTTCTTAAGTGATTCAAAATTAGGTTGAGAGCAGGGAAAGAAGGAGCAGGAAGTCTCAGGACACTGGGTTTGAAGCCCAGGAAACCATTACAGGCAAGGCAAGTTGATTGACTTTGTAAATGTTCAGGGATATGCAGTGGGCACACTGATTTTATCAGTGTCATTGGTATTGTGGTGTAATAATGTCATGATAAAACACGCTGTGTGTTTACTTAAACAACTGCTGTGCTTTGTCAAGTTTGTAAGAAGTTTCAGGAGACATAGGACTGGAGAAACATGAAGCTGGTGAAACATGCCAGGGAAGAGAAGATTACTAGAAGAGCACTTCAGGATGAAAGGCAACAATTAGAGTAGGGGAATCTGAATAAACCTTCAAGTCATTAACTTATATAAATGGATTTGGTTTCCAGTTCTTTACTGTACTGAATTTTGGTTAGTGTTTGATGTCCATACTTTTTTTTCAACTTCTGTGGTGATCCATCAAGATACCTTGCCCTCTTGTACTTGATATTTGTTCTGTTTGCCTTGCACTTGACATATTAAGTGCTTGGGAATTGATGCCTGGAGGTGCTGCTCTGTTATGACTACAGCAACAAAGACACTTAAGAACGGTATAATTAAAAATATTTATTAGAGTTTAAAAAGTTAATTATAAGTTAAGTTTAAAAATTATTTAAAGTAGTCTTTCTCCTCCAAACTTCAGACTAGCTGTAACACTGCTGATTGGTTGGTATTCCACATGGTGTTTGTTAAAGGAACCTAAGCTGCATGAAGAGCAACATCCACACACCAATTGTATGCCAAATGAGTAAATAAAATAAATATTATGCAACCAGGGCAGTTCTGAATACTTCTTTTAATCATATTTCCTCTGAAAAGTAGTGTGTAGGCAGCTTTTGTGGTATAAATACTATTTATTGTAAAATGTCTGCTAAGCAACTTAATGCAAAATTTTCAACAATTGTTACTTGGGGGTATGTAACGTCAGGCTCTTACAAGAAATGAATGCTCATCTTTTGTTTTTTTGTCAGTGAGGCAGTGTCTGTGGGATGTTGGATCATTTTATTCTTTGTTCTATGTAAAAAAAATAAACTAGGAAAAGGAATAAATTGCACTAACTTTCTTGTGCACATGAGAACAAGGTTTGAAGTGATGAAGAAGTCATTTGTCTAAACATTTACTGTGTGGAAAGAAAGGGAGGAAGGTTTGTGCCTTCGCTACAACTCGTTGACTCCAGAACTAGTACTATGTAGGCAGGATGATTTTTTTGTTGCTAACATCAGTAGATGACATGGCTTTGAAAGTTCTTACTCTGGGTCTTTGCCATGGTTCATGGAAATTACTTTCTTTTTTGCTTTGTGCATAACCATGGAACACTCACAATATTTGAGTTTGAACTCCTAGTGCGGATTCCTGTGTCAGGCACAAGGTCTGGGCCCTTTGCTGTCAGTGTAGAAAATCTCAAAACACAGCTTGAACAATACAGATCAGCTCCTCCACCAAACAATAGAACTGGGGAAGAGTAGTCTCTAGCTATGGTGTGTTTTTTTCCAGGTGTAATTTTACAGTGGCGTAGATCATTATCGGAAAATTTATAATTCACATTGGAAAAGAAGAAAATCTGGTGTTTTTATTTGCACAGTATAACCTGGCGAAGTGCATTATTATTTTGGCAGGGATTGCATTATTTGATGTTGGTCCTGGATTTATATTTCCTATTCATTACTCCAAGAAGTACATCAGAAAATGCACATTTCCTATGATGGGGGGGGGGGGGGAAATTGTGTGTTTTCGTTTAATAAGTTATTTATGCGGAGTGCTTTTTAATATATTCTGCGCTTTAAACAGCCCTGTGTAACAGAAAATAAAAATGAAGTTTCCTTTTGGAAATTCTGCTGTTGTAAAAAGTCTGTGTAAGAAGCTGTTTTTTCTTTTAAATCTTCATTAGGCAGTATCAGCTGTATTAATTGATATCTGCATCTGGCATGCCTAAATCAGAAGCTGGATTAGGTCTGAGCCAGGCTATTTTAACATGTCTCAGATCCTGAAGGGCAAACAGGTTTATTGTCAATTTTCTCACCAATGTCAACCTTAATTTAGTGCTGCAGGCTGCAGATCACTTTGTTTTTTGTATAAGATCTATACTTTCTGCCCTTGAGACTTCTAAAAATATGATTTGAGCAAGCCAAACAACAATAAGAAAAGAGAGATTTGAAAAAACCTTTCTGGTGGTTTTGACAAAACACTTTGTGGAAATTCAATTTCTGTATTTGTGCTATGGAAAGCTGAGAGTCTTATCCTGTTGCTTTTACTTTAACCTTCTTTGTACCATGAAAAATCAACACACTCTGTGCCAGGAGGCTTGTTCTCAATACTTAACTTGAGTGGGAAGCAGATGATGTTACATGGAAGAGCAACATATGTGTGTGACAAAGCTTGTCTTGTCTTCTAACAGCAGCTATTTTTAAGGAAGGGCAGAAGGGCTCCTCCTCAAAAGAGGAGGGTGCTGATAACACATGGCTTTTGCTTTCAAGCAGACAAGGGTAAGATTAATTAAAGACATTTTTTAGGCAAACAGGTTTCATCTAAATTTTTCTGTGATGCGTTTTGTAGTGAAAAAAGATGTTAAAAATGCTTAAAGACAAGTAATGAGCAAGCCTGTTCATCTGGATCTGCAGCTTTAGTTCTAGGGCTGTGTCTAGCAGTGTGAATAAAGCTGGCTGTCTGGAAGGTCAAGCTGTGTGGAGAGCACCTGGAGAGTTCTTAGTGAGCACAGGGAGAAACTGCTGGGAAGGTTGCCCAGAGAGGTTGTGGATGTCCCATCCCTGGACGTGTTCAAGGCCAGGTTGGAGAGGGCTCTGAGTAACCTGATCTAGTGAGTGGCAACCCTTCCCAGGTCAGAGGGGTTGGAAGATGATCTTAAAGGTCCCTTCTAAGTCAGACCCTTCTATGATTCTAAGCTTGCTGATTTGCTTGATGGCTCTCATATTCACTGTTATTCCTTGCAAAACTTTTATAGATTTTTTTTTAAGTTAGATGCTCTGTTTAGTTATACTGCTGCACATTACTCTGTCTGAATCATCTGGACTGTAGTCCTAAGTACCCAAACTGGTACCAGGCATGAAAGGGACCAATTTTTGTAATATTTACTCTTGCCTTGCTACTGGGCAGTGAGGGGTCATGGTGGTGTGTAGGCACACAGTTTGTGTTAATTGGGAGTGGGGCTGCAGTGGAGCCTCATCCCCAGTGGGCTGCAGCTGTGCAGGACAGGTGAGCAGCATTGAAGGTAATGGGACATGAGGTGCTGAGGTGTGCTGACCAATCACCGAAGGGCACAGAGGGCACACAGGTGTAAGGCATGTAAGATGAAGGGTATAAAAGGTTGGGCTGAAGAGCAATAAAGAGCAGATACTTGAAGCCTTCTGAGGCCTTGTTACTGTGTGTGGGTTGATGCTGTCTGATATTACATGGTGATACTCTGTGTATTGTGGCCATTTTAACTGTGGTGTTTGCTGCGACAGCGGTGGTGTCCATGTGTGGGCGTGGAAGGTGTGTCTGTGCACATCAGCAGCACAATTCTAGCCTGACTGCCACAGGTAACTGCAAGTTTGGGGGTCTATAAACATGTGTTGTGTGAGCCAGGTTGTGAAAGGGTGGCAGGATAGCTGATTGAGTATGGACCTGCAGCTCTGGAGAGAAGGCACTGGGGAAGCAAGACAGCCAGGAGTGCAATACAATAGGTGTGGCAAGTAAATCAGGAAATAAACCAAGAGGAAAACTAGTTGAAGAACTCAAAGAGGAAAATAACTAACTCAGAGGACAAATGGTGCAGAATTCCAAATGAATTCTTGTTCATGGTGAAGTGATTTGGCCAGTTTGTGTGAAGGGTGGCATTAGGTTCCAAAGGCTTGTGTTAACCTGCAGCTCATTAGCTGAAGATAATGCATAAGACCTAGATGGCATTCTAGCCTGCAAAGCAATATATAATTGACTTGTTCTTCACTCCATCTGATGTAATGCTACATGGTAGTGTTTTGCCTGTTTATTCTTGAGTACAGTCTTGTATTTACACTAAAACAGATCATCTAAAAAGAGCTATAAATATAGATTGAGTTGTGTAAGTAAAATTTCAGAATTTGTTCAGGCCAGGATGAATTATTTTAGAGCAATGCTTGATTTTATTTAAAATACTGGAAGAGGATAAGAAAAGAAAACAAAAAGAACATGATAGCTGTGGGGAGTTTTGAGTGGAATTAGAGTTGGCTATATTACTTTAACAAAGAGGCTTGCTTATATTCTCATTTGAGATGTTGTTTTTAGCTAGTTAAGCACAAAGTAGAAATATGGTTTTTAAACTGATTACCATGCTTTAGATTTGGTTTACCATTTTATCTTCAAGGGGAACCCCTTCTCAGGAGGTACTTGCAATAAGTATCTAAGCCATCTTCTGTCAACCATCTTCCTGTTAAAAATCAGGGTGAGCATGGAAAATAATCAGTGTTCTGCATGGAGCTTTGTTTGCTGTGAGTGTTTTCCCTACCTATTTCTCTCTGTAAGAAAAAGGCAAGTAGGGCTCAGTTTGGAATGGTTACAAAATGCTGCTTTGACAGCTTACCTGGAGGATATTTTGAGGTTCCAGCTGTTAGAAGGAAAGTGAGACACTTAAAATCCTGCCTAAGAGATTGCTTATCACCATCTTGCTGAGCCTGCATGGCTCTTTCTCTGTGGGAATGGATAAGAATGTGCCAGATACCCAGTTTAGAGGGCAACTTCATACTTCTTAATACAAATGGCATTCTTCCTCTCCGGACAATAATCCTGAAAGAACAGTAGTCACAAGAGACAACTTTTCTTTCAGGAGGAGAGGGTCATTGCATGAATAGGGTGAAGTTTTCCCAGATGCATTCAAATCTTCTGAACTCTCAGTATGAGAGAACCCAGAAGCTGCTGAACTCTTAATGAAGGCACTCAAACAAAAATAGATGTTTTCATCCAGCTTCAGTGGATCTGAAACACAAAAGTTTCCAGTTAAAATATGGTTTTCAGGCTTGTTACTGTGTAGGTAGGAAATGGATGTGTGTCTTTAGTAGCAGAGCTTGCTTTTATTGCTTATTGTTAATTATAGAAGCACAGGAGTCAACTATGGGCAAATAATCAGGAATGGGGAAGTGGTATCAGCCCATCAGGAGAGTGTTATATCTTTAATTTTTCATTGTGTTCTTTGTGAAATAAGGACAAACTTACACACAAACCTAAAAAAAAAAATCTCTCACTAAGGAAGACAAGAAGAGAAGACCTGTCCCTTTATACTTACAAAGCTACTATATATTTTACAGGACCATGTTTATGTTCACAGATAGAGCACCAGAAAAAGTCAGTAAATAAGGAAGACAATCGGTGAACTTCCTGAGATAGTCCCTTCTCTTTTATACTGGATGTTTCAAGGTCTTTATATATAGGGTAACTTTGTTTTAGTAGTGAAACATTGCAATGCCTCAGACAACATCTGTAACTAAAAAAAAATCCCTGTAGGCTACTGGAAAAGGTTTTGTTGTCTGCAAAGAGAATAAGGGGCAGACTTCAGTGAAATATGCAAGAAGTGGCAGATATGTTTTGTTGCCGTGTTTTGTAAATGCACTAAATAGTTCCCTGCAGAGATGGAGAATGAGACGAAGGGAAATCCACAAAACTGATTATGCTAAAACCAGTGCTGAAAAGGCATGCTTGAAAGGATAAGGGGTAGGTAGCTACAGGAGAAAGTCTGTGTACCATGCTTCTGTGCTAAAACAGCAAAGGCCAAATCTGAAGAGCTTTGGCAACTGAATTTATTATCTGTTTTCATTCTCTCCTGGTGTCCCAAACCACATGTGGCAGAAGCATTTTGCAAGCGTGAAGATATTCTCAAATGTTCTAAGGTCCAAGCCTGGGCTCCTTTCCTACTGTTTAACATGGTGTTTACTTTTCCTCACAAACAAGCATAACATATTTGAGGCTTTGGAAATACACAGTCTGTGTTATTTAGTGTTGTTCTTATCTTGCTGTATCGGGCTTGGCTTTTTTGCTAAAGCTTCTCTGCATTCTTAAAATTTGGAATAAATTAAACCCTTGTATTAAACAGATAGTTTTAACAAGTAAAAAGTATTAAAGATTCTCATTCCTTCAGCATTTTGGTGATATTTATATTTTTTCAGTTATTTTTTAAAGATGTGACTTGAAGAAATATGATTTATTCTATGCAGTGTTTATTTATAATCAGCTTCCTGATCCCTGTGGGCAGGTGCACTATTCTCTGGGTAAAACACTGATTGGATGTCTGAGCACAGAGAGTGGATGGCATTACATCCACCTGGCAGCTGGTCAGAAGTGATGCTTCCCAGAAGTGATGTGCTCAGTGTTGGGGCCAGTTCTGTATCAACCAGTATCTTTATCAGCAATCTGCATTGTTAGCTTTAGAAGAATCAAAGGACAGAGCCTGTGCATTGTATGCATGCATGAGTTTGACAACAATTATTTTGGCTCTGAAAAGACATATATTTTTGTTGGAATGTGCATTTTATTGGAATCTGCATTTCACTCTCAATATTTGTCTACCACTGACCTGTCCTCTCCTGTTGTTCCACTGCATGGATCACTGCTATTATTCTTGCATCTCTCATGCACTTGTTGAAAATATAGCACTTAAAGTTAAAAAGGGAAGTATTTCTTGTTTCATTAGGATCACTTTAGTTTGCCCCATTAACTGGTTGAAGGGGACTTTTGTCCTTCAGCTGACTCTTCCTTTCACAAAAGGCTTTCATTCCTCTTAGAGGCATTTTCCCATCACATCCTTTCCTGGATTCTGCAGGCTTTAACTTCAAAACTGCAGTAAGGCACTTTGACATGCAGAGTGCCATTCTGCTCTCTGCCTCATGAGAACTCTTTCCTGCCAGTGTGTTGGACCAGCTCCCCCTGTCCCAGAGTACCAGGAGTAAGCTTGCCTTCATTTGTTGCCTTGCTGGCTGTTCAGTTCTGTGTTTTATCACTTAATTAAATGCAATTATTTGTTATTGTGAGTTAGCTTCAAAATTTTGCATTTTGAAGCAAGTGCAAAGAAGAAGACACTTCAAGACATCTACAAGCAAAATGTGTCAGACTTGTAGATGACAGTCTTGAAAAAATTGTTTAGGGAGGAACAAGTGCTGGTTGAATGAACTGTCAAAAATGGTCTGTTCTGTTTCATTTTGTTTGGTTTTGTTTTTTTTTTTTGTTTTTTTCTTGTTGCTACATACCTAGAACTGGTTAGGGTGATGAATTTTTTTTCAGTATGGTTTGACAGATGAATGTGTGAGTGTTTCCAATACTTGGTCAGGACAGCTGTGATTGTGTAGACACAGTGAGTGGCTTGAAAACTCCTGAGAAGCTCCAAGAATGGGGTTTCCTCAGCCTGAGCAATAGACCTAAGTGCAAAGGAAGCAGCAGAGAGCAAATCACTCTGAGCAGCAGGGCTGAAACACCTTAATAAAGCTGGTTTATTGCTGCTACAATTACTGGTGCTAACAATTGCCATCTTCGCAATGGCTCAGCACAACTTTCAGCTTTGTGATTCACAAGATTTTTACAGGGAGGAATGAACTAGAGATACTTCTGCAATGTTTTTCCTCTGTATTAGTTTTAGGACTTGCATAATGTCTTTCCGTTTTTAATATGCATATTTGCAGCTGTTAGCTTACTGGTTATAACCTTTATATTTTCTTTTATCAGTACTGCTAAGTCACTTGTCATTCAATCAATGTAAATTTCAACCTATTCATCAGCATCTCTCTCACTAAACACAATTCCATGGACACCCAGGGAGCTTTGGGGTGACAGCATTCTTGGAGGAAAAAAAAAATCAGAAAGCACCCTTGTGTCTTTTTAAAATTAAATAAAGATGCAGGAATCGAGTACCATACCTGACTTCTCATCAAAACTGTAGAGGCTAAGCATTCCTGTTACTGAAAAAGAAATTAGCAACCAAGCATCAACACAGCTGAGGCAGACAGCAAGTATTCAAACTTTGGTGCAAAACTGACAACAAAAAAAGCTAGATATATTCAATTATCATAAACCCACTTGTCTCACTGACACAATTATATCTGAAGACCTGTGCAGCACAGCAAATACACACGTTAGAGTTCAACATGAAACTCAGAATGACAAATTTCTTCTTGACTCCAAAAGGGAGATTTTGGTATTTTGTGTTTCTTCTAGAGCTGGCTGTTAGAAGTCAAACAAAGCTGTTGCATGAGTAGCAGAATTAACATCCCTGGTTGTCTATGGACTTGTTCCTCATCCCCTAGTTTTTCCTTCCTTGTCCTCACTGCAGCCCTTCTACCTGATATATTTGGCTGAGGAAAAATGACAGCACACATGTACAGCAGCATACTAACCACATCATGCTAACTTAATGTCTGGGCGTTGTCACTTGATTACACAGAGACCTAAGCTATAAATTATTCTTCAATGATATACTTGGCTATCTAATTTTTTTTAATGAAACCTGTAAGGCTTTCATTAATGTATTTAAGGCAGCTCCCTTTGTCAAATGTACTCAAATGTGGCTAATGTATTCAAAAGATAGAGGGGAGTGCAGTCCCTTATCATAAAGTCAATCTGAACGACACAACATCTTACAAACCTTTATTTGTGCATCATGATGGAATCTGCTCTTGTATGCTAAAAGTGTGCTGCCAGGTCTTTGGGTAATTATTGATGCCACATTCTTTAAGGACTTGGTAGCCTCACAAAAGTGCCCCTACCAACACCAAAAGAAAGATTTGAAATAATGGAAGAGCAGCAGCTGATCTGTGAAACTGAAAAAAAATTATCTGCCTAATTAATAAAAGACTGTTAAAAGAGACAACTGAGGGCCAGTCTGCCATGTAAGAAACTGATTTTTCATAAATACAGATTTGCGTTAATGTTCTGTCTGACTAAACAGAATAGTTTGGATTTGGACTAATATTTGAATTTTGGGTAGTAATTAATAGTATCCATTTGTTTGCTTTAATTGACAGAAGGAATTGGGAATGCAATAATCCAAATATTGCACAGACTTACTGTCTTACGTGACAAGAAATATGACATGTTTACTGCCAACCAGTCACATCTTTTTGTAATGTAACATATCTTTATTATTTCCTTAATTTGTTGTAATTTGAAACACACAAATTTAGTGTTTAGTGGCTTTAGATGTTCAATACATTGTCTGCAGTTGGTTACTTTATTTCTGTCAACTTAATTGTGTAGAGGAAGATGCAGAAGACAAATATGAAGAAAGGTTGTGTGATGCACACAATTAGAATACAATAGGAAAAATGCAGTCATGATTTTCACTTAAAAGTAAGCTAGTGACAAGCTTAACCATGGTCTGGGGTCTAACGCTGCATTTTAGAAGTGTGGTGTATTTCCTTAGCTGTTTGTAGTTTGGGTAGCTGCAAAATACTTGGTGATTCCCACACATTTAAAAAGTGACTTAATACAGTGAGACGTGACCAGACTTTAATGAGGAGCGCACAGTAAATAGTTATCACTATAGAAACTCTTTTTTCACTTTGAAGATATATCATGTAACCAGTCTAGGGCTTCATGATTAAAATACATACTTTTGTAGTAGGGGAAATGCAGAGTATCTTTCAGTAAGTAATGGTTTCTGCATTCTTTGAAACTGCAGTTTGGTTTCAAGAAAAGAAACTCCAAAGGCTGCTCACCTCAGCTCTCCCCAGCTGAAGTGCTTCTCTTTAAGAAGAGACATATAATCTATGGAATTGTTTTCAAAATTTTGAGTCATACTGTTATGTTTATATAAGATGCCATTTCAATAAATCATCCCTCATCTGACTAATCTTTAGTTTGATATGAGTATGAACAATTGAATAATTTCAAACTCTGCATTGTTTTCAGTGTCACTTTTTGAGCTTCTTTGTTCTAGTCTATTTTTCTAAATGTATCTTATTCTGATTTCCATGGCTTAATTTTTGTTTCTCAATATTCTATTGTTATAATTCAAGCATTTTTACTGTCTTTTTGAAAGCAGTATAATCAATTCAATGTAGTATTAAAATATTTCACTATATAATTAACTTCAGGTCTTTTGATACTTGCTTCTTATATGGAGTACAAAGATATCTTCTTTATGAAGTCAATAAATTAAAACTCTACAGAACTTAATGAAACTTTAATGAAATGCTGCTTTATCACACTATGGTGTATTCTTTCATTCTCAATTTTGATAGGGGTGAATGTAACTCTTATATTTCCTAAATATCTTTGTGGAATATAAGGAATAAATACAAGCTGCATTAATGATTACTGGTTAATGATTGTTCCTTGTATAAACAAAATTGAGAAAAAATTTTTTTTAGTTTTACTCACATTCTTTTAAACTGGAAACATCTGTTTCAGTCCTTTAAAAGAACCCCATAATATTGGAATTAGTTTCACCACTTAGTGTGTTCTTTTGCAGTTGATAATTTAACTTTTTTCTTTCTTTCTTTAACTGTCTAGTTCCTTCAATAAAAAACAAAAAACAAACAAACAAACAAAAAAAAAGCCACAATCCAGAACCAAGACAAAACCCTTCAGAAAGTGGATTAAGAGGTGACATATCTGAAGTGGCTGCAGGATGTCATTTGGTTTGCTGATATGTGGTATATAAAGGACCTTTTCTTTCATAACCCTGTAATAAAAGAAATGTGCAGGAGTCTCACAAAGCAGTGAAGGGCAGGAATGAAATGAAGGGCTCAATAATACAGATTACAAAAGGGAAGATGATTTATATGAATTGGTTGATTTTTCTAGGGAGTTTTTGAGTGACTTCACCAGGTAGCATGCTTTGGGTTGCTTTTTTTTAATGTTATTTCTAGCATCTTATTTCTTCTTCCTGAGGTGTTATCTTCACCACACAGTTGTTTGTTTTTTACATTTGAAAAAAAGAAATTTGTAAGTTCAAAAAGAAGAATGAAAAAAGAAGTGGTAAATTAGTGGGCAGGGGAATATTTCTGTTTTAATGTACTATGAAATCCATAATTTCCAAGAAAGTTTTTGAAGTTGCCCCTACCTCCACCCTTTTTCCTTTCTTTTTTCTTTTTCATTTTGTTTGTAATTTCAAGCTTCTTCTATACAACTACATCTGATAAGACTGTAGGTCCATTCTTTTGGCATGGAAGGGGATTAAATTTTCTGTTACCAAAGGAGAGACTCTTGTTTTCGCTTTAATCCTTCATAATTTCCCACCCTCTTTGTACCCCCACAGATTGTGTGGAATAATTCAGATATGTTTTTCTAGGCTCAAAAGGTTTGAAGGTGGATTTAGGATTTAACTTCACTTTCTCTCACAATTGTGTTCTGAAAGAATGAATGATAAATGAGTTGTGCCAGCCTACTCAGTACTGCAGTATGAGGAAAGGCAGTCCTTACTACAGAAGATACTAGTTAAAAAACTGTAGGCTAAACAACTTGGATTTTAGCCTCATGATTTTTGAATATGATTGCCAATAGCTGATTCTTGATTTATCAATTTATCAATTGAATGGACGTCCATTCAATTACCAGTGCAACTGCCAGTGTATAAATCTTGATAAAATCTGTATAGATCTTGATAAATCGAGAATCAGCAAAGAGGGTGGGAAATTATGAAGGATTAAAGCGAAAGCAAGAGGATGTCAAGGTATTTTGGAGTGTACAGTTCGAAAGAACATTTACAGCTTTTGTAAGAGCTCATGAGTGAGCCAGGAAATATGAGTGGAGGATGGCCTTTAGCACCAGTATTTTGAATAAGCTGTGAGAAAAGAAAGATTAAAGCATATGGGCAGTATGCAAGGAATGAATAATCTTCTAAGGATGGGAGTAGTCTTGATCTGATTTCTGTCAAGAAGTTGGACATGTAGCACAGTTGAACTTGCCTGGATTTCCTCAGTGTGCAGCGCAACTCTAAGGAGCAATTAATCCTATTTTTTTAAACGCCTCTCTTAAAATGGAGATGCTTGTCTTTTGGGGGCGGCTGTTTTCTCTTTTTCAAGAAGAAGGATGTCTTAAGTGGTGGCCTCACATGACCTTCCTAGCCTTTTGGCAACTGTAGCTGAGAGTTTCTCATCCTAAAGAAGGGTTAAGAAGTAGAAGAAAGCTAAAAATTTACATGAACCAAGGGCATGTTGGCGAGCTTCCTGATTGCCAGAAACCAAAGTTTAGTTCCCCAGCTTATGATTGGCTGAACACAAAAGTATCTGTGTTTCTGGCCACAGGAAGATGAAGTTAAACTGTAACTCCAAAGGCGGAGTTAATTATGATATAACCTGAAGCCTGCTCCTTTCTCAGCGGGCATCCATGACTTTTGACAGGATTCAGCATCCTTGCCTTAGGTCATGTGAAGAATCTGTCTCTACAATCAAAAACTGGTCTTTTTGCAATTTTGAGTAGCTAAGATCTCAGTGCTGTTCATGACAGTTTTTCCCGTGTAAAAAAACCCCACTATTTATTGATTAGTTGCATATAGCCTGACTCCAAGGCTCTCTTTCAAAGCAAATCACTAGAAGCCATAGAAGTCTTAAGTAATCCACAGAGATTGCTTGATATTCAGTGGACTAATCTCTGTGAAAAATGAAAATGGAACTTTATCTGAAACTTAGAGAAGTATACTATATAAATAATTAACTTTTCTATATACTGCATTTTCTCTACTTCTATTTAAAATGTCTTTTTGGGAGGATTATATTCCCTGGGTAATTTTAAATATCTAGGGTTTTCTGTTCTGGAGTGTAAAACATTGCATTTATAATATCTCTTTTTTCCCTCCATTCAAGTGGTAATTTTTCTTTCATAATTTTAGGGATTTTTTGTTACTATCACACTGAGTAACAGAGGATTAGACTACTCTGCAGCAAATTTGTATTCAATGTGCATAGCTGAATTAAAGATAAAATACATTGAGAAATTTTTTGAAAAGTCTGAGGGTTAGAAGTAGTTAAGTTTTTCCTTATGTTCTATGAGAAAAAATCCTCTGTAGTCCTTCTTTAAAATCCAGCTAGCTTTGTGTGCAGAGACAAGAACAGATATATTTTTTCTGAGCATTTTCTCCTGGACATCCAAAAAGACATGGGGGAAATGTGGCTTGACTAAACCTGCATTTTCAGATTTCAACTGGGATAGCTGAATGATACTGCATAAAAGAATGATGTTCTTATTCTTAACTTGAGCCCTTTTTTTTTTTTTTTGGAAGGGGCTGTTCCAGTACTTTCCCTTTTAATTGGTTTCCATCCCATCAGAGGACTACTGCTGTTTCCCTCAATGATACTATATTTCCCTACATAAACATGAAATTTCAAAAATTGTTATCTGCTCTGGATATGAGGAGTTCTGGCCTCCAGAGTTCAGATCCTTTAGGAATCTTCCTCTAAGTACATTACCTTCTGTATTATTGGAAACTTTTATCTGATGAGCAACTTCTTCTACGCACAAATATATTATCTCTTAAGGAAGTAAATGACAATTTAATTAAGTCTAGTTGAAGTCAATAGGAATTCTCCTCCACGTGCCTTTGCGGATGCTAAAGCATAGGTAATTTTGTATTTCAGAATAAAGACTACAAATCAAAACCAAACATCCATAAACATACTTGGGAGTTGTTCTGGTTTCATGTTAACTGCTTGTCTGGTCACATGCTATACTCTGTCAGAAAAATGGTTTTTTATACAAAGTGATTATTCCCAGCCAATTAAAATATTTGTCCTTTAATGTAAAACAGGAAACATAAGAATTTAAAAAATGTATTCTGGATATTCAGGACTGCCCTATCTAATAAATAGAAATATATATTTTTAAAGAAACACATTCATTTACAAGATTTAGAAGATTCCACACTGAGACATAGGCAGGTCTTCAAAATTCTTCTAAAAGATTAATTTAAAGCTGTTTCCAATTCAAATGCAAGTTGATGCTCTTTGGGCTACTTTTTATAAAACTTTTGCAGCAAAATATTATGCATATGCTCATCCTTGTATTTTTCTAGGTAAATACTATTTCTTGTTTATATAGTATCTGTGCTTTTAGTGTTAACCCACATGATATGTTAGGAATTTATTCTTTGAAGGACATGGAACTTTAAAATATTCCAAGACTATTAACAAACCTGAATTTTAAAGAATTCCAAGACCTGTTTTTCCTAGACATTAGGAAAAAAAATAAAATAATGAGATGCAAATCAGTCCTCCTGTATTCTTGCAACAAAGTTCTGTTGAAAATAAAATATTTTCTTCACAACATGAGGAAGAGAAACCAGACTCAAATTCTGATGGAAAAAATTGTTCAGAACATGACTTCATTAAACAATAAGTACAAGTGGTTTTGCTTTGGGCAAATTTGGGTATATTTCACATCATATGAATTAGGAATTAAATTTTGTTTTTTGACATAAAGCCCTGAGGGTCCATTGATCTTTCCTTTTTTAATTATTTATCTGAGTATGTGGACTTAGGCTTTCTATATTAACTGTTTGTACTTTTTTTCCTGAGTTTTTATATTATGTGGTAGGGTAGATCTTGATTTTTGCCATTGTGTTAAGAAAATGGTGAATTTCACCAATTTAATTTGGAAATTTCCTCTTAGGTCTTAAGACCTGTGTGCTTTTCTGAACTTGCATGTAAGATTAAGTTTTTAAGCATAGCTTTCCACCTCATTTGACATGTATTTGGATAACCAAATTAAAAAAAATGCAAACCCAATGCCAATAGCATTATGTATTTTAAAATGTTATCTTTGAAAATACTGTAGAAACCGTATCCCATTCCTGTTGTTCAGCCAGGTGAATGATGAGAACTGTGTTATATGCAGAATTTTCCGCATAGAATTCTGGAGTGCAAATTGTTTAGAGCTGTCTCTGTTTTACAGGTAGCAAAATAGCTGAGCCTCTGTGGTACTTAGGTTGGCATGTTTAGATTCTGTACTGAGACAGAGTGTGTTAGTATTTGTGGTCATAGGAACTGGCTGAAAGAGATTTTGTGTCAGCTCACCTAGGACACTGTCCTTATTAACCAAGAGAATTTTCAGCTGATAAGTCCAGTTAATTAAATTATGAACTATTTCATTTATAGCTCAGAGCAAGACTCAAGTAAAAGTCATAAAAGAGCAGCTGGAAGACTTACTTGCTCTTTGGGACACTTTTTAAAGTTTGTGTAATTGGAATATTTAATCAGAAATTGGAGGTGGCAGTTGCAGATTTGATTAAGGGATAGAATGAATAGGAGATAGAAATTCATAAAAAGAAACTTCAGGTGATGGACTGCAGGTTTTTGCTGCCAGTGCATGAGCACTTTCTGAATGTTTAGTAATCTGAAATGAAGCAGTAGTAGAAATTTAGGAAGTGAGTAATGAAGAATAAAATAGAGCAATGTAAGAATTATGAATGGTGTTTGTATTAGATATGAATATTGCATGAGTATATGTATTTGTGTATGCAGGCACACATATTGGTACCCAGATCAGATTTCAGAATATTGGGCAGCCTTTTCATTGTCACCCATCAGGTGTCATAAGCACAGTATTGATATCGAAGGCTACATTTCTTCTCTGCTTTTATTTACTTATTTTTTTTAATTACAGTACAAATAGTGTTACATTATTTGAAAGATGAACTTGTGGCAAAACATCACCTCATTTGCAACATAATATGGCATCTAGTTCTGAATGCTGCTGAAGCACTCACATTGAGATCATGGTGAACTTCTACCATATGGAAATTTGCACTTGATTAAATTAGCATTTTCTTGACAACTTTAAACCTTCCAGAGTTTGTGACTGCTACTTCTGATAAATGCTTTCCTCTTGAGAGAATAAGAAGTACTTTTACAATACTGCATTGTGGATGCTTCTGTGCCAAAAGCAAGATGTGGGACATGTTTTAAAGCAGTTTTATCCCACTCTGAATAGATTTGTTTTACTTACCATCAGATTTAGCCTGAGTTAAATATAACTGTTGTTACACATTTCTGGTAATTGTATAGAGAGAGAATGAGCTGATTAGGTTCAGTAGAACTTTATTTTTCCTTCTGGTGTCCAGCATGCAAAAATGGCTCGTCCAAGTGTTGTGCTTTAACCTCAGGCAGCAAAAATGCCCCACTTGGACACTTGCTCACTCTGCACCCCTATAAGGAGAGAATGGGGGAGCATGAGAGAATCAGAAGAGTAAAAGAGAGAAAACTCAAGAGTTGGGATAAAGACAGTTTAATAGGGAGAGGAAAAGCCATGCATGCAAGCAAAGCAAAACAAAGAATTAATTGCTTCCCAAGGACAGACAGGTGTTCAGCCATCTCCTGGAAAGCAAGGCTCCATCACATGTAACAGTGATTTGGGAAGACAACACCATCATTCCAAACATCCTCCCCTTCCTCCTCCTCCCCCCAGCTTTATATGCTGAGCGTGATGCCATAAGCTGGGGAATGTCCCTTGAATCAGCTGGGGTCAGCTGTCACAGCTGTTTCCCCTCCCAACTCCCTGCCCAGCCCCAGGTTCCTTGCTGGTGGGGTGAGGTGAGAAGCACAAGAGGCCCTGGCTCTGTCTAAGCACTGCTCAGCACTGCTCTGTTTCCAGCACAAACCCAAGCCATGGCCCCTGCTTACTGCTCTGATGAAAATTGACTCTACCCCAGCCAAAACCAGCACAGCAACCATGTGCTGATGGCAGAGTACAAAGTCAGTAATGAACAGTGAACAGCCCTGAAAAAATGTTATGGTATTAAGTGAAGTCAAGGATTAGCTGGTAGCTTCTTTCTTATTGTTGGCCTTTTGTTCTACAACTAATAATATTAAAACAATGTTTTCTGTTGATCAGGATATGAATTTGGTTAATGAGCTCACTCTAGAAAAGATTAAGAAAGAGTAAGTTACTATTATAGATGATGTTTCAGGGCATTGTTTTAAACCATGGGGCATAAAAGGGAGGTGCATACACCAAGAAAATAATTCAGGCATGTTGTTCTCATTGTTGGTGGGTTACCACCATCAGGCCCCTGGACTCACCAGCAGGCCCCAGCCATCCTGGCCAGCCTGTAACCATCCCAAAGTCTACCAAAGACACGATAATTTCTCAACAGTGATCTTCTGGCCCTTGGGGGTGGTTCAGGAGGACGTGGTTGCAGAGAAGGAGGACTACAGTCTTGCCAAGGCAACTGGAGACTGCTGGCATGTGCAAGTCCCAACAATGAAGTGGAGCCTTTGGAGTTAACCTAGATAACACAGAACTCAGGGCTGAGGTTTTCTGTGGACTTTAGCAGATTTTGAGCCTGGCTTTGAAGCAGTTACAGGTGGCTGTGCCTGCTTGTTTAGACCTCTTTCTAAAGAATATGTGATCTCTCTCCTTTTGTTAGTTTCAATGACCAGCATTTCTGTAGGGGAGGGAGGTCTCATTTCTCCCTTTCTGCAAATAGATGTGTGTGTTGCCAATTTTTACATATAACTCGTAATTTTAGTTCATTTCATTGCTTCATAGATTTTATTTGTATTTATTTACATTTGCATGTAGTCCTAGATCAGGCTGCTAATAGATAATTAATTCATTATCTCTTTTTAAAAGAGGCAGTCTGCTCCAAATGATTGCTTGCAATACTAGAAATTCAATCTGCAAAGTAATTAAGTGCTGAAGTTCTGGGGGCTTTTTTTCAGTGTTTTGTGTTTTCTCAGATATGGCTGATTCATAGCCTCTGAATTTTTAAAAATGGTAAAAAAGGATATTATAGTCTGCTGCCTACTTTAATGATGTCTGAAGTATACTCTAAGAGGAGGTTTATTTGTGTTTTTCAAAAGTAATGGGAAGATTTAACTGATAAAAATTTCACGTTAAGTTAATGACTCAAAAACCATTCAGTCATCAGAATTCCTCCACTGATATAAGTGTGGTTTACAAGACAGAATTTACAGGGATTACAAAAATTATGTACTGCATTTGTAATATTATATAGTCACATTATTAGTCTTTTTTTAAAAAAAGTCTACATTTGAAAAAATTAAAAGAAAACATGATAAATCTATTGTTTATTTCCAGTATAAATTTATATATATATATATGCTTCCTTCTGAAACTTTATTAGTATCAGCAATTTTAAGATTATTCCCTTGTTATGTGTCACACATTTATTTTTATCTTTCCAAGTTTATTTGGCTTTACTACATATTTAGCATAGAAGGAAATATTATCTAACCTTTCCTAACACAAAGTGTGTTCTTGACCAGTGTTGTCTTACTTGCAGTTTGAATAAGGAAGGGATAAAAAAAATACTTGATGATAACAACTCTGGATTGGTTAAAGGGGCAATGCTGAAATGCAGCTTGATATACTAAAATGTTTCCAGACACATGCAATCACTGTGATTGTTGCTGCAATAAGATTAAAGGAAGTCACAGGATTTCAGAGTGGGTTTGTTTGGTTTACTTTTTTACCTCTAGGAGAGCAATCTAAATGCAAATTTTATACCTGAATAAAATCCAAGAAGCCAGTATGAATGACGCTTGAGGGCAAATAAAGTCATTGGCAATGACACTTGGCAAGTTGGTCTATCATACACTTTGAATGTGAAAGCATGTTATTTTTTTCTCAATTCATCATACACTTGTAAACTAATAAAATAAAATCAGCTTTAATATGTTGATCATCTAAAATTACACAGATGCTGGATGAACTATACTGAACTAAAATCCTAGAGTTCTACTGTGATGGTGCTACGTTAGAGTTCTGAATCTGTGAATGAAGTTTTCTGTTGATTTTATTCAAATTAAGTTTGTAAAATACAGTTTAAATTGCAAGGTCATAATAAGGAAGCTTAAAAACAAGGGAGGGGAATTCTCTGAGTTCTAGGAATGTGGAGAAGATTGGAGTCTATTATTCTGATTTTATTTCAAGTCTGCTCGCATTACATTGAAAAACATAACCTAGAAATTGTTGACATTCCCACTTTCTTCCTGCTTTTCCCAGTCTGATACAAAACTCTAATTGAATAATGTATCCTTAGCCCTGGATCTCTCCAACAGAAATAACTCAGTGTTTTCTGAAAGATATGGCTCCATGCCTGTTAATGTATTTGCCACATTTCAGACATCACAAGTACTTCTGCAGTTACTTCTGGAAACAACATGTTTTCTTATGACCCCTATTACTGAAGCTCTCAGATCAGTGTAGTTTTGAGCAAAAACCCGTTTTGTTACCTTCTGCATTCTCTGCATCAGTTGGGAGCATGTAGGAGGCATTAGGAATCACCATGTATGAAGGTGAAAAATATAATGTTGAACTGTTAGGAGCAGACTATTTGTAAGTTAGGCCAATTTAAGATAAAATACCAGTTTAAAATAGTTGTTTACAGCACTTGAAACACCATGTCACATTTGTTATGAAGTATAAGGGGGAAAGGAGAGAATGTCACCCTGTTTTATTGGGGTCATACTTAAATGTGGTTATCTCTTCACTCTGTGTGCAGTTGTATTGCTGTAGATATAAGGGAATTTCAGCACTATTTCCTGAAATCACAAAGTATGTAAGACAGAAAAAGTACCTGGTGAAGAGTGCTGTTTTTGTCGCTACTCTTTCTTGGAGTTTCCAGGAGTTCTGCTTGCATCTGTTTTGTCTTCAGTAGAGCTCTTTCTCCTTAGAACATCACAGGAAGTAATCTTGCTGGTTCTAACCTTATCTTTTGGACAGCCCTTACTTTTTAAAGATACCAATGCTACTTTAACAGATCTGCTGTAATCCCTGGTTGACAACTGGCTGAGTGGTACCTTCACTTGAGGCAAAGTAAAACTTTGTTTATAACAAAACAACATGTGGATATATTCAGCATATTCATTTAGGGTCTCAACCTGCTGAACCTGGTGTTTCATATTGACCTGTGGAGAGTGAAATATTTTATGCAATCACATAAATTGCGCCTTAATCAATGAGGTTTTTTGCTTCAAATCTGGTAGGATTATAAATAACCACTGTAAAATGTAACAGTTTTGGGAATTTTGATGACTGCTTTTTGCAGAACCTCTGGGAGACTGACTGATATGGGGCATATTTGTCAATATCTTATGGTTAGGATAAGGATCAACTACACAAGTTCTTCCATTTTCTTAATGCTCTTAAAGTGACCAGAAAATAATCAAGGAATAAGGGTTTGCCTCTCTCACTTCCTAGTAATGTCTGGGTCCTTTTTCTCTTAGATAGCCACAATTTTTATTTTTTTTAAAAATTATTTTTATTTTATTTTAAAATTTCTTTTGCTGTATGTTTTGTGAATAAAATACAGCAATCTGTCAGAAATATAGTTTTAGAGGAATGGATATAAAAAAACCAATGCTTTTTTACTTATTCCTTTCCCACAAACAAATGAAGAAAACCCCCTATCTGAAGAAAACCCCCTATCCAAACAAAAAATACTTCCCGTGCAGAAATATTCCAGTCCCAGCACTAAACACTGAAAAGTGGTATTTTCTTCTACATATGAAGTTCTTTTCCTGTCTGTAAGTAATTTAATGATTCCTGAGGATACATCAAAAAGACTGAGGGAAGGGAAGAGGCATCAGAGATTGAGATTTTTTGAGGACATTTGACGCTTTTAAGTTAATTAGTTTTTTTAAAGAGATAATGTATAAATGAGCAAATGAGTCTGTTTCTATCCTGCTAAAGGAAGGCTGGCTGAATTTAAGTTTTAGGGGTTTTTGAAATGGATCTCGAGTGCCTCCATTTTTGTTTGTCTTGACACATATTGCTCTTCCAGACCTTTGCCAACATGTTAGTCTACACATTTGGCGTTGTGAGAAAGAGAGACTGACTTGATTTTAATTAAATTACTGATGGATCTCATTAGACAGTGAAATACAAAACCCATTGAAATACAAAACCCACATAGAATAACATAAAATATAAAACCACAAAGTATATAACCATATTAGTATTTGTGTTTCAGCAAATTTTATCATGAGGTTAAAATGTCCTTATTTCAATCATGTGTTCTGTACATTTTAAAATTGTACATCTGTTTTTTAGCAATTAAATTTTTCTACTCTCATGAGATTCAGCTGTTTTAAAACTTAAAAAAAAAGTCTCTCATAGGGAGTTAAGCCACTTGGTGTCATATAGACCAAAAATGCTGATAAAATCCAGTTGGTCTAACGGCAATCCTGAAAGAAAAGTGGACTTAGCTGGCTTTGTCATTGTTACCTATCAAAGTATCCATTTCTGATGTGACATGCTATGATATTTTGGCTATTGTATATAAACTTTCAAATGTCAAAAGTTCTTCCAGAGCTTTTTCCCTTTAGATCCAATGCTGTGAATATATTGCAAAGATGAAAGTTCATTCTCTGTTGCATCAACGTGTACCTAGCTTTGCTTCAAGTATTGGATGGTTTTTTGAAGGATTCTTAGGGACTGCTCCAGACACAGAGCTAGGATTCAACCAATGGTTACTCATCTCTGGTCCTGTAAGAATGGGTCTTTAATAATTTTATCTTCACTTCTTGATTGGTTTGTACACCTTCCAAATAGACTTCTTTTCCAGTTAATTTGCTCACAGTAAAGATGGTCCCAAGGCAAGAAGCATTGAAGTTTCTTGGTTAATGGGTTTCTAGCAGAAAGCGCCAGCAGAGAAACAATTAAAATTAAATCTTCTTCTATTTTTATTCAGACAATTATGTAAAGAAATGGGAAGAGTAATTTTACATTTGAATAAATTGAAATTGATTATTAACAATAAAATTTCTTGCAGTGTACTTATATTAAAAAAAAACAAACAATTTGAACCCGTTTGTTGAAGAGCTGTCTCACCAGGATCAGAATCTTTCTCCTGGCTTCAGCAGAACATGAACTTCTCTGGTATTTTTCCTTGTTTTTTGTTTATAAGGACACCCTCTTCAGACTCTTTCTTTCCTGTTGCTTTGAACCTCAGCTCTTCCCACAGTGACTTATGGTGCCAAAAGGTCAGAATGTCTGCCTTGTCGCTTTGACATAATCTAACTTTTAATTTTCTATTTGAGATACTAATTGTTCTGGACAGAACAAGGAAATGTAAAGACAATGTGTTTTTCACTACCTGGCTGCAAGCAGTATGGAATGTTGGTAATTAGCTTTAATGAACCTCTCCAGGTTCAGTTGTATCTTGAAATTAATTAATTGAGTTTTAATGACCTTGAAGGGATTAAAAGTACAAATATGGACTAAGCTCCTATCGAAGATTATACAGTCAGTCAACGTTTAAAGTTGTCTGAGCTGCAATGTACCTGCCCAGGAGCAGAGCAGGAGGGTGGATGCAAAACTTGACTTATTTTGAATAGAAGAAATAACTAAAGGAAAACCAATATGAATTAGGGATCAGACTGAGTAGAAATGACAAGAGAAAAAGTAATCAATGCTAGTAAAACCTTCCAGTAGTAAACAGAATAAAGCTTTTAATCAAAGGTGTCCTTAGTATATGCCCTATTTTTACCTTGTTTCTTTTTAAGGGATATAATTGAAATCTCCAGGTATGTGAAAATTATAGGGTGTAGTAGATAAATTCCCTTCTCTCAGGAAACAATGGCGGAATTCATGTTACAATGGATCTGGGGCTGTTACAGAACTTGGGTCCTGCAGGGTTGTGGAACTCTTGTCATCGCTCTCACAGATTGACGCTTCCTTTTTGCTTCTTGAAGATAGAAAATAGGGCATTCTGTATTTCAAAATTTTTCTTTTGTATGAACCGTTTGCTGGGAGTGGGAACATAAAATGTGCCCCTTCATCCTCACCATTTTGTAGTGCATATGGATTGCTAATGGATGCCACCTTTTTCAGATTTTTTTTTTTTATTTAGCAATGGTTGGCTCAGTTTTCAGCGTGTTTGCAGAGACAGAGAGCCACAGTCAGTCAACAGCTGCAAGTTTACTAACAAATATGCACTTGGATTCGTGCCTAAGTGTACTTGCTGGGAAAAGTACAAATGTTACCTCTCAACAGAGATGACGTTTTCCTCAGAGTGTTGTAAAGGGACAGGCTTCGCAGAATTACAGAATGGGTCAGGTTGGGAGGGACCATAGTGAGCCATCTGATCCAACCTCCCTGCTCAAGCAGGTCATCCTAGAATTGCATCCAGATGGTTGTCAAGTATCTCCAGTGAGGAAGACTCCACAATTTCTCTGGGCACTGTTCCAGTGCGTGCACACCTGCACAGTAACCAATTTTTTCCTCCTATTCAGGGGGAACTACCTGTGCATTAGTTTTGAAAATTTGGGGGAAAAAGACTTTTATAAAAGATAATATAATGTGTATACCTAGTAATTTTTGCGTCTCTTTTGTTGGGTTTGGCTGCATTCTTATTATGTAATATGAAAATATGGGGACACTGATAGAATAAGATTCAGAGCTCTAGATGTATTTAAACCCTCATGCCACTCGAAGCCATTAGAAATTCAAAGCTTAGCTAGGAGCTGAATGGTTAAACTCCTTTGTAGCTAACCTATGTGATTTAACCATGGTTTTGCATAAAACCATAAAACTTAATTTTGCATGATGTCGTGCAAAGCATAAACAAATGTGATGATAAAGGACTACTTTGCTACTATAACATATATATCATGAATATTAAAATTTGAAACAAGTTTGAGCTTGCCATGATTATATTACATTTTTAATAAATAGTAGTTTAGGAGAGTCACCTCTTCACATCCTGGAGGAAGTACAGTGATTACTGTCCTGATTAACTTGTTTGGAGTCTTACCCAAACTAGTCTTTCTTGGAGATGTCCCTTTTACTGCCATACTTACTTGAATAGTTAGAATTGAGATTCTTAGGTTTGAAGAGCTGAATGAAAATGCAGGGACACTCTTGGCTCTTTTAGTAGTGCCTAGACAGGGATAAATGCACTTATTTTAAGTCTAGATCAGAGTTAAGCAGACTGTCAGTCTTAAAGAGAGTTTTAAAACAGGTTTTTTTCTTAATTTAAAAGTACATATTCCTACTTATTCCAGAACTTTTTTTATATTTCAGTCAGTAAACAGGTTGTATTGTCATTTTTCTCTTTTTTTCTTTTCCTGGAACAAATACATCTAAACTCAATACTGCGATGTTTCTTTTAATGTAGAATTGGAGATCATTTAAGGCACTTCTAATTGCCTGGCCTGTGTTTTCTAAATCCTAAAAGTGGTGTCAGTGTGTGTAATTTTTAAATGTAATGTTTTCCATAAGCAGTAAGTATACAAAGTGTATTAGTCATATTATGACTTTAGGACATGTATTTGTAGTCCTTAGAGTTAATGAAAAAGTGAACAGCTACTGGAGGTAATATATTGTATGTTTTTTCGTTAGGAGCAAAGACAAATAGCTTGTTGTAACATATAGTACATCAATAACGTTTACATTTAATTGTATTGCTTAGAGGCAAAATCACATCACTATGTCAAGGGCAGGTGGATGGATGTGTAGATGGATAGACAGATGAAAAAATAGATTAATTCATTTGATGAGTGACTCAGAATAATAAAAAGAAGGGAAGAAATGCACAGCAAAGGGTGCAAACTGCATCACTCACGTTTCCCATGTTCATTAAAAAAATTGAGGGGAAAATTGCTGTAATCTGTGTGTACATGGTAGGAAAACAGTTTTAGTAGAAAGAATGGAAAAGGTTTCTGCAGCACTTTGTAAGGGAAAAAAAATCACTGGGTGTGGAGGGATAGAATGTAAGAAAATATGGTGCAGTAGGTAGTCTCACACCTGAGGAGTGGCAGCTGTACTAATCACCAAAGATTAGGAACAGGCCTGCTCTTAATAAGCCACAGCTGTGTCCAATAAGAAGACAAGTGCTACAAAAGAGTGGGTTAGCTGAGGGGAGAATTGGAGTTTGTTGTCTGGGCTGTGAAGAAGGAGTCAGTGCTATGAGAAGCTGCACATGAGAGATCACTGAGAAGGTACGGGAGCTTCACGATAAGATGGCAACAACTGATGAGCCTGATGTGATTCTGACATGATCCTGTGGTGATTCGGGTAGAGAACTGTAGAGAGGGCAGTAAGGAGGTGACCCTGTGGTGGTTTGGGAATAAGGACTTAAATATTAAGCAATGTGATCCCAAGGTGATTCAGGAAGATGACTGCAGACCTAAGAGAAATAAGATGGTGGAGTCAGGCAGACCAAGATCCTGAGAGCCTAAAAATCCAGATATGCTAGAGCTGGGCAGACCTGGGAGTCTAGAAATCTGGACAATGTATGAGACAGCACCCTGAAGAAGAAGATTACTGGATATGAGGAGCGGACGCTACACACTTTGCTTATTTGGTGTGTTGGAGCCAGCCCTGCACCCCCCTGCCAAGGTATGGCCGCAGTCCAGAGGGGACCCAGGACGGTGCCAGGTTCCCCCTGAATGGCCGTGTGTGCAGCAGGACACAGGAGCGGCATGATAGAAGTGGCAAATGGCATGGGCACAGCAGTAGCGGGTGCCTTGGCAATAGCATGGCTCCTGAGGAGTACAGGTGGAGGTTTGCTAAGTTGCTGCTACATGAGCCCTGGAACAAAAGCAACATGGAGCTCTGAGGGGCAGAGTCAGATCTGCGCAGACAACATGTAAGAGAAGCCCTCTAAAATTGTATAGTGGCCATCTTCACAGTAACCCGATGTGATTCGGGATTGGGCTGTAGGGTGAGGTGCAGCCGGAGATGGAGCCCAGTGTGGCATTGAGAGCAGCAGGGGATGCTGCCTGGTCTGGACGTGACAGATTTTGACACCTGGACTACAGGTGAGCCTCTGGGGACACAATGGGAAATAACGTATCAAGTGAAGAACAGATTGTTTCATCTACATGGAAAACAGAGCAGGGCAAGAGAGGCTTGCAGTGGCCAACTAACACAACAAAGAACTGTAAAAAGAGGAAGAGAATTATTAAAACAGCAGTTGGAGCTGGGGACAGAGTAGCTCTATCATTCAGTATGGTGTATTCCTTTGCTGATGAAACATGTGCATTTTGTTTGTGAATTGCAGCTATTAATCTTTGATTAGGCATAAGTGTAAAAGTTGATATTCCATAAGCATAAGTACACTCAACAGATATTGATAAAATTATGTAACTGTTGATTTGTTACTAGCCTAATATATAGCCTTTAACTTATTCTTGTGAGTTGCCTTATAAAGTTGTACAGCTATTGATATTGTCAGTGTTCCAGAAGTGTAAGTTATAAGAGTTTCTGATAGTGTATTATGTAAGTTTGAGTAATGAATCTAGGTCAGTGCACAGACACATTCTGAAGTTAAATAGAAATTACACAAAAGATGTCTGTACTGGGTTTACTATCTTTTGCAAAGCGCCCTGCAAAAGACAGTAAACACATTAGTTTATGTAAAGCCTTAGGCTGATGTTCTAGACTGTGAAAAGCAAAACTAAATCAGAACTTAGAAATGTATGTTCCTACTGTGATGTGTTGCCTGAACATTTGTATACTGTTAGTCCTAAGTGAGATATGCGAATATATTATAATATCAATTTACTCAAACATATCTTTTCAGAGATGCTGCAACTTTGTGATTAAAAGAAAAGGGGGAATTGTGGAGGGATAGAATGTAGGAAAATAAAGAGAGTGCAGAAGGTAATCTCACCCCTGAGGAGTTGCAGGTGTGCTAATCACCAAAGATTAGGAACAGGCCTGCTTTTAATAAGCCACAGCTGTGTCCAATAAGAAGACGAGTGCTACAAAAGAGTGGGTTAGCTGGGTGAGGAGAGAACTGGAGTTTGTTGGCTGTGCTGTGAAGGAGTCAGTGCTGTGAGAAGCTGCCCATGAGAAATCACTGAAAAGGTATGGGAACTTCACAATAAGATGGCAACAACTGGGACTTTTCATGCCTTGCTTCCTGTTATGTATTGGCAATGGTGTTGGTATCTGGAAATGGAAAATTATAAACTGAGATTTTACATCATGTTTCGATAAATATTTTAAAGAAGACATGTTTTGTCAGCTTTTAAGGTGTCTCGGGCATGCTGGGGAAGAAAAAATTTGGATTCACTTGGATCTAAGGAATTTGCCCAAGATCAGAACAATTAGGAGCAGTTGAAATATATATTAAATTAAAAAAGGAAAAATTAAAAATTCCAAGATTAGGAACTGACCTTTCTAGAGAGCTTATACAGGGAGGAAAGCAAATAATCTCTGAGAAATAGGGGAAGCTTGTGTTCAATCTTATTCTTCATATTTGGATTGCTGATTCAGTGAAAGATTGTCTTGATTTGTCAAAGGTCTTAAATTTCTACCAATTACCAAAAATTAAAGTGTAAAATTAAAATTAAAGTGTAGTAAGTGGAGAATGTTCAGCATTTTTTTACTAATGACATAAGTTGTGAAGGAGTTAGAAGATAAATACTAGAGATAAACATTCTCTTTCTTATCCTGTAGGTAGGAGAATAACTGAGGAGAATGGGAGAAAGTTCAATTTGTACCCAACAGATTTGGTTGCATGGTGTAGTAGCCTGCTTTTACTTGTGATCAGAAGCAGTCTGCCTGCAAGATAAGTGAAATATTAATAAGGAGGCTGGAGTCTTTTTGTTATAACCTGCCACAAAATCAAAAATGTTCAAAGGGATTTGAGTGGTGATTAAATGATCCCTGCATTCAGAGATGAGTGTTGGGATTATTTTAAATCACGTTTTTTTTCTTTTTCATTACTGATAGTTATGTATACTTGGTTTTATTCTGCTACAAATTTGGAATTATCCTCATCCATTTCAGTGAAATTTCACATCAAGCCACAGGAAAGAAGGACAAATTGTTTCTTTTGCCAGACAATAATTTGGAAGAAACAAGAATTCTCAACTTTATTTGCTTGGGAATTGGAACATTGTATGGCTGGAGTAGTTTGAGGAAAGAACCGTGAATTGCTAGGGGAAAAAAATAAGAAAGTAAAATACACTGTCAAATGAAACTTAAAAAGAAAGAAATGTTAAGCCACTTATGAAACAGAAAAGTGATGAAATTTTTAAAGACTGACTGAAATGATGCAATAAAGAAACAAAATCCTGAACAACTTGGAAGAATAAAAAACTTAAATAAGAAAGAAGGAAGCTGGAAAATATATAAAAATGGACAAGAAGATGACTAGAAATTTTAAAGGCAATTCTATATTGGTTGAAGACAAAAGTGAAAAATGGAGAACGATGGAAACAATGAATTTGAGTTTTTTCGGAAGTGGTTTCCCGGTGAAGCTGCAGGTGGTTGTCTCAATTCCATAACTGGTGTAGTAATCAAATTTTCTGATAATACTTGGATGAAACAAATTAGGATATTACATAAATATGTAGTTGAAGAAGGCTAATAGCACATCAGGAGTTCATAGCATATCAGTAGGGATCCTGAAAGTAAGAGGGCCCTCTGTAGTGAAATTGTTTAATCCTTGAATAATAGAAATATAGAATAAATGGATGTCTGGAATTTAAATTACTTGTTGCTGTAGTATAATTCTCAGATAACTCAATTGAAGATTAAGATTTAGATGGTAAAATTTAAACCACACCTTAAAAATAATATAATATAATAATAATCTCTCAAATAATAATAATATCTCTCAAAATACCTTTTCAGAAGAGAATAATAATTAAAAATACAGTAGTACTTGCTATTTGTGAAAGTGTGTAGATATAATCATAATTATATCTAAGCAGGTATTTAGAATCCAGACACCCAGACTCCATTTCATATACTTTAACAGCTGCAAATCTGATAAAGGTGTTTTAATGTGGGATTCATTTGAATATTGAAAATACAACAAGTTTAAGAGCACATGAATGTTTTATGTACTGCTCAGTCTTCAGAACAGAAATGGACCTTTATTTTGTTTAATTGGAGAAGTGTGGAAAATAAATAACCAAGGAGGACTTAAAGAACACTATGAGAGTTTAACAACTCCGCTGTCACCTGTCCCAGACTTGTAGATTTCTCATAATTATTTATTTAACCAGTATGTTTGTGTCTCTCCCTTGCTTGCTTCTCTACTCATTTGCTAAATAAAAGTTTAAGGAGCCATTTCCTTTCAAAAATTATCAAGCTTTGACACAGGACCTGGAAGTCTGTACCTTACTCTTCTTAGTCCCAGTTAATGTTAAACCAGACCATGTGCTGGTTCCCCTCTCTCTGTTCAGTCTGGTCAAATATACTGGACTTAGTCCCTGCTCTGTGTAATTATGTCCAAGCCTCCCATTTGCTTTCCTTGGATTGCCCCATTTCTCTTAGATTGTGGCTTATACTTAACTCTGCACTTCCCACTCCTGTTTTCTTCCCTTAGAGAACAATATTTCTCTTTTCTCTCTTTTCTTGAGATACTTTTTTTAAAACTGATAAGAGTCAACTTGTATATGTTTTGACAACACTCTAAACCTTGTTGGGGAGGAATCCTCCGTAGGGAACCTTTCTTCACAGTTTCTGTTCTTGTTTCTGTGGAACTTATGCTGTGTTTGGGAAATGGATGTGTGAGATGGATATTTTCTGTAGTGGAATAAGAAATACTAGGGGAAAAAAATAAGTATCTTTTTTTATGCCAAGGCATTAATTTTAGTCTTAATCAAATGAAAGGCCTGTGAATAAATTATTGTCCCAAATGTTTGTTTGGAGTAGATTTGCTAAGGCTAAGCAAATCTACGGAGCACCCTGTTACCTTTCAAGGTATATCTAAGGAAACCATCTTTCACTTGTTTTTTGGGCTCATTGGTACAGCTGTCATAAAACCACTATGCTTATCCACCTAGTTCTCCTTGGTGATACCTTCAGCTTTCTTAGAAACTTTAGAAATTATTTTGTAAAATGGATTATCATCAATACAAATTAAGCTCTTTTTAATTTTCAATTCTACAGTTTGCATTATTGCCAATCTATTTCTGTTCAAGTATTTAGTTTTGATAACTTTTTTGTATCATATTTTCCTTTTCATGCACCATGTAAAGAGGTCCAAATCTGTTCTGATATATTTTTTTGCAGCAGTGTCCTGTACAGCTTTTTCAGATAACTGAGTAAATTTGAAACATGAGAAAATCTCACACTGTGAGCTTGAACATCATTTATTGTGTGCTACACAGCCATCCTAACCAGCAGCCCACATGTAGATATTAGAGTGGTGCTCTCTGTTACCCCTTACAAAGAAAACAGAATTCTGGAACTCTGTGACCTGCAAAAATTAATAAAGTTTAGGGAAAATATTGGTGCACATTTAAACAATCAATCGTTGGCTGTAAAGATGAATGTCTTTTTTTTTTTCTGCATCAGTAGTAATTAATAAGATTTTATTGTAAATAGGCCCAGGAAACAGACAGTAGGTGCAAGAAGGCCTCATGCACATCAAGAGTTTGATTAGCCATGATGAGGTTTGATTGACGTGATTTCTTTGTGTCTCTGAGCAAGCAGATTCAGCTGGTGGTTCTGTGTAAGCACTACCAAATCTGCCCAGAAACACATTTCTGTAAATACAGAGAGGTAATTAACCCTCATCAGGCAAGTTACCCACAGCAAATCCTCACATGCTTGTGATAAAAAATTAAAGCCAGACTTTAACCTCTGGCTTTGTTTTGGAGCCTTGGTTTTCTTCTATTTCTCTCATTGATGCTAAATATGCCACTTTTTCATTCTAAAAAGTTTTTTTAGTTTCTACTTTGATGAATGGAATAAGTAGTACAACAAACTTCTGCTTTATTCTGGTAATCTCAAATGTCTTCCACAGTAATTGCTGTTTCTGATTAGCTCTTCAATTCTTTCTACTATAGTCTTGATTCTACTTAAAAGCCTTTTTGTCCTGGTTCCATCTCAGATCAGTAGAGGAAGGCATGACAAAGATATTGTGTTGTTCAGTACCATCTTATGTCATTGCCAGGGTTGTGGAAAAGGGGCTCTCTCTCTTGCTTACAATAAGGAGATTGTTCCTTTCCAGTTGGGAAAAAGGGTGGTGTGGTGGGGAACAGCTGATCGGTATTTTGTTGTGGGCTTTCAGTGTAAATAATTTCTTTGTCTTACACCTTTCATTATTATTAGTATCATTGCTGTTTGTTTTCTTATCTCATTGCTGTTTCCAGTAAATCACTCTAATCTCAACCTGTGATCTTTGCCTTTTTTTCCTCCAGCTGGAGGGAGAGGGGAAATGAGTAGCAGTGTGGGGTGTTTTCCTAGCAGGACCACTAAACTGGAGACTACAATTCCTAAAATGTGACACTCTTCCAGAAAACTTTGCTGGTTTCACTTTCCTCCATAGTCATAAGAGACTTCTCTCTTATTAGCTTATTTGGCTAATAACAAAAGCATAAAAGAAACTATGAAAATCACTACATTTAAGTGATAAGACATACATCGAGAAGAAATACATAAATATGGTATACACATAAGGAATTGGCTAGTTTTTGCAGCTGGTTACTGCTTCAATATCTGACAATGGAAAAAAGATTGAATCAGAGTGAATGTGGTGCCTGCATATAATCCCCTGCATGTGTGTGTAGGAAAGGGCATCTTTTGAATAACTGAATGTTAAGAGTTACCTAGAAACTAGAAAACTAGATTTCTTTTTTATACTTCATCTCATTAGTTTGAATAGAAAAGATATTAAGACACTTTTTTATATTGTTTCTAGGAAAATATGCAAAAAGGAATTAAATATTAATTTAGATAATATTGGAATGCTACTTAAATTTTCTAAATGTCTGTGTAGATGTTTTTCTTAATATTCTTTTCTGTATTATTTTGAATTTCTTGACTTTCAATTGTGAATTTACTAGATTATGACAAAACATTGCTATCTCTTCTATTATTTTTATCCCCTCTTTATTATGGGTAGCTAAGAACAGTGAAGTGTTTAATACAACATATTTTTCTTTCTGTTCTCTGTGTGTCTCCAGTTCATACGCCTCATTATTCTACCAGGTTTAACTGAATTTGTTTTCTCGAATTGTCTAAAGCTCAGATACTCTTGTCCTGTTGAAGAAAGCTCAAGTTTGCCCACAATTTAAAGATGTACAAACTGATGCAAATTAGCCTTGGATGATGCTCAAACTGGTCTTACTTATTTTTGTAGCATTCTTTCTCATGTACTGACTGCCAAATATGAAATGCTTGTTTGTGAATTAGTTTCTATTTATTTTGAATTAGCAATTTTTATTGGTTGGCAAAATGCCCTTTCATGTAGTTGTAAGAGTAAGGAGAAATATTCATTATATAATCTTAAATTCAATTTCAACTCTTTTAAGAGTCAGTTTTATCCTTTAATATCTAACTTTGAAGGCCCTTAGGCCTTAGTATGCATCATATTTGAACATATGCTCTATTTAGACTATATAAATTCATATGTACTCTTCTTAAATGTTGCTGCAGCTTTCTTGCTAGTACTATAGTCCACTTGGAAAATTATTTATTTAGTAGACTGTTTGTGGAATGTTTTGCAAATGTTTTGTTGAGATTTTCTTGAATTTTGAATACCAGTAATTTTTAACTTCTGTTTGTTATTGCCATATCCTAATTAGCAGTGTACAGTTCACATACCAATGTTACCAAGACTAAGCCTCAGAATTAATTTCCTGGGAACATTTCTGTAGAGCACTATAAAACTTCAGCATCATAATTGTTCTGCTGTTGTTCAGATCTGTGCATTCATGTATTTTTAATATGTTTGCTAATGTCTTTTTTCTTATTTGGTGTCTGAACAACTACTAGATGCTGCTCATTTTGATTGTATATAATTTTAACGAGTAATTATGAACTCAAGTTCCTCTTTCTCTTTTGGTGTAAATGGTTTTTCAAGCAGAAGAGTAACCAGCATGAATTCAGTGAGCTGGCTCTCATGTGGTAATTATATTCCATTTGTTTTTGTTTTTCATTGTACATAGGTAGCTGAAATTTACACTGTGTTTCTTTTATCTCTGTAGAAAAATCTATATGTAGGGCATTTTTATGGTCTGTATCTTGTCCAGGAACACACAGTTTCATCTTGCCAGTACAGCTACTAATTTTAGTATAACAGATAATTCTCCAGAGATTTGTGTGTCTCTACATTGCAGGACATTCTTCCTTAAAACAGTCTGAAAACAGAAAATGGAATGACTTTGTTTCTGATCTTGCACTACTTATGAAATTGTTGTTTATGCATCAAAGTCTATTGTATCAAAGTTCTTATGGTCTGCCCAAAGATGAGTATATTATGAGTCTCTGATCTTTATATCCAGAATTAAATAGTTATTTTATAAGCATTTATCTTGGATCAAGTAGGATTGCTGTTGCTAGGGGCGGTAGTCAGTTTATTGATAGATAAATCAAACTATTTTCAAGGCATCAATATTGGTTTTGAGATTACACTATAGTATGAGGAATGAAACATGTCTCATTAGATAGTTAAATATTACAGAAAATGGAAATTAAGTTTGATTGTGAATTCATAAATTATTTCTAGGTGAGAGAATTACCTAGCCTTAAGCTGTGAAGAATTGTGGTATGTATTCTAAAAAACTTAAAACACTCTTTGCATACTTTGGAATGGAAATTGTTCTACATTACAACTTTCACCTACCCCTTAAACTTCTTCCAGGCTAACAGTTCTACAGATATTGTGATTCATAAATTCTGCTCTGTGTGTTGCTGCATACTTGTAATTCAGCTAGAATGTCCTTTTACAATCCTAAAATAAAGAATAAAATCCAGCCTTTGTGAATCTACTTCAGGTGGTTTTGAGACTTGCCACTGAAAGAGGTTAACCACCTTCACTTTATCTTCTACATCTTTACATGGAAATGTTTAAATCCCTCCCTCAAATAAACCCCCTGCAAAAGCCTAAATATAATGATATTGTGAATTTAATTTCATGTACTTAATTCTTTCTTAATGGATTTATCATCACTGATGAGCTCTCTGTCAGAGGTAACTCAAGATTTTTGTGCACCAAATAACTTATTGACCTGTGTTTACAGGTTTGCAACACCTTGTTGTTGTAGTTGCCTTTCTGGTGTTGACATCTGAGTGGCATGTCTTCCACAGAAAAGGAATAGGAGGAGAAAGAAGGAAGAGAAAATGAGGAATGATGGAGACTTCTTATCACACTTCTTCTTTTCCAAAGTATGTAAATGGCTTTTTTTTGTTTGTTTAAGTTAAGCTGTATTTTGCTTTACTTCCCTAAGCACTGGATTTGGAAATTGTATACAAGGGTTTGCAGGGAGATGGGCCTTGGGATTTACAGTGGCTTTGATTTCCACAGTGTCTACAACATTCTATTGTATAGTTGGAGCATCTGCATCTAGTGCCAGTCGTTATTTTACTACTCAAAGTGGCATCTAAAAAATTGTGTGAGCCAAGGTTATGATTCCATCACTGTGCAAAACACAGATGGTAGTGCATGCTCTTGTTCAAAATTATTCTTTACTACTAGTAGTAAAATAAATGGGATCAGAGAAGATAGAAGGTCCTGCAGTAATCTAAGACAATATGTGTATATCCTGTATATCCTAGGAGTTTGCCAAAGCCAACAAATTACCTCTGACTCTTTGTGGCCTTAAATCATAGATTAGTAAGAAAACATCACTGTTTTTTCTTTGGAAGCATATCTTCAAAATGCCTATTCTTTCCTATGAAGTTATGTAGAAGGATATGATATTAAGTATAGGATATTTAAACATCCAGGAGAGTAATTATTTGGAAAAACTATATAGGTCCTGTTCAAGGAAATAGTTTTTCTTAAAATGTAGAGATTTAGTACACTACTTACATCGGTTGCTACAACAAGCAAATCTGCTTTCTTCCCATTTTAATAACAAGGGAGTTTTTAAATATACTGTGTTTTTAATCAATTGTCTCTAAAACTACCTTGCTATATTATTAAATTCATTAATGTCTGTCATGGTTTTGACCAGGATAGGGTAAATTTTTGCAGTAGGCGGGAGGCAGACTAGGAGGAAGAAGTCATCTTATGCCACCTCATGTCTTGCTAGAGCCAGGGGAAGGGACTGTCTTCCAGGAAGAAGGGTTTCCTTCCTTTGACAAAACTTGGCAAAAAGCAGCTGCCCTGTATTGTTTGTTGTTGTTTGGGGTATTTTTTCTGTATGAATTTTCTTATAGCCTCTGCCATTAGTATTGTTGCTGTTACTGTTTGTTTTATTTCATTGCTGCTTTCAATTTTCTTATTGTTCTTATCTTAACCTGTGATCTTTGCCTTCTTAGCCTTCTGTTCCCCTCTCCAGCCTGTTGCAGTGGGAAGGGGAAAACAGGAGAGCAAGAAACAGACAGGGATGTGCTTTTTGACAGTCTTGGTGGGTGCACTGCACTGGGGGCTATCATTGCCAAATCATGAAAATGTCACAGTATTGAAATGAAAAGTACAGGTGTTGAACATTTTTATGTTGCTATTAATCCTGTGATAGCACTTTTACTCATGGCTTACATAATTAAAATTCCTTTTTTCTGTTTATTTATCATGATAACCATTTTATCATCTAATGGAAAGAAGTTACACTTGCTCCTTTAAATCGTGCAAGGCTTTCTGGTCAATAAGGTCTAAGGCAAAAATGTTAAGAGGTGTATTTTCACTGGCTTTCAGGATTTTTTTGTATGGGTTAGAAGCGATAAAATTTTAATAAGCTAGGATACCAGAGAACAATAAAACTTGTATCAGCCGTTGTGATATATTGCTCAGATATTATTTAAGGTTTATATCCAGACCTATGAGAATGTAAAATGTTCTTTGTCAGTTAAGGATCTTAGGAAAATAAACAGACACAAACCAACACACCACCAACAAAAACATGGTCTTGCAGTTTGTTCCATCTAATCTAGTTTTGACAATATTGTACTGGAAATGCATTTTTTTATTCTTTTAATGAATGCATAGAGAGCAAAATAAAGCTCCATTATTAATGAAAAACAACCCCAAACTGCAGCAGCATACACTCAATGTCTTAGAGAAAATTAGAAAATCTTTTACTCTCATTTAATTTTTTGAAGTATGACTGAAACAATTTTTCATTGGGTTGAGTGGCAGTCTCTGTCCAGTGTCTGGAAACAATTGCTGGCAGATAGGTAACAGCAGTGCATTTGACAGCAGATGTGAATTTGTAGATTCACACCTGAAATAAATTCCTAAAGTGTATTTGCAAGAATATTTTTACATCTGAAATTGTTCTATATATAGTTCTTGTATCAAATGTTGGAAGCTGCCAGACTGCTGGACTCAGTGATGACTTACATAAGCACATTTTTTGCTTTAAAAAGAAATTAAAATACAGCCTTGCACATGATATCAGGATATCCACCCAATTAAAAAAATTGGCTAATTATAATTAGATTAGGGAGACCTGGAAGACTGGTTTACAAAAAGGACTAGATGAATTAAATATGTTCTGGCTTATCAGATGTCCACACAAACATTAACTTAAATCTCTAGGAAGACAGATAATTATTTAAGGATAAGAAGAGAAGTCTTGCTAGTTAAAATAATTCAATGTTCAGTCTAAATAACAAATATTTCTCCTGGATTGAAGAACTAACCATGGAAGCAGTGGAATCAAAATATCCTGTGTATTTAAAATTAGAATCCATAACATATGCAAAAACAGTCCTGTGCTGGGATGAAGGCAACCAACGTGAGGCTGAGGGTGACCGAAGTAGTGCCTTTTGAATTTTTAATTGTTGCATTGGTTTTAGAAAAAGACCCTCATCATTTTTGGCATGGCAAATAGCTAAAAGTACAAAACCTGTTAATCTTGGGCTCAGGTTTAATGTATTTCCTCACTTCACACATCTACATATGTGCAATGTGTTTTTATACACAAAATCAGAATCAATACAGTAGGATACGGTATTAGGGAGGAGATGTGTGAAACCCAGCTCCACAGCTATCTATTTAGCAAGAGAGGCCTTTTGGGCATGTGAGCAGTGTTGTTTTGCTACTTACATTTGCTTTGTTAGTAGATGGGATCCAGATAATTCTTTAGTTCCTCATTAATGGTTTTGATATGAAAAAAAGTTAGTAATGAACTCATCCTGTCTCTCCAACTGATGGTTGAAAGAGATAAGCTAGGTTAACAGCTGGAAGGTTCAATGTAGACAAAGAGAAGTAATATGCTCTATGAACTGTAAAACTCTGTTGTTTCATTGCTCTTAAAGAATCATTGAATATTGCATCTATAACAGAGTAGATCAGGAATCTTTCAAAATCCAGAAGTCTGGGCTGAAAGGCATGGTCTGCAAAAGTTTTATTTAATACCTCCTAGTCAGTCTCAATGACATCAAGCCTGCTCCAGATTCTTTAAAAGTGAGCCTGTCCATTAGCTACAGAAATAGAAAAGTTTGAACAAAAACTATAGAAAGCATTGGTGCTTTGGATAAGAAGCAAAACTGAAGTCACAATTGCACAAACAAGACACCCACACATGTTAAATAGGTCAGAGGAATTTAAATGCACATTGCCATACTCTATAACTGATAATGTACATTGTTTCAGGCTATATTAATTTTATGTAGTTGTAACTAGTAACTCGTTATATCTAGATTAGAGAGTACTCCTTTATAAAGAGATTATGTGTATTTAATGTGCACTGATTAATCATGTTGCCGTACCTATTTTTAGAATAATTAGATGCCTCACAAAGAAGTTAATTGTCTGGCATTAAAAATACAAACTTCTGATGTGCTATAGGAGAGAAGGGGTTTTTATATTAAACTAGATTTGTTCTGAAGATTTACTGTACAGATAATACAAATTGTGCTAATCCTGACTGGTTTTGTCTCAATCATGAATGATGGTAAGTATACAAGTTTTGATATGTAGAATCTGATACCATTACTGCATATTAATCTGCATTCTGGGTTTGTTCTATAGTGAAGAGCTCACCAAGAGAAAGAATTCAGGTACTTGCACATTGTTATTGGTTTCATCTGTCCAATCAGAGCATCACAGAAAGCAGAACTAGACAGAGACTGTAACATGTTAGTACCATGGCAATCACTGTGAAAAAGGAAAGTAGACTCCCTGAAAACTTGTATTGATTTGCCCCTAGATTACAGTGCTTTTATTATTTAAAAACAGTGAAGGGTGTTGGGGCTGTTTTTCCCCCTCTTGCATTGACTGGTTTTGACCAGTTCAATGTATAATTAAGCCATCCCTGGCTTCCTTTTGAAATCTTGGATGCTTGCTCCTGTCTGATAGGCAGTTGTTCTTCTGTTCCCTATAAATCCCAACTCTAGACCACCTCTTCTTCCAGTAATATGGTATATATCCTTCTTCCTATCTTTTATCCTGCATGATTTGCACTAGTCTTAAAAATATGCAGGTCAGTTCTAATAATTCTAGTTACTGCTGTTTGACTGTTTTTATGGGTAACAATGAAAACAGGGTGGAAAAAAAACCTAAAGACCCTTTCTCTGGAAAAGGGGAGTTTATAGAAAAATGAAGTGTAGTGGCAGAGATCTAGTAGCATCTTCTCCAGAGAGCAGTAATATCATCTACATGGTCTTCTAATAATTTATAATTGTGCCTTATCACTTGCTTACCATACTTGCAATGCAACACTTGCAGTTACAATTCAATAAACTGCTTTTGGTTTTGTTTATACCGGTGATTACTGTATAATAATATATACAGGTTTAATCATATGAGCCAGAATACTTCAAAGTACATATAGTGTGTTCTGTGATCCTAAACTTTGAAAAAGTGAGAAAAATAAGAACTCACATAAATAAATTAATCTCCAGCTCTTGCAAGTTACCTGAGATTTGACTAATAAATGGTAACTGCTTCTCATATGTTCTATGACCAGATTTTTCACACAATCATACTGTTAAGGTTGGAAAAGTCCTTTAAGATTATCAAGTCCAACCATCAACATACCACCACCATCATGTTCACTATGTCCATTCTTGTCCTATCCACAGGTTTTTTGAACACTTCAAAAATGATGGTGACTCCACCACTTCTCTGGTTAGCCTGTTCTGGTGCTTGATAACCCTTTTGGTGAAGAAACTCCAATATCCAATCTAAACCTTTCCTGGCACATTTTGAGGCTATTTCTTCTCATCCTATCACTTGTTATTTGGGAAATAAAACTGATCCCATTTCACTAGAACCTCCTTTCAGGTGGTTGTAGAGAGTGAGAGTCTCCCCTGAGTCTGCTTTTCTCCAGCCTAAACACCTCCAGCTCCCTCTGCCACTCCTCCTAAAATTTGTGCCCCAGACCCTTCATCAGCTTTGCTGCCCTTCTCTGGTCTGGCTCCAGCACCTCAATGTCCTTCCTGAATTGAGGGGCCCAGAACTGGACACAGCACTCAAGGTGTGGCCTCACCAGTGCCGAGTACAGCGGACAATCACTGTCCTGGTCCTGCTGGCCACAGTTACTGATACAAGCAAGGCTGTCATTGGCATTCTTGGCCACCTGGCAACAGGCTGGATTATGTTCAGTCACCAGCATCCTCAGGTCCTTTTCTACTGGGCATCTTCCTGACCACTCTACCCCCAGTCTGCAGTGCTGTAATTGTTGTGACCTAAGAGCAGGATGCGGCACTTGGCCTTGTTGAACCTCAGTGTGTTGGTCTCATCCCATTGTTCCAGCTTGTCCAGATCCCTTAGCCAAGCTTTTCTGCCTCCCAGAAGATCAACAGTATCTGAGTCTGGCCATCCAACCAGTTTTTACCCAGTGAGGTACTGCACTTCTCTCATGGTGTGTTTAGAATGTCAGCACAAGCACTTGTTTGTCATTTAAGCAGTGATCAGAACATGTAGGTTGCTAGGTTTGAGTATATCACTTGTTTAAACACACAGGATAATTAATTGTATAGATAAGCACATATTTACTGAAAGTTTTTGTTATATCAAGGAGCTTCTGTTAGGTTTCATAACATGAAATCAACCTTTTTGGTTTCAGTCTTCAGGGTTCTACCATTTTTAAGGAAGGTGAGGCCTCTTCCAGACTCGTTGCGTGCCCATATTTCTGAATAATGTAAATTAAACAACTTTTCTTTGTGTCCTTCCATGTATTAGTCACAATGTTTTCATAGAGAGGCCTCCAGATCCTTCCAACCATCAACTGAAAAATAGACATAGGACAAAGGAAATCAGTAATAGTGACTCGCAGTCTTAATCTAGGGTCTGCAATATCATTCAATCTGTTTGCCTTACAATTACTGACTTTTTCTGTGTAGCTAGAATGCTTTTTTCCCCTTTCTTTCATGCAGAGAGTTTGAGATATCAGATTTGTAAATCATTTGAAAGTAATAAAATGTTCTTTAAACCCTTAGAAATGTACCATAGCTAATATTTGCACTAATTCCTGCTCTCTGCTGTGTGACAAGTGTCATTAAACAACAAAAAGAATAGACCAGTTTTCCTTCTTGAGGAAGCTAAATTTACTGCTATATGGGATACCAAGTGACATTAAATTATGGTGGTGCTTTGAAGGTGCTAATTTACTGAGGAGGTAGGTACTGATGTTTTTAATATTTCTCTGAGGTACCTCGTGGTAGATGAACATCAGACATTTAGGAGCTGTGTTGATGACACAGCAAGGAAGAAATTATTAGCAGGGACAGTTGTCCTCCAACAATGTACACTGAGCATTGTTGTGGTCTCTGAGGACACGGAGAAATGAGTCCTGTTTAATTTTCAAAATTAGGTTATAAAATTTCTGTGCAGTTTATAAAAAAAGTATTGTTCCTTAAACAACAGGGTTTAATTGTATTAAAATAAAACACTGCTGTTAAAAGCCAGCAGGTAGCTCTAATAATATGCATCAAATCATGTAAATATAAATGGATACCCTAGGGTATGAGCTGTAATCAATTAATCAGCAATTACTAATAATGAAGCCATTAATTTGATATGGGAGAAGATATCACTTGCCTTCCAGAGCTGACAAACTGCATTTCAGTTCACTCCCTCCTCACTTCTTCCTTCCCTCCTCTTGGCATGGCTGAGTTTTTACTCACAGCCATATGTGTCAGACCTTCCATCTGTCAGAGTATTGGTACTGCCTGAAGAGACACTACAAACACTCTTATCTAAGCACTTCAACTAGGACCAGATGCATGCCATGCACTGATAAAACTGTACTCAAAACTGTTTGCCTTGTATGTTGTGCTTTTCCAAAGTAACAGTGCCTTTAGGAAGGAAAAAAAGAACTAAGCCAAGCCAACAAACAAACTCAAGCCCCAGTGAGTAGTGCAGTTGCAAGATATATCACAGCTCTTGGTAAGGGTAACAAGAGCATGGAGGAGAATCTGATCATATAATTTAGGTGGTAATGAGATCATTGTTATTTCAAAGCTTATATCGTGATAACATATATATCCAGAGACTAAATCCTAAAAATAAGATGTGATAATTGAGTACAAGATGAAGGTGTGAAGAATTAATGCTAATCTTCTGGAAAAATACAACTGCCACGTGGAGCTGTGTGTTATGTAGCAAAAGCTTCTACGCTAAAACAACTCTCGGTGGTATAATAACATATCCAAGTATTCCCCAGCTGAACTGGAAGCAGAAATTTGCATGGCCTTAGCCAACCTTTTTTATATCAGCAGTGAGAGTGACTTTGGCAGGAGAGCTGACTGGAATTGGCTGTGCTCAGCGCCTTAGCAGATGTGCTCAGCACACATTAGGATCTGACTATTTTGTCTCTATGAAGCAAAACACTGCTGAAAGCCACTGGAGGTTTTGCATGACTAAGGTTTCCAAATTGGTCATCGAGTCTGTTTCCACTTGTAAAAAATATGTAATTTTCCCCTGTATATTTTTTTTCCTTCAGAAATATTCTTAATCTAGCTAGAATTTTGTGTGCTGAACTGGAAATATCCTGAGTGAAATATGACATTGAATTAGACAGGCTTCCCTTTGCAATTGTATGGGTTTAAGAATGATGTAGAAGGATTAAGATGATGTTAGGTGATGTGGTAGTGGGGGTTTGTTTTTCTTGTAAAGGACTGATTATAATATGCTCCATAAAGAATTTATTTTCTAAGAAATTATCTTTTAATTCTACCACCTCATAGGCCTGTTCCAGCCTTCATGGTGGCAATTATCACAGAATCACAGAACCTGCTGAGTTGGAAAAGACCCATCAGGATCATTGAGTCCTACTCCTGGTCCTGTGCAGGACATCTCAAGAGTGACACCACGTGCCTGAGAGCATTGTCCAACCACTTATCTCTCAGGCTGGTACTGTGACCACTTCCCTGGGGAGCCTGTTCCAGTGTCCAGCCACCCTCTGGGTGACAAACCATTTTCTGATATTCAACCTAAAACTCCTCTGACTCAGCTTCACGACATTTCCTTAGTCATGGAAAGCTAGAGGTTATACTTGTGCAACGTTTTTGTAATTTTACCATACTCCTAACCATTGTGTTTCTTTGTTGTAATAGAGCCTTACAGTTATTTGTAGTTTACTGTGTTGTTTAAAACTAATCAGTAGAAGAAGACAGCTCCAAATAGTCCATTTCCAGTAGCACTGTAACTTATAATGAGTAATGTAGAAGGTGTTAAGATTTTAAGTTTCTGAATCCCTTTTGTCATCTGGGAATCCATTATTACTTCTTCACCAAGAAATATACTGGATTGGCTTTCATTTTGTCTGCCTGAATTAAGCTATGAACAAAAGGTAATTTAAAGTGCATTGCCAGATGGATTGCCTTTGAGTGTTCTCAGATCAAGAGATATAACCTACCTACAGCTAAAAGTAGAATAAGTATTTTCAGTGAAGTTTGGTAATAGTTGGAAGAAAATGTCTAACAATTTGCCTAATTAGTAATAACAGTGAGTGAAATAAATGCCAGTAAGAATCCAACAGTAAGCTGTGTTTATAAAAATCCATGAAGTATGATTTGGCATCTCCTGGATAGCTTTGCTAAATGTCAATATGAATAGAGGGGCCCCCACTCCCAATGTCTAATATGCTGATCAGATTTCTTGTTACAGCTCTGGAAAGGCTCATGTCCTTTTCTTCTGGCTCAGCTCTAGGGCAGCAGGTCCTGTACCAGTGCTAATGCGAGACAGATCGCTGGTTGCAGAAAAGTGATCTCCCAGAAGCATCACATCTATCATCATGTCTGAATCTGTGAAGTTGATTTCAGTCCCATCACTCTCTGGAGACTCTTCTCTGTGTGCATCTTTTGAAGGTGGGATTGCTTTTCATGCCTTCAGATAGTTTTTTTTAATAGGGAAGATGTTTAAATGATAGACTATAGATAATAAATAAATAACCACATTATATCAGGCTAAATAAGCTGGAGAACTTGCTCCTGCCTAGTGTATGAACTTTGCGGTATTTGAAAGAGTTTTTTATCATAATATGCAAATATTTAAAATCAGGTTTTCTGCAAGGTAACATTGCCTGCATGCACTTATTCCTAGACATCCTTGCATTGAGAACCTAACTTTCCCTTCCATTAATTTTTCTGAATGAATTTACAATTACTTGTGTTCAGAAGGTTTATTTTAGCCTGTTACCCAAGAATCTTATGACACAGCTTTAGAGAGCAGTGAGTGCCCTTGCACCCATTACTTTTGCTCTCTGAAGATGTTATAAATTAAGCTGTACTGTCCCTGCTCTTTTTTCATTGGCTTATTTTATTTTGATTATAATGTATGGTATTTTACTTGGCTACAAGCTTAACTAAAATATGGGAATTGGGCTGAGTTCTTTCTAACTTCTGCCTCATTTCTAGTTTCTCAGCTCCTCTCTCATGTAGGTTTAAGACTTTTCTATTACCCTCACAGGCTGTGGGATGCATTAGTGCATTAGAGTCATACAGCTACCTACGTAAGTGTCAGATAAATCGGAATATGTCTTATGCCTTGTTTGAATTTTGGAAGTGTTATGAAGGAAGAGAGAGCAGACAGTAGTCAGGAGACAAAATTTTTATCAGGTCTGCCTACAGATTAAGGTGAATTGATGAAGCAGAAGAATGTCTGCGGATCCAAAAATATTAACCGGGCACTTTTCAGAATTAGAACTGACAAAGACTTCTTTAGATCCAGCAAGAATCTTTATTTCTCTAGGAATTTGGTATCAGTTTCAGCTATTGTTGCTGGCATTCTTTATCTAAAGAGATGATTTTCTCATCATTTAAACATAAGATGCCAGAACAATTTTTCTTCAATGATTTCATCCTCAATGGAAATATTTTTCTGTGGAAACATACCTTCATGCTTGAAAACTAATAAAGAAAATAAATAAACTGAAAAGAAAAAACCCACAGCCCAGAAAGCTCTCAGAACTATTGAGGACTTTCGGGTTGACAGAGATCTAATCATAGATGGTTGTTGCTGTTTTTGCAATATATCTGATCCCAACATGATATGTATGGAAATATTTCTCATTCTCCTGGTGCCCTGACCTTTTTCAAAATCAGGGCCAATGAAATAAAAAATAAAAAAAAATAAAAATAGTAAAAAAACCTGAACCAAACCAAAACAAAACTCCCAAAAACAACTTTGAGGGAAAAGCCCCTTCAAAACCACCCTGTGTCAGAGCTTTGTGCTTGAGAGTCCTAATGAACTCAATATATTAGAGCTCATAGCAGGACAGAAAAAAAAAGTAAAGCTAATGGCAGATAGATCTGTGAGTTTTACCTCAGTGTGTCAGGTCAATATCACCCTGTGAATGATAATGGATTAAACCTGAAGCTGGAAAATGCTGTCATCTCTCTTGTGACTGGGAAATCAGGAAGGAAAAACTGCATTGCTGATATAAACCAGGCAGTCTAACAGCTTTTACCGATGGCAGAAAACTCATTCTCACACCCAGGAGGTGTCTGGGAGCTGACAGCATTTGTGTCAGGTCAGGTATTCCACAGTTTTCTGTGTTTCCTTTTTCTTCATTGTGGTATTGCTCAGTGTTTTGAAAAATTTCAGCTACCTATTTTTTGACTAAAGGATTTATATATTAATGATTAATAAAATCATATAGGTCACAGAAACATAAAATAGCTTTCAACAGAAGGAATATGGAGCAGCAGATGATGCAGGTTTAATGTTCATAACAAACTGATAGTAGTTGCTCTTTAACTTAACACATAGCTTTTAAGTAACCTCTACAACCCTTTGCTTATTGCTGATGCTTAGGACTTATGAAAAAAAAATAGATAATGTCCTAAAATAAGGAATGTTTTCTTCCTATGCTGATTAACACATTGCTTTTGGCTCAAGATCTCACAGAGCTGCGAGTTGGAAAGTATTCATAGGGAATAGCAATGCCTGCTTGCTTTATTTGTTCCCAAACTCCTGCCTAGCCATCTTCTACTGACTGCTGCTGGAGACTGGGATAAGCATGTCTTTGGCTGGATGCTCTTTTGCAGCAGTATTACATCTGTAAGGCTCAGACTCACCAGGCTGTTGGACAGAGGGTTTGGCAAGGTCTACATCACCATGTAATGCCATGAAGTAGGACAGGATCATTAGACAGGACCTGAGAACACCACATAGAATATCTACGGTATACATTACTCAGGGGTTTTCTCTGGACTATGTTTAATCTCACCTTCTGGACTGAATATCTCCCTCACGAGTGTGACTCAGTTGTATATTGTGCTCGGGCAATAGAGCGTGGTTTGTGCACTCCTGAAATATAGCTTCTAGTTCAATTTCCTGTAGAGGTAATCTGATTTGTGCTCACCTAATCAGTGTGTTCAACCAATGCACAGCAAGTAGGCACAGCAAGGGATTTGTTTCAAATTTGCACTGATATTCTGAAACAAGATATTAATGTAACTCGCATCTGCTTTGTCTCAGCTTCTTGCAGAAAGACTTTTCTTTCCATTTGTATAGCTGGTAATGGCTTCTGTTTTGGAATGACTCTTATATGATATGTGGGGCAGAGCTGATGGCACAGCCGTACAAGTCCAGTAATTAGTTAATTAGCATTATTAATGTGTGTGTTTAATAGGCATGCCTGCAGAAATAAGATAATTAGCTAAGTTGGATAATATTATAGAGCAAGTTTGTATCAAATGTTGCTGAAGTCCGTCCTTTTTCTTGGTGACACAGAGGAGTTTTCAGTATGACACAGCTCACTGAAGAATCGAGAACAAATTCAACAACATGATGATGTGTATGTTTTCTGCCTGTATTTTTAAATTACGTTTCTGTCACATACAGAGAAATAACAGTGATACAGGCACTGCAGACCAGATCTGCAGAAGCTCATTTACATTTACGTGGAACAATACTGCTGTCCTGAGGCAGTGACAGAGGAAAGATCTTTAAGGAGGCACTGAAGTGGAGGAAAAAAGTATGAGGCCATGAACTCTGGGGAGACAGGGACCAGGTAAATTTCCTTTGGCATCTCTGCGGGCAGAAGAGGCTGGAATTTCCATCAACTTTGCAGAACAGGCTGACTGGTTTGGGAATTGGACTGATAATCAGTGCTTGTGGTGTTGGGAGGAAGAATGTGGATGCTACTTCTTTGAGGAGACAAGCTGGTCGGTTATGTTTAGCCTTTGCCAGCAGCTCCTGGTGAGTTTTTGCAGTCATTGAGGTTGCAGTATGGAACTGGTCTGTGGGATCTCATCAAACTGCAAATAATGGTATTGTGCTTATGTGGCGGGAATGAAGTAAAAAATCTCACTTGTAACTTTGGTTCTTTTGTCATTCTGAAATATCTTTGTCCTTTTGAAAGAAGGTTTTGAAGAATTTTAATTATGGAAATAGTCATGTGTGGACATTCTGAAATTTTTAAAACCTAGAAGGAAAGGCCTGTCCTAATTACCTGAAATAATGGGAATTATTGGGACTAAAGTATTTTGCATTTTTTCTACACAAAATCACATAGCTGAAGCAATAGCTAATGATTTTCATCATCACCATCAAAAAAGATAATATCATGGCATTTGTGGTCCCTCTACCAACTAGAGCAACACCATCAGATTAAAGACAGAAATAAGCATTTTCAGTTCAAAAAAAGTGTAAATATGTGATTAAATCTAATCCATTCATATAAAAATCCCATATGCAGAAGGGACTTTATTTCTCTTACTTTTTATTTTCAAAAATTATGTTATGTTTCATTCTGAATTTTGAGAGAATCGGAGCTAATTTAAGGAGGACACGTTTAAGGACTTCTATGCAGCACATCACAAATGCTTGGAATCTTTGTCAGTGTATTTAATTTATTTTACGTCATCTTAGATTGTTTAGGTACAGGCAATGTGTATTCTGACTTCTGGTGGCTGTTTTAGCGGGGTTTTTTTGTAATATATTAAAATAGTACTAAATTAAACAGTGCTAACCAAGTAAGCTGATAAATCTCACAAATCACTTCAAAAGACTTTCTGCAAAATACTTTATTATCAAGGTGACTGAAAACCTTCAACACTTAATGAAGCCAGTGAGAGCTGGGAGTTTCCTCTGAAGATATGCCTGGTAAACTTGAGGTTTGGGTTTCCTCTGAAAAATGCATCCTACTGTAAGTCTGCGCTACAACCTTTTTAATGGTTGGTCAAAGACCTAGATCTGATCTTAGATTTAATCAAGGTAGGTGTTTGGGTGTTGATCCTTGATTTACAGAAGTCTTATGTTCAGGTTAAGGGGATAAAATATAATAAGAATAAAATGGTCTTCCGTTTTAGGGCCTTCAGTTGGATGATGTGAATAAGAGTCTTCAGGTACAAAACATTTCTTTTAATGTAAATCCTCCTATTGATGCTTTGGAGTGGCTACCTGAAACAAAGGCTAGACAAAATTAAGAGAATAAAAGTGGATGTTTATTTAAGGCCTTCACTAGGTATACCTTAGGGAGTCAGAAGCCTCTGAGGGGCTACAACCAAGATGGACAATGGACACGAGTTTTTCATACACTTACAAGTTTGGTCCATTTACATGTCAGGGGTTAATCTCTCAATTACAGTTTCAGGTAATGAAGTCATTTACTCCAAGTTCGCCTCCCCACTCCACTGTTTACATCTCTCAGGGCCTGAGACAATAAGGTGTCCGTGTGCTTCAAGCCTAGAGAGGAATTGTATTGACTGGATAGAATGGGAGAACAGAAGTAATCAGGCTATGGAGTTTGAGAGTTATACACTAAAGCAGTACAGGATCTGAAAAATATAAAAGCTAAATCCTAAGGTATCACTATCCTTTATTCAACTGCACAGGCAGAATTTGCAACAGCATCCAGAGTGGTACTAAAATAACTCTGGGGTTTCTTTAAACTCAAACCTGACACATATCACTGGCATAGTCCAAATAACACCTTGTTCCAAAAAGCTTTTCCACATTAGACTATTACACTCTAATGATTATAGCTGTACTTTACATACAAATACTGTCATAATGTAGTGGTAAAAAAATAAGTCATGCATATATAAGTTTGAGCTAATTCTAACTTTCAAAAAATAACCATTTACAAGTTTATTACCTCATTTGATGCAAGAATGACTCTTCTTTTGCAGAAATGCTCCTTTGAATGATGTAAGATAACACCCACATGTAAATACTGGGGGGTTGGTGTGTGCTTCTGTATGGACTGTGACCATATAGTAATCTCTTCCTTTTACAATACATGATAATCAGCTGAACATGTCATGCATAATAGTATTGTGGATCTGTGTAACAGAGCAGAATGAGGTACTTTTATTTAAATAGGCATTTTTTTGGCTTGTTACTGAAATTCACCTTGCTTTTAGTGCGGTCACACATTTAGGGAAAGTATTTCTCTATGTTTGAGCATGACAGAAACTTTGCAGCTTTTTGGGGTAAGTATTGTTCTGCTTGGAATTAAATTAATTTCTATCAATATTTAAATTATAAATGAAAGGAAACCAACAGAAACTCTAGTCCTTACTGAAGCTGTAACTGCTGTTTCATGGAAGAATGGGTTTTAAATATTTAATGCTAATAAATTTTGAGTTTCTCTCTTAAAAAAGGGCATATTTAATCTAAGCCTGAGGAGAATTTTTAGAAAAATACCAAGAAAAACTTAAAAAATTAATGTGAGAACAGGGCTGTTAGCGAAGTGGGAGGTAAATGTTTTTAGAAGATATTAGAACTGCCTTTTTGCCCCACTCTTTTTTTTTTTTTTGGGGAAACTAGTGATTGTATTGGACATACTGCTACCTGTGTCAAGAAAGAGATGAATTTGAGAAATATGGGAATCAATTTGGCTGAACTAGAGGTGTTGAAATGGCTCCCAAGTCTATTAAAACTTTCACACATCCACATTTCCAAACTAATAGTTGACATCACCTGTCCCATCCCAACAGAGCCTGTCAAGAGGAATGAGAACTGGTGTGATATGACAGCTGCTTTACAGTAAGTGAGAAAAAGTGCAGCTGCTGTTGCTCCCCTTGATTGTGGAGCATGGGACACAATGGGCTGCATGAAGTGCAAGACAAGGCCTTGTCTGAAGAGAAAAAATTAAGGTGGCAGGAGTGAACTGTCTGCAGCCATTGCACATTTAGTGATCTAGGAAGGAATTGGTAACATGATAGTATTGGGGAGAGAGGAAGAAAAGAATGAAAAGAGGAAAAGGGTATGTAAAAGATGCAAAGAGAGAGTAGGAAAGATACAAATACAATAGGAAGACATTAACTTCAAGGTGTCACCTCTGATTATTGAGAACCACATTGCTGGAAGCTGAGAGGATACGTGCAGCAATATACATCACTGTGTACTGTATACATTCCTTTCTATGCTTTCCTTGCAGTTTTTGGTCCTAGCTGTTGTTGGAGTAGGGCACAGAAATAGATGGTTCCTATGATGACCCAGGAAGGGCATTCTTTTATTCTTTCTGTGTTTTGCCATGGTAGTGAGGAGACTGAAACCTGAAAACAAACAAACAAAAAAAAGGAGACAGCCTTATCATGAGCAAAATGCATCCTTAAAATTCAATTTCACGTTTACTGCCTGAGGATGTGATTTGGAAATTGGCCAAAGAAATAAGAATCTCTTTCTGCCAAGTCTGAGTTTAGCTCTGGTCTAGCCTCAGGCAAATTTTATCATCTTGCTACATGAATGACAAATACAGAACAAAACATACAGACAGGTCTCACCCAAGATACTGAGGGGATGCTTATATCAATGGTTATGTGAAGTGTATGTTGTGTGCTGTATAAAAATGATTACCATTATTCCATTATTCTCAGTTTAACTCCTGATAAGACTGTGGTACACTGGTTGGAAGGCTTCTGGGAGTCTGCTGTTAGGGTCTGCCTGCCACCAAAATGAAAGCAAGGTACAATTGTGTCAAGTGGAGTTCAACTGTCTGCATTTGTACTGCCAATCATACATTCATAAAATGGAGATTTTTCTTGGCCTTAAAAAATATTTCTGGAGTTCATTTCTCTTTGCTGTCACACCAAATAACATGGAAGGTAAGGAATTTAAAATTAATTTCATTGGGAAGAGGTGCGTCTATTCTTACACTGTCTTTTACAAATATATTTATGTGCAGGCATCTTCATGTTCTTGCATTTGTAAATAATGTAAATTGTTTAATATATAGAAAATGTACATGCACAGATGGCTTATTTTAAGCAAATAAGAATATAAACTTCATGTACATGTACACACACGCGTTCTAATAAAGTTTATGTTCATTTGTGGAAGAATGTGTTTCCTCTGGCCCCTATCACCTTGTGGTGTCCTAGAAAGTTACTGCTCTGGGTAAATGTGCACCTGGGGAGGAAGAGCCCCAGGCACCAGGGAATGCTGGGGCTCACTTCCTGGAACGCAGCTTTGCATGAAAGTACCTGGGAGTCCTGGTTGACACCAACCTGGACACAAGTCAACAACATGCCCTGGCATCAAAGAAGGCATCTGCCATTCCAGCCTGTATGAGGAGTGTTGCCAGCAGGTTCAGGGTGCTGACCCTTCCCCTCTGTTCAGCACAGGTGAGGTCACACCTGCAGTTCTGAGTCCAGTTCTGAGCTTCCCAGTACAAGAGACATGGAAATGCTGGAAAGAGTTTGTGGAGGGCCATGAAGATGATGAAGGGACTGGAGAATCTCACAGAAGGAAAGGCTGCAAGAGCTGTGACTGTTCAGCCTGGAGAAAGGATGGCGTAAGGGAAATGACTTTAGGAATATCTGAAGAGGGAGTGCAAGGAGGATGGAGCCAGGCTTCTTTCAGTGAGTGCCCAGTGACAGGATCAGAGGCAAGGGGCACAAACAGAGACACAAGAGCTTCCCTTTGGACAGTAACCCCTTTTACACTCTGACTGACTGAGCACTGGCACAGCTTACCCAGGACACTTGTGGAGTCTGCATCCTTAGAGAAACTGAAAAGCTATCTGAACATGGTCTTGGGCAAATAGCTCATCAGTCTGCCCAGTCATAGTAAAGCATGTTTAAACTGTGAAGAAGAAGAGCCTATGAATAAGAATAAGTTGGCTCTGATTATTTGGAACAGTGCTCATATTTCTTCTTCCAAAGGAAGATATGCACACACTCATGGTTTCTCTCGTTACTGTGGGACACAACAATGTAAAGGAAATAACTTACAGTAGTTTACTGCAATAAAGATAACCCCCTGATTTTTATAAATCTAAATTGGCAATTTACTACAGTGGAAAAGAAGAAATGAAATTTTCTGTAAGCTTAATTCAAGGAACTGAAAATAATGCAAGTCATAAAAAGAAATTTATTTTTGAACAGTTATAAAAATTCTATAGATGATTTTACATTCAAGGAGAATGAACCAATATGAGGACTCCTCATTAACTTTCAAGGACCATTTGGCAGGTAATGGAATTCATCCTCTAAAATATTTATTCTTTTTGTCTTATAGACACACATGCCTATCTCTGAACAACACAGTTCACTGTTGTAGGAAAAAGATGTCTCTTTTGCATAGAAGCCAGGAGGAAAAGCAGGAGAGCAAAAAGACAGGGAGAGGAATAAAGTTGAGTCTAGAGAGAGAATATATAGAGTAAGCAGAAAAGAAAACAAATTCATTTCCTACAAAGAATGAGGAAAATTAAAAACTATTGGAAGCTAACAATTTTTCCCACAAAGATGAAAAAACCCACAAAGATGCAATTTCAAATTTACAGCATTGCCTTAAAAATATGCGTCTTTTGTTTTATTGGAAATCCTGTAGTGATATTTAGCTAATTTTGACTTTGTGTGGAACTATGGAAAACTGGTTTGTGCCTCCCATCTGTCTCCCTCTGCCCTGCAGAGGCTTGGCATCCTTTTGCCATGGAAAGGACAAGCCTTTGTGTCTGTGATTTACTAAAACTGACATTGCAATGATTGGGAGACTTTTCAGTGGAAAGCAATGGATGCTGCCATTTCATGTTTTGAAAATATAAATGATGGAAAATTGAAAACCTGACTTGATAAGTGAAATCTAAACAGTAACAAAATATATACTTTGAAATATATGAGTTTTGGTTTCTCTTTGTTTAAAGAAACTCGAAGTTCTTTATTTATGAACAAAAAGTTGCAGAAAAGGGGTCTAATTTTTTTAATATACATAAAATTGTTCATTACTTGGAAATACATGATCCATAATGTTTTACTCAGTGAAAAGCTCTACAGTGGTTTAGTTTCTCCTGTATGTTTTCTGATGCCCCTAATTTCACCAACTCCTTGCACTGAAAACGGCACTTTAGTTTCAACACACATTGAGAAACTGGAAGAAAATATAAAGGAGTGTATGTCTGACTCTCTGAGATGTTATGAATCTGTACTGCATATTCACAGAGGATGTGAATGCACAGTACAGATTAAAAACAGATGCAATGTGGTATATAACATATGTCTGATTTTCTGTTAGAACCTGTTCAAGAAGAATTTTTTTATTCCTTTTCATTATTTTCCATCACCACCCATGCATACCAGTCTTCAGCTAGAGATTACAATTTGTAGAACTATCAGCAGGAGTGGAAATTTGTCATCCTGTGAAATTATTCCTACTGCAATATATTTACATTGTAGGTATGGAAAGTGAAAATGAGTCTACAAACAGATTGATTGCTCACAAGTACCTGCACTTGACTTCAAGTTTTCCTGCCTAGATTCTGTTTTCTTAGATAATTGACCTAAAGTGTCCTAGCCTCTCTTAATGAAGGAACTAAAACCACAAGCTACTCTTACTGTTAATACATTTGTCTCAGTTTGTCTTCTTGATTGCTCTCCTCCCCCCTGACACCTCTTCCTTTTGCAGGTTGTTTCCCCAAGTGCCAGAGGAGATCAGAAGAGGAGGAGAATCAGCAGCACTGAATAATCATTTACTTGGCCTTTTGCCTGTCTCTAAAACAGTTCATGGTCTTAAGTGGCAGGATAAACTACACAATTGACACATGCTCTTTGGAGGAGGCAAATATTCAACCTTCAGTAAATACTGCCTATGGAGTTGCACTGAAATGAAAACATGATCTTGGAATGATAAAGGTTTGCCTTTCCTCTCCAGAAAGAGAAAGAAACAGGTTATTTGGTATTGTAACTCACCCTAATAAGGTGAGTGTTATCTGACTGGAAAAAATGGAGTAAAGGTGATTTAAGCCTTGTCCATATCTTTGTGGACTGGGCAGAGGAGTCCTAGGGAAATAACCTACAAAGTAGAAATTAAAAACCTATTATGCATGGGTTTAACAAGAATGTACTGTTCTGTGTAACTATCTCTTTTCAGGCTGTCTCCTGGAGTCTCCAGTTAACCGCTGGAAAACTATTTAGAGTTACATAACCTGCTATATGCCATAAATCATGTACTTTAATATCCTGTCTTTGGAAAGGAACTCAAAAAGTTCTTTTATTTCATCCTCATGCTTTCACAAAGAGGTGATTTCTCTTGTTAATTCTAAAGAAACTTTTGAAGACAAGGGTAAGCTCAGAACTTCATTATTCAGTCCAAGTGTATCAAATACACAGAGTAGTCACCAGAAAAAAATCTGTTAAATGGGTTAGAGAAGGAAGTTCTAATTTTTGTTTGTTTGTTTGTTTTTTGTTAAGACCTGCTACAACTTTTTCTTTACAAAGAGTGAGGGGGATATGACTGAATGAAAGTAGTAAATATTGTTCCATTTAAGTAAAAAGTAATTCAGCTAATTAATGCTTAGGGTCTTGGAAGGTTTATTTAATATATTGACATAAGAATTTGTATGATGCAGAGTTCTATGTCTTTAAAAATCCCTTCAAGAACTTCCTGTACTTTGTACTCTCAGAGGATAAGATTTGCATGATGAATGCAGAGGGTACATTTGAATTGCAGTAGCATCCTTATACCTCATTTCTGGTGGAGTAAACGATAGTTAAATCACATTCTTAGCATGTGTCCAGTTGCTCCAGCAAACATGAATTCCATGGTAATAAGCAGCCACAGCACTTCACAAGCAATAGGCAATGGTTTTGTTTGGGACTTCTCTTATTTATGTACCATTGCTTTTGATTACCCCAGGAGTTCAAAATTTATGCAAAGAGTAACATTCTTCTTTTCATGGTTTCTCTCATAAATTTTGTAGTTGTATAATTTCAAAAATCTATTGGTTCTGAAAGTTTTGGTCTACTTTAACAAAAGTTAAATGAGCCCAGCCCAGTCTGTATAAGCCTCATAAACTTAGATGATTCTTTAACCAAATGTTTTTGTGACTCTGCATTTATTCAGTGCTGGTACCAGCAGTGTCATTTAACTGCGTTATATTTCCTGGCCCACTCAATCTGACATACATTTAAAACTAGGTTGATGGTATTTAATGCTTTAACTTATCCAGTATGTATTTTTATTGCAGTTGGAACTGGATGTGTTAATGCTGCCATGTACAAATTCTTTCTTGCAGAAGACTATTTTGTTTTTTACATTAAGAGAATTAGAAACAAAATGTATGATTTATGTAACTTTTTAGTACTTTCAAAATAGAATTTTATTATTTTCAACCTCACTTTACATGTTTCACAGAGCATTGATTTGTATAATAAATTAAGTCCCAATCCCAAATCTGTTGAAATTTTTCTTGTATGCTTTTTCTTAAATGGATGCTCTATGAGGATTCTGACATGTAGAGGTCCAGATGTGCAGGCAGTTGTATTTGCTTATTTGCTGGAGAAATTTATGACAATGCTCACCACATTCTGAGCTTTTTAGTAATGGAGCAGGGCCTTCCTTCAGTCTGGCAGACTGCACAAGGGACAGATGATAGAAATAAAGAAAAATAATTTGTAATGGTATTTTTGTCTTTGTAAGAGGCAAAATTACCAGCACAGAGCAGGTGTGTTACTTCTTATTGTGTATATTAAGGAAAGCAGAGAAATATTTTCAATTAATTACTTTTTTTGCTTTCTTGGTGACACAGCTGAGTGCAGACATGGCAGATGATTTAGGGACATAGAGAAATTAAAAGGGTCAAGAAGCGCTCATCATGTGCAGCTAGGTACTGTCCTCAGCTGTCCTACTGTCTCCTGCTACCTCCTGTCTGCCTCTACTTCGGTGGTTATTCTGCCTTTTGATGTTTTTAAAGGCTTGTTGTCATGATCTGACAGTTTCGGATGAGACTTCAGGAAAGATGATACACATTTTTGAGCAGTAGGCTGGAGAGGAAGAGTAAGGCTTCTAAAGCAGAAGGCTGTTAAATTAAAACCTATCACTTGCTATGATTTTAGGTAGAAATTTGGGCGTATATGAAAAGATCCATCCGTTCCATTTATTATAAGAACAGTGAGGCAGGTAGAATTATCTGTGTGCCTTAAACAATTGTTCAATGTGAAAGTACTCTTCTATGCAAAGATATGTATAGCTTGCTTTTTTTTTTTTTTTCAGAGCTGTGGGAGTTGGTTAGTTTTCTGGTATTGTAGTCTTTTTTCTTTGTTTGTGTTGTTTTTTTTTAACATGGGACATCTAATTCACCTATGATAAAGTAAGTAGGTGTATGAATCCATTCATGCTTATTACATATTTTCATAATTATGGGACTATAAAAAACTTGAAGTATTTGCTATGAATTTTTATCTTAAATTAGTGTGTAGTGCCTTTATTCAAAGAAGAGGGGTGGCTAAATGCATGGTTCATTTTATCACTGGCATACTGTGCTTTTGGCTGCAAACTGAATTACATATTCATGGTAATATTTTTCCATTGCTTTCTGAGCAATTTTGTTCTTGATCAAGTTTTTATGAAACTGTGTATTATCTTGATCAACATCTTAGGAAATGCTGACATTTGTTCTCTCCCAGATGGAGGTTTTCAGAACTCAATATCTATCTGCATTGATTTATGAATTATCAACCCTCTTGTGGATAGATCATTTTCGGTGTTGCCCTCTGCTCCAAGTTCTGATGAGAATGTTTTTTTAGGGTTTTTACCATAAATTACTTGTTACCAATTACTTTACCATAAATTATTGTTATGGGTACTTTTGTAAATGCACTCTTGTACATTATTAAAGGGAGTGAAATGACTGCATGAAGTTTCATAAATAACAGCCATCATATACAAATTTAGCTGATGGATATTTTTGTACTATATGTGTAAACAAGGTGTATGAGTAACCCTGCTGATGATCAATAGGAAAAGATCTCCAAAGCTCTGGTTGAGATAACTACTGCTATTCCATTTTTCTTTCACACTCAGTACTGTGCTTTTGTGTCCTTGTGCTTTGTGATGGTTCCTGCTTTCTTACTTTATGGAGATGCCAGTGAAAAGGGCCAGTCTACTCCTCTGTCTGTTGTTTAAAGAAGGAGATTCATTTCTTCACTCCAAAAGGTGAAAGGATGGGAAGGTAAGGGCACACCTGTGTTCTATGATGATTGCAGTATAGTTAGACCATACTGTCTTGACATGTGGTGTATATTGCACTTATACAGCAGTAGTGAAGAACAGAAGCTGAAAATCTGGTATTTCTTTTGTCTTGGTTGTATTGCTGTCCCAGCTGTAATTAGGTAGAGTTGTGTTTGCTTTTCAATGGCTGCATTATCATACTTATTGCAAATAGATCTTTCTTTTGTTTCTTTACTTACTACTCCTAGAAACCTGTATTTTCTTCTCTCTCTTTATCCCATGTTGTCTCTTATAGCAACATCACAGAACACTTCCAAGATTACAGTTTCCTTTACACCTTTCAAAGGTTACAGTTCAGCTGCCATTCTTTGCCCATTCTCCTAGTGTCTTTAAATTCAAATTCTCTGAATCTGTCATGGATATGACAGGGTGTGAATTATGATGCAATAGAACACCTATTCCTATGAAGTATTAGGCTAAGAAGTCAAGTGCTATTAAAGTAAAAAATGTGTGAATCATTGTGCCATAAATCACTTAATAATATATTGTGTGATTCTATGTTGGCCTGGTGTAATTCTTTACTTAAAAAAAAGAAACCCAAAAAAACCAAACAAAACCAGAACATAAAGAAACTTCAGGAATAATTTATTTTAACTTATGTTAAAATTATTTTATTGAATACAAATTTAATGGGTTAAAATTATTCTAGATATGTTCTCTATTTTAGGTTAATACTAAAAGGTCTAGCAGTGGATTTAGTTAAAAAGGAGTATAGCTGTGCATTTTTAAAGCTACTAGAATCACTGTGTTGTGTAGGACGAGTGTCATAGAGTGATTTGGGCTGGGAGTCACCTAAAGATCATCCAGTTTAATTTCTTCTGCCATGAGAACACCTTCCACTAAAGCAGGCTGCTCAAAGAAAGCCCCATCCAACCTGACCTTGAACATTTTCAAGGTTGGGGCATCCACAGCCTCTATGGAAAACCTGTTCTAGTGCCTCACCACTCTCGCAGTAGAGTATCTTCCTCATATCTAACCCATACTTACCCTCTTTCAGTTTAAAGTCATTTGGCATTTTCCTGTAACTACATTCCCTTGTAAAAAGTCCCTCTCTGGCTTTCTTGAAGGCCTTCATTAGGTGCTAGTCAGCTGCTATCAGGTTGTCACAAAGCCTTCCCTAAATTCTTTCAAAATTGCTCCACTTCATCTCGCAAGCAGAAGTATATGAGGATTGCAAGCATCTAGTCTGATATAAGTAGTCAAGACAAGAGATCCTGAAGTCTTTTGTTACCATGTCTTCTTACAGCAACTGTTCAGAGATTGATCAAAGTAACTTCATAATGTAGAATTGTGTGGTAATTTTCTATTAGTAAAAGCATTATCCTAAAAAAAAGCCATTTAGAGCTGTGTTAGAGCTAAACTAAGGTGGGTTTTTCAGTTCTCAAATGCTTTGTGCTTAACCCTTTTTATGTGCGATCCACATATGTGTGAAGCCAAAAGTTGTTGCCTTATGCTGCTTTTAGTATGGGAGCACTTACATTCAACATGTAATGAATGTATTCCAGTGGTTGACATTCAGTAGATTGTGGTTGCGTGATTAAGAGTCAAAAAATAGTTTCTCCATCTGAAATAGAGAAGTCTTTATATTCACCTCTTTTGCTTTAAGAAAAGAAGTAATTAAAGTATATAAAACTCCCTTTGGAGGTGTGCTACCCAAGACTCATTTTCATGAAGATGCTTCCTTAATTTTAAATAATAAAGTTCTATTTAAGTTGCATCCTTCCCCTTCTGACATTTGGATTTAGATAAAAAATGGCCTAATGGTCAAAGCTTGTCTAACAGCTTGTCAAATTTTAACACCATAGGAGTAAGGGAATATTGTCACATTGCATCTACTTGTTCTGGTTTTGCCTGTGACAAGGTCAAAGCCCAGCACAAAGATGTGAGTTAGACTTTGAAACAAGATATATTAAATTTCTCAATAAAATTGCCTGAATTTGAAACCAATGGAGAAAGTAGGTATTTTTTCATGGTTCTGGCAAAGTAGGCAATGGTTATTGCATTGTCCCACCACAGAGGCCAGTTTCAGAGAGATGCCAAGCACTTAGTGTTCCAAGATAATTTTATGTGCTTTGGGAATTTTTCAGATGTTTTTTATGTCTGTCCCCCTATGGATGTATTTGCTGGTAAATAGATTTTATCTAATTACTGAGAGTGAAGATACAATTTGATGTGGTGGGCTTTTAAATTATACAGTTTCACAGCTATTGTCACTACTAATTTCTATAAATATGCCTTCAGTGCTGCAGATACAACACATATGTTGGGCTGTCTCTTCTTTTTTTTCGTTCTGTTTACTTTTTCCTCTGCGCTTCTGAACAGTCATTTTTATTGTGGAAGGGTTGTGTTGGTAGACCTTGTGAGTTTTCATTGACTACTCCTTTTATGGGTATAAGTGCAATTGCATTACCAGCTCAGAACTGAGCTTCAGGGAAAAAAAGTGCAAAGCTGAAGGTGGGCAGAAGTACCCAGAAGCTTAAATATGGGGGGGGGGGGAATTTAATATAATTTTGAAATGGACTTATATAGCTCAGGTCTTGGTTTTGAGATGCTTAAAGGGAGTAATATAATTGGCCTATTTGATTAGTTATTTATACATCTTCAAATTATGTTCTGTCACATGCGAATTTTAAGCTGTCTCATTATAAGAATTCACTTCTCAGTATGCTTGTTTTTCACTGCAGCATCTACAGTCTCTTTTTTTGTTCACCAGCCAGCCTTTCTCAATTCAGGAACTTGTCCTGAAGTCCCTGACAGAATTTATTATCATTGGAATAACTGTGTTTTTTTGGTTGCTTGTTAGAGAACTGTTGACAGCAGACAGATAGATGTGTGTACATACAGAAGGTAGGTCTGTGTAAGATTTATGTCCTTAGACACTGGGACAGAGAACAAGGATCCCATCAGAGACTGCAATTCTCTAATGGTTGCTTTTACCCCCCAGAGAAATAACCAGCTGGCTGACAGTTCAGATGGACACAAAGCACATTGAATTCTGATCTGTGCATGGGCAAATTTGAGTCACGAGATGTGTGTTGGCTTGGCTGTGCCAAGGGATAAATGAGTGATGGCTTTGATTCCTAGCTGTTGAGATACAGCCCTGGTCCTATAAGCTCAGCTTGTAAGAAGACCACTTGCTTTCATGGGGGTATTCATTAGGGATATTTTCTTCCTTTCTCTCTCTCTTTCTCTCTCTCCTTAGAGAGCTCAATAAAGAATGGTTTGGCATTAAAAGCAGGCTGTTTGTGAATAAGACACCTGAATAATGATTCTGAAGTTTTTATTTTTATGCAAATATGGCTATTATAATGAGGATGAATATACAAATTAATGAAGCCTGATACAGGAATAAGAATTAGTTAATCCAGCAAAAGCTGCAAACAGTATTTTTAATCTTTCAAAGGAATTGCAGGTAATGTTTAAAATTGTTTTCTCTATCTTCTTACCTTCTCACGCTTCAAACCCTTTTGAGAGCAATTTGGGTCTTAATGTCCAGCTGAGGAAGTGTAGAATAAAACAATTCAGTAAATTCTAAGTGGCTTACAGTCTATATAAACTAACTGAAATTGTGATTGCAATAAATTGTGGTACATCAGTCCAGATCTAATCTTGTGGCTTTTAATAGTAGTTGCCTGTGATAAAACTTATTGTCTGTAGCCTAAGCCAAATTGGAAGGACTCATTCATCTGTTTCTTCAATAGAGATTCCTCAGTGTGAGCCTTCTGTTCCTTGCAGGTGATAAGGGGCTCCCTTGAAAAACATGCAAAATTTATCTACCAGTTGAGTTAGTGAGAATGTTGCTTTTAACAACTGAGGGAATAATACTGAGAGCATCTGTCCTGGTTTCGGTTAGGGTATAGTTAATTTATATTCAATAGCTGTTAAAGTACTGCTATTTTGATTTGGAATAAGAATGGTGTTGATGACACACTGATGTTTTGGTTTTTTTCGTGTTGTGTTTATCCTAAGTCAAGGACTTTTTTTCTGTCTCATACCCTGCCAATGAAGTGTTTTGTCAAACAAAAAACAAACTGTGAGAGAGCATAGCCAGGACAGGTGAACCGAATGGATCAAAAGGATATTCCACACCATTGCATGCCATACCCTATGAAAAATATAGTAAATAAACTAGGGAGAGTTACCTGGAAGAGTGGCCAATCTGGGTTCAGGAACGGGGATGTGGCATCACTCACTGGATGGTAAGCATTTGCATTGCTCACCACTGGTTGTTTGGTTGTTTTTTCTTGCCCTTTTTTAAAAATTATAAATGTTATAATTATTTTACCATTGTTACATTTTCATTTTCTTCAATTATTACACTGTTCTTATCTCAACATTCAAGTTTTACTTTGATTTTTGTCCCCATTCTACCAGGATGGGTTTTATATAAGGAAAGGTTGAGTGAGTGGCTGTGTGGAGTTTCATCTCGAGCTGGGGTTAAAGCCATGATAACATCTTAAATTCCTTCGTTAAATTCTATTTTATAGACTTCTGATCATTTTAATTTTTTTTTCAATATCAAAAGTGTCTAAGAAGATCAAAAAAGTCTGTCTGTATTTACCCCAGTGTTAAATTTTCAATGATTCCTTGTGGAGGCTTCTCTTTATTGGTTCCCCTTGTAAAGGAAAAATCACTTGAAAAATATATATGAAGATGGCAATAGCATGCTGCTCTTCTTGAGATTTCTGTTCTTACAGGTGTGTGCTAATTCACCAACCTCTCATTAAATCCATGTTTTCTTGGCTGCCCAGAAAGGAGGATGATGATTACTCAATACTCTTTGCAGCAAAAATCAAATCAGCATTTAAAATTTATTAGTCTTGAATTGGCTACAAGGGTTGAATGATGTAGTCTAGAAATTAGTTTGGGGTTTTTTTTTAACAGAGCAAACTCTTTATAGTGTTAACTGGTTGTAGTTGGCTGTGTAACATACCATTCATATACTGTTTATGATGCATTTCTATTCATATTCTGACAAAGACTTCTGCTGGAACAGATTTCACTTAGTTCTCCCTTTCCTACTTAGTGAAAGTATGAATTCTTTTGAATGTTAAAATTCTGTTATTGCATGGTAAGGGTACCCCGCTTTAGCTGTTTGGAATAGGAGAAAATAATAGCAGACACTCATAATGTTTTATCAAATATTGGTACTTTCAGCCCAACTTTAAAGTATGTCTTTGAATCCAAAACTGATTCTAAAATATCCCTGTTTTAACAGACTGGTTATATCTGCATGTTCACACATATTTTGTTTTAAGACCTGTATTTGTTTCTTTGGTATTGCATTTCTTTCTTCAGCTGTAGATCAGGGATGTTTAAATATAATACTCTGAGTTTGAAAAATGGGAAGATGTTGTTGTTAGAAACTTTATTAAATATTAATTTCAGTATCCCTTTGCTTAATGACTATTTTTATATTTGAATTGATGTGACAAGATTTATCACAGGAAAAAAAACAACCTTCTTTCAGTCAAGGGGGTTCATAACTACCTTTGTTACAGTGGTTCTGAAGAGGTCAAATTGTAGCACAATGGCACACCACACATTTCATTACTCTAAGTTCTTGATGAGAGGCTTGATATCAGTCAGTTGTGGTTGCTTCAGTACTTTTTCTAACTGGACCACTATGCTGCCAGAAAAAAGTTTGTTTTCTTGTTTCTAAGTGTAGCACATGTGCATTTCCAATAGATATGAGGAACACTGGGTAAAAACCTGACCGATCACACTTGAGACCAGTGGGGTTAAAACTGATATAGGTGTGAAGCTGAGCAGGCGAAGGGAAAGGCAGTGCTCCTATGGAAGGATATGAGAAAAATCTGGCTTGCATTTAGTGGAATAAAGGTGAAGAAAATGTATGCTGAATATCCTGAATTCATCAGAGCACCAACTGCTAAGGAAGAAAAATTCCTTAGGCAAAATAACAAACTTAGGAGATAAATAGATATAGCATAATCATTAATGCATTTTTAAGCTCAAAACTGGAGAAGAAATGCAGTGGTAGAACAAAAAAATATTAATTGTGGAAAAATGAATTAGATATGAGCATCTGGCATGATTTCTAATTTCATTGGAGTGGGCTATGGTACACCTTTCCATTTTGACTGTCTGCAAATATCAGCTTTGTTGAGAAGCTCTTCTGTGTCTCTCCTGAACTCAAACAAAATGAACAGAATTTATGCAGAACTCATACAGAAAATAACACCTAGAATACTGGACTCTCTGGAGGGTCTGCAAAAATTAGTGTAAACAGAATCCCAATGATATACACAAAATCAGTAGTGAATTGCGTGCATCTCATATCTTGCTTTGTAACAACTTCTAGAAAAAAAAATTTAACAATAAATAATAAATAGCATGAAAAAATCACTACAAAGGAGCAAAGTGTTGTGGAAAGAATATTCAACTGAATGAATGGATAAGCAAAAATTTTGCTGGTGAGTGAAAGACTTTGATCATGAAGTAAAAAATAAAGTTTTAAAGGAGACCTGTTTCATTGCTTAGGCAGTGGGTAATTGGTTTTTCTCAAAGCAACAAATTTAAAGTCTGGATTTATCGGAGTATTGATGTGGCTTCCTGCAAAGGAAGTTTGTCTTAGGTGAGATAAATGACATAGACTAAAAATGAGCTCTTTCTAAGTCCAGTGTTCCAGTAATTTAAAAATGATTGTGTATTTTGCCATGTGGGAAAAGACAGAAGCAGGGACTGTGGTGAGGATTATTGATTGCTGCAGGAGTGAGTACTTCCTAAACAATTGCATCAGTAAAAAAAAGAAAAAAGACATCAATTAAATACGTTGAAAATTTGTAAAGAAAAATACCATCTCTTATCCAAAATATTAGCAAGTTATGTCAACTTGAAAGATGGCACCTGCACACACAGGTGTTGCTTGTCATACTGAGCATTTGGTGCAATATGGCTCTCTGGTTATAGTACTACACAGCAGTGATATTGTCATCATATAATACTGAAAAGTCAAGTATTCCAAAATTCTTTCTGTCACAAGTTCCTTCATTTACCTCCTTAAAGGCATGAAAAGCCAAAAGCAAAAACTAGATCTTTCCCCATGTTTTATGGCGACTTTCACTTAGGTTTTTCTTTTTAAATCCTTAGTTCTGATACAGTCTATCAATCTCAGCTATTACCTTTACACTGGGAGATTAGATGACTTGAAACCATGGATCAGATGAGAAATTATTTTGTTTCAAAGTCAAACTATTTCTTTTTGGGTTTCATATACTTCTGTTATTTTAGACTCCTCTTCTTCCTTTTGGGTTTTGTCTTTTGTCTTCTTTTAATTTTTTTTCCTCCTGACTCTCTATATGAAACTTTTGAGACTGTTGCAAAATTGAGTGAATACTTTAGGACTTTAAAATGTAAAAAGTTCTTCCACAGTAAAAGTTTTGAAATAGGTCCAAAGTATTTCTCTGGATTCACTGAGAACATAAGAGCATGTACAAAAACATTTAGAGAAGCTATCTGATCCTTTTCAGAAGCTTGTTGTAGTCATCAAATTTAATCATTCTTCCAGGTCTAAGAAGATGGATAAAAATTAAGGAAGAGAACTTTGAGTGGATTTTTCCTGTTCTTTCCTGCTGAGTCTATTCTGTGTTAGTAGTTATATTCTTATACTTCAGGATATAGCAATGGAATGGTCATCTGTGAAGTCAGGAATACCTATTCAGAGATTATTTCATATAAAGTGAAACTGTTTAAAATGGAGACAAATGAGCACCAGAAGAGCTACATTTCAAAGTTTGGGGAAAAATTATGAAGGTGCACAGTGGGAATTTGTAGTCTGCTCTCCAGATGCTCATAAACTAGAGAGAACATTATAACTCTCTTCTCCAGAAGTTTTAGATGTGGTTTTTGTGTATATCTCTTTGTGTATCACCTAGTACTCCACTTCAACCAAAAAACTTAAAAACGGGATGAAGTAATTTCTCTCTAAACTTATAGAAATTATGGTTTCAAATGCCAAGTATTATGTCAGCTCTTACTTTTGGCTGTGCCTGAAACACATCTTCAGTACTTTGGCCATTAAATGATAAAAATAAGTCATCCATTGAGCACCATCTAGACCCAAAAGATCAGATTTGTCATCATCTTTGTCAAATTCTTCAGGTGATTATGTCAGCAGTAGCTCTGTTGCCTTCATTAGACTTTAGCCATGTATTATATCAAATCTGGATGTCTGGAAAGAAAATTCATCTCCTTTAACAACAGCGGCTGGCTGAAAATTGACTTTTAAATCTCTGCCTGCATCTCATCTCTTGGCTGAGAGATCCCAGTGTGAATGCAGTAAATATAACAAGATGATTTGTTTAGTGGCTAATTTCTTATTTTTCAGAGGGAACAACTTTGGAAAACTTGTTGTTATTGCTGTGAAGGTAAGCTACAATATTCTCTCCTATTGTAAATATACAAGCCCACTTTCTATAAAAATATATACATGATTCTTAAATATATTTTTTTCTATTGAAAAAAAAGCTTTTCACAGAACTTGTAGAAGAATGAGTTTTCTTAGCTAGGTTGCTGATGGCATAAGCCATAAAGTAGCAATCAGTGTTTATGCATCAGTGAATACGTCGTGACTGGAGAGTTCTGAAAGTCTGCTGAGAGAGCACATCATGCCCTACTCTCATTCTGACATCATTCAGTTGTTTTTGAGAGGTGAGAGATTTCTATTTGCCCTATCATACCTTTTTATTATTTTTAACACCAGCTTTCTGAACATGCTTTTTTCACCCCACCCTGTGTCCTTGTTTGTTTTATTTGCCAGAAGACGTGACTGTGTGGAAGGAAAGATACAAAAATGTGACAGTGACAGCATGCTGATACAGACAGTGGTTTAGATAATGAGATGCTCTCACTGTCCTCTGCTCCTCTCTCCTGTGTACTTTAATAACAGTGTATTATACAAATAACTTTACCCATGTTACCTAGAACATGGTGTGGAATAAACCTCCCTTTCTCTCACTAAATCTCGGGAAAATTCTCACTGCCAGTCCTGTGACAGGGAGACTTTGTTTATACAGTCAGATAGATTGAAAGGACTGCCTGTATTCTGATATATTTAATTTTGTTACCAGAATGTCTGATCATATTTGGATCATTTATGTCTCATGGGATCCTCCTAGTTTACACTCCAGATGCTTTCTTTTTCTGGCCACAAAACAATCAGAATTTTGGCTGGTTTTATTTTCTGTTGTAACATTTGAACAGCTACAGAAAATGCTTTCTTTTCTGTTGTGCTTTAATATATTCCTGGACCACACAGAAATATGTTAATTATCTTCATGAAAGCTAAAGTTTCTAGTCTTCTCAAAGGAAAAATTCAGAATAGTTGGCATTATTAGTATAATGATAGATTTTTATTTAGATATCCATCAACCACAAAAGCAATGAGAAATTCACATTTAATACTTAGTCCCAGATGAGCAAAGAGCTAAATGTTCACCTTTTTCTTTGTTAACTGTAAAAATTTTGTTGTTTTATAAATTCTTTCAGTGAAGAAACAAAACAAGGAAGACAGACTTTGTGGTGGGTGGATGACACTACATCTGAATCAGATGTGGATCTTCTAGTACCATTAAAAACTTGCAGATTGTGGATTTCAAAACCAGTGTAAACCTCATTTATTTTGAACTGGAAACCTATTGCTTGTTATATATTTGGTCAGCTATTGTTAGTTTAGTTAGGTGGACTCTGCTTTACACAGCAAGAATCATAATAGGCGTCCTATTTAGAAGTCCTTGAAAAGTAAAGTACATTAATAAATATTTTTAAACTGATTATACATCATTATACACATGCAAAATTATTTGACAGAATGGACCGTGGTCATTGTCAACTCAGTCATTACATGCAAAGAATGATACAGAATTTTTAGTCTTAGGGTTCGTTTTTATTTCTGGAGATAAGCCTCTAAATAAAATATAGAATAATCCATACTATTCTGAAATAATCCATAGATTCTTTTTTTTTAATATTCTGAATGGCAATATCATGTTCTAATCAATGTCTCTGATAATATCTGATTCTACATAAAATAAGCTAACATAAAAATGGCTCAAAGTGTTGCTTTTTCATCATATAACCGACAGTTTCTGAAGAAATACTTATTGCCATCTATTGCTAAATTTCCGTTTTTATTTACTGTTGTTCAATCTCTGTTCAGAGGCAGGGATTGTTGAATTATAGAAGCACAGCAGTAGCATACAAAATAATTTGCAAGATGATATATGCAAGTATTGCAAATTCCATGTTCATCCTCAACTCTTTCCAAGCCTTCTCTTTTTTTTCCTTTCAGTAATGGTTTTATTTCAGCAAGTGGAATTTCCATCAATTCTCCCTACTTTAAGAGGATTTTGCATCAAAACTCCGTGTTCAATCTAATTGCCATTTCTTAGAAGGGACACCTGAGTTGACACATGGAATATGAGTGTCCCATTTGAAATATCCCAGACTGGTATAGTTCAACACCTGAAATGGAGCATTTTAGCATGACTGTCCTACACATTCTGTTCTGTATTTTAGGTATTTTGCATTTATGTTTACAGATTATGATGCCATGCATAGGCAATCAGGTCACTTTCTGGAGACTATTTTGTGAGCTAATTTAGTTTAGGTCAAATATCTAGGCAAAAAATCCAGGTAACAAAACATCTTAATGAAGTTCCTGCTGACTTTGATCTAATCATTGAACTTTTTATGATTGCAAATTTGTCTGATTCCTTTTGTGCTGTGGACTTTTAATGTAGCAAAAGTACTTGGAGCACTGTGAAATTTTCTGTAAAGTTAAAGTTTATATTCTTTAGTTTTATATCTGACACGTTTTTGAAATCCATGTTTTTATGAAACTCGTCTGGATTGTCATGAATATTTGAATTCAAGTAAGGTAAAAGAGCTTGCTTTAAAAAGTAATATTTTTGGGAAGGAGGAGTAGCAGGAAGTGATGTTGCATTCTGTGCCAACTGCTCTGAGTTACAGGAAGAGGAAAGGCTTCCTTTCTTTGGGAAAGGAGGTGGGGAAAATGAGAAAGGTGTATTTAGAGTTACTTATGAAGCACTTACCAAGGGAGACTGGAAGGTGGTATTTTGGACCAATTATCCAAAGCACAAAGTTTCGTAGTGATGGAGAACATCAGCAAGAGCAGAAACTGTTTGGAAAGCATACAGCCTACAGCAAAATTCTGCAAGTTCCTTGTAAGAGTTTTCTCATACAGAGGTAGCAGAAAGTCTCCAGGCCTTTCTGTTGTTGGTTAACTACTAATTTTAAGCTTACTCTTACCTTTTCAAGTGGACAATTTGAATCTATTTTTAGAAAAGGCAAGTGGAAAAACATGAAATAAACATATAAACCGACAGGAAAAAAAAAAAAAAAACCCACCCAATAGATTTTAAAAAAACAACTTTAACAAATTTTAAAAAAACTAAAAAATTAGTCACCTAAGAAACAAGTGCATGGATATATGGAATTCAGTGTAGCTAAAACTCCCCTAAAGAATAGCGGTGCTAACTTTAACTCTTGCACTCCAGACTAAAGAAAAGGTAATGCGTAACAAGGGAAACTAGGTTATAAACTACATGCATGAAGTAGGAACACAGAAACAAACTCTGAAATTATGCACAAGTGTAAACCTTGCTATCAGGGATATGAGTTTTATGGAGTCTCGCTGCTACATGGCAGGGGTACATTCATGTTTCTGTGGCTACAGTGGCCTTTCATAGGACTGGTGCTTTTTAATAATTTAATTTACAACTTAGATGTTCAAAATAAGAGCTTGTTTATAAATGCCCAGTTTAAGCCGCTCAGAATGAACAATGCTGGGAGAGAGCATTAGAATTAAAGGTGGCATTGACAATTTACAGAAATGTCCTAAAAATATGGTGAAATACATTAAAATTTCCTGATAAGCAGGAATAATTGATTGTGTAAATGTGAGATAGCTAGGTAGCAGCTCTGCCAAAGTGGTCTAAGGCAGGTTGCTGAAGACATACATGTTTTATATATGTGTGTCTGTAAATACATATATTTTTTCACCCGTATAAGGGAATAAGATCAAACCATTTATGGTCTTTTTGTTTGAATGCTGTGCTCAGTGCTCCTGTATCGGTGTGGCCTGTTGTGTGAATCTATACTGCACTGTCTGTGTATGTCTATTTAGAGTACATTCAGACACATCACTGCTGGCTGGGCCTGGGGTGCCTGAACTGATCCACCAGATGCAGCAATTTGTGACAAGTATGTTTGGAGAAACCTGAGAGACAGACAATGAGAATTGTGAGAACAGTGAAGAAATTAGTTTTCTGGGTAAAAAGAGAATTAAATGAGAACAGAGGGTGCTTCAGTATATAAGAGGAAACACAAAGGGGAGGGAAATAATCTATAGTGCAGATTCAAGTTTTTGAAGTAGAGTTTTAGTTTTAATAGTAGGCCAAGCTACCTGATAGGTAGCAAAATCAAAACTGATGTGATCTGCATAAATAAGTTGAAGTTCTGCCAGCAAAGGTTTTTATGAGTAGGTTCTACGATCTTCAGTGAGGAATATTGTTGTTGATCCTGTCTTTAGTTGGGGAATAGTTACAGTTTGCTTTCATGCTTTAATCTTATGTCTTAGAAATTTCTCTGTTTAAATTTGACACTGCAGCTATCATGTTTTATGACACTGGATGTCTACCTGGTGATAGGAACTTGAAGGATTTGTCCTGATCCACCTCTAATATCCTGCAGCAAATGGATGAATTCCAAGTCCTCAGGACATGAAAGGTTCAGCCTAAGACCCAAGGTTTTAGACATTTTTGGGGTTATGGTGGTCTCTGACTATGAGCTTTTTGTATAGGAAACAAACAAGTTAACCTGAAGACAGATTTTGAGGCTGATTAGCCTTTTTGGTTGACACAGCATTTTTCAATGTAAGTATAATTCTCGTTTTGCTATTTTTCTGGATCTCTTTCCTTGGATGAACATTTATTTCTTTGCAAGGTGCCCTTTTTCTGTGTGAATTGGCTTGAAGCACTAGACAGATGCTTCTTGCTCATTGATGACAGATATTTAGAGAAGGCTGAGGGCTATCAAGGCAGGATTCTTCCAACATTGTTGGTACTTATCTGTCTCATCCGAGTAGCTGTGCAAGTGGTTCATGGTGCCCTGCTATATGAAGCAGTAATTATTTATTGATTTATTTCACTGCAGAAAGCCCTCCACTTTCATTCTGTGAGATGAAAAAGGAATCCTTAAACCACAGTGTCAGAGAAAATATCTGAATGATAACTCTAGGATAAGCCACAGCAAATGGGCCCTGCTTCAAGCCCTGGACGCTGGCTGAGGCAGCAGGCTACTTTGAAGTAAGTTCCCTCAGTGGACTTCTTTAGAGTGGTGGGAGAAAAGATGTGGTTCTTATGGGAAGGGAGTAACTGTGGAGGTTTTGCAGGATGAGGGTCAGGAAGTCAGGTGTCAGTCTGGAAAGTATTTGATTGTTACTGACCCTGGACAGCACCAGAGCAATTTACTGAGTTTGCTTCTTCCATGTCTGCAGGGCACTTTCATCAGAGCAACTCTCATTATTATTTTCCATCTGCGAAGGGCCTGACTATAATTCCTCCTGGAGATGGAGTCACTTCTGGTTTGGTAATGAGTACAGTGTCTAGAATCACTGATACATATGCATGAACAGTCCCTGCTGCAGCCCACATTGGAAACAGGACCATAAGAAACATAAAGCTTAGATAAGGAGATAGTAGGCACCTAAACTGTTGCATGATGCAAAAGAACAGAAAATAATTCCACATATGATATGGGTTTTTTCCCAATCCCTAGTGAGCATACCTGAAGAGGAAAAAAATATGGTCACATGTAGCCTAAGGCAGTAACATTTTCTGCAAAGGACACAAGAATGGAGGCTTTGTATATGTCCCAACTTTCTTGAGATATGTTTCCTTTCTGCCATAATTTGAATAATGACGTCAGACAGCTTCTTACTTTAATGTTTTGGGAATATCAAATCTCTGTGTTGCTTTGAAAACATGACCTGGCTGGCACAGTTGGAAGGTGGGTCAGGAAACACAGGAGGTTGAACTCACAACATAGTCTAAAACAACTACAAGTAAAAGGCAGCATCTTTTGCTAAGACATTATACATGCATATCTCAGAATAACTATGGATATTAGAGTATCACAAGACTGTTCTGTAGGAGCAACTGGTCACTTCCTACCCTCTCACACCACTTCTTCTTGACAGGCTGAGTGACATAGCTGTGGCACACTGAGCGATTCAAATGTGGTCAGTGGAGTAGATATGGGTATCATTTAAGTGATGCCATTTTGTGATTTTTAGGGAGAAATCTGAGGCAGAGTGGGACCCTTCCAACAGCACTTTCTCACTGTACAGAGAAAGTAACACAATAAAGAAGTCCCTAGCAGAAACCTCACTGAGGGTTTCATGAGAGTCCTCATAGGAAAGGTTGCTGCTTGATGTCAGTGAACTCAGCAAGTACTTGTGCCTTGTTCAATAAAGAACAAGGAGGCAGAGAAGGAGGCTTTGGTGCTAGTCTTTGCTCATGGTCAGTCAAGATATTATAGTGGATTTTTTTGGGTGCGGCTATTATTGTGAGTGCTGCATCAGAATATGGGTACTTTTCCTACCTTTGGGAGATTTTCTACTGCTGCTGAAGTGTAGGAGATAATGGAGGAAGAATAAAAGACACTGTAGTGTGTGGTTAGGGATGGAGATTCAAATGGTCAATCCTTTTTTAGTGTGCACTGGAAGGGATTTTACTTCCAGAAATGCAACAGGAGGGTTTTTCACTTGTTTCTTGGCCATCAACTAGTTTGGTCTTTCTGTCCTGACTTAATGCAATTTTATATATGATCTGCATCTTTATTGATGCCAGAGAGACACTGTAGCATCTGTCTACTTTCTATGTGACAGTGTTTAGATTTTTACTTAGGGGAGCATCTTAGTAAAGTGCTTACTGAAGAGCTCTCCTGTTACTGCAATGTCTTTGGGAAAGAGAAGCCACCAAAATTCTCCATGAATTGCATTATAATCCAAGGCAGAATCTAATGTACATCTCTGTCTTGATTTTCCTGAGATTTAAGTTGAATAATAATCTTTTAACTTAATGACAATGATGTGAACACTTACAGCATAGACTGTTCAAGACTGTTGTGTAAAGGCTCAGGGAGCACATACATACCGCTTAAGAACTATATGCAAACAAACATTTCTTTAACAAAAACTGTAAAGATATTAATATATTTAAGTGACATAAAACTGGCATATCTGCCTCAATGTGCAATGTGGTTTTCTATCAGCTAAACATGCCATACAGTATATCTTCACAGTAGCTTTTTTGTTGCTCAGATTCAGAACTTGACAATTCAGCCTTTGCTCCAAAGGATCTGAAGGTCAGTGTCATGGGAGAGAAGGCACCTGACAGAAACACAGTGGCCTCCTTGGAAAGTGTGTGTGCTTTTGTTTTGTTACAATGAAAATGCATCTTCCCTGAGACTAGCATTGCTGTTGGCAGTCTCAAGGGAAAGGGGAAGTTCTGATTTACACTTTTTTCCCTTTCTGGAAGGTCTCTCTGGCAGAGCAGGATGCAGAAGCCCCTCCTGACATGACTTGCACTGTGGTTACTTTGTGGAGAGAACAGATGAGTTCAGCATACAGGTCAGTTCATCCTTGTGCTCAGGAGGAATCTCCATCCTCAGGTAACTGAGCTGTCTGGCAGTGCTCTCTCAGCTGTGGTCTGTTTGTTGGCATGCATATTGGAAACAATAGCAGACTGCTGGGATTTAAAAATATTTATTTGCTGCCTTGCAATGCCTCAGCTTGTCAAGATATATTCAGATAACAGTGAAGACTGTCATACAGTGCAGGACATGACAACAACATAATAGGATCAATAGAATTCCTCTTGACAGGACACAAATGGATAGGCCAAACAAGGATAGAAAGTATTTTTTTCTTCTCTTGCTGCTAAAATTGTCCTGATTCTAGGAAAGGGAATTACTTCTGGGTTAAAATTAAAGAAAAGAAAGAAGCAGACCTGAAAGTGTGATAAATCCTTTGGAATATGAAAAATATATTTTTTTTCTTTTTAGCAAGTATGTTAGCTAATTTACTAAGCAAATTCTTCACATAGTCTTGGTAGAATATAAATGTATTTTATGTATGCTATCAGTCTCCTCTACCAAAATGAGTCCATTTCTGTGCTGAAGAAGATAACTTGAGGTTGGCCAACTTTTATTCTGCACAGGAATAAGCTTGACATTGTGGCTTCAAAAAAATAAATGCTATTTGGTCATCTAACTCCAATGAAAATTTTGTGCACTTTTGTTACCATGGGAATATGCATTTCCCCTGTTACTAGGATGGTTGATAGTCTCAAGAGTAAAGAAAAGGTCTGATTTGCACTTTATTCTCTGAAAAATATTTGTCTGGGTAACTTGCATCAATTTAGGAGAGCATGGTGTGAGAGGCTCTCCTGCTGTGGTTTGTATTCCCATCTGATTACTTATTACACTGAAATCCCTATAAACTTTCTATAAAATAGTATTCAATTAGGCTTTATGAAAAAAAAATAAAACAAGTTAAATAACACTACAAATTCCTACAGCCTTCTGTTCATTATGCATGAAGTTGTTAACTTTTTTTAATCCCAAGGATTCTGCATCTTGTTGAGTCATATTATTTAATACATGTTATAGTTCTTCTAGAGTGCTTATAATTGTCTGAGTAGTCTTTATGATTGCTTTTTATTACTTCATTTATGTGCAGAACTGCATTCATTCTTACTGTCTATCATGAAATCAGAGCCAGGAGTTGCTGACTAAAATCCTCATGTAAAAGTAGAATGAATATAGCAAATAAAACCAGATAATTAACTTTTCTGTTTTTACAATCCTTTTTATTTGTGATCATTCAGAAGAGTGACATTTTGCTTTTTTCCAAAGCAGTATTTTTGAAGATCAGAATTTTGCCTCTAGATATAAATATATTTCGGTGAGCACATTAACATTGAAGCTATGGAGGCTTCTCACGAGTAGTCATGCAGTATTTTACCATCAGCTCCATTTTGAGCAGAAATTCAGTGTAGAAAGGGCTTATTCTCAGATACTTGAGGTTAAAAGAAAATTTTAGTGCTTTCTTGGTTCATCAATGTGGCAAGATATGGAAATGGAAAATTTGAAGAAGTACAACAGAAAGATATAGGTTATCCTACTGATATTTTGTTTATTACTGGTTTGAACTGGCTGAGATAAAAGAAAAAAGTCATTAATTTTTAACTGAAATGGCAAAACAGTGATTTTACAAATAAACACAAGATAAATGTTGCATGAAAACTCAGGCATTAACTTTCGGAAAAAAATAAATTTCTCATGGATCTCCTGGTTATTCCTGTTTGCTAGGCAGCGTTTATATTTGCTAAGAATTTTTGGTAGATGGGGATGGTATTCTTTTTTGCAGGAAACTGATCTGCAAATCTCTTCCCTTTTTAGTCCTTCCCCCTCTTTCTCTGCTATTTTTACTTCATGATTTTCTGAAGAGGAGGAAGACCTGGCTATTTTGCCACCCTCCATTTAGATATGAGCCAAAATCCTCCAAAATCAGTGAGAGGCTCTGCATTGAATTTTGTAGAATCACAGCTCTAATTCTTTGAAGAGTACAGCAACACAAATTATTTTTTATTAATACAAAAGGTGTACCTCACATCTATTGATATATTTTCAGTAAATAATAAATGCTTGTGCATCACAAACCCACAGTTTAACCATGCAGCAGTAACGTGTGACTATAGTATCCCTCTATGCAGCTAAAAGGGAAGCTTAAATCTGTTTATTCAAAAGTAGAGTTTTCTGATATAAGTAGAGCATATAAAATTAGAAGAAAATAAAAATAATACTAGGAAAAAAATCTGAGAAAATAAAAAATAAATACTTTACTGCATCTGCTTGTATTGTTTTATAGGTGAGGCTAACTAGTATTTAAAAGCTAATATCTTGAAATTAACTCAGATATTTTGTTGAGCACTCTTTCTAAGACTCCTTTAGAGTCTCCTTTAATGGATATACCATAATCATGAAAGCTGCTGTGCATGAGGATACCAAATGGTAATTTGGAAAAGTATAGCTTCGGCTTTTTCAGAGGCCTGTCTGAAGTTATTTGACTGTCTTTGAGAAATAAATGGAACTCTGGGCACTAGTGGGTTTAGTCCTTAAGTAATGTATATTCACTGGTTGAGAAATTAAAGCATTGTCTAGGAAATTTGTCTTGCTTACTACCAGGCTTCCAAATACACAAGGATTTTGGGAGCAACTTGACAGAAACTCTTGAGTGACAAGTCAGATAATGATTAAGGGATGAATTAAGACACATGAGGCCAAACTGCGCTCCTAATTATTCCTATGGGGATGGCCAAAGGCATCTCTGAAAAGGGATTTGTGGACAGAATCAAATTTGCTCTGCCTGTGTTGCCAGATGTATTCAAGCTGATTCTGCCTTAAAAGATGGGAGACTCTGGGTTCAAGATGAAGTCTTAAGCCTGAGGTGCAATCTATAGTATCTGAGGCCTTAGAAGTATGAAGTAGGTTTGAGGTATTTTTGTTGTTGTTATTGCTCTTCAAATTGGCTGCATCTGCTTAAGGTTGAAGTATTAGAAATAAAGCCTTCTGTCTCAAGTGTTATATCCGTGCCTAATTGCTGACTGCCACCTGGAAAGGCAAAATAGAACAAAAAGCGACAAAATGGAAATCTGAATTTTCCTACATTTCAGACCTTTCTGTGGCTAGCAGAAGTAGGCCTGCTTGATCCAAAAAAGAAAAGCAGTAATAACCACCAACACATGCATATGTATTACTGATCTTTGTCTCTAATTCATAAGGCCAGGACTTACCATAATATTGTAAACACTCCACAACTGAAGAAATGTTTCTACTTAATCTGAAGTTATCTTTAGAGATGTGTTTCTGGAAGACTTACAAATTGTCTGTGGGGAAAGTACAAAAACAGCTTGGTTTTCTCGAATTACTGCAAATTTGGAATTATTTATTCCTTTGGGGTTTTTTTTAAGTAAAATAAAGACAAATGAAGCAGAAAAACATTGTTATTAGTGCAATCAGTCACTCTTACATGGTGTAACTTTATGTAACCACAAGATCTGAGAGAAGTGTGTGGTCCTTATGGACACTGTCCTTTGGCCACTTCCTTAACTGGGCTAGAAGATAGTTTGAGTGTGATTGAACAATATTCCTCAGGAGCTGAATGCTGACTTTTAGCAAGTCATTGTTTTAAAACTAAATGTTAGCTTTAACCTGTTGCTAAGTTTCTATGAACTTTAGGCAATGCGACTTCAAACTAAAAATCTCCTTAATCTCAAAATAAGGGTTGGGAAGAGCAGTGACCTTGCTTCAAAGGAGTTTCCATAACACTGGCAATAAAGGAAAATGCAATTCTCAATCACAGGATGTAACAAGGTCTCTTCCAGTCTTGCATGCCTTCAGGAGAGGAAAAATCATGCTAATTGTTTCCATAATCACCTCTTGGTTAGCCTGTAAGAGGGGGTTGGATTTGTGTTCTTTGAACATATGAAAACAGAGAAAAGAAAATGGGAGAGGAATGAAGGGGAAAGGCAGTAATGGTATGGTTTTAGTGTTCAAGCTAACCGGGACTGAAAGAGGTGATTTTCAATGCCAGGTTTGACAGCTTCAGCAGCCACTGTTTCACTTCAGATTTTCTGTTTCCTCAGTGCTTTTATGTAATTAGAGAACTCTTCTGAGGGTCAGCTATTTTGGGATCAATGGCTGAATACATAGGAGAGACGGAGAACTAGTGACAGAGCAGGGATAGATTAGGAAGGGTGAGATGAGGGAATATGACTTAGTTGTGAAAATGGGAAAATTGAGAGGCTATGACAAAAAGTTTGGAATGGAGTGAGTATGGAGAGTAAGGGCGATAACCTAAGGAATTAGAACAAGAACTGAGAAAAAGTGAGAAAAAGTGGGGGAAAGAGAGACTGATGATTAGAAATATTACCAGCTTTTGAAAACCAAGGGTTATGAACAGAAAATAAGTAGGGAAAAGGAGATAATCAGCAAAGAAATTTGAGTGAAAGCAATGAAAATTAGAACAATCCCCTCCTCTCCAATTGTTAATTTTTTTAATAACTGTCTTTTGAACAGTAAAAATAGCAACATGTTGTCCTTTATATGATGTATAAACCCCTTCAAGATCATTATAGTGAAGCTTAAGAGAAGAGTTGGCCAAAATAAAAAGGATTCACACTCCATCTCTCATAAAAATATGAGAAGTGAAAAAAGCTTTCCTGTTTTTATAAGATACATTTCTGTGTAGGTATACTGACTTTTAAAAGCTGTATAATGTAAATAACAACAATTTTTTGACTTTGAGCACCTTATCTTCCACCTGATTACTAGTTGTCCTCTTGAAAACATGTAATTTCGGAAAATTATGCTCAAATAGGATGCTGTCACTGACATGAATAGAAAACATTCTATATCATGATGAAAGATTCAGTGTTTCTGGGAAAATGAAAACTGTAAAGCTCTGCAAAATGTTAATGTCAAGTCTAACCATACCATTTAATGGTATAATGGTGACTGATTTTATTATGTTTGAAAATAATGTTGTAATATTGCTGGGACCAGGGATTGCTTATACATTAAAAAAAATTCTGCCTTCAAAGTATCTTCAACATAAATTCCTGTCTTACACTTCACATGGCTAATTGTGTAACTAATAAACGGGTAATTAGACAAAATATAGATTGCCACATCTCTATGATATCCTTTTTGGATTGAAGGACTCTCTCATGCTTCACAGTGAAGATGAAATTCTTCTTTAGCTTTTCTTTGTCCTTTTTCACCAGTATTAAAGCTGTTTTCAGACCAGAAGTCACTTTTTTTAATTTTTCAGGGTTTGTCTGCTTCTTCACAGGCGCCAATCAATTTATGTGACAACTTTCTGAGTGCTTGTCCACGTGTTTTTCTGCCTATGAAATCTGTTTCTGGCTATGGATTTCCATCTCAGCTGCAACATGTAGCTGTTTGGAGTACAGCCAGTTCTGTCTGTCAATGGATGAGGTATTTCTAGAAGTATCAGCTGCAAAGTTCTTGTATGAGATAACACCTCTGACAGAAAAAAACCCCAAAACCCACTGACAGTAAAATAAAATACATATGATTGCTGAAAGGGGTTTTCTCTCTGAGCTGACAAGCACTTACACTACACTCATGTCTCTTTCTAAAGTGATGCTAATTCTACAATTTGGTTAATACTTCTATGTGATGACACTGTAAACATGATGATAGTGGGTCTGATTGATAAATTTAGGTAAACAAATTTCAGCTGTTTTTAAATCATTGTGGCTCTATCAACAGATCTTACAGTTCACTCTCAATGGTGCTTTTAGGACAATTTTTCTCATCATCTGAGACAGTAGATGCTGAAGTCTGTATTTTGCATGACTAGTGACTAAAATCTGTACCTGCAAAGTATAAAGTATTATAGCTGAGATAGGCCACATGAAAGAAAAGAGAAAACTGCAATAAAATCAGAATACTTAGTAAGAAATGCAGTTCTTCAGGTCATGCTTCAAAAGAAAATATTTTGGATTAAGAATATTAATTTAATTTCTACTGTTGTTTTTTTTTTTTGAAATCTCATGCACTAATGGAATGTCAGTGATTATAGTTCAAAGATACAAATCATCCAACTGCTCACTTAACACCCCTGCTCACTTCTTTAGTTAATTCATTTGAACAGCAAATACACCTTATTGCTTCAATATCAGGTTTGATATGGAACAAATGACACATGCACAAGTGCAAGACACAGTATTAGATCTCCCTGTCCTTGTGGGTTAAGTATAGAAGCACAATTATTACTTAGAAATCAATTTATCTGTAACTGCATGGAGTTGGCTTTCAGCAAAGTTTTCAAGACTACTTAAAAGAAGATAATGTATTCATTGAAAAGAATGGCTTTACTTGTACATTTTCTTAAGCTTCTCTCCAGGCAACTGCCTGACAATTTAATAATGATGAGATATTATTTCATGTTCTGCATTAGTATTTTTAGCACCAACATTTCTAATGATTGTCTTTTGTAATCTCCATGTGAAGAATTTTCCTGAAATATCTGTGAGGTAATTTTTTATTATTGTTTTCTTTTAGATGGATTTTATGTCTTTTGCAGTTCAGAGTAATTCACACAAAGTAAAAAGTTATTTTTAACTTTCAGAACAGGAGGTTCATTTCTGCAATACTCTTGTTTGTTAGGCAGACCATTTTACATACTCAACAATCAAAGGAAAATAAGTTTATTTTAATTTACCCCACTAAATTCTTGAAGAGTCAGTGGGGATTTTATTTTCACCTTCCAGATGAATCAGATTTATTCTTTTGAATGTGAATAGGACCATCCTCAGAAAGAAATCTCAAAATAATGGCTTTTGGTGGTGCTCGCCATTCTGGAAAAAAAAAAAAAAAAGCTCCTTCTCATCTCTCTTACTGAAGTGTTTTCAGCTTTCTTTGATTTGTTTTCATTAGTCAGTCATCTTTTACTGCTTTACATTTGACCTTCCTAGATTCACATTAAGCCTTTTGTGTAATAATATTTCCATGTCTCTTCCATCTGACCTCTTTTTTTCTTCACATCCTGACAATTGTGAAGGTCTGAAGATTTTTTTGCAGGATTTCTCCTAATATTTCACATGATGTTTCTGTAGCCTCTTAAATAGTTTTTTTCTTCTGCAGGCTAACCTTCATATAAGCCCATCTTTAAATCCATTATGCATAATACTATGACAATGCAAAAATTCTCCTGTATATAAATTATTAACATGAAAAGACTATATTAGCTGAAAAAGATGATAATTGTGCTGCTGTGCTTTCAGTCTCTATTGCGTGTAAGTAATTGCATTTCCTCAATATGATTATATTCTATGCTCTCTATGCAAGCTATAGAGAACAAGTTAAAATGGACAAAACCTGAAAACTGACTGACTAAAATTAAACCTTTAAATCAATATCTCAACATCTATTAAAATATTTTTTTAAGTTGAAGAGCTATATTAGAATTAATGAAAAATAAGAAAATATCTCAAATTAAGGCTCATTTGATTTAATGCCACCTTATTATGAAGAATTGAGCATTTTAGGATCCAAATTTTTATCTGTTTAAAATACTGATCCGTGCTTCTTCTGAAATATGTACTTATGTGTTATTAATCAGACTTATCAAAAGAAAAATGTCAAAATAATGTTATTGAGCAATATTTTTTAAAGTGACACTTCAATCTTCACTGATACTAAACAAACAAGTGTTTTGATATTACTCATTCAGTAAATAATAATTAAACACCTGTGGCTGGCTCCGTTTGTGAGGTATGGACATGCTGCATCAGAGAGCAGTATATACAGTTTTATATCTTGGGGCCCTTTCATACCTGAGGCCCACAGCTGTCATCTGCCTTTTCAGCATGTCCCACTGGGATCTCTTTAGTGAGGAACTATAATTCTTGTTTTTTCTATTGTCTGGCACTGGACATCAGCTGAGAAAGCAGCTGGGACCATTCCTCTGCTGTTGTTATATGCCTGGGTCAGTAGAAAGGCTGTACACACAACCCTCTTTTGCTTGTTTTCCTTGCCTTCCAACTTGCCCTTGGTACTCCCACCTTATTTTTTCAAGGTCGTGGACTTAGGTGACATTTGCGTAGGTGTCCCATGAGTTTAAACTCTGCCATTCAGTCAGGTCAATGTTTGCTTGGGAGTGATTGGCATCCTTTGGTCCATACGTTCAATGCCAATGACATGTGATGACTTACAGTGAACAATGCATAGTGTACATGTTGGTCAGAGAGTGAAGGAAGGATAAGGTGAAAATTTACTTCACAGCTAATTTTCAAAATGCCCTCATGCTTGAAATTTCATTAAAAAAAAAGATTTTGTGAGTTTGTTTGCTGATTTGTTTTGGAGAAGTTGCTCTTTGGGAAAGTTGGATTTCTTTTTTTCTAATTTTTGATAAAACTTAAGGTGGAAGTAAGATAGTTAATCGGGTATAAAGTAAGTTCTGTGCTTTAGGGAGCTCTTTATTCTCACACTGTATATAGCAATGGAATTGCAGGAAGATTACAAAAACACAATGTAAGTAAAAAATAAGGGCCAAAAATCAGAGGTAGAAAATACTTTTCTTAATAAAAAAACTGACAAGGGACCAATAAATTGATTTACTGAACTTTTCTCTTTATTCTGTATCTAACTGAATGTCTCAGACTAGACTTTACATAAGCATGTTGTACTTTCAGAAACAATTAATAGACCCATGTGAGTTATAATTTGGAACACTTGCATTATTCTCACATCTTTAAAAGTGCAATTTGGATAAAATCTTGTACTTTAATTTAGCTGTAAATCAGGTGTTACTTTACAAAGTTTCAGTTCTTATACAACCGTCTGGGCTGGGATTTGGACTATTTTAATCCTGTACTGCAAGGAGTTTAAGTAATTGTAAATGTTAGATTTATTCCTGCAGCATTCATTCCTGTAGTAGTAAAAATACTCAAAATGTGTTTACAAGGAATTAATGTACTCAATTAATGTACTCAGATCAAATTTCAATCTGATCTGAGCTACCAATAGAGTATAGGAAGCTTGCTTGCTTTTTCACCCTACAACTTTCTCTGCTTATAAGGAGTTTGGTCCTTTTTAGGTAGACCATATAGGAACTATTCACCTGGGCTGATTAAAAGAAAAACATGCATTATTACACAGATTCAGTAACAGGTTGAAAGGCCGGGTTGCATTCTAGTGCACCTCATGTTCTGAAAGCCTGGTTGCTCGGGACTGTGTCCAGTTGAGTGTTGCATACCTCAAAGCATGGACATTGGACACTCCGCAACCCCTATGGCAACCTGTTCCATTGCTCAATCATACTCACAGTAAATCAAATCCTTTTTTCTTGCATTAAAATTTAATTTCTTGGTGTTGTTTTTTCAGGGTTTTTTTTTCAGTTTATGTTCAGAGGCTCTAGTCCTTGGGCACCATGGAGGAGAGTCTGACTTCATCTTTTTGTTATCTACCATCTGGTATTTATACACAATGGAAAGATCCCCTGTGAGCCCTCAGGTGAAGCAATCCCAGCTCCCTCTCTCTGTATCGGATGATCTGGTGACTTACATGCTTTTGTGTCACTTGTTCCAGTCCACTAATACCAAGCTGCTCTCCTAGAATGACAGCCATATCATTTAGATGATCCTTCTGAAGTGATATAATTCTCCTTTTTGGTTTACCTTTTGAAAAAAAAAAAAGAACACATAAAAGGAAAAACTATAAAAGCAAACAGCAATGCAAGAGGAAAAGATAACCTGCCAAAATTATTTCACTAATGCTACTCTAGGTAAATACCAGTCACCAATGACAGTGAAAACTATTGTATGAGGAGGAGGATGTTGACCTTTCCTCCTTCTCTGGTCCCTTAGTTAGTCATCAATTGAGGTTTAGATCCTGCAAAGTTTACCATCTATGGATATCTGGAGACTTACTTTCAAAGCAGATGCACTGCACATGTGCCTGTAAGTTTTCTTACCACAGAAGAAATCAATCAAACCTTGCCATTCTTAAGGTCAATAGCAAAAGTCTTAGTGAAGCGAGAGTAACCAGGATTTTCTGTTGTCTTCTCCTTCACTGAACCAACTATTCTCAGTAACTACCAGAAACACTGGTGCTTCCTTTCACTTCTCTGAGTGTCCATTTATATACTTCAAATTCTATTGCTGTTAACTGTTATCATCACTAACCTTTCAGGTTGCTATTGATTTCTTCTGAGTTGCTGTCATCCCAGAGTTTTGCCACTGGAGTTTCTTGTCCACAGATAGGAAACTGGTAAGAAATTTTTGTCTTTCCCAGCATATGCCCAGATGGGAGCTTGGTAACTGGAGAGCTTATTAAGCACAGTGACAAAGCTGCTTAGCTTCACAGTCAAGGGGGTTGTGGAAATGTAAGGCATCTGGAAATCATTTGTCTTATTTATATCAAAGCTTTTCATGGAGTCAGCATTTGCTGTGGAGCACCCAGATACTGCAGAGTCAGCGTTCCAACATAAGACTCTCCTAGTAAAATATTTTTAGCTGAATCTACCACCTCATTGCATTGAGATAGAATTATTACAGAAGTGTATTTCATGAACTGTGCAATTCATGGGCAATGAAATTTGAATCCAGCTGCACAGTAATTTTGATAACTGTGAGGATTGCATCTTAACTTTATATCCCTGCCACCTTGAATCCTGACATATGCCTATGGAGAGAGATCAATTAGATTTAATATTAGCTGACAGGGCCAGACATGAGAATAAGAGGAACAAAGTTACCTAATTGAGAAGTTTAGGGATTCAACCAAACCTTTCCGATGTTCTTATCCATTACTCTCTGAGAGAGAAAACGGTATATTGTGAACACATTTTGAATACGCTAATCAACAGTTTCATGGTTGAGAATTGCACTAATGAAAATAAATTTAAAGTGACATCAGTGTGTGTGTCTAGGCCAGACAAATTCATTCAAGATGTAGACAATGGGAACAAATATCAGCTGTATCTCCAGCCCTGCATAAATAGCTAAATAAATGAAATGGCTAGCTAGGGGTTTCCAAGGTGGCTGTGAGTATCACCTGTTTTGATTCAATGAGGTAGCTGTCAAGTCATGGTGCTCTCCAGATGGCTTGCTGAGCACCAGCAGGTGCCCAAAGCCCATCCTCAGTGCTCATAGTTGTGTTGTCATGGGAGGAATGACTGTTAACAGAGCAACACATCAGTTTTTAAGATGAAGCTGGAAACCTGCTGAGATTATACACCTCTTTGTGCGACTTTCACCTCAAAGGGAAGATAAGGAGATTTTAAAACTCCTGTATGGTTGTTCTTGAGCATATGCAATTATAATCAATAATTGTGACTTTTTCCTAGCTCTCAATTTCTCCGGAAATCGACAATTCCACCTCCTTTATCATTCTAATACAGCCAAGGCCTGGCTGATGTTACACATATGTGCATGAGTGGAGGAGCTGTAAATTGCTGATGTACTGATAAACAGCAGTTCTACTGACCCAGCTACAGAACCAGTTGCTTGCTGTAAGTTGGTAGAGACCTGGGGAAAGCCCAGGGTTAGCTGGGCTAATCGATATATTGCTGCCTATTGATGCAGCCCAACTTACATATCTTCTTGCTACTGTTCTATCTTATTTTCTTGTTTTTCAAACCTATCAGATTTTTTCCCCTCACCCATCTATTTCCATTTTTTTTCTCTTTTTGAATAGCAGAGTTTTAAGGTGTGGTTGATGCTTTTTGCCAAAACTATTTTTCATTCCTATTCTGAACCGAGAAATGCTGGCAATGGCAAGTTTTGTGTTTGCATTTCAAAAATATAAATGTAGGTGTATAAGTAGATCAGCTTGGGAATACACTGGTGCTTATTGATTATTCCTGATGGACTGCATCATGCTGATCCAGCCTTTTCCCTAAGGACCTCTGTATCTGCAAATGTGGCCTTTAAAAGTGCCAGTTTTAAGCCTTGCAATTCCTTTTACTTCTAGATACAAATGATACTACTTTTCAAGTCTGTGGGAAGCTTCTTATGTAACTGAGGTAGGCAGTTGGGAAGGGTGGGATTGCTCACAGTTCTACCCATAGCAGCACTCATTTCAGAAGTGTTCCATTGGGATTTTTAATGGGGCATTTTTGTCCCAATTTTGTATGCCCCTATAAATTTTACTTATATAAGAATCCAGCTCTGTTTACAGGATCACGTGTATTTCAGTGTGTGTGCAAACCAGATCCAAGTCAGGGCATACTGGGCTTCTACTCGACTGTCTAAAATTGGTCTACTGGATTAAGTCATCCAAGAGTGTGGGACAGTGATTGTTGTTGTAAGCTGTGATAGGTTGAACCAGGCTGGATGCCAGGTGCCCACCAAAGCTGCTCTATCACTCCCTGCCTCAGCTGGCCAGGGGAGAAAAATAAAATTGTATATATACTTCTGCAATGTATAAAGCTGTCTTTGTCTCCAAAGAGCAGAGTTTCTTTCATTCAGAAGCCTAGGTAGCTGCAGATTAGGAAATCTGTGACATGGAAAAGGGAAAAAAAAATTATTTCCATGAGATTCCCTATCTACTTCTCATGATCAGAAATACTCTCTTGAATTGTGGAGTGTGTCTGGAGCACCTTAATTTAAAATATTGATTCATTTATCTTTTGAGGATTTGTCAATTCATTTTTTAAACTCATTTTTTATGTTTGGCTTCCACATTCCACAGGAGTGTGCATTGCAGTTACCCTTCCCTTTGACGGAAAATAAATTCTGTTAATTTGCTTTAAACTTGCGGTGTGATGATTTCATTAATCATTCACATGTTCTTGTCTCAGAAGAAACAGCAAAAATCATTCCTGGCTTAGTTTCTCCACATCATTCAATGCTTTATTAACTTCCAAAGGTTTGTGGTTTGTTTTTTGGTTTTGATGGTTTTATTTTTTTTTTTTTTAATTTTTTTTTAAACTTAACTATATAGTTTTCCCACATCTGATCACTCTTAACACTTTGACTGTCTACCATGCCTCTTCTAGTTCTTTTGCATGGTCTTTGTATATGCTGACAAAAATTAGGCATATCATGGTTTCCCCAGTATCAGATTGAGACTTGTGATTGCTGTTTTTATAAAACAATTGCAAATGTTCTATTTGTTCTTCTTTGGAACTTTGAATTTTCAAAGGGTTCAGGATGTTTTTTAATCAGTAGAGTGGCTCACTGTAGATGTTAATGTTATTTTTCCATGTGTGTTATATGCACTTTTCTGTATTTAATTTATTCTACTCCTGCTTTTATCTTTGTCTTATCTCTCAGCCCCACAAGTGCTGCTTTAAGCTTGTATTTTGATAATCCTGAATAATTTCTGTCTTCACAAGTCACCCCTTTTCCCAGATCATATATAAAGATGTTGAGGTGAGCAGGCTCATATATGATCCTCCTGATAACCACCTTTCTTCATCCACATAGAGTAGTTATATAATTTTGTCCTGCAATAATTTGCTAAAATAAATTAAAAGATGCCTTTCCTTTATCCCCAGAGAGCTCATATTTTAAAGAGACTTTTTTCTTTAAAATTTTAATGACTTGAATTTTAAAATTTTTTGAAAACCCAAGTATGGAGTATCTGTTGATTGTTTATAAATGATGCTTAATGAAGTTTTCTCAGTACCTGACTTCAAAATTGAAGAAAATAACCCTAGAATATACTTTGTGAATCCATTCATGGACGCCTGGATTTGTGTCCTGAAGAACTTGGAAACACTGTTTCTGTGGAACAATCTCAATTGTAAAATATTACTGAGATTGAATGATCAGTCCCTAGCCCAGCCCCTTGCAGATTTAGGCATACTGGTGTATACATGTGGGTATAATAAGTTTTAGTCTGAAAAACACCTGTCTTTAGGTGTGGAAGAAGATGTCATTTGCTTTCCCATTTATTAATAATGTGGTGCCCTGCCATGAGTCAAGCTCAAAACCAATCTTATTACTTGTAGATGAAAAATAATAACTGGGGGATAGCAAAACTTATGTCATCTATGAATCATAACTCTTTGGAGTAGAACTGTGCCCTAGAATTGTAGTTTCAAAATTACTTGTTTTATACGGGATGCTTTTTGTGTGTGTGTGTGATATTCCTGGGAAAACAGAGGGCTGTATTTATGCATATGTGACAGAGATGGATCATGTAAATGCATTATCAGCTGAAGATCAGAGACTGCTGAGAGCAAGGTCTTGGGGCATTTAATGCTTTCAGAAGATGATCAAATTTTCCAACATCAGATGTTTCTGATCCACTGGCACTAGGTTACTCAAATAATGACAACATTTTTAACTGCATTAGTCGTTGCTCATTTTACACCTTGATAATAATGCAAGCATAATAAAAATTGGACACTCCTCAGGCACTGTCTCACCTTTTAGGGTAGGAAAAATTTGCTTGTTTTTTTTTTTTTTTCCGCTCTGTAGGATGCTTTGTTGCTGATTAACATGCAATGAGAACAAATGGCCTGCAACTGGTACTAGTGTTTACTTCACTGAGCTCTACAACTGTCCTGCAGTGCTAAGGTGCCAAGCATATGGCAGGCAACTGTTAATTAAGCAAAGCACTTTGATTAATATGTACCCTTTCCAATATGCTGCACAATTTACTTGATCTCTACTAACTGCAACAATGGTATTTATTCAAGTGTCTGCTATTTTCACTGTCAGTTTTTGAACCTTTCAACCCGTTTCATGCACTAGCAATTTCTTTAGAGGTGGCAATCCTTCAGAGACAGCGGGGGGTGAAAGGCACTATCTTTCCCTTATGTAAGTTCTTCTTAAATCTGGATTTAAAGCCTAAAATCTCAAGATACTTCTGGTGGACAGGTAAGAAATTCAGAGACATATAGAACCTTCAGTATATATGAGCACCCAAAAAATCAAAGGAGCAATCCAGCTATAGATTTCCCTTATCTTATTTTTGACACAATGGAAATGTCCAGTTTTGAAAGCTAGTGACCATACACAGCCATTGTAATTAATTAGTAGAGGGAGAATCACCTCCCTCTTTGACAGTGTCTCAAATGTGAATATGCACATAATGACAGTGTTGTGGGTTTCTTTGTCAAGCCAAAATATTTGTTTGAGATTAGTATGAGCCTGTACGGTATTGTAACTTCTAACCAGTGACTTGTCGTCACATAGATATTCTTAAATATACCTGCAGTACTGATTGTGGGAGGCCACAGTTTTAATACCTGATGATTAAGCTAAAGCACACTCAGGTCAGCAGAAGCCTTTACTCACTTTTACATGTTTTATATTTCACTTGCTAAGGTGCAAGTTCTTGTAATTTTCCTTTGTAAAATTATGTCGAAAATTTTGATGCTTCATTACTGAAAGCCTTCATTTCAGTTATAAATTTCTTATACATTATTGTAGAGTTTTAGTATTTTGTCTTTTAGCAGATACTGTCCCTTATAAAAGTAAGTTGCTTTAAGAAACTTTACCTTCATTTTCTTTGAAAGAATGCAGTTGCTTCAGTGGAAACTAGTTTTGTAGTACACTTAAAAAAAAGGAATAGAGAATCAGATATCCTCAAAATGAATGCTTGAATGAAAACTACAGTTTTATTACTTTTTTATTTAATTCTTTAAACCGTGAAAGATTTCAAACACCTTGATTTTACTTCTTGACTATCCTTGCATGTGGAAAGAGATCAGGAAAAAGATATAAGCATCCCACTGAGCAAGGCTGTGAATAGTGTTAAAAAGGCAATTTCACCTGGGCAGCAGGAATGCTGATAAATGCCACACCTTAAAAAAGACAGTCCTAATATGTTTTTTTCTGACTTTGTTGGACTGAGAAAACAAAAATAATTAAAATACATGAAAAAATCTTCTGAAGGAAACAGACTAGCATAATAGTAGGTAGGATAGAAAAAACTAGACTTTTTTAACCATAAGAAAGCTTTTAAAAGATGCAGGCTTAAACCATCATGAATAGATATAAAGCATATGACAATACTTAGTCTCAATGAAACTTAGGAGTCAGTAGGGATCCCATTTTATGTGGAGACAAGACCATATATTTGTTTCTGTCGTGTCCCTCATTTTGTGAACTGTATTTTTTTTTGTTCCTAAATGTAGGCGGTTGTTTTCCTGATTCTGGATTATTATTATAGATGCTAACCAGTATTTCATATAAAGTCCATTCTTGCAGGGATAGCAGGTGAGAGCAATAATTCTAATTTTCAGTGAAGAAGTGGGATTCATACAGAAACCTTGGCTGGAATAATCTTTTGATTTTTTTAATATGTCTGGTCTCATATTTGATAGCATATTTTGGAATGGTGGCCTGTTGAAAGAAATGGTTCCATATGGAAGACCCAACAAGAACGTGATACAAGAAAGCATGAAATTTTTTTAAATTAAAAATTTATTAAAAATTAAAGAAATACAGTGATTGCCATTAATTTTTAAAGCTTTTTCTTCTATTGAGCTACCTGAGGCTATTTACTGAGGGAGTTTTGGATGTTTGCAGGTTGATGAGGAGAAGTGAGCGACTATGCAACATCACAAACTCATCCTTTTGCTGGTCCAAGAACTTGTGAAGAGACTATTCTACTAAATAGAATAGCCTGGATTTCATTTGATGTTAGTATTGATCTTGAGTTGAGTACATTTAGGGTTGTTATAAAGATTGTAGATCAGCAGATCATTTTCTATGTATCTCAGAAAATCTATATGGATCCTAGAGTTCGGTGCATCCTACAATAAAAGCCAATGAAGAACAAGATACCTTTTTCTTTACACAAGGCACAACAATCTGCACTTAATAATTTTAAACTACAATCATATTAAAAATGTGATTGTTAAGGTTGTAGAATTCTTCTAAATAAGCATTTCTTGATGACATCATGTAGCAGGTACCTTTCAGTTTTGTGTCATATTAATTGCATGTGCTTTTTCTGACAATGTTTATGATTTCTTCCTGTAGGTGAGGATCAGACTAGGTTATAACAGTGTCTCTTTCTGTCCTTAAGGTATATAAATCTGTCAGTCTCTTTATGCTCTAGTCATATATGATCTAGGTTTTCTGCTGAGTGGAAATGCTTAGAGCACAGCCAGATGTGTTTTAGATGATTTAAAGGAAAATGAGAAATCTCATCAGAAGCTGTCAAGGGACCTTTATGACTTTGGTGTCACAGAATTGAATTGTGAGAACTTTTGTTCTTCTTGTGTGTGCATTCAAAATCTCCTAATCTTTCAGGAAGCCTCTCAGCACTGGTTTCCCTTTAGACCTGAAAAATCTCAGAAAAATAATCTCCTTCCTGTGGGGAGTATATGGCCATCATGAATTTTGGAGATATGTTGTTAGGCACTTTTAGTGTTAGGAAATCTTCTGTAAGATGTGCTTATCCACCACTTCAGCTTTTGGGGTCCTTCCTGGCTGAATTTGTCTAAAGCTCAAATTGAGATCAGTAATGGTGTGCACGTCCAGACCCTACTGAAGGCAAAAGATTCGTGACAAAAGTTTATTCTGTTCATGATGGCCCCCATTTGTGTTTAGCATTAATCGGTCTTGCAGTGCTTTAAATCCATAATTCATTGTTCACAGGGACAGAGAAAAGATTGTTCTGTTCTTTGCAGCTGCCTTTTGTATTTGAAGCTGCAATCACTGTCCTTCCTTGTCTTTTCTTTAGTCTAAGCCCCATTCTTTCAGGTTTTCTTTCCTAACTGCCTGTTTATACACTTGAATAGGGTATTTATCTTTTCTTCATCCTATTGTTGATTTTTTCTGGGAAGGATTCTATGCAAGTAGGTGATCCTAGAGCTATAGTTTTGTGATTGATTACTCCTCTCTCAGCTAAGTACTTACTTTCTCTCATCCTAAAACAAATATCTCAGAAAATATGCTCAGTGCATCTTTTAATTTTCACAGGCAAGCAGCCTCCTGGTTGTGTTTACCACTTACTACAGAGCTTTGCACCTGCTCTGTAGTAGTTTCACCAGGATCATATTTCCCTATTTAGCTTATGAGAATGCTAACCAAGAACAGCAACAAAAAATCCTTTACTAGGTCAGTGACTGTGGGCCTTCCTTACCCAAAAGTCATTATATTTTACTCTGAAGAGACTTTTTTTTTGTTGCTCACTCTAGTTGATGCTATTTCAGATGTAAAATGAACTGCAAAATGGGGAGGTAAAGGCAAAAAAGTAGAAAAACAGAAGGAGGAAGATTGATATTTTAAGGAAATGTGAAAGTACCACATTCTCCCTTTCTTTAGTGAAGTTTTGGCATAGATTTTTTAGGCAATTTTTTTTCTCTTTTACTGCATTCTCTAAATGCACACAAATCCTTTAGCTGAGGGTTTTCTACATATCTTACTACCAAGAAATTGCCTTTGCAGCATTTTTTGGATAAATCTTTCAGGTAATATACACACCTATTTGACATTTGTAATTTTCTTTCAGATGGCACTAAGCAGCAGACTAGTTAAGAGTTCTCCAACCATCCTGACAAACAAACATTGCACAAAATAATGTAATTCAGCAGGTCACGAGGCTTCTCTACAGACTGTGTCATTTAAAGTGAGCTGTGTCACCATGCTCTGTAACACTAGCTGGTTAAAGCAGTATTTGTATTCTTTATCTGAGGAAAATAATAAAATAAGATCAGCCCTAAATAAACAGATTTTAATTGCAGTGCTAACACACTTTTTCATATCCAAGTCATGTTAAATAATTTCTGGAAGAATTCATTCAAATATTTTTAATGAAATAATTGAAAAGAAAAATCGGGAGTTTTATTATGTGGTCAGTGACAAATTATCTCTCTCACTGAGAAATGGAATAGCTTGACTTGTACAGAAAAACATATGCAATATTAAGGTGATACAAATCTGACTTCCATAGAGTTGCTTCTTGCTTATTTATGCAATTTAAGCACAGAACATTAATTTTGAGACCTGTTAAACCTACTGAATGACAAGTTAAATTTCTCCAGCAACTTTGCCTCTGTGAACACAAGGTAGCACATATGCTAAGGATCTTGTTGCTTCCATTGATGTGACATAATTGTTGCTACAGAATTGTACCGTGTTCCAAAACTTATTTATGCAGTCAACATTCATACCTTGAAGCTGCACACTGCCTTGGTGCACTTTCACCTCAGTGGGAATTTGATTCAAGCATTATCAGAATAGGTTTAGAAAATATGTCTCTTGCAGAGAACAGTTTAAATAGTGTTTCTTCTGTCTAAAATAAATCTGATGCTAAATTTCCTTCTCATGTAAATGATGAAATAGATACTTTAATACTACGATCATGATTCAAAATATAAAAAGCAAATTTTTCCACATAGGCTTAAAAGAGTACCCATGATGGATGATCAAATTAGTTAAGCATGTTTTGGTGCTGTTAGACATCACATGAAAAGAGCACCAGCTCTTTGAGACATTAGCATCAAAACTGAAAAGTAGTTATTCCGGAATTTCAGGCAGGGCAGGATTAGGTTTTCCATACACGCAGTGTACATTTTGCATCATGCACTGTCCTTTTCTTTACCTGAAAGGCAACAGTGGAGTTAAAAATGTATTTATTTCAATAGGGATTTAACATATTTGCTGTGATTGAAGGAGGAAAAATCTATTACAGCTACATTACTTAGTAACTGGAAAGTGTTAATTATGGCGATAGTCCTTTCTTCCAGTGTGATATTTAATAATTTTTGCTAAATAACCCTCATCAAAATATTCACATTTGTATTCTTACATGGCAATTTAAAATCCCTTAGTAATGCTCATATGTAAAGTTCTTAAGATGGAGTTTAGTTTTATTACACATCCAATTTAAAATATTTTTATAAACAAGTGAATGGGGAGAATATCCTGGAATTTATTTGTGAGAATTTAGTTAGAAATCATGTCAGATTTAACTAAGATGATATCCTCTAACTTGTTTGTAAGTCAACATACTTTTCTTCTGCTTCTTGTCAGTGGTTTATAATGAAGTTTGGTTAAATAAGTGGTACTACCTCTGTGAAACTGACAGGGTGCAATAGTAAACGCAATATTTAGGTAACTTAAGCTTCTCTGTCTCCTGAGACATGAGGCACTGTTGTATTACTCTACAGTGTTGATTCCTATTTGGCTTTTTAAGATAATACCATTTCTGCATACATTTAGTTTTAGCTCAGATTTCTTTCAGCTGGAAAGATCAACTTTATCATTATTGCTATTCTAATTCATCTCTAGGTGTTTGAGTCTTTTGTAGCTGGCACTAATCCCCTGAAGCAGGGAACTTACTTTTCTTAATGTGACATGTTAATGCCAATATAATAACACTAACAGTAGGGAGCCCAGATTCATGTTCTCATAGCGATTAACATGGATTTAAAGCACTTTTTCTTAAAAGAGATAATTATTACCATTTACAATGTTCTTTTAGACCTTAATTGTTTAGCAAAGGTACCATTGAGGCACCTGACAGTGTTTTCAGTAAATTCTCTGAGGAGACCTCATGCATAGTATCTCCAGCTTCAAAAGAAACAAACCAAAATATGTTTCAACTCTAGGGACCAACTTTTTCATGTCTCCCTGGCAGACTAGTGTCGTGGCCTGGAAGTGGGCATGTTCACTATAAATCCCTGTTGGGCTGAACAAAGGCACCAATTCACATGTCAGGGAAGTCTTATGCTTTATTGTGTATCAAGATCATCAGCCCTTGTTCTTGTGGGTGACTTCAACCTACCAGACATCTGCTGGGAACTTAATACAGCAGTTAAGAGTCAGTCCAGGAAATTCCTAGAATGTATGGAGGACAACTTTTTGTTGCAGCTGGTGGGTGAACCCACCAGGGGAGGGACTATGTTAGATCTGCTGTTTGCAAATAGAGATGGGCTGGTGGGAGATGTGGTGGTTGGAGGTCGCTTGGGGCAGAGTGATCATGAAATAATAGAGTTCTCAATATTTGGTGAACTCAAGAGGAGCACCAGTAAGACCCTTGCATTAGACTTCTGGAGGGCAGACTTTGGCCTGTTTAGGAGACTTATTCAGAGAGTCCCTTGGGAAGCAGCCCTTAAAAACAAAGGAGTTCAGGAAAGCTGGGCATGCCTCAAAACAGAGATCTTGAGGGCACAGGAACAGACTGTCCCTGTGTGCCAAAAGATCAGCCAATGGGGTAAACGTCCAGCCTGGCTGGGCAAGGAGGTTTTGGAGGAACTTAGGAATAAAAAGAGGATGTATCAGCATTGGAAGGAGGGTCAGGTCTCTAAGGAAGTATTCAAGAAGGCTGCTAGAGTATGCAGAAAAAAAATTAGGGAGGCCAAAGCTCAGTTTGAATTTAGAATGGTGGCTTCTGTAAAGGATAATAAAAAATGTTTTTACAAATACATTAACACTAGAAGGAAGGGTAAGACCAGCCTTTGTTCTTTATTGGACAAGGGAGGGAACCTAGTATCTGGAGACGAGGAGAAGGCAGAAGTGCTTAATGCCTACTTTGCCTCAGTTTTTAGTGAGAAGATGACGTGCCCTCAAGACACCTGCCCACCTGGGCTGGTAGATGGTGTCAGGGAGCAGAATGGTCCCCCCATAATCCAAGAGGAGGCAGTCAAAGAACTACTGAAATGCTTGGATGTTCATAAATCTATGGGACCAGACGAGATCCACCCCAGGGTAATGAGAGAGCTGGCAAATGAGCTTGCAAAGCCACTCTCCATCATTTAGCAACAGTCCTGGTTCACTGGTGAGGTTCCGGATGACTGGAAACTGGCCAATGTGATACCCATTCACAAAAAGGGTGCAAAGGAAGATCCTGGTAATTTTAGACCAGTCAGCCTGACCTCAGTACCTGGCAAAATATTGGAACAGTTTATATTAAGTGCCATCACAAAGAATTTACAGGATGGCCGGGGTCTCAGATGCAGCCAGCATGGATTTAGGAGGGGTAGGTCATGTTTAACCAACCTGGTCACCTTTTATGACCAGGTAACCCGCCTAGTGGATGCAGGAAAGGCTGTAGATGTTGTTTATTTGGATTTCAGCAAGGCCTTTGACACTGTTTCCCACAGCGTACTCCTAGACAAGCTGGCACCTCATGGCTTGGACAGGAGCACTCTTTGCTGGGTTAGGAACTGGCTGCATGGCCAGGCCCAGAGAGTGCTGGTGAATGGTGCTGCATCCAGCTGGGGCCAGTCACCAGTGGTGTCCCTCAGGGTTCTGTGCTGGGACCAGTTCTGTTTAATATTTTGATCGATGACATGGATGAGGGTTTAGAGTCTTTCATTAGCAAATTTGCAGATGACACTAAGCTGGGAGCATGTGTCGATCTATTAGGGGGACAGAGGGCTTTGCAGAGGGACTTGGAACGGTTGGATGGATGGGCAGAAACCAATGGGATGAAGTTCAATAAGTCCAAGTGCCGAGTCCTGCACTTTGGCCACAATAACCCCCTGCAACTTTATAGGCTGGGGACGGAGTGGCTGGACAGTGCTCAGGTGGAAAGGGACCTGGGGGTGCTGGTTGACAGTCGGCTGGACATGAGCCAGCAGTGTGCCCAGGTGGCCAAGAAGACCAATGGCATCCTGGCCAGTATCAGGAATAGTGTGGCCAGCAGGAGCAGGGAAGTCATTCTTCCCCTGTACTTGGCACTGGTGAGGCCACACCTGGAGTATTGCGTCCAATTTTGGGCCGCTCAGTTTAGGAGGGATGTTGAGATGCTTGAGCGTGTCCAAAGAAGAGCAACGAGGCTGGTGAGGGGCTTGGAACACAAGGCGTATGAAGAACGACTGAGGGAGCTGGGGTTGTTCAGCCTGGAGAAAAGGAGACTCAGAGCTGACCTTATCACTCTCTTCAACTTCCTGAAGGGTGGCTGTGGTGAGCTGGGTGTCGGTCTCTTTCTCCAGGCAACAACAGACAGAACAAGAGGACACAGTCTCAAACTGCGCCAAGGGAGATACAGGCTAGAATTAAGGAGGAGGTTTTTCACAGAAAGAGTGGTCAAATACTGGAATCATCTTCCCAGGGAGGTGGTGGAGTCACCATCCCTCGATGTGTTTAAAAAAAGACTGGATCTGGCACTTGGTGCCATGAACTAGTTGAGGTGTTAGAAGATGGGTTGGACTCGATGATCTTAAAGGTCTCTTCCAACCTAGAAATTCTGTGATTCTGTAAATTAACTCCAGCAACTAACCCGCTATTTAGTTGGTAGAAGTGTTGACTAATAAGCTCCCAACTTTTACAAAGAACTTTAACAAACTCCCAACTCTACAAGCTTCACGTACAGAGCAAGGGGTAGAATATGACTGCTGCTCTTGCCAGGATGAAATGAGGGAGGAGAGGAATAAAGACAGAAAGAGACAGAAGGAGAAAGATCACTAGCCCTTAGATCCTGCATTCTTCCTTCTGCTGTGGGTGATCTGGTTCTGGGGCTGAAAAAAAACAGAGAGTGAGAGACTGATCCACTGATCCTTTTATACTTTACCTGATGTTCTCCTCTTATGTAAAATAATTTTTTCACATCATTTGTGCCCTGTTTTTTGTGAGTGCACAGTCAGCCCCTTGGAGTTCTCCCAGGAATATGCTGGGAGAAGTTGGGGGTGCGTGTTGATCCTGGTGCCCCTTTCACTGAGGTGCCTGGGACTCAATCCTTCTCTTGACACAGGTGCACTAAACAGGAATGTTGAGGGAGACTTGCAAGGCTGGAAACTGAGAGGGAAGCTGCCTCAGAACAGCTGTGCTCCACCTCCATGAGACTCTCTTCCATTCACAACTTTCCTGTTGCAACAGTTGGTGTGTTTGAGACAAAAATGCTTATGCCAAGTCCTCCGCAACAAGCTAGGAAATCAATAACCTGTACAGCTCTGATGTTGACCTAGGTAAGTATCTACCAGATCACTATTTATTTGTACCAAACTGCATACCCCTTTCACTGTCAGCTGCAGAGTTTATGGTGGTTTTCAGTCTTATTTGTGTAAGTTCATGTCTTGGTTTGGAAAGACAGGAGTCTGCTAAGGAAGGCAGGAGCCTCCCCTGAAATTGAGAATGTAAACCCTCCCCACCCCTCCGAATTGCTACAATTTTAAATTAAGGGGCTCTCAGGCAAAGATATGGGAGCAGGCAATAACAGTTCTTTAATAGGGAAGAAATAAAAAGAATAAAATAAACAATACAGTCCACTGGAACAACACTGACAGAGTCAGAACCCAACCTGACACCCTGTTGGTCAGGGTGCTGGTGGCAGTCCGATTGAAAATGTGGCTGCAGTCCTCTGAAGTATCAGGTGTGGTTCTGTTGGAGCAAGGGGGTTCTGTAGAGAAGGATGTAGTCTTCCTCTGAAGATCCAGGAGGAAAAGGTAGCTGCTGTTCCTCTGGGGAATCTCGTGGAGAAATAAACTGAAACTGCAATTTCAGAATCTTGGAGTATATGGGGTAGCAGTGCTTGGCTCCTCCCTCTGGGCGGAGCATCTCACAATGGGATGTTATAGTTCTTATCAGTCATGCACCGATATTCAATAGTCTGTTATCAGCGGAGGTCCCCTCCCGAGGAAGGTGTGAATGTGGTCATTCAAAGAGAGAGATAAGGCAAACTGCTCACTTGACAAGGTAATCAGCCGTACAGATGGTAATGGAAAACATCTTGCATGCAATCTTCAACATTATCCACCCCTTTTCCTATTTCCATCTGTATCACAAAAAAAACAACAAACAAAACCCAAACCTTACACACAGTCCTCACTTAAGACTAGGTTTCCCTGTGGTACACAACGGCTTTCTCCATCTTTCTGCATTACCCACCAAGTGCAACCAGGTCCTTGAGCAAAAACAATTCCACGGATGGGTTTATCTTTGCCTGAGGTGGGAGTAATCCAAACAGTCTTTCCTAAAATACCTTTCATGTGTACAACAGGGACTTTATCTCCATCCACTGTGTGCAGTGGTTCAGACTGGGCAGGACCAGCTCTATTTATGGACCCTCTGGTGTTGACCATCCAGGTGGCTTTTGCTAGGTTCATTTCCCAATTTCTAAAAGTCCCCCGCCCGAGTGCTTTCAGGGTAGTTTTAAGTAGTCCATTGCACCGTTCAACTTTCCCGGCAGCTGGTGCATGATAGGGGATATGATATATCCATTCAATGCCATGTTCCCTTGGCCCAGTCAGGACAGGAGCAGAGGTGAAGAACGTGCTCTACTCTGCAGCTGGGAACCATGGCTTGTCCTGGAGCCTTTGGCAGAAGGCGCCTGGGGAGACTCGAGGCCGACCCCTGGGATTTTGGAGCCGAAGTTACAGAGGGTCTGAAGCCAACTACACTCCCACAGAGAAGGAAATCTTGGCTGCCTATGAAGGAGTCCAGGCTGCCTCAGAGGTGATTGGCACGGAAGCACAACTCCTCCTGGCACCCCGACTACCGGTACTGGGGTGGATGTTTAAAGGGAAGGTTCCCACCACCCACCACGCCACTGACACTACATGGAGCAAGTGGATTGCTCTTATCACACAGCGCGCCCGTATTGGAAACCCGAATCGGCCCTGGGATTCTGGAAATAATTACAAACTGGCCGGAAGGTGAGAACTTTGGTCTGACTGATGAAGAGGAACAAGAACCAGTGACACGGGCTGAAGAAGCTCCTCCATATAACCAGCTGCCCCCAGAGGAAATGCGCTACGCTCTTTTCACTGATGGTTCCTGTCGCATCGTAGGGATGAACCGGAAGTGGAAAGCAGCCGTATGGAGCCCCACACGACAAGTTGCACAAGCTGCCGAAGGAGAAGGTGGGTCAAGCCAACTTGCTGAACTCAAAGCTGTTCAGCTGGCCCTGGACATTGCTGAGAGAGAGAAGTGGCCAAAGCTCTACCTTTACACTGATTCATGGATGGTAGCCAATGCTCTGTGGGGATGGCTAGAGAGGTGGAAAAAGGCCAACTGGCAGCGTAGGGGAAAACTGATCTGGGCTGCTGATGAATGGAAAGACATTGCCGCTCGGTTAGAGAAGCTACCTGTGAAAGTCCGTCATGTTGATGCCCATGTCCCCAAGAGTCGGGCTAATGAGGAACACCGAAACAATGAGCAGGTAGATCTGGCAGCAAAAATAGAGGTGTCAAAGATAGACTTAGATTGGCAACATAGGGGGGAGTTGTCACCCTCCTGTTTTTAGTGTCCAGAGAAGGTGAATGCCTGTGTTTCAGAGGGATGTGTTAACTCATGTTTAGATGCAGCAAAGACACCTTCTCCCTGCCATTGCTCACAGTGTGATTTCATTTACATTAAGACCTTTTTTATCCTATAAAAATGTGAATGGTTTTTCTTACCTTAAGGCTTCTTGCATGCAATCCTACTCATTGGAGCCTTCCTCAATGGCACAAAGAGTGTGGGGCCAGATGAGCGGGAAAGCATCTGGGCCTGCCCAGTGGAAGGCAGATGTGCACTACTTCTTCATGCTGCTATGAACCCATTATACTTCAAGTCCTCCTGAAGCCCAAGGAACTCATTCAAGAAGATAGAAGGCACTAACATATTTTGCTGACTTAGGGCCTCTGTATTGATATGTTACTGCACTGCTGACCACAAGCTGTCAGACCTGCACATGTGCATTTACCAAGAGGAAAAGGATCCCACCTGCCCCAGCCTATACTGCTTTCTCCAGAGTAGCAGGTACTGCAGAAATGCACGAAGAGGAAAAATTCAGTTGCTAAGCACCAAATTGCTCTTGTTGGATTTAAGGGTAGATTGCCAGTCAGTCTGTCTATATACAGTCTGTCTACAGAAGGAGATATATGCTTTATTTTTCTTTTAAACTGTCACCTGGAGGTTTATAACTGGTTGAGTATTAATTAATTTCACACATACAACTCATTTTTGAAATACAGTGAAGTATTTGTAAGGAAGCTTCATTTAAGTTACTCCTCAAACCCAAGATATATGATACAGCTGTCAAAGCCAAGAGCTCAAAAATTATGAATAAGGTTTAAACCATTCCCTCCTGCTTTGAGGTTATTGTAAGAACAAGAATGATAAATCAATATTATGGAGGGTCTTTTTTATTTCTGAGGGTTCTTTTTTATAGGATAACTTCTTCTTGCCTTACAGTGTAATTTTTTTCTTTATTTTAAAAATTTGGGGTCTTTTTAAAATTAAAAAAAAACCTTCTGTTTCTTGATATTGCATAGATTTAAATCTGCACAATATTTCATAATAATATAGATACTGCAAAATGTCACTTGTTCATATTTATCTTCTTAAGAATCTTGAGAAAACTCCAGGAATTGTATATAAGAGCTAAGTGGTTCATGCAATTTTAACAAGAGATTGGACATAGAATTGGGAGTATAATAAAAGTTCTATAATGCTGGTGGATGCTAACTACTATGGGCATGCTCTCCTGAATATTGCATTGCTGTAATATTTGAAAGCAACGCCCTTGAACAAGTCAAACATACAATTTATTTTAAGCATTTCAAGCACAAAATTCAGTATGAGGTGATGTAAACTTATGCTCTTGTGTCCTTTAACTGAAGAGAAGGAAATTATTTGGAAAAATTCCTTCTTAATCCATTTTTTAACACTGACATCTGTTAGTTCTTACTACTGTGTGAACATGCAACCCCATATATTATTAAAAATATTTTATTTTATTAACAAATATCAAAGGCCAAGAAAATTTGTATCTGTCAACTTTCTTCATTGGTTTAATATGATTTGTCACGAGAAAACTGCATTACTTCACATTAACACCATTAAAAAATGGACATCTATGTTTAAATTTCAATCAGAACATCTGGAATGCAACCTCTGAATACAGAATGAAACTGAAAACATTTGCACTGAAGAATTGTAAAATATATTTGTTGAGGAAGAGAAATTAAAAAAACACCCAAGAAAACAAAAAGATCAGGGATTTGAATATATTACACAATTCCAATGCAAAACACTTAAAGGGGCTATCATATGCAACTCAGAAGCCATTAGTTTGTGAGCACATTAGGAAAATCTAGATTCTAAAAAGCAGTAAGTTTAAGTTTTTAGGAATCTTATGCATTAGAAATTTTCAAAACTACTAGCACCTAAATAGTTGAAGTTTGAGGTTTGATTTTTTTACAAAAAGACCTTCAGAGATGTGGAGAGACTTTTGTGGGGCTGCTGATGGAGTAAAAGAATCTCTGGGGGTAAAAGAAACATATAGATTCTATACTACAACAGCTGTTTCCAAACCCACAAACTTTTCCTATTGCCTTACCTATTTTTTAGGGATTCTTAAAGCCTGTCCTTGTAGTAGGACATCCTTGCTAAGAATACCAAGTGCAAGCTTACTCTTTCTTTTCTCTTAGAAAAATAAATCTTGGGCTACTCATGATATATAGCAGCATTCATAAAATTTGTTGGACCATGCTTTAAAATGTTTGTATCCTAACTCATTTCCAATTGTCTTCTCTTTAAAAATGCAGCTTCTGGTTGGAAGGGACATGTAGAAGCTCTTTTTGAAGAGATTCTGAGGAGTGCATGGGAATGTGATGATATCAAGGGAGGTGGGTTTATTTATGAACCAATGAGCTTGTTCCAGTTTTTAGTGCAGTTTCTTATATCCATAAAAATAATAAAAAGTACATTTGAGGGCATCATTTCTTAGTTTTAACATTAGTTATATGTTGGTCTCTAAATGCTTTTAATTAGAAGAGTCTAAACCTAGTATTATTTGATGACAACTAGCAATTTAGTTGTTGATGTAACTTTGTAAATAGTTACCTGTTTTTCAGAGAACTGCTTCTATTTGATGAGGGCATTTAAATGTTTTATAAAAGCATATCTCAGACTTGTCAGGCAGCGTCTTTTGCACTGATAATACTTAAAATAGAAAAATTAACTGTGAAGTCAATGATTTTTAAGTTGTGCTCTAACCTGCTGTGTCCTGTCAAAATGCATATGCTTTCATGGCTGATAAAAATGTTATTAAAATATACACTGGGAACATGAAAACATCTGTATTATCATTGATTTTTGTAGGATCCCTAGTTGTTGGGTGATTAATTAATATTTTTATTTTTCATTTGATTCAATTTTTATCAGGGCACTCCATTTGAGCATTATAGCTGCCTCCTAACTGCAATTCTGACAACAGAACGAAGGAGAAAATGTCTGCCACTAATCAAAAAGCTGTTAAGTAATAAATCATAATTTTCAAACAACTCTCTTGAGATAATAAGAAAAACTAATTACATGTAAAGTGCATGTTACAGATGAACCTTACTGGCAACCTACCTCATTCTGTGTCAGGATGCCTCAGTTTTTGTTGTGCTGTTGCATCACCTCTGTGTGTCTGTTAGTAATACATTGTATTTAACTCACATGGAGCATGATCCAGCTTCAAAAATCCTTTTACCTACTTCGTATATATTGTTAGTGGCACTTCCTAAGGGTTTCTTCTGCTACAGGTCTATGCTTTTTCAGAAAAATGCAAGTATTTTCCCATTATGCATTCTGTGGTCTTGTAAGAAAAAAAAGCCTAACCAAAAAGAAACAAACAAACAAACAAAAAACCCCAGATCTATCCAACAAACTTGCACTGTTGCTTGTGCAGCATGAATCCCACAACACTTGTCAGATTTTTGAGAAAATTCTGAGCAAGTATTTTTAGCAAAGGTACCTGATGATACTCAAAGCAGAAAAATATGTCCCCACTTTATAACAATACAGAATACTTGGGGAATATTTTTTGACCTGAGCTTTCTGTAAAACTTAAGAGATTACTGAGTGCCAGTTATTTATGTGTAAATACACATAAATAGGATATCTACTGATTTTTGATATTGTCACAGAATTCTTACCCAGAGTTTACTCTTATTGGTGTATTGAGGTTTCTTAGAACTGTAGCAGAACAGGTGGAAAGGCTTCTCAAAGGTGCAATATCTATCTAAACAAGACCTTTGTTAATTAACCTAATGGAAGTGGAATAGAGTTATATCTGCGATGACTTTAATGCAGAATAAGGCATCAGTTTAAAACACTAGGTGGTGAAACAATAAAGCATGAGGCCATGCTAATTTCTAAGTATGGAGTTTGTTAGGTTGGGAGATGAATATAAACTATTTGCAAGTTTGAAGTGTTTGAATTTTTATGCCATTTATGAGTTCTCTGGGTTTCAAACAATGTTCATAAGCCTGGAAGATTCATGATATAAATGTATGTTTAAAGAAGGAAGAAAGGTACCACAAAATGATGCTGCACCATATTTATTTGTAAGTCATGTTTGTAAGATTGTATCTGTGATGAGGACACATCATTTAATATCCCTTGTTTGTCTTGTCATATCAGGTAAAGAGGTTTTAAATGTGAAAGAGATAGTAAAGTATCACCAAGCATTTTCTCTGTAAGCATGCTTGTTTGATTACGGTAATAATGAATGTTTGCTTTCCCTCATAATTTCTGCTTAGCTAAATCTATGATTAAAAAAACAAATACAAATTAGTGATTAGTGGTATTGGTCAGAAACAAACCAGGCAAAGAGTTTAAATACATTAAATCTAATCTCCATCATGCCTGTGATCAGCAGAGAGGCCTACATACACAGACATAATTTTTTCCCGAGTTTTTACAGAATTTCTTCACTTCTGGGGAATACTCTGGACCCAGTTCCCTTTTCAGATTCTTCTGAAACCACCACCCCCCTCAAGGCTTTCTCTGACACTGATGTTGCTCTGAAATACCTCTTTCAATCTGCAGGGGCATGTATTATTGAGATTTGTGGGGGCATTAAATGTAGGTACACTAAAATTAGTGTGAAGGGTGAATGAAAGGGAATGTCTAAATGTGGAAGAAAGAAAAAGAAGGTGAGAAAGGTTTTTAGAGTGACAGGTATAGGTGATACTAGGTTATCCAAAAAATACCAATGGGACAATTCTCAGGGCAACCTGTCTGGGAAAGCAGAGAAGAAACTAAGAAAAGAGAGCCTGCTCCCAGAGCAGAACAGCCTCAGGCAATTAAGAAGTAATAACAAAAAGAAAGAGAACAGATTTGGAGACTTGGCGTACATCAGGAGACTAAAGGAAATTCACAGAAATTAAAGAGGACAGATGCACAAGTTTTCTTAACCATTATTAGATCAAAACATGCACATGGTCTCCTGTCTAAGGAAAAAACAAGTTGCAATGAGGGCTTGATAAAAGCTGTCTTGCCTTCCTATGTCATTGCATGAAATTCCAGCCAAACCATTGGGTACATACAACCTGTGCCTGTGTGCTGAGCAGTCTGTTTGGATGTAAGCATTTCAGGGCAGATGAGGGCTTGGCTGTATGAGCAACACTGGTTTTCTTTTAAAGTAAAAGTTTTTTCTCCTCCTGCACTGAACATTGCGATATGGTTGCACAAATTTTGTTGCATGTTGTCATTCATTGTGGAAGGGTATTTTATCTCTTTTAATGGTTGTCAATATCATTGCTTCAACAAAAAGTCAGTAGTATAAAAACAGGAGGACTGGCTGGTGCAGCATGTGTGGATGGTTGTCCTGAATACTTCACCACATAGGATGGGCTCCAGAAGACATCTGTGCTGGGCATTTGGAGGAGAAGGTGAATTTCTGGGAATGCATTTAAAGGAGTAAGCCAAGGAATTAATGCTTGCATATATTAACCAGGTAGGAAAAGTATGTAGATAAAATGAAGCAACATAATGAATGATAAAATCTGAGTGTTTTGAGGGAGAATGAGTGCTATAGATTTCAGAAAAAGTTTAAAAATACTCATATTCCAGCATTCCTCTAACCAAAGAGGTTACATGAATCTTTAAATTTATTGTGGAGGTTTTCAACCCTAAGTAAAACCCAGTTGTAAAGCCTAGAGCATACTTTCATTGTGAGTTTTCAAAGAAAAACCTGACTAATACAGGAAATAATGTTTTCTTTACAATAAAGTATGAATAATAGAGCTATAACTCTGTTGTAGGAGAGGGAAAAAGGTACTTGGTCCTTGTATGAAAATAGTTAATCTTCCTGACACCAAAGCTGTAAGGACCCATTGTTCATAAAGAAAGTATAAATTCCTGTTGTGGCCCATCACCTTGGGAGAACACAGATGGAATTTGCTCAGTGCTTGTCATTAGAAGATAAGAGATTAAATGGAGCCTTAAAAAGACAAATATTTTTTTGAGCAACATTTATATCCTTCCATCACACAGATCTACATTAGAGCTCCTAAATCATCTTGGAAGATAATGATTAGCGAAATTACCTAAGATCTTCTGTTCAAGTTATTTATGTACCGTAAGTTTAAAGGAAAGACACTTGGGAAAACTTTTACAACTAGCTTTTCTTATGACAAAGCTGTCAGGGCTGTCTTGGGTGGACATTTTAAAAACCCATGTAGGCTTTCAAAAATATTTAAGCTTACTACATTTTATAAAGCATAGATTCTCTCTTCTAAGATGACCTAAGTAGGCTCAGATTAAAAAGTATTCTTCCATTCCAAGAAAAATGCTTATGCACAAATTTATTATTAAACATTTAAAGTAATATGCATTTACAATTAAGGGTATGTTGAAGAATTTTTGGATCTGACACACATTGTATTCAAGTCAGGTACTACCTGTATAGCAGTGATGAGAAGAAGAGTGAAGGTATGTTGGAAAGAGTATTAAACAATAGTCCTGTAAGCGCCAGGACTAGCAGCCTGATTGTCTGCAGTTTCAATGTTGGAAATGTGCATCAGTGCTATGCCAGGAATAAGCAGCAATGCCAGAACACTGTGTCCCTTGTTATTTGTGCTCTGTTTACTGCATACAACCCATGGCTCAGTTTTCCTCCCAAAGTGTGTTCCCAGAAAAACAACTGAGAAAAGCTGTAAATTGAATTTCTTCATTGCAAGCAATGCAGTCATTGCTACCCTATGAACGGGATTTTCCTCTATCTCTCTAGATACTGCTCTGTACATGGATAGGGGAGATAAGGAGCACCCCATAAATCATTTCTGCATAAGCAAGGGCAAGCAAATGGTAATTCATGCTGAATAGAACTGTTGTGTCCTCTGCGCATATATATATATATATATATGTTTTTGCGTGTGTGTTTCTGGAGGGGACTAAAAATCTGCTGTAGGCATACAGGCAAACAACACAACTGCCCAGTTAATTTAGAGCAGTTTTTAAGATTTCCACTGAACACAGTTCAGTTAGAGTTACTAAAATCAAGTCTTTTATATCAAGGAAACTTACTCATAAAGAGCAATACTTTAGTTGGGGAGAATATTCTTGGTAGGGAGAGAATGTATGACTATCACTAGAATAAGTTATATCTTCCAAAGCTTTAAGATCCTGAAATTTTGACTCACAGTAACAGTTTTCCTGAATGCAGATGAAAATAATCATGAACTTCTGTGCTTTCTTAACCTGATGCTTAAAACCAAAAATGCTTTTTCCACCTTACCAGCAAAAATTTGCTTAGAACAGACACATGATTGTGATCTTCAGGTTTATTTTGCTATGCCACATTTTATAAAAAACAGTGCTCTCCATTTTCAAAATAAGTTCTAGAATTACTGGTGTGCTCATGGTCTATATCTCTGCTAAAAACATCATTGTGAAGAAATATACAAAGAAGTAGTGATGAATAGAGATGAATGAGTATAAATTTTGATTAAGAATGTATATGAATGATTTTTAAATCAACTTATCAGTTTTAAGTATGTGTTAAAGTTTCATTCATATAGATGTTTGTGACAAAATGAATGAGCACTCATGAAAAGCAATCTGAAATTGATCAGTGGCATTCAATAAGAACCCTCAAACAGTCAAACATCAATGTTGTCAAGGTAAAATTATTTCTTGAGAAACTCTTGTGGAACCTTTTGCCTCATGGCTCACCCAGCTTAAGGTTTTTGTCATTAAACTTCTGTGCTTTTACAACCCAGACACAGTCTGCCAGAAATACAAGGGAAATAACCACGAGCACCAGCAGAGGCTGGGGAATGACCTGCCGGAAAAGTCCCATGGAAAAGGCCTGTTGTGTCCTGGTGGACAACAAGCCCTGAGCCAGCACTGCGCCCTTGTGGCCAAGAAGGCCAATAAGATCCTGAGGAGCTGTAGGAAGAACATTTCCACCAGGAGGAGGGAGGTGATCCTGGCCCTCTGCTCAGCCCTGGTGAGGCCACATCTGGAGTGTTGTGCCCAGTTCTGGGCTGCTCGGTACCAGAGAGGCACGGAGCTCCTGGAGCAGGTCCAGTGCAGGGCCACAAAGGCGATTAAGGGACTGGAACATCTCTCTTATGAGGAAAGGCTGAGGGAGCTGGGCCTGTTCAGCCTCAAGAAGAGATGAATGAATGTCTGTCAACATTTGAAGGGAGGGCGTTAAGAGGATGGATCGAGGCTCTGCTCAGTGGCACTGAGCAATAGGGCAAGAGGTAACAGTGAGAAACTGATGCACAGGAAGCTCCACCTGAATTTTTCTCTGTATGTCTGCTCTAAATACTCCTGACTGTGCTCTCTACAGCAATTTTAAAGCAGCACTTCACAGTCTAGAAGGCTAGATTACCTCAGGCATAGAAGACACTATCCTTGAGCAGCAAATTAGAGAAGCAGTATAATGAATCTCTTCTTCTATGTAGTGGAGGATAAAATGAGAAGTAGTTATGAGGATTTAATTCCCTTTTATATGTAAAAGGGCTTTGAACTCTTCAGCAGGGAGCCCCAGGGCTGTGCAATTTTCTATACTGATGATGGTACATGAATAGCAAAAAAAAAAAAAACAAAAAACTGTGGGCCTTAAGTCTGTTCCCTGTGCTTAAGTCCCCAGCAGATCAGGTTGCAGCTTCACACTCAAAATGAGTGGCACAAACACTTCTGCAGCTTGGTTTGTAGGATTGTGAATTTTTTTCAGGGGAGTGGGCAAAGGAAAGACTAAAAGTATGTGCTATATAAGATGGTATACAATGAGATGGAATATGATTTGTTAGTTCCTTCTTTTCTAAGTCTGGAGTAAAAATAGGATACATGAACTACCAGAATAGCCTGAGGTGTTTAATTAACTCCACTTCCTTAGATTTTACTCCAGCTGTGAGTTACTCATCAATGACCTTCCCTTCAAAGCAGTCCCTCCTGGACTTTCAGGGTGTGAAAAGTATCTGTGTGAGACTATTGGAGGCAGGAATCAGTGAACATCTGTACATCAGGGTCTCTAACCACCCAGGTGTGCACAAAGCCTGGAAGGATTTCCTTGCAGAAAGAAACGATGACAGAAAACACACACCCTCTAGAGCAGGCGAGGTCAGAGAGTTTTCCTAAAATGTCAGGGTATGAATTGTTCACCACTTTCTTCCTCTGTCAAGACATGGTTGCCCACAATGGCTACAAAGTGGGTTTTAGTACCCATCACATAATTGCTTTATTGTGTTTCCCAAGGACAGCTGTCACACTTTGCTGTTTCCTGGTGCTAAATTGCATTATACATCGGTCAACTGGAAATCACCCCTAAGTGTTCAGTTTTGCTGGGATGCCTATGAACACTAGAAGGGCATCTGATTTTTTTATTCCTAATTCTTCCTTGAATTTCCAGTGTCTTGCCATTTGCTCTTTCCATTTTTATTTTGTTTCCCCAGGATCTCAGAGATTTTAGTTTTAAGCTGTCAGCTTTTCATCACATGTGATATCTTCCTATTTACATAATTTTATCCTGCCTGCCAGAGAACACAAACTTCTTGACTGAAAAACACATAAGTGAATTGCTAAGGCTTGTGGCTACTCTTGGAATACATATAAATTTTTGTTTTGCATTATTTCATCAAACAAGGATTTGAATCTCTCTCAGCTTTTTTACCTAGTGCTTTATCTCACACTGTGACAAACATGGGAGACCTTGGTCTCTTATGTGTTTCACAGTAAACAATTCCTTTGCATTTCCTGTGCATTTCTGTATCTTTACATAATATATACTATTCACATATAAAGATATATCCAAATATTATCTCTTTAAATGTAATTGTTTTTCTGTATTATTCAATCTAAAAAATTTGCATCCTAGCTAGAAATGATTTTATTGAAGAAATTTGCTCATTACTTTGTTTCAATACTCATTGATTTTTTTTAAACAATTGGAGGGTGATACTATGCTGCAGAAAACTTGAGGCTGTTGGTGCAAATCCAAATCTTCTGCAGATTTATGCATAGATTATCCTGAGCTGAACTGGAATATTTTTTTCCTTAAATTCTTAACCTGCTTTTGCTTAAGGCTGTTTTTTTTTGTTTTTTGTTGGTTGGGATTTTTTTTTAATATACTGTTTCTTAATTTTATTACTAGAAGTAAAAGGAGAGTCAAAGCTGATTACTTTAAGAAAAACATTAATCTAGTTGATGTATCAAAGGAGTACATTAAGTAGGTAAAAATAGTCTCTTGAAATAAGTCTATCTTTTTTATTGACAGCACCACATGAACTTTGGCTTCCTTGTCCTTTATCTCCTCTATTAATCTACTTAGTCTTGACCCTTCAGGCTTTGGTGTTTTATTTTTTTCACTGTGGCTGAATAAATTTTTCCATAATTTTGAATATGTTTGAAAATTTTCTCTTTTCACTTTTTGAAACATTTCCCATCTCTTAATTCAAATTCTTTTTGAAGACATGTCTTCCTCCTGAGGGTCAGAAATGTTCAATCATTGTATATAGGTCATGGCCACTGTGTAAAATAATAAAAGTAAAATAGAGTCAGGAGAGATGAATTAATAGGGTCTGGACAAGCCTCAGGGTTAGTCTCTCAAAGATGCAATTTCCTAGGTTAAAGTTTATTTCACTATAAAAAGCCTGTGCAATAAATTAGAAGCATTGCAGAATACCCTTCAATTCACAATTCTGTGAACAAGTGAATGTGGATGCCTGAACTGATTTTGGAAAATGCTTTCACTTGTTTACTTCATAATAGAGGAATGATGAGTGACTGGAAGAATTTAACTTTGCTTTTCCAGTGCAGGGAAGGAGGCATTTTAATTCTGATCATGAATTCTGGTTTAAAGTTGACCTGTTGATGCACTGTCCTTATTTGCATGAATGTTTGTAGAACATGGAGAGATCTCTGTGCGGCATAAGTCCTGGTTACTTAAGTACTTTGAGTCAAATATTTTGTTTAGTTGCCTCACCATCAATTTATGAGCTTGATTTTAAGAGCTGAAGTAAAAAAAATGGCTTTAAACAGTGTCTAAATTAGGAATAGGGAGGGAGTAATGTAAGGAAAATCTGATATTAATTTGAAATGTCCTTGCCCCTAAAACTAAGGAGACAAAAGTACATTGAAAATTCATTTGGCCTATTTCCCTCCTTGAGGTACATTTTTTTATACAACCATTATTTCTGACAAATGTGTCTGTTTTGAAAGACCTTCCAATTTTAAAAGATCCTCCAAGATAAGGTCAGCAAATTTTTCAATTGATATTCCAATATTTTAAAATAAAGAGTTAACCTTTAGCACTTGTAATTCTTATCTAGTTGGAAACCTTATAAACGTTCTGGGATTTTTTTTTCATAGCAAGTAATTTTGAAAAATTTGGTTGAGTGTTAACCTGCAAATGGATCCAGCCCTAACCTCTGTCAAAGACATTTTGCATATTTTTCTCATGATTTTATAGGGCAGGAGACCTGAAACAAAAGTTTTTGTCATATAGCTGGTCCTATCTTAAAATCAAATATTTTCAAATTTGAGCTGAAGTGAATTACATCTTTATTTTAAAGAATGTCAGAGAAAGAAGAAAGTAAATGCAACTTTGCAGACTTTCATTGCACGTCATGACACTCTCGCTGCAGAATCAAAGTGTAGATGTGTCCCATGATCTTGATTCAATCCCATACATGTCCTTGATAATGTGATGGATTTTTCTTAAAGTGGTCATGGTTATGGTGTAGCCATTATAATTGGATCTTCAAAAAGTTGCTCTCAGGAGGGGGCATATATGCCACAGTGTTTTGAGAGGTTTCAGCTCTCATAGGAAGATTTTGGCTGATTATCAAGCAAGAAGAAAATAATTTCATTGGTCTTTCCTTCGGGTGTCTCCTGATATTCTGACAACTACTTTGATCAGTCTGCTCTAGGTTACCTTTGGATCTTGGGTTTTAGCAGCTAGAAAGTGTGAGGTGTATCAAATTTTCCTTGGTTTCACTTAGTGAAGTTTTGAAAAGATGTAGAAAGAGAAGAGTTACTATTTTGGCTGGAAAATGGAATGTGCACTGGAAGAAACCTGTATTTAAAACAATTCCCTGGAAATATTCAAGATCAGATTGGATGGGGATTTCAGCAACTTATTCTAGTAGACTGTGTCTCTGACCTAAAACAATAAAAAAAATCCCCAAAAGAATCAGAAAATATTTGAATCAAATAAATGATAGCCATTGGACATTGGATTGGTTAATATCATATTGAGATAAGTAAAGAGCTGCATTATTTTAAATCTGGAAGAAAAAGTTCTTGCACATTTTAATATTATTTCTCCTGAGAGGCATGTTGATACTCCTTAAAATATATAGTTCAATAAAATGTAGAAATATATAATGAAGATAATAATTTAATCAATGAGTATTGAGTTTATGTGAGTTAGCAAGACAAACTTCTTTTATTTTAAAAGAAGAATGTGCATGTATTTGAAAGTACCAGAAATAAAACATAAATCATTCAATATCTTTACTTTAAATATTAGCCAGCCCTTAAATAAGATTGTTAAAGAAACTTGATTTTTTTGCTCTTGTTGTTGTTGTTGCAGTGCAATAAAGAATCTGATGTGGCAATGAACTGGCAATATTGGAATATTTTCATCCCATTTTCGCAAGATCAGATAAAACAGTATTTCTGATTATCAGTTTTTCAGGAATTTTGGAAATGAACTCTTGATTAGCTGTTCTTTTATTTCATTCTTCCTTTTTAAACATTTTTTACATCAGTGTTCAAATTTGGTAATTGCTGCCCTTTGAAAACGTGCTTCTCCAAAGCTTTAAATCATCCTTGTCCCACCATTTATGGCCAGAAAGATGTGCTACAAAATATTCTTCTAGTATAAAAGTGCACCTGTTTGGAAAACATTCATAATTATATTAGAAGGAGTTAAATTTAGAATTTCTGTATTAAATAAGCTCAAAAATTTTCACGTTTCCTTCTGTATTTTTATGCCTCGCTGATATTTTCTTCTCTGTGCTTACTGTTTTTAAAATAATATGATTCATCACATGTTAAAAAATTTTATTTTGATTGAATTTTTTTCTCCTTTTTATATCAGAGTTCATATTAACTAATCATAATAGATTTAACATTTATAGCACCATGGTAGTATCATCATTATAGATTATCTCTCTTTTTTCTAACAACTGATATTTCTCATTCTTGATGGTTGTTTGTTTCTTTTTTTTTTTTTTTATGAATTAAAAAAATTTTTAAAAGCCTGTCTTGGCTGAGAGTAATTGGCAATTAAAGGTTTCAAGACAGATTTTTTTTTAATAGCCACTATTTACCTATCCTCCTTTTCCTCTCCCATTTCTTTCAAAAATATGTGAATGAAAAAAATAGTTTCATAAAGTAGTTTATACCTCTTGTCAAAAAGGTAAACATTCAGTTATGATTCAGGACAATACCCAAATGTCTTAATGTACTTCACAGAAAGAGTCAGCATAATTCCCTCCAATAGATGGTAATTAATGTGCTCATGAACATCCTTTCACATACATTATAGCTTCCTTTACTGCTCCCTATTCCGAGCTTTCAGCTATCTAATTAATTTGGTAATGTAAGATTTGACAGGTGGTTTTAATTTTCTGCACCACTGAGAGGGAGACATGAGATTGTAGTCAGGGAATACAAATATCATCATGATATTTATTTTAATATGATGGTTTTGGTTGGTTTTCTTGAGAATGTGTAAGGCTATTTTACTGGCTTGGAACAAATAGGGATGAGGGATTTAGGCTGCTCATAGTGTCAAGTTGTCTGATCAGTAGGATAAGATTGTGTTTTACAGAAAATAATTCTCCTGTGCAATTTTTCAGTCTTACTATTTTTGATGTAAAAATATTTTTAATGGAAAAATATCATGCCATAACACTTTTTGATACAATTGTAAGAGTTTTTTTAAGTTGGAGACCTTTTAGTAGGTGTTTCTCTAAAAAGAGGGCTTAAGGACTTTAAAAATGGTATCTAAATAGTACAACAGTTACAGAAATATTAAAAACTGGTCAAAAGAACTGATATTCTCTTTCCCATCCCTGATAATGTCATAATTTTTGCCTAAATGCCTTTGAATGTCTTACAGGGCTGGAATGAATAACAAGATTGTTCTTCCTATTTTGCTCTCACTGCTGCAAAAGTGGATTCTCTTGCAATTCTGGATGAATGGTAACTAAAATGTGCATGAGAGGCAAGAAGTATTTCCTGCTCACTTATAGAAAATTGAGATATGGCATAGATCAAGTGGCATTCTTACAAAATATGGATGCTAGGGGTAATAGAGGCAGTTTTAAGTGAAAGACCCCTAAAATCAGATTGCTTGAATTCTGATGTATTTTGCTATTCACTAGAAGCTCTTTCTTTACACACTATTTCCCTAGTCTTAAGAACTGAAACACAATAGATTTTATTCCATTTTATATTATTTGCAGAAGCCTAGATTTAAAATTACTTGATAAGTGAATGTTTCTGAAGCAGTCTTATCTGTGTTCCAGTCTTCTGCAATGCTTATGGTAAGCTATGTAGCTTCTGAATAAAATAAAAATACTTAGAAGAGATAAACTACTTGAACAAAGCAGCAGAACATTAAAAAGAAAAGGAATGACAGAAATGTTCATATGAGGTTTGAATTCATCAGCCTTGTCCCTTGATTTGTGACCTGGTTACTTACCTACTGTATATTGTCATTTGAGTACCCTAGCCTCAGATAACCTTGGGAACTCTTGGGAGTCCTACACTTGCAAAAGAGGGAGGCAACAGTCCTGGAGCAAATTGTTTCTTATGGACACTTAAGGACTCAATCAGGTGGAGGAGAGGAGTGTTGCTAAGCACTGCCGAAGGAAAATGCGGTGGAAGTTAATTCTCAAAATTTCAGTCTTCTGTGTAGAGGAGTAGGTTGGGAATATAAAAGATTATTTAGAGAGTGTAAAATAAGATTTTTCTGAGAGGTTCCTTATGTGGAAGTTACAGATCTTTTTGATGACTCCTAGTAGAAAGATGATTATGCAATGCTGATCCCCTGAAGTCCATAGATTGTTGCACTGGCATCAAGACACCACTCTTCACGGAGGGCTGCAACTTCTGAACAAGGAAATGATGTTTAAAGTGATAATAGAACCCTTTAAAATTGTCAAATCATCTAGGTTGGAAAATACCTGTAAGATCATTGAGTACAGCCATTAACCTAACACTGCCAAGCCCACCATTGAACTGTGTCCCTCAGTGCCACAGGTCCTTTAAATACACCAAGCGCTGATGGTTTAAACACTTGTGATGTGGAAGGGGTGATGGTAAGCTCTTCCAATGCCTGACTACCCTTTCCATGAAGAAATTTTTCCTAATATCCAATCTAAACCTCTCCTGGCTGCTTCCTCTTTTTCGGTTGCTCTTGTTTATTTCTTGGAAAAGAGACTGACACCCACGTTACTACTACACCCTTTCAGGTTGTTGTAGACAGGGACAACGTTCCCCCTCAGACTCCTTTTCTCTAAACTAAAGAGCCCCATCTTCCTCAACCACTCAAGACTTTTTCTGTAGAACCTTCACCAGCTTTGTTGCTTTTTGGACACACTCCAGCACCTCAATGTCTTTCTTGTACAGAGGTGACCAAAACTTAACAGAGGATTTGAGGTATAGCCTCACCATGATGTATGTTGGAGTCTGCGGGAATCCACAAAATTAGAGGGTTTTGGGAAAGCTGCAAGATGCAGGCCTCAGAGACAGCAGAACTGTGAGCAGAGCTATGGAGCAGTCATGAGTTAGGTCAGCAGAAAAATTATTTAAACTGTAGAGGAGCAAGGGCAAATAGAACAATGGTCTGTGTATTAACACTTGTCAGAATAGCTCTCTAAGCTACAGAAATTTTATCTAGCAAGATGTTAGGAAGGTCAAAGCTTAACAATGGAGCTCTGTGTGTTGTGTTTTAAGGCTTACAAGTAGGTATTGTATTTGAAATAAGCAAGCATTATTTTAACCAAAGGTACGTGTGCTTATGGTGATTGGATAGAACTACTGTCAATATGCTTTTGCTTTGTGTGATTGGTCAAGAAGCTTATAAAGTAAGTTGTAGCATTAAGTTTTTTGGTCTGCTGCCTGGAATGTGAGCTGCTGGCATCTTCCCATTGTCATAATCATGTAATGAGACTGATGCTGAAAAATAAAACAGCTCGAGGTGCTTTCAGCAGCAGCCCCATCTCGTTCGTGTCTGTAAATAACCCCCTTGCCAGCGTCAGAGTCCAGCTAAAAAGACAAGGAGACCCTTTTTCTACTCTCCTGTATTGATTACTATTGATGTAAATACTGCTCCTGTGCTTCCATTCTTATCTGATAGCACATTAAATCTGGTATGACCATACTGACCTAAGCTGTTTTCCCAAATAAAAAGTTCTTTGCTGCTTCCCTGTGTGTTGGCTGTGGTTATCGGACACTTTACCAATGCAATGCTTATGAGCAGCACAGTGAGGGTATCACCTATGGATTGATTATCCTTGAAAATCACATTCTATTTGGAGTGTCTAAAAATTAATTGAAGTCTAGGCGGCCCGATTTGAAAATTGAATGCATATTAAGTAAACAGACAACCTTCCCTGTATGAGAAACAAAAAGCCAAGATGATATAAAAGATTAAATTGCAATAGATATTTAGTCAAATCAGTAATGTTTCACTAAATACCTATTTATCTATTATCTATTAATCCATTTTATCTATCTGATGACATTCCATCCATACATGTTTATGAGTTTTTCATAGACTAAAGGAAAAAGTCCAAAAGCTATGTCAAAAGTGTCACCAGTACATAAGGCCATGATCAACTTTTTACTGAGCTCAAGCAGGACAAGAGTGCTACCTCATTACTTATCACTTTACCCGCTATTTGAATTCCAGCAACATGCACAAAATGGTAGAGGGACTCAGGAAGGATTCCACTTCCATGATAAAATTCTTTTTTAAATCAACAAGGTTCTGTTTGTCATATTACCTGTTGCCCTAGATATTTTGCTTAAATATTAATCTGTTATTAAATATTAGTCCAGAGTAAAATTGCAAACTGAATCACACATTTGATCAGTGACTCTGCATATAGAGCCACTTAATCATGTTTGCAAGCATGTTCAGGTTTTCACAGTTCAACTGTCAGCTCTGTGTCCATTCTCACCTCCTTTCCCCTATGTTTCCTAAGGAAGTGGGTGTGTGAAATCACTTGATGACAGCTTTCCTTTTAAAAGGTCTGCCTGGCCTTGATGTACAATCTTAGGTATTCTGACTTTCTGTCATGAGAGCTTGGGCAAAATTACAGTCACTGTTTATCAGTGGCATAACTTTGTAGTGTCAGATCTGAATTAATCCCTTTAATGAAATATTCTTTAGGAGCAGGTAAATGGCTGTCCTTGTAAACTGAAGGCTGTGTGTCCTTCTAATCTCAAGAATCCCAGAAAAACTCTATTTCTTGAAAGACAGAGAGAAATGTTTTTCCAGAGAAGAGATGGCCAAGAATGACTGACCTGCAAGTAAGTAGAAGAGAAATGGCTTCAGGAATTTCAATATGCTAAGGGGATCCTTAATAGCTCAGAAACAAAAAATTAAGGAAAGTCAGTAATCCTTGGAGCTCTTCCTTTCTGAGCTACAGTGAACAGCAGATAGCAAGAATACTAGCATGCAAATTAGGCAGCTGTCTGTTGAAAGGGCTGCATGTACAAACCAGAGCAGGCATTCCTCTCCTGGCACAGAGTTGGATAGAAATAACAGTTGCCTCTCTCCTGTTGAGAAGCAGCAGTGAAAACACATGGAAAATGATGTCAGTAAAGAGCTTGAAATGTACACCTGGCAAAAGGATGCAATGCAGATATTTGTTTGGGCCATCTGCTATTGGACAAATAAAAATAGTTCATTAGAAACCATCATTAAAAATTGGTTGCAAAGGCCATGTCCAGTAAGATTCTGTCTCCTCTTAGTTTGCTAAAAGCCGACATTCTTAGGGAAAAATGTCCTATATATTTCCAGAGTAGAAGTCTAGTGATTCTTTTGTCTTCTGAGCATCTAAATTGCTGTAGTCTGTCAATATTAATGCTAAATTATTTTTTTAATGGTATCAACTATAACTTGATAATTCTACTAACTAGTAGGTGGCTAGTAAACAAAATGGGAATAATCAATATAATTTTTTTCTATGAGCATACAGTGGATTTTCTGTGGCACAAACCTTATCAGTAGACTGTCAGGAGATCTCTTTGTAATACACAGCTACCTTAGGTGAAAAAATAAGGCCAAGAGTGCAGAGGCAGTAGAGTGCATGGAACATTAAAGAATAAAGAAAAAAATTACAATGTCTCCTATTCGAAATGAAAACATTTGATATGTTAATATAAGTTAGGGATGTTTGATATGTCAATATAAGTTAGGGATAACTGTAAAAAATGCAGTTTTTGCAGTCCAAGTTTAGAAAAAGATCAATAATAGTTTCTGGTATTAATGTAACACAATTGATGTGTTTTCTCCTTGGAAGAAGTTCCTTTAGTTCTATCCACAGAGCAAAGGGACAGAACCGTTGTAGGGCTTTACTTGTCTATTCAAAGGTAAAAGACAAGAAGCAAGAGCAGAGGATTGCTTATATACCACAATTCCCTGTCTTCCCTTCAAATGACTAGGAGCTATAGACACATGGTGTAGAGGAAATATGTGAGAAACTTTCTTTTGGAGACGCTAGCTCCTCCATTGCAGCTTACCACTGAATGTGTTCTCCATAGCTATTAACACCTTCTCCTACATTTTCAATGGTTAGGAAAGTTAAGCTAAAATGAGAATTAAGCAACAAAAGCTAGGCTGTGTGTTAATCCTGCTTTTGAAAATGGCCTATATGTAAAGTGGCTGACGTGACTGTTGATCAAAAGTCTAATGGTAATGGGACCAGTAGGGAATCCAAGGAGTCCTGGAGTGAATGGGAAAAGAGTATGGAAGAAAACAGCTCTGTCATTGTTTAGCTTTATAATATAACTTCTTGAACTGTTTTTGGTGTTTAGGTATGAAAGTTTTAAATTTTCTTCGTGTTTTCTTCCAAGAGATTTAGGGCTTTTCATGCCCAGTTTTCTCACTTGAAATCTTTCAGTCAATCTGCATCTTATGTTTCCCACTCATAAACTTCTCTGATGAATATAATGAAAGCTTTTTTTACATTGTATAATCTCATGTTGTAAGAAGCACAGAGGTAATTAGGTTTCACCCTTCTTTTTGTCCTGCCTCCTCCCAAGACTTCCCCATGCAATAGGAGTGGATCCCTCATTATTCCACCTCTATGGTCAAATCAATAAAAAGTGGTTCACTAAAGGTATATTTGCAGTTCCAATCATCTCTACCTCTACAATGAGACATTTCCTGTTACCTCAGGGGCAAAGAGGCAAATGTGCAGTTTTCTCTAGACAGACACATTCATTTTGCAGCTTTCTAATTGGGATGATCTCCTTGGTAATGCTGGGTGTTGTCTGCTTTTACTCTATCAATATTGTCCCCTTTGAAAGTTTTAAAATGTCGGTGTGCAGTTATATCGAGAAAGACTAGCATTCTCTCCCTAGCATGACTAAAGCATATATAGAGTATTTTTCTCCAGTGGTTTTATAAATGTCACTCAGCAAATCTACAAATTCAGATCTGACATCTCTGAGTGGATCATGCGACAGGTTTCACCACATGCATCTTTTTTAGAATAGTGCAAGAGGTACAGTTGTTAGTTTTGCAGGTACATGGTGCTTGTTGCAGGTTCTTATTTCACTGTTTCCTTTCCTCATAACCTCGAAGAAATCTGAAAGTAAATGAAATGTCTTCTTTTCTCTGGTGATGTATAAGAAACTGGCTCACAGGACTCTGTTGAGCCATGGATTAATACTTCTGGAAAACAAAAGGTCATAATGTAGAGAGATCAAATATGCTGAGAAGACAGAATAGCTGTGGTTCAAAAGCATCCTTCAGCACATGTGAGGAAATCATACCATGTTAGTATGCATCCAAGAATCACTATTTGGTGTTCTAATGCATGAGATACAACTGATCCAGGCAATCTCCTTCTCCTCTTCTTATTGATTCTTCCTACTCGCATTTTTTCCTAGCACATGTGACTGTTTCTACTTATTCTGGTTAAAGGTAAACCAGCATCTTTGCGTTGTAGTGCTACATTTATGAAAGCTAAAAACAGCATGAAAGATAAGGGTTCTAATTATCAATTTTACACTGAGAAGTAACCAACACTAGGAAAAAAAGGATAAGGAGAACTGCAAAAGAGTACAAAGAACAGAGGACTCATGTGATAAAATTTCCAGGCTGTCTTGTATTATCTAATGCATATTTTCTGCTGGCAAATAGATATAGGAGAGGAAAAAATGCAGGAATTTAAGATGTAAAAGCTGCATACATTTAATGACTATGTAAATGCTATTACACTAAGAATCTGATTAATTATCCCTAATTATAAAAATATAATTCTGAATTTTTATTACTTAATAAGTATATAAATAATATTTTTATTTTAAGAGAATTATGACATGATAACCCTCTACAAACTTAAGTTGTAAAGTTGATACATATTACAGAAGCATGATTTTCACTAAACTAATTTATCTTTTAATGGCATAATAGTTAATTAAGCAATCTTGAAAATGCCCTCTTAATTCTACATGTGTTAAAAAAGGAGTATTTTAAACATTTATAAATAGCAGTAGATGATATGTTCCATTGAGTTCTAAATAAATGTAAGTCCTCTTTAAAATATGTTTTTGTTTCATAGATATTTCTAAATTGGATTACATCCAATTAAAGAGAGCTGAATTGCAAAGAAACAAACAATAAAACTATAAAAGAGCAGTCTAATTGGGTTATAAACTTGCTTATAGGCTGGTTGGTCTTTCCTTGCCCTATCCCCAGCCATAAATTGGAAGGTGTTTTTTAAAAAACCCAGATATTTATTTTCATAGTGATGTGTAAAAGAATCAACAAAGCTAAAATTATGTAGTTCAATGTCATGTGTTTCTTCCTATAGATGTTAATAGATATATTATCTTAATTATTCACCTAATAAAAATAATGAGGATTTCTAATTTGCCTGATGACAATCCATTCATGTCCTTTGTGATACAATTATGCTGAGGAAGTCAGAGCAACAACTTTGAGTTGGGTACATGCGTCTTAAGAACATAAAGGAAAATTGCAGTGTGATATAGTGAAAGCTGTAAAATATAACAATCTTACTAAAGCAGCCTCCTATCTTCAAATAAACAGCCCCAAATTGATACAAGAGTACTCCTTAACTTTCATTAAAATATGTACCTCCATTTTTGTGTTTAAATAGGAAGGTTTGGGGAGCTGTTTGTGCTCCCTCTGCCTTTCTTTTGGTGCATGTCAAAAAGTCTGAAGTTTTGATTCAGAAAATATTTTCTGCTATCTGGATTTCTGTGAGAATGTCATAAATTGAGGTTTTTCTGTAGAATCAAGAAAGTCATGGCTGGTAGCTTTTATCAATAGATCTGACAGTGTTGTGTAAAGGGTTGTTTTTCCCAAAGTGATGCACAGAGAAAAGAAGGTTACCAGGGAGGCCAGAGGCTGAAACAAAAATGTATTGAGGGTCCTGGTTCTTTGTACTGCTTTTTCTTCAGTCAAAAACTCAGAAACAGATAAGACCCTGCACTTGGGTTTTCACTTGCTCTCCACCTGCATTGACTGACCATAGTAACAGGCTTTACAAATGCCCCGTGTTGTGGAGTTGGCTCTCTTGCCACCTGGAATGGCAGGTATTTTATGCTGTATGTGTGGTGAGGCAGCTGTGTGGGAATAGGAAGAAAAGAGGTAGGAGCAGGAATATTAACTTCTGCTAGACGAGTGCATGTTAATGGAGCAACAGAGCAGATGCCATATAGTGACTTAAGGTCTGAAGCAGCAGCAGTCAGAAGCTGCAACAGAAATGAAACCCAGCTTCTCTGTCACCAGCCAGATTTTTTGGTTTGTAGAATACCTCCAAGATGTAGTCCTCAGTGGGTAATTTCAGATAGATTTAGACTGAGCAGTTAGCAAACATAACCACCTTTCCTGCTTCCATGATTCCCAGTTGACCCTAACTGCCTGCACTGAGCAGCAGGTCTCCCATGGGAATGGAGACAGAGGATGAAGGACAGCCCTGATCAGGCCTCTGGCCTCAGAGAGCTGTAGCGCTGCTGGAAGTCATGGCTCACAGCAGGCAACTGGAAGCATGCCAAAGCCCTGGGGAGCCTTGGGTCTTATTTCATAATTAGCCTTTGCAGGAGGAGACTCCCACCCGCAGGGCAGGGTGCTCCTGCTGGATGCTGTGTTGGCACACACTCCTTGGAAGTTCAGACAGCAGCTGAAGTGGGGCAGAGAGCAAAACCCAGAATTTCTGTGTTGCTCCCCTGTGTTTCCAGCTTCTTATTTCTTATTTTTAAGGCTGCATAGGCTATGTATGGCACGCTTCAGCATGTGACATTCTTCTCTCCCTAAAATAGCATGTCAAAGTGCTTTTTTGGATGCCTTAATATTGGTTTCCAGAACCATTTCAAATGGCCTGACTTGTCTCTCCTGACCTACAAATGTTTTATTTTAAGGTCTCGTAAGTTTTGTATGATGACTGAAAGCCCTGTGTCAATGTCTTGAAGGCTTTAGGCTGTACTCATAGTCACTCAACATTCATATTTGGATACCAAAATTGTTGCCTGTTTTGCTCAGGGACCATTTTCTTATTTAAATATTGCCTTCCTGTACCAGAAATTTCTCAATAAAGTAAAAAAAAAAAAAAAAAAATCAAATGTGAACCCATTGCTGTGAACTTTTTTTAAGAACAGAGAGCCAGGGCTCTTAAGCAAACACACTTCCAAAAGGTACCACCCAGGTAAGAATTAAATGATGTTGTGGGTGATTCTTCTAGTCCGTCCTGACAGAACTGAGAGGCAATTTTTACACAGCAGTGGTTATGAAATTGGGAGAATGATCAAATATTTTGTTTGTATGGCAACATATCTAAGAAGGTCAGTCAGTTCCTTTTTATATTGATTTCTTATTTTTGTAGATGTGAGCACTAAAATAGTGCAAGTAAATTCGGTTGCACAGTTTACCTGTGGGTTGACTTATGTAGGTTATTTGCTCCTTCTTAATTGTGCTCTGTGCTTGGTTACCTAATTTACATGTCAATAAATTTATTGGCAGAAGTCTCTCCGGCAGCAGCAGCTGACAAGTGTCGCCTGGCTCACAGTGGATTCTAAATAATGTATACACCTGATTGTGCATAAGTAGCCTTGTTACATATAAATCAGAATTGTGACAGGAGAAACTATCATTCTCCAAATGTTTGTGCAAACAAAAAAGGAGTCTCCAGTCTGAAAATGAAAGATGCAGCACTTCTGCTGTGGCTGCCTGACACTGGCTGCTAGGTGTGTTTTCTGCTCATTCTAGATAGCTGCTGCTTTTCATTGGTTTGAGCTGCCTATATATATTTTAGCTCTGTTTCTCTTTTTTTTTTTTTCCCCTCTTTCACTGACTATCTTGAATTACTTTAATTGCCTTTTTGGGTATACTTCTGACAAGCTGGTTGACTTCCAGCTATCTTATTTCAGTTTTGAAAGTATCCCTGTAATATTTAATGGGTTTTAAAGAAGTGTTTTATTGAAGAGCTAATACAGAGCTCTCTGAGCCACCACAGTGCTCTCTTTGCATTTAACCACTCATTTTGCCTTACATGGTATCCCAGTATAAATTTTATCATTTATTATTATTTAATTTTATTATTTCACTTAACATGTTCCTGATCAGTACTGGTGCAATTGACAAAAGAATGTGCAATTGTAATATGCCAGTGTGTAAATCCTCCAAAAAATATCTGGTCTGGGGGAAAAAAGTTTGGAATATTTTTGGAGGAGTTTGAATTGGTTTGCTTATTTCCTAGCTGGGGTTCAGTAAGATTTATGCATCAAGGACTACACTGAATTTTCTGAAATTCATATAGAAACATTCCAGGTAGATTTCTGACTCTCTGGAGTAGCTGGCATTAGCATCAGCCAGAATTTCATCATGAGGGCAGCCCCTCTTTTTAGCACAAGTGAATACACATGCATGCAAGTGTTTATTGTTGTTAGTTCTCCTTTCACACCAGATTGTTAACACTAACTAGGTTATAGTTCCAAGAAATTTTCAAGGCTTTGCTGCTGCCCATTTCTCTTTAGTTTTCTGATCATGACTGGAAGAAAAGCTTAGACAAGAGTGAGGCTTCTCTGGGAGCATCAGCTCCCTCAAGCAAGTGTGTGCAGAGGCAGACACAGAGAAAAAACATGAGCCTGAAGCGTGATGCTGATATCTCACAGATGCAACTTGTGCTTGTCTGGGAAAGCAGCTCTTGTCCACACATCCAGTATACAGCAAGACAAGCCAGCTCAGGTCCCTTGTTGGCCTGATTAGCTTGAAACTGAAGAGCATTCTATCAGTAATCTCAGCTAGAAGGTCACAAACACTGCACTTTGGTAACTTAGTGCCCATAGGTGGTCAGAGGAATCAGAGTATTCATTCCATAAGAAATCTGTGTAAAAGCCAACTCTGTTTTCCTGCAAAATGGAGAAGTAAAGTAGATTTCACATAGTCAAGGCTACTGTCAGGCAAGAAATTGCAGCTGCCTCAGCAAGCCATTTGTCTGTAATAGCTCAGTTTTAGTGTATTTTCTAATCTGGATACAGCAGTGGGGGTGAACTCATTCCCTGAGCCAGCTCTTTGTGCTTCGGCCCAGTTCACACCTACCATGTAAACATACAGAGAAAATTGAACTAGAAATGCATAGATTTGCTTGACAGATCTTGTTTCAAAAAATGAGAAGATTAATCCTAAGCAGATGCTCTCAAAATTGATTGCCTTTTTTTTCTCAAAATTATATGCCTTCAATAAACTCAGGAGAGTAAAATGTTTCTACAGAACTTTGAATTGGTGTTGCAATATTTGTTGTTAATTTGGCATACTCTCTTTTGATTTGTTTTCCTCCAGCTTTAATTGGAAGAAAAATTTGTCAAAAATAATTTTTGTATGCTATTCCTATGCACTGCACTTCTTTTTTCTCTGTGTTTAAGTATTAAAGATGCATTGCATCTAAAATCAATACCAACTTTCAAATGGGTACCAAATCCTAGAAAAAGGCTTCAAATTATCTGCACTGTCCTCTCTCTGGGAAAAATAAAGGTGACACTTTTCAGTCCTTTCCTTTGCAATTGCATTAGGGGTTAGGATAATGAGTGCTAGCATTGCAGACCATAAAAATGTGTTACTTCTGACTAGAGAAACAGTATGGAAAAACAAATTAAGTAGCAAAGGGAATAATTGCTACGTCATGCACTGGAACCCCCTGTTATGTTTGATTTTTCTTTTTCCAATTAATTAGAATAAACTAGCAATATCTTTATTTAAATACATAATTTTAAAAAAGGCAAAAAACAAGAAAATGATTAAGTTGTGGGTCTACCTGATTTATATTCAGATGAGTCCAAGGACAGGATTTGGACTACAGCTGAAATGTGTCTACATTTTTCTCTGCTGTCTTCTAATGGGTGTAAATAATTTACATGGAAGCTATTCAGGCTGAGCTCTTTCAAACACTACGGTTGAATTGCCATGCATGCTGACAGAGGTATTATTATTGCTGAAACCACATCCCTTCCCTCTGCTTTCTCCACCCACTTTATGCTGAGGTGAGACCAAGGGCTTAACTGTTCCCTTGAGATAAGTGGGGATCTTTCAGGAGGCTCAAGGGTGATGGATCTCCACTTTATTTTAGTTGGGGATTGATAGTTTTAACTAAGTATATTCTTTAATCACTTCTAGAATGAAAAAGAGTTTTAGCACTTTTCTTCTGTGTTTTCTTTTTTAATCTCTTCTAAACAAATCCTGTTCACAGTGCTTTCAGAGCTGTTGCTTGACTTGAGTTCAGCTGTGTGAGAAGTCATTTGATCTCTGTGATCCTCTCTGCTGAAACCCTTTACCACTCAACAATTTCTCGGTAGACAATTGCCCATGGTGCTCAGTCATGGAGCAGTACCAAGGGCAAATGAGCAGATGAGCAGCAGAAAGAAAGGGAATAAATAAGCTTTGACTAAGAAAGTACTCTATTTTTGTGAATAATAAAGTTTAATATCAATTAAAAATCAGTATTTCCAGGATAATTATTATTTATGTATAATTTAGGCATTTTAACTTATTTTACAGAAAATAACCCAAATATTATAGTATTATAGTATCATAGAGCAGTTTTTATTGGGAGGGACCTTAAAGATTGTCTAGTTGCAATTCTTGCTATAGGCAGAGACACATTCCACTAGGGCAGGTTGCTCAGGGCCCCCTCCAATCTGTCCTTAAACACTTTGAGGGATTTGGCATCCACTGTTTCTCTGGGCAATCGGTTCCAGTGGCTTATCACCCTTACAGAAAAGAATTTCTTCCTAATATCTAATCCAAATCTACTCTCTTTCAGTTTAAAGCTATTATGCCTTGTCCTATCACTACATGCCCTTGTAAAAACTTGGTTCTCTTACAGGCCCCTTCTCGGTATTGGAAAGTGTTCCAAGGTCTCCCCAGAGCCTTTTCCAGGCTGCAAAACTCCAACTGTCTCATCCCATCTTCATGGGACAAGTTCTCCAGCCCTCTGGACTTCAACAGATTCACGTCTTGTGCTGTGCGAGCACTCCAGGTAGGGTCTGGCCAGAGCAGAGCAGAGGCTCCCTTGCCCTGCTGACCTCACTGCTTTTGATGTAGCCCAGGACACACTGACTTTCTGGGCCGTGAGTGCACATTTTTGATTCATGTTGAGCTACTTGTCCATCCAAGTCCATCTCCCCAGGGTTTCTCTCCATCAATTCTCTGGCCAGCTTGTATTTGTGCTTGGGATTGCCCAGACACAGGTGCAAGACCTTGCTCTTGGACTCATTTACCTTCATGAAGTTCACACAGCCTGACCTCTTGAGCCTATCAAGGTCCCTCTGGATGGCATCCTTTCCCTCCAGCATGTCAGCTGCACCATCCAGATAAATTTAATGATGGTGATGCAGTCAGTCCTATCATCAGTGTCATAAAAGAAGAGGTTAAACAGCAACAGTACCAATACCTATCCCTGAAGAATGCCACCTGTCACTGCTCTCTACTTGGTCATTGAGCTAAATTGATCCTATCAAGGCTATCGAGTTCAACTCTTTGAGTGTGACCATCCAGCCAATTCCTTATCCAGTGGGTGGTCTGTCCATCAAATCCATGTATCTCAAGCTTAGAGAGAAAGATGTTATGTGAGACAGTTTAGGATATTTTCACAGAATCACAGAATAAGCTGAGTTGGAAGGGACTCAAAAGGATCATTTAGTCCAACTCTTGGCCTGGCACAGCACCATCTCCAAGAGTCACACCATGTGCCTGAGAGCATTGTCCAAACACTTGAACTCTGTCAGGCTGGAGCTGTGACCACTTCCCTGGGGAGCCTGTTCCAGTGCCCAACACTCCCTATGTGTAAAACTTTTTCCTAATATCCAACCTAAACCTACTCTGACTCAGCTTCAGGCCATTCCTTTGGGTCCTGTCACTGTCACCACAGAGATCAGATCAGTGCCTGCCCCTTCTTTTCCCCTCATGAGGAAGTTGTAACTGTGATGAAGTCACCTCTTCTCAGTCTCCTTCTTCTCAGTCTCCTTCTTCTCAGTCTCCTCTTCTCCAGGCTTAAGAGAACAAGTGACTTCAGCTGTTCCTCATATGGCTTCCTTTCAAAGTCCTTTACCATTTCTGTTGTCCTCCTTTGGGCAGTCTAATAATTTAATGTCTTTCTTATATTGTGGCACCCAAAACTGCACACAAGACCTGAGGTGAGGCTGCCCCAGTGCAGAGCAGAGCAGGACAATCCCCTCCCTTGCCTGGCTGTGATGATGTGCCTGATGCCACCCAGGACACTCCTGGCCCTTCTGGCTGCCAGGGCTCTGCTGACTCATGGTCAACTTGCTATTGACCAGGACTAAGTCCCTTTCATGACAGCTTTTCCAGTGTTGCATTTCCCAGTCTGTCCATACATCCATGTTTGCCCCGTGCCAGGTGCAGGTCTCTCTGCAGGGCCTCTCTGCCTTTGCACAAGTCCAGATAGACAGGGGCCAACAGAAAAGCAATGTTATTTTCTGTCACACTCTCATAAAGTGTCTCAGGTTCAAACACGCTGGTAATGAATAGCTAGTAGACTTTTTCTTATGTAAGAAAATCTTTTCAGATATCAGTCAGAATAGCTGAGCTGCTTTGCAGGAATGGGAAAATGGAGGCTAAACACACATGCTCTACTATGGTTATTATCTTTCTGAGAGAAATGGAATAGAGAAGATCTTGACACAAAGAAATCCACCACATTTTTCCTGAATTACAGTAAATACAGACTGTGTCAGAGTCCACATAATGGTTCTGCCCTCAGGGCATAGGAGTTTTCAAATGTCTATCCTTTTCCAGTTTATAAGTGATGGAGAAAAAGGGAAACGTTGTTAGTTCTGTGCCTCCTACATCACATTATAAGGGTTCCACCAGTAAAGAAATCTCTTAAAGATGGTGAGGCTCTAGTATTGGGGAATAGGAAAAGAGGTGGATTTTTTCTAATGTTTGACAACTCTCCTAAACAAGCGCACATTGAGCTTGGACAGAGGCTGAGCATCCAGGAAACTGGCAAAATGTTAGTGCTGTAATAGGGTTTTTCATTTTTTATTGTGACATTTTAGCAAACAACAGAAGAAGTGAGACACTGCCAATGCAGCAGAAGTCAGGAAAGGGAAGGAAAAGTCAAATGAGAAAAAAGGGAATATGTAAGGGGAGCCTGCATCTGCTCCTTAATGTCACTAACTGTCATCAAACTATTCATCACCCTGGATGAGGCTGTGTCTCCTGATGTTTACAGTAAGCCAAGAACCATTTTAAGGAATACAGAGAAGCATGATCAATTCAGTACGGCACGGGTACAAAGAAGATCCATAGCCCAAAGATCTTTCATTTATAAAGGCAGGTACCACGTCTTTGTTCCCTGAATTGTGTGCATTTGCAATGTGTGCAAAAATCCAGTGAGCTCTGCATGGAACAGAAAAGCAACCAGAAAATGTCTTACTCATTTTGTCTCAATCATGATCTGCTTTTGCACACAACTTTTGGCAACTGCAGAGTATGAATCATCCTCCAAATACGGTGTTTAGATCAGAAAAGCTTTTATGGTTAAGGATTTATTTGAAAATCAGCTGATCAAACTCAATTAAATTTTTTAATTGTCTGTAGGTCAGTATCACTCACTGAGAAGTTAAAGGAAAATTAAGAGGAAAGCTAAAAACCCTAGAAGAGGTCTTGAGGAACTCAAAATAGTAATGGGAAACTCTAAAAGTGCAAATAAAAATATGGCCTTTGTCTCCTTCTGAAACATCTTGCTCTTCCTACACCTTCTTCAGACTCTTTGTCCCCATCAGTGGAGCACCCCTCAGCATTATCCTTTGGGAGAGGCAGCTCGTATGGTCTGGTTTTCTCCATTACAGCTGTGAAGTGCACTGACCTTACATTGCCTTATGTGCTTATCAACTTTCTTGCAATTAATGGGACATTTTCATGAAGGATTAGAAACATGATAAAAGGGGTAATTTTTTCCTTCCCATTGAAATTGGGTAAGAAAGTGGCTGGCAAGAATGCAGTAGGGTCTTTGAAATTTATTTCTGGGATGACATTTTCATGGATTGCCATGAAAATTAAGTTTTGTACATTTGTTTGATTAGATAGCTTTAAAATCAAGTATGTGTAATATATATATATATTTGTAAATATTATTAGAATAAAAATTTCTACAGAAGAGATTTTTTCTTAAAAGCTGTAAAACTAATAATGATTTTGGCCTTCTCCATATTGTGCTACTTTTATTATTATTGTATAACTATTTTTACTTGGAAATTTACACTGTTAATCATGCTTTACCTCCAGTTACATCTGCAACTACCAGTGTACATAGGAACTCATTATATATTTTAAAATAATTTATAATTTAATTAGTGACTCTGGAAAAGCAGTTGCAATGCTTTGTTAATGAGCTCTTTTGAGAGAGAAAATGTTCTGTTTGCTCAGTTAAAACTAGAAGTATTAAAGCTAGGTGTTATCTGAGTATTTGTTTATAATTTTCAAATTGATTGTATAGTTGAGTCCAGACCTGAACTTTAGCTTTTTAAATATTTAATGTCTTATATCCCTTACTCACAAGTACTATCTTTTGGCATATGAATCAATCTTTTAGTGACCTAGGTCCTACACAGAGGAACAAAACAACCCGGACTTTCATGTGGAGGTTTCAGCAAAAGCCATGTGCAACAGAATATCTCCAGTCTTGGCCATGGTTTGGTTGTCTTTCTGTGTGATCATTTTACCTCTGGGAGCCAGAACACACAACATGGTAAAGTAAAAGTTTTTAAAAGCATTGTAACTTGTTGAGTGTCAGTAACCTCTCCTGATTTAAAACACTGTTCACATTCTGCATTTCAATATCTCAAAAATTCATTAGCTGTTAATTAACTCAAGCATTCTACTTTTCATAACCTACAGTGTTTGATATAATAAAACAAAGAAAATTCTATTCATCATTGAAATGTCCTATAAATTGTTACACATTAAACACAGCAACTACATTTGGATCAGAAGAGCTACTTTGTAAATATCTTCTGTAGCCTTTGGTTACTGAAATCCTAGATTGCCTATGTATTTGCATGAACTGTTGATTTCAGAGTTATAGAAAACTTCTATATACTCACCATTTCTGCATCTGTTTTTCTCATAATCTCAGCTGGCTGAAACAGGAGAATTCAGTCATACAACATGATATTTAACTCAATTAAACAATATACAAGTTAGAAAGTTCTGGAAAATAACCAGTAGATTTCCTGTTTTACTCCTAGTTTCAGCAAAGAGTTCTCTTAATTGAAAGGGGTGAACAAGGCGTGCCAGAATGAGTGTCTTCCTTTTTGGCACTGCTGTGGATTCCAGTACACTGAGTTTTGTGGAGAGGCTTTGGTAGGCTTTGTTGAACCGGGTCTTGATAGACAAGATGGTCAGTGCATTTATTATTCCACTTTAATAGAAATATTCATACTTACAGGAGACATACCTTATGACACATTTTTTACTCAAAATGATTTATCCCTCATTTTTTTCTATGCATGCACACTGTAAGAACTACCAACTTTAATGAAAAAATCTCTCTCATTTTGTCTAAATGCTCTTTAATCAAACACTCTTAGTGTTTTTATCTTTTTTGGGGGGATGGGGGCAGGGGGGAAAGCAAATCAAATCCCAAACAAACAAAACCAAAACCCAAATCAGCTTTCAAGAATGTTTTTAAAAGTAGATCTATTCAAAATACTTCTTTATAGTTGTGTCCTTTATAGATGTCAAAATATTCTAAGCTCAGATGTATTTATTTCTGTTTCTGCAAAAGCCTCACATGCTTTAATTTCTCTGTTTGGATGCTCTCCAGTGTTGTCTAAAAAGAAATATGAGTTTTCCATGTGTGTATTAGTATTCTAACAGTCTACTGCAGTAGTATTCTAACAATCTACTATTACAGAAATTGTAATAAATAAAAAAAAATAAATGGCAGTCTGGCTGTTGCTCAAACTTGCCATATGCAGAATGCCATACAGTCCCAGCTCATACTGCCATTTAAGGTAGTTCCTACCTTGAGGGAAGTTCTGCTCCAGGGCAAAATGAAAACATTGCTGTAAATCCACTCTGAGAGTTCGGTTTACTGATTTTCCAATTCTAATAAGGAAGCAAGATCTATTAAGTGGAGAAAACCAGACAATTATGCTGCGGAAGGTTTTAACCTGAACACTTGACAAGGGGCTTAGGGATTTGGGTGCCTAAGCTCCCTTACCTGTCTCAGGATATTACACACCACCACATGTGAGGCAGAGAGCGCCCTATCTGTTTGACACAACTTTAGTTTCCCTTTTGAAATATGGAAATACATGTAGGATCTGTTTCCAAGGATGCTGTAGCTATTTCCTTTCAAATACACCAGAGCAGAGGATTGATGTGTAACAACTCTGAAAAAAGAAGAGTTGCTTGCTTCTGGAGTTGTTAAGGCTGGAGAGCATCAATTTCCAAAGTAACTGCAGTTATCTGCAAATAAGAGCAATTCTTAGTTTTGAGCAAGACTTTAAGAGACTGTTGACTGCAGTGGCCTTAGCAATGTTCACTACTGTGGCCTTAATTTTGGGGCTGTTTGGGTTTTTTTTAAGAATAGGAATATTTTTATTAAGTATAATCCTGTTACCAGATATTTTATTTTTCAATGAAGTCTGCTGGCAACTAAAACTTTGTCTTTACAAAGTTTTCATGAGAAAATCCCAAGTAAAGTATTTTCAGTTCATATGTTTCATCCAGAAAATACTGTGAAAAAATCTAGTATTTTTCTTTGCAATTTGTCAACACACCATGAATATTAACTAAGAAGATTGTATTAAAGAATTCAGTTTGCTTGAAATTTTTCACTTTGGTCAAACAAACAAGCAAAGTCCTAAGCAGAAAAGAAAGCAAACCTTTGTGGTTCTGACATTTCCTTAAGAAAACTAACCAAATCAAAATCCTCCAAAATTTACAATACCTGTAACCTTTGCTTTCTTTAAAAAAAAAAATAGATACAGGCAAAAAGAAAAAAAACAAACCAACAAACCAAAAAACAAACCAATGAAACAAAAAACCCCAGAGCAGGAATAAAAATTAGAGATTTCTTTTTAATTTGGAGAAGATGCAAGTAAAAGCAGCAAGTGAATTTTGAAATATTGGAAGCAGTAGCTCTACACTTAATCAGTTAATATTTAGTATTTGGGTTTCCTGAAAAAAAATCATATGAAATTTTTCCATTCGTATGATTGAAACATTTGAAACATTTATAGTTTTGAGTAACTGTAGTGCAAAAGGGAAATTCTAACTGTAGAAGGCAAAATGCAATGTGCATATAGCCTGTTGCAGAAAGTTAGAAGCTGCATTTCTCTTAAAATTGGTAAGTAATTGTGTCTATTTTGAGGTTTTGCTTCCAACTGTCTTTGACATATTTATTTTAATTAGATGAAGTTTAAATTACAACTCACATGGTGTTTGAAATTAAATAAGATATTCTGTTTTTGCCAACAAATGACTTTGCCATCTTTCAAGGGATCTGTATTGTTGGTGATTACTGCCAGGATATTCCTTGATAATGGCAATAAATTTCAGATGTAGATCTAGTTTTATTTCAGGGAATCCATGTTAGCACATATAGCTGTCTGTCACCAGCAATCATTCTCAATGACAAGCGCTTGAAAATCCTGTGTATCTCCTACTCTGTATCTTAACTCTTGTTCAGCAATGTTCAAGAATTTCATTAGACTACTTGCAATTCCATTCAAGTCACAATTCCAAGACATCCAGAGCCAAAGTAATTACTTACCACTAATAACTGCAGACATCTACTAATTTCCAATGTTTAGATACAATACCATCTGGAATATTTAATTCAGTAGTCCTACAGGAGTCTATTTTCAAAAGTCAGCCTGATACACTGAGTCAGTGTGCAGGAAATGTAATATTTCTGTTATTAATATTTGGTGAAAAACTAGACTTTCTATTCTTATGCTAGAATGGGATTCCTCTTGTTGAGGCATGTTCACCCTTTTGTCTTTAAGTATGATATATATGAATATATTCCTAAAGCTAAATCATATAGAAGACTAGTGAGGCAAATTTCATTTTTCACTTGGACTTCATTTTGTTTTTTTCCTCTCCTTTTTTTTCTTGACAATGGTATAACTAAAGCCAGAACTTGTATAGTCTCTTTTCATGGCCAGAATATACTCTGTGTAATTCAAGCTGCTACTAAACTTTACTAAAGCTTTTTGGAAAGTTGGTTGAAATTTGTCATATGTCTCTTAGGGTAAAAGCAGGAGTAGCACTTTAATAAGACCTTTGCACCTTTTTCCATCACTTGTACTTCCTTTGGCTTCATTTTGGCGCCCTGTGGGGGAGTTATAGGATAGCATTGGGAAATCAATGCTGGTTTAAATAGTTTTAGTGGGGGCTATTGCAGAATTTATTTGGGATAATAAAAACAGGCATATATACCTCAGGCATATATGTTGTTTCCCAGCTATGTAGAACTGAAAAGTTTTCTAACCTGTCTGGAAAACAGAAGCAAAAACCCTGAGGATAGCCTAACACAATACAGAGAAGAGTAAATTTAAATAATTGTTTCTTAGATTTTTCTTGTTTTGCTTTATGTTTGGTAGAAGCTTTGCAGACTGCCATTTGCTGTCCAGTAAATAATCAATGATTTATAGGCTAAAGATTAGGTTGAGCTTTTATATAGTACCAACCAAAAATGTCAATCATCTGTTGATAATGTTTTAACTGTGCCCTGGTGAAAGAAAAGATGAGAGCTGGGTAACTATTCTGGGGGCTAAAGAATCACTTAAGTAATTAGTCTAGGCTGTAAATATCTATGTGGTATCTGTGGTTAAACTCTCTTTGAATAAGTCCAACTTCATGTGACTGGTCCTATAGTGCTGACCTAGATTCTGTGTTTCTTCACAGTACTTGACTCTAGTGTGTATGGGGAGAATTTGTCAGGTGCCTTAAAGGGTGAATGTTCTCTTTCTGCATTACTATTACATAAGATGGAAGGTGTCCCTGCCCATGGAAGGGTGGAGGAACCAGCTGACCTTTAAGGTACCTTCCAAACAAAACCATTCTGTGACTCTGTGTTTCTTTGTAGGTGGGAAGAGTGGATAGGCCACCTTTGACATCTGTTTTGCTGCCAAGGCTGGTAAAATAGCTCTTAATGAAAACATCTGTGAGCTTGAGTGTAGCCAAATACGATCAGACAAGAGCTAGATAGAAAACATCTGCGTGTCATATTTGTGACCTTTCATATACATTCATATCAAGCAGCAAATTCAGAAAAATGCTGTTTATTCATGCTGCATGCAAAAATAGGGCAAAAATAATTGAATGAAATTATTGGTAAAAAGAGGTAAAACAGTGAGTCAGTCATCTGATCAAGAACCATATCAGAAAGTAAGACCAAGGGTGTAGGTACTAAGATGTTTGCTAATCGATACCAATCTCTGCAGTGTCATGTAAGTCTGGAAGCATGTTTATTTTCAGTTAAACTGATGCAGAGGGCATTATGCATATCCATCTTTCTTGGAATATTCATGATCAATTATGCAATCAAAGTATTTTTCATTGACTATCTAAAGAATTTTAAAGGTAAAAATTTTCATGTGTTGTCTTCATTCTTAATTACATTTTGTGTATACAATTTTCTTCACACACAGTATGAAATGCAACAAGATATTTTTGTGCCTGCTCTCTTCCATGCTACCTACCTGCTTCTCTGGCTGCTGCTCTTGCCTTCTGCTTCAGCCCGCCTTTGCCAACAAGCCTCCCATCATTCTCCCTGGAACACAGCAAAACAGGCAGTCACAGCCACAACTGACTACAATTAACTCTGCCTTCCTCAGAAATAGTTGGGCTTTGTTAGCCCTTTGCCTAGTTATGGATTTTTCATTTAAAAAGTAGTTTTTTTTAATAATTTCATAGAATTCTACTATATATATTTAGCTGCTGGAAATTTATTGTTTTTAAAGAGACCTAAGCTTCAACACAAATAGAGAAGTCTGGATAATATTTGTGACATGATAATCTATGAATATACATAAATGAAAAAATTTCCCATGCAGAATATTTAAAGACATAAATTCAGCTTTAATGCTTTCAAATATCTCACAGGTATTTCATAGGAGTATGAATTTTTTTTAAAAAAACAAGTTACAATAAAGTGTTGGGTTTTTTTTGTCATAACTGATAATAATAGTATTGATTTTATATTCAACACAGCTTTTAGAATTTCATCTTTGTGTTTTCTAAGAAGCAAAATGATTACAGCTTTTTCTATGATGCAGGCTATTGTGAAACTTAACCAGTTATTTGCACTTTCTGCAGTGCCTAATTTGAAATTTTTAGCTTCTGCTATTTGAAATTCTCATTGGATTTCTGATTGAGCCTTCTCATCCTAAACATCCATAGACTGTCAGGTGTTCTAAAATGATCTTTTGGAACAATATCAAGACTATTTCCTGAAAAAAACTGATGTCTGCATTTGTTTTATATTTCTGGTTCCTTTCTTGAGATTCAAAACTACCTTCAAATTGATTTTTTTTCTTGATTTGTTCCTCTGTTTGGTTGGACACAAGGTAAGAATTCTCTGTAAAGCACCAGAGCAGAAAAGTGTGTGGGAAAAGTACATCAATTTTGTCAGTAACACCTTCAATCAGGCAGGCACTGAGAATTAGGAACAAGAGTCAGCCTTATTGATCATGCCTCCATTTTCTTTCATTGCTTTGATTTTTTTTCCCCATGAATGACAGACACATTTCCTTATTTTTCTCTCTCCTTCTTCTTCTTACATCCTCAAGAAGAATATGTGAAGAGAATCAGGTGTTTCCTTTCACCTCTGAAGGCCTCTCAAAATCATGTGGAGGAAAGATATTTTTCCTGTGGATAAGTGAATATATTTACTGTGCTTAAATATAATTCTCTAGTAGAATCCTGCTTGTTCAGTAAGGGCAAAAGAAATACAAGAATAAACAGTAAAGAAAATAACTGTGCTGGATTGCAACTGTAGCCTCTTTCTCACAGCTCTGAGCTGGATGTCTCTGAGGCTGATTCACTACATCCTAAAGCAGGTAATTGCTTTTCCCAAAAGTGATGCTCTGTTAGGAGTACTACTGGCTGCTCCTCTGAAAAGGGCTCATAAATGCAATCATAAGAGGAATAAGAAAAGAAGGCATGCCTTCCATCTAGCAAAATTCTGAATCTGTCTCATGAATTTTTACTCACTTGATATTAAGAGTTTTCTTGCCCTGTGTGTTCTTCAGTTCTCTTTTCCTCCCTGCTCACACCATGGTGTGCAACTCCTCCTTTCTTCTCCCTTACTCAGTCTCAATGGACAGTTAAATGTTAGCGTAGCTGTGGGAGAAAAAGTCTTGTCTGAAAGCAAGAATTCTCATAATTTATGACAACTGTTAAAACTTCAGGCGCAGCGGTTTTAAAAGTCTTTGCTGATAAAAGCTCCCGCTTACAATACAGTCTGACCTGTGTGAGTGGTACAGTGAATTTTTGAACTTAGCTTCTATGCCTGAAGGGTACTGCAAATCGGGGGCCTCTGAGAATTTAAAGACATGATGGCTTGGGCCACGAGACTAGGTTTCTTCCATTTTGGGATAAAATTCAGCTTTTTGTAAAATGTCAAACCTCATAAAATGCCAGACAGAAAATATTTTGATGGAGTCAATTGACATGTTAAGAAACTGAATGCTTCTTTGAGTAGGTTTTTACTTTCTAAGTAAAAATGTACTTTTTGGAAAAAAAAAAAAAAGATTGTTTTCTGAAAGGTATTTCTTCTAGCCATTACTCAAATGGGGGAATGTTACCAGTATGGAGTCACCTGTCAGTAGGCACAAACAGACATGAAGGAAATTTGCTACAAATTTTTGTTAAAACTGAAACATTGTGTTTCCTGCATTTCCTTATTGCAGTTGGCAGTCCCTTTGATCTGTGAAATTAGGAGTAGATATCTTCACACCTTTGGTGTAGTACTAGTTACTCTTTTCCATATTAATCTGTAAGCAGTTTGTACTATTTCAGTGTAATGTATTTTTCTAACAGGGCCTTCAGATGTAATCTTAAAAACATTCTTTTAATATTGACATTGAAAAGGTGTTATTGTAGTCATAATTCTTATACAATTGGCTACAATTTTTCTGCTTCTATTTATTCTCCAGTGCATGGCTATATTCCACAGTCTTTAAATGTGGTCCTGTAATTTTTGTCTTGATTCCAGAAGCCATCAAAAGTGAAAGATACATGCACTGAATTAGATATCGGACCTTAAAACATAAACTTCAAAAGCTGCCTGATCTCTTAGTGATTGGATGTAAATGTCAAGGCTAAAAAAAAAACAACAAAGCAGTATTGTTTCCCTCTTAAGAATAACTCAGGACTTGCACTGGGAGTTGTGAGATGGCTGTGATTTTCCCCACCTATTTTTTTTTCTATTGGGCCTAAAACAAAGGAGAGCAAGAATACCCTCGGTTCATTCTTCCGTGGCTAGAGAAGTCATCAGGAATGCAGGACACAAATAATGAAATGCCACAGGTTCTTGAGGGGACATAAAGATTGGGTCATGTCTTTCACTGTAGTGCCCTTAATTCCAAGTAATGTGGTATTTCATGGTTGGCATTCTCTCACTCTGTTGCTGAAACTATTACAGGTCACATTAAAAAATATGCATATTTATTTTCAGAGTGAAAATAGAGTGGGTACTTTGGTAGTGTCCTCACTTTTTCATCTGCTTTTAACAATTTACTGTGATAAATTTGCACCATATTTTGTTACTTTGTGATCTTAAGTCTGTGGTACAGTGGCTTCTCTGCATTCCTTAGAGAATTTGGTCTACAAGTCATACCTTGTTCTTGATGTCTATGTGCAAAAAGGGTATGCTTATTCAATGATGAAAAAGACCTTGTTTTCTGTTTCAGGTAATCTTAAGTCTTTTTATAGAAAACATAAAGAAAGCAGCTGGTGAGTTGGAGGAACACACTGATCTTCAGAACAGTCTACAGCCAAGTGACTGGGCTTGAATGTTGGAGAAGTAACCCATCATGAAAGAGAAAGTTTTGAAAATAACTCAGAACTGGGGAAATTGCTCTAGCTATTGCATTATTCCAAAGAAGAACCCACACAAATCAAACTGGTTTGTATATCTTGAGTGGTGACTTATTTGGTGGTCTTAACTGGTATCTTTGGTGTTAAAGTACTTTGTGCATACATAAAATATTTTGTTAATAAGCAGAGCTGATAACCATACAGAAACTGTTCTTCTGAACTAATTTTGGTTTAGTGCAAAATTCTGTTTTCCAAGCTAGGAAATAGGGATGAAACCATGCTTCCTCTTTTCTTCCTTCCTCCATTTTATTGAGAACATTTTGAGTTGGACAAACAGCTTTACTGAGACACTAATGGCTGAATGTAGAGAGCAGACTCATCCAGGTACACGACTCTGCAGGAAAAGATAGGATGAGTTCCAGACACTGAAGCTCTTAAAAGTGTCAGACTCTTGACAAGTGATTTCAGTCCCTGATCCTGCTGCATGTGAAGTGATGCTTTAATTTGCAATTGAATGACAAAGTCCTCAAATCATCCTTATCTCCTGAGTAATTGAAGAAAGACTCTGCAATGTAAAAAAACTCATTATAATTCTTCTGTGTCGTTTTGCATCTTTCCAAAGGAATTTGTTATCGTTATGTTGCTCTCTGGCATATTTTTATTAGCACTGAGCTACAAATATGAGATGCACACCTAGATTATGTGCTTATATTTACAGATGAAATGGAAGATTAAAAAGAGAATTCATATTGCATCTGTGCTAATTCTGCAGAGCCTCTCTGCCATTGATCTTTACACTTTATAATAGTTTCTTTCAAGCTCTGATGAGAAAATAAAATATGACCATTCTTTCTGTTATTTGCTGCTGTCCATACCAGAGGAAGAGATTAGTTTATAGTCATTTTACAAGAGGAGATTAATTTAATGAAGTAATTAGAGTAAGTTAAGATAAAATCTTAGATGAGAATCTTTAAAACAGGAGACAGAATATTTTTTATTGTCTGGTGTGCATCTCTGCATTTCCTGGAGCTGGAGAATCCTAATTTTTGAGCACTTCCTGCCATGTTAGAATTTAAAAGCAGAGCTGGAAGCCTTTCTAAAGAAAGATTTCTTTCTTTTAGGAATTTGAGAAAGGGACACTGGTAACTGAGACTTTCATTGGTAGAAAGAAGATTGCAGATTATGGCAGCTCTCAGAGAATTATCTGCACATGCAGTGGGATACATCCACTGATAGGCTATGAGTAATTTGTGCCATTTTGGCCAAGCAAAGGAGCAGTCATGACTGCTTAATTTCTTTTTTTTTTCACAGAGTATGTGACAGAAAGTAAGACATACCAGCATATTCTCTGCATTATTTGTGATATAATTTTACAAGTTACCATAGGAATATAGCCCACACAGAAATGAAACCTACAAGGAATTAGGAAAAAGTTGAGAAAGCATCAGGGTCTGAAGAAATCTGAGGTGTCTCTTCTGGAAGGGAGTTATATTGGTGGAACTCCATGGCCTCAGGTACCTCAAGTCTCAACCTGTGGCTGGATGCTACAGGATGAATTTAAAGGAGAATGTGTTAGCACTGGAAGCATAGAAATCCCTTTGTGATTCTCTGGATCATGAGCTGAAACATGTTCCAGGCTGAGCTGTGTAGCTTTGGAGCAGAATACAAACATATATTGGATCTAAAGTATTTTATTTTCTTCTTTTTTATTTCTTTCTAATTTTTATTTCTTTCTAACTGTAGTCCTTTCCCTGCATGAAAAGTTTACAGTGATCTTATCCCCTAGACTGTTGAACTCCAAGTATGTTCTGGATAAGTCCTGGTTTTTTTACTATCATTCTTCCTTGGAGATAAGGCAGCAGTAGGGCTTTATTTTAGTTATAATGATAAATTATGTAGTGTCCTCACTTTTTCAGCTGCTTTTAACAATTTACTGTGATAAATTTGCACCATATTTTGTTACTTTGTGATCTTAAGTCTGTGGTACAGTGGCTTCTCTGCATTCCTTAGAGAATTTGGTCTACAAGTCATACCTTGTTCTTGATGTCTATGTGCAAAAGAAGTTTTGGTTTCATTAAGAGAGGGGTTTTGTTTTTCACAGGAACTAGTTTCTGCATGACAGCATTATTTCCATGTCTGTGCTGCATTGGTCTATTTGCACTGGAACATAGAAGAACGAATCAAAAGTTAAAAATGTTACAAGATAGTTATTGGTTTGGGTCTTAAGGCTTTTACTTTTTTAAATTCATGAGTACCAAGAACCAGGCTGTGAGCAATATTGCTCAGTGCAGAGGGGAAGCATTGAAAAGGAGCAGGAACCACTTGTGATCCCAGTGATGTTTATACCCTTTATATTCCAGATGTTACAAGGTTTGGAAATAGCATTTCTCTATCAGTGAGTGACATCTCTGTTCCCCTGGGCTGAGGAAGTTCTGCTTGGAAATACCCTGAAGCATGGCCAGTTCAGGATCCTACCTATTAAAATGGATGCCTTTGTAAAATGCCTTGTACATACCATAGTTGGTGATTTGGTTTTTCCTTATTTAGTGTTAGAAAAAGTTTGGTATTTGGGAATTTGATAATCCAGTTGAGAACTGCACCTTTTGACTTGTTTGAATTTGTGTAAATTTTATTTTCATGCTTTATAATCAGTTTTATTAATTTGGGGTGGCAGGTTTAGCTTATATTTGAAAATGATGCAGACTAAACCAAATCAAAATAATTTCTCAATTATTTTTTGATTATTTCAGGGTAAGCAGTATAATATTTGCCTCATGGGAGTGAGGCCGTAGCACTGCCACAGCACATAGACTTTTTGGTAAATATGGATGGTTGCAAAGTGAAGTAAACTTCAGTATATTGTTGAGCATGGACACATAATCTTTTAGAATTAATGTTTTCTGAAACTTGAATGATGGTGACTTTGGAAAACTTCCATTGTTTAACCCCAACTGGCAACTCAGGCTCACATAGCCACCTGCTCACTCTGTCCTGATTGGGTCAGGGAAAGATTTAGAATAATAAATACAAGAACCCTCCTGGGTTGAGGTAAAACAGCTTAATAGATAGAGAAAAAATCATGCACACAAGCAAAGCAGAAAAAGAGAATTCATTCACCATTTCCCGTGGGCAGACAAATGTTCAGTCATTGCCAGGAGAGCAGGGGTCTGTAACAGTGACTCTGTGCAAGAGCCCCATGTTAAATGTCTTAGATTGGTGACCACCTCTGCAAACATGCTATAAGGATGGTGAGCATAACTGGAGAGACATATGCTCTGCATGGGTGAAAAAGATATTTATTTCTATTTTTTTGTGATCTTAATCCATCTTTTCATAGCTCTCTGAGACTAAGTTGCCTCATGCCTGATAGTGGCTGTCGTAAAATAAATAGCAAGGAACTGTTTCTGCTTAAAGATTACAAAATTGTGATTATTCCTGAAAAGTCTTGGTTTTGAAAAATCAAAGGCCAGTGGAGATATAATACATAGATATTGAACATTAAATTAATTTTTATGAACTTTGTTTCAGTCAGAGGCAGTGACTTGAAGGCTGAAAAACTGGTGAAATAGCTGTGTCTCTCTGTGTTTCCAGATTTGTGTTTGTATATGAGGAGCATTGATTTATACCAAGAATTTCAGCCAGCTTCAGTCATGTTGTAGGCTCTTCTTGCCACTCAGTAATGACTTTCTTATCACAGAGGACCAGAAGAGCCCTTGTCAATATTTTCAGATAAGGGTAGTCTCTGGTACAGTGGGTCACCAGCCAGCACCGCCTCTTCTGGGTGGTTCTGATGTCAGCTTGGTTCTTCTGGAGCGTTTCTCATCCAAGCAGGTTGGAGATGCCTAACCAATCAGGGAGTTCTCATGGGCCCCCACTCTGGTTATGGGCAGAGATCATAGGGTCACTGATAGCATCTATGCTCTTAGGATTTTTCCTCAGCATTGCCATTTAGAGAAGTCTTAAATTTGGTCCCTGATGCTGCTAATAATAGGCAGCAATGTTCCTTTCATGATCTCTGCAACTGGAGCAGGAGTGACATGTTACAGATCTGTTCACTTGTGCTGTCAAAATCTAGGTCCATCAGAGGTGACAGGTCTGGCTAGTAGAAAGGCTGTGAAGGGAGTGTTAAGGAATTAAATTTCAGTATGATTCTCTGTACTGGGCAGTAACACACAAAGATACTTATTTGAGGTATAAATAGAAATTATTTTGTTTTTGTGTGTGAAAGTGCATACGCAAGCCCATCTCTATTTAATGCATCAATATTTAATGCACCCGTTATACTTCAAGGGAATTTTACAAGAGATGTTCAGCCATCTGTGTTGTTACCTGGCTGGCTTGGCAATGGAGATGAGCAAAGCAGACACCTCCTCCATCGACTGCTGGCCTCCAAGTGATTTACTGCACACCAGAACATCTACTATCCAACCTACAGGAGAAGTCCAGTCTATTTGTTGAGTAGGAAATGATGTTATGAAGAATATAGAGAAAAAAATAGCTGTGGTTTCAAAAGGACCAAGATTTAATCTCAGTGATTTTAAGTCCGTGTCTGGGGCTTTTCCTCTCAGGAAGACTGCTCAGCCCTCACTCTATTATGTATTCATTGCATATTTACTAACTTGACCTTAAGTCCAGACTCTAGCAACATGGTTTTGTTGTCCAGAGTGCATCAATTATTGTAGAACATATTCATAGTATCATGGAATTATGCAACCCAAGAAGGTAATGTGAGACTGCTCTGGATTAAGTGCTTGATTCCCTTTTTTGCTGTCAGTATAATTATTCATCAGGTTAGATCTTCCATGTAGGTCAAGCAGTTTAGTAGCAGCTTGATTCTCAGGTTGTCTTCATGTTTGCAGTCAGTTGTCATGACTCTTGTCAAGTGCAAGGAACAGAGATTTTGCTTTAGACACGGGAGCGAGCTCTTAGTTTTATTTCTGTCTTTCACAGTGTTTTGGAAACTGAAATTATGAAACTAAGCTTCTGTCTACCTGGTTTCCTTTCCCTCCCATCTGTATGTACTTTGCAAGTTAAGTGTGTCTTTGTACTCTTTGCAGTGACCATTTCTGAGTGGTGTAGGAGATTCCCCTAGGGAAGGACCTCTGGATGTGTTGGTGTGAGATGCTGTGGCTCGGGCGAAAGGCTTGTGGGGTGTGGCAGGAATAGTTCCCTTCCCCAGCACTGGTTTTGTGCTGTGGCTCTCACCACGTGTTACACGCACACAGTACTTAATCCTGGCTGCTCTCACCTCCAAGGACCTAAGGTAATGTAAATAACAATCACAGGGTCTTTTCCTCTGAGAGCTTAAAAATGTGTTACTTTAACACTGCAGAAGCTGACAAGAGTGTCTGTATCTTTGTTCTTGTGGCTTTGGTGAGTTGGATGAAGTTTGCCCCTGGGACTGAAAAGATGGTTTAAAAAGGCTCTTTTAAGGATTTAGCTTCATAAGATTACTTTAATCACAATGCAGCTTTTAAGGTACACTGGTTGTATTTAGTATTTTGAATTATGTTTAATGATTTCTGTTTTCCTCTTGCGCATACTTATTTTTATCATGAGTTTTGCTCTGTATTTAAAGTGCCTGGGGTGCTTTCACAGACAGGTGCTACATAAATAAAGTATATTCTTATTTTAATAAGCTGCAGCAGGGCAGCACTTAGAAAATTCCATATGCTCATATTATCTTTTTGATTGTTCATATTGTCAGGATTTACTGTTCAGGGAGAAAGGTAGAGTAGAAAGGAACTTCCATGTGGGAAAGAGAACCTGCCACCCTCTTCCATATGCATACTGAAGAAATATTTCCCTAAAGACCTTAAAATAGATGCAATAGGTTACGTATACATATATATCTCCAATCTTTCTCCTCCTGTTTCTTGCAATATTGTGCAATGGGTAAAGAGCAGCAGCTAAATACTGGAGATTTCAGGAATCTGGTGAGACCAGTTAATGATGGCAATATAGCCATACAGGAAAACATTTTGAGCTGCGATCAAAATATTTGTCATGAGCACACAGGCAGGAGTATTTTCATTATGCCTTGCATTAAACACCTGAATCAAGCAATTATGAAGGGTCAGAAATGTTTTGTTAGCTGATATTCTTCTGGTTATTTGTTATTGCTGCAAACTTCTGCACTTCCAAAAGCAAGCTGGTCTTGAAAAAGTATCAAAATAAAGGGAGTTGGAACTAAATGACCCTTAAGGCCCCTTTCAACCCAAATAATTCTATGATTCTATGAATACTTAAAAGACAAGAAAAAAAAATCCAACTCATTAAATCCTGTTTCTGGCTGGAATGCCAGAAATCTCTTGAGAAATTCTGGTTTTATGTGATTTTCACTAGTAAATAGAAAGTTGTAGTGGTACAAAGCTGCAAGTGTTGGGCTGCAGCAGCAGTCCAGAACCTTGACTAAATGTCCTGGGGTTGACTCAGCTCCACAGTGTCTGGCAGCACTGGCCCAACTCCAGTAACCACTTTGCTGCTCTCTCTTTTTCTTCTTGGACCAGTGACTGATTCTGAGTGTGTGTTTTTACAAGTGTATAGTAGAAAGTAGTCAAGATCTAAACTGATGTCTCAGCTCAACCAGAATTCAAATAATGATTTAGACATTTAGCTATTGTAAACAGTAACCATAAAGATGTTTTCTGGAGACAATCTATGATTCCTATTTTGAGATTCTGACTCAGACTGGGGATTTTTTTTTATTTACACTGATATATTCAGACCAGATTTCGGTGTTTTGTACACAGTACTTCTATTTGGCACATTGTGAACATGAAAAACTAAATAGACCTAATTAAATTTTATTTAATTTTATTTAATTTTTATTTAAAATCTATGTCTTTGGAGATCATAATTTGAAAATCAGCCATCTTTTTACCTACAGTTTCTAGTCTAGTAATGCATGCATATAGGCACACCTACACAGAAATTCTGTTCTACAGGAGAATGCATTTTATTTCCACTGGAACTCTTTTCTTTCAGATTTACTTTTAGGTTTCCTTCTCTCTCTTTTTTTTTTTTTTTTAGCCATCAGAATTTTTTGCATTAACTCCATAATATTTACAGTGTAAAAGGAGCCTAAGGCATTTTGTTGTTTTTGCAAACTGAGATAGATATTTTCACCTGAGAACATTTCTTTTACTTGCTGGAAGACAGATTCCTGCTTGGAGACATTAGTCTCCTGCAGAAGGAGGTCAGCCCTGTCTGTCTGTTGATAGTCTGGCTGACCACAAGAGAAGAAAATGGTCTGGTCTGTTAAGGCTGGGACCAACAATGATATATCATAGCTGTATCGCAGCACTGGGACCTGGTTTCCTTAATGAAAGTCACCTTAATGTCTCACAAACATGGGAGAAAGATAGGAAATACAGGGTCCCACAGGAATATGTCATATGGCTGGACCTGGGCTAGTTTTCAGGAAGATTTACGTGTATCCTGAATGAAGGGTAGAATTCATTTGAGTAGCACAGTCTTAAAATTTGGTTTGTGAAATACAGGATTTTGATGTTGTTTGAAACACAGAATTTAGTTGTGTTGATTCTTTTGGTTTCATTAAATTCAGAAAATGTAGGAATGCTGAATATTTATTATCACTATTATAAACCAATTTTTAGAACTACGAAACTTCTTTTAGCTCTACATCTTTGGAACTAATTGCTTGCTCTAAATTTCTGCCTTAAAAAGAAGTAATGGTTTAACTTTATCTCTTCTTGTCCCTGATGCCTTGGAGTGACTACCTAGAACAGAGGCTAGGCGGAGTTAGGAGAATAAAATAGATATTTATTAAAGGCCTTCAATAGATATACCTTGGACAGCATAAAAGCTTTGCAGAGGCTACACCCAAGAAGGACAGTGGTTATGAGTTTTTCAGACAATTACAAGTTTGGTCTATTTGCATATCAAGGGTGAATTCTCCAATTACAGCTTCAGGTAATTGAGTTGTATTCCCCCAGCTCATTCCCCCCAGCTCACTTTTTTTTGTGCTTTTGGGGCCTGAGGCTGTGGTGTGTCCTTGAATCACAGGCCCAGAGGGATTGTTCTGTCTAACCAAGAAGTGAAGAGTGTTTCTACACTTTATATGGAGTTTAGAGATATGCACTATTGCAGTATGGGATTTGAAAAATGTAAATGCTAAAATCTTAAGGCATCATCCCAACAAGCTGGATATGATACACCTCACATACCAAAATGTTGTATCTTTGACACATCTTATTGTTAGCTAGAGAAGTTTTCCAAATGCAGAATAAGAAAAAAAAATGGTCATCACTCTGAGATTGCATTTGGGTGTAAGGTACAGCTGGCAGATGCAGGCAGATGGGAAATGCAAGTGACCGTGTTAGTTAAGGTGATAGTCAGGACCCTCAGTGCAGCAGAGCTGTGACTGTCATTGTGTTATACAGGCACTGGGAAAGGCAGAGCTCTAAGGAGACTTGGAAAACAGCAATAAAACAGGTTGCAGATGTTTCTGAGATGCTCGAAAGGGGAGTGTGATGGAGCACAAAGGTGATTGTTTTAAAATTGAAGGAGAGTTCAATGGGGGCTGGCAGGAGTTCAGAGCTGCCCAGCCATCCTATTCATTTTTGATGATGCAGAATGGGAGAAACTTGTTATCCAAAGGACCAGTTGCTATGCTCTCTCCTTCTGCAGCCTTCAGACGCTGTCTAAATTGTGTCACTTTATAAAAAACATCTGTAGGACACATAGAATGCCTTTTACCCAGAGGAGAAGTAGAAGTATAGGAAAAAAAGTCAGTAAAAGCAAATTAGCCAGAGAAACACACTGTATCATCTTCACAATTGTGGAAGGGACGGAGATGGAGAAGGTAGAGACGAAGGAGCAGAAATTCAAAGGAAATTTTGAATGATACAGCCTATGTTGTATCTGGCTAAGTAAGCTTAATTCACGCAAATTTTTCCTGCCTTCCTAAGGCTGCCTTAACTGTGTTTTATCAAGAACGGCTGTTTCGCAGCAGCACAGCATTCTTATGGATCATTCCTGTCCTTTTGGATACAAAGGTTTAGCTGTGGCTCAGTTTTCTATTTTCTCTTTTTGCTGTTAATCAAAATTAAAAGTAATTTTCTCTGAAATGATGGGTTTATTCCTGCAAGTGGAAAAACAGAGTCATATATTATAGCTTTCCTTAAGCACCTGTACACACAAGGCTCATCTGGCACTGGTACCTTATTCAGCATATCCCAGGAATGAGCAGTTACTTCCAGATGACAACATGCTGTTCTCTTATGGCAAAGAGTATTTTGTCATGGAAGCTTTGAAAGTCAAATTTAGCACTATTTTGGTAAATGCTTTACAAAATGTAAACATCGCAAACTAAATCGTCATCTGCGCATGATTAAAAAATCTTTGTTTTAAAACAGACCAAAAAACTCATACAACACCTTTCCCCTTTGGTTCCACACCTACACCTGCTACATACACACTGTATCACCTGCTAGCTGGCTTCCTGCATTACCAGATATTTATTGGTTTTGTTTGGTTTTGTTTTTTTTTTAACTATAAAAGGCAAGTAGGTGCAGTCACCTTAAAAAAAATTTGGTCCTTTTCATACTAATTTAGCCTCACCAGCATTATTTGTGTCCCTGCAGTTGCTGTTTGGGTTGCAGGCACTTCTAATTCCTATTTCCCAGGTGCCACACGGTGGTGCTCGTGGCTCCGCATTGCTCAGAGGGAGCCCTGAGCTGGCTGAGAGCAGTTCCAGATGCTGTGTGCATTCCAAAGCTGGTCTGGGAGGGAGGGCTGCACACAGCTCTGCAATGAGGTGTACCACGCCATGGGATGGGGAATGAACTTTTCTCCCGCGACTCAGCTACCAAATCAGATAAGGGAAGAAAGAGCTGAATAACGTCAGCTGACAAAAATCTCCAGTATTGTGCATGTATACACATATAAACATATTCTTAACCTCTTTTACACTTGATTACTGTGTGAATTTTGCCTATTGGCTTTGCTTTGGTAGGCCTTCCATTTCCTGTTTGCTCAAGAGAAGGGTCCTGCAGGTTTACAGCTCAGCATCCTCCTGGCAGCAAGGATGGCATCCTTTTATCCAGATCTGCATGATCTGCATGACAAAAATGCAGAGAAGCAAGGCAGAAAGAGGGGACATGTACCTCCTTCTCCATCTGAGGAGGGACCAGTGCAGAATCAGGAGGTGCCTCGGTGGCCTCAGGCAGCATCCCCAAACTGGAAGGCCAGCAGTGGTGCTGGCCTTGTGTCGATTGAAAGGTCTCTTTTTCTCATAAGAAAATCTTCACATCCAAGGTGGCATCCTCATCTATATCAAGCCTACAGCTCAGTAAAATCGACAGGAATTATTTCACTGACTTGTAGATACTCTGAATCTGCTTCTGTGCACTGTAGTGGTCTGTCAGCTAAAGTTGAGCTCTGTGCTTTAGAAGTTAACCTCTCCCTGAGAGTTTCAGATACCTTTACTAAAATTTGGATCAGGCACCTAGATAGTCATGTGAATCTAACTTTTAAATTGTATGAAGTCATCTTTTTGATTAATTCTTATAAAAACAATTGAATGTGTGACTTAAAAGGATAATTACTTGTGTTCACCTTTGGTTAATTTGTGAAAGTTTCATCAGATTTGTATAGTGTACTGCACTAGTAGGTGATCTAAAAGAGAAGCTCCTATAATGTCTATGTGCATCGGACAGTATGAACTTTTTGGGACTGGCAGTAATGCTATCTATATAAACACTATGTTCTGTAGTGTATTATTAGCATACATTTTTAAAAGTTTATATTTTCTGTCTTTGCATGTCTTAGGATTATCTATATATATGTGTATCTCTTCCTAAAACCAAAACCAGCTATAGAAAAAGTATCTTAAGTTAGTTTTCAGTTTATGGGCAAATTCCATAGCTTTATGTGATGGGATTCCCTTAATCTGAGGAAGCATGGTTAGCTTCTGAGCATTGCTATTTCCATAATTATCCATTGTGTGTGGTCTCTATAAAGAGTTAATCCTAAACAGAATTCTTTACTCTTACTAAATATAATTGTAAACAGTTCTCCAAACATGGGTAAGTGAAGGTTGCAGCTGGTAGCTGGCGTTTGCTAAGAACTGAGACATGGCTAGACATGCCCAGGAGGCACCTCTCTGCATTACATAAATGGACACACAGACCCTGGCAGGCAGCATTGACCCTGTCCATGTCAACCAGTGACAATTATGTACTTCTAGCGCAGCCTTACAAATCAAAGACAAACATTGAAAATAGTTAAATGCCATTAATATGGAAAGTACACTTTGATATTTTGAGTCAGTTCACTATGAGAAGGACCAAATAACCAGGGTTGCACTTGCAATGAATGGTGTCTCTGATGGGTGGTGGGTTTAGACAAGAGAAAAACTTCAGCTGAAGTCAGCTGGAAGTGCTAGCTGATGTGTCAGAGCTAGCTGCTTGCATCCTCACAGGCTGATAATTTGCTATTGATGGTATTTTGTGAAATGCTCAATTGAATTTGTTCTCACTGGCAAGAAATCCTGAGTGAAATTTTCTCCTTGAGATGACATGAAATGGAATCACCCAGACCAGTCCAGGGACCTCTTTGATGTCTTTATTCAGTAATTACATAAATGTAACTACAAAGTCAGATCCTAATGAATACATTAAAACATAAAAGCTTGGTGCCAAGGAAGGATGTAAAATTTACATAAGTTTCTGTATGTGTGGACTTGTAGAGACTTGGAGGATTCATTTCCCTTGTTTCTCTCCTCAGAATGGATTAAAAGATCAGAATTTTACTGACCATTTATCAGAAAATAAAGTTGAGGATAAACTGCAAATATTGAACTAGTCCCCAAAAGATGTATTCTAGAAGTCATTAAGAATGCATATCCACTTAAGTACAGTGCAAGTTTCTGAAAAAGCCTAAATCCACTCCTGCCAACATGTCCTGATGCAATCTGTATTGTTTTCTGCACTGGCTCACAGCTGACTTTCAATGACATTTTTTGAGCTTAGTGCAAATTCTTACCCAGACCTTTGGTGTCTTCCCCTGTTAGGCAAGAACTCATCTTCATGCATCATGCCTGAGCTCTCTCCTAGGAAGCACAAGGACCAACACTTCCCCCTTACAGTTTAGCAGGGTGTACCCTCAGCTCATCCTGGAGCACAGCTCAGTCTCTTTGCCCATAGCACTTTGTGTCCATCCCCTGCTGCCAAGGGGACAGCACATCCAAAATTCTGCTGATTTCACCATATCTGCTGGCAAGAGAGAGCTTGAACAATAAAATGTACAGTTTTTTGTTTGGTTTTCTTTTTTTTTTTTTTTTTTTGCTAACATGAAGATAAAGGGTTTAAAACAAAAGGTTACAAATAAAACAATTTTAGTAGGTTTTTTTCCTCTATGCCTTTTCAGTTGGTGTGACCATATTTCACTGGGATTGCAGTTCTTGGGGTTAGCAATTGGAGGTCTGGCCACCCAGATCTCTCGCATATATTCTGTTCTCTGAGTACTGAATAATTTTCTCACTTTTTCTTCCAGATATACTACACTCAGCTTCTCCTTGATTCCCTGTAAATGGAGTATTGAAGGCTGGGAAAGAGAGGAGGGCAAAGGCTAATGGTAAGAAGGAGATATATTCTGGCTATTTTCACTCTGCTCTCTTGATAAGACTGCCTCGCTGGATGTCTTTGTGCTTTAACTTAAAATGACCTTTTTAACATCCAGATGTTCTTGTGTACTTTCTTTCACTATACATGTTTCCTTTCTTTTTTTTTTTCCTTAATTTTACAGTATTAAAATAATACACATGGAAAACATCTATTCTCCATAACATCTGTCAAGTTGATGGCATGGTGTCCCATGCCATTTTCTAAAGAGCTCACTCAAAAGTGGTTTAATAAAACTTATTCTGAACAGACTGAGGGCATTGAATGAATTTGTTAGTAAAAGCCACGTCTTTGTCCTGTACTTATTCTTGGGGTTTGTTACCTAAGTCAGTATTCTTTCCTTGGGTCCCTTGTTCCTATAGTCCATACAGGAAGTATTACACTAGATTAGACTGTATTTGCAAAAAATGAGGAGTTTGTTTGTGTGTTTATGTGTGTGATAATGGCTTTAAAAATGGGACAATATGAGAAGGAATAGAATTCCTTCAGCATGGAATGAAGTCTTGTCACATAGCCAAACCTTGCCTATCACATCCCGTCTCCTTGAATTTCTGAGAAAATATTATGTAAATTCATATAATGTACTTAAAACATAAGTAAACAAAAATATAATTATAAATCTTGTCATTTTCAGCATCCAGAAATTTCACCTGTTCTGCTCTCCAGTTTTCTGGATTCTGTATATGACTCTCAGGATCATATACAGGCAGCAGGCAGGAAACTTCAATTGTACCTTGGATGCCAATTTCGAAGGTGATTCACTTCAATGGCCACAAAATTGCAAACTAGGAGAGCTGAGAGTTCGGTGGGTAAAGGTTCCTACCTTAGAGGCACCTGTGTGGGCAGAGAAGTCACCATGAGATGAACCATTAATCACGGGACATACACTGTGAGATGGTTGTTTTAAGATCTTGAAAGTATGAATTACTCCTTTTATTGTAGCAGTAGTAATGCCAACAACTAAGGAAGTAATTTTCTTTCCACAAAAATATGGTTTGACAGGAAGCTAACCACGCACACCTAACCTCTGGGAAAAGTGTGCAAACTGAATGACTAAACCAGGGCTTTGAAGGCACACAAATATACTTAGGTATCTCATTTGGGATCTCCCGGATTTTAATGTTTAGCCTATATGGTTTCTGTATGAGCCAGATAAGTGCAGCATCAAGGGAAGTAAATAATGCAATCTGTCCCCAAACCACAATACTAAGCAATTCTAGCTACAAGAACACATTTATTGTTTTCAGTGGTGGGATTACTGTATGTGCTCTTTGCAAAGCAGTTATGTCTTGACAAGCACTTTAAAATCTGACGATTCTGTAGCAAGCTGAATAAATTTTCAAGTGTTTCATCCTCATATATGAACATGAATATGTGCATTATAGATATATCTTTATGGAAAATTTATATGTGTGTGTTTCTATATGTAACTATATACACAGATGCACAGATCCGTGCAAAGGGACTTTTAAATATTTTGGTCAATGAAATGCATTTTTGAGTTCCTCTTGATGACTGTTATTCTTGGTGGTAATAGTTATGGTTTAGGTTTGAAGTGTCTTAAATGTGTTCTTTTCAGATGGAGGAGTTTATTACTCCATAAGAAGGTTGTGTCTCTTGCTCTCAAATATCTGATAGCTCCAATTTATGAGGTAATGTCATTCACAATCATATTGTCTTTTCTGGTATAAAGTTCAGCATTACTCTTTGCTCATGGGTAAACAAACCTTGAAGTTTTATCTTCCATTCATGATGTTGAAACAAGTTAATATAAAGCAGAATGAGAAAGCCAGAAGCCGACAACATTAATTCCTTTTTTTATTTTTTCTGGAGCAGAAAAGACTGAAAATATCCATTATCATCAATTTGTTTTGATTTCCTTACTTCTCCCTGGAACGGTTAATTTTTAATCCAATAGTTTGTTTAACATTGAAAATGTCTATAATTAATACAAAAATACATGGAGACATGGTCAGCTTTAGGAGACATAATGCATTATTTTGTTTCCAAAGAAAATGGAAAGTCACTTACTAGGTCAAAAAGACTACATTAGTATGATGGTGGTTAACATCTCTGGGTTCAAAGTAAATACTAGTTTCTGCAGGTTTAATGGTAAATGTTCATTGCCATTTAATATTCATGGCAGTTTATAAGAATGCTCGAAATAAATTGAGCCCATTAATGATAGGACATAAGTCAGTCTGGCTTCTGATGTGAGGATTTTGTTAAAAAGATTATTCTGAGTTCTTTATTTATCTCACTACCAACCTTAAACAATGCACAGCTCTTTTTTCCTCTGCAAGTTCAACAATGGCCTCAAGTAGCCTCTTGAGAGCATCCTTCACTAGCACGTTGTGACAGGCTGGTCGGTCCAAAACACCCAGCCTGTGGGAGGAATTCTAGTGGTGTTGTGCTGCTGCTTTTGCAAAATGCCTGCAGTGCAGTGTCCCTCTCCTTCAGTAAAGGGACGCCTCTTCCATTGCACACTGGCTTAATTAAGGTCCGGTGTAAAGGCTCATTGCAACCCAGATGTTGGCAAATAACTGAGCTGTGAAAGTTTCTCCCTCCATCCATTTTAAGTGAAGTGAAACTGCTGTAGTTAGATGTAGGAGGCTAGGCTTGTACTTTGTAAAGCCCTTACCAGTTCAGGTAAGGTTTTGCATAAATAAAATGAAAGATGAATAGGACTTTGTGTTCATTTTTATTCAAACAGAGAGGTTCAGAGAGGAGTAAGAGGTGGAAGGAAAATCAAATAAAGGTGTTCATCTTTTGACTTAATCTGTGTTATAGCTTTTATAAAATTCAATTTTAATAATTTGCTATGGCAAGATTAAAATAGTAGTATTCTGTGAGAATTTTAGAGAAAACACCTATTTTAGAAAAGTTTTTTTAATCTCTCTGCATCTTTCCTTCCTTCATAATACTATAACCTCTTACCCTTTTCACTTGTATCTATACTTTACAAATAAATTTCAAGCTCATTCTTGTTCTTATCGTGGTCAGCTCAGTCTCTTTGGAGACCACAGCATGAATACTGACCAGGTTCCTACCTCTCTTGTAAATTCTGCTGTTTCTGGAATCACAGGAGTATAATTTTTTTTATTCAATAAATCAGTGCTTCATGCTGTACACCTTTGATGCAAATTGTGCAACCTTGCAAAAAAAACTGAGAAGCAGTGAACGGAGAATTCCAAAATATTTGAGGTGAATGTCTCAGAAATGAATGCCTTGCCTTGTGAGAGAATGACACATATGAGATGGAGTAGCTAGTTTTATATGGATGCAGAAGAATAAATGATCTGCTTATACTAGTGGTATCTTTCTGGCAGGAACATATGTCATACCTACTTTATAGAAATGCACCTCCAACGTGTTTCATTCAAGGCTTGTTTGTGTCAGACAGGAGTAGACAGAAAGCCAGGCTTTGGTGGAGCATGTGAAGAGCTGCCTGCTAGGCTGAGAGTTTTTAGAGGTATGAAAGCTGACAGATATGGCACAAGCACATGCAATCGAAAATAAACCAGTTAAGTCTCAAATGCAGAACCAAGCAGGGCAAATTCTTGGTATCTCTGCCACATAGTATTTTTTGTGAATAACTGCGGAGACAGAGGATGTTTGAATGCCTGAAATGTTTTCTGCTGGTTGCATGATGGGAAGCACATTCAGCAACCTCCAGGTGAAGGAAGTGGAGACACTGCACCTTTGAGAGTTATAGATACACACAGTCAATTGAGGTGAAAGTCTGTGGAAAGGATTGTTTAGAGACCTTTGTTCATTTTTGCTGTCTGCTATATAGGATTTCTTTTCCTCAGACCCTTCAGTGCGGGTATTGGTGGAGCATACTTAGGGGTGCTTCAAAGTCAGAGTCTCAGGCTGGGAGACAAGAGCAAGAAAATAACAACAGCAATAATAATAATAACAACAACCCCAAACAAAAAAACAAACCATGGAGAAATGGGTGAAATTATTCAGATTACTTCCTTCTCTGGAAGGAAAGAAGCATTATGAAGAGTTTCAAATTAGAGGCAGTACTTTAAAAGTTATAAATAACTTTTTTGGGCTTTGGAATAAAGTATAACCTGCCAATTGTCCCCTGTCACATAGAGCAATCCGTGTGGTTCTTTCAGTATGTGCACACATATGCAAGATGACTTCTGCATAAAAGTGACGGTATTAGATACAGTTTTTTTTAAGGAAGTTTATATTCATACTTGAGTTATAGGAGTATTTGAAAAATTAATTTACAAGAATGTTTTCCTTTTTATTTAGTGACAAGAAAATGAAGAACAAATAAAGAAGCATAAACCATGCAGCAAGGTAAGAAGCTGTTTTCTTTTTTGCATCAGATTTTGGGTTTTTTTCTTTGTGCTAATAACACAAAGAAAGCTATCTAATAGCCAGAAAAAACACAAAGCACAAGCCATTTGGCTTCTAAAATTAAGATAGCTAAAAACCCCCAAAATGGTATCTCTGAGATAGCTGATCAAGCCTGGGATATACTAAATAAAATTTCACAAGCGGCTCTAGAGAGAACTTTCTTGATAGAGTATATTAATACAAATTTTATCATTAGTGATATTTTTCTTAAAAAACACGAGAGAAAGAACATCAAATTTAACTACTGCAAAGCTTAAATAAATAAATTGCATGAGACTGGAATTTAATAAGAATCTTGTTTGAATGTGCATTGGTATAAATCAAACCTACTCCTTTATCAGTGATAGGATTGCTCTAGATTTGGATATGGATTAGATTTTGACTGAGAATCTCAAAGGACCTGCAAATTCTGTCTTCATAGCATAGCAAAGAGCTATGAACTAGGTGGATTTTCCATGTGTCTCTCCCACATGTATGCAATCTCCCATGAAGTGAAATGTTAGAAAATTAATCATCAGACTCCTAATGAAAAAACTCAAAATAAAATAAGCTTTAAATGAATTGAAAAACAAACCCAAAAAACAAAAAACCAAAACAACCTTCCCCTTCCCCCAAGAAATTGTGAGGGTTATAACAAAAACAAAACGGAAAAAAAATATTCTTTTAACCCAAACTGCTCTGTTTTACATTGCTATTTAGAGTATTTGAAGTTCTATTGCTCATGATATTTTGGACTAGATACTAGGCTGATATAAATTACTACCAAATATTTGAAACAGCTACAGATCTACACGGTCACCTCTGCAAAAGAAATTTGCAAAAGTTACTGGGAAAGTGAATCAAGAAAGGGAGAAGAAGTGGAGAGGAAAATTATAGACCTACAGGACACTAAATTATATCCTCCCCAGTGCAAATGATCTGAAACCAAAATGAAAATGAAAATTGACCTTGTCTCAGATCTTTACATGTGTCTATACATCACATGTAGAGACTCACCTAAGCTTTACAGTTCTAAGCTTTAGAGCAGTTCTTTGCATTTCAGCTACATTCCAGAGATGCTGACATTCCTTCCCCCTCCATTCACAAAGAATGTAGATAGATGATAGATAGCTCTTGGCCTGCTGATATTGTAAAAGAGCTTAGAAGTTTTCTTAATAGAATTCATAATTCTTATACAATTCAAAAGACAAGAATTACAAAGAGACAAGCACAAAAAGTAAGTTTCTATTAAATAAGAGATGGAGAGAGTAAAATATTGAGAGCAATTGGTGCATTCTCAACTAGAAATAGCCATTCCACTGACAAAACTCCATAATTCATCTATGGTTGAAGTGATAACTGCATCAACATCACAGCATAAACTCCTATTTTCAGGTCAAATTTTTCAGCTATTGTCTGTGTACTCCATTAAATAAGGAGAGATTTGGGATAGCTATATGATTTCAATGTGATATAGGATATGATTTATGACTAAATTGTCATAAATTTCAGCATTAAAAAAAAAACCTGGCAAGAAGTCCAGCTGCAGTTACTTCACCCTATCTGGGAGAGTCAGTGTATATGACAAGCATGTGGACAGGTAAGATGTTTGTCAGTTTGGTTTGAATCATCCTGGAAAGTAATTCTGCTGAAAAATGTGTCCTAAAAATAGACCTATAGGATTTCAGTATGAGATTAATTTTTGATGAAAATATTCTGGCAAAATTGGTCACCACAAATGAATTCTCAATTTATAAATTTATACATTTCTGTTGTTTTTATATACTTTGTATTTGGCTATGAATTTGAACATGGAATAAATCTCTCAATTTTTATCTACAAGCACACAACATATAAGGAAGAAAACAGGAGCATTTACAGCTGCATGCAGGTGCTGTGGTGTGACACTGAAGCCTGGTGAGTGACTTGCCAGTAAAAGCTCCTTCCCTGTCAGACCCATGGGAAGAGGAGAGCACCGAAAACTCTGCAGGAAAGGGTGGAAGTTCTTGGTACTGATTTTAAAATATGTGTGTTCTCAAACTTTCAGGTGTTCCCTGAGGGCTTAATTTGCTAATTTAAATCTTTACTAAGTTGTATGCTTCTGTGAAGAATGTATGTAAAATAATGGAGAAAGTTAGCAAGGCCTTACTGCTTTCTGGGGAAGCCTGGAAAACCACACTGAATGGTAGGAGAATTATTTAGGGCCCTGACAGTTACCTGGTTCATGCAGTATTTGTTTTCTGTGCAGAACAGCCCTCTTTCTAAGGCAGGGTGTGACATATAACTAAGATGGTTTATGACAGAGTTGCTCAAAGGTGCAATTCTATGCATGTTTCCTTCCCATCCAAATATATAAATGACAAAAAATAAACATAATTATATTTCAATTATTCACAGCAAGTCTATTAGATATACTGAGTAGATTTTATTTCCTGTGCTGTAGCTTTCACCATAGGCTATGTTAAATTTAATCATCTTAGGCTGTAAAGAACATACACAGCAACATTTGCCACAATAACTTGACTGAGTTTTAAACTAAATTTAAACAGCTCTCCTCCTTAAGAGCTGTTTGTATTCCCGTTGTGTTTACTGAATGGGAATATTGCAATAACGGAAATAAAAATATAATAATAAAATATCTTTCTCTTTCAATCTGTTTGTAATCTCTCTTACTTGAGGTTCCCTTTTTCCACACTGGCCTTCAAGAATTTGAATGATAAGCTGATTTCTCCACTAAGAGCATCTATTGTGGTAGCTTAGGACATTGGTTTAAGAGCAGCTGGGAAAGGCCTCTGCTTTTCATCCCACGTGACTGATGAATTCATAATGGATATATGTTTGCTATGAAAGAGAGAAAAATAATCTCTGAACAAAAGCAGGTTGGGGTTTTTTTTGCTTTGCCAGCACCATACCAACACATGGACACTTATGGGCATTCATATAATAGTCCTCATCCAATTTTTTTTTTAACCAGTTCAAAGCTCTCTTTTAATAATGAGACATTAATGAAATATTTGAGGAGCTTCAGAGATAGGAAATCAACTACTTGAACCATAAATGTGTGTACATTTCTGCTTGCAGTGAACAAATAGAAGGTTTTAGTGCAAAGCCAGTACATTTTATGTGCTTGCAATAACGGATTGCACAAATGTGACCATATCCCTCTTTTGAATGCATGAAGTAGGAAGTTCAGGGTAGCATTGTTGTAATTAAGTCCCTGCTGGTCTAATTGTCACCCAGTTCTTTGTGGAGCATTCTGGACTTGTTTAGTGCTGTATGTCAGAACACACAAAAGAAAAGGTGTGGGGTTCCAAAGATACCTGCTAGGGGTACAAATCATTGCAAAATGTCAGGACAGCAAAAGAGTCCTGACATACCTTGAAATCTTGCAGCAAAGCTCTCTTCAGTGCATACATTCAAGCTGAACCTGACTGAGGCACACAGATTTATGAATTCTTTAAAGGTCCAGTAAGTTTGAACTCATTTGCAATTGAAATAAAGTGTTATTTGAAAGTCATTCTCTAAAAAGGGGGAAAAATTAAGAAAGAAGAGCTTTCCTGCTGAAGAGACTCAGGCAATTAATTAAACCTCTTCAGGAAATAGCATAAGGGCTTACAAATAAATAGTGGTTATTATCAGGAACAAGAGCAGGACAGTGACATTACTTTCCAGTGACAAATTAATTGATTTTCAGAAATCTTTTCAAAGCATAATAATATAAAAGCACTAGATATTTTAATAAGGAAGTAACACAAATTGTTTCATTAGCAAAATGGGTTTGTTACTGTACATTTATTTTTGTTCCTTTTATCTTCTTGACTGGAAATAGCACCTCTTGCTCTACTAGAAAGTAGAATTTTTCAAGGTTTCATTTTAAATGACTTTACAGGGAGTTACATGGGAAAAATGGGAACCTGTTTACCCTGCATGCCTGTAGAATTTAAGATTCAATACAGATGGAAATATTCCTCCTATTTTCTGATTTGAAAAAGTGGGGAGACAAAGAATTAGTAGCAGAGCTTTTTATGTGTTACATGGGCTGTCAGTGATAAGAGCACTGGAGGAGAAACATCAGTTCATCCATTGAACTGATGGATTCTGTCACTGACTTTCAGTCCACTGTTGTAGAAGGTGTTTAATCAGTATCATCTTTTATAGTGGCTGTGCATTATTTTTGCATCTCTCAACGAATGCACTTTCAACACTTTAAATCAAAGTTGTCAAAAGTTCTGTGTCACTGCAACCAGTTAACCAGTATTCATTACACTTTATCTCTCTAATAAGTTAGATGTGTCATCTGATTTATATATCCCTATGGTAAAAAAGGGAATCTCTTTTAATTCCATGCTGCTGATAGACAGGGTAGGATATCTCCACTGTGTGGAGATATCTCTTTCTCTTACTGCCTACAGAAAGCGCCTGGACCATTAGCTTAGATTAAGCATAAACTTTGAAGTTCATGTGAGATGAATAGCATACTCAGTACAGGTAAAATATCTATGATGTCCTGAATACTTTTTGTCAGTGTATTGATAATTTGTTTTATTTTGTGGATATAGGAAAAACTGTTCATTACAAACCAGACTTTCTTTATTCCCAGAGGTGAAGATACATGCCTGCCCTGCCTAGAGAAAATCTCTAGGATTACTCTCAAGGTTTGAGATTTCACCTTGTGATGGTAGAGGTTTTTTAATATTTTTTTTAGGTTTTGAGAATGAACTACAATGGTATGGAGAATGGACATCTGAAATTCTTTTCCATAGGACAAGAACTTTTAGCTTTTAAGTTTCCAGAGGGTGAGAGCTTTGCTGGTTCCAGGACCATACTTCATAGGAAAAAATTCATTTTATCTGTGAGATAAAATTTGGAAATTTTTTTTAGACCATCTGTCTGCTCTGTCAGGATTTATGTAGCAGAATTTATACCTTTTACTTTCCAATAATATAGCTCTTAACATCATCATTTATGAGAAGTCCAAACTGTCTTTTAGGTGTAGTTTTTATTAATGTGTTGGCCTCTGTTTTCATTATCTTATATTAATTTTTAGTACGCTTCTTTCATTTTATTGTATTTAAACTTTAAATCAATAAAAACCATAAAAGCTGTGTTGTTTGAGATTGGAGGAGCTGTCCAATTTTACTAGCCTCTTTGATGATATGATCTAAACCATAACCTATTATCACCATTATAGCTATAAGAAAATTTTATTTTTTGTTTTTATGGTGTGGTATATTTCTTTATTTGGAGAATGACTATTAAAAAATTCAATATGGCAATGTGGATTGACAAGCTTCATTTTGCAGTATTAAATTTAATTATATAAAACCTGAAGTTGCCCCATTAGAAGTCCAGGGATAACATAAAGTACTTTTAAATTTGATGTCTGTTGTAACTCTTGATAGAACATAAAAGTTAACAGTTTAAATAGGCCTTTTATTTCTTTAAAGAAATACTACAGCTCAGAAGAGTTTTGTGAGTTCTTTGTGTAAGCAGGAACAATTCTTAGCATTGTAGAAAAGAGCTGATATTTTATAAGGAAGAGTAAGTGAGATACATGCTTTAACAAATAGAAATAAGTCCTGGTTTTTTTGTTTGTTTGTTTGTTTGGTTGGTTGTTTTTGGTAAAAATCAATCAACAACTATTGCAAAAAGAAAAAAAAAAGTACAAAAAAGATTATGGAGCAGTTTATTGAACAAAACTCTTGTCGTCACTTGACAGTCTTTCCCTGTTTTGCTGTTCAGATATATTTCAATATTGGGAAAATTCTATTATATATAATATATTCTATATACTTGGCACAATGCTACCGAGGGTGTGAGTGCACCAGCACACTGACACTGCAAATATCAGCAAGAGCTGCTTGGGTGGCCTTTTGTTCTATACTGTGATAGAAACCCAGCCTTGAGCAAGACAGCTCAGTTTTTCAGGAAACAGAAAAGTTTTCTTGAAAGAGTCTGAGACAGACACATCTGTAGGAACTAAGCATGCTGAAGTTTTGATTTAATCATATATGTCATTCAGTTTAGTTTTCAGTTTGTTTTTAATTATAAAATTGCGTCCAGGCATCAACAGTGCCACAGAGATAGTGCAACCTATGGCTACATATAAATGCCTGAGGTTTGTTTGTTTGGCAGTTGTGTTCCCTATGTTCTCCTTTGATGGATGATCCTACTCTCCAATCACAAAACAGGTCAAAAGCATGACATAGAGGGTTCTCCAGCCTTGAGTCTTACTACATTGTGAGTTATAAACAGCTTTCTTTCCCACTTGAGTAATTAAAAAAAATATTTTTGTAGTAAAATGATGATCCCAACTAAAGGTGAAAATTTTCTCTGTAGTAATGATACTAATACTTCCAGGGAGGAAAGGGTCATTGATTATCAAATTAGTTTTATGACATAATTTTTCTTGAACCAATTGCATTCTTAATAGTAAAATGAGTTAGTGACATTTGATAATCTCTTAATTCCTTTCTTTGATAAGGCAAAATGAAATGAGAACAGATTTGCAAACTTCTAAAATAAATACTTCAGGTTTTCCTGGATTGATGGAAGGAAATATCTCTTTCTATGCATATAAACTAGATATTAAAAAAAATAGATCTGCATTAAGGTTGATGCCTTTTAGATCTTGGCTGTATTCCCTGCAAGAAAAAAAGCTTACCTTGATACCCTGAAGGTGAAACCATTGGATCACCTTCAATAAGACCTGAGATGTGGTCAGCCATTTGAATGCCATGGGATTGAGTCAGTCTTTTCCTCATAAATTGCACATTTCCATAATGAATGCAGGACAACATTCCTGAATCAGTAAAGGTGCAACGGAAGCTTCTTTTGCAGAAACTTCAATTAAGGTGTCCTTATTCTGCCTCCATAGTCCTCTGCCTCCAGTGTCCCCCACAGCTGTCACTTTGTCACAAGCAGTTCTGTTTTTCCACTGCAGTTCCTCAGAGGAAATGCCTAGAAGGTAAATACTCTATACCTGTGTAGACATCTGAAGAGGTGATCTCCTCATTATCTTCCTCTCCCACATGCAGCCACTTTGCTGTACTACAGAAGAGCTTGTTAAGTTTGCATTCCAGAAACCTCTGGAAAGAAAAGCATTTACCTGTTTACTTTGGGTGTCTGCTGCTGTTGATGCTTCTGAAAATGTAACTAAGTTTTAATTGCCATAAAATTTACCTGTAAGTTAAGAGATGTGCATTATTTGAGATGTGACTTTGTGCATGCAACAAAGGTGCATTTATGCATGATCCCACGTGGTAATGGAGGAGGAAGTAGCTCAGATGCCTTTTGTGATGACAATGTGACCCCAGGAAAACGGAGTGTGGCCTCCCAGTAAAACCCTGTCTGTAGTTCATGTGTGCAGCACCAAAAGGTGCAGAGCAGGATGCCATCACCTGCGGTTCTGGGAAAAGCCCTGGTTCCACAGGGGGAACTGGGACAGATACTGGGACTGCCACCTCTTCAGAGCTCAGTAGCATGGTTTTACCAGGGGCCACACATTGGTGACCTGTAACTTCCTCCTGGTGGCAACAACTATTTTCAATTTCATTGTTATTCATTTTTTGTTTGAATGTGGAAGGAGAAGTTGCTTTTTTCTTGGGGGTCAGAGGGAGAAACTGTAAAAGTCTCAGCAGAGAGACCTACAGGTCAAGTGCTGAACTTAGGAGTGCAAGGAGGTCCTGATAGTGGACATGGCCTGAGGAATGCGGGGATAGTGTAGGGCTTGCTACAGCTCAGGAAATTATCAAAGTCATTACAATTGAAAGTGGGAGAAATGTCTTGAAGGATAGTAAAGAAAAGGAACAATTTATCCATCTTTTACATCTATTCAGTCTTTCAGTCACTTTGAACTTTCTCAATTTAAGAAGTGTTCTAGTTCGTATTCACATAAAACTTGGATTTTTTTTCAAGTTTAAAAGTCATTTGATCTTTGAGGTTTTGACTGATGTGAGCTCCTGTCATTCTGCTTTGTGAAATGAACATAAGATTTCAGGTGTGGTATTTGCAGCTAAGAATATTATTGCCCTTGATAGCTGTATAGGACCAGAAAGTAATTGTCATAAAATGTAGCAAATTAGGTAGAAATATATTTGCTGCATTGTTAATCATTACTGTATATTAAAAGTACACAGACAAGCAGGACAGGCTTGTAATTCTGTTTTGTAATTCTCCAGCATAGAGAGTATATGAAAATAAATAAGAACATATGATGAAACTCCTAATGAGTTTAAAGACATGAAAATATTGACAAATTTATTTGTTTGCTTCTGGAATCTGTATTATGAAATTACACTCAAGTGAGATATCGCTGATAGTCATTGAAGAAAAAAAATCCATGGTAAGCTGGGGAGGCAAAGAGAACATACCCTAACTCGGAGATTTCTTGCTGGTGGGAGTGACACATAATCATTACTAACTATATTGCCAGCCTGAATCAACCAAGGTTATTGATGGAAATTCAGGCTCAAAGCATCACAGTTTCCTTGATCTCACTTAGAAGAATAGTGTACAGACCTGAAAGAACTGTCTGTGAAGCAGATTAATGTATTAAGCATTTGCAAAAGCACTTAGCAACAGTTTGTTTAAAAAACTATTAGACACCCATGGACCTGTGTGCTGTGATTTTCTCCCCTCTGCATTTAAATAAATATGAAAAAGAGGAAATATTTGTAAATGTCTTATTTTAATAGTGTATGGCAGTGTTTCTAAAGTATTTTCTGATATATGACCTGCCATTTAGAGTGATTATTTTCCTGTATGAATTGAAGCACTTAAAAAAATATAAAGGAAATAGAAATTGTGTCTAACCTATTTGTTTGAGATATGAGTATTAAAAAAGTCCAATGTGTGTATGCATAGATAAGGCCATGGATTCTCTTCTACTGTAGTTTTTCATACGCTTTTAAGTGATCTCAGCCATCATATTTCCTTCTGAGATACAACTCTGTGAACTGTGATTAAAGTGCCCTAGCACATCTTTTAATGTGTTTGAATGAGAGGACAGTCAAATGCATATTATGCAAGGTCTAGGGGATCTTTCTTCTGAAGTTTTCTTTTTGACAACTTCTAGAACAGTAGCTGCTGACAATAATGTTATAAAAGAATAAATATACTTTTTGGTGTTTACCTGGGGTTAGCATATGGATGCCTGTGAAGGGGAGGGAGTAAAGAGATGCTTCTAGAAGCATGCACAGCATACAGAAGCAAGTAAAGCTTGCTCTGTTGTGGTTGTTGTGGGAGAAAGGAGATCCCTGTTGTGTATTGTGGTCTGCTGCTCACCCATAAGGGAGCTGACACACATACTCACATGAGTCAGAACAAGAGGGACACGTTTCAAACTGTACTCACTGGTACAGAGCTTTCCACATCCTGCCCACAGGACTACAGTTCTACTTTCTTTAACTATGTGTGACTCAAATGACTATGTTCACTAAAAGGCGACCTTCATGGTATAAACAGATAAAAAAATAAAAAAGATCCCCCTCTTTACAGAGGAACTTTCCAGAAATACAAATACTGAAAACAGACTGCAAGCAGACCGAAACATGGGGGGAACATGGAAATAAGTGTGTTCAACCCTTCAGTATTTTAGAGAGTTAATGTCATTTACCTACGTTACAGTGCCCTAATAGACCTCTAATTTTGTTTGGGATGGTGGCCCTGAAGAAGAGACCATGTTTCAACTCTGAATGTTGAAATGGAAAATGTCTGGATTTTGGATCTCGCATATTTACAAAGATCTGCTATTTATTTTTCACCAGCCTGGATCTGTCTAAATTTTCATTTCTTGAGCTACTGAGGCAAGGCTCTGGTCCTCCTGTCTTTTGGGACATTTAACTCACTTAGATGAAAATATCACCAAGGATGGAAAACTAAGCTCTTAATAAAAATCACTGTCTTTTTATTTCTCTTTGAAAAGTATTTTGCTCATTACAAATAGCTGCAGAAAGATTTTATTGTAGATACTTCGAGAAATACAATTATTGCTTGCAATTTACTGTTTGTTAATTATTTTATCCAGACTCCTCTAATTATAAGCTTCCCTTCTTTTTCACCTGTAGTGATTCAGATAAAACAGATAACAATAAAATGACTTTTTAGCAAAAAGTATAGAATCCAATAAGTCAAGTGTACTTTACCACTAAAACAATGTGATAAAGACTGGCTGAGATAAACATTCCCTGTGTTATCATTATGGTATGCCCAGAAGGAACAAAAAGATGAAACAACTCCATCTGTTTATAGATGAATTTTGTTTTATTAGAAAAGAGTTGTGGGGACTTCAAGGTCACAGTAAGGAGAGGCACCAAAGAAATGATGTTACAGTTTCTTCCTTCTACTGCTTCATAATTTGGTCTTTAAGAGCCTACAAAAAGTCTCTTATTTGTACCCTCTTACAGTGTAAACCTTTTCCATAGAATTGTGGTAATAATCTGCAGTGTTGTTGAGGGGAAATCCTCATTCTAGCCCTTAAAATGCACTAGGCAATTTAGTGCTCTTATAGGTCTCTGAATCTAATGTGTACTTTCACTCTGTTCTCCTCCAAACCCTCCTTTAAATAGGATATAAATGTGTACGGAGACAGATGATGTCTTAAGCTCCACAGGGGTTCTCACTATATGTCCATGAATCAGGAATGCTTATGCTGAGCCCGTAACACAATGCTTGGTGTCTGTTTCCCTCTTGCTTTTTTTTTTCTGTATTGACTAATACTGAACTCATCAATTACAATGACTTAGCACATAATTCCAATAGTTTAATTGGAACTGGCAGGTATTCCTAATGTAAAAATGTGCAAGTAAGATCAAAAACTAAAACTTTGCATTATCCATACCTGATTAAAGAAGGCACACATTTTCATTCTTAAGGATGTTATAAATGATCAAGTCGGTAGCCAAATTTATAAAAACAATTTAACAAATATTTATTAGATCGATAACAAAAAAATTAGAATTTCGAAAGACCACCACAGCTTCGGGCAGCGTCGAACCCGGGTTTTGGCACAGAGTGAACCAGGATCCGAATGACAAAGTGACAGCGTTTCCCCAGGGGTTCACCCCGAGTGCTTCAAGCAGCTAGCTTATATACAGTTTATTCTGCCTGAGGCAGGGATGACTGCACGTTTCTTTGTGTCTCTTCACATGTAGAACTGGATCCATACATGTGCAGGAACAGACAAAGGCGAGTCCGGAGATCCAGACGAATGTCTGAGCATCCAGGCAGAGTCTGTATTCATATGTAGTAGAGTGATACCAGTTCCTGACCATATCAGATATAATCATAGGCACAGATCTTGTAAGTAGCTGAGACATTCCAGTCATCACCGCGCCAAAAAGTTAAATGCAATCTACCCAGGTGCAGGTGCCAGGGAAGTTGACAATCATGGCCCAGGATGGCCCCATTCATATGTTAACAGACCTGATATACCTGATATTATCTTTATGTTGTCCGGGAACTAGTTGAATAGAAATAAGACTCTGCTCCCAGACAGAATGGTCAGAAGACATAACCTTGGAATTTCACAATATTTATACACATATATAGCGTGAATTATCTCTACCATATACTACAAGGACACATATTAATCTCCCTTTGAAATAAGCTCTGGCCAAAGTTCTAGTGGTAAATTCTAGGGGGAATACAGAACAACAACAACAACAAAAAAAAACCCAGTGAGGTTTACACCTGTCTAAAAGTATCTATTGGCACCTAAGAAAACAATTGCAGAGTTACCTTTTGTAGTATATGGTAGAGATAATTCATGCTATTTATGTATAAAATATTGTAAAATCCAAGCTATGTCTTTGACCACCTGGCTGGGAGCAGAGTCTTATGTTTATTCAATTAGTTCCCGGACAACGTTAAGATAATATCAAGTCTGTTAACGTATGAATGAAACCTTCCTGGGCCATGATTGCTGACTTCCCTGGAATGTCAGAGCCACTCACGAGGGACCTGCACCTGGGAGATTGCATCTACCACACTCAAGCACCGGTGCCACTCTGCTACATGTGAATGCAGACTCTTCCGAAGTGTTCAGACAACCATCTAGACGTCTGGACTCACTTTTGTCTATTCCTGCACATGTATGGCCCCAGTTCTACATGTGAAGAGACACAAAGCAACATTCGGTCATCTCTGCCTCAGGCAGAATAAAATGTATATAAGCTCACTGCCTGAAGAAATTGGGGTGAACCACTGGGGAGACGCTGACACTTTGTTTGTTGGATCCAGGTTCGCCCAGCGGCCGACGCCCAGGGTTGACGCTGCCTTGGCTGTGGTGGTTTTTCTTTTCTCGAAATTCTATTTTGTTAACGATCTAATAAATAATTGCTAAATTTTCTTATAAATTTTGTTCCCGATTTGATAATTTATAACACCTTTTTTTACTTTTTTATTCATGTAGGTGTTTCAGCACTTGTGTTGTATTTCACACTGAGGAGAGTTTTATTTCCCTTGATTTGAGAATTTCTTTGAAAACTGTGTACATTCAGTGTTTTAGCCTGTCTCTTACCCTATTCTAAGCATGAATTTACCTTTATATTTTTCAGAATGGGGCTGACAAATAAGCCACTTTAACAGGACTTTTTTTCCCATATTGAAACTGTATGGAATCTCAATCAGTAATCAGTAATCCAAAATAAGTTGCTGGGCTGGAATGGTGTTAACTTTCTTCATAGCAGCCCCCATGGTGCTGTGTTTTGGATTTGTGACTAAAGCAGTTGTTCAATGTTTTAGCTATTTTTGAACAGTACTTCCACAACATTTTCTCTTTTCGTCACTCTTCTTTATAGCAATTAGGGTGATGAAGGGCAAAAAGTACGGAGGGTACACTGCAGAGACAGGTGATGTCAACTGACCAGAGGGACATTAAAATCATATGATATTATGCTCTGCCATAAACCTCAGGGGGGGAAAGGAGGAGGAAGGTGGGAATACTTGTGCTAATGACATTTGTCTTTCCAAGTGAATTCTACATGTGATGAAGCCTTCCTTTCTAGGAAGAGAGGTTTATGTACTGCCACATTAGCAAGTAGTACACCTTATTTTGCTTTGCCTTGCTTCTCTGTGTGTCTTTTGCTTTAGCTATTAAACTGCCTTAATCTCAACCCTAAAGTTTCCTCACTTTTACCATCCCTATTCTTTATCCCAGCCCACTGTGGGGAAGTGAGCAAGTGAGTGAGCACTTAGCTGTTATCTGGGCTTAAGCCATCATGGTAATACACATTGGATAGGTAAAAACCACTGGTGGCACACTAAAATGTTTTTATTAAAGTCAATTAAAAGAAGCAATAGCAAAACTGCCTTCCACAGAATATCTTAAAATCTAAAAGTACCAAACTCAAAGACCAAAGTCAATAATGGATTTTTATGGTGAAGAACAATGTAGGTGGATCCAGTAAGCCTGTAATACAAAACTACAGTCCAGCACTTGCACTAATATCCTGCTGATGTTGCAGGTATCTCTTTGATGTTCCCAAAAATTCACTGGGTGTATAGGGTGGAATCTCTTCCTGCTCTGAGCAGCAGAATTCAATCTAAGCTAAGTGTTCCTACTGAGCTCTAGCAAGTGCCTTTTGTAGGAAGACAAAAAAGAGATGCAAAGAATCTCCAAACCAATTGTAGAATCACTCCTTTTTAGCTTACATTCTTCTTTGAAAAGCAATGACTGCAAAGCAACGGAAGTGGTGGGTTTAATAGGTCTTTACCCACAAATTCTAGAACAACTGAGCAGAAAATGGGGTACCTCAGTTCAAATAAGACTTTAGCTTGAAGGAAGTTAAGCCTGTATTTCTCACGTTCCCATAAAGTGCTAATTGAGCTACAAATTAGTCTATATTGAAATAAGAGATTGAGAGATGAAGAACATTCGTTTTCTTGGTGTTCAGCCTTTACCATTTTCTGTCTCCTGCTGGTATTGCAACTGCTTATCTTATCTTTTATTTATCTTTAGTCACACTTGGTCTATAGATATTCTCACTCTCAGCATATTTGTGAGAGAATTTCCATTTTCCAGTGCCTGGGTACTAAAGGATATATTCTTTTTATGTGCAATGCTGTCTTGAGACTCATTTCACTGGAAGAGTTTGAATGTGCTTAGAAGAGAGAAGGATTCAGCCCTTGTGTCTGACACACCTGAGGGACTGTTTGATGTAAGAACCCATCTCTCTCTTTCACAGTTTGTTTTCAGTTGCTTTCTAGTCTTTGCCTTGAAGACTGGCATGTGAGTGACTTGCTTAATACATTATCACTTTATTTTGGTTGGGTTCAAGCCTTACTGGCTTTGTTTTCTGATGAGGATCTGCCCTTTATTGTGCACCTTGCTCCCTTTATCATGGCACACATCTACAGTGATTTGCTGCATATCCTTTGAAGGACTGACAGTGAGTTTTAAAAGTCTTCATGAGTAGTTTATTATTCATAGTTTTCCCTCCTTGAGTGTCCTTGTCGACCTCTTGACAGATTAACACTATTGTAGTACATTTCTTTTCAAAATGAGCCCTCTTTGCTCGAGTCATGCTGATGCAAAATCTTCTACCTGGTCCTGTCCTAGGAGCAAAATTCCAGCCCCTCTCTCTGTCATTAAAAGGTAGGGTCAAGTCATTCATGTAAAATAAATGTGGGCTTGGACAGAGGGTTGTCAATGCCTTGGTGCTTACAGGGTGGTCTGATTGTGATCAGGTTGTTATGACCGCACATAGATCAGATAGATGAGCACCAGCAGTCGTGGAAAGTCCTAACACATATCTGAGGCATTTGTTTTAAATTAGATTAGATAATCTGAAGGCCTTTATTAATCTCTGAACTAGTTGAAGTAAGGTGTTGTACTGGTTTTTCTGTTTTAGAATGTTAGTCAGGATATTTTGGACATTAACAATATGTCCTAATTGGTAAGGGCAAATAGTCACAATTTCAGTTAATTTTTAATTTTTATGTAATTTTGGATTAATATTCCAATTTCATTTTAATGGTATTTTTTGCCATGTAAACGAGGATGAGGACAATTCCCATACCAGGCAGAAAAATTCATTCATAATCAAACATAAAAACTCAAACATAGTTTGAGCCCCCCTGACACTGGCAGTGACACCTTCCAGTAGACAAGGTGGCTGAAAACTCCATCCAGTCTGACCTTGAACACGCCTCCAGGGATTTTCAGCTTCTCTAAACAACCTGTGCCAGTGTCTCACTACCTTGACAGGAGAGAATTTCTTCCTAATACATGATCTAAATCTAGCCTCTTTTACTTTAAAGAAATTCATCCTCATCCTGTCGTTCCATTCCCATTTAAAAAGTCTTTGTCCAGCCTTTTTGTATTCCCTCTTTAGACACTGGATATTTGGAAATATCCAATATTCTAAAGTTTGGAAAAGTTGTGTGTACTACTTGATTTTTCTGTATATGTATAATGCCTGAAATTTTTTATAATTAATTTATATTGGGCTAGAGATACTTTTTTCCATCCTGCCATTATAAAGTGGCTTCGATTGATTGGATGTTTATTATTTTTCACTTCTGTAACACTGAAAATTTCAGGTATTCCACTTGCAATGTATTCCCATTTCAATCTTGTCAGTATCCAGTCCTAACTACATCCTTTACAAAATTTCATTTGCTAAGAGACTGGATACTGGTTTGCTCTTTTAATTGCTATTCCTCCTCCATATTTGTTTTTCCTTCCTTATTTTTTGTTATTGTTTTGTTGTTTTTTTAATAACAAATGTTATCAAGAGGTAATCAAGGTTTAATAATTAAAAAAAACCAAAACAACAAGATTCAAGCCTGATTGGTCTTTGCCACCAATGTAAACACACTCTAAAGGAAAATTGCAATATACGTCTATACTGTAAACACTCTTTTTGGAAGCTAAACATTAAGCACTTACTGTGCTTTAGTTTTCCAAAGCAAAGAAGAGCTTTGATATCCAGGCTTTCCAAGTTGTGGAGCTGAGGACATAAATCTAGAAATTTTGTTGTAGATTTTCCGATAATTGTGAAATAATGTAGAAGCACTACAGTGCTTCTTCGGGTTTAAAGTAGAGGCATAGTTTTTGGCAGACTGTGAATTAATCCTCAATGGAAAAAAAAAAGACTCTACTCTGCCATAACAAAATTGAGAAATATAAAAAAGAAAAAATAGGTTTTGACGTTTCCTTGATACATAGAAGGCCAGAGTTTCTTAATTTTTATATAATTTTCCTGTTAGACTAGGAGTTCATATAGCCTTTTTTTTTCTAGTTGTGGAATGAGTTTAACACAGAATCTATTCAAATTATAAAAAATAATCTCAATGACAGTATGAAGAATTTATTTTAATCTACAAACTGAACTCTCCAAAAATGTAGTTCTTGAACATAAAAGATTAATATCAGTTATGGGATTGCTTTCCAGACTAGCAATTTCTGTCAAAGTAATTTTGCAATTAAATTTAGAACTATCTAGCACTTTCATAGGGAGAAACTATAAATCTATATACAAACAAGAATATATTACAAGCAACTTAGAAATCCATTAGCTTATTTCTCTCAAATACTTTGTCACATCCACAGACATAATAGGGAGGCTGCAGAGATTTTTTTCAATACTTACTTTTTTCTACTTCCATCCAAGGTCAGTTTGAATCATGAATTTTTTGACAGGGCCAGGGTCAGAAGGGATGTTCTGGAGGTGGAGAAAGGACAAATATCTTTCTTACAGTGAATCCCCACAAATATCTGTTTGGTAAAAAAGGCTTAATGGAATATTTTCAAATGGTGCTTGCGCTGATATTTAAAATCCATAAGAGAATTACCTTATTAAGCCTAGAAAACGTGCTTTGTGTGGATTTTGGTTTGTCTTTAGTTAAGCTTAAATAAGGAATGTTACAGTTATGCTTAAATAGGGAAAAATATGCACTATTCCCACTGAACTGTTTCAAAGGAGTTGAATGCTAGGTTAAGATCCTCTGTTCATATCTAACAGATGGAAATATAACACTAACCTTTTCAAGAAATGCTTTGTGATCAGATGATTAAAGGAACAAGCCAATATTAAAATTAAACATTACTCGCTGTGATGGGGTTTCTAACAAGCATGACAGTAGCAAAGGAGTTGGGAAGTAGTGTAGAGTGGAAATTTTAGTAAAGAAAAAAATACATGAAACAGGAGACAGACAAGAAAGACCTTTAGGTATGTCCCTGATGACTTTAAAAAATCCTCATTGTTGTTTAACAGTTGTGTGTTGTGAAAGTTGAGCAGGACAGGAATTATTATGGTGACTGGGGAAGAGAGAGAGCCTTGAAGGCATCCGCACCCTGGAGCCCCAGGATTTGTTTTGGTGGAAAAGGCTGTGCTTCAGGGGGAGCAGTGGCAGAGGGAATTGCCAGGGGGAAGGTGTTCCTTAACACTCAGATAGCAAGCTGCTATCCCATGTCCAGAAAGGGCAGCTGCTGTGCTCTTCCTGAGTATTTTGTCTTGTCTGTTCAGCGGAAACTTTGCACCTGAGGTTTGTTCCTGGCAGCGTTGAGCGGATGACAAGTACACATGAGGGCTATGCAGCAGTGTGTGTGCTGTGAAGAAAACTTTGGGGTTCTTTTTGAAGAGGAAGTTGTGGAGTTTGTGTAGCTGCAAAAATGATCAAATCATATATTATTTGGCATTCTTAATTCCAGTATAACTCCAACAAATTGTTTCATCACACAATTAATAGCTATGTAATGGCTCCAAATTTTGTAATATTATTTAAACTCTTTCCTGTTAAATATGAATAGTTTCTCAAGTACTTAGGAGTTCATAATTAGGGAAACCCAATGACAGCCAGAATTCATCTTATGCATCTCTGCTGAAGTGGTTATTACATGCAAAAACATCCAACACAACAAGATCATTGGTTATTCCATGTCAACTCTCTGATTATTTTCCCTTTTAGAAGACTAAGAAATAAGGACTCAGAATTTTCCTGCTTTTTATTATGGACGATTTGTAACAAAAAACTAATTTCATTGGAGGTATCAGTTCTGACCATTAGGAGAATACTTTTAGGATAACATGCTGCTTGCTGCGTGTGGCACCAAAAACATATGGAGCACATAGATTATAAGTTTTCTCCTGACTTTGTCTCAGGAAAGACACAGGTGGACAAGCTAAAAAACAAAGCCATTTTATCCCTTTCTAACTCCTTGTCTCATTCCTGTGCCCAATTCCTTCTCCTCAACTTGTGCTTTACTACATAGAGTGGCAGAACAGAGAGGTCTTCTTTTACAGATTAATAAGGTATAAGAAGGATTTCTGGTTTCTTCTCACTCTTAGTGAAATCAGAATTTTCTTTCCTGGCTCAGAAAACTTAAAAAACCCTACCAAGAACACCCCACCCTCTTTGCCCAAAGACCTTTTTTGCTTTCCCTTTTCTGAGTCACAAAGCAGTCCTGTTGTTTGTGACTCTTCCTTCACACCTCGAAAAACATGTGACTTCTAAAAAGAGAATGAAGTAAAATTATACAAGTCAAAACATCTAAATGATAAGTAGCCTTTAAAACTTTAAACTCTGATAAATGCTGATAGAGGCCTCAATAAAAGTTAATGCTCCTGGTTGATTTTGATGGAAAAAAATTGTAAAATGTCAGCCTTGTAATAAATGCACTAAAGGGTGAATGCCACATTTAAATAAATAAAGTCTTATGTCTGAGAAGCAAGAACACTAAAATACATGAGTACAGAATAAGAATGTATTAACCTGATGGGCCTCATCTGCTTGCTCAGAGGACTGTGAAACAGAAGTAAATCTGAAGAACTGGAAAGAATTACGCATGCATGAAATAATAAAAATGAAGTGAAATGACATATAGGAGCCACAAGTTACTTGGACATCAGCAACTGATGTCTTTTTTTTTTTTCCCCAACTGGGGAAGTCTCTGTATAACAACATTTCTTTCCTTATTTTCTGACATGTTTAAACATATGCACAAGGAAAGTTTTTCAGCATTTTTCATATCAATGGGAACATTAAGATTTTCAGTATACCTATAACTTTTGCTAAGGTTGGTGCACTCAGCTGAAGATGTAAAAAGAAGTGCATGTTAAAAGTTTGGATAGCTACTTTAGTACAGGGAGATCACAATCTGGATTTAGAAATCACTTTGTGATTAACAGTTGTAAGGTTCATACATTTAGACTGACAAGTAATTGAATGGTATGACAAACATCACAAGTATGTCTTAAGAGTGTATCTCAAGGTTTTGACATTTGAGAAAGTCTCTGGTTCTCAGGTCATTATATGTGGTTTCTCATTATTCAATGCAAATATCATCCTGCTGTGGTATAATTATTGTACAACCTCATCAATGTGTAACAGTTTGACAGCAATTATTAATTTCATTTCTTCCTGGTTGTTGGCTTAAATTCATTTAAATTTACTCTTCCAACTCTTAACAGTACTTACTGCAAATAACTGAGGAATGAGAATGTCAGAACAGAAATGTATTTCCCAGTCTCAAGGAGGAAATGAGAATTTCTTCCCCTTTGGTCAATGAAAATGCTTCTGCCATCATTTGGTGTGCTTTGTTGTCCAGGTTGTACAGTTACTGTCCAGTAGATGACAGGTGGTCAGCTGTACTCCAAGGAAATATCCTCCTCCTTTTTTTAAGACTGGAGAGCCCCTCTTCCGTTCAGACCCTCAGAACCCGCTGAAAGACTTCCATGCTCACTTCTCTAATGTGAAAGGACTTCTGTTGCGACTTTTCCCTTCAACACTGAGAGTGGCTCTTGCCCTTAGGTTTATGTGAGATATAGAGTAGGTAATGGACTTCCAGAGTAAATTATTTCTGGAATAATACCTGCTGTAATTATTGTCAAATGCTTTTTTCCCCTACAACTCACCTGGTATACTCTGTGTGAGATGCCACGCTCTCACTTCCCCTTACTTCTCATTTCTCCATGTTCTCCACCAAAGAATTAAAAATTAAGCCTTCAGGGAGATAGTGTAATTCCTTTTGAATAATATCAGAGTGGAGTGGTATGGAGAGCGAGTAAATGTACTCACATAATACAATATGTGAAAACACAATAGGATTAAAGTTTTTGAAGTGTTTGTGTTATTACAAGTATCCAGGAATATAGCAGCTATATACAGAAGAGGGCAAAGAAAGAGTGTGACTCATGGATTTTTAGAGCTGAAATTTGGATACCATCTTAGAAGCTTTTCCCTGAGTAGCATGTGTATACTGACCTGGCCTGTTTGCTGTGTCAAGCATTTCTGCTTTTCTAAGTGAAAGAAACTTGGACATCTGAGAGATTGCTCTGCTTCCTCCTCCCCCTCCCCTACTTAGCTACTAATCTAAGCTTTATAGCATTTTTTGACTTTCAACCTGTTGATGTGACACTGATGCTCACAAGGTAGAGAAGATTTATTGTATTACAATGTGATTTGTTGATGTGTGATTTTTCTTTCTATCAGTGGATTACTTTATTGAGATCATAAAATGAAAATCAGTTTTTCATTTCAACCTCCCACTTATTCCCCCTTAATTTATTGAAACAATCCTGCAGAGTAAAAGAGATTCATTTCCACTGTTTTTAAAACAGGAGAGCAGTTCTAAGCACAAGAAAACGTGTTTTACAATAGAGACGAAAGAAAAGTTGAGAAAATGGGAAATTGAATGCCCTCACAGTGTTTTATTGAATACGTTCAACTTTGATGAAGCACAAAGGCATTGCTATATATTTTAAGCTGGCAGGTAATACATTCTGAGGGACAAAAGAAAATACAAATTAGAGTAGTTACTTTTTCCCCTTTCTGATCTGTTGGTGAGAGAAACATGCAGTGGATGTCATTAAAAACCAGAACATTATCTAGATATTCATAGTAATTAAACCAACCATAGTGTTTATCTGGTATCTTAGACTTGGAAATAACAGGAAGAGTGCAGTAAAAATAAATGTCTAATGGTGCTATTTTGTGCTTAAACAAAGAGTTTATACTGCACTAGAAATGACAGCTAATTATGTGACCATTAAATAGGAAATTAACTATGCAAATATGCTATCATTTGGTCACCTTCTTTGTAATATAAAAGGTTCCTCATATAAAGACCCTCTTTCTGATGTCTCTATATTGATTTCTGTTGATAGATGACATGACTTCTATTGATAGGTGTCATGTCCGTGATCTCTAAGTGAGAATGCAGATGGAAACAATTTGGGCACAAGGGCTGTCATTCCAGTGTGTTTGCATGATGCCCAAAGGAGCCAGGCAGTTATTTTGGCTGGAGGTACTGCTATAATTATCATAAATATTGTTCAAAAGAGTGACCTACCATTTTCTGTGTGTGTACACAATCTAAATGACAGAAAGCACATCAGGGAATTAAACAAGTCTTTTAATTTCTGGAAGTTAAATTAAAGAATTTTTCTGGTTAGAAGGCAAAGTGTCAAAGGAAAAGTGACAGGGCTGCTAAAGTTGTTTCTAGAAAAATATCTCCAAGAGATTTTTAAAATGGAAACATTTCTGAAAGCATAGCCAGATGGAAGGAGCTGCATGATGTTGATGTCTGCAGGACCTGAAGGAGACAGATGGTCAGCAACTTAAAATGTTGAATACTTTCAAATATACATGGGACAAAAAAGAAAGAGAATAGGAATCCAATGCATAAATAACCCTTGATGATCACAACTCTCCAACTTACTTGAAGTGTGTGCCATCTGAAAGTACTCCCATTCAAACTAAAAACTTCCATGGGAGGACTCAAGGCTCACTGGACAACAAAGATGAATTGGAACCTCACCTGCTGCTCATAAAACTATGCATTTCTAGATGAAGATGACAAGTTAAAACAGAATTTTAATGGGGAGAGATGAAAACCTATTAACTGTGGATGATCTAACCCTAGAGAAGGAAAATAGAAAACAGTGAATGCACAGCATGCCTCAGGAGCTAATGGAAATACTGAGAAATGCCTGTGAGAAGAACAAGCATCTGGGTAGTCACAAACAAGAACAAAAGTGACATAAGTGCTAAATCAATGATCTCATACTCTGATAGCAATGAAAAAGAAGGAGTATAGAAAATATTAAGCAATAGCTATAGGGAATATGAATTACATTACTTTAATCCAAGATGTAGGACATGTATGTGCACCTAGGAACAGTGGTTTTTTTACTTAATTATGTCACATCATATAGCTACAAGGTATCATAAGCAAGAGACTATATACTACTGATAAAAAGTAAATTGGTAATTGAATGTAAGGCATCAAAATTGGGCTTGACTCTGGTATAAGCGACAGAAAGTAAAATACTGGGCGCAGTCAGAATGAAGAAAACTAAGACAGGCAAAATGTTTTCAGAAGGTCCTGAGTATTTTGTTTTAATCATTTATTTGGATACCACCCATAGTTAGTTTACTGACATGGAAAACATTATCTCAGTGAATGTCAGTGGAAACACAGCCAATCAGGACAGTTTTGGTGTTCTAGACAGTCACCAGGAATTTAACCAGCAATTTTGAAGGTCAAATTATAACTGTAAAGATGAATCACAATCACTAGACTTAAATTTAAGTTTCCAAGTCACTGACTTTCAAAGTCCTCTGGCTGCTCTTGAAAATACTGGAGTTGATATGTAGATCATGAGGATTCTCACTGCACATCTTTTCTTCTGCAGCAATTGAGATTATGACAGATGCTTCCAGCCTCAGAACATGAAGAACAAATGTTACAGGGACTGAGAAAAACCTACTGTGCTAATTTGATGATAGTTTAAAGTGCTCTTCACTTCTGAATGCATTCCAGCTTGCAGAGTTTCAAACCAAAAACCTTTGCAATGTGTTTGTCGCCCACAATGACCTCACCTTAAGCTGTGTCACCAAAATTGTGCAAGGGTCACTCACAGGTTGAGGAGACAGTAGAAAAACTAATTCAGGTTAAGTAAAAGAGAGGTATATCTTGTGACCTCTGAAATTTTTATCAGCATTAGGCCTCAAAGGATGCAAGGAATAAAAATGAACCAGCTGTTCTCAGAATAATGTAAGGCATTTTTATCTAAATTATGATGCCAGACTGAAGCATCACTTGTGGGGTAGCATCCGAATGAACCCACAAGTCATGCACCAAACAGTGCAAATTAGTAGAGAATGACATTTTCAGATGAAAAGTGTTTGCTTATCTTCTTGTTTCTGTTTGTTAGGTGACATGTTCAAAATGCAAGCTTTGCAAATCTGAGTTTTGTTGTTAAACAAAAAAAAATATTTAAAAAAGGGACTGACATTTTATGTTGCAAGCATATGGTGTTCCTGTACCTATCACTCCTGATCACTCACAAAAATACTATAGGTAAAAGTTAAAGTTGCACAGAAAAGGAGGAACAAGAAATAAGTAATGATGAAAATGAAATCTTAGGTCTGTTGCAGAATAACTACATGCATAATTTGTTAGATTTCTTAGTGGAGCATGACCATGTGAGGTCTTGGGTATTCTTTCACTATCAAATCCCATAGACTGAGTTTTAAGGAAAAAATAAGTGGAAAAGGAAGAAAATTCAGTCTTCTCTATCTCACTTGGTAGAAACCATCACCCACAAACACTACCTACTAACAAAATCCCCACTCAATACTACAAATTTTATCAAATTCATATACGGCTTGTTTAACCTGTTTTTAGTCTTGAATTTTTTTTTGTAACCTGCAGGAGCTGCTAAAACTACAGTGTAATTTTGTGAGTTTTATTTTTAATTGCAGCTTTCAAATCTCTATTAAGTAATCTTCCTTCTTTGCCAACGTGTTGTTAAGTTAACAACTTTTATGTCTCACCTGAAGGGCTTAAAAATTTGAGACTTCCTTTCCATTTACACTCATATTTTATTAGTCACAGAGAAGATCTGTAGAGTTTTTTCCATGCACTTGACTCTTCTGTGAAGTCCTCATGTTCTTAAACATCCCCATATATTAAACTTAGTAGTTTTGTTTTTCCTCTTCAGGTTTTACATTGCAAACTGACTTACACCTTTAAATTTAAAAAACTCATCCAAGCTATTATCAAGGTTTTTTCCAAGGCAGTTGCATGGGTGCTAAGATTAATTTCTCTAACAAAATAGTTATTGGTTAAGTGGCAAATTCTATAACAAATTTTGTCTTGGTATTTAATTCACTTAATTCTCAAGCTGCTATCAGTTTTTCACATGAACACCTCTAATGCTAATGTGTCCTTGTATTATTTTATATTTGTAACTGATTTACATGAGTAGTGGAGTCTCATCAGAGAAAAGCTTGTTCTTAGTCCCATGCTCTTTTTATTGTCCCATGTCTTTCATTTTTGTCTGTTAAAGAATTATTTCTAAGCATTCACACCAAATTCTTCAAAGAGGAGTGTTTCCAAATTATCCTCCCAGAACTGTATTTTTCCACTCTTTCTTTGAATCTATCAGCTATGGGCAAAGAAGAAGATATGTGTCCCAGGCTGTCAGCTCTAACTGAAGCAAGCAGTATCTGAAGTGTTGCTAATGATGTGCAGGATAAAAACCAAATGAGGTAAACAAAAAGGCACACAACTTCTGTTAATTATTTGAGTTTGAGAAAATATTTATTTGATTCTTCCTGTCTGTAAAAGAAAGGGATTCCATCGTATCATGACTGTAGTCACTAAGATTAATGTTGATTTAGTTTGCTTTGTGGTGACTGTTGTTCAGATCTTGTTTGTCACATTCAAGAGATGGTATTTCTTCCCATCACATTCATGTCATGTCTCCATCAGGAATGGCTTCATTTTAACAGCTCATAATTTTTCATACTGAGTGCTATGAAAATCATGGGAGGTTTATGTCACACATCATAAGAAGTTCATTCTCACCTGGAACTTTTTAAACCTATTGGCCAGTTTGAGCAGAACTGGCAGAGGAATCATGGATGTTGATATCCTATAAATGCTGTGGTTCTGAGAGAGACCCTTTTAATAGAAAACTGAAAATCCTCATGGAAGCTTGGTCTTGAGACCCAAATCTACAGTACAGGGATACTAGTTCTCCTGCTTGTTGAGCTACTTGGAATTACACATCAGAGACAAAATAGCTAAGCTGAGTCAGTTCAGTTCACCTATTCATGGCAAAATCAGTCATTTTTTGTTGTGGGTAAAGCCAGATGCAGTGGAAGCCTTTATTTGACAAGTGAAAGAAAATTGTGGTTGGTTTTGTTGTTTGTTTGGGTTGTTAAAATTTGAAACATGAGTGCAATTGCATTTTTTAATATTGCAGAAAAAAAAATTAGAAATGAAGTCCTAAAATGTGAAATCCCGTGGATTTGGGGGTTTCTATGTACATTTTGTTGTCACTGTTACTGCTTTGTAAATTCTTGTTAGAAAGCTAAATAATAACTTTGTTGACTTGATTTGTGGCATGGTTTTAACCTGCTAAAAATGTAAGACCTAAGCCTGTTGAAATAACATCCAGGCTGAGCAATATTTTTTCCACAAATAATAATCACAAAAAAAAAGGAAAAGAATATATATTTGTTTTATGGAATTATACCAATTCAGACATCATAAAATAGGAACATTTTTTTAAAAATCAGATAATCTAAAGATTCAAAAATGGAATTTAAAAAAATCTATTACCACATTTTTTTATGCAATGAGCTTTTTGTTGCAAGCAGGTTATGGGAATATTTACATTTTTATTTGTTTCTTTCCATTTTGTCACAAAATAAAGATGATAACTGAAAAGTTTCACTTCAGAAACCTATTTAGCTCCAGCCCACAGAAACTACATTAGTCGATAAATTGAAAACACTCCACACTGTATTTCATCAACCCAAATTGCCCCTTTTTTCTTTTATTTTTTAATTATTCCTCTTTTACTTTAGTCACTCAATTTTACTCTCTTGAAATGCCAGTATTCCTCCATTTGTCACTGCTGCTTTCTCCTGATTACATGGAACATATTGTTTGACCCTCTGTTTTGATTCACAGACTTACGTATAAGGGATTTTCTATTCATATGTTTAGTTTCTGTAAGCTTCTCCTATTTCTCAAATACTGTATATCTACCTTCACATTGTTATAATTATTTTGATATGGGTAGGAAATAACTCTATATGTATTCACAGTTAACCCAGACTGGTAGAGCAAACATCTTTTGGAGACTAAGTCCTAAAAAAGAATAATCCAGTACACAAGAACAGCTGGGTAATGGTTGATTTTTGGCAGAAACTTAAAGGAAACTCAAGCTCACGTAACTTTAAGAGATTTATTGGATAATGCCATGTCATGTAGTGCTGTGATTATTGCAATAGGAAAGAAAAACTGCAGTGATTTCCCTGCTTTAAAATGAGAGTGTTCTTTCCATGACTTTGTAGATCTTATTTACTAGACAAGAGGCTTACAGTGGCAACAACTTCATTCTTCAAAATTTGTAAATACAGTCTCAGTCAGAAAGACTACCTTGGAGCCTACCCATGCACCTTTATATGCTAAAAATATTTTAATGCTTAGTGCTAATGGTAGAGGAAATGTTAATTTAGTTGTGTTAACTTTTCCCCCCCAGACATACCTGCTAAATGGGATTAGAATGGTTCTTTTGCCTTGTAATGTATGTAGGTTCATATACTCTTTGTGAGGAGGCTTTGACTGTAAGCTGCATAAACTATAGGGTTTCCTTAGTAATTTTCCACAAATATAGGCAGATTGTTTCATAACCATCCAAAAAATATGATAACTTCTTTTCTTTGACAGTGTCTGTTGCTTTGCCTAGAGTTTATTTCAGAGAATCCGGCACACTCCTCAGTATTCCCTTTTTCACCTGCATGTACCAATCATATTATTGCTTATGAGAAACCCAATTAGTTTTGAAAAATATGAGAATGGCTCACTGGCATCTTATCAATCATTGATTCTTCATGCTTACTTCTTTTTCTTATTGATTAAACATATCTCGTTAATTTGAATTTTGTCTCTAGTGTAGTATTACACTTCTGTGATTTAGTCTTACTGCTGGGTTCCTCTCACTGTAAAAACATAAACCATTTCACAGCTTGTGCCCTCTATTCCTCACCTGTTCCCTGCACATATAGAGTGAGTTTTCTTTTCCCATTTACCAGAGTTTTGGCTTTATATTTCAACAATTAACATTTCTTTTGATGGTTTATCTTTGGCAATTACATATTGCCATAAACCACTAAGAGCCAAAGAGTCCAGAAGTTTGCTTCCTTCAGTGTCTGAGCAATGACATTTCCAAGTAAGTCTCAGAACTTGATTTGGGCAGTGTAACTCTGTAGAATACATCAGTGGTCAGGAAACCATACATTTTAATAATGATTGCAAGTCCTCAGCCTTTTTCTGAGTATTTCTAAGTATTAAGTAGGTTTTTTTGTGTCACCTTGCATAAAAAGCACCTAAATAATAATAATAATTTAAAAAAATGTAGCAAACTATTTGTGATTTGTGTGCGTGAGCATCTCTCATGCAATTTATTAAAGCACTTGTTTTGCTGGAGTAACTCTGCACTGTCTTAGTAAAAATTGTTTTCGCTGATGGGATTCAGAAAGGACTTAAAATACATTTTTCAAAGAAAGAAATGTGCCTGACAGAAACAGTGAATTAGATGATTACCATTGAATAGGAACGATTCCCTTTTTTCTCTTAAAACAAAGCAAATTGAACATAGTTTGTATATCTTGGTACATAAGGGAACAAAACATTTTTTTTCCTGCATAATTAATAAAACTTGGAGTAAGTGTACATTTAAAAAAAATGCTTAAATATAACTTTATTTTCAGGTCAATTAATTTCAAACCTACATTTGGAATGCCTGGCAAAAAGACAAACAAAATTTCTAAGAAAGTTTGCTGAAGGGTAAAATGGATCTGGTAGCTACCATCCTTTTGTAAAAGCCTTGAGGCTTAACACACACTAAAACCTTTTTGCTATTGCAAAATCCAAGCGGGCAAATAGCTGAGGGAAGGTTGAAGCACTATGCAGGGAACTGCAGATGGTCATATGATATTATTTACAAGGGCTTCATGGCCTGGTCCTCAAAGGATTCAGGAAGCCATGTAGTGGTAGAAAATGTGATTTATACTGTTGCAAGGAAGGAGGTGTATAAAGGAAAACTGTTACTTTTACCAAACCAAACATTTCTGTTAAATTAGTCACACCTTTTTCCAGGGCAAAACACATTTTGATTCACCTAGGAGGCGGAGGTGGAATAACTTAGAAGTACTCATTTCTATGGGCTGAACATACTGATGATGTGTACTTCAGCACTGCTTTTCCATTTGGGAGTTCCTACATTCTACTCTGCATGTGCTCTGCACATGCTCCCTCCGCACAGGCATTTGCATGGTTCTGTTATACTTTTAACTGATGTTTTCCACTTTGAAAATAGAATTTTCAGTATCTACTACTGAAATGCAGTTAGAGTGGCTTAAAATTGTGGCTCAACTCAGTATGTTAAGTAAACATGGACAGAGCAATGTCAACACTGATGAAATTAATCAAGAGAACACCCATGTTCAGCCATGCCTTTATATATTGCATGATGTAATCAATAAAGAATTACATTTTATTTAGGAAAAAATAAGTTGGCTTAAGAATACCTTTCCTTTTTTGCCTTAAGCTGCTGTGCTTTCTGGATATATTCTTGAACCTCACACAGTGAATTTCAAGTCTCTGTAGAGCCATACTCTTACCAGCATTAAGCATTCCTTTCATTTTACAGTAAAAATTTGCCACTGTGGGATTTCATACTTAGCCCTTAATAATTTCCACTTCACAAATGTGGGCATATTTTATTTCCTCCAGCAAAGTAGGTTCTTCCAATCTGCTATGCTGCTACTAACAATAATTCAGCCCAAGATATGAAGAAAGTCCAGGACTGAGAAAAAACCTGATGAAATCACCATGTTTAAGGATGCTCCAAATTTGGACATGTGCGATACAGACCGGACATTTGCAAGTCATTTTCCTCAATGGCAGCTTTTGTCCATCTCAAGGCCTGATCCATGCCTGATGAGGTTAGTTAACCTTAAGACCTCCATTTCCTTTTCTGGGTTATGTGCCAGGGTGCTGTACGTGCACGCTGTGTGTATGTGAAGAGATTTTAAAGTCTCACTCTTATATTTGTGATTTTAATTTGCCACTCTTATACCCGGAGGGGAATACAAAAGGTGTCTTTCCCTTAAAAGAGTGGTTACACCACACCCTTCACAGTCTCATTTTTACCAATTTAGCACTACTGGCAAAGTCCTTGAGAAAGATTAACAGAGTAAAACTGCCCTTGACCTGTACTTTCATTCTCTCTCAACAGATGCCTAACTGGTTCATTTGGTTTTAAAAGAAGTTTGAAGAATCCTATTCATTAATCTATCCTTGGAAATGTGTGAAGAGCTTTTAGATAAAGCTGTACAAAAGCATGTATCAAGACTCAGAATTTTAGAAAGAAAATCTCTTTTGAGGATCTTGCTTGATATAGGTCCAAAGTAGACAATGTTATAGCTCATACTGGAGAAGAGAACAATAACACTTCGTGTGACAAAAGCAGAACATATAAGTAACTTTAGACAGGCTTGGGGACTTATGTAAGGCAGTCTGTCACTTGAAATAGGTGGTCTGAGGGGAAAATGTCTTGAGTTTTAGGGTTAGCTACAGCAGGAAGGAGACAGAAGGTGTGAACATTATGGTACACCCTAGGTTGCAGAAACAGAGTGAAAAAATGAATAGGGCTCTGTGAACATTGAAATTAAGTAGGAGACACAATAGGGAAGATGGGGATCTTGTACTTCCTTACTGTACCTGCAGTATCTGTGACTTTTAGGAAGTATAGTGAATTTTACTCAAGAGAGATATGTAATAGTGGGTGTCAAATCATGGAGAAAGGCTTGGGGAGAAAATCAGTGGCTTCAGGGAAGAAAGACTAGATTTATCACGGGAAATGTATATATAATGGGAAAGAAATTGACAAAGAGTTGTCAAGGTGAAACAGAAAGTGGAAAACAGGAATAAGGGATCAAGGGCTGAATTTGAGACCCGAGCTTTACAAGGAATAACGGATGAATTGGAAAGGAGAAGTGGTATTCAAGGAATGGATATCAGGAGATTTTTTGGGCTGGAGAGATAAGGAAATGTACAAAAGATGGAAGATACAAGAACCTTATGGGAAAGTGGGAACATGAAAGAAGAAGATATATTTTGAAAGAGGTCTAAGAGAGAAAGAGATGTGACAAGACAAGGAATAAGAGCAATATAAAAGGAGCAATAGTGGAGGTAAACAATGGAAAGCTGGTGGGTCATAAACTGCAAGCACTCAAAGTATCTTTTCTGACTGGCTGTCAGTAACCAGCGTGCTGTGCTGCTCAATGCTGACTGGGCAGTTTTCATTGACTCCTGGGCTTCAGTTTGGGAATGACTAAGGGTATCACTGTTCTGTCACTACATATGATATAACCATATTGAATTCTCATGGAACTTGAGTTGTTTAGAGGCACTAGCGCTCCTTCACATGAGCTAGTTCATGAGCTCAGGTAGGCTGCCACTAGTTCACCAGTCTACAGTGCATTGATAACCTACCTCAGCTGCTCTGGCTGCAATGCTGCTTCTCTCTTACCTTGCTTATTTAAAGAGTTTAAGCCTTGTCAAAATTTGCTTTAATTGTGTTAGATGTGAAGAAAATACTGAAAATAGTTTTCTTTTTCATTACAAATTTAAAATGTGTAAGCTGAAAAAGAAATTAAAAAAATAATTTACAAGAATTGTAAAATAAATTTAACTTAGGCTGTTACAGCTAATTAAATGAATGTATTTATTTTCAATTCAAAGCTTCTCATGCTTGTGTAAGAGTTCTGTTACTTTCTCCTTTAGAAGTAGCAGAGCAGAGCAGTTTGAATTCAGAGTGGCCTGCAGTACTTTGTAAAAAAAAGAGAGAACAAGGAGAACAACGGAGATTCAAAATATGGCCTTAATCCATCACATCTTCCTTCTCTGAGAAAAAAAATAGTCAATATTCAGATTTGATGTTTTTTTTTCTCAGAGGAATGCTGTGGATTAATTTCCTTAGCTCTGGAACAGCATCCTTAACAGATACCCTCTGCTCTACGGTTTGGTTTTGATTTTGTTTACCTTTGGTTTTGTTTTTTTTCTCTCAGAGAAAGACAGCTAAATTTCATTCTCATAGGCTCAGGACTGTGAAATGCCATCATGGGGAAGGATGACACAAAGATGAGCCCTGTTCAGTGTTTGAACATTTCAAGTGCAGCACATTGTGTTCATTCTTTTTTCTTTTTTCTTCTCTCTTATGCCACTGGACTGTAGTCGTTGTAGAGGTTGGTATCTTTGGGCTTTTTCCTCTGTGGATTCTCTCAGATGTCTGAATGCACAACGTAAATGGCACTTTAAAGAAAAGATTGGTATACTGGTTTTGGCATGAAAATATAGATATGTTTTTCTTTCTGGCCATTAGAACTCTAGCTGGACAATTAAGTAACATTTTTTTTCTTCCCAACAAAACAAGCTGGCCAAGCTGAGCTTTGCTTCTGAGAGTGTCAAGAAGTTCCACTTCTTACAGAGCCACTCTTCAATTTCTCCTTGGGATGTTTTCGTCCCTTTGCCTTTTTCAAAAATTGCATCATCTTAAAAGCAATAGAACACGGGCTTAGTTTTAATCCAATAACTTTATAAAGTACTTTTCCACTGTACTATTACAAATTGTATTTTTGACAGCTTCAGAATCATATTTACTTCATGAACTTGTTTAAGAGATTAGATCAGCACTGCAAGTTTTATTGTTTTGTTGATTTCTTTTCTGTGGTAATGTAATTGACAGGAGCTGATAAGCCTGTAAATTCAAAAAATAAATATTGAGTGTACTTCCAAACTAATAGCCCATTCATCTTCATCTGCAGTGCTGTCTGTTGTCCCTGTGAGGAATTGCTCTGAGCTAGTGGTGCTATTTCTCCTGATATGAAGTCTGTGCTTACACCTATGCGCTTTTACAGAAGTATTTAAGCAATTTCTGTTGCATATTTTCCAAAATACAGACTTCCAAGCCCATGATATTTTTATTGTCTACTTTACCAGTGTTTTCAGCCCTGATTTTCATAGAGTAACTTTGTGCCCCAATTGAGTGGCACAATACCATCTGCCTCTACTGCTCTTTTTGCATGGTTATTCTGTCACTATTACTTCACCAAAGTTTGTCCTGTAGACCTCCTCTAAATTTTCTTGTCCTGGATCCCAAAACAGCATCAAAATATTAAAGATTAATTTGTTTTCTGTAATATATAAGACCTTTATGATTGTCATAAGTCATTAAGAAAATAAAAATCTTCCAGTTCTACTCAGAGTAGAAAGAAAGGTATCCAACTATTTTTTCCTTAAATTAAAAACTTAATCGGAACAGTGCTTCAAAGCTATATTCCATATTTTTTAGTTGGATTCTTTGTGATAAAGAAGAAAGTAATGTTTAAATTTGTTCTAGTTACCACCTATGTTCCCTAGGAGTTTGAGCCAAATGGGTTGCAGTCTTGAGTCCCTGCCTTACCCATTTTGCAAAACTAAGATTCTTTAAGAGCACAACAGAGTCAGGATTCTTCCCTCCTGTTCATGAGCCCAGCTTGTCTCAATGTAGCAGCCATCTCTCCAGCTGCCTTCTTGTGTGCCTGACTGAGAAAGGATCTCCATCTCTTTTTATTGTATTTCCTATGTTACAGGAAGCATGTCACAGATATATCAGTCATGGGCAAATTTAACAGGAATCTACCAATTGCTTTTTTAATGCTTCGTCTGTTTTAGTGTGTTTTTCTTGTGCTCAGAGTCTAAATTAAACTGAAATCAGTGAAAGAAAATGGAAATACTTCCCCTAAGAATATAAACAAATATATCAATAGTTCAGGATTTCAGAGTAAAAAGAAGCAGAAAAATTGTCAATTGTCTCTTCACTATGAAAGATTCTCATAGAGACTAAGATGATGGGTTGTTACATCTTAATATGTTTAGCTCTTCTCTTTTTGTGCTGACACTCTTAGGGGCATCACTCTTTAAGATAGATTGCATTGTAAATATTTTAAAATAAAGTAATGACTGTATTCTCAGCTACTGATTACCTGAAGCTAGCTTCTAGAAAATTGGACTGAAAGTAAGACTAGGTTATGAAAAGACCTTCTCAGTGTTTATGATATTGCACAGTTGCAAAAGGAGGTTATCATTGTACTTCAAACATTCATCATGGTAAGTGCAGAAAATAAATCATCCTGACTGAAGAAACACTATTTTATGGCTATAAATTATTAGACTGTAAATTACCTTCTTGGAAAACATACTTTTAGTCTGGAAATCTCTTACAAGGAATCTTTATGATCTCATTAGGTTTCCCCTTTGCGGCAGAAATTTAAATAATTTAGTTTTTGATTACTAATTCATAGCAAAGTAATTTGAGAATGTTTACATTTTATAAAGCTCATCCATTGAATTATTTATCATCTTATATAATTTCAATAGGCATTTGTTCAATTTTTCATGCTTTACATACGATACCATTAGCACAACAATACCCCACAGTTTAGATATTGCAGAGAAGGTCCATATTTTAAGCAGAAAAATGCAAATGAGTATTTTGAAGCAATATAATATAACTTTATTGTCCTTTCTAATTTTACTTCCCCACAAACCTTGTTGATAATTTTGTACTGTAACCTTGTAGTACATTTACAACTGCAAACTATTAGCAATACGGAAAGAGAATAAAATGTATACTACTTCTGACAAGAGGGATTTATAGTGGCTACTTAGTCTTTTTTGCAGCAGCAGAACTTGTCTTGTTTCTAGGGAAGCGCTTGGAGAATCATCTCAAAGGAGAAATATAATTTAATGAGGCATCACTGTGAACAAAGAAACTTGTTCCTTATAGTTGGATATGAGGACAAGGGACAAAGGGGGCATGAGTGTGATGAGGATTAGGGATAGTGTGTGATGGTAGAGGGCTGCACAGCATTGTATTGGGTGAGATGCAATCCCAGAGCTTCTGTGTAAGCATGGTAAGACTAAGCAACAGCAACAAAAACTAATTTTGACTGCTTGCTTATGTATTACTGTGAATGACACAGAATTCCTTCCTATGGGCATTTATTGAAATATAGTTATTTCAAAAAGTGTTGTTCCACTAATGCTAACTAGAAGAGCTTGTATGAACAGGTTCAGTGTCAGCATGTGCGGCAGAACTTGGCCTGTGCTGATATTTGGATTGACTCTGTATTTCTGTTTTGCTTTCATTCATTAAACTTCATCTTTGAACAGGCAAGTTATTAGAAATGCTTCATTGAATTTGAAGCTAGGTCAAATAATATTCATAGGATTGCTTGCCTAAAATCACACTGTAATGCATATTGTTATTGCTTATTGGCAAATAATAGTAATAATGCTATAGGTGACTGTGTTGCAGATTCCTTCTACCTAGATCTGGAACAGCTACAAATTGAGAGATAAGAAACCTAAGGAATTGTTTACTCATTTTTTTTCCACTTTAAGTCTCAAATGAGAAATTCAGTGTGTATAGAACTGGATAGTTCTATACTCTAGTATAGAAAAATTCTGAAGGTTCACTTTAGTTTATGCGTGACCTTTACTGAAACAGGAGGATAGACCTCAAGGGTGTGCTCCTGTGGGGTGTATTTAAGCTGCAAGAAAGGTTCTCTGAATAAAAATTTGTCAGGGAGCTTATGGTTCTTGTACTCTACAGCCTGGATTTCCTAATGTGCCAGAGTTGCCTTTTATTTGTTGAACATAGTATTTTGCCAATCTTTTCATAAATCACTTTATTTTCACATGAGTACTTCAGAATATGACTCTTCTTTCTTACTAAAGAAATTTTAGTTTTGGTTTGCTTTGTATTGAAGAGGACTCCCTAAGGACAATCATAGGCTGTAAGTAGCGGTCTTACTGCACAGAGTCTTGATCTGAGAGAAAACTGGGTAATGGCAGAGGTCAGCTCTGATGATTGGAGACTGTAGAAGGTATAAAAACCAAATTAATAAGTTTGTGGTTGGACTTTTCTGAGATAGATCAGTCAGAGGTTGCCAACTGGTTGTGTGTTGGTTTATTTTTTTAAAAAGGATGTGGGGAAGAACAAGGAGAGGAATCCAAAACTGCATTTTTGATTTCTAACATTCCTCTTCGTCACCAAAAATAGCTTGATAAACTACTCAATCTGTAGCTACACATGTGGTTTTTTTTCTTAAGAAGAGCAAAGTCATATGATATATTACAGACCATAGGACATGCAGTAAAAAATAATCTCCAATTCAATGGAACAGAAAAAAAACCCTGCTTGACATACAAGAAAATGAAAAAGCTGTGAAAATATAGGACCAGTGGTAAGCCTACAATAAGCTCTTTCAAATTTGTATTCATTACATGGGAATTGACACCACATCCAGTACCATGCTAGTGTTAGATAGACTTCAGTGTGGGTCAGATTTCTGCATTTCAGAAGCAGAAAATGGTAACTGTAGATGTGCCATATTAATGTCCAGCTCACTTTTAGGCAGGATAGCTGTACATATGTGTGATGTACATGTGGGATGTGTCCAGTGGGATCATTGTCATAGACTGGGGATCGGTTTGTTTATAATGAAAGATTGCATATTTTAACAACTCTGACCTCAGTCCTAACCCCTTACATATTGTAGGACTAATTTAAGAAAACACTAGTGAATTTGAAGCCCGGACAGACTTCAAAACTTCCACTGAGTTCCTGACCTTGATAAGGATTTTAGCATGTAAAGCCTGAGAGATTATTCCTCCTTTTTGCAGTATAATGATGCCTTATTATGGGAAGATCCATAACTTAATTAAGTATAAAAGCAAAAGTTGGGCCTTCTTAAAGCATATAATACTTTACTTTCAAGAGAAATGGCTTGAATGTGAAAATATTTTTGTCCTCATTGATGTCATTACTTTAGTGGTGATAACACCAGCTTTAATTGCCCTTATGAAACTTGCTAGTCACAGCTGATCATGAAAGTTAAACCCTGCTTGCATACGCCTTTGTGGCTTAACAGCCTCATCTGAACAAGATAATTCCAGACCAAATCCTTTTCCTTCATTGGTCTGATGCATTCACTTGTTAAAAATATATGTTACGGGAAAACATGCCACTGAACCAGTTATGCAATTGCAATTACTGGGAGACGTGAACAAAATCTATAAAAAATTAAGTGTTTTCATGGCATTTGACAGAAAGCAGTGTAGACACTTTTCTACAGGACAATCATGATTGTGTCATGAAGGACTCTAGTTTTCAACTCTTTAGTTCTGAGCATCAGTCCTGGGTAAAGGACAATGAGTAGAGAAATTAAGTTATTTGCAGGAAAAACTCAGGCAGTTATTCCTTACATGGCAGGGCTAGGGCTTCTGCAGTTTTCCAGATATTTATTTCAAATTCTCTTCAGGATGAACTTGGAATTTCTGGCTTCAGTCCTCAAAGATACTGGGGATGACATGTATACAAGTATGTAGACTGCATATATTGTATGCTTGTATACGTTAAATGACAGGTATACAGTTATGTGGATCTAGACCTAAGATTTCAGTCCTGAAAAATCCTGCTCTTACTTGAACTTTATATTGCAGGAAAATGTTTTGACTCACATAACCTTATAGAATCAGAGTAGTAGGAGGAAGTTTGATACTTTGCCATTGTCCTTAGTATTTTTAGTCTTCAAACTTACACTAGGGCACATAGTGTTTGCTTCCAGTTTTCTATCATACTGGAGACCTGTGTGCTATCTCTGTAACCACAGATGTCAAATCCACAGAAAACAATAGATTAATACTTACTTGCTTAGGAAGGAAAAATGTTATCAATCTTATTTAAAATAAAATAGAAGTAATTTATTTTCCAAATGTTCATAGATCTTATTGATTTTAGCCATGTGAACATGGCTTTGTATCTTTGAAAAAAATAAAACCAACAAAAAAGTAAAAGGAATTATTGTTTCACTTAGATCTGTTGTAAAAATTTGTTGTCAAAATCTGTCCACAGAGGTCATCTGAGTCACTGATTTACATAGATTTTGGATTTTCACTGGTTTTTATTTAAATGATGCCATTATTTTTTGCTTTCTGGGCACTTGTATGATACGTATGAGTAGGAAGAAGATGGTTTCTCTGCAAACAGAAGAAAATTATTGAGGCGATCTGTCTTTCTGTTTTAATGAGTGCTTAGCAAGGCGATCTTTCACAGAAGGATTACAAAATAACATTGTCAAAAGAGCTTTATTTTTGAGAATATTTACTTTTAAGGCATTAGTGGCATTGTGAGAATAGGTACAAGATGAGCAAAAAGTCCTTGAAAAATGATGTTTGTGTCACTTACTTTCAATTAAAAATCAGAACTTGGGCAAAACCAGAAAAGCTTATTCTAAGATTAAAGCAAGATGAAGACATGAAAAGAAAATCCCAATATGACTGCATTTTAAAGTGTTTATTCTCTTTATATCTGTACAAATACCTTGTTTTCTGAGTTCTAGCTTTTCCAATTATTGAATCAATTTTTACACGTGTACACAGAAATGTGCTGTCAGAGCATATGTGTGTAAAAAGAGTCTGATATTTATGTCTTGCCTGTTGAGAACAGTTTAAAGGAGCTCTAGCATCACTACTCTGTACACATATTTCCCTGACATTACATGTAATTCATCTTGGTACTTATGCTGTGAGGAGGCTGTTTTAATAGTGCTTCTAGTGCACTTGAAATGGCAAGGCTGGCATGTTTTCTGGACACTCACCAATCCTGCCCAGTGGGTGAGCAGCCCCTATCTAAAAGAGCAGTGCTTGCTCTTCTGCAATATTGTGGATAATGTTCTTTTTGGACTACTAGTTATTGGTTTCATCCTGAAAATAAAGGGCTTGCATGCATCTTTTTCTTGAATACCTTGAAAATGCAACCCATTTCTGTGGAGAATCTCTCTGGGAGCAGCGTTGCTATTCTCTGCAGTGAACTGTTTTCCAACGTCAATCATGATCTGAGATTGCCTCCAGGATCTGTTCTCTCAGAGGAATGAGACTTATCCCCAGCTAGGTTTTGGTAGTTAATTATTGCAGCTCCAGATAAGAACATAATATTAAACATATTTCAGGTTTAGGCCCCCATATAACCAGCCTGGGTACTGAAGATTTAATTATGCTACAATTTGAATTGGGCAAGAGAAATTATCCAAGATATCAGGATCTATGTGGCATCCATCATCACAGCACAAGTATTTAGTAGGTACTGTGTGTACTCCAGGTGATGGGTTAGAAGTCAGGATTGCCTTTGTCTTCTTTTCTTCCAGTTGGTAATAATCGAAGTCCTTTGTGACACTGCTGTTGTGGATGTGATAGAAAGGAGTCTTTTCTAGTATCCCAGAGCAGAAAGCAGAGCATACTTTCAGTATAAGAGTTACTGTGAGTGTCTGGATTTGAAAGGCAGAGAGTGCTGGAAATGAGTTGTAGTTCAGGTCATCAGCGTGCTTTTGAAGTTAACCTCCCGATGGTACCCACTTACTGAAATTTGTCCCAGGTTATAGAGCTTTGTCATACTCTCTGAATCAAATTCCTTTGAGGACTCAAAACCAGAAGATTTGCTCCAAAAAATAACTCAATATTCTACTTCTTCTAGTGAATATTCAATGCATGACACCAAATTTGACTCAGTAATAAGAGAAAACTTCCTGAAATGCATTTCCTGGCTCATCAGCAGCAACAACCGCTTCAATCTGCATCTGCTGCTGTTGAACCACATTCTTGCTGATACGGTCAGCAGGAGAGGACTGATCCTGCTAGAAGACAGGGCACAGGAGAGTATTTTTTTTCCTGTTTTATCCAGATGATCTGAGAGCTTTCCCCTCACAAGCATTCATGTCATCTAGAGATAAAGAGAAACAAAGCTGCTATTGTTGTTCAAAGAAATTAATTTTACAGAACAAAAGGCATCAGCGTGTTCAAGATTTAATTACATATTAGGTTAAATTGCTATGTTGGGAAGATAAGCAGCACTGGCCCAGGATCCTTCCATCCCACAGGATTTCCCAGTCTTGGTTAGAGAATGCCATGGATCTGATGCTGGCACTCATCCTGCTTTGAGCAGATGCTTTTCACATCTTTGGCACTCAGCTGAGATACAAGCTTGGGGATGGAGGGGAAGCATGAAAACTTGTAGTAGTTCCAGCTGGGCTGACCAGGTCAGAAAGAAGTTAATGAGTAATTCATCTTATAAACCAGTCTTCTAAAATTTAACTTTACTCCTAAGAGCTATAGTTACATATTTGATTGCAGGGAAAATATGAAGCTTTCCTTGTTTTTTACAGTTAATTGGGGTGTATTTTAGCCCAGGAAAAATGACCTATTTAAGTTATTAAGAGAATTAAGTTACAGAAGTGAGTTTCACTTTATCGGTATTTCACATAGAGTCTGTACTTGGATCTCTTCTCTTTTCAATGCTAAGTGACAATACATCAATATTTTTCAGACTATGAGTAGTACTCAGAATTTATCACTTATGTGAAAGCATAAGTGCCATTCTTTAAGTATGTTTTGTAAAGTTTCTCAGTTTATCCACCCTGTCTTTAAAATTCAGCCCCCAAAATTCACTAAAGTATATTTAATTTTCTTTTACTTTTTTTTTTCTTTTGGTCTTCTTTCCTTTGGAGCTTGACTCATACCTTTTAAATATTTAGGTTTGGAAATAACTGTTTGTAGCAAAAAGAAATTTATAAACTCAGTATGTTTTAAGGTTGTGGAAAGCTTGCTAACTAAGTTGACAATGTTATTTTAAAAGGGGAGCTGTAAGATTTTTTCTTTCATTTACTTTTTTCATTGTAAATACATAATCTGATGACTCTTTCATCATCTTTGAGGAGGAAATAGGGAGATAATTTTTTTTTAAGCAGCCGTAACTTGTCCAAGTTATCCTTCAAAAGTTGAAGGATGTGATGTGTCTGTTCCCTTTCTATCTAGGCCCCTCCTCACAGGCAGTGAAGCAGGGATGCCTTCATGCAGAGGAGTCTGGTTTGCTTTTGTCCTATTAATTTTAACTACATATAGAATAAAGTTGTAACAGTTCAAAAGTTAGAACAGCGAAAATTTAATACTGTAATTATAACCTTCTGTTGCAAAATTGTTGAAGTCCTATGCAGACTTATTTAGTGGCAAGAAAATGTGCAGTTGAATTCCAAATTTGAATTATCATCTCTGACTAAAATAGTCTTACATCCCACCTAAAATAATAGCAGTTATTTAAATTAATAGTTCAATGTTTTTCAGGATGGCTATCTTTCTTAAGTTGCCTTTTGCAATTTTTCTCCTTTACAGATATAGACAAGAATAAGCAATTTGGAATGGTTCTGTTGACATGAAGTTTTTCATTTTAATACTGAAAAATTTGCTTTTCATCCACAGATAATTAATTTGGGTATGTATGCACACAGTAAGCACAAATGTACTATTAAATACAAAAAGAAAATAGTTTGACCTATTCAGCTGAATAAATTAAGTCTGTTAATAACTAGTAAAAGAAGACCTAAAGGCTTGCAGGTATTTTTCATAGATCTGTGAAGTGGTCAGAAGTGAAATTATCCCTCCTGTAAGACCCAGTCTTCACAAAAAAAATCTGTTTAATTCTCTTAACCATTATGTGAGTAACTGGGAAATACAAAAACCCACAGTCTCCACCAGCTCTCCAACCCTGCTTTGCTTTCATATGACATTTTGTTGAATGAGTTGACAGACCTGACCAACCTTAAAATGCAGAAGTATTTTAAGCTTCTCTATATTTGATAATGATGATGCTTGATTGCTGAATGAGTGCAAGGTTATAATCATCTCTCTTGGCTTTTTTGTCATTCATAAGCTGCTTGAGCTGCTCTCTGCTGGCTTATGACATTTCCGGGATCTCTCAAGTGGATTGTAACCTTGTGTGTGCTCACTGAATGCCAAGGACTGGTCCTTCTAAATGCTCTTTGATGAGATGAGCTTTTATTCCTCTGTTATTTAAAAAAGGGTTTCATACCATAGAGTTTGCTTCTCAATGTCTTAAAATTCTCACAGAAAATGTTTATAAATTGGAAATGAAAGTAATTTAAAACCTCCAAGTTTGCTATTTGCTGCTTAGAGATTTCATATCACTTTATACATTTAATAATAACTCAGAAAATGTGGCTTTAAAGATAGTTTTGTAAACGTGGCCTAAAAAATATAAATTATTTTATTGTTTATGATAACCTCTATTTTCCTGAAATCCTGTTTTGTCATCAGAGCATTTTCTACAAAAAACCCCATGCATATCCAACTAGGATTGTCTGAGAACGTGATTTCTAAATTCATATTGATTTTTTTAATTTCACCTAGAAATCAATAGCGTATGTTTCATTAAATGGTGGAATACCACTATGCAACCCTCAGGTATTATAAAAATATTCAATACTCTCTTTAATATGATTATTACAACACACTGATTTTTGTTGTTGGCCATATGAGAGCCAGTATTTTCAAAATAAAGGTAATTGTTTTGCAATAGAAAGTCCTGTCAGATAGGATGTGTTACCAGATGTGTTGGTCATAAATGCAACTGATGTAATTGGGGATATCTAGACTGGGGGCAGCCTGGGCTGCATCAATTATACATTGGTGGAGTTTGCAGCCCTGAGAGATACTGGTCATGTAAGAAGTGAAATTAGGCCCCTGAACGTTAGAAAGCTGACTTCCAGCTTTTCAGGGAGGTAGTCAGTGGCATTCCCTGGGAGAGTGCACTTGGGAATAGGAGAGCTGAGACAGTGTTGTGAACAGAGCTGGAAAATCACTAAAGAAATTTTCCATAAAGCATAAGAGAAAAATAATTGGATAAGGAAAGTAGGAGACCATCATGGTTGAGTAAAAAATTGCTGATCAAACTAAAGGGAAATAAATGAATGTACAGGAAGTAGAAACAAGGACTTCATTGGCAATCTCTCTTTCCACACCTCTTGAATTGGTGGTCAGCAGGATGTGGATGGAAAGTGCTTCCCACTGAAAATAAAGGTGAGATTTATGACGAACTGAGGAACCTGAATGGACATAATTCTATGGGACCTGATGAGATGCATCTTAGTGTCCTCAGGGACTCAGCTGATGTAATTGCCAAGGCACTCTCCATGAAATTTCAAACATCATGGCAGTTTGGTAAAGTCCCAGGTGACTGGAAAAAGAGAAAGGAAGGATCCAAGGTCAGCTTGCATAGAGCTCTGAGCTGCCTCTCCTACAGAAAGGTGTCGATGTGCATGGCTGGGGGTTCAGAACTAGATGGTTAGGTCTGTTCCAACCCATGCTATTCTGTGAATCTATGAATAATAGCAATAAAACATTCGGTTAGAGAGTTAAACTAGTACTTGAAATTCTGGTTTTGAGCTACTTGCTTATATCCTGGCGAGTGACATGCAGTGTGATATGAAAGACTGTGTGTGAAGGCAGTGTTTGTGCCCAGAAGGGAAGCTGGAAGCTTGTTTCACCTCATAAAAACCAAAGGAAATCTCAAAGGGCCTCACGGGGAATGATGGTTTGAATAGGCTGCAGAGAATGTGCAATAGCAGATATAATTTGACAACATCTTCCGCACTGTTGGAAAGTCATGACCATGACCTGTCCTTGATTCACAAGTAAAATATCACTGTCTCCAAGGGCTGTTGTACATGTGAACAGCGCACATCCTCCACATCTTCCCCTCCTTAGTAAGATCGGCTCCTTTGGACAACATCAAACGACATATATAATCTTATGATGAGGAATTTTGGTGACTTTTTTTCTGCTGCCTGTCATTTTCAATTGTTCCTTTCTCTTGGCTGTATGCCACTTCTTCCCAAGCAGCTTTGGATGTTAAATAGCAGTTGCATTTAGCCTGTGACTTTAAAGGTCGGGTTGAATAAAAACCTGTGGCAGTTGCATGAGGCAAATTATTTCTGCTGGGCTAATTAAAGATCACAGATCAAATCATGTCTTGTGTTAAGTGGGTGTAACTCCTTTGGATTTGGCCCAAGTATGTGAGCGATAGATTTACTTCTCTGTATCTACTTAAACATCACTGTATTTAAACTGTGTATTGCAGTATTTTAAATGGGATTTTTAAATTCTTGACTTGCTTTTTCTTTTTTAAATTAATATCCTTGCATCTTTTCTATTGGCTTTGTATTTATTTTGTGTTGAGTGTTTCACTATTCTGTTTGTCTAATAAGGGATAGCATAATTTTGTACAAAGTCTGTAAGCCTTGTTCTCTTGCCTCTTCTTTTCCTTTTTGAACATATCTCAACCTAGAGGAGTTAAGAGTGTGCTGAGGAAGAAAGACTGCCCTGCAAGGGAGAAATTTCTCTTGAGTACTGAAGTACTCTTTCCTAAAAAGGCTTTGGGTAAACATGTCTGAATTCACTGTTCACTTTTTTCCTTTAGGGCATTCATAATGAATGGCTGATTTTAGTGCATATGCAGTGTTTTTCTAATAATTACACTTGATATCCTCAATATTTGTAATATTTGTTTATGGAATTGAGTAAATAATGCTTTGGGTTTTTTTCCTGGTTTGAGAATTTGATTGGCAAGATATGGGGAAGTGCTGTTACTTAGTTTGGCAGAATGTGGTAATCTGCACATCTGACATACAGTGGCTCTTGAACATTTGACACCCCTTCTGGGTGCTAAAAGTCTGCCTCCCTGGTCACAGAGACTGAAAGGCTTTAGGACTGACTCCCAACTCTGTCGTAGCTTCCAGTAAACTAAATTTTCCTCAAGCTGAATCTATTTTGCCTGTGAAGGTAATATGTGAGTGATATCACTGCTTTTATCTCGACCCATTTTGTCCCTTGTCCTCTCCTATCAGGCAAGGAAGGTTCAGAGCACTGCTGTTCAAGGCCTACCCACCACAGGTGATAAGTGCGTTTACCAATATATTCACTAAATTGATCCTAATGTCTTATTATTATATGTTATCTATATCCTTTATCAATTTAGAACTTGCTTTTTTAAAATGGAACTGGGCTATACAGGGGTTCTGTAAATGGCTAAGCTTGCATCAAAATCCTTTTTTGTGCATCATTAATTCTTTTGGGCTACTTAATATCACAGAACACAGCTTTTCTACAGATACCCATTACATAAGCATGTCCCAAGGGGGATGTTGTCTCCCTCCTTCCCCAAATGCAATGGTGTCATGTTACATACAAGTCGCTTCATGTCAGTTTTTTTTTACTTCTCAGTACAGCCAGGTTTAGTCAGACAACTTGAAATCTAGATTGCCTGACAAAGTGTGATTTGGAATAGGCTGAGCTACTTGGACAGAATTATAAATAGATTTAAGACTGTTTCTGTGCTCATAAATTATGATGTAAACATAAACTTAGTTTGTATAAAGAATAGTTTATGTTTAAAATTCTGGTTCTTCATTTTTGTTTTCTGAACAGTGACCATAAATCTTCCAGCTTAGAAGTCTTTGGGGACAGAAGAAGTGTGGTATTGCTATCCCTGTCATTCTGTACAGGGGAAGTCTGGTGGAAATAACTTGCATCTTACAGAGAAACTTGTTCAAGGAGAGCACCTAATTAGCAATTCCAAATATCTGCTTGTGCATTCCAGCAGTCAGGAAATTTTAGATTCACATGCATATCTTACTCTCCATGCATTGGTTGAAAGTTTTGCATCTAAGGCATTTTAAATCTGAAAGACCGAATATTTCTCTTTAGCAGTGAAAATGCACTCAGTGTTCAAAGAGGTTAAAGTTTGACTATAACTATTGCTGTAATTGCTGCACTCAGAAAGGCCTGTCATAAATGAAAGTATTCATTACAGGAAAAAATTATCTTGAAATTCCACTTAAAGCACAATTAGGTGATGAACCTATTATCAGTCATCCTCTGGCCAAAGTCTGATGAGGAGAATGGTATGTGTTGAAAAATGTGCCTCCAGCTACTGAACAAAGTTAACTAATTTGAAGATGCGACAAAAGGTACTGAATAAGGCTAGTTCAGAAGTAGAACATGAACCATTTGGTCACTTAATGTTACATTAAGAATTAATTCTTGATGAATATTGCTTATTATGGAAAGAAAATAATGTGTAATAGGTCAAGAGAGACACGGATTTTAAGTGTTTCCTTATATTGGCAAAAGATAACTGTGAGGTGAGTAGGTAACAAAGGCTCCAGTGAAACTGAGAGATCATAGCTAAAAATACTATTTTTCTCTCTTCAGATAGATATCATTAATGATTAGAAGAAAGATCCTAACCTGGAAAAGAGCATAAACAATGAAGTAGGAAATAAGTGCAATTTGCCTCCAAGTTTGCTGTTTTAAAAATCCTCTTTACTGTATAACTCTACAGCACTCATCTCTATATAAACAATTTACCTTGAGGATTCTAAATACTGTAATATTCTATTTCTGTGCATGTTCATTACTCTTCTAATCTTAGATAAATAGACTTACTTCCTCAATGTCTTTCCTCCAGATCTTACTGTGACCTGAAAACTAGAATACAAATTTTCTCTGAGCATATTTACCATGTGCTGACAGAATCAGGCTTTCTAGAGGATTGATCAAGTATTACTGTTTCTCTTTTAGAGAGAGGAAAGAAGACCTGATGATAGATTTTTAAATTTAATTTTGTTAAAGTATCAGCTGAGGAAACAAGCAGTTTCTCTTATTAGTTTCACTCACCTGACTGAAGAGAGTGAAATGTAAATCTCCTTCCAGAGCGTGTCCCACTACCATGTTGTGACATGAGTGTCTGTGCTATTCTTACCCTTCATCTTCTGCTGTTCAGAAAATATCTCTGAGAGTATCATCGCTGTAAGGAAAGGCAGAGCATGTGGAAGGAAATATGTTTTACAGCATTAGGTTGCACCTCCAGAAGGCGATGCTGAGCTCTGGTATTTGTTGCAAGAAAGCCCTAATCTTTGATATAAAGGAGACATTGGGAATACTATTTTATAGCTTGGTCCGTCCTGTAAGGTATAAAATAACTAGAAAGAAATTATTTCTCTTGGCTTTTATCCTTGTTGACTGGCTTCTTTAATGTCTTACTAAGTGCTCTGTACTGAGAAATGGTAAATTTATGTTTAACCCCTCACTCCCAATCCTCTTAAAAAATAAAAGGACATGTCTCTCTGGAAGAAAGTTTATAATCATCACTTGCTCAATCATTTTGTCTTCACTGGAATAATCTTAAGACCTTCATCTAATTAGAATTATGCAGCAGTTACTATTTATTGTGTTAGAAGTGCACTTCATGTATGACTAACTCAGGACCTTGTGTTTCTACAAGGAGATAAGGATGCAACAATCTGTTGGAAAAGCAGGAATACAGAAGTTTCTTGATTCACCTTTAAATATTACGTTTCACCAACCTCACCCATTTGTTTCAATGTACATCAGTGTTGACTTCCAGGATTACTGAGGGATAAATTGAGCGGAGCTGCTCTGCAAGAGCATTACTTGTTAGAAACTTTGTTGCCTAATTTGCTGTTTATCACAGGTTGATCTCAAAACAAAATTTCAGAAAAACATGAATATTTTCAAGGGGAATTGCATTCTGATTTTTGTTTCTGAGATGATTTCCCTAATAAAGACAGATGATTAGACCTGTTACCATTCTTTCATTTCTTCTCTGTGTTTGGAAGCTGTGTTCTCCTCTTTATCAAGGACCTCTTTACAATTCCTGCTCTCTAGCAAGGACCTCTTTACAATTCATACAAACTCTTTCCTCTCAAAGAAAAAGTAAGGCTTAAAAGATACCAGGTTTTTTTCTTCTTTAATTTAAATTTAAATTTAAATGAGGATCAGAGCTTAATCATCCCTAATGAACAGCAGAAATAATGAAAAACTTACCTTGTGGAGTGTTTCGTTGTAATAGTGCTGAATTAGAGCTGCTTCTGAACTGAGTAATGTTTTCTGAATATACACGGGCTCCCAAGTCATTAAAGGTTCTCATAAAGAAAGCTCATAAATTTGGCTCAGCTCAATGAGACTTAGTGCATATGCGAATAAAAATGTTTCTGTAAATAGGAATTGATTTTTCTTTCTCACTGATGGTTTTCTTTAGTTAATCTTATGAATGTGTTCTGCACTAGTTACAGCAAGACAAATAGAAGGACACTGGGAGTCATAGGAACCAATATTAAAGTGCATATTCCAGTGATTGTTGATCCTCATAATGATACCTATTTTACCTTCTGCTTTTTCTCAGAGAGAAGCTGTTGCTAAGTCAGCTTCTTCATTGACCAAGACTAGCTGCAGACCAATCAGGTCAAAGCACATTAGAATTTCCACACCAGTTCCAACATAAAAATTTTCTCATCTTTTGTTCTGCTCTCCTTTAAGTCTATCTGTACTAATTTTTGAGGCACTGCTGTAGTGGGTTATCCTAGCATAAGTGATTTCCTGACACATTCTGATCCTGCATAATTGCAGGTCAGTTGAAAAATCTCTTTTGACAGCAGTGATACAGGATTAAATTTACTGTTTGATCCTGTTATTTTAAGAATAAATAAAAACAAATGTCAGAATGAAATAACCTTAAGAAAAGAAATTGATTTTTGGTTAAACTTTGGAGACGTTTTTTGGTACGGTTCTGAAACATTTACAATTTTGCTGTTATAGGAAGACAATGTTATCATATTTCTTTCATTTCTGTTTAAGGAAGGAGCACTAATCTATTTAGGTTTTAGTACAGATTCAACCTGAGCACATATAGATGGGATGGGCCTCAGTGGACAGATATCTGATTCCCACCCTCCCTCTAAATCTTATAATCCAGTTGCTAATTTTTGAGACACAGTTTTAGTGTGTGTTTTTTTATTTACCTTTATTGGTGGCCTGCAGTGAAGTTTAAAAAAAATTCCCTCCCAACCAAAAAATATTGCAAAGAACCAAAAAAAGAATATGCATTTCAGTAGTCATGTATTTTATCACTGTGTCAGTGTAGGATCAAATATATTAAAATGCAGGTGGCTATGTTTTCCTCTTTGTGGCTGTGATTTTAATGTACTGAGCACTCAGCTCCCTTTTAAGAGATTAAATGGAGGGACCAGGTTATGAGCACTCTTCCTTCTCCAGTGAAAGCAGGAAGAAGGTGTTGGATAGAGACAGCTTCGAATATCTCTTCACTTGATCTTCTGCCTCCTCAAATATCAACTCAACTGTTCAACCGAGTGCTTCCTGGGGCTTCAAGATAGTGTAGTGCAGCAGAAAGATACGGCTGTGCTGGAGCTTTGTACAGCAGTGTGTGCTGAAGGGGTTGAGCTCTGCCTCTGCAGTCATACTTGGAGAATGAGCTTCGCTCTCTTACACAAGAGGAGTGCCTTCCAAAGCAAAATATTTTTAACATGTCTTGTGTGAAAATGGTGCAAGCAAGATTTGCAAGAAAGTGTTCGTTTCTTTACCCATAGCAAACATTTTTATGTACTGTGTGTGATTTTCTTTTATGATGGGAAAACAATTATTTTATAGTACTTCTGCTCACATTGAATATGAGCCATATGGTATTTAACTAAAATTATTTTTTTTTCTGCTAGCTTCTTGTGCAATAAGAAACACTTTTACTCTACTTGAAACCCTGGATATTATGCACTTGAGATATTGAGATAAGCATTACTTATTTCAAAAGACACTTAGTTCTTCTTTCTAGCTGAAGAAATTATTTTCAGTAGAATGCAACAGAAATCAGATATCTTTTTGTTGTTTTCCAGACCTCTTGCATGTGAATACTATATCTTGATGTTTTGTTTTGCATTTTCAAGGTGATATTCAAAAGGCAAAAGGAGAAAGCCAAGTTTATAACCAGCCTCTGTAGACTTAAGTACAGATGAAAACAATAGGTCTATAGGGTAATTTCTATAAGACCACAAATAGAACTTAAATGGCATTATGCTATGGTGGGGATAGGTATTTTTAGAGCTGCAAGTGCAATAAAGAAATACTTATATAAGGCTGGATGAGGACATTAGAGTTTTGTGGAAACAGTTGCATGAAGGAAGAAAAAAGGGTTCATTAGCTGTTATAGTTGAATTGTATGTAGCCTTCGGGGGGAAATGGGGAAAAGAGAAAGCTGTCCCTAGGGATTAGAAATGTCTGCTGCAGTGCTGACACTGAATGTACTCAGTTCTATCTGGGGCCCATAGAAATTCAGTGCCTTGGAAACCTTACAACTTTTAACTAAGATGGTAACAGACATAAGGCTCTTCTTCTCAATCTTAGATCTTTAAGAACCTTATGTCAGGATTGCTATCTGCAGAATCTTTTTGACTTTGAAATAATCTTAATATAAAAATGAAATATGCAAGGTATTCTCAGTGTTCTCAGAACTTTGTCAGTGAGAAGGTTCAGGAGATAATTTTACAAGAAATGAAATATTGTCCAAAGAACTGAATTAAATCTACATCAAAGAGAGATATTTATACAGGCTGTTGCTAGATATGATGTTTTATGTTGAGTGGTGATATTGTGTTGCCATTTTAACTTCTTTATTTCATTGATATTTTAGAGCTGAACACAGCCCAGATCTGCAATGCTGATTGATCAGCATTATCAGAAATCTTTGTTCATGGAAACTCTCAGGCTCATGTAAAACAGTCTTTCAGCTCAACAATCAATATTTATAAATCTTTGTTGCCAATCTCCTGCCTTTCAAGTCAATACCATTGCAATTATAGAAAATAGGAGCTAAAAGGAGATTTAACCTTTTTTTTTTTTGGTGGGTCTAGGGTGTTGGTTGGTTGGTTGGTTTTTGGGCTTTTTTGTGTTGCTAAGCACTGGGATCTTCTAGGGAGTGCTTTTTTATTCTGTGATTTATTGTAGATCCTACTGAGTAGTGCTAATTTTCTGTGTTAATATTTAAATGAGAGAGCAAATAAGGGCCCTGGCTTCTTAGTAATTGTTAAAAGAGTGAATGTTACTGCTCAAAGCACAGATGAGTTCCACTGTTAGGCTTTTGTTCATTACATGAGAAATTTCCTTGACAACACACTGAAAATGCAAGGGCTGTGCTCCTGACTCTTAACTGCATTGCAAATGTGGCAGAAGCAACCACTAAAGGCATGCAATTGCTAGAAGAAAGTAAAGGGAGGAGTTCCTTTGAAGTTAAACTTTTAAGAGGAAAGCTAGATTTTGAAGCTGAACAAGTACCGCCCTTTTTTCCTGCTCAGGAAAACAGAGCTCGGTTAAGGTTTCCTGTAAACAGGATTATAGTGACTCAATACCTCACTCAATACTGTCTAACTTTGTTTTCTTTTACTGAGGTAAGTTCCATCCTAGTTCAGTAGTAGGGCCTTGAGGTGATGTGGTTAAATACGTATTTTTCATTCTCATTGTGAATTTATAGTTGTCCTTACTAGTGGAAAACCCTGTGTTTGCGAGACAGGGAAGCTTTGCTTACATGAGCTGTTTGGATCCATAGACAATCAAGGAAACCATCCTGAACTCCTTCTTTTTTTCCATTGCATCACTTGTCAAATGTGTCCTTTCCCAGCTACTGGGGCTCTGTTTCTCTACAAGTTAAAAAACTGACGCAGATCATTTGATCAGCTTTGTGTTTTCAGAAATAAAACTTAAAGAGGACTGAAATGAGATTGTGTTGTTTCTACACTGGGAAAGAAAGTCTGACCATGCAGGCATGTTACCAAAAATCAGAATAATTGCTGGAGCAGCATCTATGATGTGTTGCTCCACCATTGTGCTGCTGTCTATCAGACATAGACACCAGGACTGATAAGTCAGGCAGTGCTAGACAGTTTTGAGAAAAAAGTGATATTTTGCTCTAGAGTTGTAGTTTTATAGGGTGAATATGATCAGCCTAAACTACTAAGAAATATTTAATTGAGCTAAGCACAAAATTTCCAGTGTCAAAAAGCAGAGAATAAATATTGATCACAATAATTTCACTGTCAAGGACTGTCATTAGGATGAATCCACAGCATAATTAGTGTGGGTGGATGGGGTGAGAGTACATGTAAGCAAATGTTGAATATACTTGACTCTATCAGGCTCAAGATCTGAGGATTGTTGGAGATACAGAGCCAAACTTAAACAATATTCTGTCAAGAACTAAACCAAAACATGACACCTAGTGTGGTTAGATCGAGCATACAGATTCATGTCTAGATTTTTGAAGCTTGGGTTAGTTTTAAATGTCTTGCCTAGTTGTTATTTTTCTCATCTGCCTCTGAAATTCTGAGCAATTACAAAAACCTTCCCTTTTCCACACCAGTTATGTAAAAAATCAATGAAGCATTTGAGTGGAACCACAGAGAAACTTGATAGAAAGGATTGAATTTGGAACACAATGCAGTATATATATATATATATATATATATATATATATATATATATATATATATATATATATATTCTATAACCCTTTATACAAATTTATATTCTGTTCATTTGGGAATCAAATACTGTCCTGACAGATTCAACAATATTTCAATCATTTAAGCCCAAGAGATAGTAAATTAATTGAAACTTGTATTAATTTATTCTCCAGGTTTATTTACTTGATGGAACCACTAATTGGCTTCATTCCTGGGTGCCCCCCACTCCTCCCTCCATATTTCAGTGATGGTAAAAGACAGGAAATATATTGCTAGTTATTTCCTGTATTTTATTACTCACATTGTTGCCTGTAATAGAAACCATTCATTTTGTATTTGCTAAATTTAATTTCTTTAAACTCTCAGTGCTAATTGGAGTGTCAGAACCTAAATACCAAAAACCTGAGGATTATAATACTGCTTTAGGCTATTCACTAATAAAATAGATGAGGAAATGTAAAGAAATGTGATAAAAAGTTGAGACTGATAATGGAGTCACCTAGCTGTATAAAGTATTTAGTAATTAGGCCTTGTTTAAATCTTTTTTATGTAATCCAAAACTTATTCTAGTCTGAAATCCAACCAGCTCCAAGATCTGATGCTTCTCTTATTTTGCTGTGAGTGTTCAGATAATACTGAACTCTAAAATGGCCAAGATTCAGTGAATAAATACAGCTTTTTTTATTACTAGCTACACCGCTAGAACATTAATGTCCAGTATCAAAATCTTGAAATATATCTATTAAAGGCTTGAACATGATTTTCTTATTAAAAAACACCAACAAAACTGTTACTAATTAGGGAGTCTTTCTTGTAGTCTTACAATGCAGATTCTTTTTGTTTGGTAATGAATCCTGTATGAACAGATGCTTATGTCCATACATAACGATGTGCAACATCACATAGGTGCCAAGGTTAGATACACTGTGGTTATTGATAAATCCTTTTTTTTTAAGGCAGATTTATATGTTTTGAATTCACTTTATCAAATGTGCCATATTTTGGAAGAACCTGTCTATAGGGTGCATAACAAGAACAAGCAGATAAACAAACAACAAAAGTTCAAGTTTAGTATTTCACAGCTTTATTACTTATTCTCCTCATACCCCCTTGAAAATTGCTTCAAAGAAAGCAAGTCACACTGTAATCAATGAAACCTTTAGTTTGCTTTTTGTGGGAAGACATTTGACCCATAACAGCCTGCATCCTGCCCTTCATCCTTGATTCTGCTCTTGAAATTAAGGTGAAAATATGCACTTGAGCACACTTTTTTTCCAACCACTTAAATTATGTGAAGATTTACAATCTTGAAAATCCCTTAATAATAAATTGAATACAATTAAATTATTGCAGCTACCACTCAAATTAACCAGTTTATTAATATTTCCGGGGAGGTTTTTGGTTTGTATTTTTGGTTTTTTTTAATGGCTAGTGTACTTCAATGTTTTCTTCCCTTCATGGAGTAAGAACACTTGCCTTGTGGATCTTCTGATACTAAACAAACTGAGTGCTAGTGTAACGAAAAACCAAAACAAAGCTGAAAGAACATACCTCAATTTTTTTTTTCCGCTCAAAGATGAGTATTTGTTTTCATCCTTGCTGTGGCTTCTCATGATTCACATGTAGCCAATATGAAAATATGAAAATTCATGGTAGATTCCCTTCTGCTGTAATATCACAGATATGATATTGCTTTTACAGCTTTGCAAAATTAAATTTCATGAAAATCAATAAAGTAACAGTGCTGTAAAATTGACATAAGCTATGAGGATAAACATGTTCTCTGAAAAATCCTTTCCTAAAAAAGATAAAACAGAAGCATAACATTTGGGCTATTGACTAGCATTTGAAAAGTTAGATTAATTTGCCAATGCTGTGACTTTCAAGCAAGTCTGAAATGTCAGAAAAATTATCTCATCTGTTTTAGAAAGGTGATTTTTCACTATGACACTGGGATAGTAGTGCAAAATTTATTCTTTTGCTACCCCCTCACCCCACAAAAAAAATACAGAACAATTAAAAAAAAACATGGATAAGTAGCTAATGCAGACTTAATTTTGAATTAATTTTTGTTGATTTAGAGTAAAAAATAGTCTTATTTATGGGTTGAGAACTCTAGAGTTTTAACACAATAATGCTATTATAAGGTATTTCAATCCTTTAATGGAGCCACAGGACAGAGGGAGGAGGGAATATGGGATGAGCAATCCCCAAAAACCTCAATGAACTATCTTCTGCTTTCTGTTTCACTTTCCTAACATAAAAATGTTAGGATGGAGATAATATTTTGGAGATGGATTTTCAATAGCATGAGCTTTTTCTGTCCCTGCCTGAATTAACCTGTGTTCTTTCACAAAATAATGTTTTTTGAGACTTCCTGGTTATTAATACTAATAATCTGAAGGTTTGAGAAAGCAGATTCTATTAATACAGACTTCTATTAAAAATAAAACAAAGTCACTTTCTGAAGTAAACATTTGTGGAAATCCTTGAAATTCATAAAATTGACCATGTGTATCATGTCTCTGATTCAGAGATTTTAAACTCTGTGGTGGTTTGGAATGAAAACAGAACAATGATCTTTGTGGATGCCTTCCAGCTTGAGATATTCCGTGATTCTATGGTCATTTTGGGGTGGTGCTGCCTTTAGCATAAGTAGACAAATGACTTCTGATGGGGGAAGTGAGAAACTGCAGACTGATAATCTGTTATTATTGTGAGAAGCTGAAATGTTAAAGGTTAATAACTCAAACAATTTGCAAAAGCACAGGTAATTTTAGAATAAACACTAGCTTAATTTCAAGTAGATGCCTAAGCATGCTGCAGAAATGGCACCTGGAAAGGTAAAGAAGGAGTGAGAATGACAACCACTAGGAAACCCAGAGGCAGCTGTGGAGAGATCTGGCCTGGGCTTTATAATAGATAAGGAGACAGGGAATGTGACGATTTGGGATAAGTGAGAGGGATGCAGGTCTGTGCAAAATTTAAGAAATCTTTAGAAGAAGGGGCCAGGGAGAAGGAAAGAGCATGGAGACAGGGGAGGGGAGGGGATGGGGCATTGAAAGGGCTGATAATATATAAACCATTGCTGGTTTCTGCATGTTTTACCTGTGCTGGTCACTGCAGTCTGTCCTGTTTTATTAAATCCTTTCTGATATCTTCACAATTCCACTCTACCTTGTTTGGGAGCAGGGTAGGAATTGATTGCAAGCTCTGGGGGGATGGACACAAATGGATTTGGAGTAAGCAGGTAGAGTCAGACTGGGATGAGGGTGCACCTGGGCTTGTCTGGCTCATCTAGAACAGGTGTGGGCCTCAGTGTCAGCCACCAGCGTGGGACTGTGGAGTGTAAGATTTGGAGGGCTGGAGTGTTTGTGGTTTTCTCCTGTCTGGGTATGCATGTGGGTTTGTGTGTGTATAATTTGGTAGCAAATCCACAGTTGGACTAGCTGGTGAGCAGGAGGATGTAACTTGGGGAAGGTGTATCTTGGGTGACCTGTGACTGCGAGGTGCTTGTATCTTTTTGCTAGCAAATACCAAGCTGGGATAGCTGACAGGTGGAGACTGGAGATCTGTGTGCAGGCATGGGTGTTGAATGGGAAGAAACTGCTCCTGCTGATGTTCAGGGGATCTGAAATATGCTCATGGATCTAGGGAGTGTGGTGGCATGAGCTTTCCCGAGATGAACTTTAGCCATAACCAGCTGGAAAGGAGGAAGCGGGTTTGGCCATCTGTGCTGTGTTAGGTGAGTCCTAGCAGTGTTATATGGGGGTCCTGTTAAAAGGGAGTGCCCAGCCTGCAGCACTCAGTAGCTGATTGCTTGCTGTCCCCTGCGTGTGTCTGATCTCACACCAAGCATCACTGCTGCCTGAACCTGCAAATGAGAAAGTATCAGCTGCGCACATTGGTATGGGATGCAAAACCAGGTCCCTGTGGATACAAGTTCACTGGGCTGGCCTGCAGTGGCTGGAAAGGAGGAATCACAGAGGTAGTAGCATTAAACATCCCATAACGTACACCTGAGCAATCTTTTACTCCCAGTTAACAACTGAAAAAAAATTAAAATCAACTTGCAGCTGAAACTGATAATTTAACTTTTTCAGTATTTTAAGACTGCTAAGAAAAAATATTTTAAGGCTTCTTTGCAGATAAAATTACTAAGAACTTGTATCAGATTGATTTCTAGTTTTACTGTAAGGAGTTATATAGAGACAATTAAAATAAAGGGAAATGAATCAAGACAATCCATTGTTCAAAATTCAAGAGAGTTTTTACAGTGGTTGAGAACTATTTATGCTGCAATAAGACCCAGCATGGCTAGTGGCACAGTCTCAGATACATGAGCAGTTTCCATTGAAGGGAAATGGAAGAAAGTTCCAAAATTAAATATGAAGGAAGTGTAAAAGATTGATGGAAACAGACTACTGAATTGTACAGTTATAACATCAAAGATGTCAGGTTGAAAGAATCTCAGTTTCTGACTTTTTTAAAGCAAAGCAGAGGGGAAGAGGGAAGAAAATTCTTTGCTTATGGAATTCAACAAAATTTAAATTTGTTTTTTAAGGTTGCATTAAAGAAAATAAGTCTCAAAAAAATTCCAACAGCTGCTTAAAGAAAGGTAAAAGTGTTCAGATTTTACAGTATTTTCTCAGCACTAGTTTCAGGGTCTTTAGTGTACGTTGAGTACAATCCTTTTTCAATCTACTACTAATAGAAAATTAATTTATTCTTTCCATACCAGTAACTTCTAATATTCTTCAGTTCTGCTGCAGCACTCCATATTCCTTGTCAGCAACTAATAATTTTTTCATGATGCAGCTCGGGAGTTGGACGTCTGGATTACGAAAAGTGCAGCAGCACTTATGAGTAGTGGAAACTGCAGATTGAGTGCCCTTGCACAACAACAACAACAGAACAACAAGGCATTAGTGACAGAAAAAAATGAAGCTTGTATCATAATGATCTTGGTGGATACTAGACTAGAGTTTGAAACTAATATTTGAAAATGAAGAGTAGGTCAAGAGAAACGAATTGTTTTTTGAAGTGATGGGGGCATTCCTTTTCAAAACTGACCAGCACTTATATATTCCTATATAAAGGTGTTTGGATGCCAGAGAGAGGGGTGTCTGTTGCTGCTATTCACATACTTAATTTACATGTATTCTTTACTGTGAAAGGGGAAGAAGAAGAATCTTTGTGTAAAGCTGAAGGGAGTCATTAATTCATTCATTTGTATGAATGTTCTAAAGTGTTTCTTTGTGACATCTTAGAAATAGTATGTACTATTATAAAGATCATAATTCTGTGGGGGTTTTGTGACTTATTTACCTCTAAAATTTTGGATTCCAGGGCAGCAAACTGATTACAGAAATGCATATACTGTATCAATTCCCTTTGTTTCCACACTGACTTTTCACCACCATTTCTTTCTCTTTATACTTTTCATTTACTGTATCAGTTAGTTGTCTTAGTTATGGGTGGTTCATCTTTATTCCTGAAAACCTTAACCTGCTCATCCTCGTGTGAAGGAGTCTCAAAATATTTCAGACTGAAAATTATACATAATCGTTGATAACAGTTTCTTATCTGCCACCTACTATTAGGGTACTAAAGCAGTGTTTTGTTAGAACTTCCAAAAGCTGCTGCAGAAGCTGTCAAAAAAGATGAATTATCTTGAATGTAAGAACTAGCAATTTTTTCCCATCTGCCTGTTGCCAGACAGCAGCGTGGGCTAGAGAAGCAAACTCCTACTGAACTGCTCTTGGGTTGGTACGCAAGTACTACTTTACAAGTTCTTAGGCTTTGTTTGTAAAGCAATATGTACAATATTGGTTTAAAAAGCAAAGAATGATATCTCAGTCCAATACTGGCAAAAGGCGGACTGACGTTAAGAGACGATACTGTTCATCTGGAAGCACCTGCCTCAATCTCTTTGGACTTAATTTCTGTTTTGTGAAAAACTTTTCCTCCCCCGTTTTGTCTGTCTGATTTTATTTTCTCACCTGTAGCACAAATGAGACTGCATTCACTGTGACTCAGGAGTTTCTTATTCAGTGACTGCTTTTCAAAGTACAGACCCACTCTTCTTCCTCATAGCTTTGCTGTATTTTTTTCTGTATGTCCAAAGTTGAATTTTATATAAGAACAATACTATAGGTCCCACTTAGAGGGCTTTTTATTGCTATGTATAGCTTCCCTCTGATTTCTGTTTCTTAATGATTTCATGATTCTGTGAATTTTATATACAAGACCTATGCATAATTGTTTTATTATTGTATAGTAAGCTTCATTAATGGTGAAAGTAATTAATAAAATCAGGGTCCTTGATCGTTTTATTTTACTTAATTTTTTCTTTTGAGATCAGACAAGTTTTCAGCAGTTAGGGTGTTTTGATATTGTATAGTAATTTTAAAAAATCAAATTGCTTTGTGGCACTAAGTCAAATCCTAGGTCTATGCACATGTTTCAATGAGAAAGCTGCATTTGTTTACCTAGGCATGTTAGGTATATAGCTTGGGCTTTGACATGTCAATATAGTCCACTTAATGAAGACTTACAACACAGAATATTATCCTATTTGGTCAATTTTCAAGTTGACTAATATTTATGCTTCCAATGAACTAAATCAAATTCTTTGATGGAGCTGAGTTTGGCTGGTTAAGTTATATCAACTGTTCTGCTTCTGAAATATCCGAACGTTATTAGATTTATCCAAAACATACTTTGGCAAGGTGTCCTCAGTTAACCCTCTATTTAGGATACTTGAGAGCTGACTATATAATACATTTCTTCTCATTAATGAAAATTTCCCATTCCCTATACTTATTATACTATTCAGATGGTGACAAAGACTTGAAGAATTTCATCCCAGAGCAACTTAAACTTTTGTAACCTGTTCCTCTGCCTCCAAGCATGAATATCTTTTCCTGATAAATATTTATCAAGCCTTTCATGAAAGACCTTTAAGCAGACAGATTACATGGCCTCTCCAGGCAATCTATTCTAGTGCTTCACTCTCTTTATGTCAAAAGTTTTTAATTTTTACCTCTTTTATGCTGTAAAATGAACTCATTCTTTCATATTCATCATAGGTAAGAAAAACAGATTAATCCCTGCTTTGCAGAAGCCATTTATTTATTTAAACCGTGTTTGTATTTTCCCCTTCTCCCTTTCAGGTAAATTGGATTAATTCAATAATTTCAATTAGGTATGCTTTTGTAGACCTCTGATTATTAATTTTCTTCTCATGACTTCTCTGATTAGTACACATCTCATTGAAGATCAGCACCCAAATCTGGACCAGAGGTTGTAGTTGAATATGAGACTCTTCTTGTCTTATGACCCTTTCTCCATAATTTTCATCAGCAAGTACATTGTTCAAATGTGAGGTTCATTGTTCAAATTGTGAGGTTTAGATAAAATAGATAAAGGTATAACTCTTCCCTGCATACAGCCATAGGATGGTGTGGTGGAATAAACTAGGAAAGAAGCAAGAAATGTTTCATACAATTGTTAAGTAAACGTTTTTTCGATGGCAGTTAAGCAACAAAAGTTACCATGACATCCAGGAGTATCCCTTAAGTATACTTGAGGGATCTCACCCACTAGAGCTAAGAGAGAAACTTAGCTGTCCCCTTCTTTCTTATGCCATTCCCATTTTGTTAATTGGAATAGGCAATGTATCAGAACTAGTAATTTCATTGGTGCAACCAGCCTAGTTAGATGTTCCTCTTTTTTTCAAGGTCAGCCTTTGATGCTGGTGATTCAGGAGCCAACATGAGAAGGTATTTTCCATAACTCCTTACTTGATTTCTTATGGAGTAACTCCTTGCCTTGTCCTCTCCTAAACTGTATCCACATGCTTATGCTCTGTTCATGTATGCACCCTTAAGAATCTGACTTATGCCATTTCTTCTATGTTTTCTTCTTATGTTTGAAGTAAATGCAGAACTTTTTATTAGCTACATTCATCTTTTGATGTGTTTCTGACCTTCCTTAGAGAATGATTTGCTTGAAATATCTACTTGAAGACAGGAAATGTTTTTGCTGTTTCTTCTCTTTTGATTTCTGAGGGTTATTAACTCTTCTGCTTACTTATGGATTTAATTGAAGGTACTTCTTCCTGCGACATTTTGCTCAACCACCTCATCCTTGTTGTTCAAAATTATACCTAAAAGCCATCTCTGACTTCAACATCAAAAAGCATTCATACAATTCTCCAGAAATATGGCAGACATCATACCTGCCAAAGTTAGTCAGCTGGGCTGCTTCTATAATTAATGAAGATTAATGAGCCTCTGCAGACTATGATGATAATTTGGAGATAAGGAATGAAATATTCTCTGAAAAAAGATCTTTTATTATATGCTCTATAGATACAATTTTTAGGTGACTGTATTAGTTTTTGATTAATAACAATTTAGGTTGCTATAGTTCAGTGAGCTGAATAATACTCTCTACTTTTTTGGTGTAATCTTTTTAGCAGACATTTGGGTAATTGAAATTGTTCATTATTTACCTCACATTCTGAATAATATTGCCATTAATTCTCATCAAGCCTTGTTTTCTTCATGCTCATGGTTTACTTTGAGCTCTGAGCATTGTGGTGCCCCATGTGGCAGATCAAGGTACTGCCTGTTTTCATCTTTTCAGAAGTTGATTTAATTGATAAATGGATCGTCAAACTATTAGCTCAGAAATTATTTTTTGTTTCTCTAAATAAAAAAATATAAATTAAATCAGCCAATAAAAAATCAAAAGTACTTCCAAGGTGCAGGCCAAAATAATGAGAAATGAATATTTCAGGGAAGAATTTTTTAGATTATATCCTAATGGATAAAATAGAACCTTGCTTTGTTTCGGGAAAAAATATGGAAGACTTGTTTTACTTCTTACAAGAACTGTGGAGTTTCCAGAACCATTTTGTCCCAGCCTCAAAATACCAAGATAATTTGTTATAGTCCTTCTTATTTTGGCTGCTGATAGTAAAATAAAAATATTATATATCCTAAACAATTTGGGAATGGTAATTTCTACCATCGACTGCTTCACCGTCCAAGCTGTTTGTCAAATGTGCTGTCACAATAGCTTCTTTGGGTAATAATTTGAAGAATCAATAGTCTTCTCTCTTTTTTTATGAAACCTGGCAACTTTTCCATTGATTGCTTTTCATCCAGCATTGCACCTGCTGCCTTTGCAGTTTCTGATTAATTTTCTAGCATCTCAGCTCATTCGTGTATTTCAATATGACACAGTGACATGGGCTTCTGAGAATATACCAGCAGTTTCTTTCCTGCTTGGATATTGTAACCTGTGCTGGCAAAATGGACCATGTTTTATATACATAATATTGTGAGGTTTAGATAAAACAGATAAAGGTATAAATCTTTGAGGAAACAACCATAGGATGGTGTGGTGGAATAAACTAGGAAAGAAACAAGAAATGTTTCATACAATTGTTAGCTAAACATTTTTTAGATGGCTGTTAAGCAACAAAAGTTACCATGGCATCCAGGAGTGTGTCTTCTACTTAATATGTTGTGCCTTACCTATAGTAATTAACAGTGAATACTGCAGAGTGTGGCAATTACTGCTACAAGCAACAATAAAGGGAATGTTTCCTATGACCTCACTGGAATGAACTACTTGCATTTAGCTTTTGTGTCTCTTTTCCAAAGAAGTAATGACAAGTTTAAATCTTGTTGGGAATTTCCAATTAGAGTGCAATTTTGTGTTATTTAGTCCATGCTCATTTATTACTAGAAAAGGTTAAAAAATGAAGGGCAGACGTTGTGGACATTCACAGACATGACCTTTTGCAGATGGCTATAAAAATTTAGGAAGTTTTCTAGATGGCTTTAAAGTTACAGGGGCAGTTTATGGCTAAGTGGACTCTAACAATTAGCTTTTAAACTGCAACAATGATTTGTAATGTTAGCATTTTCTTAATTATTGCTCAAAAGTGATATTGTTTAGGGCTGGATCGGACTTTGAGCAACCTGCTGTAGTGGAAGGTGTCTCTGCCCATGGCATGTTGGAACTAAGTGATTTTTAAAGTCCCTTCCAGTCCTAACCGTTCTATAATTCTAAGATTCATTTTTCTCTAGCATTGTCTCTTGTCACTGTCAGTTCCTGGAATGAACCATCTTAGACCAAGACTGTTTCAGTGCCAGGGACATGTAGAATCTATATTCGTAATCACACCTCTCTTCTTCTGCACCAAACTGGAAGTCTTATTGTCAAACTGTTTTTTGTGTACTAATCCTCATACTTAAAAATTTATAGTACTTTTATTGCTTTTTACCTCTTTCCTGCTGTCCTTGTACGTAAGTTATGGCATGAACCAAGCTAAAAATGTCCTTCTAAAATGTGGATGTTGAGCTGGTAGTGATGTCCTGTAGCTGGGGGTGGGGTGGGCACTGATCTGACATAGTAATAGAAATTATATTACTCTAAATGCTATTCAAATACCAGCTCACTGCCTGTTAGCAGATTCACCATTTGTCTTGTGTATTCCAAAGCTACTAAGTAACTATTAATTTGCCTTTCCAAGGTAAATATTATATTTGTTTCCTATGCAGCACTTGAGGAAAAGGGCATCCAACATCACTAATAGGATGACAGATGTAATTGTCTCTCCAGGAAAATAGACAGCATAGAACACCTTTATTGTTTGTCCTGATAGGCTGCAGGAAATGTATTAACATATTTTTACAATTTACAAATTAATGGTGTCAAAATATGATTAATTAATATGAAGGTATAAATAACAAATTAAGTTAAGCAGAGATTTCCGTGTATCAATTTAATTTGCTGAGATTAACTCTGAAATTAGGGAGGGCATGACTGTATCTTTTGTTTACTCACATATTCTTCTGACTGAACCCCTGAAAACCTGAATGTCTCACTGCTCTGAAAACATTGCATGGTTTCATGAAATGTGCAAGCAGTCAGACAGAAACCAGAAATATATCTGTATTCTATTTCCACAGTATCCCAGTGCAGGCTATGTTAAAGACAGAGCTCTCTCTAAATCTATCAGCATTTCCAATTCCTTCTAATCAGAGGAAAAACATTACTTTCATTTGTCTAAAGATGGGAAAAAATGTGTGTTCAGTTGGTTTAACTTACTGATGTTATTTTCCTTTAATAGGAGAGGACTTTACTCTTTAAGGAGCTGGCAAGTGAATATTGACAGGTGCAGTTTTAAAAATCTTGCAGAAAAAGAAGTCTCTGGTTAAAATGGATCAATAAAAATCTTTGCTTGTCTCATCAAGGAGATGTATCTATTTAAAAGATAGTAAACTGTGATGTGGCTTATGTGGATCATGCAGGAAACTTTAATTTTGGCATTTGGAGAATAATGTGATCATCAGGCACCATTAACATGGGTACACCAAGGAAAAGTTCTGTGTAACTACACTGATATCCTTCTATGCTACGAGTGACCTCTTTGCTCTCTACAGCTTCCTGAGGAAGGGATGTGGAGAGGTGCTGAGCTCTTCTTCCTAATACCTGGGGATAGGATGCATAGGAATGCCGCAAATCTAAGAAACCTCAAATGGAGGAGACTTCTGAATGCACTTTGAATCCCAAGAGTTTGCTTTTCAAACCATATGCCTGAACAGAAAACTGAGGTGACGTTGATTTTTTGTATATACATTTTGTGTATTTGTACCAATGCAAGTATCTGATGGAAGGACCTGTATAGGAGTACCTTGTGGTTTTTCATTAACTTGGAGGTACCTACCAGCTCAGAGCTGTTTCTTACTGTCATTAATTATACCTCATTACTCTAGCAGAGGCAGAGGTTTCAACCTACATTCTAGACAAATTATTATTTTGAAGATAATAATAATGCATATAGAGCATAATTTCTTTTGCTGTGTGGATAAGCACAGCAAGTTAAACTCAAAGGCTATGCTGAAAACTGAATTCCTGGGAGTTAGATGGCAGTATTAGCTTACAGTAAACCTCTGATATGTTGTTCTCTTGTTCAGGTTTTCATAACACCCTTGCCATTTTTTTTTCTCTCTCTTAGTGTTGTGTTAAGCAACATGACTAATCTGTCATGCAGTTTTCCTATTCCTTCCCCACAGGAGAAATGAGTGCAGCAGTGTATCTTGCTTAGCTCTTTTTTTTTTTCTTCCTACCTTCCTACCTCTCTTTGATTTGCAGTCTTAATTTTCCCCTTTTTTAAGAACTTCTGGAAGTTGTCTGAGTCATGTTGCTACTCTGTGGAGAATTTGAGCCATATTTGGAGATGAGCAATGCAGCCTGGGATACCAGAGGGATTCTAAATCAGTGCAACTTACAGGTTCCTCTGCCATCCCAATAGATCAGCTGCACTTAGTAAAATCTCTGCAGATTGCTTTAACAAAGTATTTATACTTACGTTTTTTTGTCATAATGTAAGTCCCATTCTCCAGCTCATCTTCTCTTACATGGTAGAATTTCAGTGTGGAAGGGTCCAAAAAGAGAATGAAGGGAGCAAGGAAGGAAGGAGGGAAAAGAAAATAAAAAAGAAATTAACTTTTAATTCCTCTTCATGGAAAGCTATTCCTTCTTACATCATCTCTTTTAGTACTTTTGCTAAGACAATAGCTATGATGATGACTTATTTATCTCTGTGTCTTTAAGTAAGTTTATTTTGTAACACTTTGTCACTTCAATTTGACCCTAAATATAAATGTGTGGAAATGGTTTCTCTAAACGTTTTAGATAGTTCACGACATTTCAAAAATAAACCCACTTTAAATCTCAAATTGCTTTTAAAAAAGGATTCAATGAAGAAAAATTATTCCTAATTAATTCAACTTAGACTAAACATTTACAGATATTAAAATATGCACTGTTGACTTTCTTTGCCAGGTGCATACAGCTTGCTGAATAAATCACCACTCCATTTTGGCATAGGTAAATGTATGGCTTTTTTGATTGTTTATTCTGAGAAAGTTCCACATTAGCACTAAATTTAATTATATTTCTAGTGATATGATTCAGTTTATTGAAGAACTATCTTCTAGAAGCAACGTGTTCTCACTGAAGGTCTAAACATGGAAGCCCTCAAAAGAAATGTGCATCAGCGGACATGGATGTATACATATAAATTATATAGGACATACAGTTTGGGTCCAGCCTTATCTCTTACAGAGGGCTGGACAGTCCAGATAGAGCTTGTTTCAAGGCTGCAGCTGATGCAAAACTAAATTAAGGGAGAAGTGTTGGGAAGAGAGCAGTGGATATACCTTCTGCTGAACTGACTAGGCTATTAAGGAAAGGGTGGAGTCAGTCTTACACAGATCTGAAAGTTTGTTAGTGTTGGACGTTTCCAGCAGAGTTTAAAACTGTATTCCTCTTGAAGAAGCTCTCATATTTCCTTCTACCAAACTGAATCTGCTCTCTCAGTTAGAAAATATGCTCTCATTCTGAGCAATTTGACCACTTATGCATGCAGACACACACAGGTGCTAGTATCACCAAGTTACGGGGATTGTGTTTGACAGCTGGTGACCAACATCATACATTTGCTGTTTCCAATTGGAATATTTTCCAAAACAAATAAGGAAACCATTATGGAGGACTGTATTTTTTTCAGATTGTCCATAAGCCTTTTCCTTTTTGGCTGCATGCATGCAATGTTCACACAGACTTTCTGGGAAAAAAACCACCAGACAACTTTCCCTTCTCATGGGAAATTCCATTCTTAACATATAGGCTGACTGCAGCATCTGGGTTATCCTCACTGCCACATGTCAATATGAGAATGCTGGATTCAAATGCTGCTGTCAACATGTCACTTTTAGGTTAACCTTGTAAATCTCAGGAGAATGAGCATACTGAATCTATAAAAAGGAAGCTTTACTGTGGAATTTGAGTTACAAATTCATTTGCTATCTTAACATTCTTCCGGCATGTGGCTGTTTATTTTTATTAGAGATAGCTTCTGCTAATAAATTAGCACTTAATAGATGGTTTAGTACCTCGAGGTGTTGCTGGTGAACTACAAAAGCTTTACATGTGTGTCGCTCATTAAATTTAAACCAGTTTTAGACTTAATTTGATTCGCTCTTTTGGACGTTTAGCTGCTGAGGTGGATTTACAGGGGACTTGATTGTAGGTGTTACATCATATATACTACCCCCAAGCTTTCAGCTAATTAACAGTCTGTGAAAGCAAAGAACTCTATGGACTACTGAACTGCACTCCCCTTTCAACTGCAGAAAGTTATATCCCAAATGTTATTGACTCCCAGGTAGAAAAATTGGGGCAGGGGTGAAAAAACAAACAAAAACCCCAACTAAAACTGAACAACAACCAAATGAAACAAAACCACCTTGCATGTAGGGCTGACTTCCAGTATTAAGTTCCTTGGCATCTGAAATCAAAATTTAATATCCATACACATTTGATCTGTAGCTTCCAAGCTCTTGATGAGAGTTTGTTTTACTGAATTTTGCTATGTAGCATGAAAACTCCCTCTGGAAATCTTGCTCCTGTCTTCCTTCTTTAAATAATTGTTGATATCACTTAAAACCTTAATCTAGTATCTAGATAGAGGCTTACAGTGAAGAGGAGAGCAATAAGCTTTCCATATCTAGCCAAAGTTTTAAGAGATAGATCTTCCAGGAGTCTTGCAGTGAAGAAAAACCTGTGGCAAATCACTTGTTTAGTGTTCAGAATAATTTTTCCCCATATAATAAATCTTATTTTATATTTACTGTGGAAGTTCTACACATAAAGGAGGCTTTAGGAAGGGAGGCTCTGAGGCTCCTGTTCACTACTCTTGGACTTTCATCCAAAAAAACCAAAGTATGGCTCTGAGCACTCTTCGTATATTGAATTGTTATCATTAATAAAAATAGTAAGAGGAACTTACCAATGAAATGGAGTTTTTATGTTGAAATCAAAGTAATATGAATGGATTATTGGTAATATATGGAATGGTTAAGGATTGTTCCTCCTATTTTGTATCTGTGCCAATATTTTAGAGATTTCATTTATTCATTAGCTAGAGGTGAGAAAGTATTCTGCAGTAACTTCACAAAAATAATCTGACAATTATATTTATTGATAAGCTATATGCTGAACAAAATTTAAGGATATGAAATTGATCAACGACATCCTGAAGCTGTACATTGGCATAAAAATTACTTCTATAATTTCATTTTTGCCTTAATGCAGAATTTCAGGTTGCTCTACTTTCTCATGTGTCTTTTACGTGGGTAGGAGACTTGCTTGCATGCTTGTGGTCTTTTGTTTTCCAGGCACCAATATAAATTGAATTTGCAGGAATGTATCTCTGTTTCTGTTTCCTCCTGTTAAATTTCTGTAAAAGCTATTACATTGTTTCATGGTTCTAGAGTGGAATAAATATTAGATAAAATCACCTCTGAGCATCTTTTCAGGAAAACTCAGTATTCTTTAACTTGGTAGTTCCTAATTGATGTTATAATTATGATACTCTCTTCAAACCAGCTAGGGGTTGATACACTAACAGTTACAAGCCTGCAATATTCAAGCGTGTAGTCAAAGGATGGCCTTACAGCCTTAATTTAGATTTTACTGTTCTTAAGATGGCAGTCTGTTCAAAATTTCTTTTTCTGACCATGAACAAAGAAACATGGGATTTAGAAATAGCCTCTGCCCACACACAAAGAAACCTCTTAGTAAGGATATAAAACTGCTTGCTGGAGCCAGCAATTTTATGTTTATATTAAAACAAGACTAAATGAGCATCACAGCAGACAGTGAACTTAAGGGCATCTTTTTCATAGAATTTTTGTTTAACTAGAAGTTGACTACTATGAAAGAATGAGAGATAGGAATAATGAAATATAGCAGAGACAGGATTTTAATTTTTGGGACAGATGAAATATCTTTCTTACTTATAAACTTTATAAAGTTTATTTGTGTTCTTGTCCTCATTTTTTTCAAACCTTATCATTCATAACTGTGTTTAGCAGTTTTATCTTCTTTTAATGTTTTATTTGTTTGTTTGTTTGTTTGTTTGTTTTGTTACAGAAAAATGAACAGCCTTTTTAGTATTTTGTATTCAGAGCATGGACCAAGTATTTGGCATTGGTGAAGAACAAGGGTTACAGCCTATCTTGACTCAATAACAGAGTATAAAGAACTCTTGAGCTGAGAGCTTTTATCCATGCATTTTTAGAACTGTGGGGGCGTTGGCAGTAAATGTATCTTTCATTTAGAGTGCCTTCAAATGAAGGAATAAAATATCTTAGAGTTCTGGACAGCTTTTTAGTGTGCGTCTTTTCTGACTAGGGCTGAGTTTTCCTTCCTGTACATATGGGTTTTGGTCAGTT